>NC_140589.1:354405797-356823969 GCF_964204655.1 Triturus cristatus | reverse complement strand
ACCGAATTCTATAATCTGAAGAATACAGAAAAGAAATAATGTATACACTTGACTAGGATTAACAATTGCATCAAATAAACAGTTATTCTTGTAAATACCTAGTTTGGAAACTCTCTTTGCAACTCTCTTAATTTAGTGCATTATACGAAATTTGTTGTTGTTGTAGTTTCTTCTTAGATTTGTCTGCAAACGAAAGTAAGATATAACATATCCGCAATTACCAATGCTTGTTGAATAAGGGTGAACACTCTTCCCTTAATAATTACCTCTAGATTTTAACAGACATGCAGTAAAAATATTCGTTAACAATGTCTCAGAGTCTTTCAGGCCTTAACCAGTTCAATTAGCCTTGTCTGAAAATGCACAAGTCCTTCCGGATAACTTCTCCAGAGTAAACAAACAATACGATAATTATAGTCAGTTCAAATTGTCTCTGTTCAGTTCACAAAGTCTTGAGAGTTCGTAAGTAGTTATGTGCAGGTGCCGCAATGTAGATTAAATAATAAGAAACTCACCCATAGGCTATTGTTTTTCTTGGACTTATCTGTGTTTTTTTCTTTTCTTTTAGGCTTTGAAGATGATGTCACCTGAAGCGCTGATGCGGATGATCGAGCCGTAGCCCCCGGAAGGGCAGAAGCAAATGAAGCACCGATGTCACCGTAAGGACTGAAGTGGATGTAACACCGATATCGCCGGAAGAACAGAGGAGGATGAAGCACCGTCGATGCCCCGGGGTCAAGATGATTTGGAAACAGGCTGTGAAGTGCTTCGGCAAGGCTGAGAGAGAATACGGGAATGAACTTGAGCGGAAAAGCCGAGTTCTGGAAAGGATGCAGGTAGGCGCGTCGTCTCCTGGAATAACGAGACCAAGCGCGTGTGAGCTGATGCGAGCGGTTTAAATACCCTCGGTGGCTCACGTTGGGGAATGCATGCTCGGTTGTTCCACGTGTTGCCAGTTGACACGTGAAACGTGTCTTCCGTAGCTTGTACTGATGTTCACTTCCACGTGTTTGCTAAACGACGCGTGAAACATGAACTGCAATGTTCTTACAGCACAATCTGCACGTGTAAATACTGAAACAAAAGAAACGTATTTCCTGAATACAATCTAAGCAAACGTTACGCACCTTGCTTCTTAGTATACCTATTTACAAAGGTTATGCTGGACAACCATATTACTGATTACTGGTGATACACGCTAGTAGCAGAAATACTTGTCGCTGCTCAACATAACGATACATGCCAATAACAGAAATACATAACGCTGGTCAACCAGAGAGTTTAGCATGAACCAGGACCTGAACGCCCATGACACAGGAGGCCTTCCACGACAAACCCAAAAAGAGCTCAGCCCTCAAAATAAAAAAAGGAGTATCATGAACATTTACATCAAAACAATGTCTTCTCATGAGTGAATAAACATTTATATAAATGCTTCAAAATCATGCTCACTGTTCTTTGCAAACAGTCAAATACTCCTAGATTGCAGCATAAAGTATCTGTGTGCCATATCCTGAAATTCCTGAAATAGAAGTGGATTCTTGAGATTATGTTTCAGTCTCTGAAGACAATGCAGTGATGTTAAAATGTGACTTCAGTGCAGATGTTTTCTTAAAGATAACTTGCAATAAGGATCATTTATAGATTCCTTGGGATCCCTTAGGTTCCTGGTTTACAGTCTGATAACCCTATGTCCCATGCTTCCCACGCTGAATCTATCCCTATTCAGGGGGGGCAAGTGGTTTCAAGCCCATAGCGCACCAAGACAGTCCAGGAAGAAACCCACTGACCAGACTAGATCTCATCAGTTGCCTAAACCTGTAGGACAATGCCAGTCCAGCAAGACATGGGATCAAGTGGCTAAAAGCGGCCCCCTCAGGAAGTGGGTGACTTTGAAAAGAGAAGTAAAATCACTCATCTATTGTCTATCTGCTGCACTTCCAGGGTCAGAGGTGGTAAAGCAGTACACTGAACAACACTCTCAGCAATTTTAGTATAAATGCTCTATCCCAAACCCAGACTTTACCTCAGACATATCCTTTGGTACCTTGTCTGATCACTCTCCTCCACTTATCACCAAGAAGGGGCAAATTGAGGGGCATTTGAAGGATATTATACAAGAGCCATCATTAAGAGCAATTTTGTTATCTCTACAGACCCAACAGGCAGAGGCGCAGGTCTATTACACCCAGGCAAGGGCAGGCAATCTGCAGATGCAAAAATCATTGGACAAGGTCTCAGGACAGATCACTAACCTCCCAACAGAGCTTACAGATTTGCAGGAGAGAGTGACTCACACCGAGGAGGTCCCGACAACAACAGCCAAAGCCAATCGGGAATCACAAGGATCGGCTACAATTTCTCCAGACAAAAACTTAGGATATGGAAAACTGACACAGGAGAAATAATCTCAGGATTTTTGGGATACCGGAAGGCAAAGAAGGCTTCGACTCCCTGCAGTATGTAGTGCAACCGTTTAGGAGGGCTCCTCCAGATCTGAATGACTGGGGCCGGTACTCCCAAATCTAACGTGCTCTTCGTCTTCCCCTCAATCATAATGCCTCTAGTACTAGCATGGCTCAGCCCAAACCTATGTTAATATATAATGGAAATTTCCTCCTGAGACAGGCTATCTACCTCACAGCACGACAAACAATTCCAGTCTTAATTGACACAATTTCAATTGTTGCACGGCTAGACCTCTGTAGATTCAAAATTGACGGAAGATTTAAGTTATGTCAACTTATTGACCCTTTGAAGGCTGCAGGGGCGCAGGTCTTCTTGCAGAAACCAGCCCGCCTCAAAATTATTAAGTATGGTTGATCTCAGATGGGTTTCTCTAAGGAGGACACCATGCAGGTTCTGGCTTGACTGAGGGGGCTAATAATACTGTTTCTAAGTATTAGATGAATGCAACGAATGGAATGATAGATTACTTTCTGCTTTTCTACTTTTGTGGGTTTTCTCTCTACCCTCTCATGGGGCGTTGAAGGATGGTAAGAAGGGCCAACATTGGATAGCTTAAATAGTATATATTCCTCCTTTTTTCTTTCTCTAAAAGGAATATCTCCCTCTATTTCCCTTTTCTCTGTCTCTTTTTTCTTCTAAGCAAAACCAAAGGAAATGATTGACGGAGTGTTGAACATTGGAAGCACTCACCCCCAGTCAACTGATCTGGGTTTAATCCATCACCGTTCTTTAGCCCACTCTGCCACCCCAGTTCAGACATGGCCATATTCAAATCAGTCTGACCCTGTGCCTCATGGGAACAGTCCAGCCCGAACTGCCAAGCCATGTCTTCTCTGGACCGGAAACAAGCTTCCTAGGACCGGTTTCTGGCATTTCAGCTGTCTTCAGCCAGGCTTGCTTGAATCCAGTGGCAAAGTGAGCAAGGGACTCACGTCTGAGCATACCCTGCCAACTTATGGCGAACAAAGCAAAACCAAAGGAAATGATGGACGGAGTGTTGGACATTGCAAGCACTCACCCCAGTCAACTGATCTGGGTTTAATCCATCACCGTTCTTTAGCCCACTCTGCCACCCCAGTTCAGACATGGCCATATTCAAATCAGTCTGACCCTGTGCCTCATGGGAACAGTCCAGCCCGAACTGCCAAGCCATGTCTTCCCAGGACCAGAAACAAGCTTACTAGGACCGGTTTCTGGCATTTCAGCCGTCTTCAGCCAGGCTTGCTTTAATCCAGTGGCAAAGTGAGCAAAGGACTCACGTCTGAGCATACCCTGCCAACTTATGGCGAACAAAGCAAAACCAAAGGAAATGATGGACGGAGTGTTGAACATTGCAAGCACTCACCCCCAGTCAACTGATCTGGGTTTAATCCATCACCGTTCTTTAGCCCACTCTGCCACCCCAGTTCAGACATGGCCATATTCAAATCAGTCTGACCCTGTGCCTCATGGGAACAGTCCAGCCCGAACTGCCAAGCCATGTCTTCCCTGGACCGGAAACAAGCTTCCTAGGACCGGTTTCTGGCATTTCAGCCGTCTTCAGCCAGGCTTGCTTGAATTCAGAGGAAATGTGAGCAAGGGACTCATGTCTGAGCATACCCTGCCAACTTATGGCGAACAAAGCAAAACCAAAGGAAATGATGGACGGAGTGTTGAACATTGCAAGCACTCACCCCCAGTCAACGGATCTGGGTTAAATCCATCACCGTTCTTAAGCCCACTCTGCCACCCCAGTTCAGACATGGCCATATTCAAATCAGTCTGACCCTGTGCCTCATGGGAACAGTCCAGCCCGAACTGCCAAGCCATGTCTTCCCTGGACCGGAAACAAGCTTCCTAGGACCGGTTTCTGGCATTTCAGCCGTCTTCAGCCAGGCTTCCTTGAATCCAGTGGCAAAGTGAGCAAGGGACTCACATCTGAGCATACCCTGCCAACTTATGGCGCACAAAGCAAAACCAAAGAAAATGATGGACGGAGTGTTGAACATTGCAAGCACTCACCCCCGGTCAACTGATCTGGGTTTAATCCATCACCGTTCTTTAGCCCACTCTGCCACCCCAGTTCAGACATGGCCATATTCAAATCAGTCTGACCCTGTGCCTCATGGGAACAGTCCAGCCAGAACTGCCAAGCCATGTCTTCCCTGGACCGGAAACAAGCTTCCTAGGACCGGTTTCTGGCATTTCAGCTATCTTCAGCCAGGCTTGCTTGAATCCAGTGGCAAAGTGAGCAAGGGACTCATGTCTGAGCATACCCGGCCAACTTATGGCGAACAAAGCAAAACCAAAGGAAATGATGGACAGAGTGTTGAATATTGCAAGCACTCACCCCCAGTCAACTGATCTGGGTTTAATCCATCACCGTTCTTTAGCCCACTCTGCCACCCCAGTTCAGACATGGCCATATTCAAATCAGTCTGACCCTGTGCCTCATGGGAACAGTCCAGCCCGAACTGCCAAGCCATGTCTTCTCTGGACCGGAAACAAGCTTCCTAGGACCGGTTTCTGGCATTTCAGCTGTCTTCAGCCAGGCTTGCTTGAATCCAGTGGCAAAGTGAGCAAGGGACTCACGTCTGAGCATACCCTGCCAACTTATGGCGAACAAAGCAAAACCAAAGGAAATGATGGACGGAGTGTTGAACATTGCAAGCACTCACCCCCAGTCAACTGATCTGGGTTTAATCCATCACCGTTATTTAGCCCACTCTGCCACCCCAGTTCAGATATGGCCATATTCAAATCAGTCTGACCCTGTGCCTCATGGGAACAGTCCAGCCCGAACTGCCAAGCCATGTCTTCCCTGGACCGGAAACAAGCTTCCTAGGACCGGTTTCTGCCATTTCAGCCATCTTCAGCCAGGCTTGCTTGAATCCAGTGGAAAAGTGAGCAAGGGACTCACGTCTGAGCATACCCTGCCAACTTTGGTTTTGCTCTTTTTTCTTCTTACCATAAGCTTGCTGGATGCTCATTGGTTCTGGATGTGAATGGAGAGATTTGGGGGTTCCCCTGGGCTGTTCTCCAATGATGGCCCCAGGATGGGTTAAGTCATTCTCCAGAGCAGGGGGTTGGGTTGGGGGGTTATGGGTGGTTTGGGTGGATTGATATGGCAGACAGCCTCCTACAGACAACTAGGCATATACTCAGAGGGTTGGGATGGTGGGGTAAAACAGGTCAGAGTCTTGTGTATGTATACAGGGTGTACATTAAGTTTCTTTATTTTTTCTGGCACTTTATGCTGTAATGTCAAAATTATAGGAATTCAAGTAACTTTTACTGCATAGATGGCTACGATTCAATGCATGTGTCGGAATGTATCAAAGATCAATGCCTGGAGCAAAAGACATTTGGTTAGGGAGGAGATTGGGCAATATGAACCTCAACTAGTCACTCTGAATGAGACCCTTTC
Source organism: Triturus cristatus (assembly GCF_964204655.1). NCBI lineage: Eukaryota > Metazoa > Chordata > Amphibia > Caudata > Salamandridae > Triturus > Triturus cristatus. Next base: position 356,818,094 of record NC_140589.1, on the reverse strand, counting down.
AAAAGCAGGAAGAGGGAGAGAGAAGTAGAGATTCATTCAGCTTCCCGAGCCATACTTAAATAATGGAAAATAATGAATCCCTTAGGTCGTTTTCCAGAGTCACTTAGAAATATTCTGATGAGGACCCTCAGCCACTCTGTTACGGCAGCTGTATATCTTGGTTTCCCGCTTATTTGATTAAATGGGATGCATCATCATAGGGTCTTGGCACCTGAGTGTCCCGTTCTCCAGGTGTTCCAACTGACTCAGGCACTATATTAGACCCCATGTACTCGGGTGGCCACGCTGGGAGCTACTCTAATTTTTTTCAAATCCACAAAGGAACACGACAGGGATGCCCACTCTCTTCCTTGTTTTTTGCCTGATACATACAGCCTTATTTACAGTCTATCTTCAGGAATACAGTAATTCAACATCTGATCCTTGGTGGTCAACAATTGAAACTGACAGCATATGCCGATGAAGTGGCAATTTTTTCCTCCAACCCGGAAACACCAATCAGTCAGATTGCCCTTGAGGCACATATTTTTGGGAAGTTCTTGGGCTGAATTTATCTAAATCGTAGCCTCTTTTAAATTTCAAACCTGATTCTTCTACCCCATGGGTCACTACTTTGGCAGTTTATTTAAGTATTAGGCTATGCCCCGAGGTTTTTTAATATTGTGCAACAGAATTATGAACCACTGCTGTCCACATTAATCCTTAAATTAAAATCATGGACTAAGTTACCACTCAATATTGTTGGACGGGTGAATATTATAAAATTGAATATTCTCCCTAACTTTCTTTATTTGTTCAGGGCAATTCCATTGAGTGTCCCTGACACTTTTTGTAAATGCCTTGAGGGTGCCATTGGAAGCATTATTTGGGCCTATAGCCACGCAAGGCCAGCTATTCGATTTCTTAAACTCCTCTACAAGAAAGGAGGGCTCTCTTTCCCAGATTTGAAACGTAATTTTTGGGCTGCTTTCACGGGCTGTCTGTGCAGCTTACTGACCCTAAATGAACTAGATTTAGCAACATTTTGCTACGAGTTTGCTCCTGGAGCGGACGTCAGACTTTTTCTTTAACGGCTAGGGGACCCCAACTATCACAAAAGGGTACGCTTTAAGGTACTGAGGAGTTTTCAGCTGTAGAGATACAGATGTCCTTTTATTAATTCGATCGATACTTAAACATTGTTAATCTAAAGCTACAACAGCTGCGTACCATATTCCTTTTATAATATGCCTCTGATAAAATCTCTAGAGGGGGAGCAACTGCTTCCACCGATAACAGTAGATGCCCCAAATGCAATCTTGTTGCCGCAGATGTCTTGCATATGTTCGCACTCTGTCCGTGTTTGGAAACATTTTGGGAAGGGGTGAAGAAGTTTATGTTCTTAACACAGTTCAATTATCTATTAAAGAGAGAATGATGGGTGTCAAATGCGATCTTGAGGGAGGCATTGAGAGATTAATAATTATGCTGGTATCTGCGCGGCTCTGCTTTGCTAGGTCATGGGTCTCGGGGAGTCCTCCGAAGGATACTGACTGGTGTACCCTTAAACATCAGATATATGAATTGGAGCGCCCTGTCGCCAAAGCAAGAGGCCCTCTCCTCACTGTTAAAGTTCAAGAAGGTTTGGAATAATTTTCGTTGGGATGTTATTAAGCCAAATCATGACTAATTATATACGGAAAAGTCTTATCAGTCATTAAATGTATTTATTATTATTATTTATGTTTCTTTCTGTCTAGGTTTTGATTCTTTTGATATCCTCCAGGATAATCCTAGTTTATGAATTGCATTTTTTGGGCTGTTGTTTCTCTCTCTGATGTTTACCTTGTATGAATTGATTATGTTTATTAGTAACGTACTCTGACTTAGAAAAGAAAAATGTAAAAAGAAAAAAAAAAAGAAGTGCATTCCTACATCTCGCATCAGTATATTAAGAATCCTACTATTACTTGCTCTTCCCTTTTTCTTCACGGCCGGCTAAATAAAGAGCTCCTTCACACTATTTATTTAGCTGCAAGTCAAAGGGTCCACAATCTCTACTATTTACCCTGTGGCCAGCTATACAGCAAAGATTCAGTACTACCTTGCCAGCTGCTTGGCAAATATCTAGGATTATGTACTATTTTGCTGACAGCCAGGTAAATAGCCACCTCCAATGACCTAAATGAATGAATTTTGGAAAGCACTCGATAAACAATATCTGACTTGCCTCTCACGCAGAGACGGAGGTGCCTCTTTTGATCGCAGTATGTCTCTTTGTGACAACTAGATTCAAGTACAGAAGGGATTGTTTTAAATTCATCTTTGTTGATTAGTTGATAAAGTGAAAGGTACGTTTTATTGTAGGAATTATCTGTTGTGGTTTATGCAGTAAAAGTCAGCAAGTCAGGGCTAACCACTGCTATACCCACATCTACAGTACATATTCTTGGAAGAAAATGACATAATTCTAAACTTTTGCAGAGAAAAGAAATGAAAAAGCCTTGTTGCATTTCAAAAGTGCAACCTGTGATCCCTAGTAAGTCAAAACAGTTCTTGGAGAAGTGCAGTTAAAGGTGGAGGAGACCCAGATGTCAAACTTTTAGTAGCATCTTGCAAGCTCAACAGAGACAGAAGCATAGTTTCTGAATATATGTACAGGCAGGGGGTGTAATGAGTGGTTGGCCCAAGGCATTCTGCAGACTTCTAACATCCCTGAACCAAGTAGATAAAATAAGTTTTCAACCTCATTATTACACTAGTAACAGCCTATACAACCTGGGCCTAGGCATCTTAATGTGGTTTACCAGCGGCTGCTCCTCCGCTATGGCGGGAGAGCATCGCTCCCCTGCCCGCAGATGATAACAAAGAATAAAATTATAATAAAACTGTTTTGTTAACATTTTATTTTTCGTCAGGAGCAGAGTCTTGAGAACAGAGCCTTACTCGGAATTGTGATGGAGAGGTGGGCACTGCTGTCAGTGCGCATGTCGGTTTGGCCGGCTGTCTTAGGACGGCCAAACCGACAAGCACACTGACATCTCTTCAACCCAGGTGCATTTCTGGCTGGAGAACAACAGCAGGCAGAGGCTCCTAGCTCCCAATGTAGTGCAAAACTAGCCCACCACGCCCAATCCAGACGATGCTCTCATGAGTATTACCACCATGAGAGCAGAGTTTGGATTAGCCGTAGGGAAGTCTGGGAGCCTCAGCCTGTGCCCAGAGGAACAGAAGAGTGGCAAGCAGAAGAGTGGTGAGCAGAAGGTAAGTTTTATTTTTTTTGTTTGTTTTGTTACTGCCCTCCCCCCCGCGCTGCTCACCACTTTTCCCCGATACCAGCCGCTACTGTGGTTTACCAAAAGAGAGACCTATTGGCTTTGACAAGCTTGTCTTCACATGCAACACCTTCGTTTCCAGGTCATGCCCGAGGTGACTAGGAGTAATAGAAGGGCTACCTGTTTGTTTTCCTGTAAATCCTAAGGAATTTTTCTCAGAAAACAAACATCATAGACCCAGTTATTGTGTGGTTAGTACTAAAAAGTTTACCTGGTGACTCAATCCGTCCTCTACGAAAGGAGGAGATATAGGTATTAGTGAATGGAAAAACAGCTGAATCAACCACGTATTTGATTTTGTATGAAAACAGTGAATGCAACTAATGATATCTGTGCTTATACAATTAGTTAAACCTAATAATGTATTTTCAATATCATACGCCATTCTTTTAGACCTTATTTAATGTTCTACATGTTTGCAATACATATTTACTATTTGAAGTGTCACACGGTTCTATATAGATAGTCCCATAAAAAGTCTCTATTCATTTGCTTTAAAAAGCTATTTAACAATATTTCATACAGTAACGCTTCCAAAGTTCATTGCTAACTCACTAAATGAACTTTAAAATAGTAATGTAAAAACAAATGCTGATATAGAGACCACTTCGCCAATGAAATATTATAATTTGCAACGAATTTAATGCAAAGTTAGGATCAACTTAACAAACGAACAAACACGACATTTTGTTTTTTTAAATTTTGCAGTAAACACACATGAAGCAATGAATAGACTAGACAATGCTAATAATGTTTATTTTTCTCTCTTAAACTGGCACATTCAAAGTTTTCCAACAAGGAAGCAGTTGCACTCTGTTTTGACAGAAGCTGTCGACCACATTTGGTGCATGAATTTCAGAATCGAAATGCCAGCAAATATTCAACATCAAATTCCTGTTTCATTACAGCTTCTCGTGTCACGAAAACAATACCATGGTTAATGGATGCCTGAATGCTCCACTCCGAATCCAGCTTCTCTCTACTGTCACTGCTTGAGAACAATACCTTTGTTCTGGCTCAAAGCAATCCTGCCACAGCTCCTGCCACTTACGAGAAAGCAGACTTGTCATTTACTCAAGCAACCCAGTCATTACACCACAATAGCATGAACCGCACAGCGATTTCCTTTTTTTAGCACGCGGGACCCACACCTGGACAAAGAATTCCTCACCTAATCATCTCTGGAGAAAGGATGTTTCAGTCTGACAGGTCAACGACCCAAAGAATTGTGGGTTTTACTTTTAAGAATGGATAATGGATCTTAATTCGCTGCAGGGCACTCGGTGACACGAGCTTCAAAGCCCAAAGCTAAACCAGAAGTGTTCTTGTGTTGCTCCGTTAATTAATTAGCATTATATGTCTCAGAAAATGAAAGGACAATGAAGGAACATGATAGGGTATGCACGAAATGCCGACGTTTCTTTTTGGAACAACATAAAGCGTAATGATATGTTTTTCCATCCTGTAATTGTAAAGAACGTTTTCACTTTAAAAGCTAATGACACACGCTCCCTTCCGTGCCGAAACCTACTCCGGGATCCAATTGCTACGAAGAATCAGTACAAAGGTGACGAGATGTGTTGGTGAATTAAGGATCTCCATGCACTCGTGACAAAATATTTTGATCTACACACTTTGCCGTTTCCTTCTGTCTTCCGGAGTCGAAGTCGGCCTCTTGGTTTACGCGAAAAATTCATCAACCTTGTGACATGTAGATGCAAAAACCGACTGGTGAGATATGTCCTAAACTGATAGTTGTTCCTGTCTATCACATTTCTTTACACTGAACAAGCTTCGAACATTACTGAGTGAAGAGAGTTGGCACAGGAGGTCAATTAAGAACAAATACGTTTTTGCGTTCTCATTTTAGGTCTGTCCAAGAATAGCTTTGGCTGTACACCAGATGTTTTGGATGGAGCCATTTGGTTTTTGGAGTAGCAATCACCCTGAGTGATGGCATTTAACTTCTTTACATCTGAGTCAGCAGCTGGAAGGGGTGCTTACTCAGAGGCAACAAAAGAGTCCATCTTCAAGAACTCACACTGCCATCCAGAGACCTGTGAGGCCAAAAGCACGAGGAAGTACCACCAAACACATGGTACAGCCTTCACAAATGGAATGGTCATAGTCATGGAGGTCTATGGCTCACCCAGACCCACCCCTGCACTAAAAGAGTCTACCCCACTGTTCTGGAAAGCACTGTTCAGATTCGAAGGAGCCGGAGCCGGTGCTTGCGCTCTTTGAGCTGAATCCAGTCTTGGAATGGACCTATTGCTTGCTGATCAGGGTGTGTTCAGTATCGTGTTATGCTCCTGATGTGGAGTCAGCATGGAGAGGAGTGGAAGATGGTGTCTCCCATTTTTCTGCACAGGCAGCACGCTTAAAATCAGAGCTGGCTGAGCTTCACCCAATGTCTTTGTGACTGCATCTTGCTCCAAGGATGCCAGATCCATTCTGCGCAAATGCTGTGTGCCTTCATTAGAAGAGTAGGAAGAGGTAATATAATGTCTCCCTGTCCTTCTCTTGGAAAGACTGCGAGAAGCTTCATCTACGGTCTCAGAAGCTTCTTTATCATGGTGATTATGTTGGGTTTTGTATCGACCTTTGCCACCAGGGCCAACATCTTCGATCCTAGCCTTCTTACTGCAGTATAATACCTGCCTAGCAAGAATATAATACTGATGTCTATTTTAAAAGGGACTAGCCACTGCGTTTAAGCACAAATCTATATGCCCTCCACATGCGAGGAGCTCCTCACTCAGCTACTTGCTACAAAATGGTAGGATACTTTCGACATTAAAAAACATCACGCATCTTGAAGTGTCCTGCGCTTTCTTTCTCAAATCGGAAAGAATGGTAGTTGCAAATATATATATATATATATATATATATATATATATATATAGTCACTGAAAAAAACATAGGTTTCAGAGACGTTATAGTTAGTTGGACAATTGACTCATATAAAACCGGAGAAATTGGCCTGTTATAGTTAGTTGAGCTAACTGTAACTCGCGTGCTCGCAATGCACTGCTGATGACGTCACATATTGCATCCCTCATTACATGGTCAGTGACATCACTCATGACATCACTGATGACATCTCAAATGACATCACTGATGACATCACTGTTGACATCATCCACGTGATAGTCTGACACACCTCTTCACACTCTAATATAACCTTTAATACACCCACTCTAAAATACAGACTGCCATTTTCGAAACCAGAGACACACCAATACCAGATACTAAATACCCATCCACTGATTCCTATCTATATATTGTGAGCCGGACATACACTGATACAGTCACTCATAGATGCTGTCACTCATCATTACATCAGTATAATATCCACTCATACACCTTTACATACATTCACACAGTGCTACTGATTCATAGAGTTACTCACACATCTACTCAGTCATGCCAAAAATCAATCACACACCCATGTACTCACCTATGCAGATATATACACACCACCTGACTTATTTATACACACACCATTTCCCTTATTTATATAGATACCATCACATACTTACTCTCTTATACAATCACTAATACAAGTACACATGTGTGTATGTAGACACTCTAGCAATCACTCTCTCTCACGTATAGTCAAATATACACTAGGGGTGGGCGGATTTGCGAAATCCACTTTCGCAAATTATCGCGAAAATGTTAAAAATTATCGTAAACACGCGGAAATATTGCGAAGATGCAGAAGTTTTTTTCCCGCATGTTCGCGAGATTTTCTGCATGGTTGCGGCTCGCTAACTTACCCATGTGGTTGCTCGCGGGTGCGGCCAACTTGTTTTCAGTTGTCTCGCGGTGCATGATCGCGTGAAGAAAGACGTGATCGCTCGACGCATGACGTCACTGCGGGCGCGAACTGTCGCGAGACAGCGCAAATGGCTAAAAACAATACAACATCTCATGGAGAACGCGACCGGATCAAGAAAACTTGTCGGCGAACGCAGGGATTCAGGTAAGGCGATCACGCGTGCGCGAGAATGTATTATTTTACAGCGCGAGCAAGAACCAAATTATCGCTAAGCTGCGGAATGCGGAAATTTTGACATTTTCGCGCTTTCCGCGGAATGCGAAAATGTCAAATTATCGCAATTTCCGCGAACGAAACAACATTTTTGCCCAGGCCTATTATACACCCCAGCACTCACATATACACTGTCTAAAAACATACATAGTTACTCACATATATACAACTGAGACATCAATTCACTAATCAACACACCTGTACGCACCGTTAGCCAATCATACAGCCCTTCCTAGATGCAGTTTTAAATGTAGAGAACCAGTGAAACAGCTATTCAGACATGTATGCACAGAGTCAGACACCCCCCACCCACCCAGATAGACACTCAGACACCCATACAGATACTCACACAAACAATCAATAACCCATATAGACACTGATGTAGCTACTCACCAACCCATGCACCTGCTTACACACCAACTGAGAGACTAATAAAGACATTCACACAGTTTAGTCACAAATCCATGCATTCAGTAACATACGTTCAATGAGTGACTTTTAGAGTCAGTCATGCATCTACTAACTAATCCATTCAGGCACTTATACATCGACTCATTCTTCAATAGACCTTGGCATAGATATATAAGAAAAATATTTACAGTTTACAGAAAAACACATTCAATGGATGATGTCATCAGTGATGTCATCAGTGATGTCATTTGAGATGTCATCAGCGATGTCATGAGTGATGTCACTGACCATGTCATGAGTGATGTAATATGTGACGTCATCAGGGACGTTATAGTTAGTTGAACATTTGACTCATATAAAACCAGAGAAATTCGCTTGTTATAGTTAGTTGAGCTAACTATAACTCGCGCGCCCGCAATGCACTGCTGATGACGTCACATATTACATCACTCATGACATGGTCAGTGACATCACTGATGACATCACTGATGACAACTCAAAAGAAATCACTTTTATCATATATTTTAAACCTAACAATATTTGTTTGCAACATTTTCTCGAACATTTAACGGCACATGCAGGTTTAAAGTTCACAATTGTTTTAAGTTCGAACAGTGCCTTCCAAATGCAGGTGGCAGGTGTGGTTGAGTTGAGTAAATTTTATCATATAATATGTACTATATTATGTACTTGCAAACTGCTTTTTCTTAACCAATCACAAACATACTTTTCCACAAAACGAATGTGCACCCTGCTTTTAAAAAACAATGCTTTTCATCTCCCAATCAGGTACAGTTTTGTATGTGAAAAGAAACTAGTTCCCCATCTTAAAACATATCTCTCATTCTACGAAGGAACTGCATGAGCTACAAACATCTTTACATACCTTCCAGCCATACCTTCAAAATGCTAGTGTAGATCGTAGGACATAGCTATGTTTTCTGGTGCAAGAGGTATGCAGAACAGAGACATATTGACTTAGACCTAGGTTTACAAAATGTGGACATTAAATGGTTTGGACAGAGAGGATTGAAGTGGCACCAATTGTTTCCTTTGGTTAAAACCTGTTTGCATCTCCAACACCCTGACCTCATGATTGTGCACTGTGGTGGAAACGACCTAGGCACATTGACTGGGGTAGATTTGGAAATGCTTATGAAGGACACCTTTGGACAATTGATTTTACTTTTGTCTCAAACTGTCTTTGTATATTCCAATATATGCCAAAGTCAGAAGTGGAAATGGTCCAAACAATTTTGTCCACAGATTGAAAAATCTCGGAAAAAAGTCAACAAAGCTCTCTCTGCATACCTCAGAGACCACAAAATGGGGTCCATATACAACAACATACGTTTTGATGTGGAGGATATATACAGAAGTGATGGAGTACACTTCACAGATCAGGGAAACCGAGTTTTCCTGATTAACTTGAAGCTGTCCATCCATACTTATATGTAGCTCCAACTAATGAACACAAGGGCTCTTTTTAGAGCCACCCTATAACTCACAACTTAGGCCCCCTATTTTAGGGCCATATAACGCCAACTCCTGCACCCACGCCAAAATGTATTCTCCACACAGCTGTGGCCCAGCGGCCAGACCAGCTCACTTTGCAGCACAGATCTCTCACTTTGATCCCCAGCTCTACTCACCCATAGGGGTGAGTAGTTTGCGCTCTACAAATACCGTATTGATTTACCTTCGCACTCCCTATACAACACCTCCTAAGCACCATACACAAGCTACAATGTTCTAAACAAAAGTTCATCCAAGCACCTATAACTACATGCTGACTCTACTTGCACAGTTGTGGCACAGCGGCCAGAGCACATGACTTCACAGCATATGACACACAGTTTGGGCTCATGCTTTAATCCCCGATTCCGGCAGCAGCTCAGCTTAGCAACATGAGACTCTAGACAATACCTCACGTATATCCCGTACCCCAGGACTTTCATACCAGTAGGGGTCAGTAGTTCATCTTAGTAGTTATAAACACATCCGGACACTACTTCCACAACTGTAGTGCAGCGGCCACGGCACATCACTTCACAGCATAAGACACACAATTTGGGCTCACGCTTAAATTTCCGAGTCCCGCACCAGCTCACCTTACCCGCATCAGACTCTACCCAATACCTCACTTAATTTCTATAGCCCACCACTTACACACTGGTAAGGTTAAATACTTCGCTTCACACCCCCTCTATAGCACACCCTAAACACCCCACAGAGGTTACAGTGCTCCTACCCTCCTATTTCCCACTTTTATCCCACTTTTCCCCCCTTTTTTCACCTTACTCGCTTCAACGGAATCAAAAAATGGCGGCCAACACTTCCTAGTTGCAACCGCTCACACCGCTCGAAGCCAATCAGCAACAAGCTCGTGCTCGTAACGCCTCAGCCAATCAGATGGCAGAATTCCCAAATATCGATATCTGTAAATTTAGATATTTCTCAAAAACTACTGAACGAATTTATACCAAATAAACAAAAGCGTGCTTTCTATACCAAGACCCTTTTCCCTGCCAAATTTGGGGTAATTCCGTTCACCCGTAGCCTTGTCTAAAGTTTCCTATTTAAATTAACATGGAGAAAACACTTTTTGGGACCCCCCCTAATTTCTTGGCCCCCCTTGAGGAATCACCCCCAAACTTTCAACATAGGAGCTGATCTCAACAATGAATTTGTTTTGAAAATTTCGTGAAGATTCGTCAATCGGCGCCAATGTTATTGCGAATAGAATGTTGCCATTTTCCTATAGCAACTAGGTCCTAACTATAACTACCTACTGGCGACTGCCAGTAGGTAATATATATATATATATTCACTGAAAAAACCATAGGTTTCACACACGTTATAGTTAGGAATTAGCATTTAAAAAACCTTGCAAATTCACTGAAAAAACCATAGGTTTCACACATGTTATAGTTAGCGGAAATTTTACTGATAAAAAAACAATGAAATTCCCCCGTTATAGTTAGTGCAGGCAACTATAACTCACGCGACCGCAATCCTCTGCTGATGCTAATACTGTATTTAGACACTTATTTGCCCATGTCTTCTTCCATAAATTTTTAGCTATACATATATTACAAATATTTTTTTTTCATAAAGACACATATGTCATCAGCAGAAGATTGCGGTCGCGTGAGTTATAGTTGCCTGCACTAACTATAACGGGGGAATTTCATTGGTTTTTTATCAGTAAAATTTCCGCTAACTATAACATGTGTGAAACCTATGGTTTTTTCAGTGAATTTGCAAGGTTTTTTAAATGCTAATTCCTAACTATAACGTGTGTGAAACCTATGGTTTTTTCAGTGAATTTGTACGTTTTTTAAAATGCTAAGATACTTTACGCCATTCGTGGCGTGCGTGCCCACTTAACGCAGTTCGTTCTGTGCGCGCACAGTGAGCATGCGGTGCGCTTTGCGCACCGCGCGCCCACTTTACGCAGTAAGTGCCGTGCACGCACGGTGGGCACGCGGTGCGCGATGGGCCATGTACGCACGATGCGCTTCGCGCACCGTGCGCACATGGAGGACATATGATGCGCTTCGTTGTGAAAGGTAATATTTTAATTTTTCACATCTGTGATATGCCATGCACAAATGGGGCCCTTCGGGCACCATTTGCACATGGGGTGGGGAGAGTATGGATACTTTTTTTAAAAAAAAACTTTTTACCGTACGCGTACGGTAAGCGTAATCGGCGAAATTATCGAAAAAATTTAAATTCCGTTTTTGACCTTGGGGGATCTTTGGGGACTCCCCCAACATGGCTAGGTGCTTAGGAGCTGTCTAAACAGCCCCTTTACATGTTTTTGTCCTTTGTTTTTTAATCCCCACTCAGAGTGCGAGAGAGAAAATGGCGGCCGCCGCTTCCTGGTTTCGACCGATTCGAATGTTTACTAAGATCTAACAGCCAATCAGAATCGCGCTCGCGCACGTCACCGTACGCGTACGGTAAGCGCATCGTAAGCGCACCGTGAGCTGGCTCAGATATATATATTGATTTAAAGGCTATTTTCTCAGAATCTACTGAACAGATTTACACCAAACCTACAAAAGGCACTTCCTTGACCTGAGGACTACCTCTCTGCCAAATTTCATTTAACTCTGTTCAGCCGTTCGGGCTGTGGCTGTGTCTAAAGGTCCTATGGAAAAATGCATGGGAAAAACGTGTTTTGGGACCCCCCATTTATCTCAGCCCCCGCTTGACGAATCCCCCCGAGACTTTCAGGGTAGGAGCGGAGCGCAGCGCCCCACCTATTTTGAAAATTTGGCGAGGATTCATCGACCGGCGCCAAAGTAATTCAAAATAGAATGTTGCGGTTTTCCTATGGTAAGAGGGTCCTAACTATAACTACCTACTGGCGACCGCTAGTAGGTAATATAAAAATATATATATATATATCCAAATATAAAACGCCAGTCAATGCGCTCTCAGTAATGCAGAACTCAGCATTCAAGTTAGCAAGAGGTGTTTATTACGACGCGTTTCAGCTCCCTGCGGAGCCTTGGTCACGTACAATATGTGCGGTGTAAGACTGGGTGACTGATAAAGTTTTTACAAAAGATCAACAAAGGACTAGACTGTGTGTGTAAATTTGTCAGACATTTTGGAATGGTGAAACCAAATGGAAAACACATACACATCAGTGCTTCATGACATGTTGTGTGAAGTTGAGACAAAAAGAATCGAAATACATTGTCAATTTCCAAACGAAACATCCTGGGGGACTCAACCAGGATGAGGAATTGGCAGTCCATCTTAGAGACTAATACCTGATGACCCATGTATTCCCCCCCCCACTTCCTTCCCCCCCTTTTTTCCCCCCTTCCCTCCCTTTCCCCTCCCGCAGGGAGCTGAAACGCGTCGTAATAAACACCTCTTGCTAACTTGAATGCTGAGTTCTGCATTACTGAGAGCGCATTGACTGGCGTTCTAAATTTGAAAATTTATATATATATATATATATATATATATATATATATATATTTATATATATATATATATATATGACAAAGGATATGGTGAAGGAAAAGAAAAAGAACAATGCATGGGAGGCTCTTATGGCATGGAAAATATTGTGCACAAATGGTTGTATGGGGTTGATTGCTAGATTGCATGCGAGTTGGGACTTCAGTTGCTCTAGTCTGAGTGATTTCCCACAATGTGCTCCCATCACTTTACTGGTGTCCTAAAACCTACCCAAATTTGCTCTGTCTATTCCAAAGACAATTCCATGGGTGAATGGTGTCTGTCTGTCCAGTCTGAATCATTCCAAAATTTATTTTCTAGAAATATCATCCTCCTTATACTCTTATCTTTCATGTGCGCATTTTCAATGCTACGAGTAGGTTTCTTTCAATTTTTTCTTTACATTGCCCAGTTTGTACCCTTTCTTGTCCCTTCTGTTTCCACTGTGTCTCCTACACCTTCTAGGAAAAGCATGATGAAAACACTCAGATGCTCAGTGAATGACGCCAATCCACTTTTATCCACAAATTCCCACTATATACTTCCTTGCTATGACCCTAATCGACAACTGTTTAAACTCCTAATTGTGATTTGGCTGTTTCGAAAACTCCAATAGAACGAATCCTGACCATAGCAGATACTTTGCTGGGCAGTTCAGCCTCTGTGTGAGATAAGCTGCATGAGCACGTCGTGAGGAGGATGCAAGGATGGTGTGGAGGGCGAAGCTGCCGGCTGTTGAGGCTACTGGTGCTGCTTTCTGCCGGTACGGTGTAGTTGCCAGGGGTTGGTGAGATGTCACATCGAAGGAATTGGAGGTTGTGGTCATGGCTTCCCTCTCCCGGTTTTCAAAACGCCACATGATACTGTCAGTGGGGTGCCGGCCGATGCTCCATTGCTTGCATGGCCCTGAGTTGAGGTCATTGCAGCCGTGTGGTCCAGTGTGGTGCTGCTATGGGGCTAGCCCCTGCCACTATTGTTGCTCTTCTGCCCCTCTTTTGGAATCCTGGGGATGCCCCCCCTCCGGACGCCCATTAGACTTTGACACATGAACTCTGCTGTGGAACCATCAGTGAGCCAGCACTTTCCATTTGTAGCAGGAGAGATGAAGAGTGTCAACGAGAGGCAAATGGCGCAGGTGAGGGGGTCGGGTACAGGCATGGAATTTTTGGTGTGCTTCGGGGACTGTAAAGACTAGGGCTGGCAAAAGGGTCACACAAATGCCCAGTATTAGGTGCCGTGGCATAGAGGGAGAGGCTTACCCATTGCAGGAGGCGGCCTGGCTAGGTCCAGGTGCAGCTTGTGGGCGCGTCTGCCCACCTGCCTCACTGCTGACTTAGTGCAACCCAGTACAGCACTCGTGAAAATTGAAAATTGGACATTTGAGATTGGAAGTCTGATCCTGAGGAACAAAGAGCTTCTAGAGAAGGGAGGCATGCAAGAAATTCTAGTTACTTCTCTCCAGCTGCTTTTGTGTTTAATTGTTCAGTTATCTTGAATCGTCTTGGGGATTCCAGTATATAAAGTCTAAGGGGAAGCTAATAATAAGAAGTTGGAGTCCCCAGACTGTGAAGTTTTTAAAGATACCACAGTTAAGAATGACTGCAAGAAAGCTGAGACCTGATTGTGTGCTTCAGGGGAGGGCCCGTGCAAAGATGAAATCAAATCCTCTTTGGAACAAAGATGCCTCTGTGATGATGTTGAAAGGGAAACAACTGTAATTCAGCTTGTGGGAAAAGGATACACCATTGCAAAAGGAGCTAAATCTTATTGTGGAATTTAATGGGGGGGTCTAATATCCATGCTAATCTGTATCCCATTGATTCTGTGGAGTCTGGTTCCAAGTAGGAAGTGATGTCCACAGTGCAAAAGAATACTATACAGTTTTTGGGGGTATTCCTAATTCATCTCCCACTGGTTTACTCCCCTAGACCTTTAGGGCCACCTTCATCAGTTCCTATGACGCTGATTGATAATCCCAACATAATGCCTCAAGAAGACCCTTGTCCCCGATAGTGGCAAATGTTCAGGAGGATTTGGATATAGATTTATGTAAGAGATATAGTCTACGAGATAATAGTAAGACTGTGGAATCGTTGGTACACCTTCCATGATGGATCCCATGGGATTGTAGCTACTTAATAGCAATCCTTCAAAAATTCTTCACTGGTATCTCATTCTCTTTAACCCCTGATCTCAATGTAAGTGACATTCAACCTTGTCATCCTCCTGAAGAAGAGGTGAAAGTATCAGCCTCCTTATTGTGTTTAGAAAGGAATTTGTCTTCAATTGTAAAGCTGTTGGAAATGTTTGTTGGTGGTTCTGATTGTGTTCTGGACACCAGGACAAAAATATTAAGGGAGTAGGTAAGCAATAAAAAGGAAAATGATATAGTCCTCGGTGAACCAGTGGAAATAGAAGGTGTCTTGTTCCCTGGTACAGAGAATGATCAGAAAGCTGTTGGTTCTCAAACTGAATTTGCTCTCAGGCTGGTAACTTCAATGTGAGGAGCTTACTAAAAAAGTTTCACATACTGTCAGTCCAGTAGATTTGATGAAATTCATTTTTAATTCTATCCCTAATATGAAGAGTCTGGATGTAAACTTGCAGGTCATTGAACAAGATGTCATTCCAATTTTCAAATCTCGGCCTATACTGGAACTAAATGACGGTGAATCAAATACTTCACTGGTGAAGGCGAGGGAGAGGAAGGAAAAGCAAAGAGAAAAAAGAAAAAAACTCTCTGTAGATTTGCAAAAAAGAGTCAAAGGAGGTTGCGTTTTAGAGAGGGTATGGATGTCATACAAAGTGCAGATGGTTCAATGTGATCCCGCAAGTAATTCATCAAACCATGGATCCTGATCATTGCTCTGCTAATGCAATGGCTGAGGGTCCTGCAGCAGTAATTGAAGTAGAACAGGGACGTCTCCCTCTTATGTACCATCTTGATTGAATCCAATGGCTGCTCCTTTTCCAGATACTGATATAAAGAGGGCCTTCCAGTACGAGAAGCATTTAATCTGTTATGGTGTAATCTTTATACTTTTACGTTGGATTTCATTCCCCTGTTCGATGCAGATTTAATTCTAAGTAGGTCCTCGCTGCTTAAATGTTTTGTCGGAAATTGCGAATCTGAAGCTTATCCAAGGTAGTGATATTAATTTGATTTCTCTTTTACCTTTTGAAGCTGTTTTTAAATCAAGGGCAACTACTTTATATTCTAAACGTACAGCAAATTTGATATTAAGATTTTCTGAAGGCTTGCAATGTAGGGGGATTGATGTAATTTCAATTTTAGAAGAGGATGGGATGTGTTCTGTGGGCAAAAGATCTTCACCTCGCCACCCTCTTCTGTTAGTGAGCAGCTTGTGTCTGATTTAAGGGGGATTAAAATCCACTTAGGTAAACATGGTAGACAAGTGCCCATTAGAGAATCCCCTGTATTTTCCACCCATGGAATGTACAAAGATGAGCCCCTCAAATGGAACTGATTACTTGGTGCATTATCCATTGTCTCCCAGAGTGGTTACCTGCAACAGCATTTTCACTAGTAATGAGCTAAACATGATATCCTGGAATGTTGCAGGATTAAAGAATAGTAGGGAGAAGCTGTATTATTTGAGCTCGTTGGAGGCTGATGTGGTTTGTCCCAAGGAGACTTAGTGTACTGAGGAACTGGTTTGCAAATTATATTATTTTAGATTGTAAAGCAATCCTGTCAAGGAGAGGGCCACACAAAGGGAGGGATGGCATGCTTTTTGTTCAATAAAATGGGAAGGGTGGCATGCTTTTTGTTCAATGAAATTCAGTAGAGACACGAATGCTACAAACAAAGATCCAAGTAATCTATTCATGGCAGTAACCCTTTTTAATCCTGGTAAAAATCCAACAACTCCTCCACTTTTCTTGATAAATCCTTATATTCCCCCAGAGGTCTCTTTTGGCGTGAGGTTTTTTCTTATATTAAAAAAGTGTCCGATAAGGAACTCCCCCCACATATAATTATGGTTGGGGATTTGAATTGTAAAATATCTAATTTTGCCTTAGACCAACTGCGGGAGATAGAAAAAGAGGAAGATATGGAGATACCCTCAGCCCTCTTTCCTCCTAAAATAAGAACTAATAAGAGAGAAAAAAAGTTTAGCGACCCAGCCAAAAAACATTGATGGTGTTATAGTGAATGGGAGGTTACTCTCTGATTCCCCTGCAGCATATACTCATAAAGCCCGGAGAGGGGATCAATATTGGATTTTGTGGTGGCATGTTGTGCCTCCTTCTTTTTATTTGATGATTTAAATGTCACTGACTCCCTTCTTAGTGACCCTAATCTCCTCATTTTCTTTGTAAATGTTAATGCATCCCCTATTGAATCTTGAAGGTTTGATGGGCAGGCTGCTAGGTTTAATAGGAAAACAGGGGGAACTCATTGGGATTAAAATGCAACCACAGGCCTCAGGGGTATTTTAGAGGACACCGTAAACAATTTGTCTGGTTGGATTGGGAAAGAAATAGAACGTTTATATGCTTCCATGCAGCAGCTAGTTAAATCTATTAAGCAAGCATATCCAGTGGAGGGATCGAAGGGGATCCCCCTTCCCCGCCTCTTCTTAAATCGAGAAATATATGCTCTAGTTAGGGTGCAATATCTGGATTTTGTCCCTGAAAGATATACCAAGGTGCTGTTATTAAAGGAGGAGGAGGAGGAGAAGTCCATTGAAGGCTCCCTAAAAAAAGAAGCGGGAGATAGGTTCTGGATAAAACGTAGGGAAGCAGTATTAAAAGGCTAGAAAAGGACTTTCTTGGCACTCGTCATGGAGGGTTGCAGAATAAGAGCCAGATCCTTCCCTGTTGCTATTATAGAATTGATACAGGTTAATTTTATCCAGGATCTCTATGTGGCTAATGAGGGAATCGCAAAGTAGCTTACAGTGAAGAAAGATCCTACCCTGTATGGCCTGCCATCTGAAAAAGAAATAGAACTTGTAATTAGGGAAATGCACTCTTCGGCGGCGATGGGCCCTGATGAAATTCCAATTACTGTTATAATAAAAAATGTACCTCATTGGAGTAAATTCTCTTCAGATACTTAAACGTTGTTATGAGACAAAAAAATCCCCTCCTCTTTGAAGGGGAATGTCATAGTTCCACTTTATAAGAAGGGAGACCATAACCTACCTGAAAATTATTTTCAGATCATTCTTCTTGACACGGTGGGTAAAGTCTTTCCTAAATGCTTGCTGACCCAGATTAATAAATGGGCGGATGATCATAAAATGATACCAATGGAGCAAACTGGGTTTAGGAGTAAGCATGGAATGATTGATAATATAACTGCCCTCCAGGTAATACATTATAAATATGTTAAAGATAGAGAGCAAATGATATATGAAGTGATTATAGACTTCTCCACAGCATTTGATAAGGTAGATCATCTTTTGCTGTTGAGTAAGTTGTTTAGTTTGGGTATGCTGGGTACCCTTTTAGAGTTAGTTTGTTCCTTCCTTGTTATACCTGGTGCAGAGTTCTCCTGGGTGGGGATAGGGGTTTTCCACAAGCAATCCCTACTCCAAATTGTTTAAAACAAGGGTGTTTGCTTGACCCCCCACCCTCCTTTTTTCCCTATATTTTTCGGACCTTACTGATCATTTGGCTCGGAGCGAGAGCATAGCTCCGATAGTTGGGGAAAGCCCATTTTGTGTTTAATGTATGCAGACAACAGTCATGTTCGCTCTTACACTGAAAGGTTTAAATAGCCATCTACAGGCACTACAACAATTTGCTTAGGTGCATCATCTGAAGATCAATGTATCTAAAAGCAAAGTTATGTGTGTCCATGGGAGGAAAATGCAGAAATATGGGCATTTTGTATGTTCTTTGTGCGGTCAAAAATTGTAAATGGTAAAATCATATAGCTTCCTGGGAAAGATTAAATCCAAATGGTCGCACACTGTTCTTTGGGGTAACACGCAGGTAGGTCAGCAGTGTGCGACCATTTTGATGTAACTATTTAGTGGCTCTCTGAGCCGGGGAGTCGACGGACTCAGGTTACGCACCTGCATTGCTACGAGAGGTACTAGACCTGATAATGATTTTAGCAGCTTACATTGTAACCCTACACTCTTTCCTACTCCCTGCTGACGAGAGGCAACTACCTCGAAACACGTGTCCAGGGATGGCTAACGCTATTCACACTTGCACTCACGACACGAGCATAGGTGTATCCGCCGACGCTGACTACAGGGACCACAGTTCTTTGGGGTAACACGCAGGTAGGTCAGCAGTGTGCGACCATTTTGATGTAACTATTTAGTGGCTCTCTGAGCCGGGGAGTCGACGGACTCAGGTTACGCACCTGCGTTGCTACGAGAGGTACTAGACCTGATAATGATTTTAGCAGCTTACATTGCAACCCTACACTCATTCCCACTCCCTGCTGACGAGAGGCAACTACCTCGAAACACGTGTCCAGGGATGGCTAACGCTATTCACACTTGCACTCACGACACAAGCATAGGTGTATCCTCCGACGCTGACTACAGGGACCACAGTTCTTTGGGGTAACACGCAGGTAGGTCAGCAGTGTGCGACCATTTTGATGTAACTATTTAGTGGCTCTCTGAGCCGGGGAGTCGACGGACTCAGGTTACGCACCTGCGTTGCTACGAGAGGTACTAGACCTGATAATGATTTTAGCAGCTTACATTGCAACCCTACACTCTTTCCTACTCCCTGCTGACAAGAGGCAACAACCTCGAAACACGTGTCCAGGGATGGCTAACGCTATTCACACTTGCACTCATAACACGAGCATAGGTGTATCCGCCGACGCTGACTACAGGGACCACAGTTCTTTGGGGTAACACGCAGGTAGGTCAGCAGTGTGCAACCATTTTGATGTAACTATTTAGTGGCTCTCTGAGCCGGGGAGTCGACGGACTCAGGTTACGCACCTGCGTTGCTACGAGAGGTACTAGACCTGATAATGATTTTAGCAGCTTACATTGCAACCCTACACTCTTTCCTACTCCCTGCTGACGAGAGGCAACTACCTCGAAACACGTGTCCAGGGATGGCTAACGCTATTTACACTTGCACTCACGACACGAGCATAGGTGTATCCGCCGACGCTGACTACAGGGACCACAGTTCTTTGGGGTAACACGCAGGTAGGTCAGCAGTGTGCGACCATTTTGATGTAACTATTTAGTGGCTCTCTGAGCCGGGGAGTCGACGGACTCAGGTTACGCACCTGCGTTGCTACGAGAGGTACTAGACCTGATAATGATTTTAGCAGCTTACATTGCAACCCTACACTCTTTCCTACTCCCTGCTGACGAGAGGCAACTACCTCGAAACACGTGTCCAGGGATGGCTAACGCTATTCACACTTGCACTCACGACACGAGCATAGGTGTATCCGCCGACGCTGACTACAGGGACCACAGTTCTTTGGGGTAACACGCAGGTAGGTCAGCAGTGTGCGACCATTTTGATGTAACTATTTAGTGGCTCTCTGAGCCGGGGAGTCGACGGACTCAGGTTACGCACCTGCGTTGCTACCAGAGGTACTAGACCTGATAATGATTTTAGCAGCTTACATTGCAACCCTACACTCTTTCCTACTCCCTGCTGACGAGAGGCAACTACCTCGAAACACGTGTCCAGGGATGGCTAACGCTATTCACACTTGCACTCACGACACAAGCATAGGTGTATCCGCTGACGCTGACTACAGGGACCACAGTTCTTTGGGGTAACACGCAGGTAGGTCAGCAGTGTGCGACCATTTTGATATAACTATTTAGTGGCTCTCTGAGCCGGGGAGTTGACGGACTCAGGTTACACACCTGCGTTGCTACGAGAGGTACTAGACCTGATAATGATTTTAGCAGCTTACTTTACAACCCTACACTCTTTCCTACTCCCTGCTGACGAGAGGCAACTACCTCAAAACACGTGTCCAGGGATGGCTAACGCTATTCACACTTGCACTCACGACACGAGCATAGGTGTATCCGCCGACGCTGACTACAGGGACCACAGTTCTTTGGGGTAACACGCAGGTAGGTCAGCAGTGTGCGACCATTTTGATGTAACTATTTAGTGGCTCTCTGAGCCAGGGAGTCGACGGACTCAGGTTACGCACCTGCGTTGCTACGAGAGGTACTAGACCTGATAATGATTTTAGCAGCTTACATTGCAACCCTACACTCTTTCCTACTCCCGGCTGACGAGAGGCAACTACCTCGAAACACGTGTCCAGGGATGGCTAACGCTATTCACACTTGCACTCACGACACGAGCATAGGTGTATCCGCCGACGCTGACTACAGGGACCACAGTTCTTTGGGGTAACACGCAGGTAGGTCAGCAGTGTGTGACCATTTTGATATAACTATTTAGTGGCTCTCTGAGCCGGGGAGTTGACGGACTCAGGTTACGCACCTGCGTTGCTACGAGAGGTACTAGACCTGATAATGATTTTAGCAGCTTACTTTACAACCCTACACTCTTTCCTACTCCCTGCTGATGAGAGGCAACTACCTCAAAACACGTGTCCAGGGATGGCTAACGCTATTCACACTTGCACTCACGACACGAGCATAGGTGTATCCGCCGACGCTGACTACAGGGACCACAGTTCTTTGGGGTAACACGCAGGTAGGTCAGCAGTGTGCGACCATTTTGATGTAACTATTTAGTGGCTCTCTGAGCCAGGGAGTCGACGGACTCAGGTTACGCACCTGCGTTGCTACGAGAGGTACTAGACCTGATAATGATTTTAGCAGCTTACATTGCAACCCTACACTCTTTCCTACTCCCTGCTGACGAGAGGCAACTACCTCGAAACACGTGTCCAGGGATGGCTAACGCTATTCACACTTGCACTCACGACACGAGCATAGGTGTATCCGCCGACGCTGACTACAGGGACCACAGTTCTTTGGGGTAACACGCAGGTAGGTCAGCAGTGTGCGACCATTTTGATGTAACTATTTAGTGGCTCTCTGAGCCGGGGAGTCGACGGACTCAGGTTACGCACCTGCGTTGCTACGAGAGGTACGAGACCTGATAATGATTTTAGCAGCTTACATTGCAACCCTACACTCTTTCCTACTCCCTGCTGACGAGAGGCAACTACCTCGAAACACATGTCCAGGGATGGCTATCGCTATTCACACTTGCACTCACGACACAAGCATAGGTGTATCCGCCGACGCTGACTACAGGGACCGCAGTTCTTTGGGGTAACACGCAGGTAGGTCAGCAGTGTGCGACCATTTTGATGTAACTATTTAGTGGCTCTCTGAGCCGGGGAGTCGACGGACTCAGGTTACGCACCTGCGTTGCTACGAGAGGTACTAGACCTGATAATGATTTTAGCAGCTTACATTGCAACCCTACACTCTTTCCTACTCCCTGCTGACGAGAGGCATCTACCTCGAAACACGTGTCCAGGGATGGCTAACGCTATTCAAACTTGCACTCACGACACGAGCATAGGTGTATCCGCCGACGCTGACTACAGGGACCACAGTTCTTTGGGGTAACACGCAGGTAGGTCAGCAGTGTGTGACCATTTTGATGTAACTATTTAGTGGCTCTCTGAGCCGGGGAGCCGACGGACTCAGGTTACGCACCTGCGTTGCTACGAGAGGTACTAGACCTGATAATGATTTTAGCATCTTACATTGCAACCCTACACTCTTTCCTACTCCCTGCTGACGAGAGGCAACTACCTCGAAACACGTGTCCAGGGATGGCTAACGCTATTCACACTTGCACTCACGACACGAGCATAGGTGTATCCGCCGACGCTAACTACAGGGACCACAGTTCTTTGGGGTAACACGCAGGTAGGTCAGCAGTGTGCGACCATTTTGATGTAACTATTTAGTGGCTCTCTGAGCCGGGGAGTCGACGGACTCAGGTTACGCACCTGCGTTGCTACGAGAGGTACTAGACCTGATAATGATTTTAGCAGCTTACATTGCAACCCTACACTCTTTCCTACTCCCTGCTGACGAGAGGCAACTACCTCGAAACACGTGTCCAGGGATGGCTAACGCTATTCACACTTGCACTCACGACACGAGCATAGGTGTATCCGCCGACGCTGACTACAGGGACCACAGTTCTTTGGGGTAACACGCAGGTAGGTCAGCAGTGTGCGACCATTTTGATGTAACTATTTAGTGGCTCTCTGAGCTGGGGAGTCGACGGACTCAGGTTACGCACCTGCGTTGCTATGAGAGGTACTAGACCTGATAATGATTTTAGCAGCTTACATTGCAACCCTACACTCTTTCCTACTCCCTGCTGACGAGAGGCAACTACCTCGAAACACGTGTCCAGGGATGGCTAACGCTATTCACACTTGCACTCACGACACGAGCATAGGTGTATCCGCCGACGCTGACTACAGGGACCACAGTTCTTTGGGGTAACACGGAGGTAGGTCAGCAGTGTGCGACCATTTTGATGTAACTATTTAGTGGCTCTCTGAGCCGGGGAGTCGACGGACTCAGGTTACGCACCTGCGTTGCTACGAGAGGTACTAGACCTGATAATGATTTTAGCAGCTTACATTGCAACCCTACACTCTTTCCTACTCCCTGCTGACGAGAGGCAACTACCTCGAAACACGTGTCCAGGGATGGCTAACGCTATTCACACTTGCACTCACGACACGAGCATAGGTGTTTCCGCCGACGCTGACTACAGGGACCACAGTTTTTTTGGGTAACACGCAGGTAGGTCAGCAGTGTGCGACCATTTTGATGTAACTGTTCCTGGGTAAGATATTGTGTGGAAATGTAATTGAAAAAGCCCACATGAAAATATAATAACTAAAACCATCTCACTATATAGGACCACCAGGAGGAGGCATTTTGCACCTTTATTGGAAGCCTATCAATCTAAGATTCCTGACACTTTATCGTATGCCATAGAATTGATTGAAGTTTTGAAATGTTTTAAAAAAAAATAGAATGGAAGGTCGAGTCCTTAGAAGCTTGGCCTCCGTTAATCCAGCAAATAGTGGTTGTTGATCACTGAAGCTCTGGTTAAGAAAATACATTTTAGATGGTCCAAAAGAAAACTCACTCATTTAGACTTTGTGGCAAAAGCAGACTTACTGCAATAGGACCCTTCTTTGATTTTTAATTTGGCTCTGCAGCAATTAAAAGTTAGCTTAAAACAAGCCACTTGAGCTTTGAGTTTTCGCATGGATAGGGAGGACTGCATTTTAAAGAGGGGTTACCTTCCGGCTATTGATTTCTGTTTGATAAATAAAAGACTGACTTATATTTTTTGGAACCTGCCCCATCGAGTGAGACGTTACTTTTGAAGCAGGGCATGCTCCTTTTAAACCTCCCTTTAAAGCCCCTTTGGCCAAGTGGCATGGTTCATCCGAGGTTTATATTATGTGCCAAAATGGCCTTCAAGATCTCAAACATGTTTTATTTGTTTGCCCTGCTCTCTTATTATGTTGGTGAATTTGGATGAGACAGATATATTTGCAGTTGTCCATTCTTTCAGCTTCAGCAGTTCTACAGTCACTTTATGTACCCCCAAATTAATTAATTATGCAATAGGATTTTTAACTTTTGTAAGTGTTTTTTGAAGTTGTATTAATGGTGCATTAGTTTATATGCTATAAAGGCTGTTATCGTTTTTTGAGTGGGCATTTTGCCTTTTTATGCACTGAGATATTTGAATGTTTTGTTGTTGTTACTTTGTTGCATACAAAGTAATCATCTGACAAGTTTTGTACACTTTGCATTGATAACACGAAAGACACTTTATGTGTTTTTAGGTACAATATTTTGCTGCTTATGGGGAATTTGTTTTAAATGAAAGCTTAGTTTAGAACCTTTGTTATTCTTTATGATTGTATGATTGTTTGATCTATTGATGGGGTGGTTCATACTTCACTATATTAATATAATCTCTGTATATTTTGCATTGATGGCACAAAAGGCACTTTACGTACTTTTAGGTACAATATTTAGGGGTGGGTGGTAAAATCCGCTCCGCAGGTGGAGTTTGTGGAGTTTTTCTCCCGGTGCTCTGCTTGTAGCACGAAGTACAGCAAAACAACTCCACCAACCGCCTGCGGAGCAGAGTTTACTGGCACACTCTCGAGTCGCTGCTCATCCTTAACTGTATTGCATCAAATCCTTGATGTTTGATAGACAGTTCCATCAAGGTAGACATGTAGTGATTTTTGGGAATAGTATCCTGGTCAGAATTGACTATAAGAATGCTCCACATCATGATTTCTTTGTTGCTCTGAAAAACCTAGTGGCTGTAAACCAGAAACAGGCAGATTAACTAACCCTACACCGGACGCACCCATCTCACCCTGTGCAGGGAGAGCCGGTGACCCCTGTGTGCTTCTCCACTGCTCCGTGCTGAAATGGCTGCCATTTTGAATCCTTCCTCCTTGGCATGAGTCAGCAGCAACCGGAGCAGCATGTCCCAGGAGACAGCAGAGAGTGAGGGCAGATGAGTCTGTGAGACGAGTGACAGTGGGGATATGGGAGGGGTCACAAGACTCTCAGGGGTGGTGCTTTTAGAGCCTCTTGGGGATAGGCAGGGCCTGCTGCAAGCCCAGGTACTCTCCCTGGCTTTTGGCCAGGGGCAGGGCTGGATGCCACTCCGGGAAAGACGAACCCTAAGAGCCACCAGCCTCAAGACCAAGCCTCCTAAAAATAAAACAACAAATATATACACATCCTTTATTGGTCGAGCGATTCGTATTTTAATATGTGTATAAAATTGTGAAATGCACACTGCGAGCCACGTGCGCCATTTCCCCGCAAGCCGAACCTGCTTGCCTTTACCACGTATGTGCCTTAACCACACATATGCATGATTAAGGCAGTGTGCTGTCTAGATGCTGGAATGGGCATGCAGGAATAGGAAAGATCAGGAGAGGACACGGTCAGGTATGTGGGACTGGGGCCAAGTTTTGGGGGTGGGGTAGTTATTTGGGGTAGGGGTAGTTTTTATGGCTACAGCGTTGGGGTTGTTCATAGGGCAGGGGCCAGGATTTAGGGCTCAGGTCAGGGGGGCTCTGGGTAATTTTCATGGGTAGGGGTCAGTTTTAGGTCTCAAGGCAGGGCGGGCTGCGGTTGCGGTAGTTTTTAGGGCATGGGGACTTTTTTATGGCTCAGGGCGAACCAGGGGAAAAAGGACAGTTTTCAGGGCTGGAGGCATTTTAAGGCCTCAGAGTGGGTGGGGGGGGCTGAGTCAGGGTAGTTTACAGGTGTAGGGAACAGTTTTTAGGGCTCAGAGTAGGGGGCTGGGATCAGGGTATTTTTTAGGGTGTAGAATCAATTTTTAGGGCTCAGGGCACGGTGAGGGAAAAGTGTCAGTTTTCAGGGGTGGCAGGGGTGTGATCTTTACCAAACATATCCATTTACCAATCATGTCTTTACTGTGAAAATGCATGGTGTAGGCATGCGTGGTAAAGAGGCAGTCATGGTTGAGAATGCTTCATTCAGGCATGTGCTGTAGTGGCATGCCTTGTACCATCATACAACAGGAAGTAATTAATGAGATTCTGAAGAAGATGATTGAAATATAGTAAAGAAAACTGGGACATTTGTTGTTATCGCTAACAGAACTGGAAAACAGATTTGAAAGTGCCAGAATTAAGTAACATTTACGTTAATTCCCTTTTGACTTTCAAAAGGCAATGAGAGACAATTAGGAAAGGGGGGAAGGCATTAGTAATAACTTGGATCTACAGATGAAGAAAAACATTTTCTTCCTGGGAAGTGGATCCAGCCTGCAACTGAAGAAAATTGGAAGTTGATTGTCAAGTCTGGGATCACAACGATCCACTGAAAACTGTCTTAAAGTTCCTGAATATAAATGAAAACATTTGTATTTTGTTTCTAGTCACTATAATTGCATTGGTGCCATCAATGCAAGTCTTCTTCTGTTTAAGTTGTTCTGGTGGATACCTTGCTAACACTGAGACATGGTAGAGAAAATAAGACTCTCTAAATAGTTTGTCCAAATTTGAAAGAATCCTGGGAAAAGTGCATCCCAGGTGGTAATGTATTTTACTACTGTCAGACAGTCCATTTGTAATAGATCAGAACAACAGGATGTGTTTTGTTTGTTATGACCTGCATTCTAAAGAAGACTGCGAGAAGCTCTGAACACTTTATGTGCAGAGAGGACTCCTTCCGTGGCCATGTGCCTCCACTTGAGAAATGGCTGCAATGAGTCACTTATTTGGCCAAACTGTAGTCTGACTCTAATAGTTGATTTGGGAAAGAGTTGAGTTTGCTTTTTCGTCCTAGTTCTAGAAATTATCTAGCCACCAAAGTTCTGCTTCTTCCATTTTCAGGTGTATAGAATTGAGACATACAGTGAGGTGGTTAATCTTCAGTGTTTGCAGAGAGCCGTAAATGGGAAGGCGGGAAAAATCACCCTGGATTGAAGAAGCCAGACATACAGCTGTTCATCTTAAGTAATTAAGAGACATCTGAGAAAGAAACTTACACAATTCATTCCTGAGTATTTCTTCAAATGCTATCTGGTAATTGAAAAACATATCCCAGAAATCCACAGATTCTTTGCATGAGGATGAGATCAAAAGAGATTTTGATTTGTTTATTCAGTCAGTCAGTCATAACATTATTTTGGTGCAAGGCCATAAAAGCACATAAAAGACAATACATCACAAATATATCATATGAAACAGAATGTAGATGGGCAAGCACAAAATATGCAAAATAGTTAGAAATCATATTCTGAACTCCTCATAAAATAAATACTTAATACACTGTAAAAACCATGACTGTGATACCATCTGAATATTAAAATAGACTGAAACAAATAACAAAATCAGGGGAAAATATTTCACCTTTGGACTAAACACCATTATCAATTTGTTTAATACAAATACCAATGAATTTGAGAAACTTTCTGTGCTCGTGGCAAACAGTGTCAAACAAGTAAGCATCCTTTATATACAAATGAATCAAAAGAACCTAGCCAAGGTAAAACAGGGGGGATTTCACCAATTGGATGAAAAACCAGCCTCTGTTAACCGAAAAGAGAAATTTATTATCTTGAGTCCCCTCACTCACCCAGGTTTGCCCCTAGGTGACATGCTTCATAATTGGTTACGTAGGAGCACTTACTATTTCCACTGGCACCAAGGCACAGACTCGCTAAGATGCGGTCTGTGTCTGGGAATGAGTAGGTAGTATTGACGGAGTGTGGCCGAGCACAGTAAGACTTTTTCTTCCTACAGGAAATCAAGAGCACCTTGTTTTCTCCCATATTTTCACCGCATCTCTTACCTCAATTTAGGATCAGTTCGAAAAAAGAGAGGGATGGTTTGAAACAAATCCCTGTAACTACACTTCTCTGTGTATTCTTCTTATTACACTATAGGGTTCTACAGGCCCCTCCACCCAGACAGACCATGAGGCGCAATTTGGCCATAAAATAAGTACGTCCCAAAAAGAAATTGGTATTATATTTCATGTTGTGTGCGTCTTGATTTGTCCATAATTACGAGTGTTTTCTATTATAGTTTTTCACCTTGTTTTCCCACAATAGTGATGTTAAGTGTGGTATATTAATGCACACAAGACCTAAGCACTAATTACTGTTACTTTCAAGGGCACCTACACCATTTTATGAAGTGCCTCCATTTACACGCAGCTGAATGCCATAACCTGCCCACAAGAGTGGTGGGCAGGCAGTATATATTAACATGCATTATGCTTTTTCTTCTCCATGACAGATACTGCGTGTTTAGAATCAACCGTATGTATTTTTTCAAAATGCTCACACATTAGGTGTGCATTAATTTTCGTTATTTTCACTTAATTATAGGTCCTGCACGGAGTGGTACACAAGGGGCGTGCCCCTTTGCTGTCCTTAAGATGAGGTTTTGGGGATACCTCGAAACATGTTGACACAATACTAGGGATTATAATTACATAACAGTTATTTTTCCCTTTTATTAACCCCTTTTTATCCTTGCCTACTGGGAGCAGGAATAAAACTTTAGCTCACTAGTTAGGTGAATTTTTAAATGCCACTTACACCACTCCCCCTACACTGCACTACACATATTCTCACAAAGTAAGTGCTCCTACGTAACTCCGCAAGTCGCAGCACGCCCCAAGCAGTAGATGCTTGGGATGGCCCCAATGATTAAGCATGTCACCTAGGGGCAACCCTGGGTGAGTGAGGGGACTTATGAAAAGAAATTTCTCTTTTCGGTTAACAGAGGCTGGTTTTTCAATTGATGAAACCCCCCCCCCCCCACCCCCGTTTAACCGTGGGTAGGTTCTTGTGATCCGTCATCCACAAATTATTTTTGCTGTACTTTGAACACATAGGAGGGTGAACCTAGCCCAATCCTCCTTCTCCCCATGTTTTTTTATTGATATCCAAATTAATCATCAACTCCAATGCTTGCAGACAGTCCCTGACATCCAGGGTGGTCTCTAATTTGAACTGCCTGTATAGACTAAATTTGTTAACATGTCTGAGATAAGCTATAGGGCTTAGTTTCTTGTTTTCTTTTTCACAAGACAAATGTTGCTGAAACTGGGTGAAAGTCGCAAGTTCAGGTGACCACAATAGAGAATGGGCCTGATATAGTGACCAGGTTAGTCCCACTGAAAAAATTACTATCTCAAAGTCCGGTATGAAGAGTTCTGTTTGCAGTGGAGGAGACTGCGATTTGCAGGGAGAGTGGTGTAGATGGCCATTGCTGTAGTGCAAAGAGCAGGTCTGGCATCATGGACGGTCAGTGCTGGTGCTTCAGGTTGGCAGTTACTGCAGACCATTGCTGCTGTAGTGAGGAATGCAGAGCTCATGTTGCCGATCATCGCTGGCAACTGCTGTAGCATGAAGAGTTGGGTTCACCTGATCTTTGTGCTGGCGGTCGTCGGAGGCGGCAGAGCTTTCAGCATTTGACTCCTTCTGTGGATAAGTGCCCTTTGCTGCCAAGGGCCCAGGATATGGGGCAGCTCCTCCTGGGGAACAGGGACTCGAGCAGAGGCCAGTAGGGCTCAGGCAGGGCTAGGCAGGTCCAGTTGCAGCAGGTCAGCTAGGCAGTTGCCGGGGGGCCTTTGGAGCTTGTTGTGTCCCTGTAGCTCACACAGAAAGTCAGACAAGTGGACTTTGGAGTCACTCAGGTAGCCTGGGATGAAAGGAGGTGGTCCAGACTTCCTTTACGGAGAGAAGTGCAGGTTACAAGCAGCAGGTTAACCCTCTGGGAGTCAAGGAAGAACTCAAGCAGCAGGAAAATCCTCTGGTAGCTGCAGGGATGTCCTCTGGGGAACAAGGCAGGCCTCAAGCAGCAGGGCAATCCTCTGGGAACAAGGCAGCCCTTTTCCTGTAATGTCCACAGGTCCAGGAGTATTCGGAAAGTTGTTCTGCAGATCCAATGTTTTTACCTGGTGCCAGTATTTGAAGTGGGGGATCCCCTATACTACTCCCACACTTGGAAAGATATTACCTTACCCCAGAGAAGGGTCCAAGAAGTCTGGGGTAATAAAAGACTGGACAGGCCTGGTGTCTGATTCCTATTTGTGTGCAGGGGGCAAAGCCCTTTGAAATGTAAGTGTGGCTCCTTACAGCTTCACCCCAACCATCCTGTCCACACCTAGTCCCCTTTGTATCACTACCTAGAATGAATACACACAAACCGCAACAACAGATCCATTTACAGTCATGTGACCCATGACACTGGCATAAAGAAAAGTTGATAGGACAAGAAATTGCAACTTTCTAAAAGTTGTATTTTCTGAATTGTGAATTAAAATCTGACTTTAGCATTAAAATGGATTTAAAATTACAATTCAGTTGAGTGTATACACCACATTTCTATCCTCTCCCAATCAAAGGTTAACTCATTCTAACTGTGATAAGGTGACCCAGTTTTAGTCAATGTGATAGGAAACAAAATTTGAAAATGACTTTAGGAGATTTCGCTTCCAGGACAGGTAATACTTAAAAACACGTGTCTTACTTTTTAAGTAAAAAGACGCTATGAGCCTTTAAGGCCTACTTTAGGGTGACATATGTATTAAAAAGAAAGGTTGAAGAATGGCAAAAGGATTAGTTTGCCATGTCTAAACAGCAGTTTAAAACTGCACTACAGGCTTCAGTCGCATTCCGAAGACATGTTTTAAAAGGCTACTTCAGTGAGTTACACAATGAGTGCAGCAGACCCATTAGTACCATTTAAGTTACATGTGCTATGCACATGTAGTACTATTTACTAGGGATTTACAAGTAAATTCAATGTGCCACTCAGGTGGATGACAATTGTACCATGTTTTGGGAAGTGAGCACAAGCACTTAACCACTGGGTAGCAGGGAAAAAGCACCCCAAGTTCTAATTCCAACAAACAAAACTGGTACAGCAACAGAAGGCAAACATCTGAGGGAGACCCTGCAAAAAGGGCCAGCACAAGTTAGTTAGAAAGGATTGATTTTCAGTTTATGACAAAATGTACAAAATATTCCTCTTGACTACATTGGGAGCTGTCCTCAGAATAGTCATACATCCTGCTACTACCAGCAGGCTGAAGCTGTACTTTCATTATCTCCTTTACATTTTTCCTTTACATTATTCGGTCTAAGAGCTCCCTTGAATTCAGAGATGGCTGACTGAACAGAATTACTGGTAAACTCTAAGTGATCTTGGAAAAAATAAGCTCCTTAACATTAATGTTTTCCATAATTTCCTCTTCAGGCTGTAAGTGCATGGAAACACTTGTATAATCGAATGGAAACCAAAATTATCCAAGTAGCCATTACTGTTGGTGACAATTAATATCAATAAAGTTACTTGACAAATGAGATTTTTTTTATTCTCTAACCCTTTAAGATACAAAAGACTTAAAGGCAATCTAAATAGATGCTGAGTCGGAACCAGTGTGATGTAGCGCGTCCCAGAGAGAACAAGCATTTGCAATGCAAATAGGTCTCGCATTTGTGAGTTAGAGCTATTGACATTGTAAATGGCAATTTCTTTTTTATCTACACTTTTTATTTTTGGAGTGAATGTATGTAGTGTGCAAAATCCCTTGGAAAGGTCCTGCACTTCGTAATAAATATATTGAAAAAGACGCAGTGTGGATTGTGTCAACAATTGCTTGGCACGTACCTCATGGGTGAAGTGTCGCCACATATGCACACTGTGGTGCTTTAATAATACGAAACTCATTAATAAAAGTAGTGCTCACAGACTAAACAACGTGATTGGGATCGGAGCATGTGAATCTGAATCCCGGCTTCTCTTTCATTTTCTGGACTATTTGACTCACTATCCTGCATCTTGGTTATCGCCAAAACACTGGGAGGCAATGAAGTTTGCCAATGCGGCGGGGTCAGGGAGGCTTCGGGGGTACATGAAAATATATTCATTGCCTAGTTGTCAAAGGTCGCCCAGGGCTATTAGTTAAAAGAGTGCAAATTTCATTAAGATATTAAGAGTACTTTACTCGCATCTATGAGGAAATCGACATTAGCTAAACAAAATGCCAGAATGCGTGTCAGTTTTCACAGTGTTTTAGACAGTACTGGTTGCTTAGTTTCATTGCATTAATTTTTGTATTTACTCTATTACACAGCATCCAAAGTAGGTTACCTAACCCCAAAGCCCCGAGTTGTTAAATGACCCATAGAAGGGAGTCTTTTACAGTTGAGCAAATGTGTCCAAATGTAGTTTTGGTAGTGCCATATAATGATCAGCCAATGAGGTACTCGATGAGCAGTTATTTAATTACACGTTCAAAATGTACGGTATTGTGGCTGTTGTTTGTTTGTACCCAACCACCTCTTTGAATGTGTTTATTAACACAGAGGTTCATCAACCAGACAGTGCTCACAGAGGGGCGACTAAAGCACAGAACAAAATGTATTCATTTATCCTGAGTGTGAAGGCACCCGGAATGCTTAGGTGCCCGCCCGGAGAGGCTAGGGATCCTAGCACTTCTACAGACTCTGCCGTGCTCCTCTGCACCAGCAGGGCACAGCTCAGAATCTGCCGCTTCTGCTAAGAATAGGTGATGGGGATGAGGTTGGGGCATGCAGGAGTTGCCGGCAGATTTCGAGGTTATTGAAAGTGATGATTCTGACGTGAGGCAATGGAGACTGACTTTGTCTGTTTGTGTGCACCAGTCTATTTTTCTACCATCTACCGGGCTCACTGTCATGTATCCATTCATCTCTCTTTGTTAGAGGTGCACAAGCCAATATATTAATTAGCAGGTAGAGCCAGCCGGAGAAGAGACAAGCGTATACGAGCCAGTGGGCGAAACGTGAAAATGATCGACATTTTAATCATACAGTAAACATCATGTAAATGTGCGATAATGTCTCTTCAGAATTAAAAAAAAGTGCATTTCTTTAGTGCGCAAGATTATAGCACTGAATTGAGAGGAAGTTATTAAAAGTGCTTGTTTTAAGCATGAGTTAAAACACTGCCGCTCCTTCTGCCCGACAACAATGCCATTTGTGAACTAAGAGGCGTCAGTTGCCATGCATACCCCGAATGTTGCCTAGAGTCTTATTATATTTAGAGTAACATTAAAATCTAGATCATTAAACAAGATACATTTTTGTACAGCACACATCTTGAACGCGCATATTTCAAGGTGGCAATAATAAAGATGAAAACGGAAGTGCCGGCAGGCAACAAAACACAAACGAGAGTGGGGGTGGGAGGGGCAGGGGAGGTTGAAACGTCACAGACTGAGGGAGGGGGCGATGGGGTGGGGAGACAGGGAAGAACATAGTGTTAGGAGCAAAGAGGCCAATAGCCATGGAAGGATACAAATGAAGAATGAGGACTAACAACTGCATGCTTTGCAAAGCGATGGCAGTGCCTGCGCGCTGCAACGCTAGACGAGGCCTAAAAGAAAATAGTGCTAGGAGCAAAGGGGCCAATAACCCTGGAAGGATACAAATGAAGAATGAGGAGGGACTAACAAGCCTCAAACCAATCAAAAGGCAGCATTTAAGACAAAAGCCAATGGGCAGAGAGTGGGTGGAGATTCCACGAAGCTTCCATACTACAGTATATACTGCATGCCTCACAAAGCGATGGCAGCGCATTCGCACTGCAATGCTAGGCGAGACCTAAAAAGCTAAAAGGTTCAGGTCACCTAGTCGAGATAAGTTCTCACACAAATTGCTCAGGAGAAAAGGATAATAATAAGTTGTGAACCAATGTATTGTTAGAGCACAAAGCAGTGGCGGAGCGGATGAAAATAGCGCAAAGAAAAATGTGTGGCATCCACACATGAAGTGTCCGCACCAAAGCCCTAGCAGAACAAAGGGAAACATAAATTCATGTGATGCGGAGCCCTCATCGGACCAAGCTTTTCACATAGATGCTCAGAATGCGAGCACTGCTGAAAAAATAATTTGAGAAAACCAAGATCACCATGATATATGCTAATTGCAAAGTATGCTTATCTCTGACTGGGCGAGCAGCAAGAGAGAAGAGGAACTAAAAGTGTCTAACTTATTTTTGGGACACTAATGTTGCAACTGTTTGCTTAGCACCAAAGTACCTGTGCATCATTGAGTGAAAGACAGCAAGCAGAACAGTGCAATATCTAATAAGATATAATGCTGTATCTGTCTTCCACAGTTCCTGAAGCACTATAGGCCCTCTTGTCACATGAACACACCATTGCATCATAGTGCAAGGGTGTGTGTAGTGTCTGTCATAGGTTTTGTACTGGAAGCGTGCGCTTGCAGTACACAATATATACTTCAACATAGCTTAAAATATTTCCAATGTATGTGTATGTGTACTGTGAGGTGCAGTACAGTAAACTACTGTTTTTATTTAGTACCTTAGGCTGTGTGCCAAAATCCACAGGCGGTTGAATGGGAATGCCCATGGACTATCTTTGTTATGCCGGCTTGACACTCAGGCACCTATTTGAGAGACCTGCGTCACTTTTGCACCACATAAAGTGGTACATGCACGATGCAGGCCTTTCATAAAGATTTATGAAGCCCAGCAATGCCACCCTTAGAAAGCTGCGTTGCCTTACTTTGCACCCAGGAGACATTACGGAGGGTTTTTCCTACACAGCACCCATGGGATTTGACGCTGCCCCAGATTTACAATGTGATGTAAACCTGGGGTAGAATCAAATTTCCTACTGCTCCTGAGGTGAGGCGTAATGAGGAGAAATATGTTTATTTCTCCTGTTTTTTTCATCTTTCCATGTGTGCTGCTGCAGCACACATCTAAAGAGGAAAATACCTCAGAGGATTGTGTTTGTGTAGGAAGGTGCCCCTTCCTGCACAAAAACAATCCTGCCTGCAATGAAGGTACCCTTACCCTTGCACCATAAAGCAAGGGTGCCTATGTTGGTGCTCCGCTGCCAAAATGGCACCAGTGCAGGCAGTAAGGACAGGAATGCACCGTATTGCTAAAATACGGTGCCTTCCTGCCATTTCACTTTGGTTTAAGGCAGCGCAGCAAGCGGCCCTATGCTAAAATGCCATAAATGAGGCCCAAAGTTAACACAAGCGTCACTTTATTGACGCAAACCATATTGTAGAGTGCTTGGTTTTGATTTTTTTCTTTGTTCACTTGTTATATTCTCCGGCTGCTATTCAATTAAAGTAGCAAGAAAGAGATGCATAATATGAAACTGACATAAAATGCTATGCTTGCATTCTATATACTTTAATGTTACAAAGACTCGAGTACCCTCTTACCATATGATCATTATGTTCCTTTTACCTTTTTGACAACAAGCCATTAGTGCTGTGTGTACTGCAATTGAAAGCATTTGCTGAGTTTCAATATGAGTGTGACTTTCTCCGTCTGAAATGCTTATAATCTCACGCAAGTAGTAAACTACTTCACTACTGGAGAAGGTGAATGGCCTCAAGAATTAAAGAAGATCTTGTTTTAAATGCTGCAATTGCAAATTTGAGCAAACAATAGAGACTTTCCAATTTTACAAAACATATTTGCATTTATTTTAATTAGACTAAGTTTCAAGCTGTGCGACTCCTTATTTATTTTTGAAACACTTCCTTTCCTTTAAAATCTTCATCTGCAATTTATTGTGAGATTCTCATTAATAACGAACAGTTAATCTAATGAAGTATTGTAATTAGAAAACCAATTGATTTCATGAACATACCCTGAGGGTGTTAGTTTATAACTAATTAACATAATAATAACAAACCTGTAGATGGCATTCACATACTTTTAAAAATAAGCAATGGAAATATTTTTGTCAAGCAGATAATTAAATCTGAATGAAGCACGCACTATAACAATGTAACCATGATTTTAAGCTGCTGCTTCAAAGGAAAAAAGAATTAATGTTTTTTATAGCTTCAAGGTTTATGTATAGTTCTGCAATTAGTTCATTGGTTTGGCCCCCGACAATAGCCTCCCTGGAGTCCACTCAAGAATTATACAAATGTATGCAACACAAACCAACAGAGCTAAAATCCAGTGCCTGGTAAAGAGATAGATTATCCACTTTATAGACATGGGGGCAGATTTACAAACCCCTTGCGCCACTTATGCGTCACTTTTAACATGGGAAAAGTGACGCTAAAGTGGCGCAAGGGGCTTGTAAATCTGCCCCATGGTATGTCACTTTGAGTCCTCAGGCCTGCCATTTCCCATGCCCTCCTTCCCTTTGCCAGCACAGTGTATGCCTGGAAAAGAGGTTGAATGGTAAGGGTGGGCGTTTTGGTGCAAAGGTAGGCACTGAGGGCCTGATTCACAAAGGGCTTCCCCAATGGTGGCGGAGGCCCCTCATTCATAGGGGAGACTCCGCACTCAGGGCAGAATCTCCACAAGGAGAATTCTCATTGCAGAGAGTCCGCCCTGAGTGCGGAGACTCTCCCACGAGTAAGGAGCCTCCACATTTTCATTGCAATTCCCTGTAGAATGTGTTTGCTGAAGTGCAAAAACTAAACATGTATTGAAAGCAGCTGGACTGAATCGTGGAACCACTCATCGAAAAATTGCAATTATTCATTTGAAGAGCCCAAAGAATTTGAAAAGCGAATACTGACATTGGTTCTCTTCTGCATGAATGCTGTGGGAGTGATTAGTCTAACAAGTCAAAGTCAGTGTCAGAAGAACTTAAAACCTGAGGTATGAACCCATTGCATTTCTCAATTCAGATAATAAGTGAATTGATGCAACAAAACATCGATGTACTAATCCAGATAAAACATACATTTGCAAAAATACGACAGTTTACTGAATGAACAGCGAATTAGCAAAATGTGATAGGGAGTTACAAATAACGGGTAACGATTTTTTAGCAGCATGGAAGAGGGAGCAGTCCCTCTATGTTTCAAAACCACTGGAGATTAAATTTAAACTGCAGTGGTTTTTAAACATAAAGGGACAGCTCCCTCTTCTGGCCCTGTTTAGAAACCAATAGACTGCACTGCAGTGCATACCCCTCGGGGCCCTATTATACTCTGCTGTGATTACTGCAGAGTATGTAATAGCACCAAAGGCAGCTTGAGGCAATAGCCCCTGATCTGCCCCCCAGGGTCAGAAAGCCCACTAGGGGTCACAGATTGCTTTTTTTTATACATAGTGGGGGCACTGGCATGCCCAAATGTTTGGGGGGTGGGGACATGCCAGTGCCCCCACCCCCAAACACTGATCCCTGAAAGTAATAACAAGAATTGGTGTTTATAGTGATTAGTTATTTATTATGTACAATCAGAGCATAAATGATTAGTTATTTATTATTTACAATCAGCACACAACATTTTTGTTTATTATAATTAGGAACTATTCTTATTTTTTCAGCAGCTGTCAGATAAATCAAAAGGAATATCATAAAGACGCACAGCAGGTTATATTCCACATTCCTATTGTCTACAGTAATTAGTCTAAAACTGACTATTTTTCTACCTATATTATTTTCAGCTTCCAAATTATGGTTTTAGCTAAATAGTTAGCACCATCTATTTCTATAATTATGCCAATCCATGTATTATTTCCACATACCTCTGAGAAGATTTGCTGTGAGGTCTTAGCTTTCTAGCATTCTCCCCAAGCAACAATTCTTTCTGTCTGACTCTATTTAGTTATTAGGTCTTTTTACACATTCTTCCTCAATGATTCTCTGTAGAAAGAAGAGGGATGATGTGTGTGCAGCTTCTTGATTTTATATTTCTGCATGAAGAATACCTCGGTCAGGGAAATGTCCAAAAGACAGGCAATTGTATCAAAATACTCTTCCTTCAATGTCACATGTGTACTAAGCCGGACAGACTTGCTATAATGTTTAGTGCATGGAGCTTCATAACAATAGAATGGTTCAGGCCGTGGTGCTCTTGCATACCTTCCCCATTACTGCACTATTTCTAGATCATGCTCACTCTAAATTATTGATTTACACTTATACCCATTTTCTACTTCTCCCTATACTCCTCCAAATCTAACCAACTTCTTCTCTTTCATCTCCTAGCTGGATAACAATTGTGGGCACCTCTTTGTAAGTACACATTTACGACCATTAAAGAACATGAGCCATGCTGATCAAGCAGGTTAACAAATATACCGTAACCACAGCTAGACTTTAACTACATTTTGTGTTAATTGTGTCCACACATTAAGGCAATTCTCCAGGTCCAGTGCTGGGCTGTGCTCCACCCTAGTCCCCTAGGAGAAATGTCTCCGATGCCTCTGGCGCCTTTGCTCATTGTGTGGAGTCTAGCCCAGCACATTCTTGTCATTTATTTTCAGAGTTGATTTTCCAAGCCAGTGCACCCTCTTTTAAAACAAAACACAAGCAAACACAATAAGATGATGGACGGAGCACTGAAACTTTTCAGACACTCTTCCCCAGTCATTATTAGATCTGGGTTGAATCCATCATTGTTCTTTTGCTCACTTCGCCGCCCCTGTTCAGACCCAGCCATATGCAAATCAGTCTTGACTCTGTCCCTCATGGGAATTCCAGCCCGAACTGCCAAGCGGGGTCTTTCCTGGACCGTAAACAAGCATCCCGGGAATGGTTTTAGGGTAACACCCCTCATCAAAACACACATGATGATGGACGGAATGTTGCACATTGGCAAAACATTCACCCCCAGTCACAGATCTGGGTTTAATCCATCGTTATTTTGCTCACCACGCCATCCCAGTTCAGACAT
Organism: Triturus cristatus; assembly: GCF_964204655.1. Lineage (NCBI taxonomy): Eukaryota > Metazoa > Chordata > Amphibia > Caudata > Salamandridae > Triturus > Triturus cristatus. The sequence continues at coordinate 356,779,148 of NC_140589.1, read as the reverse complement.
GGCCATATGCAAATCAGTCTTGACCCTGTGCCTCATGGGAACAGTCCAGCCCGAACTGCCAAGCCATGTCTTCCCTGGACCGGAATCAAGCATCCTAGGACCGGTCTCGGGGTTTCACCCCTCTTCAGCCAGGATAGCTTGACTCCAGTGGCATAGTGAGCACGGGACCCACGTCTGGGCGCACCCAGCCAACTTAGGGCGAACAAGCAAACACAATAGGATGATGGACGGAGCACTGAAACTTTTCAGACACTCACCGTCAGTCACTATTATATCTAGGTTGAAACCATCATTGTTCTTTTGCTCACTTCGCCGCCCCTGTTCAGACCCAGCCATATGCAAATCAGTCTTGACTCTGTCCCTCATGGGAATTCCAGCCCGAACTGCTAAGCGGGGTCTTTCCTGGACCGTAAACAAGCATCCTGGGAATGGTTTTAGGGTAACACCCCTCATCAAAACACACATGATGATGGACGGAATGTTGCACATTGGCAAAACATTCACCCCCAGTCACAGATCTGGGTTTAATCCATCGTTATTTTGCTCACCACGCCACCCCAGTTCAGACATGGCCATATGCAAATCAGTCTTGACCCTGTGCCTCATGGGAACAGTCCAGCCCGAACTGCCAAGCCATGTCTTCCCTGGACCGGAATCAAGCATCCTAGGACCGGTCTCGGGGTTTCACCCCTCTTCAGCCAGGATAGCTTGACTCCAGTGGCATAGTGAGCACGGGACCCACGTCTGGGCGCACCCAGCCAACTTAGGGCGAACAAGCAAACACAATAGGATGATGGACGGAGCACTGAAACTTTTCAGACACTCACCGTCAGTCACTATTATATCTAGGTTGAAACCATCATCGTTCTTTTGCTCACTTCACCACCCTAGTTCAGACCCAGCCATATGCAAATTAGTCTTGGCCCTGTTCCTCATGGGAACGGACCAGCCAGAACCACCAAGCAAGGTCTTCCCTGGCCCGAAAGGAAGCATCTTGGGAACAGTTTCATAGTAACACCCCTCAACACTCAACAACCAGGCTAGCTTGAATCCAGTGGCAAAGTGAGCAAGGGACCCACGTCTGAGCATACCCTGACATCGTATGGCAAACAAGCAAACACAGTAATTTGATGGAGGGAGCACTGAAACTTTTCAGACACTCACACCCAGTCACTATTAGATCCGGGTTGAATCCATCATCGTTCTTTTGCTCACTTCGCCACCCCAGTTCAGACCCAGCCATATGCAAATCAGTCTTGCCCTGCTCCTCATGGGAGCAGTCCAGCCCCAACTGCCTAGCTAGGTCTTCTGTGGACCGGAAACAAACATCCTGGGACCGGTTTCAGAGTACCACTCCTCATCAGCCAGTCTAGCTTGAATCCATTGGCAAAGTGAGCTACAAAACATAACACATCAGCAAACCAAAAGTCTTATATATGTGTTAAATGCGAAAATAATTCGCAGGAAAGCAAATAATTAGGAGACAATTGTGATTTTAACCACACACAAAATGGCCCGTTTGAGCATATTATGCTAAAATGGATGGAAAACTGAACAGTTTAATATAAATCTTTTTATCCATACAAGTCTGTCAGGTTCAAACACATGCACAAACTTATCTAAGGAGCAGGTGGCAGGATACTGTCGCAGAAAATAATCTAGACATCCTTAAGGCAGAGATACACTTTTACATGAACACACTGCTGACTTCATCACCATTTGCAAATTCAAGCTTCTGTTTCGCACAACTAAAAGTGAGACTACGCTTTAGTTCGAGATGTAGAGAAAGTGAATGTGTATTTAAATAGAAGAACATTAACAAAAAGAATAAGAATAATAAAATAGCTTCTTGGTCACCCAGAGTCATGAATCTTCTCACGCATATTAAGGTTAAAGGATACTTCAAATTAATGAGAAAACAGCACTCACATTTGAATAAAAAATATATGAGTGCACATCGGGATATTCAGGTGCAGAAAGATGTTGATGTTAAAGAAACAGAGATACAGGGTGATATTTTAACAGCCATGTTCCCTCAAATGTAATATGTGCACCCTCCAGGTTACTCGTCAAGTGATCGAGTGCTAAGGGCGACTAAAACAGTTGTATCATTGAGCCAATGTTGTTGTCTTCTTCCTTTTCCAATTGTAGGGTATTGTTGTGTTCGCTGCTTCAAGGTACTACGAGGCAACATACCATTCCTGTTCTGAAATGCTCATATATCCTGCAAGCCCTAAGTCGAATACCATCATATTAGCATCTGCTAGAAAGGGGATATCTGAAGAAGACTTGCATAGTTTTTGCTCTGCCCTCCCCGAATTGTGTCACCTTAGGATAGCCCCACCAGTAGTGTAAAGCATCTCCCCGCACTCCCCATTCACTTCAGCAATCATGTCTGACATTAGGGTATATACGGTGCAGACAGGTTGGCGTATGGTACCATCCATTGGGAGTTTTATAATGTATCTCCCTATTTTAACACCTCTAGAACTTCCTTGTATGTCCCCTCTCAATAGTTTCTATTGTTTCTGTGAGATCTGTTTGCACAATGCTAATTCCCATATTGACATATGTGTCCAGGAGGAAAATGAAAAGGTGTCTAGAAGTAAGTAATATATGCAGGATATGACTAGTTTGAAGCCCAAATGTTTCGACATGAGAGTCTCATAGGGTGCCGTATCTCTGGTGGCAACATTTTTAGCCCTTGGCTCAAGGACTCAGTGTCACAATTAAGCACAACAGAACCCCTCTTTTTCTTATAGCAGAAATTCTATTTTACATTCTATGGAAGGCTTTATCCTTGAAATAAATCTGCCATTTTGCACCCACATCTCTCCATTTCTGGAATGGGCATTTCCTCAAAGCTGTGGTAACATCTTTATTAAAGAGAATCTGTGTGTACTGGGAGAAAAGGGGAAGGGGAAAAGATGGGTCATTTTCAAGTGTTGTGCCTACAGGGTGCTCAAATAATCATTACGGGGGTCTTTATTTTCTAATCAGCTAAAGTAAATCCCAAAGGGTCCTTCCCATTAAAGCATGATCCACGTGCCCCCAGGTTTTGTCGTGTTCAGACCTAGACCATCTATTACTGTGCACAGTTGTGCTGCCACATTTTACATGTATAGTTTTGGTGGCGTCATTCTTCCCCTCAGTCTATCTGTTGGAGGAATTCTTGGTCTGGAATTATTTCAGATAAACTTTGTCAGTGAGATCTGCAGACGTTCAAAAATGTTTTTCAACTGAAATCAGAAGAGCTATGAATAAGTACAGAAGTCTTGGTAGTATATTCGTTTTCACTACATTTATTCTTAGTGACCATGGGCTAGATGTTACAAGCTATTTTGCGTTCGCAAACGCTGCGATTCGCAAAAATAGTGCGTCTGCGAACGGAAAATTGCATGTTCCAATGTATGACAGTTTTCCGAATCGCCGAATGGAATTTTTCAAAAATTGCGATTTCCAAATTTGCGAAGCAACCAATCCGCGAAAAATCATTTGCTAATTCGCAATTTGAGAGTCTCAACTTGCAAATTTGCAAAAATGGTGTTCGCAAATTGCGAATTCGCAAAAGAATGTATGAAACTGTCGCAAATTGCAAATAAGTCAAAACCACCAACTCAGGGCAGGTTGTAACCAGGTGCAACCTATTTAAACAGGCCCAAAGTGCCTCAGTGGCTTTCACAATGGCAGCGCAGTATGTCATAGCGAGGAGGATGCAGATTCAAGCTGCAGCCCAGAGAATGAGGAGGAGAAAGGAACGCATTTAAGAGTGCGCATAACCCTGTTTCAGCAGACAGAGGAAGATAAATATAGAATAGACTCAGCAACTATACTAGATCTGATAGTTGACCTACAATCAATACTGGAGCATCCAACCCGCAGGACCAAAGCCATTCCAACACATGTGCAGACCCTCTGTTCACTGCACCTACTAGCATCAGGGAGCTTCCAAGGGATGATAACTGAAGCAGGAGGGGTGTCCCAAAGTTGACTGTCATGCTTCTTAAATGCTTTCTTGGATGCAATGGTACAGAGGATGCACCATTACATCAGATTACCCACTACACAACAGGCATTGCAGCAGACCAAATTGGATTTCTACCAGATAACACAATTCCCACATGTAATTGTGTGCATTGATGGGACACATGTAGCCATCTGTCCCCCCTCAGGTAATGAGTGCTTTTTCAGGAACAGGAAATCCTTCCATTCACTCAACATCCAGGTCATATGCAACGCCAAACACATAATAACTGACATAGTGGAAAAATATCCTTGCAGTACACACAAGTCCTTCATATGTAGACACAGTGGAATATACACACGTCACACTGGGGGTTTATTTGGCGAAGGATACCTGCTAGGTAAATGCATGTTACTCACTCTGATGGACTCATTAGATCTTTAGAAATAGGACAGTGATTAACCATATGCCTTTCATCCTGTAGGTGACAGTGCATGTACTGTGCGCTCCTTCATCCTCACACCATATCTCAATCCTGCTACTCAGAGTGAGAGGAAATACAATGCTGCACACAAGTCTACACGCAATGTCATACAGTGGACATTTGGACTACTGAAGAGTAGGTTCCCCTGTCTACACAAAAGTGGAGAAGCACTGTAGTATAGGCCAGAGACCTGTTGTAAAATTGTGGTCACTTGTGCCATGCTGCACAACGTAGCAACAAACAAAGGCATACCATTGAACCTCACAGATTCAGATTCAGATGAAGAGAGGAACCAGGTCCACGTCTCAGACCAGCAGGTGGTGCAGGTGCAGCAGATGGCAGAAAAAGACGTGATAAAATAACATGCAACTATTTCTAGGTGAGTAATGATGATACAAAGCAACTCATGACTGTTGAATAACTGTGTTTTAATTTACCTTAATATCAGATAAAATGTATTCACACAGCCTACAAGTCACAACTTATGTGTGGCTTTTGGTGTTTAACATGCCATGTACACAGTGCATGCACCTTTGCATGACTTCTTCATGTATGCCTTGGGTTACCTCACCCATTTGCATGACTCGGTCGCAACACTGTCTATTTCTTGTGCCCACGCACAGCACTTGCACGGTCAATGTTCACACTGCCCTCCCTTGATGAGGCTTCTGATGCTGTTCCCTGCCTCACACTCCACCGTCTGGGTTCAGTCACGGGTGGAATAATGCTGCTGCGGCTGGAGACCTCCTCACTGTCCCCTGCACCCAGAATACATGTGCCAGCTTTGTTGGCTGTCTGTAGCTGTTCAACTGCAGTTGGGACCTGCACCAACCCCTTTGCAACATCCTGGCTGCAGTGTGCCACTTCAACCTGCATTGACACAGTGTGTCTGGAAAGGACAGCTGTGGCATTGCACAGACGGTTGACTGCCTTTGTGTAATGATGCAGATGGCTAAATAGGCATTACTTTTCCCTGCGTCTGGAGGCATGGTCCCTCTGCATGGTGGCACAGAGCTCTTTGATGGCAAGGGTCATGTCCTTCATGCTGTCTGCACTTACCTTATTACTCTCTGCCACAGTGTTGTTGAGCTCCCTGATGCCATCCTTGATATCAGTCAGATTGTGATTTACAGACACCAGCTGCCTTTGCATTGACTGCATGCTTTTCACTTTCAGCCGCTGCACCTTCACCATTATGCCCTCCAGACCAGAGAAGATGGAGGATTCCTCTCCTTCTTCAGCGTTGTGTTGTGCCCTTGGTCTGCATCTCATGCGACTGCTGTTGCTACGCTGCACAGGAGACTGGTCATGTTGAGGCTGTGCCTGCTCTTCGGGCCTTGGCTAGGGCTCATCCTGGATGACTTGCACTCCTCCCTCCAACTTCTGTAGTGGAGCCACAGTGTAACGGCGTGGTCTTGGTGCAGGTGTTGTCTGTGTTGTGTGGTCGGACTCCTCTCCCCCTGCCTGTTCCTGTAGCTGTGGTGCCTCATTAATTGGTGTGTCTTTACCCTGTGTTGCAGGTTCAACTGTGAATACAAGATAACTACTTATTGTGTGTCCTGCTTTCATTTATTTACAAAATACATTTACTTCAGTTGGTATAACTAAATGCTGTGCTTCAATTGGTCTTTTACTGGTGTCTCAGCTGCGGATATGTTACACTGTGTCAATGCTTTACTATTTTATGTGTGGGACTGCATCTCCCATGATGCATTGCTGGGTGATCACAATATTGTGGCATGGAGTGGCAATCATACTTATATATTGAGTCATTCCTGAGTGGGGTGTTTAGTGGGTAATGGGTCTGGGGTGATTTAGCATGCATCCTACCTTGTCTAGTGTTTGGCATGGCTGAGCTGTCAATGTCTACTACGCCGCTGATGGTTTCTGGTTGTAGGGTGGACTCCACCAAGTCCTCAAGGGGTGTGGACGCTGACTCAGTAGATGGACCTCCACCAGTTTTCTTAGCATCTGCAAGCCTTCAGGCAACCTTCTCTTTTGCCCATGAACGCAAGTCATACCAGCGCTTGCGTAGGTCCTCTAAGGAGCGCTGTGTGACACCAATGGCATTTACTTTTGCCTGTATGTCCAGCCAGATTTTTCTCTTCTCTGACTCAGGGATGTGCAGAGATTTTTTTACCAAACAGCTGTTCAAGGACTCCTCACCATCCCATCTCCAATTCTTTCTCACTGAATTTCTGTTTCCTTTTTCGTACTGCAGCCTCCTGTGCCTTCTCCTGTGTATCCATAGAGGTTTTGTAGGTGTATTTGCACTCCATATGGGCTTCTGAGCTATGAGCTCCTGCTCCCAGCCTCTAACACAACCTTAGGCACTCAGAAACAGTATGGACAGTCACACTTCCTGGTTGTAATGTCATCATGCGGCACCTGAATAGCGGAGTCACTATTTTGCGATTTCTTCTTTTGCGAATTGGTAAATACAGAATCGCTATTTTTTTTTAAATTGGTAATTGCAATTGCAAATTTTACCACTTCGCAATTTAATTGCGATTTTTTACCTGCATAGTGTTTTGCGATTCCCAAATAGTGATTCGGTAAAAATCGCTATTTGGGAATCACACATTTCTTTTTTGATACATCTGGCCCCATGAGATGTAAAGGAAGATTCATGCAGTAAGATATTTCTTGGTGTTTATCAACAGTGTGGAAAAGCAGTTCGAATAGATCTGCTAATTTTGGGGTAATTTGAACCCCTAATTTAATATATCAGTTTGCAGATCAAAATGGATATCTGTATTCCAGGGTTTGTTCTACTTCCTACGATAATAATAGGGAAGGATCTTTGAATTCTCTTTGTTTATTTTGTATCCTACCACCATTTTCCAATCTGTAAACTATTGATCCACTGCTGGGTGGGATGTATCAGGCAACCCCAATGTGAGAAGAAGATAAACGGCGTTATGCTTATTTGCATAAAAAGGAATCACCTGCCATGCCAGGTGCTCAATTCTAATAATCAGGGCACCACTGACTAGTACCTCTCTATAATTAAAATGGCTCTAATGGGTGTCAACTTCACATTCTTCGTTCCCTAGGTTAGGCCCATTAGTTCCACCCAGTTGAAGGGTTTCTCCGCATCCAACATGCCAACACCACTGGTGTTCTTGACTAAGTGGACCATCCTCCATATGTTAACACATATGAGTGTCTGGACTTGTTAAAGACACTATGAACTGCTCTAAATATATGGCTTTTGTCATGGGGGAGCAACTAGAATATAAAGTGGAATATTCATCAACGTTTCTAGTTTATCTCTTCGCTTAGTAAAATGATAACCTTGCTGGTCCTTATTCTTTGATTTACTCTCTTTTTCTTCAGCTATACAGTAATGTAGCTAACTAGATATCAACTTTATCCTCTATATGGGCAGCTCTTTCGATAAAACAGGGTAAGCTCCGATCTATTTGTAAAGGTTATTCTCAGCTAACAGTGGTCATTTTGCAACAAGAAGTGCACTGATCATATATACTTGTACTCAGCTACAATCTGTTTCAGGTCTGTCTATCATTTTTACAGCTTCAACGCTCTCAATTTTCATCTCAAACTACAGACTTAAAGATTTCCCAACGCCCCTTAAGAGAAATCTTAATACCTTCATTTAAAGAAAAGTACTCCTTTATATGTTGCCATATTTCATCTCTGAAAAGTGGGTTTCTCAATAATGTTGAATATACTCTCCTTTGGTCCATTCCCCATACATAAATCAAATTGGATCTGTGCATGGTCAGAGTCCGAAACAGTCATGATCTCTGTGGTGCTGATCTTTGAATGAGTGCATTACATGCCAGTATGTAGTCGATATGAGAATAGAATGGTGGGCATGTCAATAGTATGCATAGTCATCATAGTGCATATGGAACACCCTCTAAAGATCTCCAAGGCCCATACCTGTCAGAGTTCCTTTACCTTTCCTAGAGAAGCCTACCATATACCTTCACCCCCGGTCGATCGATTTCTCTGGGCAACCAATACTAAATCGAGGTCCCCAATAATCTTTATGTCTCCCTTCGCAAATCTCAATCATGACTCAAAGAAACCTTTCAAAAATTGCACTATTGGGGGAACATTATGACAATCATCACTTATTGTCTACATATAGAGCCTATCAGAATTAAGTATTGGCAGTCTCAGTTTGTTTTCTTATCTTACACCACAAAAGAAGGTCTCTCCATATAAATATGGCTATGCCATTACGTTTTGACGTAGCTAAAGAGAATTAAGCTATTGGATATGCCCTCAGTCTCATTCTTACTTGATCTTCCCTTAAAAATTTTTGTCTCCTGAAGACAAATAATATGATGCAACTTTCAATGAGGAATGTAGCACTTTAGTTTTAAAAGAAATCAATTTAACCATGTATGAATGTTCGAATTTGTCTAAATCCTACCTACCCTGGAAATATATATAACCTTCTTGTATGTTTTTGAAGTCCATTCAATCAATCAATCAGTACATTTATATAGCGCGCTACTCACCCGTGAGGGTCTCAAGGCGCTGGGGTGGGGGTGCTGCTACTGCTCGAATAGCCAGGTCTTGAGGTGTTTCCTGAAGTTGAGATGGTCCTGTGTCAGTCGTAGGTGTGCAGGGAGGGAGTTCCATGTTGTGGCTGCCAGGTGGAGAATGATCCTCCTCCGGTGGTGGTTCTGCGTATCCGTGGGACGGTGGCGAGGGCGAGGTTGGTGGAGCGGAGCTGGCGGGTGGGGGTGTAGAACGAGAGGTGGCTGTTGAGGTATTCGGGGCCCATGTCATGGAGCGCTTTGTGTGCTTCGGTGAGGAGCCTGAACGTGACCCTCTTGCTGACGGGGAGCCAGTGCAGGTTTTTCACTTGGGCGGATATGTGGCTGTGGCGAGGGATGTCGAGGATGAGTCGTGCGGAGGCGTTCTGTATGCGTTGGAGTCGTTTCTGAAGTTTGGCAGTGGTTCCTGTGTATAGCGCGTTTCCGTAGTCCAGTCGGCTGGTGACGAGGTCCTGGGTGACGGTCTTTCTGGTTTCGGTGGGGATCCACCTGAAGATTTTTTGGAGCATGCGCAGGGTGCTGAAGCATGAGGATGAAACGGCGTTGACTTGCTTGGTCATTGTGAGGGAGGAGTCCAGGATAAATCCCAGGTTGCGTGCGTGGTTCGTGGGTGTCGGTGCGGTGCCCAGCGCAGTGGGCCACCAGGAGTCGTCCCAGGTGGATGGGGATTGTCCACGGATGAGGACTTCCATTTTGTCTGAGTTCAGCTTCAGGCGACTGAGCTTCATCCATTCTGTGACGTCTTTCATCCCTTCCTAGAGGTTGGTTTTGGCGGTGGCTGGGTCTTTGGTGAGGGAGAGTATCAGCTGGGTGTCGTCGGCGTAGGAGATGATGTTGATGTTGTGTCTGCGTGCGATGGCGGCGAGGGGGCTCATGTAGATATTGAAGAGGGTTGGGCTGAGCAAGGAGCCTTGGGGTACGCCGCAGATGATCTTGGTGGCCTCTGAGCGGTAGGGAGGGAGGCGGACTCTCTGGGTTCTATCGGAGAGGAACGAGGTGATCCAGTCCAGGGTCTTTCCTTGGATTCCAGTGTTGAAGAGGCAGGTTAATAGGGTGCGATGGCATACGGTGTCAAAGGCTTCCGAGAGGTCTAGGAGGATGAGAGCAGGTGTTTACCGTTACATCTCCTCCCCCTCCTTTGAATGCCTTTGAACACAAAAGTTGCAGGAAAAACAGTCATCTATCAGCCATCATAATGATCCTGCCTTTTAGGGCTTCTGAGGAAAGTTTTAGTCCTCCCCTCAGTATATTTCAGGTGTTACCAGATTACAGTTACCTTTTGAAGTTGGATTTGAGGGTAGAACATTACCCACCTCCTTCTCCACCCAATCATATCAGCTTCTAATATGAATGCATCCCATCTTATGAAACAATATACTTGTCTAACATAATCATGTGATCCAAACCTATTGAAAGGTTCAAATCAAAAAGATGTTCTGTTCCTATATCATTGCAGGTTCATTGTAAACTATAAAATCCAAACCTCTCATAGGGAATTTCCATTTTTAAGATCAAGAGCCACCGGGACTATGATGACCGGGTAGGTGGAAGGATGGCCTCCATAAAACGTGCAGAGTTAACCGTAACAGAAGGCTACATCTCATGTGTCCCAAGAATCCAGACTCAAATGAGAAGTGGGCCGGACAAATGTGACTATAATAAAATGTGAGACAATAATAGATACCATGATATAGTGAGTGATGGTGTGGTAACGAGTGGAGTCACTACACTTTCACGAAAGAGGGCGCCCTTTATGTAGATTAGGTAATGACTCGGTCCTGAAGAATTGCAAATCTATTTAAGACAGCTTTGGGCAAGAAACATATCAACTATTATAAGGGAATAAGGGGCACATTATTCCCTTCCTATTGTGTCATGTAGTTCCTATAAACCTATATAGGAGCAACACGTTTAGACAACATACACTGTAGGAATGGTGTCCGGACTGATTCTAGACACCCCCACTGAGTATGTTAGCCTGTGTACCATCTAGCTCACAGTGCCACTAGAAACCCCCTTTAACATGGAGAGAATAGTTCTTGCAACTATTGAACATAACAACCCTGATCCTTCAGGATCATGGAAACAGTGCGATACATTTTGCTCAGTCACTCGTGCTCACTTTGTCTCAGAGAGATAAATAGAATAAAAGGTGGGGACGTTTTTCAACAATCATTTATTGAACCAGCATCATTCTAGTTTAAAATGGGTGTTTTGAAACAGCCACTAGACAGTAACAGATATAAATGATAATAAGCACTAACAGAGTAAAAGGATGGTAGATTTTTACCATCGTGGTAAAACAATGAATACAGGCAAGTACATAAAATACATGACAGTAGAATGCGTACTCCTACGATGCGATCCTAAATAGATGTACCTAAGTGCACCTGGCATGTATTTAGGTGTAAAAGCCAAGAGTCCCTCTAGGATAAAGTCAACCCCATTACCTGAAGTGAGAGACTGTGGGACCACGTCTTGGCCTTGAGATGGACACCCCGCAAGGGATGTCAGACCACTAAGAGCTGGTGTGTCTGCATGCAGGAACCTCAGCGTCTCTCGTCAGTGTGTAGGCATGGACTTCCTTATCTCCTCTGACTACCTTAGCAAGATATGGTGTTTATATACCCAAAGTGGTACCCTCAGGGGTTCTACCTTGCTGTGTCATGTCGGACTTAGGATGACGGAAGCAATGACCCTTGTATATAGTTATTATGCAGGAGATGATTGTCCTGCTGAGTTTCCAAGAATCCTCATGCATAATGGGTGAGGCTAGTTTTCAGGAAAAACCCAACGTCCTGTAAGCAGTACCGTAACTAGGTAAAAGGTCAGTCCCAAGAACCGTTATGTAGTGTAATGGTAGGGTCGAATATAGGTGAAAGGTTAAGTTACTACCTGAGCCTTTATTGGGGTACCAATATGAAACATAACAATTGCCCCTTGCTTTTTAAATGTTAACTTAATCCCTTGCAATAAAGGACCATTGAGGAATTCCTTGATAATTTTAACTTCACTATTCAAACGTTCCAATTTAATCCAGAGATTTAGTCATATCACTGGGTTTAGACAGCACAATTGAAAAACATCTCAGGCAAGGATCCCCTTTCTTAGGGGCTCATTGGGCATTGGAGCCCGTGCCCTATGAGGAGGTAGCCCAATGATAAAGGCGGCCACGCCCTGGGCTCTAGCTCCTAAAACTAGAAATTCCCAGTCAGCCTATAATAGATTTGAATTAGATAGTTTATAATCAACCTGGAATTGTATAGGAACAGCACATATTTTTGATTTTGATTACGTATAACGGAATATATGTGCTAGAACACAAAAACTCCTGGGTCTCTTTATATTTTCTTTTTGTTCTTCTTCTCGTCCCATTCAAAGATTAGTCAGTCTGCTGCTTCCTTTTAAAAGTGGGATTTCAATCAACTATAACAAACAATACTAAGCTTTATTTTATGTTGCTTTGTAATATGCTTTTTAGATTACCCTTTTCCTTTCTCAAGTAAAAAGTTATATGAACTCTCCCTTCTGTCTTTATTGGTTCCTTTTGTGTCTGTCCCTCTTTACTCTGCTGCTACTTCGCCATGATGTTGATGCCTGCCAATCTGCTGCTTAATTTCCATTTTGGTGCTGTGGAATGTCTCCTTAACTGGAGTGTTCATTTAAGTCTGAGTTGTCAGAGACATCAATTTCCAAAATCTTTGCTCTATCCCTTCAATCGATAACATGGTGAGCCTTGCTGTTTAGTTTGAATGCAATTTTAAAAGGATATGTCCGCCTAAAGCAGATATTGTCTCTACTCAATTCTCTGTGACAGGTCTGAAGGCTATTTTAACATGTCCTGGAACACTCTGCGAGAGAAGTTCTGAAAGGGCACCTCACTTTGATTTCTTGATGACTGCAATGCCTTCTCTTTCTCTGAAAAGTAAAATCATTTTGCCAGGACCTCACAAGGTTTTTGGATTGGTTGTGGGTGATGTGGTCCCACTCGATGCACACTGTTCAGCTGAACGTCTTTGTGTCCATCCCGCAAAAGGGACGGGAACATTCCCACTATGTATGCTGTACATTTAACCCCATTCTCCTCCTTTCAGCCCTCTAGTTTTCCGGTTCTCCTTCACCTGCTTCCCAATTCTTCTGCTTTATTGAGGGCTTCCTAAAGTTTGGTCTCATTTGTAACATTTGTTTATGATCCATTTGATATGTTTTCAAAAGTGTTCATACTGTTTCCGACATCCACCACTCTGATCCATACAGAGTCCACACCCCATCTTAAGTCACCCATATTGGAGCCCAACTCGGAACAAACAACTTGCGGGATTTTCTCAATGTCACTTTTAAATTCTTCTCTGAGGTCACGATCTAATAAACTTGAGATCTCCATCAAATTAGTTTTATAACACCCATGTCAGGAATTTGTAAGGATTTGAGGCTGTCTTCATGGCCAAGACACTTCTATGATGCATTTTTGGCATCTCACGCTTGGTGGACATGTATGGGAATAATCCCTTTTGGGAACTTTTGTTTAAGAGGCATTCAGTACTAATTGTTGGATAAATGGCACATACCAATATTGACAGCATTTTCATCTAATCAAAAGTAAAATTGTGATGTTCTACTCAATCAAGTTTTGGCTGGCCTTGTGCATGTAATGTTGGGCCTCTGGTCACCAGGTTTCTATTTCAGCTCATAGATGGGTGTTGTTGAAGTCCAATGAGCATTCACTATCTTCTCCCGTTAGAAAGGGGACTGCTAATATATTCTGACTTTGCATAAAGTTTCAGTCTCTCGCCTTGTCTTCCTGTGTTCCACGTTGAGTGGCGCCTTGTGGTTCTCACATCAGTTCTCCTTGTGGCCTTCTCCTGGTGTCATGGAAAGCTAACATAGCTGCCTCTTGTGTGGGACTAGGTTCTGTATCGTCTGAGCACACTTTATGTTCTGATCATTGCCTTTTTTTCCCTGAAGGGTGAGTAGTAACTGTGGGTGACTTCACCACAACAGAGGCTACAGGCTGCTTTCATATGCATTTTTAAACCTCTCACAGCTTGTGTAGGCACATTGGGGAAGAGCTTGCTGCAGGCTATTCCCTTGTCTATTTCACGGACAATTTCTGGTCAGATCTTGGTGGAAGTCCTCCCACTTGTTAAAATAGGAAACTCTTGTCTGATTGGTACATTTTCTTTGCTTATGTGGTTGAATCACTTGACTTAATTGAGGTTGAACAGAAAAAAAGGAAAAAGCACATTGACTAATGTTACTATAATAGCCACACCAATGTTAGCGTTAATCTCTAATGGCAAGTGTGGGACTTCATGAGTGACGTGGGTTTTGTCTTCTTAAATTGACTCTGAGTTGTTTGGAAGTGTCCCTATTTTACAGCCATTCAACAAAACCAATGAAAATTGTGAAGGCATGATAACGGTTGTGGTATCTAAACTCTCAGGCAGGGAAAAGGAAGATGGCGGATTGACTCCGCCTTGAGGAACGCGTCCTTGAGTCCTCCAAAAGTGATGCCTGCAATGCTATTGAGTGGCTTCTCATCGTGAGCTTTGCTAGTGCTAAAAGAGCCTGGAGCCTTCTGCAGCTGCGCAACTAACCGGATAAATGTTGCACTGATGCATTCAGCCTTCCCGTCGTTTCTGGAGGCTACTTGTGAACTCTGTTTTTTCTTGGTCCGGTTTGCTTCCAGTCAGCGATATGGCTCCTCCCAAGATAACTTCTTCGAAGAGCGGATGTCCTGCTCGGGCTCTGTAATTGCCAGTGCTGTGCTGATTAAGCCACTTGCAACCAATGAAACTACAATGACTGGCTGCCAGGGGTAGCAAGTGGCAAAGGATAAGAAGAGTATGCCCCGTATTGGGAAACCAATCATGAAGCTGCTTCAGTCTGGGAAGGCAGCTGGTGTGCTCTCTGCTATTCCTGAAACAGCCATAGCAGATATTATACTGGATGCAATTCACTTGGGCTGCAGGGTGAAGCCGGTGGGATGGAGGGTAGCTCTGGCGGCTTGGGTGCCACATCAGATACCGCAAGCTTGGACCCACCCAACCCAGCCAACCCAGCAGGCGTTTGGTCTGAAGTTACTCCGAATGAGGCCCTACAGCTGCAGCAACATATGGCCATCCAGTCTGCTTTCAAGGAAGAGGTTAGTCACAATGCTTCTGTTTCTAGTGAGGGCACTGCTACTGCTACATTGTTGCAACCACACCCGCTTTCCTTACTGCCACCTTCAGCAGCAGAGTTGGGTAATACAGCAACTTATTCCTTTTTGGGGGCTGACTTGGGGGCTACAGTCTTTACAGATTTAACTGGTGGGCCAGATACATCCCCCTTGGGGGCAACGGCAACCTCTTACAAAAGAGACGCAATGCATATCCGTATTGAATCGGGTGAACAATCAAAAGATTCGCTTACTGGCTTATTTGATGAGGTTGATATCTTCCCTGCCTCACTCTTATTATCACAGAGTGGGGGTTACCCAACAACAGAGGCTTTGGAGGACTTTAATGATTTGATTAGCGTCTCTTCCACACAAAAAAGCGCAACTTTAAGCTTGCCAAACCTGTTAGAAGCTTTAAAATGAACACAGAGCTTCAAGGAACGACACTTTACTATGACAGTTGTGTAACGTGCGTGAAGGGGGGAGCAGAGGGGAGCCCTTTACGCAAATGGGCTACTACCAAAGGGGAGGTTAAAGCAATTATATTGAGACTCTTAAATGCTGGCCTGGAAGCTGGTTCTAGTACTATCTCGGGCTCTGCCTCCCTCTCAGAAGCTCACAATATCATACACCACTCAGCGAAAGAGATTTTGCCATTGTCTAGCTCTCCTCCATTGGTAGTGAACCAAGCCAACATACCCACCATATTTAGTAGTGAATCGTCAGAGCCATCACTTTGGTCTATCTTGCAGGTTCTGCAGGAGCAAAGAGCGGAGGCACAGGAGCAACACGCGCAGCTCAGGGCAGACAATCTACTGATTCAGCAATCGCTATTAGAAGTGACCAGCAAGGTGGCCTCACTTACTAACGATGTGGTAGAATTACAGCAGGACCTTGAAGATAATGAAGAATCTTCACACTCATGATGATCAGCTTGCTGCTTTACAGGGGACGGTCAAAGATTTTAGAAAATCGACAATGCCGGAACAACTTAAGACTGTTTGCGGTTCCTGAAAGAAAGAAGGGCCCCAACCCGTGTGCATATGTCGTACAGCTGCTTCAGAAAGCCTTCCCGGATATGGCAGATTAGGGTTGGGATTCCGAAATTCAGAGGGCTCATAGATTACCAATCTATTTACGTCGATCTGATCAGTCCAATTTATGACAGCCTTGCCCAATTCTTATCTATATTGGAAATTTCCTTCTATGACAGGCATTTGCAAATAAAGCACGACCTTCTACACCAGTAGTTGTTGAATCAATCTCCTTTTCTGTAAGGTTGGATCTATGCCACGGCACTATGGATAAGAGGTGGAGGATGCAGCAGCTGATTGACCCGTTGAAAGTGACTAGGGAGCAGGTGTTTTTGCAGGAAACCGGCCAGTCTGAGGGTTATTAAGGGTGGGCAGTCCCAGATCTTTCATTTGGACCTGGAAGAAAAACAGGTTCTCACCAGATGGCAGCAACATTCTGGGAAATAACTGATCTACTGCTGAATAAAGGCTTTTCTAAAAGGGATTATGACTTCTAATACTGCTGACTCTTGGCTTTCCGCTTTTTTCGGAGTGACTAACCACATTTGGACACTAGCTTAGCTCAGTTATAGTTTGCAGCTTTCTTAATAATACATTTGTTTTTCTCTCTCTTGCTCTTTGCTCAAAGTTTATTTTAACTGCTCAAAATTACAGGCTTCACTAGAAGGGTGGCTCTTGGGCACTTGGTTCCTTGGGGGCTGTCATCCACTGACAGCCATGAAAGGGGGTGATTTCTTTTCCGGATCACTTGTGGGGGGTTTGGGGGTAAGACTGGGGAAAGGGAGGGGCCAGGTCAAAGGGGGGCATTTCTTCAGGCCAGAAGGAGGAGGTGGGGAAAAAAACCAAAGGGCACTAGGCAAGTATGATACGAATATTAAACAAGTTGCTATTTTCGCTAGCGGGCACTTCTTTTTATGAGATCTTTACGATATTTTTTTTTTGTTTCTCCAGTAGAGAATCACTGCAGAGAGCTTGATAGGGGATTAGTTACCACATTTCTTGTACTCTCTGAAAGTGCTTGTGTTTCATGATGGGTGCACTTAGATGTATGTGTTGAAATGTAGCTGTGCTGAATGTAGCAACTAAGCCTAAACTAGTAAGGGAGGAGCTTAAATTAAACAAACCCCTTTTTGTACTTCTCATAGAAACTCATTTGGGTTACAAAGACAGGGGTTTGCTCAAGCAGCTGGGCTTAGAAATAGTTGGTTGTACATCCCAGGGCGTTTCAATCAGAGGGGTAGCTATTCTAAAAGATAAACGGATAAAATGTAGTATTCTTAAGGCCTCCCCTGATCATCGTGGTAGATGGGTAAATTCACAACTAGAACTCCATGGTATGAAATATGTATTTTGCACTGTGTACGGGCCCATCATCAACAATCAGACTCTCTTTAATACTTTAATGTTGGAATTGCTGCAGTGGCAGGGCTAATTTAAAATTATGGGGATTTTAACTGTACCTTGAATTATGGTATCGATTCTACTAATAGGGCGGCCTTTCCGAGAATGGCAAAAATCAGAAACTCAACTTTGGCGATGGCTCGACTGCACTGCTTGTGCGTTGTTTGGCGGATGCTTCATCCCACACTACCCGGCTATACTGATTATTCCGCCCATCATAAGCAATTCTCCAGAATTGACCTGGCCTCTGTTAACAACAATAGGCTAACAATGGCTAAAATTGTGCTATGCCCTCAAATCACTTCAGATCACAACACTATCTTGTTTAGCCTCCAACCAGTGGTGGCAGACAGGACTAAACGGCCCTTTTCATTCTCTGACTGATGAAGAGTTTATCTTGGTTCTCCGAAGCTCTTTAACTAAATTTTTACACTTTAATATAGGTACTGCTTCTCCTTTTCTAGTTTGGGACACAATGAAGGCTTATGTATGAGTTATTACACAGCATGACGTTTTCTGTCAAAATAAAATAAACAAGAATAATATGAAGGTAGTCTGCCAGGCATTAACGCAGTTAGAAACTCTCCATGCAGAGGAGATTAGGCATATGGGTTTAAACCAAGAACAGCTACATATCTCATTAAAAGATACATGAGCAGGATGTTTAAAGAAAGGATTGCAACCTCCTTCAATAAAAAATGCTCTCTGCAATGTGAATATGTGGATCGGGTCAGGAGTGTACTGGCAAACCAATTAGCCGATAAAAAATCTAAAGGGCAAATAAAGGCTATTAGGGGAGAAGATGGAACTATATATACGTGCCCTCATTTGATAATAGAGCAATTCTCCCAATTTTTTCAAAGACTTTACACCCCTTCTTACTCACTGGATAAAACTGAGCTTGATAACTATTTTAAAAGCTGCAGTCTGTCATGTTTGGAGAAAGAAGAAGTTCCCATTATACATAACAATATTATTAGTGAGGAGATTTTGACGGCTCTGGCTGCTTTCCCTATGGGGAAATCTCCAGGGCATGATTTTTTTGCCAATCAAGTTTTTCAAAACCATTAAGAACCTTATCTTACCATTATTAAGTGAGGTTATACATCAGATTAGGATCTGAATGTAGGTACATAGCTCTTGGGATATGACCAACATTACTTTTTTTTAAAAAGGGGAACCACCTGACGATTGTGGATCATATCACCCTATATCTCTTATCAATACGGATGCTAACATCTTCGCTAAAGTTTTGGCTAATCGGCCAGCTCCTCTTATGCCTGGTTTCGTTTTGAGCCAGCAACATAGATTTATAACAGGTAGAGACATCACGGCACGCGTTAATACAACTAATATTGCTTTCAATATAGCTAAAAAGGCAGCACTTAACATAGGGAAGGTGTTACTAGACGCTGAGAAAGCATTCGACCGAGTGGTATGTGACAGTTTATGGGCCATATTAATGGCTAATGGTTTGGATGATCGATTTAACAAATGGGTCTGCACGGATCAGTGACTTAATATCGAGAGACAGAATATCGACTACACACAATATCGACGCCAAAATATAGTAAACTACAATATCGACCAGCAATACTTAATTAAAAGTATACATAAATATCGAACCCACTATATCGACTAAAAAAAATATTGTTTCTAACATTATCGAATAACAAAATATAGAAAATAAAATTATCGAAATTCATACAATTAACAAAGAAATAACCATAATATTGAAAAAGAAAATATAGACAGCCAACAATATCGAAGCAATAATAATATCGATTAAATATAAAACACATTATAAAATATAAATGCATAGAAAACATGTTTTTACCACCATAAACATAAACAATACAATTAATAAATACACATTAACACCAAAATAGATAATATTTACTAATACCACTTATAAAATAAAATAAATATATACTAAACAAAATAAACCCCAAAATATATAATCTTCAATTCCTTATCAATAAAATTTAAACAATGAAATATACTTAAAATAAATTACTACCACTTAATTAGCATCTTCCATATATGGAAACACCAAGAAAAAAAATTAAAACTGAACACAACAACAAATCAAAATCTAGCACTAACAAAAACGACCAATGACAGAAAGTAACTAATTAACACAACAGCATAAAAGCCAAAAAATATATTTACTCTTTTCCACTTCAACACTACAAGAAAACAGAAGATGAAACGCTACCAGATTATTTCCTGATAACAAGATGCACTTTTGAAAGAAAACCTTAAACAAAAACGAGTAAGTAAACAATCTTTTGTAAAACTTTAATAGTGCTAAAAAGTTACAAAATAAGCATCTAAATTATATTAAACTAAAATATACTTTCATTTACTTATATCTCCACTACAGATACTTGCAACCACAAGAATATTTATCTACAAGTAAAGAAAGGCAGCTAACCAAAAACTAAGTAATTAATCTTTTGTAAAATATTAATAGTGCTAAAAAGTTCTAAGAAATACAACTAAATTAGAATAAACTAAAAAATACTTTCATTTATTTATATCTCCACTACAGACTCGTCCAGCAACAACAATAATTATCCACAACAATTGAGAAAATAAAGCTAATCAAAAAGTAAGTATATAAATAAATACTTAAAAGAAAAAAGATAATGTAGCTAATTAAAACAAACCCTTTCCCAATTCCCCTATCACCTACAACAAATACTTGAAAATACATTAACATTATTTTTATTATATCAACAGATTTACCTTCTCCATACCAAAAATAAAAGCCACCAAACGTGTAAAGAAAAATCTTTTCAATATCTAAATCAACATTGTAAGTATATATCAACAAATGTATATTTTTCTAACAAAATATTTAATTGCATTATATTAACTTAATTATATCTACATTTTCTTTAGAACTAAACACACCACCATGACTGAAGGCGCAGAATTCATCCTATCACAAAAAGGAAAAATGCTCCTATGTTACATGGGTTATGTGTATACGCAAGAAAAGCAGAAAAACTTAAAAGTCTTCTGGAAATGTAGCAAGTACTATGCTAAAAAATGCTACGGAAGAGCCATAACTCAACAAACTACTGTAGTATCTGTCAATGAGCACAACCACCCCCAAATATTACTGAAATTGAAATTAGAGGAGCTTTAGAAAATATCAAAGAAGCAAGCACTAGCACAGAAAAACCAACTAGTCAAATATTAAAAGAACAGCTACTACAAATACCCCAACATGCATCTGGACAATTACCATCAATTGATGCATTAAAAAAAATTATAATTAGACAAAAAAAGAAAACAACAACTACCATGCCTATCCCTAAAACTTTCCAAGAAGTAAACATCCCACCAGAACTAAGCATTACCCATAATAGAGAGCCATTTATTTTCTTTGACAATAACAACAGTGAAAAATGTATAATAATGTTTGCCACTGCAAAAAACTCCAACAATGCAACACCTGAATGATAGATGGCACATTTAAAATATGTCCAAAGCCATTTTATCAACTGTGCACAGTACATTCTATATACCAAAATACTAACATTCCCTTCATCTACTGCTTACTCCCAAATATAACTCAAAGTACCTATCTAGAAATTCTCAACAAAATAAAAACAGAAAATCCAAATTACTCCCACATACCATTAAAAAAATTACTTACAGTACACCAAATCCAATTGAACAGAACCTCCAAGTCCATCCAGGTGTCGATTTATCCCAAAGAACGTTAAATAAACCCCCCCAAAAAAATGCAAAAATGCAAACATGTCCAAAAACAATTCCTCTAATGGATAAATCCAATTGTCAAATACCATAAAAAACCTGAAAATGTAGAAAATGTAAAAAAACGCTCGAGGAAAATGCCAAAAATGAAGAGTGTGTTCAATAAAGATTAGCGTACAAAACTAATACACACCTCGTAAAAAAAAAACCCACCAACTTATAAAAAACGCTCCATGAAAACACGAAAAATTAAGAGTGTGTTAAATAAATATTAGTTCACAAAACTAATACACACCTCTTAAAAAAAACGGCAAAATTCTCCAAAATGCGACGTCGTCAAACGAAAACCTGTAAAAAAAAAGAAAAACATACCCACCCACACAAACATAAATAAACACTACTTCTAAATACTTTTAATAACATTTAAAAACAATACACATGAACCTATCTACATATACTACACCCGAAACACCAGGCCTCAAACACCGAACCTACTCCAAAATTAACATAACGTAACACACACCTAAATTACACCAAAAACACAACTACCAAACTCTAAATACACTACAAAACATCTAACTACATCCAAATGGATAAATCCAATTGTCAAATACCATAAAAAACCTGAAAAAGTAGAAAATGTAAAAAACGCTCGAGGAAAATGCCAAAAATTAAGTGTGTTCAATAAAGATTAGCTTACAAAACTAATACACACCTCGTAAAAAAAAAAAACAACAACTTTTAAAAAACGCTCCATGAAAACACGAAAAATTAAGAGTGTGTTAAATAAATATTAGTTCACAAAACTAATACACACCTCTTAAAAAAAACTGCAAAATTCTCCAAAATGCGACGTCGTCAAACGAAAACCTGTAAAAAAAAAAAAAACATACCCACCCACACAAACATACATAAACACTACTTCTAAATACTTTTAATAACATTTAAAAACAATACACATGAACCTATCTACATATACTACACCCGAAACACCAGGCCTCAAACACCGAACCTACTCCAAAATTAACATAACGTAACACACACCTAAATTACACCAAAACACAACTACCAAACTCTAAATACACTACAAAACACCTAACTACATCCAAATTAACTTAAAACTTAATTTAAACAAAAATAAATAACTCTTACCTGGCTCCAAGCGACACAGCTCCCAACCGCGATCTGATCCCGGGCGAAATAACCCAAAACGACACTAAGGGGTCGATTCCGATCCTGTATGGTTTTTTTTCCGGACGACTCGTATCCTTAATTTTTCCCGTACGAATCGTACAAGTCCTGTCCCACCCGTGAAGTACGATTCGTACGGAAAAAATACATACGGATCGGCCCGATCTGTCCGAATTGGATCGGGAAAAGTTGTACGAGACGGACCCGGGCACTTTTCCGTACAAAACCTAAAAATACAGTCCGACCGTACAAGTACGATCCGGACCTGCTTTCTGATTTAGGATTCATATGGAAAACGTCCCATACACGGGGAATGACTTTACCCGCTACAAAGCAAACTTTGTACGACTTGTATCCCAGGAAAAGTTGTTCCCAGGGTGCGAGTCGTACAGGGGTACGAGTCGTACAGGCCCCCCATGCATATGTACGCACCTTACAACAACATCGCGTATGTACGGTGCGTACCCCAACATCGCGTATGTACGCACCTTACAACAACATCACGCATGTACAGTGCTACGCCAACATCCCGTATGTATGTACCTCACAACAACATCGCGCATGTACAGTGCGTACGCCAACATCGCGTATGTACCGTGCGTCCGCCAACATCACATATGTACGCACCTTACAACAACATCGCGTATGTACGGTGCGTAACCCAACATCGCGCATGTAAGGTGCATACGCCAACTTCGCGTATGTACGCACCTTACAACAACATCGCGTATGTACGGTGCGTACCCCAACATCGCGTATGTACGCACCTCACAACAACATCGCATATGTACGCACCATACATAGGCAATGTAAAACAGCACAAGGAGGGTCTATTCGACTCTCACAACACCACAAAACAAACACGTCTACAGTGCAGAAAACATGGAAATGACTGACCTGGCCACATCCAAACAGGCAGAAAGCAGGGCAAACTCACAACCACCCCTTATAACACACCCACCAAAAATTCAAACTGAGGCCCACCCACAAATGGACCAATAAAAAGGGTCCACACTCACAAACCATGAGCCTTTGCAACAGACTCACTACAGCTAGAGAGCACACACCAACAACTGCACCCATCCACCTTAACATATACACCTTTACACAACCTCCTTCACACATACCCTCTCTTCACATTCAAACTCACAACTTCACATTCAGACCCACACACCCACAACCATCCACACCCTCACCCCACACCATGCCCACAGACAAGAATCCAAAGTTCACAAGGGACGAACTGGAGATCCTTGTCAAGGAAGTCATCAGAGTCGAGCCACAGCTGTTTGGAACATTGGTCAGACAGACCAGCATAGCCGAAAAATCACGGCTGTGGCAGAGGATTGTCGATAGGGTGAATGCTGTTGCACCCATCAGAAGGACCAGGACTGAATGCCAAGCCAGGGGGTACGATCTGCGGAGGTCAGTCAAGCGAAAAATGAATGACGACTAGGCCCAGAGCAACATCACTGGAGGCGGTGGGACCCGCAGACCAGTACATTTCCATCCCTGGGAGGAGAAGGTGATGGCCCTGCTTCCGCCGGTGGGAGTACATGGACTTCAAGGAGTTCCAGAGCCTGGTGAGTACACAAACAACTTATGTAACATGGGGGTAATGGCATCCACACCCCAACTACACAAAATGCATGCAACTACCTCCAAACACTCACTGGCCATAACCACAGTCAAAAACAACACTAATGCCACTAACATGTGTATGCCCCATTGAGAAAGCAAGGCCATGCTATGTCCCATGCTACACGAAGCACTAACCCAAGAATGGATGTCCGGTATGCTGGGAGGGTGGGTGTCACAAAATGCATTGTTGAACTCCAAATCAGACACAATTGCCCTCATCCCATATGGCCCAGGTACATACCCAGGCACCATGCTCAATGCACAGGGACTGTGAAAGCACTGACAAGATAGCTGACACTGGGCCCTGGTGTAGGCAGCACAAGGCTCTCCTGTGACCAGTGCAAACACAAACACCAAGACAACAAGGTCAGATATCTAGGACAGGAACTCACACTCACTGTCATGGCAGCATGCTCCATGGGGACAGCTACATCACCTGGAAGCCCCAGTGCCAAATCACACTACACCCACCAGCAGGCCCTGTCACACATACCCCTTACACAAGCAGACACCCCCGGGACAGGCAATGGATTTACCCACTGTCACAATGGACATGTAACACAACAAGACCAATACATAGCCAAAGAAGCATCCGAGCCAAAAATCAACAAGTCAAAGACTCAGGAACACATATCAATCTGTCCCCCGCAACATGCCCATCCACAAGTGAACATTGAGGAGAATGCTAGGCACATACAACTACCTGGAGGAACAGTGCCAACTAGAATGTGTATGAAACATGGATCTTGCATGAAGCAGCATTAACATTGTCTGTCTCTCACACACAGGGCAACGTGATGAATCTCCCCCCAACAATGGGGGTGAAGAATCACAGTCCCAGGCTTGGGAGGAACCTGATCCCACCGGCAGCGACGCCTCTCAACACTCCGCGGATGACCCCGACTGACCTGGACCCTCTGCTGTCCAAGCCCCTGCAGCACCTGGTTCAGGAACATCTGTGCCAACCACCACCCCCATTCCTGCCACATCCCAGGAGACACCAAATAGCCCTGCCCGCAGTGAACAACTGAGCCAGTCTGACCAGGAGGGACAAGGTTCGCCAGGCAACCAGGAGGAGGCAGACAACACCACCACTGCCATCCCTCAGGGGTCCTGTAGACCCGATGTGCCCACAACGGCAGGCCAGGCTCGTGTGGGCAAGGGTTGTGGGAGTGGAGGCAGGTGGAGGCGAGAACCTGACCAGCCAGCTGAAACGACCGGTATGTCACAAATACACAACATCATGGAGGCATACCGGCGTGACATAAGGGAGATTAGCCAGGTAGTTGGGACTCTCACAGAGATAAAGGGGACCATCACAGAGATGAAGAACCAGCAGGCCGAGCAACACGCCAGTCAACAAGAACACCAAGGACGGATGGAGGCAAGGCTGGCTGAGCTCCTGGCGGTGCAAAGGGACATAAGCCATTCACTCTGTCTGATCGCAGACAACATGGGCAACCCTCCATGTGTCACCAGGCGAAGACCACCACCAGCCACAGGGAGGGAGGAGGAGGAGAATTTGTCCGACGGAGCGTCCCAAGCATCGTCAAGGCCTGCGTCTGAGGGTCCCCTGAGGAAGGTGGGTCGTCCACGGAAAAGACCGTGAGAGGCAGCGGCCCATCCACATCTCCTAGGTCACCTGGTCTGGCACTTGGCCTTCATGTGCAACAGCATCACCTCATTGACTGACATTCTCTGCCACATGGACTTGCTGGTGACAGTCTGACCAATGATGCCAAACACTGTGGTCTGGACTCGGCTGCTTTCAAATGCCAAGGATCCCATCTCCCCCTGGGAACTTTGGATTCTATGGTCCCTGTATTGCACCTTTTTCTTGCACAAATCATGTCCCAGACCTATAATAAAAAATAAAAAAAATATGATGTTGCAGTCATTTCGCATGAGTGGGGGCTTGCAATACTGCTCGGACAGACCAATTTGGAAGAGTATCATGAAGGCGTAGAGGTCATGGGTCATGTGGAGGTGCCCGGGGAGGGAGTCCCAGGTCTGTTTGGCGAGTTGGGAGAACTATCTCCTGCATGCAGTTGTCCTGTGGATGTGATGAATGGTGGCCAGGGCAAGATTGGCTGCACAGATTTGGGCCAACGGGGTGTTGGATGACAGATGTCCAAGGTCGGTTTTGGGTCTGGGTTAGTGGACTGCCTCCTGAGTGTGGGTGAGGAGTCTGAAGGTGATCCTGCAGCAGACAGTGATCCATTGTAGCTATCTCAGGTGGACGGTGATGTGGCTGGGGCGGGGGATGTTGAAGATGAGGTGTGCAGATGCACCCTGGATGTGGACAAGTTCTCCCACAGTTTTGCTGTTGTTTTGCTGTTGTTCCTCCGTAGAGGGCATTGCTGTAGTTGACCCGGCTGGTGTCATGGACCTGGGGAACGGTCTGTCTTGCCTTGGAGTGGATCTATCTGTGGATCATTTGCAGCATGCGGAGGGTGTTGCAGCATGAGGTACAGATGGTGTTGAGTTGCATGGTAATTGTGAGTGATGAGTCCATGATGAACACCAGCTTGCTTGCGTGGCCACTGGGTGCTGGTGCGGTGCCCAGGCCGGTGGGACACAAGGAGTTGACCCAGCCGTAAGGGGACAATCCTCAGATGATGCCCTCAGTCCTGTCCAAGTCCAGCCTCAGGTGGCTGATGTTCAGCCATTCGTCGACGGATTTCATGCCTTCTTGAAGCTTGGATCTGGCAATGGCTGGGTCTTTGGTGAGGGTGAGGAGCAGCTGGGTGTCAATGGCATACAAGATGATGATGAGGACGTGTGCGCATGTGATGGTGGCGAGGGGGGCATGGAGACATAGAAGATCGTCACGCTGATAGATGAGCCCTGGGGCATGGGCCAGGTGACCCCAGTGTACCACATGCTGAAGGTTGGAGGCCTACTCCCTGGGCCTTGCTGGTGAGCTACTTGGTGATTTAATCCTGGGCTATCAGCTGGATACCAGTGTTGGAAATGTGTGAGCTGACAGTGTGGTAGCACATGGTGTAGAATGCCGTTGAGAGGTCAAGGGGGGTGGTCTCACCATTGTTGAGCAGGGCAAAGTTGTCGTTGGAGGGTGGCGATTATGATGGGTGCAGTGGTGTGATTAATGTGGAAGATGGTCTTGTGCCGGTTGCTTGGAGCTGTTTGCGTGGAGGAAGTTTGTCAGTTGCTCCTTGAGTGTCTTCCTGATGACATTTGCTGGGTAGGGAAGCAGGGTGATGTTCCAGGAGATCCTGCGGTACTGCCGTCCGTTGTTTAAGAAGGGCCTGGATCTCTGCATGTCTCCAGCTCCCATGGAATGTGGCAAACTCAAAGGAGACATTCATGACGTGCTGGATGTGGGCTTCAAGGATGGGGAATGATGTGGTTGAGATGTTGTGTGGGAAGAGGCCTGATGGAGAGCCAGAGTGGATGGTGCACATGAGCCAGGTGGTGTATTTGCTGCTGACGGGAGTCCAGAACCTGAGGGGGGTTTGGCCCGTGGATAATAGTGCTGTCTGCCTCTGTGTGCCAAGGCTGTTGTGTATGTCCATGAGCTTGCAGTGGTAGAAAGTTGCAAGGGATTTGATCTGCCTTGCAAGGGTGGGGTGTCTTTTGGATGGAGAGCTGCTGTCAGTTCACTCACAATGCTGATGAGCTCCTTTATGTCGTGTGTTTTGGTGCCTCGGCCCTATCTGAAGGATCTCCACTTGTCCTTGCTGATGATATGGTGATGGCTGTGTGTGGCGTTTTCCAGGGCTGTAAGGTAACTGATGGTTCTTTGTGTTGCAAGGTTTGCACAAGAGTCCGGCTAGATCTGTATGAGTCCAGTAGGTCTGCCTTGTCCCAGGTGGCTTAACTGTTGTTGTGCTTCACAGGAAAGTCCGTCAATGTGGCAAGATTGTTGGATGGATCAGTTGCTGATCCAGTGTGTGAGGTTGCAGGGTGTGGCGGGGGTGTTGGTTCGAGTGTCCCACACAGCTTGTCTGTGGTGACTTACATCAAGCATCTTTGGGGGATCGGTAGTGGGGTGTGGGGCAGTGTGTTGCTTGTCGGAGACGTGGATGCAAATGTTGATGGACCAATGATGGATGGTGGTGTGGTTCTCCTCCAGCAAGAAGTTACTGGCCCCCAGCCACGTGTAGCCTGTGGAGGTGAGGGCATGCATGCAGATGTACGTGTTGATGGCTTTGCAGAATTGTGGATGTAGGCCTGGAGATCTGTAGATGAGTGTTACTCTGAGGGTTGCCAGTGGGTTGATGCAAAACCGGATTTGTGACTCTGAGGGTGTACTTGTGAATAAATTGCAATTGATCCTCCGGGATTGTTGGTGCCGTCCCTGCGGGTGATCTTGTATCCGTCAGAGATGGCAATGAAGAAGTTGTGTGCTGAGGATGCTTTTGACCAGGTTACTGTCATGAAGGTGATGTGTGGTGCTGTTGTGTTGAGGAGGTAACAGAGTCCAATGGCGTGCTTGTGGACGGAGCGGGTGTGGAGTAGGAGGCACATGACCTGGTTGTTCTGACAGGGTCAGGTAGGCGGGGCAGCGCTGTGTAGGCAGTGGGAGTTGCACACTAAGCATGTGAAGGTCTCGTGTGTGCGCTTAGGGGTTGCCTGATAGCAGGCGGTTGATTGTCTGGAGGACATTGCTTGGAGGGTGGCTGCAGCATGAGCCTGTTGTGTGACGTGGGTCATGCAAGGACCAGAGGGTTGTGCACTGTGCACGTTGCAGGCGTAGACGGCCATGCCTTTGGCACGGCGTTGGTGCAACAGTGGCACAGACAAGCTGCTGGCTGCATTTAGAATGGGTGGAGTGGGAAGGGAGAAGCATTTTGTAGGTGTGTGGGTTGCCGAATCAGGGCACTCGGTGGGGCGGTGCCGCAGGTGAGGCAGCAGCAGGCGGAAGGGGTGAGAAACTAGGCAAAAAGTAGCACACAAAGACAAGGAGGTCAGAAAGGCACAGTGCAACAGGTGTATGTAAAGGAAGGAGTGTCAGGTTACTCATGGGTCACTCCGAGAAAATGTATGAAGAATCAACAAAAATGAAGGCCACAGGATCAGGCAACAAAATTCGGAGCTGCGCACAGGAGACACACCATCAGCAGGCATTGACGTCCCGTTATGGGCATCAACCTGCACAAATACATACACAACCAGGTACTTCATGCACAATAGCGATTATTAGCCATGAAGAAATGCATGCATGTTGCCGAAGTACACATACACTCATGTGCTCAATCTTTGACAATTGTGCCATAGATGACGCATGAAAACTGGCAAGAGATCTGCAGTGACAGAGATGAGGCACTTTAGATTGTGCAGAACACCTTTATTGCACAAACTCACACAAGGGAAATGCATCCATACAAACAGACTCACAGGTCACTTGACAGAACATGTGGGACATACGCTGGACCCCCCCTTCACAACACGGATGTTGTAAATCCCAATGAACTGGCACACAAGTCAAGGGGATGAGCCAAACACATCCTGCTGCACACGGAGATGCTGTAAATCACCATAGAGCCAGTTGTTGTGATGTCCCACACTATGTCCACCCGTAGCATCAGCAATGTTTCAGAGGCAAGGTTTACGCACATTGATGCCTTCATCAGACTCCACACTCAACTACAGATGACTGTCAAGAAGGGTGACTATCATGTCATGGGAGTGATGCTACATGTTATATGCTCCATGCTGAGAAGACATGTATGCATGGTACCACAACATGCACAGAAGCAGTCCCCATGCATTCCCAACCCGTACCACCACCAAAAAGCCTTGCTGCAATCCTTACCCAAACTGACAGTTCCACATGTCCGTGCATGGAATGCTGATTCAGCACACATTGCAATCCTCATGAGGAATAGCAGGAGGACAAAGATGACACAAGCAGACAACAGGTGAAAAAACCTGGGAATGACAGACACACAACAAGTCACCTAAAACAAATCTCGCCACACACTTGGTCAGTTACGAAACATGAACAATGTTGGACACATGCACATTTCAAAGAAAGTCTCTCCGCAAAACTGTGTGACATGACATCATCACTCGAGTGACACATCAGTACACACATCAAAGTTACTTTGCATTCAGTCAGCTGGACACACACATTGCAACACATGCCACTCAATGCTACAAGCTTGCACACTCATACCCAGTGACTCACCATTCTGAGAAGAAGTTGCGTATAAGCTGACTCCGGATATCATCCTCCTCCTCTTCATCACTTGCCTCGTGACAAAGCCCTGGATCCTCCACGGGTGGGTGTTGCTGCTCATCAGGATCAAGGATGAGTGGTACTGCCTTCTCAACGGCCATATTGTGCAGCATGCAGCACACAATGAAGATTTTGCACACCTTCTCCGGTGCATATGGGAGGGACCCGCCTGTCTTGTCAAGGCACAGGAATCGGCTCTTCAGGAGGCCAAACGTCCTCTCAATCATTCGCCTGGTCTGCCCGTGTGCATTGTTGTACCTGTGATCTGCAGCTGTTCTTGGGTTGCGGAGAGGTGTCATTAGCCATGGCATGTTGGGATATCCAGAGTCCCCTACATGGAAACATCATGTAAATAAGTGGGTCAGGAGATGCCGTAAGAGCCAAAGATACCGCAACACATAGGAAAAACAGAGTATACCCACCAACAAGACATGCTCGTTCGTTGTACAGCCGCAGCATCATTTGTGGCACCCTGCTACGCCTCATGATGTAGGCATTGTGTGTTGATCCTGGAAAATGTGCACAGACATGGGAAATCAGCATGTTAGCAAGACACACCACAAGGGCATTTATTGAGGGGTAATGTTTACGGTTGCGATAGGCTTGCTCCTATGCCTGTGGTGGTACCAAAGACACATGTGTCCCATCAATGGACCCAATGACATGGGGCATCCCTCCCAGGGCATAGAAATCACCCTTCACATCTGTCAACTCCTCAGGAGTAGGACATTTGATGAATTCATCAAGGTGCTCCAACATGGCTGCCAAAACATCACGCAGGACACGGGTGAACATTGTCTGTGACATCCCACCAACATCGGCTATGGTCAATTGAAACGCACCTGTGGCAGAAAAATGTAGGGCTGCCATCACCTTCATCTTTGGGGTCAGCGCAGTAGGATACCTGTGTCGCGGTTGGAGGTGTGGTGCCAGCCTGTCGGTCAAGTCCTCAATCAACTGTTGAGTGAATCTGTAATGTCGGATGCAGGCACGTTCCCTCATGGCAGCCAAGTCTGGCATTGTTCTTAGGACAGGCGATGCCCTGCAAGACATTGTTAGGAATCATGAAGATTGAGAGTCTGCCAACATCAATGTCAATGAACATAGCACATGCTAAACTGCTACTACACATCAGGTAACTATGGAGTCTGGTGTGTGCAATACATCCAGGACACATATGCCAGCTTGCTGGCACTCCTATGAAAAGCCAGATACACCTGTTGATTGTCAAGTCTACATGACATGCCCTGAAATGAGCTGGGGGCAAGTCTGAGTGAACAGCCAGAGATATCACCGGAGTGACACACATCCACATAGCTGCATTGGAAGGATGTCATCTCATCCAGACAGTTGACTGCAAGGCACACGCACAGGTCACATGGAATGTCAAATGTACATACGACACACATTGCGATGAAGGGGTACACGTGACAACAATTAAACAAAGCCATTCAGACAACGCAGACATGTATGCCTGGGAAAATATGATTTCCGATGCACACAGACCCTACAGCCGTGGGAATCCACATATGGCATGGTGTGCGTAGATGTGTGCCATGCCCATCTCCACACAGACCCATATTGGATGCACCAACAGCAGATGCAGTTGACGGAACACTAACAGCAAGCTCATGGGAACACATGACACACACCTGACATAGTCACATAAGGGCACGCTGATCGTGACATGTCAGTTGAGAGAGTGTCCCTGTCCCTGGCATCAGGAGACAGGTGCGGGTGGTGATGACTGTGCCATCCCACTGCTGCTGTGCTGACACAGTTGGACTACAGACACACATGTGGCACGTGTCAAGGTGATGTGTGCCACATAGTGCCCCATCACACATGACATGTGTACACAGGTCATCACACATCAATTGTGCAACTAGATGAGATGACCTGTGCAATATCACTGGCTGACACACCTAGGGCCTGCACATGAAAGTATGCAATGACAAGTACATGATGGACATCCTTGTGCGACTCGTAGCCCTCCATTCATGGCATGTGTATGCCTGTATTACCATTGTAAGCGTGTGAAATGCACCGTACACCCGCAATCATCGCGTGTGTACGCTTCATTTCACTATTGTACTTGTGCCGTAGGGGTACGTGTGAAACGCACCGTACACCCACAATCATCGCGTGTGTACGCTTCGTTTCACCATTGTACTTGTGCCGTAGGGGAATGTGTGAAACGCACCATACACCCGCAATCATCGCGTGTGTACGCTTATTTTCACCATTGTACTTGTGCCGTAGGGGTACATGTGAAACGCACCGCACACCTGCAATCATCGCGTGTGTACGCTTCGTTTCACCATTGTACTTGTGCCATAGGGCTACGTGTGAAATGCACCGTACACCCGCAATCATCGCGTGTGTATGATTCGTTTCACCGTTGTACTTGTGCCGTAGGGGTACGTGTGCCACGCACCGTACCCACGCATTCATTGCGTGTGTACGGTCCATATCACTGTTCTACTGGTGCCGTAGGGGAACGTGTGCCACGCACCGTACCCACGCATTCATTACGTGTGTATGGTCCGTATCACTGTTCTACTGGTGCCGTAGGAGTACGTGTGCAATGCACCGTACCCACACATTCATTGCGTGTGTACGGTCTGTATCACTGTTCTACTGGTGCCATAGGAGTACGTGTGCAACGCACCATACCCACGCATTCATTGCGTGTGTACGGTCCATATCACTGTTCTACTGGTGCCGTAGGGGTACGTGTGGAATGCACCGTACCCACACATTCATTGCGTGTGTACGGTCTGTATCACTGTTCTACTGGTGCCGTAGGAGTACGTGTGCAACGCACCATACCCACGCATTCATTGCGTGTGTATGGTCCATATCACTGTTCCACGTTGGTGCCGTAGGGGTACATGTGGAACGCACCGTACCCACGCATTCATTGCGTGTGTTCGGTCCGTATCTAGGGGTGGGCGGAATTTGAGAAAGTGACTTTCGCAAATTATCGCGAAAATGTTAAAAATCTCCACAAACACGCGGAAATATCGCGAAGATGCAGAAGTTTTTTTCCTGCCTGTTCGCGGTATTTTCTGCGTGGTTGCGGCTCGCCAACTTACCCATGCGGTTGCTCGCGGGCGCGGCCATCTTGTTTTCACTCTTCTCGTGGTGCATGATCGCGAGAAGAAAGACGTGATCGCGCGACCAATGACATGACTGCGGGCGCGAACTGTGGCGAGACAGCACAAATGGCTACCAACAATCCAACATCTCGTGGAGAACGCGACCGGATTGGGAAAACTTGTCGGCGAACGCGGGGATTCAGGTAAGGCGATCGCGCGAGCGCGAGAATGTATTATTTTACAGCGCGAGCAAGAAACAAATTATCGCTAAGCTGCGGAATGCGGAAATTTTTACATTTTTGTGCTCTCCGCGGAACGCGAAAATATTAAATTGCAATTTCCGAGAGCGGAACGGAAGTTTAGCCCAGGCCTATCCGTATCACTGTTCTACTGGTGCCGTAGGTGTACGTGTGCAACGCACCGTACTCGTCCACTTCCGTTGTTGCAGTACGCAGGGGTTGCTGGCCACGCCCCCCCAAGTGACCATACCCTGGTGGTAATGTATGGGCTCCATATTATATGTTTTGCTTTGGGTATGGGGTAGGTTTCCTGCCCCCTCACCCCCCCCGGCCCGTGGGTGTTGTTCTCACCTTCTGCGGCGTGTGCATCATGTCCGGTGCACCAGGTCGTAGGCTAGGAGGACCGGGATGACACGTACAATGGGGTTTATGGCGTGTACGTCACGTACCGGGGCTCCGTTGCATAGCGGTTCACGTCGGACTCTGCTTTTCCGGGTGTGTTTGGCTCCCGTAAAAAAAGAGCCGTACGGAGTGACGTATGGACGGATCGTACTTGCTGGGCCAGAAACCGCTGCTTGAATGGGTCCGGACGTCGCGTACAAGCTGTTCCGGATCAGAATCGTTGTTTTTTTTACCTGTACGGTCTTTTGTACGAAACATACAGAAATAGGCTTTCTGTACGAATCGTACTTCCTAGGTTGTACGGAAAGTTTACCGGGTACGAGTCGTACGGAGAAAACGCTCCGTACAACGATCCGTACAGCCTTTTCCCAGGATTGGAATCGGCCCCATAGTATGCATATGGCATGACATTTTAAACTACTGCTCATTGTCCTTGAACGACCTATGGCGCGACTCCAATCTTCCTCTTTGGGACAAACCCATCCTCCCAGAACTATTTCTTGTGGGACGACATTGGGCAGGTTATGGTATTGTGCGGCTTGGGCAACTGTACGATTTTGATTGCTTTCAAAAATTTGCGAGTTTACAATTTACGTACGGTCTCCTACAACAATCTTTTTTTAAGTATCTACAGATAAGAGACTATCTCCTAAGGCAGCAAATGATCCGAACACAGCAGGACTCTGACTTATTGGCATGCTTATTAGATACTAAGCAGAAACTATGAATTAGCACTATGTACTTACAGCTTTGCCAATTGAGGAGGGATTATAGTAAGTGCCTGGCCACTAAGTGGAGTCAAGCTTTAGGTGTAGACATTACTCCGGTAGACATAGCTTCTGCTTTAGATATGTATGCTGTAGTAAATTCTTGAAAGGATTACGAAATGGGCACAAATAACAAAGGGAGATGGGGAAAATAGGAGGTTTTGGCCAAAATGTGGAATGATTGCAGCAAATATTGTTTTTGCAACTGCCCCAAACTTGATACATTTTGGGAGGAAGTTACTCAAATTATTGGTAGTCGCCTGGGGTCGTATATCTTTCCTACTACAAAAGAAATTATGTTGGATCACCAAAAAGGAAGCTAACAGGAGTTTGAGAATTTTTTTTTAATTATTCTAGTGGCTGCTCATCTTTGCATTCCAAAAGCATGGATCTCACCGAAACCCCCTGTTGCATTAGAATGGTGGGCAATTATGAAGGATCTCTATGAGAGGGAGCGAGTGTTAGCTAAAACTAGAGGTGTGCATTCACTTCAGAAACTAGTCCTTATATGGAACAATTTTGTTTGATTTTTAAATTAGCTTATGATCCAAATTACTTTTTCTCCATCATTATTCCTATGGCTTTCTCTTTTCTTTTTTTCTTCCTTGGTCTTATTGCCTTTATGGGGATATCAATGTAATTGTACTAATTTCTTTTATACCATTTTTGTACTTGTTGTGATTTGAAGTGGTTTTTTTACTGTACCCTTTGGCCAAAATAAAAACATTACATAAAAAAGGTATCTAACCTTTCAGTATCTTTAAAGTGCCAGCTTTAATATTTTTTACAGCTGCTTGCAAGATGGCTAGGTGGGTCAACTGCTCACTGTTAACATCTGCAGTAATCTGTAGAGCACAGTTTGAATGCTGGCAGGGCAATCTGGTATTTCGCCATGCTGACAAATTGAATGTCATTTAATTGTTAAGTAGACCTGCTATGTGCAGCTCTTTAAAGGGAGAAAAGACAGATGCCATTAAACAGTGTAAAAGAATAGGTTATTGTTGAAGTGAGACTTTGTACCTGAAAATTGACAATTGAAGAGCCCAATGAACAGCCTCATTCAAAGCCTGATTTAAGTTTGTTTGGGCAAGCTTCCATTCCACAAATAATACAAAAGTGTATTGTGCTATACTTTCAGTTGGTTACTGATGTAAGGTGTCAGAGATTTTGATCTTCCTTCATCCACTGGCTGAAACTTTGGTGTCCCACTATGTGGGTTTCATCATCATAAATTCTGATAGTTAACACCCTACAGATTCATAGCTTGATGCTACTCATGGTGTTGTGTAGTTCCTAGGAATCCCCAAGACCTGTGCGTTTTGGATGACTTAAACTGAGTGCTTGGTGTCCCAAACGCATCCGGACACCCCCACAGGATATGTCAGCCGTTAGGCCAGCTAGCTCTACAGTGCCACTACCACCCCCCTGTATCTTACAGTGGTGTAGGTAGTTTTCTGGCAACCACTGACCATGCCAACCCTGATTCCTCAGAGATCATGGAAAACAGTACAGTACATTTTGCTCAGACAGTTGTGCTTGCTTTCGCTCCGAAAATACACAGAACGGCAATTAGGACGTTTCAATAATTATTTATTGGTCCATTAACGGCCTTATGTAAAACATATGTGCTGTAACAATCAGGAGACAGAAGCATATGAAAGAGATTGCTAGTGCCAATATAGTAAATAGTAGATACATTTCTACCAGACTGCTAATAAGATGAACATAAGCAGTTCAAATAAAAACAGTAGCACTTGCATAGTCCTAAAATGTGCCCCCTAAGTAATTTGCCTAAATGTGCCTAGCCTAGATCGGTATGTGTAGAATGTATATGTATATTTGTATGTATGTACCCAAGAAACCCCTAGGGAAGCTCCAATCCCCTCACCTGATGGTAGAGAACGAAGAACCCAATCTGTGCTCCGAGGATGACACCCCGCAAGGGATGTTAGACTTCTGTGTGTCAAAGATTCAGCATGCAGGACCCTGTGTCAGCTTGGAAGTAATTTTCCTCACATGTGCAAGGGGAAATAAGGGTCTTATATACTAGAATGGTTACTCCAGGATTTCTTCTAGAATCAATATGTTTTGAAAACAATCATAAACGTTTTGAAAACAATCATGAATGTTTTTTTAAATAAATACGATCATGCACTGCTGTCTGTTGGCCAAGGATGAAACAAGTGGTGACCCTTATACAGAATAATTATACCGTGCCTGGGGACATGTTTATTAACATCAGGTACAGGGATTATGATAGAGTACTGAGAGCCTGGTGTCAAAGAGACAGGATCAAGCTACTAGGTAAAAGGCCACCTGTTTAGAATTGTTATTGTCATGTGGATGGGACACAATTATGTAATAAGGGTATACATGACAGGACTAGCCTAAAAGACATGACAATGGTTTACTGTACTATCCCTACCTCTGAAGCCATTTTCTGACCATTATACAGTTCCACAGTCTTAAATGATAAGAGTAAAGAAGGCCCTGGTGCTTCTAATGGAGTTTAGGATTAATGACTTGTCTAGCCTTCTATGATAGGTTAATCCCAACTGTTTCTCCTGAGGCATATACTAAGGTTCAGCCTATTCTAAAATGGCTTCCTGCAATGTCTGCCACGTGCCATTTTGCATCAGACGGTCTACTCTAGGGCATTTTGTTCCACCACAGGTGCAACAGAGGGCAGCCAGATTCATCTTCAAATATTGCCTGTTCTTCGTTTCCAGTGTTAGGTCAATTTGGGCATTGCATTCCCTTCAGTACTAGTTCTTTTTTATATGCCAGCAGAGGCCAAGTATATGGCTGAGCCTTCTATGGAATAGTCCAAATCTGGTGCAGTACAGGTTGGATTTGACATCAAACCTTCCCTCTTTATTTCTTCTCAGGCATTGCAACCAGGCAGATTTGGTTGTCACTTGCCATTATCATCATCATCATGGTTGTTGATTGCCATTTAGAAGACTAGGGGCCCGATTCACAGAACTAACTTAAGACAAAATCCTAAACTTACTACCATTTTGGTATTCACAGAAGGCACTTACTCATTTTGGTATTCACAGAAGGCACTTACTCATTTCGGTATTCACAGAAGTTAGGAGTCCTAAGTTTAGGACTCCTAAATGCCTTCTGTGAATACCGAAAGTCTTAAAATTAGGATTTTTCTCAGTTTAGTAGTAGTATAGTTAGGACTCCTAACTTTAGGACTCCTAAATGCCTTCTGTGAGTACCGAAAGTCTTAAAATTAGGATTTTTCTCAATTTAGTAGTCCTAAATTTAGGACTCCTAACTTTAGGACTCCTAAATGCCTTCTGTGAATACCGAAAGCCTTAAAATTAGGATTTTTCTCAGTTTAGTAGTAGTATAGTTAGGACTCCTAACTTTAGGACTCCTAAATGCCTTCTGTGAATACCGAAAGTCTTAAAATTAGGATTTTTCTCAATTTAGTAGTCCTAAATTTAGATTTAGGACTACTAAATTGAGAAAAATCCTAATTTTAAGACTTTCGGTATTCACAGAAGGCATTTAGGAGTCCTAAAGTTAGGACTCCTAACTTCTGTGAAAACCGAAATGAGTAAGTGCCTTCTGTGAATACCAAAATGAGTAAGTGCCTTCTGTGAATACTAAAATGGTAGTAAGTTTAGGATTTTGTCTTAAGTTAGTTCTGTGAATCAGGCCCAAGATACCTTCGTTCTTATTAGTCTATTCCATCGAGCTTCTGGCTCTAGTGTGGAAAAAGCTGAGGAAGTTGGACCTTGACTGGCCATTGTGCATTTGCTCCTAATGTCCCTAGTTAAATGTGCATATGCTTGTATGAAGTTGTTTTCAGGCTACTTGTGTTTCTTACAATTGTTTTTTTTTAGAGAGAAAATCCTCCTGGCCATCCTTAGACGAATGAGCAACTAATACAAGTAGCCCCTTCCATCTAGAATTTGATCCTTTCCCTTTTATCTGCTATCCTTAATAAAGTGTTGCTTTAGTGTCTGTTGTGAGGACACAGTTTGTAATTTACAAAGCTTGCAAATTTCACGCTAATGGCTTTCTCTGGATCATGCATATTATTTGGCTCCCTCATGGTATCCTCCATTAGAATTTAATGTCTTCTATGTTTTTTTTGCAGTTGCTGGGCAGTACAGTTCCATGGCTGATTTTTAGGATCTTTCAGAAGTGGCTGGACTTCTACTCTCCTATCCTAATAACAGTAGTTTGCTGCTATGATTACATGACCGATGTCCTTAAGCAGGTCAGTATAATTTCACAGTTGTCTGTTACCTCTTGGACTTGCTGAGAGGGATCTTATTTCACACAGAGTTAGGTTTCAGTTGCTAGAGTTCGGAAAAGCTATTTCTTCTCTGACTTATACCATACTTTAGGTGTCTGGAGTTTAATTACCACTTCATGCGTCCATAGTCCAGTGTTCATCTAACTGATATGCACAGATGGTGCATTGTGGTTGTGGCCATGGCTTATTATGTCCAAGTTCTTGGGTTGTAGGACCAGTTTCACAGGTACCCATGGCCTACAGGTCCAGCATCTGGCAGTCCTTCCCAAGCCTGTGCCTCTCGTTTAATACACAGCTCTTAATTGTCAACCAAAGTCTACCAAGTATGTCAGTTATTTTTTTTTCAGTGATAGGTGACAGTGGCCTGGCTAGTAAACCCCAGCTCCCTTCAGAAATCCAACAATCCAAGTCTATACTGCCCTTTTCAATCCATAAGCCCGAAAGGGTTCTAAAGCCAGCCTCAAAGGTGGCAAGGGCAGTGCAAGGAACGGAAATTAAACAGGGCTTGTGGAGCTTTGTTTACTTTCTGTCGCCTGCAGGGAACGTAACCAACTAAAGCAATTTCAATGAAAAAAATGCTTCCATATCAAACCGTTTGTAACCTGGTGCCTCCTTTGTGAGGTGCCCCAAAGAATACTTTTGAACTTGTGCATGAAGACATGAAAAACACAAGAAGTTACAAACTAAAAAAACGTATCTCAACTTCTCTAGCTGCCCCTGGAGGGAAAGGGAAATATAGACGAAGCAAGAGAGAGAGAGAGCACCAGACAAAGCTGAAAGAGAGAAATTGTGAACTACAAACAAATAAGTGAGAAGGTGGATGTGTGCATGTGTCGAGAGAGAAAAAGAATACAGAGCTGAGAGAGATAGAAAACAGTTGTGAGAGAGATATGCATGACAGGTGAAAGGGGTAGCGAAACACACATGCAGGAAGGACACAGGAAAATGAAAAGAGAAAACAAGTAAGAGGGTTAGACGTGTGAGATTTGAAGGTGTGATAAAAAAGCAGGCCGACAAAAGACAGTTCAGAACTAACGAGGGCGTCAGAATAGAGAAAGAGACCTATGATAAAGAGACCGACTAGTAAGAGACAACTGAGAAACTATTGAAGGTAGACAATCTATTGATCTATTGATCATAGGCTGATGAGAGAGAGGCGAAAACATTTTAGAGCAGTGGTAGAGAGGTAAGAGTCAGCTGAAAGAGATACAAAACGAGATAGACAGGTGGGAGACATAGGGTATAAAGAGAAGCAGACAGGTTATAAACAGACAGCTAAAAGAAGCAGACATGTTATAAACAGACAGCTGAGAGAGAGAAGTGGGGAGAAAGGACAGATAAAAGCTAAAGAGGAGATTATGAAAGAGGTGGGAGTAAACTGAAAAAGATAGGTGAGAAGTTTTGGGAGAGTAGAGATTACATGTCATAGATGATAAAGAGACCGACAGTTGAGAAGAAGATGGCTAATGGGGGAGACTAGTGAAAAAGGGGTAGATACGAGAAAAGAGAAACCCAGATATGATATAGAAAATGGGAGAGCACACAGATGACAACCTGGAAAAGCAGGAGAAAAAATGATAGTAAAGAAGACGAGAGGACCGGGGAGAGAGGGGCTACGAGAGATTAAACAAGAGAGAGGACAATGACAGAACAGGAAAAGAGAGATGTGGAGCATTGCAGAGAAATATGCAATATAGAAATTTGACAAGGGAGAGAGAGATGGAGCACAGAAACCAGTTATTTTCACTAGTAAATAAATACAGCACAATATGATGGCTGTACAGCACTCTAACATGATTATGGACAGTAGAGCAATAGTGATGAAGCATTCAATAGTTGTGTTCTGGAAATTTCAGTATTTTTTAAAAATTGGCACAGCACTTATTTCGATTTGTAACACCAACCACATTTCTCAGGGTTCAGATTACACCTAATATTGACGAGGTATTTAACACATAAGAAATGGAGCACTCTTGAACCTGTACAAAAACAGAGTTATAATATAGCACTCTGATAAGTTTAATTTCAGTCCCTTATGATTGAACCAACTGTATTCTATGTTTGATGATGCTGGACTGAGTAAAGAAACAACTTACCAGTTTAGGACTATTGATTTCAAGAGAAGTTATCAAGGACTAAATGCTACTGAGTGGATGAAATTAAATTTATCAGGGTTCCATATTATAGATTTGCCTTTTTACAGGTGCAAGAGTGCTCCATTATTTATCTGCTATATTTTTTGGGCCGTGGTTACTATATTTTTATGGTACCACACTTAGGTACATTGTGGCAACGGATTTAAAATATAATGTGAGCACCAATATCTAACAGTTGCAAAACCTCTAAGCGAAGGGGAATGGTCAATTCATGCTTAAAGATTTATTTCTGGGAAGGTTTTTCGAAGAAGCAAAAGACACACAATTGATGGACGGAATGCAGAACAAATCAAAACATTCACCCCCAGTCAAGCGATCTGGGTCAAATCCATCATTCTTTTGCTCATCATGCCACCCCAGTTTAGACCTGGCCATATGCAAATCAGTCTTGACCCTGTGCCTCATGGGAAGAAGTCCAGCCCGAGCTGCCAAGCCAGGTCCTTCCTGGACCGGAAACAAGCATCCTAGGACCTGTTACAGGGTTTCAACCCTCTTCAGCCAGGATAGCTTGATTCCAGTGGCACAGTGAGCCCAGGACCCAAGTTTAGGTGGAGAGCAGCTAGCGTATAGAGCACCCTACAACACCAACAACACTCTAAATTTGCTCACCTCAAATGTATGCTTTTCTCATACAAATAGAATAAAGCCCATAACACATCCAAAGCATGTCGCGTACCAACTACGAAGAACACATTGCATTTTTGGGAACACTTCCTGTTGTTTGCGGGACAGAAACATTTCAAGGCAGCAGTAGCCAAACTTCATTTAACAGTGCAAACAAGCGACATAAGGGTAGGACAGTGAAACAAAACCAGTAAGTACAGTGTTTTAAGGGGATTAACATAAGCACTATTTTAGAATGTTCCTTTTTTTCATTAAGGAAAAGGGAGACAATGCGAAGTTTAATACTAAATAGCAACAAAATACAAAATTGTTCCTGCCCTTTTGCACTAAAAATAAAAGTTAAATGGTCCAACAAAATTAAATACAATGTAAAGTAATCGGGCCCGATTCACAGAACAAACTTAAGACTAAATCCTAAACTTACTACCATTCTGGTATTCACAGAATGCACCTACTACTTCTGGTATTCACAGAGTGAACTTACTACTTTTGCTATTCACAGAATGAACTTAGAACTTTTGCTATTCACAGAATCCATTTACGACCACTAAACTTAAGTCCGCACTCGGGCTGGAATTTCCGCCCCCGGAGCGGAATTTCCGCCCGAAGAGCGGAAAGTCCACTCGCGGGCCGGATAGTCTGCCAATGGGCCGGAAAGTCCGCATACGGGCCGGAAACTCCGCTCTCGGGCCGGTAACTCCGCTCTCGGGCCGGAAATTCCGCTCTCGGGCCGAAAAGTCAGATTTGGGACCAGACTACATTAACTGTGGCCATTGATCATTTGAGCCAAGGGTAAACACCTGTCCAAGTCCCTACCATCCCCCACCATGCATCAGCTGACGCACTCCAGCCAATCCCAGCCAACAGCTCCAGTTAGCCATCATGTTGCTAGTGCCTACTATCCCCCACCATGATCCAGCTGAAGCCAATTAACACTCATTGACCAGCAGCAAAAAACATTTAAAAGCAGCACACAGTGAAGGAACAGGTTTGACCACACAGAGTTTGTCTTTGCAAGCTGACACCAGCTGAAAAAAATGGATCTCCTGAAAAGAAAGAGGAATTTCACAGCAGAGGAGACCACCATGCTTGTGGAGTTCATTGTCAGGCACCACAAACGCCTCTATGGACTCCCACCCTACTGCACCAGTGGGACACAGAAGGCAGCCCTGTGGCAGCAATTATCCACTGCTGTCACAGCATTGGGGGAGGAGAGGCGCACAGTCCAG
The DNA here is from genome assembly GCF_964204655.1 of Triturus cristatus. Classification (NCBI taxonomy): domain Eukaryota; kingdom Metazoa; phylum Chordata; class Amphibia; order Caudata; family Salamandridae; genus Triturus; species Triturus cristatus. The sequence goes on along the minus strand of NC_140589.1, from coordinate 356,735,998 downwards.
GACGTAAATAAAAATGGCAGGATGAGCGGCTGAGGGTAAAGGAGAAATACTCCCGGATTGAATTACAATGGATCCTCTCAGCCGCATACTCTGGACCATGCATCCGCCTCACCCCACTGGAGGAGGATATCCTGACAACGATACACCCCCACTTGGTCCATGGGCTGCCTGTCAGTGATGTCCGCTACGTGGTACCAGGTAAGTGGGATGAAAAGAAAAAGTGCATGAAAAGATTGTCTGTGTTGCACTGTCAGTGTGAATAAGGAAGTAGTCCAAAGTGTATAAAAAAATCCGTCAGTCAGAGACTCCTGTGTCACCCTCTGTATGTAGCACTACAAGTCCCACAATCCTTAGCGATGGAAATGGCAAATCCCTCCCCCACTTCAGAAAACATGGGCACTGTCCTGTTGCAGTAATACACCAGCCCGCTAAGTAGCAATTGACAAATATCAGCAGAGATGCGCCAGTAACAATGCCACACGCAATCCAAGTCTTGTGCAACCGCGGATACGTCACATTTACAATGCGGTGCACTGTGGCGCTGGGATAGACAGATGGGTGTCGCAACTGATGGCATTAGGGGGGGTGCTCTGCTGGAGTAGTGTCGCAAGTGTGACGCAACTCCAACAATGTCCATGGACCGCCTACACCTAACGTTCTGGGCCACTCATTACATGTGCCTCAAGCTGGTGTAAGTTTGCATGGCACCACCCTATGAAAAGTGACTACGTGAAATGCCGTCGATTACAATGCATCACTTGTACGAGGCATAACCAAATAAACACACACCCTGCCTACATCACAGCTGATGCATGTTTAATGTTGAGCAGGACCGCACAACGTGAGGCATCCCCATAGATGCATAACATTGTGAATAAGTCTAAATGTGTCACCTGTATTACCCCACCGCTGTGTCACAGAAGTGACGCAACTGCGGTGTAAATGTATTACAAGGGGCGTGTAAACATGCCACAAAATATCAAAGAAGTAAATCACCCCGTGCAAGCTTAAAGCACAAAGCAGAAGGTGAGAGAATCTTCAGATCTAAAAAGTCATACCTATTCTGTTGTACATTTCCCACCCTGCCACGCCATTACGTCCCCAATGCACCACTGCTCCTCCCTGCCCAGTCTGCGGCAGTACTGCATAACACTGTTAGCATGCAGAAGAAATAGGGAAATCACAGAAATGTTCCACAAGCACATATTCCATATGTTTAGTTTTCTCTCTTCTCACCCATTGACACATTCAGCCAGAGCACAGACAACTGCCACAGCAGAGATCCCTGCATCGACTGGGAGAAATCGCCACCGTACAGTGATAGGCATACCACCCTCACCGACTGGTAAGTCAAAGTGGCCAGGAGATGGTCAAAATGCATACATTGTCAGGAGTGACCGAGGGACATATAGTGCCCACATATGAAAGTCAACCAGAGATGAACAAATAGCTGCATTACTATTGGAGTTGTCAATGGACATCCACCTTTAGCTAATTATAATTGTGAAAAGCGAAAGACAATATATTACATGCCTTGGCTCATCAAACCTTCGTAATTGCGGAACATGACATGTTTTTCAGCAACAGCCCCAGACCTGGCAATCCAATCCTGTTATCGAGTGCCACAGCTACTCAAAAGGGTGTCCCCACTATGTTGTAATGGTGTCTGTAGACGTAATCAATCAATCTAATTGACAGAAATATGGCAATGATGAACAAGTGAGATCCCAGGCTCATTAGTATTGAAAATGCATACACTGTCCAACTTTGAATGTTTCCAATATAGATCAAATTCCCAGTCCACACAGCTGGTCATGTACCACTTACATTGGCTGGCTTTTGTGTTGCCCATCAACAAAACACGATAGTGGACCTCACATCAGGATCTGTAGACATGTCATTGTGATATTGGTTGCATCCAGGTAGTGGGCCCATTCGAAGTTGTGGGAGCAATCATGATATTACGTATAACACACTTCAGCAACGCTGGTGCCCACAACTGCTTGTGCTCATCCTTTGTGCCAGAAATCTAGTGCATCACATGTGGCTGCAGGAATGTAAAGTAGCAAAACACACTTATCATTGTAGGTACAACGAGGTCCTCCAACAATCAAGGACACACACTGACTTCTGCTACAAGGTTGGCTGTGACATCTTTTCAGGGCCCACACACTGTTCCGGTGCTGGGCCAAGGGAGGGGAACCCAAGAATATATCAGGCTGACTGCTCATGAAATGTGCCTTTCACGTCCGCCGTATGTTGTATGTGTATTACAACACTGTTGTCCTGCATCACAATATGCTCACATATGGCATTTGAACCCATGCAAGATAAGACCCTGGTGGCTAATGAAAGGATGACACAAAATGTATGCCAAGTGAGTGCAGAATGGACATTCAATAGTACCATGAGTCATATGAAGTGACCAAAACACAACCGGCTTGAAATTCAATTATCGGAAACACCATGATGAAAATAGCATGGTTGAGGCCAACACTGATGCCAGTAGTGTACCTTAGAAATGAATGTAGGGGCTGCTAAGGTGAATCGTCATGCAGTTACACCAGCAAAATGACTAGGCTGAAGAGCAACACGCTAATCCAGTGCAGGCAGAAGGCATCAAAGCCTCTCAGCCTATCCGCAATGTGTGAGTATAAACCAAATGTTACATTCTGCTTGCTTCCTCTCCTACCGTATTCACATGTGTAGGTGAGTGTTTGACATATGAGGTTTGGATGTCTGCTGTACAAGACACCAATCGTCGTCAGCTAATTAGTACCATGATCTTGGAAATAGAGTACGCAAAGAGAGGACACTCAAAGGATGGACATAAGACATCTGTGTTCTCTCATACAAATATGTGTGACTTTATGCGTGGGGAAGCACAAATGAGCAACATCATGTCCCTGACTATTGCAAATCTCACACATGAAACCCTTTCTGACTTGACAACAAACAACATGAGGGTCTGGAAATATGTAAGTCTGAATGGCAAAGGTGAAAGCAGTGTAATGGGGAGGATTCCGGGTCATTTATCCCTTCCTATCAGTAATCTTCTCATACATGTGTGTCTGTTGATGTGTCATCTTATTGATGTCAGTGCTGTGTGGAGGAAACGGCTGGCAACTGCTGCATGTGAGCAGGTGCCCAAATGTAAAGTTCAGGAGCTAAACATGCTGCACATTGTTCTGGATTACCCACAAATGGTCATTGAGAATGACATGTTGGCTCAGAGCTACCATCTGTGGTTGCAAAATATAGACCTGTATGTCTCATCACAGCTGCTGACAGGATGACACCACAGCAGCGGACACCGTCCCGGGGACTGCATGACATCCTGGCTGCAGCTGTTCAACCCTCGCACACCCGTCCTTCAGGTAATTCTAGCATGAGGTGTGTCTGTTGATGTGTCATCTTATTGATGTCACTGCTGTGTGGAGGAAACGGCTGGCAACTGCTGCATGTGAGCAGGTGCCCAAATGTAAAGTTCAGGAGCTAAACATGCTGCACATTGTTCTGGATTACCCACAAATGGTCATTGAGAATGACATGTTGGCTCAGAGCTACCATCTTTGGTTGCAAAATATAGACCTGTATGTCTCATCACAGCTGCTGACAGGATGACACCACAGCAGCGGACACCGTCCCGGGGACTGCATGACATCCTGGCTGCAGCAGTTCAACCCTCGCGCACATGTCCTTCAGGTAATTCTAGCATGAGGTGTGTCTGTTGATGTGTCATCTTATTGATGTCACTGCTGTGTGGAGGAAACGGCCTGCAACTGCTGCATGTGAGCAGGTGCCCAAATGTAAAGTTCAGGAGCTAAACATGCTGCACATTGTTCTGGATTACCCACAAATGGTCATTGAGAATGACATGTTAGCTCAGAGCTACCATCTGTGGTTGCAAAAAATAGACCTGTATGTCTCATCACAGCTGCTGACAGGATGACACCACAGCAGCGGACACTGTCCCAGGGACTGCATGACATCCTGGCTGTAGCAGTTCAACCCTCGCGCACCCGTCCTTCAGGTAATTCTAGCATCAGGTGTGTCTGTTGATGTGTCATCTTATTGATGTCACTGCTGTGTGGAGGAAACGGCTGGCAACTGCTGCATGTGAGCAGGTGCCCAAATGTAAAGTTCAGGAGCTAAACATGCTGCACATTGTTCTGGATTACCCACAAATGGTCATTGAGAATGACATGTTGGCTCAGAGCTACCATCTGTGGTTGCAAAATATAGACTTGAATGTCTCATCACAGCTGCTGACAGGATGACACCACAGCAGCGGACACCGTCCCGGGGACTGCATGACATCCTGGCTGCATTAGTTCAACCCTCGCGCACCCGTCCTTCAGGTAATTCTAGCATGAGGTGTGTCTGTTGATGTGTCATCTTATTGATGTCACTGCTGTGTGGAGGAAACGGCTGGCAACTGCTGCATGTGAGCAGGTGCCCAAATGTAAAGTTCAGGAGCTAAACATGCTGCACATTGTTCTGGATTACCCACAAATGGTCATTGAGAATGACATGTTGGCTCAGAGCTACCATCTGTGGTTGCAAAAAATAGACCTGTATGTCTCATCACAGCTGCTGACAGGATGACACCACAGCAGCGGACACCGTCCCAGGGACTGCATGACATCCTGGCTGTAGCAGTTCAACCCTCGCGCACCCGTCCTTCAGGTAATTCTAGCATGAGGTGTGTCTGTTGATGTGTCATCTTATTGATGTCACTGCTGTGTGGAGGAAACGGCTGGCAACTGCTGCATGTGAGCAGGTGCCCAAATGTAAAGTTCAGGAGCTAAACATGCTGCACATTGTTCTGGATTACCCACAAATGGTCATGGAGAATGACATGTTGGCTCAGAGCTACCATCCGTGGTTGCAAAATATAGACCTGTATGTCTCATCACAGCTGCTGACAGGATGACACCACAGCAGCGGACACCGTCCCGGGGACTGCATGACATCCTAGCTGCAACAGTTCAACCCTCGTGCACATGTCCTTCAGGTAATTCTAGCATGAGGTGTGTCTGTTGATGTGTCATCTTATTGATGTCACTGCTGTGTGGAGGAAACGGCTGGCAACTGCTGTATGTGAGCAGGTGCCCAAATGTAAAGTTCAGGAGCTAAACACGCTTCACATTGTTGTGGATTACCCACAAATGGTCATTGAGAATGACATGTTGGCTCAGAGCTACCATCTGTGGTTGCAAAATATAGACCTGTATGTCTCATCACAGCTGCTGACAGGATGACACCACAGCAGCGGAAACCGTCCCGGGGACTGCATGACATCCTGGCTGTAGCAGTTCAACCCTCGCGCACCCGTCCTTCAGGTAATTCTAGCATGAGGTGTGTCTTTTGATGTGTCACCTTATTGATGTCACTGCTGTGTGGAGGAAACGGCTGGCAACTGCTGCATGTGAGCAGGTGCCCAAATGTAAAGTTCAGGAGCTAAACATGCTGCACATTGTTCTGGATTACCCACAAATGGTCGTTGAGAATGACATGTTGGCTCAGAGCTACCATCTGTGGTTGAAAAATATAGACCTGTATGTCTTATCACAGCTGCTGACAGGATGAGACCACAGCAGCGTGCACCATCCCGGGGACTGCATGACAGCCTGGCTGCAGCGTTGAAACCATCGTGCACCTGTCCTTCAGGTAATTCTGGTATGAGGTGTGTCACTGGCATTAATTCCAAAGCCATAACAGAGATCCTGATTCCCCTCTGCATGTAATCAGCAGTTGTTGTTTACAAAGTGAAATACAAATCAGGAGTGTCATGTGCCTGTCTGTCAATTGGTGATGCAGATAATTGAGAATGTTGTCACTTCCCTCTACAGCTGCTGGTTCAGGGACAGCTATGCCTACAAAAGCCGTGAGGAGACAGGTCCAGCAGGTGACACTAGGGGGGAACACCAAGGGACAGAGAGTTGTTGCTGGAGCTGGTGAGTTTGCCTGTATCTGTGTAACACCTCAGTGCTACCCTACACAGGTCACATGATCCTCATCTGTTGATGCAAAGTACAGTTAATACAAACCCTTGTGTTGCACCACATGTTATACCAGGTCAATCCCTAATACGGTTGCAACCTCTGTTCCAGGGGATGCTGAGGACGAGGATGACAGGCCTATGACCAGTGCGGGCCGACGGGGAATCAGAGGGGAGAATCCCCTGATCCTCCAAGCTGTGATGTCGGCTGCAAGCACTGCTCAAGAGGAGGAGGATGAATTTCCTGAGGAGGTCTACTTGGTGGATGATGAGGACTACATGTCTGATGACGATGAGGATGCCAATGCGCGCTATCGTGCCAGATTGGCTAAATTGGTCAGGGTATCACATCCTCTGCCAAGCAACGTATGTCAGCCTCCTCCCAAGCATAGCATGGCCTGTCCCCAGACTCGAGCAAACCAGCCACAGCACCGACGCATCACAACACAGACATCACTCCCTCACAGTCCTCACGTCCAGGACCAACATGGTGGTTCCCCTACCCGCTCTTCCCTAGACAGTGTATCCCTGCCATCCTCTCCACCATCTGGGGGTAGTACCAGCCCTGTTGTGCTGCCGGAATCCCCTGGGCACCATTCACCTGCCCACAGGCTCCCACCTGCCACCCCCCTCCTGCTGTAGGACCTGCTCGTCCCATCCCTGGCAGACAGCTGCAGAGAGGGCCTACACCTGGCTGTGATGGCCAGTGGGAGCAGGACTTCTACCAACAGCAGAGCGATGTGAGGCAGGACTTTAGTGCCATAGGGGCTACCCTGTCCGACATGTCGGACTCCCTGCAGGACATGGTCCACTTTCCCCAGGTGGTGGAGAGGCTGAGCCAAGTGTTGGATAGGATGGATAGGACTTGGCAGGACATGTCCAGAAATATGCGAGACATGCTATCCATCCAAAGGGAAGAGGGTGCAAGACACCATGCCTTGGCCATGAAGATGATGGAGGGCATATTGAAAGTGAGCCAAACTTTCCCTTCACGGTCAACGCAGGGAGGGGAGCCATCATATCTGCCCACAAGACAGCACATCCCCACACCTGTACCAACTGCACAGCAACAGAGCAAAGGGAGACATCCACACCAGTGGCCTGAACTGGCACTCCCAACACCAACCCCTGTACAGGCACTCCCGCCACCTGCACAACCACCACCCCTGTACAGGCACTCCCGCCACCTGCACAACCACCACCAACCCCTGTACAGGCACTCCCACCACCTGCACAACCACCACCAACCCCTGTACAGGCACTCACGCACCTGCACAACCACCACCAACCCCTGTATAGGCACTCCCGTCACCTGCACAACCACCATCAACACCTGTACAGGCACTCCCGCCACTTGCACAACCACCATCAACCCCTGTACAGGCACTGCCACCACCTGCACAACCACCACCAACCCCTGTACAGGCACTGCCCCCACCTGCACAACCACCAACAACCCCTATACAGGCACTTCCACCACCTGCACAACCACCACCACCCCCTGTACAGGCACTCCCACCACCTGCACAACCACCACCACCCCCTGTACAGGCACTCCCACCACCTGCACAACCACTACCACCCCCTGTACAGGCACTCCCACCACCTGCACAACCACCACAACCCCCTGTACAGGCACTCCCACCACTTGCACAACCGGCCCTTGTCCAGGCACAACCATCAAGTGTGCATACACCATCTGCACCAGCACATGTAGATGACCCTGGACAGTCCCTTGGACAGTACCCACCTCCACGTAGGCGGCGAGCCAGAGCTGAGCACTCCGAGCGGTCCTCCCCCCCAAATTGCGACATCGCAAGCTCGATCGCCGGTGACAGGAACCCAGGACAATGTAACCACGTGATTGTGTGTTCACCAAATAAAGACCTCAAAAAAAAGAAATCTGTTGTGTCTCATGTCCTGTGTAACGATGTAGGTGGCCTCGAAATGTGAGAAGGTACGTGTGTGTGTGACACAGTTACAAGTGTAACCCTTCAGTGCAACAAGCCATTATGTGCATAGCAGATGACTCACCAAATATGTGTCCTGATTCAGAACCCCACATTCTAAATGAAGTCAAACAAGTAGAAGTAATTAGAATTCCTCAAATATATTTAGGTATGAACAGAACAACCGTCCGTTTGGAAGGGAGGAAGGAAAACAAATGATGGTCTTGATGCAGAGGGAGAAGGGAACCTGGATTGGGGTGGGGCAAAAAAAATATAACACATCAGGGAGCGTCAGGGAAAACAGTCTATTTACAAGGGGAAACTGAAATAATTGTTCACGTCAATGTCTCCATCAAAAGTCAAGTGTCCTTCTGGTCATCCTCTAGGACCACAATGTCCAGATCCTCTGAGTCCGATGCAGGCACGCGTCTGGCAGGTGCAGTAACAGGCACCACATGTGTTCGTGACACACAAGGAGTACGGGGGAAACAGTGTGGGGCAAAGGACAGGGGGAGACATTGACGGTGGTATGGGAAGGGATTGGGGAGACAACAGACGACATGGCTGTGGTCAGTGAATTGATACTGGTGGCGAGGGTGGCCATAGATCGGAGCATGTCCTCTCGCATCATGCGTACCTCCATACACACTTGTAGCATGATGCGAGCGGACATGTCTGGCTGACCCTCACACATCCACATCAAGTCCACTGGCACAGCCACAGGAGCAACAACACCGGGAGGGGCCTGTGGGGGACAGGAGGGATGTGGTGCCTGAGGTCCGGAGCCAATGATGTTGTGGGGCTGGCGGCGACGATGAGGGGGACTTGTTGCAGGGGATTCAGCTGGAGCCCCCGATGGCATGGGGGACTCTAGAGGTAGGGAGGGGCTGATGGCAGGCCCAGGTTGTGTGTTGGCCTGCCCCAAGGACACCTCTTCAGGGCCCACAGGTGAAGAGTCATGGGGAGAGTAGCTCTCCAACACATCATGGTCCGAGGTGTCGGGTTCACCCCCCCTCTTCAATGTCTTCAGCCTCCACCCGGGATGTAGCACCAGCATCAGGGTGTCCCTTGTCAGTCCGGGTGGGTGCAATCCCCTTGCCTCTTGATGTTGAGGGTCCCTCCTCATCCTCCTCTTCCTCGCTGGTGGAAAGAGGGTGTAGCCGCCGCCGCACTGGTGGCCTCGCGCTCCAGACCTGGTCCTGCTGCCCTTCCGTTTCGCCAGCTGTGCCTGCAGAAATGTAAGCAAAATCCTAATGTTATGGTTGTGTCATGCAGGATGAGACACATACATAGAGGAGCCAAGCTCAGACTTATTTTCCTCTGATCACACTCTATAGTTGTCAGCGTCTATGAGCTGACATTACGTGTATGTTCACTGTCCTTTACTGCATTGAGTCTGACATGGCCATATCACGTGGATGTTTGTGGCTTACACAACTGTATTGGCCAACCCTCAACCTGGCCTTCTGGTGATCTGTGTGTCCTGCCACTGCTACATGTGCAGGTTCCAAAAGCAGTCCACCAATGGAGAACATGAAGAGTCCTGATTTCTCGGATTTTGGCCATTCATAGGGAGTCGCAGCTATTTAAGGTCTGGACAAGTGTCATCTGCTTTGTGCCATTGTATGGGACAAGACAAGTGGCGAATGGGGGTCACACATCCACTGAGGCTCTGGGCTATTTGTGTAGCTACATTGTGAGTCTAGCCTTGGGCTTTCCCCACACATGATCTGACAATCCAGTGGCACATATTGGCTTTGGTGACTGATATGGTAATGCAGTACACCGCAGTGGGGGATTGTTGTGACAGCTACCTGTACATGTGAAATGTCAAACAGCCCACTGAGGGTGAGACGTCTGTCAGTGGACACCCCTTGCAAATTTAGAAGCGCTTAAAAGTGATGCAAGGATGTCAAAGTCTGTCTTGACTCCATGGCACATGATGATTTGTCAATTGGAACCCAAACTCTACAAATGCAATGCAAGTCATAGCATCCAATGCCCTTTGGCCTGCCATGCTCACACTGGACAGTGTGTGTACCATTGCTCATCCAATGCACACATGATTTCCTAGTGCCAATTGTAGTGGTGCGTGAGGAGCAGATTTCAGTATTAATGCACTATTATGGCTCATTTTGCCAGTTTATAAAGATACGTGGTATGGAGGAAAGGATATACAAATTTATTCAAACAAGGACACTTTTAATTATCCATTCAAATGTGATTAAATTCACTTCTCATTTTCTTTGTATTTGTGCTGAGCATATACGAAAACATATATTTACAAAACAAAACCTCTGTACAATAAAACAAAACTACGCTACTGTCCTAAACATTAATTTTCAATTGTGGGTCCACCCTTCAATAGTGTGGACAACCCCAGAGGGTATATACATTGCATGAGAAGTATCAATGTCCCCATAAATTCTAAGGCAATGCAAGGTTGTTGAATCCCAACACAATCAAAATCTTTTGGGTCCCTCTGTAAAACCAAAATGTCGACGCGGTCGCGTTTCAGCCAATCAATTCCTTTTGGCCTCTTCAGGACAAGGAAACCCGCAGCAATCTTAGGCTGGTCCCTCTACTCAGCATACCAAGCGTAAGCACTGTACAATCACCAGGATTGGGACGCAGGGGATCCACGCCCTATTCCATCTCTTTATTGAAAAGTCAGCTGGGCCCCCTGTTCGTGTTCTAAAGTCAAAATTTCTTCCGTCGTGATTACACGCTTGCTTCTCTAGCCTCTCCTTGATAGCTCTTCCGCATCTATCGGTGCTAACTCTCGCTACGCGAGTTTGTTCAGGAGAGCTCTCCTGAACAAACTCGCGTAGCCTTAGCATTGCATTGCCTTAGAATTTATGGGGACATTGATACTTCTCATGCAATGTATATGCCCTCTGGGGTTGTCCACACTATTGAAGGATGGACCCACAATTGAAAATTAATGTTTAGGACAGTTGCGTACTTGTGTTATATGTGCAGAGGTTATGCTTTGTAAATATATGTTTTTGTATATGCTCAGCACAAATACAAAGAAAATGAGAAGTGAATTTAATCACATGTGAAAGGATCATGAAATGTGTCCTTGTTCACAAATATAGTTATATCTTTTCCTCCATACCACGTTTCTTCATATATTGTGTTCACTTTACCCAGGTAATGGATGGTGTAATAGTTGGGTATACCCCTAGCTATCAGATTCATTTAGCCAGTTGTCATGACGAAACTACAACTCCCAAAATGCACTCTGCCCTGTACAGTCCATATGCCACAGTGTGCCTTTTTATGCTTGGTGACTGCTGCATGGACACAGAATCAGTGAATGGAAGCATCGGACACACAATGGTACAGCACTGTTTCACTCACATCATACTCCCAGACACATTTAGCATATGATGCACTTACCATGTCTCTGCTGCTCATGCTCCTCCAGCTGAGCATGGAGGGTCGGCCAAGCTGCTCGCAGGACCCTCCTGTACAGTGGGGATAGGCGAGGACGATGCACATGGTGCTGGGAGGACTGGCCCACCATCTCCTCAGCCTTGTGCCGGGACCACCGTTTCAGGTCCTCCCAGCGCTTGCGGCATGCCCTCGCACTCCTGGTGTGGACTCCCACTGCACTGCAGCGCTCCCCGATGTTGGCCCACAGCCTGGCCTGGGCTGCATTGCTCAGCTGGTGTTCAGGGTCCCCATATAGCTGAGGATATTTGCCCAGCACCCCCTCAGCCAAGATGTCTAACTCACTTCCAGTGAAAGGGGGTGCCTTCTCTTCATAACCCTCAGCCATTATGGGGATAATAAGTATGATGAGAGCAGCAGGCTGTCAGAGGATCTGATCTGTGAGTGAGGATGACTCAGAATGAACACAAAATGACTGCCAACTATTTCCTGTGATGTATTTCCTGCCTCCAACTTCCTGTAAAACATTTCCTGAATGAAATAATGTGTTCCGGGTCATTTTCTGAGTTTACGGCCCGCGAGCGCTGTTTGCGGTTCCGGAGCGGAGGGTCCGCACACGCGCCGTACGCTCCGTAATCGGGACTTCCGCTTTTGTGCCGTAAACTCCGAAAATGACCCGGAACAGATTATTTTATACAGGATATGTTTGACAGGGAGTGGGAGGCAGGAAATACATCACAGGAAATAGTTGGCAGCCATTTTGTATTCATCCAGATCCATCCACAATCATGAATGTAATCTACTGCCATCCTGCTGTTCTGTTCTAAAAAAGAAAAGACAGTGCATGTGTGAATTATTAAAATGTAACAAGAGCGGGAAGAGACCATTTAAAGACATTTCTGCACTTATGGGCGGGAGGGCTGACACAACATAAACCCCTGTTTCACTTTCTCATGCTTTGCATCATGGTACATGTAGTCCATATTTGGTGCTCAGTAGCAGAGTTGTGTGATGTGTTACGTAACATTGGGGTGGAGAAGTGTGGATATATCACAGACACATGGGGGCAGATTCATGTTCCCTGGCACATCCCTGCAGATCAGCAGGGATGCGCCATGGGAGATGCGTCACGCAAGTTTGCCCTTGCACCACCGCAGATGCGCCGCATTCACAATGCCGTGCATCGTGGCGCAAGGACAAGCAGATGCGTGATGCATCTGGCCGGCGTAAGGTTGCCGCATTGCTGGAGTGTCGTCACAACCGCCACACAGCTCCAGCAAGGCTCGGGGTGCCCCTATCCCTGACATGCTGCATCAATCCTTAAGCCTGCTTCAAGCAGGCGCAGGGCTTTGACGCAGCATGGCCGGAAAAGTGTCTGAGTGAAATCTTGTGGATTTCAATCAGCCACTTTTCGGAGGCATTCCTGTGCCAGAAGGCCCCCCCCCTGTGCAGGTACGCCCACATGTGGCGCAAGCTTGACAACGTGACGCATTTCCCTAGATGTGTCACGTTGTAAATAGCACGCAGCATGGCGCTAGGTCCGCGCCGCCGCTGCGTCACTAAAGTGACGCAACGGGGGCGCAAAAGTGGTGCACGGGGCGTATTCATCTGCCCCATGGTGTCTGATTCACCCATGACATCACTCACGTTGTAGGCGCATCTTTTGTGGGTGAGTCACATCTGTTGATGGCACAGGCCCGACAATGCTATGGTTATGGCCTTTTCTGATTCAGTGACCCATCCTCATGAGGTCCGGCTGTGTCTCTCAGTACATGTATCATTTTCCATCAGCGTTAATAGATTCTTTCGGGACGTCCACTACACTGATCGCTGACATGGGCACATGAGCTGCAGCACGCTCAACCTTTTGACTACTGTCACCAGCTGTGATGAACATGCAGTTAGTGTGGCTTGCAAAGTTGTCTCAGGAAGGAATTTCTTTACACAGTCGTGTATATCCAAGCTTCATCATTGGCAACAGACAGCAATCCACATTTAGTCCATTCCACTACAGGTTGCTCATGTGAAAAATGTGGCAACGAGCTGCTCACGGACTTGCATGCCCTGACCTCGGTTATGTGCCATGGCCCGGTTTCCCAGATTCAGAGCTAGCCGAGGTTCCAGCGGTATGTGTAAGCCATGCGTTAAGGCAATGTTGTGCAAGACACAACAGGCTAATATGATCTTGCACACGACTTCTGGGGAGTACTGCAGCACCCCCCCTGTACGGTCGAGACATCTGAATCGCGACTTCAACAGACCAAAAGTGCGCTCTATGATGGCTCGAGTCCGTATGTGTGCCCGATTGTACCTACGCTGTGGTACAGTGTTTGCACGCCTGTAAGGGGTGAGGAGATGTGGGGTGAGTGCATACCCAGCGTCACCTGAGGAGAGGGGAAAGGGCAGTTGGTTACCTTTCCCTCTTTGACTTGCACAGGACATGATCTGTACTGTATTACATGCAGTATCTGTTGGGCCATATATGTAGCTTTATGATTCTTATTGTACAATGGTTAATGTTGGGGGACATTCATACATTTGCAAAACACATTTCCCTCATTTCTAACGCTTGGTACTTTTTTTTTTTTAATTTTTTTTTTATTTTATTTATTGATTATCTCAATACAATATACAATACAACCAACATAACCAGCCAGTCTTAGTTGTAGCATGATAGGATGTATGGTGTGCACAGGTGTCATACAGGGGTATACAGGTAATCAAACGTGTCTTGTCAATTACATATAGGTCACAACGTATTGCTAGGACAAGTCCATGAGTTACAGGGGCTGCACATATTTGCACATTTTCATGTAGACATAACGCTTTCGGAGCCACAGGCAATTTAGCATAGCAGTGATATTCACACACGATCATCCATACAATGGGCCGTGGACTGTGTTCCAGTTCTTAGCGTATGGGAGCCAAAGTACCACACCCATGTATGAAAACCACCCCTAGCCTCCCCTCCACCCACCACGGAGGCTATCCAACCAAGGTGTCACCCACTACCTCCATGTCCTGACGCTCCTGGGCCCAGCGCACAAACGGCTCCCAGATATCGCGAGGTCGCGACGCTGCCGGCATCAACTCCCAGAACGTGGTCAACTGGGTATGCCCATACGTTACATCGGCCAACCAGCCCTGAATCGTAGGCACCCTCCGCCTACCCCAGTACAGCGCAATCTGTCTTTTAGCGAATAGTAAAAGCAGCGCATGCAATTTGCGCGACTGCGGTGGAGTTTCCTTAACATATCCCAATACGCCAAGCACAGGGGATGGGACATCTGAGCGCCCAACAATCTGGTTTACGAAAGTGAAAATCTGAGACCAATACCGCTCCAACAGTGGGCAAGACCATGCGACGTGTAAAAAGGAGGCAGGGGAGCCCCTGCACCTCCAGCACTCATCTGTTTCCCGAAGTCCCATCCTGTGTAAGCTGATAGGGGTTCTGTAGAATCTGTGCAAGTATTTAAAATGTATTAACCGTAACTTGTAGTTGGGAGAGAGCTCAGTGAGCTGCCCACAACAAAAGTTCCACTGTTCCTCAGACAATGGAGATGGGAGGTCCTCGTTCCAACACTGGAGGGAACGCGGCGTGATCACCGGCGCCGAGTTTTGCATTTGCCGGTAGATACGGGTGACTAACTTGCACGGAGAAGGGTAGCCCGCCACACCCTCCAAGGCAGTAAATGTTGGAGGGGCCTCCGGGAAGCTCCCGCTAAGAGCACGGCACGCCGCCCGCAACCTGTGATACAAAAATAGCTCAGAGAAGGGCACAGCGTTACCCCCCTCTGCTACCGGGGGGGGACATGAACTGGTTGTCAGGGAAGAGGTCTGCAAATGTGCGAAGGTGCATTTGCCTTCCTGAGTGTTTGGCAACTCCATCGGCAATGCACGGCAGCATCGGGTTATGCGTCAGGGAAAGGGAGGGGGCATAAAGCAGCGGCACTCCAGCCCTCTTGCGCAGCTCCTCCCATGCCCATTGTAGTGTCCCAGCCGTATCCACCTCCCCTCTAGGCCGTTTTGCTGTGGCACATATTGCTACTCTCAGCGCCCCCTTGTTTTAAAGGTAGTGTCAGCATGTCCCAAGATACCCTTGCCTGTCCGCCCGCCCAAGCTAGCTCGACCAGATGGGATCTCAGGGTGTTAAAAAACTGAGACGTGAGTGGAATCGGTATGTTTGCAAAGAGGTAGAGGAACTTAGGTAATATAATCATTTTAGCCACCGCTATCCGCCCCGTAAGGGACAAGGGTAGCTTCGCCCATATCTTCACCTTTTCCTCCAGCCATTTGATCGCTCTCCCATAGTTAAGGTTCCAGATCGCCTGAAATTCTCGACTGATCCATATCCCTAGATATTTTGTCTCCTCTGCTTCCCACCGTAGGGGGTATTCAGAGGATACCTTTGCGGTGTTCTCAGTTAGGGGAAAGATCACCGACTTGGACCAGTTGACTGAGATGCCCGCAAGGCCCTCAAAGTGAACAAACTCGCGTAATACAGGATTCAAATTCTCGTCCGGATTAATAAGATAGAGGGTCACATTGTTCGCGTATAGCGATATTAGGAGGTTTCTAGAGCTGAATCCTATGCCTCTTGCCGTGTGATGTTGCCTTACTCTGGCAGCCAGAGGTTCCATAGCTATGGCAAACAGCAGCGGGGAGAGGGGGCAACCCTGCCTCGTACCTCGCGAAATGGAGAAAGGTTCAGAGACCAGCCCATTCACCCTCACCCGGGCTTTGGGCATTGAGTATAATAAGCGAATTTTTTTGATGAGGAGCGGGCTAAAGCCCATCCTTCCTAGTATAGTAAATAAGTAGGGCCATTCAAGGGTATCGAAGGCCTTTGTGGCATCCAAAAACACCGCCGCCGCTCTAACATCAGGATGTAAATAATGCAAGACTGAGAAGACCGTGCAAAGATTGTGTGAGGTTGACCTCCCGGGTATAAAACCCGATTGATCGGGAAGCGCTATTATAGGCAACATGAGTTGCACCCGGTTCGCAATCAACTTGGCAAGGATCTTCACGTCCACGTTTATCAAGGAAAGGGGCCTATAGGAGTCCAAGTCGTCTGCTGGTTTATCCGGTTTTAGCAATGTAATAATCGCATAGACGCGGGCAAGATGCCCGTCTCCAGAGCTTCTTCATATACTGCTAACAGTCTAGGAGCCAGCTCCTCAGTGTATGCCTTATAAAAGGCTGTGGTTAAGCCATCCGGTCCTGGCGCTTTATCGGGTAGCAAGCTCTTTATGACCTGTGCCATGTCTCCGGCATCGATTGGGAGGTCCATGTATTCTCGATGCTTGTTATTAAAACATACCAATGCAATCGAATCCAAAAAGGATTCCAGCCCGTCCTGACATGTTTTTTGGGTAGTAGTGTATAGTTTAGAATAAAAATCAGAAAAGGCCCCCAGGATCTCTCCTTGCCCTCTAACCTGGACGCCAGATTTTGTGCGCAGTTCATGGATGTATGCCGCAAATCTCGGCGCCCTTAACATGCCTGCCAAGGCCCTACCTGGCCTTCCAACTTCACCATAGCGCCTAGCCTCCGCATATTTGCCTAAGAATTTGACCTCACGCTGCGCTTCTTCAGCGTAATATAATAGCTTAGTTTTCAGCGAGCCCACCTCATCCTGTTCGCCAGTAACCATGAATTTTTGTTCGAGTTCTTTTATATCTGCCTCCAGTGATGCACGGGTGTTCCTAATAGCTTTTAACACTCCAGCCTGTCTGGCGATGCATTGGCCTCTAATAACAACTTTAAATGCCTCCCATAGGGATGCCTCAGTAGCTACCGATCCAGCATTGAGTTCGAAATAGTCAGTAATATCCTTTCTAATCTCCTCCTTGAACGCATCATCTAATAGAGCGTGGGGCGGGAGGCGCCATGCAAATGCCGGGCGTGGACCACCTGGTATCACCAATTTCAACATGCAAGGGGCGTGGTCAGAGAGTGTACGGGGCATATGTTCCACATTCACAGTCCACAGGGCTATGTCTCGCGACACCAGCCAATAATATAAGCGGGACCAAGCGCTGCGGTGAGCTGAAACACATGTACCCTCCCTCAGCTCCACATGCCTGCCTCGCCAGATTTCAATGAGGTCGCCATCTGCTATTATTTCCTGGAGAGCTGTGCTCGCCATCGGGTTCAGTGCTCGGGCGGCTCCTTTTCTATCCTTTGTGTCATCTAGGACCACATTGAAATCCCCTCCCCAGATGATTGTATTGCAGCCAGTAGCCCGAACCTGTACCCAAATCTTGTGGAAAAAGGCAGGAGAGTCAATGTTAGGACCATAAACTGCCACAATAACCACCAAGAGACCACATAGCAGGCCCTGCACCAGGACAAATCTTCCCTCTGGGTCACCCTGGAACAGCACCTCCCTCCAATCCAACCCACGTATGGTCAATACAGCAACCCCACGAGCATAGTTGGAGTAGATAGCCGAATAAGCGTGCCCCCATCTAGCATGGCGCAATCGCTGGGATGGTGTGGCATTTAAGTGTGTTTCCTGTAACAGGCAAATATCCACATTATGACGTACCAAGTAAGCATGCACCAGCCGTGACTTCCTACAATCATTTAACCCCTGAACATTCCAGGTCAAACAGTTCAACGTTTTCCCTGCGTTGTGCATATTCCGCTATACTGTAAGAGGGAAAACCAGCAGTTCGACAAGACCCATTCCATATGCAGATGACCCCGGACACGCATCATACAACATCGATACTGGCAATGAACAAAAAACAGCAAAACCCTCCCTCCACCCCCCACCCACTCCAACCCCCCAACCGGGTTGTAGAGTACCCCTCCCTACTAATAATCCCCAACCATCATGAAACAAGTATGGGAACATTCCCAAGGGGTCTGGCTATGCCGGCTACTACCTTGCATTGGACCGGATGGCCAGAAGATCTGCGGGGGATGTGTACCGCCCAGTACCTATATACCTGAAAACAGAAAAAATATTATAGAAGACATTGGGGTTCGGAGACCGGAGAAATGTAGCTACCCGCCACGGTGGGCCCCATCCCATCTCCCGGCCGCCCATTTTACCAGGCACCAAATATCAACAGCACACTGTACTTGTCAATCATTATCACTCAGTTGGCTTCTAGAGGCCGCAGCTCCACCCCGAGGTCCCTTAGGCTTCCCGCCACCCGCATGCTTGGCGAACTTCAGAGCAGATTTAGCGTCAGTGAATATGTGGGCAGTCCCCTCAAATGACACTTTCAATTTAGCAGGGTACAAGAGCGAGTACGGGATCTGCGCCTGTAGGAGAACCCTCTTTGCCGGAAGAAATTCTCTCCTCACCGCCTGGACAGCCGGGGTCAAATCTGGGTAAAAGGAGATATTATTGCCTTTGTGCGTAATGTTGCCCCTTTCTCTGGCCAGGCGCAAGATGAGGTCACGGTCCTGGTAGTTCAGAAGCTTCGCAATAATAGGCCGAGGCGGCACCCCGACAGGAGGTCTCTGCCCCAATGAACTGTGAGCCCTTTCAACCACAAATACCGCAGATAAGTGCGGATCAAACAACTCGTGCAACAGGTCAGTGATGTAGGTTTCCATTTTTGATATTGCCGTTGTCTCCGGAATACCGGTAACGCGAAGGTTATTTCGCCTCGACCTCGCTTCCAAGTCCTCGTTCTTAGCTCTGATGATGCCGAGCAGTTTGTCCATATGTAGCAGCTGATTCTTTGTTTCAACTTGGAAGTCATGGAACCCCGTCTGGCGCTCCTCTAGCGTATCCAACCTCGACTCGTGGGTCGACACTTGCGATTTCACAGAGTCCAATTGAGAAGTTAGAGTATCCAATTTTGTGTCAATATTTCGGAGGCTCGATCTCATCTCCAGCATCAGCGTTCTCAAATCCTCTCCTCCATCCTCAGCCGCGGACTCTCGCTGTTCCTCCAGCGGGGCGTCTTGCTCCGGTTCCACCTGCCGCGTGGTGCGCTTGTGTTCAAAGGTCAGCTTAGGCTGCTTAGAGTCGTGCTTGCCCATTTCCAGGGAGGCGCAGCAATGTCACACAGAGAAAAGCAGCAGGGGCGCCGGTACTGGGAAGTGCTGGGCTGCAACTTCGTACCCCACTTTGAGCAGTGCACCCCCTGTCGATACGTAGTATTAGATTGGGGGGGTTGGCAGGAGAACCAGCCTTTACCACCTACGGAGCCGTCACCAAGGCCGTACACACCCAACAGTAGTCCCAATTCCACCAAGTGGCGAGAACCCCCCGCTCCGACACTCCACCGCACCTCGGGGGGGACCCTCCAGCACTGCCTTGTTAGATCCCCTATTACGTAGTGGGGACAACCCCGCAGCGTCGGCCCAAGCAGGGCGAGGAGTGAACAATTAACCAGCTACGGGCACAGTATATTAAGTGGGCATGTGATGGCTCCGGCGTCAAAAATGTCAATACTCACGACTTCAGCCGACCCCGAACCAAAACTCTGGATTGCCGATCACACACGGCGCAGCCTCTCAAACGCTCCACAAGCGACCCCGGTCTGTAGCGGCAAGGATCCAACCAGGGGAAGGGCGCCGCGCCTGTATAGGATCACATAGGTACCAGGGGCCACCTCCAGCCCGGCCGCAGCAGCCTCCAACAGCCCCCGCGGCAGGCGCGGCCCCCAAGTGCCTTAAGGTAAGCAGAATTCACCGCCGCAGCCCCCGGTGTCCCACGTCGCCTCTCCCGCTGTTCAGGCACGTATGTCGCCCAGCCGAATCACTTCTCCCAGGCCAATTCCACCACGCTCCCAATGAGGCGGCCGTACATCACCCCAGTCACTGACCGTGTCTGCCCGCAGATCTGACTGTCTCCTCCGCAATCCGGCTCCAGCACCACGAATCTCCTGCGCCCCCTATGTTCATGCGGCGCTCACCGGGCCTCCCAATCACCGCTTCGCCTTCTTTGATGCCACCCGGCGCTCCTCACAGCTCCGCAGCCCTCCGCAGGCCGCCGCGCCGTCGCTCACCCCAGCAGGCAAAAGGAGCAGCACGCGTCGCAGTCGTGCACCTTCAGGGGGGCGAGGGGGTATCCGGTGCCGGAGACAAGCGGTCTCCAGATGCTGCAGCCGAAACTCTCCCTCTCCAGATGCAGGCCACACGTCGTGGGACAGCCCCGGCCTCAATTTATCACGTCTCCCGATTTCACCTCCACAGCAGCCGCCGGTGCCCTCCGCTACAAATTTCAGCAGGCGCAGCTCCGATCTGCCCGAGGTGAGGCGGGTATGAACGACCTCCGCCGATGCCCCACCACTATAGCAGCAATTTGCGACGGTCTGGGCCGTCCAACATCACACCGAAGTGCAGGATTGTTTAAGGATGGGTGTCCGGCCGGCAGAGCTCACTCAGAGAGCGGCCATTTCGCTGCTCAGCAGGCCACGCCCCCCCAACGCTTGGTACTTACCCAGTAGCCACATGTTGTCAAATTCTCCCGCAGCCATCCTCCGGGCAAGAGGTGACATGCGGAATATGAAGCTGTCATGGGTACTGCCTGGGAACACCGCATGCACATTAATGAACCTCCCCCTGGCATCACAGACAGCTTGCACGTTGATGGAATGCCATCGGTGTCTGTTGCAGAAGATGTGTGCAATGTAGCGGGGTGGCTGAAGGGCCACATGGGTACAATCAATTTCACCCAGCACACGTGGGAATTGTGCAATGAGATAGAAATCTCGTGCTGCCCTTTGTCTCAGGGCCAGTGTACGTGGCATTTGTATGTGGTTGTGGGATCTTGCAGTGATGCATCTCAGTACCTGATGCAGGCACCGCGAAAGAGCCAGTGGCAAAGAAATGGAGCGCAGAGAGGATCTTGAGATATGCTGGGATTGCATGAGAGCAGCAGGTCACAGAGTCAAGTTCCTGCTCCCACTCATATACCATATCTAAGATGACTTCTGAAGGGAAACGGTACCTGGCCCTTACATCTTGACTGGAAATTCCAAATAGGTTAATCCTCTGTCTGTAGATCCTCTCTGCTCTCCTCCTCCTCCTCAAGTGGTTTTGCCGCATGGCAAGGCGCAGTGCAACAAACACATTCAGTGACATGTTGTAAGGGTTTCTGTGTGTGTCTGCTCTGCAGTTATACATGCTGCCGACCTAGGATTGGCTGGAGTGTGTCAGCTGATGCACGGTGGGGGATGGTAGGGACTTGGACAGGTGTTTACCCTTGGCTCAAATGATCAATGGCCACAGTTCATGTAGTCTTGCCCAAATCGGAACTTCCGGGCCGAGAGCGGAATTTCCAGCCCGCATGCAGACTTTCCGGCCCGTATGCGGACTTTCCGGCATTTCAGTGGACTTTCCGGCCCGTAGGCGGACTTTCCGGCCCGTAAGCGGACTTTCTGCTCCGGTGGCGGACATTCTGCTCCAGTGGCGGAAATTCCGGCCCGAGTGCGGACGTAAGTTTAGTGGTCGTAAATGCATTCTGTGAATAGCAAAAGTTCTAAGTTCTTTCTGTGAATAGCAAAAGTAGTAAGTTCATTCTGTGAATACCAGAAGTAGTAGGTGCATTCTGTGAATACCAGAATGGTAGTAAGTTTAGGATTTAGTCTTAAGTTTGTTCTGTGAATCGGGCCCATCAACTTTAAGAACAGTGCATGCCATACGAATGAAAAAATATACTGTATACTAATAATTCAATTTGTTAATAACCGTGCATGCATTACACGATTAGGTGTGACCAACCGGATACAAACAGGTACCATGGACCCCTATAAACCGTAAATGTGCATCAGACAGTGGAGTTCAAATAATCGCACAGGCGGCTGCTCTGTCACTTGAACTAATGACTGTAAATAAAAAGTGCATAGTACCTGTTTGTATTCTTTTGCTTGATCGCCAAAAACCGAGCTGATGCCATAATCGTAAATGACCAGTAAATCCAAAGAATCGTCAAAGTTGTAATTAATGTATAGCGACTTCACAATGAACATGGAAAAGTGTTCCCCAAAATGCACTGGGCGTCTTGGCTGCAGCACAATAAATCTTACCTGCAACATCCACACAGGCTCATGTATTTTCGTATTCTTTGTGGTTGATATACATATATATATATATTCACTGAAAAAAAAACACAGGTTTCAGGGACGTTACAGTTAGCTGGACATTTCACTTGTTTAAAACGGTTATAGTTAGTAGAGTTTACTATCACTCACACCCCCGCAATGCACTGCTGATGACGTCACATATTACATCACTCATGACATGGTCAGTGACATCACTGATGGCATCTCAAATGACATCACTCATGACATCATCCACATGATCATCTGATGCACATTCTCACACCCTGATATAATCTTTAATACACCCATACAATACAGACAACCAATATCGAAACCATAGTCAGACCAATAGCAGTTAGTACATACCCGCTCAGCGATTCAAACGTCTACATACACATCCACTCACTAACCCTTACAGTCACTCATACACACAGTCATTCATCAATACAGCCACTGATATATCCACTCATACACCCATATAGACACTCACACACTGCTACTCACCCAAAGAGTTACTCAAACACCTAGTCAGTCACCCAAATATTTAATTACACTGCCATTTACTCACCTATACAGTTATACACACACACCACCTCATTTTTTCATAGTGATAGTACCATATACCAGTGGTTCCCAAACTGTGCTCTGTGGCTCCCTGGGAAGCCCTCAAACCCAGCCAGGGGAGCCGCGCAACAAGCACTTTAATGCATTTAATGCTGAATGGTCTGTTGGCTTCAGTTAAACTAATTAGACTTATAGCATGATGTTGATTATTTGTAAGAGACATGCCAAAAGCTGTAAACATTGTGATTAACTAATGGCATGTCGAGGGAGATGACCTCCATATTTCACTGGATCCCCACATTCCAACACTCCAAAAGTAAGCGGAAAATGCAGGATTTATTTTGTTAGATTCGCTAATAGTTTTTTTTTCCAAATGCATTTTACACCAATGCAAGTTATCCGGAAAGTACAGTTGTCCTGTCTATCAAACACACTAAGCTATATTAAGTATTGACATTTGTATTTGAATCATAGGTACTTCCTGTACACATTTCTTTCAGTGCACACACATCCTTGAGCACAGGGAACTGCAACACCATATACGGCATAATGCCAACATTTGGTTGCAAGAAAGAGGGACGTTTTAAAAGAATAAAGAGGAATTTATTTTACTTGCATTGATTTGGAGGCAATTTTAGGGAGGAGACAGCAAAAATAAATATGTATGCGGTTTAAAAAATCATGATTCACCCTGCTGAGACAGGTGTGTTGGCACGTATGACATGGGTAGAAATGGAAGTGCATGCATATATTCTTCTAGCACAGAAACACGTTGGCAATGGGGCCTACATGCATATGGGTGTTGTCTAGCACTGTAAATGGAATAAAAAAGTTTGAGCGGGTACTCAAAAAAAGGGATGGGCAAAGAAGTGTGACGAGGAATATTTTATTAGAGGCATCGCCTTAGTAATACGAAACACCCTGCTTAGATGATTATAATACCTTCATCAGCTTCATCCCAATTATTTTCAGGGAGAAAAATGCAAGTGCTCCAGAGGCCGGACTTACATCCCCCTCACCCTCCAAAAAAAGTAACTGTGGGGAGCCACGGTCAATGGCCAATGGGTCAAGGGAACCACGTGTTGAAAATGTGTTGGAGCCACTGCCATATACATACTCTCTTCAACAATTACTGACATTAGCACACATTTATCCATGCTGTCGCTGTCACAATCACTGACTGTCACATATACTCACTTATATACTCCAGCATTCACATATACTGCCTTTCACATATGTAGATACTTACAAATATAACACTGAAACATCCATTCACTCACCAACACAGCTATACGTACACTCACTAACCCATACAGTCCCTAACACACGTACTCATAAACCCACACCCAGTGACACCCACTCACACATCTATGCAGGGAGTCACACACCCCCCACTCACCCACACAGACACTCAGGCACCAATACAGGTACTCAGACAACAAATCATTAACCCACATAAAACACTGATGTAGCTACTCACCAACCCATGCAGCCACTTACACAGCAACTGACAGAATGATAAAGACATTCACACAGATTAATCATTCACCCATGCATTCACTAAGAGACATTTAAACACTCACTTATACAGTCAGTCATGCACCCACTAAATCATTCATTCAGATACTCATACACCCACTCATTCTTCATTACACCTTGGCATATAGATATATATATAACATCCTTGAACTTTTTAGAAACACTCAGTCACTGGATGATGTCATCAGTGATGTCGTTTGAGATGTCATTAGTGATGTCATCAGTGATGTCACTGACCAAGTCATGAGTGGTGTAATATGTGACATCATCAGCAGTGCATTGCGGTGGCGCGAGTTATAGTTAGCTCTACTAACTGCAACGGCCAATTTTCTCTGGTTTTATATGAGTGACATGTTCAAACTAACTATAACATCCCTGAAACCTGTAGTTTTTTCAGTGAATTTCTAAGGTTTTTTAAATGCTAATCCCTAACTATAACTTCCCTGAAACCTCAGGTTTTGTAAGTGAATTTCTAGAGTTTTTTTGAAATGCTAATTTCTAAATATGCCTACATAGCTATGACATGTGCAGAAAGATGAAGAAAGGTGCAGAAAGAAGCAAGAGAAGTGCAGAAAGAGGCTAGAGAAGTGCAGAAAGAAGCAACAGAGGTGCAGAAAGAGGCCTACTTTGACTGTACCTTTCCACAGACTCATACAAAGGAGCCTAATCACTAATCCTTCTCCCGAGATGTCTTAAACCTCACTTTTTCTTGAAGGTTCTCTATTCATCGACTGCTCAGAATGTTAGGCCTACCAAATTTAAAACAGCAATACTAACCATTTCAGTGTTGTAAGTGTGACCAGGTTTGTAAAGGTATGCATGAGTGTGACTCTGCTTTTACCTAGTAACATGTTGCATAAAAATAAACATACAAACGCTTGAATATCTGTGTTTCAAACAGCATACTATAAATATGTGTACAAAAAGGTATATGTATTTGTTTCTGCTCATAATACAGGGCACATGGGTATTCAATAGTATATTTGAGGGGCTCTATAACACCTATATACATGAGACATGTCTGCCTGTGCAGCCGAATGACAGAGCAGAAGTGATAAGATTTGACCACCTACGGGAGAAATTACCCACCTTTAATCTACCATCTTCAGATGGATAATACATGCAAGAATACATATATAAGTAGACATATACCTCAGTCACGAGAGCACGCAGCTTGCACTTCCCAGTGGAGTACAGAAAGAGGCGAGAGAAGTTCAGAAAGAAGTAAGAGAGTTGCAGAAACAGGCTAAAGAGGTGCAGAAAGAGGGAAGAGGTGTGCAGACAGAGGAAAGATAGGTGCAGAAAGAGGGAAGTGGGTGCAGAAAGAGGCAAGAGGGATGCAGAAATTTGAAAGAGAGGTACAGCAAGTAACAAGAGCAGTGCAGAAAGAACCAACAGAGGTGCAGAAGGGGGCAGGAGGGGTGCAGAAAGAGGCAATAGAAGTGCGGAAAGAAGCAACAGAGGTGCAGAAGGAGACAAGAGAACTTCAGAAAGAGGCAAGAGAGTTGCAGAAACAGGCAAGAGAGGTGTAGAAAAAGGGAACAGGGGTGCAGAAAGTGGCAAGAGAGGTGCAGAAAGAGGGAAGAAGCATGCAGAAAGAGGCAAGAGGATTGCAGAAACAAGCAAGAGATGTGCCGAAGGAAGCAAGAGAGGTACAGAAAGAAGCAAGAGAAGTGTTGAAAGAAGCAACAGGGGTGCAGAAATAAGGCAAGAGAGGTGCAGAAAGAGGGAAGATGGATACAGAAAGAGGTAAGAGGCCTGCAGAAAGAAGCAAGGGAGGAGCAGAAAGAAGCAAGACAGTGCAGAAAGACAGAAAAGAGGTACAGAAGCAGTCAAGAGGGTGCAGAAAAAGGAAAGAGAAGTACAGAAAGAAGCAACAGAGGTGCAGAAGGAGGCAAGAGAAGTGCAGAAAGAGGTATGAGAAGTGCAGAAAGAGGCAAGAGAAGTGCAGAAAGAAGCAAGCTAGGTACAGAAAGAAGCAACAGATATACAGAAAGAAGCAACAGAGGTGCAGAAAGAGGCAAAAGAAATGCAGAAAGAAGCCAGAGCAGTGCAGACAGAACCAACTGAGGTGCAAAAGGAGGCAAGAGGGGTACAGACATTTGCAAGAGTGGTACAGAAAGTAGCAACAGAGGTGCAGAAGGAGACAAGAGAATTGCTGAAAGAGGCAAAGGAGTTGCAGAAACAGGCAAAAGGGGTGCAGAAAGAGGGAACAGGTGGGCACATTAAGGCAAGAGAGGTGCAGACAGAAAGAGGGAGGAGGGGTACAGCAAGAGGCAAGAGGGATGCAGAAGTTTGGAACAGAGGTGCAGAAAGAAGCAAGAGCAGTGCAGAAAGAACCAACAGAGGTGCAGAAAGAGGCAAGACGGGTACAGAAAGAGACAAGTGAAGTGCAGAACAAAGCAAGAGAGGTGCAGAAAGAGGCATGCAAACTGCAGAAAGAGACAAGAGAGGTACAGAATGAGGCAGGAGAGGTGTACAAAGAGTCAAGATGGGTACAGAAAGAGTCAAGAGGGTTGCAGAAAGAAGCAAGAGAAGCAACAGAGGTGCCGAAAGAGGCAAGAGGGGTGCAGAAAGAGGCAAGAGAAGTACAGAAAAAAAACAGGTGCAGAAAGAGGCAAGAGAGGTGTAGAAGTAGGCAAGAAAGGTGCAGAAAGAGGGAACAGGGTAAAGAAAGAGGCAATAGGGATACTGAAATTTGCAAGAGAGGTGCAAAAAGAAGCAAGAGCAGTGCAGAAAGGAGCAAGAGAGGGGCAGAAAGAAGCAAGAGAGCTGGACAGAGGGAAGAGGGATGCAGACATTTGAAAAAGAGGTACAGAAAGAACCAAGAGCAGTGCAGAAAGAACCAACAGTGGTGCAAAAAGAGGCAAGAGGGGTGCTGAAAGGGGTAGGGGAGGTGCACAAAGAAGCAAGAGGGGTACAGAAAGAGGCAAGAGGGGTGCAGAAAGAAGGCAGAGAACTTCAGAAAGAAGCAAGAGAGGTACTGAAAGAGGCAGGAAAGGTGCAGAAAAAGGCAATAGAAGTGCAGCAACAGAGGTTCATAAATAGGCAAGAGTGGTGCAGAAAGAGGGAAGAGAGGTATAGAAAAAGGCAAGAGAGTTGCACAAAGAGGGAAGAGGGGTGCAGAAAGAGGCAAGAGGGGTGCAGAAAGAAGCAGGTGAGGTACAGAAAGAGGCAATAGACGTATAGAAAGAGGCAAGTGAGGTGCAGAAGGAGGCAAGAGAACTTCAGAAATAGACAAGAGGGTAACAGAAAGAGGCAAGTGAGGTGTAGAAGGAGGCAAGAGACCTGCAGAAAGAGGCAAGAGACGTGCTGAAACAAGCAAAAGGGGAGCAGAAAGAGGTTGGCAGACTGAGGCAAGAAAGGTGCAGAGGGAAGAGGGCTGCAGAAAGATGCAAGAGTGGTGCAGAAAGAAGCAACAGAGGTGCAGAAAGAAGCAAAAGGGGTGCAGAAAGAGGCACGAGAAGTTCAGAAAGAAGCAACAGAGGTACAGAAAGAAACAAGAGAAGTGTAGAAAGAGGCAACAGAGGTGCAGACACAGGCAGGAGAGGTGCAGAAAGAGGGAATAGGGGTGCAGAAAGAGGCAAGAGAGGTGCAAAAAGAGGCAAGAGGGGTACAGGAAGAAGCAAGTGATGTGCAGAAAGAGGCAGCAGAAATGCAGAAAGAGGCAGGAGACGTGCAGAAAGAAGCAAGAGTGGTTTGCACACCATTAGTACCAATTTAATGCTCATATTTAGCAATAAGTAACACATGACCATTCTAGGTTTGCAAAGGTCCTTCCACCAGGCTGTAACACTTATCACTGCATTTTTGGTAGTGTTTGAGCAGTTTGAGCCAGAAGCAAGTTTTTTTTGCTCAAATCTGCAGATTATGCAGCAGATGATTGATTATGTGGTAAATGCGGAAAGTGTATAAATGTGCGAAAGTCGGTGCAGCCATACAGTTGCATAATTCCAGTGGCCCTGCTCATACCTCTGACTAGGTCCAGAAGTTCTCCTCAGTGGTTCCTTCTTTTTGTGTCTCGTTGAGTTTATAGTTTAGCTTCTATGGAAACGAGGAAGAATAATCCTGAGGTTACCCCTCCACAACACAGACTACCATACCACATAATTACTCTCCACAACACATAATCCCACTCTACATAATTCCTATACACTAAATACCACATACCTTCTATCCACATCAAAGTCAAAGTCTATCCACATAATTTCACTGCACCTCATACCACATAATTCCACTACACGAAACCTACATCCACTCCACTCCAAGAAACATTAGTTAAACCATTTTTTCATTTACAACGCCTACAGCTCTAACTCTCGCAAATGTGAAATCTATTACATTGCAAATGCTTCTTAAACTAGTAGTCGCATTTGCAGAGAAGTGGAAAAAGGGGGCTTGCCCTCCGACCAGTGCTCAGGAACTCCACTGCATAGGACTTGCAAGAGGTACCAGAAGGGTTTCTTGGCATCCAAAGTCCCTCAGGAGTAAAGTGGACTTCATCCCCAGCCACTACTGTGCCAAGAGGCGCATTTGCAGAGTGGTGGAGAAAGGTGAGTGTGGCCTCCAAAGAAGGACAACCTTGGGGGCCAACTACCCCTTCTATTACCTCGAATAAGTCCCACACAGCAGGATTGCTAAGTTCTCATAGCAGGCCATGCCCCCTTTCCCCACCACTCTGTAAATGCGCTCCCTGGCACCCTCTTGGATGGGGATTAAAGTCCACTTCGCTGCTGGAGGTCCTTATGGGCCAACTAGCCTACCTGATACCTCCAGTATGCCCCAGATAGTGGGATTGCTGACAAGTGGACACAGGCCACACTCCCTTTGTCCACCACTCTGCAAACACACCTACTGGCATGCTCTTGGTTGAGGGATGAAGTCCCCTTGCCTCCTGAGGGTCCCTGGGAGTCAACTAGCCCATCAGGTAGCTCCAGTAAGCCCCATACAGCTGTATTGCTGAGAGTGGTCTGAGGCCACGCCCCCTTTTTACACCACTATGCAAATGCACCTCCTGGTGTACTACTGCTCCAAAGATAAATTCCACTTAATGCCTGAGGTCCTCAGGACACAAGAGGACCTCATCGCCCAACCAGCAGTGTGCCAAGAGGCGCGTTTGCAGAGTGGTATAAAAAGGGGTGGCCTCGGACCACTCTGTGGGGATTACTGGAGGTACCTGGTGGGCTTGTTGGCCCCTAAGGACCCTAAAGATTCTAGTGGACTTAATTCCCAACCCAGAATGTGCCAGGAGGCGCGTTTGTGGAGTGGTGCAGGGAGGGGGCGGCGCCTCTGGTGAGATTCCGGCTTCTCTTTTATTTATTTTTTTACAAGGGGTGCTGTGTGGCCCCTCTTCTCCTAATAATTTTTGGGCACTGGGGACCCCATCCCCCAGGGCATGAGCTTTTATTTAAAAAAAGAAAAAACGGGAATGGGGCTGTGCTGCCCCTTTCCTGAGGTCGATTTTGGCCTGGGAACCCCATCCCCCGGGGCATGGACTTGTTTTTTTATTATTTTTAAATTATTTATACTGAAGGGGGGCCGCATGGGCCCCTTCCCTGGGACACTTTTGGCCCAAGGGACCCCATCCCCTGGGGCCTCGTCTCGTTTATTTTTTATCATGTATACGGGGGTGCATGGCCCCCCTTCCCTGGGCCACTATTGGCCCCGGGGACGCCATCCCCAGGGGCCTGGCCAGACCTTATTTTTTAAAATTTTGGAATGGAGCCACGTGGCCCCCCTTGAGGCCCATTATGGCCCGAGGACCTCATCCCCAGGGGTCAGACTTACATTTCTTTTTACATTTTTTAAATTAAAATGGCAGGGGAGGTGTGGCCCTACTTCCCTGGGCCAGTATTGGCCCAGGGACCCCGGGGCCTGGCCCTATGTTGGGGACCATGGGAGGAGCCCCAATGCCCCTGCGGTCCACCGGTTCCCCACCTCCTGCAGTAGACAGCATTGCTTTTGGACAAGGAGAGCTGCTGACATGCAGCTCCCCTTGTCTAAAAGCAATCTGCTTTGATTGTGGAAGCGAGAACACTTTTCCTGCTCTCGCTTCCATGAAGCAAAGCAGAGTTTGCAATGACAGGGCAGGAGGACATCCTGGAGCCAGTCCTGGGGGTTGGCAGTCCCCAGGGCCATCAAAGGCTCCAAGAGCGGGGCTGCGTGGCCCCCCTCCATCTTATTTAAAGTCTCGGGGAGGTGGTGGTCACCGGGGGGCTGCAACAGACCCCCACATTTAAATAATTAGTGCCCCGGGGAGGTGGTGATCCCTGGGGCAGTGTGGGGGGAGGCTCAAACCCCCCATAAGTATAATTTCTAATAGCACGGGGAGGAGGTGGTCCCTGGTGCTTGAGGGAGCCCGCGTGGCCCCCCACCCATAATTAAAGAAAGCACTGGGGAGGTGGTGTTCCCCGGGGGTCCCCCATAATTGAACAAAGCCCTGAGGAGGTGGTGGTCCCTGAGGCTTGGGGGAGCCTGTGAGGCCCCCTGCCCATAAATAATAAAGCCTGGGGAGGTGGCGGTCCCCGGGGCTGCAGGGGCCAGCGCGGCCTCTGCATATATTTGATATATTGCCCCCAGGACCTGGCACCCGGGAGCTTATCAAAACAAAGCTCATGAGAATGCCCTTCATTTAAAACCCCGCCGTAAGAAAATGCTTTTTTTGGCCTAGGGGGTCAGGGTGTTTCTACCCTGCCCCCTTTTCTTTTTTTTTAACCATTTTCTTCCCTTTTATAGTTATCTCAAGTAAATATAACTGCTGAATTTCTCTGGTTTTGTATGAGTGAAATGTCAGCCTAACTATAAAGTCCCCAGATATAAGCTATATCTGGGGCAAAAATTGCCCCTGTTGCCACTCCCTTTATCTGGGCATAAAATTCCCTTTTAAAGATAAAATAGTTGCATTCTAGCACAGTCCTTAATAAAGCTAGTTGGAACCCTTAGAGGCCTAGATCTAGAATCTAGACTTCTTTCAATGACTGATAATGCCTCAGGTTGTGGGATATTTCTGTAAATGCTTTCAATGTCCATTGTTACCAAAATGTCAAATTTATTATCGAACTCTGGCACCTCTATTGTGTGATCACTGAGAGGCTGTCTCTGGTGTGAGATCTAGAAAGAGGGACAAACAGTCACGGCTGCTGCCTGGGAAGCAGTAGTTATGGGAAGAGGGAGTGGGGGGGTCACAATAAAAAAAAATCACTTACCTCCTGGCCGGCTGGCTGGCCAGCTGTCGCCGCCTCTCCTGCATCCTCTTCCTGTTGCCTGTGAGAAACAGGAAGCACGAGGGCTCCCACGCTCCCGCAGTCAATCACAACGCTGAAATGCAGTGTTGTGATTGGTCGGAACACCGTAACACCAGGGGCTGTAGGGGTGGGCATGTTAGCCATGCAGGATGTAATGCAGCCTGCATGGAGAAGGGGAAAGTGAGCATGACTGGTTTGGGCAGCCCGAGAGGGCCAACCAAACAGTCATTGCACACTTAGGAGGGTTGTAACACTCCTCCCCTGCTCTTCAGCCCTGCCCCACTCCCTCACGCAAGCTGCCACAGCAGGAGGACTAACTAAAATGCTAATAACATTAGTTATTATCATTTTATTTTTTCCTTTCTTTTCTTGCGCCGAGGCAGTGGGGCGACGCTCCTCCGCCTTAGCAGAGGAGCCCCCACTGGAGAGAATGGTTTTATGAAGAGATCGACATATTCAGCTAATAGTTGTAAGATGGATTGGCACCCGGCAACAATCGGTCTCCCTGTGGGTGCATTCGTCATCATAAAGCATGACATGTCCTCTTTGCATTATGGGCAATCACAACTTGAGTTCATTATATAACCCTGGGCTACGCGGATATCCACGGAATTGCGAACAAACTCCGTGGAACTCCGTTCCGTTTCTTGCGCTTTCGCAGTTTTCACAAGGATTACCGATACTGCAAGGAAGAGGAGGAGGGCAACCCGGGGATGTCGCTTGCCAGGTAAGTGGTTTTAATTTACTAGTACGTAATGTAGATCTACTTGATCATATAGGGTAGGTGGAGGCAGGGGCTGGCCAACTCCGTTCCGCTGTGGAGTATGCAGAGATTTGCCTTCCCTGTGTTCTCCGTGGAACGCGGAGGAGGCAAATTGCCACACACTCTGCGGGCGGAGCGGAGGTCTCCACCCGGGGTTACTAATATGCACCTAAGTTAGACTGTATAGACACTACAAATTGGTTGCGTCCCATGGAAACACCTAAATGCCAGTAGCTTGTTTTTACCATACAATCTAACTAGAGAACAGATCACTATGGCTAGGAAGAAGGCAACATACACTATGTTACACATAGAAAAGTTGGAAAAGTTACTATTCTATCAGCAGATTGACTGATACACAGGATTATTTCTCAGACAATCTTAATGTTTCACTTTAAACACTGCTTACACCATCAAGTGAGCAGATATTTAGCAGGAAACATCCTTTACAACTCTGGCATTACATTGTAAAATCGAATGGTTTCTGTGTGTGGGGGGGTTATTAATACTTATGTATTAATTCTAATATTTGGGTATTAATACATATTAATTGTAATTTTATTTTTAAGTTTGTTATTAATGTTTAAAAATAGGCCTTATGAATGTTTGACTCTAATTCACTGTCACAGGATGCAAGGAAACTAGGAGTTTTTATGTGGGGCAGTGTATTAATACTAAGGTATTAATTTTAATACTTGGGTAATAATACATATTCATTTTACTTTTATTGTTAAGTCTTTCATTATAGTTTAAAGGGGCACTTATGAGGGTATAGCAAGGGAATTAGAGGTTTTGAGTGGGGAAGTTTATTAATACTCATGTATTAACTGTAATACTTGGGCATTAATACAAATTGATTGTAATACTATTTTTTAAAAAATTTAAAAATATTTATAAATAATAATAATGAGGGTGTGACACTTTTCTACTGGCATGGGATAGAAGGGAATTAGGGGTTTTGGGTGGGGAAGTGTTTTAAAACAGTTGTTACTCCACACCAATTGCAGACGCCACTTTGGGGAGCTAGTGCACTGTACTTTTAACATTTCTAATGGCTCTGGGTTGGTTAGCACCTTCCAGATGGTCTTCAGAGTTATTCCATCTTTTATACACTCTGTGCTTGGAATCATTGTTGAAGGCTTACCACTGGTCCTGTTCCTACTTGTCAGGACTTTGGTTTTAGTTTATCTTTCCGCAATGGATGTTCCGTCATGCGGCCAAATGGGGATGACACTGCCACATGTGCTCTTATGTCATGAGCAAATGACACAGTTCTTTGACTCACCCTTGCTTCAAGAACTACACAAGGACTGGTTCTTGTCCTTTCGGCCTGTCTGGCTACACTGTGTGCAGCCTGTATTCCGCTGTCTACTGTGGACTTTCGAGTGTGCACTGGACACATGCCTGGGAATATCACCTGTTCAATCTATGGACATAGAACTGCTGGTGGGTTCCCTAAAGGTCCACTTGTACCAATGCCTTTCGCACTTGCTGTTGATTCAAAATGCATACAATACAATGACAATGACCCTTCCTTGGATGCTTCAGCTCCTGGTGATATGTATCTTGGCTCATCCTACGTGGACTCGCTACTGGCTGCTCCCCCTTCGGTGGCTGCACAGGGGGTTATATCTGAACATGTTTACTCTATGCAGCTGCAGTGATGGGTGCCACTGGTAACATAGTCTGCAGATGCTGGGAACATTAATGTTTTGTCTATACCTCAGAATATTTAAACTGTCTGGCAGTTTCAAACACTGCTGATTTTTTAAATTCGACCTAGTTATTACCATTCTAAATTGTACCTTTTTTTGTTCACTTTTTAATTGATTTTACTGCAATTTGGCTTTCCGTATGCTTTTATTATTAAAGAGAACAATGAGTCACCTTACCTCCTAGGAGTGGGTGACTTTTGGTCACATTTAGGCCTGATCAGGTACACCAGCATTTTACATGCTCACGTTTTAAAGTTGCCATCTTTTCTTACACGCTGGCATATCACACACATTTGTTTGCTGGCCTGTGCATAATAATATACTCTGAAATAGCTTTTGCTTAAATTTACACTTCTTCATAGGCATGTTATTCAGTGCATTGAACATTCTGTACAAGGCCTAAGTTCAATACTCAAAATGCTGTTGTTTATTATTGTCAGCTCGGCAACTGAGCTATCAAGAAAGAATCAACAATAACGGAGTGACTGGGGCTCCATCATGATTACATGAGTGCCGTTTGTTATTCAAACAACATCACTCCTTTGTTAAGGCAGATGAGCATTTTACAGACACTGCTGAGGTTGCCTGCATACTTTAATTCCAGCCCAGCTGAT
This sequence comes from Triturus cristatus, assembly GCF_964204655.1. Lineage (NCBI taxonomy): Eukaryota > Metazoa > Chordata > Amphibia > Caudata > Salamandridae > Triturus > Triturus cristatus. Next base: position 356,701,189 of record NC_140589.1, on the reverse strand, counting down.
TCATGTTTACCTCCTGTGAGAGATGATGCCCTGCTCTTCACCAAGATGGTTTCCCTGATGACACTTACCTTAGGTAACAGGGGAGTTAGATCACCCTACAGGGATTCTAGCAGATTCATCCACCTTAGACACACTAGGATAGGTAGCGCTAGGTAGGAGCACAAAATATAACAGTACTTATATGTGAGCATGTATTCTCTGTAATAGCACAATGGTTAAATTGTTTATCTTCTTCACCATTCTTGTAATGCTGATCAAGCTATTCTTGTTTACTTCTTTTTATTATAGCAGTGCACATATTTTTCACTAGAATCATAATGCTTCAATAAATATTGAAACGCCAACTTGTGTATTTCTTGTGTGTCTCTTTGGGTATTCATGAGTCACCAAACAAAAGGGTTCTAGATCTGTTTCCATGATTTCCTTGAGGAGTCAGGTTTGTCATGTTCTGAAGTTGCACATTCCACATGTAACCTTACCTGGTTAGGCTGGACAGATGGTGCACGGTGAGCTAACAGGACTAAGGCCAACATATCCTGATAGTGTGAGTAGAATCAATCTTGCACAGTTTTGATGTTTATATTGCTCAACTTATGCATAGTCTTACTGAGAATGTATGAACCGTACAACAGCATATTTTTTGACGATATTAGTGTCCACGATTTTTCCCCCCTGATATTTTTGCACTTACCATGATAAGTATAGGGACATGATATTTTGGTAAACAATATTTTTGACAAAATATTTGTGTCAAACTATGTAGTTTACCTCAAAATTGTGTCAGTGATCCCATGTCACATTTAATCAGTCCCCTTATCTTTTTTCCATCATCTCTTACACATTTAACTACATCCTTTCTTGTTTATCTTCACTCTATCCTGATATTCTCCTCTCATTTTTCATGTATCTGGCTGCGTTCCACCTTTAATTATCCCCTACATTCCCACCTGTATCTCTCCATTTTCCACTACTGCTCTCCATTTTCCATGGGTGTTTCTATGATCTTCATTTCTCTTTCTTTTTTCCTGCATCCATCTAGTCCTTTCTTATTCCCCTTCCTTCTCGCTCTTCTGATCATGGTCTCCTACAGTCTCCAAGTCTTCTCTATATCTCCGCATCCATCTATATCTAACTCTCCTCTCAGTCTCTAGCCTTTTGTTCTCTTACTATTCTCCAGGTATTGCAACTTTGTTTCATGTATAACTTCACTCTTCTCTCTCTGCCGCTGCATTCTGTATTCTACTTTACTCCTTTTAGCATGAGTCCACTCACTTCTATATTTCTCCACTCTACTTCCCCTTAACATTTTTGCTCTTGCTATACTCTTGTTTCTCTACCCCTCCTTCCATCCTCCTTTTCTCTATGTCTGACTCCACTTTCAAGATCCTTCCCACTCTATCTATCCCTTCACTTCATTTTTCCTTACAACACCAACCTCTCATTGTCTCCTTGCTAACTGTATTTCTCCACCCTTCCATTTGCTTTCTCTTCTATCTTTTTTTTTTGCCCCGAAATCTGTGAGGCACTCTCATTACCCTACACATAGGCAGGAACGTAAAAAGCAACACCTCCCAAGGTGCCAACCGGCAACTCGGGCACACTGCAAATATGGCGGTTTGTGCTGGTCCCCGGATGCGTTCTCATGAGGAGCGGGGCTAGTAATGGCCGATGACGCGGCTGGCGCCCGCCCCCTGGGGATGATGATTGGTCAGTTTTGGGGTTGCCCTGGAAGCACTTTTGCCCTTGAAGCACTGAAATGCTTCCAGGGCTTTAGAGGCAGGACAGGTCCCTGATCCTGCCGGGACTTGTTCAAACAGTTTAAGAGAGAAGAACTCCCGTTAAAAAGGAGCGTAGAGCGGCGGGACGGTCTCTTCCTCGCTGCTTTGTATCCCGCACACAACTCCGTCCATGCCATTTTCTCCGTTTTTTGCATTACAGGCATTTTCCAGAGCATCTCAGCAGCATCTAGGGACAGTCAGTGGATCGGGCTCCTTCGCAGATCAGTGACCATTGTTGCCTGCACAGCAGCCAGGAGCCATGCAGGTTAGAGTGTATACTCACCTGCCCCACGTGATTGGGTTGGTGGGAGTGGCTCAGGCTGTATGGTGCTGTCAACCTGCATTAATTTGGGCATTTTGATTAAGGTAAGGGGCAGATACATCAGCCTGATAGGCCAGCTGTTATCGTTCGGTGCCCCCCACATTTTTGTTGGCTGAGGCTGGTTTTTGGGTGACATTTACCTGTTGTTTAGGAAATTTGGGCAGCAGTTACTACATTGGGGGTCTGTTTTGCTACCAGTGAAGGTGTAGCTGCCTTGGTTGGGTATATTTGGTGGGTTATACATAGAGTTAAGGCAGTGAGGTGCGGGGCTGCATTATTTTTGCACCTGGTACTGCTTTTATGTTGGTTTAGGTGCTATGTGCCATCGGGTGCTTCCATATTTTAAGGTTGCTTTACATTTGGTAGGGGTCCTGGCACCTAAGATGGAAAGGGGTCAGGAGCCCTCTAGGATGGAGGAATGGATGTAGGCAATGATGTGTAAGATTGAAGCTATGGGGCAGTCATTTAACAGATTTACAGAGGAAAGTAGATGGGCAAGATGGAGCAGAGGAAAGGCCTAGGAGAGGAGGGTAGCTCCTAGGGCTGCATTTTCTTTGGTTCCCAGGAGGTCTAAATCCAAGCAGGGCAGGGTTGGGGGGCCTGGACCCCCAAGGTTACAGGTTGAGGAGATCCCTGGGCCTTCGGCCCTGGCGGGGGATCCCTGCCCGAAGAAGTGAATAGGGCAGCCCCAGCAGGGGTTCCACCACCAGGGGGGCGCCAAGCCAGCCGTTCTTGCCATGTGAGGCCCTGGCAGGGCAACCAGATTTGGTGAAAAGATTAGCAGCCATGCTGCCGTGGTTGGCAAAGGCAGGAACATGGACCCCTTCGGCAGGCAGTGGTGTTTTGTTGGATGAAGGGGACGTGCAGAAAAGGGCCAGGAGACTGGTAGCACAGGTGGAAGGGGCCAAGCAGGTCGAGCCACAGGTGGCAGCAGCAAACACTAGCCGGGCAGGACTAAGCAGTGCAGAGAAGGACAAATGAGGCCCTGACCTTCCAAAAGCGGGCAAATCAATGGAGGCCGAACACGCCAAGAAGCAGGACGGCGCGGTAACAGGTATGGTGCAAGTGTTACCGAGTTTAGGCTTGGGAGAGCTGCGGTCCTCCAGACAGTGTCTGGGTAGACACATCTCACAGGAGGTAAAAGAAAAAATCTGGAAAGGGGAATAAGTGAACATGTTTTCTTTGTTGGTTGATAAGGATGAGAAGAAAGAAGCAAAACAGGTTAGAGAGTCTGCTCATCCCAGGGATTAGGGCAATTGGCCTCACAAGGAGAAGATTGATGAAAAGAGGGTTTACCTGGCTTAAGCGTGCAGCTGACATGCTATCAGAATAGGATCACATGTGCGCATGACGAATACGGGGGAGTAGGATGGAAGGAATATGACAAGGAGTTCTGGAGGGCGAAGGCCACTGACCCCACCTTATTCTGGGATCAGATTGACCTCATCATATGGCTACTTCACATGAAAGCTGCCAGCCAGTGGCATTAGCTAAAATACTGAAGGATCTGCGTTTAGGGAGATTTGCTGGCCTATTCGACACTGTACCAGTAGAAGATTTTGTTTGCTCACCACTGGGCGTGGTTCCCAAAAAAGTCCCGGGGGAGTTCCGCTTAATCCATAACTTGTCCACCCCCAGGGACCAATCAGTGAAGGATGCTATTGACGGGCCCTCTGCACCGTGAGATACGCATCTCTGGATCAAGCGATTGCAACGCTGAATAGCCTGGGCCCAGGCTTGCTACTGGCAAAATCTGACATAGAATCAGCCTTTCATCCAGTGCCAGTCCATCCACAGGATTTCCATTTGTTGGGGTTTCAACTAGAGGGGAAGTACTACATGGACAAATGCACACCCATGGGATGCTCTGTATCTTGCTCCTATTTTGAGAAATTCAGCTCTTTTCTTGAATGGGTTTTCAGGCAGGTGACTGGGCACCGGTGGGTTCTGCACTACTTAGATGATTTCTTGTTTGTGGGTGCACCGGGGTCTCAGGAGTCTGGCAGAGCTCTGGAAGCATTTTGCGCACTCATGTGTGAATTTGAGGTCCCTTTGGCGCCAGGAAAAACAATTGGGCTGGCCACAAAAATGTAGTTTTCTGGCATAGAGCTGGATTCAGTGAACGGGGTATAGCGTCTGCCTCATGAAAAAGTAAGGGTCTTCACCCCAGCATTGCAGGAATGTCTGAGCAAAGACAAGGTCACATTGCACCAACTGCAGTAGGACAACTTATTTTGCACTAAGAATCATACCCATGGCCCGCCCATTCTCTCATTCCATTGCGCAGGCAATATCTGGTTTAAAAGAGAAACATCACCACACTCGGTTGTCCAGTGAGATTAAGCAGGATATGTGTATTTAGTTGGCATTCCTACGTGATTTCAATGGTGCTGTGGTGTGACCCAGTCCAGCTAGGTCCAGCCCAGAACTTGGCCTGATAACAGACGCTGCTGGAAGCTGGGGCTTTGGTGCCATTCTGGGATCTGAATGGGCAGCACAACAGTGGCTGATTTGGTGGGTAGAAGCTGGCCTGATAGGTAACATTGGTTTTCTAGAATTGTTTCGCATTTTGGTGGCCTTAACCATCTGGCCGCAGCAGTTCAGCAATCAATCTGTGGTGTTTTGGTCCGATAACATGTCAGTAGTGGAGTGCATCAATCAGCAGTCAGCTAATTGTAAAATGATGCTTCGCCTGTTAAAAGAAATTGTACTCCAATGCATAAAAATAAATGTACTGTTTAGGGCCAAACATATCCCAGGAGTACTAAATCGGTCTGCTGATGCTCTGTCTCGTTTTAAGATAAGGGTTTTCAGGGCAGACCACTCAGGAGCAGCAGACAGTCCAACGCCTTTTCCAGAGCAGCTTTGGCAACTTGGTGCCCCAACCTATCGGACCTTGTGGCAGCTAGCCTAGCAACAGGACCTAGCGGGCCTATGGGGGGGCGTTTAGCTCCTACTGCAATTTTCTGAGGGAGGGCTGGAAGTGGGTATGGCATGAGTCATCTGCTGTCATATTGTTCATGAGGGAATTGAGAGAAGGGGGGCATTCTGTGGCATGCGCCAGACACCACATGGCAGTGACCGTCTCCTTCGCAAACATTCGGGGGCATAGAGTTCTTATAGGCTCCTTCATAGTGCGAAGGGCACTGAAAGGGTGGCATCATCTGCAAGAATCCCAGCCGGACGCCTGGCACCCAATTAGCATTGAGACATTGTCACTTGTCCTGGGGGTATTGAGTAATGTATACAGGTCCAACGGGCAGGTTAACCTGTTTAGGGCTGTTTTTTCCCTCGCCTTTATGGGGCCTTCAGGGTTGGAGAATTAGTGGCGCATAATAAGCAAGACTGGCATGGTGGGCTACAGTTTGGACATGTGCAAATACAGGGCGGCCTTATCAATTCTTAGATCCCAAACAGACCAGGACGGGAGGGGCGACCATGTTATTCTGCACAAGGCGCTAGGCAGCACATGCTGTCCAGTAGGTAATTTGGAGGCTTTTCTGGCATCCAGACCGCAAGGTGCAGGAGGTCCTCTCTTCATTCATCAGGATGGGACCCCACTTACAAAATTCCAGTTTGGAAGGATATTGACATTGGCGCTTAGGTCAGCCGGTTTGGACCCATCAAAATTCGGTACCCAATCTTTCAGGATAGGGGCAGCCACAGAGGCCGCAGCTAGGGGCCTTCCGGGGCATGAAGTACAGAGGATTGGGCGTTGGTCTTCTGATTGTTACATATGATATGTGCGTGTACACATGCAGTGAGGTATGTGCTGGCTGATGAAAGTTCGTTGTCTTTCAATTTTCTCGCAGTTTCCGCATCCTGTGCCCCAGGAAGGAAGCTAGTCATCGTACGCCAGTCATTGGAGCCTCGCCCAAACCAGGTCCCAGTCTGGGGGCCAGGTCTAACGGAAATTTGGATTGTTGTTCATTCTTATGTGACTAGAATGAGACAGTATTTCTTCACAGGCAACTACGAGGAAAGGGCCCACTGGGCAGGCTTAAATGTGTCACCACATGGGCAAGGTGGTCTGCGACTGGGTCAGTTGTGGGAAGTTTTGGGTGTCTTGTTGGCTAGGAATCCAGCACCACCCGCGGTGGTCATAGTGCATCTAGGAGGTAATGATCTGGCACATTTGGGCAGACAGGGAGTGGTCGAGGCGCTGATCACTGAGGTGGGGTGGTTGGCTAAGAGGTGCCCACAGACAGTATTGGCATGGTCCCACATGCTCCCTAGGTTTCAATGGCGGGTGATGAGTCTGTATGGGCTTTGTATCACTCAGTTAAGAGAATCAATAACAGTATTGATAAGATGTTTCGGTCCCCAAGACTTCAGATGATTGCGCATGGGTGCATACTGGGGGAGAGGTTTTTTCCTGCAGGATGGGGTTCAACTCTCTAAACTGGGCAATGAGATTTTCATAGAAAACTTGGCAGCCTGGATGTTAGGGGCAAGGGATAGTGCATGACTTTTGGCCCCTTTTTTCAGGAGGCTGAAAGGGGGGCTAGGAGGGCAGATAGTTGGTCAACCTGGCCTGTGGTGGTTTGGTCATGTTTGGTAAGTCATTTTTTCAATCTTTTAGGAGGCATCCCATTATTAATGGGAACATCTGGGGGGTCCAGTGGTCTCTCATCATACTCCAGGGGGTGTTTACGGCCGGTAGGCTGAAGGTGCGGGGGTAGGAATTTCCTCTTCTGGCAGGCCTTTGGGCCAATCCCCGCACAAGCGCATGGGCGCCAAGTTGGCATAACAGTCATTCCCTTGGAGGTAGTATTTGAGGACATACGGGTGCCCGAAGGACTAATCTGATAGGCAGCTGGGCCTCCTGCAGAAGGTCACTCCGGTAAGAAGGGGGACCTAGCACATTGTTTGGACCAGTCATGACCTTGCACGTGGGCTCATCTGGGATACGCAGAAAACAAGATTGTCGTATTTCAGTTTTAGATTAGTTATGGCTATGTATTAGATAAATGTTAAGGTTAGCCATAAAGAAATGTAAATACGCTGTATTTGAAAAACTGTTTATTTGTATGAATATGTTTGGGTTTTCTGCATATTGAAAATGATTGAATTTTAAATAAGGTTTTTAATTTTTATAAAATACAACCGGGGTTATCCGACCCCTATTCCAAGACGTGTGTCGTCTTGTTATCTATTGCCTAGGGGGAAATGGGGGAGTTGGGTAAGATACCCGGGGGCCCCTTGACGGGAAGGGGTTATCAGCCTAATGGAGGGGGACATGGCAGTACCTGGCCATATCCCCAGGCACCAACCAGGAACTCGGGCATGCCTCAAATATGGTGGTTTGTGCCGATCCCCGGATGCGCGTCATGAGGGGCGGGGCTAGTAACGGCCGATGACGCAGCCAGCGCCCGCCCCCTGGGGACGACGATTGGTCAGTTTTGGGCTTGCCCAGGAAGCACTCAAGTGCTTCCGGGGCTTGAGAGATAGGACAGGTCCTGGTTCCTGCGGGGACCTGTTCAAACAGGTTGAGGGAGAATTCCCTTTAAAAAGGAGCGTGGAGTGGTGGGATGGTCTCTTCCTTGCCACTCAGCATCTTGCACACAACTCTTTCCACGCGACGGAGTATTTTCATTTCCTCTGTTTTTCCCACCCACCATCCCCTGAGGCAGCAGATTTGATGAGTGTTCATTTATAGGGCTGCTTGACTGTTACTCTTCGAATTGTATTTGGCAATTTTCCATTCCCGGTATAGCTATGTTTTTGACAAACATTTTAAAGCTATTTTATAATGAATCTTCCCTTGCAGGGCGGAGTCACTTTGTTGTATTTTATGCTTGGTATCCCTGATCTGCGGTAAGGTCATGATTGGTCGGTCATTTTTTCCATCTTTTAGTAGGCATCCCATTATTAATGGGGACGCCTGAGGGGGGGGACAGTGGTCTCTCATCGCACTCCACGGGGAGTTACCGGCTGGTAGGCTGAAGGGTGAGGGGGTAGGAAGTTCTGCTTCTGGCAGGCCTTAGGGCCAATTCACACACCGGAGCATGGGCGCCAAGTTGGCATAACAGTCAGTCCTTTGGGGGTATATTTGAGGGTGTAGGGGGTGCTCGAGGGAAGTAATCTGATGGGCAGCTGGGCCTCCTAAGGTCACTCCGGTAAGAAGGGGGGACCTAGCACGTTGTTTGGACCAGTCATGACCTTGCACGTAGGCTCATCCACGATACACAGAAAACAAGATTGTCATATTTCAGTTTTAGGTTAGTTATGGCTATATATTAGATTCATGTTATGGTTAGCCATAAAGAAGTGTAAATACGCTGTATATGAAAAATTGTTTAAATGTATGAATACGTTTGAGTTTTCTACGTATTGTAAATGATTGCATTTTAAATAGGATTTTTAATTTTAAAAAAATACTGCCAGGGTTAGCCGACCCCTATTCCAAGACGTGTGTGGTCTTATTATCTATTGCCTCGGGGGAAATGTGGGAGTTGGGTAAGATACCCGGGGGCCCTTGATGGGAAGGGGTAGTCGGCCTAAAGTAGGGGGACTCAGCCATACTTTGCCGTATTGTTTATTGTGCTGCAACTAATGCAGAGCAAAACCAAAGGGGATGATTGACGGAGCGTTGAACATTGCAAGCACTCACCCCCAGTCAACTGATCTGGGTTTAATCCATCATCATTCTTTAGCTCACTCCGCAACCCCAGTTCAGACATAGCCATATGCAAATCAGTCTGACCCTGTGCCTCATGGGAACAGTCCAGTCCAAACTGCCAAGCCATGTCTTCCCTGGACCAGAAACAAGCATCCTGGGACCGGTTTGTGGCTAATCAGCCGTCATGAGCCAGACTAGCTTGAATCCAGTGGCAAAGTGAGCAAGGGACCTACATCTGTACATACCCTGCCAACTTAGGGCGAGCAAACCAAAACCAAAGGGGATGATGGACGGAGTGTTGAACATTGCAAGCACTCACCCCCAGTCAACTGATCTGGGTTTAATCCATCACCATTCTTTAGCTCACTCCGCCACCCCAGTTCAGACATGGCCATATTGAATCAAGCTATCCTGGTTGAAGAGGGGTGAATGTTTTGATTTGTTCTGCATTCTGTCCATCAATTGTGTGTCTTTGGCTTTCTCGCCCTAAGTGCGCCAGGTATGACCAGATGTGTGTCCTGGGCTCACTCTGCCACTGGAATCAAGCTATCCTGGCTGAAGAGGGGTGAAACCCTGAAACCGGTCCTAGGATGCTTGGTTCCGGTCCAGGGAGGACCTGGCTTGGCAGTTCGGGCTGGACTGTTCCCATGAGGCACAGGGTCAAGACTGATTTGCATATGGCAAGGTCTAAACTGGGTTGGCATGGTGAGCAAAATATTAATGGATTTAACCCAGATCTCTTGACTGGTGGTGAATGTTTTGATTTGTTCTGCATTCCGTCCATTAATTGTGTCTTTGGCTTTCTCGCCCTAAGTGCGCCAGGTATGCCCAGACGTGGGTCCTGGGCTCACTGTGCCACTGGAAGCAAGCTATCCTGGCTGAAGTTCGGGCTGGACTGTTCCCATGAGGCACAGGGTCAAGACTGATTTGCATATGGCCAGGTCTAAACTGGGGTGGCATGGTGAGCAAAAGAATGATGGATTTAACCCAGATCTCTTGACTGGGGGTGAATGTTTTGATTTGTTCTGCATTCCGTCCATCAATTGTGTGTCTTTGGCAACTAATGCAGGGCAGGTGCTCTAACGCCCGCCCCCAACCCTCTTGATGCCACTGAACTGGCTGGACCACTGATAACTACGATCTTGCAGCTTTTGCATAAGATTGTAAATAATGGGTTAATATTGTGGGAAGGCAGGAGCTGCACGCATTTTACGTAGATTATCTCCTGCACATAGTTTTTTGCTTGCAGTCACACATTTGGCTTTATGTTGACGGTACATTTTCTGCTTAAAAACTGGGCAAAGCTCCAATTGAATGTCTTAATGAGTGGTCCAAATGATATGTTAATTAATGGTATAAATACGCTGATATGTTGCAGTACCCAATGACAATTCATCTTCATATATTTGGCCCAGGTTCCAAAAATAAAAAAAACGAATTGAACTGTGCTCCGTGGTTGAGGCAGTTCAAGATTATTGGACAGTCAAAAGGGCAGAATGAAGTTGCAATTCTATTCATCCTTTTGCAAGTAAACAGCTTTCTGCATAAGTGGAACTTATGTGCCCAATACCAGATGCTACGTCAAGCAACCAAATATATACACATTTAAATTCTTAAGCACAATCAGAGAACACTACACAGATGGTTTCAAAGAAACTGTACCTAAATTGATTACGATAAAAATGATCTGCTGCAATTGTTTCTGTCAAAAGGGAGAACAGAATTTGTCCCAATGTGTCACTCTGCCCACTCATGCAGAGAACCCAGCTGCTGGGACAGATGTTACTCCGAGCACTTTATTTTAGGGTCATTAAAAATGGTTACAGGGGTTAGTCGTTCACTGCTTTATAAATTGTGCTTAGGAGCCAAACTCAACAGAAATTAGAAAAACATCTTTATAGTCGATAAGAAGGAAAGTTACATGTCAGATCACATCTACAGTACGAGATGCCTACTTGTGAAAGCAAGAAGACGCGATGTATAACATACAGAACAGAATCCACTACCGAAAAAAACAACGTTCAGTGCAGACGTTCAGTATCCATAATTAGGACATCTGTCTCTGATTTAATGTAATGATATTGGAAATATCTATGTAGCTAACTTGACTGATAATTTAGTTTAAAAGTATTGGGGGTTTTTGCCATTTAGAAGTGTGTACCGATAGCAGCCCAGGTAAGACAGAATTTTGCAATTTTTCTGTCTTGGATTTAAATGTTAAAGAACATTCCATAAAACTCCTGAGTGCAGGTAGCATGTAAAGAGTAGACGTGGACTTTTAGGACCGACTGACTAACAAAGCAAGTGCAGATTTAACACTTTTTGGAATTCACAAACATGTATGTGGAAAGCGGTGCCAGGCATAGGTTTCTATGTTTAATTCTCCGAATTTAATGTGACAGTCCTTGTAGAATTCTATTCCCACTGTGCGCAGTTGTTAATATGACATCACGGATGTGCATAGTTTTGTGCAAACACACATCTTTTTTTGTCGATGGGGAAAATATTTATATTTAGGCCTACCTTTCCAGCTCAGTCGTCGCAAAACCTTATGCAATCATCAGAAAAATTGATTGCAAGAGTGCCACTGAGAGAGGGACTTAGGCTTCGTCCACGTGTTGTTTTTTGAGTAGGGCATTTGGGGCATATCATCAACAATCGGCGATAATTATTGCTAAGCGCACTTAGCGCTAGGATAATTATTGCCGGCTATCGCTTGTTTTTATCGCGGAGATAGCCCGCTATCAGCGATGCTTATTTCCAGAGAGATACAAATAACCGAGTTAGCTGCCAAATGTGCAACTATCGCTGGGATTCCAGCGATAATTGCTGCTTTTCGCCCGAAAACGGACGCAAAAGCGGCCATAATTTCATAGCGCCGCCTTTAAGATATGCCCCTTGGTTTGGAAGACGTTATGCCTCCATTGAATTGCACGTTTTGCGTTATGAGATAACATACAGTCAATACGGTAGGCTGGAGTTGGTTATGGCGAAAGGCCAAAAATAAAGGCTATAGGTTTGATTGTTTCACAAGGAAAATGTATGTCTGACACTGTAGGTCGGATCTGTTTGTGATGAAACTTATTGCAAAGGCTGGAGGCCTGGCTTATTTATTGTGAAAAGCAAAGACAACCCTTCCTTAACGGTGGGTTGGTACTGCCCTGGTTTACAGGCCATGCAAAGATATCTTGCTACAGGAAATGTCACAGATTGTCACAATAGGAAAAGTTTTTATGTGTTGGTTACCCTCTTTCACAAACCCAGGGTGTAACTTTCACAGTGAGTATCTTTGTTAGAGACTTTTGAGAGCGGTTGTATTTTTGTTTTGCCAACAGTAATATTATGAATGTTTATACATTTATAACTCCCAGTAAATATGCAATACAGTAGACCTTGTTGGTTACGGTGACAAGCCACTAGCAAAGGCTGCAGATCTTATGGGTTCATTGGGAAAGGTTATGTCAGATTTAATAGGTCTGCCCTATTCATTTTGAATAGTTATGACAAAGCTGGCAGGCCTCACTTGCTTATCTGTAAAATCACAAACTGCTTTTAAATGCGAATTGTTTATACACTGTGCTAAAGACTCGAGTCAGGTATTTTGGAGGCATTTTACATTGTTTTCCCAACTGTAATTTTGTACATATTTTTACTTTTTTATGGTATAATAATAATAGTCGCCATGTAGGACTATGTTGGTTATGATGGCAAGCTAACTATCAGGGCTACAGACCTGATCCGTTCATTATAAAAAGTTATGAGGAAGGCAGTAGGCTTGACATACTTACTGTGAAAAGCATATGATAAAATCACTAGGCATTTAAGGGTGGGTTGTAATTACTTTGTATTAATGTCTATAGACATTCATTTCTTAGAATGAATCCTACGGACTCCCATAGCAGGCACATGTTTTGGTGTTCGTCACCCTCCCTGATACCCTGTAGTAAAATTAAATTTACACCTTGGGAAGCCTTATTGGAAGTTCTAAGGATAAATAATATTTTATTTTTTCGAGCTTTAATTTTGTACATATTTGTAATTTTATAAGTTTATGCCTGATGGGAAAGCTGGTGCGCAATACAGTACGTCTAAGTAGGTTATGATGACACACTAGTTATAAAGGCTATAGTCCTGTTTGTTTCACTAAGAAATGTAATGCCTGATACCAAAGATCTGATACATATGATATAGATAGATTTATCAAAGCCAGTATGCCTGACTTATTCATTGTCAAAATAATGTGTTAAAGTCTATAGGCCGTTAATGGTGAATTTGTATTATACTGTGCTGCAGGCAGTAGGCAGGCATTTTGTTACAGGGAATCTTGGATTTTCATAATAGGCATGGGTTTTTGGCATTGGTCGCTGCTTTTGAAAACCCATAGGGGTAAAAAGATTTTCACTGTGATATTACTTGATGAGAGGGGTTGTATATTGTCTTGCCTTTTGCGAGGAGTGAAATATTGTTTTGCTAACTGTAATTTTTTATGTTTTTAATTTATTATCTGTCGACCTGCTGGTTGATAGCCTATACACATTTGTCTGTGTTGGTTATGATTTTTGTCCTCATATCACCATCATGTCTGCCAACCCCAGTTCTAACCATCACTCAGTCTATTGCATTCACGTTGTTTCCACCACACTAGAGTTAGCCGACCAGGCTGCAATCCTAAGCGGTACCATTGGTGTAATCATTGCATCTTATGTGCATTCAGCAGTAGTTCACTTTAATCCAGACCATCTAATAAACACATCCCAAAGTGCCGACTTCCTCCCCTGAGAACCTTCCATACACATACGGCAAGTCCATTTGGCCGCCTTAATCAAATCATTACACTCGGGGATACAGGGTCAATCCAGTGTTTACAGATCTCCTTCCTTGCTAGTAATATCAAATAGCAAATAAGGGCAATTTGATCCCTACTCAATATGTGATGTATCCACCCCCAATAAACCAATACGGGGTTTAATACGGTGTCGACCCCCGGGATGTCTTTTAAGATGGACTTGATATTTACCCAAAATGTCTTAATTCCGTGACAGGTAAAAAAAAGGCATGTTTGTCATCCGCTTTCATTGTACCGCATCTATTACATATTGGGCATAGCTGTGCTATAAACATTGCAATTTTTGGGGGAGTCCAGTAGAATCTATTAATAGTAAAAATGTGATTTCACTTTAAGTTCACACGCTTAACGATCAAGTTTAACAGTTTCAGGAAATTATTACATATCGGTTGCGTGTCCACTCTGTGAAAAATATCCTCCCAGATCGCGTATGGTGCCAACACGTTTTAATCCTCGGCATCCAGGAGCTTCCAATACCAGAGGGCAACTTCCTTTCTTTTGAGTCTCCCATCTTGAAGAGAGGACTTGAATTCCCAGTCCCCTCTTACCTCAGAGGTCGAAGTTGCAAACCAGAAGGAAAGCTGCACATATTTACACCTAGAGAGTGTGCCTCGGGTTTTGTCTTTCAAGACCTCCCATGGAAATATTCCCTTCTCTGTCATCAAATCACCCCAAAACTCTTCCCCTGACTGCCCTAAAGGAAGACGCAGCCCATCCTTCATGCGTTCTGGGGGAATTCCAAATGGGGGCGAAATTAGAGCAATACCCTCTATTAAGTGTCTTCCTCATCTTACACCAAAGTTTTAATGCCGTCTTTAAAACCTTAAACTGAACTTTACCGGTAAACCTGCAGGCCTTATTAGTTCTCTTGGAAACCTTATAGTTTCAATTTGGTTGTTATAAAATGTTGTGATAAAATCTGTAGACTTAGTTTTTGTGAAATTCACAATGCGGCCCCCGGGGGAAGTAAGACCAACGGTCTAGTCTTCCCCCGGGGAATTCGCGCAATGAAGGACAGGGGAGGAAGGGGTGGGATTAGGGTTGGGGTCCGCAGGGAGAGGTTAAAGGGGCTGGGAGAGGAAGTCCTTCCTCTTCCTTCCCCAGCGCCTCAGGGAACAGTTAGGCGTGCTTTGGGGCTTCGGTGCGAGCGTTGGTGGCGGGCGTGTTCCTGCGGTGCGGGCGGCGTAGAGCCTGGTTGTCCCGTGATCGGGGGGCTCGTGTGGCGACATCGGAGCGGAGTCTGGCAGCGGGGCTGCAGGAGCGGCGACGAGTGGCGGCCTGGTTGCGGGTCGGCTGAGGAGCGGCGGGTGACGGCGGAGGCGGTCCGGAGGTAATGGAGGTGGGGGGAGCCAAATGCCCGATGATGCGGCGGTGCGCGCTGCGTTGCAGCTCCTGGGGCGTGCGGGGAGGGCTGATTTATTGCGGCCGGGGGTCCTTGAGCAGGCATGAGTGGGCGTGGCCAGGGCACCGCGGGCGGCAACAGCGGGGGTGGCGGCAGCAGTGGCAGCGTGCCAGGAGGAACCCCCTTCCAAGCGTGTGGCAGCGTCGGCGCGGGGGGGGCAAGAAGGGTGGGCCCGGGTGAGAAGCTGGGTGACAGGCGTCTGAGCCTCCCTGCGCTGGGGCCCGGGGGGGTTTGCGGGGGGGTGGGGCGGGGGGGGTGCTGCTGCGGGCAGGGATGCGTCGGGAGCTTCCCCTGGGGCGTCCTTGGCGGGGGGTCGGAGGGCCTGGGGGGGTCAGTGGTGTCGGGGCGGGGGTGCGGGGCGGCCCTGGTGGTCTATAGCGACGACAGTGAGTTGGAAGGGGATTTGGAGGAGCCGGTGGGGGAGGAATGTTCCCTCTATTTATCTGGCAGTGAGTCGGCGGGGGGGAGGGAGGGGGGGAGGGGGATCGCCCCTCGGGTGTCTCGGGTGGGGGCAAGGGGAAGGGCGGGGGGCGGGGGGGTGCAAGGGCAAGGGACCGGCGAGGGAGGCGGGGGGGCCCGGGGGGGCGGCAGACACCTGGTATCGCCGGGGGTGTGGGGCGGGGCCGGGGGGCGAAGGCGGCGGGTGAAGGCGAGGCCCGGTGGGGGGACCGTTGGGAGGGGATGTCGCTGGAGGAGCGTATTCGGGAGCAGCGCCGGCTGATTGAGGAGACGGAGCGTCGGTGGGAGGAGATGTGCGCAGCCAGGGATGGGGGGCACACACAGGGGGCGCGGGCGGCGGACCAAGGCGCGGCGGGCGCGAGCGGTGCTGGGCCGGCGGGGGGTGGGGCGCGGGCGTTGGGTCTGGGTGGATGAGTTAGGGACTGACTTGACGTCTCAGAGACCTGGTGGCGCTGGGGCCCCCTCGGACCGTGACGGTACGGGGGGGGATCCAAGCCAGCGCTGTTGGCTGGCAGAGGCCGGGGTGGGCCGGCGGGGCGCATGACGGCCTCCAGATGCCGGGGCGAAGCAGCAGGGGGGTCCGCGGCGGCCTGCCCTCCATCGAGGGAGCGGGCATCGTTGGCGCCGGAGTATGAGTTTGTGCAGGGCGAAGAAGGGAAAGGTGTGAAGAGAGTGATGCGGGAGGTGCGACTGGAGTCTGGTGCATGTGACGTGGATGAGGAGCTGGATTACGAGTCAGAAAGTGAGGAGCTGGAAGAGGGTGAAGTGCGGGATGAGCGTGGGCTGGCGGCAACGCAGAAGTTTGGTGTGTTACAGGCGCAGAAAGCAAGCTGCAGCACGGCGCCAGCGGTGAAGAAGAAGGCCCCGACTCCCGGCGGACGGGTCCAGGCGGCGCCACGCACTTTAACAGGTGAGGGAGCGTGGTGGGGGGTGTGGGATGGGGGGACAAAGGGGGGGGTAGGAGATCCTGCAGGTCAGTGGGGGTGGGGGATGGGTCAGTGAGGGAGGAGGGAGTGGTGGCGCAGCAGACGGTTCCAGCCAAGGCGGCGGCCCCGGAGGGGGAAGGAAAGCGGCTTGTGGGGGCCGGGGTGCAGACGGACAAGGAAGGGGAGAAAGACGGGAAAGACGAGGGGGGGGAGAAGCATAAGAAGAAATTGCCCTATATGGGCCTCGCGATGCCTTTGGGGTCGCATTTGTCGGAAAAAACGAGGGCGAGGATCTGGAAACATGAGTATGTGGATGTGTTCAAGCTATTGCATCGGGAGATACAGGCTAAGGAGGGGTCTAAGGAAAAGGAGTGGGAGTTGACGAGGCGGCCGCGGGTACCGGTGAATATGGAAAATTGGACGTCGGCCTTTTTGATTAACGCAAGCATCTATTGTGAGAAACATCAGGATAGGGCGATCGCGTTGTTCAAATATATGGACATCATCCGCAAGGCGCAGATGCACTTTGGGGGTTTCGCGTGGCTCAGTTACGACGAGGAGTTTCGGGCACGGATCAGCGTGAATCCTGACAAGCCCTGGGGCGAGGTAGATCAGGAATTGTGGGTGCAATGGATGTCTTCAACGCAGTCCTCGGCGTCCACACATACCGCTAGCGACCTCCCGGTGTCGTACCGGCCTTTTCAGGCCCGTCCCGCCTCGACAGGGGCGGGTGGAGGATCTGGTGGGGCAGGCGGAGCAGGAGGACAGGCTGCCGCTGCAGGCGCATCTGGACAGCCGGCAAAGAGTAGGGGAGCCAACACGGGGGCTTGCTGGAATTTTAACAAGGGTTTCTGTACTCGCCACCCAAGTTCAAGCATGAGTGTTCTAAGTGTGGGGGGCGGCACCCGGTCACAACCTGCTTTACACTGGCCACTCCCTCCGAGCAGTGGCGGGTCACCAAGGGCAGAGGGCAGGCTGGGCCAAAGGGCTCCTACACCGGTTAGTGTGGAGGCCATGGGTCCGTGACTCTCCCGCTATCCTGATCGGGAGGCGGCATTGAAGTTGTTTTGGGGGTTCACGGAAGGGTTTCGAGTGGGGTACCAGGGACCGCGGGAGTCCAGATGGGCGGAGAATTTGCGGTCGGCGAAGGATTTGCCGGGGGTGGTTGAGGCGAAGTTGCGGAAAGAGGTTCTGGAAGGCAGGATCGCTGGCCCGTTTGACACGTGGCCGTTGCCGGAGCTCATCATATCCCCTTTGGGCGTTGTGCCGAAAAAGGAACCGGGGGAGTTTCGCTTGATCCACCACTTGTCGTGGCCTAAGGGGTTGTCGGTGAATGACTTCATCGCGGAGGAGGATTCTCGGGTGCTGTATGCGTCGGTGGATGATGCGATTGCGTTGGTGAGGTTGTGTGGGCGGGGGGCGGAACTGGCTAAGTGTGACATCAAGTCGGCGTTTCGCCTCCTGCCCATCCACCCGGCTGATTTTCCTCTGCTGGGGATGCAGTTTGGTGGGGCGATCTTTGTGGACAAGGTTTTGCCCATGGGTTGTGCGGTTTCCTGTGCGTTGTTCGAGACTTTCAGTTCTTTCTTGCAATGGGCCTTCACGGACCGGGCGGGGCACCGGCTGGTGTCCCACTATCTGGATGATTTCCTGTTCGTCGGGCGCGGACAGTCAGGGGAATGTGGGGAAGCGCTGGGGCAGTTTCAGAAGATGGCCGGGGAGTTTGGGGTTCCTTTGGCGCCGGAGAAGACGGCTGGGCCGAGCAGTTGTTTGGCGTTCTTGGGGATCGAGTTGGACTCCGTCGAGTGGGTGGCGCGCCTGCCCCGGCGGAAGGCAGAGGAGATGCAGGAATTCTTGGGCCAGGTGGTGTTGCAGCGGAAGATTGATTTGCGATCCGTCCAGCGGTTGTTGGGCTTGTTGAATTTTGCGTGCCGGGTGGTGCGGGCTGGCAGGACCTTCTGCAGGCATTTGGGGTTGGCCATGTCGGGGGCCGTGTTGCCCCACCACAGAGTGCGGATTTCCATGGGTGTCCAGGCGGATCTGCGGGTCTGGCGCGGGTTTTTGAGCAACTTCAATGGGGTCTCCTTGGATTTCGCGGATGACAACATGGTGTGGCAGGTACAGATCTTTTCGGATGCGGCGGGTGCTCGTGGCTTTGGTGTTTTCTGGGACGGGAGGTGGTGTGCGGAGCAGTGGCCGGCGCACTGGTTGGTGCAGGGCAGGAGTATTGCGTTTTTGGAGTTCTTTCCGCTGGTGGTGGCACTGTAGGTGTGGGGACAGGAATTCCAGAACAGATCTGTACTTTTCCACGTGGATAATCGCACAGTGGTTGACCTGGTGAATCATCAGAGGGCGAGGGACCTGCGCGTGCTGCGCTTGCTGCGAAGTTTCATGCTGCTGTGCTTGCGTTTCAATGTGCTGTTTCGCGCGAAGCATGTGCCGGGCGCTAGCAATGACATTGCGGATGCATTGTCTCGTTCGCAGTGGCAGCGTTTCCGAAGGTTGGCGCCTGGAGCGGATTCTGTCAAGACCAAGGTGCCAGAGGGTCTCTGGAGCTGGGGGGAGTGAGAGTGGTGAATCTGGTGGAAAAATCGGTGGCAGAGTCCACGCGGCGGACGTACCGTCTGGCATGGGTGGAGTTGGGTGTGTTTCTGGGTTGGTCGGAGGACGCCTGGCGGATGTCTCAACGGGAGTGTGAGATGGGTGTGATGCGGTATGTGTTGCACTGCATGGACAAGGGACTGTCGTCCGTGACGATTGCAGGAAAATTGGCGGGGATTTCTTTCTATGGAATGATCTATTTGGGTTTTGATCCAGCCAGGAGCGAGTTGTTGAGTAGGATGTTGAAGGGCTGGAGCAGGGAGCGGGGAGGGCAGGGGGGGGCACCTGTGCGCGAGGCCATTACGTTTGAGTTGCTGGCGGTTGTCTTGGCGGAGTTGGGTGCTTGTTGTCATGACTTGGCGGAATTGGCGTTGTTTCGTTTGGGTATGACTTGGATGTTTTTTGGGGCTTTCCGGGTTTCAGAGTTGTTGGGGGGTAGGGGGAGGCCGGGGTTGAGGTTTGAGGATGTTCGACTGGATGGGTCGCGGCTGGGGATTTGGCTGGGGCGGTCCAAAACCGATCAGGCTGGGAGAGGCGTGTGGGTTTGGCTGCATGAGTCTGGGGAGGTGGGTGTCTGCCCGGTGCGAGAATGGAGCAGTTTTTGTGGTCAGAGCGGACGGAGCATGGGTGAGATTTTCTGTCACGTGTCCGGGAAGAGGGTCACGGCCTTTCAGCTGTTGGCGGTGTTGCGCATGGCATTGAGGCGCCTAGGTAGAAACCCGGCTGCGTATGGGACGCATTCCTTCCGGATTGGCGCGGCGACGGCGGCGGCGCGGCTGGGTTGGTCCTGGGATAGGATCCGGCGGATTGGCAGATGGCGGTCGCGCTGTTGCGAGCGGTATGTCAGGAAGTAGGGCGCGAGGGCGCGGCGGCTGCGAGAGCGTGGCTCTGTTATGTTTCGTTCTAATGCTCCTTTTTTCTTCGTAGGTTGTGTTGGGGGTCCGGGATCCAAGACGGTTACCTGGATAGTTGGACACTCTTTCGTGCATTGGGCCTCTAAGTTCTCTGACAGGCAGGTGTACGGGCATAACCTGGGCCTGAGAAGCAGCAGCCATGAGGTGTTTTGGTGGGGCCGGAGTGGGATGCGCTGGGGGGACCTTTTGCCTTGGCTCACGAAGAAAGTATCGCAGAACGGCTGTCCGGACTTGCTTGTTATCCACCTGGGGGAGAATGATCTGGTGCGGCAATCAGCGGTGTCACTGATTTATCTGATGCAACGGGACTTGGAAGCAATGAAGCGCAATCTGGCTGGCGCCTGTATTGTGTGGACAGAATTCATTCCTCGGCGGATCTGGAGGGGGGCGTTGAAGCCCGCTGCGGCGGAGCGAGCCTGCCGGAAATTGAATAGTTTTCTGTGAAAAGAGTGGGATCAAAGTGCTGGCGCACCCTGGTCTACGGCTTGAAGAACCCTTGCTTTTTAGGGATGATGGAGTGCACCTTTCGCACATGGGAAACGCTTATTATATGATGGAGTTGAGGGATCTCATGAGTGGTTTGTGGAATGAGTCTATCTGGTGTCTGAGGGGGTGAGAGCGAAAGGTGCACTCGTGAGGGGTGGGGCAGGTAACCGCCCTCTGGGGGTTGCCTGGTTGGCGAATTGGGGAGGGGGGAGGAGTCCATGATGGGCATACTCACCCTTCCAGGGAGGGGGATACTGGTGAAAGGTGGGGGTGCGTCAGATCAGTGTACGATGAATGGAGAGGATGGGAAAGTTTGGAAGAGAAGTGAGGAAGCGAATGGGATAGGTGAGGAGGTGCTGTGTGAAGTGGGGATGGAGTATTTGGAGTCTGGGAGAGTATGGGAAGTGAGAAGTTATGTTGTTGGGGATTGTTGGGGGGATTGTGTTATGTTTGGTTATGATTGTCCAACCCTGTCCTAATAAAATGGCCTTTTACGCTAACTTACCTGGCGTGGACTGATTATTGCGCGATGCGGCCCCCGGGGGAAGTAAGACCAACGGTCTAGTCTTCCCCCGGGGAATTCGCGCAATGAAGGACAGGGGAGGAAGGGGTGGGATTAGGGGTGGGGTCCGCAGGGAGAGGTTAAAGGGGCTGGGAGAGGAAGTCCTTCCTCTTCCTTCCCCAGCGCCTCAGGGAACAGTTAGGCGTGCTTTGGCCACCCGCCCACCCTACAGTTGGGGGATTTGGTTCGGGCATTTAAGTTTACCAGCGTGCCAGTTTAGGACGGGTTGGGGGAGAGTGCGGAGCGAATTGGGGAGGGGGGAGGAGTCCATGACGGGCATACTCACCCTTCCGGGGATGGGGATACTGGTGAAAGGTGGGGGTGCGTCAGATCAGTGTACGATGAATGGAGAGGATGGGAAAGTTTGGAAGAGAAGTGAGGAAGCGAATGGGATAGGTGAGGAGGTGCTGTGTGAAGTGGGGATGGAGTATTTGGAGTCTGGGAGAGTATGGGAAGTGAGAAGTTATGTTGTTGGGGATTGTTGGGGGGATTGTGTTATGTTTGGTTATGATTGTCCAACCCTGTCCTAATAAAATGGCCTTTTACGCTAACTTACCTGGCGTGGACTGATTATTGCGCGACCGTGAGACCGCGTGATACCCGCTAAAGAATTAAGGCTTTAATTGGGGGTAAAGTCTCTGTCTGGACCATGGTGCACCATTAATTTAGTTAATTAGCGGAGCCTGTGCAGACTGAGACTGTGCACTCAATAAAAAAGCACTCTCCTCAGCGAAGGAGTAAACTCTGACATTTTGTACCTATGCTGATGTGAGAGTATTAGTGAAAGTCAATGCTACAGGTTGCAACCGCAGCTCCACCTGGGTGGCTAGCCTCTCTTCAAAGAGGGGATGCCTAGGGTCCCTCATGCCCCTATCCAAGATATGTCCTTGGGAGCATACTGACTGTGCATCCCCTCTATGTGGCACACTGTCAATGTGGCTCTGACAGGTTTTTTGCCTCTTTGTTCACCTCTGTAATACGGCACAAGCACAAAGGCAGCATGTTGTCTTGTTCACATTGGACTTTTCCCTCAAACAAATGGGGAAATTCCCCCTCTTGATTTTTCTAGGTACAAGGTATGTGCATCGTGATCCATACCATAGAAGGTGCTGTGCAATCATCTGCAGCTATTCTATAATACAAAAGTGCTCTGGTGGTACTAGGAGTGGGTGTATTGCCATTTGCAACCCAAGGGAACTTTGTGTCACAGTGTCCGCCCGGTATCTGTTGTGTTTTCTGCCCCAATTTGGAGATCAGATTGGGGATAAAACGGCACTCTGCCCAGTGGGCCAGAAAGACTCTTTGTGGTCCTGGTAAGGAATGCAGCTTAATGCCATGATGATTTATTTTTAGCAAATCCTGGAGTCTAGTGGGTTTTCTGCCCTCTGAGGTGGGCAGAATGGGGGTGTCACCTCAATTTGACAACTCCAGAGGGATAGAAACACTGATGAGGCCTTTGGAGAGCTCCCATTTTTCCAGCTCCCTGGTGGTCCAATTTGTGGATCTCTGCTTGATGAATGGCACCTTTTGCAACATTTCCGATGCAGGGATCCATTAAGATGAAGTACTATTGAAAAGGGCAGATTCTCACCTTTCCAACAACCCTTCCAATTGTGATTGATGCTAGGAGGGGGTGCACTGTGCTCTTGACAACTCAACATTGTGAAAGAGTAAGGAGTCAACAGCTCCTTCTACTTTCACTTTCAATATTGAGGACATCAGCAATCGTTATTTCCAAGAAAGCTCTTCCACAGCAGCCAAAGGTTAGAGCTATACTGGGAATCAATCTGGTGCAATCCCTAGAGCGATTTCCTGCCTTTCAACGGGAGGACATAATGTTCACATTACCTGCACTGTGTAGGTACTGCAGAGTAGGCAAATTTCTCCCCCTTCTTAGTAAACTGGTTATAGGAAAAAGCCTTTTTAGGGTGAATTATCATTACACTATTTCTAAAGCCTGTGGGTCACACATTTTTTACATGAATTCTCACATATTACCTTTGCAGGCAAGGATTTTTGCCTACTAGAGGTAGACGATTCACACAATAATAATTCTTGCAGGAATCTCAAAAGTTTTCTTTCAGGATCTTGTAATCTAACAAGTTCATTAAAGGTACATGTTTTTATCTTCATGCAGCCACATTCAGGGACTTTGAGGCAACTCTCTGCTTCCATTGGGTTGTATGAGTACCACATGTGCACATTTGACTGAAAATGAATGCTCGCTATGGCAAAGACTGCTGGGCCAGTTCTTTACATTTCTTTTTTTTTATTTTTTTTTTTTTATTAGTGTTCCACAAACCATCATTTACAATGTATCACTGACATAGAACAGTGCAAATCACATATATCTCATTTCTGTGATATCAACTTATACAAAACTTATATAAATTAAACATCAAAATAATCTTTTAAAGGACGCCAAATTGTAAGACCTAAATTTCTTTTACGAGGTTTTTTTAACAAATATATACTAGTTTCAGTATTATACAAAGTAAAAAGCTTAGATCGCCATATGTCAAAACTCGGGGCTTGTGGTTGCAACCAGGCAGTAGCTATGGATAAGCGGATTGTGGCGGCGATAGTAAAAAGAAAAAAACGAAACTCAAATAGAGGGTGCCCCTCAATGATTTCATCTCCAATACCCAGTAGAATTAGCTTTGGTGAAAGTACTACAGATTTCCTAAGAACATAGCCAAGAAAGTTTGAAATTTGATTAAAAAAAGATGTTAAAGATGAACATGCATAAAAGACATGCAATAAATCGGCCTCTCTTGCTTTACAACGGAAGCATTCACCGGAGTTAGAATATGAAGATGAATTACCCCATTTCATCATCACAGCCGGAGTGTGATATAAATTAAAAATAGTCTTATATAATTGTGTTTTTAAAGATGCAGAAAAAAAAATCATATGGGCCATTTTAATAGATTCTTGAATATTGATAGAGGCAGATGTTAACTTGCCTGACCATTTCTGATTAGTTTTATCAATATCATCTATACGATAAGCTAATAAGTGTTTGTAGATAGTTCCAATAGGAGGTTGTAATCTAATAGCATCAATAACATCATTTGAAGACAATGGCATGGTATGTTTATATAAGAAATCCCGAATCTGTAAGTATTTAAAGAAATGATTGTTATCTAAATCAAATTGTATTCTAATTGTATCAAAAGAAAGAAGGGAACCATCAACAGAGACGAAGTCGCCAAGACATATAATACCTTTAGAATGCCAGCATCGTGCAACCACATCTCCAAAAATTGACGGCAATAGGAGTGGAGCCCTGAATGGGGTATATATTGTGAATTTAGGCATATTACACATTTTCCTGAAACTTTTCCAAGTGTTAAAGGCAGATATAATAGTTTTAAACCGTGTGTGTTTGTAATAGCTACTGTCAAAATTAGAAATCAGACAACTTTTTGCAGATGGACCAAAAGTAATATGGTAAATCGATGGATTTTCTGCCATGTTAGGTATTGCCTCTCCGGTCAGGAGGATACGCATTCTTAAAAGTAAACATGACATCTGGTAGAGAGCGAAGTCTGGTACCCCCCAACCCCCACGAACAGGAGGGAGTGTCATGAAGCGTGAAGCTCTGCGTATTTTTCCAGGAGCCCATAAATATTTTTCACAAATTGACTGTAATTGGCGAATTTTGGGTCTGGGGACTAATAAAGGGACAGCACGAAAAAAATAAAGTACTCTGGGTAATATAATCATTTTGAGTAAATTGACTCTGCCGACCAAAGTGAGATATAAACTCTGCCAAGATTCCAATGCCTGCTTCGTTTTATCCAATATATCAATCCAATTGGTATTAACGAGTTCCTCCAGATTAGGCCTAATCTTAATGCCTAAATAGACCACTTCCTCCATAATCCTGTTGTCAAGTACAAGAGTTTGATCTGTGCACAAACACTGTGTTTTGGAATTGTTAAGTTTATAACCAGAATATTTCCCAAAAGATTCTGCTAACAATTCAATGGATGGTAAAGCCGAGTTCAAATCAGATGTGACAACGGCGATGTCATCGGCATACGCCAGAACCTTATACTTCACCTCATTAGCAATAAAAGGAGGAATCTGTAGGCTAAGCTCGAGCATTTTAACGAAGGGATTGATATAAAAAGCAAAAAGAATTGGAGAACAAGGACAGCCTTGCCGCGTCCCTCTTCTAATCTTAACCTCCTCAGATTTAAGGCCCATAGCGCAGATCCTAGCAGTTGGGGACTGATAAAATATCTGGAGTGCCAGAAGAAATTTAGTGCTAAATCCCAGACGTGTCATAACCTCCCACAAAAATTTCCAAGAAACGCGGTCAAAGGCCTTCTCGGCGTCGAGCAGGGCAAGACCCAGAATTCTGGACTCAGCCTGCGCGGCGTCGAGAAGAGCGATGACCCTATTGACATGATCTACCGTCCCACGCCCCGGCACAAAACCATGTTGTTGTAATGAGACCAGTCGTGCAACGTGAGGAGCCATGCGATTTGCTAATAGTTTCGCATAGAGTTTACCATCACAATTGAGGAGCGATATCGGGCGGTACGACCCGGGTTGATCGGGGGATTTCCCCTTCTTCGGGAATATGGCAATATGCGCAGCAGCCCATGATTCGGGAGGAGTACCCAACCTGGCTGCCTGAAAAGTATCCAACAAATCAGATCGAAGTTCTTTAAAAAAAGTCTTATAAATCTCTGATGGGAGAGAATCGGGACCCGCAGCTTTACCAGAGGGCAAATTAAACACTGCACGTTCCATTTCCTCATCAGAGAATGGAAGATCCAATTTTTCAGCAGCAGCGGGATCAAGTCTGTCCCATTCTAGAATAGGGAGCCCAAGGTCAGATGGGATATCATCATCACTTGACTGACTATAGAGTTCAGAGTAGAATTGATGAAAAACTTTCATAATAGTCGCGGGATCTTGAACTAATACCTGTTGGTCATTATAGATAGCCTTGATGTTAGATATTTGCTTTTTCGCCCGAACCCTCTGAGCTAAACATCTCCCGACTGTTTCACCGTATTCATACATTTGTTTTCGGTAGAGCTGATATTTAAGCGCAATCTCTTGGGCCCAAATAAGATTGATCTCCGCCTTACGATGAGCTAATTCATCAAGGCTATCTTTGGGGTCTATTGCAGCCTGTAGCTTAGTTATAAGCTCCAATTCCGCTTCCCGTAGATGAGTATATAACTGCATCAAATTTTGTTTCCGAGTTTTTTGCAGATGGAGCGCAAAACTAAGGACCTCGCCTCTGAAGCAAGCCTTAAAGGAATCCCAGACAACAGCAGGTTCTGCAGATCCGCGGTTAAGCTGAAAGAAATCTGGGATCCACTTTTTCATATGTGACACAAATGAAGTGTCAAACAGGAGCTTCCTATCAAAGGTGAAGATTTTATCAAGTCGTGTAGTAAGAACATTAGAAAAGGAAATAGTTACAGGGGCATGGTCAGATAACAATCTAGGATAAATGCGAATTTGACAATGGGAAGCCCAAGCAGCGGGGATAAGAAAATAATCCAATCGGAAAAACTTGGTATGTGGGGAGGAAAAGAAAGTATACCCGGGTGTCTGAGGATGTAAAAAATTCCATCCATCTACCAAACCATGGTCATCCATCAAATTCTTTAGTGCCTGAAAAACCTTAGGTTTACGACCCCTATATGGAGAAGAAAAAGGGCCTGCCCAGTCACTATCTAAGTGGATGTTAAGATCCCCGCAACAAAAAAGTGGAGAAGGCCATAGAGCGAGCTCACCATTTAGAAAATTCAAAATTTTTGGATCGTCATCATTGGAACCATATATTGTGCAGAGAGTAAATCGCTTGTTACCAATTAAACACTCAATAATAGCCCATCTGCCCTGTATGTCTGCTGAAATACGCTCAGTTTTAATTATAGAAGGGCGAGCTAAAATAGCCACTCCCCGTGTTGTGTCGGATTGTTTAGAGGCCACTAACAAGGCATACCCCAAATCATCTAACTTCTGTCGTACCGACCACGAAATATGTGTTTCCTGGATACATATAATGTCAGGATTAATAAGTTTCAACTCACTTTGCATCTTCCTACGTTTTTCATATCGATTAAGACCACACACATTATACGTGGCGATTGTTAGATTCAAACTAGCCATCAAGTTGAGAACCTAAAAGTCCTTTAATAAAGCTGATCAAAAATACCTCAAGTAACAAAACATAAAAATAAGAAAGATGGTTGCGGAACATATTTTTTCCCCCATTTCTCCCTTCACCCTCAACCCAGTCACCCCCCCCACCCAGTATACCACCCACCCGACTCTCATACCTCCCCCCTCCCAGCCTACCCACCCAATAATGAGGCTTTAGGACCATGGTCCTGATGATGGAGAGTTAGGATGGACTCACCCACGGTGCCCCCAAACACTAAAGTGGAATCAGACGTAACTACATAACTCCGTAATGGAAATAACAAACTAAATCTAATCACTATGCTATCTTCAGCCCAGAGGAGCTAGTTGTTCTTTATATTTCAATGTCCTTTATAGATCACATTTCATTTCTTTCCTGCTCCTCTTTTTATTTTCATTTTTTGAAGATACAGCAGCCCCCAAATACTACCACCGAGCTCATTTGCTGCTTGCTGCTCTTTTTATCTTCAGTACACTGCATTCTGTGCTGCCATTGCCTGTTGAAAGTTATTGTTCATATTGTAAGAGTGTTTTTAATCATTTTTACCACTTTATAATGGCCAAAACATTGGTTTTAAATGTGGCTGCCAAGTTGAAATTTAAAACAACAAAACACTATGTACAATACCATTGGAAGATGTCAGCAAACTGTTATGTTTAATTTTGCTGAGTGCTGAGTGCTAAAATGGGGATGTGAATTGATACCTATTATGTATTTGGAAGGGGGGTGTTGTGGGCCTCCATTCAAAGTACAGAATGTGTACCATATCTATCAATGGTTTGCAGCTGTCATTGCTCTAGCAGCCTATTGCTCCCCCTAGTTGGGGAGGTAACTCATTCACAAGAGCGAAGCAATTTTCTTTGGACCTCTGTGATTTGTGGGAACCATTTTCGGGGGCGTAGGCAGTGGTTCAAGGAAGGGAAGACCTAAAGGCCATCAAATCAGGTTAACATTAAAGTAATATCAGCCACTAAAATCACCTAAATAAATCTTCAAGACTGGCTGAAAGAAAATCATATCATCAGCACACGATTCCAGGGGGAACTTGTGTCCTTTTCTGTCCGCAGTGGGTGATGTAATCCTTCTAAAAACGTAGGTAGGAATCAATAAAGGCCACACTCAAGCTCAATGTGGCACATGTAATCTTGGAAATCTATAGAAATGAAGACAACCACATTCAAATAAACACCAGGGCAGATTTTGTGAAAAACCAGGAGCATAGTGAAAGAAAAGTGGCTATTGATGCCCTCCAAGCTGTAAAGAATTGAAAATTTGCCAAAACAGCAACCACAGAAAATATTAATCTCAGTTAAGTCTCACCATCAGAGAATTAAAAAATCAGCTCTAGTCAAGAATAGATGTTCTTCGGTGAGGAAATATGAGCCTGAATTAAATCAAAATGGCAGTAGTTAATTGACCAATTAAAAAGACAGTTTTGGGAAGATTTTGAAAACACAGCAATCAATGCCTTAGCACCCATGATCGATTCATGACGTAAAAACAAAAGAAAATCTGCCCATAGTAAGAGAAAACACGTTAGAATCAGTGGAGCTTAAAAATCATGTAGGAAAAGATAATGCAGATACTTATTCAGATATGTATATTGTGTCTCATACGTCTGCAGTTGGTTTGTTGCAATGGTGAAAGGATAAAATATCTCCAAAGGAAATTAATTAATTGCAGAACGGGGCTACAAAATAATAACCTGATTCTTCTTTGTAATCCAGTTCTTCAGAGCGGTCATCTGCTTTCCTATGAATCTCTAGCAATGAAACAGGATAGCAGACTAGCAGAAAAGTGAGAAATTAATAGGAAAGAAGCACCACCACAGAATTACTCCAATGACAAATATCAAAGGTCCTATCAATGCAAGTTATTAAAACAAAAATGATACCAATCCTAAAATTCCCAGATGATCTTTGGGAAAATTTGCTATATATCAGAAAGCAGGTCATCATGCTGGAAAATCCATAGGAATTACTTAGTTGCCAGACCTGGGTAAATCAACATTCCAAATAGTGCAGGTGTCAACATGAATTTATCAAGCCTAATGAATTCTATCAAGCCCAACCTTGAGGAACAATCATGGTGAACATCATACACTTAAAGGGAACTACTGAAAGCAAGCTAAGAATTTCTCAAACTACATCTTGAAAACACTAAGGATCATGTTTATGACCCGATTTGTATTGCTCTTGCACCCCGCAATGTGGTGCGAGAGCAGCAGCAAAAACATTAAGTCAGATGTTTGAAGCCGAGCAAAGCCATTTTCAATGGCTTAATATATCTGGAGTAATGCAACTCAGCAAAAATCG
This sequence comes from Triturus cristatus, assembly GCF_964204655.1. Taxonomy (NCBI): domain Eukaryota; kingdom Metazoa; phylum Chordata; class Amphibia; order Caudata; family Salamandridae; genus Triturus; species Triturus cristatus. The sequence continues at coordinate 356,671,775 of NC_140589.1, read as the reverse complement.
CTGAGTTGCATTACTCTGTGCAAGGGAGGAGTTCCATGGGCATTGAATGGGTGCTCCCAAGCAACTCACATGCTTTTTATACAATTCTAGATTTATCAAACCTGGCAAATGTGGTAATGCACCAAAAAGATATGCCTCCCCAAGAGCGGTGTAAATAGGACAAATATCTTTATTTCTCCTCATGTCTCCCTCTTTCCATGTGTGCTGCATTCTGCAGCACACATAGATAGAGGAAAAAGTCTCTCAGGATTGTTTTTGTGCAGGAAAGTGCCCTGTCCTGCATGAAAAATGATCCTGCCAACAACAAAGGTGCCTACATTGGGGCTAGGCTGCCAAAACTGAGCCAGCCCAAGGGAAAAAGGACATGAATGTGCCATATTGGATAAATGCAGTACATACCTGGACTTCCCTGTGATGCAGGGTAGAACAGCAAGGTGACTTGCTGCGCTGCACTGCACTGCACAACAAAAGTCATAAATATGCCTCTTACATACTCTGGATGCAAAAAGAGCGATGCACTCTTCTGCTTCTCGCTAGGGGTGGGTGCAATGTTCCGTACCGCCACCTTAATTGGTCAAATTGTGATGATTCTGTATTACTCTTGTCATGTGCAGTTCCAGGTAAATTCCACCAATCGCCACATAGTTGAATTTTTCCTCAGGCACAGATCCACAACAGTAAGTTAGCAAGCAATATTTGGCATCCAGGGAGATTTTTCTAACGCAGGCTGTCAGAAGGTTGCTGCTCAAGTAGAAAATCTACTCCAGAGGCCGCAAAATCAACTCGAGCAGCTGTGCCCTCTGGTGCGGCTCATGGTGCCATTCGCACTGAGTTTTTAGTGTAAAATGTACTACCAGTGCTATATCACAGCGTGAGGTGCACAACGTGCCTATTTTTGCAGAATCTCATGGAGGTTTCATGTAACTCAGCAAACACAAAGAGATGATGCATGGAGTGCTGAAACTTTTCAGACACTCACCCCCAGTCACAGATCTGGGTTAAATCCATCATCGTTCTTTAGCTCACTTCTCCACCCCAGTTCAGACCGTGCTATATGCAAATCAGTTTTGACCCTGAACCTCATGGGAACAGTCCAGCCCAAACTGCCAAGCCAGGTCTTTCATGGATTGGAAGCAAGCATCCTGGGACCGATTTTGGGTAACACCTCTCATCAGCCAGGCTAGCTTGAATCCAGTGGGAAAATGAGCAAGGGACCCATGTCTGGGCATACCTTGCCAACTTAGGGCGAACAAAGCAAACACAAGGAGCTGATGGACGGAGCTCAGAAACCTTTCAGACACTCGCCCCCAGTCACGGATATGGGTTGAATCCATCATCGTTCTTTAGCTCACCTCACCACCCCAGTAAAGACCCAGTTATATGCAAATCAATCTTGACCCTGTGCCTCAGGGGAACAGTCCAGCCGGAACTGCCAAGCCAGGTCTTCCCTGGACTGGAAACATGCATCCTGGGACCGGTTTCAGGGTGATACCTGTCATCAACCAGGCTAGCTTGAATCCTGTGGCAAAGTGAGCAAGAGACCCACATCTGTGCATGCTTTCTTACAAGCCGCCTGACACAACCAAGGTCCTGAAGTTGGCCTTCTATCAAACATAAACACTGGTGAGGAGATCGACTATGCACAAAGGTAGGATTTCAGTATTCATTTCTTCTGTTTATAGTGGGGGTTGGGGCATTACATGTAGTGCAATAATGAATAGGATATTGGTGTTTGTAATGCTGTGTGTGCAATATTCTGTGAATAATCAATCAATTGGTATTGACTACACATTTTTTTCTGGTGCGCTTTTGTTTACTAAATAAGATAAGTTTTGAAAAACCCTGTAACCCTGTTAGGGGCATATCCTCGATAAAAAGGGCACAACACCAAACAATCAAGGGTCTGTCTCCTGATGGAAGGCGATTTATTGCTTCTCTCCTTGCATATGAGTAGAAGGACCATTTATCAAAGTGAGGTGCATCTTACCGTAGCATAAAGGCATATGACGGTATCTAATGGACAGATTTAAGGTGTCAGAAGAAAAATTATGATTACACAAAAACAAACACTCATATATCCTTTATGGCAAACTGGGCATATTTCTAACAAAAAAGAGTGATAACATGCAATTCAAGTGCACTCTTATGTAAGTTGCATTCTTTCCTGATCTTAAACACTAAGGGGCTCATTTATGAGCCCCTGCGTCACTTTTTGTGGCGTAAAACATGCGCCATGTTGCGCCATATTTATGAAGTGACGCATCTAGGTAGATGCGTCACTTCGTAAACCCCTGCGCTACATTATACCTGCGCCAGGTATAATGTATGCAGGGTGGGCGTACCCCCGCAAGAAAGGGTCGAGGAGTGGTGCAGCGAAATCTATGAGATTTCGCTGCGCCACTTCTAGGACGCCAATGCGTCAAAGCCTTACGACTGCCTCATGGCAGGCGTAAGGGTGACGCAGGCCCTTTCACATGGGGCTTGCCCCATGTGAAAGGAACATTGCTGGAGTTGCGTCAGGCATCCGACACAACTCCAGCAATGCGCCACTTTTTGCGCCGACAGATACGTCAGTTATACTGACATATCTGTGCTTCCTTGCGACATGATGCGTCATATTATAAATATGACGCATCATTGGTGTCGCAAGGAGGGCGCACTGAGAAGTGACGCATCACTGCGTTCACGCAGCGATGCGTCACTTCTCATAAATGAGGCCCTAAACATTTCTAGCAGGAAGATAGAGAAATATTGATGTTCTAATGTCATACTATTACAAAGATCTATGAGCACATTATTTATTTTTGATTTTATTTAATTGTTTTCCAAAAGCCTTATTGTCTCTGTCTTTATATTTTAGGTATTTTAAAGAGAAAAAAAGACACATCTACTTGATATGTTTTGCAGACTTGTGTCTGTGTGTATCCAGCACCAGAGATCAAAGCACACTGAGGACCAGAGACAAAGACTTAGCACCAAAGCAAAATCATGCAAAAAGATGCAAAGTGACACAAAGGTCCTTATTATAATATTGGTGGACAAGGTTACCCCGTCACAAATGTGACAGATATCCCATCCGCCATATTACTATTCCATTTTATCCTATGGAACTTGCAATACGGCGGACTGGATATCCATCACATTAGTAACAGAGTATCCCACTTGCCAAGATCGTAATCAGGCCCAAAGTCTTGCAAGGGTATTTTGGGGCCTATTTATGAAAAAGTGCCACAGTGCAGAGCAGCAGGTTGCCTTGCTGCGCTGCACCGCATGACAGGGAAGGGTCAAGAATGTGCCATATTTAAAGCAATACAGTGCATTCCTGTCTTTTCCTCCACACTGGTGCCCTGTTGGCAGCCTAGTGCCAGGGTTGCCTGCGTTGCATGCAGGATTGTCTTTGTGCAGGAAGGGACACAAAAAAAATCCTGAGAGGCATATTCTGCACACATATAAAGTGGAAGTAACAAGGAGAAATGAAGATATTTCTTCTTGTTAGACCTCTCCTGGTAAGGCTTATCTTTTTGGCACATTCAAGGTTTGCCAGTGCTGGTAAACCTGGGAATGCACCAAAATCCATGGAAGTTGCATGGGAACACTCATGCAACAGCCATGGAAGCATCCCCAGGGCAGAACACAGCAAATTCCACTGTGTTGCTTTACTCCAGATTTATGGCCCCACTCAGTGCAGTGCAAAGTTGGCTTGTGTGGCTTTGTCATTTGTCTTAGGTAGACCCAAATAGAGGCGATTCGATCTTTCCACATGATTAAGTTTCTTAAGTTGCTTTCTCTTTTACACAATAACCTTTTACATACATTTGGGTGTGTGCCAATGCTGGATTTGTTTCCCTGAAACTGCTTTGCTTACAGATTCTACTTCATGAGACCATTATCATAACTCCTTGAAAACCATTTACAGGGCCTCGACATGCATTGTGCAAATGTCATTCTATTTTTCATCCCCAAGGTGGCACAGCTATTTATAGACCATAACAATGCTGGCTTGCCCAGGACTTTCAAGGATACTTATCATTATAAATAAACAAGCATTTTTGGGTTTAGTTGAGGCGCCCTCTGCTGACATTGCAAGGTCTCTACACGCTGAAGTTTCAGCCCAGCAGCTCGCTGATATCTATGCTAAGGATGTTCAGCTTGTGACCAAGACGGGGAATTACATTCTTTCCCTCCAGGTAACCGGGGTTGGATCATCAAATACAGGGATTCTTGGCAGAACACACACACACACCCTAGACACATAGGTTAGGGGCTGCATAATAGGAGTATGGCAGATTTTCATACTGTAATATATGCCAGCATATATACATTGTCCTAGCACAATGGTGGAACTGTTTATTCTGTTTATTGTCCTGGTACTTCTAATAACTTTCTGCTTCTGTCTATTGATCATTGCAGCACATACATTCTATACAAGAATCACAGTGGTTCAATAAACATTGAAAACGTCCCACAGCATATTCCGTGTATATTTCTCTGAGAGTCCGTGAGCTGAAGTGACTGGGCAAAAGGGTTATAATTCTGTTTCCACGATCCCTGGGGGATCAGCATTGTCATGTTCAGTGGTTGCCACAGCCATTTGTTACCCGCCTAGGTTTAGGGGTACTCATGGTGGCACTGTAAGCTAGCTGGCCTATAGGACAATATATCCTAAGGAGGGGCATAGAATCAGTCTGCCACCATCCCAATGGTTCTGCCAATTCCTACCATAGGGTGGAAATAAAACAACATTGCATCACCATCGTTGGTTAGGTACTTATTTTAATGGATTGCATGAGTAATTCAAATGCACATTTTCAGAGACCCCTACTTACTCCAAACCGGAGACGTCCGTGGCGGTAGGGGAAATCCTCCTCAGCTGAGTAGGTAACCCTTATGCATCGGTTGTAGGCTGTTCAAGCTTGAATTCTTAAAGGATCTGCTTCCCACTGTGCATATCCACTCTGTAATTAATTTCTTATGATGTCTGGGGATGAAGGTCTTCAAGCATTAAACATTGCAGTGAACTGCAGACAAGTGGTTCCTTTGAAATGATCACACCTAGTCTCACGACCAGGGGTGGAGATGTTACCTTTGTGGTTAGGGCACACAAAGCATTTAGAACAGAGGTGTTCTATTTCCAGCTGCACACAATGTTACAAAATTATTTCACACCTACACTGAGGATGAAATGCCAGATATCTACACTCCATATGAAGAAATAGAAGTTCCTCTCAGGAACACTATATAGAAGTTTTACACATTTCGCTATGTGAACATTGACACTTAACCCTGCACGGACTGCTCAAGCTGCACAACCACAATTGGCTACCTCAGGCATCAGCCCGCAAATTCTAAATGCAGTCATTGAAAATGTTCCCATCAGACAGGAGGAGATTCTGTTCTGGATTGCAAAAAACACAAGCCAGCTTGAAGTGGTATTTCCCCATACGGGCCAGCAGGAGAAACACAGAATACTAACAATTTGGTTGCCAATGGGGATGGCTCCCCCGTGGAAGACTGCACAACTTGGTGTACAGTCTTTGCTACAGTATATAACGCATGGTACCCGTTACTTGGCTGTTTTGCTGGAAGTGCTGAAAACAGCTTCTGAATGAGTATGGGGCAGCACCTGCCTTGGACTTGGGGATGATGCTGATGGGCAATTTTGCTGACGTATCCACCATTACATTAAGCAACATGAAGAGGAAAACAGCAGCGTTGGTCATACATCAACGCCTAAGGGATTTGACTCCTGCACAGCAGAAGTGCGAATTACCTAAAATTATCGAAGAAACCTATGCTTCACTAGGTAGAGATAATTTGGAAGCTAGACCTGGTAAACTACAATTGAAGAGTAATTCAGAAAAGGATAAATCAAAGCACGCACCCAACTCTTCGAGAAAGAAGAAATGGAATGATAAACAAAGAAATCAAGACAAGACAAAATTACGGGGTGTGTCTCCTCAACAGGAAACCACTGAAAAAATATATAATCTTCTAAACTGGGATATTAGTAGACCACCTGACAGGTATCAGGATACTGATACACGTTTGTCTTGTTCCTTTCAGGAGTCGTTCAAAAAATGTTTGGAGAGAGGTGGACAGTCAGAGCGCAGATTGGAGGAGCATGTGCTCTTCTGACTTCATAATAAAACAGGAAGATAAACCGAAACCTTCCAAGCCTCAATTCAAAAAGAAAAAGGTAGCTGGACTAAAAGTCAGACATTCTCCAGATATTGAGGACTCTGAGCAGTGAATGGGCAGTGATAATACTAGAAAGTGCGTCAGATGTCAATTTACTTTGCGTAACCTGAAGGATTGTTTGCTGGGAGTAGCGCTGAGTGAGCATATTACAGTAGTAACACCTGATACTAGGGTACTAGGGTAAATGTTCCCCATCGTTTATACGAAATACTACTCCAATTGGAGGGGTACATACCCAGATACATCAGTGTTCTTTTTTGGGCTGACTTAACATATGGTTACCATATTCTTTTGGTTTTAAATGATTGGCCACCTGATTTTGTAATAGACTGCCCAAATGGGGAAACAGTACATTTACCTTCTTTCTCTGACCTTGTTCCAGAAACAGTAAAACATTCAAAGGCCAAGGAGTGTGCACTATCACTTGCTCCTGAATTATACTGCAACTATGTGGGTGTGGGATGACAAATCTTTCATCATGAGATCTCATTGAGGACGACCCCACAACCTCAGCAACAATGCTCAATTAAACATGAAGCTAAAAAACAAGTTTGGGAAATCCTAGAACAACTTGAATACCAAGGTGTAATAGAAAGTTGCACCTCATCTACCAATAATCCTTTGTTTCCAGTAATGAAACCAGACCATTCATATCATCTAGACACTACAGACACTTAAATACAGCTACTCACACATTTGGAGTACAGAATGCACACAGTGCCACACTAATGAACAACATTGAGCAGAAGAAGTATAAAACAAAACTTGCTATCTCAAGTGGATTTTCTGCCAGAATTTAGCAACTGGAAGCATATTTCTGACCGCATTTAGTGTGCTAGGTTCTCAAAAACAGTTCTGTCAATTACCACAGTTGGTATAAGAATAGCCTAAGGATGGTTTCAGTCAGAGTAACAGCTACTACAAAGGTTTGATTGACAGGCATTTTCCTATGTCAATGACATATTTAATGGATGATGACCTTATGGAACACTTGACAAGAGTGGATCGCATAATCTTGAGATTTACTCACATGGGTTACAAATAAAATTTTAAACAATCAAAAATTTCCCATTTCAATGTAATTTTTGACGTTGAAGCTGTCAAGTGAAGGCAAAAGCCTTGCAACACACTTCCTAGAGAAATATCCACTGCTTCAACCACCAATAACAGTGAAATGAATACAAATAATATTGAGATACACTTACCTCATGGTCAAGGAAGATGACACAGTACCAATTGCATTAAATTGCATTTATACATCAATGCTGACATGCATTTAGCACCTACTGAAAAAATACTGACAGCAGTACAGACTGCTGTGATGAGGGTGCGCAGTCCAAATATTGAATTTTTTATATCGACCTAGAATAATATCGAGTTTTTAAGATCGTAGGGACAGAATGTCGATGTCAAGAATATCGTTGACCAGAATATCGAACTTAAGGTAAGTAATATCGTTTTTTTTATATCGAAGTAAGTAATATCGAAGTAAGTAATATCGTTAGCAAAAATATCGTTGTTAATAATATCGATATCTATATTAGTGTTATGTATTTTAGTATGTATTTTATATGTATGTTTAAAACATGTTTAATGTATTTTTATTATTTTAAAATATACGTATTAAATGTTTAGAAATTAGGAATAGGGTGGGAATTAATTTTATTATAATTAATTAATTAATATGATTTCATTTATTGTTTTTGATTATTCATTTATTGTTAATTATCAATTGGTAATTAATTTTTATTAATTGATTATTTTATCATTATATTAATTATAATTAATTTATTATTATTAATTGTTATTTATTGTTCTTGTTAATTAATTATTAATTGGTAATTACTTTTTATTAATTGATTAATTGATAATTAAATTAATTATGTTATTTTTTATGTGTAGCGGGTTGTGGGTTTATAGGGGAATAGGTTGGGAAGTAATTTAATTATAATTAATTATTTAATACGTTTTTATTTATTGTTGTTGATTATTAATGTATTGTTAATTAATTATTAATCGCTAAATACTTTTTATTCATTGGTTTATTTATAATTATATTAATTATAATTTATCAATAATTTGTATTTATTTTTATTGTAAATTACTTTTTTGTTATTTATTATTAATTGGTAATTAATTTTTATTAATTGATTAATTGATAATTACATTCATTGTGTTATTTTTATGTGTATTGGGTTGTGGGTGTATAGGGGAATAGGGTGGGAAGTAATTTATTATAGCTAAGTACATATTAATTTAATGTTATTGTTATTTATTATTTTTGTTAATTAATTATAAATAGGTTATTTATTTTACAAAAAATATTAAATTAATAAGTACGTCAATTTAACCCCTAGGCTATCCAAAAGTTTCCCTACCGTTGCACTCACTGGAGTGGGAATAGTAATTTTTACCCCTAAGCTATCCAAAACTTTCCCTACTGTTGCATTCACTGGAGTGGGAATAGTAATTTTTACCCCTCCACTATCCAGTACATTCCCTACTGTTGCACTCACTGGAGTGGAAATAGTATTTTGCACCCCTATGCTAGCCAACACTTTCCCTACGGTTGCACTCACTGGAGTGGGAATAGTAATTTTAACTGCTACGCTATCTAACACTTCCCCTACTGTTGCACTCACTGGAGTGGGAATAGTAATTTTTACCCCTACTCTATCCAGCACTTTCCCTACTGTTGCACTCCCTGGAGTGGGAATAGCAATTTTAACCCCTACCCTATCCAACACTTTCCCTACTGTTGCACTCACTGGAGTGGGAATAGCAATTTTTACCCCTAAGCTATCCAACACTTTCCCTACTGTTGCACTCACTGGAGTGGGAATAGTAGTTTTTACCCCTACGCTATCGAACACTTTCCCTACTGTTGAACTCACTGGAGTGGGAATAGTAGTTTTTACCCCTATGCTATCCAACACTTTCCCTACTGATGCACTCACTGGAGTGGGAATAGTAATTTTAACTGCTACGCTATCTAACACTTTCCCTACTGTTGCACTCACTGGAGTGGGAATAGTAATTTTTACCCCTACTCTATCCAGCACTTTCCCTACTGTTGCACTCCCTGGAGTGGGAATAGTAATTTTAACCCCTACCCTATCCAACACTTTCCCTACTGTTGCACTCACTGGAGTGGGAATAGTCATTTTTACCCCTAAACTATCCAACACTTTCCCTACTGTTGCACTCACTGGAGTGGGAATAGTAGTTTTTACCCCTACGCTATCCAACACTTTCCTTACTGATGCACTCACTGGAGTGGGAATAGTAATTTTAACTGCTACTCTATCCAACACTTTCCCTACTGTTGCACTCACTGGAGTGGGAAGAGTCATTTTTACGCCTACGCTATCCAACACTTTCCCTACTGTTGCACTCACTGGAGTGTGAATAGTAATTTTTACACCTACGCTATCCAACACTTTTCCTACTGTTGCACTCACTGGAGTGGAAATAGTATTTTTTACCCCTATGCTATCCAACACTTTCCCTAGTGTTGCACTCACTGGAGTGGGAATAGTAATTTTAACTGCTACGCTATCCAACACTTTCCCTACTGTTGCATTCACTGGAGTGGGAATAGTAGTTTTTACCCCTACGCTATCCAACACTTTCCCTACTGATGCACTCACTGGAGTGGGAATAGTAATTTTTACCCCTACTCTATCCAGCACTTTCCCTACTGTTGCACTCCCTGGAGTGGGAATAGTAATTTTTAGCCCTAAGCTATCCAACACTTTCCCTACTGTTGCACTCCCTGGAGTGAGAATAGTAATTTTAACCCCTATGCTATCCAACACTTTCCCTACTGATGCACTCCCTGAAATGAGAAGAGTAGTTTTTACCCCTACGCTATCCAACACTTTCCCTACTGTTGCACTCACTGGAGTGTGAATAGTAATTTTTACACCTACGCTATCCAACACTTTCCCTACTGTTGAACTCCCTAAAGTGGGAATAGTAATTTTAAACGCTACGCTATCCAACACTTTCTCTACTGTTGCACTCAGTGGGGTGGGAATAGTAATTTTTACCCCGACGCTATCCAACATTTTCCCTACTGTTGCACTGTTTGGAGTTGGAATAGTAATTTTATTCCCTCCGCTATCTAATATTTTTTGTATTGTTTTAGCTAATGTAGTATATAATTAATTTCAAAATGATTAAAAATAATTTTAATTTTTTTAATTTGTTACATATATTTATTAAATTTTTATTCATATTATTGCTTTATGTGGATGGATGTATTTATAATTTATATTTTTGTTTACAGTTTAGAAGTTATTAAAATAATTATTAAACCATATTAATAAGTAAGTATATATATATTATGGGTCCGATTCCGATCCTGTAAAACCCGGGTACAAATGGTCGTACGGAGCGTTTTCTCCGTACAACTCGTACCCGGGAATTCCACCGTACAAACCAGCAAGTACGATTCGTACAGAAATACCATTTCCTTACGAATCGTAAAAAACACCGTATGGCTAAAAAAAAACATACAATTCCGATCCTGGACAGCGCGTACGCGACGTCCGCACGGAGTCAGGCAGCGTTTTACGGACCAGCAAGTACGATTCGTACCTACAGCACTCCGCACGGCTATATTTTTACGGGCGCCAAAAAGTGCCGGACAAGCCAAGTACGCTGCGATGCGCGAGGAAAAGGGGGCCCGCTACACTACGTACACGCCATCACCCACATCGTATGTGTCATCATGTACGGTGCGTACCCCAACATTGCATATGTACGGACCGTACCCCCCACCCGCGTATGTCCGCACCGTACCCCAGGCGTACCCCCCACCCACGTATGCCCGCACCGTACCCCAGGCATACCCCAATCCTCACGTATGTACGGTCCGTTTGATGACGATATCCAGAACAGGTGGTATGACGTGTGCAGGAGGGTCAAGAAACTCATCGAGAAAGATCACGCCTTGAGTCAGCGCACCGGCGGTGGCCCTTCTGCCAAACCAGTCTACTTCAGGTCCTGGAAAGAGAAGGTGCGGGAAATCCTACCACCAGAGAGCGTCCATGGCCTAACAGACATCCCAGAGACTGGTGAATACACAAACAACAAACCCAAGATTGTGTGGAAAGGGGACAGTGAAACCATGCACCCCAAGCAAACCTACACTAACCAATAGATAATCAACCCAAGATGTGTATGCCAGTCACACAAAAGCAATACCTGCCATCTCATAGTGACTGGGGACCGTGTTATGACATGCACCAACCTACAATCAAATAGAGCAAGCCACTGGAACTAAGCCAAATACATCCAGCAAAACAGTTTGCCACCACAAACACACCACCTCACAGTGCAGATGACTGTCAGGAAGGAATAGTGGGGATGCAGGTGAAGTGAGTGTAGGCAAAAGCATGATGGGGCCTGTAGTCACAGATAATGCTCCCCCTCCTGATTGGCCCATCAAGACCTCTCTGAAACATGCCCACATCACAGGGAGTGGAAAATGACTGACAAGATGGCTGACACTGGGTCCTGCTGGGGGTTGTGTGCAAATCAGATGCAGGACACCACTGACTGACATCCTGAAAGACAACTTGCACGCCCTACAATGGAAGCACGTGTCATGATAGGAAGGAGGACTGACAGCCCTGACCATACTAATCAGCATGGGGAGACACCCCCCCAACACAAACTCCACACAATTCACCGGGTACAATGCTTTGACACACACCTCATTGAAATATCAGCAAAAGATCCCCCGTACTGGCTGCTGCTGTGTGAAGCACAGGGGCTCACTTGGGACTTGTAGCAAAACAAACACCAGGATTCCACAGTCAGCCATCTTGCCATTGCTGTCACACCCCCTCACAGGGAAGCAGAGTCAAGAGGGAGAAAGCATGGGCATGCTGGGAAGGGGGGTGTAGCCAAGAGTATGATGGGACTCGCAGTCACACACAACCTACACCCACCCACATGGCCCAGCAAGATCAACCTGAACCATACTCGCCTCACAGGGAGTGGGAAGGGACCGACAAGATGTCTGACACTGGGCTCTGTTGTGGGGAGCACAAGGCCATGCTGGGACTGCTAGCCAAACAAACACTAGGATTTCACAGACAGCCATCTTGCCATTGCTGTCACACCCCCTCACAGGGAAGCAGAGTCAAGAGGGAGGAAGCATGGGCATGCTGGGAAGGGGGGTGTAGCCAAGAGTATGATGGGACTCGCAGTCACACACAACCTACACCCACCCACATGGCCCAGCAAGATCAACCTGAACCATACTCGCCTCACAGGGAGTGGGAAGGGACCGACAAGATGTCTGACACTGGGCTCTGTTGTGGGGAGCAAGATCAAACTCTGTCCGTGACAAGCTGGGAAAAAGCAATGTACAGGCAGGCATCTGTTATAAAAGTAGAAAATATCATGTTTGTGAACCAACGATGCATGTAGAGACATAAATCACATTGTGTGTCTTTTCCAAACACAGGTCGTGCTGGGCACCCACTGACAAATGACGAGGATACCCAGTCCCAGACTCTGTTGGACACTGAGGGGCTGATTCACAGAACTAACTTAAGACAAAATCCTAAACTTACTACTTTTGGTATTCACAGAAGTTAGGATTTTGTCTTAAGTTTAGACAGACTTAAGACAGACTTAAGACAGACTTAAGACAGACTTAAGACAGACTTAAGACAGACTTAAGACAGACTTAAGACAAAGTCCTAACTTAAGTCTGTCTTAAGTCTGTCTGAAGTCTGTCTTAAGTTTGTCTTAAGTCTGTCTCAAGTCTGTCTTAAGTTTGTCTTAAGTCTGTCTTATGTCTGTCTTAAGTCTGTCTTAAGTTTGTCTTAAGACAAATTTAAGACAAAATCCTAACTTCTGTGAAAACCAAAAGTAGTAAGTTTAGGATTTTGTCTTAAGTTAGTTCTGTGAATCGGGCCCTACGCTCTCTGGTCTGACTCTCTCACTGTCCTCTTCATATGACGACGACCAACCTGGCCCCTCCGGTGTGAGCCATCATGCAGCAGCAGCAACATCTGCCCCCCCTGTACCCACGCCTCCACCATCTGGACACCGACAGGGCACCCCCGCCAACACGGACAGACCAAGGATAATCAACACCCACAGCACAGGGACACAGGATCCCCCGGAAGCTACAGCCAACACCACCAGCAACACCACCCAAGGGGTCCCAGGGTCGCCTGTGCGTACCGCCGCTGGTCCTGCCTGTGTGGAGAGGGGTGCTGGGAGGTGTGGGAGGCACAGGGCACATCTTGCAGAGGGGTCTGGACTGCATGATGACCCCCAACTGGCACGCATCATAGATGTGTACCAGGATAGCACCGGAGGATTTGGCCAGGTAGTGGGGATCCTCAAGGACATGCAACAGGAGCAGGTCACCCACCATGCCCGCATGGAGGCAAAGTGGGATGCCCTTACTGCGGTGCATCGGGACATAGTACAATGCCTCCGCCAGATCAACACCAACCTGTCCCCACCCACCCCCCTGTGAGCCCACAACATCTGTCGCAACACCATCTGTCAGCGCCACAGGGAGAGAGGAGGACTCTGGCGGAGAGTCCCCTGCACCGCAGAGGCCTGCACATGAGGATCCCCCCCACCCGAAGAAGAGGGGTCATCCGAAGAAGGACATGAGAGAGGCAGATGTCCCAGCACATCCCCCAGGGCCTCTAAACCTGTTCTGGACAATGTTCTTTGTGCACAACCTGTTCACCTTGTCCAATCGCACACAACTCACCCACATGACATGGAGGGTTCATGTTGGGCCAATGTATCAGATGACTGTGGACTTTACTCTGGACATTTCATCTACCAGCACGTCCAACTGAAATGTGAACTTTGGATTCCCAAACCACTGTACAGCACCAACATCCTGAGCACCTCACTCACACATGTTTGTAAATAAACTCACAAGTACACCATACTTGCCTCTGTTGTGATTCAAACTTGTCATGATCAGGGCAAAGTCGATCTGCTACACAACACAGTGCATGCCAAATACTGCAACAATGTGACCAACGTAAGGTCAGTCATGGGAATGTGACACATGTGAGGGAGACACACCACTATGGCAACACAAAACATACTCACCATGGCCCTGTGACTCATCACACACAATGATGTTGACCTGAAACACATTGGCATGCACAGACACAACACCAAGCACAGTCAGTGGTAACAAGTCCACAGGTGAGGTAAGCAGATATCACTCAGATGTGGGAAGACAGACAACGCACATAACAAAGCGTAGCACAGGTTCATTACACACCAGCAACACGCTAATTCCACAATAGTTTCACGGTAATTCTACGTAACAGTGGACACACGCTCACAATGTTTTGGAGAATGGAAGTCCAGGGATATGTGGTACATCAGTTGATGGGAATTCTCAACTTCCACACTGGTGTTGGCTTCTGGGAGTTGGGGGGTCAGTGTTGACCACACAACAGGCAAAGAACCCTGGGAAGGACAGACAAGATACAGTCAAAAGCACAGACGAACAGGAGAGAAATGCAATACACATGCACAAAACATGTTGCAAAACACCTACACAAACACTAGTTAGCAGTACTACCCTATTGTGGAGTACACACCACTGGAATGGACACATCACAGCACCCATCCAGTCAAGTGGCACACAGACACACTCAGACAGCAACAGAGCTGGCTCAACACATTCCTGGAAACTCACTTTCAGGTGAAGAAGTTGTTGATGAGCTGGGAGCGGATGTCACCATCATCTTCATCATCACTGGCATCCTCCACAGGTGCCGGATGTTGGTCGTCGTCATCCTCATCCAGGATGAGAGGCATCTCCTTCCACACTGCCATGTTGTGTAGCATGCAGCAGACCAGTATTATTTTGCACACCTTTGCAGGCTCATATGGGAGGGCCGCTTCGGTCTTGTCCAGGCAGCGAAAGCGGCTTTTCAGGAGGCCGAATGTCCGCTCAATAACCCTCCTGCTCCGACCATGTGCCTCATTGTAGCGCAGCTCGGCTGGTGTCACAGGGTTCCAGAGGGGTGTCAGCAACCACGGCATGTTGGGATATCCGGAGTCACCTACACACACAAAAATGAACAAGTAGATGAGTTTGGTAGGGGTGTGGAATTCAACAATGACAAACACACACAATGAGAAACAGTCAGTACACACCAACAAGCCAGGCACGCTGAGCTGGCATCTGTGACATCAGCGTTGCAATGTGACTACTCCTCGTTATGTGGGCATCGTGCGCCGAACCAGGGAACCGTGCACACACATGTGTGATCAACATGTCAGCAAGACAGACCACCAGAGCATTGATCGAATGGTAGTGCTTCTGTGGGCGTCTACAAGCGCCAGATCTGCAACTGCCAGAAGAGGTGGCAGGACCTTCGGGCTGGACCCGGAGGATAGATAGGGTCCAGCTGAAGCTGTCACCTCCACGCAGGAGGGGTGGACACCACACCCTGACTCCCCACATGCTCAGGATACTGGCAGTGGTCTTCCCGGACCTGGATAGGCAGCTGAAGGCCAGACAGCAGCAGGAAGGGGGTAAGTCCATGCCTAATTTGTGTACTATGTCTGACATGCAAATAGCAGTCTTTTGTCCGGGTCACACTTCCACATTATGTAGGTCTTGTAGTCCCCAAATCAGGTCTCTCATCTGAGTGATGCATCCTCCTCATCTGTTCCACAGGTGTGGCCCCTACAGTCTTTGGATTGTGTCACTAGGGCACTGTGTCCCTGCAGTCAGCTTTGTATCAGGTACCAGTCAGCATCAGTTCCCATGACTCTGTTGTGTGTGTCATGGGTGGTTCAATTGTTTACACAATGCCTGAGATCTGACATGTGAACTGTGTGTGCCCTTGAGATGTGTACCAATTGCTGGTCCGACTCGAAACATGTTTCTGGGGTATTCAATACAAAACCATGCAGCAGGGTACTCCAATTTTTGGGCATCAGGAGTAGGTATGGCAAGTATGCCACAATTGCTTAGTCACCTGACTACTGTCTGGGGCAAAACACTGTTTCACTTAGTCCTGCCCCCTCAAGGGCATTCAGAAACACTCTGTAATCCCACTCCTGTTTGTGAAATTGCAGGTTGCGCTTTGTGACATGTGCCCTCAGGTGTGTGCCTCTGTGTCATTAGGGTGTGGTTTGTTGCTACATACAACTGGGGTGTCCATGATTCTGAAGGTCAGCATGACATCTGCAATGTGACTGTGGGAGACAAGACCTGTGTGACATATAGGTGTGTGAGCATCTGACAGCGCACAATGGTGTATGCAACTCTGTCCCTCATTCAGCTGGGTTATATGCATGGCAGACTGTGATGTGTTAATGTACATGGATTTGTGTTTGCTGAGACTCATATGTCTGATTTTCATGATGTGGGGTCTTCTGGGTCCTGGATATGTTGTTTGCATGGGATGGGCAAGTGCGCCGGTCATCTTCAGAGTCAGATTTGCCCCTGAGCTAGGTTTGTGAGTCAGTGCATATTGTTGATGTCTGGATGCCCTGCCCCTGTGACAAGAGACAGTGTTGACTGACTTACAGGGCATCTCAGTGCCATGACATTGAACTTGCTATGAGTGAGCCTGCGTTGTGTTCAAGTGTGCACCATGCACCCCATTGTGGCCTTGCCCATCCGGACATGAGTACATCATAGTGTGTGTTGCTGGCATGCATCCCAAGCATATGAAATGAGTCTCTGCCCATCCCTTGATCCGGACACCTGTGCTGAGTCAGTCGCTAGAGATGTGCTGTGGGTCTAGTGACATACTCCTACATGTTCACTTGCATGTACAACTAATGTGTGGGTGGTGCATGTTGGCACATTGGGGTATTAGCATCCAACATGCAACAGACATATGTGTGCAAATCAAGGAGGGATAAGTGTGCCATGGTTGATGTTGGAAATGACAATTGTCTTATTCTAAACAGTGTTGGCACTTTGAGCTGTGTTCTGCTGATGATGCCAGGGCTTGCCCTGTGATGCGATGTACTCACTGTGGAGTGTGCAGTCGGTGCAGGTGACTGATGTTGTTCTGTTACTTCCTATTCCTATCCAGATACATCCACGGCCACAGGAGTGGACAGCTCAATGGAACAGGAGGAGCCACAGAGCCTTACAGGGACAGAAGGAGAGGAGTCAGGTGGACCCAGTGGCACGGAGGGTGATTTCAGCCACACAGAGGAGTCGTCAGCACCACCCCCCCCAGCTAAAGGTCACAGCAGCTCTGAGGATGACTCCCCTGTGGAGGCGGGTGTCAGCAGTCACCAAACCCCAGCTAGTGAGGCTGTCTCCGCCACTGCCACCACCACCACCACCACGGCCACCCCCCTCCCATCGGCTCCCATCCCAGAGGTCCCTTTGGGCTCCCGTGTTCGTGAGCATGTCTCCTTTGTGCCAGACACTGCACCCCCTGCCCCTGTGTCCCCTGCTGCTCTGAGTGAGGAGTCTGTGGACTTACTTAGACAGATGCATGTGGGGCAGACATCGATGCTGAAGGTCCTCCATGCACACACAGGTCTGTTGACACAACTGGTGTCATTCATGGAGGGCTTTTCCTCTGGCATGTCTGCCCTACAGAGGACCAACCAGTCCGTGGCCTCCTCCCGGACGGCAGCAGTGTCCCTCCTCCAACAGTCCCACACCCCTCCTACCCCTGCAGCACCCACAATTCCTAGCACACTACCTGTCCAAAGCAGAGAAACCCCCAAACTAAGGGCTAGACGTGCACACAAGCAAGCGCATGGGACTGATTCCACAATCACAGGGGCTGGTTTGCTGACACACACACAGTCATCCACAACCACTCCACAGTCCTCCAAGACCTCTCCCTCTCAGCCCCCTTCCCTTGCCTCACCTGCAACCCCATCCCCCCAGAAGCGCTTCCTCTGTGGCCATGGCCTCTTCCCCACTGACCCAGCAGATCCTGATTACAAGGGGAAGAGGAAGTCCCCACACACAGAAGGGAGTGCCCCTCACACCCAGACACCCTCCCCCAGGCGCACTCAGACTGAGACGCCAACCTGCAAGTCCCCCCGGCGCAAGAAGAGCAAGATTCCCCGCCAGCATGCAGCTCCCAGGCAAAGTCTCCGTCCTCCATCCCCCAGGCTAACCCTCCAGAGGTTCCCCCGCCACTCCCTGCCCCAGGTTCCCCCACACACAAATACACCATCCCTAAAATGCTAAGGACATCCCCCCTAGCACTTGCTCCTCCACACCTGGTCAGACAGTTGCTGCCACTGATGTGGGGACCGTGTCACCACCCCCTGCCCTGCAGACCTCACCTGTCCCCCATTGCGCTCCCATGGATGTAGGCACTGCTTTGGTGAGCCAATCCACTCCATCTGACCTGTCCACTGGAGTTGTGCCGGCACCCACCCCATCTGACTTGTGCCACACAGTTGTGACAGCACCAACCACTTCAGTCATCTCCATTGCAGTTGCAAGTATCTCGCCTGCATCCCCCACCTCTTCACTGCCTCCTTCTGCTATGCCCTGATCCTGTCCCTGCGGTGCCTGGCCTGTCCCCATGTATGCCCCTCCGAGGGGATGACCCCGGTCCGTAGCAGTGCAGGCAAGCAAGGTGTGACAGTTGTCACTCTAGTTCACTCCTTGGCAATTTGACATGGACTGGCCATCGGCCTTTTGGTTGCACAGACGTTTCGAATTTCATATACTGAATTTGTGACTCTAGTTCACTCCTTGCCCTTTGGACATGGACTGGCCATTGGCCTTTTGTTGGAACAGACGTTTCACTTTTCATTTGCTAAATAAAGCTTTTTACTTTGTCCCTGTGAACTTGATTTAGCTGTACATCATGTTGAGGTTGTTTTAGATGCCCTTGCACCTGTAATGCTTGGTTTACAATGTTTCATACTGAAGTGTTGCTGTGAGGTACTCCCTGTGGTCCATGAGATATGTATCCTATTCTGGTGGCTATCTATGTCATCCTTTGCAGCTACCTGGGTGTGTCTGGATCAACCAATTGTGTACATCTCTCTGTGAGCATTTAATTGCCATGGTCACATCTGTGTCTTGCACCCCTGCACATATGATGTGCTTCCCATTGTCCAAATTGTCACTTCCACATACTTCGTGCTCATCACTACTGGTCCAACAGGTGTGGGCATCATTGGTATAGGAGCAACTGGGACCTCTGTGCAACTTGCTGTACATATGTATTGAGTATGTGCAGATGACTTAAGGGAGACTCACGTACCCAGGCTGTTGTGACCAGAGCCTTCATTGTGCGGTAAATGATGGCTGACTGACCAAGTGTTCTGCAGACATGAGTGGGACTTGCCGTGAATATGTTTGGCACAGCTGGGCTCCCACAGGAGTTGTGTCCCCTCAAGTTAGTGTGTTGTCCAGTGACATGGCCTGGGTCCATGGTGTGTATTGTATGTGCATGTGTGTGTGTCCACATCCCTGTTCCTACACAGGCAGTGTTCCCTTGATATGTTCGTGTTGTTGATGCTTGCTGAGTGGTACTGGGTTAATCCCACTACTTTTCCAATGGGCTTCCAGATGTGTGGGTGCATGACTCACTCCTTTTAATTGGTGCATCATCATTGTGATTTGTCAGTTCTGAGTGTTGATGATGTTGTCAGACACAGATGGGACACAGTTTGGGTTCCTCAAGGCACTTGTTTGTTCGCAATATCATGTAGTTGTCCCTAGGTGGTAGTTTTCAGTGATTGAGACATTTGTATGTGTGTGTGACTGCTCCCACTTGTCGGGTTCATGGCAGCGATGCTGGCAGGTGTCAGCATGGGTGCCTTGTGTTCCTCCTTGGCATCTGCATAGTCCTGGGACAGTGGAAGGGATTGGGAAGGTCACATGAGCTTTGAGGTCATGGACATGTACCGCATACTGTGCAGTGTGTCTGTCATTCCCCAGGGTTGTAAACAGTCCTTGTGTGATGTGTGTGTGCACCTTATAGAAAAGTTGAAAGGGGTATTCAAAAATTAGGAAGAAGTGGCGCTCTGCAGGTTAAAGGTGAGTAATATGAGCTTCAATGTCTGTTATGGTGCAACAGGGAGGGGAAACCCCAGAAACCCCTCAAATTGTACAGGAAAAACGTACAACCAAGCAATAAGAACAATTCTGTGCACACATAAAATTGATTGAATCAAAATTGACATGAGTAAGTACAACTTGACAAAAGAAACATCCGCATATATGATAGAAATTCTGTTTAATAGGCGTAGCCAGCCGACACGTGTTTCGTCATGGGAAGAGTAGACCACGACTCTTCAGGGCTGTCGCTAAAGCCAAAAGGACAGTGGATGCCCTCAACCGGTGATAATTCCAACCCGGCTGGGTCACGCAAGAGGTGTAAATGGTAGGTCAATAAAGCTGGGCAAATCGGTTTAATCTCTCCAAAAATTCAGCCAAAGTAGTCATCAGACTTCCAGCCGCCAGTCACGTATAAACCAGTAGCAAAGACAACGTGTTAATAAATAATGGCTCCAGCCCGTGAATATCGGGCAAAAGTTTTCAACTAGAAAGAGTCTATGCGAAATATATATGTTGAAAGGTGTATCAGAAGCGTCCTGGCGGCATGCATTCGGTGTGCTACTGGTTTATACGTGACTGGCGGCTGGAAGTCTGATGACTACTTTGGCTGAATTTTTGGAGAGATTAAACCGATTTGCCCAGCTTTATTGACCTACCATTTACACCTCTTGCGTGACCCAGCCGGGTTGGAATTATCACCGGTTGAGGGCATCCACTGTCCTTTTGGCTTTAGCGACAGCCCTGAAGAGTCGTGGTCTACTCTTCCCATGACGAAACACGTGTCGGCTGGCTACGCCTATTAAACAGAATTTCTATCATATATGCGGATGTTTCTTTTGTCAAGTTGTACTTACTCATGTCAATTTTGATTCAATCAATTTTATGTGTGCACAGGATTGTTCTTATTGTGTGTGCACCTTAGTTCCTGCCAACATTCCTGTGTTTGTCATGTGGGCATGTGCAATGTCACCTGTCCATGTGGGCTTCACAGATACACATTGTTGCAGTTCAGGTGTGTGGTGTTGATGGTGGATTGATGTGAATGTTTGCATGGATGGTCCCCTAGCTCCCGTTTGTCCATGGATGAGGGGCCATGCTGAGTGATTTGTGTTTGTGTATGTGTGATGTACGTCTGTGGCACAGGACACATGTCTGGGTTTCCCAGTTTATACGACATCTGCCTTTGTCATCACAGTGGAGGTGTCATGCATGCTTGCGTCACACCAATGTCTTGTCCCTGGGGATTGTGCTGTTGTGTGTCAGTCTCTTGCTGTGTTAGTTGGTGTTCATTCCAGCTAGTGTCACATGTGTCTGTTGTGCTCCCTCTCATCTCCCAACGCCTGATTGCCCACTGAGGGTGTCCCAATGATGGTTTACTTTTGTATGGCACTGTGTCCACATCTGTGTCACTGTGGTTCAGCCCCTCTCATGTGTTGTGTAGTTGCCTGTGGATACTGTGACACACACACATACATGTTTTGTCCGATGTGCAGTGTGAGTTTGCCTGTTTGTGTTTGTGCATCTGCACCAGTGCATTGGTATTGCTGTTGTGGGCCTTTGTCTGGATGCTGTTTCTGTGATTTTGCATGCTGTCCCTGTGAGTCATTTCACATTATTGTGCACATTCATCCTGATTGTTGGGTGCCATTGCTGGCATGGAATGTGAGTTAGTGAGCTGACACCTACAGTCTACACATGTTGTTTTGGTTGGTGTGTCTATTTTCGAGATGTGTGCATGCTTGGTGATGGTCACTTCTGCTGTTGTGTCATTGTACGCTGTGTGCATTGCCAGCCCCCATGTGTGGTGTTTGTCTGCACATGGCCGAGAGTGTTATGTTTTCACAGCACTGTTTGCCTCAACACATCTCTGTGTGTATGGGACACAACCACTATTTTCCCCCCGGAGTGTTTGATGTGTTGGGAGCAGGGATCATACATGCTGTTTGTTATTTGCAGCTTTGACCATGATGACACTTACCTTTTGGTCACTGTGTTGAGGGGGGTTTGGTCCTCATCACCACAATACTCCACCTCTGCTGCACTTTGTGAGCCCCCACTTGACTTCTGTTCTACACAGTGAGGGGGTGATCTTTTTACATTGCCATAGTGCTATGGTGATGCTTGCCTTGTGTATGTCACACTCGTGTTGGTCACACATGTGCTGTTACTTACATTGTATGCTCGTAGCCATATTCACTGTTGTGGGCATTTGTCACAGACTACACACTGTTGTCATGATGTCGTGGGGGATGTATTTTGCAGACATACCTGATGTTTGCCTATGCTGGATGTGTTGCGCATCACCCATCCTATGGCCGGGGGTGGCAGGGGTGATGGGCAACAGGTCCCCTATGGCTGGGGGTGGCTGGGGTGATGGGCAACAGGTCCCTTGTGAGTGGGGGTGGCAGGGGTGATGGGCAACATAAGCCCTGTGAGTGGGAGTGGCAGGGGCGATGGGCAACATAAGCCCTGTGAGTGGGGGTGGCAGGGGTGATGGGTAACAGGTCCCCTGTGAGTGGGGGTGGCAGGGGTGATGGGAAACATAAGCCCTGTGAGTGGGGGTGGCAGGAGTGATGGGCAACATAGGCCCTGTGAGTGGGGGTTGCAGGGGTGATGGGCAACAGGTCCCCTGTGAGTGGGGGTGGCAGGGGTGATGGGCAACAGGTTCCCTGTGAGTGGGGGTGGCAGGGGTGATGGGCAACAGGCCGCCTATGGGTGGGGGTGTTAGTGGTGCTGGCCATGCAACCCCTATGGTGGGCTGTTGTTAGTGGCCAGGATATGTATCCCCTGTGTGTGTGTGCCATTTTGCGGGTACGTGTCGTTTGTTTATGTGGTAGGTGTCTGACTTACCGTCTGCGCCATCGGTGTCGGTCCCTGATCCGGTCATAGATGTAGAGTACTGGTATAACCTGCGCGATGGGATTCATGATGTGTTCGTGTCGTACACGCTGCTTGTTGCTCCGTCTCGTACCCACTGCAAGCTGTTCCGTCTCGTAGTCGTGTATTGATTTATGGCATGAATCGTAGCTGATATGCATGTTTTCCGGATGCTGTGACGTGCCGTACGTGACAACCCGTCCGGCACGTAGGAAGTACGCATCGTATTTGTCATGCCGGAAACTGCTATGGATACTGCTCCCGGGCGACACGGTTCCTCTTTGGGAGTTACGGCTCGGACGGAGAATGGGGCTTGATTCACAGCCTACGTGTCGGTCGTGTTTTTGGCAGTTATGCGCATCATACTTCCTATTCAGGACGGACCGGCTCCGGGTACGTGTCAGTCGCTGGGTAAGGCTACGGACAGCTGTCTGACCGGCCATCGGAATAGGCCCCTTGGGGTATTTCGCGCTTAGGCCCCTGTAACTTTTTGATCACATAAGGTATCCATGCCAAATTTGCGTCCTCTTCTTCCACCATTATGGGCATTCTAAAAGTACCCAGGGTTTGTGGATTCCCCTGGAGGGGACCCAGAAATTAGCCAAAATACAGCTAATGTATTATTTTGTTTAAATGGGGAAAAAGTGCTGCAAATGAAAGCATCTGTTTTTTTACCTGCAAATGGTATCAACAAAGGGTTTGTGGGGCTGAAATCACCATTTTCCCAGCTTTTAGGGACTGATAGACTTTTGTCAGAAAACCAAAATTGTTTACACAGTTTTGGCATTTTACTGGGATATAGCCTATTTTTGCTGGTTTTTGTGCTTTCAACCCTCTTCCAGTTAATGGTAGAAATGGGTATGAAAGTAATAATGGATCCTGGAAAGCTATACATTTTAGTAAATAAGTGAAAATTCTGAATTCAGCAAGGGGTAATTTGTGTAGATCCTTCAAGGATTCTTTATAGAAACTAACAGTAAAATGTAGGAAAAATTGAAAATTAGTTGCAAAAACAGCCATTTGTGCCAACCTTTTCACCTGTAACTTCTTCTAATTGTGACAGCTGTGTGAAAGCAATATACCGTTACATCCGCTTGACCTTTCTGGTTGTGGGGATATAAAGGACTTGTAGGTTCACCAAGAACCCGACGAACCCATAACCAATAACTGAGCAGCGTCTTGAAATGGTTTTTCATTATGTACCGGGTATATGGCAATTAATTTGGGTAAATATATGCATGGAAAAATCGGTATGAAAGACACCTATGTATTTCTGAAATTGGAACAAAATATAGAATTTAGAAACAGTAGTTATTTGCACATTTCTGAAATTGTGTGTACCCATACTAGCATCAGAATTATAGGACATTTTTCAAAATGACTTCTTTTTTACACATTGTCTTTCATTTGGAAGGCAGATATGCATTGAAAGTCAATAGGTAATAACAGTTGCTTTACAATTTTGTGTTACCCTAAGTCTCCCGATTAAAATGGTACCTCACTTGTGTGGATAGGCCTAGTGCCCGGGACAGGAAATTGCCCAAAACACAACGTGGACACACCACATTTTCACAGTGAAAATTGACCCTTTTTTTTAAAAGTACCTAGCTGTAGATTTTGAACCGTAGCTCTGCCGGCACCAATGGAAATCTATCAAACCTATACATTTTTGAAAATTAGACACCCAGTGGAATCCAGGATGGGGGGACTTGATTGGCTCTCACCCGCTTCTGTTACCCAGAATCCCTTGCAAACCACAAAATTTGTCAAAAAAACACATTTTCCTCACATTTCTGTGGTGGAAAGTTCTGTAATCTGCATGGATCCACAAATTTACACCCACCCCGCATTCCCTAAAGTCTCCTGAAAAAAATGGTAGCTCACTTGAGTGGGTAGGCCGGGTGCCCGCAACGTGGACACACCACATTTTCACAGTGAAAACGGACCCTTTTTTTGCAAAGTGCCTAGCTGTAGATTTTTTTTTTATTTAACATTTTTATTAAATCCAAACTTGTCACATTCAGATTAACAGATGGGTACATTCCGAGACACAGAAAGTATTCATACATCAACAGTTATCATATACAATGTAGTAGATAATCTATTCTTGTTCGTGAGTCCCTCTTTTTGACATTTCCATTTCCACTGTTGGTGAGATATACAATTCCAATCTATAAATATTCCATCCTCCCCACTTTTTGTCCCATTTTTTGGGACAGCCTCTGGATTTATAGACATCTTTTTCAGCAATCATCCATCTGTCCATTTCCGCTACCCAGCCTATTGTCAATGGGCGATCTGCTGCTCCCCACTTCATAGCGATTGCTCTCTTCTCCAGTGTGCAGCCTAGGGTGACTAACTGCTGTTCTATGTCTGTTAAATTTCCCAAGCGCGTCTCGTAACTTCTCTGCAGCCTTTTCCCACAGGAGTCTGATCTGGGAGCAATCCCAAAGAATATTATAAAATGTTGCCTCTTGGTTACAGCCACGTAGGCATAGAGCATCTTGCCTCGTTCCCATTTTTGCCACGATTACTCCGGTGAGGTATGTACGATGCCAAACTTTCAGTTGAATCAATCTAAAGCGATGGTTTATGGTTACCTCTCTTGGGGACATCAATGTCGCCTGCCAGTCATCATCGTCAATAGGCCCTAAATATGTCTGCCAGTGATCTCTGAGGGTGTGGAAGGGGTCTAGCAAATTGTTACACAATTTACGATATGTAAGTGAAATGGCCTTGACTAGGATGGGTTCCGACAATAACCGGTCTTCCATGGGAGATGTTGTTAAGTCGGGGAGTGCCTTTTTGACAGCATGCCGAATTTGCAGATACCTAATTACTTCCCGTAGTGCTAGTTCGTGTTTCACTAGCAAGTCTTTGAATGTGAGAATCTTACCTTTGTGTATGAGATCTCCTACAGTGGATATTCCAATGGTGTCCCATTTCTCAAAACCCATATGGTAACAGAGCAACCCCAACTGTTGAGAAGACCATAAGGGTGTGGCTTTCATCAGCACTCCTGTCCAGCCCAGACGCTTAGTTGCCTGATGCCAAATGGTGATTGTTTGAGCCATTGGGCCCACATACTTCCCTTTACGAACCTTAGTATATAAGGCCCCAAGATAACCCTCTCTTCCCGTTTGATATTTTTCAAATTTATATGCTGGGTTCATAGGATGGTCATATAGCCAATGGTTAGTCGCCACTAGTTGTGATGCCCAGTAATAGAGCCGTAGGTCTGGGAATGCAAT
Organism: Triturus cristatus; assembly: GCF_964204655.1. Classification (NCBI taxonomy): domain Eukaryota; kingdom Metazoa; phylum Chordata; class Amphibia; order Caudata; family Salamandridae; genus Triturus; species Triturus cristatus. The sequence goes on along the minus strand of NC_140589.1, from coordinate 356,645,414 downwards.
CCCCCCTGTCATACCCTCCCTTTGTCAACTTCCCTAAGGCTATTCGCAGTGCCCCACCATCCCATAGTAATGTACGGACCTCCGCCTCCAATCTTTAAAATATGTGTCGGAGATCTTGTATGGGCAATTTTGAAGCATGTAAAGGAATCGCGATTGAGCCAACATTTTAAATAGGGCCGCTCGACCTACTAACGACAATGGTAGTGACCTCCAGTGTTTAACGTTGTCACGGAGCCTATTCAAGGGGGTTGCTAAGTTCTTGTCATAAAATGTTCGGGGGTCTGGTGTAATAAAAATCCCCAAGTACCGGAACCCATCAGAGACCACTGCAAGCTCACAGCCCTGGTGCAATCTAGGTGTAGGGCCATGCAGAACAAATAACACCAACTTAGTCCAATTATTAGCATACCCTGAATACTTGCCGGAATTTGTAAATATATTTAGTAAGCCGTGTATTGTGGCACATGGGGATGCTAAGTAGATCAAGATGTCGTCTGCATACAGCAAAATCCTATCTTCATTGTCTTCTTCCCACTTTAGCCCCCAAAGGACCACGTCCTGTCTCACCCAGGATGCCAGTGGTTCCAGTACCAAGGCGAAGAGTAGGGGGGACAAGGGGCAACCCTGTCTAGTCCCTCTGTTCAGTTTAAACATTCAGGATGTATGGTTGTTCACCCTAACCTGACCCCGCCACTCAGTGTAAAGCAGCCTGATCCACTTTACAAAGGGCAGGCCAAATCCTAGATGGTTCTGGACTTCAAAGAGATAAGGCCATTCTATAGAACCGAATGCCATGGAGGCATCTAGCGACAATATTACTGCATCCTCATCTATATATCGTTGACGTGCTAAGACATTATTTACTCTGCGAATATTGAGCGCTGTGTTCCAACCTGGTACAGAGCCTGATTGATCTGCATGCACCAATGACGGGAGAACAACACAAAGGGGCCGATCCGGGTCGGAAGGGCACCGAACGTGATCCGGACGGAAAAATTACGAGCCGTACGCATGTTTTACGGCCGACATCGTACAGCTGTACGAGCGAGCAAGTACGATGCGAGCTACATGAGATTCACCAACCGAGTCGTTTCCGGGTTCGAACCGCTCCGTACGTCTTGGTCGGAAGCTAACCGTTGCGTGCAATGGATGTGATTTACAACCGAGTCAGTACGATGCACGCGTCGGACAGCCTGTGCAAGCCGGAATGTCTGGCTCGCAAAACCTCCTGGAGTCGGACTTCGGGGGTCCGCGTCGGACCCCCTAACACCCACAGCCCTACGACTCGGACACAGGGGGAGACCTATGGGTCCCCCCAACACAGGCATGTATGGTGCAGATGGCACCAACACATACCCACTGTTGGGGGCGCATTTGTTTGAGACGTACCCATTCAGTCAATGGGAGCGCATGGACGCATCGTGCAACTGGCTCCTATTGACTTCTATGGGAGTCCGACCGAACCGAGTCCGACAGCATACGTGCGCATAGTACTCGCTCGGTCGGACTGTAGGGGTCCAGCTCGGTCGGAAAACACTCTGGATCCGACTCGGTCGGAGTGCTTTCCGACCCGGATTGGAATCGGCCCCTTAGACGGGACGCCAGCAATTTCGCTAGAATTTTAGCCCCTGCATTAATCAGGGAGATCGGCCTATAGGAGCTACAGCTGGTCGCCTGCTTCCCTGGTTTTTGAACCACTACTATGGAGGCCATTCTTTGGTCTTCAGGCAGGATTCCCTTCTCCAAGCTTTCTATACATATGTTTAAGATGGGGTGCCACCCGTAGGGCCATCGATTTGAGGAACTCAATTGGAATCCCATTAGGCCCCATTGCCTTCCCTGATTGGATATTAAATATGGCTTTGCAGATTTCTTCGCCCGTTATGTCGGCATCTAGCTCGGCCCTTTCTGAATCTGACAACGAAGACAGGTTTATGTCAGCCAACAGCTGATGTGATTCTTCCAATGTGTACGAGGTGGAGGAGGAATACACAGTCTCTAAATAATCTGCGAATGCCTCTGCCACCTCTTGGGGATCAGTGACCCTTTCATTGTCACCTACGGATAGTTCAGGGACCCATCTTTCTCCCTGTTCCCTCCTCTCCAGCCAAGCAAGCATTTTCTCCGCTCTGTCTCCCAGTTCATAAACCCTATGACGCGTGTGGCATAGTTTCGCTCGAGTTTTTTCACGTACCTTGTTTTTATATTTCAGTTGCTTTATGATTAAGTGGTGCATGGTGGCTTCACTAGGTGAGGATTTGTTTTGTGTCTCTAATTGGTGAAGCTCCTCCTCTAATTGCAGTATTTGTTGGTTATGTTGTCGTATATAGCCTGTCTTCAGTGCCAAGGCGTGTCCTTTCAGCACCATTTTTTAGGCTTCCCAAATAGTCTGTGCTGAGGCCACTGACCCTATATTTCAGTAAAATAGTAGTCTCTTTGTTTAGTGAGATCCTGTTTTGTGTCTGGAATCGTCAGAAGCCATGGATTAATAATTATGGGACTACGTTGTCTCCCTTGGTTGAAAGTGAGTTCAAGCCATACTGGGGAATGATCCGAGATGCCTCTAGGGAGTCCGCAAGGGTTTTGAAAGTGGCCAAGGTCTGCCAGGTGCGTAAGGAAGTAATCAATGTGGGACATACTGTTGTGTGCATTGGAGTAGTGGGTGTAATACGTCATGTTTGGTTACAATGAGCGCCATATTTCTGTCAATCCCATGGCTCAAGTAAACTCCACCATCTGAGTGTTGTGGCATAGTGGGGTCATTGAGGATATCTATCTAGTGTATCGTCCATTGTCATGTTAAAATCACCACCCAGTATTAATGTGCCTTCTGGGAGATCTAGTAGGATGTTGCCTAAATCACTAGGTTTTTCCACACTAAAATACCTACACCTCTAGAGCCGATTGTAAACCCTGCATGGACCAAAAGTTTGTATCCCCACCTGTTGAGAGCTTTGCGCCATTACCCACTAAGTGTGTCTCCTGCAATAGTACTAAATCAGGTGTCTGACTATTGAGGTATTGCAACACCACCCCCCTCTTTAGTTTGTCACCAAGACCATTCACATTCCACGTCATAGTGAACAGCCTCATCTCTATTGTGCTACACATGAGAAATCGATGCTAGAGTCCTGCAAAACTCCTGCAGATGTCCCTGGAGGGGTGACCGCCTCCCTCTGTAAGATACTAGCACTTTGTAGAGTCTTAGTCCCATTGTACATTCTAGAATATTCCTGGGGCACCATCTTCCTATACCATGCCAACTCAGGGGGAACACTACATTTCAAATCTAGGTCAAAACATTGTGCTTTGTGACAATCAACAAAAAAACTAACAAAAAGAAAACCCCTCCCTTCCCCTCACTCCACCCCACTCCCTGCCCTCCTGCCAGTGGATTTGCAACTACCCACACCCCAACAAGGCAGAGTGCCTGTCGCACCCCTCCATTTGTGAGGTGCCTGGTCACAGCTTTCCCCCCGCCATAAATTTAGGATAATAGCATGTTACACAAGAATGAAATACAAATATGTCCAAGTCCCTTTTTTGTTGCTAAAGCAGCTCAGTAGTGGTTATCACACTTAGATTTATACAAATGGAGCATATTCTATCAGCAATGGGGTGGTGGTGAATTCCCCAGTGCTTTGCCATATGTCTTACCCGATATCCAAGGGCATCAGTCATCTCTCAGTCTTCGCATTCTGGAGTCCAAAACACCATGTCTCGTCAGTCTTTCGGTAATAGGTTCGGCTTGCCCAGGGTTGGGTCATCTCATGCTTGGTCTTAAGATCACCAAAGATAGTTATCGATGATTATTGCTATGTTACTGTTATCCTCATCTCAGCTACGTGAAGTGGAGTCTGCGAGTGGTGTGATTCCACTGTTGAGCATTGTTATCGGATCTCCCTGATCTCAGCCCTCCATTACGGTCCTTATTCGATTTTTGTACTTGGTGCCAGCCCTCCATCCACTCCCATGCCTCCTCTGGGGAGGGGAAGAACCACGTCTTGCCGTCTGATTCAAGACGGAGTTTCACCGAGAAGAGCATGGCATATTTTATTCCTTTTTCTTGTAAGTTGCTTGACTGCCATGAAACTGTGTCGTTGAGCTTGTACCTTAGTGGTAAAGTCAGGGAAGAAGGTTATCTGGCTGTCCTCAAATTTAAGCGGCAGGTTTGTATGAGCCGCGTGGAGAACAACATCACGATCCCTGAAATTGAAGACTCGGGTTATAATCAGACATGGAGGGGCCCCTCTGTCAAGGCCTACACCCTGGGATCCAATGGGCGCGCTCTATGGAAAAGTAACTTGATAGCCTTTTTGGTTGTAATTGTTTCAAGATTAACTCTTCCACAAATAAGACTGCCACCAGGCCTTCTGCTTGTTCTGGAACTCCCAGAATTTGTATATTGTTTCTACGCACCCTGCCTTCATAGTCGTCTTGCAGTCCTTCCATTCTGTTTGTCCTGCAGCTGACTCACTTGCTTTTTAAGTAGGGCAGTGTCTGAGGTCAGGGCAGTAGTGGCTTCCTCTATGTCTTTAACTCTGGAGTCCATTTTTCTTAGGTCAGGGATACTTCCACATTTACCGTGTCTATGCGAGTCTCAAGGGAGGTACGCACTCCCGTGATGGCAGTCAGAATGTCTTGGAGAGTAGGGTCTTTTTGTGGTTGTGGACGGTCTTGGCCTTCCGGGGATCCCTGCTCGTTTACCCCCCCCCCATCCACTCCTGCCTGTGACCAATCAAATTTTGCTAGCCTAGCTTGTGCGGATGTTTTGCTTCCCTTTCCACTTGCCACCTTGAGCTGTCTCGTTTTATAGTAGACTATATTGCGAAATGGTACCGGCTCAGTATTTGCCTCCACCTACCCAGGGGTACTGTCCCCCCTGCTGGCCTGTTGGGTTTCCTGACCCAGGGATCTTGCTTGACGGCCACAGGCAGAGCTGGGAACTGCTGTGATTCCAACAAGTCGTCGTAGGGCGCCTCTGTCTTGATCTTCCATACTGTGTCCCTTTTCTTACCTCAGTTAGGGTTAGCACCACTTGTTCAGCAGGAGCGCACAATCATTGCATCTGGGGAGTGTCCCCCTGATCCCCCAGAGGCTGGATCGGCGAGGATTCTCTCTCGAGCCCACTGAGTTTCTGGGTCATATTTGTGACTTGGGTCATTGCGGTCCGCTTTATAGTCTTCACCGGCTAAGGAGTCCTAGGTTAGGCCCACCACTGGTGGGTTCAGCTATGGGATATGTTGGAGGCCTTTACTAACTCAGCTCGAGGCCCCATCCACTTACAGTCCATTGGGGAAGTGTGCAAAGGTCAACATGCCCATGCGCGTCATGCACAGCTGACCACCGTGGTCCCAGCTCTTGGCGCCTCTCCCCAAAGCTGGAACTGCACTGGGGCCCACTCCGCTTCCAGAACCCGGGGTCTCGATTAGCTTCACATCTGGCCCGCACCCTCAGTCAATCTCATGCCCCGGTCGCTGGCATGTCCCCGCCGCGGTGCGACACTCCCAGCCGATTTGTGCCGATTTATGCCGGGGCTTCTCTCAGGTAGACTTGGGAGCGGTACCTTCTCTGGGGCGAGGCCGCATACACACTGCTCGATCTCACCACTCTCTGATGCGGGCTCCAAGTTGGGGCCTAGCGCCACTCCAGAAGCCAGGGGATCGATTTCACTCCCAGTGGGGTCGCACTCTGCTCCATACACCCGCTCCCATCTTCGGCGTGCCTCCACCACGGCGCAGCGCTCACCACTAATATCTCCTGGGTCTCCGTCCCGATAGATGCCTCCGTTGGAGCCGTCTCTTGTAGCCAGGGCCGACGTGTTCACTGCCTATCCGCCCTTCGATCAACTAGCTGTTCACTCCTGCCGGTGTCAGGCCCTCTACTATGCCCCCTTGGATGGCCGTATCAGTGTGCACTCTTCCATCCCTGGTAGCTTCCCAGTGACTATTGGTTTCACTTGGTCACACTCCGCTCTCCCTTTGCGTTTCTCCAGGATCACTCGCTGAAGCGATGGAGCACCGCCATCTTGGGAGCGGAGTCTCGTTACCAGCTTGCACCTCGGGACACTATGTCGGATTCCCCCATTTGAGAAGGGGTTCAAAAGGATTGTATCTGGATTAATAGCCGGATAGGCGGTTGGGGGTCTGGAGATGATTTACTGTTCAGCCATTCCCTTCAGCTGACAGCAATGCCCCTCCCTAGCTGTAGATTTTGGACCCTGCTCTTCCGGCACCTAGGGAAACTAGCCCTGAGGTGTTGTATCACATTCTTAACACGAGGTTTGGTGCCTAGCGCATTCTTTAGGTTGCGGAGGGCGACGATACATGTCTTATCAAACCACCCCTGTTTTTGACCACTGTTGGCTGACGGGGTCTTAGTGAAGATACCCTCAATAATGATGTTCAAAGATACAAAACATTCTATTAAACAGCCAGAATCACTGTCATCATCCAGACAATAACTAATTTGATTCTTGCATTGGGTGACAACCTCCTTCTGCTTAACTTTGGAATTTACACCGGTCCATTTAACCCTAAGGCCCTTTGGTCTAGTAGGCACTATATCGGTTGTACATTTACCACCTGAAACTGTTGAGGTGCCATGCCCCAAGAGGGTAACATGTAGGCTATTATGGTCACTGAGACTTTCTTCATTCACATATAAATCAGTGTAGTCTCCACTGCTAGACAACAAGATATGATCAATAAATGAACCTGCATCTCTGCCCGTGAATGTAGGGCATGTTATTGCCCGGTTGTTAACATTGCAGTTTAACAGGGTCATATCTAGCATAGCTAGCATATTATTTAGGGTAGAACCGTAACTGCAGTGTTGGAAATGGGGGGAATCCTCCTTCCCCCCCTGATCTCTCCAATGGCTATTTAATGCTACATCAAAGCCACAGATATTCCCGTTAGATAGATGGCAAGGCTGCAAATTAAAATCCCCAGCCCATACCACCTCAGCCTTTCTTTTCGAGATTTCTAGAGCTTTAATGATTTCCTTTTCTAAAGGCAGTAAAATATCCCCCCTGGTTGCATCAAAGATGTTATTATAGAAGTTAACAATAACTAAGTCAATGTTCTTTCTGCATTCCACCCTTATAACTTGGCTGTGCGTCCCCACGGTTGTACTATATTTGACCGTACAGTCACGCCGCTTAGTTGACACTAACAATAAAAGGCCTCCCTTAGCCCTACCCGAGCTGGATTTAGTTGCTCTGAGACAAAAAGATACATACCCTTCAATATTAATAGGGTCTGGACACCAAGTTTCCTGTAATAAAATTAAATCAAAACCCTCGCCCAAAAAGCTGGTCCAAAAGGGTGTACCCAATTTACTAGTAAGACCAGCACTATTCCAGGAAATAAGAGAGATTCCTGCTGGTTTCCCAGCATTACCAGCAACAGGTAACTCCTGCTGGTTTACTGGTGATAATAAAGCAGGACCCTCTTCCCGAAGGATGGTAACCGAACTTAGGCTGGGGCTTGCAGTAGTTGTACATATATCCAGGCTACCCTGATTGCCTATGTGCTGGGAAGGTCTTAATGATGACAATGCAATAGATTCGTGGGGTACAACTGGGGGCTTGGCCGGGGAAAAAGAAGAATACTCCATCTCCATCTAAATTAGCTATTTAAATATGCAGACAATACTATTCTGTTGAGCCAAACCTTGATAGGTCTACAAAGATTGATAAATGCTTTTGATGGTTATGTCTTAACAAATGGCTTGGAACTGAATGTCAAAAAAACTAAAATCATGAAAATAGGCCTGGCAAAATCAAAGACCAACTCATTGAGGACCAAAGGAGGGCCAATTGAAGTGGTAAAAACATATAAATATCTAGGCATTTTATTTGATAATAGAGTTTCATTTAAAGATCATTTTAAAGATTTAAGAGCAAAAACTGTAACCCTAATCCATGCTTTTAAATGTCTCTATAAATCGTTAAGATGCCAATCATATGATCATCTTCGTAAAGTTATGAGAGCAAAGCTACAGCCAACTATTACATATGGCTCGCCTATCACCAAGGGGAAAGACATGTAACTATTGGATCTATTAGCAAGCAAGGCTTATAAAACAATTTTTGGGATCCCCAGGTCAGTTGGCAAAGGAGAAATAAGACTGGAGTTTGGCCTCGAAAGACATGCACGTACTCTTTGTTTTCCTCTGACCCTGTTTCCTTAGCGAACATCTGTTGGCTTGAAATAATCAATTCTGCCTACACCTCTACCCTGGCGATCCTACATTGTATCTTGCCTTCAGAATGTTGGTCTGTAGATAGGGGTCACCAAATTGAATATGCCCAATTTTAAACAAATTTAAAAAAAAGCAAATCAAAGTCAACTTCCTTAATGTGGATAAATCAGCTCTAGCGGCAAAAACTTATTCATGGCATGTGATTATTCACACCAGTCTCTACAAATCCAGCCATACTTGAATACCTATTCTTGGCCCAAATAAAATATACATTACTAAAAAATTGGTAAGTAAATTCTTACATCGCGGACTTTGACCCCGCATACCTTTTCTCCGCATAGAGCATCTACCCCACACACCAATTCTCCGCATTTTTTACACCGCATGTGCATTTATCACGCATGCCTTTACAACGAAAATAGTTGTAAAGGTATGTATGGTAAATGCACATACATTGGAAAAAAAATTAATTTGGGCGGTCCACGTCGTGAGGAAACAGGCTTTTCTGTTTCCTCACATCGACGTGCGCCGCCCCTCACAGAAATACGAAGGGATGCAGGAAGCAGAAGGAGAGAGAGACCACGAGGAGAGAGAGGTAAGGGGGAATGGGCCTGGGGTGGGCGTTAATTTTTAAGGGATTAGGGTAGTGTTTGTGTAGTGTAGGGTAGTATTTGTGTAGTGTAGGGTAGTGTGTTAGGGTTTAGGGTAGTGTTAGTGTAGTATAGGGTAGTGTATGTGTAGTGTAGGGTAGTGTTTTAGGGTTTAGGGTAGTGTTGTGGTGTTGGTGTAGTGTAGGGTAGTGTTTGTGTAGTGTAGGGTAGTGTTTTAGGGTTTATGGTAGTGTTTGTATAGTGTAGGGTAATGTTTGTGTAGTGTAGGGTAGTGTTTTAGGGTTTAGGGTAGTGTTGTGGTGTTGGTGTAGTGTAGGGTAGTGTTTGTGTAGTGTAGGTTAGTGATTTTTGCAGGGTACTCTCACTTACCTTTAAAAATTTTACTAGGAGTATAACTTTACCACGCATGCCTTTGTGTTGTAATGGCATGCGTGGTATAAGTATAGTTGTGGTGGAAGTTTTCATTGTCTTAAATTGCGGGATGATTGAATTTGCGTGGTAAAAATGTTGTGGTGGTGGTATGCGGAGTGATTGTTAGCGGAGTAACGCCATATATTCCTAAAAATTAGATTAGTATAAACCTACTAAGTAGGCCGCCGTGGATACGCTGACCAGGATTCAGCAGTGGCCAAGTACTAATTGTAGACTGTGTGGTTGACCATGTGAAATTCTATTGCACATTGTATATGTGAGTCCTAAATTGCTTAAAATAGGTTGTACACTTTTAAAACCCCTATTTATTAAGGTTGGGGTAAGATCGGCTCCTCAGGCCCTTATTTTATGTCCATCGGGTGAGTCGATTCCACTGCTTTGTCAATTGACAACGTTTTTACCTATTGCTGAAAAATTACTGGTATTACTGGTATCTGCTATTTAATGGTTACCTTAGTGAATTATGAATCATTGAGGTTGTTAAGGTCGCTGACATTCTGTATGATTTAGTGCCTACATCACTATGGTAACTAGTCAGAATAGAAATTATGAAAACACTGATACACCTTCACAGCTTATTTGCACAATACGGACATCCTGAATGATTTAGTACCTATGCTGCTATGGTAGTTTGACCCCCTAGAAATTATGATAACACTGATGCATTTTTCATAGCTGGTTTCCACAATGGTACTCATTGCGCATAACATTCTATGCACTAGGACAACCTTAGATAATAGGTTTTTATAATATACAGAGACACCTTACTGCTCACTTGCACTTTGAAATGTAACGGTACAGTTTGTGTTCATATGTATCTCATAGCATATTTTCACAATGTTATACAAGGTTAATTGTTTTTTATCCTGAGTGTAACTATAATTTGTTAATAGATTTGTTTGTTCTAAAAGAAGATTACAAATGGTTTCAATGTTCCGGTACGGCATGTAACCATACATACATTCTTTTGTATAGGCACTTTTTGTCTAAAGAAACTGCAATAGTGTCTCTTTTTCATTATTCTGTTTTAAAGTTTTAATTGCAGTGATTTTTGTTAATCAAGCAATAAAGAATTTATTCATTAACAACAATGAAGTATCGCTTCTAAAGTTACAACAACAACTACTGTAGAGTCAATTAGTAAAGTAACTCAGATTTAAATTCGGAATCAAGACAAGCATAAGGGGGCCGATTCACAGAACTAACTTAAGACAAAATCCTAAACTTACTACTTTTGGTATTCACAGAAGTTAGGATTTTGTCTTAAGTTTGTCTTAAGACAAACTTAAGACAGACTTAAGACAGTCTTAAGACAGACTTAAGACAAACTTAAGACACACTTAAGACAGACTTAAGACAGACTTAAGACAAACTTAAGACAAAATCCTAACTTAAGTCTGTCTTAAGTCTGTCTTAAGTCTGTCTTAAGTCTGTCTTAAGTTTGTCTTAAGTCTGTCTTAAGACTGTCTTAAGTCTGTCTTAAGACTGTCTTAAGTCTGTTTTAAGTTTGTCTTAAGACAAACTTAAGACAAAATCCTAACTTCTGTGAATACCAAAAGTAGTAAGTTTAGGATTTTGTCTTAAGTTAGTTCTGTGAATCGGGCCCAAGGTCTACGTCAATTTACCAATGTACCAAAGATCAAGTCACCTCCCAGTTCTACAACACCCGGTGAGCTGTCAAAAATTAATTGGAGTGCTTCTAGCTACTTCATTGACTTTGATGACATCTTCCAATGCGTAGGATCCTCCACCACAACTGCTACCTCTCCCTTTCAGGCTGAAAGTGTGTGTTTTTGATCTTTGGCTGAAAAGGACAATTTTTTTCTCCTTGGTTACTCCTTTGGATTACAATTGGGTTACGTTTCCTGGTCCTCTGGATTGATTTTGTCAGAGTCCTTTTTCTGACTCTAAATGGACATTTTGGGCTATATGTATGAACACATTTTCCCATAGACACCGAATGGTTAAAACCCTTTGATACATCTGGCCCTTTATTACAGAAAGTTCTCCAGTACAACTGGGGAACTTGGCACTCAAACCACATGCATCAACTCACTGTGCAAGGAGAGACCTTTCCCTGGTGAACATTACAGCAGCTCCAGTTCCTTAGGGGACGGTTTGTGAAAGGGTATTGTATAATGTGTATGGTCACACTGAACTTTTACAAATTCAATATTTGTTCAAAATTTCTTTGAATTATGTCATGATCCCTAGTACTGTTTCTGATGACCAAGACATTGATGCAGTGCATAAACTGCTAGAAGATCTAGATCATTCAACTGTATTTTATGGTGGTACATCTAACTATGATGACAAGTTCTGTTTTCAACATTACGGTCATCATTTTCTGCATAAAGCAAGTATTCCACATGCTGTTTACAATTACACTCAATGGGATAATTGCCCTACACCACAAACATTTGCACAAACGTTTGCCTATTTTTTTGGTTATGATACATCGGACCTGGCCTCGTATTTGTATAGGCTTGCACCATCACCTGCAAAGAAAATATGCAAACTGATACCAAGCTGATATATTCTGCCTCTTTTCTTTCCCAGCTGTCTGTACAGGGTTTTGACTTTTGGAGGGACACTATAGATGTACCATCTATTTGGGCAACAAAAGAATGGCAGGTTCGGGGATCTGAGGCTTTAGAGCATGCCTGATACCAAAACAAATGTATTCCTTAACAAAACTGTGCAGCAAATGTCATGTCTTAGAATAGCCAAGGTGAAAGACTTGAACAAACCACAAATTCCCACATTTGCATGCTTTGAGAACTGGCAGCAATTCACACACTGCAGCGAGGATACATTAGATGCCATGCTGCATAATGGTGCATGCAATTCATCTGACCTCAATTGGAAGTGATGGTTAGCTTGGCCACTGATACCAATGGATGTCACACATGATTCCTTGGTAACAGCAAGGGTTTCAAGAATAATAAACCTGACATGCATTCTGTTCAGTATGAACACTCGAGGTGGTGACAACTTACTGTGTTGGGAAGTTGTACCTTGATTGGCTAAAAGTCTTGACACTGTCTCAGGTGAAACAGCATTTGTCCCTTTTGTCTGATGAACTGGAACTCAGGGACTTTTTATTGGGTCCCCGGAAGTCAAAGCAAAAATGCTTCTTGTATGTCATATACAATGAGATATGGAAGGTTTCCCAGCAGGATGCTGCTGAAAGACTGCACAAAAATGACAGGGTTAATTTAGAGAATGCTATGGCAGTGGTTGACAACGGCATGCCGACAACGGGTGGTTGGTCCAGATAAGTCTCTCCCTCTACTCTTCCCCCTCTCTTGTCTTCTCCTGATGCTCCAGTTCTCTCTCTTCTCCTCCCCTTCCCCCTTTCTGCCCCCTGCATAGTTACGTGGGAAGGCATTTTTGGGATAAAATTGTTGCACCTTGAATCCTTCCTGCAGGGGACTGTCTCTGCAATGATCGTTATATATGTGTAGCTTCCACATTGCAAGGATACACTGTTGTCTCCTGTGCATACTTGATGCACCCTTTGGTGTTCAGGATTCACTCACCTTCCATTATATTAATGCTGGTTTCCTTACAGTTATCATTGTCAAGCATTCCCAAGGCTCCAGTGAGTGGCACTTGCACCTACTGGGCCTGGTACTTGCTTGCTTGTCCCAAACTGCGCTATTGTTGGCCCCCTGTATTATTTTGTTATGGGGGGTTGTTAGTTAGTTTTAGTTTAGTCAAACGATAATTTTTTCTCTGGACTTGGCACTGGGGAAATGGTCCTTTTATTACCATGTATGTTCCTAAATCTGCCATGTAGTTGAACACACAATGAGTGACCCCACTGATCCAGTTGTTTGTGTGATGTTGACATGCAAACTGTTTTACAACACTGCAAGATACAGACCTTGAACGTCAGGGGTCAAGTAAGTGGCACAGAATCCTAGTGCAGCTCCATCGCCAGGTGGCAAAATAGTTTACCTGCAGGAGACCCGCTCTTGAAGCCATTAAACTGAGACCTTATTAGAGGGGTCACTTATTTGCCACTATGTATTCAGGGTTCACCCGTGGGGTGGCTATCTGGCTGAGGGCAGGGGTCCCATTTGATGTACAGACTAACAAATTGACATCAAGGGCGATATGTCTTTATTTGTGGGTTATTAAGCAAAGATGGTGATCCTGGGCAATATATATGCACCAAATACTAAGCAAGATGTCTTTTTGCAATGCATATCCTCAATCCTGGCAGAATGGTCACATCTCCCTTGGTTTTAAGTGAGTGATTTCAATGCAGTTCTGAGTATTAACCTGACCGTTCACATCCTCACTTACCAAAAACTGGCTCTAATAAGCAGGCCAAGGCCCTCTCTCATTGGACGTCAAACTGGTCCTTTGTAGATAAATTGAAAGGACCATAACAGGAGCATGCATGAATAATTCTTTTCTTCCCCACAAGGCCTACATGCCTGCTAGGATCGTATACTTTGCCCATCACATATGGTGAAGAGGTTCTCCAATGCAATTTATTCGGGAAAAAAGCTTTTCAGAGCATATCCCACTGGAAATATTCATGACATGGGCCAGGGTCCTGAGCCATTACCCACATGGTGCATGGAACCAACACTTGTAGATGATGTAGTATTAGAGATACCCTGGGCACCAAAATTGGCACTTACTTTACTGAAAACAAGGGATTGGCATCCACACCACTCACAGAGTGGGAGGCATTTAAGATGATCAGGGGACGCAACGAGTGCCAGGGACTCCGCACTCTGTGATTTACAACACACAGAAATGCAGATGGGACTCCTTGAACAAGAGACAGCACATGATCACACACACTTGATAGATTAACAGGAAACTAAGATACAACATGTTGAGCTATTAGACTGTTTGAGACTCATCGACTATAAAACATGACCACAAAGGATACACTCCAATGGTGATAGGGTGTCGATGTTACTTGACCGTATGATACTGCCTCCAATGTCCTTTACCCTCATCTTAACCATCACAACACCCTCCAAAACACATTGAACCACACAATTAGAGATTAATCAAGTATTTCGCTCTTATTACACCAAGCTGGATAGGGCTAGGTCCACTCCGCCTCGACAGAGAGGGAGACTTTCCTGCATAGTTTAAGAGTCCCACCAATCTCAGTGACATCGCGAGTGACATTGGAGGCCCCCTTGGCAGAAGAAGAACTTTGCCAGGCAATTGTGAAGATGATGTAGTAAAACACCGGGCATAGATGAGTTGCCCATCACATTTTACTCTACCTTCCCCTCCCGTTTGGACCCACATCTGGAGAAATTATACATGGTGTCCTCAGAGGCAGGAAAACTGCCTCTGACTACCAGTTAGGCCCTAGTCACCTCTCTGCTTATGCCCGACTAGGCTTCGGGAGATCCTTACTCTTTAAGACAACTCTTTCTTTTACTCTTTTAACTTGAGAGTATAAAATCCTGAGTAAAGTGCTGGCTCAACGATTACTCCTGTTACTATCTGACCTAGTTAACATTGAGAAATGTAGTTTTGTCTCACGCAGAGGCACCCTTATGAACTTCAGATTATACCAGGTAATACAGATAGTAAACAACCCATTTCCCAACTCTGGTTGCCTCTCAATACACCTTCCACAGGCATTTGTTTCCCTAGATTAGGAGTATATGGTTTCAGTTTTGCAAAATTTCGACATTCCTCCTGCCTCAATCAATTGAATTAGGCTACTTTATTCCAGCCCTACAGCTAGAGCCAAAATGGACATCATATCTAATGTCCAGACGAACATGTCAGGGATGTCCGTTGTCACCCCTATAATTTGTGTAGGCAATGGAACCCCTGGCGCAGAGTCAGACAGGAGGCTGCAGACTGGGGTATCTTGCGGGGGCCCCAGTCCCACTCGGTGTCCATATTCGTTTACATTCTGGACCGCAATATGAACCTCACTCCAGTCTCTACTATACTCCACACATTTGGAGACCTATCTGGCCTCCAAGTTAGTCATGCCAAATCACACGCATTTTTATTCCGAGGCAACATGCCTCAAGACACAATCTGCCTCAGTACACGGACCATAGCGGTTGCACATCACACATTCCAGTATCTGGGCATTCAGGGCTACAGATCATCCACGGACCTATTGGATGGGAATTAACTTAAGGCCATTTCATCACTAAGAGTTCAGGTGAAGTTCTGGGTCACATTGCCCCTCTATGTAACAGGCCAGTTGGCTCTTTCCAAAATAGGTATGCAACCCAAATTACTATATATTGCTGTAAATATACTCATAATTGTCCCTCAGTCTTCTTTTTTGAGACATTGGACTCCCTACTGTTTGCCCTTATTTGGGGATCAGGTGGACCCTGCCTTAGCCTTCTTAAACGACTGCCAATGGAGGGTGGTGGACTGGTAGAATCTAACTTCAGGTCCTATTGCTTTGCAGCCCAACTACAATGGCTATATTATTGGCTGCTGGGGGATGCATTTACATGAAATTGGCTATTCACAACTTATGTTGCTCCCCGATGGTGTGCATAGACTGCTACTACATGGGGTTACACTTCTCTCTAAGCTCCCTCTACTCCTGCATAATGCTGTAACATACTGGAAGACTGTGCTCCATTACACATGTACCCCCACACATTATGCCCTAAACCTCGCTATAGGTGACCTGCCCACTCAGGTCTGTACTCTCACATCCACCATGCCAACACTGGGAAGCGATGGGAATCACCACTGTTGGAGACATATTTGAGGATGGAATGCTGCTGCCCACCAGGACTTTATGTAATTACACAAGCTTTCAGGTGCCCTCTTTCTCACACATGCCAATATCTTACATCATGGCCATATACGCTGGTCACCAACGGGTTTGGTACCTGATACACATGCACTGGTGCAGGCAGTTTCTGAGATAGGCACTGAAAGACACTTAGGGCCCAATGCAAGGGCCCGATGTAGCTGGCTAAATATCAGTCGGTAACCCCGAAATTCGGTAAATTTCAGGGTTACCGACCGGTATTTAGCCATTCCTAATGTAGGTGATGATTCGGTAAATACCGAATCGGTATTTAACGAATCTGTATTTACCGAATCCGTAAATGCAATGTAGAAAGCACATCAAAGAGTGCTTATGCGCTTTAAGAATTTGTTAATTACCACCAACTTTAAGTTGGTGGTAATTAACGAATTCCTTTAAAAATTAACTTTTGAATTTTTATTTAAGTGCCATGTGGCACACATCCATGTCCTTAGGGCATGTTTGTGCGCCACATGTGCACACAGGCACATTTCTGGGGTGCAACAGGGTGTCCTTTGGACACCCTGGCACCCTTGAAATACCTCCCGGTACTATGGATTCGGTAATACCGAATTGCTAATACAGAATGGCTTTAAATTCATTCCTATGGGCCTCCAAGCCCATAGGAATAAATGGGTAGGCATTCCTTATTATCGGTAATAAGGAATATTAAGTAATCAGTATTTTTCACCGATTCATTAGCTACATAAGAAATACCAGGCCCGATGTAGGTGGCCAAATACCGGTCAGTAACGGTGAAATTCGGTAAATATCACCGTTACCGACCGGTATATAGGCATGCGCGATGTAGGGAAGGAATAGGTAATAAGGAATCGGTAAATACCAATTCCTTATTACCGATTCCTAATTTACCGAATCGGAATTACGGATTCCTAATTTACCGAATCGGTAAATAAGTAACGGTAAAAACGATAAAAGAGATGTAGGAAAAGTCGTTAATACCGAATTTCATGAAATTCGGTATTTAGGAGTCGGTAATTAACACTGAATGAAAGCAGGTGGTAATCAGGTGAAGTATATATAAGCAATCCCAAAATGCAACAGCGTGATCACTATGGCGCCCTTCTATGTAATTGCAAGGTGGCTACAGCTGCAGGCAGCAGGAGTGAGGATCTGGAGACGGGAGGAGCGCGTTTACAGACAGTGCATCACACTCTTCCAACTGACTGAGGCTGAGATTCATGAAAGGTACAGGCTACACCCCCAAACCATCATGGACCTGATAAGGGACTTGCACCCACTCCTGGACCATCCAACAACAAGGGCTCATGCCATACCACCACATGTGCAGGTGTTCTGCAGCCTACACCTACTTGCATTGGGCAGTTACCAGGGGTGATAGCTGTGGTAGGTGGGGTGTCACAGAGTTTTCTGTCCCATTTCTTCAAGAAGTTCCTGGACACCATGATGCAGAGAATGCATCACTACATAAGCTTCCCAAACACACAGGCAGAACTGCTGAAAACCAAGACAGACTTTTAACAAATGGCACAGTTCCCGCATGTCATAGGGTGCATTGATGGGACACACATTCCAATCTGCCCACCTGCAGCCACTGAGTATATCTACAGAAACTGAAAATCCACCCACTCCATAAATGTGCAGGTAATCTGCGATGCAGCCAACATAATCACCGACATTGTGGCCAAATTTCCAGGAAGCACCCACGACGCCTACATGTTCCAGAACAGTGGGATACACACGCCTGGCTGCAGGAGAATTTGGAGAAGGATACCTGCTAGGTAAATCATTGTGACACAGATGGATACAGCAGATTAATGTGTTGGTGTTTGTAATTAATGGCACTCTCTTTCTCACCTAGGTGATAGCGCTTATGCTGTGCGGTCATTTATCCTCACTCCCCACCTAATCCCATCAACCCCGACTGAGAGACGAAACAATGTGGCACACAAGACAACACGCAACGTAGAGGAGAGCACGTTTGGACTATTGAAAAGCAGGTTCCGCTGCCTCCACAAAAGCGGAGGCGCCCGTCAGTACACACCCATCATCTGCTGCAAAATCATTGCAACTTATGCTATTCTGCACAACTGTGCCACTAAGAAAGGCACAGAAGTTGAATTAACGGACTCAGAGGACGATGATGATGAAATTGCTGAGCCAGAGCCCAACGCAGCAGGAGTGGCGCCAGCACCAGATGGGAGACAAAGATGGGCAGAGATCACACGCAACTACTTCTGAGTAAGTAAGGAGACACAGCCAGTTGTTGCATTTGAATTACGTAGTTTTATTTTTGGGCACTACGCCACTACCCAAAGGGCTCAACATGCCAGTCCTATTTGTGACAACGCTCAGAGCTTGTCATGGGTTAAGTCACCCAATAGAGTACACAAAGTGTGGGCTGCATCAACGCCTGCGGCCATGCACAACACTGCTGGGTTCACTCAGCAGACTGTCTTCACTGGCAATGGTCCCAGTGCCAGCCCCATGTCGCCTGCTGCTCCTCCTGGTCTCAGTTGCAGGGGGCGTTATGCTGCTGCAACTGGTAGTCTCCTCCGCGTCCCCCACATGACATGCATCAGTATTGGCAGCCTGAGTTGTTAGGAGCACTTCTAGTGCAGTTGTGACCTTGACAAGCCCCATAGAGACATCATGGCTGCACTGTTGCATCCCCTTTTGCATGGCCACGGAGCGCCTGCAGAGTAGAGGTGTGGCAGTTGTGAGGCGGTTCACCGCCTTTGTATGGTTTTCCATCTTCTGCCTCTCCCTGCGCCATGCCACCCTGTCATCCTCAAGTTTGCTGCACAGCAGCATCACAGCCTCGTACATGTCCCACATGCCCTCAGCCACCCCTTTCATGCCCTCCGCCATCTCCTTCATGCCCTCAGACAGCGTGGAGTTCATAGTGCTGATGCCCTTCTCGATGTTATGCATGCTACAATTCAGATATCCCATTTGCCGCTGTACAGACTGTATTGCCTTCCCTTGCAGGCGCTGAACCTTGACCATGTTTGCCTCCAGCCACGCAAATACACCATTGGCCTCACCCTGCAAAGGTGGACTTTGTTCCCTGGCCCTGCGGCGTCTGGCACCTGTGTGCGATCTCCCTGAGGTGGACTGCGACCCTGCATTACTGCCATAGAGGATGCGACAAAGGCGAGCGTTCCTAACGCTAAAGCCTTACATCTGAGATGGGTACAATGGCCTAATTCTCTCACTGCAACAGATGTAGAATACAGGGACGACCCAAATCTAAAGACACAAGCATTTCTGCAATACGAACAAGAATATCCTCTACCAAACAAAATAATGCCTCTAGATCAGTATGAATATATAATTTACACTGAAGGATCTGCTCAACCGGCCACAGGAAGGAAGCAAAAATAATGCGCAGCATGCGTAATCGTTAAAGGTTGCATGCTGGATGGAAAGTTCCACCCCAGTTGCACAAAAACACAGTCTCTAGGAGACTGCAGGGCATAGCTGGCAGAATTAAAAGCACTGATACTGGCACTAGTAAATACGGATGGAGAATTCCCCACAATAATTGTGTGCGATTCCTTTTACTGTGTGCAGTCATATAATGAATATTTGCAGTACTGGGTTCTAAACGGGTTCAAAGACACAAAAGGTGGCATAATTAGGCATAAAATCCTATCGGAACAGCTAGTGGAGTTGAAAACCGACCTACCGAGGGCTCACGTGATACATGCAATGAGTCATCAGTGTGATGGCGTTCACATTGAAGGGAATTGATTGGCTGATGAATCCGTAAAGAGGGCTGTACGCACGGCTTCCATAGCTGCAATCGCTCATTCTAAAACGAGACTAGCCGGTGAGATTATGGTAGCGGTCATTGCTTCTCACAAAAATAGCAAAGCATTGCCAAAATGTTTCCACTCAAGTACTCCTACAAGTTAGATGGCAATAACATTCCATTTGCTCAGATTCCTGTAGTGGGGGATAGAGTAATTCCAAACATGGCATGTAGGTTGGGTTGAATTCTAGCAGCACACAAAGGGATAGGTTCTGCACATGCAGGAGTTACAGCGACTGTTTCTTTGTTGAAACAACGCTATTGGTGGCCTGGTTTAATGAAGCAGTCTAAAGACTATGAGGTCTATTAGTATGTCGGGCGGATCGCCACCGCCCGCATGGCGGTCGCGATCCGCCTGACATTATCCACCGCCTGCCTCCCATTTCCCCCCACCATATTATGATGGCGGGGGTACCGCGGGGAGACAAGTCGACCGGGCAGAAAAGGGTTGCATATGGTGGCGGTGTCTGCTAGACACTGCCATCCATATTACAATGGTAGTAGGAAGCAGCCTTTCTGCCGCCATGGAAAGGCATGCGGTCTTCTCAGTTGGGGGCCCGTTGCGGGCCCCCAGGGTGTTGGGAGTGGGGGTGCACATGGGGGGTACCTATGGTACCCCCCTGCATTTGCAGGCACAACGTGGCAGGCACCGCACTGTGCCTGCCACGTTGTGCATGCAAATGCACAAGGTGCCTCCACAGCATTGTGGTGGACGGTGCTGTGAGCACCACCCACCACAATGTTGTGGATGGGAGATGCCACCGCCACAGTGACGGTGGCATCCTAATTGCTGGTGCGGGACCACCGCACCACTGGCGGCCGGTCCCAGCACCGCTAGGGTTCCCTCCTAATAGGCCACTATGTCTTGAAATGCGACATCTGCCAACAGATGAAAGGTTTCACCGAAACACGTCCAGCGCAGACACCTTTATTAATATTGGACAAACCACTATTGTGTGTTTATTTGGACCACTGCAGCCCCTTAAAAAGAGATGCGGCTTACAGGTATATAATGTTTGCAGTGGATTCCTGCTCAAGATTCCTATGGGTGTGGACCCAGCGCTCGCCTGACGCTCGAACTGTCATTAAAGATTTACGAGTCTTTATAGGGACATACGCAATTGGCACATTACATTTGACTAAGGCCCTGTGCTTAGCTCATGGGCTTACAAGGAGGCCATGCGAGAATTGGGTGTAGCATTGCGGTACTCCTCTCCGTACCATCCTGAAGGAAATTCAGTTGTGGAGAGGAAAAACCGAGACTTAAATCAGTCTTTGACAGCTAGAATATTAGGCACGGGTGTGATTTGGGTAAAACATCTGTATGGAGTGCAGCGAGTTTTGAACAATATGCCAAGAAGTTCTCTAGGGGGTTTACTCCATATGAGGTCCTATTTGGGCAAGAATGTGGGTACCTTATCTTGATTGTGAGAGCGCAGTGGCGGATGAAAAGCCTTTTGACATCCATGATCGTTTTGCTGTTTTACAGAATCCAAATGCACTAAACAAAGAAATGTCTACCTGAAGCAAACCACCACTGGGGAAGTCAAATCAGTCACAGCAAGAACTGTCTGGATCCCAAAAGTCGGGGATCTGGTCAGAGAGAGATTAACAAACAACAAAGAAAATGGCTCAGCTCGGAGGCACCGTCTTTTTCTATTTGGAAAGCTAAGCTGTTATCTCTTTATAAATTGGAAATTTCTCTATATAGCCATAAAAATACACGAAGGAAAGAATTTGGGTTTGCATTATGGGCCCCAGTGACGAATTGGGTTTGATTATTATGCTTTTTTTTATATTTGTGTTCTTTTATTACGGAATGATAAATGTTTTACTTTTTCTTCCTTTTTGATTGTATGCTTGCTTTAATCGATGCTGATTTATTAAAATCAATAAAAAAATTGGAAAAAAAAAAAAAAAGAATTTGGGCCATCATACAGAAAGCCTGTACCGGTCCTAGCAGTTGAAGGAACAAGAACTGTACTTCTACCGCCTCTTGCCAGAAAAAAGGAGAAAAGATTTGTCTCAGTTGACCTTATCAAACCACACTATGTGGCCGATACTAAGTAGCAGGGCACGTAGACTCCAAAGTAGCAGACATCCTCCTCTCACTAACATTCTAGAAGTTCAAACAGAAAGACTCATCAAGTTCGAAGAGTCCCCTGTACGGAATGATTGACTATGCAACAATGCTATGGAACTGGTTCCCCTTGAACCTGAAGTTCAACTTCAAAATCAAACTCAAAATGAAAGACAAATTGCTATTAGACCAAATACAGATGTCTATGTCAACATGCCTCGACAAGTATGATTTCAAGAAATCCTGATGCAATTTCAACAATTGATCGAACTGCTTCCGGCTACTTCATAAACCTTGATACATTTTCTTTGGATCCAAGTGAACTTGAAATAACGCCAGGCAAAAAACACACAAGCAGCAAGTTAAAGACTTTCTGAACTTTCTTAAAAGAACTTACCTGGTATTACCTTGGATAGAACTATGGATAATTACCGTAGTACTTTTCTTTCTTTTCTGGTTAGGCTTAGTGATAGTTTTTCTCAACCAATGAGAGGGGTTCTTAAAACCAAATGAGGTACAGCACCAAAAATAGACGTGAGTCAAAAAGAAAGTATCCCCTTTTGTCCACAATCACGCTATAGACTTACAACCATACAAATAGTGCAGCCCACATCATCAGAACATAAATGTATTGATTCTCAAAATATATATAACAAGGATTTATTTAATATAATAAAAACAACAAAATTAAAACTTAATCATGTTAAAAATCTTTTAAAAGATTTTGCATATTTTATAAATACACATATCACAAGAATAAAGAAATTAATCTACAATTTCCAAACATAATACACACAGACGGGAGAAAACAGTAGACTGGGATAATTCATATCATTGTATAGAATCACCAGTAACTTCAGGATTATCCGTCACAGTTGAATCATTTCATAGACTTTTTCATGAACTGGCAGTTAACCAAGAAATCTAGTGTCTACACACAAAGAGCATCAACACGTTTCGGTGGGTAACACACTATTAAAACCACCTTCTTCAGGATTTGTTGATATCGCCCGGTTATCAATTATATAATCAAGTCAAAAGAACTTTATTTCGGAGAATCTCTCCATAAAAGGTACATAAAATAGAAATATAAATACATTTAAAATCATACATTGGATAGTTAAAAAGTGTTAAAAAAGGTTGGAACATTAGAACACCAGGAGAGCGATATATCTGCTAATTACATAGAATCAAGTACAATTTAACCCAGTACAAAATTAATCAGGTTTGCATTTTCAGGTACCGCTTTCTCTTGTGCCAGAAAGCCCCCAGAAATTTGGCCACAGCAAACACAATGTAAGCAGCCATTTCACTGAAGAATTCTGAAGGCTTCGTGGCACCTGGTAAAGCCCAAATTCCTACAAACGGGAGTGATCCATTTTCTGCGCGCCTCACTATAGCCCGGACAAAAAAATATGATGTGCAGCTCAGTTTCATCGCATACTCTGCATGCCGGGCAAGTACTGGGTGCAGACACAGACCAGTGACTAGTAAGTGCACGTACTGGCAGGGACCCATGCCTCCATTGTAGGTAAAGCTTTCTAATTAGTACAGGGTAAATATTGTCCAGGATTAATTCAAAGCTGTAGGCATTTTTGATACAAAGGAATTGGTGTGTTAGAGACCCTAGGGTTATAGAAGGTCGGAATGTAGGAACCTTAGAATTATAATACAATTTGGTTAAGACCTTTTTGGGAAGCCTGGGACAAGCATCCAGGGGGTCGTTCCAAAGAGCATCGAGACCTAGGCCCACCAGATTGTTTCTTACAAATTTAAACCAGGCAATGTTCCCCAAATTTGGAAGACTAAGGACTTCCTGCAAACCTTGTCTGTAATGGATCAATTCAGGTACAGCCCATAATCTACGCCAGTAAATCAGTGGGCGAAGCGCCACTTCTTCTTCCAGGGGTCTGATGCCTAGGTCAAGTCTTAATGGCATTAAAGGTGTACTTTGAGGAAGGGCTACTAGGCACCTAAGAAACCTATTCTCCTCTTTAGTCAGACTAGCCAAGACTTTGTGACCCCACAATTCGCTGCCATAGATTACGGCTCCTCTGGCTTGCACCCTGTAGATGTGGAGCGGGGGGCCTATGGGTTTGAGGGTTGACCTATTCTTCCCCACCATCCTTAGTATCCCACCCACATGTTGCGCTAGTTTCAGCCTTGCTTTCTCCTGGTGCGGACCCCACCCCAATTCCTCATTAAGGGTTACACCAAGATATTCAAAGGTGTTGACTCGTTCTAGCGTGTTGTTCCCTATGCGTGGGATACGGTGGAACCTGGGTGGCGGATTGAAGGCCATAAATTTAGTCTTTAAAGTATTAATCTCCAATCCGTGCTCTCCACAAAAGTCCCCAAAGCCGTCCAGCACACGCTGGATTCCCATCGGCGACTTGGAGAGAAGGAGGGTATCATCCGCAAACATAATTGCCGGAACCCTCCTTCCCGCCAGCTTTGGGACGTCGGAATTGGGGACCCTATTGAGGTGATCGATAACCCCGTTGACAAAGAGGCAAAACAGGGTCGGTGCGAGTACACACCCCTGTCTTACCCCTCTGTCAACGGGGAACTTGTTTGATAGGGCGCCATGCCTACCACACCTCACTTGAGCATAAGTGTTGGTGTGGAGGCGGATGATCATTGACAAAAGATCACCAGGCACCCCCGCTCTAGCCAACACTTCCCACAGCTTACCACGTGGTACCAGGTCGAAGGCTGCCCTTAGGTCCACAAATACAGTATAGAGGCTGCCACCCTCCAGCTGTATTGTTTTCCAGTATAAAAGGGACAGTCTAAAGACCTGGTCTATGGTGGAAGTCTTTTGCCGAAACCCAGCCTGGAGGGGGCTCAAAATATCCCTGTCTTCGATCCAGTCCAAGAGGCGATCCAACAGAAGCCTTGCAAAAAGCTTCTGAGGGACGTCTATCAGACTGATCGGTCTGTAATTAGCCGGGATTAAAGGCGAGCCCCTTTTAAAAATAGGCACGATCTCCGCCCCGAGCCAAGTGGGGGGAACCGCCATACCATGTACAATGGCGTTAGAGAGAACCAAAAGGTAGGGGGCCCAGATTCTGACCGCATGCTTTAAAAGATCGCCCGGAACCTTATCAAGACCTGGCGCTTTTCCCGAGGAAAGGCGAGTAATTGCCATTTCCAATTCCTCCAAATTAAAGTCTCCCATCTCGGAAGAGTTATCAGTGGTTAGGGCGGCTAATGCCCCAACCTGGGTTCCTAAATGGTCCAGCCCAGCCGCACTGTAGAGCAATGAAAAATGTTCCTCCCACACTTCAGGCGCGATGTTTCCCTCTATAGCCAGAACAGGCTCAATTGAGCCATGTTTGACTATTTGCCAGAATTTCCTTGAGTCTCTGGTTTTGAGTGCGGTTGACATTTCTGACCAGTTCTCACAGTCCCAGTCTATTTTGGCATTTTCAAGAAGGAGCTTATAAACAGCCCGCTTTTCCCTAATTACCGATAAAGCCTCCTTATTTTTAAATGCCCGGAGAAGGTCTGCCTTGGCTTTCCTGCAGCTGGCGTTGAACCATGAGGCTCTTTCTCTCCTCACTTTCCTGTCCCGAACCACAGGGTTCAATACCTCGGCAAGATTGCTACACAGGGTCTGATGAATGTCCCCAAGGGAAATGCACCCGTCAGGCGAGGGCAATAGTGGGAGAAGTCTTCCCACCTTTTCGAGGGCTGATGCTACCAGCTCATAGATGGTCCTGATACAGTTTGGTTTCTCTAGGAGCTTGTCCCACCATATTCTTCGCCTATTGCTAGATAAGGTTAGACTTGGGGCGCTTACTCTATTTTCTGGGACAGCAACATTAAGAAAGCCATCAACAGCCAAAGAGAGAATCAGGCCATTATGGTCACTGTCAAACCTTGGGGCTATTTTAAAATCTAAGACTAGTTTCCAGTCCTGAAGTTTGATCATTATGTAGTCTATCCGGGACTCCTGGCCTGGTCTATTAAAGGTTGGTTGCGGAGGTGTGTCCCCTTTGAACCTGCCATTGCAAGCTCTAAGTGAGTTTGCAAGGGTCATTGTTATTACTTGGAGTAGGAGTGGTGAGGATGACCTAACTGGCGGACCCGCAATACTTGGAATATCCCAGAGATCATCCTCCTCACTGCTAAGCCCATCCAGGTGATTCGGGAGTGGTTCGTACTGAATATTGAAGTCACCTCCAACCAGGAGTGTTGTTGAACCTGAGAGGGAGTCAAGGAATGTCACCAGGGCCTCCATTGTCCCTGAGGTGCCCGCGACTCCGACCGGTCTGGAATATACATTTACCAGAGTCAGGCCCATTCCAGTGGGCCAGCGTAAGACCACACACAGGATATCGACTGAGTTGGTTTCTAGAATCTCGGCCTTGCAGCCAAGGTGGGAGCCAATCCATATTGCCAAACCACCGGACGGACGGCCCTTCCCTCCCCATCTGGCTAGAACATTAAAAGTTGCAAACCCAGGGTAACAATAGTTTTCTCTAGCCCACGTCTCCTGGAACATGCATATGTCATGTTTCTTTATAAAGGTTGCCCATTCACTACAATCTAACTTGTTGGGCAACCCAGCAATGTTCCAAGATAGAATTTCTATTGACCTCAAAACCGTATCTGTACTTATAACAATCTCATCGGGAATACTTAGTGCTGGCACTGGAGGGGCGCGAACCCCGATACCAGAGCGTTCCCTGGTTGGGACAACCTGTGTCGAGTGGATCTGATTTGGCAAACCCCCACCCACCGCATTTTCCCTCTCCGCCCCTAGTACGGGCCGTGGGGGATACGTATCTAATTCCTCCACAGACATGAAAGTGTGTTCGTGAGGCGCTGCGGAGGGGTCAGGCAAAGATAGAACTAACCCGAAAGGAGTGGATTTTTGCGGAACAGAAATCTATAATACACATACACAAAAAGACAGAGGGATACAAGAAACAAAAATGAGACGTAAGAAGTTTTTTTTACACATAAATATGTTTTGTTTTCAATATTATAAACACCATGTATATCCTGATGATACAGAACACCACAAGCATACTTGCATCCAGCTGCACATTTCATAAAGACTCATTAGTACAAATAATATAAATATAACCACAGGCACATCAAATACTAGTACCACATGCACACTCATGCTTAACTCATATCCAAGTACGATAACTCATAGAGTTAAATACCTTTCAGATACTAATACTGAAGCAGACCTTAAGAGTCCTCAATATACTTTAAGGCTATTCAGGACGTATGGCCAATCGATTCTGGTCCAAAATCCCAATACACGTTATAAAATCTATGTATACACAAAACAATACTTTTATAAGTAGGGCATCAATAGATATTCCCATCACTTTCTTGATTGGAAAACATGGCATAATTACCTGTATTGAAAAAATGACACACTTTACCAATAGTGATCAGAACAATGAAGGGATAAATGTCTGTAGACAATGGAAACAATAATCAACCACTCCACTTCAGATGGCAGTATCCCCTTCCTGTATTCCCACAAACCAATTGTTGAGATCTAATACTTACCTTTCTCCAGCACATTCTCTGTCTGTAAACTTGAATTCCACAACTGTTAGGCAGTTCATCACGGTCCTCTCAGGTCGGTACCCTGATTCTTTAAAATATTAAAATCACCCGGACACCGATAGTCTTGTATTAAAATAACTATATATCAGGCTTGAGGAAAGCCATCTCAATTAGCTACAACATATTTTATCTGTCTCCTAAACGATGTAGAAGAGAATCCTTCCCATCACGATCTATCCAACCCGAAAGACTACCCTCAAACAATAGAGTCTATTTTGTAAATAGCAGGTCTCTATCTATCAAGGACCATCCCAGGAATATTCGCCCCTGAATAGAGTGTCTCCTACCTTATGCATGCGTTTTTAAAACCATGGAAGCGAGAGGAATAGTAATCAAATTATGTCTAAAACACTTGCATCCACTATACATATTTGACTATATGGAATATCAGGATCTAACCCAAGCGCAGGATGGCGGCCACTCTTCTTTATACACAAGAGTGATCAAAGTGCTCCCTTGTTTTACCGGAGCCGTGCTTACATACATAGTAATAGTACAGCATATAGATCTGTCCCTTGTGTTCAAACACTCTGAAATAATGCCCAAAACTAGGCTCAAAACTTAAACATTCAGAACTCGATCTCGCAAGAGACCTTACCTTCCTTTTTTTCTTCTCTCAAATCGAACCGGGCACCGCACCTCCGGTTTTGAAAAACGTGTAGGGAGGAGCGCATTTATATGCATCCACCTCCGTCACACATGACCACCCGAAAGCCAATCGCATGCTTTTCAATATCTATCAAAGCATAGGAAGAACGAATGGGCAAAATAGGAACGCCATCTTTGAACGATTGTGAATAATGAACCGACAAGGTTCATGCCTATACAACTATATTTTATGTCGAGAATCTTCAAATTTGAAAATTAAATTCTAGATTACACTCCGTTTTATGGAGCCAGATAGAATCTTTGAATCTACCCTACTTTGAGACCTAAGACGATTTTTCCACATATGAAATTCATTCTAGGGTCTATGCACTTAGCACAGAAAAACAAATTGAAAAGCTAACTAAAAATTCCGGTATCTAGCCAACTATCGGTTCAGATTTCAGGATCTCGATCTAAAAAGCATAATATTTTTGTTCTAGTCCCCTGTCTATGAGCCCTCAATCCATAAGTTACTTAGATGTTTTTATGTAATGCTACATTCACTACATATTATTCCTAATACAAGTATTATAAACAACCCACGTTGTAGCATTTTTATAAATGATATCACTACCTGAATACAATCTAACAGATAAACAGATAGAAATGGTACAAAGGGGAGCAAAATATACAATGCCGCGTATAGAAACTGGATAGATTACCGTTCACAGTGTCAGAATCACCGACTACGGAATGGCCACATAACTCTACTGGTCACTACCTTTCAGTTTCAGTATTGCCTTGAACAAAAGCAGGCAGGCAGATATGAAAAAATGGGTAAGGAATACATTAAGGAATCATGGGAATTACCATACAGATTTCGATGCCGGAGTGGGGATCGAGAAGTGTTTCGAGCGGTACAAACTGTGAGAACGCTTTTAGTGTATCACTCAAATGTCAGGATATAATGCTGCACGGGGCTTGTAATGGTTCTGTAGCAAACCTGTACTGTCATCTGAGGGGTGCCCCAGCTGCAGTGATTACTCCAGCATTCGGGCTACTTTCAAATGGGAGTTACTTGATGCTGAACAGTCAAGGCTGCGGTGGAATGCTCCTGGGCATCGCATATTTGGTAACCGTGAGTTCCAGGGTTACTTGTTGTATGCAAGTATTGTTTCCACCAACACATACACTCAGGGAGGCGCCGTTATGGCCTTCACTGAATGTTTCTTTAATACGGTTTGATACTCTAAGTAGGATTAAAGCCATGCTTCTACAGAAGTCTGCGCCCTTAACCTCCGCTCAAGAGTTTTTTGACCTCCAGATTGCTAGGTCTTCGGAAAAGATACAGGCGCATATTCATACGAACTGCCCTTACCATTTCGCAGAAATGGTAATCATATCTTTAATATGTCTGATACGAGTGGCATTGTTCATCTATTTAAGACCATAGGTTACGGACTTACAAGCACCTTTCACAGGGTACTTGGAGCTATACGAAACCTCATACACTCTGTATTCGTAAACATCTTTGAAGGACTTCCGCTAATCCTGTTCCTAATAGCAGGTATCCTGATTGTTTTCTATCTGCTACGTAATGGAGGTCCCAGTCACCAAGGAGATGGAAAAAGCACTCCTGTATCGTAAATACCATGAC
This sequence comes from Triturus cristatus, assembly GCF_964204655.1. Taxonomy (NCBI): domain Eukaryota; kingdom Metazoa; phylum Chordata; class Amphibia; order Caudata; family Salamandridae; genus Triturus; species Triturus cristatus. Next base: position 356,615,654 of record NC_140589.1, on the reverse strand, counting down.
CTCATGGTAAAACATCTGCTACTGACTAATGGTTGTTGCAGCTCATCTATTTTACACTAGAATAATAGCTGTTCAATAAATCCTTATTGACAAACGCCCAGTATGTTTATTCTATGTATCTCTGAGACGAACTAAGTGAGCATGAGTGACTGAGCAAAAGGTAGTACATTGTTTCCACGGTCCTGGGGGATCAGGGTTCTCATGTTCTGAGGTTGCCAATATCTATTCTCTCCTTGGTAAGAGGAGATTATAGTGGCACTGTGAACTAGCTGATACAGACAGGCTAACATAGCCGGTGGGGGTGCACAGAATCAGTCTGCCACCAATCCCACAGTTTAAGTTATCCAAACGCACAGATCCTGTATAGGGTATATAGGAACTACACGAATTTCCCTCAGATGTGTGTGTCTGTTGAGGTGTGTGTCTAGGTCTATCAATCACCTTTGTTCTTGCATATACCTCCTAACCCTCAATACTACTCAGTTTGGAGCTACCTTTGCAAAGTCTATTCAATAATTTGTGGTGTATGTCTCGAGTGCTAATTAGAGCCAATGAGGCATGCATATAATTCAGATATAATCATGACTACATTTTCTGTCCATCAATTGATCCTCATACCTCTGTTATGGTAATAGCTTCGACACTAGAAGCACAGCCATGAGATTCCTTGCCAGACCAGCTGAGGGGAAAGTCTAGTTGGAGCAGGCAAGGAGTTGACTGAGTAGTAGGCTGTTGCATTTTTTATTTAATTTATATAATGCCTGCTGCTACCCATTTGGCATCCTGGAGTTGTCAAATCAACAGAAATAATTCGGAGTTAAAAGAAAAAGTGACGTTTTTTTAAGCGTTTTTAGAATTGTACAATGTTCAAAGTGGCTGCAGCTCAGATGGAAGTGAGTTCAGACCCATACCGTGCACAATGAAAAAATTCAACAACCAGAAAGGGCCGAAAGAAAGCATGGAACATATTAGCACGCTTGCCGATTGTGAGTTTAGACTTCTTAATGGAGCATATGCTTTAAAGAGGCTATGGATATACTGTGGTTGATTAGACAAGTGAAAAAGTGTCATGTAACATAGCACAAGGGCTTAGAAGAGACATCTATTCTTGATCGAAAGCCAATGTAAAGATCTCAGCCGTTCTGAGATTTTTCAGAAAAAAACAAAAACCTCCTTTTGGGAGCACTCAAAACAGGACTGGCACTCACTAATAGCCTCCAGCTGTGGGTTTCAAGTGAAACATGACTCAGTAGCCCTCTGGGTGCATTCTGGTCAATGTGGTCCATCTTTTATTAAGTTGTGGTTCTCCCAGTGAAACAAAGCTTGATAACTATTCATTTCTTCCAATATTTAAGTTTCATAGCCTGGTAACTATTCATTTCTTTCACTGTTTAATTTTCTTAGACCTAGACACTTGTGTTTTGCACTTCATGAAATCTCTGTGATATATGTGAGGACTAATTCAGTTCCAATGTGCAGCGAGCTGCCCCGTTATGAATGTGTTTTAATCTTGCTAATAGAAAAAAGGGTAGTCCAAGAAAATTGAAGTTACAGTAGTTCAGGAGAGAGGTGATAAAGACCTGGATCACTGATTTTCTATTGGATTCTGGGATAGGGTGAGAATGTTTTTTGGAATTCATAACCACAGGATCAAGGGGCTCCATATGCCGAGTATTGCCAGTTTAAAAGAAGGAGTGAATCCCTAAGGAATGCATCAAAGCTGCGACAGGGGTAACGTGAATTCAAACCAGAGTGGGGCTTAGTGCCAACCTCTGAGGTACTCTACAGTCACGTTTTTTCAAATTATGACATATAAGGTTTTATCGATAATGCTTGAGAATGGTCCGAGAGAAAATAAGTCATCCAACCAAGAGCTAGGCCTCTGACACTAATGTCCATAAGAAGTTGGATGAGAATGGAGTTGACATGTTGTTGAAGGCAGCAGATAGATATTATAAACCCAGACAGTATTTTTTACGATCATTTGAATATGATCTACTACTTACACCAAAACAGTTTCAGTATTGTAAGAAGCTCAAAAGCCAAACAGGATGCAGTCTAAGATGTATTACCTTTGATGAATTGTGACAGTTTAGCTTTAACAAAGATTTTGGGGATTTAGGCCAGAAAAGGCAAAAAATATATAGGATACAAAATAGATGCTTTCGTAGGATCCACATTTGTTTCTTACCAATTGACTGACTATAGCTTTCTCCTACAGTAATGGAAGGTTCCAGGATGTAAATGAGAAATTGCAAAGTGCAAGCAGTTTTTAGTACTTGGCAAGAAAGGGATCTAGTGAGGATCCTGAGGAAATACTTTCCTTAGGGTAATACGAGCATGTCCCGGATTCAGATCTAGTTATAATTGGATTTTGCTAAGACTCCTAGCTTAACCTAATCTTCTCTATTTTGTCTCCAAATGTTTTAGAGTCTGTCACAAAGTAGTTGTGAAAACCAAAGCAAAGGTGAGTCTTCTTCGAGAGAAGCTAGTTTTTAAGGATGGAGAAAGCAACTTTAATGGGATTCAGGGATTCATTAACCAAGTTAAAGTAATACTTACCATGCATATTTTTTATATGTTTTTATAGTTTCTACGAAGCTGATGAGAGTGAGTCTGTGTGTGTGTCTTTGCACCTCCCCAAAAGAAAATCTCTATCTAAAATACCACTTACCAGAATTTGGAAATAAGCCATAAGAGCAATAGATTCAGGGGGGAATTCATAACCATAGCAGCCGCCTATAATAGAATCTGCCTGGAAAAGAGGGAGAGCCTGTCCCGCCAAGTGGCGGAACTGGAGCACATACACAAGAGAACAGAGGCCCCTAGGATTTGGAGACAGCTAGAAGACGCCCTAAGGCAATTGGCGTGATTGGACGTTGATAGGGCAGAATATGCCACACTTAGGCTCCATCACTGGTATTACGTGGGAGGCGACCGCTCTGGCGGCCTCCTGGCATATCGGCTCATGGTCCAACATCAGGAGGCAAGAGTTCAAAAAGTCTTGGAGAAGGAGGGACAGGAATTGACTGACGATGCGCATACAGTGGAGTCCTTCCATGAATATTACCAAACCCTCTACACAGCACAGGACCTCCACCCAGGTTCAATCACTGAGTACCTTAAAGAGGCCTCTACTGCGTCTCTGACGCCTGCAGAAGCGACTGACCTGGATCTACCGATCCAGATCGAAGAAGTTATTTCTAGCATATCCCGCCAAAAGTTATCAAAGGCTCCGGGCCCAGGCGGCTTTTCGGCCTCCTTTTACAAGACCGGTCAGAGCCTTGCCCCCATTCTTACTAGGCTCGTTAATGCGATCGAGGGTGCAGCCCTTCTCCCCTCTTCAAAGCTCCAAGCGGCAATAGTAGTAATTTTCCAAACCATGAAAGGATAAAACTCACTGCTCCTCATACCGACCCATCTACCTTTTGAACACAGACCTCAAGCTCTTAACAAGTATTCTCGCAGCCCAGCTTAGTCCCCTCCTCCCCGGCCTCATTGATCCAGACCAGGCTGGATTTTTGCTCAAAAAACAATGCAGTGATAACACCAGGGAAATTCTGCACATTATTGACAAATCTCAAATCTCCGCCCAAGAAAGAATGCTCCTCGCAGTTGACACAGATAAGGCATTTGATAGGGTCCATTGGCCCTATTTGGCGGCAACTCTGGTGCACTTCAACCTAGGGGATCGCTTCCAAAAGTGGATCCTCAGTAGCTACACCCAACCCACAGCTGTAGTCCCAGTCAATGGTTGCTTGTCTGCCCCATTTCATATCAGCAGGGGAACTAGACAGCAGTGCCTGCTGTTGTCCCTGTTATTTGCCCTTGATATGGAACCCATGGCCCAAAAAATCTGCTCCAATCCACAGATAAAAGGAGTTCAATTTAGAGGGGACCCGCACACCATAAGCCTTTACACTCATTATGTCATAGCATTCTTGGTGGAGCCCTCCACCTCACTGCCTGCCTTCCTTGCTGAGCTGCGGGCATTTGGCCTGGTCTCAGGCTTTAAGATAAATATCTGTAAATTACAGGCTCTTAATCTTACTCTCTGGCCACAAACCCTGGACAATTTGTGACAGGCCCTACCCATACAATGGGCCTGACATCCATCCCATACCTCGGCCTCCAGATAACCCCCACTATTGCAGACACCGTTGCCCTCACCTACTAAAAATTAACCCACCAGATCAAATCCGACCTGTGTCGTTGGTGGTCCTTCTCTTTATCTTGGTTGGAGCGTCTTGTAGAGACCTTGGCTGTACATCCCCAGATGAGGGCAGCCTGGGTATCCCAGACCTTCTTTGGTACTTTCAAGCCACTCAGCTAAGGGTCTTCGTGGAATGGTCGTGTGCAGAATCTGAAAAGAACTGGTTGTTTATAGACAGGGCACTGGCGGGCCAGGCTCTCTGTCGCATCCCTTTCCTCCCTAAACAAGTGTGACCCGAATAACTGTATCTTTCCCCATCACTAAGGCATCACTGGGGGTCTGGGATGGAATAACACCTTACGTCCTTTCCCTTAACTTTAACCTCCATAGTTGAAAATCGAGATTTACACCCTGGCATCCAGGACCCCACAGTCTGTGGCTTTTAAGTTGCTTTCCAGCAGAGCTCCAGGTGTTGCTGGTTCACTGGGGTCCTTTATAAAAAACAACCTTGGGTGATAACTTTTCTTGTAATCAGATTACAACAGGAAACAATGATTGGTGTTCTCTGAACTATAGTTGTACAGTACAGAGTTGTTACCTGCACCTCATTGTTTGGAGACTACCTACCTACTCACCCTGATAAAACCTGAGCAGTATGTCACTAGGGAGCTCCTTCTTCACCCCTCAGTGTAGAAAGTGATTAGCAGTATTTTAATACATGAAGTTTGAGGGATGCTAGTTTGGAAGTCTGCTGAATTAATGCAGCCCCCATTTTGGAACATGGTTTACAGGGTCAGTGTTCGGCAGATTGCATACTACTTTTCCCTTTCCACATGTCTGGTACATTCATTGTCTCCACCTTCCTAGTAGAAGTTATTGTTGCCAGGATCTCTCTGTCTGGTTTGGAATCACATCCCTTCAATGGTTTTCATTGAGTCTTTGTGTTCAGCTTCTTGGGACAAAGGCAGTTTTAGCAGGTCAACATGTGGCATGTAAGAAGGCACACAGGGACAAAGGTGTATGGCCAAAGGAATAGATGTTGCACAAAAACTTCACGAAGAAGTTAAACTGCCAGTCCATTCACTGCATTCTGTGACTAGCTCTACAAAGAGAGGAAAAGCTCAGAATAACAATGTGATTTGCTAAAGACGGAATGAGTCTGTAACACATATCCAGTAGATGTTACAAGATACCTGACATCACTAGGGAAACTAGAGTAACCATTCACCATAAGAGCTGCCCAATAACTCAAATAAGATGTGCTTCATATACTGATTAGTTACCCCCTATGGCTGCACATGGCTTTAACATAATTACATAGATTGTAATCAATTTATGCACACTTCATAAATAGTCAATAAATAATTATTATTTGTAAAGCGCTCTGATATCCCTCGGAATCAAGTTTGCGCTATATAAAACTTAATAAATAAATAAAATGTCATAATGAAAATCTATAGTGTTTTATTTGGGTGGAATTTTTTTGATTAATAAATATTTAAAAAACAATTTGATGTATTTAAATAAATTAAATGTTTTATTCAGATTTATGTTGCTAGACCTTTATCATTGTATTTTCTTTCCACCTTTATGAATATAAAAAACAATGTATTGCAGTATTTTAAATTAAAACATTTGTATTCATTTTTTCCAAGCTTAATAAACTTTTTAGATCACCATTTGGAGATTTGCACCCTGTAAATAAGCTAATACAAATAAAAATATATTTTATTCATCGGATATTTATATTTTTAACTCTTTTAAACAATTTAATTTAATTTAATTTACATTATTCAACATGGGCTTTATTTTAAGTCCCTACCTCCATTATTTTATACGACAGCGTGTTGCACTACCAGTGGTTGGCCATGCATGGTGCTGGACTTGCTGCAGTGACTTTAGAAGTGCAGTTTGTGAATAGCAATGGGCTCGCTCTTTTGCATTTTGCATTTTGCAGCACACATAGAAAGAGGAAACCACCTCTCATGATTGTTTTCGTCCAGGAAGGCGTCCCTTCCTGCACAAAAAAAATCTCCCTGCACCTCAGACACCTCTGCGTCCGCACGTGGCAGCAAATTGTGCAGCAGCGCAGGGAAGAGCAAAGGGATCCGTCATATCGTTGTAGATAAGACGCATCCCTTTGCTTCCAAAGTAACGCTGCTTGGCTCAGCCAAATGTCTTGCGGCACTGCGCTGCTTTACTTTGTTGTTGATAAAACCCTGTATGTGTATCTTCCCTTCTGCTAAGAAATGCGTTTGTTATCTAGTGGCATGATTGTCACCCATAAATTTGAATCTGCTTCTGTACTAGAAGCAAAGCGAGAAAAAAAGCAGACGGTGCCTCTTTCGGCAAAGTAGTTCCTGCTAATTGCGCACAGTCAACAATTTACGGCCTGCTTGTATCACCGTTTCCACGGCAGTCCTTGCCCCAGTGTGGGGTATCTTGTGACTGAGACGGCTGCAGAGCATCTCTCTGGCGGTGAACTGGGCATCAAAAGCAACTCAATTCCTCTGGGATTGAGAAAAGAGGTAGTAAATATTAGAAAATGGTTCCATGCTTTTTAATCTCACATGAATATTCACATCAAGGGATTACAGTAAATTGAGTACAATCCGTCTTTAATGCAGAAACAGGATTAGCTAACGAGGCAGAAACATGATTATCATTTTTACCTTCATTACACAAAGACTTTAACAAACATGATTAATAATTTATTAGATTGCATATATCTTTCTAGCATTCATCTTTTTGCATTTTACTATGCTGAGTGGGTCTCAATGCATTTCTGAAAGAAACAGGAGACTGTAGGGCTTTTAGTTTCATGGGCACCATGCCACATTTTCCTCCCTCTGGAATTAAGGTCTTTGCTAGTGGTGAGAACCGTGTCACTCACTGTCTGCAAACAAAGGAGGCCCGATTCTTCGCCCTGTGTGACAAGGAATAGAATAGAAAATGGGACATATCTTCTCCAGAACTGCCAATTTACAGGGAGGTCATAAGGTGCCTGAAAATGTCTGAAAAGAAAAACTACTTCCCCAGAATGGCGGAAGAAAAAGTGTGCGTCATAATATGGGAATTGTGGGGCAGATTTACAAGCCCCTTGCGCCACTTTTGCATCACTTTTAACATCGGAAAAGTGACGCAAAAGTGGCGCAAGGGGCTTGTAAATCTGCCACTGTGTATCATAATATGAAAACACAGAGAAATAGACATAGGAACAAGGTGACATCTTGTCCTCAGGATAGATATGTAATTAAACATTGTTATGTGTGCGCCGGTCAATCAATACATTTGTGCTACTCTTTCTGTCAAAACTATGGGGCATATTATCAAGACAGGTGATAAAATTATCGCCGTTTTAGCGGCAGAAAACTGCCGCTAAAGCGGCGATAATGGGCTTGATAATATGCTCTATGGAATTCCAATTGAAGCCCATGTTAGATGGCCTTCACATCTAACATGGGCTTCAATTGGAATTCCATAGAGCATATTATCAAGCCCATTATCGCCGTTTTAGCGGCAGTTTTCTGCCGCTAAAATGGCGATAATTTTATCGCCTGTCTTGATAATATGCCACTAAGGGCCTTATTTATGGCCTTTTGCCGAAGGGCAGCGCCGCAGGACTCCATGTTGCGCTGCCCTACGGCAAAAGTAAGGGGCAGGAATGCGCTGTATCTGTATGATACGGCGCATTCCTGTCCTTTTCCCCAGCGCACAATGCTGCTGTGGACCAAAGCAGGCACCTTTGCCCCATGGTGCAAAGGTGCCTGCATTGCGTGTATGATTGATTTTGTGCAGGAAGTTATCCTTCTGCACAAAATCACTCCATTCAGGTGCTTTCCTTTGTGCAGCACACATAGAAAAATCAAAGAGCGAGGAGAAATATTTTCATTCTCTTCGTTGCGCCTCCCTAACACCACCCCTGGGGTGGCGTTAGGTTCTGACGCATTCCCAGGTTTACGATGACTCGTAAATCTGGGAATGTGTCATGTTCCATTGGTGTTGTGTGGGAACACCCATGGAACGCCCCTTTCACGCAGTTTTCTGCATGAAAGGGGCACAAATTTATGAGGTCATGAAAAGCCATACATATGCAGTGGCACATTGCGCCACCAGAATGTCAAAAAGTGTTGTTCAGGGTCTCATAAGTGCCGATATTATCGTGCTTGATTGCTACTGGAATCTGTGACGAATCATGCATTTACTATGGAAAGAATGACTTAGGTTGATGAACTGTATTTGATTTCAAATTTTAATTTAAAGTAAAATGTAAACATTCCCTCAAATACTGTCAAATAATATTTTATCACCAGATTCATGCGAGTCAGATAGTCTGCTGCTCACCATCTACGTCATTCATTCAGTTTGATTGAAAAAATAAAATCAATTTAGTATACACTGTAACGCAATATATGGCTACACAATAACTCAGGTCGACAACCAAATAAAGGTTATTCAACAATGTATTACAATTTTCAAAATAGTTGGACATATACGAATCTTAGCATGACATTATAAAAATACAAAAGAAACAGAAGAAATCAAAATCTCGTGAAGAGATTTACTCAGTGTAGCAAGAAAAAAATAAGTTCTATGGCTGAAATTAGGAAGCAAAAGTTAAGGTTCCCCTATATTGGCACTTTGTTGGAGTAAAGCATTTAATTCTATCTATCCTTACTTTAACTCTAGAAGTGGTATCCTAAATGATCAATTAAGCAGGAGGTCTGAAAGAGAAAAGGCGTCAGTGGTTAGAGTCTTCCTAAGAAGTCACTCCACCATCAGATGGGTCAGCAACACGAAGCCACAAGCAGTAAAAGCGCAAGCTAGCACTCACATGCTCACTGTCAGAGAGGCAAAAGAGAAAAGGGCTTCTGTCCCTCTCTACAATGTATATTATTCTCAAAGTAGTATTCAGCAAATGTCCCATATTGCTTTTCTTGCACGTAGTCTGACGTCGATTACTTTAACGGCCTTCTCGATGTACGCCCCTCTGCAACAGAGTCCTTGGTTTCTTCTCCTTCTCCCATGTGAACACATCTACCTCCACCTTATCTTTGCCAGCCCATGCTAACTGTAACTCCCTCATTCCTCAACTATCTAATGGAAACAATACCCTTACTCTTCACTAACAAGCGTATGTTCACCTGCAATGCAAAACATGGGAACAAGTAAAATTCCACACACAAGGAGATGATGGACGGAGCACTGAAACTTTTCAGACACTTACCCCCAGTCACTATTAGACCTGGGTTGAATCCATCATCGTTCTTTCGCTCCCTTCACCACCCCAGTTCAGACTCAGCCATATACAAATCAGTTTTGACCCTGTGTTGCGCTGGGTCAGTGCCCTGTCCATCTTCTCCTTGCATTTGCTTTGTTCGTACTAAGGGGCTCATTAGGATGGCGGTTTTTGGCACATCCACGGTGCTGGCGGTGGTGGAAAACGTCTATTTCCTCACTCCTGCGGCGGTCCTTGCGTCTGCCATGTTACAATGGGCAAAGATAGCGCATTTCCCATCCATCATGGTGTTTCCGGATCCGCCAGAATTTACGTTCCGCAGCTTTGGCGGAGGGAGCCAATAGAGAAAGACCGCCGTGTGGAATGACGTGACAACCGCCTGACAAATCACGATGCCTCAAACACCCCATCAGAATGCAGTGGAGAAACCAGCCACCCGGAGACAGCGGAAGCACAACTGCATAAATGCAAATTCCAATCCGAGGCACCTCCACACGTTCCTGGCCGCCATGGATCCAGCTCTACAAGCCCTTCCGCTGCTGTACCTCATCCATTACCAGCAGATAAGACGCAGTCGCGGTCAACAATGCATCCCCGCATACAAACACAACTGTTGTGCTGAAATACGTGTTCAGTTTACATTAGACACCCTGGTGGAGAATAGAACATACCCCCCCAGTGTAAGTACGCATGTCCTGCACGTCACAAATTGACACCTCTGTATCGGGGTCACCCATCAGCATAGAAATCACTGCAACTAGCCCATTTGTGCCGGTCATGTCACCACAGCAGTGAAGCCAAGGGAAAACCTGCCCACAATGTAGTAGGAGTCCAGGAAATTGTCCCAGACAAGCAAGACCAGCATCACAACATCCACATCACATGCAGCACAGCACATCTGCAGCAAGAAGTCATGTGCAGGGACACTGTCTATTGTGGCATCTCATTAGGATCATCGACAATTGTATAGGAACATGAGTGTGGGGTGAGGCAAGAGTCCCTCCAAAATGACAATAGTCATAATTGCACACAAATAAGGGTCTGTCCACATACAATGTGGAACAGAGGAGGGCAGACCAAGTAGGGTGTGTATGTGTACTACACAGTAGGCCAACAAGGTTTTGCAACGAGTCAATGAGCCCAGGTGGATGACACATGACATAATACACCACTGCCACCCAATCACACATCAGTGCAGCCCCCAAGCAGACATTGGTAGGCCCATCGCATACACTGGCAGACCATATCACACAATGACAGCCCATTCCATGCAACACAGAACAACATTTCAGACTCAAACATGAATCTCAAAGTAAGCACCACTGTGCATTTCACTCACAAGTACACTGCTAAAATGATACCATTTGAGTATGTCCAGTACTTCAGCAACACTGACTACACTCCCAACTCACAGAACACCCACACACCATCACTCCACCTCAACAAAGGGACCACCACCTACTAAGTAGCGAATTAATGCCAGAGTGTCAGGAGAGTCCATATTGACAGCAGGAAACTCTGACCTGACACTCAGAACAACCCTCCTCCTCACACCTGCCTTCCACTCATGTGAATCAAAGTGATTAATTGAGGAAATGAAGAGTCACTTTGTAGATTAATAACCATGGAACTGTGCACACTGCATGTGAAGTCCTTCAGACAGCTCACACACTGAACCTTAGCCTCATACACATACCATAAGTCAGCAGCAATGTCTGCCAATAAATAGACTAGCCTAAGGTGGAGTGCCCAGTGCAGGAGAAACATGGAGAAACCCATATAGCATTTGTACATGACATGCAAGAGGAGCAACATATCACACTACACGTAGGCCAACAAATCAGACATGGGTGGCATAGTAATTGAAATTGAACTAAGGTAACATCTGTGTAATATCCCTGTCATACAGCAATGCAAGCTATGCATTGGCCCAGGAATTATAGGAACTGTCATAAGCCATACAGTGAACAGCCCCACATCTGTGTCAAGTCCCTTGACATGTGCATGCCACCAGCACAACACTCATGGCTCGTTGTCACACTCCTTGACTGTCAAACCCAAGTATGATCTTCACACATACCCCTCATTAACCCATCTCACACCTTCACTACTCAACACCTGTGGGAAACACAGATAAAGGTGCAAATAAGGTCCTGTGAGTTTCCTGATAACCAATCACACACCCTGGTTTGTATCTACAAAAGTCAGAATCCCATTCTAGGATGTCTGAACCAATGCTGATCCAAATCCAATTGCCAAATACAAGTTTCACAAACAACATCCAAAGAAGTCCAACAAGCTCAGCCATGTGCAGGCAAACAGTGGATAGGCAATGTGACCCTAGACAGCACAGGAATACACAACTTTTACACTCTGGTCAACTGCACAGACACTATCCCCCAACCCAATCAGAAAATGCATTATCAAATGGCAATCATTGTGAGAAGGTGGCCTGATATATGCTGTTCACTAGTTCTAGTGGGCACGTTGTATCAGTCCAAACAGACCCTTATGGTGAATGGTTAAAGACAACCTTTATTAAAAGCTATCCTACTGGTAGCTAGGGAGAGCAGCCTTCAGGCTAAGTCTTGAAGGAATGTAAAGCAGCTTGTTTTACCAGTCTATAATCTCTTGAATGATCAAATGAAAGGACAACCACACCAGGTATATATTCAAAATATATGTATTTAGGATAAAACACACCCCTCTAGTCTCTTTATGAGACTGGAGTTCGAAATACTTAGTTTACAAGTTAGCAATTATCTGTAATAGCACAATACACGTTTGGGCTCTAGGGGCATACCAAACCATATACCAAAAAAGTGGTATAAGAACCACAACTGGAATAGACACAAGACCTATAGCCTGTAGAATCGCTGGGACCCCAAGGAACCACCCAAGGTAGTGACACAGGACACACGGGGACCGAATGCAGTGTGTAAACACAACCGCGGGTTCCTGTTAGCTTCTATGGACAATGTCGCGGTTGGAATTTTAAAGATTAGGGACACTTAGAATCGAGTCAGGACCAAACCCTTTTGGACTTAAGAAGTTCTAGGGCTAGCACCCATGGGAGCACCGGAGTACTCGAGTTACCTCACCCAGGAAAGCCGGGTGCATAGGTGTCTTTTGGTGTCGGGTCACGTCGTCGATTTCAATGGAAGCCTGCAAAGAACTGCTGCTGCCGTGAAGAGGAGAAGTGTCCGAAGAGATCCAAGCCTGGATCTAGGATGGAAGGAACCTGAAAGCAGAGGGGACAGAGTCTGGGTCACTTGCCAGTGACCAAGGGCAGGATGGACCAATGCCCACAGATGTCGGGTGCCTCAGGTGAGTTGATGGGTATCTTGACTCTTCAGCCACGAGGTCACAGAGGCATCGACGAAGTCCATGAGCTGGATTCGAGCTGTCCAACAAAGTTTGTGGAGTGCTGTGGCATCGGCGACCAGATTGGACCCAACAAGCCTTGGCAACGGCAAGTCACAGGAATTCAGAGAAATGACTGCGGTGAAGACCAGCATGGTCTGAGGGACTCACCCAGCAAGGGTAAGTCAGGGCACATCTGGAGCAACCGGGAAAGCCCAAGTAGAAGAGTAGTTGCCTTCGTGGGGACCTACTAGCCAACGGCCTAGTGATTGCGAAGGAGCCTTGAGCGGTCGCACTTGAAACTGGCCCACGAGTCACTCGTGGAGTGAAGGCCAGCAATCTTCGGTGCAGGAGGTGCTCAAGGCTGGGGCTACTCAGAGCCCAAAGCACAACTTCAAGGAGGACCAGAAAGATAGTGTTGCTGCAAAAGTTCACGGTGTCCAGGGGGCGCGGTTCCACATCACCCACAATAGCCACGGGCCTCAGCTTTGCTGTGAACTCAGGGTAGCCATGGGGAAGTCTGAAAATCCACATCTGGTGATGCAAAGACTTCGGCGTCTGGCAGGAGCTTCAGCGATGCAGACCGGTCAGTTGCTTCTTTGGTGCCTGCCAAGCAGGGGAGTCACTCCTTGACCCTAAGGGAGATTTCTTAAGTCTTCTAGTCAGGATAGAACGTCGCAGGTCCAGGATATATGTTGCAGAGTTTTATCCAGGGTAATCTAAAGTCGCAAGGACTGGGTTCCCATACTTATACTAAGGTTGGGGGTTGGATATACTCTAGGGACCCACCTATAGGAGAATTTGGAAAGAGGGGTGGTTACACCCATTTCCTTTGTCCAGTTTCACGCCAGAGCAGAGGCAGGTAGCCCCTGCAACCGGTTTGAACTGGACTATGCACAGGGACACCAAGTGTGCCCTCAGTGCAGGACTTCAAAGCACCAGAGTGTGCTACCGCCCAGCCTCAATACACATATGCCTGTCTGGGGAGGTGGTTACACCTCCCTTCGACAGGAAACCTATTGTCCAGGCCTCCCCTGCCGGAGTTTCGGTCAGCAGCAGGAGGCCAGACCCGTGTCTGTGGCAGAGGCATCCATTTTGTGATATCAGGGCTCAGCAAAGTCCTAACGGGTTAGACCAGCGCGAAAATGTCTCTCCCTCTAGAAGGATGGAATGCTACCCCCGCCGCCAGAACTGGCGGGGGTGTAGTATTCCAAAGCGTTTGACACCAAACACGACATGTTTTGATGCACCCATTCCAAAGTTAGCTTATACCGCGAGGTTATAATGCACTTAAGAGTATATGGTATGGCTGTATCACAGACCAGCCATAAGGAAGGATTTCTGAAAGCTGCAGAGGGGCTCAGGTCATGCTTGGGCACTCTCTCACACAAAACCAAGCACTCTGCCTTCAGGATTGTCAAGGTCTGCCATCGGAGTGGCTTATAGGTTTAAATGTGTCTGTATATTTCTGTGGATATAGGTAGCCTATACCACTGTAAGGGGTGCAAGCACACCATTACCCAAGCTGCAGTAGCAGACCTGTGATGCCATTTTGCAGTGCTTCCCAGGGGTGGCATAATATAGGCTTCAGCCCCTGGTAGGCCTCTGAGGTACCTATGCCCTAGGTACATAGTATACCATATACTAGGGGCTTTTAAGGCACTCCAGAATCCAATTAGATATGTACCTAATGTACATGCAAACCATTTTAGAGAGGAAGCAGCGAGGCTGTGGTCCTGATTAGCAGGGCCACAGCCAGACTAAGGTAAAACAACAGTGAAACACCAGCAAAAAGTGGGGGTACACATGTGAAGCAGATCCTACTCTCCTACAATCATGAACACTAACTGCGATCAATACAACAAATCTGCTAACATAGACATACACACTACACCAGTTACCAAGTGACCATGCTGTTCATGTGTTGCGCAAGCATGCACGTGCACACTCCTGACGAGTGACAGGTCAAACATAGGAGGACGTTGCAGTATTGTGCACTCAAAACAAGCTCATTAACAAGACTCCACATTGATGCATGTGACATTCACTCAAGAAAAGCGCACTACACATCCAACACACACCAGAATGTATTCCAATGCACAAACTCCTCACACACAATGTCATGCAAATATAACATTACACACAGATGGACCTGTCAGTAGAAAGAGCCAACACAGGCCAAAGACTCCATCCATCCAAAACGAAAACCCAACATATGCACATACAAAATCGTCACATAGCAAACTCAGCTGGACATCAGGGGGACTCACACCTGGCAAGGACAAGGCAACATACACTGACAGCAGTGCATGCACTGTAAGCAGTGTGTGAACACCAACAAAACCAGTATTACACATGTCTGAGTGCTCCACCATGAACTTCCACACCACAAATCGTCACAGGGCACAGATCACATCACACTCAGGAAGGGCAGCAGTACCTCAGCAAACAGACATACACTTTGGGTATCACCTACTGCTGCACAACTCAGGAAAACACAGATGCACCCAACATGAATAGAGGACAGTGGTAGTAAAACACATGCACTGTACATGAGCAACCATGACTGCAATCAAGTAGAAGAAAGCGCCACAGAACAAATGGTGAAATAGTCCTGAGTGCCACATTGGACCTGCACACAGATCATACTCCCACAGTACACTGTCACACTATGAAGTGGTGGGGAGGGTCACACACTGGCAAGGCATGGGGTGGAAGATATTAGACTGAAGTGGTGTGTACATCACTAGTGGACAGGTAAGGAGTGTACAGTGCAAAAACACATAGAGGAGTAACTCACAATGTGTAGGCATCAAATGCCACTATATGGGATGGTATGACTCTTCATACCACATACGTGTGCCTAAAATGTGTCAAGTGAGAGCAATGTATGAGAAAAGTCACATATAATGTCAGTTTGCCTGAGCAGGTCAGCACAGTGAGCCCAAACGTAAACCAGAGCCATGGCTGATCAACCAAACACAACACAGACATTGCAGTAACTCACTCTGCATACTCACAACTGACAATGACAACAAGTAGGTATACCCCAGGATTGCAAGGTCACATGTTCCCACAATCTAAAGCACATGGCTGAGAACGTAAACAAACAGGCACTCATTACCTGGATCATACATGTGTGTAGGTGTCATATTCAGGGCACATACACATCAACACTCTGACAATGACAGGATAATCACACTGTGTGACTACTCAGGCGCACACATTCTAATGTACCCATGTGACTATGAAGCCATGCCTACACAAGATGACATCACCTCTACACAGTTGTTCACACATCAAGAGAGATCCCACAGATATGACAGACCCTGGCCACCACGCAAGTTAGCCAGTGGCTAGGATTCACTTCTGTTGAGGTACATCATCTGAATATGACATGTGTACAAAATTGGTGACCTGACAATAGAATGATTAGGATAAGAGGACATCATCACAGACAATCATCATTGCACCCTCAAGCCTCTGAGCCGAGAAGCACAAAAGTGCCTGTAACCTCTGAAAAAGAAAATCAAGTAATTGCCAGTGTGAATGTGGCATACAGAGCATGTGTTACATCAACATATACACATACATGGCACTTTTTCGTTCACAAGATCAGTGACAAAGCACACAACCTGAGTAACAGTCTTTATTACATAATATCTGGATAGGCATCAAAAGTGCAAAACATCAAGGCCATTGGCCAGTCCAAATTTCTTGTCTGCACATGTGTGCATGAGAACTTGCACATGAAATGGGCATCAAAAGTGCAAAACATCAAGGCCATTGGCCTGTCCAAATTTCTAGTCCGCACATGTGTGCATGAGAACCCACAACTGAAATGGGTAACACAGTCCATTGCCATGGGAATCACCACAGGTCAGGGGTTTTGAATTGGCAGTCCAGGCACCGCTATGGGACAAATGCTGTGGGGAGGGTGACTTGGCTTCAACTTTGGCTTGAAGTTAACCTGGGAGGAGGCTGGTTGCCGGGGCCAGTTGGAGGACTTGACCTGGGAGGCAGAGAACTGGCTGAGCTAGAGGGTATCCGTGGATGTGGGAGCCTGAGGGCTGCTTGGACTGCGTGGAGTGGTGGCACATGGAGGTGGTGACATGCTGTGTGGAGGCTCAGTCGCTGAAGGAGAATGTTGAGGGCTTGGTCTCAACTGTCTGGGGATCTGATATCTCATAAGTGTCTTGGATGGAGTGGGAAGTGAGGTGGGCACAACAGCCTCACTCTTCCCCAAAGGTGTAGCAGGTGCAGGTGGCTCTCCCCATGGGGATTTGCTGGACCTGGTGGTACGCTGGGGGTGTCCTTGCTTTTTCCCGTGCATCCCCTGATCTGAGGTGAAGCCCCCACTTTGCTCTCTTGTATCTGCTTCACAGGGGTGAGGGTGGGAGTTGACGTTTTGAATGAATCTGCTTTCTGAATGTCTTTTGACTTAGTTGTGGCAAGCACCAGGTTCACAGCAGATAGGGCAAGTGTTTGTGTGTCTTTGGGATCAGGTGTGAGGATGTCCCTGAGTGTCCTGTGATGGGCTTTTAGATTTGCATTCATGTGTGCTTGTTTTGTGTTGTGGTGATGGTGTCTGGTGTCTGATATGCTTAGACTGCTGCTGCTGTGTGCTGCGTGTGGCTGACTATGTGCCTGAGGGCTCAGGCATGTGTGTACTTTCGTCAGGTGGGGCCACTGGCAGGGTGGTCGCTGAAGGGACAGGAGCTGGACTGGGAGCTTGGGACTGCTGAATGGCTGCCCTGTCACTGTGGAGGACAAAGACTGGACAGTTCTGTGTAGGCCACCCATGTCCGAATAAATGCCCTCCATGAACGCAACAACCTGTGACAACTTATTGCCATGATCCTGGAGGGCATTCAGGAGAGCAGTCTGACTCACACACAGCTGGCGCAAAATTTATATGGCCTCCACACTGAGGGCAGCAGGGGAGGCAGGGTCTGGGGCAGCGGTGCCTGGGGGAAAGATACTCTGCCCTTCTTAGGGCTGCTGGCACAGGCAACACTTGGGGGAGCATCCGGGAGGGTGGGCACTGGACGAGGTGTGGCAGAAGAAGAGGCTGATATGGAACTTCAGGTGCCCCCCAACATCGAGGAGTCACCACTCAATCAAACAATCAATCAATCAAACCATTTATAGAGCACGCTACTCACCCGTGAGGGTCTCAAGGCGCTGAGGGAAGGGGGGGTGTAGCTACTGCTCGATTAACCACTGGACTGGGAGGATGTGGAGGTTGGTGTTTCCGGAGGTGAATCCTCTAGGCCACTCCTGTCTCCCTCCGAGGCGCTGGTCCCCTCAGTGTCACTGAACTCCTGTGTCCCAGCCATGCCAGTAGCTTCCCCAACGCTGTCAGGCCTCCTTCGTTCCGTGCCCTCGGTAGATGCTGCAAGAGACAGATACATAGGTTCAGTATAGTGCCATACTCACAAACACCAAATGCAATCAAAACTACAAACAGGAAAATTAATCTACCATTTTTAACTAGTCCATGTGCTTTCTGCATATGCCACATTTATGTAATTATCAGATGATGCATGGAAACATGCCTAGTTGATAGTCATGCTCCATGTTGCGTTGACACAGCCTAATACCTGGGCCTGTGCCTCCACACAAGTCTGACAAGTGTACTGAGCTACCCAATTCACACAATGGATTATCCTGTGTAGGAAGGTCTCAGTTTAGACAACTTTTATAGAATGTGAGATGAAAAAATGTCAAGCTGATGTTATGTGACAAGGGTCATGGGTTTAAACACATGAGAAACAAAATGTCATACAAATGCTGAACAGCTGCACTCAACACTGAGGCCACTTATAAGCCATTGCATCATACAAGAGACATCACAGAGGTTCTCCCAGGCTCAGGGTTGGGATTCTTGGAGTCACTCATACGCAAAGTCACACTTTGCACAATACTCACCCCGAACTTGCTGCTGATGGACCCTCAAGCGTCCATCCAGTTCTGGCTGTGTCACTGCCAAGATGCGGGCCATTAGTGGTGTCATGCTCCGACGTGCCAACCTGACACTTCGAGGGATCCCGCTCAGCGCCATCGCAGCGATGTTTTTTGCTCAGGCGGCAGATGTCATCTCATCTCTTGTGGCAGTGCATATGGCATCAGTTGGAGACACCCAGAGACCGCACCTTGCTTGCAATGGCCCTCCATATGGCCTTATGCTGATGGACCTTAAGCTGCAGGCATGGGAGACAAGAAGAGGAGGTTTCTGTGAAACTGTGTTGTGTACCACTGTGAGACAGTACAGGAGCATACAAATATATAGCACACTAACACATCAATGGAGAGTAGAGCCCATACAGCATGTCACATAGTACACCTGGAGCAAACCATATCATTGCAATGGTTACATATATGAGGATGGACACACTACATGCCCATCCCATACACATGCAGAGTGCCAGCACAGAAACAAATGTAAAAATTGCCCTTAGCTTTGATGCACTATGTGAGTGAGCGTGACATACAAAACACTGGAAATGATGTGTAGAGGTCAGACTCACTGTGTCCTACACTACACAACCCTTAATGTCCATGACCATTTCCTAGCTACATGTGTCATTGTGCTCACATTTAGGGCCCTAATCTTACAATCTCACACTCTTCTCACAAGGTGCAGTCCTGTCTTGTGCAATCCTCATGCCTATGATGATTCATTTAGAAATAGGGTTGTGGACAACACATATGTTTCACTCAGTCCTTTTGGTGATGGGTCCTTGTAACATAGGGCAGTTTCTGTGCAGGCCAGAGGGCCGCACACTGAGAATAAATGTGGCCCATCACAGAAATCACATGCATGTACAATATGAATGGAGATACAGTGCATAAACATGCAAGACTTTACACATCATGGATTCAATAGTAGGATGACATGTCCAAATTACATTTAGCTGATGTGTCATAGGCAAATTACCCCCAAGAGTGATAGACTCAGGCATTGTACTCCTGTGCAGAATGGACACATCTCCATAGGGTCATTTAAAAAAAGGTAAAAACATCATTCAGTACCCTCTGTCCAAGCTACATTTGTAATGTCTCAAAAGAGCATATGAACACTTAATGGACTGGGACATCACATAGCACAGGGAATGCGTGCTCAGACTTCAACTCTCTCAAACCAGCAGGGTAACTGGGTAACTGCCAGACCACAGTATGCCATTCCCATCCTTAAAAGCAGTCAGGGATCTGTGGAAATAAGGCTACAAACCACATTGATGTGAATTCAGCATGCTAGGCAGTGTCTCACACATTTACATTACACAGTCTCATGACATCATATGTTCATTTTGGCTTAAGAAGAGCTGTATGAGTGTTCATGTTGCCATCCTCACCACATACTCAAGTGCAATTAGTACTAGGTCATGTATGAAGAAATCTGTTGGCAAAATATTGATGCATGCACATTGGCTTGCACTCACAGGAACATATTACTGTACAGTGACATCATGTGAGTATTCTGAGCACTCTCAAACCTTTACTCAGACACTTACCAGTACATCTGGAGCACCATATAGCCTCCCATACTGTGCAAGGACCTTGTCCACCAGGACCTCCTGCTCTTCTGTGTTGAAGGGACGGGCCCTGATGTTCTCTGTTCGCGCCATCACTGGGTCCAAGGTACAGGTACAGCAGCAGTTGGTGGTGATGAATTGCAGGCAGCAGTGTCTGAATGCAAGTGACACATGTGGCTCTCTCACAGACATTTATAGGCCCCCAGGGTTGTTTCAGTGGTACTCTGCTGTTGCAATTGGTCTGCCTGGTTTGCATCTTTCAATTGTATCCAAAGACCAGGACCGTGGTGGCGGTGCATCCCTACCGCGAGTTTCAAAAATGCATTGCACTATCGCGATGGCAGTTCCCATTGGCTGCAATGGCATTGCCATAGGCGGGGGCCAGGCGGTGTGTTCCGCAATCAGGCATTTTTCAATTGTATCCAATGACCGGGACCGCGGTGGTGGTGTACGCCTACCGCGAGTTTCAAAACTGCATTGCACTACCGTGAAGGCGGTTAACATTGGCTGCAATGGCATTGGCATATGCGGTGTCACACCACGTGGGCCAGGTGGTCCCTACCGCAATTTGGCATTTTTCAATTGTGACCAATGACTGTGATAGCGGTGGCGGAGCACGCCTACCGCACATATGGATGCATTGTGCTATTGCATTGGCACTAGCCAATTTTCATCATTGAACACTATACCTTTACAATGTATTCTGGCACCTGATTGCAAAGTTAAATGCAAGTGTGACATTTAACTCACTGATGCCCACACATGCCATGTCAGTGCACATGATTACATGCATTGGCATGTACTTCCTCACATGTCACATATGATATTTGTGTGCATGTACACAGATTTGGTGTGGAATGGAATCTCATAATTGTGAACATGTCAATGTGTGAAATGGCTAATCAACCCACAGTAGTGATGGACTGACCACATAATGTGCCTATTTCCCTGTGTAGTACGTACATTACTGTATTTATTTTGATAGTTGATCAGCTTACACACACTGTGCTCATTGTGTAGAAAAGCTGCGCTCTGTGCAACTTAAGCATGAAGGCGCGGCAGGTACAGCAGCTACCTAGAAGTCAGCAGTGTTGCTGTTTGCCACATGTGCTCTATCACCTACACCCAAAGCTGGTGACACAAGATGTAGGAGTGTACCATTTACCATTCACATAGTCAGATTCTGTTTTGGACGACTACATGAGATTAAGGTGTCTTTGCATGTGACTTGATGTTGTTACAGTCCAGTCAATGTTGGCGCTGTGTTAGTCAATATGTAAGATGTTTGACACATCTCATTGGTGAATTAAATGTACATGTGTCCTCTTTCATATTATGTAGGAGATGACCAAATGTGCATCTGTCGTTCCCAGTGCTGGCGAACATGGAGGATGAGGACATCATAAGGGAATTCCATCTGGATCGCTTTACCCTTCAAGACCTATGTGGTCAGTTGGAGCCCCATCTGAGGCCTCACAGAACCTATCCGACTGCTTTGACGCCAACAGTTAAGGTGATGGTGGCCCTGCATTTCTTTGCCACTGGTTCGTTTCAGTACACTGTGGCCGTCGCCCGTGGGATGTCGCAAGCTATGTTCAGAATGGTGCTACTTGAAGTCCTGTCCTCATTGTTGACCTACAAGGACCACTACATCCACTTTCCAAGGAGACATGACTTGGCAGATGTGAAGGGTGACTTTTATGATGTTGGACGCATATCTAATGTGGTTGGAGCCATTGACTGCACACATGTTGGCCTAGTTCCACCACAGGCACGTGAGAACATCTACCGTAACAGGAAGCATTTCCATTCCATTAATGTGCAAGTGGTATGCCAAGCGGATATGATTATCTCCCTGTCTGTGCCAAATTTTCCGGTTCAGCACATGACTCCTACAGACTGCGTAACAGCATCATCCCACAATTGATGGCAAATCTGCATCCAGAATGTGTGTGGCTTGTTGGTGAGTACACAGAGTCAAGTAGTGTGCTGTATGTGTGATATGCTGTTCTCAGCTACTGTTTATATTACAAAAGTGGTCTGTGTATCTCACACCTAGGTGACTCTGCGAATCCCAAACGGCCTTGGTTGCTGAGCCCACTGAGGAATCCAAGGACCCCGGGTGAAGTCCGCTACAATGATGCACATGGGAAGACACATCGTGTAGTGGAGCGTGGATTTGGGCTTCTGAAGTCCAGATTCCGGTGTCTGGACAAGAGCGGAGGTGCACTACTCTACTCTCCCCAAAAGGTGTGTCAGATCATTGTTGCATGCTGCATTCTCCACAACCTGGCCTTCTGCAAAGAGATCCCCCTGCTCCTGGAGGATGATGAGCAGCAGATGCCCCCCCCCCCCTGCAAATTCACACATGCCCAGTGACGATGATAGTGGAGAAGAGGAAGGTGTTGACCTGCATCAACAGCTCATCGACATCTACTTCCCTTGAGTGTACGTGACATTGTACAACAGTGACATTGTCTGTTGACTTTGATGGTAGTGGCAAGGCATATATGATCTTTTTAACTGCTGGCTGTTGTTGGCTCTCTGCTAATGGCTGATGTGTGTGGCACAGGGTATTGTTTTCCATGAACCACATGTCTATGTTGATGTTGTTGCTCATTGTTAGGTGTGCTGGTTTTTGTACGTTGATGACTAGTGGTGCGTTTTAGCTGTTATGGCATCACCTGACAAGTAAATGCCTTTCTATTGTGTCTTTCTAGGTTCCTTCACCCTATCATTGCCTCGTCACAATCAGAGCTTATGGTACATTGGAATCGGAGTTGACATTGTACATACTGTGATAAACATGGAACTGACACAAAGACATAGGTGTGTAAAGAGTGTTTATTTTCCATACGTTTTTGTGAAAGAGAAGTGATTGTTTATAAAATTTGCAAACTGAATTTATGAGTTGTCAGTGATAGTAAATGAGACAAATAGAATAGTCACCACATTGATGTAGTCACACAGTCCAACAGGCTCCTGCAATCAACATGGCAATGTGGGTAAGAATAGTTAACAAAGTCAATGTCAAGGGCAACACAAATTCCATGATGGCTGGCTCAGCGACTTTTCTTTGGTTGGTGCTTTGTCATGAGATCCTGTCATGGTGTTTTTCGGACGTCCGCTCCTCTGCTGCAGGCTCAGCGGTGTCTAAGGAGGCATTTACTTGCAGCTCACCCCTCTCTGTGGCCGCAGCTGAGGTGGTGGGAGTATCAACAGGTGGGCCACTGGAGGGTGGTTGAGCCGTCATTTGAGCCACATGTCTGACCCTCAGACCACCCACAAGCTGGCCCATGAGGTCACAAGTTGGCCCATACGTGTGTCTATAGACATCAGCAGCCAGCGGAGCTCATGCACGTCTTCCACATC
This sequence comes from Triturus cristatus, assembly GCF_964204655.1. Lineage (NCBI taxonomy): Eukaryota > Metazoa > Chordata > Amphibia > Caudata > Salamandridae > Triturus > Triturus cristatus. The sequence continues at coordinate 356,591,989 of NC_140589.1, read as the reverse complement.
TGTCCCTGGTTCTGTTCATATGCCCCAAGGACTCTTGCAATGGTGGCCAGGGCTTCTGTCTCAGTGTCCTCCCCCCTCCACTGCTGACACAGACCTATGGCGTTGGGACTCAACGCACCTGCACACTCTCCCCGGCATCTTCGGATTGTGTGGTGGTGTTGGTAACTGCTAAGGCAGGGAGAGTGTTGCAGGCAGCAGTGGTGATGGTGGAGGTGGCTACTGCACAGGTCGTTGTAGCAGGGGTCAGCGCTGTTGTTGTTGCTGTGGTGGTGGGAACAAAGAGGCCCTGAGACTTAGTGCGCCCTGTCAGTCCTATGGGGCCAGGTTGTTTCTCCTCATCCAAAAAACGTAGGGAGCCTGCATCAGAGAGTTCATGTTCTGGTGGCAGAGACAGGCTCTGCAGGTTGGTGGTGTTTTCTGCTACAGTCGCGTGTGGATTTCCTGTTGAACAGAGGTTAAATTGTTATTTAAGTGCACTCCATAAGCTTGGTGTTAGAATTTTGGATGTTACATCGCAATCACTTAGTATGGAAGAAAGATAATGAGCATCATGGCATGATGTTGAGGTACATACATTACTTGTCCATAGTGTGACATGTTAATTGAAACCATGTGCCAAGTAACGATTGTGTGATTACAAGGACATGTCATCATCTACCAACTTGCGGCATGTCAACTTTTCATAATGCGTCTTTTTTGTTTACTCTTCATGCAATCAATTTCAGCTAAGCAAGAACTAGCCATTGGAATGTTATACATACCTTTTTCATATCACGTACTTTACTTTGTTGTCAGATTGACCGTCCATGATTTGTGTTCATATGGGCCTTCATGCTCTGACACCATGGCACTTACACATTACATTCTGTGCTGTGCATAATTGGGCCCGAATTTCTTTCACATGTGACTTGGTGAGGCAAAGTTTAATTTCTGTGACAGTTACATGCGCTTAGCTGTCTGCACACTGGATGTGGCTTTTGGATCTATGCCAAGTTGGCTGACATGTGAGGGCAGGTGTGGTCATATGGCTCCATGTATTTTGAGAAGGATGGCAGGGTGCATGCAATGACTACCCACCTGTTCGGTGACACAGTGGAGGGAAATGGCTAACACATGGTTCTAGGTGGGGGAGTGCTCCATCCTGCTCAGCTGTGGGACAAGAGAGCATGAGAAGGCTAACTACCTGTAAGTTTGACGAGGGCAATGCAATGGCTGCCACATGGTTTTGGGTTAGAGGGGTGCTCCATCCTGCTCAGCTGTGGGACAAGGGTGCCTGCAGGGAGTTGTAGTGCTGGCTTCCTACCCACAAACACCCCTCCCTGTTAAGATGGCTACCTACCTGTTAGTTTGAGGAGTGCAATGAAATGGCTGCCACATGGTTCTGGGTGGGGGGTGTGTTCCATCCTGCTCATCTGTGGGACAAGAGAGCATGAGAAGGCTACCTACCTGTAAGTTTGAGGAGTGTAATAAAATAGCTTCCACATGCTTCTGGGTGGAGGAGTGTTCCATCCAGCTCAGCTGTGGGGCAAGGGTGCGTGGTGGGAGTTGTAGTGCTGGCTTCCTACCCATACATCCCCCTCCCTGTTAAGATGGCTACCTACCTGTAAGTTTGACTAGAGCAATGACATGGATGCCACATGGTTCTGAGTGGGGGAGTGCTTCATCCTGCTCAGCTGTGGGACAAGGGTGCCTGGTGGGAGTTGTAGTGCTTGCCTCCTACCCACAAACACCCTCCAATTTAAGATGGCTACCTACCTGTACGTTTGAGGAGTGCAATGCAATGGCTGCCACATGGTTCTGGGTGGGGGGTGTTCCATCCTGCTCAGCTGTGGGACAAGAGAGCATGAGAAGGCTGCCTACCTGTAAGTTTTAGGAGTGCAATGAAATGGCTGCCACATGGTTCTGAGTGGGGGGAGTTCTCCATCCTGCTCAGCTGTGGGACAAGGGTGCCTGGTGGGAGTTGTAGTGCTGGCTTCCTACCCACAAACACCCCTCCCTTTTAAGATGGCTACCTACCTGTAAGTTTGAGGAGTGCAATGAAATGGCTGACACATGATTCTGGGTAGGGAGAATGTTCCATCCTACTCAGCTGTGGGACAAGGGTGCCTGGTGGGGGTTGTAGTGCTGGCTTCCTACCCACAAATCCCCCTCCCTGTTAAGATGACTAGCTACCTGTAAGTTTGAGGAGTGCAATGAAATGGCTGCCACATGGTTATGGGTGGGGGAGTGCTCCATCCTGCTCAGCTGTGGGACAAGGGTGCCTGGTGGGAGTTGTAGTGCTGGCTGCCTGTCCACATGCCCCCATGGAACTATTGCTAGCTACCTTTGAGGTGATTCAGAGGAAGGAAATGTTAGATATGTGAGACATGTGTTGGGAAGAGTGTGGTGTACATAGGTGCATTTGTGTCTAGGAAGTGTAGCTTTATAGTTGTGCAAGACAGTACATAGCAGTGTAATGGGAGACATTTGTTAGTACTTACCAGCCTCCACTCCCCGGGTATTCCTGTGAGACTCTCTGGATGCAGTGTTGCAAGCACCTTCTCCTCCCATTCGGTGAATGTTAGTGGTGGAATGGGAGGGCCACCGCCAGTCCTCTAAGCCAACTCATGGTTCTTGTTCGCACGCTCTTTCACCCTGCTCTTGAGGTCGTGCCACCTCCTCTTGATGTGACGCAGGGTGCGCAGGGTGGTCCCTACTGCATTGACTTTGTTGACTATCCTTTCCCACATTTGATTTGGCTACTGGTGTCTGTTGGACCATGCTTCCAAACAAATGTGGTTCTACTTTGATTATCTCATCTACCATGACTGACAACTCATTGTAAGTGAATTTTGGCATTTGTTTCTGTGCCATGGTGTGTGATGTGCAAATGGGTGAAAAGTGCAGGTGTGAAGGTAGTGGTGGAGATGTGTGTGGGTGGTTGTGATGGTGTGATGTGTGCTGATGTGCCTCTCGTTTGTGCTGTGGTGTTGGTCCCTTCAGTTCTGGAGTTGTGCAAAGGATTCTGGGCAGGTATGGGGTTGGTTTTTAACTCAGCTATGTGGGTGGGTCAAAATGGAGGATTCATGGCAGGTGTGTTATCTGGGTTGACCTGCGATTGGTGTTTTTTTCTTGCCATGGGGATGTGTCATTGGGATGTGTCAGATGTTTTTGGAGGCTGCGCCATTAAAACAGCCACACTTGGTAGCCTTGTTGTGTGGTTGCTTTCGACTGCCTTTCCTCTTTCTGCATGACAGCAGCGGTCTGAATGCAAAGGTCCTTCCATCGGCTCTACCATTCATCATTTTGTGCAATCGCTGCGGTCAGGAACAACTGATCGTTGCGCTGGCTCAGCCATCGTATCATAATTTTACTTGCGGTCATTCCGCTGGTCGATCAGCATTTTTGTGCCTTTCCGCAGCAATGCCGCCCACCGCGGACAGATTTGCAGCTTTTCCGGACATTCCCGGTGTAGTTTTGTGGAATCCTTCCGCCGCGGTTGAATTTGGATTAGTGAAATGGGTTGAGTGCCTGAAAATTTTCAGCTCTCTGTCCATCATCTCCTTGTGTTTGGTTTAACAAGTAACATTCTACCATTCTTGCATAGGAATCTAAGCATTAATTTCAGAAACAAGAACATTTAAAATCTACTGTGGATTTAGGTCCACAACTTAGTCTAAAATAATGAATGCACCATGTTATTTACGTTTAGCATCTCCTTAAAATAATTAGCATGTTCAGTATAAGCGTCCACTAAACTAAACTAACACGTCTGTTTCAACTAGATCATTGGCCTAAGAAACATTCCAAATATATTTAATATGTCAATGTGTCACATCACTAATGAGCCCTACATAAGTGTGTTACATTGTTTACATGTATTTAGTACAATTCTATGAATCATTTGTTAAGCTTCACATTGAATTGTGTTAATTTCACAAGAACATGTTGCTTGGTTCACACATCCTCTAACATCTAGTTTCACCAAAAACATGGAATAATATGTGAGTTTCATATTGAAAACGGTTACATTGCACTCCTAACAGTACCCAGTGTAGTATACGATTACAATAATTAGATAAGCCTATCAGATGATCATTTAGGTAATCTTAATCAGATGGACCGATCTAAACGGTTCACTGATAGAATACTGAAAAGAAAATATCTCCTACAAAAATTACGACTCACGTACCTTAACAAGTAAATGCAAAAATATTGAATAAAAAATATTGAAGTAAAAAATATTTATGTAAAAAATATTGATTTATAAATATATTTGATATAAAATAATGTATGTTAAATGTTAATATTATGTTTAACAAAATTAATTTAATTGAATATACATTTTACCGAAATATAAAAAAGAAACATAATTGAAAAAATATAAACACACAAACATAATAACTTATACATATATTTATATATATCAATAATTTAAAATAAAAAAAATCTATCATGAATTAAAACATTACATTATTTAAACAAATGAAAACTTACATTTCGCAATACAAAGGGGGGCATTAGTATGGTGGGTGGATTGCCACCGCCGGCTCAGCCCGCCCACCCGCCCGCCATCCCTATTAGATTTCCCCCCACCATATTATTATGGTGGGGGTATCACGGTGGAAATTGCACCCACCGCTTTTCCGCCGGCCAGGAAAAGCTGGGGCATAATATGGTGGTGGTGCCTAGAAGGCACCGCCATCCATATTATGATAGCGGGGTTCACAGGCCTTTCCATTGTGGATTCCCTGCCATGGAAAGGTTGGCGGGGAATTGCTTTGGGGGCCCATTGCAGGCCCTCGGGGGAATGTAGGGGTAGGGTGCTGCACTTGGGGGATACCTATGGTGCCTCCCTTCATTGCCATACACAAGGTGGCAGGCACCGCGCTTACGCATGGCAATGCACAACATGCCTCTTTGGCATTGAGGTGGGTGCTGCTTACAGCAGCACCCGCTGCAATGTCAAAGATGCGGAATGCGACCGCCAAGGTGGCGGTCACATCCTAATTGGTTGTGCAGGACTGCCGCACCACAGGCGGCCGGTCCCAGCACCGCTAGGGTGGCGGGGGGACTAAAGTCTGCCCGCCATCCTAATCGGCCCCAAAGTGTTGGATAGCGGAGGGGTAAAAATTAATATTCCCACTCCAGTAAGAGCAACAGTAGCGAAAGTGTGCGATAGCAGAGGGGGAAAAATTGCTATTCCCACTCCAGTTAGTGTAACAGTAGGGAAAGTGCTGGATAGCGGAGGGGAAACATTTCTATTGCCACTCTAAAGAGTGCAATAGTAGGGAATGTGTTGTATGAGGAGGGGTAAAAATTACTATTCCCACTTCAGTGAGTGCAAAAGTAGGGTAAGCGTTGGATAGCGGACAAAGTAAATTTACTATTCTAACTCCAGTGAGTGCAACAGTAGGGAAAATATTGGGTAGTGGAGGGGCAACAATTACTATTCCCACTCCAGTGAGTGGAACATTAGGAAAAGTGTTGGATAGCTGAGAAACAAAAATTACTAATAACATTTAAACAATTTAAACAAATTAAGAAATCACAAAAATAAACATTATTTATATAATATATAATAAAATATATTAAACATATAAAAAGAACACATATTATAATATTAACTACATATAACAAAAAGCTACAAATATTATTTAAAATAAATTACTAAATACATCTCTAAACAATAATTATTTTAAAAAACCAAATATTAACAAACAAAAAAATAATTAAAAATATAAATGTATTTATGTTATTTCCTACCCTATAACACCACACAAAGAAAGAAACACTTCAATATTGGTATTTAAATGTATTTTCATAATGAACATAATTAATAATCAATTAAAAAATATTATTAATAAACAAATAATAAACATTCATTGAGTACACATGCTTTAACCCCTTGTGTGCCACGCCCTTTCCCCGCCCTGTGCCGGCCGTTACATTAGCGGGCGGGGTTCATGACGAGCTGGACTCGTCATGGGCACAGCGCAGTCCAGCTCGTCATGGGCACACAAGGGGTTAACACTATATTACCCACAACACCCACCTGCAATTAATTACACAATTGACATAATTAATTATCAATTAATTAATTAAAATGTATTAACAACTTAATATTAATTCATCAATTAAAAATAAATTACTTCCCACCCTTCCCACTATTTACACCTATGAACACCACAACACACAGCTAAAATTAATTACACAATTACCATAATGATTTACTAATTAATTAATTACAATTAATGAACAACTTATTATTAATTGATCAATTACAAATAAATTACTTCCCACCCTTTCCACCATTTATATCTATAAACACCACAACACCCACTTTAAATTAATTACACAATTACATAATTAATTGCCAATTAATTATTTGAAATTAATTAACAACAAATTATTAATGAATTCATAATAAATTACTTTACACATTTGACACTATAACATCTCAATTAAACAGATAGTCTTAAATAAAAAACTATTCAATACATTTAATATAATTCATTTATTTCCCACCCTACTCCCCTATAAACCCACACCCTGCTACAGGACTAAAAACACAAAATTCAAATATCTTTTTTTATTAAAACTACAAAAAGTTTAACACATATAATAAAAATACAAATAATTATTATACAAAAAACATAAATCACAGTTGTTAAAAATCGATATTTTTAACAACTATGGTGCCGATTCCGATCCTGAAGAAACCGGAGCGTTTTCTCCGTCCGACTCGTACCCGGGAAAAAAACATTACAAACATGCAAGTACGATTCGCACGGAAACACCATTTCCGTACGAATCGTAAAAAACACCGACCGACGAAAAAATACATACAAATGTGATCCGGGACAGCGCCGACGTGACGTCGGGACGCATTCAGGCTGCGTTTCACGAACCAGGAAGTACGATTCGAACCGACAGCAGTCCGGACGGCAATATTTTTACGGCACCCAAAAAGTGCTGGGAAAGCAAAGTACGCCGCGATGCGAGCGGAATTGGGGGCCCGGTATGCGCCATACCCCCCCAGCCCCCCGTATGTACGCGCCAAACACCCCCCAGCCCCCCCGTATGTACGCGCCGAACAACCCCCCAGACCCCCGTGTATGTACAGAGTGTACCCCCACCCCACCCGTGTATGTACGGAGCGTACCCCCACTCTACCCGTGTATGTATGGAGCGTACCCCCACCCCACCCGTGTATGTATGGAGCGTAATGGGGGGTGGGGGTACGCTCCGTACATACGGGGGTGGGGTGGGGGTACGCACCGTACATACTGGGGGTAGGGGTACACTCCGTACATACGGGGGGTGGGGTGGGGGTACGCACTGTACATACTGGGGGTGGGGATACGCTCCGTACATACAGGGGGTGGGGTGGGGGTACGCACCGTACATACGGAGGGTGGGGGTATGCTCCGTACATACGGGGGGTGGGGGTACGCTCCGTACATACACGGGGGTTGGGGGTACGGCGCGTCCATCCACGGGGGGGGTCTGGGGGGCGGCGCGTCCATCCACGGGGGGGCTGGGGGGACAGCGCATACATACGGGGGGCAGGGGGGGACGGCGCGTATGCGGGCACATGTCTCCATGGTTGCTATTGAAGTTCGCTCCATGTGGTGTTTTTTCCATACGGTTGTACAATCGGATGGACGGGAAGGATCGTACTTGCGCGCTCGGACTTCAGTTTTCCGATTCGTACGTAAAATCGTCCGGGGACGTGTCGGACACTTTTTCCGACCCGAGGACGTGTGGGGGAATTTTCCCAATGTGATTCGTATGTATTTTTTCTCATGCGAATCGTACTTGCCAGTTTGCACGGTACTTGTATGATTCGGACGGAAAAAAATCCGGATACGATTCGTACGGGGAAAATTTTTCCAGGATCGGAATCGGCCCCAAGATTTTTGCAAATGATATTTAACATCAATATTACTTACCTAAAATCGATATTCTTGACCACGAGAATTTGTCTGTCGATATTCCTGACCCGATATTTATGACTCGATATTTCTGCAAACCAATACTTTTGACTTGATATTCTGTATCTGCAACGATCTAAACAGATGTTGTTGCCATTCTTCTTTGTCTAAACTCCTCCCTACGCTTCAGATTATTGAAATAATTGTCTTGCAGCTTCTCTATCTTCCTGTCTTTGTTTCTCTGCACTCTTTCCCTTCGCCTTGCTTTGTACCACTTATATCCCTTCACTTTTCTGATCAAAACAATGATACAAATGACAGAAATCAATATTGGTCGCAAATTTAACCAAACAATCTGCTTCCTAAGTTTGCAAACCACCTTCCAATTGCACCAAATCATTCTCCAACTTTATCCAAAAGACCTTCAGTAGCTAAAGCTCTCAATTCCTGAAGTAACTCAGTAATGTTGGTAATATCCTTCTGAGGATCTTTACTCTTGTCAGAAATATAAGTACAACACTGTTGGACCTTCAGCAGCCGACAGACTCTGACCTCTTTTGCGAGTAAAACATCTAAAGCAAGTCGATTCTGCATCACCATAGACCTGATCAAAACCATTTCATCGTATAAAAGCATTAGAGATCTAGCAGTATTGGTAGATAGCTTATCAACTATGTTAGGCAACTTCCTAATCTGAATGTCATCAAACAGTACCCTTAAGTTTGGTATCACAGCTCCAAATATTTCTCCCACAACTTCTTCAGCACTCAATCCATATTACTGTCTAATTTTTACTTCTTCTCCAAGGTCTTCCAAATCCTCCAAGTAGTATATTTTGGGAAACACCACAGCCCAGTAACATGTATTATACCATTTGCTGGGCAGTCTCAAATATGCCTTCATCCCACACACAAAGTAGACTCCATGTATATTATGTGCAGTGTTGTCTAAAAACATCTTCCAAGGACCATGAACCAAAAACATATGATCACACTCACTCTTTCCTACAAACACAGAGCTATGTCCACTCTCAGCCTGGTAAATACATAGGGGTCCGCCGCAGACCTCACCGCAGTTACGCAACAACACAACACACAGCCTGACACGGGGTTCAAATCCACATCAGACACCCTAGGGGGGATAGGGACACATCCACAAGGGCACCCACACATCACCCACCTGCCACAAAGTCACCCCACTGCATCCTGGACACACAGCTACCGCCACCATGCAGCAATGTCCCAGTCACGTCACCACAGCGGAGAACACAAGCAAATACATGCGCACAATGCAGAAGGCAGGGCCAGTGCCAGGCATGGGCAGGGCACAAAGACCACAGGGCCACACACACTCCCACCACACACTAGCACACCCCATGAAGGCACATGTCATGTGCCCCTCCTGTACACCCCATGCACAACAACAAGCCAGGGCAATACACACCCTGCACCACACAACAAACAACCATGGAGACACACAATGCAGGAGTGGCTGCACAGGAACACACAACACACAGCACACTAGCACAGAGCCAGGGAAACACACACAACACCACACTCAGGGAAATATCAATAGGGACAAGCAACAAATAAACACATACAAGGATTAACATCCAAATGGACACACAGCCTGCACAGTCACACATACATACCACAGACCGATACACACATACACACCCCACATGCCAACAGCAATGGAGCACAACAAATAGGGAAACCAAAGTGGGCTGCACACAAATGGAAGGCCATGGAGACATACAACAAGCATGTGTGCATCACATCAACACAAGGAACAGAGCACAACACCCTCACACCATTAAAGCACACATGGCTGGCACAGTCTGTGAACACAAACCACAGACAGCTCAGTGCAACAACACAGGGAGACAGCAAGGCAAACCATGTATAGGCACAAGGATGAAAGGAAGGCCCTGAAGTCAAACTGGGAACAGCCACACATCCATACAACTACTTCACAGGAGTACACCAGTAGCGCTACAGACAGGGACCATCTACACACCTCAGGACTGACAAACACCAGTAAGAATCTACACACATACCCCCCTCACACCAGCAGCACACAACACCATGGCCAAATACACTGAAGGCTGGCAATACTTGACAGACAATAAACACACAAACAACCGCACACCCTGGGCTCAGCCACAAACATCACACACACACACACACACAGGGATGCCACCACAAATGTGGAAACAAATACAACAGACAAATACATAGCCCAACAGAAACACACACAAAACTACAACAACAACAACAGACATGCCCTGTGCAACTAAACTGGGGAAAGGCAATGGGAGCACAGACACAACAGGAGTGCACAACCTCATCACTCAGGAACAATGCACAGACAACATACCACAACACACACAAGAAGTGCACCATCACAGAACAACACAGCCACAGCAAACAAACAACAGATGCACAGGCAGAACAATCACATAGCAAACATAGCAGGACATCAGGGGATGCACACCAGGCAATCACAAGGCAACATACACACACAGCACTGCATGCACAACAAGCGGTGTGTGCACACCAAGCATACCAGACACACACAGACATCAGTGACAGAACAGCAACCCACACAACACCATACAGCACAGCACAAAGACAACAGCACACCCAGGAAGGTAAGCAAAAACACAAACAACACACATACATCCAACACAACACCCAATAGATGCACAAGTCTGGGACAGAAAGGTGGAAACAACTTGACCACAGGACTGGGCAGCACAAACAGTTCAACTGCATAGGAGCAACAATACTGACAAACAGCACCAGAACATTACACATGACCCATTGGGGAAATTCCCTGAGTGACACATTGACCCTGGGCAAAGAACTGCACCACAAAGCACAGTGGCACAAATGAAGTCATGGGGATGCACACACACATATAAACCAAGGGGACAGCTCACACTAAAGTGAAGTGTACTGCATGTCAGTAGGGGACATGGCAGGAGTGTACCATACACAAAGAGAGTAAGTGCAGACCTACAATGGGTAGGCAGCTAAAGCACAGATAGGGGAGGGCATGACAACACACACAACATGCCACACTGGAGGAAAGATGGCACCATATGACAGCAACGCATGAAAAAACACAACCACAATGGCAGTATGGAGCAGCAGGTCTGCACAGTACCCACAAATAGGCACCAGACACATGGATGTGCAACAGAACACAACACTGACTTGACAGTAACACTCTCTACATACTCACAAGTGACAAAAACAACAAGTAGGAGTCAGACAGAACTGAAAGGACATACCAACACACTGCACAGTGCACACCATACAACTCACACATGTGCATACAACCACATCCACAGGGATGAACAATCAAAACAACAGGCACACAACTCCTGGGTGACACATGTGTGTAGTTGAGATTGCAGAGGCATGTACACATCAACACTCCCCACAAACTCACCCCCTTCACACTGCACACTACCTGGCCATCCAAGAGCACAAATGGAAAGTAAGCCATGGGACTAGGATGACTAGCCATCACAAGATGACCACATACATACACCACTGGGCACACATAAAGGAAGAAGACACATACATGATGACCCTGGACAGCCTGCCTGCAATACTGCGTGCAGAAACCCACTCTGTGCTGGTAGTGCCCCCCCCCTGACCTGTGTACAATAGAGCCAACATGAACTAATCAAGTAAATGACTACTACTAACCATTCGAAATGACACCATTGCCACCAGAAGTATCTGGGTCAAGCAGAAATGAAGATCCTGTCACCCCTAAAAAAAAGAGAGTAAGTGAGCCCAAACATTGACCATGTTGAAGTGCCACACAAACCATGTGGCACAGTAAACCATTTACACACAGCAAAATAACTTTATTCAGTAAGGACACTGACAAAATAGATAACAGGAGAAACTGTCTTTATTCACATATTGCACAGATAGGTACCATGAGAAGAGAAGAGCAAGGCACAAGATGAAGAGCATGTCCATGAGAAGCTGCACAGACAGGGGGCACACAGCAGTGAACAACAAGGCCAGTGGGCAGGACAAAGTGCAGACTGAGTCCATGAGAAGCTGCACAGGGAAGAGTTCAACACAGCAAAGAGCAACAAGGCCAGTCGCCAGTCCAGGGTGCACATTGAGTCTATGAGAAGCTGCACATGTAATAGTTCAACACAGCAAAGAGCAACAAGGCCAGTGGCCAGTCCAGGGTGCACACTGAGTCCATGAGAAGCTGCACAGGCAGGGGGCACACAGCAGTGAATGACAAGGCCAGTGGGCAGGACAAAGTGCAGACTAAGTCCATGAGAATCTGCACAGGGAAGAGTTCAACACAGCAAAGATCAACAAGGCCAGTCGCCAGTCCAGGGTGCACATTGAGTCCATGAGAAGCTGCACATGGAATAGTTAAACACAGCAAAGAGCAACAAGGCCAGTGGCCAGTCCAGGGTGCACACTGAGTCCATGAGAAGCTGCACAGGCAGGGGGCACACAGCAGTGAATGACAAGGCCAGTGGGCAGGACAAAGTGCAGACTAAGTCCATGAGAAGCTGCACAGGGAAGAGTTCAACACAGCAAAGAGCAACAAGGCCAGTCACCAGTCCAGGGTGCACATTGAGTCCATGAGAAGCTGCACATGGAATAGTTCAACACAGCAAAGAGCAACAAGGCCAGTGGCCAGTCCAGGGTGCACACTGAGTCCATGAGAAGCTGCACAGGCAGGGGGCACACAGCAGTGAACGACAAGGCCAGTGGGCAGGACAAAGTGCAGACTGAGTCCATTAGAAGCTGCACAGGAAGGGGGCACACAGCAATGAACGACAAGGCCAGTTGGCAGGACAAAGTGCAGACTGAGTCCATGAGAGGCTGCACAGGCAGGGGGCACACAGCAGTGAACGACAAGGCCAGTGGCCAGTCCAGGGTGCAGACTGAGTCCATGAGAAGCTGCACAGGCAGGGGGCACACAGCAGTGAACGACAAGGTCAGTGGCCAGGACAAAGTGCAGACTGAGTCCATGAGAAGCTGCACAGGGAAGAGTTCAACACAGCAAAGAGCAATAAGGCCAGTGGCCAGTCCAGGGTGCAGACTGAGTCCATGAGAAGCCGCACAGGCAGGGGGCACACAGCAGTGAATGACAAGGTCAGTGGGCAGGACAAAGTGCAGACTGAGTCCATGAGAAGCTGCACAGGGAATGTGTACGACTGTACCTTTCCATGGTCAGCAACACTGTCAGGGGGCAACAATGTGCAGTACAGGCCCACCTTTGTGAGACACAGGTGTGTGAGGGTGACTATCACGCAGACGTGGCTGTCAGGCAGACTCAGAGCTGGCTGTGTCTCTGGGACTGTCGGTGCACTTGACGGGGGAGAGAGCGGAACAGCTGAGGTAGAGCTATCAGTGGCTTGGCAAGCCGGAGGGCCGCTTGGACCAGGTGGTGTAGTGGCACGTGGAGGTGGAGTCATGCAGATGGGAGACACTGTGTGTCTGGGAGACTGTAGAGGGGTGCCCTTCCACTTCTTGGGGATCCTAAATGGCTTGCCTGACTTGGTATCAATGGAAAGTGGTGTGGGCACAACAGGCACACTCACCACCACAGCTGCAGCAGATGGAGGTTCTGGCAGCCCCTCTGGTGATGTGCTGGACCCAGCGGAACGCTTTGCCTTGCTTCGCCTCTGCCCCCCTTCCCCTGTTTACTAGGTGTTACCCCTACAGTGCCCATCTGGCCCCTGCTTCACTGGGCTTGGAATGGGAGACGAGGGGGTTGGTGATACTGCCTTGGAGCCCTTCCTAGGAGTACCCTTGGCATGCACCACCTCCTTGGTGGGCACAGACACTGTATGATTATCTTTGCGCAATGCTTTAGGGGCAGGATAGTCCTTGGATGGGGATGCCACTGAGGCATGTGTGCCTGAGGTCTGCTGCTTTGCTATTTGTCCACTGGTGTCGCCTGACAGGCTTTCCTCCCTATGCTCTTGGTTGCCTTTGGTCTTCTGTGGGGATGGTGTCTGCGCCCGGGACCGCTTGGGTTGCTGCTGCTGTGTGCTCCGTGTGCTGTATCGTGACTTTGATGTATGTTCACCGTGGTCAGTATCGTCAGACGTGGCCACAGTCAGGGGTGTGGACAAAGGGACTGGAGCTGGACTGTGAGTATGTGCCTGTTGCAGGGAAGACGTCACTGTTGATTACAAAGCCTGGACTGTCCGGTGCAGCTCACCCATGTCGGAATGTATGCCCTCCAAGAAAGCAACCACCTGGGCCAATTTCTTGTCATGGTCAATGAAGGTATTGAGGAGAGCTGTCTGGCCCACACACAGCTGGCACAAAAGGTCCACAGACTCAGCAAAGATGGCAGCAGGTGGGACAGGGGAAGGGGGAGCTGTACCGGGGTGAAGGACACTCTTCCCCTCTTACTGAGGCGGACAGGGGCAGCACCAGAGGAAGTGGCTGGGAGGGTGGGCAATGGCCGCTGTGTGGTGGAAGTCGATGCAGAGTCCCAGTTCCCTGTGCCCTCCAACATGGATGCATCCCCGCTGGCATCGGATGATTTGGTGCTTTGCGTCTCAGGCTGGGACTCCTCCAGCAGACTCCAGTCCCCCTCTGAGGCGCTGGTGACATCTGTGTCACTGGGCTCCTGGGCAGCTGTGGTGCTAGTTTCACCCCTACTGGTGTCCGTCTCCTGTCCCTCCGTAACCACAGGTGATGCTGCATGGGAAAGAGAGATGTGGGGTCAGGTCAGTGGCAGTAACAGAACAAACATATGCAAGCAATGCATGACAAAAGCTGACCAAATCTACATGTTGCACACCACCCTGTGCAATCACATCATGCCAACTCACTACATAGACTCAAGCAGTGTGTGGAAACAGGATACTCAGGCATGAGTGAGCCATGTGATGACCACACAGAACAACACCCTGCTTGTGGCCCTGTTCAAACAGCCACACAACTAGTTCTGAGCACACCTAGGGACATGATGGGGGCACACTACTTGTTGCCAATGACAGAACTGGATGGAACAGGAGGGGACAACACAGACCCAGACTACTACATGACAGTCCACAATGGACATTAGTAGGGGTGGGCGGAATTTGCGAAATCCACTTTCGCAAATTATCGCGAAAATGTTAAAAATTATCGCAAACACATGGAAATATCGCAAAGATGCGGAAGTTTTTTTCCCACATGTTCACGAGATTTTCTGCATGGTTGCGGCTCGCCAACTTACCCATGTGGTTGCTCGCAGGGGCGGCCATCTTGTTTTCAGTTATCTCACGGTGCATGATCGTGAGAAGAAAGACGTGATCGCGTGACGCATGACGTCACTGCGGGCGCGAACTGTCGCGAGACAGCGCAAATGGCTAAAAACAACACAACATCTCATGGAGAATGCGACTGGATCAAGAAAACTTGTCGGCGAACGCAGGGATTCAGGTAAGGCGATCGCGGGCGCACGAGAATGTATTATTTTACAGCGCGAGCAAGAACCAAATTATCGCTAAGCTGCGGAATGTGGAAATTTTGACATTTTCGCGCTTTCCGCGGAACGCGAAAATGTCAAATTATCGCAATTTCCGCGAACGGAACAAAATTTTCGCCCAGGCCTAGACATTAGCCCATGCCACCCACCATGTCGTACCTTGGGGACAATATAATGCTGCACATTGCTGTAAGATGTGTAGGCCTCCCCAATATGGGTGCATGCAATGGACGCATTGATGTACGCACAGTCAGATTGGGCACATTGCCGTTCCCTCCCATGGGATTCCCAAGACTACCCCAATACAGAAGAAGCCTGAAGAGCACAACTCAGAATGAAATGTGAAGGCACAGCATCCAAATCAGCTTTGTAAGTACAGGTAGAGCAAATGCATGCCACAGGCACCCAGGCCAGCAGCCACTTAAATGCCACAGCATCACACTACCAACATCACAGAGGCCAGCACTAGCATAGGCTCTGTACACATGCAGCCACTCACTGCCAAATTTAGACTCCCCAAATGCTCACCCCTGGCTTGCTGCTGATGCTCCTTCAAAAATGCATCCAGCTCAGGCTGTGTCATTGCCAAGATGTGCCCCATTAGTGGTGCTATACTGTGCCGTGCCAGACGCCCAGTGCGAGGAAGCAGCCCCAAGGTCATCTCCGCTATATTCTTTGCCAGCCGGCTGATGTTGTCCCATCTCTTGTGGCAGTAGGTGCGCCGTCGGTTTGAGACCCCCAGGGTTCGCACCATCGCTGCAATGGCCCTCCACATGGCCTTACGCTGGTGTACCTTGAGCTGCAGGCATGGGAGAAAAGAGTGGGAAATGATCAGTGACACAGTGCCTTGTACCGACATCTATCAGTATAGCAGCAAGATACGAAATCATCACATATCCAATGAAATTGGCAATCAGAGACTACAGTGCAGCTCCCATCGGACACCTGAATGGGAAAAGCTGATGTTAAAGCATGCAGGTGTGAGGGGGAAAACAGTCCCTGCACATCTCACATACAAGCAGGATGCCAGCACTGAAACATCCATGTAGCCTACCCAAACTCTAGTGCATTTTTGGCTTGAGAAACACATACTTCACATGTCAACCTGTGTTTGGGGGTGGACTCCCTTTGTCCAAGACTGCGCAGCCGTCAATGTCCCTGTCCTGTGAATAGTTGAATGTGTCATGGTGGTCACATTGAGGGACATGATCACACAAATACAAAATGCCATTCACAAGGGCAGTTGTGTGCAAAATACAGTGCTGAGATGGCCTATAGCTGGAGTGCAATGTGAGAAGACTGATGTCATACTCTGTAAGTTGAGTGAGGTGTCCTTGTCTTTGTAGGCGGCGACTGTGCAGGCCAGCTGGGCTCACACTGAGAAGGACTACAGGGGCACACACAGCTGTCCAGCCAAGCAATCACTGTCTTGACTACAGCATGAACAACCTTCTGTGTCACTGTATGGCTGACAACACAACACAGGTCACTCATACATACATGTGCAGGGAGGGAAAGCTGTGACATTAGGTACAAACACCCTACCACTGGAGACAGCATGTCAGGCCGTGTATGACACTACCCCACACTCCCAGGCCCCAATTGCATCTGTCCAACTACATGTGTGGCCCCCCTGCCCTACCCCACCACTGTTGAAGACTTACCATGACATTTGGGGCACCATATAGCCTTGGGTATTGTGTGAGCACCTCGTCCACCAAGACCTCCAGCTCCTCGCTCGTGAAGGGACTGGCACGGATCTTCTCTGTCCTTGCCATCACTGTGGACGTGAGACAACAGCAGCGGAATTGGGTGGTGAGGGGTCTCAGGCAGCAGTCCCTGGAGGCAGCAGCAGGTGAGGGGTCTCAGGCAGCAGTCCCTGGAGGCAGCAGCAGGTGAGGGGTCTCAGGCAGCAGTCCCTGGAGGCAGCAGCAGGTGAGGGGTCTCAGGCAGCAGTCCCTGGAGGCAGCAGCGGGTGAGGGGTCTCAGGCAGCAGTCCCTGGAGGCAGCAGCAGGTGAGGATTCTCAGGCAGCAGACTCTTGGAGCAGTGGAAATGTGAGGCTCTCTCCCACAGATATAGAGCCCCCTGGGGTCGTTTCAAAGGTGCCAAGCTGCAGCAATTGGTGGTCCAGGTCTGCCTCTTTCAAATGCATCCAATGACCACCTCCGCGGTGGCGCATCACGCCTACAGTGCACAGTGCCAACATGTTCAATGGCACATCATTGTGCACACATTGCCAATGTTCAATTTACTCCACTGATGGCTACACATGCCATGTTTGTGTATTTGTAATGTAGATTTGCCTGTACCCAGAAGTTGGCCTGATATATGCTGTCCACTACTGATAGTGGGCACCTTGTATCAGTCCAAACAACTCCTTATGGTGAATAGGTTAAAGACAACCTTTATTGAAAGCGATCTTAGTGGTAGCTATGGAGAGCAGCCTTCAGGCTAAGTCTTGAAGGAATGTAAAGCACCTTGTTTTACCAGTCTATAATCTCTTGAATGATCAAATGAAAGGACAACCACACCAGGTATGTATTTAATATATATGTATTTAAGATAAAACACACCCCTCTAGTCTCTTTATGAGGCTGGAGTTCGAAGTACCTAATTTACAAGTTAGCAATCAACAGTAATAGCACAAATACACGTTTTGGCCCTTGGGGCGTACCAAACCATATACCAATAAAGTGGTATAAGAACCATGACTGAACTAGACACAAGGCCTAGAGCCTGTAGAATTGCTGGGACCCCAAGGAACCACCCAAGGTAGTGACACAGGGGACCCACGGGGGCCGTGAGTAGTGTGTAAACACAACCGCGGGTTCCCATTAGCTTCTATGGGCAATGTCGTGGTTGGAAATTTAGAGATCAGGGACACTTATAATCGAGTTAGGACCAAACCCTTTTGGACTTAGGAAGTTCTAGGGCTAGCACCCACAGGAGCACCGGAGTACTCGTGTTACCTCACCCAGGGAAACCAGGTGCATAGGTGTCTTTTGGTGTCGGGTCGCGTCGTTGATTTCAATGGAAGCGGGCGAAGAAGTGCTGCTGCCGTGAAGAGGAGAAGTGTCCGAAGAGATACAAGCCTGGATCTAGGATGGAAGGAAACTGAAAGCAGAGGGGACAGAGTCTGGGTCACTTGCCAGTGACCGAAGGCAGGATGGACCAATGCCCACAGATGTTGGGTGCTTCAGGTGAGTTGATGGGTGTCTTGACTCTTCAGCCACAAGGTCCAGGAGGCACCAATGACATCCAGAAGCTGGATTTGAGCTGTCCCATGAAGTCTGTTGGGTGCTGCGGTGTCGGCGACCAGATTGGACCCAAAAAGCCTTGGCAACGGCAAGTCACTGGAAATCAGAGAAAGGACTGCGGTGCAGACCAGCAAGGTCTGAGGGACTCACCCAGCAAGGGTAAGTTGGGGCACGTCTGGAGCAACAAGGAAAGCCTAATTAAAAGAAGAGTTGCCTTTGTGGGGACCTACTAGCCAATGGGCTAGCGATCGCGAAGGAGCCTCGAGCAGTCGCACTTGAAACTGGCCCACAGGTCACTCGTGGAGTGGAGGCCAGCAATCTTCGGTGCAGGAGGTGCTCAAGGCTGGGGCTACTAAGAGCCCAAAGCATAACTTCAAGGAATTCCCAGAACATAGTGTTGCTGCAAAAGTTCATGGTGTCCAGGGGTCGTGGTTCCACGTTACCCATGATAGCCATGGGCCTCAGCTTTGCTGTGGACTCAGGTTCACCTCGGCAAAGTCTGGAAATCCACCTCTGGTGATGCAAAGATTTCGGCATCTGGCGGGAGCTTCAGCGATGCAGACCGGTCAGTTGCTTCATTGGTGCCTGCCAAGCAGGGGAGTCACTCCTTGACCCCAAGGGAGATTTTTCAGTCTTCTAAGCAAAGTAGAACATCGAAGGTCCAGGATATATATTGCAGAGTTTTGTCCAGGGTAATCTAAAGTCGCAAGGACTGGGTTTTCCATACTTATACTAAGTTTGGGGGTTGGACATAATCTAGGGACCCACCTATAGGAGGGTTTGGAAAGAGGGGTGCTTACACCCATTTCATTTGTCCAGTTTCGCGCCAGAGCAGGGGCAGGTAGCACCTGCAACCGGTTTGAACTGGACTATGCTCAGGGACACCAAGTGAGGCCCCAGTGCAGGACTTCAAAGCACCAGAGAGTGATCCCGCCCAGCCCCAATACACATCTGCCTGTCTGGGGAGGTGGTTACACCTCCCTGTGACAGGAAACCTATTGTCCAGGCCTCCACTGCCGGAGTTTCGGTCAGCAGCAGGAGGCCAGACCCGTGTCTGTGGCAGAGGCATCCATTTTGTGATGCCAGGGCTCGAAGAAAGTCCTACCGGGTTAGACCAGTGTGAACATGTCTCTCCCTTTAGAAGGGTGGAATGCTATTCCCACCGCCATAACTGGCGGGTGGTAGTATTCCAAACACAACATGTTTCCGTGCAGCCATCCCAAAGTTAGCATTTACCGTGAGGTTATAATGCACTTAAGAGTATATTGTCAGGCTGCACCACAAACAGCATCAGAGGAGGTACTCCGAGCGCTGCTGAGGGGCTCTGCTCATGCAGGGGCACCCTCTCACATAAACACCAAGCACTCTGCCTTCAGCATTGTTAAGGCCTGCCATAGGAGTGACTTATAGGTTTTATATGTGTGTCCAATGGTAAAGATATAGGTAGCCTATACCACTGTAAGGAGTGCAAGCACACCCTTACCCAAGCTGCAGTAGCAGACCTGTGGTGCCATTTTGAAATGCATCCCAGGGGTGGCATAATACATGCTTCAGCCCCTGGTAGGCCTCTGAGGTACCTATGCCCTAGGTACATAGTATACCATATACTAGGGGCTTATAAGGCACTCCAGAATCCAATTAGATATGCACTTAATATACATGGAAACCTTTTTAGAGAGGAAGAAGCTGGCTGGGGTCCTGATTAGCAGGGCCACAGCCAGACTAAGGTCGAAAAACAGTGAAACACCTGCAAAAAGTGGGGGTACCCATGTGAAGTAGATCCTACTCTCCTACACATGTCACTTATGGATTTGATGTTGGTATAGGCAGGACAGTGTTGTTCTGGACTGTGCAATATGTACACATGTCAATGTGTTGAGGTCCAGTGACAATCACAGCGATGCTCGTCTCAATGAATGATGATCTATTTAGCATTGCCTCTCATGTCTGCTCATGAAAAAATGTGTCATTCCAGCGCCGACTGTGGTCATTGTGTGGTGGATGTGTGTCAGGTTGTAATGACGCATTACCGTGTGACAGGTACAGCAGCTAGGTATGAGACAGTGGTTTTGGTTACACATATGCTGGATGCTATACTCCCAGGCATGCCCATGTGTACTGTGGCCATATCCCTATGTGCATTCCCATTGACCAAGGTGGTTTGAGGTACTTGTCTTTATGTAAGTTGAGGCGTGTGCCCTTTGTGTAGCTGAAGGTGTCACTCCATGTAAGCTGGTCTGTTAGTCACTATAGATGTCAGTCATTGTTGTTGTTGTGTCATACAGAACGTCATATGCTGTGCACATCTCATGATGTATTGCATTGACATTTGTCCACTATCATGTCAAATAGGAGGAGGCCAAATTTGACTCATCACTTGACGGTGCTGGAGGACATGGAGTATGTTGCGATCATACGGAAATGCCACCTGGACAGAGCCACCCTGAAAACCCTTTGTGATCTGTTGGAGCCCCACCTGCAGCCCCGCAGGACATATCCAACAGCTTTCACCCCTACTTATAAGGTGGTGGAAGCCCTACATTTTTTTGCCACTGTGTCGTTCCAGGAGACTGTGGCCAGTGCTGGTGGGATGTCCCAACCGATGTTCAGCATGGTGCTGAGTGATGTACTGTCCGCCATGATGCTATACAAGGACAGATACATCCATTTCCCCAGTGGTGCAGAATTGCCAGCTGTGAAGGGAGACTTCTATCCCCTTGGATACATCCCCAGTGTTGTTGGGGCCATTGATTGCACCCATGTCGGTCTTGTGCCACCACAGGCAAGTGAACACATTTACCGAAATCACAAGCATTACCACTCCATCAATGTGCAGGTGGTGTGCCTGGCAGATATGACCATCTCGCACGTGTGTGCCAAATTCCCAGGCTCGGCCCATGACTGCTACATCCTGCGGAACAGCATAGTGCCCCAGCTGATGGCTAATCTTCTTCCCGAGCGTGCATGGATTGTGGGCGAGTATGCCTAGTCGTGTGGCATACTGTGTGTCTGACCTGCTGCCCTGAGCCTCAGCACGTTGCAATGTCTATTTGTGTTTGTCATACCTAGGTGACACTGCATATCCCAACCGTCCCTGGTTGCTGAGCCCACTGCGGAATCCCAGGTCCCCGGCTGAAGTCCGCTACAATGAGGCCCATGGGAGGATGTGTTGTGTGGTGGAACGTACTTTTGGTCTGCTCAAGTCACGTTTCAGCTGCCTGGACAAGACCGGAGGTGCACTGGCATACTCGCCCAGGAAGGTGTGTCAGATTGTAGTGGCATGCTGCATGATCCACAACCTAGTCATTCGCAAGGAGATTCCCCTGCTCCTGGATGATGGTGAGGACCCAAGGCCCCAGCCTGCAAACCAAGCCGTGTCCAGTGATGAGGACAGTGGAGAGGAGGAAGGTGTTGATCTGCGTGAACAGCTCATCACCCACTACTTCACTTGACAGTGGGTGTCAATGTGCAACATACCCATTGTCTGATGATATTGCTGTTGTCGTGAAGTGGCATGTGAGAATTGTAGCATCAGCCAGTTGTAGACTCAGTGGTGGTTGGAAATGTTTCTAGGACATGTCATTTCGGATCATCAACAGGACGTGTATGTTGACACTTGTCGGCCATTGTGACGTGCATGTTGGGGTATCCTGATGGTAGGGGTTGTGTGATGTCTGTGATGCCACACCCAGACCAGTGACAGTTATTCTGTTGTGTTTCCCTAGGTGCCTTCAACTTCTCCTTGCCTACATACAGCCCATGCTCCTGGTAGATTGTGATCATGTTGAAGACTGTATATCCTGCAATAAAGACAGAGTAGACATGACAATATGTGTGTGAGGATATTTTATTTACAATGGTGAGATACGAGGGGGGTGTAGATTTCCATTGGGGGTGGGGTGGAGCAGGGAGTTGACAGTTGTGATAGATGAGATATTCGAGTAGTCACCACATTGCTGTGGTGACCCAGTCCAACAGACAGATGCCATTCACAAGGCGGTGTGGGGAAGGACAGTCCAAATAGTCAATGCAGTGGTAGAGAGGGTTGCCATCATGGCTGGCTCCGTGACTGGCGTCTGGCAGGTGCCTGGCCTCCAGATACTACCAGGGTCTTCTTAGGACGGCCCGTAGGTCGTTTGACAGGGGGGGCCTGCTGCAGGGCCAGTGGGGTCTGTGGACTCACCCCTCTTTGTGGGCGCAGGGGAGGATGGTGAACTGTCATTGTGCGGCCCACCAGAGGGAGGTGGAGGTGTTGTCTGTGGTGCATGCCTGTCCCTCAGTACCACCATTTGCTGGCCTAAGAGGTCCACGATTTGTCCCATGCGGGTGTCGATGGACCTCATCAGCAAAATGAGGTCATGCAACAGTTCCTCTGACCGGCCCGTTCGTCCCTGGGCCTGTTCGTATGCACCCAGGACTCTGGTGATGTGTTGCAGGGAGTGGGTCCCAGACTCCTGGTGTCCCTGGGTGACCCTGTCCCTCCCACCTGCCCTGCTGCCATGGACCTGTTGCCTCACCACTGTGGGCACCCACATCCTCTCCCTGCCCTCCTCCGTCGGTGGTGTGTGCTGGTCATCCTCTGGGACAGAGAGGGTGTTGCAGGCAGCACTGGTGGTGGTGGTGGCCGCACAGGCCATGACAGCAGGGGTCTACTGTGAAGTTGTTGTTGGCGCAGATGTGGTGGGGGGACGATGGGATCCTGGGACCTGTTGCTCCCTGGCATACCAGATTGTCCGGCCTCAAGCTCATCGTTCATGGAATCCTGGGAGTCAACATCCGAGAGGCCTTGTACCGGGGGTGGAGACTGGCTCTGCAGGTTGCTGGTGTTGTCCTCTGCAGTGAGTTCTTGGTCACCTGTGGGTCAGATGTGAAATGGTCATTGCGGTGCACCCAGCAAGCTTTGTGTTAGCTGTGTGTCATTCACTTTTTGTACACTGCACAATTGACATATCATCACATTGTTGACTATGTGCAGTACTGTGCTTCCTGACATGATTCGGTGGTACAGGCATTAATTGTCCATGGTGTGAAGTGTCAAGGCATACCACGCGAGCCGTGCACAATTGAGGTTTACAGGGACTTATTGCCATCTAGGGCCTGGCACAACATGTGTTTAATTGAGAACTCATTGTTTATTTGTCTGACCTAGCAGACGTCTCATCTGGCCATGGACTGGCCATTGTCATCTCCTGCATACCTTTGTCATGTCATGTGCATATCTTGATTTGTGCCACCACACATGCTTTCATATTTTTCAAAAGGTCTTTGTTGCACTTGCCCCATGGCGATGCACATGTAACTAGGTGCTGTGCATGATTGTGCCCTGACTATCTTCTTCTTGTGCATTGGTGTGTCACACTTTGGTGGCTGTCACAATTTCCTTAGCTTACCTGTGTGCACACTGTGCTTGGCAATGGGGTAGGTATGCCTCTTTGTGCAATGAGAGGGCTGGTGTTGTCATATGGCACCATTTGATTTGTGAAAAATGGGTGGGTGCACGTACTGGCTACTTACCTGTAAGTTTGTTTGGTATACTGCAATGTCTTCCAACTGCTCCTGGGTGGGGGAGTGCTCCATCCTGCTGAGGTGTGGGACAGAGGGAATGTTGTGAGTAGTGGTGCAGGCCACCCACCCACAAACTCCCTCATTGTGAAGATGGCTACCTACCTGTAAGTTTGTTTGGTGTACTGCAATGGCTTCCAACTGCTTCTGGGTGGAGGGGGAGGCCTCCATCCTGCTCAGGTATGGGACAGGGGGCATGGTGGGAGTAGTAGTGCAGGCTTTCCACCCCCAAACACCCTCATTGTGAAGATGGCTACCTACCTGTAAGTTTGTTTGGTGTACTGCAATGGCTTCCAAATGCTTCTGGGTGGGGTGGGGGAGGGCTCCATCCTCCTCACGTGTAGGACAGGGGGCATGGTGGGAGTAGTGGTGTAGGCCCCCCACCCCCAGACACCCTCCCAGGGAAGATGGCTACCTACCTGTGAGTTTGATATGGGTTGTGTAATAGCTGACTCATGCTTCTGGGTGGGGTGGGGGAGGGCTCCATCCTCCTCATGTGTGGGACAGGGGGCATGGTGGGAGTAGTGGTGCAGCCTCCCACCCTCAAACACCCTCCTAGGGAAGATGGCTACCTACCTGTGAGTTTGATGTGGGTTGTGTAATGGCTGACACATGCTTCTGGGTGGGGTGGGGGGAGGGATCCATTCTTGGTAGGCTGTGGGCAGAGGGTATGGTGGGGGTAGTGGTGCAGGCCACCCACCCACAATCACCCTCCCAGGGAAGATGGCTACCTGCCTGTGAGTTTGATGTGGGTTGTGTAATGGCTGACACATGCTTCTGGGTGGGGTGGGGTGGGGAGGGATCCACCTTGCTGATGCTGTGGGTCAGGGGTCCTGGTGGGAGTTGTAGTGCTATCTGTCTGTACACATGCCCCATGGTAATTTTGGTGGCTACCTTTGGGGTGAATGGGAGTGGGTGAATGTTGGATCTGTGAGCCATGTTTTTGTGAGCGTGTGGTGCAGATGGATGGTATGTGTCTCAGGTGGTGTAGCTTTGTAGTTGTGCAAGACAGTACATAGCAGAGTGGCGGTAGTCATTTGTTTGTACTTACCAGCCTCCACTCCCCTGGCTACTCCTTTGAGACTCTCTGGATGCAGTGTGGCAAGCACCTTCTCCTCCCATTGTGTGAATGGTTTTTCTGGAATGGGAGGGCCACCGCCAGTCCACTGAGCCAGCTCACGGTTCTTGCTCCTCCTTTCCTTGACTACCCTCTTCAGATCATGCCAACGCTTCATGATCTCCTCTTTTGATCTTGGGGTGGTGCCTACTGCATTGACCCTTTGGACTATCCTTGCCCACATTTGTTCCTTGTGGCTAATGGTGTCTGTTGGACCAGGGTACCAAAAAGCTGTGGTTCCACTCTGACTATCTCATCTACCATGACCTTCAGCTCACTCTCGGTGATTTTGGGCATTTTCTGTGTGGCCATGGTGTGTGGTGTGCAAAGTGATTGTGGGTGCAGGTGTGTGAGTGGTGGTTGTGGTTGTGCTGTGTATGGTGTATGTTGTTCAGGGGGTTAGTTGTGCTGGTGTGGAGGTGTTGCTGGTGCTCTGTGTGGTGTGGCTAGTGATGTTGTGTCCTTTGCCTCTCCTGTCAGCTGGGGTATGTGTCCCTTCTCTCTTGGAGTTTTGCAAAGTATTGCTGTCAGGGGAGGGGCTGGTTTTATACTCAGCTATGTGGGTGTGTCCAATTCGGGTGTTGCTGACAGGTGTGTTGTCCTGGGATTTGTATTTTTCGTTTTGCAATGTGGTTGTGTCATTGGGGTTCGTTTTGTGTATTTGGGGGCATGGCTAGTTTTCTGTGTGTACTTTTTGGCCTTCTTGTGGGTTTTTGCCTTTGTCCGCCATATTTTTCACGGTCCGTCCTCTGCGGTGGCTGTGCTTCAGCTCTTCCTCTGGCTCTCCCATTCATCCATTGTGCGACCGCGGCGTTCGGAGACAGCGGTATGTACCGCGGGACCATCGGGGATCTCCTAATTTCCGGTGTGGTGTCTCCGCTATACTCGCGGACAGATTTTGGCCATCTCCTCCCACTACGGGCAGTTTTTCTTGGCCTTGTTCCGCCGCGGTCTGATTATTTTGGCGGTTAATCCTAATTTGGCCGCCGATTTTCCCACGGTGCCGGCAGGCGGTTGTTCCCGCTTCCATGGCGGTCGGGCCTCATAGCCTCCCCCTATGTTGCCAATACAAAACTAGTGGTGCTGAACTACCTGTAGCACAATTACATATTCTTCCTTCGTCCAGCAGGGCGATTTGTATGTTATTTTTCTCACTAACTACAAGTCTATCCATATATTCTACCTGATCCATGAATTTCTTCCTAATGTCAGTTATTGTACAGGTTAAGTAGTGTCTATGAGCATAAGCAGTGTTTAACGTAGCAGTGGGTACTAAATAATTCCTTATCATTTCAACTGTCTTATTTGTGTCATATGTATTCAGGTGTTTGTATACTGACTTCAAAATGTACAACATCATGGTTAGAGAAATAATGCTCAAAGTGATCGTTCTTATACAACATGCTAAGAAGCAAATTAGAACTAATGCCATATGTCACAGGTATGTGATGGTATGTGATACCTTCTTCCACTGATGTGGGTAACTGCATGCAAACCTAACAATCTCTAGCTTCCATAGTGTCTATGCATTCATATAAGAGCCTAGCATAAGCATTTAATGTATAATTGCCGTTGGACAAATCTACATGAAGATACTGTTCTCCTTGAGCAACTAAATCTCTCTGCGATCCTAGAGCACCATTCTGTGAAACCCCTGATGTAGCTCGGATGTAGGTGTAGGCACTTCACGGATACTAGCCCTATGTGTCTCCTCCTCAGAGGATCTTGAAACTGATTCTACAATTAGTACTACTATCCCTACCACTTCAAATGGTTATACATTTACCTATACTATATTTTTGTCTATGGTTTGGATTTCCAGACTCCAATCTATAGCAGATTCAGACTAAATGTGGAATGGAAAAACAGCAGCCACAGAGTCTATCTTCTCTGCTCGTACAAAGCAGGAAAACGTAAAAGTCTCTTAAGCAGGTCTTCCAGCAATTTCCTCTTTTGTCTTTTCTTTTATTTCTTTACAGTTATTTACACAAGTTCATAAGACTTCATTAACCTACTCCGTCTTCTTCTAGATGTGACCCCAAAATTTATTTTTCGTCCACTCGGGCCTAGGTAATCTTCTTCAAAAATGTTGGATAAAGTCATAAAAGTTCATTCAACATCCCTAATAAGTTCTGAGCCAAGTTCATCTATGATCATGTGTAATAGATCAGCTCTCAATTCCACAACTTATGCCAGCAATGGTTTTACACCCAAAGGAGGAACAACAACGTCATTCAATACCAGGGATCGCAGGCCACTCAATTTTGGAGGGTAAGGAACTGCCAATGAAAGAAGAGCTTGCAAATCAGTCCCCGGAATCTTCAGCAGGATGTTAATTATCAGCACCGATGTCCCGGACTTCGCCCTTGACAGCCTTGTCAGCCAAGTAAGTCTACCCAGGAGATGAGAACCTCCGACAAGGCACCCCAACCCTTTTGGACATTCTTGAGCTCAGTTTCTCACCTTCTGCCTCACTTTGCTCAGATTCAGACGTTTCATTTATCAGTGCGAGCTTTCTTCCAGATGTGAGTCTTAGGTTTTGTTCTCTGTTCTTTTTCTGGCCAGATCTTATTCAGGTTTGCTCTCGGTATCGACAGCACTTGTCTCTTCCCTTCAGTAGCTCCTTCATTGGGGTTGGACTCTTGCTCAGACACAACTGTTTTCTCTTCTTGAAAGCTGGCATCAGTGTCTTGTTCAACTGGACCCCCCCACGTAATTGCTCTAGGGCTTGTTCCACTTCCACCAGTCTCTCTACAGCTTGACTTGTCCACTCTTGTGACTCTCCAATCACTTCTGTTAATGGTTCTGGCAGAGGCACTGTTTCTTCAGAGGGGCTTGGAACTCTATGAGTATGTGATGCATGGACCCAGTTCGGTACTCCACCACATTTCACAGCAGTCGCAGTGTCCAGTATCACTTGGTAGGGTCCACGACAATGGGGCTCAAGGTAATTCTTTCTCACATGCCTTTTTTATTAGCACCCAGTCTCCAGGAGTTAGGTTGTGGCAGAGATCTTGTGATGTTGATGCAGTCACTGCTTCAACCTGATAAGAAACAAAACGAACTACATCAGCCCATCCTTTACAGTAGTCAAGAACAAATTCATCTGAGATATTAAGAAGCATGTTAGCCGGCACAGCAGGCAATCTCATTGCACTCCCCTTAAGAACCTCATGAAGCAACAAGCCACTTCTTCTATCAGGAACATTGCGTAAACTCATCAGCACAAGAGGCAATGCATCAGGCCATTTCAGAGACGTCAAAACACACACAATTGCCAGTCTCGACTTCAGTGTGCAATAGACCTGCTCATCTATTCTCAAGGCTGTAATGTAGTCTCTGTTTCACTCGCAAAGCTGCACAGCAATTTCAGGACCTCGTTATTAAAATGAGTTCCATGGTCTGACTCCAATGTATTTGGAAATCCTAACCTCAGAATGAGCTCCCCCAATAACAGCTTAGCTACTGTGAGACTATCAGACCTCCTAGTTGGATAGACTTCGACCCAACAGGAGAATATGCACACCACAACCAGAATGTAACTCAAACCATTGCACATGGGCATCTCAACAAAATTCAACTGCATACTATTGAAAGGTCCTCCTGACATCCCTATGTGGCACAGTGTAACAAGAGTCCTTTTCCCTGCATTCATTTGCTGACACATTATGTATTGGTGGCACAATGCTGCTGCAAACACTCGAAACCTTGGATTGAACCATGTCTGTCTGAACAACCTTACTATTGTATCTCTTCCTATATGCGCTGAACCATGAATGTGCCTTGCCATAGAGTGCAATAAGCAGTCGGGCAAAACTGCTCTCTCATAAGTCGACACCCAGATATCATCCTCCCTCTTCACGCAAGCTGCTCTGATCCAGACTGACTGTTTCTCTTCAGAAACTTCCTCCTGCAGATGCCTCACCGCATCCCAAGTATCAGCAGCAGCCAACATCATATTGAAATCAGTCACCTCTGTGTCCTCATTTCTGTATTCTAGATTGAAAGTATATGCATCTAAAGCAAAATAACGTGCAACTTCATCTGCATATCAATTTCCTACAGCGACAAAATCTGTTCCCAACTTTTACAACTGAAATTTCCTTTGGAAGCTGTAATGCCTCCAACAATTGTCTCACAATCTATCCATTTCTAATCGGAGACCCAGAAGAAGTCATAAATCCCCATTGAGACCATAGCTGTCTGAAGTCATGAACCACACCAAACCCATACTGGCTGTTGGTATAGATCGTCACTATGACTTTTTTTCAGAAACAGAGCATACACAGGTCAAGGCAATGAGTGCAGCCACCTGCGCAGATTATACTCTTTTTAAGCAAGCAGCTTCCATAGCTCCAGAAACAGTACCAACAGCAAAAGCTGCTCTCAGATTTCCTTCATTAACTCTTAAGCATGAGCCATCAACAAACAGAACATGATCAGGGTCAGAAAGTGGCTCATCCACAATGTCATAATGTGGTTTGGTGAAGAGTCCAGTGACATTGAGACAGTCATGGTCTTTACTTTGTTCCCCCTCAGAATTTGGAACAGATAACAAGGTAGCAGGGTTTAACACAGAACATTGCTTCAGAGTTACGTTGTCAGCATCCAAAATCACTTGTTCATACCTCGTCAATTGGTTATTGGTCTAGTGCTGTGTTTTTGTTCTTGTCAACAGAATTTCCACTGAGTGTGGAACATACACAATCAATGGGTGACCCATCACAAGGCTCTCATATCGTTCAATGCTGACACCAGTTGAAGCAAGGGATTTGAGACATCTGGGAAATGAGGAAGCTACAGGACCTAATGAAGCAGAGAAATAGGCCATTTGTCAATGGGGACTTCCATGTAACTGTGTGAGTATGAAGAGCTCACAAGCTTCTCTTTCATGATAGAATAGGGAAAATGCTTTACTATAATCAGGCATTCCTAAGGCTGGAGCACGACACAAATGCTCTCGCAGCTCCAGGAAGGCGATCAAGCAATCGATATCCTGTGGCACCAGACCTGACACGTCTTTGTGAGTCAACATCAGGGAGAAGTTGGGAATCCACTGTCGGCAGTAACCCACCATTCCCAGAAACATCCTGACCTCTTTCTGAGTGTATGGTGGATTCATTTGCATGATCGCAGATACACGTTCGGGTGACACCTTTATCTTGCCTTTCTCAATCCGATGTACCAAATACTGTTCTTTTTGCAGGCAGTATTGGAGTTTGCTCTGGGACATTTTATGTCCATTTTCAGCCTGATGATTTAACAGAGAAATGGCATCATTTCTGCAAGCTTGCATCTTGTTTGATGCAAACAGAACATCATCAATGTACTGAACCAGAACTGAGTTGTGAGGTGAGACTAAGGACTCAAGAATCTTTTTCGAAATCTGGTTAAAGATAGATAGGCTTTCTATATACTCTAGTGGGATACAACACCATGTTAAGACATGATTTCCCAGCTGGAAAGCAAATACAATTTGACTCTCCTCCTGGAGTGGGATGATCAGGAAAAAGGCATGGCGGAGATCAATGACTGTGAACCACTTAGCTTCACATGGAATTTGGAATAGCATCACAGATGGACTCAGTACCATGGGACAACAAAGGACCACTATACTCTTAATCTTTTGGCTGTCTTACACAATGCAATATTTACTGCTAGGCTTTTTCAAGCCCATAATAGGAGAATTGCATGGGCTCCCCAAAATCTCTTTCAGAATGCCCTGTTCTATCATGGAATTAATCACAGGTGTGATACCTGTCACAGTTTCAAGTGTGAAATTGTACTGTAGTGTTCTCAGAAATTCAGTGTTTGGCTTAACCTGTATATGGACTGGTTCAACCCTTTTATGTGTCCAATCTCTTCCCCTGTGAAGTCCCACCCCACCCTTAGACTGTATCCCTAAGGCCTTAGGTGCCTGCCACACTGTGTTATGGCTGGTTTACAGCTGTAACATGAGCTCCCATAGAGGAATAGGAGTTTGTGACCAAACAGTGTTCGGTTGCATCGTGATGAGGGGGTCGGCACCGCCGGCAGGAGGTCTGTCAGTCGCGTTTCCAAGATGGTGTCGGGTGTGCATAAGTCCACCTGACATCGTAATTGGCCCCTAGCTTTCGAGTGAGTGAGACCTCTGACCCAGGTCACTGGCCTGCTCCGCACCATCGACTCTGCCGCTGAGCCCCAGCCTCCTCCCACAAGGGGTTCGAGGCCACAGCCTGCCTGCTCTGTTCTGTGCCCCACTGTGTGAAAGTCCATCGGTATTGTATTGTATCATTTGCTACTGTTGGTTCTGATATTGCCCCACTATTTTGTGACTTTGCTGTATTCTGTATTCTGATCTTGCCCCCACTGTTATTCCCTTTATGTGCCCACTGTCGTTCTCTTTTTCTCAGCCGTTTCCTTCCCACCGCTGCTGCCCCTGTGGCCCCTTCCCTTCCCACACTCATCCCCACCTCCCAGATGATCATCCCTCCCCCCCTACTTAATGGCGGGCGCTGTGCGGTAGCGCAGCGGACGCGCACAGCGGGGGCACTGCTGGCGCACCAAAGGCAAGCTTGTCGGCGCCCGTCCACGGCCCGACCGCAACCAGCACCAGGAACCCTGGTCCTCCGCCCCGCCAATGCTACGACCTAGCAGCACTCCACGCACTCAACCCAGGCTGCAACAACAACTGCACGATAGCACCAGGAGCCGACACGCACGGACCCTTCAGCTGTCACTGCTGCCGGCACACCTACAGCACCGCTAGGAACATGAACCCAGCACAACCCAAACCGAAGACCCTGCAATGCATCCTCCTCAACGTCAGATCACTCCACAAACACGCCACCGAAATCTGGGACCTCTTCGACAGCACCACCCCGGACGTAGCATTCCTCACCGAAACCTGGACCAACTCCACCTCGGGACCGGACATCGCCATCGCCATTCCCCAAGGATACAAGATCTCTAGGAAAGACCGCCCCACCCACACGGGAGGAAGAATCGCCATCGTCCACAAATCCACCCTCAGCCTGAGCACATTCCCCGACGAGCCCACAGTCAGACCAGCCCTACCACCACCCTCTGGGGAACCCTCATCTACCGACCCCATGGACCATTCACCTACTCCATCACGGACATCATCTCCCCGCACGCCATCGCATCCACCAACTACACCCTGCTCGGAGACCTCAAATTCCACCTCGACAACCAACTAGACCCCAAAACCGCATCACTCCTAGACAACCTCTACAACATTGGACTTTGCCAGATTGTGACTGAACCCACACACTCAGCAGTACACACCCTCAACCCTCTCTTCACAACAGGAAACCCCATCACTTTCACCCATACCACCAAACTCCCGTGGACAGACTATCGAAGCATCCATTTCACCTTCAGAACACCCACCATCTACAGACACCAGCACCGGCTCCCACAACGAAACTGTACCAACGTCACTGATGACCAGCTCACCTCCTCACTCAGCAACTCCACCCCGTCCACCATCGAAGATGATGTGCCCAACACCGCTGCCCGAACTCTACACAGATGGATCACCCAAAGCATTATATAGCTCACCCTAGAGAAGAACAACAATGCACACACCAAGAAGGCCAGATGGTTCACCCACGAACTTCGAGAGTCCAGTCGCACCTGCCGCCACCTCGAGAAGACCTGGAGGAACTCCAAATCCACAGAAGCCCACAACAACTTCAAAGCCACCACCACCGCCCAACACCAGCTCATCAGGAACACTAGGAAAGCTGCAATTGAAGACAGAATCTCCACACACGCACAAAACAGCAAAGACCTCCTCAACATCATCAAGGAGTTCGCCCAACTCACCAGCAAGTCAACTGATATTCCCCCCTCACAAGACCTCTGCAACAAACTCAGCACTTTCTTCCACCGCAAAATCAAGAACATCTATGACAACTTTGACGAAGGCAACCAACACACGGAACCACCCTGACGCCTTGAAGCCAAAGATTGACAGCTGGAGAACCCTCACCACTGAAGATACACTGAAGATGATGAAGTCAATCCACTCCGGGGCTCCCACGGACCCCTGCCCCCACCACATCTTCAGAAGAGCTGCCAACACCATCACACCCATGCTTCGCCACACCATCAACCGTTCCCTGGCGAATGCCTCCTTCCCCGATGACTGGAAACAAGCAGAGATCAACCCCCTCCTGAAGCAGCTCTAGGTGGATCCCACCGACCTCAAGAACTACAGACCCATCTCCCTGCTCCCGTTCCCAGTGAAAGTCATCAAGAAAGCCATCAACAGCCAACTCGCCACCTTCATCAAAGAACACAAAATCTTTGACCCGTCACAATCTGTCTCCAGAAAAAACCACAGCACAGAAACCGCCCTCCTCACTGCAACAGACGACATCTGCTCCCTGCTGGACAAAGGAGAAACTGTAGCCCTCATCCTCCTCGACCTCTCAGCGGCCTCAACTGTATCCCACCGCACCCTAATACGCAGACTGTACAACGCAGGTATCCGGGACAAGACCCTCAACTGCATCTACTCCTTCCTCTCTGGCAGAATTCAATGGGTCAGACTCACCCCTTTCCTCTCGGACCCTACACCAACTACCTGTGGAATGCCCCAGGCGTCCTCCCTCAGCTGAATGCTCTTCAACATCTACATTGGTCCCCTCGCCCCACTCGTCAGATCCTACGGACTCAACATTGTTTCACACACCGACGACACGCAAGCCATCCTCTCCCTGTCTAACA
The DNA here is from genome assembly GCF_964204655.1 of Triturus cristatus. NCBI lineage: Eukaryota > Metazoa > Chordata > Amphibia > Caudata > Salamandridae > Triturus > Triturus cristatus. The sequence goes on along the minus strand of NC_140589.1, from coordinate 356,557,908 downwards.
AAGCCAACGCAGCCGAACACAACTTCCAAGAAGGCATGGAAGCTGTCGCCAAATGGATGATAAGCAGCTGCTTACACCTCAACTCCGACAAAACAGAAGTACTTATCGTGGGCCCACACCCTAACGCTTGGAATGACACCTGTTGGCCCACCGCTCTCAGCAGCCCAACCGCCCCCACGGACCACGCACGCAACCTTGGAATCATCCTAGACTCTGAGCTCAAAATGGACCGCCAGATCAACTCCGTCACATCTTCCTGCTTCCACTTCTTCCGCCTCCTACGTAAGACCTTCAAATGGATCCCACTCGAGCACAGAAAAACCGTCACCCATGCCCTTCTCACCAGCAGACTAACTACGGCAACGCACTCTACGCCAGAATAAACAAAAACCTCACCAGCAAGCTGCAAAACTTCCAGAACGCCACCGCAAGACTGGTCCTCAACTTACCACTTCACTGCTACATCTCCTAACACCTGCGCACACTCCACTGGCTCCCATCGAGGCAAGAATCACCTTCAAGATCCTCACCCATGCACACAAAACCCTCCACAACACCGGAGCAGCATACCTAAACAGCCAAATCAACTTCCACGCACCCCAAAGAACCCTCCAATCAGCCCAGCTCTCCTACATCGTGGTTCCCCATGCCAGAAAGACCAGATCGAGAGGCCGCTCCTTCTCCTTCCTCGCGGCCAGTACATGGAACACCCTACCACTCCACCTTAGGCAGATAACATCACTCCCCATCTTCAGGAGAAACCTCAAAACCTGGCTCTTCGACAGACCTCCTTCTTTGATGGAATGGAACCTGTACCACTCCTCGGCCCCCAACGCCCTGAGACCTTCACGGGTGAGTAGTCGCACTCAACAAACCCATAATTGATTGATTGGATTTTTCTGCTAAAATATAGTGCCTGGAAGCAAATATTTGACAACCTTCACTGAGCTGGGTTTTCATGAACAATTTTGTGATTTACCACAGGTTTTCAGCCAGAGCTACAGACTTACTGGAAAAGTTTGATGATCAGGCAGTGTCATATATCGATGACATATACTTAGCAGACAATGGCCTGATGGAACACTTGATCAGAGTAGATCGCATAATCTTGGGTTTTTAATCAGACACCCAAGCCGCAATGGTCGACATCAGAGAAACACGTTTGAGGCTCATTTCTCACATCTCCCTCCTCCTTCTGAAATGGCTGTAGCGCTGTAGTAAGCAGCAGCAGGCAGCAAGCTATCCATCGTCAGCTCCAGCCACAGTAGTCAACATCAATGAGCTCTGTGTGATAGCTAAGTCATTGTCTCTCCCTCTTCCGTGATGGCTGTTGCGTAGTGCTTTGCAGTGGCATGCAGCAGGCTAACCGTCATCAGTTCGAACCACTGTAGTCAACATCAAAGAGCCTTGCGTTCAAAGCTCATTCCTCGCATCTCCCTTCTATAATGACTGTAGCTGTTGCAATGATTTTTGGAAGGCAGGGAAGCAGGAACTCTAAACCAGGGTAGTCGACACCAAAAATCCCGGTTTTCGAAACTCGTACTTCATGTCTCCCCTTCTGCAATGGCTGCAACCAGGCACCTGAGCTGTGGTGACTCAGAGTCAGCAGTCAGCTAGATCGGTCAGATCTGATTAAAGAAACAGCCATAGCGACCTGGGCATATCACTGTTACTAGAGTGTGCTGGAGGAGATGTTTTCATCAATCAGATCATGGAGTAAGGGGGACACCTCTTGGGGAGCTACTCAGAGCTCCTGGCAGTATTCTTATCGCCGGCCACCATATTGCCCCCTCGCTAACAAAGATATTTCTCCTTGTTAAGCCTGGTTCAGGAAGGTATAGCATTTTGGAGCAATCCCAGGTTTACAAATTTTAGCAAATCTGAGATTGTGTAGCGTCACTTTGTATTTTCTTATCTAAGCAAAGCCAAGCAAAGCTGCATAGTGTAGCTTAGTAAATCTCAGTTAAGGACTTGCGTTGCCTGCAACGACTTGTGTTATTACACGCTGACAATGCAAGTTCTACCCCTCAATGCATACTCTATTCTTACACCAAGGGGCTTTTGGCTAGCCTTTTCAGCAGTTGTTTTTTTTGGCTCTGGACATCTGTAGCCAGTGTCCTGAGACACTGTAAACCACATCTTGGATCAGTTCACAGGAGCATTTTCATCTCACTGTCTTCATTAAATAAGGACATAATATGCGAAAATGAAAAAGAAGCATTGTAAGGAAACCATCCAGTGGCTATTTGCATTCATCTCTTTGTTGTGAAGCCATTATGTGCCCTTTCGGATAAAGTAAGAATGTTCTTCATGAAAGAGGATTTTTCACTTAATTTGACTAAGCTTTGAAAAGGCAGTGCGCACAGCGCTGTTGGTGACACTCGCTCCTCCTTACATTTAAAAAAAACATGCTTTAACTTTTAATCTGTTTTAACCTTGTTTTACGGTGATTGTGTGTAATTATTCATGCTACTTTGGTATTTCTGTCACTTGCATTTTAAACCTGCTCACCTTCATTAGAGGTCTCCTCTGTCCCACTCCCTGGTCCACCACACCAATTAGACTGATGATTGAGTGGGGGGAGTCGTTCCTTCCAGGAAGTAGACGTTTTCCACCCACTTCCCTTGGGCCACTTTATGGCGGCCATTTCGGAGGGGAGACGCTCTAGTTTTCCTCCAATTTACACCAAGGCCCTGGGTATATCTTAGGCGATGGCACCGACGCGTTAAAAATAAGCTTTCTGAAGGGAGTGCACACAGCGCTGCTGGTAACACTCACTCCTACTTACTTTAAGAAAAAAATGTGTTTTAACTTTTAATCTGTTTTTAGTCTGTTTTTTGCTTGTTTAGACTGGTGATTGAGTGGAGGGAGTCTTTCCTTCCAGGTAGTAGGCGTTTTCCACCCACTTCCGTTGGGCCAATTTAAGGCGGCCATCTTGGAGGGGAGACACTCTAGTCTTCCTCCAATTTACACCAAGGCCCCGGGTATATCTTAGGCGATGGCACAGGTGCGCCAAAGGCAAGCCTGTCTTTGCTCGTCCACGTCCGGCCGGGGCAAAGGGCCACCCCCCTGTCGGTTTTAACTCACACCGCCTCACATACTTCCCAGAGCTACTGAGGAGACTAAGGAGATCTCCTAGTAAGATGTACCGTCACTCCATCTGTCCAATTATGGACACTTTGAGCTGTCCTCAATTCTCATATACCCCAACTCCTTCCCTAAACCCTGCCGGGTCTCTGTCCCCTCCTCAGTCTACAAAATGCTGTATATAAACTGCAGATCCCTACCCAAACACGTCACACAAATGTCTATCCTACTACAAGAGAACTGCCCTAACGTGTTATTCCTCAAAGAAACCTGGCTCAATGCTGAGTCAGAACCAGACCTAGTACAATGTCTCCCACCAGGTTATTATATCCTGAGGAAAGACCGAGAACAGGGGACGGGAGGAGGCATTGCCATCATCCTAAAAGATGGCGTTAAATGCCGCATCACCTCCAACATTCTCCCGGATTGTGAGAACCTTATTTTTTCCATCTCACTTTCATGTACTCACACCTTCTCAGGCGTTCTTATACATCGCCCCCTGGATCACGTGGACAACAATTCAAAACCATGTCAGGAGTCGTTGCTAAGCTGTCAAGCTCTCCTTCTAATTTTACTATACTGGGGGATCTCAACTTGCATTTCGGTGACCCCTCAGACCCAGTAGTGATGGATCTAACCCAAAATTTTCTGGCTCTTCAAATAAAACAAAATGTTACAAGTCCCACTCACGAAAAAGGGCATATTTTAGACCCCATTTTTTCCAACTGCAATGAACTCCCAGTCAGAGACCCAGTCCCAGTACCATGGTCCGACCATTTCCTGATCCCCTTCTCGTGGGATCTACCAAACCCCCCCCCCCAACATGGCACTATAAGCATCTGGAAGCGCTCCTGGTCCAACCTACCGCTGGACTCTTGAAATGCCGCTCTAGAAAACAGCATACCCATCTTAGATCCCTGCCCCACGGTCGCGAATGACCAATTCAACCAGTGGATCAACTCCACCGTGGACTTAGTTTTACCTAGGAAACATATCCATTAAAAAAACAGGAACAACCCCTCTCCATGGTACTCCTCTAAGTTGCATGAATACAAACAAATCTGCAAAAGACTTGAGAAGAAACTATGACACAACAAGTAAACAAAACTACAGGGACTCTATAAAAATGTACCAACCTAAAGTGAAGTAGGCACAAGCCTTATACTACGAGGAAAGAATAAACTCCACCTCAAATTCTCCACGTGAAATCTTTAAGATACCTAGACACCTCCTAAAACTAACTGCCAGGGATATCCCTCTAGACATCGCAAAGACACCCTTTAATGAACTTGCCCAGTTCTTTTCCAATAAAATTAAGGGTATTTACAACTCCTTCCCCCCATTCGACCCCAACCATCAATCAGAGGCTTACCGAGCACCCCGTGTCTAGTGAGCATCTCCTCAGAGAGATTCCCTTAATGGACATGGACAACCTAGTGAAGATATGCACCTCAGTAAAATTTGGCTCTCCCAATGACCCAGCACCTCCCCTAATCGTAAAAAATAAGGCTGGGGATACAATCTTCCCAGTGTTACTGAAGATGATAAACTCCTCCATCTCGGCTGGGCTAGCACCCTCACCCTAAAAACACGCCATGGTGAGGGCGCTATTGAAGAAATCCAGTCTTGACCCTGATACATTTGGAAAAGTTCCCCCAATCTCCCTCCTCTCCGGGGTCAGTAAAATGCTTGAAAGTATGTTAACTTAGTTCTCTCAGCATTTCTTGAGTCTAATAACATACTTCACTCATCACAAACTGGATTTAGCCCCCAGCATGTGACCTTAACTGCACTTCTTGCAGTGGTGGAAAAGATCAAAAAGATCCTGGATGAAGGAAGATCGACGGTCATCATCCTGTTGGACCTCAGTGCCGCTTTTGACACTGCTTACTACGACATACTGATCTATAGGCTGAGGAAGGCTGCGCTATCAGGCACTGTCATCACCTGGCTACAGTCCTTTCTAAAGGAGCTTTCAAGTCTTTGAAGGAGATAACTCCTCGGACCAAATCCCACCTGAATGCGACGTCCCTCAGGGCTCATCCCTAAGCCCAACATTGTTCAATGTCTATATGAGCCCGCTGGCACAGATCGTCCTCCCTTTCGGGACAGACATTGTTACCTACGCCAATGACACCCAATTAGTGGTGGCCCTAAACCATCCAGGATCCATCTTGACCAGTCTGGGCCCTTGCCTGGAGAGAGTTGCCAAATGGATGGAACTCTCTTCCCTTAAACTAGATGGAGATAAAACGGAGCTGATGCTGCTGGGCAACCCATCTATTTCTGGCATTGGTCCAGCATGGCTAAGCTGTCTTGGCTCCCCACCCACTTCCAAAAACAACCAGCTCAAAAGTCTAGGTATGCGGCTAGATCAGTCACTCACATTTGGTCATTAGACAACTAAATTGGCTGCATCCTGCTACGGCATCCTGCGAATGCTCCACAAAGTTCTCCCACTCCTTCTATTTTCAGCAAGAAGACTCTTGGTCTAGGCCTTAATTTTCTCTTGCCTTGAATATGGAAATGCTCTATATTTAGGAGCTCCCAGGACCACCACAAACAGACGGCAAGTCATCCAGAACTGTGCAGCACAGATGCTCTTAATGTCCCCCAACAGCCAGTCTGCAAGACCTGCCCTGAAAACCCTGCACTGGCTTCAGGTGGTGGATAGAATAAACTTCTAGCCCTTATGCATTGCCCACAAATCTTTCTGGAAGAAAGGCCCCCCAATCCTCCAAGCTATCATCTCTCCTTACCGCCCAAATAGACGCCTCCGATCACCCAATCTCTACCTAGCCGCAGTCCCTAAAATCAACAGGATGAGAAGTGGTGGTCGATTCTTCCCATCCACTTACACTCAGAACCAAATCTCCTTCCATTATGTAAACTTCTAAAAACTTTTTTGAAACCCCACCTAGTGAGCTGCTATGACTTCCTCTTCTCTCTGCTAGCGCTAGAACGCCTTCGGGTAGCCATGCGCCATACAAATATCCATAACATGACATAACATAATTGGTCGTCCAGGCATGCTTTGCATGTGTTTCTGAATATATGAATTGTAACCACTTCAGTTCCTTATAATCACATTCTCTCCTTCATTTAAAGGTGTATTTTTTTACAGCATTCAAATACGGGGAAAGCTCCTTTAGTCCACTAATTACTGCATTGCTAATAACTCTTCGGCATGATTAAATGCAATATCTTGCATTGAGTTCTCCACAGAAGGGAATACATCATTGTGGCTTCTTTACTTTTTCTTGCATGCTTTTATTTGTATAACTTGGCAGCAGTTCCTCATTTTACACTGGCGAGCACTTTTCAGATATTGTATTAAACACATGGATAACTAGACATTAGTTAGGCAACACTGATGTGATATTTATAACTGTTTGCCTTAATAATTACTTCATGAAGAGATTAAAACCCAACAGCTTGAAGAATGAAAATGCCAAAAGATAATTCTAACACTTTAATTTATTTGACTTTGAGTTCCTGTACAATTTGCAGTGTGTAATCTATTTAACCTTTATTTATTATAGATAAATGTTGGTTGATTTTACATTAGTGTTTATCACATTACAAAATTGTTAGTATAACAAGATACATTGGATTGTTTGACATTTCTTATAACCAACATATTCTACTGGAAATTCTTTTTTAAAACAAAGAGCAAGAACAATATATCTTAACTTTTTATAAGTATGCATATTTATGTAGATATTGATATTTAGTTTGCACAATCATAGCTTGGTATAAACAGTGTCACTATAAGAACAGAGAATAATTGAAGATCGTGTATGTAAGTGGAATGAGCAGTTGGAACGGTGCTTCTTTGGCAGACGTTATATGTCTGTAAAGGCTGCAGCCTGATTAAAAAAAAAACTTCTTCCCTTAAACATACGTCTCTGGCTGGACATGGTAGGATGCATGCCTCCCAGATACCCAAAAAGGATACCAAGCTAAGAAAAATGCATTAACCTATACGTTAAAAACATTTAAAAACAGGGATCCACCATTTTACATTCAGTAGGATCTCTGCCTTATGAAGTGACCATATGCACTGGAGTGAAGAGAAGTATTTAGGAGACACACTTTGAAATACTGACATATAGCCATCAAATTAACTAGAACTTACCAAATTTACACATGTAGAAATAGCAAAGTATATGATAAGTATAAAAATGTAATTTTTTTGTACATTTTCAGACATTTATTTTGATCTTGAAAATCACAAAAACAAAACCAATTGTTATCCTTATCAAATTATATATATTACCTACTGGCAGTCGCTAGTAGGTAGTTATAGTTAGGACCTATTTTCCATAGGAAATCCGCAACATTCTATTTGGAATAACGTTGGCGTCGATTGATGAATCTTCGCGAAAGTTTCCAAACTTTTGGCCACTTCCGGTCTGCTCCTATCCTAAAAATTTCACAGTGATTCGCCAAGCGGGGGCCGAGAAAAAAGGGGGGTCCCAAAACGTGTTTTCCCCATGCATTTTCCCATGGTACCTGTTGACGTAGCTACAGCCCGAAGTGCTGAATGGAATAACACCAAATTTGGCAAAGGGGTAGTCCTCAGTTCAGACTCGTGCCTTTTGCTTAAATGGTGTAAATCCGTTCAGTAGTTCCTGAGAAAATCAAAAGTAAAATCACATATATATCTGGGCGGAGCCTAACCACACATCTCATCGTGAGATCTGATTGGCTGTCAGCACTTCATCCAAGAAGTGTTGGCAGTCATCTTGGGACCAACATACATGATAGCACCTCATTAAAAAGTATTGCAGTTAATAGAGGGTTTTAAGACTTTAGTTACATTATAAATCATTTGTTGATGGCACCATACTCATTTTAGGAATTGTGGTGTGTTCTAAGGTGATTTTACCATGTGAAAAAGCCTTCTGCTGTGATATCATGAATCATGTTTGAGAGAAAACTATTTTCTCATGCTTTTCCCACAGAGGTTTGGAACGTGATCTATAAGCTAAACTGAGAGCATATTTTCTGTAAATTCACATTATCTTTCTCAGTCAAGTGAGAATGAAGTCTGACATTCTCAGTAAAACATGTACATCCAACAAGATCAGAGACTGTCAGTTGATTCCTTTGTGTTCTACTGCAGCTTCCCAGAGTGTTCTAAAGAACAACTAGAACGCTAACAGTCCTACTTATGACAAACGTATGGCACACCTGAAGCCATCTTGGTTGGAATAAAGTGGTAACTCTTAAAACATTTAATTTAAATAGGAACAAAATGAGGGGGTCCTTTTTGCCATAGAAATTATGATTAGTGCTGCAGAAAGAAAAATTAGGGCACATTTTGAGTGACTTCTCAAATCCTCTTCTATTTCATTAACTAATTCTGACATGCAGACTGAAACATGCACTTTCAATACCAGCAGCAGACTTCCCTGGCGAGCAGTAGCTTTACTACAGTGATCTAATAAGCAACTGGAGTGCTAACACTCTGAATTTATGGCAAATGTGTGACACATCTGAATACCTTCTTGATGGAATCAAAGTAAAAAACTGAAAGCATTTCCTACTGAGGAGACTGTAGTAAATGAGGAAATTAGGAAACTTCATAACAAATAAGTCTCCCAAAATGGCCACCGGAGACAAAAGAGCCCAAATGTAGCCCAAATATCACCTAGATGTAGCCCAAGTATAGTCCAATGACAGAATGTCCCAGAGTGTTCTAACGAACAACTAGAGCGCTAACAGTCTTACTTATGACAAAAGTATGGCACACCTGAAGCCATCTTGATTGGAATAAAGTGGTAACACTTAAAACATTTAATTTACAAAGGAACAAAATGAGGGGGTTCATTTTGCCATAGAAAGTATGATTAGTGCTGCAGAAAGAAAAATTAGGGCACATTTTGACTTCTCAAATCCTCTGCTATTTCATAAAAAAATTCTGACATGCAGACTGAAACATGCACTTTGAATACCAGCAGCAGACTTCCCTGGTGAGCAGTAGCTTTCCTACAGTGACATAATGAGCAATTAGAGTGCTAATATTGAGAATGTATGGCAAATGTGTGACACATCTAAATGCCTTCTTGATGGAACCAAAGTAAAAAACTGAAAGTATTTCCTACTGAGGAGACTGCAGTAAATGAGGAAATTAGGAAACTTTATAACAAATAAATCTCCCAAGATGGCCACCAGAGACAAAAGAGCCCAAATGTAGCCCAAATATCACCCAGATGTAGCCCAAGAATAGCCCAATGACAGAATGTCCCAGAGTGTTCTAACGAACAACTCTAGAGCGCTAACAGTCTTACTTATGACAAAAGTATGGCACACCTGAAGCCATCTTGATTGGAATAAAGTGGTAACACTTAAAACATTTAATTTACAAAGGAACAAAATAAGGGGGTTCATTTTGCCATAGAAATTATGATTAGTGCTGCAGAAAGAAAAATTAGGGCACATTTTGACTTCTCAAATCCTCTGCTATTTCATAAAAAAATTCTGACATGCAGACTGAAACATGCACTTTCAATACCAGCAGCAGACTTCCCTGGGGAGCAGTAGCTTTACTATAGTGATCTAATAAGCAACTGGAGTGCTAACATTCTGAATTTATGCAAATGTGTGACACATCTGAATACCTTCTTGATGGAATCAAAGTAAAAAACTGAAAGTATTTCCTACTGAGGTGACTGTAGTAAATGAGGAAATTAGGAAACTTCATAACAAATAAGTCTCCCAAAATGGCCACCAGAGACAAAAGAGCCCAAATGTAGCCCAAATATCACCCAGATGTAGCCCAAGTATAGCCCAATGACAGAATGTCCCAGAGTGTTCTAACGAACAACTAGAGCGCTAACAGTCTTACTTATGACAAAAGTATGGCACACCTGAAGCCATCTTTATTGGAATAAAGTGGTAACACATAAAACATTTAATTTACAAAGGAACAAAATGAGGGGGTTCATTTTGCCATAGAAATTATGATTAGTGCTGCAGAAAGAAAAATTAGGGCACATTTTGAGTGACTTCTCAAATCCTCTTCTATTTCATTAAAACATTCTGATATGCAGACTGAAACATGCACTTTTAATACCAGCAGCAGACTTCCGTGGTGAGCAGTAGCTTTACTACAGTGATCTAATGAGCAACTAGAGTGCTAACATTCAGAATGTATGGCAAATGTGTGACATATCTGAATACCTTCTTGATGGAATCAAAGTAAAAAACTGAAAGCATTTCCTACTGAGGAGACTGCAGTATATGAGGAAATTAGGAAACTTCATAACAAATAAATCTCCCAAGATGGCCACCAGAGACAACAGAGCCCAAATGCAGCACAAATATCACCCAGATGTAGCCCACATGTAGCCCAATTACAGAAGAGTGCAAAACACTTTTTGTTTATTTGCAGTTTTATATAGTGCAGACTTGTCAGGTATTGGAGTGCTTTACATGAGCATTGGTTACATCACACAAGATCAAATTCATTTTGGTTGTAGACATGGAGAGATTAAGTGATTTGACCAGAATCACAGAATGTTGAGCTGAAGCAGAAACTCCAACCTGGTTCCCCAGTTGCAAAGTCTGCAGCTCTGGAAGTAACACCACATCCTCTCCCCTAGGTGCAACATTTAATCAAGTGATCAACTGGATAAAAATCATAAAGATTACAAATATTTTAAAGTTCTTTGTCGCTATTTGAAAACTCAGAAAATATGTCCTCATTTTAGTTTTTCAGAGCACTAACCATAATTTTGATGTAAATAAGACCCTCTCATATATGTAATTTCTAAAGGAAATACTCTAGGTATTACAGTTTTGATTAAATCAAGATGACGTCAGGCGTTCCACACTTTTGTAATAAATATAGAATGTTAGCAATCTAGTTGTTCATTGGGATACTGTTGAGAGGCAGAGGCCAGGGGCACGGACTCCTAAAATTGAAGGCAGGTAGGAGAGTGCAGAGGCAACAATTTGACGACACTGGGCAGGCAGGAAGGGCAGTGGCAGCACAACAGACTATGGAGGGCAGTGGAAAGGGGGGCAGGGGCAACAAACCAACAACACAGGACTGGCAAGAGAGGCTGTGGCAATATAATAGACCATTGTGGGCAGAAGGAAGAGGCAGTGGTAGTACAACTATACCTGCCAACAGACCCGTTTCAGCCAGGAAACGTCCAAAGATTTTAAGCTCAAATGGGCTTTATTTGATCTGTCTCCTGTCTACAATCTCCTCTTTTTCAATGTAACTCAAAGGGGAAAATCAATACCCCAGTTTTTTTTCAAAATCTCCCTCTTACCAAGTTCAAAATGTTCGCAAGTATGGTACATTGGATCATGGTAGGCAGGAGGAATTAGGGTAGGGACATGGACTCGGATAACAGAGGACTGGAGGGACCTGGAGAGGTGCACCAAACTGACCCTACAGGGTAGGCATCAGGGTTTGCAGCAGCACAATACACCACACAGCGCATGCGGGACGGGAGTGCAGCACAACAATCCATAGAAAGCAATAGGGAGGGGACAGGACCATGCACATGGACAACAGAGAACAGAGGGTAAAGAGGCAATGGTAGCTAGCTGACCATAATGGACAGACAGGAGAGAAAGCTGCAGCATAACAGACCATAAAGGGCAGGAGGGACGGATCAGGGGCATTACAATGGAACAGACAAGCCAGGAGGGAGGGAATAGGGGTCTGCACATGGAAACAGAGGGCTGGGGGCAAGGGGGCAGGGCAGGAGCAGCAAGATGGCCATGGAGGTCAGGCAGGATGGGCACTAGAAACAAGACACACCATGGAGAGCAACAATGAGACTATGATGGCATACACACAGACCATGGAGGGAAGGTGGGAGGGGGTCAGGGGCAGCTAGCTGACCACACAAGGAAGGTGGGAGGGGACATGGCAGCACAGAAGACCATGCATGGCAAGCGGGAGGGTTAGTGGCAGCACAATGGCTATGATGGGCAAGAAGGAGGGTGCAGGGACGTGCACAAAGGACCATGGAGGATAGAAGGGAGGGTCAGGACCTGGGCACAGACAAGAGAGTTCAGGGGAAGGGGCCTCACAACAGACCGCGCGGGGCAGGCAGAAGGAGCCGTTGCAGCACAACAGACCAGGGAGGGCAGAAGAGTGTGGCTGTTAAATGGACCATGGAGGACAGGAGGAAGGGGATAGGGGCATGGCATGTGGACAGGCAAGGTGGAGGTGGCAGGGACAGGTTACAGTCATCTGACAATGCTAGGCAGGTGGGAGGGGAGTGGCAGCTCAACAGAACACTCAGAGTAGATAGGAGTGGTAGGTCCATGGAACATGGTGGGCAAAAAGGATGGAGCAGGGGCATGCACAAAGACATCGGAGGGCAGGGGGAAGGAGAATAGGGGCAGCAAGCGAAGCACAGAGGCTAAGCAGGAGGTCAATGATGGGCCATAGAATTGGGCAATGGAGGGCAGGAGGAGTGGACTGGTACATCATGCTAAATGGAGGGCAGTGGCAGCACATCAGACCATGCATGGCAGGAGGGAGGAGGCTAGTGCATGGATTCAGACAACATAGGATAGGGAGGAGGTGGATGGGGCAGCAAGCTAACTGTTCAGAGAAGGTGGGTATTAGGAACTTTATTGTTTTTAAAATGTGTCTGTGCGAACTACTTAAAATATGAACAAGTATGGAGCATAATCTCACTTTTATTCAGGAAGCAGAGGACGTTTGTGACTGTGACTCCGGGCTCACTTGGCAGAAACACCCCCTGACCCTCCACCCCCCATCGCAAAATGTAATGCCTGTGAAAAGGGTAGGTGGATGTAGTGTTATATAGAACATAGTCCTGAGAGCACGATTGAAAATGAAAACTAGATATAGTATATGGTATAAACTATGCACCAAAAAGCGTGATATAAGATGAACCGGGGCGTGAAATATAATATGCAATACATTGTGCGCAATGACAGATTCATTGGAGAGCGCGAGATTGCACAGGCACTAGCGCATGCTATGCGATATGCGCCTTGGAGTGTAATATGCACAGGGCAGTGTTGTGTAACCTAACTAGTCTCTAAAGTTGTAATATAAAATATGTGCTGGGGAGTGTAACGTTGCATATGCACTGTGACAGAGATATGGATCCCAGATTGTAATATGTATGGCATAGCGCTGTGCGTTATAACATAGGCATCGAGGAAGGACCGTTAGATGGGGCAATATAACCCATGCGAAGGCAAGTGTGGCATGACATATTCATGGGGTGGTGTTACAGTGCATATGGGCTAGAGAGAGTCATAGCGTACGCACTAGCTGGTGGAATACAACACAGAGGTGTGAGGCACTCGGCGGGCACTGGTGGGTGTAACACAGCATTGGGCTCAGCCAGGAGCACGCTGTGACTCTCAAGTGAGGTTTGTCTCCTTTCCAGAGAGTAAAATAAAAAGTATTACACATCCGGCGGTGGATGTGTATTTATTGACCGTGAGGGGGAGTTTTTGTATAGTTTGGTCGAATTTTTGTCGAATCCCCTTTGAATGGCTTGGTGTGCGTGTATATTAAATGTGCCCGTCAATAGCTACCCATGTTTGTATAAATAAACAACAAGGGTGTCTACTTGGAGAGTACCCACCGGCGGGGGCGCCGGGATTAGGCATGGTAGGGCGTCAGACACGTCAGAGCTTCACTAGTGGTGTAAATACATTCCATGTTGATTCATTCTATGCATAGTCGCCTTTTAATGAATATCACGCAAATCGTCATGGTGATAGCTACGTACGGTTTGTCCAGCATCTCCTAGGTGTTTCTATAAATACATTTTTTTTAAAAATAATAAAAAACAAAGGCCGGCCAGGGGTATGGGGTCCCTGGGGCCATAAGTGGCCTGAGGAGGGGGACAACGCAGCCCCCTCCTAAAGAATTGTTTTTTAAAAAAGGCCATGACCCGGGGGTTGGGGTCCCCGGGGCCGATTAAGGCCTTGGGAGGGCCAAATTTATTTTTTTCAACAAAATATTAGGGGGCAGGCCCTGGGGTATGGGGTCCCCAGGGCTAGTAAATTAGAAAAAGAAGGTGGGCCACACAGCCCTCCTTCTTAAAAAAATAAAATAAATAAAAGACCGGCATCGCGCCGGAGGCCACGCCCCCTCCTTGCAGCACTCTGCAAACGCGCCCCCTGGCCAGTTGTAAGTTGGGGAATGAATTCCCCTTCAATACTGAGCGTCCCTGAGGGCCAACTAGCCTAACAGGTATCTCCAGTATGCGCCAGGGAGCTGCGTTGCAGACAGGTGTTCTGAGGCCACGCCCCTTTTTACACCTCTATGCAATGCAGCTCTGTAGTGCTTACTGGAGGTACCTAGTGGGCTAGTTTGACCCTAGGGACCCTTAGGATTCAAGGGGACTTAATCTCTCAACTTAGAACGGCCACAGGGCGCGTTTACACAGTGGTGAAGGGAGGGGACGGGGCATGAGGTGATGTGTGCAAACACGCCCTGTGGCGTGTTTTAAGTTGGGGACATAATTCCATTTCAATCCTGAGGGACCCTGGGGGCCAACTAGCCCACCAGGTGCTTCCAGTAAGCGCCACTGCTCTGCATTGCAGAGAGGTGGTGCAGGCCGTGCCCCTTTTTACACCTCTCTGCAATGGCGCTTACTGGACGTACCTAGTGGGCTATTTTGCCCCTAGGGATCCTCAGGATTCAAGGGGACTTAATCTCCCAACTTAAAAAAAGGCCACAGAGCGTGTTGACACAGTGGGGAAGGGAGGGGACGGGGCCTGAGGTGACATGTGCAAACACGCCCTATGGCGCGTTTTAAGTTGGGGAAATAATTCTCCTTCAATCCTGATGGCCCCTGAGGGCTAACTAGCCACCAGGTGCTTCCAGTAAGCGTCACTGAGCTGCGTTGCAGAGAGGTGGTCCAGGCCGTGCCACTTTTTACACCTCTCTGCAACGAAGCTCTGTGGCGCTTAATGGAGTTACCTAGTGGTCTATTTTGCCCCTAGGGATTCTCAGGATTCAAGGGGACTTAATCTCCCAACTTAAAAAAAGGCCACAGAGCGTGTTGACACCGTGGGGAAGGGAGGGGCCGGGGCCTGAGTTAACGTGTGCAAACAAGCCCTGTGACATCACTCTTGACATCACTGATGACATCTCAAATGACATCACTGATGACATCATCCTTGTGATATAGTGGCAGACCTCCTCTCCCCCTAATATAACCTTTGATACACACATTCAAAAATAGAAACTACAATTTTCAAAACAATGGACAAACCAATATCAGTTACAACAACCTATTCAGTAATTCTAAGATCCACATACTCATCCACTCGTTCACCAACAGTCCTATACAGTCACTCATACATGTACTCACTCATCATATGTATTCATACACCTATACATCCTGTTACACAACACCACTCATCCATAGAGTTACTCACACACATAGTCACTCATGCTAATAAAGAATCAAACATCCATTTACTTGCATATACAGTTATACACACACCACCACACTTACTTCTACAGAATTTTACACATACTTAGTCTTTTAAACAATCACTTATAGAAACACATACTTATTCATACAGGAACTCTTTCAATCTCTCACTCTCACATATACTCACTTATATACACCAATAGTCGCATATACTAGTTTAAAACATATGTAGTTACTCATAAAGACACTGTTGAGGCAGTCATTCATTCACTAACACACCCATGCACACACTCATCCACCCATACAGTCCTGCACACATGCTGTCTTCAACACATACAAACAGTGAGTCACTCATTCATGCACCTATGCACTAAGTAATACCCCCACCGAACCATACAGACACTCAGACACTCATACTGATATTCAAAAAACCAACTAATAACCTATATAGACACCCAAGAAGCTACTCACCAACCCATGCAGCCACTTATACACAAAGTGAGAGACTGATACAGATATTTACATATTTAAACATTACTCACTAAGCCATGTATTCACTAAGATACACTTAATCAGTCAGTTATACAATCAATTTTTCAAAAACAAATCATCCATTTAGACACTTATATACCCATTTATTCTTCGATCGACCTTGAGATATACATATATAAAACATATGTAATTTTCATAAAAACACACATTCACTGGATGATGTCATCAGTGATGTCATCAGTGATGTCATTTGAGATGTTATCAGTGATGTCATGAGTGATGTCACTGACCATGTCATGAGTGATGTAATATGTGACATCATCAGCAGTGCATTGCAGGCGCGCGAGTTATAGTTAGCTGAACTAACTATAACGGGGGAATTTCAATGGTTTTGTACGAGTGAAAAGTCCAGCTAACTATAACGCCCCTGAAACCTATGGTTTGTTCAGTGAATTTCTAAGGTTTTTTAAATGCTAATTCCTAACTATAACGTGCCTGAAACCTATGTTTTTTCAGTGAATATATATATATATATATATTCACTGAAAAAAACATAGGTTTCACACATGTTATAGTTAGGAATTAGCATTTAAAAAACCTTGCAAATTCACTGAAAAAACCATAGGTTTCACACAAGTTATAGTTAGCTGTACATTTCACTCGTAAAAAACCAATGAAATTCCACGTTATAGTTAGTGCAGGCAACTATAACTCACGCGACCGCAATCCTCTGCTAATGACATATGTGTCTTTATGAAAAAAAAATATTTGTAATATATGTATAGCTAAAATTTAATGGAAGAAGACATGGGCAAATAAGTGTCTAAATACAGTATTAGCATCAGCAGAGGATTGCGGTCGCGTGAGTTATAGTTGCCTGCACTAACTATAACGTGGAATTTCATTGGTTTTTTACGAGTGAAATGTACAGCTAACTATAACTTGTGTGAAACCTATGGTTTTTTCAGTGAATTTGCAAGGTTTTTTAAATGCTAATTCCTAACTATAACGTGTGTGAAACCTATGATTTTTTCAGTGAATTTGTACGTTTTTTTAAATGCTAAGTTACTTTACGCCGTTCGTGCCGTGCGCGCCCACTTCACACAGTTCGTTCCGTGCGCGCACCGTGCGCGCACAGTGAGCACGCGGTGCGCTTCGCGCACCGCGCGCCCATTTAATGCAGTTAGTGCCGTGCACGCACGGTGGGCACGCGGTGCGCTACGCGCACCGCGTGCCCACGTTACGCTGGATGGGCCATGTACGCACGATGCCCTTCGCGCACCGTCCGCACACGGAGGACATATTATGCGCTTCGTTGTGAAAGGTTTTCTATTAAATGTTTAGTAATGTAATATGCCATGCTAAACAGGTGCCCTGCGGGCACCTTTTGCACACGGGGGGGGGAAAATATGGATTTTGGTTTTTTTTTATTTATTTTTTTCCGTACGCGTACGGTAAGTGTATTCGGCGTTTTTTCAAATATATATATATATTACCTACTGGCGGTCACCAGTAGGTAGTTATAGTTAGGACCCTGTTTCCATAGGAAATCCGCAACATTCTATTTGGAATAACTTTAGCGCCGGTCGACGAATCCTCGCGAAATTTTTAAAATAGGTGGGGCGCTACGCTCTGCTCCTACCCTGAAAGTCTCGGGGGGATTCGTCAAGCGGGGGCTGAGAAAAAAGGGGGGTCCCAAAATGCGTTTTTCCCATGCATTTTTCCATAGGACCTTTAGACACAGCTACAGCACGAACGGCCGAACAGAGTTACTTGAAATTTGGCAGAGAGGTAGTCCTCAGGTCAAGGAAGTGCCTTTTGTAGGTCTGGTGTAAATCTGTTCAGTAGATCCTGAGAAAATAGCATTTAAATCAATATATATATCTGAGCCAGCTTACAGTGCGCTTACCGTGCGCTTACGGTAAGCTTACCGTACGCGTACGGTGACGTGCGCGAGCGCGAATCTGATTGGCTGTTAGATCTTAGTAAACATTCGAATCGGTCGAAACCAGGAAGCGGCGGCCGCAATTTTCTCTCTCGCACTCTGAGGGGGGGAGGAAAAACAAAGGCAAAAAACATGTCAAGGGGCTGTTTAGACAGCTCCTAACCACCTAGCCATGATGAAGGTGTCCCCAAAGAACCCCCAAGGCCAAAAAGTCAATTTTTTTTTTTTGAAAAATCGCCGATTACGCTTACCGTACGCGTACGGTAAAAATTATTTAAAAAAAAAAAAATATCCATACTCTCCACACCCCGTGTGCAAAAGGTCCCCGATGGGCACCATTTGTGCATGGCATAATTAAAGTACAGAAAATTTAAAAGATTACCTTTCACAACGAAGCGCATAATATGTCCTCCATGTGCGCACGGTGCGCGAAGCGCATCGTGCGTACATGGCCCATCCAGCACGGAACGAACTGCGTTAAGTGGGCGCGCACGCCACGAATGGCGTGAAGTAACTTAGCATTTAAAAAACCGTACAAATTCACTGAAAAAACCATAGGTTTCACACACGTTATAGTTAGGAATTAGCATTTAAAAAACCTTGCAAATTCACTGAAAAAACCATAGGTTTCACACATGTTATAGTTAGCTAGACATTTTACTGATAAAAAACCAATGAAATTCCCCCATTATAGTTAGTGCAGGCAACTATAACTCACGCGACCGCAATCCTCTGCTGATGACATATGTGTCTTTATGAAAAAAAAATATTTGTAATATATGTATAGCTAAAATTTAATGGAAGAAGACATGGGCAAATAAGTGTCTAAATACAGTATTAGCATCAGCAGAGGATTGCGGTCGCGTGAGTTATAGTATCATGAGCTTTTGGTGTAAATAAAACCACCCCTTGCTTTATCCTCACGGAGTCTACGCCTGTCTGTATTTCCATAACAGGATTGGTTGCATAAATATATATATATATATATATTATCTACTGGCGGTCGCCAGTAGATAGTTATAGTTAGGACCGTGTTTCCATAGGAAATCTGAAAATTCGATTTTGAATAACTTTGGCGCCAGTTGAAGGATCCTCGCGAAATTTTCAAAACTAATGGGGCGCTCCGCTCAGCTCCTACCCTGGAAGTCTCTGGGTGATTCGTCAAGCGGGGGCTGAGAAAAAAGGGGGTTCCCTAAACGCGTTTTCCCCATGCCTTTTCCCATAGGACCTTTAGTCAAAGGTACAGCCCAAACGGCTGAACAGAATTACTTGAAAGTTGGCAAAGAGGTAGTCCTCAGGTCAGGGATGTGCCTTTTGCATATATGGTGTCAATCTGTTCAGTAGTTCCTGAGAAAATTGCAGTTAAAAGTACATAAATATCTATATGCGCGCACCGTTAACGTGCGCGAGCTTAATTGTGTTTGGTGGTTACATGTCAGTCAACATTCGAATCGGTAGAAATTAGGAAGTGTTGTCCGCCATTTTGTGTGGGAAAGTGAAAATGAAAGGTGGAGAACGTGAAAATGGGGCAGGGTACAGAGTTCCTGACCCCCTAGCTTTTGTCAGGGGGTACCTGAAGGACCCTGATCGCGAGGTGCGCGCACCGTGCGCGCACCGTCACGAGGTTCGCGCACAGTGGGCGCACGGCGGAAATAAATCATAAAAAAAATAGAATTAAAAATCAAATTTAAGTGTTTAGGTGTTAGGTGGCTCTAAAAAGAGCTGTTGTGTTAATTGAGGAACAGAGGAACAAAAAAATGAAAAAAATTATGGGGTGCCGCATGTGTGCTGCTGTATCTTGCTCTCTATTATGGGAATGCTGGTGTCCCCATAAGAGAGAAGAGCATTGCACACATTGCACCGTATATGCACCCTCTTGAAGAGAGGGTGTATATCCAGAGGAACAGAAGCAGGTGAAGCTGCCGCCGCAGATGAAGTGCTCGGCTGAGCTGCCGATGATGTGCTCGGCTGAGCTGCTGCGGATGTGCTCGGCTGAGCTGCTGGAGGGTTGTCTCTAGCAGCTCGAGCAAAAGCCACAGGATGTACTCCTTTAACGTGCCTGATCATAGTGAAAATACTGAAGGAGTATTTCTTTTTAGGATCTCCTCTTGATAAGACAACACCACAAATAGTGCAGGTGACTTTTGGAGCATTCACCTTCTTCTGCCCCTCTGGAAATCTAAAAAATTGCCAGATAAAAGAGTCTTTCTGTTTCCTCTGTCTCACAAGGGTCTCCTGCTCATTCCCAGAAGATGACTGCTGCTCTGCCATTCTCAAGTACTGGAGTACTGGAAATCTGCTCAGCTCCTTCTCCCAGGGAATCAGAAGAAATAATGAGGGGAGTGGGTGTGGTGTTGGAAGTTTCTGGAACTGAAACTACTATAAACCAATGAGAAGTGTTGTTTCTTAATCACATGACCTGAAACTACTATAAACCAATGAAAAGTGTTGTTTCTAAATCACATGACTTGCCGTGCGCGCATGGCGCACGCGCGCATGCGCGTACGGAGCACGCGCGCATGCGCGAACGGAGCACGCGCGTACGGAGCACGCACAACGTACGCATGCGCACGTGGAGCACGTACGCATGCGCACACGGAGCACGTACGTATGCATGTACCGTGCGCGCATGGTAAAAAATTCTTTAAAAAAAAAAACAGTTTTAAAGTGTTTATAAGTTTATAGAAGATATTAATTATGCTGTTCAACTTGATCCAAATTTTTAAAAAAAAAAGAGCTGAGCCATTCCATATTACAGAATAAAGTCAATCTATAACTATATACATAGGTAGCTTATTGTAAAATAAATATTGAAAAAATATAATAATACATTCATAAATTAGCATTTAAAAAACCTTGCAAATTCACTGAAAAAAACATAGGTTTCACACACGTTATAGTTAGGAATTAGCATTTAAAAAACCTTGCAAATTTACTGAAAAAACCATAGGTTTCACACATGTTATAGTTAGCTGGACATTTCACTCGTAAAAAACCAATGAAATTCCCCCGTTATAGTTAGTTCAGCTAACTATAACTCGCGCCCCCGCAATCCACTGCTGATGACGTCACATATTACATCACTCATGACATGGTCAGTGACATCACTCATGACATCACTGATGACATCTCAAATGACATCACTGATGACATCACTGATGACATCATCCATTGAGTATGTGTTTCTGAACAATTTTAATATGTTTAATATATATAGGGAAAGGCCTGTTGAAGAATGAGTGGGTGTACAAGTGTGTAAATGGATGATTTTCTGTGGTGCGTAACTGACTCTATAAGTGAGTGATTAAATGTATCTTACTGCAGATTAGTGACTAAACTGTGTAAATGTCTGTATGTGTCTGTATGTTGGTGTATAAGTGGCTGCACGGTTTTGTGAATAGCTATATGAGTGTCTATATGAGTTATTGATTGCTTGTCTCAGTATCTGTATGGGTTCCTGAGTGTTTGTGTGGGTAGGGTGTGTGTGACTCTATGCTAGGGGTGGGCGGAATTTGCGAAAGCGACTTTCGCAAATTATCGTGAAAATGTTTAAAATCTCCGCAAACACGCGGAAATATCGCGAAGATGCGGAAGTTTTTTTCCCGCCCATTCGCGGTATTTTCTGCCTGTTCACGGCTCGCCAACTTACCCATGCGGTTGCTTGCGGGCGCGGCCATCTTGTTTTCACTCTTCTCGCGGTGCATGATCGCAAGAAGAAAGACGTGATCGCGCGACGCATGACGTTACTGCGGGCGCGAACTGTCGCGAGACAGCGCAAATGGCTACCAACAATCCAACATCTCGTGGAGAACGCGACCGGATCGGGAAAACTTGTCGGCGAACGCGGGGATTCAGGTAAGGCGATCGCGCGCGTGCGAGAATGTATTATTTTACAGCGCGAGCAAGAACCAAATTATCGCTAAGCTGCGGAATGTGGAAATTTTGACATTTTCGCGCTCTCCGCGGAATGCGAAAATGTCAAATTATCGCAATTTCTGCAAGCGGAATGGAAATTTAGCCCAGGCCTACTCTATGCATAGATGTGTGAGTGGGTGATTCTATGGGTGCATGGTTTTAAGAGTGCATCTGTGATGGACTGTTTGGTTGAGTGAGTGTATGTATGGGTGTGTTAGGGATTGAATGTATATCTCAGTGGTACATTTGTGACTAACTACATATGTGAAAGGCAGTATATGTGCGTGTAAGAGTATATAAGTGGGTAGATGTGAGAGTGTGTGATTGTGAGAGTGACTGTATGGATGAGTGTGTGCTTGTATCAATGATTCTATAAGAGCGTAAGAATGTGGTACTATTTTTATGAGTAAGTGAACTTGAGTGTGTATAACCGCATAGGTGAGTAAATGGGAGTGTGATTATTTGCATGACTGACTAGGTGTGAGAGTACCTCTATGGATGATTGGTGGTGTGTGAGTGTCTATATAGGTGTGTAAATGCATATGATAGTCTTATATGGAGTGACTGTAAGTATGAGTGACTGTACAGGTGAATGAGTGGAGGTGTTTGTAGACCTAAGAGTTAATAAGTGGGTATGTAGTTATTGGTATTGGAGTATGTATGGTTTTGAGAATAGAACTCTGAAATTTTGAGTCGGTGTATCAAAGGTTATATTAGGGTGTGAGAAGATGTGGTAATTTATCACATGGATGACGTCATCAGTGATGTGATCAGTGATGTCATTTGAGATGTCATCAGTGATGTCATGAGTGATGTCACTGACCATGTCATGAGTGATGTAATATGTGACATCATCAGCAGTGGATTGCGGGTGCGCGAGTTATAGTTAGCTGAACTAACTATAACGGGGGAATTTCATTGTTTTTTTACGAGTGAAATGTCCAGCTAACTATAACATGTATGAAACCTATGGTTTTTTCAGTGAATATATATATATATATACATATATGCAATGTGGTCGAAAGCCGGAGCGCTCAGCAGCGGATGAAGACTGTGGACCGGACCAATGGCCTCTCTCAATTTTTTCACAAATTTTAGCCACACACAGAAATCCTTCTTTGCAATAAGGTTTATTTAGAAAACAGAGCCAGTCTGTCAAAACGACGCATTTCGGCCAGCACGGCCTTTGTCACGGTTGGGAGACACTAACTTCGCAATCCGTTTTATGGCATTTCCTGTTAAAATACTCCCATTGCATTCTGGGAGTTGTGGCTTTTCATATATTTCTTACCCAAAGACAGAAAACACATTATTTTATGATTACAATATGTTAGTGTCACATGAAGTTGCATTGCATTTGAATATTTGTTCTGAATTATAATTTTTAAATGTATAGTTCATTTGTGCGATTTTGTAATATGGCATTTTATAATTTATTTTGATGGGGCATCCGTTTTTGTATTTACATATGTAAATATTTTTGACATTAGTATATCCTGATATTGCAATTTAGATATTTACATATGTACATATTTTTTGACATTGGTATGTCATAATATTCCAATTTAGATATCGTATCATTGGCCATTTGTTTACTCAGTGATTCAGTGTCTAGTGCTTTGACGCAATCTTTTCTAGTAATCACCATTTTCCCCTCCTTTATTTCTCTTTGTTGGATTAGTATCCATTTGTCCATATTGTCTTTTCGCACATGGATTTGAGATTCCTTGTCACACGTTTCCGCTTTCGATAGCTCATGATGGAATGTTTGATGTTAGTCGGCGTTTCTTATTTACAGATGAATGTATATTTCCCCATCGTTGTTGAGGCCTTTTGGAGTCTTTGCATGTAGCCTGATGATATGTTTTGACTCTAGTTGTCTTAGTTTTCTTTTTCTGACGCCTGCTCTTTCATTAGGCGGGATAGGATCCAAGCCCAAAAATTAAATTTTTCTCCAATCGTTGTTTTGGCACATTGCTAGATGTTTGTCTGTAGCATAGTTGGTGTCTTTATTCTTTACTGCTCTGATGTGCTCCTCCAGAATATATTTTGTAAGCATGCAAATTGTGCTACCGATGTACTTCAACCCACATGCACATTGTATGATGTATACTACAAACTGGGTTGTGCATGTGAATTTGTGATTTATCTTGATGGTTCTGCCTTCTGGATTGTTTTTCACATTTGTTTGTAGCAATTTTGTAGGCTTTGCAATTGTTGCATTTCTTGAACCCCAATGGTTGTTGTGGCAACCAGTTCTTTTGTGATTTTATTTGGAAGTGACTTTGAACAATTTTATCCTTTAGTGAGACAGCTTTTCGATATGTGACTTGGGGTCTGGTGCCGATGATTTTCCCAATGTCCTGGTCTTGTGTTAGTAAATGCCAGTATTTTCGGATAATTTTACTTATTTTGGGGCTTTCCTTACTATAGGTTAAAATCAACCTGGGAGCTGTTTCTGTTTTGACAATTTCTGGATAGTATTCTTTCTCTTTTTCTTTTCTTTTTCAGTTCTTGTCATGAGGATATCGGTATTCGTTGATTGTTCTACCTCTAAAAAATAAATATATATATATTACATTCACTGGCCCCGGCATCTTGAAGTATACATGCGGACTGTTACAAAGACTCATGCAACAAGACTAGGAGGTTTTCACTGGATCGCCTTGAGGCAGTATGGGAGTCAAAGTCCTCTTTGGGGATATGAGTGTTCACCGGGAGGCGAGCATTTTTTTGAGAGATTACACACTTTGTGTTTTTTTAAACTCTGCGGTGTGACTGTAATTATTTCAGGGTCTCTGCCCCTTGTGCTTGAAAAGACAGAATGCAGCGATCTCATGTTGGGTACTTGCCAACATCATTACCGCAGTTCAGTTTTCATGCTGAAATGCCGTTGGCCTTATGTTTATCAGAAGTAGGGTGACAGGCTGAATGATGCATCTGTTTTAACTTTCTTGTAATAGTCGCAGCATGATTTCATGTATTTGTATTTGAATGTGTTTTTTATATGAAGGGCTTTGTTTTATAGAGGATTTGGCCTCACTGTTTGAATGTACAAAATATTTTTTCCCTGAGAGGCTGGTGATGTGATTATCCTGGATATATGTTTATACACGTATCATGCATATACAAGTGTAACAACGTCTGGTGACATACTAAGATGCAATGTATTCAATAATTTACCGCACTATGCGTTTGATGAATATCATGTAATCTCCTAATTTCACCAGCTGCTTTCTCCGATTTGATGTCAGGAATATCTACATTTGCAGAATGTTTTGCATTTATACATGTTTGAACCACAATAGTATTTCCTTGGTGTCTACTAGTGCCTCAAGGGGGGAAGGGCTATATATACTCACAGGTGCAGGGCACCAATTAGATTGAAAAAGGCTTCTGCAAAGCCGAAACGCGTCTCTCTAGCCATGGGGTCGTGTGAGACCTGATACAATAAAGAAAGCCATACCTTACATCTTCGAGTACGTGCCTTCTTCTTTGACGAGTGGGATGGAGTATTCATCTAATTACTGCGTTTGCGGTTCAACGCTGATCATGTAACACCAGTCGCTTGCTTTTGGCTCTACTTTTGACCGCTTTTTGTTTGGAGGAGCATGGGAATGCTAATGGTAAAGCCTCCAGAGATGGTGCCAGGAAGAGGATTAAGGATGACAGCAGATGGGATACAAAGATCTCGCAGCGGGCGGTTTTTCCAACTGCCAGCACAGGGTTGGTGTTTCCCCTGGTTAGAAAAGCCTTGCTTGGGAGACTGGCACCATCTGGTGACTGGACACCATGGACGCCAACGTGGAAGAGGTGAGGATTGTTCGGCATAAGCAATTTTTGTGCATTTGTCTCCTTTGACCCCATGTTCATGTCCACCTCTTTATTTTCATTTAGCGCAGCGTGCAATTACAGACATCGAGGCTACTTTTTTAATATATGTTTTTTCTTTCAAGACTCTGTTTACTGCTCGTTTCATCACATTTACATTCACTGGCCCCGGCATCTTGAAGTATACATGCGGACTGTTACAAAGACTCATGCAACAAGACTTTGAGGTTTTCCCTGGATCGCCTTGAGGCAGTATGGGAATTGAAGTCCTCTTTGGGGATATGAGTGTTCACAGGGCGGTGAGCATTTTGTTGAGAGATTACACACTTTGTGTTTTTTTAAACTCCTCAGTGTAACTGTAATTATTTCAGGCTCCCTGCCCCTTGTGCTTGAAAAGACAGAATGCAGCGATCTCATTTTGGGCACTTGGCAACCTCATTACCGCATTTCAGTTTCATGCTGAAATGCTGTTGGCCTTATGTCTATCAGAAGTACCGGGACGGGCTGAATGATGCCTCTGTTTTAATATTCTTGGGATAGTCACAGCATGATTTCATGCATTTGTATTTGAACGTGTTTTTTATATGAAGGGCTTTGTTTTATAGAGGGATTGGCGTCACTGTTTGAATGTACAAAACATTTTTTCCCTGAGAGGCTGGTGATGTGATTATCCTGGATATATGTTTATACACGTATCATGCATATTCAAGTGTAGCAAAGTCTGGTGACACATTATGATGCAATGTATTCAATAATGTACTGCACTATGCATTTTATGAATATCATGTCATCTCCTAATTTCACCAGCTGCTTTCTCCAATTTGATGTCAGGAATATGTACATTTGCAGAATGTTTTACATTTATTCACGTTTAAACCACAATAGTATTTCTTTGGTGTCTACTAGTGCCTCAAGGGGGGAAGGGTTATATATACTCACAGGTGGAGGGCGCCAATTAGATTGAAAAAGGCTTCTGCGAAGCCGAAAGACGTCTCTCTAGCCAAGGGGTTGTGTGAGACCTGATGCAATAAAGAAAGCCTAACCTTACATCTTCGAGTACGTGATCTCTTCTTTGACGAGTAGGATATAGTATTCATATATATATATATATATATATATATATATATATATATATGCGCAAACGAGATCAGCTCTTCCTGGGGATCTCGCCCGTGGTTGGGTGGCGCGTGAAGCCGGTAGAGCTACCGCCGGCAATAGTAATCCGAAGTACATGCAAATAAGCCACGCACTCTCAGTAGCAGTAACGAGTTTAATAAACACTGTTACGCGTTTCGGGAGTCACGCTCCCTTGGTCACACAGTGAAAGTTACGAACACAATCCTCTATAAATGCATACATGATGGTAGACATAGTCATAGGACTCAGGATCTTAGTCATGTGTAAACAAAAGTGACTTTGGCGGCCATCTTAGAGTGGGTACATTTTGTAATGCAAAGGGAGACAAACTTGTTCCTTGTAAATTTCTTTCAAAAGACATAGTGCATTTAACAAAAATGAGCATTGGAATGACACTGGTAACATTATTCAGGTTGGTGTCATAGACGCGTGCTTATGCTTTCAATAAATCCTATTCATGTCATAGTGACTTATAGCCAGTACATATGCACACTTGATAATAGCAGTTTATGGTTTGAACTCGTCATAGTGACACGTGTACAAACACAACAACCAGATACGTGTTCCAGAGAACAAGCTTACGGTGGCCAAATTTCAGCAAGCGTAATAATAGCCAACATTCTATGCTTCAAGGTAACAAATAGCCATGAGGTATAGACACAATTGCATGTACTTCAAATTTCTTCATCAAACCAATACTCGCACCATAGTGGTGGTACCCTAAGAAAAAGCATTATGCCTCCAATACAATTTTCTGACTGTAGACCATCTAATAAGTCCCCCTACACAACCTGTGCATATACAGAACAGAAATTCGTGAAAAAAAGATAAGTGTAGAAAAAAGTGATGTCTTATCTACTCATCTTCAGATTTCTTATCTGTGGATATGAAGAAAAGGGTAGGAGCCCGTGAAGTGCTCGTGAAGATATAATGGGCCCCTTCCTTTCCTCCTGTAAGAAAAGGACAAGAAAAGAGTATTAAAAATATTACCAAAACAGTATTTTCCATTAAAAACCAGCATAGGTTGTATACATTATGCACGTAAATGAAAAAGAAGACACAAGAGAAGGAAAGGAACATAGTAATTGCACAAGTTAGTCTTCTATCCGGTGAGTTGCCAATTCCTCATCCAGATTGTGGCCTTTAGGGAACTTGGTTTCCAGATCCATAATCCACTTAGATTCCCGCTTTCTTAGGGTCAGTTCCCTATTACCACCTCGTTGCCCTACTCTCACTTGTTCAACCGCAAAGTAGGAGAGTAAGTTGCTGTTGGATGAATGTAGTTCTGCAAAGTGTCGTGCTATGGGATAATGAGGGTCCCTATTGTTGACTGCTCTCAGGTGCTCCAGAACTCTCTTTTTAGCCATGTGGGTAGTGCTCCCTACATATCTCTTTTTGCAGGGACATTCCAACACATATACGACAAATGTCGTACTACATGTAAGAAACTGTGTTATAGGTTTCATGTCTTTCCTACCTGGTACGCTAAATTCTTTCACCATTTTGCTGTTTCTACAGGCCTTACAGTGGCCACAGGGGTGAAAGCCCTTCAAATTGTGTAGATAGTGGTCTTTCTTAGCAGTGACATCCCCACGTACTAGTATATCTCTTAAGCTTTTACTTTTTCTGTATGTTATTCTGGGTCTAGTACTAATTGTGGGACCTATGATAGGATCATTTTGTAAAATGTTCCAATTTTCAGAGAGTATTTTCTGAATCTTAGATGATTCTTTGTTGTAGGTAAGGATCACTCTTGTTTCTTTACTCTCTACAGTATTCTCCTGGATTTTAGCTCCTAGAGTTTCTTCTCTTGTTATGTTCCTGATTTTGGATACGGCTTTATTAAGCACCCAATCTGGGTACCCTCGCTCCTTAAATCTGCATAACATAGTTTTTTCTTCTTCCAGATACGCTACCATCTCACTACAGTTTCGTCTTGCCCTCAGCAGCTCACCATAAGGTATACTCCATTTGAGTGTTTCAGGGTGGCTGCTGAGGGCATGGAGGAGACTGTTACCCGCTGTTTCTTTACGGTACAGTCTTGTTTTAAGTGTGTTCCATGTAGCCATAATCTTAATGTCTAGGAATTCCACTTCTTCCTTTTGCAAGTTATGAGTGAGAATGATGTTGTATGGGTTATCATTAAGCAGATTTACAAATTCAATGGCCTCCTGTTCACTACCTGTCCAAATGAGAAACAGGTCATCTATATATCTCAACCATGTGTCCACTTTACTGAGGTGTGTTGCATACTTGGGGTCCCTCCGTACTTCATCCTCCCACATCCCTAGAAACAAATTCGCGAAACTAGGCGCAAAACATGTTCCCATTGATGTACCCGTGGTTTGTTTATACAAGTCTCCATTAAATAGAAATATATTGTTGTGAAGACATATGTTCATCATTTCTACCAGCATCTTGGTGTGATCCAGATACATGATGTCTCTGTTGTTAAGATAATGTGTGCATTCTCTAATTCCCTGATTGTGTTCAATAATGGTGTACAGAGAAGATACATCCAATGTTAAAAACATGTGCCCTTCTTCCCATACAAAACTGTCAATTTTGCACAAAAAATCCTTTGTATCTTTAACATGCGTTGGCAATTTAAACACATAGTCCTGTAAAAAATGATCGACATATTTAGAAATGTTCTCAAATACACTCCCTATAGATGAAACTATTGGTCTTCCAGGGGGTACAAGGGGATCCTTATGGATTTTAGGGAGAAAGTATATAATCGGAAGTTTGGGGTGATCTCTTTTAAGAAATAAATATTCCTCCCATGAGATTATGCCTTGTTGTTGTCACGTAGACAATTTCTCCCAGGTTGAGATGATACTCTCATTATAATCTCGTGTGTTGCTTTTAGAATAATATTTGTCATTTTCCAATTGTCTATACGCTTCTTTGAGGTACATTTCCCTATCTTGTAAGACCACATTACCCCCTTTATCTGCAGGATGGATAATGAGGTTCTGGTCATTCCCCAAGTCAGTGATGATGGATTTTTGTCTCATGGTGAGATTATAAGAGTTAGTCTTCCCTCTGCCTTGCCCATGTTTACAATCAAGAAGCGATTTTGTGACAACATCGTGAAATGTATCTATGTTGTCATGGGGAAGTATTGGGTAAAATATAGATTTGGGCTTAAAGCTTGTGCTGGCCGCTTTGTCTGTCACGATATTGCTGATCCCAGCAAATGTGTCTTCATTGGCATCCTCCCTAGCTGTATCATACACTAGATCCTGCATAGTTCTAACAATGCTAGCATCTCCTATTGTGAGACTTGGTTGATCATTATCCTCATACATTACTGGGTTACCTTCTTTGGTTCTCCCTTTGAGGGTATGCCATTTAGAAAGTTTTAACTTCCTAATGAATTTAAACATGTCTACTCTGGTGTTGGAATAGTTAAATATTTCCGTAGGGCAGAATGATAGGCCTAGACACAGTGTTTTCTTCTCAAGATTTGAGAGATGTCGGTTAGAGAGGTTAACAATGGTTTTATTTACCATAGCATTGTCATTCATGATTGTTTCGTTCTGTAGCCTCCCCGTCTGGTTCCCATCGGCTCTGTATTTCTTTCTCTTGTTAGTTCTGTGCTTCCGTCTTAATCTCCTCTGTTTGCTGCGCCCCTGCCTCTTCCTCTGCCTCTTCCTCTTCCCCGATTTCCTCTCCCTCTCGGTGTTCGTGCTTGTTGAGGGGTTGGTTTCCCCGATTGCCGCCCCTTCTTCAGCACTCGGAATTCGTCCAAAAAAGTCGCTGGTCGAGTTATCACCTCTACCTCTGATGTAGTGCTGGTAGTGTTTTCCGAATTATCCGTGTCCGAGTCATAAGTTGCGGTGTTTGTAGGAACTGGGGTGGTTTCCGTAACATTGATTTTGTCCTTGTCCGTTTTAGATTCTTGCAGGTCATACATATGATCATACTTCCTACTATAGGTAAGTATGCGGCCCGTCTCATAGTCTGTGCAGTCACGATGAAGTTTCCTTTGTTTCCTCAGTTTGATGTCTTCTTCATGCTCGGTTAGCCTTGTTCTTAGTTCCTCCTTGTATTTTTTAATTGTAGTCTGATCGTTGTGTATCTTAAATTCTTCTTCTAATTCCGCTATTTCTTTGAGTATATTCTCACGATCTTCCCAAGCGTACTTCACAAGGATACAAAGCATAGTTCTCGAGCTCTTTGTGGAATTCTCAGACCATTCCTCCAACATGCGAGGGTTGGGTGACTCGTATGACGGTGTGGTGTAGATTCTAAGTCCACGTGGTACCATCTCGTTATCTATATAGTCCTGGAGGGAAACTGCTTCCCACCATTTAGATGTTTCAGATTTCTTCAGTTTTTCAAATCTCTTTAATTTAGTCGTGAGGGTGGTATCTGCTTCTGGTCTCACTGTACCCTGTTGTAGTTTACCGGGTGCTCTTGCTAGGAGAGTTTGGGCTGCTAGACGTCTCTGTGCATCCTCATCCATATTACGTGGATAACCATACAGCCTATGGAGATGTATTGAGTCTGGTCTGTTTTAACTGGATTTGGTATATCATATGTGACACAACGTCACTTGTGTCCTGAAATTGTGTCCAAAATGTACAAATAAGCTTGTCAAATTCACTCGTATACTGCTACCCCTTGAAGAGTTCAAAGTTCCCAATGCCGCTATTTAATTAAGGATAGACACTTCCTCCGATGCTAATGGGACACGTGACAAATGTTCGTTTTGTCAGCTTCAAAGGACGAATGAAGCGATCGAAATGAGGACAATACCCCAGTCCCTCACAGTGTCTAAGCACGCAAACCCTCCCCGACAGCCAACTAGAGATGCCTCCCTCCCCGTGGAAACGCAGCCGAGCAGACCAGCGCGTATCTCGCACTGAACTTCCGAACACACTCCCCGGACGGGATTGGCTTACCTCTAGGGCGCTGTTACGGGTGAGGTCACCGATGGTACTGGTGCTGGAAGTATCCTCGTAGATCCAAATCAGTCATAAATAGACTCAGCGGCCGGCAAGATTCCCTCGATTTGTGTGCGCAAATGAGATCAGCTCTTCCTGGGGATCTCGCCTGTGGTTGGGTGGCGCGTGAAGCCGGTAGAGCTACCGCCGGCAATAGTAATTCGAAGTACATGCAAATAAGCCACGCACTCTCAGTAGCAGTAACGAGTTTAATAAACACTGTTACGCGTTTCGGGTGTCGCGCTCCCTTGGTCACACAGTGAAAGTTACGAACACAATCCTCTATAAATGCATACATGATGGTAGACATAGTCATAGGACTCAGGATCTTAGTCATGTGTAAACAAAAGTGACTTTGGCGGCCATCTTAGAGTGGGTACATTTTGTAATGCAAAGGGAGACAAACCTGTTCCTTGTAAATTTCTTTCAAAAGACATAGTGCATTTAACAAAAATGAGCATTGGAATGACACTGGTAACATTATTCAGGTTGGTGTCATAGACGCGTGCTTATGCTTTCAATAAATCCTATTCATGTCATAGTGACTTATAGCCATATGCACACTTGATAATAGCAGTTTATGGTTTGAGAGTGCGTGGCTTATTTGCATGTACTTCGGATATATATATATATATATATATATATATATATATATATATATATATATATATATATATATATATTATATATATATATATATATATATATATATATATATATATATATATATATATATATATATATATATATTATCTACTGGCGGTCGCCAGTAGATAGTTATAGTTAGGATCGTGTTTCCATAGGAAATCCGCAACATTCTATTTGGAATAACTTTGGCGCCGATTGACAAATCCTCGCAAAACTTTCAAAATAGGTGGGGCGCTCCGCTCCGCTCCTTCCCTGAAAGTCTCGGGGGGATTCGTCAAACGGGGGCTCAGTAAAAGGGGGGGTCCCAAAACGCGTTTTCCCCATGCATTTTTCCAGTAGGACCTTTAGTCCAAGCTACAGCCCGAACGACTGAACAGAATTAGTTGAAATTTGGCAGAGAGGTAGTCCTCAGGTCAGGGATGTGCCTTTTGCAGGTCTGGTGTAAATCTGTTCAGTATTTCCTGAGAAAATAGCATTTAAAAGCATATATATATCTATAGGCGCGCTGCCGTGCGCGAGCGCGATTCTGATTGGTTGTTAGATCTTAGTAAACATTCGAATCGGTCGAAACCAGGAAGTGTCGGCCGCCATTTTGTCTCTCGCAGTCTGAGGGGGTGAAAAACAAAGGTAGAGAACGTGAAAAGGGGGCAGGGTGGACAGTTCCTGACCCCCTAGCCTTTGTCAGGGGGTCCCAGAAGGACCCCCAAGGGGCAAAATTTCCTTTACTTTTTTTGCGAAAAATCGCGTAGTACGCGTAGCGTGCGCGTACGGTAGAAACGGAAAAATTCTGCGAACTGCGTAACGTGGGCGCGCGGTGCGCGAACTGCGTAACGTGGGCGCGCGGTGCGCGAAGCGCACCGTGCGCCCACAGCGCGTGCACAGTGGGCGAAGCGCTCCGTGCGCGTACGGTACGCGCACAGTGAAAAACCTTTAACAAAAAAAATAAATACATAACTTAGCATTTAAAAAACCGTACAAATTCACTGAAAAAACCATAGGTTTCACACACGTTATAGTTAGGAATTAGCATTTAAAAAACCTTGCAAATTCACTTAAAAAACCATAGGTTTCACACATGTTATAGTTAGCTGGACATTTCACTCGTAAAAAACCATTGAAATTCCCCCGTTATAGTTAGTGCAGGCAACTATAACTCACGCGACCGCAATCCTCTGCTGATGACGTCAGATATTACATCACTGATGACATATGTGTCTTTCTGAAAAAAAAATATTTGTAATATATGTATAGCTAAAAATGAATGGAAGAAGACATGGGTAAATAAGTGTCTAAATACAGTGATGTAATATCTGACGTCATCAGCAGAGGATTGCGGTCGCGTGAGTTATAGTTGCCTGCACTAACTATAACGGGGGAATTTCACGAGTGAAATGTCCAGCTAACTATAACATGTGTGAAACCTATGGTTTTTTAAGTGAATATATATATATATATATATATATATATATATATATATGTATATATATATATATTACCTACTGGCGGTCGCCAGTAGGTAGTTATAGTTAGGACCCTGTTTCCATAGGAAATCCGCAACATTCTATTTGGAATAACTTTGGCGCCGGTCGACGAATCCTCGCGAAATTTTCAAAATAGGTGGGGCGCTACGCTCCGCTCCTACCCTGAAAGTCTCAAGGGGATTCGTCAAGCGGGGGCTGAGATAAAAGGGGGGTTTCAAAACGCGTTTTTCCCATGCATTTTTCCATAGGACTTTTAGACACAGCTACAGCCCGAACGGCTGAACAGAATTACTTGAAATTTGGCAGAGAGGTAGTCCTCAGGTCAAGGAACTGCCTTTTGTAGGTTTGGTGTAAATCTGTTCAGTAGATTCTGAGAAAATTGCCTTTAAATCAATATATATATCTGAGCCAGCTTACGGTGCGCTTACCGTACGCGTACGGTGACGTGCGTGAGCGCGATTCTGATTGGCTCTTAGATCTTAGTAAACATTCGAATCGGTCGAAACCAGGAAGCGGCGGCCGCCATTTTGTGTATTTCACTCAGAAAAAAAAGGGTGATAACTTGAAAAGGGGGCAAGGAAGAGAGTTACAGATCCCCTAACATTTGTAAGGGGGTCAAAGAAGGACAGAAAAGTACAAAGAAAACATTTATTGATTTAAAAAAAAATCGCGGGGTACGCGTACGGTAAGCTCACCGTACGCGTACGGTAAAAAAAAAAAAATGAAATGAAATGCAGATTTAAGTGTTTAGATATTAGGGGGCTCTAAAAAGAGCCGTTGTGTTTATGAAGTGATTTTTTATTTGTTTGGTACCTACAAGTAAGTACCGATGCAGAGTCTAAGGTTCAAGAGGAAGACTCTGTTCCCTTCATCAGTGAAGTGTACACCATCTCCTCTATAAATGTCTTGCATGTCGTAACGCAAGTTGTTGTGGTAAATGGAACCCATACCATAGTCACGGAGGAAAGCAGAAACAGATTTGGCGACGTGCTTTCTTGCTTTGTCAATCTGTGGACAAAAATGATTGGACCAGTTCCATTTTTGCCTTTGGCATATGTTAGAAAACACAAAGGCAGTTTTAGGGAAAAGTGAAAACAGTTGTGCAAAGGTCTCCTTCATAAGCATTTCCAGACCTACCCCAGTCAAAGTGCCTAGGTAATTGCCACCACAGTGCACTATTATGAGGTCAGGGTGTTGGATTTGCGTGAATTTCACCAATGGCATCAATTGGTGCCACTTTAACCCTCTCTGACCAATCCATTTAATGTCTAGATTTGGCAAAGCAAGGTCTCTCACCATATCTGTTTTCTCTGCATACTTTTCACTCCAGAAGACATAGCTGTGCCCTACAATCCACACTGTGAACATCTTCAAAGGAGAACTGGATGCACTCAGGAGGTGTAATTCAGTAGAATGGTAAAAAGAAATGAAAGACAGTTTGGAAATGGAGGCATACATTTTTTTTTATAAAAAAAAGAACTGATTGGCTGTTTCATACCATTCTAGAATAAAAACTAGGCTGTATGTGTAAATTTATAGAAGCATGTTTTGTATTGGTACAGAAAAATGTGTTACCAAAGAACAGTACTATGGATTTGCTGTTAGGTTTGAAAAGTCAAGCACTCCTGCTCTTTGGAAATGAAACATTGTGTGGCGAACTTCTGACCTAACTCCACACAGCAGTGTTCCATGAGCTGTTGCTATGGTAGCAGGCAGAAGTCAAGTTGGGGGAAGGGTACTAGGCAGAAGTCAAGTTGGGGGAAGGGTACTTTTGCGAAAAGGGTTGGTTTTCAACCAATAGAAATGTGTGATTACATTTGAAAAAAAGGGGGAATCACTGAGATTTGAAATTAACATGTATATGTGTGGAAAAAGAGAGGGAAAGTTTGCCATTATCTGGTTCTGCTGAGAGGAGAGAGGTGTACAGAACAGAGATCCTGGCTCTGATAATCTGCTGTTTGAGTGCCACATTTCTTTTACAATTAACTAATTTTAAAGGTGAGTTTAGAGTTTGAGAGGGGATGTATATGGTAAATTAAGAAATGAATAATACAATTGGAATTCCTTTTGTTGAAGTTGTGTTTATTATTTTCTGTTTTGGGAGAAATTTAAATGTGAGGAACATGTAAAATAATATGGACTATGTTTTCATGAAAAATTAAGGTGTACTGGTAAAAATAAGGAATACTTTAAGGGTTTGAGGTTGCACTCAGTAATGCAAATACATTCAGCATCAGTGAGGCTGGTTGCCCTTGCTGGAGTGTAGTGAGTCACCCAGGTTACACATGTTGCTGGTCTCAGAAAGCTGTTTGGTATTGCTCTGGTGATTTTACATTTGCATTGGATGGAAAGGGGGAGGTATTTTTTTATGCAGAAGCAGACTCTTAGCACACAGCCAGCTGGTTATCCTGTGGAATCATGGATAGTATTCACAACCGAGTGGGGTTTGAGGTTTCAGTTAGTAATGCAAATACATTCAGCATCACTAAGGCTGGTTGCCCTTGCTGGAGTGTAGTCAGTCACCCAGGTTACACATGGTGCTGGTTTCAAAAAGCAGTTTGGACATGTGCTGTTTTCAGAATCTGAAAAGTGGATTCAAAATGTGTCAGTCTGTAAAAGTGTTTATCACTTGCCAAAAAAAAGAGTAGTAAGTGTGCTTTCAAATTGGCAAAGAAATTTCGTTTTGTGACTAATATGAAAACATGACTCTGTGTGCAAATAGGAATTACAGGCAGAGATTTATTGCGTATTGCTCTGGTGATTTTACATTTGCATTAGATGTAAAGGGGGAGCCATTTTTTTGTATGCAGAAGCAGACTCTTAGCACACAGCCAGCTGCTTATCCTGTGGAATCATGCATAGTATTCACAACCGAGTGGGGTTTGAGGTTTCAGTCAGTAATGCAAATACATTCAGCATCACTAAGGCTGGTTGCCCTTGCTGGAGTGTAGTCAGTCACCCAGGTTACACATGGTGCTGGTCTGAAAAAGCAGTTTGGACATGTGCTTTTATCAGAATCTGAAAAGTGGATTCATAATGTGTCAGTCTGTAAAAGTGTTTATCACTTGCCAAAAAAAAGAGTAGTAAGTGTGCTTTAAAATTGGCAAAGAAATTTCGTTTTGTGACTAATGTGAAAACATGACTGTGTGTAAATAGGAATTACAGGCAGAGATTTATTGCGTATTGCTCTGGTGATTTTACATTTGCATTAGATGGAAAGGGGGAGCCATTTTTTTGTGCAGAAGCAGACTCTTAGCACACACCCAGCTGCTTATCCTGTGGAATCATGCACAGTATTCACAACCGAGTGGGGTTTGAGGTTTCAGTCAGTAATGCAAATACATTCAGCATCACTAAGGCTGGTTGCCCTTGCTGGAGTGTAGTCAGTCACCCAGGTTACACATGGTGCTGGTCTGAAAAAGCAGTTTGGACACGTGCTTTTATCAGAATCTGAAAAGTGGATTCATAATGTGTCAGTCTGTAAAAGTGTTTATCACTTGCCAAAAAAAAGAGTAGTAAGTGTGCTTTCAAATTGGCAAAGAAATTTCGTTTTGTGACTAATGTGAAAACATGACTCTGTGTGTAAATAGGAATTACAGGCAGAGATTTATTGCGTATTGCTCTGGTGATTTTACATTTGCATTAGATGGAAAGGGGGAGCCATTTTTTTGTGCAGAAGCAGACTCTTAGCACACACCCAGCTGCTTATCCTGTGGAATCATGCACAGTATTCACAACCGAGTGGGGTTTGAGGTTTCAGTCAGTAATGCAAATACATTCAGCATCACTAAGGCTGGTTGCCCTTGCTGGAGTGTAGTCAGTCACCCAGGTTACACATGGTGCTGGTCTGAAAAAGCAGTTTGGACATGTGCTTTTATCAGAATCTGAAAAGTGGATTCAAAATGTGTCAGTCTGTAAAAGTACTTATCACTTGCCAAAAAAAAGAGTAGTAAGTGTGCTTTCAAATTGGCAAAGAAATTTCGTTTTTTGCCTAATATCTAACCATGACTCTGCGTGCAAAGAGGAATTACAGGCAGAGATTTATTGCGTATTGCTCTGGTGATTTTACATTTGTATTAGATGGAAAGGGGGAGGTATTTTTTTATGCAGAAGCAGACTCTTAGTACACAGCCAGCTGCTTATCCTGTGGAATCATGCATAGTATTCACAACCGAGTGGGGTTTGAGGTTTCAGTCAGTAATGCAAATACATTCAGCATCACTAAGGCTGGGTGCCCTTGCTGGAGTGTAGTCAGTCACCCAGGTTACACATGGTGCTGGTCTGAAAAAGCAGTTTGGACATGTGCTTTTTTAAGAATCTGAAAAGTGGATTCAAAATGTGTCAGTCTGTAAAAGTACTTATCACTTGCCAAAAAAAAGAGTAGTAAGTGTGCTTTCAAATTGGCAAAGAAATTTCGTTTTGTGACTAATATGAAAACATGACTCTGTGTGCAAATAGGAATTACAGGCAGAGATTTATTGCGTATTGCTTTGGTGAATTTACATTTGCATTAGATGTAAAGGGGGAGCCATTTTTTTGTGCAGAAGCAGACTCTTAGAACACAGCCAGCTGCTTATCCTGTGGAATCATGCATAGTAATGACAACCGAGTGGGGTTTGAGGTTTCAGTCAGTAATGCAAATACATTCAGCCTCAGTAAGGCTGGTTGCCCTTGCTGGAGTGTAGTCAGTCACCCAGGTTACACATGTTGCTGGTCTCAGAAAGGTGTTTGGTATTGCTCTGGTGATTTAACATTTACAATAGATGGAAAGGGGGAGCTATTTTTTTATGCAGAAGCAGACTCTTAGCACACACCCAGCTGCTTATCCTGTGGAATCATGCACAGTATTCATATCCGAGTGGGGTTTGAGGTTGCACTTAGTAATGCAAATATATTCAGCATCACTAACGCTGGTTGCCCTTGCTGGAGTGTAGTCAGTCACCCAGGTTACACATGTTGCTGGTCAGAGAAAACTGTTTGGTATTGCTCTGGTGATTTTACATTTGCATTAGATGGAAAGGGGGTGTTATTTTTTTATGCAGAAGCAGACTCTTAGCACACAACCAGCTGCTTATCCTGTGGAATCAAGCACAGTATTCACAACCGAGTGGGGTTTGAGGTTGCAGTCAGTAATGCAAATACATTCAGCATCACTAAGGCTGGTTGCCCTTGCTGGAGTGTAGTCAGTCACCCAGGTTACACATGTTGCTGGTCTGAAAATGTTGTTTGGACATGTGCTTTTTTAAGAATCTAAAAAGTGGATTCATAATGTGTCAGACTATAAAAGTGTTTATCACTTGCCAAAAAAAAGAGTAGTAAGTGTGCTTTCAAATTGGCAAAGAAATTGCGAATTCTGACTAATATGTAAACATGACTCTGTGTACAAAGAGGAATTACAGGCAGAGATTTATTGCGTATTGCTCTGGTGATTTTACATTTGCATTAGATGGAAAGGGGGACCTATTTTTTTTGTGCAGAAGCAAACTCTTAGCACACACCAGCTGTTTATCCTGTGGAAACATGCACAGTATTCACAACCGAGTGGGGTTTGAGGTTTTAATCAGTAATGCAAATACATTCAGCATCACTAAGGCTGGTTGCCCTTGCTGGAGTGTAGTCAGTCACCCAGGTTACACATGTTGCTGGTCTGAAAAAGCTGTTTGGACATGTGCTGTTTTCAGAATCTGAAAAGTGGATTCAAAATGTGTCAGACTGTAAAAGTACTTATCACTTGCCAAAAAAGTAGTAGAAAGTATGCTTTGCAATTGGCAAAGAAATTTCGTTTTCTGCCTAATTTCAAACCATGACTCTGTGTGCACACAGGAATTGTTTTTAGATATTTAATTTGTGATGGTGATATTGTGATTTTCACTTGTAGGAAAGGGGTACATAGTATTTTAAGATTTGAAAAGATCATAAAAAATGTAGTAATATATTTAAATAAATTAAAGGATTTTTTTTTAGTTTTTTTCAGGTATTGCTGAAGAGCAGTGAACAAAATTTAAGATGCCTACAAAATCCAGACTAAAGAAAGACCACAAAAAAAACCTATATTTGAAGACAACTGGAGGACCTAAGTTAGTTGGAGATGCTCATGTTGGGAAAAAGAACAAATCTTCTAGTAAGCAGACAAAAGATTTTTTAAAGAACATCTTCAAAAAAAGGAAAAATGTACAAAATGTCTGTACTGGAAAGAATGTTTTCAATAGAAAAAAACAGGAAAAAATTGAGAATTTAGTTAATGCAAATATACCTTCTGCAACAATAAAGATTAACTTAAACAGAAAAACAGCGTTTAAAGAGATACGTAGAAAAATGTTTCAGAGAAGAGTTATGTCCAATTTGATAAAGGATGTGAAGAAATATAAGCAAAAGGCAAAATATTACAAGAGAAAAAAAGAAATTGAAGCCATTGCAGCAAAGGCATTAGAATTAAAAAGGAAACTATTCATTTTGATTTTGAATAGGATGCGTACATTAGATAAAATGGTTAATGTACTGAAATCACAAAGCAAAAGGAAAAGAGTAGTGAACAGAACAAACTTTTGTAAAGTGTTTTTAGGAAAATGGATGCATAGTTCAAGTAGTGAACCTTTTTTTAATGAAGAGAGTTATTTTCAAAGTAATAGTTTGCTGTATGCAGTTGACACCAGAGGTCGTGCTTATGAAGTGAAAAATGGTTGCATAATGGAGAAGGAGATAATGGTTCCAAGAGATGAGGTACAAGTGATGGCGGATGAGGCTATGGGGAGACGTCCTAAAGCCCCAGTGTACACTTGGAATTGTAGTAGTATTTGCACTGTGCGTCAGGAATCTATTGATAAATTTCGTGAGTTTCTAAGAGAATATAGTAAAAAAAGTGTAAAACAGAAGATTAAGGTGCTTCAAAGTCTAGATCCATGCAGAGTGAGAGAGAATACTGGTTTGCAGGGTCATTCTCTGGCTTGTCTATCTAGAAAAGTGTGTAATAGTGTTTTCCATCATTTTAGGATGCTGGCTGTTCATCATACTGAAATGAGAAAGTTTGTGAGACGGTTGTATTTTGCTAAAAGTCCAGCAATAAAGTTAGATGAATTGAATAGGGCTCTGTTCCGTGGATCGGTATCAGATGTAGAGAAGGTTGTTGATGAAATTCAGTTTTGTTACTTTGGTCCTGAACAAAACAGTGCAGAAAAGGACACAGTAAATGAGGAAGAAGTGGAAGAGAATGTAGAACCCTCTGTAAGTAATACATTTAATGATCACATAACAAAATTTGAAAAAATCTCTAATGAAAGACCAAATATTACTTGTATTTGTTGCCGCAGAACTCATTATAGAAAACAAACTAGGAATGTTGATCTCTACAGAAAGAGTAAAAATGAAGATAATTCTAAGTGGAAAGATTTTGCCACACATATATTTCTAGAAAATTGTTTTGAATTGGGTGAAGATCAGCGTATTTGTAAATACTGTTACAACAAGTTAGAGGAAAATAGAATGCCGACCAGAGCTGTACATAATAATTTAGAATTGGATGCTATTCCTGCTGAACTTTCTGAATTAAATACATATGAGTCTATACTTATTCAATGCGTTCATCCGTTCCAGACCATAGTACGTATGGAGCCCAAAACTGGTAAATTACCTCCTTCAGATTTACTGAGAGGTTTAAAAGGTAGAGTGGTGTATTTGCCCTTGGATTTGAAAAACAATATGGAAACTATTGATGCGGATACTTTGGAAACTGAACCATTAGTTATTCTGGTTAATGGTGTACCTACAAAGAATAAGAAGATTTGGCAGGAGCTGGTAGATGTACGGAAAGTACAAAGAGCAAATTTGTATTTGAAAAGGAATAACAAATGGTATGAATCAATTTATATAGAAGAAGAAGAAGAAGATTTACAAGAAGACACAGAAACACCAACTGGACAAATTGAAAAAGTGGACAAGTCAAAGGAAGAAGAAATTTATGAACATTTTAGCATACATCCTCTTCATTCAAAAGAAGTTATGGGAGACAATA
This sequence comes from Triturus cristatus, assembly GCF_964204655.1. Classification (NCBI taxonomy): domain Eukaryota; kingdom Metazoa; phylum Chordata; class Amphibia; order Caudata; family Salamandridae; genus Triturus; species Triturus cristatus. The sequence continues at coordinate 356,515,999 of NC_140589.1, read as the reverse complement.
TTGATCTGTTTCAGATGAAGAAAGCAAAAGGAACTCCCGTACGTATATGGGAGGAGAGCTTGGAAGCTCGATGTTTTCCCCAGCTGTTTCCTAAAGGAAAAGGAGGACGATACGATGAACGTCCAGAACAGATTCCAGCTTCTGAGTATCGGACTACAAGACTATATGCTGAAGATCCCAGATTTCGACAAAGTATTCCTTATTTGTTCCATCTTTTATTTGAAAGCGACTTGTCTGCACTATCTTATGCAGTAAATCACATTTTAAAAAGTGGAGTACATTTACAAAATGTGTCTGCTAAGGATTTTATGGAGAAAGTGCAGCACCGAGATGATCATTTGGAAACACAACTGATCAATCTGATGGCTTGTCAGCGTGGGACAAATGAATATTGGTACCGACGCCATGGTGAATTAAAATGCATGTTACGAAATTTAGGAACACCAACATGGTTCCTTACCCTAAGCTGTGCTGAGTACGCTTGGGATGATTTACTGGATTTTCTACGAGAGGCAAATTCAAACATTAAAATCATCGAATACAAGACAGCAGGAGAACTGTGCTCATTGGATCCGGTTAATGTTTGCAGATATTTCAATCATAGATTTGAGGCTATGATGTCCTTCATCTGCAATAAAAAAAATCCACCTCTAGGAGAAGTAGTGGATTTCTTTTGGAGAAAAGAGTACCAGGCAAGAGGTGCTCCTCATATTCATATGCTGTTGTGGATCAAGGATGCCCCAAAGTTTGGAACAGATACTGATGAAGCAGTGTTATCTTACATTGAAGAATATGCAACATGTGCTATACCAAAAAGCACAGAAGAGAAAAAGTTAAAGGAGCAAGTTTTACGTTTCCAAAGTCATCGGTGTGGAAAATACTGTCGACGGAAATACAAGAGCAAAGATAAATACTACACTAAATGTCGATTTGGATTTCCTAGACCTGTTCTTTCAAATGGAAGAGTAAACAGTTTTATGTCATCTGTGAGACATACTATCACAAGAAAATCACCTAAGAATACCTACAACCTAAAAAGAAAAGAAGAATCAAAAAATATAAATGACTACAACCCAGTCATTTTATCCATGTGGAATGCTAACATGGATATACAGTATGTAGCTGACAATTCCATTGCTGTTGCTCGATATGTAACGTCTTACATTACTAAATCTGAAAAAACTGAATTGAAAGAAATGTGGGAAGAGATTTCTCACGAGAAGAATGTCAGTAAGAAGCTGTACAGTTTCAGTTTAAAGATGTTATCGCATCGAGAAATTGGATCCTACGAATGTTCAGATAGGTTATCATCTGCAAGTCTCTACTCGAAATCAAGAAGAATAATTTGGGCAAGTTTAGGCCTTGCAGCAATGAGAAATCGGGTACTGAAATCTGTTGGAGAAATTGAATATTTGGCCGAGAATGACCCAGAAAGTACAGATATTTTGAAATCAAACATGTTGGACACATATTATCCCAAGAGAAGTCAACATCTGTGTCTCTATGAAGTGCTGCAGAACTACATTTATTCACGGAAAGCCGCAGAAGACATCAAAAATGGAAAATATAAAGTCATTGGTGAGGAAGGATGTTTGGTGAACCAAACAAAAGGAAGTTTGATAAATCACTGGAAGCTGAGTTGCGACACTACTGACAAAAAGGAATTTTACTACTTGGCTCTTTTACAGCTGTTTAAACCATGGCGTTCAGAGGATGAACTACTGGGAGAATTTCAAAGCTATGAAGATTCATTTAATGCTTGCAAAGACAGCATACAATGCAATACATTCAAAACTTATCTGCAAATGTTAAATGAAGAAATTGAACAGGAAACTACAATTGCAGCAGAAGTAGCTAGAGACAGTTCTCAGGACAGCCAAAGTTCAGGAACACTCAGTCAAGATCCCTAGGACAACCAATCGTTGAAAATGAAGCTGCAATAGCCATGAATGAAGTGGAAACGGCTATGAATCAAGCTCAAGAAGAATTTATAGACTTACAAAATTTGGAAAGACAACTGAACGAAGCGCAGCAACAAATTTATGAAGAGATCAGAAACAAAATTGATCACGGATTTCTACATGAAAAAAAAGAGTGCTCATGCACATGATTTCATCCAATCAGGATGTATGTAAGCGGACAAGCTGGAACTGGAAAAAGTTTCCTAATAAAAGTCATCAGAAGCTACCTACAGCAAAAAACGGATTCTACTTTGTCTTGTGTGGTTACTGCTCCAACTGGGTTAGCAGCATATAACATAAAAGGAATTACCTTACATCGTTTGCTAATGTTACCAGTGGAGCATGAGAACAAAATACAATACAACAAGCTAACTGGAGAAGCATGCTTGGAAGTTTCAAGAGTATTGAAGAAGATGCAAGTTCTCATTATTGATGAGGTGAGCATGGTATCAAACTTAATGCTTGCCTTTGTGCATTTAAGAATGCAGCAAATTCTAAGGACAGACTATGACATGTTATTTGGTGGAAAACATGTCATAGTTTTTGGGGATCTTCTACAGCTTACTCCAGTTAAAGGACAACCAGTGTTTAATACTGTGACACATGAAGACACAAAGAAGTCATTGGGAAGCATCGGTAATGCAAATATTTGGTCCTTCTTTGAGTACAAGGAACTTACTACTAATATGAGGCAAGCAAACGATGAAGAATATGGAAGTATTCTGAAAGATATCAGGATTGGACTACTCACAGAAGTTGGCAAAAAAGCATTACAGAGTCGGCTGCTACATAATTTATTTCCAAAGGAAGAAATAGTTGCAGAGTAGATATACAAGAACATTGCAGAAAAGAAAAGTGTCATCTGCTTAATGCCAAATCTACGTGAATGCTCAATATTCAATGAGGAGCTTTTAAAATTGGAAAAGGAAGATATCAGGAAATTGGAAGCAGTGGACAAAATTGAGGATGGAAGAATTACTATCACATTAACAGGCACACTGAAAAATAAATTGGATTCACTAGAGAAGAACATTTCCAAAACAGCTGGATTAGAAAAAAATCTATATGTTTGCAGGAACTGTAGAGTATTTTTAAGGAGAAATTTGGATGTTGAAAAAGGTTTAGTTAATGGAGCTATGGGAAGAGTTGTGGGTTTTATTAACTATCAGAAAAAAGATGGAATTGAATGTTTAAAAATAAAATTTGATCAGATAGAAGAAGTTAAAGATATTTGTCATTGTTCAGTTCGTTTCATGCTTGTGAAAGTCTTATATGTACGTAGGAAGCAGTTTCCGTTTTCTCTAGCATATGCTGTAACTATTCACAAGTCTCAAGGATTGACTGTAGATTGTGCTTTTGTGAACATTGGTTCAACTGTGTTCAAAGAAGGTATGGCTTATGTAGCTTTGTCACGAGTGAAAACATTATCTGGTTTATTCATGATAGACTTTGATGACTCTAAAGTTAGTGCTGATACAAATTGTGTAAAGGAGTATAATAGATTAAGAAGAACCTATGCTCCTCATTTAGGTCAGTATCCTGTGTTGGAGAAACGTGTAGTTTCTCGTAAAAGGAGAAATGAGAATATCTGTAATGAAGATGTAGAGCGGAGGAAAAAAAAGAGAAGTGATGTAATTGCAAGCAAAAAGAAAAAGGAAAATGAAGAAGAGGTTGTAGGATGTCATTTTGAAAATAGCTCTGGTGTCAACTGCTACGCTAATGTAGTGCTGAATGTTGCATTTTATCTGGAAAGTGTGCAAGAGCAGATAATAGTAAATCAGGGAAAAAGATTCTGTTCTGAGTTGAGTCTCCTTTTTCAAAAGCTGAGTAATGATAAAACTCAAATAGAAAGTGCTACTGAAATTAGAAAACTTTTAGTTGTATGTTCAGGACGAACACAGTTTTCTCAAAATTTACAGCAAGACGCACAGGAATTCTTGATGTTTTTTCTTCAGGTACTGGAAGAAGTAGGGGTTCCCATTGAACATTTGTTTGGTCTCTCTTATAAATGGGAACATAGTTGTGAAAACTGTTATAATATATGTGGCTCTAATGTTGATTCTGAAAGGTTTATTTATTTAACTTTGCCAGAAAGTAAAACAGTCACTTTTGCTAAATTAGTTAAAGATGCTAATCATAGCATGGAATGCAGTGAGTGTAAATCTGAAATGTTTTCAACGTTAATTTTAAAGGAATACGGACAATATGTAATTTTAATGATGCAACGATGTAAAGCTGATGGGTCAAAATTAGATACTTTAATAAAGAAGTTTACAGGACAGCAATTATCAATTTCAGGAAAAACTTTTGTAACAGTTGCAATAATTTTCCATGAAGGACCTACTGTTACTTCTGGACATTACACAGTTTATCTTAAATGTGAAAAAGGCTGGACACTGTGTAATGATTCAAAATTGATTTTCAAGCAACGTTTGCCTTTTGATTTAGCAAATTCCTATCTAATCTTCCTGAAACCAAAATTTTAGAGAGACTTGGCAAGATCTGTACAAAACAATTTTACCATTTTATTGGATTACCATTGGAATTTAAAAAAAAAATGATTTTACAAATTATCATTTGGCCTAATGGAAAGGTAACCAATTGCAATGTGGACTTTTTAAATTTTTAATGAAACTTTGGAAAACCAAAAATTTAGACAAAATCGGTAACATCTGCACAATTTAAATTTTGGAATGTTATTGGATTGCCATTGGAAATTTATTCAAAAAAGATTTTTAAAATTACTATTTGGCCATGAGGAAAGGTAAACAATTGTATTGTGGACTTATTTAATTATTAATCTTTCGGAAACCAAAATGTTACAGAGAATCGGTGAGATCTGTACAATTTAAACTTTGGAATTTTATTGGATTAACATTGGAAATTTAATCAAAAAAGAATTTTAAAATTACTATTTGGCCTGAAGGAAATGGAACCACATGTATTGTGGAGTTATTTGAGATATAATATTTTTGGGATTATACTTGTGAAACAAAAATGTCAGACGGTATTTTAAAGAAATAAGTATTGATATTAGATGATATTTTTTAAGAATATTATGCATTTCTATAATGTTATGTTTAAGTTAAAAGAGATTCTGGGCTTTTTTAAAACAATCTTTGAGATTGTTATTTTTTTTTTGCCCGCTGTTAAATGATGAATGCAATTGCTTTCACAATTTATAGTGAAATGCAATATATTCTGAAAACAGCAAAAAAAAGGCAAATTTTTTTTGGGGAAAATATGTAAATATGTGTACTGTATTATAAAATGTTTTATTAAATATTAATACTTTTTTCTTTTTTTTCAGATTGAGATAGAACATTTTCAAAAACTTGAACCATTTTTAAAGCAATTAAAATTAAATTTTAATTAATAAATAATTTTTTGAGTGGGTATGGTAAGTCAAAAATTTCATGGTCCCTTTTTTCCACTTCTCCACAATCACATTTTCAGTTTATCATTGTAGTCTCTCAAGGACCTTGTAATGTGATAATTGATTTTTAGTGTTTTTAAAAAAAAAAAAAAAATTACGCGTACCGTACGCGTACGGTAAAAAAAAAATAAAAAAAAGTTTTAAAAAATATATTAAAAAAAGTTAAAAGGTAAGGTTGGCTCTTAAAAGAGCCGTTGTGTTCATGCAGGGACAGAGGAAAGAAAGAATGGGAATATTAGTCGGTACGACAAATGTGCTGATCTATTAAATTGTTCTCTAGGGCAACACTGGTCTCCCTATGACAAAATTAGATCATGACAAGTGGCGCACCGAATTAAAACCCTCGCAAACCGATGGTTGGTTTCCAGAGGACGAGAAAAAGGAGATGCTCCCCCCACAGATGAAGGGCTCAGCTGACCTACCGAAGATGGACTCGGCCCTGCAGATGATGGACCAGGCTGAGCTGCTGTGGATGTGCTTGGTTGACTTACTGAAGGGTTACCTTCAGTATGTCGAGCATGTGTCCTACCGTGCACATCTTGAAGGTGTCTCAACATGGTGTGATTCCCGAAGGAATACTTCTTGTTGGGATTCCCTCTTGAAAGTACACGGCCACAAAGCTTACAAGTCACTAAGGGTGCATTTACCTTTTTTTTGTCCTCTGGACAAGAAAAATACTCCCATATGAAAGAGCTCTTTTGTTTCCTCCTTCTCTGCCTCAAGGTAGTGCTGCTAGCCTCACTCTCAGAAGAGTTCTGCTGTTCTGCCATCGTATCACAAAGACAACTCAGCTCCTTCTCCTAAGGGATCACAAGCAGAAATGAGGGGAATGGGTGTGGTGTAGGAGAGTTCTAGAACTGAAAGTAGTTTCAACCAATCAAAAGTTGTGTTTCATGATCACATGACCCACCGTGCGCGTACGTTACGCTTACGGAGCGCTTACGGAAAAAGTACGCATGCGCGTAAAAAAGACACGCGCACGCGAGCATGCGCAAAACAGGCACGCCCCTTCACTTCCGCGTAAACAAACGCAAACAGCGTAGAAATCTAACGTAATGAAAGCAAAACGTGCGCTTACCGTACGCGCACGTTAAAAAAATAATAAAAAAAAAAAAAGGGGAAAAAAACCCACTATGTTATACTAATAAATCTTACCTGTTTAGTTTAAAAAAATGGTAAAAAAAAAATATATTGTAGAATTTTTAAAATTTAACCATAGTCTTTAAACAAGGATAGAAAATTAAAATAAAAATATGTTAAAAAAATTGAAAAAAAAAAAAGAATTAGCATTTAAAAAACCTTGCAAATTCACTGAAAAAACCATGGGTTTCACACACGTTATAGTTAGGAATTAGCATTTAAAAAACCTTGCAAATTCACTGAATAAACCATGGGTTTCACACACGTTATAGTTAGGAATTACCATTTAAAAAACCTTGCAAATTCAATGAAAAAACCAAAGGTTTCACACATGTTATAGTTAGCTGGACATTTCACTCGTAAAAAACCAATGAAATTCCCCCGTTATAGTTAGTTCAGCTAACTATAACTCGCGCGCCCGCAATGCACTACTGATGACGTCACATATTACATCACTCATGACATGGCCACTGACATCACTCATGACATCACTGATGACATCTCAAATGACATCACTGATGACATCTTCCTTGTGATAGAGTGGCAGACCTCCTCTTCCCCTAATATATCCTTTGATACACACATTCAAAAATAGAGACTAACATTTTTAAAACAATGGACATACCAATACCAGTTACAAGAACCTCTTAAGTAATTCTAAGAACCACATACACATCCACTCATTCACCAACAGTCCTATACAGTCACTCATACATGCACTCACTCATCATATGTACTCATACACCTATACATCCTGTTACACAATGCCACTCATCCATAGAGTTACTCACACATACTCACTCATGCTAATAAAGAAACAAACATACATTTATTAGCTTATACAGTTATACACACACCACCACACTTACTTCTACGGAAAATTACACATACTTAGTCTTATAAATAATCACTTATAGAAACACATACTTATTCATACAGGAACTCTTTCAATCTCTCACTCTCACATATACTCACTTATATACACCAATAGTCACATATACTAGTTAAATAGATATGTAGTTACTCATAAAGACACTATTGAGACAGTCATTCACTCACTAACGCACCCATACACACACTCATCCACCCATACAGTCCTGCACACATGCTGTCTTCAACACATACAAAGAGTGAATCACTCATTCATGCACCTATGCACTACATAATACCCCCCACCGAACCATACAGACACTCAGACTGATACTCAAAAAAACAACTAATAACCTATATAGACACCCAAGAAGCTACTCACCAACCCATGCAGCCACTTATACACAAAGTGAGAGACTGATACAGATATTTTCATATTTAAACATTACTCAGTAAGCCATGTATTCAGTATGATACACTTAATCAGTCAGATACACAATACATTTTTCAAAAACAAAGCATCCATCTAGACACTTACATACCCTTTTTTTCTTTCATTGACCTTGAGATATACATATATTAAACATATTTAATTTTCAGAAATACACACATTCACTGGATGATGTCATCAGTGATGTCATCAGTGATGTCATTTGAGATGTCATCAGTGATGTCATGAGTGATGTCAGTGACCATGTCATGAGTGATGTAATATGTGACGTCATCAGTAGTGCATTGCGGGCGCGCGAGTTATAGTTAGCTGAACTAACTATAACGGGGAAATTTCATTGTTTTTTTACGAGTGAAATGTCCAGCTAACTATAACATGTGTGAAACCTTTGTTTTTTTCATTGAATTTGCAAGGTTTTTTAAATGCTAATTCCTAACTATAACGTGTGTGAAACCCATGGTTTTTTCAGTGAATATATATATATATATCACCAAGATCCTCCTCCAACAGAAAGAACAGAGGCCGCAATGGGGGAAACCACGGAGACACCTTTATTCACAATAGCTGTGGCGAATGCATTTCGGCCCAATCGGCCTTCATCAGCGCCCAAGGTGTTCAGGAGGCATTACAAACATCGCTTAAATTAAGTCCCGCCTCATGATGATTGATCATGGCTCGCTCCACCCCCAATGTGTTCGCTCACCCAAAGCAGGTCACATATTACTCATATTACTCATAAACTGCAAGTCCCAGAATTCAGTTCAAATCCAGGTAGGTAAATATATTTTCCAAAAGGTGCCCCGTAATTGAAGACGCACTCACAGTAGATGTGTTCATCACGAACTTTAATTTCCAAAACCGGCATTTTTCTTCCCAATATATCTTGATCTGATTTGCACTGGTGCTGCATGCTGGGATTCGAAGTATGTGCAAAGTATTTCTCACCTTTTGGTGGGTTCCGTGATTTCTGCCACAATAAAAGCATATTAAAACAATTCTTTTAGCCCTTCAGTGGGCCTCAGGAATCAAATCCGGTTTGTATTTCAAAAGCATCCACTGTGCTGTCCTTGCACAATGAAAAGTTCAAAGCCTCAGCCCCATATTTCTTTTGATGGCGGTGCAGTCTTCCGCAGCCTGGCTGCCGTGTTAATTGTTTTCCAAAAGGTGCCCCGTAATTGAAGATGCACTCACAGTAGATGTGTTCATCACGAACTTTAATTTCCAAAACCGGCATTTTTCTTCCCAATAAATCTTGTAGCCTGACGCGTTTCAGATCACTTGCTCCTTTCTCAAAGGCATGCTGGCAGCTCACGAGTGCTTCACACACCCTCTCTTCACCTCTGCATTTAAATAAGTAATTACCCTCCGGTGGGTCTCTCTGTTGATTTGCACTGGTGCTGCATGCTGGGATTCGAAGTATGTGCAAAGTATTTCTCACCCTTTGGTGGGTTCCGTGATTTCTGCCACAATAAAAGCATATTAAAACAATTCTTTTAGCCCTTCAGTGGGCCTCAGGAATCAAATCCGGTTTGTATTTCAAAAGCATTCACTGTGCTGTCCTTGCGCAATGAAAAATATATATATATAGCTTCAATTCTCCTCCAACTCCCGGTCATCACCAAGGGAGATAGCACTCACAGGGGCCAGTTCTCTAAATTTATTAAAACAGAACAATCGCACAAACAAACAGACGCGTTTCAGCAACGGCCTTCTTCTATGTTTATCAGAAACGCCGGAGTTCATGTAATATAAACCAAATCACTGCCTGTAGCAACACAAACAAGGGACTATCGCGTCATCACAACCTATCGTCCCAAAACAAGACTCGTAAGCACCATTTTAGAATGTTCTCATATGTAAATAAACAAATGAAAAACATAATTAGAATTGCAAATGTGCTAGATGCAAAATACATATTACTCCGCCTCAAAGGAAAAATAACCAAAACGGTGTGTTGCGATTCTAAATACAGATACATTAGCGCCCTGGATGGGCCCACTTATAAAAATGGCATAGTCCTCTCAATGCTTGCTCAAATTAATCCAGCCCTATATGGGCCAAAATCTCATCACCACCATGATGACATAGTGTTGCAGATCTTAAAATTGAATCTAAATCCATGCAACATGATTAGAGGCAGTCTATATACATAATCTACACTATACACAATAACTACAAATGGGCGCATACTGCTGCTCTAGACAATTCAAAATTAATTCAAAAGTTAAGAGATCTTAGAACAACTACAATGTCAATTTATCCAAGACAGAATGACCAGAAGAAAATACATAATAACAATTCTTAATAAAATTTCTCCTATACATGCTGCAAATCATGGGAACAAAGGTTGATGAAAGCAAAGTAACATCATTCCCCTAAGTGTATGGCAAGCTCCTCACTGCTGTTCAGACCCTGGGGTGCTTTAGTCTGGAGATCAATTGTAAATCGTGACTCCAGCCTCCTCAACCTCAAAATCCTGTACCCCCTCGGGGATTGCTTGGCACATGATCAAGACAAAAGTAACTGAGCAAATCCCTGTTGCGCTGACGTACCTTATCAAAATGACGCGCAACAGGGTATGTCTCATCCCCATTGGCTATTGCCCGCGTGTGCTCCAATATCCTGATTTTAGTTGGATGAATCGTGCTGCCCACATAACGGAGGCCGCATGGGCACATGAGACATTATACCGTATAGGGGTGGTACAGGTCAGGAACTTATTGATACTCCTACGGATCCCTACACCAAAAATCTCATATGTAAGGACCCTCTTACTCCCCCTGCAGGCTTTACACTTCCCACAGGGGAAGAACCCTTTCATCGAACCAAAAGGCGATCTTGGAGTGTCAGTAAGATAACTATGGACTAGGTCATTTTTCAATGACCTTGCCTTCCTGAATGTGAGAAGAGGGTTAGATGGAAGATCCCCTCCTATCACATTATCAGTTAACAAAATATGCCAGTTCTTTCTCATGATTTCCTTCAGTTCATTGGCATTTCTTGAATATGTGGTTATAAGGCGAAATTTGCCTCCATTCATTGTAGGTTCTATATCCTGCTGGTCTTTGCCCACCAAGAGCCATTCTCTCTTAAGGGAGTTAGCCCTACTGGAAGCATCTGCTGGCTATAGCCTCATGCTCTAAAGCGTCTGATGCTATCCTTCGCAGCCGCCTGAAACTCATTATCATCCGAGCTGTTTCTCTTAATCCTGAGTAGTTCCCCATAGGGGATACTTCTCACCAAGTTAATCGGATGGCTGCTGGAAGCATGCAGGACAGAATTCCCTGCTGTCTCCTTTCTGAAAAGCCTGGTATTCAACTGACCTCTTTCCACATATATATTTAGATCCAGAAAATCCACTGAGTCTGCGCTTACTACTCCTGTAAACTCCAAATTGATCTCATTCTTCTTCAAGATCCCAATAAAATCTAGAGCTTTTTCTGTTGACCCGTCCCCAATGGTGAACAGATCATCTAAGAATCGATACCAGCCAACCACCCGATCTGTCCATTTACTGTTGGCTTTGCCCCAGGCCACCTGCTCCTCCCACCAGCCCACGAACAAGTTCACGTAGCTGGGGGCGAAGCAGGTGCCCATGGCTGTACCTGAGATTTTTCTAAACATCTGGGTCTGGAAAAGAAAGATGTTAATATACAGGCAGAACTCAGCAAATTCCAATACCAAAGAACTATGTTCCATATACTTCAATGGGCGCTTGTCCAAGAAGTATTTAATTGCCTTCAGACCATCTCGGTGTGCTGTTGAGGTATACAAGCTTGTGATGTCAAGCACCATCAATTTGTAATTGTCTTTCCAATGTATGGACGCAATATGTCCCAACAGATCTTTTCTTTCTCTAATGTACGATTTAAGGACTTTAACATGAGGAAAAAGAAAAAAGTCCACATAAATCGACATATGTTCAGTTAAACTTCCCTGAGACACCACAATAGGTCTCCCTGGTGGTTCCAACTTGTTCTTGTGTACCTTCGGTAGATGATAGAAATTCAGGATAGTTGGGTTTAGTCATCTTAGAAACAGAAATTCATCCATTCCTAATAATCCTTTGCCATGCCATTTTGCGATTAAATAATGATAATCCGCAACACTCTGATAATATTCATTGGTATTGATCACAACTTAATTCTGCTGATTGGAAAGTTGACGTGTATCTTCCATGTCATAATTTCGCCTGGTCTGAAGAACAATGTTCCCGCCCTTATCAGAGGGCTTACAAACAATTCCCTTGTCCTCACTCAGACCCTTTAAAGCCATTCGTTGTTTGAATGAGAAGTTCCCTTTATTTTCTGTCTTGCCAGTCACAAACTTTTGCTTCCATCGTAGCTGCACCATATCCTTGACTGCAGAGTCTGCAAAAGTCTCAATAGCATCTGGCGGCATCTGAGGTAAAAATTGGGAGACAGACTTGAATGAAGTCAGGCCACCACTCTGTTCAATGCCTGTCACTGATAGTTGCTGTGAACGGCTGATAGACGTCAAGGTATTCTCCGGTGCGTCCGTTCTCAGTTCTTCCAGTACCATGATATCATTCAGGTCTTGTCCTAACAGAGCATCCGTTTCTTGTTGAACATTATTTCTCTTTTTTGGTCTTAACAACGTCGGCTTGATCTTAAAGTACTTATGCAGCTTTAGTTTTCGGGTAAACTTGAACAAGTCTATGTGTGTCTGGGTAAACTCCATATCTTTCTGGGGGCAAAACTTGAGTCCCAACTTGAGCACTGACTCTTCGGTGTTCGTCAATTGTTTCTCAGTGAGGTTAATGATAGTGAGATTATCACCAATCATAGACATTTCCTGTTGTAAATTTTCTTGCTCCGTGTTGTTGGTGGGGATAGGTTGCTTCTTGCGGCACCCTTGTCCCCTCCTTGTCTTCCTCTTCCCGTCCACTGTGGTGGCTTGCCTCTGCCCCCTCTTTGCCAAGACTGACAAATGAGCTTGAACTCCTCGCAAAAAGGAGTACGAATCAAACCAGATCTGAGAGTACTCCGGTTTTCATCCCCCGAAGACTCATTCTCTGTTATATCAGATTCAGAGGTACCAGGTCTCTCAGTCATTGTTTGCCCTTGTGCTTTGCTGTTACTCAAAAGTTCCTTCCTTGGGTTATCATATTTCTTTGAGAAGGTCAAAACCCTCCCTTGGGCATAGTCCTCTTCATCCCGATCAAATTTACTCTGTTTGCGTAATTTTATCTTTCCCTTGTATGACTTTAATCGTTTCTTCATTTTTTTCTCTGAATTCTGATATTTTGATTTGATCCTCTTCTTTTTTCAGCATCGCCTCCATCTCTTCAATATCATGCAGTGCCTTGTCCCGGTCATGCCAAGCGAACTTCACCAAAATCCGCAACATCCCTCTACAAGATTCAGCAGTATGCTCTGCCCATTCGTCTAATAGCAGGGGGTCCAGAGATTCATACGCCGGTACAGTATAAATTCTGAGGCCCATGGGTACCCTGTTGACCTCGATATAATTCTGTAGCGAGGTTCCCTCCCTCCATTTTCTTATCTCTCACTTTTACAGCCGTTCCAGCGCAGTGCATTGGAGGTCAGACTGGATTTGTCGGGTCCCCCTGACTCTTGCCGTGCTCCCCCTCTCTCTACTTTCTTTTTAAACATGTTGGAAGCTGCCCCCCGGTGCTCCGATTCACAAAACATCTTCTATCCTTATAGCTCAATGACAGCAACTGTGTTCTTCACTCCCCCTCGCCTTGTCCCAGTAGAGTAATAAGTAAGAATCGCCAGCCGGCGTCTTACCCAGACCACTTCCATATGTTCCACGGGAGCGTGCCACATCTAGCACGCCGAGTCCATCAGCTGTCACTCCATTCCCACTGCGACGGTGCTCCGACAATCCTAATACTCGCTCCAGAACACCTGATCGGTGCACTCACAGGCGGGTGCTTCTCACATGCGGGAGTGCTCCCGCATCGGAAATAAAGCTTCAGTTCTCCTCCAACTCCCAGTCATCACCAAGGAAGACAGCACTCACGGGGGCTGGTTCTGTAAATTTATTAAAACAGAACACTCGCACAAACAAACAGACGCGTTTCGGCAACGACCTTCTTGTATGTACGCCGGAGTTCATGTAATATAAACCAAATCACTTCCTGTAGCAACACAAACAAGAGACTATCGCGTCATCGCGACCTATTATCCCAAAGCAAGACTCGTAAGCGCCATTTTAGAATGTTCTCATATGTAAATAAACAAATGAAAATCATAATTAGAATCGCAAATGTGCTAAAAGCAAAATACATATTACCCCGCCTCAAAGGAAAAATAACCAAAACGTGTTGCGATTCTAAATACAGATATATTAGCGCCCTGGATGAGCCCACGTATAAAAATGGCATGTTAAAGTCCTTAAATCGTACATTAGAGATACAAAAGATCTGTTGGGACATATTGCATCATACATTGGAAAGATGATTACAAATTGATGGTGCTTGACATTACAAGCTTGTATACCTCAATAACACACCAAGATGGTCTGAAGGCAACGAAATACTTCTTGGACAAGCGTGCTTTGAAGTATATGGAACACAGTTCTTTGGTTTTGGAATTTGCTGAGTTCCGCCTGTATAATAATATCTTTCTTTTCCAGACCCAGATGTTTAGACAAATCTCAGGTACAGCCATGGACACCTGCTTCGCCCCCAGCTATGCAAACTTGTTTGTGGGCTGGTGGGAGGAGCAGGTGGCCTGGGGCGCAGCCAACAGTAAATGGACAGATCGGGTGGTTGGCTGGTATCGATTCTTAGATGATCTGTTCACCATTTGGGACGGGTCAACAGACACAGCTCTATATTTTTTTGGGATCTTGAATAAGAATGAGGTCAATTTGGAGTTTACAGGAGTAGTAAGTGCAGACTCAGTGGATTTTCTGAATCTCAATATATATGTGGAAGGAGGTCAGTTGAATACCAGGCTTTTCAGAAAGGAGACGGCAGGGAATTCTGTCCTGCATGCTTCCAGCAGCCATCCGATTAACTTGGTGAGAAGTACCCCCTATGGGGAACTACTCAGGATTAAGAGAAACAGCTCGGATGATAATGAGTTTCAGGCGGCTGCGAAGGATAGCATCAGGCACTTTAGAGCATGAGGCTATAGCCAGCAGGTCCTTAACGAAGCTTACAGTAGGGCTAACTCCCTTAAGAGAGAATGGCTCTTGGTGGGCAAAGACAAGCAGGATATAGAACCTCCAATGAGTGAAGGCAAATTTCACCTTACCACATATTCAAGAAATGCCAATGAACTGAAGAGAATCATGAGAAAGAACTGGCATATTTTGTTAACTGATAATGTGATAGGAGGGGATCTTCCATCTAACCCTCTAGTCACATTCAGGAAGGCAAGGTCGTTGAATAATGACCTAGTCCATAGTTATCTTACTGAAACTCCAAGATCGCCCTTTGGTTCGATGAAAGGGTTCTTCCCCTGTGGGAAGTGTTCAACCTGCAGGGGGAGTAAGAGGGTCCTTACTTATGAGATTTTTGGTGTAGGGATCCGAAGGAGTATCAATAAGTTCCTGACCTGTATCACCCCCTATACGGTATATTGTCTCATGTGCCCATGCGGCCTACGTTATGTGGGCAGCACGATTCATCCGACTAAAATCAGGATATTGGAGCACATGCGGGCAATAGCCAATGGGGATGAGACATACCCTATTGCGCGTCATTTTGATAAGGTACATCAGCGCAACAGGGATTTGCTCAGTTACTTTTGTCTTGATCATGTGCCAAGCAATCCCCGAGGGGGTGACAGGATTTTGAGGTTGACGAGGCTGGAGTCACGATTTATAATTGATATCCAGACTAAAGCACCCCAGGGTCTGAACAGCAGTGAGTAGCTTGCCATACACTTAGGGGAATGATGTTACTTTGCTTGCATCAACCTTTGTGCCCATGATTTGCAGCATGTATAGGAAAAATTGTATTAAGAAATGGTATTATGTATTTCTTCTGGTCATTCTGTCTTGGATAAATTGACATTGTAGTTGTTCTAAGATCTCTTAACTTTTGAATTAATTTTGAATTGTCTAGAGCAGCAGTATGCGCCCATTTATAGTTATTGTATATAGTGTAGATAATGTAGATAGACTGCCTCTAATCATGTTGGATGGATTTAGATTTAATTTTAAGATCTGCAACACTATGTCATCATGGTGATGATGAGATATTGGCCCATACAGGGCTGGATTAATTTGACCGAGCATTGAGAGGACTATGCCATTTTTATAAATGGGCCCATCCATGGCGCTAATGTATCTGTATTTAGAATCGCAACACACCGTTTTGGTTATTTTTCCGTTGAGGCGGGGTAATATGTATTTTGCATTTAGCACATTTGCGATACTAATTATGTTTTTCATTTATTTATTTACATATGAGAACATTCTAAAATGGCGCTTACGAGTCTTGCTTTGGGACGATAGGTCGCGATGATGCGATAGTCCCTTGTTTGTGTTGCTACAGGAAGTGATTTGGTTTATATTACATGAACTCCGGCGTTTCTGGTAAACATAGAAGAAGGCCGTTGCCGAAACGCGTCTGTTTGTTTGTGCGAGTGTTCTGTTTTAATACATTTAGAGAACTGGCCCCCATGAGTGCTGTCTTCCTTGGTGAGGACCGGGAGTTGGAGGAGAATTAAGCTTTATTTACAATGCAGGAGCACCCCCGCATGTGAGAAGCACCCGCCTGTGCGTGCACCGATCAGGTGTTCTGGAGCGAATATATATATATATATATATATTCACTGAAAAACATAGGTTTCAGGGGTGTTATAGTTAGCTGGACATTTCCCTCGTACAAAACCCTAGAAATTTCCCCTGTTATAGTTAGTTCAGCTAACTATACCTCGCGCCCCCGCAATGCACTGCTGATGACGTCACATATTACATCACTCATGACATGGTCAGTGACATCACTGATGTCATCACTGATGACATCTCAAATGACATCACTGATGACATCACTGATGACGTCATCCAGTGACTGTGTGTTTCTGTAAAGTTTAAATATGTTTTATATATTTATAGTGAAAGGCTTGTTGAAGAATGAGTGGGTTTACAAGTGTGTGAATGGATGATTTTGTAGGTGTGTAACTGACTCTATAAGTGAGTCATTAAATGTATCTTACTGCAGACTAGTGACTAAACGGTGTGAATGTCTGTATGTGTCTGTGTGTTGGTGTATAAGTGGCTGCATGGTTTTGTGAATAGCTATATGAGTGTCTATATGGGTTGTTGATTGGTTGTCTGAGTATCTGTATGGGTGCCTGAGTGTTTGTGTGCGTAGGCTGTGTGTGACTCTGTGCATAGATGTGTGAGTGGGTAATTCTATGGGTGCATGGTTTTAAGAGTGCATCTGTGATGAACTGTATGGTTGAGTGAGTGTCTGTATGGGTGTGTTAGGGATTGAATGTATATCTCAGTGGTACATTTGTGACTAACTACATATGTGAAAGGCAGCATATATGTGTGTAAGAGTATATAAGTGGGTATATGTGAGAGTGTGTGATTGTGAGAGTGGCTGTATGGATGAGTGTGTGCTTGTATCAATGATTGTATAAGAGCGTAAGAATGTGGTACTATTTTTATGAGTAAGTGAACTTGAGTGTGTATAACTGCATAGGTGAGTAAATGGGAGTGCAATTAATTATTTGCATGACTGACTAGGTGTGAGAGTACCTCTATGGATGATTGGTGGTGTGTGAGTGTCTATGTAGGTGTATAAATGCATATGATAGTCTTGTACGGAGTGACTGTAAGTATGAGTGACTGTACAGGTGAATGAGTGGGGGTGTATGTAGACCTAAGAGTTAATAAGTGGGTATGTAGTTATTGGTATTGGAGTATCTATGGTTTTGAGAATGGACGTCTGAAATTTTGAGTTGTATCAACGGTTAAATTAGGGTGTCAGAAGATGCAGTAATTTATCACATGGATGACATCATCAGTGATGTCATCAGTGATGTCATTTGAGATGTCATCAGTGATGTCATCAGTGATGTCACTGACCATGTCATGAGTGATGTAATATGTGACAACATCACCAGTGCATTGCGGGGGCGCGAGTTATAGTTAGCTGAACTAACTATAACAGGGGAATTTCTAGGGTTTTGTACGAGGGAAATGTCCAGCTAACTATAACACCCCTGAAACCTATGGTTTTTTCAGTGAATTTCTAAGGTTTTTTAAATGCCAATTCCTAACTATAACGCCCTGAAACCTTTGGTTTTTTCAGTGAATTTCAAAGGTTTTTTAAATGCCAATTCCTAACTATAACGTGCATGAAACCCATGGTTTTTTCAGTGAATTTCAAAGGTTTTTTAAATGCTAATTCCTATCTATAACTTATCTCTGAAGATATCATGTTTAATGATTTTGATTGGATTTGTATATTTTTTAAATTCAGTGTGTCAATTTTATTAATTACATTTTAAAAAAATACTTTTTAATCACCATTTTTTAAACTTATTTTTTCAATTAAATCTTTTAAAACTTAAAAAATATTATTTGAACTTAATGGGTTTTTCAAAGATATTTTTCAAAATATTTTTTTAACTATATGTGCAAAACTTTATTTTATATTTTTTTTCAATGTTTTGGGATCCGCGCACCCTAAGCGCACTGTTCCCGATCCCTACGCGGTAGCATCCGCGCATGGTATGCGTTGGGTACATGTTCAGTGCACGATAGCAATGCGACTGGTACGGGACTCCCAGCGTATACGCGACACGTTCGATGTACGTAATGCGACGTTTACGTACTTCCGCGATGCGTCATCTGCGTCTATGACGCGGTAGGTGCGCTGATCCCGCGAAATATTTAACATTTAAAAAAACATATATATATCTATTTCATGTGAATATTATTTGAAGACAAACTCTAAACTAGTCTTAAAACTAATATATTTTTACATCTAATCCTATTTTTTTTTTTTTATTCAATTTCGCGGATGCGCGCTGGGTGCGTGCTGCGTAAGCGCACGGTGCGCGGATCCCATGTGACCTGCAAAAAAAGAGATTTGATTGGTTCATTAAACTTCCTATTCTAACTATTGAAAGACCCCACCCATTTCAATCATTCTTAGAGCTTCTTTGGAGGAACATCTCACACCTTAGAACTAGAAGAAACTTTTTGGGGAAGATTTCTACAGCTGCAATTTTTCTGAAGACAATGGCTTCTGCACAGCAGCCACCATCAGAATCAGACCATTCGTCCGATGAGGAATTTGTTGTGGAACCTCCATGCCCAGAAAGATACACCTCTGCGTTGTGGAATTTTTTTTTCTTCCCAGAAGGACAAAATAAAACTAATTCAACTAAAGTGACATGTAAAATATGTCAAAGAGTGCTTTCCAGAGGAGATCCATCACAAAAATAAGTATGTTAAAACACCTGAAGACTCTGCATCCCGTGAACCTGGCCAAGCAGGAATGCAGAAGACTCCGACAGCAGCCTCAGCCAGCAGTGGCAAGCACTTCTGCAGCATCACCATCAAGCATTCACCCGGACATACGTCCAGAATTTGGAAAACTAAAAATTAGTTGCATTAAATGCAACAAACTACTATGTTACGGCGAGCAGTCAATTGAACTAATCTGCAATCCTCCTGTTGTCTTTTTTCCTTTTGAAAAAAAAAAAATAACAAAATTCTTCCAAAAAGTACAAAAAAATTTAAAAACAAAAAAGAAGAAAAAGGAAAGTTTTTCTAAGAACTTTCCTGGTTTAAAAAAGAGCTAAATTTCTTTGTTAGTGTGTGAAAGTTTAGATGAATGTATGTGTAGTACGTATTTGACTGAATGAATGCATTAGTAGCGTATGGTGCAGAACTATGAGGAAATGCTGCAGCATCACACAGTAACCTCTTTAACTGCAGTGTGCTGTAGTACTTCCGAAGCACAGGGATGCAACATATGTACATAAATATGTTGCAAATCTATGCTTCTCTCTGCACGGCTGCTTAAACTGAAGCCATGTGGTGACACAGGCACCCTTGCACCATAGTGCAAGGATATCTGTGTCATGTGCTGTTTGTTTTTCTACAGGAAGACACACCTTCCTGCACAAAAACAATGAGAAAATGCATTTTTCTCCTTCAATGTATGCTGAACATTTCAGCATGCATTGAAGATATAAAAATGTGGAGAAATTAAAACAATTCTCCTTGTTGTGCTTTCCTACACCAATTTTAGAATGGTGCAGCATTCACACACATATTGAGATTTATGATTTCTGATAGATCTAGACATGTGTCTTGTTCTATGAGTATTAAGTGAAATCATGCACAACAACACTTATAGAACACCCTTTCAACACAAAGTGGTGTGCATGATAAGGTTGTATTTACATGGAGTATAAAAAGTGCACAGTGTGCCTTTTCCTCTCTTTGTAAATATGAAAGAGTATCTTGAACAATAAATATGTTACAAAAAGTGACATATTTCAGTTTTTAAATTTCCTTGCGAATGATAGAAGGTAAGCACAGAGTTTTGTCTGCAAAGATGTTCAAAGAAGAATGATTGAAATAATTGCGATACTTCAATAGCTAAAATGGGAAATATTATGAACCCCTCAAATCTCTTTTTTTGCAGGTCACATGATATCTGATTATGGTCAGATTTCAAAACTACATAAACAGAGTGTTTTTAGAAACGTGTTTCAACTTTGTAGCTTCTTGCAGACCTCTTCATTCTGCATATTTAGACTTAGTTAAACTTACCTTCATAGTAAAAGGAATAAAAAATGGTATACATTTTTTTCTGTTTTTCATTCCAATATAAATTCATATAAATTGCTTATTTTAAAATTTGGATCTGTGAAAGAAAAGGAAAAAAAAATTATAACATGTAATAATAAATTTTTTACAAAACAGCATAATTTCCACAAAGTAATTTGTTTGCCTTTTTTGCTGTTCTCAGAATGTATTAAATTTCACTAAAAATAGTGATTTCAATCGTACTCATCACTTAACAGCGGGCAAAAAAACACAATCTCAAAGATTGTTAAAAAAAATCCAACATGCTATTCTCAAAAAAATAAAACAAGATACAAATCACAGATATATAAAATGCACACAGCTAACAAAATTTTTTAACTTTAACTTACAAAAAATGTAAATGATGTCGCTTTAAAATATTCACCCAATCTAAAGATGAATTTTTGGAGGATGCACCACGCCCACAACGTTTTCCTTCAGTGATGTGGAAATTTTCTACTTTTCTCGAGGGGCAAACAAAGACCAATGCCACCTTTGTCACGCGCAAGATTTTCAAAAGAGTTCTGTTACGAGGGGATCCTAACAAAAAATACTCGTGCGGCACAGCAAGTATGATGAAACACCTAAGGACCCTTCATCCAAACAATCTTGCACGAGAAGAGTGCAAACAGATGAGAAACACTCCTGTAAAAAAGAATCACAAATAAATGTATATTAATAACTTTCAAATTTATACTATTCCATTACTGTACAAACACATTTTATATAAATACTGACTAAGAAACTGTAGCCCTGAACCACAAGTGTGACGATGGTTAAAACACTACATGCATAGTGCATACTACTTTGAAGCAGTTCATGCCCTAAAGCCTACCTCACTAAGGGGCATATCAACAAGGGCTTTATCTCTGCTTTTTTGGCTTTAAAAGCCAAAAAAGGAGAGATAAAACTAGCGCCCTATCAACAACAGGGTGCTAACATGAAAATTTGCATGTTAGCACCCTTTTACTCTACGCTTCCCCTTGCATCTCTAATGAGATGCAAAGGGGGCGTTCCAGAGTAAAATAATAGGAGAAATGTCGCTAAGCGACATTTCTCCTATTATCAAGAATGTCGCTAACCCTGTTAGAGACAAAAAAAGCAGCGCTAACCGCGGTTAACTCTGCTTTTTTACATCTGATATTTTTCTGACTTAGCCATAATATCCTATGGAAGGAGGATATCATGGCTAAGTTTGCCTGTCCCTATCAACAAGGTAACGTGAGATTATCGCTGGGTTTCCAGCGATAATCTTACGTTAGCCTGTTAGCGTGAGGATTTTTATCGCTATTGAGATAAGCGTTGCTAATAGCACGCTATCTCAGCGATAAAAATTCACGTTAGCCGGCGATAATTATCCTAGCACTAAGTGCGCTTAGAGATAAGTATCGCTGGTTGTTGTTGATATGCCCCTAAAACACTACATGCTAACTGACTAAATGATTACAGTACTATAAGGAGACACACTGGGTGAGTGACAGGGTGTTTGCTAGAAGTGTATGAATACTAACTAGGGAATTGAAGGTGTGAAACACAACTGTGTAGGTGATTAGAGGATTGCATCCATACTGGATAGGCATTTAAAGCAGTCCATGTGCTAAGGCCTGGCTCACTGCATGACTACTTGGGTACTAACTGACTGATTAGAGTACAGCAAGGAGAGTGCCTAGGTGAATTTATAAGTGGTAGACTTTTCGCACAGGGAATGGATTAGTACTTGGTACTGAATGGTCACTAGAGGAGTGCAAAGGCAGTGACAGGATGTTTGCTGAACTGTATGGATACTGACTAGGAAATTGAAAGTGTGAAAGACAAGTGACTGCATACATAGTGGATAGGGGTTTGAAGCAGTCCATGTGCTAAGGCCTGGCTCAGTGCATGAATACTTAGGCACTGACTGAATGATTAGAGTACTGCAAAGATAGTATCTTGGTGAATTTATAAGTGTTTGAGTTTTCGCACAGTGAATGGATTAGTTAATGATGCTGAGTGGGTCACTAGAGGACTGCAAAGGGAGGGACAGGGTGTTTCCTGGAAGTGTATGGATAGTGACTAGGGAATTGAAGGTGTGAAAGACAATTGTGTAGGTGGTTAGAGGACTGCATGCATAGTGGATAGGGGTTTGAAGCAGTCCATATGCTAAGGCCTGGGTCACTGGATGAGTACTTGGGTACTGACTGAATGATTAGAATACTGCAAGGAGAGTGCCTGGGTGAATTAATTAGGGTTTGGGTTTTGGCGCAGTGAATGGATTAGTACATGATGCTTAATAGGTCACTAGAGGAGTGCAAGGGGAGTGACAAGGTGTTTGCTTGAAATGTATGGATACTGACTGGGGAATTGAAGGTGTGAAAGACAAGTGTGTAGGTGGTTAAAGGACTGCATGCATAGTGGATAGGGGTTTGAAGAAGTCTATGTGCTAAGGCCTGGCTCAGTGCATGAATACTTAGGCAGTGACTGAATCATTAGAGTACTGGAAAGAGAGTGTCTTGGTGAATTTATAAGTGTTTGGGTTTTGGCACAGTGAATGGATTAGTACATGGTGTTGAATGGGTCACTAGAGGACTGCAAAGGGAGTGACAGGGTGTTTCCTGGAAGTGTATGGATACTGACTAGGGTATTGAAGGTGTAAAAGACAAGTGTATAGTATGTTAGAACACTACATGCATACTGCATAGACATTTGAAGCAGTCTATTTGGTACTTAGAAACTGACTAAATCATCAGACTACTTCTAGGACAGTGCTTGGGTAAAACTTTTAAATTGTCAGTTCTGCCATAGTGAAGAGAATAGTACATGGTACTGCACCTTAGTGTCAAACCCTGACTCATTTTATCAATGCATAAACAAAGACTAGCTTCTGATGCTACTAAAACTTAACAACATGACAGGTTTTAAAACAGTTATCTGTCAGCAAATACACGATGTCACCAAATGCTTCTCCCACAATCCTTACCCAAATGCACACAGACTCACAGTGTGATTTTAGACAAGCAACACTATCCTAGGAGTTTACCAAAATTCATTCACTAGTCTAGAAGAGTTAATGGTACTGCACACAATCTACATATTTAAGTACAGCACATTAGTGTCAAAGCATGACTCATTTAATCAACGCATAACCAAAGACTGGATTCTAATGCTACTGAAACTTCACAACATGACAGGTTTTAAAACAGTTATCTGTCAGCAAATACATGATGTTACCAAATGCTTCTCTCAGAGTGATCCCAAATACACACTAACTCACAGTGTGATTCTAGACAAGCACCACTATCCCTAGGAGTTTACCAAAACTCATTCACTACAGTGCAAGTGGTAAGGGAACTGTACACTATCTACATATTTCAGGACTGCACTTTTCTGTCAAAGCCTGACTCATTTAATCAAAGCATAAGCCATAACTGTCTTCTAATGCTACTAAAACTTCACAACATGAGAGGTTGAAACAGTTATCTGCCAGCAAAATACACGATGTTACCAAATGCTTCTCTCACAGTGGTTCCCAAATACACACTAACTCACAGTGTGATTCTAGACAAGCACCACTATCCCTAGGAGTTTACCAAAACTCATTCACTACAGTGCAAGTGGTAAGGGAACTGCACACAATCTACATATTTCAGGACTGCACTTTTGAGTCAAAGCCTGACTCATTTAATCAAAGCATAAGCAACAACTGCCTTCTAATGCTGCTAAAACTTGACAACACGACTGGTTTTAAAACATTTATCTGTCAGCAAATACACAATGTTACCAAATGCTTCTCTCACAGTGGTTCCCAAATGCACACATACTCACTGTGTGATTCTAGACAAACAACACTATACCTTGCACTATACCAAAACACAATTTCTTCATTTAGAAGAAGAACTAAATTTTGGTATAGAAACATAACATAACTCATTTCACAAATTCATAAACAATGACTGGTTTCTAATTCTACCAAAATATAAAAACAGCACAGTTATCTGTCTGCAAACACATGAAAACCACAAATGCTTATCACAGAATGGTTTCTACATGCACACACACTGTCAATAAGATTGTAGAGAAAAAAAAGTACTCCCTACACTTTAGCAGGAGAAATACATTAGTCTGATTAAAATCAAAATAGTCTACATACATCCCCTCACAATTAAATAACTTATCTTTCAAGTTGTTTTGTAGATTAAGAAGTATATCAGTCACTCACCATATTTTCTTTTACAGAATCACTGCACTGTGCACCTCTCAGCAAAAACAAAGAATGGACAAGTTTCCCTTTCATTTTCCACACATATACATGTAAACATCAAATCACAATCCTTCACACATAAACTCAAAAGCAAACACACATTTCTATTGGTTAAACATTTCAACCCTTTCCAACTGAAATACATTTCAACCCTTCCCCCAATCTACCTTTTGCCTGTTACCATAGAAACAGGTCATGGAACACTGCACTGAGCACACAGGTCAGACGTTCAGCACACAATGTTGCTAAACAAGAGAGGAAGTGTGCTTCACTTTTCAACATATCAGCTAATCATATATAATGTTCCTTACAATCTGTTTTTGTTAACCAATAAGAATCATACCTTTAAAAAGCAGAAATATACACCCTACCTTTCATTGCACAAAGTAGTCATACAACCAATGATTTCTTGTCTTTTTAAAAAAAAAAAATTCCGTTGATCTGCGCACCCAACGCGATAGGATGCGCGTACCGTGCGCGCATTTCGACGTTTTTTTTTAAAAAAAGGGGGCCCCCTAAGCACCTCTAGAGGGTCAGAGTATTTCCACTCTGCCCCCTTTATATGTTTTACACACTTATTCCCCTTGCTTCTTCAGCCTCGCTTCTACCGAGGCAGAAAATGGCTGCCAACAGTTCCTGGTTTCGAATGTAGGGAGACACTCGACAGCCAATTAGCAATCAGCACGTGATCGGGAGGGTGCGTGCTCGGTTCGGGGAGGGTGCGTACACGGTGCGGGTAGGGTCCGCGGATCCTCCCCGGCTAAAGATTGTTTGTACATTTAACTCTAATTTTCTCAGGAACTACTGAACGGATTCACACCATTTATGCAAAAGGCACGAGTCTGAACTGAGGACTACCTCTTTGCCAAATTTGGTGTCATTCCAATCAGCGGTTCGGGCTGTAGCTGCGACAACAGATCCATGGGAAATTGCATGGGGAAAATGCGTTTTGGGACCCCCCTTTTTTCTCGGCCCCCGCTTGACGAATCACCACGAAACTTTCAGAGTAAGAGCGGAGCGGAGCTCGCCAAAAGTTTGGAAAATTTCGCGAGGATTCGTCAACCGGCGCCAGATTTATTGGGAATAGAATGTTGCGGATTTCCTATGGAAAATAGGTCCTAACTATAACTACCTACTGGCAACCGCCAGTAGATAATATATATATATATATATATATATATATTACCTACTGGCGGTCGCCAGTAGGTAGTTATAGTTAGGACCACGTTTCCATAGGAAATCCGCAACATTCTATTTTGAATAACTTTGGCACCGGTTGACGAATCCTCGCGACTTTTTCAAAATAGGTGGGGCGCTACGCTCCGCTCCTACCCTGAAAGTCTCGGGGGGATTCGTCAAGCGGGGGCTGAGATAAAAGGGGGGTCCCAAAACGCGTTTTTCCCATGCATTTTTCCATAGGACCTTTAGACACAGCTACAGCCCGAACGGCTGAACAGAATTACTTGAAATTTGGCAGAGAGGTAGTCCTCAGGTCAAGGAAGTGCCTTTTGTAGGTTTGGTGTAAATCTGTTCAGTAGATCCTGAGAAAATAGCATTTAAAAGCATATATATATGTGGGCGGAGCCTAACCACACATCTCATCCTGAGATCTGATTGGCTGTCAGCACTTCATCCAAGAAGTGTTGGCAGCCATCTTGTGACCAATATACATGATAGCACCTCATTAAAAAGCATTGCAGTTAATAGAAGGTTTTAAGACTTTAGTTACATTATAAATCATTTGTTGATGGTACCATACTCATTTTAGGAATTGTGGTATGTTCTAAGGTGATTTCACCATGTGAAAAAGCCTTCTGCTGGGATATCATGATTGAGAGAAAAATATTTTCTCATGCTTTTACCACAGAGGTTTGGAAGGTGATCTATAGGCTAAACTGAGAGCTTATTTTCTGTAAATTCACATTATCTTTCTCAGTCATGTGAGAATGAAGTCTGACATTCTCAGTAAAACATGTACATCCAACAAGGGCAGAGACTGTCAGTTGATTCCTTTGTGTTCTACTGCAGCTTCCCAGAGTGTTCCAAAGAACTACTAGAGCGCTAACAGTCCTACTTATGATAAACGTATGGCACACCTGAAGCCATCTTGCTTGGATTAAAGTGGTAACTCTTAAAACATTTAATTTAAAAAGGAACAAAATGAGGGGGTTCATTTTTCAATAAAAAGTATGATTAGTGCTGCAGAAAGAAAAATTAGGGCACATTTTGAGTGACTTCTCAAATCCTCTTCTATTTCATTAAAAAATTCTGACATGCAGACTGAAACATGCACTTTCAATACCAGCAGCAGTTTTCCCTGGTGAGCAGTAGCTTTACTACAGTGATCTAATGAGCAAAAAGAGTGCTAACATTCTGAATTTATGGCAAATGTGTGACACATCTGAATGCCTTCTTGATGGAATCAAAGTAAAAAACTGAAAGTATTTCCTACTGAGGAGACTGCAGTAAATGAGGAAATTAGGAAACTTCATAACAAATAAGTCTCCCAAGATGGCCACCAAAGACAAAAGAGCCCAAATGTAGCCCAAATATCACCCAGATGTAGCCCAAGTATAGCCCAATGACAGAATGTCCCAGAATGTTCTTAAAAACAACTAGAGCGCTTACTGTCTTCATTATGACAAAAGTATGGCACACCTGAAGCCATCTTGATTGGAATAAACTGGTAACACTTAAAACATTTAATTTAAAAAGGAACACAATGAGGAGGTTCATTTTGCCATAGAAATTATGATTAATGCTGAAGAAAGAAAATGAGGGCACATTTTGAGTGACTTCTCAAATCCTCTTCTATTTCATTAAAAAATTCTGACATGCAGACTGAAACATGCACTTTTAATACCAGGAGCAGACTTCCATGGTGCAGTAGTTTTACTACAGTGATCTAATGAGCAACTAGAGTGCTAACATTCAGAATTTATGGCAAATGTGTGACATATCTGAATACCTTCATGATGGAATCAAAGTAAAAAACTGAAAGCATTTCCTACTGAGGAGACTGCAGTACATGAGGAAATTAGGAAACTTCATAACAAATAAATCTCCCAAGATGGCCACCGGAGACAAAAGAGCCCAAATGTAGCCCAAAATCACCCAGATGTAGCCCAAATATAGCCCAATGACAGAAGTGTGCAAAACACTTATTATTTTGTGTTTTTGCAGTGTTATATAGTGCAGACTTGTCAGGTATTGGAGTGCTTTACATGAGCATTGGGTACATCACACAAGAACACATTCATTTTGGTTGTAGACATGGGGAGACTAAGTAATTTGACCAGAATCACAGAATGTCGAGCTGAAGCAGAAACTTCAACCTGGTTCCCCAGTTGCAAAGTCTGCAGTTCTGGAAGTAACACCACATCATCTCCCTTAAGTGCAACATTTAATCAAGTGGTCAACTGGATAAAAAAACATAAAGATAACAAATAATTTAAAAGTGCTTTGTCGCTATTTGAAAACTCAGAAAATATGTCCTTATTTTAGCCTTTTAGAGCACTAACCATAATTTTGATGCCAATAAGACCCTCTCATATATGTAATTTCTAAAGGAAATGCTCTAGGTATTACAGTTTTGATTACATCAAGATGATGTCAGGCGTTCCACACTTTTGTAATAAATATAGAATGTTAGCAATCTAGTTGTTCATTAGGATACTGTTGAGAGGCAGAGGCCAGGGGCACGGACTCTGAAAATTGAAGGCAGGTAGGAGGGTGCAAAGGCAACAATTTAACCACACTGAGCAGGCAGGAAGGGCCGTGGAAGCACAAAAGACTATGGAGGGCAGTGGAAAGGGGGGCAGGGGCAACAAACCAACAATACAGGACTTGCAAGAGAGGCTGTTGGAGGCAAGATCTATTACGGGTCAAGGAAGCTAGGGGCGGTCCCCAGATCCCCGGGAGCCACCACAGAACTGAGCAGGAGAGTGAGTCAGGGACAAAAGGGGCACCTTAATTTGAGCCGGGGTGCCTAGGAACGCTTGCTCCAAAAATGAAGAAAACAGACATATGAGACATGGAATTGGAGGCAGAATACAATGGCAGTTTAATGAGAAGATGCAACTTCAAAGAAACCGCAGAATAGAGACATAAAGTACAAAATACAGAATCCAGATAATCATACAGCTGTCATGATATTCTCTGTATCTCAATTATTGTACTGACAGAGAGAGAGAGAAAACACATCTATAAATGCATCATGAGAAACAAGTTACACCAAGGAAAATGTTACCTAGGAACACTCACGTTTACTCTTAGAGCAAGCATTCCTGCAATTACAATACAAAATCTTTTAAATGCAAAAGTAAAGAGAACAATGGTTAAACATAACATGACATTTCATATAGGTAAAATAGAATAAGATACTTCAAGCAAAGCAAAGCAAGACATTTTAAGCAAAGGAAGACAAGAGCTCCCAGCTCTTGGGGAAAACCTGCACTGTCTGTTAACCTACATACAGACGGCGAGGTAGTCCGTCGATATCTGTGGGTGCTCCCTTTTTATATCATTTTGTGGGCTCCTTTGCACGCTACATCTACCTACGTATGCTACCCAAAAGCTTCGTCTGCAGATTTTACCAGACATTTCGTCATTTACCCACTTAATGCTGACAATGGACTGGGTGAAAAGGTCAGTCTCTCAGGCCAATCGCTTATCGTAAGTTCCATAGAGCAAGCAGAAAATAATGGGTATTGTATGGGAATTCAATATATTCATGTATAAAATCTCCTCAGTTCTCCTAACTTGACGCTCTGCGGTTGCCACTTCCTTAAAAGCGGGAAACCTGCCCAGGAAGCAAGTACCAGTCCAGGATGCAGCCTACTGTATGTCGACAGCTTCAGGGGGATGTTGAACTTTGATACCGAGCACGGAGCACTCGGGTAGGGTGGGGGCTACTGGTTTGGAGCAGAAGGCCTCGCAGACCTGCCTTCAGACTGCTATACACTAAAATTGCAGAGCTATGGTCAATTTAACAAAGAGGCCTACATATTGAACAGAAGGGCCTACACAGGGGTTTTATACTGGCTGAGTGGTAAGGATGTCTCAGGATAATTATATAGCAACACAGGACCCGCTGGTCAATTTAATACGGCCTACAAATGCAGCTGGCAGGGCAAGGACAAGGGTCTCATACTTCAGGTGTGGACAGAACGGGCCAGGGGCCCCCTGTGATACAAAATCTACCCTCCTTCAAGCTTGTGGCAATGTAATAGACCATTGTGGGCAGAAGGAAGAGGCAATGGTAGTACAACCATACATGCCAACAGACCCGATTCAGCCAGGAAACGTCCAATGTTTTTAAGCTCAAATGGGCTTTATTTGATCTGTCTCCTGTCTACAATATCCTCTTTTTCAATGTAACTCAAAGGGGAAAATCAATACCCCAGTTTTTTTTCAAAATCTCCCTCTTACCAAGTTCAAAATGTTCGCAAGTATGGTACATTGGATCATGGAAGGAAATGGGATAGGGACATGGACTTGGATAACAGAGGACAGGAGGGACATGGAGAGGTGCACCAAACTGACCCTGCAGGGCAGGCATCAGGGTTTGCAGCAGCACAATACACCACACAGGGCATGCAGGACGGGAGTGCAGCACAACAATCCATAGAAAGCAAGAGGGAGGGGACTGGACCATGCACATGGACAACAGAGAACAGAGGGGCAAGAGGCAATGGTAGCTAGCTGACCATAATGGACAGACAGGAGAGAAAGCTGCAGCATAACAGACCATAAAGGGCAGGAGGGACGGATCAGGGGCATTACAATGGAACAGACAAGCCAGGAGGGAGGGAGTAGGGCTGGGGGCAAGGGGGCAGGGCAGGAGCAGCAAGATAGCCATGGAGGTCAGGCAGGATGGGCACTAGAAGCAAGACACACCATGAAGAGCAACAGTGAGACTGTGATGGCATACACACAGACCATGGAGGGAAGGTGGGAGGGGGTCAGGGGCAGCTAACTGACCACACAGGGAAGGTGGGAGGGGCCATGGCAGCACAGAAGACCATGCATGGCAAGTGGGAGGGTTAGTGGCAGCACAATGGCTATGATGGGCAAGAAGGAGGGTGGAGGGGCATGCACAAAGGACGATGGAGGATAGAAGGGAGGGTCAGGACCTGTGCACAGACAAGAAAGTTCAGGGGAAGGGACCTCACAACAGACCACACGGGGCAGGCAGGAGGAGCAGCTGCAGCACAACAGACCAGGGAGGGCAGAAGGGTGTGGCAGTACAATGGACCATGTAGGACAGGAGGAAGAGGATAGGGGCATGGCATGTGGACAGGCAGGGTGGAGGTGGCAGGGACAGGTTACAGTCATCTGACAATGCTAGGCAGGTGGGAGGGGAGTGGCAGCTCAACAGAACACTCAGAGTAGATAGGAGTGGCAGGTCCATGGGACATGGTGGGCAAAAAGGATGGAGCAGGGGCATGCACAAAGACATCGGAGGGCAGGGGGAAGGAGAATAGGGGCAGCAAGCTAAGCACATAGTTTAAGCAGGAGGTCAATGATGGGGCATAGAATTGGGCAATGGAGGGCAGGAGGAGTGGACTGGTACATCATACTGAGGGCAGTGGCAGCACATCAGACCATGCATGGCAGGAGGGAGGAGGCTAGTCCATGGATTCACACAACAGAGGATAGGGAGGAAGGGGATGGGGCAGCAAGCTAACTGTTCAGAGAAGGCGGGTATTAGGAACTTTATTGTTTTTAAAACATTGTGTCTGTGCGAACTACTTAAAATATGAACAAGTATGCAGCATAATCTCACTTTTATTCAGGAAGAAGAGGACGTTTGTGACTGTGACTCCGGGCTCACTTGGCAGAAACACCCCCTGACCCTCCACCCCCTATCGCAAAATGTAATGCCCGTGAAAAGGGTAGGTGAACACAGTGTTATATAGAACATAGTCCTGAGAGCACGATTGAAAATGAAAACTAGATATAGTGTATGGTATAAACTATGCACCAAAAAGTGTGATATAAGATGAACCGGGCGTGAAATATAATATGCAATACATTGTGCGCAATGACAGATTCATTGGAGAGCGCGAGATAGCACAGGCACTAGCGCGTGCTATGCGATATGCGCCTTGGAGTGTAATATGCACAGGGCAGTGTTGTGTAACCTAACTAGTCTCTAAAGTTGTAATATAAAATATGTGCTGGGGAGTGTAAGGTTGCATATGCACTGTGACAAAGATATGGATCCCAGATTGTAATATGTATGGCATAGCACTGTGCGTTATAACATAGGCATCGAGAAAGGCACGTTAGATGGGGCAATATAACCCGTGTGAAGACAAGTGTGGCATGACATATTCACGGGGTGGTGTTACAGTGCACATGGGCTAGAGAGTGTCATAGCATATGCACTAGCTAGTGGAATACAACACAGAGGTGTGTGGCACACGGCAGGCAATGGTGGGTGTAACACAGCATTGGGCTCTGTCAGGAGCGCGCTGTGACTCTCAAGTGATGTTCGTCCCCTTTCCAGAGAGTAAAATAAAAAGTATTACACATCCGGCAGTGGATGTGTGTTTTATTAACCGAGAGGGGGGTTTCTTGCATAGTTTTGGTCGAATTTTTGCCGAATCCCCTTTGAATGGCTTGGTGTGCATGTGTATTAAATGTGCCCGTCAATAGCTACCCATGTTTGTATAAATAAACGACAAGGGTGTCTACGGGGATTAGGCACGGTAGGGCATCAGACATGTCAGAGCTTCACTAGTGGTGTAAATACATTCCACGTGGATTCATTGCATGCATAGTCGCCTTTTAATGAATATCACGCAAATCGTCATGGTGATAGGTACGTACGGTTTGTCCAGCATGTCCTAGGTGTGTCTATAAATATATATTTTTTAAAAATAATAAACAGTGGCCGGCCCTGGGGATTGGGGTCAAAAAAATATAATTAGGAGACTGGCCCTGGGGGATGGGGTCATCAGGGCCAATAAATTAGAATAGGAAGGGGAACCAAACAGCCCCCCTTCTTAAAAAACTAAAATAAATAAAAGACTGGCATCGTGCCGGAGGCCATGCCCCCTCCGTGCAGCACTCTGCAAACGCGCTCCCAACAGGTATCTCCAGTATGCGCCAGGGAGCTGCGCTGCAGCCAGGTGTTCTGAGGCCAAGCCCCTTTTTACACCTCTCTGCAACGCAGCTCTGTGGCGCTTACTGGAGGTACCTAGTGGTCTAGTTTGACCCTAGGGACCCTTAGGATTCAAGGGGACTTAATCTCTCAACTTAGAACAGCCACAGGGCGCGTTTACACAGTGGTGAAGGGAGGGGACGGGGCCTGAGGTGACGTGTGCAAACACGCACTATGGCACGTTTTAAATTGGGGATATAATTTCCCTTCAATACTGAGGGCCCCTGGGGGCTAACTAGCCCACCAAGTGCTTCCAGTAAGCGCCACTGAGCTGCATTGCAGAGAGGTGGTCCAGGCCGTGCCACTTTTTACACCTCTCTGCAACGCAGCTCTGTGGCACTTACTGGAGGTACCTAGTGGGCTAGTTGGACCCCAGGGACCCTCAGGATTCAAATGAACTTAATCTCCCAACTAAAAATGGACACAGGGCGTGTTTACACAGTGGTGAAGGGAGGGGACGGGGCCTGAGTAAACGTGTGCAAAAACGCCCTGTGGCCTGTTTTAAGAGGTAGTTTTAATCCCCATGCCCTCTTATATACTAGGGGCTTACAGAGGAGGTCATGCTAATCACAGGGGGACCCCAACGCATAATGTTCCCTAGTGTATGTAGGTGTTTTCACTGTATTCTAAGTGTCTTTTAACATAGCACTGGCTCTAGGACTGGTTAGTCAGGCTCAGTTACCACCAGTATCCGTCTGAAAAAGTTGAGGGTACAGGATGATTTTGCAACAAGGCTTCTTTCTGCTCTTCTTTTTGTTCTTTCTGCACGTTATCCTTCTTCCTGCACTTATCTTCGTATTTGAGGACTTCTGTTGCTTCTTTCTGCACTTCTTTTGTTTCTTTCTGTGCATTTTTTCTTCTTTCTTCACATGTCCTATCTCTGTAGGCATAGTTAGAAATTAGCATTTAAAAAACCTTTGAAATTCACAGAAAAAACCATAGGTTTCAGGCACGTTATAGTTAGGAATTAGCATTTAAAAAACCTCAGAAATTCACTGAAAAAACCATAGGTTTCAGGGGTGTTATAGTTAGCTGGACTTTTCACTTGTACAAAACCATTGAAATTCCCCCGTTATAGTTAGTTCAGCTAACTATAACTCGGGCGCCCGCAATGCACTGCTGATGACGTCACATATTACATCACTCATGACATGGTCAGTGACATCACTCATGACATCACTGATGACATCTCAAATGACATCACTGATGACATCACTGATGACATCATCCTTGTGATAGAGTGGCAGACCTCCTCTCACCCTAATATAACCTTTGATACACACATTCAAAAATAGAGACTAAACTTTTCAAAACAATGGACATACCAATACCAGTTACAACAACCTCTTCAGTAATTCTAAGATCCACATACACATCCACTCATTCACCAACAGTCCTATACAGTCACTCATACATGTACTCACTCATCATATGTACTCATACACCTATACATCCTGTTACACAATGCCACTCATCCATAGAGTTACTCACACACATAGTCACTCATGCTAATAAAGAATCAAACATACATTTACTTGCATATACAGTTATACACACACCACCATACTTACTTCTACGGAAACTTACACATACTTAGTCTTTTAAACAATCACTTATAGAAACACATACTTATTCATACAGGAACTCTTTCAATCTCTCACTCTCACATATACTCACATATATACACCAATAGTCACATATACTAGTTTAAAACATATGTAGTTACTCATAAAGACACTATTGAGACAGTCATTCACTCACTAACACACCCATACACACACTCATCCACCCATACAGTCCTGCACACATGCTGTGTTCAACACATACAAACAGTGAGTCACTCATTCATGCACCTATGCACTACGTAATACCCCCCACCGAACCATGCAGACACTCAGACTGATACTCAAAAAACCAACTAATAACCTATATAGACACCCATGTAGCTACTCACCAACCCATGCAGCCACTTATACACAAAGTGAGAGACTGATACAGATATTTACATATTTAAACATTACTCACTAAGCCATGTATTCACTATGATACACTTAATCAGTCAGTTACACAATCAATTTTTCAAAAACAAATCATCCATTTAGACACTTATATACCCATTTATTCTTCCATCGACCTTGAGATATACATATATAAAACATATTTAATTTTCAGAAAAACACACATTCACTGGATGATGTCATCAGTGATGTCATCAGTGATGTCATTTGAGATGTCATCAGTGATGTCATGAGTGATGTCACTGACCATGTCATGAGTGATGTAATATGTGACGTCATCAGCAGTGCATTGCGGGCGCCCGAGTTATAGTTAGCTGAACTAACTATAACGGGGGAATTTCAATGGTTTTGTACAAGTGAAAAGTCCAGCTAACTATAACACCCCTGAAACCTATGGTTTTTTCAGTGAATATATATATAGATATATATATATATATATATATATATATATATATATATATATATATATATATATATATATATATATATACAAATTCACTTAAAAAACCATAGGTTTCACACATGTTATAGTTAGCTGGACATTTCACTCGTAAAAAACCAATGAAATTGCCCCGTTATAGTTACTGCAGGCAACTATAACTCACACGACCGCAATCCTCTGCTGATGACGTCAGATATTACATCACTGTATTTAGACACTTATTTACCCATGTCTTCTTCCATTAATCTTTAGCTATACATATATTACAAATATTTATTTTTCAGAAAGACACATATGTCATCAGTGATGTAATATCTGACGTCATCAGCAGAGGATTGCGGTCGCGTGAGTTATAGTTGCCTGCAGTAACTATAACGGGGGAATTTCATTGGTTTTTTACGAGTAAAATGTCCAGCTAACTATAACATGTGTGAAACCTATGGTTTTTTAAGTGAATTTGTACGTTTTTTTAAATGCTAAGTTATGTTTTTTAAATGTTTTTCAGGTTTTTCAAACAAAACACATTTTTTTTTTTTACAGCGCGAGGTGCGCGCACCCTGCACGCAAGGTGCGCTTCGCGCACCGTGCGCGCTCTGTGTGCTCTCGGTGCGCTTCGCGCACTGAGCGCCCACGGTTCGCAGTTCGTGCCGTGCGCGCAGGGTGCGCGCACCTCGCGATTTTTTATAAAACAAAATAGTTTTTTTCTCCCTTGGGGGTCCTTCTGTGACCCCCTGACCAATGCTAGGGGGTCAGGAACTGTCCATTCTGCCCCCTTTTCACGTTCTCCACCGTTGTTTTTCACCCCCTCAGACTGCGAGAGACAAAATGGTGGCCGACACGTCCTGGTTTCGACCGATTAGAATGTTTACCGACATCTAAGAACCAATCAGAATTGCGCTCGTGCACGGCAGGGTGCACGCACAGTGCGCGCACCCTGCGCGCGTATAGATATTGATATGCTTTTAAATGCTATTTTCTCAGAAAATACTGAACAGATTTACACCAGACCTGCAGAAGGCACTTCCTTGACCTTATGGCTACCTCTCTGCCAAATTTCAAGTAATTCTGTTCAGCCGTTCGGGCTGTAGCTGTGTCTAAAGGTCCTATGGAAAAATGCATGGGGAAACCGCGTTTTGGGACCCCCCTTTTTCCCGGCCCCCGCTTGACGAATCACCCCAAGACTTTCAGGGTAGGAGCTGAACGGAGCGCCCCATTAGTTTTGAAAATTTCGCGAGGATTCGTCAAGCGGCGCCAAAGTTATTCAAAATAGAATTTTGAGATTTCCTATGGAAACTAGGTTGTAACTATAACTATCTACTGGCGACCGCCAGTAGATAATATATATATATATATATATATATATATATATATATATAAATCCACAAACGCTCCTTCTGGACCGCTAGACCCGTGAGAGGTGGCGCAAATGTCGGCGGAGCACGCCGACTCGTAATATTCCCGCAACAATCCAATAATGCGCTCTCAGTAACCAAAGAAGGCAAAATCCGGGGTAGTGCAAAAAAAGAGGTGTTTATTCCTCACAACGCATTTCAACTCGTTGAAGAGTCTTGTTCACGTAAGGAAACAATCATGGGTGACTGACGGATAAAGCTTTTCCGGG
Source organism: Triturus cristatus (assembly GCF_964204655.1). NCBI lineage: Eukaryota > Metazoa > Chordata > Amphibia > Caudata > Salamandridae > Triturus > Triturus cristatus. The sequence continues at coordinate 356,478,870 of NC_140589.1, read as the reverse complement.
GTAAACAGTAACAAAGGACAATCTTGTGGGATACATTGGTCAGGTGGTCAAAAACGGCAGACATGTTGTAGTGGCACCACAATACAGGAATATGAAGCTGTAATATGTGAGTACATACAGTATTTGAACAATGTAGGAATGAAGTAAAGGTGAATACCAACATAACTCACATTGCATGGGAGGTGCAGCACTGTGTCAGAACCTGATGAATCTACGGGCTCGTCCCCAGAGAAGTGTCACTAAATAGTGCCTTCAACCATAGCCCAAAGGCGGCCGGTATATGTGTAGCCTTGAGGAAAATATACTCACGAATGTCCCAAAGTTAAGCTGGCACGGGACTGAGTTGTGCCAAAAGTCGATACAATGTAATGGGTATCCACTGTGTCGAAGTGCCAAGGGGAGTGTGTGACAGTCTCGGGGGTGCTATACAAGTGTGATACATCAGTGAATAAGCTCAAGTGAGCAGAGGTAACAATACTCCAGACTAAGATGGCACAAATCGACAAGGGAAGTAAAGACATGAGAAGTGCTGGCAAGTGCCAGAGGACGTATGTAAACAAGTCCTTTGTAAAATGATCTCAGTCAATTAAAATCGCGAGTGACCATACCACAACCGGAGTGAGCTTCATCCCATCAAAGTGAAGTGACGGGGAAAAGGGTAGGAGGCCCGTGATGGTGCTCGTAGGTGAATGGGCTCCTTCCTTCCCTCCTGTTAAAAGGAAAGAAACAAAAAACAAATCTTAGTATCAAAACATGGCAGATATCTAAGTTGTCGACAAAACATATCTTCGTTTCTACTCAAAATGTGCATTGTATAGAGGAAGAGAACGAGGATGGCAGACTGAAAATAGAAATAAGATAAAAGATAAAAGAGGTCAACATACATATCAAAACAATAATATGCAACTGTGAACTACCGCTCAATACATCCTGGTGAGAGACAGACTAAAATTCAGCTCTGACAGACACACTGCTGTAGTAAATATGTGTGGTAACTGGAAACTGGGAGCTGTAGTCAAACAGGTACATGGTGCAAGACACAAGTTCATTTCAGATGTACTGCCAGCTCTTCATCCTGATTTAAACCCCCAGGCTGCTTGGTCTGAAAATCCACGATGTATCTGGATTCTCTCTGTCTCAGTTTCAAGACCCTGTCACCACCTCTGGGGTTATTCGGGATTTGTTCTAAAATAAAAAATCTCAGGAGACCTGGATTGGAGAAATGCCTCTCAGTGAAGTGGCGAGCCACAGCGTATTTCTCATCTCCATGGGAGATGGCACGGTAGTGTTCTAGTATCCGTTTTTTCACCATAAGGGTTGTGCTGCCAATGTACCATAATCGGCAGGGACACTCGATCACGTAAATCACGAAAGTGGAACTACACGTGAGAAATTGTGTAATTTCCTTGTAGACCCCATTGCAGCTGACCTTTTTACACAGATAGCTATTTCTGCAGGCCTTACAGTGCCCACATGGATAGAAGCCCTGTAGACCATGTTCCTGCCTTTGGGGGTACCTGGTGACATCATTGTGTAGGAGTTGATCCCTGAAATTCCTCCCCTTTCTGTACGTGATACTGGGTCTCTTGGAGATGAATTCCCCAATGATCGTGTCAGCCTTGAGGATGTCCCAGTTTTTGTTGAGGATGCCCTGTATCTTGTGGGAGTCAGCACTGTATGTAAGGATGATCCTGGTCTCCTTGTCCTCTAAGGGCAAGGTGGGGGTTGTGTTGGAAAGAATGGTATCTCTATTGACCTTGTCGGCTCTACCCTTAGCTCTGTTCAGTACCCAATTGGGGTACCCTCTGGCTCTAAAACGTTCCAACATGCGCGTGCTCTCAAGTTGATAGTCAGTTTCAGTGTTTCAGTTCCTTTTTGCTCTGAGCAGTTCACCATAAGGGATACTCCACTTAAGGGTATCCGGGTGGCTGCTCAGAGCATGTAGGATACTGTTGCCAGCAGTGATCTTCCTGTGTAAGGTGGTACATATGGCATTGTCTTTGATAGTGAGTTTGACATCAAGGTATTCAGCTGAACTCTCACTGATGGTACTGGTGAGGATGATATTGTACATGTTGGTGTTGAGAAGTGTGATAAACTCCCGGGCTTCCGCCTCGGTGCCCTTCCAGATGAGAAACAAATCGTCTATGTATCTAAGCCACATCACTGTCTGTTCTAGATAATGTTTGCAGGTGGGGTTGGCGAAAATCTCCTCCTCCCACTGGCCCATAAACAGATTCGCGAAAGATGGCGCGAAACACGAACCCATCGCGGTACCCGTAGTTTGCCTGTACAGGGTACCGTCAAAAAGGAAAATGTTGTTAGATAGGCAAAATTCTATCATGCCTAAGATCATCATGTTATGCTCCCTGTAATGTAAGGGCCTAGTGTTCAAGAAGTGTTCACAGGCCTCGAGGCCTTGTCTGTGGTCAATGATAGTATAGAGCGATTGCACATCTAGAGTAATCAGCAAACATTTATCAACAAGTTGTAGATTGTTGATTTTACCAAGGAAGTCTTTCGTGTCCTTGACATAACTGGGCAGACTGGTGACAAAGTCCCTTAAAAAATGATCGACATATTTCGATATGTGCTCAGTAACACAACCCCTAAATGACACAATGGGTCGCCATGGTGGTCTGGAGTGGCTTTTGTGTACCTTGGGTATCAGGTATAGAACAGGTAGAATGGGGTGGTCGTTCTTCAGGAAACAATACTCATCCCACTCTAAAATGCCTTTGTCTCGCCAGGTAGTAAGCATCTCCCAGATGGTAGTGATGCTCTTGCTGTATGTGCCGGTGTCAATGGGTGTGTAATATCTGGTGTCTGATAATTGTCTAAGTGCCTCAGCTATGTAATCCTCCCTGTCCATAATCACCACATTACCACCCTTGTCAGCTGGGCGTATAATAATACTTGTATCATCTCCCAGTGATTTGAGTAGTGTTCTCTGTTGGACTGATAAATTGGGTGTGTGGTGACAGTTCTTCTTGTGTCTGTATGTGCTCAAGGACTTACTGACAACATCTTGAAAGGTATCGATGTTGTCGTGCGGCAGCATGGGCAGGAAGGTGGACTTGGGCTTAAAACCTGAGTGCCCAGAGGAGTCTGTGATGATATTCATATCCTCCAGAATTTGTGTGGTAGTTAGTCTGCCCCCAGTAGGTATGTGGTCATGTAGGTGTTGTTGGTTAATGTTGGTGTCGACATTGCTGTCAGTACCCTGATCCAAATCCAACATGGTGATCAGAGTATCAATATCTCCAACAACCATGTTGTCACTGTATATGGGTGTCTCCCTAATGCATTTACTCGTGTGTTCTAATCTCTTGAGTTTATGCCATTTTTTCAGTTTTAGCTTTCTAGAAAATTTGAATAGATCAATCCTAGTGCCTGCATAATCAAATTGTTTGGAAGGGCAAAACGAGAGTCCCAAACACAAAGTGAGTTTCTCAGTTTCAGATAAAGGTCTCTTGGAGAGATTTATGATAGTTTTATTCACCATGTCGGGATCCATTAATACATCTTCCTTGGGCGTGATCTTCTGCTTCCCATTGCGCCCCTTGCCCTGCCTCTTCCTCCATCGTTGGAATGTCCTGAGTCTTCTATTCCTCCGTCTGCGTTTCCTCTGCCGCGGCCTCGGCCCTGTCCCCGGCCCCTCTGACGTCGTGTTGTCATCATTGTAGTGTTCTGTATAGTCCTCAGGCTTCGCCGGATGTGTTGGTATTCCTCTAAAAAATTAATTTGTCTAGAGGGTTGATTGGTAGGGATATTGGTATCCACAGAGACATCAAATTCTGTGTCACTGGTCAGTGAGGTGGTAGGTGCTGGTGTGGAAATACAAGAGATTCTGGCGGAACTGAATAGAGCAATGGATACAGGCAAACTCGAGGCCACAATGAATACTATAAAGGAACGCCTCAAGAAATATGAAGAGGACATTAAAGCTCGCAAAGAGAGGAAACTCGATCGAGACTACAGGGACTACGAGTGTGGCAGGATCCTAACGTTCAGCCGTAAATATGACCACTTGTATAATTCAGAAACAACCAAACTGGCAACCACTGACATCCAGTGCGAAACACCAGCACCTACCACCTCACTGACCAGTGACACAGAATCGGATGTCTCTGTGGATACCAATATCCCTACCAATCAACCCTCTAGACAAATTAATTTTTTAGAGGAATACCAACACATCCGACGAAGCCAGAGGACTATACAGAACACTACAATGATGACAACACGACGTCAGAGGGGCCGGGGACAGGGCCGAGGCCGCGGCAGAGGAAACGCCGACGGAGGAATAGAAGACTCAGGACATTCCAACGATGGAGGAAGAGGCAGGGCAAGGGGCGCAATGGGAAGCAGAAGATCACGCCCAAGGAAGATGTATTAATGGATCCAGACATGGTGAATAAAACTATCATAAATCTCTCCAAGAGACCTTTATCTGAAACTGAGAAACTCACTTTGTGTTTGGGACTCTCGTTTTGCCCTTCCAAACAATTTGATTATGCAGGCACTAGGATTGATCTATTCAAATTTTCTAGAAAGCTAAAACTGAAAAAATGGCATAAACTCAAGAGATTAGAACACACGAGTAAATGCATTAGGGAGACACCCATATACAGTGACAACACGGTTGTTGGAGATATTGATACTCTGATCACCATGTTGGATTTGGATCAGGGTACTGACAGCAATGTCGACACCAACATTAACCAACAACACCTACATGACCACATACCTACTGGGGGCAGACTAACTACCACACAAATTCTGGAGGATATGAATATCATCACAGACTCCTCTGGGCACTCAGGTTTTAAGCCCAAGTCCTCCTTCCTGCCCATGCTGCCGCACGACAACATCGATACCTTTCAAGATGTTGTCAGTAAGTCCTTGAGCACATACAGACACAAGAAGAACTGTCACCACACACCCAATTTATCAGTCCAACAGAGAACACTACTCAAATCACTGGGAGATGATACAAGTATTATTATACGCCCAGCTGACAAGGGTGGTAATGTGGTGATTATGGACAGGGAGGATTACATAGCTGAGGCACTTAGACAATTATCAGACACCAGATATTACACACCCATTGACACCGGCACATACAGCAAGAGCATCACTACCATCTGGGAGATGCTTACTACCTGGCGAGACAAAGGCATTTTAGAGTGGGATGAGTATTGTTTCCTGAAGAACGACCACCCCATTCTACCTGTTCTATACCTGCTACCCAAGGTACACAAAAGCCACTCCAGACCACCAGGGCGACCCATTGTGTCATCTAGGGGTTGTGTTACTGAGCAAATATCGAAATATGTCGATCATTTTTTAAGGGACTTTGTCACCAGTCTGCCCAGTTATGTCAAGGACACGAAAGACTTCCTTGGTAAAATCAACAATCTACAACTTGTTGATAAATGTTTGCTGATTACTCTAGATGTGCAATCGCTCTATACTATCATTGACCACAGACAAGGCCTCGAGGCCTGTGGACACTTCTTGAACACTAGGCCCTTACATTACAGGGAGCATAACAAGATGATCTTAGGCATTATAGAATTTTGCCTATCTAACAACATTTTCCTTTTTGACGGTACCCTGTACAGGCAAACTACGGGTACCGCGATGGGTTCGTGTTTCGCGCCATCTTTCGCGAATCTGTTTATGGGCCAGTGGGAGGAGGAGATTTTCGCCAACCCCACCTGCAAACATTATCTAGAGCAGACAGTGATGTGGCTTAGATACATAGACGATTTGTTTCTCATCTGGAAGGGCACTGAGGCGGAAGCCTGGGAGTTTATCACACTTCTCAACACCAACATCTACAATATCATCCTCACCAGTACCATCAGTGAGAGTTCAGCTGAATACCTTGATGTCAAACTCACTATCAAAGACAAAGCCATATGTACCACCTTACACAGGAAGATCACTGCTGGCAACAGTATCCTACATGCTCTGAGCAGCCACCCGGATACCCTTAAGTGGAGTATCCCTTATGGTGAACTGCTCAGAGCAAAAAGGAACTGTAACACTGAAACTGACTATCAACTTGAGAGCACGCGCATGTTGGAACGTTTTAGAGCCAGAGGGTACCCCAATTGGGTACTGAACAGAGCTAAGGGTAGAGCCGACAAGGTCAATAGAGATACCATTCTTTCCAACACAACCCCCACCTTGCCCTTAGAGGACAAGGAGACCAGGATCATCCTTACATACAGTGCTGACTCCCACAAGATACAGGGCATCCTCAACAAAAACTGGGACATCCTCAAGGCTGACACGATCATTGGGGAATTCATCTCCAAGAGACCCAGTATCACATACAGAAAGGGGAGGAATTTCAGGGATCAACTCCTACACAATGATGTCACCAGGTACCCCCAAAGGCAGTAACATGGTCTATAGGGCTTCTATCCATGTGGGCACTGTAAGGCCTGCAGAAATAGCTATCTGTGTAAAAAGGTCAGCTGCAATGGGGTCTACAAGGAAATTACACAATTTCTCACGTGTAGTTCCACTTTCGTGATTTACGTGATCGAGTGTCCCTGCCGATTATGGTACATTGGCAGCACAACCCTTATGGCGAAAAAACGGATACTAGAACACTACCGTGCCATCTCCCATGGAGATGAGAAATACGCTGTGGCTCGCCACTTCACTGAGAGGCATTTCTCCAATCCAGGTCTCCTGAGATTCTTTATTTTAGAACAAATCCCGAATAACCCCAGAGGTGGTGACAGGGTCTTGAAACTGAGACAGAGAGAATCCAGATACATCGTGGATTTTCAGACCAAGCAGCCTGGGGGTTTAAATCAGGATGAAGAGCTGGCAGTACATCTGAAATGAACTTGTGTCTTGCACCATGTACCTGTTTGACTACAGCTCCCAGTTTCCAGTTACCACACATATTTACTACAGCAGTGTGTCTGTCAGAGCTGAATTTTAGTCTGTCTCTCACCAGGATGTATTGAGCGGTAGTTCACAGTTGCATATTATTGTTTTGATATGTATGTTGACCTCTTTTATCTTTTATCCTATTTCTATTTTCAGTCTGTCATCCTCGTTCTCTTCCTCTATACAATGCACATTTTGAGTAGAAACGAAGATATGTTTTGTCGACAACTTAGATATCTGCCATGTTTTGATACTAAGATTTGTTTTTTGTTTCTTTCCTTTTAACAGGAGGGAAGGAAGGAGCCCATTCACCTACGAGCACCATCACGGGCCTCCTACCCTTTCCCCCGTCACTTCACTTTGATGGGATGAAGCTCACTCCGGTTGTGGTATGGTCACTCGCGATTTTAATTGACTGAGATCATTTTACAGCGGACTTGTTTACATACGTCCTCTGGCACTTGCCAGCACTTCTCATGTCTTTACTTCCCTTGTCGATTTGTGCCATCTTAGTCTGGAGTATTGTTACCTCTGCTCACTTGAGCTTATTCACTGATGTATCACACTTGTATAGCACCCCCGAGACTGTCACACACTCCCCTTGGCACTTCGACACAGTGGATACCCATTACATTGTATCGACTTTTGGCACAACTCAGTCCCGTGCCAGCTTAACTTTGGGACATTCGTGAGTATATTTTCCTCAAGGCTACACATATACCGGCCGCCTTTGGGCTATGGTTGAAGGCACTATTTAGTGACACTTCTCTGGGGACGAGCCCGTAGATTCATCAGGTTCTGACACAGTGCTGCACCTCCCATGCAATGTGAGTTATGTTGGTATTCACCTTTACTTCATTCCTACATTGTTCAAATACTGTATGTACTCACATATTACAGCTTCATATTCCTGTATTGTGGTGCCACTACAACATGTCTGCCGTTTTTGACCACCTGACCAATGTATCCCACAAGATTGTCCTTTGTTACTGTTTACCCCGGAAAAGCTTTATCCGTCAGTCACCCATGATTGTTTCCTTACGTGAACAAGACTCTGCAACGAGTTGAAACGCGTTGTGAGGAATAAACACCTTTTTTTTGCACTACCCCGGATTTTGCCTTCTTTGGTTACTGAGAGTGCATTATTGGATTGTTGTGGGAACATATATATATATATATTCACTGAAAAAACCATAGGTTTCACACATGTTATAGTTAGCGGAAATTTTACTGATAAAAAACCAGTGAAATTCCCCCGTTATAGTTAGTGCAGGCAACTATAACTCACGCGACCGCAATCCTCTGCTGATGCTAATACTGTATTTAGACACTTATTTGCCCATGTCTTCTTCCATACATTTTTAGCTATACATATATTACAAATATTTTTTTTTCATAAAGACACATATGTCATCAGCAGAAGATTGCGGTCGCGTGAGTTATAGTTGCCTGCACTAACTATAACGGGGGAATTTCACTGGTTTTTTATCAGTAAAATTTCCGCTAACTATAACATGTGTGAAACCTATGGTTTTTTCAGTGAATTTGCAAGGTTTTTTAAATGCTAATTCCTAACTATAACGTGTGTGAAACCTATGGTTTTTTCAGTGAATTTGTACGGTTTTTTAAATGCTAAGTTACTTTACGCCATTCGTGGCGTGCGCGCCCACTTAACGCAGTTCGTTCCGTGCGCGCGCGGTGCGCTTCGCGCACCGCGCGCCCACTTTACGCAGTTAGTGCCGTGCACGCACGGTAGGCACGCGGTGCGCTACGCGCACCGCGTGCCCACGTTACGCTAGATGGGCCATGTACGCACGATGCGCTTCGCGCACCGTGCGCACATGGAGGACATATGATGCACTTCGTTTTGAAAGGTAATATTTTAATTGTTCGTAATTTTTATAAGCCATGCACAAATGGTGCCCTTCGGGCACCATTTGCACACGGGGTGGAGAGAGTGTGGATAATTTTTTCTTTTATTCTTTTTGTTTACAATATTGTGGTTTTTCTCACCTCTAATAAGCCCTGCACATTTGGTGGCCTGCGGCCACCAAAAGAACAGGGGGTGGGGAGAGTGTGGATAGTGTTTTTTTTTTTACATTGTTTACCGTACGCGTACGGTAAGCGTAATCGGCGAAATTAGCTAAAAAATAAAAATTCAATTTTTGGCCTTGGGGGGTCTTTGTGGACTCCCTCATCATGGCTATGTGTGTGGGAGCTGTCTAAACAGCCCAATTACATGTTTATTGGTTTTATTTAACAACCTAACTCTCAGTGCGAGAGAGAAAATGGCGGCCGCCGTTTCCTGGTTTCGGCCGATTCGAATGTTTACTAAGATCTAAGAGCCAATCAGAATCGCGCTAGCGCACGCCACCGTACGCGTACGGTAAGCTTACGGTAAGCGTACCGTAAGCTGGCTCAGATATATATATTGATTTAAAGGCTTTTTTCTCAAAATCTACTGAACAGATTTACACCAAACCTACAAACGGCACTTCCTTGACCTGAGGACTACCTCTCTGCCAAATTTCTAGTAATTCTGTTCAGCCGTTCGGGCTGTAGCCCTGTCTAAAGGTCCTATGGAAAAATGCATGGGAAAAACGTGTTTTGGGACCCCCCTTTTATCTCAGCCCCCGCTTGACGAGTCCCCCCGAGACTTTCAGGGTAGGAGCTGAGCATAGCGCCCCACCTATTTTGAGAAATTCGCGAGGATTCGTCGACCGGCGCCAAAGTTATTCCAAATAGAATGTTGCGGTTTTCCTATGGAAAAGGGGTCCTAACTATAACTACCTACTGGCGACCGCCAGTAGGTAATATATATATATATATATATATATATATATATATATATATATATATATATATATATATATATATATATATATATATATATATATATATATATATATTCCAAATGAAAGAGGCTCACGCTTGAGGTGCCACACACAGCGCGTTTAGTTTTAATCACCTTCTTCGTCGGGAGGAATGCAAGGCATAGAGTACATCATGAACAGAAGTAGCATTCGCCAAACGCGTTTCGGGCTTCCATAGCCCTTGCTCACTGGCATCTCTCGAGGGACACAGCTGCTGAAATTTTCACCGCACTCGCAGTGATGTTTATAATTCCTGCCTTCAATGGGCGTGGCTCTAAGCATTCTGGTCTCAGTAGTCTTTCACTGCTGTTGTCCCCCAAATTGTTTCCCCTCTGGGTCGCTGTGCACAATATTACTGGAGCCCCGCATCAGTATCACCTTCACAACACTGGTGCACGTTGTTCCTTTGTTTTCACCGTCATTGGCGAAAGGAGCTTGTGGTAAATATTTCGTTACCGGTACTATTTTTTATGCGGTAAAGTCTATCAAGAATAACCGGGTAAATATAAGAGGCAGAATCCGTGGTATTAGAGGTTTAAAAATGCTTTATTCCTATAAAAAGGAAGACAATTCGAATTGTGGGCCTTCTATTCCATCACCACGAAAGTTCAGGAAGGAAGGGAGCATATATTATTGACAGATAGGCAGTTTTATAGAAAATACATTACAGTGAAGCAGATGCAAGAGGCGTAACAGCTGATAAAAGGTGCATACGTAGCTAATAGAGGGCGTAATTCAAGAAACGTCATTAAACATGATGTCACAAGTGGGTGGATCCATAAAAGAATCCTGCAATGTCAGCAGAAATGTTTGGCAAAGATGCGCACGCAGCCGCATGACGTGTGATTGACGTGCAACTAAAGGGTGAAGGGGACTTGACATTTAGCTCTACGTGTGGAGACAGAAGTCTGGGGTTATGTCAACCTAATTCCAAATCATATCTAATATCCTATGTTTAAAGAACTGTGTTATCCAAAAGGAAAGGTCTCTTAGGATAGAATCTTATTCTATACTGACTATACTGACTGCTAGTGCGTGTACAAGCGTCTAAGTGTCTACACTAGATGCGAGGGGGTAGGAATATTCCATGGTAACGGGGCTATGAATTACTTGCATGAGGACAGCAAGGCCTGGCCCCTTTGCACGGTAGCTGGAGGAATGTTTACCTAAACTACTAGACAGGAATGCATCGGATGAGGAGCGAAGGAGATAATCTCGAAGGTGAAATACAGTTTTTTGGCAGGCGACAGGCTGGATCAGGCACCGTTAGCCGCGCAAGGAGTAAGACAAAGTTCATGGTCACAGATGCAGGCTCAGACTGGAGCTTTCAGAAGCAGAAGGCAGGAAAAGGCTTGATGACAGAATTCGGGCCTACTCGCCTGAATCTGTGAAATGTGGAAAGTGAACCACATAAAGTCGGTGGCCTTTCATACTTAGGAATGGAATATCTGACCCATTCATGGCGGATCTGAAAGAGGACATGTTGACGGTGGACGCACATATATTTGCGTCTTCAAAACTGGAGCAGGAGGGAACATACATGTACTTATAGCATGCACATGGAGCCGTTGGGGTCTACGATAGGGGACATAACTGATCACAAAATTCATATTTCCTCATTCCCTCCTTGTCCCCTTCGGACCCTCAGGAGATATTGATCTTCATCAATCCATCGATCTGTTCATATAGCATCATTTGTTCTTCTTTCTTCTTCCGGGATCTCGAACGAAAACTTGGAGGTGGGATACACGAGGTGGCACACAGACCACAAATCGCTGGCCCACATTGTAGACATAAGCAGCAACTGAATAGTATGAGAAAGCCAATACCTAGGAAGGATAGGATTCTCCATCCCCAGGCTGACAACACGCCCCAGAACCAACCGGACCAAGTCCAGGTGCCTGGACTCTGGTGTATCTGGCTTACAATCTTATGAAGGCGAGTTATGGCTTTATATACTGACGGCGAATTTTCTGGTATGAAAATGCAACAACTTGATCCGATGACCCTACAAGCTCCGCCCCTATCGGCCAGGATGACGTCAAGGACAAGACGGTTTTGAAGCACAACAATCCGCATAGCAGACTGCTCTTCTGTTAAATTGCCTAAGGCGGAAATAGTTTCGTTCACTACTGCTTCAAGGGTTCTGGTTAATCTACGTATCAGCTTACTATTAGGGACTGTACCTATATAGGGAAAGAAACCTTTATTGAAATCTGTGTATTTTTCCCATGCTGTTTCAGTGTAATCGACAATTGGGAGATCTCTCTGCTGTCTATTGTGTACTAAATGGGTATTTCTATGATAATCAGGAGGAGCTAGGAAAACAGGTGGCAGAAGGAATGCTATGTAACAGGTACCATCCCAATCTAAAGGTAGACATATATATGCGGTCTGGCCACATATGAAGTAGGAATGATGGGAAGCTCTAAATTTTGACTTGCCTTGATCACTGAATTTTATTACAGTGGTGCATTTACTGTGGCCCATGTGTATGGAACCATTCTTTCTTATACATAATTCCCCTTTTACTGGGAATACTGACATAGCGGGCAAGATTGGTGTAGCTTCAGATTCAACGTTCAGGATCATGAGGTTAAGTGTAAAATTACCTAATCCATATACTTCATTTTCTAGATCAGTTCCTGTTCTTTTGGGAAGTCCCTCCTTGTTAGGGTAGCAGACTTTAAGTAAAACTAGGTTCAGGTTTCCCCATACCCAGTTGTCTTGATAAACTGCGGAATTTGAATCTAGGGAATTAATCAAACTAAACCATGCTCCACAGGAGCCATTGTGTGTGAACGGATATGGAAAGAGGGGCAAAACTCCCTTATAGTTCTGATAGGGAGGGAGTCGGCCACATATCCAACAATTTGTGGCATTGCTGGTTTGATGGGAATGATGTAACATACTAATGAATGTGTTGTTGCGCAGCGCAAATCAATATGACAACTCATGCGGAGGAAATTCACTAAAAGAATGTTCTGCAGTTATATTGTAAGCACGCTTAGGAATAGGGTAATACATGTGCAACAGGATGCTGACAATGATGATCAGAAGACTTAGAAAAAACAAAATTAATAACGTTACTGTACAGTGACTACGAAATGATTTACAATACGCATGCTTCTTGAGCTGCATCTGATGATTTCCTTCTCTATTCCGGTCTAGAGGATACATGTCAGGGACAAATTCAACCGATTCACCTTGGAGAGGACTTAAACAATCAAATTGTCTGACTTACTAGACCTCAATTTTAGTTTATAAATTTCTGAGTTCGATTGCTCAACCAAGGGGAGCTTTGAGTCTGTTTGTGAGGGAATACAGGGTTGAGTATCTACACCGGGTGGTAGTCCATAAAATTTCTTGATATGACTCGAGTGCAACCACCCTTTTCTTCCCTCGATTTTCACGGCTGTCCTTGTGGTGAGTAAAACCAACTTCGGTGACTTCCACCTAGGATCCAGTTGGGTCTTCCGGTCAAAGTTCCTGACCAGCACCAGGTCACCAGGAACCACGTCATGGGGCTTCACCTCAGTATTATCGGGAAAAGCTGCGGATACCTGTGAACGACAAGATTGTAGTGCAGACATCAAGGAAGCCAGGTAATCTGTCAGCATATTACAGTCAACGTCAGTGATTTTACGAGGTATAGGCGTCCCCCACATATTTGGTGGTCTACCGAAGATCACCTCATACGGGGATAGCCCTGTTTGAGAATGTGCTACCATTCTCATGTAAAAGAGCGCAACTGGTAAGGCTACTATCCAATCGACTCCTTTTTCTCTACATATTTTGGACAATCTAATTTTCAAAGTTTGATTATGGCGTTCTACGAGACCTGCTGCCTCGGGATGTCGGACACAGTGAAATTTTCATTGATAGCCTAATAGAAGGGAAACGTGTTTCATTAGTTCGGATGAGAACGGCTGGCCGTTATCTGAGTAGACAACACGTGGTAAACCGTACCGTGGGAAGAATTCTCGAACTAACTGTTTGGCAGTAGTCGGGGCAGTGTAATCTGAAACCGGGTATGCTTCTGTCCAACGGGAAAGAGCACAGACAACTACGAGAACATATTTGAATCCTCGACATCGTTCCATCTGGATATAATCCATCTGGAGGACTTCAAAAGCATGATTAGGAGGTTGAAATCCACCCTGTTCTACGGGGATGCTTTTACCTGGATTAAACTGACAACATATCATACAGGTACGAACTTTTTGTTTAGCTGCTGCTCGCAAGTGCTTGTTGAACCAAATGTGTTGAATGCTGTCTAGCATAGCTTTCTCTCCTAGGTGTGCTGGACTATGTATTGTGTTAATAATAACTTGAACCATTGAGTCGGGAAGAAACCATATAGATTTTTCCTTCGTCACTCCATCCCTGATCTGTTTGGATCCCTCCTAATTCAGTCCATTTCTTTATTTCTTCTGGTGTAGCATGTGTCTGTATGTCAATTACATCAAGGGCGGGATCCTTAACTGTCATGCAATGTGTTAGTGTCGGGACTATTGTCTTTGTCGCGTCAATTGTGAGAGTCTGATTCTGAGCAGTCTGTTTAGCTGTTCTATCAGCCAGGTCATTACCCTGAGAAATAATATCGGTAACTTTTGTATGGGCTTTGCATTTCATAATCGATATTGCAGTAGGTAGATGAATCGCGTCTAATAAGGTTTGAATGAGGGGTCCGTGCTGGATGTGGGCACCGTGAGAAGTTAAATAACCTCTCTCTCGCCACAGTACGCCGAAGTCATGGACGACTCCGAAGGCATAACGTGAATCTGTGTATATGTTGACTTTTTTATTTGTGGCTTGAATACAGGCTTGTGTCAGAGCGGTGAGTTCTGCTGCTTGAGCTGACAAAGTGTTAATACAATTTGTTTCAATGACTTCAGTGTCTGTTGTGACTGCGTAAGCAGCCACTAACTCTCCTGTACTTGTTCTCATACATGACCCATCTACATACAATCTCAAGTCTGGATCTGACAAAGGGATATCTGTCAAGTCTTGTCTGGGTTTCGTCGTGATAGTAATAACTTCGACACAATCATGTGCCAATGGATCTGTTCCGCCCACTGGTAACAGTGTGGCAGGATTTAACGTATTACAACGTCTGATTTCTATATGTGGTTGAAACAATGTTAATTCGTAACCGGTGAGTCTCGCTATAGTCAAGTGTTGTGTTTGTGTGCGGTTCAAAAGAACCTCTACTGCGTGTGGTACTTGTACTGTCAATTGATGTCCTAACACTATGGCATCGCTTTGTCTGATTGCTAAAGCTGTTGCTGCCACCGATTTCAGGCACGCAGGAAGAGCCTGAGCTACTGGATCTAATGTACTAGAGAAATAAGCACATGGTTTGTGTGATCCTGCTTGTTCCTGAGTGAGTACTGACAAAGCAGTACCTTCGCGTTCTGTAACGAAGAGTGTAAACTGTTTACTGTAACATGGTGTTGCTAAAACAGGTGCTTGGCATAAAGCTTTCTTTAAGCTTTCAAAGGCGTGTGTATGTTCTTGAGTCCAAGGGAGGACAGTCGATGTGGCTGCCTCCTGTGTTGTCAACTGGATGAGTGGTTTTGCTAGAAATGCATATTGAGGGATCCACTGCCTACAGTATGAAGTGAGGCCTATGAAAGCCCGTACCTCCTTTTGTGTCTTGGGTGGTGGCATGTTAGCGATTAACTGGATGCGGTCAGATGTAAGCTGCCTTCCCTCCTTGGACAGCGAGTGCCCAAGGTAAACAACTCGCTGAACACAGAATTGCAGCTTAGAAGGGGACACCTTGTGCCCCTTGTCAGCCAAAAATTTTAAAACCGTCAGTGACGCTTTTTCACATTCAGGTTCGCTTCGGGCGGTGATCAGCAGATCATCGACATATTGAAGCAAGGCAGTGTTAACTGGCATGTGGATACTGTCAAGTTCTCGTTTCAGTGCTTGGCTATAGATGCTGGGGCTTTCTGTAAATCCTTGAGGTGCGCGTGTAAATTTAAAACTTCGTCCATTTAAACTAAATCCGAATAAATATTGACTTTCCGGATCGATTGGGACACTAAAGAAAGCATTCTTGAGATCAATTACAGTGAAGAACGTTGCTTCTGCGTCAATAGCTGTGAGTAATGAAGAGATATCTGGGACCACGGGGTATTGTGGCACAATACATTTATTTAATTCGCGCAGATCAATAACTAATCGATATACTGGTGGAGCTTTTGGATCCGTTCTTTTAAGAATCGGAATTATCGGAGAATTACATACATTGGAGTCGGTTTCGACAACCACTCCTTGTGCAATGAGCTCGTCAATGATTTGCAGTAAAGCCACAACAGCATCGGGTGGTAACTTGTATTGTCGTATTCGTGGTAGTATTACTCCTGATTTCAGTGTAACTCGATATGGTGTAATATTCATGCAACCAACATCAGTGGGGCCTTGTGCCCATAAATGTGTAGGTAAATTCTGCAGTCGGTGATCCATGTCTCTGGATACGTAGTGACCTTTAAAGTCACGTAAAAATAGTCGTACTCCTTCCGGAGAACAACATATTATAGTTCCTAGAGCTTTCAATGTTTTTATACCTAACAAGTTTTCTGGACATGATTCAGTAAGCAATAAATCTGTAGTACATGTCAATGGACCGACTGTAAGTGGAAGAGGTTGTGTTACATCATTAATTATAGGTTTTCCTGAGAATCCAAGGGAAATATTCTGTGAGCCTGAGAGGGGTGCCCCTGGAACTTCACTGCGTCTTATAGTTGTTCTGCTTGCCCCTGTATCAAGTAAAAACTTTCTGTCTTCCCCTAATAATTCGATATGTACATAAGGTCCCTCTTGGTCTACAGGAACCTCTATAAGGGGTAAGCCAACTTCCCTCTCTAGGCTATCTCATGAATATCGTTGATAATCGGGATAATCTGCTTGTGCATACTGATACATCTGTTGTGTCGTTGCTTGTGTCGCAGCAATAGGCTGCGCTTGTGGTGGTGCTATGGTCTGTTGTGGAGCTGCCTGTTGCGGAGCTAATTGTTGCGGAGCTAACCTAGGCTGTGCATGCTGAGGAATTTGTTGTTGATTCTGATCCTGTCTAGGTGGACGTGGTCTCTCATGCGTTCTACCTGTGGCAATATTATGTTTCAGGACTGGACAATCGTGTATATAATGACCTGGTTGTTTACAATAGTTGCATGTCCCTTTCGCAGGGCCTGCGGAATCACCCTTTTGATGACTATCGGCTGGAACTGACTGTGCAACAAGCATTTTCATTTTTGTATCTTTCATACGTCTTTGTTCGTGTTCTTGTTCTTCTCTAATTCTATTGTGATGATATTGTAACATCTGTAGCATCTGTGATGGGGTATGACCTTGCCAGGTACTTTCGAATTTCAATACTCTATTCTTAACTTGTATCAGAGAATTTTCAACTAATTTTGTCACAAACAGATGTGGGTATGACTCACTACTGGCTTTTATGCCACTATTTATACCAAAACATTTTTCAAATCGGGAATAGAAATCACTAGTGTCTTCATCTGGTTTTTGTTTACAGGCTGAGATTGCACCCCAGTCTTCCTTTTTCGTAGTTAATAAACGTGGCAATACCTGTATTAGTAATCCTGCTAGTGCTGTAGTCTTTTCCCCAAGCCCTGCTCCTGCAGCTCGGGCCTTTTCTTCGTTTTCTAATGCTGTCCAATCTATCTTTTGGTCTCCCACCTCCCATTCTTTTTCTTTGAGTTTTTCATAAACACCGGCGGGTAATAGGACTTTTAATATTTTCATAATGTCGGGGTAGGTATACTCTCCCATGAGTAACATGTCTTTTATCTCACGGTGGAAACCTGCTGGGTCCTTGTCATGGCTGGGTACTACTTTCTTCATCTCTAATAATTCTAATTTAGTTATAGGTGTGTACACAAACACGCGTGTAAAATTATCACCGGCACCTCTAATTGGGTGCACTTCGCGTAACGGGTTCTGTCTATCTATGTGATACATTTTTCTTCCCATTATGGGAACTGGAACATGTTCTGGGCATACGAAATTTAAATATTGGTTTCGGGATTCTAGTATTTCTTTAATCAAATCAGTACCTGACCCTCTCCATATGTTCGTGAGTAGTTCTGTCAATATGTCAGGTAAGGGTCCTGGATCGGAGTGTTGGCTTTTATATAATATAAGGAGGTGTTGAATCATGTATATACTAGCTAAACGCTGTTCGTACGGGTCAAGATTCAGAAACGTGTGTGCAAGTACATCATCATTGTATTCGCCGGGACTGTCAGCCCATTGTACTGCTGACCTGGCTAATTCTTGTTCGTCTATGGAATCGAGCATGTGGTACCCCCTTCGATCTCGGAGTAATTTATCAGCGGCTTGGAATAAGTGTTCGGGGGATTTTGTATTTAACATAGGGTTTGGAAAATGTCTATTATATTCTGGACGTATTGGACGTACCGGATCATTAAAACCTCTGGTATTATTATGGGGTCTTCCTCTACCTACATAAGCCATCGTTTCTACTTGCTCTGACTCTTGCTCCTCCTCTTCTCTGTTTAGGTCAGCGGTGTCTACCTCTAATCTTTCTTCGTGTATTCGTTCTACTTCTTTGCGGATCTTTCGGTACATAGCTATTATACATAACTGTTTATCATGTCTCCCTTCTGATATATTCTGGCCCCAAGTGACAAATTTTTGCATTTCTTCCGGATTTACCCCAGGCCGGTCTTGATTTCTGATTACACAGTTTATGAGGAAACGTAACAGTTGTCCCTGTACCTCCGCTTTCTGGTACTCCATGGCTCTGCTAATACTTTCAGGACCTCGCCCTGACTGGACAAAGTGATATATATTTTCTAAATGTGTAGTCATTCCTGGTAGCTTCGTTAAATATATTGCAGCTCGTCGAATACGTAATGATGACAGCAGCATTTCGTCCCGTTTACCGGGCACAGGATCATATCTACAATCTACTAGAAGTTCCTTAAGCATGTCGGGAGTTGCTAGTTTGGGCGTACGTTGGAGTGCTAATTCTCTAAGGGTCTGTTTATTTCTCGGCGGTGTGGCAAACATATCTGTCGTACCTCCTGTAGCACCATCTGAGGTGCTAGGCACAAAAGGATTCGTTGGGCGTAGGATGGAGATTGTAGATGCGGGAAAGACTGTAGAAACGGACGGACCTGTGGGAACTTGTGTAGGAGTTTGTAATTGCGGGGATACAGACGAATGCTCTTGGTGTTGAACACCATCGGCAGGCGATGTGGGTGGTATGGCATTAGCATACTCGGGAGCAGCGTCATCTAAATAGGAGGAAAGAAAAACGTCCTTTGCTGTTTTGGGATGTGATTTGGGATGCGCTTTTATCGGAAACAATGGAGGTGGCAAGTCTTTTGGTATTTCCGGAGTAGCCTTAGGTAACCCTTCGGCCAGAAGTGGATACATACCATTCATAAGGGCGTTTCTTTGTCTATCTACTTGTTCTGATTTTACTCGGGTACCTTCCTCAAGTAATAGATTTTCTCGAGTTTTATTTGAATTCTCTCTACCTTTCTCTTCCTGTCTGAGTGCTTTTTCTGTACGTCTATATGATTCTTTACGCCATAATTCAATGGCATCTTTCTGTGACTGTCTGGCTTTCTTTTTCCATAATTCTTCTTCTACTCTCATGATGCAATCTGAATCCCAGGTCCCCGCTGCGGGCCATCTCTGACTCTCTGGTAATTCTTTGGTGTAATCCACCCATAAATCAAGAAATAATACGGCATCTAGGCCATGCTTATGATACATGAAGTATCCTGGAGTATCCCTAGGTGGAATGGGAACGGCTTCTTCGAGTACACCTTTTCTAGTTTTGATCTGTCTTAGTTTCGAAAAGAGCGGCATTTTTAGATCTTGTTTCTAGAACACACTTTATACGATAAACACAATAATGAACAGTCATTCACACCACAATATATAGAACGTATTTAAAACATTTTAACATTTAACAGTTTTAACGAACAATGATAACTAATAGAAAACTAGTTACTGACATTATACGGACACTAGATAATACTTATTTATATGCAAGACATACTATATTACTATATATACTGCTAAACAGTACAGATACACTGCTGAAACAGTGCAGACCGGATTTGTGTACCCAAACCCGTCTTGACCGGCACAGACTATGTGCACGTAAAATGCCTCCCCGATAATGGTACTCACCGGGTAGCTCGGAACGGAAGGCCTCGTAACGGAACTGAAACTGGACCGGACTGGACTCGACTCGACTGGACTCGGAACTTCGGAACTCGGTGGGACTCTGTATACCTCGGATCTTGCTCTCTCAGCTAGGCTCTGGTCGGGATACTTCGCACTTCTCACCGCCTCGTCTGGGTGTTGATCGCAGCCTCAGTCGTCCCCGCTTGGCCGGAGGGAGACACAGGAAATCCTGCGGGTACGCGTTTTTGTCCGTTCAGCTGTGGCAGGAGACCGGGCCTGCAACGCACCGCCGGCGCGTGAGATGAGAAAGTGTCCCTGTTCGGGCGCCAATTTATGTGGTAAATATTTCGTTACCGGTACTATTTTTTATGCGGTAAAGTCTATCAAGAATAACTCAGTAAATATAAGAGGCAGAATCCGTGGTATTAGAGGTTTAAAAATGCTTTATTCCTATAAAAAGGAAGACAATTCGAATTGTGGGCCTTCTATTCCATCACCACGAAAGTTCAGGAAGGAAGGGAGCATATATTATTGACAGATAGGCAGTTTTATAGAAAATACATTACAGTGAAGCAGATGCAAGAGGCGTAACAGCTGATAAAAGGTGCATACGTAGCTAATAGAGGGCGTAATTCAAGAAACGTCATTAAACATGATGTCACAAGTGGGTGGATCCATAAAAGAATCCTGCAATGTCAGCAGAAATGTTTGGCAAAGATGCGCACGCAGCCGCATGACGTGTGATTGACGTGCAACTAAAGGGTGAAGGGGACTTGACATTTAGCTCTACGTGTGGAGACAGAAGTCTGGGGTTATGTCAACCTAATTCCAAATCATATCTAATATCCTATGTTTAAAGAACTGTGTTATCCAAAAGGAAAGGTCTCTTAGGATAGAATCTTATTCTATACTGACTATACTGACTGCTAGTGCGTGTACAAGCGTCTAAGTGTCTACACTAGATGCGAGGGGGTAGGAATATTCCATGGTAACGGGGCTATGAATTACTTGCATGAGGACAGCGAGGCCTGGCCCCTTTGCACGGTAGCTGGAGGAATGTTTACCTAAACTACTAGACAGGAATGCATCGGATGAGGAGCGAAGGAGATAATCTCGAAGGTGAAATACAGTTTTTTGGCAGGCGACAGGCTGGATCAGGCACCGTTAGCCGCGCAAGGAGTAAGACAAAGTTCATGGTCACAGATGCAGGCTCAGACTGGAGCTTTCAGAAGCAGAAGGCAGGAAAAGGCTTGATGACAGAATTCGGGCCTACTCGCCTGAATCTGTGAAATGTGGAAAGTGAACCACATAAAGTCGGTGGCCTTTCATACTTAGGAATGGAATATCTGACCCATTCATGGCGGATCTGAAAGAGGACATGTTGACGGTGGACGCACATATATTTGCGTCTTCAAAACTGGAGCAGGAGGGAACATACATGTACTTATAGCATGCACATGGAGCCGTTGGGGTCTACGATAGGGGACATAACTGATCACAAAATTCATATTTCCTCAAGCTGCTAAGTCCACAGCGGGGCACCTCGCGACCAAGCAGGCCGCTAATATTCCAAATGAAAGAGGCTCACGCTTGAGGTGCCACACACAGCGCGTTTAATCACCTTCTTCATCGGGAGGAATGCAGGGCATAGAGTACATCTTGAACAGCAGTAGCATTCGCCAAACGCGTTTCGGGCTTCCATAGCCCTTGCTCACTGGCATCTCTCGAGGGACACAGCTGCTGAAATTTTCACCGCACTCGCAGTGATGTTTATAAGTCCTGCCTTCAGTGGGCATGGCTCTAAGCATTTTGGTCTCAGTAGTCTTTCACTGATGTTGTCCCCCAAATTGTTTCCCTCTGGGTCGCTGTGCACAATATTACTGGAGCCCCGCATCAGTATCACCTTCACAACACTGGTGCACATTGTTCCTTTGTTTTCACCGTCAATGGCGAAAGGAGCTGCTAAGTCCACAGCGGGGCACCTCGTGACCAAGCAGGCCGCTAATATTCCAAATGAAAGAGGCTCACGCTTGAGGTGCCACACACAGCGTGTTTAATCACCTTCTTCGTCGGGAATAAAAATTAACAATTGCAGTCCACTCAGGGCAGGAATCGGAACTGTTGGGGCAGATATACTATTTAAACTTCGCCAGATGCAAACTCAGGAAAGGTGCTGGGCAGTGACTGGGGCCAGATATAATATTCTATTTCCCCCAAAAGTGAACTCAGGAAAGGTGCTGGGAGTGACTGGGGTTAGATGCACTATTCTAGCTCTGCCTAGTGATAACTCAGGAAAGGTGCTCAACAGTGCCTGGGAACAGATTTACTATTCCAACTCTGCCATGTGCTAACTCAGGGAAGGTGCTAAACAGTGTGTGGGGGCTGATTTACTATTCTAACTTCGCTAAATGCTAACTCAGGGATGCTGCTGGACGGTGACTGGGGGAAGAAGTACTATTCTAACTCTGCCAAGTTCTAACTCAGGGAAGGAGGTGGACAGTTGATGGGGGCAGATTTACTATTCTAACCCTGCCAAGAGCAAACTCAGGGAAGGAGGTGGACAGTTGATGGGGGCAGATTTACTATTCAAACCCTGCCAAGTGCAAACTCAGGGAAGGTGGTAGACATTGGCAAGGGAGCATATTTGAAGGCATTTTGCTTTTTTTAGAACAAAGAAGACAGAAAAAAATCTTAGAAAGATAAAAACATTTCTACAATCCAAAGAAGGACCTAAAATAATCAATCCATACCAAAAGAAAAGCACCAAAGGAAAGGCGAACACTTTAAAACTTCAAAGTAAACACATAGAGGCCTATTACAATGTCAGTCGTAAGGCCTCTGATGTTGGATCGGAGACCTTACAACCGACATTGTCAGTTTCAATTTCAACCGGCTGATTTTGATTCAGCTGGCTGGAATTGAAACTGGCCGGTCATTCCAGCTGGCTTCCGACAGGCTCATGGAACCAGCATGTAATCCAAATGGAAGGCAGTTTATACCGTCTGGATTACGATGCTCGGTTTCCAGCAGGGTTCCCTGCCAGCCTTCACAATCTGAAAACGCTGTCCGAAAGCATGTTTGGGGGCCCCTAGCAGGGCCCTCCTTCCCTTGCAGCCTACGGTTCAGGGCCAAGAGGGCACCTATGGTGCCCCCTTGTTAATCCCTGCATCTTGTGGCAGGCACTGCCACTATATATTATAGTGTCCAATATCAAAATAATTCTACAAAGAGCTGCAGTTCAACTAGTCGTTACTAGATGTCCCTCACGAGTCAAATGCAAAAGCTTCATGAAAGGGTTTCAATGCTTTTGCATTTGACTCGTGAGGGACATCTAGTAATGACTAGTTGAACTGCAGCTCTTTGTAGAATTATTTTGATATTGGATATTATAATATTCACTGCCCACTGCTAATCTCGTCCCATAATGCTTTGCAGGGCCATTGGTTGGGATTGTATTTTTGCCAATAACTGTGCTTTGGGTGGTCCTAAGAGTCCACCACCGAATCGTTCAAGAAGATGTGCTTTTTTTTTTCAAGGCATCTGCTTGGTTCTCTCCCTAGGTTAGGGAGGATCCCAAAATCATCACCTCTCTCACTGCTTGCTAATTCATCATTTTCACTTTTGTGAAATGACTATATGCATTTTAACATATAAAGACAGAAATACTTATTTTATCATAATTTGCAATTATTGCTCAGATCAGACAAGCCCACAGTGCTATCAGCTACACAATATGCAGTTTGAGGAGTAGCTGAGCGTAGTTAAAAGAATACTTCGCGTAGCTACGTGTAGTGCTACTACGCAAACTACGCCCAGGGTTAAATATTTACACATTCAGAATAAGAAAGTAGATTTAATGCTCATGTATCATAGGTATTAATACCCTTGCCCACCCATTAACTCTACATTTATTACATCCCTATACAAAAAAATTATCTACATACTTAAAATAAAATTTACATAAATTATTTTAGTAATGTTTAAAACATTTTAAATAAATTATAAATTTAATACTGAGGTTTCAAAGATGATTCATGGGTATTAAAACACTTCCCCACACAAACCCCTACATCCCTTACAAACCACTACAAAAAATTAAGGATATACTTTTTTTTTAATGTGTGAACTTTTATATATTATTTGTACATCCAAAAATGAAAACTATGCTTCCCCATACTTACAATTACTTTCCATTATGTATGGTAAAGGCATGCATAGTAAAAGCATACATAGTAAAGGCATGCTTAATAAATGCATTTGCATGGTAATGGCATGCATGGGTGAGGCATATGAATGGTAAACACTGTGTGGTAATGACACCGCGTGGTAAAAACTGTGTAGTAGAGGATGCCTCCCATCGACAAGACAAGTATTTAATTATGCTTCCTTCTCTGAACACCAAATCTATTATACTTACTTTGATAATATAGTGGATGTGCTCTTTTTGTCAAGCTGAATAATGGATGCCATGTACTGGGATATAATTGTGAGCAAACCTTTGAGTTTGTGGGCACGCTCAAGCTCCTCTCTGATCCACTCCCACTCTGAAAATTGTTGCAAATTTTCTCCTGTAAAGTGCTCAAGTAAGCCCCGTCCAGGTTGGGAATGAGACCAGAACACTGTTAAACTTTATAGCTAATGACCGGAAGGGATTTTTCCATAAAAAATGCAGAAATACACTGGTTTCCCTCAATGCCGGCATGTATCGAAAATTCAGTGTGAAAAAAGACAAATGGAGACTGGCATGTAGGAAAAGGTATGAACACCAAAACTTAAGAAGGAGAGAGAAGTATTTACAGAAGATATATCCTCATTTTCCCAAACAAAATGCTTCAACAAACTATAGAAGGAAATATTTTGAATATCATAAAGTGTATGTATATGGTCTATCCAAGATCGGTAAGTAATGGCACCCAAGTAAATCGGGCTCACCTTACATTTGTCTAGGACTTGTGTGAGGTTAAAGAAGAGTTTTTATGAATATATACCTGGGTATATATATATATATATATATATATATATATATATATATTACCTACTGGCGGTCGCCAGTAGGTAGTTATAGTTAGGACCCCTTTTCCATAGGAAAACCTCAACATTCTATTTTGAATAACTTTGGCGCCGGTCGATGAATCCTCGCGAATTTCTCAAAATAGGTGGGGCGCTACGCTCCGCTCCTACCCTGAAAGTCTCGGGGGGATTCGTCAAGCGGGGGCTGAGATAAAAGGGGGGTCCCAAAACGCGTTTTTCCCATGCATTTTTCCATAGGACCTTTAGAACGAGCTACAGCCCGAACGGCTGAACAGAATTACTAGAAATTTGGCAGAGAGGTAGTCCCTAGGTCAAGGAAGTGCCTTTTGTAGGTTTGGTGTAAATCTGTTCAGTAGATTCTGAGAAAATAGCCTTTAAATCAATATATATATCTGAGCCCGCTTACGGTACGCTTACCGTACGCTTACCGTAAGCGTACGGTGGCGTGCGCGAGCGCGATTCTGATTGGCTCTTAGATCTTAGTAAACATTCGAATCGGCCGAAACCAGGAAGCGGCGGCCGCCATTTTGTCTCTCGCACTGAGTGTTGTTTATCAAACAAGATGGCCAAAAACATGTTACGGGGCTGTTTTGACAACTCCCTCCCACATAGTCATGTTGAGGGAGTCCCCAAACATCCCCCAAGAGAAAAAACGGTTTTATTTTTTTTTCGGCAATTTCGCCGAACACGCTTACCGTACGCTTACCGTAAGCGTACGGTAAAAAAAATAAAATAAAAAAAACACTATCCACACTTACCCCACCCCCTGTGCTTTTGGTGTCCGTAGGCCACCAAATGTACAGGGCTTATTAATAGGTAAAAAAAACTAAATTTTGGCAACATGAAATTATAAAATCGAAATAAAAAAAACACTATCCGCATTGACCCCACCCCCTGTGCTTTTGGTGGCCGAAGGCCACCAAATGTACAGGGCTTATTAAAGTTGATAACAACCGTGCACGGAACGAACTGCGTTAAGTGGGCGCGCACGCCTCGAATGGCGTAAAGTAACTTAGCATTTAAAAAAACGTACAAATTCACTGAAAAAACCATAGGTTTCACACACGTTATAGTTAGGAATTAGCATTTAAAAAACCTTGCAAATTCACTGAAAAAACCATAGGTTTCACACATGTTATAGTTAGCGGAAATTTTACTGATAAAAAACCAGTGAAATTGCCCCGTTATAGTTAGTGCTGGCAACTATAACTCACGCGACCGCAATCTTCTGCTGATGACATATGTGTCTTTATGAAAAAAAAATATTTGTAATATATGTATAGCTAAAAATGTATGGAAGAAGACATGGGCAAATAAGTGTCTAAATACAGTATTAGCATCAGCAGAGGATAACTTTGGCGCCGATTGTCGAATCCTCGCGAAATTTTCAAAATAGGTGGGGCGCTCCGCTCCGCTCCTTCCCTGAAAGTCTCGGGGGGATTCGTCAAGCGGGGGCTGAGAAAAAGGGGGGGGGCCCAAAACGCGGTTTCCCCATGCATTTTTCCATAGGACCTTTAGTCCAAGCTACAGCCCGAACGGCAGAGAGGTAGTCCTCAGGTCAGGGATGTGCCTTTTGCAGGTCTGGTGTAAATCTGTTCAGTAGTTCCTGAGAAAATAGCATTTAAATCAATATATATATCTATAGGCGCGCTCCGAGCGCGTACGGCAAGCTTACCGTATGCGCACGCTGCCGAGCGCGAGCACGATTGTGATTGGTTGTTAG
Organism: Triturus cristatus; assembly: GCF_964204655.1. Classification (NCBI taxonomy): domain Eukaryota; kingdom Metazoa; phylum Chordata; class Amphibia; order Caudata; family Salamandridae; genus Triturus; species Triturus cristatus. Next base: position 356,452,125 of record NC_140589.1, on the reverse strand, counting down.
ATCTTAGTAAACATTCGAATCGGTCGAAACCAGGAAGTGTCGGCCGCCATTTTGTCTCTCGCAGTCTGAGGGGGTGAAAAACAAAGGTGGAGAACGTGAAAAGGGGGCAGGGTGGACAATTCCTGACCCCCTAGCCTTTGTCAGGAGGTCCCAGAAGGACCTCCAAGTGCCAAAATTTCTTTAAATTTTTTTTCGAAAAATCGCGGGGTGCACGTAGCATGCGTGTACGGTAGAAACGGAAAAATTCCGCGAAAGGTGTAACGTGGGCGTGCGGTGCGTGAAGCGCACCGCACGCCCACAGCGCGTGCACGGTGCGCGAAGCGCACCGTGTGCGTACAGTACGCGCACGGTGAAATACCTTACAAAAAATAAATAAATACATAACTTAGCATTTAAAAAACCATACAAATTCACTGAAAAAACCATAGGTTCCACACACGTTATAGTTAGGAATTAGCATTTAAAAAACCTTGCAAATTCACTTAAAAAACCATAGGTTTCACACATGTTATAGTTAGCTGGACATTTCACTCATGAAAAACCATTGATATTCCCCCGTTATAGTTAGTGCAGGCAACTATTACTCACGCGACCGCAATCCTCTGCTGATGACGTCAGATATTACATCACTGATGACATATGTGTCTTTCTGAAAAAAAAATATTTGTAATATATGTATAGCTAAAAATAATGGAAGAAGACATGGGTAAATAAGTGTCTAAATACAGTGATGTAATATCTGACGTTATCAGCAGAGGATTGCGGTCGCGTGAGTTATAGTTGCCTGCACTAACTATAACGGGGGAATTTCAATGGTTTTTCATGAGTGAAATGTCCAGCTAACTATAACATGTGTGAAACCTATGGTTTTTTAAGTGAATATATATATATATATATATATTCACACACCAAAGTTGCCTTTGTGAAGACGCCAACACACTTGGGAGTTCATACCTTCTTTAATGTAGACTGCAATACACTTATGCTCGCACCATCAGCAGGGCGCCATACGCGTTTCGGGCGTGTTGCCCTTGATCACTGGCTCTGCAATGAAAATCCCACTAGCCTTTGCAGAACTTTTGAGCATCTTGTAGGCCCGCCCAGATGGGCCGTGTGCCCCAATGCCTTGTGGTCTTAGGAGTTCTGGTCTTATATCCACAGTGGGTGCTGTCAGGATTCCTTTGCATATTAAAATCCATAGTGGGTTTGCCTCCGGGGAAGCAGTTTGTTGCACTGCAATGTTTATCCACAAAATTCGGTCTCTCAAGTCCTTCAAGAGCCCAACATTAGAGGCACTGCGGGCCGCGTTAGCAGCGGGGCATCTTCACGACGAGGCACGCCGCATTAAATCTTCACACACCAAAGTTGCCTTTGTGAAGACGCCAACACACTTGGGAGTTCATACCTTCTTTAATGTAGACTGCAATACACTTATGCTCGCACCATCAGCAGGGCGCCATATGCGTTTCGGGCGTGTTGCCCTTGATCACTGGCTCTGCAATGAAAATCCCAGCAGCCTTTGCAGAACTTTTGAGCATCTTGTAGGCCCGCCCAGATGGGCTGTGTGCCCCAATGCCTTGTGGTCTTAGGAGTTCTGGTCTTATATCCACAGTGGGTGCTGTCAGGATTCCTTTGCATATTAAAATCCATAGTGGGTTTGCCTCCGGGGAAGCAGTTTGTTGCACTGCAATGTTTATCCACAAAATTCGGTCTCTCAAGTCCTTCATGGGATTTTCATTGCAGAGCCAGTGATCAAGGGCAACACGCCCGAAACGCGTATGGCGCCCTGCTGATGGTGCGAGCATAAGTGTATTGCAGTCTACATTAAATAAGGTATGAACTCCCAAGTGTGTTGGCGTCTTCACAAAGGCAACTTTGGTGTGTGAAGATTTAATGCGGCGTGCCTCGTTGCGAAGATGCCCCGCTGCTAACGCGGCCCGCAGTGCCTCTAATGTTGGGCTCTTGAAGGACTTGAGAGACCGAATTTTGTGGATAAACATTGCAGTGCAACAAACTGCTTCCACGGTGGCAAACCCACTATGGATTTTAATATGCAAAGGAATCCTGACAGCACCCACTGTGGATATAAGACCAGAACTCCTAAGACCACAAGGCATTGGGGCACACAGCCCATCTGGGCCGGCCTACAAGATGCTCAAAAGTTCTGCAAAGGCTGCTGGGATTTTCATTGCAGAGCCAGTGATCAAGGGCAACACGCCCAAAACGCGTATGGCGGCCTGCTGATGGTGCGAGCATAAGTGTATTGCAGTCTACATTAAAGAAGGTATGAACTCCCAAGTGTGTTGGCGTCTTCACAAAGGCAACTTTGGTGTGTGAAGATTTAATGCGGCGTGCCTCGTCGCGAAATGCCCCGCTGCTAACGCGGCCCGCAGTGCCTCTAATGTAGGGCTCTTGAAGGACTTGAGAGACCGAATTTTGTGGATAAACATTGCAGTGCAACAAACTGCTTCCCCGGAGGCAAACCCACTATGGATTTTAATATGCAAAGGAATCCTGACAGCACCCACTGTGGATATAAGACCAGAACTCCTAAGACCACAAGGCATTGGGGCACACAGCCCATCTGGGCGGGCCTACAAGATGCTCAAAAGTTCTGCAAAGGCTGCTGGGATTTTCATTGCAGAGCCAGTGATCAAGGGCAACACGCCCGAAACGCGTATGGCGCCCTGCTGATGGTGCGAGCATAAGTGTATTGCAGTCTACATTAAAGAAGGTATGAACTCCCAAGTGTGTTGGCATCTTCACAAAGGCAACTTTGGTGTGTGAAGATTTAATGCGGCGTGCCTCGTCGCGAAGATGCCCTTCTGCTAACGCGTCCCGCAGTGCCTCTAATGTTGGGCTCTTGAAGGACTTGAGAGACCGAATTTTGTGGATAAACATTGCAGTGCAACAAACTGCTTCCCCGGAGGCAAACCCACTATGGATTTTAATATGCAAAGGAATCCTGACAGCACCCACTGTGGATATAAGACCAGAACTCCTAAGACCACAAGGCATTGGGGCACACAGCCCATCTGGGCGGGCCTACAAGATGCTCAAAAGTTCTGCAAAGGCTGCTGGGATTTTCATTGCAGAGCCAGTGATCAAGGGCAACATGCCCGAAACGCGTATGGCGCCCTGCTGATGGTGCGAGCATAAGTGTATTGCAGTCTACATTAAAGAAGGTATGAACTCCCAAGTGTGTTGGCGTCTTCACAAAGGCAACTTTGGTGTGTGAAGTTTTAATGAGGCGTGCCTCGTCGCGAAGATGCCCTTCTGCTAACGCGTCCCGCAGTGCCTCTAATGTTGGGCTCTTGAAGGACTTGAGAGACCGAATTTTGTGGATAAACATTGCAGAGCAACAAACTGCTTCCCCGGAGGCAAACCCACTATGGATTTTAATATGCAAAGGAATCCTGACAGCACCCACTGTGGATATAAGACCAGAACTCCTAAGACCACAAGGCATTGGGGCACACAGCCCATCTGGGCGGGCCTACAAGATGCTCAAAAGTTCTGCAAAGGCTGCTGGGATTTTCATTGCAGAGCCAGTGATCAAGGGCAACACGCCCGAAATGCGTATGGCGCCCTGCTGATGGTGCGAGCATAAGTGTATTGCAGTCTACATTAAAGAAGGTATGAACTCCCAAGTGTGTTGGCATCTTCACAACGGCAACTTGGGTGTGTGAAGATTTAATGCGGCGTGCCTCGTCGCGAAGATGCCCTTCTGCTAACGCGTCCCGCAGTGCCTCTAATGTTGGGCTCTTGAAGGACTTGAGAGACCGAATTTTGTGGATAAACATTGCAGTGCAACAAACTGCTTCCCCGGAGGCAAACCCACTATGGATTTTAATATTGATCACTGGCTCTGCAATGAAAATCCCAGCAGCCTTTGCAGAACTTTTGAGCATCTTGTAGGCCCGCCCAGATGGGCTGTGTGCCCCAATGCCTTGTGGTCTTAGGAGTTCTGGTCTTATATCCACAGTGGGTGCTGTCAGGATTCCTTTGCATATTATAATCCATAGTGGGTTTGCCTCCGGGGAAGCAGTTTGTTGCACTGCAATGTTTATCCACAAAATTCGGTCTCTCAAGTCCTTCATGGGATTTTCATTGCAGAGCCAGTGATCAAGGGCAACACGCCCGAAACGCGTATGGCGCCCTGCTGATGGTGCGAGCATAAGTGTATTGCAGTCTACATTAAATAAGGTATGAACTCCCAAGTGTGTTGGCGTCTTCACAAAGGCAACTTTGGTGTGTGAAGATTTAATGCGGCGTGCCTCGTTGCGAAGATGCCCCGCTGCTAACGCGGCCCGCAGTGCCTCTAATGTTGGGCTCTTGAAGGACTTGAGAGACCGAATTTTATGGATAAACATTGCAGTGCAACAAACTGCTTCCCCGGAGGCAAACCCACTATGGATTTTAATATGCATAGGAATCCTGACAGCACCCACTGTGGATATAAGACCAGAACTCTTAAGACCACAAGGCATTGGGGCACACAGCCCATCTGGGCGGGCCTACAAGATGCTCAAACGTTCTGCAAAGGCTGCTGGGATTTTCATTGCAGAGCCAGTGATCAAGGGCAACACGCCCGAAATGCGTATGGCGCCCTGCTGATGGTGCGAGCATAAGTGTATTGCAGTCTACATTAAAGAAGGTATGAACTCCCAAGTGTGTTGGCGTCTTCACAAAGGCAACTTTGGTGTGTGAAGATTTAATGCGGCGTGCCTCGCCGCGAAGATGCCCTTCTGCTAACGCGTCCCGCAGTGCCTCTAATGTTGGGCTCTTGAAGGACTTGAGAGACCGAATTTTGTGGATAAACATTGCAGAGCAACAAACTGCTTCCCCGGAGGCAAACCCACTATGGATTTTAATATACAAAGGAATCCTGACAGCACCCACTGTGGATATAAGACCAGAACTCCTAAGACCACAAGGCATTGGGGCACACAGCCCATCTGGGCGGGCCTACAAGATGCTCAAAAGTTCTGCAAAGGCTGCTGGGATTTTCATTGCAGAGCCAGTGATCAAGGGCAACATGCCCGAAACGCGTATGGCGCCCTGCTGATGGTGCGAGCATAAGTGTATTGCAGTCTACATTAAAGAAGGTATGAACTCCCAAGTGTGTTGGCATCTTCACAAAGGCAACTTTGGTGTGTGAAGATTTAATGCGGCGTGCCTCGTCGCGAAGATGCCCTTCTGCTAACGCGTCCCGCAGTGCCTCTAATGTTGGGCTCTTGAAGGACTTGAGAGACCGAATTTTGTGGATAAACATTGCAGTGCAACAAACTGCTTCCCCGGAGGCAAACCCACTATGGATTTTAATATTGATCACTGGCTCTGCAATGAAAATCCCAGCAGCCTTTGCAGATCTTTTGAGCATCTTGTAGGCCCGCCCAGATGGGCTGTGTGCCCCAATGCCTTGTGGTCTTAGGAGTTCTGGTCTTATATCCACAGTGGGTGCTGTCAGGATTCCTTTGCACATTAAAATCCATAGTGGGTTTGCCTCCGGGGAAGCAGTTTGTTGCACTGCAATGTTTATCCACAAAATTCGGTCTCTCAAGTCCTTCATGGGATTTTCATTGCAGAGCCAGTGATCAAGGGCAACACGCCCGAAACGCGTATGCCGCCCTGCTGATGATGCGAGCATAAGTGTATTGCAGTCTACATTAAATAAGGTATGAACTCCCAAGTGTGTTGGCGTCTTCACAAAGGCAACTTTGGTGTATGAAGATTTAATGCGGCGTGCCTCGTTGCGAAGATGCCCCGCTGCTAACGCGGCCCGCAGTGCCTCTAATGTTGGGCTCTTGAAGGACTTGAGAGACCGAATTTTGTGGATAAACATTGCAGTGCAACAAACTGCTTCCCCGGAGGCAAACCCACTATGGATTTTAATATGCAAAGGAATCCTGACAGCACCCACTGTGGATATAAGACCAGAACTCCTAAGACCACAAGGCATTGGGGCACACAGCCCATCTGGGTGGGCCTACAAGATGCTCAAAAGTTCTGCAAAGGCTGCTGGGATTTTCATTGCAGAGCCAGTGATCAAGGGCAACACGCCCGAAACGCGTATGGCGCCCTGCTGATGGTGCGAGCATAAGTGTATTGCAGTCTACATTAAAGAAGGTATGAACTCCCAAGTGTGTTGGCGTCTTCACAGAGGCAACTTTGGTGTGTGAAGATTTAATGCGGCGTGCCTCGTCGCGAAGATGCCCCGCTGCTAACGCGGCCCGCAGTGCCTCTAATGTAGGGCTCTTGAAGGACTTGAGAGACCGAATTTTGTGGATAAACATTGCAGTGCAACAAACTGCTTCCCCGGAGGCAAACCCACTATGGATTTTAATATGCAAAGGAATCCTGACAGCACCCACTGTGGATATAAGACCAGAACTCCTAAGACCATAAGGCATTGGGGCACACAGCCCATCTGGGCGGGCCTACAAGATGCTCAAAAGTTCTGCAAAAGCTGCTGGGATTTTCATTGCAGAGCCAGTGATCAAGGGCAACACGCCCAAAACGCGTATGGCGCCCTGCTGATGGTGCGAGCATAAGTGTATTGCAGTCTACATTAAAGAAGGTATGAACTCCCAAGTGTGTTGGCATCTTCACAAAGGCAACTTTGGTGTGTGAAGATTTAATGCGGCGTGCCTCGTCGCGAAGATGCCCTTCTGCTAACGCGGCCCGCAGTGCCTCTAATGTTGGGCTCTTGAAGGACTTGAGAGACCGAATTTTGTGGATAAACATTGCAGTGCAACAAACTGCTTCCCTGGAGGCAAACCCACTATGGATTTTAATATGCAAAGGAATCCTGACAGCACCCACTGTGGATATAAGACCAGAACTCCTAGGACCACAAGGCATTGGGGCACACAGCCCATCTGGGCGGGCCTACAAGATGCTCAAAAGTTCTGCAAAGGCTGCTGGGATTTTCATTGCAGAGCCAGTGATCAAGGGCAACATGCCCGAAACGCGTATGGCGCCCTGCTGATGGTGCGAGCATAAGTGTATTGCAGTCTACATTAAAGAAGGTATGAACTCCCAAGTGTGTTGGCGTCTTCACAAAGGCAACTTTGGTGTGTGAAGTTTTAATGCGGCGTGCCTCGTCGCGAAGATGCCCCGCTGCTAACACGGCCCGCAGTGCCTCTAATGTTGGGCTCTTGAAGGACTTGAGAGACCGAATTTTGTGGATAAACATTGCAGTGCAACAAACTGCTTCCCCGGAGGCAAACCCACTATGGATTTTAATATGCAAATGAATCCTGACAGCACCCACTGTGGATATAAGACCAGAACTCCTAAGACCACAAGGCATTGGGGCACACAGCCCATCTGGGCGGGCCTACAAGATGCTCAAAAGTTCTGCAAAGGCTGCTGGGATTTTCATTGCAGAGCCAGTGATCAAGGGCAACACGCCCGAAATGCGTATGGCGCCCTGCTGATGGTGCGAGCATAAGTGTATTGCAGTCTACATTAAAGAAGGTATGAACTCCCAAGTGTGTTGGCGTCTTCACAAAGGCAACTTTGGTGTGTGAAGTTTTAATGCGGCGTGCCTCGTCGCAAAGATGCCCCGCTGCTAACACGGCCCGCAGTGCCTCTAATGTTGGGCTCTTGAAGGACTTGAGAGACCGAATTTTGTGGATAAACATTGCAGTGCAACAAACTGCTTCCCCGGAGGCAAACCCACTATGGATTTTAATATGCAAATGAATCCTGACAGCACCCACTGTGGATATAAGACCAGAACTCCTAAGACCACAAGGCATTGGGGCACACAGCCCATCTGGGCGGGCCTACAAGATGCTCAAAAGTTCTGCAAAGGCTGCTGGGATTTTCATTGCAGAGCCAGTGATCAAGGGCAACACGCCCGAAATGCGTATGGCGCCCTGCTGATGGTGCGAGCATAAGTGTATTGCAGTCTACATTAAAGAAGGTATGAACTCCCAAGTGTGTTGGCGTCTTCACAAAGGCAACTTTGGTGTGTGAAGATTTAATGCGGCGTGTCTCGTCGCGAAGATGCCCCGCTGCTAACGCGGCCCGCAGTGCCTCTAATGTAGGGCTCTTGAAGGACTTGAGAGACCGAATTTTGTGGATAAACATTGCAGTGCAACAAACTGCTTCCCCGGAGGCAAACCCACTATGGATTTTAATATGCAAATGAATCCTGACAGCACCCACTGTGGATATAAGACCAGAACTCCTAAGACCACAAGGCATTGGGGCACACAGCCCATCTGGGCGGGCCTACAAGATGCTCAAAAGTTCTGCAAAGGCTGCTGGGATTTTCATTGCAGAGCCAGTGATCAAGGGCAACACGCCCGAAACGCGTATGGCGCCCTGCTGATGGTGCGAGCATAAGTGTATTGCAGTCTACATTAAAGAAGGTATGAACTCCCAAGTGTGTTGGCGTCTTCACAAAGGCAACTTTGGTGTGTGAATTACCTACTGGCGGTCGCCAGTAGGTAGTTATAGTTAGGACCACGTTTCCATAGGAAATCCGCAACATTCTATTTTGAATAACTTTGGCGCCGGTTGACGAATCCTCGCGAATTTTTCAAAATAGGTGGGCGCTACGCTCCGCTCCTACCCTGAAAGTCTCGGGGGGATTCGTCAAGCGGGGGCTGAGATAAAAGGGGGGTCCCAAAACGCGTTTTTCCCATGCATTTTTCCATAGGACCTTTAGACACAGCTACAGCCCGAACGGCTGAACAGAATTACTTGAAATTTGGCAGAGAGGTAGTCCTCAGGTCAAGGAAGTGCCTTTTGTAGGTTTGGTGTAAATCTGTTCAGTAGATCCTGAGAAAATAGCATTTAAAAGCAGATATATATGTGGGCGGAGCCTAACCACACATCTCATCCTGAGATCTGATTGGCTGTCAGCACTTCATCCAAGAAGTGTTGGCAGCTATCTTGGGACCAATATACATGATAGCACCTCATTAAAAAGCATTGCAGTTAATAGAAGGTTTTAAGACTTTAGTTACATTATAAATCATTTGTTGATGGTACCATACTCATTTTAGGAATTGTGGTATGTTCTAAGGTGATTTCACCATGTGAAAAAGCCTTCTGCTGGGATATCATGATTGAGAGAAACATATTTTCTCATGCTTTTACCACAGAGGTTTGGAAGGTGATCTATAGGCTAAACTGAGAGCCTATTTTCTGTAAATTCACATTATCTTTCTCAGTCATGTGAGAATGAAGTCTGACATTCTCAGTAAAACATGTACATCCAACAAGGGCAGAGACTGTCAGTTGATTCCTTTGTGTTCTACTGCAGCTTCCCAGAGTGTTCCAAAGAACTACTAGAGCGCTAACAGTCCTACTTATGATAAACGTATGGCACACCTGAAGCCATCTTGCTTGGATTAAAGTGGTAGCTCTTAAAACATTTAATTTAAAAAGGAACAAAATGAGGGGGTTCATTTTTCAATAAAAAGTATGATTAGTGCTGCAGAAAGAAAAATTAGGGCACATTTTGAGTGACTTCTCAAATCCTCTTCTATTTCATTAAAAAATTCTGACATGCAGACTGAAACATGCACTTTCAATACCAGCAGCAGTTTTCCCTGGTGAGCAGTAGCTTTACTACAGTGATCTAATGAGCAAAAAGAGTGCTAACATTCTGAATTTATGGCAAATGTGTGACACATCTGAATGCCTTCTTGATGGAATCAAAGTAAAAAAACTGAAAGTATTTCCTACTGAGGAGACTGCAGTAAATGAGGAAATTAGGAAACTTCATAACAAATAAGTCTCCCAAGATGGCCACCAGAGACAAAAGAGCCCAAATGTAGCCCAAATATCACCCAGATGTAGCCCAAGTATAGCCCAATGACAGAATGTCCCAGAATGTTCTTAAAAACAACTAGAGCGCTTACTGTCTTCATTATGACAAAAGTATGGCACACCTGAAGCCATCTTGATTGGAATAAACTGGTAACACTTAAAACATTTAATTTAAAAAGGAACACAATGAGGAGGTTCATTTTGCCATAGAAATTATGATTAATGCTGAAGAAAGAAAATGAGGGCACATTTTGAGTGACTTCTCAAATCCTCTTCTATTTCATTAAAAAAATTCTGACATGCAGACTGAAACATGCACTTTTAATACCAGGAGCAGACTTCCATGGTGCAGTAGTTTTACTACAATGATCTAATGAGCAACTAGAGTGCTAACATTCAGAATTTATGGCAAATTTGTGACATATCTGAACACCTTCATGATGGAATCAAAGTAAAAAACTGAAAGCATTTCCTACTGAGGAGACTGCAGTACATGAGGAAATTAGGAAACTTCATAACAAATAAATCTAGTTATAGTTAGGACCCTGTTTCCATAGGAAAACCGCAACATTCTATTTGGAATAACTTTGGCGCCGGTCAACGAATCCTCGCGAAATTTTCAAAATAGGTGGGGCGCTACGCTCCGCTCCTACCCTGAAAGTCTCGGGGGGATTTGTCAAGCGGGGGCTGAGATAAAAGGGAGGTCCCAAAACGCGTTTTTCCCATGCATTTTTTCATAGGACCTTTAGACACAGCTACAGCCCGAACGGCTTAACAGAATTACTTGAAATTTGGCAGAGAGGTAGTCCTCAGGTCAAGGAAGTGCCTTTTGTAGGTTTGGTGTAAATCTGTTCAGTAGATTCTGAGAAAATAGCCTTTAAATCAATATATATATCTGAGCCAGCTTACGGTGCGCTTACCGTACGCGTACGGTGACGTGCGCGAGCGCGATTCTGATTGGCTCTTAGATCTTAGTAAACATTCGAATCGGTCGAAACCAGGAAGCGGCGGCCGCCATTTTGTGTATTTCACTCAGAAAAAAAAGGGTGATAACTTGAAAAGGGGGCAAGGAAGAGAGTTACAGACCCCCTAACATTTGTAAGGGGGTCAAAGAAGGACAGAAAAGTACAAAGAAAACATTTATTGATTTAAAAAAAAATCGCGGGGTACGCATACGGTAAGCTCACCGTACGCGTACGGTTAAAAAAAAAAAAAAAAAGAAATGAAATGCAGATTTAAGTGTTTAGATATTAGTGGGCTCTAAAAAGAGCCGTTGTGTTTATGAAGTGATTTTTTATTGGTACCTACAAGTAAGTACCGATGCAGAGTCTAAGGTTCAAGAGGAAGACTCTGTTCCCTTCATCAGTGAAGTGTACACCATCTCCTCTATAAATGTCTTGCATGTCGTAACGCAAGTTGTTGTGGTAAATGGAACCCATACCATAGTCACGGAGGAAAGCAGAAACAGATTTGTTGACGTGCTTTCTTGCTTTGTCAATCTGTGGACAAAAATGATTGGACCAGTTCCATTTTTGCCTTTGGCATATGTTAGAAAACACAAAGGCAGTTTTAGGGAAAAGTGCATACAGTTGTGCAAAGGTCTCCTTCATAAGCATTTCCAGACCTACCCCAGTCAAAGTGCCTAGGTCATTGCCACCACAGTGCACTATTATGAGGTCAGGGTGTTGGATTTGCATGAAGGATTTCACCAATGGCATCAATTGGTGCCACTTTAACCCTCTCTGACCAATCCATTTAATGTCTACATTTGGCAAAGCAAGGTCTCTCACCATATCTGTTTTCTCTGCATACTTTTCACTCCAGAAGACATAGCTGTGCCCTACAATCCACACTGTGAACATCTTCAAAGATGAACTGGATGCACTCAGGAGGTGTAATTCAGTAGAATGGTAAAAAGAAATGAAAGACAGTTTGGAAATGGAGGCATACATATTTTTTTTATAAAAAAAAGAACTGATTGGCTGTTTCATACCATTCTAGAATAAAAACTAGGCTGTATGTGTAAATTTATAGAAGCATGTTTTGTATTGGTACAGAAAAATGTGTTACCAAAGAACAGTACTATGGATTTGCTGTTAGGTTTGAAAAGTCAAGCACTCCTGCTCTTTGGAAATGAAACATTGTGTGGCGAACTTCTGACCTAACTCCACACAGCAGTGTTCCATGAGCTGTTGCTATGGTAGCAGGCAGAAGTCAAGTTGGGGGAAGGGTACTAGGCAGAAGTCAAGTTGGGGGAAGGGTACTTTTGGAAAAGGGTTGGTTTTCAACCAATAGAAATGTGTGATTACATTTGAAAAAAAGGGGGAAGCACTGAGATTTGAAATTAACATGTATATGTGTGGAAAAAGAGAGGGAAAGTTTGCCATTATCTGGTTCTGCTGAGAGGAGAGAGGTGTACAGAACAGAGATCCTGGCTCTGATAATCTGCTGTTTGAGTGCCACATTTCTTTTACAATTAACTAATTTTAAAGGTGAGTTTAGAGTTTGAGAGGGGATGTATATGGTAAATTAAGAAATGAATAATAGAATTGGAATTCCTTTTGTTGAAGTTGTGTTTATTATTTTCTGTTTTGGGAGAAATTTAAATGTGAGGAACATGTAAAATAATATGGACTATGTTTTCACGAAAAATTAAGGTGTACCTGCAAAAATAAGGAATACTTTAAGGGTTTGAGGTTGCACTCAGTAATGCAAATACATTCAGCATCAGTGAGGCTGGTTGCCCTTGCTGGAGTGTAGTGAGTCACCCAGGTTACACATGTTGCTGGTCTCAGAAAGCTGTTTGGTATTGCTCTGGTGATTTTACATTTGCATTAGATGGAAAGGGGGAGGTATTTTTTTATGCAGAAGCAGACTCTTAGCACACAGCCAGCTGGTTATCCTGTGGAATCATGGATAGTATTCACAACCGAGTGGGGTTTGAGGTTTCAGTTAGTAATGCAAATACATTCAGCATCACTAAGGCTGGTTGCCCTTGCTGGAGTGTAGTCAGTCACCCAGGTTACACATGGTGCTGGTTTCAAAAAGCAGTTTGGACATGTGCTGTTTTCAGAATCTGAAAAGTGGATTCAAAATGTGTCAGTCTGTAAAAGTGTTTATCACTTGCCAAAAAAAAGAGTAGTAAGTGTGCTTTCAAATTGGCAAAGAAATTTCGTTTTGTGACTAATATGAAAACATGACTCTGTGTGCAAATAGGAATTACAGGCAGAGATTTATTGCGTATTGCTCTGGTGATTTTACATTTGCATTAGATGGAAAGGGGGAGCCATTTTTTTGTATGCAGAAGCAGACTCTTAGCACACAGCCAGCTGCTTATCCTGTGGAATCATGCATAGTATTCACAACCGAGTGGGGTTTGAGGTTTCAGTCAGTAATGCAAATACATTCAGCATCACTAAGGCTGGTTGCCCTTGCTGGAGTGTAGTCAGTCACCCAGGTTACACATGGTGCTGGTCTTAAAAAGCAGTTTGGACATGAGCTTTTATCAGAATCTGAAAAGTGGATTCATAATGTGTCAGTCTGTAAAAGTACTTATCACTTGCCAAAAAAAAGAGTAGTAAGTGTGCTTTCAAATTGGCAAAGAAATTTCGTTTTGTGACTATTGTGAAAACATGACTCTGTGTGTAAATAGGAATTACAGGCAGAGATTTATTGCGTATTGCTCTGGTGATTTTACATTTGTATTAGATGGAAAGGGGGAGGTATTTTTTTATGCAGAAGCAGACTCTTAGTACACAGCCAGCTGCTTATCCTGTGGAATCATGCATAGTATTCACAACCGAGTGGGGTTTGAGGTTTCAGTCAGTAATGCAAATACATTCAGCATCACTAAGGCTGGTTGCCCTTGCTGGAGTGTAGTCAGTCACCCAGGTTACACATGGTGCTGGTCTGAAAAAGCAGTTTGGACATTTGCTTTTATCAGAATCTGAAAAGTGGATTCATAATGTGTCAGTCTGTAAAAGTGTTTATCACTTGCCAAAAAAAAGAGTAGTAAGTGTGCTTTCAAATTGGCAAAGAAATTTTGTTTTGTGACTAATGTGAAAACATGACTCTGTGTGTAAACAGGAATTACAGGCAGAGATTTATTGCGTATTGCTCTGGTGATTTTACATTTGCATTAGATGGAAAGGGGGAGCCATTTTTTTGTGCAGAAGCAGACTCTTAGCACACACCCAGCTGCTTATCCTGTGGAATCATGCACAGTATTCCCAACCGAGTGGGGTTTGGGGTTTCAGTCAGTAATGCAAATACATTCAGCATCACTAAGGCTGGTTGCCCTTGCTGGAGTGTAGTCAGTCACCCAGGTTACACATGTTGCTGGTCTGAAAAAGCAGTTTGGACATGTGCTTTTATCAGAATCTGAAAAGTGGATTCAAAATGTGTCAGTCTGTAAAAGTACTTATCACTTGCCAAAAAAAAGAGTAGTAAGTGTGCTTTCAAATTGGCAAAGAAATTTCGTTTTCTGCCTAATATCTAACCATGACTCTGTGTGCAAAGAGGAATTACAGGCATAGATTTATTGCGTATTGCTTTGGTGAATTTACATTTGCATTAGATGTAAAGGGGGAGCCATTTTTTTGTGCAGAAGCAGACTCTTAGCACACACCCAGCTGCTTATCCTGTGGAATCATGCACAGTATTCACAACCGAGTGGGGTTTGAGGTTTCAGTCAGTAATGCAAATACATTCAGCATCACTAAGGCTGGTTGCCCTTGCTGGAGTGTAGTCAGTCACCCAGGTTACACATGGTGCTGGTCTGAAAAAGCAGTTTGGACATGTGCTTGTTTAAGAATCTGAAAAGTGGATTCAAAATGTGTCAGTCTGTAAAAGTACTTATCACTTGCCAAAAAAAATAGTAGTAAGTGTGCTTTCAAATTGGCAAAGAAATTTCGTTTTGTGACTAATATGAAAACATGACTCTGTGTGCAAATAGGAATTACAGGCAGAGATTTATTGCGTATTGCTTTGGTGAATTTACATTTGCATTAGATGTAAAGGGGGAGCCATTTTTTTGTGCAGAAGCAGACTCTTAGCACACAGCCAGCTGCTTATCCTGTGGAATCATGCATAGTAATGACAACCGAGTGGGGTTTGAGGTTTCAGTCAGTAATGCAAATACATTCAGCATCAGTAAGGCTGGTTGCCCTTGCTGGAGTGTAGTCAGTCACCCAGGTTACACATGTTGCTGGTCTCAGAAAGGTGTTTGGTATTGCTCTGGTGATTTTACATTTGCAATAGATGGAAAGGGGGAGCTATTTTTTTATGCAGAAGCAGCCTCTTAGCACACACCCAGCTGCTTATCCTGTGGAATCATGCACAGTATTCACATCCGAGTGGGGTTTGAGGTTGCACTTAGTAATGCACATATATTCAGCATCACTAAGGCTGGTTGGCCTTGCTGGAGTGTAGTCAGTCACCCAGGTTACACATGTTGCTGGTCAGAGACAGCTGTTTGGTATTGCTCTGGTGATTTTACATGTGCATTAGATGGAAAGGGGGTGTTATTTTTTTATGCAGAAGCAGACTCTTAGCACACAACCAGCTGCTTATCCTGTGGAATCAAGCACAGTATTCACAACCGAGTGGGGTTTGAGGTTGCAGTCAGTAATGCAAATACATTCAGCATCACTAAGGCTGGTTGCCCTTGCTGGAGTGTAGTCAGTCACCCAGGTTACACATGTTGCTGGTCTGAAAATGTTGTTTGGACATGTGCTTTTATCAGAATCTAAAAAGTGGATTCAAAATGTGTCAGACTGTAAAAGTGTTTATCACTTGCCAAAAAAAAGAGTAGTAAGTGTGCTTTCAAATTGGCAAAGAAATTGCAAATTCTGACTAATATGTAAACATGACTCTGTGTACAAAGAGGAATTACAGGCAGAGATTTATTGCGTATTGCTCTGGTGATTTTACATTTGCATTAGATGGAAAGGGGGACCTATTTTTTTTGTGCAGAAGCAAACTCTTAGCACACACCAGCTGTTTATCCTGTGGAAACATGCACAGTATTCACAACCGAGTGGGGTTTGAGGTTTTAATCAGTAATGCAAATACATTCAGCATCACTAAGGCTGGTTGCCCTTGCTGGAGTGTAGTCAGTCACCCAGGTTACACATGTTGCTGGTCTGAAAAAGCTGTTCGGACATGTGCTGTTTTCAGAATCTAAAAAGTGGATTCAAAATGTGTCAGACTGTAAAAGTACTTATCACTTGCCAAAAAAGTAGTAGAAAGTATGCTTTGCAATTGGCAAAGAAATTTCGTTTTCTGCCTAATTTCAAAGCATGACTCTGTGTGCATACAGGAATTGTTTTTAGATATTTAATTTGTGAAGGTGTTATTGTGATTTTCATTTATAGGAAAGGGGTTTATAGTATTTTAAGATTTCAAAAGATCATAAAAAATGTAGTAATATATTTAAATAAAATAAAGGAATTTTTTTTTAGTTTTTTTCAGGTATTGCTGAAGAGCAGTGAACAAAATTTAAGATGCCTACAAAATCCAGACTAAAGAAACACCACCAAAAAAACCTATATTTGAAGACAACTGGAGGACCTAAGTTAGTTGGAGATGCTCATGTTGGGAAAAAGAACAAATCGTCTGGTAAGCAGACAAAAGATTTTTTAAAGAACATCTTCAAAAAAAGGAAAAATGTACAAAATGTCTGTACTGGAAAGAATGTTTTCAATAGAAAAAAACAGGAAACAATTGAGAATTTAGTTAATGCAAATATACCTTCTGCAACAATAAAGATTAACTTAAACAGAAAAACAGCATTTAAAGAGATACGTAGAAAAATGTTTCAGAGAAGAGTTATGTCCAATTTGATAAAGGATGTGAAGAAATATAAGCAAAAGGCAAAATATTACAAGAGAAAAAAAGAAATTGAAGCCATTGCAGCAAAGGCATTAGAATTAAAAAGGAAACTATTCATTTTAATTTTGAATAGGATGCGTACATTAGATAAAATGGTTAATGTACTGAAATCACAAAGCAAAAGGAAAAGAGTAGTGAACAGAACAAACTTTTGTAAAGTGTTTTTAGGAAAATGGATGCATAGTTCAAGTAGTGAACCTTTTTTTAATGAAGAGAGTTATTTTCAAAGTAATAGTTTGCTGCATGCAGTTGACACCAGAGGTCGTGCTTATGAAGTGAAAAATGGTTGCATAATGGAGAAGGAGATAATGGTTCCAAGAGATGAGGTACAAGTGATGGCGGATGAGGCTATGGGGAGACGTCCTAAAGCCCCAGTGTACACTTGGAATTGTAGTAGTATTTGCACTGTGCGTCAGGAATCTATTGATAAATTTCATGAGTTTCTAAGAGAATATAGTAAAAAAAGTGTAAAACAGAAGATTAAGGTGCTTCAAAGTCTAGATCCATGCAGAGTGAGAGAGAATACTGGTTTGCAGGGTCATTCTCTGGCTTGTCTATCTAGAAAAGTGTGTAATAGTGTTTTCCATCATTTTAGGATGCTGGCTGTTCATCATACTGAAATGAGAAAGTTTGTGAGACGGTTGTATTTTGCTAAAAGTCCAGCAATAAAGTTAGATGAATTGAATAGGGCTCTGTTCCGTGGATCGGTATCAGATGTAGAGAAGGTTGTTGATGAAATTCAGTTTTGTTACTTTGGTCCTGAACAAAACAGTGCAGAAAAGGACACAGTAAATGAGGAAGAAGTGGAAGACAATGTAGAACCCTCTGTAAGTAAGACATTTAATGATCACATAACAAAATTTGAAAAAATCTCTAATGAAAGACCAAATATTACTTGTATTTGTTGCCGCAGAACTCATTATAGAAAACAAACTAGGAATGTTGATCTCTACAGAAAGAGTGAAAATGAAGATAATTATAAGTGGAAAGATTTTGCCACATATATATTTCTAGAAAATTGTTTTGAATTGGGTGAAGATCAGCGTATTTGTAAATACTGTTACAACAAGTTAGAGGAAAATAGAATGCCGACCAGAGCTGTACATAATAATTTAGAATTGGATGCTATTCCTGCTGAACTTTCTGAATTAAATGCATATGAGTCTATGCTTATTCAATGTGTTCATCCGTTCCAGACCATAGTACGTATGGAGCCCAAAACTGTTAAATTACCTCCTTCAGATTTACTGAGAGGTTTAAAAGGTAGAGTGGTGTATTTGCCCTTGGATTTGAAAAAAAATATGGAAACTATTGATGCGGATACTTTGGAAACTGAACCATTAGTTATTCTGGTTAATGGTGTACCTACAAAGAATAAGAAGATTTGGCAGGAGCTGGTAGATGTACGGAAAGTACAAAGAGCAAATTTGTATTTGAAAAGGAATAACAAATGGTATGAATCAATTTATATAGAAGAAGAAGAAGAAGATTTACAAGAAGACACAGAAACACCAACTGGACAAATTGAAAAAGTGGACAAGTCAAAGGAAGAAGAAATTTATGAACATTTTAGCATACATCCTCTTCATTCAAAAGAAGTTATGGGAGACAATATTGATCTGTTTCAGATGAAGAAAGCAAAAGGAACTCCCGTGAGTGTATGGGAGAAGAGCTTGGAAGCTCGATGTTTTCCCCAGCTGTTTCCTAAAGGAAAAGGAGGACGATACGATGAACGTCCAGAACAGATTCCAGCTTCTGAGTATCGGACTACAAGACTATATGCTGAAGATCCCAGATTTCGACAAAGTATTCCTTATTTGTTCCATCTTTTATTTGAAAGCGACTTGTTTGCACTATCTTATGCAGTAAATCACATTTTAAAAAGTGGAGTACATTTACAAAATGTGTCTGCTAAGGATTTTATGGAGAAAGTGCAGCACCGAGATGATCATTTGGAAACACAACTGATCAATCTGATGGCTCGTCAGCGTGGGACAAATGAATATTGGTACCGACGCCATGGTGAATGAAA
The DNA here is from genome assembly GCF_964204655.1 of Triturus cristatus. Taxonomy (NCBI): domain Eukaryota; kingdom Metazoa; phylum Chordata; class Amphibia; order Caudata; family Salamandridae; genus Triturus; species Triturus cristatus. The sequence continues at coordinate 356,433,410 of NC_140589.1, read as the reverse complement.
ATGCATGTTACGAAATTTAGGAACACCAACATGGTTCCTTACCCTAAGCTGTGCTGAGTACGCTTGGGATGATTTACTGGATTTTCTACGAGAGGCAAATTCAAACATTAAAAACATCGAATACAAGACAGCAGGAGAACTGTGCTCATTGGATCCGGTTAATGTTTGCAGATATTTCAATCATAGATTTGAGGCTATGATGTCCTTCATCTGCAATAAAAAAAATCCACCTCTAGGAGAAGTAGTGGATTTCTTTTGGAGAAAAGAGTACCAGGCAAGAGGTGCTCCTCATATTCATATGCTGTTGTGGATCAAGGATGCCCCAAAGTTTGGAACAGATACTGATGAAGCAGTGTTATCTTACATTGAAGAATATGCAACATGTGCTATACCAAAAAGCACAGAAGAGAAAAAGTTAAAGGAGCAAGTTTTACGTTTCCAAAGTCATCGGTGTGGAAAATACTGTCGACGGAAATACAAGAGCAAAGATAAATACTACACTAAATGTCGATTTGGATTTCCTAGACCTGTTCTTTCAAATGGAAGAGTAAACAGTTTTATGTCATCTGTGAGACATACTATCACAAGAAAATCACCTAAGAATACCTACAACCTAAAAAGAAAAGAAGAATCAAAAAATATAAATTACTACAACCCAGTCATTTTATCCATGTGGAATGCTAACATGGATATACAGTATGTAGCTGACAATTCCATTGCTGTTGCTCGATATGTAACGTCTTACATTACTAAATCTGAAAAAACTGAATTGAAAGAAATGTGGGAAGAGATTTTTCACGAGAAGACTGTCAGTAAGAAGCTGTACAGTTTCAGTTTAAAGATGTTATCGCATCGAGAAATTGGATCCTACGAATGTTCAGATAGGTTATCATCTGCAAGTCTCTACTCGAAATCAAGAAGAATAATTTGGGCAAGTTTAGGCCTTGCAGCAATGAGAAATCGGGTCCTGAAATCTGTTGGAGAAATTGAATATTTGGCCGAGAATGACCCAGAAAGTACAGATATTTTGAAATCAAACATGTTGGACACATATTATCCCAAGAGAAGTCAACATCTGGAGAACATGTGTCTCTATGAAGTGCTGCAGAACTACATTTATTCACGGAAAGCCGCAAAAGACATAAAAAATGGAAGATATAAAGTCATTGGTGAGGAAGGATGTTTGGTGAAGCAAACAAAAGGAAGTTTGATAAATCACCGGAAGCTGAGTTGCGACACTACTGACAAAAAGGAATTTTACTACTTGGCTCTTTTACAGCTGTTTAAACCATGGCGTTCAGAGGATGAACTACTGGGAGAATTTCAAAGCTATGAAGATTCATTTAATACTTGCAAAGACAGCATACAATGCAATACATTCACAACTTATCTGCAAATGTTAAATGAAGAAATTGAACAGGAAACTACAATTGCAGCAGAAGTAGCTAGAGACAGTTCTCAGGACAGCCAAAGTTCAGGAACACTCAGTCAAGATCCCCTAGGACAACCAATCGTTGAAAATGAAGCATCAATAGCCATGAATGAAGTGGAAACGGCTATGAATCAAGCTCAAGAAGAATTTATAGACTTACAAAATTTGGAAAGACAACTGAACGAAGAGCAGCAACAAATTTATGAAGAGATCAGAAACAAAATTGATCACGGATTTCTACATGAAAAAAAAGAGTGCTCATGCACATCATTTCATCCAATCAGGATGTATGTAAGCGGACAAGCTGGAATTGGAAAAAGTTTCCTAATAAAAGTCATCAGAAGCTACCTACAGCAAAAAACGGATTCTACTTTGTCTTGCGTGGTTACTGCTCCAACTGGGTTAGCAGCATATAACATAAAAGGAATTACCTTACATCGTTTGCTAATGTTACCAGTGGAGCATGAGAACAAAATACAATACAACAAGCTAACTGGAGAAGCATGCTTGGAAGTTTCAAGAGTATTGAAGAAGATGCAAGTTCTCATTATTGATGAGGTGAGCATGGTATCAAACTTAATGCTTGCCTTTGTGCATTTAAGAATGCAGCAAATTCTAAGGACAGACTATGACATGTTATTTGGTGGAAAACATGTCATAGTTTTTGGGGATCTTCCACAGCTTACTCCAGTTAAAGGACAACCAGTGTTTAATACTGTGACACATGAAGACACAAAGAAGTCATTGGGAAGCATCGGTAATGCAAATATTTGGTCCTTCTTTGAGTACAAGGAACTTACTACTAATATGAGGCAAGCAACGATGAAGAATATGGAAGTATTCTGAAAGATATCAGGATTGGACTACTCACAGAAGTTGGCAAAAAAGCATTACAGAGTCGGCTGCTACATAATTTATTTCCAAAGGAAGAAATAGTTGCAGAGAAGATATACAAGAACATTGCAGAAAAGAAAAGTGTCATCTGCTTAATGCCAACTCTACGTGAATGCTCAATATTCAATGAGAAGCTTTTAAAATTGGAAAAGGAAGATATCAGGAAATTGGAAGCAGTGGACAAAATTGAGGATGGAAGAATTACTATCACATTAACAGGCACACTGAAAAATAAATTGGATTCACTAGAGAAGAACATTTCCAAAACAGTTGGATTAGAAAAAAATCTATATGTTTGCATGAACTGTAGAGTATTTTTAAGGAGAAATTTGGATGTTGAAAAAGGTTTAATTAATGGAGCTATGGGAAGAGTTGTGGGTTTTATTAATTATCAGAAAAAAGATGGAATTGAATGTTTAAAAATAAAATTTGATCAGATAGAAGAAGTTAAAGATATTTGTCGTTGTTCAGTTCGTTTCATGCTTGTGAAAGACTTATATGTACGTAGGAAGCAGTTTCCGTTTTCTCTAGCATATGCTGTAACTATTCACAAGTCTCAAGGATTGACTGTAGATTGTGCTTTTGTGAACATTGGTTCAACTGTGTTCAAAGAAGGTATGGCTTATGTAGCTTTGTCACGAGTGAAAACATTATCTGGTTTATTCATGATAGACTTTGATGACTCAAAAGTTAGTGCTGATACAAATTGTGTAAAGGAGTATAATAGATTAAGAAGAACCTATGCTCCTCATTTAGGTCAGTATCCTGTGTTGCAGAAACGTGTAGTTTCTCGTAAAAGGAGAAATGAGAATATCTGTAATGAAGTTGTAGAGAGGAGGAAAAAAAAGAGAAGTGATGTAATTGCAAGCAAAAAGAAAAAGGAAAATGAAGAAGAGGTTGTAGGATGTCATTTTGAAAATAGCTCTGGTGTCAACTGCTACGCTAATGTAGTGCTGAATGTTGCATTTTATCTGGAAAGTGTGCAAGAGCAGATAATAGTAAATCAGGGAAAAAGATTCTGTTCTGAGTTGAGTCTCCTTTTTCAAAAGCTGAGTAATGATAAAACTCAAATAGAAAGTGCTACTGAAATTAGAAAACTTTTAGATGTATGTTCAGGACGAACACAGTTTTCTCAAAATGTACAGCAAGACGCACAGGAATTCTTGATGTTTTTTCTTCAGGTACTGGAAGAAGAAGGGGTTCCCATTGAAAATTTGTTTGGTCTCTCTTATAAATGGGAACATAGTTGTGAAAACTGTTATAATATATGTGGCTCTAATGTTGATTCTGAAAGGTTTATTTATTTAACATTGCCAGAAAGTAAAACAGTCACTTTTGCTAAATTAGTTAAAGATGCTAATCATAGCATGGAATGGAGTGAGTGTAAATCTGAAATGTTTTCAACGTTAATTTTAAAGGAATACGGACAATATGTAATTTTAATGATGCAACGATGTAAAGCTGATGGGTCAAAATTAGATACTTTAATAAAGAAGTTTACAGGACAGCAATTATCAATTTCAGGAAAAACTTTTGTAACAGTTGCAATAATTTTCCATGAAGGACCTACTGTTACTTCTGGACATTACACAGTTTATCTTAAATGTGAAAAAGGCTGGACACTGTGTAATGATTCAAAATTGATTTTCAAGCAACGTTTGCCTTTTGATTTAGCAAATTCCTATCTAATCTTCCTGAAACCAAAATTTTAGAGAGACTTGGCAAGATCTGTACAAAACAATTTTACCATTTTATTGGATTACCATTGGAATTTTCCCAAAAAAATGATTTTACAAATTATCATTTGGCCTAATGGAAAGGTAACCAATTGCAATGTGGACTTTTTAAATTTTTAATGAAACTTTGGAAAACCAAAAATTTAGACAAAATCGGTAACATCTGCACAATTTAAATTTTGGAATGTTATTGGATTGCCATTGGAAATTTATTCAAAAAAGATTTTTAAAATTACTATTTGGCCATGAGGAAAGGTAAACAATTGTATTGTGGACTTATTTAATTATTAATTAATCTTTCGGAAACCAAAATGTTACAGAGAATCGGTGAGATCTGTACAATTTAAACTTTAGAATTTTATTGGATTAACATTGGAAATTTAATCAAAAAAGAATTTTAAAATTACTATTTGGCCTAAAGGAAATGGAACCACATGTATTGTGGAGTTATTTGAGATATAATATTTTTGGGATTATACTTCTGAAACAAAAATATCAGACGGTATTTTAAAGAAATAAGTATTGATATTAGATGATATTTTTTAAGAATATTATGCATTTCTATAATGTTATGTTTAAGTTAAAAGAGATTCTGGGCTTTTTTAAAACAATCTTTGAGATTGTTATTTTTTTTTTGCCCGCTGTTAAATGATGAATGCAATTGCTTTCACAATTTATAGTGAAATGCAATATATTCTGAAAACAGAAAAAAAAAGGCAAAACATTTTTGGGGAAAATATGTAAATATGTGTACTGTATTATAAAATGTTTTATTAAATATTAATACTTTTTTCTTTTTTTTCAGATTGAGATAGAAAATTTTCAAAAACTTGAACCTTTTTTAAAGCAATTAAAATTAAATTTAAATTAAAAAATAATTTTTTGAGTGGGTATGGTAAGTCAAAAATGTCATGGTCCCTTTTTTCCACTTCTCCACAATCACATTTTCAGTTTTTCATTGTAGTCTCTCAAGGACCTTGTAATGTGATAATTGATTTTTAGTTTTTTTTTTAAAAAAAAAAAAAATTACGCGTACCGTACGCGTACGGTAAAAAAAAAATTAAAAAAAGTTTAAAAAAAAATATAAAAAAAAGTTAAAAGGTAAGGTTGGCTCTTAAAAGAGCCGTTGTGTTCATGCAGGGACAGAGGAAAGAAAGAATGGGAATATTAGTCGGTACGACAAATTTGCTGATCTATTAAATTGTTCACTAGGGCAACACTGGTCTCCCTATGACAAATTAGATCATGACAAGTGGCGCACCAAATTAAAACCCTCGCAAACCGATGGTTGGTTTCCAGAGGACGAGAAAAAGGAGATGCTCCCCCCACAGATGAAGGGCTCAGCTGACCTACCGAAGATGGACTCGGCCCTGCAGATGATGGACCAGGCTGAGCTGCTGTGGATGTGCTTGGTTGACTTACTGAAGGGTTACCTTCAGTATGTCGAGCATGTGTCCTACCGTGTACATCTTGAAGGTGTCTCAACATGGTGTGATTCCAGAAGGAATGCTTCTTGTTGGGATTCCCTCTTGAAAGTACACGGCCACAAAGCTTACAAGTCACTAAGGGTGCATTGACCTTTTTCTTGCCCTCTGGAAAAGAAAAATACTCCCATATGAAAGAGGTCTTTTGTTTCCTCCTTCTCTGCCTCAAGGTAGTGCTGCTAGCCTCACTCTCAGAAGAGCTCTGCTGTTCTGCCATCGTATCACAAAGACAACCCAGCTCCTTCTCCTAAGGGATCACAAGCAGAAATGAGGGGAATGGGTGTGGTGTAGGGGAGTTCTAGAACTGAAAGTAGTTTCAACCAATCAAAAGTTGTGTTTCATGATCACATGACCCACCGTGCGCGTACGTTACACTTACGGAGTGCTTACGGTAAAAGTACGCATGCGCGTAAAAAAGACACGCGCACGCGAGCATGCGCAAAACAGGCACGCCCCTTCACTTCCGCGTAACATGCGCGTGCAGCGTACGCGTTCCACGCTGCGCGCGCGTGACGTACGTCTACACAAATTGCGTAAATGAACGCAAACAGCGTAGAAATCTAACGTAATGAAAGCAAAACGTGCGCTTACCGTACGCGCACGTTAAAAAAATAATAAAAAAAAAAAAAGGGGAAAAAAAACCCCTATGTTATACTAATAAATCTTACCTGTTTAGTTTAAAAAAAATTGGTAAAAAAAAAAATATATTGTAGAATTTTTAAAATTTAACCATAGTCTTTAAAAAAGGATAGAAAATTAAAATAAAAATATGTTAAAAAAATTGAAAAAAAAAAAAAAAAAAAAAGAATTAGCATTTAAAAAACCTTGCAAATTCACTGAAAAAACCATGGGTTTCACACACGTTATAGTTAGGAATTAGCATTTAAAAAACTTTGCAAATTCACTGAAAAAACCATGGGTTTCACACACGTTATAGTTAGGAATTAGCATTTAAAAAACCTTGCAAATTCAATGAAAAAACCAAAGGTTTCACACATGTTATAGTTAGCTGGACATTTCACTCGTAAAAAACCAATGAAATTCCCCCGTTATAGTTAGTTCAGCTAACTATAACTCGCACGCCCGCAATGCACTACTGATGACGTCACATATTACATCACTCATGACATGGTCACTGACTTCACTCATGACATCACTGATGACATCTCAAATGACATCACTGATGACATCACTGATGACATCTTCCTTGTGATAGAGTGGCAGACCTCCTCTTCCCCTAATATATCCTTTGATACACACATTCAAAAATAGAGACTAAAATTTTTAAAACAATGGACATACCAATACCAGTTACAAGAACCTCTTAAGTAATTCTAAGAACCACATACACATCCACTCATTCACCAACAGTCCTATACAGTCACTCATACATGCACTCACTCATCATATGTACTCATACACCTATACATCCTGTTACACAATGCCACTCATCCATAGAGTTACTCACACATACTCACTCATGCTAATAAAGAAACAAACATACATTTATTAGCTTATACAGTAATACACACACCACCACACTTACTTCTACGGAAAATTACACATACTTAGTCTTATAAACAATCACTTATAGAAACACATACTTATTCATACAGGAACTCTTTCAATCTCTCACTCTCACATATACTCACTTATATACACCAATAGTCACATATACTAGTTTAATAGATATGTAGTTACTCATAAAGACACTATTGAGACAGTCATTCACTCACTAACACACCCATACACACACTCATCCACCCATGCAGTCCTGCACACATGCTGTCTTCAACACATACAAAGAGTGAATCACTCATTCATGCACCTATGCACTACATAATACCCCCCACCGAACCATACAGACACTCAGACTGATACTCAAAAAAACAACTAATAACCTATATAGACACCCAAGAAGCTACTCACCAACCCATGCAGACACTTATACACAAAGTGAGAGACTGATACAGATATTTTCATATTTAAACTTTACTCAGTAAGCCATGTATTCAGTATGATACACTTAATCAGTCAGATACACAATAAATTTTTCAAAAACAAAGCATCCATTTAGACACTTATATACCCATTTATTCTTTCATTGACCTTGAGATATACATATATTAAACATATTTAATTTTCAGAAATACACACATTCACTGGATGATGTCATCAGTGATGTCATCAGTGATGTCATTTGAGATGTCATCAGTGATGTCATGAGTGATGTCAGTGACCATGTCATGAGTGATGTAATATGTGACGTCATCAGTAGTGCATTGCGGGCGCGCGAGTTATAGTTAGCTGAACTAACTATAACGGGGGAATTTCATTGGTTTTTTACGAGTGAAATGTCCAGCTAACTATAACATGTGTGAAACCTTTGGTTTTTTCATTGAATTTGCAAGGTTTTTTAAATGCTAATTCCTAACTATAACGTGTGTGAAACCCATGGTTTTTTCAGTGAATATATATATATATATATATATATTCCCTGAAAAAACCATAGGTTTCACACATGTTATAGTTAGCTGGACATTTTACTGATAAAAAACCAATGAAATTCCCCTGTTATAGTTACTGTAGGCAACTATAACTCACGCGACCGCAATCCTCTGCTGATGCTAATACTGTATTTAGACACTTATTTGCCCATGTCTTCTTCCATTACATTTTAGCTATACATATATTACAAATATTTTTTTTTCATAAAGACACATATGTCATCAGCAGAGGATTACGGTTGCGTGAGTTATAGTTGCCTACAGTAACTATAACGGGGGAATTTCATTGGTTTTTTATCAGTAAAATGTCCAGCTAACTATAACATGTGTGAAACCTATGGTTTTTTCAGTGAATTTGCAAGGTTTTTTAAATGCTAATTCCTAACTATAACGTGTGTGAAACCTATGGTTTTTTCAGTGAATTTGTACGGTTTTTTAAATGCTAAGTTACTTTACGCCATTTGTGGCGTGCGCGCCCACTTAACGCAGTTCGTTCCATGCGCGCACGGTGCGCTTCGCACACCGCGTGCCCACATTACGCTAGATGGGCCATGAACGCACAATGCGCTTCGCGCACCGTGCGCACATGGAGGTCATATGATGAGCATCGTTGTGACAGGTAAAATATAGGTTTTGTTTATCTCTGATGAGCCATGCACAAAAGGTGCCCTTTGGGCACTTTTTGCACACGGGGTGGGGAGAATGTGGATATTTTTTTATTATTTCTTACCGTACGCGTACGGTAAGCGTAATCGGCGAAATTTTCGAAAAAATTAAAATTGCCTTTTTTCACTTGGGGGATCGTTGGGGACTCCCTCGACATGGCTAGGTGCTTGGGAGCTGTGTAAACAGCCCCTTTACATGATTTGCACTTTGTTTTTCAACCCCCTGTCAGAGTGCGAGAGAGAAAATGGCGGCCGCCGCTTCCTGGTTTCGACCAATTCGAATGTTTACTAAGATCTAAGGGCCAATCAGAATCGCGCTCGCGCACGCCACCGTACGCGTACGGTAAGCGCACCGTAAGCGCACCGTAAGCTGGCTCAGATATATATATTGATTTAAAGGCTATTTTCTCAGAATCTACTGAACAGATTTACACCAAACCTACAAAAGGCACTTCCTTGACCTGAGGACTACCTCTCTGCCAAATTTCAAGTAATTCTGTTCAGCCGTTCGGGCTGTAGCTGTGTCTAAAGGTCCTATGGAAAAATGCATGGGAAAAACGCGTTTTGGGACCCCCCTTTTATCTCAGCCCCCGCTTGACGAATCCCCCCGAGACTTTCAGAGTAGGAGCGGAGCGAAGCGCCCCACCTATTTTGAAAAATTCGCGAGGATTCGTCAACCGGCGCCAAAGTTATTCAAAATAGAATGTTGCGGATTTCCTATGGAAACGTGGTCCTAACTATAACTACCTACTGGCGACCGCCAGTAGGTAATATGTATATATATATATATATATATATATATATATATATATACGTTTCACCATCCCAGCAATACCAAACTCCTTAAGGTGGGTGCTCTCTTTGCTGGGATGGAGCTCACATACAAATACCGCCAAACCCTACAAAAACTAGGACGGGCACTCATGGGATCAAGTACTGGAATTTATTGGTATTAAAGTACACACCATTGCAATTCGTTTTAAATGTCATCAAACCGCTCTTCCATTGAAGGATGTAAATCAGGCAAAAGAGGAGGGACGGGCTATCATAGTTGAATAGTTTGTGGCCAGCATATTAGCATGTCTATCAATCATAAACGCCAATGGCAAAATGTTGTGCATGCTGTGTAATTTTAGCATAGTGCATCAATAACGTAATTGTTGCCATCAATACTCATACATCAGGTAACGTTCATATTTATGTTACATACATGCTAATGAGATATTTATTTTTCCTCCTATCAAAACTAGATCCCTGTATGGGCTTGCCACACATCCTCAAGAGAGCAGTTCTGTACTGTGCTAAGGGCACGACTGCAATACTGTGCGTCCTTTATCAACTTGTGTATGTCTTCTCCTGATGATACATTCCAAATGATCCAGGTGCCCCTCGCCTGCCACCAATCCAGTAATTGGCTGGCCCACTAATACAGGAAAAAAGGTCAAATGCCTGATTCCTCTGATTAAATAATCCCCAATCGTCCGTCGGTGTCATCGAGTCAAGTCCTTTCCAAATGTGACAGTTCAGGCAGCTTCATTAAAACTCTTTTTCACCATTCCAGCAGTGCAGCCAAATTCCTTAAGATGGGTACTCCATTCGTGAGGATGGAGCTCACTTACACATACCACCAAACCCAACAAAAAGCAGGACGGGCGCTCCCTGGGTCAAGTATTGGAATTTATTGGTGTAAATGAGCAGACATGTTTCGGCAGCTTGCCTTTCTCAACGCTTATAACAATTAAAACACACACCATTGCAGTTCTTTTTAAATTTCATCTAACCGGAATTCCAATGGAAGATAGAAATCAGGTAAAAGAGGAGGGACTGGCCATCATAGTTGAACACTCATGTTTTTCCGGCCACCATATTAGCATGTCCATCAATCATAAATGCCAAATGGCAAAAAGTTGTGCTTGCAGGGATATTCTAGCATAGTGCATCAATAACATAATTGTTGCCATCAATATGTAGACATCAAGTAACCACCACGTTCACATACATATATGAATGGTGTGATTACCTGATTTCAGCATATTAATGGCAACAATTATATCAGACTGAAGACTGAGTAATGTAAAAAACAAGGCAGAAGGCCTTTTTACCCTATACACCCAGGATGTGAACCAACATCCATGTATCCATAAGAACCACTCGAACAGTGCTCCAATGTAGGAAAGTGTCGTGTACAGCCTCTTTAAAGAACACTGCCTCACAATGCAATAAGAATCCAATAACCAGATTCCTCTCCAGTCACTTGATGACTGTATCCTTGCCTTTGATTCTGTAGAGCCCATCACAGCCCTTTCCCCTAGGTATGTGTATGCAAATACCACATACATACACACACACACGTACATACATACAATACATACATACATATATACAAGACTGAAAACTGCATGGTCAAAACCTAGATTAAAACACCCCAAAACAACACTCAAGAAGATAAAATCATCTGCAAAATGCACAAATTTGAAATTCAGAGTGTTTTATAATCGTTTAATGTATTTTCTAGTTTAAAACATCAGTGATAGCAGACTCTTTAAGATTACATGGCTGGATGTCTTATTTTAGAACATATTGCTAATATGCCTTTTTAAAGTGAATTCTATCCCAGGAACGCGTGAACCGTGTTTTTAAATGATCATAACTACACTCTGGAAGAATTAGTAACTCCTCAAGTGCTCAATTGTACTTTTATTATTGATCACAGAATCAACAAAATACCCACTTGGATGCATAATAATCACAAACACATCCGTGCGTCTGTGAAAATATCTAGAGTGTGCCAGAAGGCTCATTACGATTAAGGGGGCAGAAGTGAACTATTTCTGTTGATACCATACAATTGTGTATGTTCATTTTATTGTAGTTTACAACGGTTTAATTCTGGCACACTCAAATGGTTTTATATTTTTGGCCCATTTCATGCAAATGCAAGCAATTAAAATGACCACAATTGCATAATTGCTGTTTTAGTTGCTTCTGATCATAAATGTTTCAGTTCTCACAGCAGGTGTTGACTCAGTTTTACGGTACTTCAGTATCTCCATTCTTATTTAGCAGCCAGCTGAGCTATTCTTGCACCCAGGAGCGCCAGCTGGATGGCCAAATCATGAAACAAATGACGTGCTGGAAGGCATTAACAAGTAGCACTGGGCGAAGAAATTGAATCATTTCTAAAACTCTTCAGGTAACATCACTGCTATAATTTCTGCATAGAAAACGAACACAAACGTTAGTAATATGTGCGCGAGTGTGTGCGTGTGTATGTGTGTGTGTGTTAACAAAGGGAAACAAACTATTAGCAAAACTAGTATTATCAGGGCCAAAATAATTGTTTTAAATTTAGTGCATGCATACAGCGGCCCCCACAATGAAGGTACAACTGCATACATGGAATATGCACACACCCACACACAAAGGCAGACACGAAGGTTCACACAGCCCGTGCAGACACTCATTTTCTCAAAGCCCAATTAACCCACTGATAAGTATTCTTTTATCAACAAATCCGCAACAAATACAGACCAACAGTCGTATTTCTACAAGCACTGCAGAAGTAAAAGGCAGATGGGTTTCAGTGGGATACAGGAACAGATGGAGCAAGCGACACATTACATTCCTCAGAGCATTAAAGAGTCATGTGCATAAGGGTAGCACTGTATGATGTGCATTGCAGGAGCACTGGGTGTTGTGTATCGGGGTGTACAGATTTGTGTGTATTAGGATGGATAGAATGATGTGTACCAGTATGTACATTGTAATTTACAATGGAAGAATGTCTCGAGGGGACGCAACTCAATGTGCCGAGGCAAATTGAATGTGAATGTGCTGACGAGTTTTCCTCCCCTTGTGTCCCATGTGAGCACCATGGGGAGCACAAGCGGGCCACAAACGAGGATGCGGACTGATGAGGCCGAGTGCTCTTCCCAAGTGGCGTCCTTCCATCTGGGCCTGAGTCTCCCTCGTGGCCAGATGTGGTGACAGCTTGCCGTATTTCTTGGCGCTACTTGCCAATACCAGTGTGTCAGTCCCTCCCGGCCTCTGTTTTTGCCTTTTAATGTGTCGCACCGAGACGGTGGCTCAATGTGAGTACGCTGAGAAGGGTGTGGAGGGACAGTTGTTTGGTGGGAGATTGGATGGGATACTTGATTTGGGATTTGGTAGCAGTGCTTAGGCGATTCCCAGCGTGCATACGGCCCTGGTATAGGACTTTGACAGGGTTACGGTGGAACAATATATCATCTTCGGATATTAATATGCTTGTCTGGATGATTTTTTAGCTTGACAACTATTTTAATTGCCTCTCTTCACATGTTCTTGTTACGTATTTACGCATGCCTAGCAAGCAGTCAAATCCTTCTAAGGTTTAAAGCCTTGATACCTGGATATTTAGCTATTTGGACCCTGTACTGCAATATACTTTGTTGTTGTCTGTGAACCCTTCCTCTATTCCTTTATAAAAGCTATATTTTTGAAGGTAGATGGGAGAATGTACCATGTTACCTGGTTCATGACCCCTGATTGTGGAGGCCACGCAGCCAAGTGAACACAGACTGTGGTATACCATTGTAGTGGTATCACAAACCACCAGTTTTTGTCCTCGGATGAAGGTTTTGGATTTGCTAAACTGGCTGTGCAGTTTCTGTTGGATAAGGGTGAGCCTGTCTCTGAGCTGGCTGTGCAGTTTCTGTTGGATAAGGGTGAGCCTGTCTCTGAGCTGGCTGTGCAGTTTCTGTTGGATAAGGGTGAGCCTGTCTCTGAGCTGGCTGTGCAGTTTCTGTTGGATAAGGGTGAGCCTGTCTCTGAGCTGGCTGTGCAGTTTCTGTTGGATAAGGGTGAGCCTGTCTCTGAGATGGCTGTGCAGTTTCTGTTTGATAAGGGTGAGCCTGTCTCTGAGCTGGCTGTGCAGTTTCTGTTGGATAAGGGTGAACCTGTCTCTAAGAAGATCTATCACAATTTCCTTGGATACGTTTTTAGATTAAAGAAGCTAATCAGCAGTCAATCGACAGCCATGCATATGTGATCTCAATCTCGATGCTCAAACTTGCCCCTATGGAATGTACATGAGCACTTGCTTCTCAAGTAGATCTATCGTCCCAAGATGCGACAGGTAAGTTCTATTGTAACCCAGTTTATAAAGCCAAAACCAAACTATCTGGTAAGTTATCTTTGTTCAAAATATCTTCATCTGAGCATAACCAGTCCCTCTTCAGGAAAACAAGTCAGAAATGCTTCAGAATTGTTGTCAACTTGTTTCCCTTAAACCAATTCTGAGTAGGGACATTAATCTAGAATTCAAAACTGATTATGACAACTCTGTAAATACAAACAAGAATGCAGCCATGGTTGTAGCCCAGATTAATTGTATCCCTCCCACTGAATCTCAGAATATTACCATCTCGGAATTCCTTTTTAACAATATTGACGAATCTGATTCCATGCATGGTAGATAAGAAAATTCAGTCATAAATGCCATTTCGACTCCTAAAACGCAAGATTCGTTTGATGTTGTGGTCTTTGCAAGGGAATTAGACATTTTAGGGCAAACATTTCCTGATAATATAAGGGACAAATATAGAACCAAATGTTCAGTCTAACTTTCAAGGTATCTCCTCAAATGACCAACCCTCCTCAGACATCCCTCCTGTTTATGCTATCTTAGCAACCATGGGTGCAGTTAGCTTACCTTAGCAAAGATCTCTGACACTATATGCACTCAATCAGATTCACTAAATAATCAAACTGTTATAGTAAACAATATGTCGAAGGAGATCAATGATTTTACAGAATTGGTATCTCCAGCTAATTCTTCTCCGTTCGTTATGAAGTTGCAGAATATTTTTTAAGTAGATGATTTTGTTAACCTTTCACTATTTTTGCCTAAAAAAAAGGCATCTTGTTTGAGTGTGACCATCACACAGAACCAAAAGGAATCCTTTCAGTGTGCTGATTATAATGTCGCACAAACACCTGTTCATCTTTTGGATAATACCAGTAATGGTTGTCTGGTTCCAGAGAACCCATCTTTTAACAAACAAATCATACAGTTGAATGGGGAGGACTGTGATATTTTGTCAAAATCGGCTTTGAAAGCATCTGAAGAAAGTGTCTTTTCTCCAAGTGTTGTTAGTTTCCCGAATTCTTACATCACTTTTATAGCCAATATGTCACCTGTAGTTTCAAATGAGTCAACTACTGCTGATCAATTAGAATGGTTTCAGTAATATCTGAGCATTAAAAGATTAAAAAAGCTGAGGAAATTGAAGAAGATGGTAAAATTAAATACATATTCATATCAGAGTCATTGGCGAAGTGGCAAAACAAAAAAAAATCCTATCTTTGAACAACATTGCGCTCATAAAGATTGCACCAACCGACCGGGATGAGGCATCGCCATCATACACAAAAACAGCCTCCACCTCACAACCAGCTCCAACGACCACTCATTCAACATTGAACACCTCCACTTCCAGATCCAGACGAACCCGAACAGCACCCTCATCTACAGAGCTCCCGGACCCTGCTCCCTTCAGCAAAGGCATAGACAACTTCATTGCACACCACGCCCTCACCTCAACAGACTACATCCTCCTCAGCGACCTCAATTTCCACCTGGACAACCTGAACAGCCGCAACACAGTATCCCAACTGG
This sequence comes from Triturus cristatus, assembly GCF_964204655.1. Lineage (NCBI taxonomy): Eukaryota > Metazoa > Chordata > Amphibia > Caudata > Salamandridae > Triturus > Triturus cristatus. Next base: position 356,418,034 of record NC_140589.1, on the reverse strand, counting down.
AAAACCTCGCCACCATCGGAATAAAAAAACTGGTCACTTTTTCAACCCACTCAGCAGGACACACGCTCAACCCCATCTTCTCAGCAAGCAACTACATATTGTCAGCCACTCCTCTGAGCTACATTGAACCGACAACCACTGCGTCCACCTCTCCTTCACCAAACCCACTGCACAGCATAAGACCCACAGCTATCCTTGCAGATGCTGGGGAAAGGTCACAGAAGACCAGCTCACCTCCTTCCTCAGCCAAACACCACCAGTGACATCAACGGATGCCAATGCCATGGCATGCAACCTCCACCTTTGGATCACCAACTGCGTCAACATACTGACTCCCCACAGGAAACCCTCAGGCAAGCAGCCCTTCAGGAAAGCCAGCTGGTTCTCTCCCGACCTCTAAGAGTCCAGGTGCTCCTGAAGACAGCTCGAGAACAGATGGAGGAGCAGCAAGATCTTCACAGAACACGCAGCCTTTCAAACCACCACCTCATCAGAACAACAAAGAAAACAGCCATACAGAAATGCATCAATCCCTATGAACACAATAAGGAAAGAACTCTTCACTGTGGTCAAAGATTTCGCCAAACCCAGCACAGAGACAGCAGACATTCTCCCCTCTCAAGACCTCTACGACAACCTTGCCACCTTCTTCCACCACAAGATTAAGGATATCTGCGACATCTTTGCAACCCAAGACCCACCCACACCACCTGAAACCACCCCACCAATGACTCCAGACCCAAGCAGAGTCTGCCCAACTGGACCACCCTCACCTCTGATGAGACCCTCATGAGGAGCATCCACTCCGGAGCTCCCTTGGATCCGTGTCCTCACCACATCTTCAACAGATCCGGCATCTACATTGCCACTGAACTCTGCCGCACCATCAACTGCTTCATCGAGTCTGACACCTTCCCTGAAGACTGGAAACATGCTGAGCTCAACCACCTGCTGACCTGACGGACCTCAAGAACTACAGACCCATCCCTGTGCTCCCCTTCCCAGCCATAGTCATTGAGAAGCCCATCAATGGCTTAACTCTCTGAGTTCATCAATACGAACCACAGCTTGGACCTCACCCAATGGGGCTTCAGAATCAACAACAGCACAGACACTGCTCTCCTCACTGCTACAGATGACATCTGCACTTTCCTCAACTTATGCAAAACTGCAGCCCTCATTCTCCTGGACTTCTCAGCCACCTTCAACACCATCTCCCACCACACCATTGGCACAAGACTCCGTGATGCCGGCCTCTGCGATAAAGCCCTAGAATGGATCAACTCCTTCCTCACTAGCCAAACAAAGAGAGTCAGACTTCCACTGTTCTACTCAGAACCCACGGAGATCAGCTGTGGAGTTCCTCAGGGATCCTCACTGAGCCCCACCCTCTTCAACATCTACATGGCCCGCTTGCAGCCATCGTCAGAAGCCATGGACTCAACATTGTGTTCTACGCCGACAACACTAAGCTGATTCTATTCCTCACAGATGACGCCACAGCTGCCAAGAGCAACTTCCACAATGAGATGAAGGCAGTCGCCACCTGGATGAAGGACAGTTGCCTTTAAGCTCAACTTTGACAAGACGGAAGTCCTCATCCTGGGCTCCACCACCTCCACCTATGACGACTCCTGGTGGCCTGCAGTGCTCAGAGCACCCACCGTCCCCACAAACAACCTCGGCATCATCCTGGATGTCTCTCTCTCAATGAACCACTAAATTAACACTGTCTCATCCTCCTGCTTCCACACGCTTCGCCTGCTTCGTAAGATTCTCAAATGGATTCGCATCGAGTCCAGGAAAACGGACACCTATACGCTCGTCAACAGCAGACTTGACTACAGCAGCGTACTCTACTCTGGCACCACCCACAAACTCCTTAAGAAACTGCAGAACATCCAGAACAACACCGCTAGACTCATTCTGAACATCCTCTTCTCTAGCCACTTCGCCGGTCACCTGAGAGACCTCCACTGGCTCCCGATTAATAAAAGAATTACCTTCAAGCTCCTCACGCAAGCCTACAATGCCCTGCACAACGCTGAACCTGCATACCACAACCACTGCCTCTCCTTCTACACACCCACCAGTCATCTCAGCTCCACCCAACTTGCCCCAGCCATCCTCCCACGGATCCGCAAGACCACAGCTGGAGGAATATCCTTCTCCTACCTCACTGCTAAGACCTAAAACTCCCCACCTCTACATCGCAGGCAAACACAGTTGATGCCTTCATTCAGGAAGGACCTCAAGACCTGGCTCTTTGACTGAACCGCAGACCACCCCCCCAGTGCCTTGAGATCCTAATGGGTGAGTAGTCAGGCTTTACAAGAGACCTGACTGATTAAGTCTCCTCCTTATCATCATTTCAAACAGATAAAGAAGTTATCCCTCAATTGAATCTGCATTCCCATTTGAAGGATGCTTTCATCTTTTCTCTGACTCATGTAAGTAGCCAAGAAACTAGGAAATCTGCAGATGCAATTACTAGTACGACTGATTTATTGCTGATGAAAGAAATACAGCTGAAGCCTATGTGCTCTTTGAAGGATGTCTCTATAGATAATTCTCCAATCTGTTTGTCGATTACAGGACCAGTTTGTTCAGTTTTAACAGGTATATCTTCAAAAGCACGACTTGGAGTGAATTCCAGAAGTAAAAATGAAGTCACCCCTATGTCTCAGTTCACTTCTCAAATCTCGGTTCCTAACAAACATTCTTTTGTTTTCAACAGTACCTCCAACCAACACTCAAGTTTGTAATCATTCTCCACTGGTCTCCACTTTGTCATCTTCTAAATGTATGACTTCTGATCACCATGAAGACTTAGCTTCAGTGCAAATTGATTTCTGTCCTCAGTGTTATTTGCAAGGGAGGCATGACATTTTAAATAGGCAAAATATTTTAACCTTACAGAGGGAATTTGATAATTTTTCTAGTTTGAAATCAGCGGACCTGCTCTCAGTAAAGTTTATTGTTGATCAGGGGACTAGGTAAGAGGTCACTTGTACAGGCTGGTCTTTGTTATTATAGATAAATCACATTGGTGACATACATGAATAACTCACTCTGTGGGGTATTGTCATGCATAAAGGACAAAATGAAAATGATACCATAATTTTATGGGACATAAAAAACAGAAATTATTTTCCAGCAGAAAAAAAATCTATTTTTAGGAATAATTGCAAGGGGCCAGAAACTTCGATTCAGAATGATGTTAAAAATATTAGAATCAGTCTTTTTAATACATCATCATAGGTAACCAGGAACATTACCTTGCAAGATAGCGACCATTTTCGGCATAGGAGAATTATAGATCAGCCGGCTCATGTGGAATTCAACCAGGAATAAGGGACTGTATTGCAAGTTCTTCTAATTGTATTAATACTTGTACTTGGAATATTGCCGGCATTAACCATCATTTAAAATCTAGTGAATGGATCTTTTACAGTTCATTACTGCGAAGCATATTGTTTGTGTGCAGTAATCATGGAGAACGGATACCTGTTTTATTTCAAACTTTGAGGTCTTTAAAGTTAATGCAACTATGAATAAAATGAGTACATCGATTGGAGGGTTAATCACCCTAATTATTTTTAATTTCAAGATTAAACTTTCAATTTTGTTATCAAAATCCTCTTTAATACTTGCTGTGCTGATTGAGTTTCTAGACAATTCCAAGGTTTTCATAATTAACGCATGCTTTCCTCCTTCAAGTCGTTCTTCTTCTTTACATTTTTAAAAGATAAAATAAAAACTGTTAAGCATGCAGCAAAAATTAATGCTGGAGATTGTAATGCTAACTTTTTGCACGAAAACACTACTATAGCAGCAGATGATTCTTAAGACAGTTATTTTGGTGTTCCGTTGGTAAAGTATTCTCCTTTTGAACAGAAAAATATAATTAGATATATTTTGTCTTTTTTATGAACTATGTTTCCTTACTTTAAACTAGAGATTTTCTACAAATCAACCAGCAAACCACACATATAATCCAGCTGGTTATAAATCTATCATAGGTTATACTTGTTATAGATTTCAACAAATGCATATGCTTTGTCATTGAGTTCAGCAAAGAAAGTGATCACTCTCCCCAATTAATAACTCCTAAATCATTGCAAGAGGAGTTTTGCACTGAGAAAAAGGCCGATTACCTGAATATTGAAGAGATTACACCAGGCATAATTCTATGGCACTGTAGATTAGTAAATAAATTAGAAGAGCTGTCATTGTTTCCTTCGATTAATTCTATTGTAATAAATATTTCAGAGGGTAGTTATAACCTCAATGCAAAGGAGTGGGAAAATATAGTACCAGAAGTTTTTAAGTTCAATTTTCAACAAGAATATGTCTGAACAAAATCTCTGCATCTAAAAATTATTGGTAAAGGAGGTTCCAAAATATAAATTGCATTTATAGGCAGAAAATGAGAATGGCTCTTAAAGTTAAAAATAGTAACCATTGGAATAATAAAATATAAGACCTAAGGATCGCATTGGGTGAACTGAAATTTAAACAAGAACAGCAATTATGGATGGAACTACATGGATCAATAATCAGGAAAATGGCTGGAAGTTCTGGTCACTAATTGGGTTTGCTCAGGGTAAGAAAAATAAGTCGGGACTGTCATATTATAATAAATTGGACACTTATTTTACTAAGTTGTATGACACTGTTGGCCTCTTTTTGGGGAAAGTGGTTACTACCTATTTTTGTGCTTATATTGAAACATCCACGTAGGAAAAAAGTGTTATCATTACGAAAATAAAAACGCCTCGATCCCCATGTCCGAATGGGATTTCGAATGCCATAATACAGGAATGTCACAAACCAATCTATACTTTTGATGTCTAATTTTAACTCTATTTTCATAAACATGCACCCCGATCTGAACCTATAATTTATTGTATGAAAGTTTTGCTTGACGGGAATGCACACATTTTTTAGCAAATTCTTAGTAACAAAATTAGCAGATTGGACCGAACATTCTTTGATACTTCCCTTGATCAAACCAGTTTTATATCAGGGTGTTTGACAAAGGATAACATTGTTGCCTTTGTTTGGTAGAAAACACATTTTATTGGAAGACAAAAAACATATTTGCCTGTTTTATTGACAAAAGGGGCCCACCCGTAATGGAGCCTGCAACTTAATTTATCCCAACACAGGAAACATGGTCCCACCTGCACACAGAGAGGACTGACAAATTGATAGCTCTTTCTTGATTCTGTGGGTGGTGGTGCACAGCTGTTAGTTGAGTGATTTGTCTGGTTAATTTCGACATAAAGAATATGACTCTTGCATGCTTACTAGTTTTGTGACCCCCAGCAGTTGGTGTTCAACTTCTTGGAGCGACAAGTGGCATTCAGGCATTGGAGATTGACTAATAACAGCTCGGTGATGCTCTCTTAGATGCAGGGGGCTGCACATGCCCTACATTGAAGAATCAGTGTGTGTCTATCCTTTTTAGGATAGATGTGGGTAACCAATTGAACCCTGTTTGTGATAGGGATTGATGATTTCAATTATTTATGCGGAATTCCTAGTAAGTGTTAGTCATAAGCCTGCACTAAGTCCTTGCCCTTTGTACTTTGCCTTACTGCTGCCTCTCCTTCTATATAAAATCTTTTCAGATTTAAAATCACAGCAGGAGGAAGTGAAGAGCCTGATCTGCATGAAGAAGCTGAGGAGCAGGTGATTTCAGTACATTCCAAAGATTCTGGAGATAAGGAACCAGCCTCAAAAAGTGTTGTATTGGAATTATTTAGCATCCCATCTGGTGAATAAAAAACACAGTCACCAAATTCAGGAAATGCTCCTTGTGCAACAAAACCTTATCAAGGGGCACAGCTAAAAAATATTCTTGTGGCGCAACAAGTATGTTATACCACTCAAAACATACCATAAGAATGATGTAAAGAGGGCATGTAAGTAAAGAGATAGAGGGAAACGGGCCATCAACCTCCAGGGCTACACCACCTGCTCCTGGAGAGGGAGACCCTCAGGAAGTGTAGACGCAGCCGCCACAAATATCTCTGAAATTAAGGTGCATCAGTGCCTGATGCCTTGGCTGCAACACCACTCTTACAGCCAGAGAGAAGTTTTCTGACATCATTCTAGAAACAGCAAGTAAACACAACTGTTAATTTGTGTAGGTCTTATTTACACCAGTTGATCCGCTGTTTTTCCATTTGTGGATAGAATGTTTTTTTTTCTTCTTACTGACAATTTTTAAAGAACAAATACCCCAAAAATAAAAAATGTTAGAAAACAATTTTTTTTAATTTAAAACAGTTCCCGAAAAAGAAGAAAAAAAAGGTTCTTGTCAGAACCGCCTTTCATGGTTAAAAAATAAGATACAGTGTATGTCTGTGCATATATCAAGAGGAGTGGTTGTATAAATGTATGACTGAGTGTGTTAGTAGCTGCATGGGTGACTGAGTGCCTGTGTGAGTGGCTTTATGGATCAGATAGTGCCTGTGTGAGTGACTTTTTGGTTGAGTGAGTGGCTTTGTGAGGGGGCCATATAAGAGAAGAGTGGTTCCGTGAATGGCTGTGTAGTTGAGTGAATGCTTGTGTGAATGGTTGTGTGAGTGGCTGTATGGGTGAGTGATTACCTGTGTAAGTGGCTTTACAGGTGAGTGACTGTGTGGGTAACCTTATGGAAAAATGAGTTGCTGTGGGAGTGGTTGTATGGGTGAGTGAATGGTTATATTAGGCACTGTATGGGATGAATGAAAAGTTGTGTGAGTGCCTGTATAGGTGAGTGAGTATCTGTGTGAGTGCTTGTATAGGTGAGTGAGTACCTGCTTAAATAGCTACATGGGGAAGTGACTGAATGTGTAAGTGGCCATATGGGAGAGTAAGTAAGTTGCTGTGTGAATGACTGTTTGGTTGAATGAATGATTGTGTGAGTGGCTTTATAGTAGAGTGAGTGCCTGTAAGAGTTCCTGGGCGGGTGAGGGGATGGGTGTGTAAGTAGATCTGTGGGTGTGTAAATAACTGTGTGGGTGCTGTGTGAGTAGTTGCATGTGTGAGTAAGTGCATGTGTTGATAGCTATATGGATTAGTGAGTGGGTGTATCAGTGACTACATGGGTGAGTGACTGGGTGTGTGAGTGGCTGTATGGGTGAGTAATTATATATGGGTGAGTGAGTGTCTTTGTGATTTGCTGTATAGGTGAATGAGTAGTTAAGTTAGTGGTTCTGTAGGTGAGTGAATAGGTGTGAAAGTAGCTGTGTGAGTCTGAGTGGTTGTGTGAATGATTTTAGAGAGAGTGACTGTCTGAGTGGCCATATGGGTGAATGAGTGGCTGCGTGAGTGGCTGTATGGGCAAGTGAGTGACTGTGTGGGTAAGTGGGTGTTAGGAGCTGTATGGATACGTGAGTCGGTATGTCAGTGACTGTATAGGTACGTGAGTGAATGGCCATATGGGAGAGTGAGTGGTTGGGGTAGTGACTGTATAGTTGAATGAATGGTTGTGAGAATGGCTGTGTGAGTGAGTAAGTGCCTATATCAGCAGCTGTATGGGTGAGTGAATGTGTGTGTGAGTTGCTCTATGGGTGGGTGAGTGAGTGGGTGGGTGTGTGAGTGGCTGTCTGGGTGAGTGAGTGGGTATGAGTGGCTTAATGGGTGAATAGCTGTGTATGTGAGAGGCTGTATGGATGAGTGACTGCTACTAGCAGTGGCTGTATGAGTGAGTCAATGGATGTGTGAGTGGTTGTATAACTGAGTGAGTGTGTGAATAAGTAGCTATATGGGTGAGTGTGAGGTGCTGTCAGTAGCTGTATGGGCCAGTGAGTAGCTGTGTGAGTGGCTGTATGGATGACTGAGCACACTGGAAGTGGCTGTATGGGTCAGTGACTGCTAGTGTGAGTGAATGTGTGAGTTAATGAGAGGGTGTATTAGTAGCTGTATGGGTACTTGAGTGGTAGTGTTAGTATTTGTATGGTGAACTGAATGGGAGAGTGAGTGGCTGTATGGGACAGTGAGTGGGTGTCTAATTAGCTCTATGGATGAGCGAATAGGTATCTCAGTGGCTCTCTGAATGACTGCAAGGTAGATTAATTGGGCAATGGGTGACTGAGTAGCTGTATGAGTTAGTGAAAGGCAGTGTGAGTACCTATATGGGTAACTGTGTGGTAGTGTTAGTAGTTGAATGGGTGACTGAATGGGTGTGTGAGTGGCTGTATGAGTAAATACGTGGATGTGTGTGTCATTGTATGGGTGAGTGAGTGACTGTGTAAGGGACTGCATGGGTGATTGAGTGGCTGTGAGAGTATAGTTTTATTATAAAATAGGCAAAACAAACTAATAGGAAATTAGCACAAGAACCCTTTAGATTTAAAAACAAGTTCCGATGGGCTTGGCCAAGATGGCGAGCGGGTAAGACGTGACTCATTTGTCTCACCTTCCTGTTCGCCGCCGTGTGGTTTCCCGGCACTGGTATAAGCAGTAGACCCCTGAACATGAAGGGGAAAGGTGCAGGAATCCAGGAGAGTGTTCGGCGACGGAAACCGGAGTCATGCGCTACCTGAATCTACATGAAGCCATGAAGGGGCCCCGCGGAACAAAATGGCGGCCTGGGCCACGCCGGAGAACTGAGGGCAGAGTGCGGACCTGGAATGTGATCATCAGCGAGGGATTGTGGCGCCGTCCCCAGCATCGGCTTGCAATACACAGACAGCTACGAGGAGCGTGCTCACATGGACGGAGGTGGAGGTCCTGGCACTGGAGCAAAACAGCGGGAGGTGCGGAGCGGAGGCTGCATCCTGCAGTGAGCTGCGTAGGAGGCCCAGATCGCACATCAGAGACACCGCGACCGGGGGGCCCCAGGCCAGACACAGACAGAGTTGTGGGGTCCTGCAGTCCAGAGAGCAACGGAGGATCAGGGGGCCCAACTCCAGGGCTCTGTCTGGCTAGCAACAGTGTCCAGAGCAATAGGTCCCGACGTCACCGGCACAAATGAGGGCCCGGACTGAAGGCTCCCTGGCTGCTGCACAGGGATGACTGCAAACACAGGTGAGGACCCGGCATGTCCCCCGGGAATCCGAGAATACTGACGGGCCTGCATCACGCCCGCCGCCTTGGGAAATAGGGCATCTCACACTTTGGGCTTTGGCATCACTGGGGCGCAGGAGGAGAACAGACCGAGGCCCAGCTTCACAGCCAGTGCCACGCGGCGTTGGGTTCGCACAGTGACTGTGGCCATGAGTGAGGCGCTCTGGAGCTGTAATTTGAAGTGGGGGCCTCTCGGATAAATGGAACCACTCCCACGGAGGCAAGAGCCTCAGCAAGAGTGACCTGAATATGGCAGGAGGTAAAGCACCTGGGGCGGTGGAGCTCCTTCAGAGGCCCACCTCAACAGTGGAAGGCCTGCAAGGTTTGCGGCTTGCTGTGTGAGCACTACTGGAGCACAAACGGATATCGCAAGACATTGACTCAGGCCATTGCGCAGGGCAGGGCACACACAGACATACAGTGAGGACGGCGCGGTCTGATCTGGGAGGACAGAAGGGGAGAGGCCGCTTAGTTCTATCCTTAAGACATGGAGTGGATGGGCCAGGGAGCACTGCACACGCCTGGTGGGATGCCCTGGGACATTCAGCTGCACCTTCAAATTCCCTAATATAATCTAGAAAAGTCGATAACAAGGGGGAAGAAGGATAGAAACGTCAAAGATATGTTCACCAAGATGGCTGGATCAGGCGGTGGAGACAACCGTGCCTCACCGGCTACACTAGGAGGGCAGAAATTGGAGAGCTCAGAGGAACTGATGACGCGCGCATTCCTAACACAACTATTCTCAACGCTGCAGGGCGATATACACACTGTCCGCAAAGACCATTCCACTGACATAAAAGAAGTGAGGCGGGTTATTGACACGGTGGGTGACAGAGTGGCCACATTGGAGGATCACAAACAGACTCGTGATGACGAAATGGAGCAGCTGCAGCAGGAAGTGATCCGACTTCAGGAACAGCAAATAGAGCTCCAGGCCCAAGCAGAAGATTTGGAAAATCGCTCACGTAGAAACAATATTCGAGTGAAAGGAGTACCTCCCAAAGAAGAAGGTACGGATATCACCCAGTATCTTCAAGACCTCTTTTGTCATGTATTGCAGGAGTCACAGGACTTTGTCATCAAAATTGATAGGGCCCATAGAGTTAGTCAACAGAGGAGGGCTCTGGCGCCTCCCCAAATATCTTGGCATACTAACCAGACTTTCAACTAAAGGAACTCATCTTGCGACGAGCACAGGACACACAACCCCTAACATATCAGGGTCACGCAATTGCCCTGTACCACAACCTGACAGCGATAACTCAGCAGAAGCGCCGGGACTTCCACCCGGTTACGGCACATCTACGCAACCAAGATATCTCCTAATCCTGGGGGCATCCTTTCCGCATCGTCTTCAGATGGGACGGTAAATTGCAGCAAATCAGATCATTGTGGGAGGCATGTCAGGACTTGGGCATTGAACACCCTCAGCAAGCCGAAACTGACAAGGGTGATCACAAGGGCCAACAGGAGAGGTGGCGTAGAGTCAGAGGACAGAAGAGGCCGGAGGCATCGTCAAAGCCGGACTCGGAGATTATAGCACAGGAACGTCAAGTGGTGCTATCTTTTTTTATCTGCCCGAAAACGGATCCACAGACAGCGAATGAAGGGACTCAGGGGTCTGACAAGTGGTAACAAGCTGTGCCGGGGATTGCGGGTGGGGGCGGGGGATCTGATGGCCACAAGATGCATCCTACCACAGGTTTTACCAAGGGGACACAGTCGTGATTGCGGCTCCTGGACTCTTTAGGGGGGTACTTCTTTTGTTATTAGTTGGGGTTAGGGTGGGCGGAGGGAGGATCCGGTGCTCACAGCAGGCATATGCACTCAGAACTTGGGGTTCACCACACGTTTATATGAGAGTTGTTCCACAGGTACACATAGCTCTAAACTGGGTGGCGAGAAGTCGTATGGGGAAGGAATGGGGATGGCCTGGTATCCGCCACATCTCACTTCACAACTACATTGGATGGCCAAGGACATTGTGAAAAGTACTCACGCTTAATGTAAAAGAGCTCAACAACCCCATTAAAAAGAAAGCAATCCTGTCATACCTGGAACAGACAGAGGCAGATATTTGTTTCCTACAGGAGACGCATCTCCTCCCCAAAGATTGTCATCGCTTACACTCGAGGATGTTTCCCCAGCAGTACTTCTCTTCTATGGGGGAGAGGAGGGCAGGGGTGGTTATCCTCATTGCCAAACACTGTAGGGGGGAAGTGAAAGAGAAGGTGTCTGAAATAAAAGGGAGGTTACTGGCATACACTATACAATTCAGTACCCGATCCATGGTGGTAGGTTCTGTATACGCCCCTAATTCGGGACAAGAGGGGTTCCTTAAAACAGCCTTGGCCGACACAGTGGCTTCACAAAACTCCATGACATTAGTAGGGGGAGACCTGAATATGGTTATGGATTCGGTCAAGGACAGATAAAAGTCCATTTACCACCAGCAGGGGGAGTTGTACGGGGAAGGGAAAAAATGGCTGAAGAAAATGGGCGTAGTTGACATTTTGAGGGAAGCTCACCCCACGGCGACACAGTACACATTTTATTCCCACGCACATAAGTCTTATGCCTGTCTGGATTATTTCCTGGGTATGCTGGAGTTTAATACAGCAGTCGCAGACGTAGGTTTTGAATCTGCGGCCCTTTCGGACCATGATGCAGTGACAGACCAGGTACGGCTGCCACATGGGCCCCGACCATCTGGAGGCTGGAGGCTTAAGGAAACCATGCTCCACAGGAAAACGGTCGAACAGCATGTCACTAAGTGTATTCAGGAGTACTTTGCCCTAAATGATACTCCAGGCGTCTCTGTCACAACACTATGGGAAGCAATGAAAGCAATAGTGAGGGGGGAGTTCATAGCCTTATCGGCAGCAGATAACAGAGAACGTAAGGAACTGCGGGTGACCTTATCTGCGCAGGTGCGAGAGCTTGAGAGGATACACAGTCGAACGGGGGGCCCAGGAAATGGAGGCAGCTGAAAGCTGCCAGAGCCCAGGTAGCAGGTATTGATTTAGAAAGAGCGGACTATGCTGTGGTTTGACTAAGACACTCTTATTATATTGGGGGAGATTGTACGGGCTGCTTATTAACGAATAGGCTGAGGGCCCAACAACAAAGGACAAAGGTGCTCTTGCTGTGGAGGAACAGACAGGGAGGCCATGGGGAACCAACAGATAGCCCAAACCTTTAAGGAGTTCTATGAGAAGCTCTACACAGCAGACACACCAACTGACCGCGACGTGCTTGCTTACTTGCAGACTGTCAACGTGACTACACTGTCACCAGATCAGGCACACTCTCTGGACGCCCCTATCCGCATTGACGAAGTAGTCACAGCCATCTCGCGGCTTGAAGTGCTTAAGTCCCCGGGCACCAACGGGTTCCCCGCTATTTTTTATAAAAAGTTCTGTCATGTCATTGCGCCAACCTTAACACGGCTGTTTAACTCCTTCAGAAGCGATAACCCAATTCCGGTGATGATGCTGGGGCGGCGATAGTGGTCCTGCCCAAACCTGGAAAAGATAGGCAGAACTGTGGCTCGTACCATCCGGTGTTCCTCCTTAACGTAGATTTTAAAATATTCACGGGAATACTAGCCGCAAGGCTGGGCCCTCATATTCCTAATCTAATAGAACTACACCACGCGGCATTATCCAAACCCGACAGAGTGGGGAAAATACAAAGAGGATACTACACCTCATTGACAAGGCTCACCAGCACAAATGGATGCCCTTTTGTTGACGGTCAAAGCCGAAAAAGCGTTTGACCAGGTAGATTGGAGATTTTTGGGACACACTTTAGCACGTTTTGGGCTGGGGGAGTGATTCAGGGAGTGGGTGAGCGGCTGCTATGGGAGGCCTATGGCCTCCATTAGAGTCAACGGCATTTCTTCACGATCCTTCGATATTCAGAGGGGAACCAGGCAAGGCTGCCCACTTTCGCCGTTATTGTTCGCTCTATACATAGAACCTCTGGCACAAAGAATACGAGACAACCCCAACGTTAAAGGGACTCCATTCGGAGATGAAACACATCCAATCAGTTTATATGCTGATGATGGGAAAGTGGCCTTGACGGAACCAAGGGACTCCCTTCCCGCAATTTTAGAAGAGCTAGAAATATTTGGCCAGGTCTCCGGCTTTCAGGTAAACGTGGATAAATCTCTGAACCTAGAGTTAAATCCCACAGTCCCCACGCTTGGACCTGGAGAAGATCGGGTGGCGGGGATACAGAAGGTTGACTCTATCCCTTATTTGGGGCTGGAGTTAGTGGCAACAGTCCAACACACTGTTAAATTGAATTATGCTAAACTTGGGCGACAAGTGAAAAAAGATCTGGCAATTGGAGTAAACATCACCTCTCTTTATTAGGGATAATAGCGGCGGTCAAAATGTCCCTTTTACTGAAAGCATTGTATTTGTTTCAAACTCTACCGGCGCTACCACCAGAAGGAGTGATTGTTTCTCTGCAACGTGCCATTTTGTGTGAGCAGGGGCAAGACCACGGATGAGCAAGAGACTGGGGTACATGCGCCCGGAAGAAGGAGCCTTGGGGATACCGGACCTCCTAAGCTACTATGAGGCAGCCCAATTACGATACTGAGTGGAATGGGCTAGGCCCGAATCTGTAAAAAGGTGGGTCTTTCAGGATAGGGCACTAGCGGGCATCTCGCTATGGAAGGTCCTCTTCCTGAAAAAATCGCACTGTCCACGCAGTCTACTGCGTTCGCCGATCACCAAGTCGGTGATGAAAGCCTAGGATGGGGTGGTGACAGCCAGGAATCTTACGACTTTTCTGTCTCCTTTAACTCCCCTGTTTGGAAATAGTGAGTTTACGCCAGGTCTGGAGGACAAGGCATTTATGGCGTGGGTGGACGGCCACTGTCGCTCGGTGGGGCATCTTTGTGACCTAGCAGGAATTGTTCCATTCTCGCAACTGAAACTAGACTGCGGGATCCCAGAGACGGACAGATTACATTACATGCAGCTCAGGCACTGGGTACTTCAGCCGGGGGTGAGAGAACAGGCGAGTCGGCGACTGATCCAGTATGAAAAATGGCTCATCACTAAACACACAGACAAAGGGTTCATTTCAGAAATATATGACATGATCAGGGACCGCTCACACCCACATGCCACACCAAGTCTAAAAAGGTGGGGGAGAGACCTGGGAGGAGAGCTTACAGGGAAAGACTGGGAAGAGATCTATTACAGTGCGAAGCACACTGCACAAAACATGGCCAGTATTGAAACAGCTATGAAAATAGCTGCTTGCTGGTGTCTCACGCCAGCGCGTCTACGTAGGGGCAATCCAAATAGAAGCCCTACTTGCTGGAGATGCTGTGATAGTGAGGGGGAACTGCTTCACTTAATATGGGCCTGCCCGTTACTTACACAATTACTGGACTGCAATGTTAGATGTTGTGGATAAACTATTCGATACGGAGATTCCGCGGCCTCCTGTATATGTAACCCAATTACATTTACACTCAAAAGCATAAGAGGTCGACAGATGGGGCTGGCATTGGGGGCAGCTCTGCAGAATATACTGACACACTGGGCGTCCTCCACTTCACCCACGCATCTAGGGTGGTTACACAGGATTTGGCACATCCTAGGGATGGAACGAATTTTAGCCACTTTGACCAATTCTGATGCTTCCTTTTAGAAAGTATGGAGTCCCTTTTTAAAACTGCTCTCCACAGAGTTCAATGAAATCCCCCAACCCAAATATTTAAGAGTACTGAGATTGTCAGACCTGGAGAATGCACAACAACAGCAATCGACTGCTTAGTGCGAGCCACCAACGTTCTGAAAACCGAAACAAGAGCAAAGACAGGGAACACCCAACAGGGTGGTGGGAGAGGGGGGACGGGTTCAAATTGTTGGTTTACTGCAAAATGTAGAACTAAGACATAACACAATTCACTTAATGCTTCAGAGCTGTTTAATTTGTGAACTCGATTAAAATGGCAAGATGTTTTGTATGGATACAGGAGGGCAAACGGATTGTGCTTATCTTGCACTAGATTGCTTCTGCTTTTGCATTGTTTCCAATTGAAAATCAATAAACACGTTTAAACATAAAAACAAGTTCCATGGTTATGTATAAACAAAATGTCTGCGATAGGAAAAATGTTTTGAGGCATCTAATGACTTTCAACCCCACCTGGTATGGAAAAAGAAAAAGAACAAAAATATATATTAGCATTTGATCTTTGTTATTATAGAATCATACCAACATACATTACTTATACTGGAATATTATATTACAACATAGTGAAAATATAATTTTCTCTTCGTTGCTGTTTTCAGCTTCCATACTTCTTCACCATAAACAGTGATCTGTATGAAGTATCATCTTTGAACAGCGGGGAAATTATAATCAATGGATTGGAGAAAAAAAACAGACATGCATACTACAACACGATGATTAAGTGAAGCTATGCATTGCACTTACTACAATTCTTTAATTCATTGGTTTTCCTATTATTTCAGTAATATAAACAAACCTAAGTTAAAAATATTTCTAAAAATATTATATCTGGCACATACTAGAAATAAATACAAAGTACTGTTCCATTTCCGAGATCCTTGTAAAAACATCACTCCTGGTAGGCAAAAGGATGTTTAATAAATGGTGACCCATATAGACAACATCACATAGTGTAGTTTTAATTCCACAAATAGTATGTAGAAGTTTGGTTGATAAAATAAAAGGGGTCATTTTTTCAGTTCTTTTTATGACAAAAAAAGGTTTTTATTTTCAAATGAAAGCTCCTGTAATTGGATTATGGCCCTTCAGCTTCTGACTTCAATTAGACAGTGTAGTATTTAGATGTGATATTAATTCTTGTGTGGAAGATGAAACAACTGTTGAATTTTGAAGAAGACTATAAAGACATTACCTCGAATAGTCCTAATAATGTCTAAAAGACTGATAAACCATGTAGAAGGAACACCGTGTATCACTTTTATATCCGCAATTCCTCATTAGAACTTTGTTTGAAGAAAGAAAATATAAGAGTTTGGTAATTTGAAAGGCAGGTTTTAGGTTGATGTCATTGCTTTTTGTTCATCCAATTTCATTCTTTAAATAGACAGTGTATTGTCCAGAGGTTGTATTAACTCCTTCATGAAAGATGATAGCTGAAGTAGTAAAGTTTATTCTCGAAATTGATGTTTGCCAGCTTGGAAGTTTGAAATTAGAGTTTCAAATTTTGAACCATCAGCTCTAAATTGTTGTAGCATTATTATAAGATATTCCCATTTTCTTCCTAGGATTAATGTAGAAATAACATCTAATCTGCAGTTTGGGCAGGTCATATTTTGGTTAGCATTCTTCAACAATTTTTCCAAAGGCACACTCTTTGAATCTGGTAATGTTAAATATAGAACATGCTCGGAACCTATTTTAGTGCTAGATGAATAATTACAATCTTCACAATCATGCTTCCATGTGTATCTAACTCCGAATAAACCATCAATATTTTCATCTCTATCTTCTTAAACTCTAAACATGGCCATAATACATAATCTTGTTGACTGTTGAGTATAATTATTACTGAGCCACTACATGTATCCAAAAGATCTTCAATATCTGAAGCATCATGTGTCACAGTTCTGTCAGTCAGTAAACGTTGGAGCAAGTTATACAGTGCAGAAAACAAACTCTTATCTTGTTTTTGTTTAAGTTTTTTCACTACATGTGGTAAATGAAACAGTACATTGAGAACAACATTTGCATGGCAGTGGACACCTGAACTGTTTTCCTACTGGTCACCTACAATATCTCTGTCATTTTCCAGTTTTCTCTTCTTAACAACTTCCTTATTGTCCTTGTGTCCTCTTTATTCAGGGTCTGTACCCTCTTTTGTAATTTTCTATTTTGGGCAGATTATCCGTTTCTCATAAACAGGGTATTGGCCTAAATGAGGAGCGTATACACTTCTTAACTGATTGTACTCTTTTACACAGCTTGCATCAGCACCAACCTTCTTTTCATCAAAATCAATCAAAAACAAACCCGATAATGTTCTAACCCACGACAATGCTACATATGACACTCCTCCTTTAAATACAGTACTTCTGCACTTAAAACGTGTGGTTTATGGACAGTAACAGCATACACTAGAGAGAGTGGGAACTGTTGGTGCCGCACAAGTAAGTCTTTCACTAGCAAAAAACATACAACACAATGGCCAATTTGCTTCATGACATCAATCTGATCAAGTTCTATGGATACGTATTCAACCTCATCTCTATGTGGAAAACTAATAAAAACAATTGCTTTACCCATTGCACCATTTACAAACTCTTCCTCTACATTTAAATTATGACTCAAAATTACTCAACAGTTTTTCCTAACACATAAAATCTGTTCTAATCCTGCAGTTTTCGAAACATACGTCTCCAAAGCATCTAATTTTGCTTGTAATTTATCTGTGAATAGTAATGTGACTCTCTGATGTTTCATTTTATCAATTGCTGTAATTTCCAAAATATCTTCTTTTTCCAGTTGTAGTAATTAATCATTAAAGTTAGAGCACTCTTGAATTGTTGGCATTAACCAAACTATAGACTTCTATTCCTCAACAAAATTGTGCATTAGTTCAGCTGCTGCAATATTAGATGGAAATAGTTTATTGATAAAACAACTTTCTAAAGCACATTTATCCTCTTTTGTTAGAACTTTTGTTTGAATGTTCTTCAGAATATCTGCACAATTTACATCAGATGCTTGATGTATATTTCTCACTAGTTCCTTGTATTAACATTCTAGCCAGATATTCATATTGCAAAAATTCCCCAGATAATTTCATTAAGCATAAATGTTTTGAAAGAAGGTTGTCCTTTTACTGGGGTGAGTTGCAGTAGCTCACCAAGCACAATCAAATGTTTTCTAACAGAGAACAAATCATAGTTTGTTCTCAAAACCTGTTGTGTATGAAGGCATACATTAAATTGGATACCATGCTGACGTCATTAATGATTAAAAGCTTCAGTTTCTTAAACACTCTTGACACCTCATGGCAAGCTTCACCAGATAGTTTCTGTTATTCCAGTTTATTGTCATGTTCGACAGATAGCATTATTAGGTGCTGTAAGTTAATCCATTAAATCTTATGTGCAACTAATCCTATTGGTGATGCTACTACACATGACAAACTTGATTCTTTAGCCTTCTGTAGATAAACAATAGGAACTTTAATTAGGAAGTTTGACCACTGATGTATAGTAATATTGGTTTGTATGAAGAACAATCACACTGTTTCCTCTTGTGGGGAAATCCATGCTCTATATTATCTTTAACTTTGTTGTAAATTTCCTTTTGTTCATTGTACAGTTTTTCTACTAAGTGTACAAAATCCAGTTTCCTCTCTTGCTTGCTGTTTGCAGTCTCCACCTCATTCATAGCTATAGCTGCTTCATTTTAAGTAATTGGTTCTCCAAGAGGCTCTTGGCTCACTGGTGCAGAACTTTGGCTGCTTCGTAAACTCTCCTTGGCAAACTCAGCAGCGCTGGTTTCTTCCTGTTCAATCTCATATTACAACAATTGCAGGTAGATTGGAAAGACTGAGCACTCAATGGTGGCTTTCAAAGTGTTGAAATAGTTTTTGTAACAGTCATAGTGGCCAAGAAATTCAGATTCTGCATGCAATGGCTTGAACAACTGCAAAAGTGCTTAATAGAAAAACTCTCTTCTCGCTGTGGTTGGCAACTAAGCTTTCAGTGGTTAAATAGATCCTTTGTTGTTTCTAACCAAACAACCATCACATACAACTTCTACATATCTTCCTTCTTCTGTTTTCAATTTACATTACTTCTATATGTGTAGTGCAGAAATACTTCATAGAGACACATATTTTGAAGATTAGGACTAGCCTGGGCTAAATTTCTGTTCCGCTCGAGGAAATTGAGATAATTTGACATTTTCGCGTTCCGCGGAGAGCGCGAAAATGTCAGAATTTCCGCATTCCGCAGCTTAGCGATAATTTGGTTCTTGCTCGCGCTGTAAAATAATACATTCTCACGCGCATGCGATCGCCTTACCTGAATCCCCGCGTTCGCCGACAAGTTTTCCCGATCCGGTCGCGTTCTCCACGAGATGTTGGATTGTTGGTAGCCATTTGCGCTGTCTCGCGACAGTTCGCGCCCGCAGTAACGTCATGCGTCGCGCGATCACGTCTTTCTGAAAACAAGGTGGCCGCGCCCGCAAGCAACCGCATGGGTAAGTTGGCGAGCCGCGAACACGCAGAAAATACCGCGAACGGGCGGGAAAAAAACTTCTGCATCTTCGCGATATTTCTGCGTGTTTGCGGCGATTTTAAACATTTTCGCGATAATTTGCGAAAGTCGCTTTCGCAAATTCCACCCACCCCTAATTAGGACTCCTTCTTGGGTAGTATGTATCAAGCATGTTGCTTTTCAGATTATCTCTTTTTTGTTTTTGCAGAGTTTTATATAGCGCAAACTTGACCCGAATCGAGTGCTGTACATAGTACCAGTTGCGTTACATGAGGACACATTCATTTTTGTTAGGCACGGGGAGATTAAGTGATTTGCCAAAAATCACAGGATGTTCAGCTTCATTGCCGAGACTCGAACCCGGTTCCCCAGTTTCGAGGTCGACCGCTCTAGCCGTTAGGCCAACTTCATGATCGAATTCTGTAAGATACTGTTTTCCTGGGAAAAACGTTAGTACTCTATTTCAACTGTTTGCAAGGCCTAGGCTTACCCACACAATTTCTCTTGACTTGGAGAATAAACTAGCTTAACTAAACTTGTCTGAGCAGAAATCTCCTCCCACATCTCTTTCATCTGTCTTCTGTGATTTTGTTATATATGAAGTCACATAGCGAGCAACGGCGATGGAGTGGTCTTCAACAAATTGTAGATCCATATTTTCAATCCACATAATCATAATCACAGTGGTCACTGATATATCTGGAAGCCTCTGTTCTTCTCAGGTTGACTGTGTTTTTCGATGATTCCATGTCAGGGTATATATGATTGCATGAAAAAATCTATTGACTCTTCATAACTGAGATGACAGGTCATGGAAATCCAAAATGACATCTGTTTTAAAATTTTCATTTGCATCTGTATTTTTGCTGACAGTACTTTTTAAAGTCAGAAATCTAGTACTACGATGTTGGTTCATATATTCTTTTATTGTAACTGACCATATTGTTGTGCTTATGTTCATAAGTGGAAATCTGCCTCGCTCATGCTATATGGGAGATAACAGTGGGATATACCCAATAATGCTTAAACAGAAACCAGAGCCTGCAGTCTAAGGCTACATGGCCAAATATATGTACCAAAAGCTAGATCTTGTAATGGGGGAAGTGACACTTCACCATGCTGTGGCAAGAGCCTAAGTAAGGGCTATAGTAAGCAGACCCGCCAACAATATCATGTTATACATGCGTGAAATGTTACAGTATAATTCTAAGCAGGATATTTTTGGGAGGTCTGTGAATACTTTGTTAATGCAAGTCCTTTGCTGTTTGTGGTGTGACAGTTGGACTGATCAAAAGCCCTTCATGCCCTGACTCTATTGAGGTTATCTTGTCATCAACTTGAGTCTGTGCAGTGTGAGAGCGAGAGCTTCTGCAAGGTGTAGCCAGCCTCTATGGCTGCTTTTTGACTCTGCCTCAGTTCATTTGCTGAGGGCATTCTGGGGCCATCCCACAATATATTACCCCCTCCATTTATCTGGCCCCTCTGCTGTCTAGGAGTTGATGCTTGGTTACTGTTCAGCTGGAGTTGATGCTTCCCCTCAAAGTGATATTCAAACCAGACCCAAGCTGAATATGGATCAGTGAAGAAATGTCTTGATTGTTCATGTATAATTCTCAACTTCATGGAGAACATTAAGGAATATTGGACATTGAGGTCTTGAAGGTGACAATTGAGGTCTTGAAGGCGACAGGGAAGATGAAATGTCAACTGCTCTCGTATTTGAGGGGGGCGGCCTACCTAACTGCCTGCAGTATGGCACCTCTCTTTATATAGTGATGCAATTTTGCAATAATTGGACATGGAGGCACTCCTGGCCGTGGCCTGCGGTCTGGTACTCTGTGGCCCATTCCATGGAGAAACAAGGTGAGAGGCTCAATGCTGGTGCAAATTACTTCACTCATTCTTCCACAAAGTCAATTATGGTTTGTGATCTCACCGAACCCTCCGGCATGCCCACTACATGGATTTTATTTCAATGGGCTCTTCTCTCTGTGTTCTCTGCCCAAAACTCAAATGGTTGCATTCTATTTTGCAGGTCCCGAGTGATCGTCATCTGCTCTGCTAACCACGGAATTATCTCTGCGATATTATGTTCCGTTTCTGTGACAATGGTAGCTATTTTTTATTCGTTTTCTTGGAGGATGCCAAAGTCCATCCGGATCTCCTCAATTTGTGACTCTTCTGAAGTGCTTGAGGTTTCTATGGCTTTTAGTATAACATCAAACTTAGCAGCAGAATCTTGTGTTGTTTGGGTTTGTCGGAAGCCCTGGTCCTGATGATCTTGTGAGTGCTGTAGTGCTGTAGTGGAGATGGTGGGTGAGACTGATCTCTCTGTGCTTTAATCCTACCCATGGTCTCAAATAATATTCATAGCTACTGTTGTGAAATTGTATATTTTGCTGACTTCGCACTACTTTACCAAATTATACCAGCTGTGCTCGTTTTTAACTTCTTTCAAATAGCGCACTCAGCTCACTGCTGTGAAAGCACTAATCTTATTTACAACAGTTTTTCCATACTTAACAGTTATTGCTATTGACTCACCACGAGCCACATTATTTTATGTTTTCTTGTAGATTCAACTGGACTGAATATATTTATGGTATTATGTTAACTGTTTTGTTCTAGTACACATGTATATAAAAAAATCTAAACACTGGATAAAACATTCAGAAATTGTTTCATCTTGAATTAAAAAAAAATTGTATCTTCTACATTGGATGTTTCTTTAGATAGATACATTCATAGGTGTTCGCTTTACTATTGATTCTGCTCCCCAGTTAAGAGATTATTCTTTAGTTATTTAGAGATGCTTTGCACTCTGTTCTATCCATAGGCAGGTGACACCTTTCCCCTTCCAGTGGAGGGTCCTCTTTCACTTAACAGTTATTGTGCCTGCGCACTCTGCCCGCTTCAAAGATGGCTTTAACTTGGCTTATGACTGTAGTTTTAGTCTTGCAAGATCATGTTCTGTCTAGTTTAGCACCATTGTGCTTCACACTACTGAACTGTTTCAGCGCTAGTATTAAGTCTTTGTTTTAATGTTACTTCAATGTGCACTCCACACCTGCTACATGAACTTCTTATTCGCGCTCTGCCCACTGCAGCACCAACTATACTTTGCACTTTATTTTAATACTATCCACCAAAATGGAGCATTTTTTTTTAATTGCACTGTAGAGGTAGTCATGCACAGATCTGTAACTTATAATTGGGGGCAGTTCTAGTTTAACAATCTGTGTTGTTTAGCAAGCGTAGCAATATACTTTGTTGACTGTTTGTAGCTGACTCACTGCACCCCCAGCTTTAGTCCATTGGCAATTTTTCCTAACTTCAGCACCTACAGTAATCTTACCAGAGGGAGGCGCCTTGCCAGGGTCAAATGGGATCCTCACTGCTTTAGTCAGTATTAAGCAGACAAATTGCCTCCGAATTTATTAGAAGTGTAGACAAGTATATTAGAGGATTTACTGTAATAGTAACTCTCCTTTCAGGTATACCTTTTTACTGTTAGGCCCACCTCCTGCTCCCCCGAGACAAAAGCAGCATTGATTCGACAGTGTAGTGA
This sequence comes from Triturus cristatus, assembly GCF_964204655.1. Taxonomy (NCBI): domain Eukaryota; kingdom Metazoa; phylum Chordata; class Amphibia; order Caudata; family Salamandridae; genus Triturus; species Triturus cristatus. The sequence goes on along the minus strand of NC_140589.1, from coordinate 356,395,141 downwards.
TGTTATTTTAATTTTCTTTTAGGACTCGCCTTTTGTCCTTCCACACTCTCCTTATGGGATCTTATGGATGGAGATGGTGTTAGGCCTGTCTCCTGCTCCTCCCTCAAGATGGTCGCAAGCACTGTGCGATAGCTTCCTCCAATGGCAGCGAGAACAGCCACATCAGTGCTCCAAGCCGAGGCCCCAGCAGACACAAATGGTGCCACCCAGCTTGCCCGTGACCCACTCCTTATTCTGCGAGGAGCAGTCTTTAGCTCATAAACTCCCCACTCTGCTCCATGCTCCACAGTTTAGCAGTCTAGCACTAGGTGGAGGAAGTGCAACATTTCGTCTCTCAGAAGACAAAGTGCAATGCTTCACGATGCTCCTCGCAGGGCCACTGTAGCAGTCACAGTGGCCAGGATTAGCCTGTGCAGGTAAGAGCAGTGGGTGGAATGGAGGGGGAAGCCGACAGACGATGAGGGCAAATAAACTAAAAAAAGAAATAAACCACTTACCTTGCGCTCTGGCAATGCGTCGAGCGCAAGGTAAGTGATTTTTTAAATTTTTTTATTTTCCCTCGTTGTCTGTCAACTCCCCCACTACCCCGCCCCACCCCTCTTACCTGCACAGGCTGTTCCTGACCGTGGCCAACTGTAGTAATTCACAGGCCTACCAGTCACTATTTCTCAGGATCAATGATTAACTGATGCATCTGCCAGCCGTAACTGACATAGCCTGCGTCCGCCATCCACATCGGCTTAGCGACGCATTTACCATGTGTGGTGCTAATCACACTCCAAAAATAAGCTGCAGTACATTCACTACTGTTTTATGCCCTATCTGGCAATAGTAATTTTAGAAGTGCATTTTGTGAATAGCAATGGTCATACTCTGGTGTGGGTGAATGTTTTGTATTTACATGTCCCTCCCTAAACCTCTCCTTGCCCATTCCTTATCCCCCCAACATAGTTGTACATATTCTGGATTTTTCAGCTACTGTCTTTACTGCAAAATCATCCATGTATATCTGAGGATGATTTCATGCTTGTGACAGAGATCTCTACACAGAAAAGATTGCATTTGGTGATGCATAAGTAGTACTAATGTAGTACTACTAAACATACTACAAAATGAAGTTTGTGAATAGGCCCCTAATTCTTTTTAGCACATTTACGTTAGAATTGTGCCTTTATTTAATCAGCACAAGTACTTTACCACAGGTTAGCAGTGGTAGAGTTTACCGAGTACTAAAAGTAAACCAAGAATTTGCAATGAAATCTGTCTTGCCTATGGGACATTATATGTATTTACCTATGCAGCACATTATTGTGGGTATAATGTCCAGGAAGCGGGGAAAGGGTGAAGTATCACAGGCTCCTCATCCTGTGATTCTGGATAAATCACAAATGTACCCATGCCTACAAAAACAAAATAAAGGTGACCTTGAGTAATGCAATTGGTGCGCATTTATAGCGCTCAAAACATTGGAGCGAGTTTGCGCTATATTTACAAAAACTGCAAAACATTGTAATGTATGAGGTATTTATACACATTTCTGTCCACTTTTTCATATTGGGTGTAGAACACAATCCTTTAGCATTTTATAATTGTTTACTGTCCACTCACCAGTTGATGTAATTCATCCAAGCAAATGGAAGGTGTTTGTGATTGTTTAACTTCTTTGACAGATTGCTGTCTTAGGCTGACAACAACATAGTAAATAAAAGACAATGTTTTTTTTTAACTTTAACTGTGTTTTTATGTTTTGCTTGGTACACACTAAACTCAAAAGTGGTAATCCTCGATCTACACCCCAAATGTGAGACCTGAGCCATGCATCATCTTGTACAGACGATGTCAGGCCCTAAAGTGCAGGGAAGAGAACCACGCTCCATACTGTGAAAACACAGTTCACTAGAAGCTAAAATCAAACACTCGAGCAGTGCACTCTCTCGTGTGGAAACCCTGCACGGCCCCAGAGTGAGAGTGAGCGTATAAATCACCAAACGGGGGTGAGCTGCCATTAAAACATGCCTGGTTCGGGATTAAGTTTAAGACCGTGGCACTGCAGAAGGCGTTCTCTTTTATAAGGACATTATGGACTGGTATTGCCCCCACCTAGTGGCGATCACTGCCATTAAAAGCCAGAAATGTTTAGAGAGAGGACATGGCGTAACTTCCAAAGCTGCTGATTTTGTATCTGGGGAACCAGGTTTGAGTTTCAGAGTCCTTGCCCAGATACAAAAAAGTAATTACCTGATGTTAATATAAAACAATGGCAGATTGGAAAATGTCTTCTCGCTATCTCTTTTTGACTTCCTTTAATTTATTCATGTTTTCATTTTGGGTGTTGATAGAACACAATCATTTGGCATTTTACTATTGTTTATTGTCCACTGACCAGCTGACGAAATCCATCCAAGTAAGTGGAAGGTGTTTGTGATTGTTAATCGTCTTTGAGAGATGACTGTCTTAGGCTGACAACAACATAGTAAATAAAAGGCACAATCAAACATCCGGGAAGTGCACTCTCTGGCTTGGACACCCTGCACGACCCCAGAGTGAGGGTAATAGAACCATTCACCAGGGGTAATAAACACTATATAAATGTTAGCACCATACCATCATAGTGCGTGACATAACAGTGTACTATAAGGGAAGTAGACGTTCTAAGGCAGGTCCTGAGCCAGACAGCTATCTCACTCCATGTGATCTGATTGCACATAGCCACATTTCAACGCTGAGGACTAACAAGTCAATTCAGCAATAATGACCAAATGGGGGTGAGCTGCCATAAAAAAATGCCTGGGCCACAATTAAGTTTATGACTGTGGCACTGCAGAAGGCATTCTCTTTTATCAGGACATTATGGACTGGTATTGCCCCCACCTAGTGTCGATCACTGCCATTAAAAAACAGCAATGTTTTGATAGAGGACGTGGCATAACATCCAAAGCTGCCATCTTTGGAGCTGGGGAACTGAGTTTGAGTCTCAGCATCCCTGCCTAGTTAAGAACATTAAATACATGATGATTATGTGTTAACAAATTAAAACAATGGCAAATAGGAAGACAACTGTAGCATGCATATACGACGGAAGGATGGGCAAAAGGGATCATTGAAGTATATTGCTGCGAGTGGACCAAAATAAACCATTAGTGATATTGCAATGCAAGAACAGACACAGAAAGGAGGAATTAACACAGACAAAGACGAATAACAAGCCAGCATTTCTGAATGCCACAGAGCGCAACCTATGGCAATCAGTGGTTGTGCCAAAACCCCCCAAAAGAGTATACAACAGGTCTTACAGAGGCTCGACCTAAAAAAGACGGGTTGAGAAAACAGAAGGGTGAAGGCAAACAAAGTATGGGGGTGAGTGACACTGAAGAGAGGACACGGTTCAACAATATCTAAGTATAAAAACACTTGATGACTTTAGGGAAACGTGTTATTGTGCAAAAGCAAATCAGTTGGGTTGTGCTAGAATATCTGCAGTTTTCGAGGGCAAAAGAGGTCTATTAATAGAGTCAGAGTGTAAAAAAAAGACAACGTTACCACAAAAACGAATAGAAATACGCATGTGAAATAAATAATGTTAGCAGTTTCAGAAAACCAAAACAGTTGCATGTGTTGAAAACATCTGAAGTGAGCAAATTAACCATTGCTAAGGAGTGGGACAACGGAATATGCAACAAAATAGATGTAAACTAATGGAAACACAGAAGACTGATGCAGTTGAAAAGAAAACATGTTCGTGCAATTATGTGTTAGGCACACGTATAAATACCACGATGCCAAATCATATCTCGAAACCACAAAGAAGAAAAGCAAATTGGAAATATGCCAAGGCACCTGCTACCAAGAGTTTCCTCTCAGCTCTCTAATGTTCTCAAGTCTGTTGCTGCAGTGCGCTTTCTTGCAGTTTTTCAACTCATTGCTGGTTTCTTTTAAGAGTATGGCATACATAACTATTTTAAGTGAAAGAGTTTGCGTGTACATTCGGTAGGATGTTTTAGTGAAGTGCACATTACAAAGACCAGTTTCCTTTCAGTGCTGTTGGAGAATTATTCCGTGTGGTGATCTTGCCAAAATAAACCATGGACGTCCTTTATTCAGGAAATGATTGAAGTGATTGATTAGCTATATTTACTATCAAATGATAAATTTACCTATGTATTACGTTTCGAAGGGCACCTTTCTGTTACTTCAAGGAAAAATGTGTGAGTTATGGACAAATCGGTAACAGTTAGCCCTGCGATAACGTTAATCGAGTAGCTAAGAAACAAACATTTCAGCTGAAGGGAAGACAGGGAAAGATCTGTGTTCAGCACCATTTTTCAATGAATGTTTTTGAGTTGTGCCATTTAGGCAAATATTATAGGTTCGGTACCCTAAGAATTTTCAATGGGTAGGTGCCACTTACTCTTGTAGTACTCATGGTTTGCTCCTCAGTTACAGGTGTAATCCCTTGCCACTCATGTCTTACACCTAGCCTACTCCTGGTATTGAAATGTAAACTGGAAGCCCTGCACGCGTAATTTAGTGCAACAACTCTGGGACTAGAACACACAAGACCCGGTTATGAGTGTGCCAGAAAAATCTGACACCTCGGTGGTTGGGGCATAGAGATCGGAATTTAAAGCAGTGTGGAATTTATAGCACCTGATATTTACTGGGAGTGATAAAGTCCATCTCCCACTATAAATATCGGAAAGTGAAACCCGCCAGCATTTAACAGGAGGAAAGGCCAATCATGGGCCATGCAAATTTTGGCGTAGTAAGCACCGAAATCCAAAAGTTATTCCCCATTAACTCAAAATAGGTGGGTTTTTTCGCACCGATACAAACTGTGTATACTTCAAATGTACTGAAACTTCACTATGACATTTACTTAGAGCCCTTAAACCGCTTCAGACTGGCTTAAAGTGGTCACACGTCTTCAGACTTGGGCAAAATCTGGCAGTTTGATTCTGAAGCTCACGCGATAAGATGTTTGAGAGTCCAGTGCAAATGATTTTGTAATAGTCTAATCGTGCTGTCACCAAGACTCTTCTCATCCTTAATCTGTGCACCCTGATGGAGATCTTGGAGGATTCTCAAATGTTAATAGAGGTGTTTGTGGGAAGAAGATGTTCATAAAATAAAATAGTTCACATTGTTAATGAAAACAGTACTTTACATCCGTGCAGGTTTTACAGAGTCATGCAAATATGTCTCTTTTTTTAAATCTCACTTTTTCATTTTCCCCAAACTATCAGTCCCAGACTGAAAACCATAATCAGACTTGGTAAAAATGTTTTCCCCAGACCCTCACTTCAAACTGTTGCAAACTCTGTGACTTTTCAAATGAATCTTTAATGCATATAGTCTGTGTCTGCCCTTGGATACTCCAAGAACGACAAACGTTGTTGAAACCATTGTTTATTGAATCTGGTGTGAGAACATGCCATTATAGTTTGCTTATCTGGTAGGTCAATCCCTCTGACTTGTCGTTTTAACAACTTCTTGCTTTTGCTGGATAATATGTTAAACTCAGTTTCAAAATCTTTATAGACTACCATGGACTGGGGGTATATCACTTTAGTGCTACTCATAATGTAACAACATGTATATGTTTTAGCAATCAAAAGGGAGGGTTTGAAGTATGTAGGAAGTAGTAGCGCTCAGCTAAAATTTGCGTAAGTGCTAAGAAAAACTCAAATGAATACGGTGCTAACCAGGTATGGGAGACCCTTGTAACCCCTAAATGCGTGTAGGAAAATTTCCTACGTCTAAATAGTACATCCAAATCCTGGGCACACGTGCATTAGTGTATACATATGAGGTCACATTAACATAAGTCCATTCAAGGGTAAATTTCATTAAAGTTCCCAGAAGAGTTGTTTCCTGTTTCTTTTAATTCGTGTCACGTAGAAAAAATAACCAGCAAAAGCAACCAGACGAAACGTGTTTCGTCTAGGAGGATACTCCCACGACTTCTTTAGGGCTGGGAATGATACAAGTAATGGTATAAAAAATAATAACAAGGTGTGCCGATTCACAATGGAGAGTGAACTCTCCCACAAGGTGACATAGGTGAAAAACACCCATTGACTGTGAAAACCCTATACAACCCAAAGACCGTTACATGGTTAAACATGACATTATATTGTTACAGAATTATTGCTGAGGAAGTGAGAAAGTGTGCAAGATATGTGCATTGGCGATGTGCAGAGTGACTTGATGTGCAGCAGATAAACATCACAAGTAGGCTATACATTCCTGTTAGATTTGGGGGTCTCTAGTTGGCATAGGTAGGTACCTGTGACAAATAGGGACCCTTGCGTCTAGTCGGGGTAAGGGGCTACACTCATAAAGTAACCCCTGCTCACCCTCTTGGTAGCTTGGCACGAGCAGGCAGGCTTATCTCAGAGGCAGTCTGTAAAGCATTTGTGACCACATACAGTAATACAGTGACAACACTACAAATGGACACCACACAGGTTGTATTATAAAAATACGTAGTTTTATATAGACTTAACACAAGACCAGACGACAAAAATCCACAATACTGTACCCAAAAATAGTCTCTTAAATGTTATGAAATAGCTCAGTTCTCTCAAGCTGTAAATGCGACACGTTACTCTCAATGTACCTTAGATGCGTAGCGCAAAGTAAACAAAAGGGTTGCAGGGAAGGTGATGCGTTGGTTCCTTACACGCAGGTGAGTGGATGCGTCGGTTCCTTACTGCTGTGCAGGGGAGTTGATGCTCGCTTCCTTACTGCGTGGGGAGTTGATGCGTCGTTTTCTTACTGCTCTCCGGTGTGATGCGATACACTGGCACCTCGATGAGATACTCTTCTCTGGTGCGATGCGACAAAATGGCGTCTTGGATGCGATGCGACAATGTTGGTGTGATGCGAAACGCCCGACGGCCGTGCGGCGACTCGATGATCTTTGGTGCCGTGACAGGCCCTGCGACTCGCTTCTCCGGTGATGCGACGATGACCTCTGTGGCAGCGTCCCGCTTCTCTGGCGATGCAACACGCTTCGGCGATGCGATGATGACAGCGGCAGCAGCGGCTCGCTTCCTTGGCGATGCGATGACAGCGGCTGCGGCGGCGACACGCTTCTCGTTGTTGCATCGTGCTTCCAGCTCCCAGCGACAAGCAGTCTCTCAGAAGGCCCAGCACAACAGCAGGCACTTCAATTCCCAGCAAGGGAATTCAGGGGGGAGCTAGTTGGTAAAGTCTTGTATCCCTGAGACTTCAGGCAGGAGGCAAGCTCTAGTTCAAGCCCTTGGAGATTCTTCTTCAAGTTGATAGAAAGCACACTCAGTCCTTTTCTCCTCTCTTTGGCAATGAAGCAACCACTGCAGGCCAACCCCCAAACACACAGCACAGAGGTAGTCTCCTCCTTCAGATTCCTGGTTCTTCTCCTCAGCAAAGGTTCGTCTTGATTCCCAGAAGTGATCTAAATTTCTTGGGTCTGGGTCCCAATATTTATACTCTTTTCCCTTTGTTCTCTGAAGGCAGAGAGGCCTTTGCTTAGTCCAAACCAGTTCTGGTCAGTCCTGGAGCACTTTGTTGACATGTCTCCTTCTTTCCTTTCACAGTGCAGGGCAGGGACATCAGACACACCACAGGAGGTGGAGCCAGCATTGTGGAGGGAAGGCACAGCCCTATTCAGGTCCCAGGGGCAGCTCCTCCCTCCCATCTAGATGCAGATCTCTCTATTCACCACTGGGCCACCTCACCCTGTCTCCTGGAATTCCCCAGCCCTGTCACTCAAACTCCAGACAAGGAATACACAACCTAGCAGAGGCAGGTTTGGATGGTTAGACAAGAAAATGCCTACTTTCTAAAAGTGGAATTTTCAAACACAGAATGTTAAAACCAACTTCACTAAAAGATGTATTTTATCATTCTGAGTTCAGGCATACTAAACTCGAATTTCCACCATGTTCCCTGAGTCAGTTAGGATTATAAAATGTAATAACCAAACTCCCCATTATGGCCTATGGAAAACAGGTAGCCTTGCAATAGTGAAAAACAAAAGTGGCTGTAATTCACTATTAGGACATGCCACACACACCAGGGCATGCCCTACCTTTTACCTACAATGCACCCTGCCCTTGGGCCTACCATAAGGGTGACTAATGTGTATAACAGGGAAGGTTTTAGGGACTCGCAAGTGGGTGCACTTGCTCAGTTAGCATGGCAGTACCAGACTGCACACAGGCTCTGCAATGGCAGACCTGAGACACTCTTTACAAGCTGTTCCGGTGGGTGGCACAATCAGTGCTGCAAGCCCACCAGCAGCATTGGTTACAAGCCCTGGGCACACGCAGTGCACTGTACTAGGGTCTGACAAGTAAACCAATCAAGCCAATCATGGAGTCACTAATCCATATATCAATTTACTATAGGGAGCACTTGCACTGTGGCACTGAACAGCAGTGGCACAGTGCCCAAAGCATCTATAACCTAGCAAAAACACATGAGGCAACAGCGAAAAATGGATGGGAGACCCACGCCAATGGTGCCAGGTCTAACAATTCCTAACATCATTAAGTGGAGATATGGACCAGACAGATTAATGAAGAGTGAAGATGTGATGTGTGTGAGATAAGGAAGCTCAGGCACAAAGGTTTACGAGAGAAGTTGTACGTTATGCGGCTGCCTATAAAAGGCCCAAATGTAGATCATTAGATCCATCGTCAAAGAGGTGTGAAGGGAGGAATATTGGCTGTGTTCAGGTGGAAGTAAACTGGATTAGAATTTAAACAAGGAAAATTACCTATGCGGAAAGGTACAGGGATCTGTAAATCTGGGGAGAAAATGAGGGAAAGGTAACCCCAGCATAGCTGAAAAATCACACCTGTGGCACAGGAACGTCGATCGGGTGAATGCTGTTGCGCCCATCAGAAGGACCAGGAATGAATGCCAAGCCAGGTGGTACGATCTGCACAGGGCAGTCAAGCGCAAAATGAACGAGGACTACGCCCAGAGTAACATCACAGGAGGTGGGCTGCCCCACAGACCGGTACATTACCATCCCTGGGAGGAGAAGGTGATGGCCCTGCTTCCACCGGTGGGAGTACACGGAGTCGAAGGAGTTGCCGAGCCTAGTGAGTACACAAACAACTTACGTAACATGGGGCTAATGGCATCCACACCTCAACTACAACAAATGCACACACCTACCCCCAAGCCCTCACCGCACTCAAAAACTACGCTCATGCCACTAACATGTGTATGCCCCATTCACAAAGCAAGGCCATGCCATGTCCCAGCCTACACAAACCACAAACCAAAGACTGGATGTCCGGGATGCTGGAAGGGTGGGGATCACCAAACATATTGTACAACTCAGAAACAGACACCATTGCCCTCAGCCCATATGGCCCAGGTACATGCCCATGCACCATGCGCAATGCACAGGGACTGGCAAAGTACTGACAAGGTAGCTGACACTTGGCCCTGCTGTGGCCAGCACAAGGCCCTCCTGTGACAACTGCAAAATCTAACACTAACACAACCAGCTCAGATACCTAGGACAGGAACTCACACTCACTGACATGGCAGCATGCTCCATGGGGGGACAGATACATCACCTGGGAGACCCACTGCCAAATCACACTACACCCACCAGCAGGCACCGTCAATCAATCAACAATCAATCAGCGTACTTGTAAGGCGCGCTACTTACCTGTGAGGGTCTCAAGGTGCTGAGGGGGGGGGGGTTCCACTACTGCTCGAAGAGCCATGTCTTGAGGAGTCATCTGAAGGCAAGTAGGTCTTGGGTCAGTCGTAGGTGGGTTGGGAGGGTGTTCCAGGTCTTGGCGGCGAGGTAGGAGAAGGATCTCCCGCAGGCGGTCGTACGTTGGATGCGGGGAATAACAGCAAGGGCGAGGCTGCCGGAGCGGAGCTGGGGTGTGGGGTTGTAGAATCTGAGTCTGATGTTCAGGTAGGCTTGTACGGCGTTGTGGAGTGCCTTGTGTGAGTGGGTGAGGAGCTTGAAGGTGATCCTCTTGTCGATGTGGAGCCAGTGCAGGTCACTCAGGAGGGGGTGATGTGGCTGTGGTGGGGGCGTTGTCGATCAGTCATGCGGAGGCTTTTTGGCAGCGTTGTATCCGCCGTTGGTGTTTGGATGAGAGTCCTGCATAGAGTGCATTGCCATAGTCCAGTCAGCTGCTGACGAGGGCCTGTGTCACTGTTCTACATGTTTCGGTCGGGATCCACCAGTCAATCCGGCGGAGCGTGCGTAGGGTGTCGTAGCAGGAGGAGGAGATGGCGTTGACATGCTTGGACATGGAGAGGGAGGATGCGATGATCAATCCTAGGTTGCATGCGTGGTGGGGGGGTGTCGGGGCTGTCCCCAGAGCGATTGGCCACCAGAAGTCGTCCCAGGCTGAGGACCTCCGTCTTGTCCGAGTTCGGTTTCAGATGGCCGCTCCGCATCCAGTCGGCGATGGACCACAGCCCTTGTGGATGTATTTTTTGGCGGTGTGAGGGTCCTTGGTGAGGGAGAGGATGAGCTGGGTGTCGTCGGCGTAGGAGATGGATTTGAGGTGGTAGGGGCGGGCCTCTTGTGTGAGGGGGGCCATGTGGATGTTGAACAGCTCCGGGCTGAGGGATGATCACTCACCCCTTACACAAGCACACACCCCCGGGGCAGCCAATGGAGTTAGCCACTCTCACAATGGACATGTGACACAACAAGATCAAGCCACAGCCAAAGAAGCATCCAAGCCCAAATTCGACATGTCAAACACCCTGGAGAACATTTCAATCAGTCCCCTTCAACATACCCATCCACAAGTGAACATTGATGTGAATGCTAGGCAGATACAACTACCTGGAGGAACTGTGGCAAATAGAATATGTGTGAAACATGGATGTCGCATTAAACAGCATTAATATTGTCTCTCTCTCACACACAGGGCAACGTCATGGATCTCCCTCCAACAATGGAGGAAAAGAACCACAGTCCCAGGCTCGGGAGGAACCTGATCCCACCGCCAGCGACACCTCACAACACTCCGCGGATGACCCCAACCCACCTGGCCCCTCTGATGTCCAAGCCCCTGCAGCACCTGCTTCAGGTACATCTGTGCCAACCATCACCACCATTCCTGCCACATCCCAGGAGACACCCAGGAGCCCTGCCCACACTGAACAACTGAGCCAGTCTGACCTGCAGGGACAAGGTTCGCCTGGCACCCAGGAGGAGGCAGACAACACCGACACTGCCATCCCTCAGGGGTCCCATAGACCCGATGTGCCCACAACGGCAGGCCAGGCCCATGTGGGCAGGGGTGGTGGGAGTGGAGGCAGGCGGAGGCGAGAACCTGACCAGCCAGCTGAAGGGACCGGTATGTCACACATCCGCAACATCATGGAGGCATACCGGTGTGACACCAGGGTCATCAGTCAGGTAGTGACGACCCTCACAGACATTAAGAATCAGCAGGCCGAGCAACACGCCGGTCAACAACAACACCAAGGACGGATGGAGGCAAGACTGGCTGAGCTCGTGGCGGTGCAAAGGGACATAAGCCATTCACTTCGTCGGATCGCCGACAACATGGAGAACCTTCCCTGTGACACCAGGCGCAGACCAGCACCAGCCACAGGGAGGGAGGAGGAGGAGGAGGATTCATCCAACGGAACGTCCCAAACATCGTCAAGGCCTGCATCTGAGGGTCCCCGGACGAAGGTGGGTCGTCCACGGAAAAGACCGTGAGAGTCAGCGGACCATCCACATCTCCCAGGTCACCTGGACTGGCACCTGGCCTAACATGCGCAACAGCAGCACATCATTCACTGACATGCTCTGCCACATGGACTTTCTGGTCACAGTCTGACCAATGATGACCAACACTGTGGTCTTGACTCTGATGCCTTCAAATGCCAAGGATAGCATCTCCCCCTGTGAACTTTGGTTTCTATGCACCCGTTAGAGCACCTTATTTTTTCTAGCAAAACACGCACCCCACCGACAATAAAACTATTTTTTTGTCATGAAATGTTGCCGTCATTTTGCATTAGTCCACAACATACATGTGTGTTAAGGTCAAACTATGCCTCAGTGTGGAACCAACTCCAGCCATCCATACCCTGGGATCTGAGTCCGGTACAGGACACACATGGGTCACAATGTATCATCCAATACAGCCTGGGAGCCCAATACTCACCTGTGATGGCCTCAAGCTGCTGAGGGGGGGCTTGAAGTACTGTGCGCACACACCAATCAGGAAGACGATGATGAAGGATTACAGGTCATGGCTCATGTGGAGGTTCCCGGGGAGTGAGTCCCAGGTATGTTTGGCCAGGTGGGAGAACCATCTCCTTCATGCTGGAGTGTTGTGGATGTGAAGAATGGTGGCCAGGCCAAGTTCGGATGCATTGAGTTGGGCCAACGGGGTCTTGGATGACAGACATACAAGGTTGGTATTGGGCTCTGGGGTTGTTGACTGCCTCCTGAGTGTGTGTGAGGAGTGTGAAGGTCATCCTGCATCAACAGTGATCCCTTGCAGCTATCTCAGGTGGACGGTGATGTTGATGGGCTGCGGGATGTTGAAGATGAGTTGTGCAGATGCACCCTGGATGTGGAAAATGACTTTTCCACATGTGCGTGCATGGAACGCTGATTCAGCACACGTTGCAATACTCATGAGGAATAGCAGGAGGCCAATGAGGACATGACCAGACAACATGCGCAAGAACCTGTGGATGACAGACACACAAGCAGTCAGCTAAAAGATTGTTATCCGCATACATGGTCATTTACTCGACAGGAATAATGTTGTCACCATGCGAATATAATAATTAGGGTCACAGCTAAAATTATTGGAATGACATCATCACTCGAGTGACACATCAGAACACACATCTAAGTCATTTAGCATACAGTCAGCTGGACACACACATTGCAACACATGCCACACAAGGCTCCAAGCGTGCACACTCCGACCCAGTGACTCACCATTATGAGAAGAAGTTGCGTATGAGCTGACTCCGGATATCCTCCTCCTCCTCCTCCTCCTCCTCCTCACTTGCCTCGTGACCAAGACCTTCATCCTCCACGGGTGGATGTTCCTGCTCATGCTGCTCCAGGATGAGTGCACTGCCTTCTCCACTGCCATGTTGTGCAGCATGCAGCACACGAGGAAGATTTTGCAGACCTTCACCGGTGCATATGGGAGGGACCCGCCTGTCTTGTGAAGGCACCGGAATCGGCTCTTCAGGAGGCCAAACGTCCTCTCAATCACTCTCATGGTCTGCCCATGTGCATCGTTGTAACGGTGATCTGCAGCTGATCTGGGGTTGCAGATAGGCGTCATAAGCCATGGCATGTTGGGATAGCCAGAGTCACCTACATGGAAACATCATGGAAAAAAGTGGGTCAGGAGATGCCGTAAGATAAAAAGATACCGCAAAACACAGGACAAACAGAGTATACCCACCAACTAGACATGCTCGTTCGTTGTGCAATGTTTACGGTTGCGATAGGCGACCTCCTGTGCCTGTGGTGGTACAAAATCTCCCTTGACACCTGTCAACTCCTCAGGAGTTGGAAAATGGATGAATTCATCCAGGTGCTCCAACATGGCTGCCAAAACATCATGCAGGACACGGCTGAACATCGTCTGGGACATGCCACCAACATCAGCTATGGTGAATTGAAACGTACCAGTGGCAAAAAAATATAGGGCTGCCATCACCTTCATCTTGGGGGTCAGCGCAGTAGGATAATTGTGTCGCGGTTGGAGGTGTGGTGCCAGCCTGTTTGTCAGGTCCTCAATCAACTGTTGGGTGAATCTGTAACGGCGTATGCAGTCACGTTCCCTCATGGCACCCAAGTCTGGCATTGGTCTGGGGACAGGCGGTGCCCTGCAGAGATAGGGAACAAATAACGATGAGTGAGAACATACCAACATCAATGTCAATGAACTGAGCACATGCTCAACTGCTAATACACATCTGCTAAATACAGAGTCTGATCTGTGCAATACATCCAGGACACGTATGCTAGCCAGGTGATACTCTTCCGAAAAGCCAGCTACACCCGTTGATTGGCAAGTGTACACAACATGCCCTGAAACGAGCTGTGGGGCAGTGTCAGTGAATAGCCAGAGAAATCACAAGAGTGACATACATCCACATTTCAGCATTTTAAGTATGTCATCTCATTCCGACAGCTGACGGCAAGCTAGACGCACAGATCCCATAGAAGGTCAAATGTACAGATCACACACATTGCGATGAAGGGGTACACATGAAATCAGAAAAAACAGACATTGAGACGACGCAGATATGTCCTCATGTCAAAATATCAAGTTAGATGCATACAGACACACGTTATGTGGAAATCCACATGTGGCATGGCGTGCGTAGATGTGTGCCATGCCCATCTAGACACAGACACATGTTGGATGCAGGAACAGCAGATGCAGTGGACGGGACACCAACAGCAACCTCATGGGAACACATGACACACACATGACATAGTCACATCGGTGCACGCTGGTCGTTAAATGTAAGTTGTCAGTGTCCCTGTCCCTGGCATCAGGGGACAGTTGCGGGTGGTGGTGACTGTACCATACCAGTGATGCTGTGCGTGACACGTTTGTACTACATGCACACATGTGCAAAGTGTGAAGGGGAAGTGTGCCACATAGTGCCCCATCACACATGACATGTGTACACAGGTCATCACACATCAATTGTGCAAATACATGAGGAGACATGTGCAATATCACTGCCTGACACACCTAGGCCCTGTACATGTAGGACACCAATGACAATGACTTGATGTACATCCTTCTGTGGGTCTGAGACCTCCATTCCTTTCGTGTGGGCATCCTATCAACAGTGTAAGTGTGTGAAACGCACCGTACACACGCTCTGAGGGTGTGTGTACAGTCCATATCACTAGAGTTGTGTGCCCGTAGGAGCACTCGCAGTACAGACCGTACACACGTACGTGTACTCACAGTGCCTACACGTATGTGTACTCACAGTGCCTACACGTACGTGTACTCACAGTGGCTAATAAGTGCCTACCCATACGTGTACTCACAGTGCCTACACGTACGTGTACTCATAGTGCCTACACGTACGTGTCCGCAATGGTAGTACACGTACCCGTACGTGTACTCACAGTGCCTACACGTATGTGTAGGCACTGTGAGTACACGTACGGGTACGTGTACTACCATTGCGGACACGTACGTGTAGGCACTGTGAGTACACATACGGGTAGGCACTGGTAGTACACGTACGGGTACGTGTACTACCATTGCGGACACGTACGTGTAGGCACTGGGAGTACATGTACGGGTACGTGTACTACCATTGCGTACACATATGTGTAGGCACTGTGTCATTGCGGACACGTACGTTTAGGCACTGTGAGTACACGTACGGGTACGTGTACTACCATTGCGTACACATACGTGTAGGCACTGTGAGTACACGTACAGGTAGGCACTGGAAGTACACGTACCCGTACGTGTACTACCATTGCAGACACGTACGTGTAGGCACTGTGAGTACGCGTACGGGTACGTGTACTACCATTGCATACACGTACGGGTAGGCACTGTGAGTACACGTATGGGTAGGCACTGTGAGTACACACACGGGTAGGCACTGGTAGTACACGTACAGGTACGTGTACTACCAATGCGGACACATACGTGTAGGCACTGTGAGTACACGTACGTGTAGGCACTGTAAGTACACGTACGGGTAGGCACTGGAAGTACACATACAGGAACGTGTACTACCAGTGCCTACACGTACGTGTACTACCAGTGCCTACACGTACGTGTCAAAGGCACTGTGCAACTGGTGCCGTAGGGGTATGTGTGAAACGCACCGTACCTGTGTGTGGATTTGAAAATTACATAGGGGACACATAAGGGACAAGTATTAGGCACTAAATGCATGCTGGTTGTCATGGATACAGAGTTTTCTGTTCAAATATTCCATCAGGTGGCCTGGAAAAGTCAGTTGGCCACAAAATACAATGTTTCAAAGTGGTTGTTGACTTGACATGATTCAGAAATTTTGAACGATGCAAATGCTGTCACTGGTGTATGTGGAAAGGGATTGGAGTAAACGTAAGATGCAAATGAATCTGACCAATTACTATGTACTCCTACAAATGTATGCCCCTCAGCAAGACAGATATAAGTCAGCCAGAACCCATGAGAAGGCACTTGCCTGCACAAGTTTCCTGTCGACAACACTGCTACTGTCCGTGCTTCCTCTGGCACCATGTCCTCTGTGGAGAGGGCCCAGCCATTCACCCAGGCGGAGAATGAGGCATTGCTGGATGTCATCCTCCCACAGTACCCCAGCCTGTATGGGAGACCAGGGGAGCAGGTGAGTGCTGACTCCACCAGCTTTGACTGTGCACCTTTTTTGTGACTGTCACTTCTGGCATTGTGTCCAGGTGTGACAGACATGCAATGTTGTTTAGAGTGGGTCCCAGGGGGGGAATGGCTTATGTCTCTCATGCAGAGCATGATGTAGTTCATGTGTGCACTCCTCACTTGCATTGTGCTTACTGTGACATTCACTGTATAGTGCATGACACATTCAGCCTGGCTAATCCTTTGTGGCATTTTTTGTCTATTGTCCTGAGGTGATTTTGTGGTCCCCCTGGTTTGACAGGTGACTGTTCCCACAGATGTGTGTGAGTTGAGTGGAGCTGTGGTGAGAGTGTCCAAGTGATGTGTACACCCCTGGACATTGATGTGTGTGAATGTTCCTTGTCATGTGGGTGAGTGTCTATGTGAAGTGTTGCACCACAGCTGCATGGAGGAGGCAACAGCTCTACCCATCTGATGTGAGAAGTAAGCCATGCTGTGTGTCTGACTTGCTGAGCTAGCCCCACACCTGTGACACCCCACAGGCAAGTGGCACATGTGCAGAGTGAGGTTTGTATCCGCTGTTGCCAATGGCATGTGATTGATCCGTGCCTGTGTGTGTCTGTGTACTCTGCTGAGGTTGCGTCAGTGGGCTGGGGCATGTAACTGCTTGGAGGTGCTGTCCATCAGCCTGGTGTCTCTTGTGATGCACAGTGTGTGCCATGTTCATGGAGTGTGTCGCACCCCTCATGCCACCTGTGTACTTTACATGCCATGTAGTGCATTGGGGCTTCCACAGAGGCCAATGTCCATATGACTAAGATGCAATTCCTTGGCAGCATCCTATGCCCTATTCAACATTTCAAAGATGTTCAAATGTGTGTCTCTCTGACATGGAGCTGGTGTAGTGATGTTGTCTCACTTTGCCATCCTCACAGGTAACTGCCTACGCCAAGGGGGAGATCTGGAAGCAGGCCGTCAGGGACGTGAGATCGGTGGAGGGTCGCAGTCGGCACCTAGCACAAGTGAGAAAACGGTGGCAGGACATCCGGTGCTGGACCCGGAGGATCGCCCGGGTCCTGCTGGAGGACTCACCTCCATACCACCACGGTGGGCGCCGACGCCTAATCCACCAGATGAAGCATGTCCTGGCGGTGGTCCTCCCTGAGATGGATGGGCGGTTACAGGAGAAACAGCAGCAGCAGCAAGGGGGTAGGTACATGTGTGTTTGTTGTGTGTCACCAGCTTTGGGAAGTGCTCAGTCGCCTGGATACACTGCCAGGGTGTATATGTGCAGTGAATATCCTTTTCCCCCAAGTCAACCGGGGCTGTTCTTCCTCTCTTCCCCTCCTTGACATGTGTTCCCTGGTCTGTGTATAAACACAATTGCACATGGTCATCTAGGCTGCCAGTTAATCCATGTGCACATTGCTTTCTGCATCATATGTGGGGGTGGTCTGTGACATGTGTTGGTACCTTGCCTGTGCCCTGTCCTGTTCAGTCATTTGGGGGTCCATATTTGTTGGCACTGATGCTGAGTCTCAACATGGGAGTGTGAGGATTCAAATTAACAGACTTGCAGCATGCAGGACCGATGTTGTGGCCTCAGACATGATGTGCATGAGTGGGAGATTTGCATAGTGCCTGGACGTTTGCTCATGTTACAGTCAGATCATTCCAGGACCATGGAGCAGTGTGCCCACTACAGTCCCCTGAGACACCCTTGCCTCTGATTCATGTGTGTCATCCAACACTGTGCCCATTCTCTGTGTGTTCAGCATAGGGTGGCCTCTGAGGCATTGTTCCCTGGCCTCATTTGTATTAATGTAAAGTGTGCTACATGTGTCCACTGGACAGGGTGACCCCATTTGGCTTGTGCATACTCGCACAGGGCAGTGCCTGTGTGTCTATGGACAACTATCTGTTGATGGTTGTTTGTCACCAATATGTGTTGGCAGCCTCACAAGGTGATGTGGAGTACATTTGGGATTTCTTGATGCACATTTTAGTAAACCCAGATTAAGAGGTGTAACTTCTTGATCTGTCTCAATCACATTGTGTCAGGTATGGGGGGTTTGTGCGGGCAAGGCCTACATGTCCAAACCTTATGGCTCCTTGCCGGGTCTGACCTGTTTGTGATAATTGTCTGGACAGACACATGCAGTGACCCAGTCATGTTGTGCAGGGGTAAATTTTAGTGCTTTGCTGCATGTGTCAAAAGTTAAAATACACGATTCCTGCTCATCCATTTTTGGCACCAGTGTGTGGTCCAGATGCTACATAGTTTGTTCTTTGTGTGGTTACATCTGTGTGGACATTCTTGCTTGCCATGAGTGTGTCTCCTCACTGCAGGTGCTCCTTATTCCGACACTATTGCAGGCCCATTATCTTATGCATTGTCCTGTGTTTGGACATGTGTGCCACTCCACATAACAGACAGTGGGTCAGATGTGTTGGCAACTGTGTCATCATGGTACGGATGGCCATGTGACATGTGGCATGATTCAAGTTGTTAGTCAAGAAGTCTTGTACCCTGGCACTCACTACAATTGTCAACATGTCTTCATGTTTTCAATGCTTGACTTTGATGTTTTGTTGTGAAGGACAATAATGTGCCTGCATGACAGATGTCTCCCACGGAAGTGCACAAGAAACCACCTTTACACTTTCAGGGGACACGCTGGCACATATTAAAGAAAGGCACAGTTCGAATAACACTTTTTTAAAGGTAATACATATCCATGTTCCCACAGTGTGGTGGCATTTGGGTAAGTCCTTGGTTGTTGCTTATACAAACTTACGAGTGTCAAGTCATCCAGACCGCCGTGGGGCCATGCATATGTACTTACTGAAATCCCATTTCTTTCTAACAGTGGCTTGTTTGAATAAGGCTGGCAGCTCATACAATGACTGTGTAAATATGGTTTTGTGTGCGTCTCCTTGTGTGACTTCTTTTATACAGGCACATGTGTGTTCTGTTCACAAAGTGTCACATTCACACATTCTAAACATGTAGATTGTGTGAAGCGTTGTGATACCCCAGGGATCACAATGTTTTTCGTTTGGGTTTCCAAAGTACTCACAGGTCTCTGATTGTGGGGACACCTTCAGCATTGCGGTCTGTTATTTAGCCTTGGGTGCACCGTTTCGTTCACAGTAAACAAGAGGTGGCATGCCTTCATAGTATTGCTGTGCTCAACTGTTCCCAGACACTAGCTTCTCAGTAGAATTCGATATCAAGTCATTTGCTGTTGTGTCCTAATTTTCCTTGTTTCCAAGTGGCATGGTGGGTCAACCAACTGGGGAGTGCAGGGCTTACATATTTGCGGAGTAATGTAGATGTTATGCATGATGCTTTTCCTGATATGCACTGTGACCTATTTTGTTTGGACTCATGTGTCAGATGTATACAGGTGACTGATTATTTTCTGTATCTTCACCTTGCCCACAGCATCATCGGAGGACACCGAGGGAGACACCTGCACGGACCTTGAGGAGGGATCCAGCACCGGTGCCACCAATGCTGGGGAGTCTGCGGGAGCAAGTGGCACGGAGGGCGAGGGG
This sequence comes from Triturus cristatus, assembly GCF_964204655.1. Classification (NCBI taxonomy): domain Eukaryota; kingdom Metazoa; phylum Chordata; class Amphibia; order Caudata; family Salamandridae; genus Triturus; species Triturus cristatus. The sequence goes on along the minus strand of NC_140589.1, from coordinate 356,375,228 downwards.
AGTCAGGCGGAGGACCTGTCTGGTGGGGACACCGACTACGCCGCTGACGGGTCTGAGGCTGAACTCCTCGAGGGGGCGGAGGCTGCTACAACACCTGGCAGCAGCACAACATCTGTCACCGCCTCCTCCATTCCCATCACCGCCCTCCCAGTTGCTCCGGTCCCTTCTGTCCGTGCAGGGCACCACCGTGTCTCCTTTGTGCCAGGCACCACACCCCCTGCCCCTGTCCCCCCTGCTGCCCTCACTGCAGAGTCTGTGGACATTCAGCGGCAGTTGCAGGTTGGCCAGACATCGATGCTGAATGTCCTCCATGGCCACACCAGACTGCTGACACAGATGGTGTCGTTCATGGTGGGCATGTCAGCAGCGATGTCTGACCAACGGATGTTGCTGAGGTCCATGGACTCTTCACTGACGGCAGCAGTGAGTCTGTAGAAGTGGACCTCAGCTAGGCCTACCAGTGCAAGGGGTTCGCCCTTCTCTGCACAGAGTCCTCAGACCAATAGGAAGAAGTTGGCACAGAAACTGGAATAGAAAATACAAAGTTTAATAAACCTCATGAGGTAGAACTACATTCACACAGCACCCTTCGGTATTGAATGAAGTAGCACACCAAACAGAAGGATCATGGTCCTTTTATACCCACACAGGGGCTTGAAAGAGGGCGGTACAAGTACAGCAGAAGATTTTATGTACATATAAGGTCATATAGAAATGCACAGTCGACAAGTAGGAGGAGTTAACAGTTTGCCTATGCTTGTAAACACATCCTGACAGTTACATACTACTAACACCTGCAAGGACAGTTGAAAACTCACTGGGCATGTGCAAAGGTGGAAGATGCTAAATATAGTTAGTTTCTAGGCAGATTACAAGAGCAGTCAACACTGAGGGAGGACAAAGCACATGGGGAGCACATGGCAAACAAAATGGCTGTTAGAAATACAAAATGGATTCCGCAAAATGGACAAGATAGCCTCTAAATACAAGATGGATTCCGCTAATGCTAAGCCAATCGCTGCCAATTTACAACAAGTCTCCTGCAGCGCTTCGTCCCGCCCTACCCCTGCACCATCCACACATCCCACTCCCATGCCTGTCCCATGCACACCCAGACATTCCCAAGCACGCACCCCACCAGACAAAGGCAGCACACAAACACGTAAGGGCAAGCACATACCTCCTGGCACGCACACTCAGGGGGATAAAGGCACACCCACTGGGTCTGGGGCACACAGGCATACACGCAGCCACAGTCCGCATGCCTCACTACCCAGTCCCTCCAAAGACACTCCCCTTGGCTCCCCTGCCACACAGTCAGACAAGGAGAGCTACTTGGCTGTGCTGGGCCTCAGCCCCACTGGCTCACCAGCCCGCAAACGGGCAAGGCGCTCCCCGGTTACTGGAGTTGATCCCCCCTGTCCACCCCCTCCCCAGTAGCACTGCACCCCATCCCTCCGACCCCACCCCCTCCTTTGTGCCTGTGGTTTCTTCCAGTGCAGGGGATACTCTGAACGACCTGGCGCAGAAGTGTGCAGCGCCGAGCTCACCTCCACCTTTGGCGCTGCCCCACCCCCTGTGGTGGAGGCGTCCAGCCCTGCACCCACCACACCTACCCTTCCACCTCCTGTCCCTGCGGTGGCTGGTCCTTCCCCACATGATGCCCCCCCCCAGTCGACGAACCTGAGGGGAGACACCCTCCAAGGACTTCTAATCTGAACTGGCCATTGGCCTTTGTATATAGTGTTGTTGATACAATTTTTATCTTATGCTGATTAAAGCATTTTCTTTTGACTTTGCACACTATTGCATTTCAGGTATTGATGTTGGTGCTGATGTTCCAGGAATTGGGGTTGTGGTAATTTGTTATGTTTTGGGCAAAGGTTCGAGTCTGATGGTCAGGAGGTGGCCCATGGGATCTGCGTGCCATCACAAGGTCTCTGCAAAGGATCTTTGGTTGTGTGTTATTTGTTTTTTGAGACATTGTACCAAGGTGTGTCCCTTCCTCCGTGGCTCCTGACAGATTCCCTGCAGAGAGTTGCACAATTGTTGTGCTGACCTGTGTCTACATTCCCTTTGTTGGTGACGGATCCCTTCAACTATGGCCATGCCTGCTCAGCAATGTCTCCGGCTGCATCGTCTGTGCCATCCTTGCTAGTCACTGTACTTGTGTATTGAATATGTTGCCATGCCTTCAGGGAGTAATTCTCCCTTTTCCGCACTATGCATGTGTGTAATCCCAGCCTAGCACACATATGGTACTTGTTCTGCAGGGTATTTGGGCACCTGACTGACATTTGTGGGCATTGTATCTGTGGGAACTCCACCCTATTCCTTCCATGAGAGACAACATCTTGGTGTCACAGCACCTGTACATTCCTATCAGTCCTGGGATGTGCGTGACAGTGTGTGTTCCCTTTGGCTCTCTTAGTTTAGTAGGCATTGACATGACTATGCAGTCTTGTGGCATGATCTCTGTGTGTGTATTGTGCTGCATCCGCCAGGGGTGGGTATGCATGTGTCATTTGTCCTCACACCCACATGTGGTGTGTCATACAGTGGGGGAAAGACATCCATCCTCATGGGAGTGGGACACTGCTCTCAGTGATGTGTTGGTAAGGCACTTTCGACATAGTCGACAATTAGGGATGCGTACATTCACCCATGGAGTTGTGGTCATCTGATAATGATGTACACACCCCATGTCTCTGTCCACTGCTGGTATTCCTCTGCACCCACCCCTCACATGTATCTGTCCACTGCTGGGAGTGATAGGCACACACCCCCGTGTCTCTGTCCACTGCTGGGAGTGATAGGCACCCACCCCTCACATGTCTCTGTCCACTGCTGGGAGTCCTCTGCACCCACCCCCATGTCTCTGTCCACTGCTGGGAGTCCTCTGCACACACCCCTCATATGTCTCTGTCCACTGCTGTGAGTCCTCTGCACCCACCCCCATGTCTCTGTCCACTGCTGGTAGTGATAGGCACCCACCCCTCACATGTCTCTGTCCACTGCTGGGAGTCCTCTGCACCCAGCCCCATGTCTCTGTCCACTGCTGGGAGTCCTCTGCACCCACCTCTCACATGTCTCTGTCCACTGCTGGGAGTCCTCTGCACCCACCCCCATGTCTCTATCCACTGCTGGGAGTACTCTGCACCCACCCCTCACATGTCTCTGTCCACTGCTGGGAGTGATAGGCACCCACCCCCATGTCTCTGTCCACTGCTGGGAGTGATAGGCACACATATATCACACTAAGGGGTACGAATGATGGAGTAAAACAAAGCATCAGGCATCACTGACTCCAAATGAATGTATCTCACTAAAAGTGATGAAATGCTAATGTCCTAAGGAAGAAAAATATGTGTGTGTAAAAGGAAGGGAGGCAAAGGAAATCTTTTCTTTTAAAGACGAGAACCCTCACTCACCCGAGGGTGACATGCTTCATCATTGGGTTCCCTCTTGCACACTGTAACCGCAAGGTATACAGTGTGGGCTACAACTCTCAAAAAAGGGACAAGAGAGGAGCGTGAGGTGTTTTAATGGGGATATCCAAGGTGACAGGGGGAGTAAGGGGCAGAGTGTGAAATTAAACAGTGTGTAGGTAAATAAAACTAGCTACAGGGTAACAAAGTCAAATTTAATAATAGTTCCCATCAGCTAGAGTTAAAATGAGGTGATCTAGGATTGACAAAATATCCTAGTTATTGGTGGTCGACATGTTTCTGCCAGATGACTTAATTGTTCGCGGCATTCATCAGGACCTCTCAATATATCACTCTGCTTGTGTAATCAAAATAAATGAATTACAGACCATACTCGTTGGTAGGTTGTAAATGACAAAAGGACCAGCTGCAGTCCGGTACCATGTCTCTAGGGGTAATGTTAATTTACCTCTACCTTGCGACGAATGATGCTAAAGAGCACAGATTACTTCCGTTAATCCGTCTCGTCCTAATAGAGCACACACCCCCATGTCTCTGTCCACTGCTGGGAGTGATAGGCACCCACTCCTCACATGTCTCTGTCCGCTGCTGGGAGTGATAGGCACCCACCCCTCACATGTCTTTGTCCACTGCTGGGAGTACTCTGCACCCACCCCTCACATGTCTCTGTCCACTGCTGGGAGTCCTCTGCACCCACCCCTCACATGTCTCTGTCCACTGCTGGGAGTACTCTGCACCCACCCCTCACATGTCTCTGTCCACACTCGGTATTCCTCTGCACCCACACCTCACATGTCTCTGTCCACTGCTGGTATTCCTCTGCACCCACACCTCACATGTCTCTGTCCACTGCTGGGAGTCCTCTGCACCCACACCTCACATGTCTCTGTCTACTGCTGGGAGTACTCTGCACCCACCCCTCACATGTCTCTGTCCACTGCTGGGAGTGATAGGCACCTACCCCCATGTCTCTGTCCACTGCTGGGAGTGATAGGCACACACCCCCATGCCTCTGTCCACTGCTGGGAGTGATAGGCACCCACCCCTCACATGTCTCTGTCCACTGCTGGGAGTGATAGGCACCCACCCCTCACATGTCTTTGTCCACTGCTGGGAGTAGTCTGCACCCACCCCTCACATGTCTCTGTCCACTGCTGGGAGTCCTCTGCACCCACCCCCATGTCTCTGTCCACTGCTGGGAGTCCTCTGCACCCACCCCTCACATTTCTCTGTCCACTGCTGGGAGTACTCTGCACCCACCCCTCACATGTCTCTGTCCACACTCGGTATTCCTCTGCACCCACACCTCACATGTCTCTGTCCACTGCTGGTATTCCTCTGCACTCACACCTCACATGTCTCTGTCCACTGCTGGTATTCCTCTGCACCCACACCTCACATGTCTCTGTCCACTGCTGGTATTCCTCTGCACCCACCCCTCAGATGTCTTTGTCCACTGCTGGGAATCCTAGGCAGCCACCCACCCTCCCACCCGCACCCTTGGTGCAGTACACTGCTGTCCTGGCCATACACCCCCCCCCTCAATGTACTGGTTATATGCTGCACCAGGCCCTAAACCAACATTCGTGGCGTGTGTACGCCTTGTCTCACAAATGTACTGGTGCCCTAGGGGTACGGGTGATGCGGTCCGTACCCCCGCATTCATCGGTTGGGTACGGTCCGTACCACGCGTACCCCTACATCACAACTGCAATGGTGGTATGGACCATACCCACGCTCTGAGGGCGTGGGTACGGTCCGTACCACGCGGACCCCTACATCACCACTACAATGGTGGTACGGACCGTACCCACCCTCAGAGCGTGGGTACGGACCGTACCACCATTGTAGTGGTGATGTAGGGGTACGTGTGGTACGGACCGTACCCACGCTATGAGGGCATGGGTACGGTCCGTACCACACGTATCCCTACATCACCACTACAATGGTGGAACGGACCGTACCCACGGCCTCAGAGCGTGGGTACGGTCCGTCCCACCATTGTAGTGGTGACGGGTACACGTACACGTCCACTTCCGTTGTGGCGATACGCAGGGATTGATGGACACGCCCCCCGAAGTGACCAGAACCTGGAGGTAATGTATGTACAGAATACAGTTTTTTAAATTGGGTAGGGGTTATGTTTCCTGCCCCTCTCCCCCCTTTGCCCCTGGGTGTTGTTCTGACCTTCTGCGGCGTGCGCGGCGGTTTCGGTGCACCAGGTCGTAGGCTAGGAGGGCCGGGATGACACGTAGTATGGGGTCTATGGCCGTCCGTCGCGTACCGGTGCTCCTTTTTCGCGTCGTCCTCAATTTCCCGGGAGTTTTTGGCTGCCGTAAAATATTAGCTGTGCGGAGTGACGTAGGCACGAATCGTACTTGCTGGTCCGTAAAACGCTGCCTGACTGATGTGGCGGATCGGAATTGTGGGTATTTTTTCGCCTCACGTAGTTTTGTACGATTCGTACGGATATGGTATTTCTGTACGAATCGTACTTGCTGGTTTGTAAGGTTGATTTCCCGGGTACGAGTCGTATGGAGAATACGCTTCGTACGACCATTCGTACCCGGGTTTTACAGGATCGGAATCGGCCCCATAATGTAAAAATACATTAAGCATATATATAGATATATAATATATAATATATTTACTTACTTATTAATATGTTTTAATAATTATTTTAATAACGTTAAAAAATCTTATAAATTATAAATACATCTATACACAGAAAACAATAATATAAACAAAAATGAAAAAAATATATGTAACAAATTAAAAATAAAAACATTATTTTTAATCTTTTTTAAATTAATTATATACTACATAAGCTAAAATAATACAAAAAATATTAGATAGCGGAGGGAATAAAATTGCTATTCCAACTCTAAACAGTGCAACATTAGGGAAAATGTTGGATAGCGGAGGGGTTAAATTTACTATTTCCACTCCAGGGAGTGCAACAGTAGGGAAAGTGTTGGATAGTGTAGCGATTAAAATTACTATTCCCACTTCAGTGAGTGCAACAGTAGGGAAAGTGTTGGATAGCGTAGGGGTAAAAATTACTATTCCCACTCCAGTGAGGGGAACAGTAGGGAAAGTGTTGATTAGCGTAGGGGTAAAAATTACCATTCCCACTCCAGTAAGTGCAACAGTAGGGAAAGTGTTGGATAGCGTAGGGGTAAAATTACTATTCCCACTCCAGTGAGTGCAACAGTTGGGAAAGTGTTGGATAGCATAGGGGTAAAAACTACTATTCCAACTCCAGTGAGTGTAACAGTGTGTAAAATGTAGGATAGTGTAGGGGTTAAATTAACATACTTATAAATTAAATAATTTTTGTAAAATAAATTACATATTAATAATTAATTACCAAAATAATTATTAATAAATACCAATACAAATAAATTCATATTTGCTCAAATAACATTCAATTACTTCCCGCGCTACTCCGCCATAACCACACAACATGCTACACATAAAAAACTAATTTAATTATCAATTAATCAATTAATAAAAATTAATTAGCAATGGAAAATGAATTAACAATAAATGAATAATCAATAGCAATAAATAAAAACATATTAATGAATTAATTATGATTAAATTACGTTCCACCAAAACCCCTATAAACCCACAACCCATTGCACATAAAAAACACATAATTAATTAAATTATGAATTAATCAATTAATAAAAATTAATTAACAATTAAACATTAATTAACAATAAATTAATTAACAATAACAATAGAAAAAATGTATAATAAATTAATTATAATTAGTATAATTATAAAGTAATCAATTAATACAAATTATATACCAATTAATAATTAATTAACAATAAATTAATAATCAATAACAATAATTACTTTCCACCCTATTCCCCTATAAACCCACAACCGGCTCTGATACTAAAACGCAAAATTTACTTTAAAAAAAATTACTAATTTCTAAACATTTAATACATATATTTAAAAATAATGAAAATATATTGAAAACATTTTAAACATACATATAAAATACATAGAAAAATACATAACACTAATAACAATATCAATATTGACAAAGATATTTTTGCTAACGATATTACTTACTGATATATTACTTACTTCGATATTAAAAAAACAATATTACTTACCTTAAGGTCGATATTCTGGTCAATGATATTCTTGACTTCAATATTCTGACCCTACGATATTAAAAACTTGATATTAAGGTAGGTCGATATTAAAAAATCAATATTTTGACTGCGCACCTTGGAGAACAAGTGAGGGTAGCTTGCAGCATAATTTTTTTTAATTAATTGAAATATGATTCGTGAAAAAGAAGTGACATACAGCACTGGCAGTCAATTAGAAAAAACAATGTTTCCAGAGATATGTGTACGTATAATAGTGCATATACTAGTAATGAACACTCAGAAAAACACATGTAAAAATTGTAACGTTGCTTCAAGGAACACAAATTATCGCAGTACAACCAACAATTCCTATATTGCTGAAGGCCAGTGGGTCCAAAGTAATACCAACAATGAAGAGGTAATACTTACACATAAAAAAACGTCTATGCTGACAAACATGACCAGACATAATGTGGCGCAAGGAATTATGCAACTGCAATACAAAAGAATGCAATAAATTGCAGAGAGACCTATCAATTAATAAAAAACATGAAAGTTCTAATTTGTCGTTGAGACCTTTCGGTGTAAAGGTATCAAGAAAATGTATCCACAATAGGTCTCGCGTTGCTTCAATACCTTAGGCATATCTCTATCTGGTTGTATCTTCCCCACCTCTAAAATCGTGAACCACAGTTGGGCAATCGTATGCTGATGCTCATTTCATGTGCTGCCAGTGGTGAACTAAGAGTCTTGGTTCTAATCCAACTCTTATGCTCAGTGATCTGAGTGTGTAATGACCTCCCTGTCTTGCCAACATAGTATAATCCACAAGAACACCTAATCGCATAGATAACATACTGACCATTGCAGTCTGCTGTGAAATTTAAGTGAATGCGTTTTCCTGACCAGGGTTGAGAAATGTGCTGACCGATCAAGACCTTGTTACAATGGAAGCAGGTATAGCATTTCACCATGCCTTTGTACTCAACCTCAGTAGCTTCTGTTGTCCTCATGAGTATCTCCTTTAAGTTATTGGATCACTTGTATGCAAAAAGTGGAGGACTGACAAACAACCCCTGGAAAACTGGTTCAGACTGCAATAGTTCCCAGCATCTCAAAATGATGCGCAAGCAGGTGTATTTTGCCAGGCAAAAATGGGAGCTTAAAACTGTACAATAGGCTGTAGTGGCAGGGTTGAGACATATTTTAAAAGGCTGCTTTAGTGGATAGCACAATGAGTGCTGTGGCCCATAGCATTTAATTTACAGGCCCTCAGTACAGAGGCATTTTAAGGCATGGGCAAAGTGGGCTTTGGCCAGGGCCGGACTAGCTACCGGGCGTTTTGGGGTGCTGCCAAGCTGGGGGCTGATTTCGTTGACGGGGACCTGCGTGTGCTTAAAACCATTCATTTAGCTTTGTTTATTCAGGAGCACCTGCAGGCCTCCATCAACAAAATCAGCCCCCACCACAGTAACATCAGCCGCCAACTCGGCAGCACACCAAAACGCCCAGTAGCCAGTCCGGCCCTGGCTTTGGCCCAGGGCACCAGCTTTTCAACTGACCCCCGATAGAGTCAGTTCTCTTCTGCAGAGAGTCTTGACCTGATGACCTTTAATCATTCTTAAACATATTATTCTTCAATTCATTGTGATGCGTGATATGATGTGTGAGCCTATAACAGACATTTTTTAGAGAAATGTTATGTTTATGTATCATGCAACATCCATAAAAAGTTCTTTTAGATTAAAGCAGGACCACACATATGAGAAAGGTGAAGGTGTCAGGGATGATTTGCAGTAATAATAGTGAGCATCTGCTGTTATACAATATTGAAGTCACACTTCACTATCCATGAATTTGGACATGTGTGCACATGCACTGTCAGTGACCTGGCCAAAGAGGGCACAAAGGAGCTGAAATTAGATGAGTTACACAGAGTCCAAATGCCAATAAAAATGAGCTCAGCAACAGAAGGCAAACGTTTGGGAGGTAAACCTGCAAAAAGGGACAGGTCCAACAGTGTATTCATATTACTAATTTATGCTTTTTCATATCCGTTTTCAATATTTTATATACATTTCAATTTATTGGGTACTGAATATTTCAGAATCTTTCACCTCATTCTAGACTGTTACCCTTCCCTCTCCACCTGGCGATACTATGGGCCTATGTATTTTAATTTTATTGTTCAACTTATTGTTCTGAATCCACACTGTACATCGAAATGCATGCCTCTATATCCTCATTTGTTGGCAACATGTCTTCTTGATATATATATATATATATATATCCACTAACTTTTTGGGTAGATTCCCACTTTATACATATCCCCTTTACAAAATAAATATACAGGAAAAACAAATACCTAAAATAGCTGTATTATTTCTACTCATCTGATTATTCCAGTTACTTCTTGAGACATTCAGCAAAAATTCTCTTCGTTCATTTCCGAAATAACCAATAAAGAGAAGAGCATTTTCCTGGGCGTGCTGCTATTAGGCACTTTCAGGCATAAAGCGTAAAAGCTAGCAAATCCCAGCAAGTTTGGTAATATAGTGGACACCTTCTAGATTCGTGAACTCGCAAAGAATTGTCTAACTACTGATTGAGGCACACAAATGAAAGGACAGGAACATTTCAAAGGTTGAAGTGGTACACTGCATATCTTTTTGGTACTTCATCGTCCAGTGCATAATAAGAGTCAGTAGTTGTATTCAACTAAAATCCCAATGTTGGTGCTCAACTTTATTCTATTGAATTATAATTGGCATGAATTGTATTCTATATTCATGGTGATTGCTGAGGGCATTGTACAGCAGAAAAGGGGCTGCAGGCTTTCAGCTCAGCAATTAATTCTATTATTAAATCCTAAGGAAAGAAAGTGCAGCCAGCTGTAGCTTTATGTTTCCCAGAAATTACAATAGAAAGGCTGTGAAAGTATTTTCGTGAGAGCCAGGATAAAGCACCATAGTTATTTCATCGATGTGGATAAATAACACTGGTTTTTCTTTGCAAGGTAAACTGGAATTTTCACAACAAAATTAGGTGCCTGGAACAAAGTTGTAACCTACACATGCGTGATATAAATTTTTTTTAACATACCTCAAATAATGTGTGATTTATGTGTAAACAGAATACTCTCTCTCATATGGGCTATAAAAACCATGGACCACATCACATAAAGTTTGCCTTAGACTGGCTGGTGTCATCAAATAGGGCCCAATTCATAAAGGTCATTTTACTTGTGTGTACTTCTACCACATTCACCTGAGTGTAAGTATACACATTTTGCTAATCACGATTTCCGAGTGGTAATTTATGCCTAAATGCAGATTTAGATGTCTCCACTCCATTGAGTCAGTGGGTGGAGACACCGAAGACTGAATTTATGAGTGTAAAGTTACTACTTTACACTCATAAATTCACAAAGGCAGAGCTCTCCGTCTTATTCGTGGGGATTTTCTTATGGTAAAGTATAGGGAAAAATAATAATGTGTATTGAACCTTTAAAAGCGTTACGAAAAGTTTTAATGTAAAGAATACAATTGTAAATTAATGTAGAATAATTACTATTAACAAAATTACATTTCAAAGCACAGTAACCCATGAAATAAAATATACCAATTAATTACACCTCTAAATATATTAAAACAAAATCTCTTACAGCATTTTAATATTTAACTAATGTTTAGTAGATGTAATTTAGAGTTATATGTTTTTTGACTAATTCAAAATAAATGTTCATTTTTAATTAAACAAATGTGCAGTTTAATATCATTACTTTAAAAAACAATAAATTATTTATTACGTTTTAAAAGTAGAAAAAACTGAAATTGTAATGCAATCTAAATTTTTAACACTAAAAACAAACAGTTATACATGACCATGTGTGGTTCTTGACTTATTCCAAGGCTTGGTTTTAATACATTTACTTTTGTTTTGGGGCCTTTTTGGCTGTAGTAAATTTAGAAGTCTGGTTTGTGAATAGCAATGGCCTTCCTAATTTGTGGCTAGTATTCATGAATTACATTTTGAGAATTAAAAGCTTTCTCCCTGGAAAGGAGAATAAGTACATGGTCTCTGGAATACTGGACCATTTCCTGTGTGCTTATCCACAACACTGGGGACAAACCTGCTGTCATTTCTGCCTTATCCGAGCTGGTGGAAAATTGTAGCGCAAGGACCAGTAGAGGCCAGTGGAGAGAGCAGGCTCTCGGAGTGGGGAGCACAGGGATGTTATGACTCAAGGAGCTTGGGGGGCATTGTCTGCTCTCCACAGGGTGCACACATCCCTGGACTCTGCCATTGGCACAGAGCTCACCTTCATCCTGTGAGGTGGCTCAGGGTAGAAGGAACTCTAGGACCTGCCTTCTGTTATCTTAGTCTGATCCCTCTGTGATGGTGTTGGTGTGTTGGTGTGGGAGGGCCCTGTCCTCCCCAGGCCACAGCCTCTGACATGAGGATTTGGATGTAGCCAAGTGTGACCCAGCCTTGGTGTTTTGGCAAGAGATAAGATTAGGAAGAGGGATCCAGGGAAACCTTGGCCTGCTTGGGGGGAGTGTTGTTGGCGTCAATGGTTTGGTACATGGGTCTGACAGGGACTGGAGTGCATCTAGGCTCAGATTCACAGGTTAAGATTTGAAACAATTTTGCACCAGGTATGCAAGACCCACCGCAAAATCAATTTTGGGTAGTAATGCAAAGATTGATTTCCCATTGATGGCGTAAAAAACAAAAAAACACAATACAGCGCCTTGCACTGCTTTGACTTACTTTGCTTCAGGAAGGAGTTTCTTGGGTGACGCATGGGCGTTCCCATGCATTCACCCATGGATTTTGACACATGTCCATACTTATAAAGAATTGTAGACATGTGTTTGCTCCAAAATAGTGCACCTGACTGAGGCTGGTGTAAGAAGGAGAAATATCTTTATTTCTGCCTGTAATTTCCTCTTTCCATTTGTGCTGCATTGAGCAGCACAAATGGAAAGAGGAAAACAACCTCAAATTATATTTGTTGTGCAGGAAGATACCCTTTCCTGCACAAAAACTATCCTGACCATAACACTGGCACCCTTGCATTCTGTCACAAGGGTGCCCAAGTTCGCACTAAGCAGCCAAAAGTGCACCAGCATGGGGTGGGAGCAGAGCAGCACTATGGGATGTATGACGTTACTACGCCATCCATTACCCCGCAGTATGTTACAACGCGGACGTTACATCGTCTGCATTATTACCACGGAGGGCTTTACATCGCAAGTCGTTTCTACGACTTGCGCTAGGTGGCGCGCTGGACTTAGGAATAGTATAAATTACTATTCCTACTCCAGTTAGCGCAACAGCAGGGAATGTGTTGGATTTAAAATCCAACATATTCCCTGGTGTTGTGCGCCATCTAGCGCAAGTCGTAGAAACGACTTGCGATGTAATGCCATGCGTGGTAACAACGTGGACGATGTAACGTCCGCGTTGTAACCTACCCGCGTGGTATTACCAGCGTTGTAAACGCTGTTTCCCGCACTATGTCTTTGAAAACATGGTTCAGCTCTGCTGGCTCCCTTTCACTCACCATGGTGCAGCAACTTCATTTGCTGCACAGTATTGCATGAAATAATTGTAAATCCAGACCCTTGTGTGTGGGGCCTAGAATTATCATCTTTGGAGTTTGCAAATGTAGGATTACCAGATCTGAAATTTGCCAACCCAATAATTCTGGACACAGAACGATACAAATCCACTCATGATAGGGAATGGTAGGATTAAATGTGGAGCTGCCGCTGCAGGTGAAAGCCACACTTGTAATCAGTGCCTGTGTGGTAAAAAGTATCTGCAGCAAACACTGCACTGTTTGCCATAATTGTTTTAAAAAATAACACTTATAAAAATCCTTTGTGTTCTGGTCAATTGATGTTTCCACAGCTGTTAAGAGGAGGGATCAGTAAAAAGACAATCCAAATGTTTTTAACACCCACTCAAACTGATTACAAACATTTGTCAAAAGAAATTAATTATGATTGTACAAGAGATGATGGAGAATGCAACACAGTGACTGCTTAATCTCAGAACCCATTTTAAAGTCTGGCTACAGTCTGGCTACATACAGCTTGAGCTGTCTGCAGCACCTGTCATGTCATCAGTTCTTTAAAAAAAAATATACAAAATGAAGTACAGAAAGTGAGTGGACTTTAGGTCAGTGTTCTAAAGTCTGTCTTTCCTGCTTTAAAATAATTAAGCATTGCTTCAGTGGCATGTCAGTCAACTCACAGCATTTTGAAGATTCTTACATTGTGCCCTTTACATTACAGCTTTAATGAGTTTCTATCATATACTATCAATGTAAATAATATTAAAAAACTGAAATATTGTAAGAAAAATACATATAGCACCATCCTAAAAATAAGACAGAAAAAGCATAAATATCAACTACAAAGATATCACTGTATCCAAAAATCCAAACATCACAAACAAAAAATTCTGAAGTATGAAATTTCGAGATTACAATCAAATTTAAGAAACATGACCAAAACCATGAAAGCTAAAATATTGTGAACCAAAATATCACTCAGTCATTAAGAAAATATATAGATATACTTAATTCTTTAAATAACTATAAAGAGATAAATATGAATGAAACATACACAAATAGCAGAATAAAATATAATGACCATTATCATTTTAACTTTAAAAAAGTACACTATGAAAGCAATAACCAATGAAATTAAAATTAAAAAAAACAGTAAACAAATAGAAACACTTTTCAAATAGTATTAAAAAGACTCAAAAATGTTCAACTAACTTCCACTGGTAAAGCCACCAATCCTGGAAACCGTCACTCTGCTTGACTGAAGGTACAGCATGAAAAGTGGCCACATTTTACAGCAATCTAGCCTGTACAAGCACAAATAAAGACCCAAATTACAACACAACTTTAACTTATCTGAAAAAATTAATTACATATTTTAGTACATACAGAAATGAATAAGATATATTTAAAACATATAATTCCAAAACACAAGTACCTAGGGGTCGATTAGGATGTAGGGCGGATCGCCACCGCCCGCATGGTGATGGCGATCCGCCCTACAACACACCCCGCCCGCCACCTATTTCCCCCCTGCCATATCAGTATGGCGGGGCAGACCCCGGCGGATGGAAAGACCCACCGCCGGTTTTCTGCCGGTCACACAGGTGACCGTACGAAAAAAGGGCCTGATATGGTGGCGGTGTCTGCTATCCATATTAGGAAGGCAGCCGCTGCCATGGAAAGCCATGCAGATTTTGCATATGGGGACCCGTTGCGGGCCCACAGAGTATTGTGGGGGAGGGGTTCACATGGGGGGTACATATGGTACCCCCTACATAGTCATAGACAAGGTGGCAGGCACCGCGCGGTGCCTGTCACCTTGTGCATGACAATGCACACAGTGCATTCCCAGCATTGTGGCGGGCAGTGCTGTGCGCACCGCCCGCCACAATTCTGGGAATGGAGGATGCCACCGCCACGGTGGCAGTGGCATCCTAATTGCAGGTGCAGGATCACTGCACCACTGGTGGCGGTTGCAGCACCGCTAGGGTGACGGGCATCCTAATCGGAATCGGAATCGGAAAACAACTCCAATCAATGCACAAAGAAATCCAAGCTCTAATCTCTTAAAAAATGTATATGCAATGAAATCAAAAAGAAATGTAAGTGTAACAAAACAATAAAAACTGAAATGCTAAAATTAATTTATAAAAACCCTTTTTTGTAATTAGTACTGAGTATAAAAAAGGGAAAAAACCAAAATTAGTTAAAGAACTATTACTAAAACATTTCTCTTTTTGTTAACAGAAGCAACCTATGTAATGTAATCGTCAACAATTTAGAGAGTAACTCCCTTTGTAAAGGCACAGGGAATAGGGTTCAGCAAAAACAATACAAAAGATTTTTTTCCCCTGGACTTTTGCTGTCTGCATGATAAATTGTCAACAAAAGAACAAAAGATATAACTTCGATGTAAAAATATAATCAATAATGTTCCGACAACAATATTTAGAATCTCATAAATATTTAACAAGATATGCATAACATACTAGTAAAATGTGATAATGTAGTGTATCATCCATTGGACCAGATACATCATCAAAAACATTTGGTCCAAAAATAATACAGAAAACAACTCTATGCAATCAAAATACAAAAAAAGTTATTGTGTTGAGGCAGCATTTTGGTGACTTGTTGACCTTTATCCCATCTTCTTCAGGACCCAAAATCAAATTAAAACCATTGATATTCTCTTGGATTTTATTTCATGAATATTGAAGGTGCCTCTCTTTTACTGTCCTTTACCCATAATAGTACAAATAGTCTGTTCCTTTCACAGCGAGATGAAAAAAATATTTTTAAGACTTTACAGCTCAAATTTCGCATGGGTAAACAAACTATGGCAAGTCTACTGTTCCTTTCCTTTCCCAGTCAAGACCGCTGTTATGATGATAATGCAGATCCCAGCATTCAATAGGTTGCTTCTTAAAGTTGCATTTTAAATTACCTCTCAGTTCGGCGTGGTTCACACAATTTGCTGTTTCTGCTAGTTTATGAACTGTTAGATCTGTCATCCTTAGGGTCATCTTTCCGTTTTGCCTTTTGCCTCTCAATAATTTTTCTGATTCTTTTTGTTGACCTTAGGAGTCTGGGCACTTTACTACTGCCTGATTGGCATATTTGTTATACTGGTAAGTCCCTTGTAAAGTGGTCTACCATATACCCATGGTCTGTACTTCGAATGCTACTAGTGGGCCTGCAGCACTCATAGTGCCACCCACTGAAGTAGTCTTTCAAATCTGTCTCAGGCCTGCCATTGCACTGCCTGTGTGTGCAGTTTACTGCCATTTCAACTTGGCATTTAAAACTACTTGCCAATCCTTAAACTCCCCTTTTATTACACACAAGTCACCCCTAAGGTAGGCCCTTAGAAACCCTAAGGGCAGGGTGCTATGTTAGTAAAAGACAGGGCATGTACCTTTATGTTTTGCATGTCCTTGTAGTGACAAACAGCCTATTGTGTTTTTCACTACTGTGAGACCTGCCCTTTTCATAGGCCAGAATTAGGAATTCCATAATATACTTTTAAGCTGTAAATCCTGATCAGAGAGGAGTAGCATTTTCATGTTTGATATGTTTGTAATGTTAATGATATATCCTCCTTACTGGTGAAGTGAGATTTAGCATTACTGTTTTAGAAAAGCTCCTTTTAGAAAGTGGATATTTCTCTGGAAATACTGCTCTTTGTACCTGAAAGTCTGACTCCAATACACGTCTGAGCTAGGTGACAGCTACATTTTGTGTATTTCCTCTAAACAGCCACAAATACTTGAAGGGCTGGGTGTGACTGAGCACTTCATCTGCATTCTGATAGCCTTCCTAGGCAGGCAGTGGGAGAGGAAACTCACACTCACATCTGAATAGTCTGTGTCCACAGACAGGACTGGGTTTAGTCAGCAAGTTTGGGTTGACACATGAGAGGTACCGACAATGATTCCGGGATAGTCACAAGCTCTCTACACAAAACAGAGTGGATGTTCTAGATTTTCTAGATTATTCTAGGGGTGGTAAAGTTATTGATTATGAAGGATTGCATCACCTGTTTTTCCAGAGTTGCACCAACACCTGGTTGGTAGCAAGCTTCCTGATGTCAGTAAGCTTGCTGAGGAGGCGGACATTTGGGTCAGCACCAGATTGTCCAAAAAAGTACCCAGAGGGACTCCCAAAAGGGCGGTCAGGGTCTCACACAGAATGAGGAGGGGCTGAGATAACAAAAAACCTGAGTTTTAAAAAAAAAAACTCACAAGGTAAAGGGTCTGGTTCACATTCCCAATCTGGCCACCAGAGGGAAATTTACCCTGACAATGGTCAGCAGCCCATCAAGTGCTGTGAGTGCTATGACTGTGGACACTACACAAGGGATGCCCAGTGTCGAAAAAGAGCACCACCTCCCACTGGACAAAAGGTGCCAGGGATGAATAATATAGTGCTGGGGAGGGTATTGTCCCAGATAATGGAGGGACGTTTACAGGGGTTACCCTAGTGTACCTGGGTGACAGTGAGATGATTCCTAGAATCCATGTGCCATCAAATTCTACAAAGTATAGGCGATGGGTCACCATCAAGGGGCTCTGAAGGATACAGGAGTCAGAAAGAATATGGTAAGGCATCAGCTGGTTTCCCCAGAGCAGGTAATTTCTAATGCATTCTACTGGGTTGTGGTAGCTGACAACAAAGAGGGTCACTATCCTGTGACCCCGGTTCCATTTGAGTGAGGAGGGGTTTTAGGTCTTCTGAAAGTTGCAGTGAGCCCTGTCATGCCTGTGGACTGTTTTTTAGGTAACGACCTAGAGCACACTACCTAGAAGGAAGTGGGTCATGTGGAGATGTTAGGGTTACCTGAGAAGATATGTGCCCTGAAAGGGTACGTGGCTGCCCGTGAAGGGAGTCAAGAGGGGCTGGAGCCTAGCAACATGGTCCAGCCAGATGCTAAGAAGGGGAAAGGGAGAGGATGTGGTAAACCATCCCCTGAATGTACCTCAAGTGAGATGGATTGGGCACCTGTGGTGTCTGCCCCGGAGTCCACTGAGGGGGAAGTTGCTTCCCTTGTTGAACTGACTGAGCTTGCTAGATGGCATGTGGAAGGAGGTCTCACCAAGGAAGAGTTCTGTATGGCACAGAGGGGGTGCCCAACCCTTGTGGGCATGAAGCAACAGGCTATGCAGCCGGTGATACCTCTGGTAGTCACCTCATCAACTATGAGGACAACCTCCTGTACAGTGAGCCTAAGGCTCCTGGGCTTGAAAAGGCAAGAGCCCTGGAGGTACCCAATGCTACAGGGCTTTCCTATTGGAGTTGGCTCACAAGGTTTCCCCAGACAGGACACCTAGGCCGAGACAAGACCTTTCCAATGCTTATCCCCCACTTCTATTGGCCTTCTATGAACTTTCAGACTAGTGGGAAGACAGGGCAGAGGCTGAAAGGGCCTCTTAACCCACGACCTGTCGTTAGCACCGCCTTTGAGAGGGTAGGCATCAACACTGTAGGGCCTATAGATCTCCAAACTGGATGAGGCAG
Source organism: Triturus cristatus (assembly GCF_964204655.1). NCBI lineage: Eukaryota > Metazoa > Chordata > Amphibia > Caudata > Salamandridae > Triturus > Triturus cristatus. Next base: position 356,356,560 of record NC_140589.1, on the reverse strand, counting down.
CAGGTTCATCCTGGTTCTTGTAGATCATGCCACTAGGTACCCAGAGGAAATCCCACTGATGACGACTACTGCACCCCCACTGGCAAAGGCCCTCAATAAGGAAGGAGTGTGGTGTATCATACTGTTTCTCTACCCCTTACGACCCACAAACCAATGGGCTTGTTGAGAGGTTCAACAAGACCCTGAAAGGATAATCAAAGGACTGCCTGAGGCCCTGAGGAAAAAGCAGGATTTCCTCTTAACATGCCTGTTGTTTGCTTACCGGGAGGTGCCACAGAGAATAGTGGCTTTCAGCCCATTTGATCTGTTGTATGGGTACCCAGTGAGAGTCTAGTGAATGAAGGTTGAGAGAAAGCTCCCAGAAAGGTACCCCAGGATGTAGTGAGGTGCATGCTGGCCTCCAGAAGCCAGATGACTAAGTTATGGAAGCGAGTATCCAATTATTGTGAAGCCAGCCAGGAAGTCATGAAGGAGTGGTACGATAAAAATTCTACCACAGTGGAATTTAAACCTGGTCAAAAAGTGTGGGTGCCGGTAGAGGCCAGGGCCCTCCAGGATCACTGGAATGGGCCATATGAGGTCATTGAAAGAAAGGGTGAGGCCACATACCTGGTGAACCTCAAGACCCCAAGGCAACCCCACAGGGTGTTGCTGTAAATCACCTCAGACCCCACTTTGGGAGCTCTGAGCTCATCATGCTGTTGGTGACTGATGGAGAATAGGAAGAGAAGAGTGAACTTCTCTGTTAGACCCGGCATAATTGGCGTATGTTTCCTCTGTATTGTTTTGCCTTTACCACCTGTGTTTTTGCTGTGTGATGGACTTCATTTTGCTGGGCTAGATGCGTTGGGCACTTTGCCACTGCTGTTCAGTGCCAAAGTGCAAGTGCTACATTTGTAAATTGTTGTTATGAATTGGTGATTGCATGATTGGCATATTTGATGTACTAGTCAGTCCATAGTACAGTGCACTGTGTGTGCCCAGAGCATGTATATCAAATGCTGCTAGTGGGTCTGCCGCACTGATTGTGCCACCCACATAAGCAGCCAGTAAATGTAACTCAGACCTGCCACTGTGGTGTCTGTGCGCAGTTTGGTACTGCCCTGTCGACTTGGCAAGTGCACCCACTTGCAAGGCCCTAAACATCCGTTTTCTTACATATAAGTCACCCCTAAGGTTGGCTCAAGGTACCCCTGTGGGCAGGGTGTAGTGTATGTGAAAGGTAGGACATGCCCTTATGCTTGCGGCATGCCCTGATAGTGAAATACTACCAATTTTGTTTTTCACTATTGTAAGGCTATCTGTCCCCATAGAATAGAATAGGGAGTATGCTTATAACATCTTTAGAGTATTACTGCCCATGGGAATAAGATAGGAAAGAAAAGTTTGATATGCCTGAACTCAGAATGTTAAGGTGCATCTTCTAGAGAGGGTGCTTTTGACATTCTGGGTTAGAAAATACAACTTTTAGAAAGTAGGTATTTTCTTGCCTAACCATCTATTGTGCCTCTGCTAGGTTGTGTTTTGACTGTCTGGTTTTGGAGTGACAGGTGCTGGGGATGTCCATTCTGTTCAGACAGCCACTTTGCGGGTTGTTGTGTGTCCTGCCTTTCCAGAGTGAGTCAGGGCTGGGCTGAATAGAGCTGGGCTGCATTCAGAGTAGGGGGAGGAGATTTCTTTCGCACCTGAATGGGCCTGGTCTGCCAAGGACAATGCTGTCTCCACTTCCTGCCAGGAAGCTGCACCAGAGAGGACAGAACTGGTTTTGGCTGGCCAAAGAGATTCTCTGCCACAGAGATCAAAGGATTTTGTATTATAAAAAGAGGGGCCCAGACCCCGGACTTTTCAATCACTTCTGGAATTCAAGTGGAACTTTTCCCAAGGAAAAGAGCTGGAGAGACTGAGGAGAAGAACTGCCCCTTTTCTGTGTGCTGTCTGGGGTTGGCCTACTGTGGCTGTTTCTGCCAAGGAAAGGACAAAGACTTTGATGTGTGCTGTGTCCCCTGCTTGAGGAAGATCTCCAAGGGCTTGAAGTAGAGCTTGCCTCCTGTTCTGAAGTCTCAGGGACACAAATACTTCACCCCCAGCTCCCCTGAACTACATTGCTAGGAGTTCTGACCTGCCAAGAGGTGCCTGTAGCTGTTCTGGGCATCTGAATGGTGTTCTGGCTATTGGGACCTTGAAAAGTAATGCAACAAGAGAAGCGCAACACATCCATTCCTGTTTCTGACATATTGCCGTGAAAACCGATGCAGGGCCTGCCGCAGCTCGAGTAATCGGCGCACGCCACATCAGGTGCAACGACCTTGCAAAGTCCAAGATCACCGTACCCTACTGTGCGGCTACAAGAACCCATGCATTGTCCTGGATCGTCGCATCGAGGCACCAGGTCTGTCACATCGTTGGGGGACTCAGTAAGAAACCAATGCATCAAATCCTCTCCGGTAAGGAACCAATGCATCACCTCCCCCAAAGCCAGGATCTGATGCATCACCTTCCCTGCAACCCTTTTTGTTTGTGTGCACAACACATCCAAGGTACTTTGTGTGAAAAGTGTTGCATCTGCAATTTGCTTTGAACTGAACTATTTCCACCATTTGAAAGTCACATTTTTATTAATGTATTGTGTATTTTGGTTGTATTTGTCTTGTTTGGTTTAGATAAAGATAACTTATTTTTCTAAACTGGTGTGGTGTCCATTTGTACTGTTTTCACTGTATTACTGTATGTGTTCACAAATGCTTTACACACTGCCTCTGAGATAAGCCTGTCTGCTCATGCCAAGTTACCAATGGGGTGAGAAGTGGTTATTTTAGAAGTTATCCCCCTTACCCTGACTAGGAAGAAGGGTCCCTACTTGGACAGAGGTACCTACCTCTGCCAACGTGATACCCCCATTTCTAACACTCTCCCTGACCTCTTGGACTCCAAGGAGGAGGATGGGTCTGCAGAAGGAGTAATAATTTCCCCCTCTCTAGCTCCTGAACAACAGAGAGACTGCCACCAAGTGTTGGGGCAATACTCTTCTCAATTCTCCCTTATCACTTGGACTACAAACCTGTGAATCCATGATGTGGACACAGGGGACCACTTTCCTGTAAAAAGAAATCTTACAGGTTGTTAGATAAGGTGAGGTCCAGCATTATGACTAAAGTATCCAAAATGCTGGCGTTGGGGGGTGATAGAATCCTTCAGTAGATACCAAAAGCTGCCCCAGTGGGCACCACACATAAACTGAGGTTCTGTTTGTATTACAGAGGGCTAGATTTAGTGACTGATGCTCATCCCAACCTCAAGGCAGATGTGGTCATTGATAGGATAGGGGCTGCCCAGTACTTAAGGACTTTTGATCTTACATTAGGGTGCTGACAGATCTCCTTAACAGAGTATGCAAAGGAGAGGTCAGCCTTCTCCACTCCGAAGAGCCACTACTAATTTGGGGTTATGCCCTCTGGATTAAAGAATGTCCATGTCACCTTCCTGGTGGGCAGGGGCAGCCGCGGCCCGTGGAGGGAGTTACGTGGGGTGGGAAGGTGGGGCGGGGGAGGGGCAGGGTGGGGGTTCTAAAAACCGGAATATGGATAATTGCAGGTAAGTAAACAATTAAATAAATAAAACAAATTTCGTAGCGCGCGCTGCATCGCACTTTGCGATGCAGCGCACGCTACAAAATTAGTTTTATTTATTTAATTGTTTACTTACCTGCAATTATCCATATTCCGGTTTTTAGAACCCCCCACCCTGCCCCTCCCCGTCCCCGCCTTACCGCCCCACGGAACTCCCTCCACGGCCGCGGCTGGGCAGGGGGAAGGTTCAAACCCTTCAGGCCAAGATATAAACCATAATGGTCTAACTGTCCCCAAAAACCAGACTGAGGTCAAAGCATTCTTGGGCCTCACTGAATACTATAGGATGCTCTTCAAGGGATATGGCTCCATTGTTGTCCCCTTGACTAAGCTGACTTCCAAGAAGCAGTCCAGAAATGTGAATTTGACAGAGGCATACCAAACTACATTTAACTCCCTGAAGCAAGTCATGTGCACAGCTTCTGTGCTCAATGCCCCTAATTTCTCCCAGGATGTTATCATCCAGACAGATGCCTTAAGGCATGGCATGGGGCAGTACTATCCCAATGTAATGAGGAGTGCCTAGACCAACCTGTAGCCTTCATCTCCAGGAGGTTACTCCCCAGGGAACAGAGATGGAGTGCTATTGAGAGAGAAGATTTTTCTGTGGTCTTGGGACTGAAGAAGTTGAGGCCATACCTGTTTGAAACTCACTTCCTCACTTCCTGATTCAGACAGATCACATACCCCTTAGATGGTGAATGCAAATGAGGGGTGGGAATCCAAAATTGTTGAGGTGGTCCATTTTGCTATAGGGTATTGACTTCAGGGTGCAAAAAAAACCCGGAGTAGACCACGCCAATACAGACGGTATTTCCAGGTTTTATCCAACTTAGTGATGAGAACTGCCTAGAGGCTGGGTAGATCTCCCCAATTTCAGCTAGAGGGGACATGTGTTAGACTTGTCATCCTTAGGGTGGTATTTCCCCAAACATTTTGACTTTCAATGGTTTTTTTGTTGGCCTTAGGCCTCTGATTACTTTACCACTGCTAATCAGTGCTAAAGTACTTGTGCTTCTTCCCTAAACATGATAGCATTGGTGTATACCTGATTGGAATATTTGTTGTGCTGGTATATCCATTCTAAAGGGGTATACCACATACCCAGATCCTGTGCTTCCAATGCTTCTTGTTGGCCTGCCACACTCATTGTTCCACCTACATAAGTAGCCTTTGAAACCTGTCTCAGGCCTGCCACTTCAGTGCCTGTGTGTGCAGTTTACTGCCACTTTGGTTTGGCATTTAAAACCATTTTCCAAGCTATAAACACCCCTTTTATTACATACACATCACCCTTAAGATAGGCACTGAGTAACCCTAGGGGAAGGGTGCTATATAAAGTAAAAGGAAGGACATGTACTTTTACACTTTACATGTCCTCTTAGTGACCTATACCCCAATTCGTTTTTCACTACTGTGATGCCTACCCATCTCAGAGGCCAGCATTGGGAATGCCTTAATATATTTAAAAGCTGTAATTCCTGATCAGAGAGGAACAGCTTTTTCATGTTTGGAATGGTAATGATAAATCCCCCTTACTGGTGAAGTGGGATTTGACATTAATGTTTTAGAAATGCCACTTCTAGAAAGTGCAAAAGCAACAGTTGATGGACAGAATGCAGAACAATGTCATGCATTCACCCCAGTACAGAGATTTGGGCCTAAATCCATCGTTTTTTTGCTCACCATGCCATTCCGGTTTGAACCCAGCCATATGCAAATCAGTCTTGACCCTGTGCCTCATGGGAACAGTCCAGCCCGAACTGCCAAGCCAGGTCCTCCCTGGACTGGAAACAAGCATCCTAGGACCGGTTTCGGGGTTTCACCCCTCTTCAGCCAGGATAGCTTGATTCCAGTGGCATGGAAAGTGGACATTTCTCTGCACTTACTGGACTTTGTGCCTTACAGCTTGTCTTCAATTCACGTCTGGGTTGAGTGAAAGCTAGACATTGTACATTCCCTCTAGACTGCCACAAACACAGGAAGGTGAGGTTAATCTGAATTCTGAGCATTCATCTGCATTCAACGGCATTCAGATGGGTCTTCCTGGGAAGGGAGTAATGGGAGGGGGCTGGCACATATACTTCAATAGTTAGTGTCCTGTCCTAACACAAAGCACTGATACATCAAAGGCACTTTTGGGGTATAAGTAATGGGTCTCTGATCCCCACAAATCAGACACTGCTGGAGCTTGAACTGAACCTCTGTCCACTGGGCTGCTTTTCAGGAAGGACTGCTTTTCTGCTTGTTGCCCAGCTGTCAGTTGCTCCCTGACCCTGCTGAAGGAAAACTGGACACTGCCTTCCCTCCAAGTGATCTCCAAAGGCTTACTAGCTTGTCTCCTGTTTTCTAAAGTCCCAGGGACACAAGAGACTTTTTGCAATTCTGCTGGAGCTGCTAGACTCTGCCTTTTGTGAGTTCTACCCTTGCCTCAGGCGCCCTCTACAAGTTCTGGACCTCAGAAGTGAGTTCTGCAGCTGTTTTCCTTAAAAAAAGATACATTGTCACTTTTGCGCTGATCGGAACAAACGCGTGGCCCTTCAGCACTGACGCAGAGGCTGTTCGATGACAGCTGTTCTATGGACTGTGCAGCCCAATGACGATGCTGTCTGCAAATTGACAACAATGCATTGCCTTCACCTCAGTGATGCACTACGATGACTGGGTGGAATAGATCAACGCATTGTGCCCTCAGTGTCAACGCTTAGCTAAATTCAAGGTACTTTCTCAGCAGGCCCTGCGTGGGTCCTGTAGCCAGCCTGCCCTGCATCGCGGTCAGCCTGACCTTTGGATTTGCACTGATCCCATGCGACCTTAAGTAATCTTTTTACTGCTAGCGACTTCTAAGCAATGTTTTTGCATTTAGTCTGTAAAAATTCATACCTGAACTTTGTTGTTTTGATGTTGTTTTACTCAGATGCATATTCTCTATTTGTCTAAACCTGTGTGGGGTCTCTTTGTGGTGTATCATTATGTTACTGTGTGTTTGTGTTTTGCACAAATGCTTTACAAATTGCCTCTTTAGAAAAGCCTGACTGCTCTGTACCAAGCTACCAGAGGGTGAGCATAGGTTTTCTTTTAGTGTGTATCTAGCTTACCCTGACTATAGTGGTGGTTCCTGGCTGGCCTGGGTGCATACCTTAGCTCACCAGGAATCCCATTTCTAATGATGGTTGCTGTCCATGTTTTTGAGTATGAACATTTTTAGTGGATTTTGTTTTGCTTTATTACCATAACCTCATTTTAGATGTGGTTTCAAGTGAATTTCATAGTATTTTTCAAGCATGTATTAAGGTGTGATGACCAATCCTTACTGTAATTAATTTGACAAGCTCTTTCATTGATTTATTTCTGGTTCTATAAATCTAATTTATTTTAGTTTTGGAGGATTTTGTGTTTTTGGATTTTTTGGGTGCTCAGTGTGGTCTTTTTCTTTGCTGATTTGTATCCTGCTCCCTTTCCTGTAGAAGCTCTTCAGGTACGCTTGACAGAGTTTCACCCTCATTTGCTTAAGCGGCTGTGATCTCTTCCTTTTGCACCTCATACTTTGAATCAAGGTGTCTTCTCGTTGTCAAAGTTCCAAAGTTCGCTGTCCCAGGCTAAGCTTCTGGTTATAAAGAATGTAGTTGACTCTTCTCTCCGACGGTTTCTTGTCACTTCGACGATTGCTGAAAATTCCCACATGACGGAATCCTTGGTGCTTTTTACAGGTTTCACTGTCACCCCAGTGTAGATAACTTGTTTCTCAGCAGACACAGCAGTCGATGCAGAAGATGGTCCTCCAGTTTCTTACTGTGCATTGGCTGTCACGGTTCAGAGCTGAAAAAGGGCTGTCATTCCAGATTCTCACTACTCCGGCCTCCTACTGCCTGTTGTTATGGGACAGGCAGTTTTTGAAGTAGTGTGAGTTTACCTGAATTTTCATTCAATCAAAGGACAGAAAGCTCTTCAACTTGGAACATTGTTTGCAGACTTACCCGAAGGTCCACAGATTATATAGAGGAAGTCCTGCCTTTGCTGCTATGCATGCCGGGTCTGAAATCTGAATGTTGAGACTACACAGACCTAAAGCGTTTTTCAAAATGTTTAATTCCACATGAACTTCACTCCCAAAATTGAGTCTCGTGACAGGTCACATTTAGATGGACCATTTTATGAGGTAAAACAATTTTTATATTTGAACTATTTCCAGATATGTTGCTTGGTACATGTAAAATGACAACAGAGCACAACATCTATCTATCAACATTTTATTTATGAAAGCTAGAACATTCTTCCTGCACTTTGCACCCATTATTAGCTCTGCCTTACCAACAGAGCTCTAATTTCTATAGTCAGAAAAATGTGTTTTTTTAAGGAAGCAAAGGGTGATTAAATGAAACCCAGCATTCATAATTACTTAAATATATTGCTCTTCCTTTTGCTACAATGGGACAGTGCAGGCCAGTATTACAGTTTCTGTTTTCAATAAACGTTTCTGGGTTATTATTATTTTTTTTAAAACCCATTGTTTTTATCAAAGTTTACCTATATATCCATAAAACCAATACATCTTAAACTATTGTAATGTATTCCCTTATTGCCCTTTCTGGGTTCTTGTGTAATTTGGGGGTGAATTATCAAAATAACAAACACCGACAAAGCCAATAAGTCTGACTTTTGTCAAGACAATTATTGATAATAGTTTGGTAAATGCAGTGATGCAGACCTTCTGTTCTTCTCAGATCTCCATCCTTGCATTCACAGGCATTTGCACAATGTTACAGATTGCCATCTGCTTCATATATATTGAGGCAGGACATTTGGACCCTTTTTGTCAATGTGTATATTGAGTGCAATTAAACGGATTAGTACTTCAGCTGCATTTCAGAATGAAGGCCAGTTTCGAAACCTGTCAGAGTGCAAAAAACACTGACTGATTTACGACCAAGCCTTTTCCCACAGAACCCCAAATATTTGCAAACTTTGAGCATGCATTATAAAAGCTTCATTTTCCTTTATCAGTTCATCTGTATTGGTAAGTCCAATTGATTACCAGTTGCGGCAGGTATGACTTGCGTGAGGGGGGAGGGCGCAGGAGGCATGGGGAGGGGGTTGCGAAGGGTGAGGTTTACTTTAAAAAAAAAAAAGAGTTAAGTTAACTTACCTGTGCGTTTGCTGGCCCATGGACTCCTGCAGGACCGCCTAAAGAGAAATCTTGTTAGTTCATAGGAAGTTATCATATTTTACTGGATTGTAGCAAAGTTAAAAGCTGATGAAAAAGTGCAGCAGGCCAGCTGCAGAATGTAAGCCAAATTTAGAGATTGACGGACAGGTACTCTGTCACAAATGTGATGGCTATCCCATCCGCCTTAAGCATTATGACTGCAAAAAGAACAATTGATGGGCAGAATGAAGAACAATGTCATACATTCACCCCATTACAGAGATCTACGCCTAAATCAATTGTTGTTTTCCTCCCCATGCCATTCTAGTTTGAACCTAGTCATATGCAAATCAGTCTTGACCCTGCGCCCAATGGGAACAGTCCAGCCCGAACTGCCAGGCCAGGTCCTCCCTGGACTGGAAACAAGCATCCTAGGACTGATTTCTGGGTTTCATCCCTCATCAGCAAGGATAACTTGACTCCATTGGCATAGAGACCACGGGATCCACATCTGGGTATACCCGTCCCACTTGGGAAGACTACTGCAAAAAGAACAATTGATGGATACAATGCAGAACAATGTCATACATTCACCCCAGTACAGAGATCTGGGCCTAAATCCATGTTTTTTTTGCTCCCCATGCCATTCCGGTTTGAACCCAGCCATATGCAAATCAGCATTGACCCTGCACCCAATGGGAACAGTCCAGCCCGAACTGCCAGGCCAGGTTCTTCCTGGACTGGAAACAAACATCCTAGGTCTGGTTTGGGAGGTTCGCCCCTCATGAGCCAGGATAGCTTGACTCCAGTGGCATGGAGAGCACAGGACCCAAGTCTGGGCATACCCGTTCCAATCAGGGTGACAAATGCAAAAAGAACAATTGATGGACAGAATGAAGGGCAATGTCATACATTCACCCCAGTACAGAGATCGGGCCTGAATCCATCGGTTTTTTGCTTCCCATGCCATTCCAGTTTAAATCGAGTCATTTGCAAATCATTCTTGACCCTGCACGAAATGGGAACAGTCCAGGTCCTCGCCAGATTAGAAACAAGCATCTTAGGACCAGTTTTGGGTTTTCACCGCTCATCAGCCAGGGTAGCGTGACTCCAGTGGCATAGAGAGCACAGTATCCACGTCTGAGCATACCCGTCCCACTCGGGATGACTAATGCAAAAAGAACAATTGATGGACAGAATGCAGGACAATGTTATACATTCACCCCAGTACAGATATTTGGCCCTAATCCATAGTCTTTTTGCTCCCCATCCTATTCCAGTTTGAATCCAGCCATATGCAAATCAGTCTGGACCCTGCGCCCAATGGGAACAGTCCAGCCTGAATTGCCAGGCCAGTACCTCCCTGGGCTGGAAACAAGCATCGTAGGACCGGTTTCGGGGTTTCACCTCTTATCAGCCAGGATAGCTTGACTCCAGTGGCATAGAGGGCCCTAGGGATGGCAGTTTTGTTGAAATTTGTGGTCAGCAAAAGAACACAAAAAAGATGGTGAAAGTTAAATTGAACAAATAAGTTGCGGAAGGAAGGATGGAAGGCCAATTTGAAGATTGGCCCATGATGAACTTAAAGATTTTTTCAAATTAGGGTGGTGCCAAATAAAGAAAAAGTGCCAGTTGATTTTTATTCAATGTTTGTCATGGCCAGAAGGAGCTTCTATAAATTACTTCATTTCTGAGGAGTTACTGGTTGAACACTATGCTTATGTAGATTATGCTATTGAATTGATGATGGGAGTTGTATGGTGAAGTGCCATTAAGTCAGATTTCCTGTTATTCCCTTTTGACCCAGATAATTATGAACTGCCAGGTATACAGTTTGACAGAGCATTCTATGTAGACTAGTCTTTTGTTTGAGAAATTCAGTACATTTTTAAAATTGGCTTTTTGCTCAGTTGTCAAAATTGGAAGACGCATATTTGAATGACTTCTTTCTAGTGAGATCAATAGATCAACAGGAGCTCAAAGTGCATTGGATTATTTTGGGGTGCTCAGTATTGTATCAATGTCTCTGCAGCGTCTCACTGAAAATCCACTAGCACTTTTAATAAGAAGTTTGCGATGGAGTAACCGGTCCACCAATCTCTATATCAGACCTAGGTTTTGGAAAACATACTGTGACTGAGCAAGGTATCTAGTTGAGCAGAGCGCAATGTCTTTTAGGGATTGTTTTGTGCGGTCACAACAATGTGTCAGTATTTCTAAGATGGAATCACCATAAGTGCGTTGGTGGGTGAAACATGTTATTCTACTTTGACTCTGATTATATGCTTTAAAGTTCCGGTTTCAGTTAACCCCTGAAGAAGAGATACTATTCTCGAAATGCTTTGGGTGTGTTACATCATGGATGAAATTGTACTTTAATTATGAACCAAAAGACCCCGTGGACTGTTATTTGTTGGAATCATTGCATGCAGAATAAAACACAGACGATCTGAAAACCGCGTTTCATCTTTTTCACTTATTCAAACTTGGAGTACAAGATGGATTAACATATAAAAGAAAGAAAGTAATGGTCAAAAACATTGTGAATAAAAATGTATGGAAACAGAAATGTATGAATTCAGAGTGGCCTACTGGCCAGTTTAATGATTGTTCACCAGATTATCTGTGTTCCAGGTCTTGGGTCACCCATTCTGTTCCATGAGTTAGTGTGCCTCGAGCAGAAGCACACACCTTGGGTTGCACGCCAGACATTTCTTGCCTCGGAGCACCTTCTTAAAACAACAGTTAAAAATGAAGTTTACAAAGGGTGTGCATTCTTTCCTATAATTTTCTCAGTCTGGGGTGGTGGCCATAATGCAAGTGGAAGAAGATAGAGATAGAGGAAACCTAAAAGATATTGACTGTAGGAAGCTGTCTCTCTAAATAGTGCACTGTGCAGAGAGTCCGGAGTATCCGCAAATGGTACGCAGAGGTAAAAGTAGATAATTATAATGCTCTTTTTGTGATAGTGTGGGCAAGAAGATAGGCTTATAAAACGGTAGTGTATGCATTTATTGTACCCCACAAAGGCAATAAATGAGACACACACTCAAGAATAAATCCAAGACCAATGTATAACATATTATCGATTTGTATGATTTTTTTAAGAACAAGAACACAGTTCTAAGGTAAGTACTTTCAGAGTTACGATTTTTCAAGGTTTGGAAAATGTATCACTTCTATGCAAAATTCTGCACCATAGGAAGCAACGGGGAAAAAGCAGAAAAATGCACAAAAATCCGGGCAATGCTTTCATGAAGATCACCTTCTTATTTTAGGTTAATATCAGGACCAGATCAAAAGTTTCAGTGGGAGAAGTTCAAGAGTGCCCCGGATTGGGTGGGAGAATAGTTCTGAGGGTCTCAGAAACTGGTACGCAAAGGGGCGACTTCAAAATACACTGCACAAGTGGACTTATAGGCAAGTTTGAGGGGGATCCTTTGAGAGAGGAGGTTGCAAAGGCTAGTGAACCATGGGAGCCCAGCTGGTTAGCTGGTGTCGAGGCCGGGTGCATATTGAACAGGTCAGAAACAGACAACTTTAAGAGGTGATCGCGGCACAGCTAGGCCACTCAGAAAGTGGATTCCAGGTGTCTCAACGTCCTTCCAATGGGTGCTTGCTTCAAGTGATTTCCGAGTCCAGAATGGACTCTTCCTGGTGTTTGCCACTGCGAGTCCGGTACCTAAGGGTATTGGTATGCCGCAGCTCCGGTAGGTCCTGGTGTTTCCCATCTTGGTGAGGAGACAGATCTGACCCTCCGGAGCTTTTGTTCCTTTTCTTCTTCAGTGCTGCATCAAGCAGCAAGTCAACAAAACAGACTTCATGGGATCAGTGCCTGCGGAGTGCCGAGGAGTGATACCTTCACTTCAAGGGAGCTTCTTGGCAATTTCTTGAACGATGGAGATGCTCCGGTGTTCTTATAGTTCTTTCAGATTTCAGGACGATACAGCAGCAACAATTGTCAAGTTCTGGGAGCAGGAGGCTGGGCTTGACTTCTTTTTCTTGTGAAACAGGGCTTCAGTTCTCATGCAGCAGGTCTTGTTTGTCCTGGTCTTCTCTTGTCTGTCGAATCTGATGTTCAGGTTTTGGGGTGCCACCTAAATAGTTTGGGGGCGTTACAAGAAGAGACAGGTAGTAACCAATGGGCTTCCTACCTCTATGGTGTCTACACCCTCTAGGGACCACTCCCTGTGGAAAGAGGCACTACTCTCGCCCTGATAGGTTGTTTCTCCACCATCCCAAGCTGGTGGAATGTCAGGAGAGGCGTTCACATTGCATGTCCCACCCTAGGAGTGGTGAGGGCTGAGTGGGGACCCTCCTTCTAATCTAACTAATTTTCTGCCTTTCCTCCCACCAAAAGTGGAGCAGAAAAGGCGGTTTGTAATTTGCAATTTGTAAAGGAATTTATGATGCGCCAGAATCACCCCTGAAGGGGTATCTCCGCACTGCTCAGAAGACAAGGTACAGATTCAGCCCAAATCAGTCCCGGAATAATTCAGTCTTCAGGAGTTTCCTGAATCGGAGGAAACTGGGACATTTGCGCAGGTCCTCGGGCAGAGTGTTCCAATATTTTGGAGCCAGGTGAGTAAAAGTTCTGCCTCCTCATTGTAGTTTCCTGTAACGGGGGACAACCAGCAGCCCTTTCCCTTCGGATCTAGGAGTTTACATTTAATTCTCTGGCGAATGGACAGCCAGTGAAGCTGTCTCAGCAGATGCCTAGAGGGGGTGCACGGGGGCATTTTGAGAGCCAGACGTGCGGCTACATTCTGGACTATATGCAGTCTATTTATAAGAGATTTGTTTGCAGATGCTAGAAGAGCATTGCAATAATCAAGTCGGCCAATAACCAAAGCCTGACGCAGGGTACGGTGAATAGATAAGGGCAGCCACTGAAACACTCTGTGCAAGAGACTCAGAGTGTGGTAGCACGGCCCTGTTGTGGTCATGTCTTGATCTTTCATGGTCAAAGAGTTATCCAAACGGACCCCTACATTTTTTGCTGCCTGAAATGGAATAGGAGCAGGGCCCAATGCTGTGGGCCACCAATTTGGGGGCCAAATGGATTAAGCAGAGCCAAACAAAAGGATCTCAGTCTTAGAAGAATTAAGCTGAAGGAAATTTTCTGTCATCCAGTCCGATATGGCCAGAATGCCCTCCGCGAAGCTTTGATCAACTAATTCCGTATCCTTATCAAAAAACAGCAGTAGTTGTGTGTTGTCAGCATACAAATAGGGAGTGGAACCATATTCCCTAATAATTTTGGCAAGGGGGCCACATAAACATTAAACAGTGTAGGGCTTAAACAAGAGCCCTGCGGCACCCCCTTAGTATGCTTCAAAGTATGCGAACGAAAAGGACTTAAGTTAATTGTCTGAGTACGCTGATCCAGAAAACAGGCGAGCCACTTGAGTGCCTTTGGCTTCCACTACTACCTCAAGCTTCCAGGGTTGGATTTCAAAGGCAGAATCGCCCTTGACGCTTCCTGCCCAGAAGGTGTGGAGCTCCTCCGCTCAGAGCAGGTTTTGTCTCTTTCCTCTGAGAGTGCTGGCTCTTACCTCATGAGGTCAAAAGCAGGTCTGGTAGTGGCAGATTGGAAAAAATAAGTCAGGAACCACACCACAGCTTGGTAGGTTTTCTTGGGACTTTCTAAAAGGGTCACCTGGGTGAATTTATTAATACATCAGTGAGGATTTAGTAAGAAAAGATGTTTGGTACCAAACATCTTAGAAATCAGTGAAGCCGTTATGGAGCTATGAAACTTGTGTTGTCAAGTATCCAGCCCATGTACTCTTCATGGCTTCCCTGTGCACTTACAACCTCTCAGAATAGACTGGACATTGTAGAGGTATATCTGCTCATGCTGATATTTCCTTCACGTAGGATATAGTGCACCCTGCCTTAGGGTAAAGGCCTGCAGTAGGGGTGACTTACCTATACCTTATTCATTTTTTGGAAGGCATGGCACAGGGATGTGTGGCATGTCGACTCTTCGGATTTCTCTGCACCAAGACGGGCAGCCTGTAATGACAGAGTGCATAGCCTTGGTTAGGGGTCCCTGGGGTGGCACAACCAGTGCTGCAGCACCAGAGGACCCTCTTCAGTACCCATGGCCTAGGTACCAGGGGTACAATCTACTATGGACTTACAGGGGTAACTGAAGTTATCAATCATGAGACAGTGTTTGGGAAGCAGATCTGGCACTGGGAACCTGATTATCAGGACACAGTGCACTTATAGTTTGAAATCACATGAGGCGACAGGCAAAAAGTGGAGGCTAAACATTCAAAAAGAGGCACTTTTTCATGAACTAAGAACCAGCAAATTAAGTGGGGTAGACTCAAACCATTCTGTCACATAAACTGAATGTTTTCTTTATTATTTTCCGTGCAGAATTAAAAAAAAAATTCTGAGAACCCATGTTTTCATTTACAATATCTATAAAAAGAAATATTCTAGGTCAAATCACAGCATAATCAAGCTCTTTTCAACACTGCCTCAGGAGCCTGTTTTGCAACCATTTTCGTATTACGTTGTGCAGGCGAACGGTTGTGGAACAGGTGTGTAAGTGCGTCTAAATAGAGCCCTCAGGTTAAGAATACTCCTTAAGGACTCTTTTCATCAGTGCTTTGCTTGCCTGTTATGCTCCTTTTCCCCCATTATCTCCAATGAGAAAACAACCTCATGACAGGTGAGGAAAAATCCTCATGATGAGCAAGGAAAGTGCTGATAAACAGGGTGCTTAGACGTCATTATTTCTGAACTCATCTGGCCTAATTGTTTTATGCAAACAGATCTCCTAATGCAACCATTCCAAATGTGCGCCCTAAGATCTAAAATGAATAAGGCATGAAGCCAGGCTCGCATTATTTGTAACAGCCTATTTTTGTTCATAAAATGCATCTGAAAACGGCATGGCTATAAAAGATTGACAAGAAAATGTGATTCTTTTAGCAATTTCGCTTTTCATGAGATTTGAATTCTGATAGCTATAGTAATGTGGTGAAGAAGGAACACCTCCGGGTTGCATATTAAACTTAGCGAGGCATTTTATTTTTAAGTGCTGTAAATACCATAAAACACAATTGCAATATAAACTTGAAATGCTTTGTGAAAAAGTGTTTGCCAACCAAAAAGTGCAATTGTACCGTGATTTATGATTTAGTAATTTTGATTACAGACTGAAATGCCCTCATTTAGCAGTAAGTGCAAGATACTGTTGAAGCGATTTAACTTGTGCATACACCAATATTTAAGACCTTAGTAGTGATCTAAATCCACCAATGAAATAAAGTATGTGTGAGAAAAATTGAGTTATTTCAAAACAAACTTCCAACATAGGAAATATCACTGCAGTGACACACAGACAAGTCAGTGAGTGAGAACCAGTAAAAAAACTATTTTTGATCATTAATTTAAATTGAAGGTGAAGGTGTCCTAAAGAAGGATACATGCCTCCATAGAACCCTGGTAGAAATAACCAGCCACAAGTTCAAGTCGTTAGTTTGGACATAACATTGTTGTGATTAGGGGGTGAGAGATGTAGTGTAGCACACTCTCAGTTTCATAAAGTCCGAAGAAATTTCTGATCACACCAAATATCCAGTGGCAGAAAGCTACAACTTCATCCTTCTAAGCAAAATCCATTCATATTCCTCAGTGGATCAATAACTTGGGTAGCAACTGTTGTGAATACATTGTAAGGCTTGAGGCTTCACAACATTACTACTACCCCTACTAGGAATTTATGAAGCATTGAGAGTGACGGAGGTGTGGACAATATGGATTAAGAATAGTGGGCCATATTTATGACCCTGTTTGCATCACTCTTGAACCACGCAATATGGTGCAAGAGCGACGCACACCTTAACACAGATTTCTAAAGACATACAAAGCCACTTTGCGTGACTTTGAGTAGCTCCAAAAATCTGTAATAACGCAAAGCAGTACAAATCGCTGAGTTGTGCTACTCTGCCCATGGTGGGCCTTCCAAGGGCATTGCATAGGTTTTACCACACAACTCCCATAGTTTTGGATGCATTTCCAGATTTACAAGACCTTGCTAGCCTGGTAATGCATAAAAAAGGTACACCTCCCCCGGAGACGCGTAACAAGGAGAAATATCTTTTTTTCTAATCATTAATTTCTCTTTCTATGTGTGCTGCATTCTGCAGTACACTTAGAAAGAGGAAAATGTCTCTCAACATTGTTTTTGTGCAGGGAGGTGTCCTTTACTGCACAAAAACAATCCTGCACGCATTGAAGGCAACCTTGAACCATGGGGCAAGTGCGCCTGCATTGACGTCTGGCAGCCCATTGTGCTCCAGTGCAGTGAGAAAAATCCAGGAATGTGCTGTATAACTTAAATAGGGCACATTCCTGCCCTTTTCCTGTGTTGCAGTGCAGCACAGTGCAGCAAGGTCACTTGATGTACTGCGCTGTACCACTTTTTGATAAATATACCCCATATTTTCAAACGTTTGACAGAAAATGGCAGAAAATGGTGCATGTTCTATATATGTACAGTGAGAAGATGCTCATTTGCAACCTTGGATGAAGCAGCTACAGGTACATACTCAAGACCTTTTAAACCGAAATAACACTCACTTCTAAGAGGTCAGGCATGGTACTTCTAGGCACAGATTTACTAAAAAATAATCAAACGAAGTGCAGCCATTTAAGTTGCTGTGCTGCATTGCATGAAAGGGAGCAAGCAGAACAGTACCATATCAACTAAGATGTGGTGCTGGTTTGCTTTCTCCCTGTGGTCGTGAACATTTTGCTGTCAAGCACCAACACACACCCACTTGGTTCATAGTACAAAGGTGTGTGCGTTCTACAAGGATTATGTTTTGAACTGTAACGGAACTGTTCCAATTCAACAAGTATCCTTTGTATGTGTGCTGTACCATTCAGCATGCACATAAAGTAGGAAAGACGGGGAGAAATTAAATCAATTCACATTGTTGCACCTGTCTCGAGGAGGTGTAGGACTTTGGTGCAAAACCCTGCCCACTACAATTTGTAGATAGGGATTAGCATCAAAAACCATAGGTGGTTCCACTGGAATGACCACACATCACCAATGGATTGCCCCCCTTAATGAAGTGTATAGCAAAGCAACACATGACCCTACTTTGGGCCCGATTACGATGTCGGACGAACCTGAGTCCGTCCAACATCGTTTGGGTACTGGGACCGACCGACCTCCTGTCGGCAGTCCGAATCCAGCAATTAGGATGCGACCGAACACTGTCAGTGTAAAGTGAAGAGGTGCAGTTCATTCCTGCACCCCGTGGCAGGCACCTCAAGGTGCCTTCCACAAGGTGCAAGGATGAACAGGGGGGCACCACAAGTGCCCCCTCGGCTGCCATCCTGAGGCCTTGCACCCCTGGGGGCCCTGCTGGGGCCCCCAAAGTAGACTTTCCACAGCCTTTCTGTGTCGGAAAGGCTGGCACAGAAAGGCTGTCAGAATCCGACATTGTTGTAAGCCCTCAGGCGGAAAGGCCCGCCCTTGGGACTTCAGGAGGCTCTCCGAATGATAGACTGGCTCTCCGAGCCTGTCGTAAGCCATTTCGAAATCCAGTTTGGATTTCTTTCTGACCGGCCCCATCCAACTGGGTCAATCAGAAATTAATCCAAACAGGAGATTACAATGCTGAGTCATCATAATTGGCCCCTTTGTGTTACTTTGAGAAACCATTCAAAGCAAATCCTGATTTGTGATGGACAGTAGATCCTAACACTTTGCATCTGGTTCGCATTACAAAAGTAACACAAACCTGGCACAAAGCTTTCTTAAATCAAGTCCCTGTTAAACAAGCGAGTATGTATTTTCACATACATCTCATGCACTGCATGTGGCCCATCTCTGACAACTCTGTTGGATAGTAAGAATGATTTATAGAAAACTTAATTCACACCAATTGCAAAAACAGAGGAATGCCAAAAGCAAAATTCACAGATAAATTCGATTTTAAGTATTTAAGAAAAAAAATAAGGATATTTTTAAGTGTTCATAAATACGTCTCTGATTCTATAATCATGCCCACAATTCAGTCACCCTGCATCAATTGTTCTGTAAACAAGAACAAGCCAATGTGGGACATTTTATTGTACAACTAATGCATTTCTTTATCAGTCCTTTGAAACACAAGAGGGTAGCATCTTTAACTGCCCCTACTACTCTTTCCAAAAATATTGGTCTTACACACTTTCTCCTTAAGTCCAGAAATTGAGTGCACAAGCATAGTATGTTTGTTAAATTCAATCTCTTCACGATAGGCTTTCAAAATGAATTTATTGTAGCAGCACAGCAATACAACCGGACAGTAGGATAGTCCAGTTCAGCTGAACTTCCTCAGCTTCCCAACCCCACAGTTCCAGTATAGAATAGAACCGACAATAAACATAAAAGGTGGCATGGCACCAGAGTGAATGCTGAAATGCTGTTGCATGACAAGGAGCATGCAAGAACATTACATACCTCCCTTATATATAAACAAATAAATAAAACAATATGCAATAAAACTAAATGGTTGAGGGAACAGGGAGAAAAGAAGAAACACAACTTAACTTACAAAATCAGACAACCTTCTGGGAGGTTGTCTAATGCAGCATGATCCTTTAACTCTTGAAACAACGGTACCCTCACTTCCATTGATAGCTTCTGTGCGGGTACTAGTGGCCATACCATGGTCACACCTGCAAACAGATTATGCATTCCCACCATTGAATTTGCTGTCGTCTCATCATCAATAATAAGCGTACAGGTACTACTAGGACATCTTGCTACACGTCGAACATTCAACAACTGCCATTTTTGGGTGAAGACACTGTTGGCGAACACTCTAGTGATTTTCATGGCCTTATCATACCTTTCTGAACATTTATTAACCAAACCTCGCTTTTGAACTTTTACCCAGTCTCCCACCTTAAACTCATGTGTTTTGGTTTTCCTCTTGTTATTATACCACACCTTGGTCTTGTTTTGCTTTGTTCTGACTTTCTCTGCAACACTATCCACCACATGCTCATTCCCTCTTCCACTTCTGCTCTTTTCCTTGAACCACCATGGACACAATTTTGATGTAGGATCTCTCCCTTTGAGTAGTCTGAATGGACTGACTTCAGTGGTTGTGTGCGGTATAATGCGATACAACCACAATCTTTCTCTTAGCAAGTTTTTCCAATCTCTCCCCAATTTGAGAACGTCAGATACATATCCCTTCAATACCCGGTTGGACTTCTCAACACAACCATTTTCATGTTGTTCATACAAAGAGGTGGTAACATGTTTAATATCACACCACTTAAATTCTTCCATCTCTGTAGATGTGAGCTGCACAGCATTATCGGTGACCATCATGGACGGACAGCCCTCTCTTGCAAACACCTCCTTGAAAAACTCTATTACAACACTGATAGTGGTTTGTGACACAAATTTAACTTTCAGCCACTTGGAGCGGTAATCCACAAGTACCAACGCATACTTTGAGTCATAAAGCAAACAATGAAAGGACCTGAGATTTATTTGCAAAGTTTTATATAACGCTGGCTAGACCCGGAGGTATCAGAGCGCTTTACATGAGGATCAGTGAGTTACAGGATCCATAATTACATAGACAGATGTCAAAGGCTAATTTTTTCCATGGTTCGTCAGGCCACTCCTCATTTTTCAATGGAGGCGGTTAACTCTTAACATCTTCTCACTTGAAACACATACCTCATTTTCTCAAACAGTGTGATCAACCTTGCAGTCCATGCCCAGCCACCAGAAAAAATTCCTCACCAAACGTTTCATGGCAGACATACCTGGATGGTGCAGCTTCAAAGTCGACTCTTGCACCCCACTTGGCGGTACACACTTTCCTCCTTTGTACATTAGATCTCCTTCTAACCCCAATTCATCTGCAACCTTGAACATGGGCAGGACTTCAGAACATAAGTCCCTTTTCCTTAGCCACCCATTCATTATGTATTGTTGGATGGTTTGCCATAATTAATCTTCCTCCTTACACACTCTCCATCTTTCTTCTGAGATATCTCCAGAATCACCAGAAACTACATCTTGAATTCAAGTCACAACATCAGACTCATCCAATACCTTCAACTCAATTTGTTGTTGTCACATTATTTTTTCCTGGCACAAACTCAGTTTTAAAACAATATTCCTGCAGTTTGGATGTATGATTGCAATGCGCGCAGTTGAATTCCATCCACTTCCTGGAGATAAAATGTTCACAAGTGGTTTGTGATCTGTTTAAGAATGAATTTGCTGCCCCACACATTTCGATAATGTTCAATTGCTCAAACACAAGCTAGTAATTGCATACCAGCGCTCAGATTCATTTAAAGTACGGGAAACAAACACCATTCCTCCTTTCCACATCTCTGTGACAAACTCCATCAATACCATACAAGCTTGCATCATCTGTAATTACACAATCTTTGTTTCATGCAGAAAAGTTTTAAAGTAGGGGCTTTGATAGTATCATCTTTGATTGACACAAATGCTTTCTGCTGTTCATCCTGCCACTCAAAAATTGCGTTGTCTCTCAATAATTTCCTCAAAGGTTCCATTTTGGTTGTAAAGTTACTGACAAACTTACTATAATCACACATGCCAGCAAATGTTATGTTATGTTAAGCTATTTATAAAGCGCAACATATACCCGGAGGTGTCTTAGCGCTGAGAATGTAGACAGCGAGAGAGCAAGAAAAAAAGGACCTACTGATTAAAAAAACAGGTTTTTGGAAGTTTCCTGAACTGTGGAAGGAAAGGAGCTGACCTAAGGTTAAGTGGATGAGATTCCAGAATGTAGCTGCTCTTCGGGCAAAGCTGCTACCCGCCAATTTCGATTTTTTAAACGAATACCATTTACTCCGAAGGAGTTGCTTATCTTAGGTTTCTTGTAGGAGTGTACCATGATCAGGATTTCTTCAGAAAGGAAGGTCCTGAATCATGGAGGGCTTTATATGTCAGGCACAGGACCTTACATTGTATTCTGTTTTTGACTCTCAGCCAGTGAAGATCCTTAAGAGCAGAGAAAACAGAGGGGTACCTAGGCAGATCCAATAAGAGTCTGGCTGCCGAGTTTTGAAGAATTTGAAGTTTGTTCAGGTATTGAGCTTGTAGGCTGATATAGAGGCAGTTAAAATAGTTGATCCTGTACAGTACCAAGGTGGAGATAACTGACTACCTAACAGAGACCGGCAGAAAGGTTAATATTTTTTGAGTATTCTCAAGGTATTGTACGAGGAGGAGACCACTGCTTTTATTTGATTGCCCAGGAGTAAATGATCATCAATCACGACACCCAGGCTCTTGGCTTTGCTGGTGGGTACAGGAAGAGGGCCCATGTCACCTGGCCAGCACGAGGCAGTCCAGATATTGGGGTTATTGTCAAGTAGAATTACCTTGGTCTTCCCAGCATTGAGCTTAAGTCAATGCTTGTTAATAAGTTTCATACAGTCGTGGATGCGAAAATGAGTGTGGTTGGAATCATTGGATGCTGATAGTACAATCTGCATGTCATCCGCATAGGATGCGAGGGAGAACCTGAAGGATTTGACCAACGGAGCCAGATCAGTAACATTTATATCAAAAAGAGTAGGGCTCAGAGGGGAACACTGTGGTACCCCGAAGGGCAGGTGTAAAGAACTTGAGGATAAGGCATCAATGTTAATTGTGTTTTCTCTTTTTGATAGGAAGTAGCTTTAAGGCACATTTTTTTTATACCTTTCACTTCCATATGGTGGATTAGTGTGGAATGATCCACCATATCAAATGCCCCAGACAGGTCCAACAGTATAAGTGCGGCTGACCCCCCCTCATCCAAGATGAATTTGAGCTCATTGTTGGCCTTAATCAGGGCAGTCTCTGTACTATGTTCGGATCTGAATCTGAATTGAGTAGGATCCAGACATCTAGAGTCCATAATAAACTGATTTAACTGGGTGTTCACCACTTTCTCTACTATTTTCATGGAAAACGGAAGTCTGCAAATAGGTCGATAAATGGCTGGGTCTTCAGGGTCTAAAATAGTTTTTTTCAGTAAAGGCAAAATGGGCGATCACTTCCATTGGGATGGAAAGATGCCTGTTCTGGACATGTTATTGAATATACTTGAAAGGTGGATTGCAACAATGTCTTGGACCAGCCAAATGACTGAGGATGGACGAGGATCGTCTGGAGAGCCTGACTTGGTTGTTAGGATCACATCTTTTATTTGTTCCTTGGAAACGGGGGAGAAAAACTTGAAGCTATTTGAGGACAAGTCCTTCTTGGAAACTGTGTTGACATCATCTTGACTGGTGGCTGACTGAGAGTTATCACAGTGACTAAAAGAGTAGAAGATAGAATCGATTTTACCCCTGAAGTGTGTAGCAATATCATTGCAATAGGACTCACAAACCCAATCAATCAAATTCTCTTTATTTCGGTTAACAAAACCAAAAAAGATACAGCCACACAAATCATGGATAAAACATTCTAAACAAAGAGGGACATTCAAGAGGCAGATGAACGATTTGGGAAATGAAAAAGTGACTTAAATTAACATAGTAAGCCGGCATAGGGGAAGGCATAGGAGTTACAATTCCAAATAAGTC
Source organism: Triturus cristatus (assembly GCF_964204655.1). NCBI lineage: Eukaryota > Metazoa > Chordata > Amphibia > Caudata > Salamandridae > Triturus > Triturus cristatus. The sequence continues at coordinate 356,333,178 of NC_140589.1, read as the reverse complement.
ATTTTTAAGTTATCTCTAACAATTCGGACAGGGCGATGGAGCCACAAGATTAAAGTGCTAGTGCATTGTCAATTGATGTTTACAATGGTTACCAGAAAAGCCCACACATACTACATCAAAGCATGATTGCCCCTTGTCCCTTAGTGGTGCCCTTATTCTGAATCAGCAATTAAAAAGATTAAAATAGAGAAAATATTACCATAAAAACAGAAATGATAATATTGAAAAAGAAACCTCTCTTGTTTGGTCATTAAAATTTCCATTTCATCAATCAAGTCCAGACAATGATGTTAACAGCACCCTCCTTCTAATCGCCCAGAAGGGCCTAAGAGTTTTGCAGTTGGCAGGCAAAGAGAGGTCTAGCATCTGTCTTTAGTATGCGCAAAGCGTCTTTGGAGTTGCTGGTCCCTAATTGTCTGCACACAGGAGCTAACCATTTACTCCTTGGTTTGGCGTAATCTGTGCAGGCAAAGAAGACATGACCTATTGTTTCTTGTGGGCATGAGCAGGAAGGACAGCCCTTAGGTTGAGATTTGTTTATCAAAGTGTTGGTGATGACGTTGACGGGTAGACTACCATGTCTGAACTGAGTATACAGGTTCCTGTCCGCTGATAATGTCAAAATAGCTTTCTGGTTGACAATTAGTTTTCAAATCAGTGGAAGTGTCTGTTAGGCTGACGTTTTGACTTTTCAGAAGCTAGTTCTGCTCAACCCATATCCAGTACAATAGCTTTACTTGCCTCTATAGTAGGAAGGTGAGTTAACAGTGTCATCTTTTGGCAGGCCGATGCTTGACCTAAGGATGTCTACTTGTTTAATCCACCCAATCTTTTTAGTAGTGTCCAAAGCAGAGACCTCGCTAAAGGCTGCTGCATATAGTGCCAGATTGGGGGTAGTAATCAATCTGTACCAGAATAGCAGGGGTAGAAGCCTTGCATGGTCATTGATAGACTTAATGCCCAGGTCAAGCTTCAGCGGGAGGGATACCATGTTCCTAATGAACTTGTTTTCCACTACCGAGAAAATGTTTACATTAACTGTGCCCCACTGCTCTACCCCATAAAGAGCACTGCTCACAGCCTTGCATCTGTAAAATTTAAGAGCAGTTGCTACTGGCTTGGTATATGATAGGCAATGCTCCCGCTTCAAAGCCCCAGTTACCTGGGGAACTTGGAAGGATGCCTTCTCTAAGTGGTTCTTCCAGGCCATTCTCTCAGACAGCTTGATACCTAAATATTCGAATGAGCCGACACTCAAAGTGGAACATTGTCCAAGAGCAGGTTTCCCTTAAATGATTTGTGAGGGTTCAACATCATTAGTTTGTGTTTTGTGGTGTTAATGACCAATCCCTTCCCATCCCAAAAATCCTTAAACTGATTCAACAATTTTTGGAGGCCCATAGGGGTTTTAGAAACCAAGAGGGTATCATCCGCGAATAGTAATGTGAATATTTTGTGAAAGACGGGGCATCAGCTGGAATGGAGCACAAGAGGTCAGCTACTTGGTTAACATACAGGGAGAAATTGGTAGGGGCCAAACCACATCCCTGGTGAACCCCCCGCTAAATCATAATGGGGTCGGTGGATTGACCCTGGTTTCTCCATCTCACACAGGCAAAGTTTCCTTCATGTAACCTAATTAGAAGTTCCAAAATAGCCAGAGGCATTCCCAAATCCCTAAGCAAGCACCAAAGTAAGTCCTTGGGTACATGGTCAAAGGCTGTTTATAAATCTATAAAGGCAAGGTATAAATTACCCTTGCCCATCACAACTACCTTCCAGTACAACATAGCAAGATGAAACACTTGGTCGATAGTGCTGGTCTTCCGCCAAAAGCCCGCTTGGAAGGGGGAGAGGATGCCATTCTCATCCATCCAGTCCTGAATATTGGCTAAAAGTGAATGGCAGAAGACCTTTTGGGCACAATCGATCAGGCTGATCGGGCGGTAGTTGGAGGGCTTCGACCTATTCCCTTTCTTGAAAATGGGTATTACTTCGGCCCCCTTCCAAGAATCTGGGATCCTCCCCAGGCCAGCTATATCATTGGCCAATATCATAAAATATGTTGCCCTGTTGTCCCTGTCTGCACGGAAGAGATCACCAGGGATGCCGTCCGGGCCTGAGGCTTTTGCAGGTATGATTGCATTCAGGGAAGACAACATTTCTTCTCTAGTAAATGAGAGGATACATACTGGTTGACCTATGTCATAGGGCATCTCGTGTCTGTCATGGGTGTTGCTAATGGAGTACAGATCACTAAAGTATTTATGCCACTCTACAGCTGGGATGTTGTTGGCCAAAGGGGGCGATCTTTCAAATTTGCCTATGAACAGAAGGGACCAAAACATCCTGCTATCTGGATGCAGGATGACCTCCCCAAGATCTTCCCATCTCCTTTCGACCCATTCTCTCTTGGCTTTGGCTTGTGCCAGTTTATATTCCTTCCTGGCTGCGTGTATCCTGGGAGCATCCCTATTTCTAAAAGCTGCAGACCGTCATTCTCTCGACACCCTACACTCCTTATTGAACCACCAATTTGTTACCAGTAGTTTTCCCTGCTTTTGCCTGAACTTTTTAACGGGAGCATAACGAAATCTGTCAAGATGGTCAAAGAAATCCCTGTGAAGGATGCTACAGCTAGTCTGAGTAGTCAGGTCATTGGGCACTATTGACAGAGGCTCCAAATGCTTTCCTAGATAACTTTCAATTCATTTAATCCTGGGTTATCTGCCATAATAGCGGCCCATTGGAGCCGGCGTTTCTCATTTGTGGGGGTTACCTCCTTAGTACTCAGTGGGATGGGAGGATCCCTACCCTTTTCACCCCATGGATGGTCGATGGTCAAGCTAAGGGGATTAAGATCACGGTTACAGAACGGGACAATGATGTGTCCCATACTTGGGGCCATAAGGTAAGATCTACAAGTAGATAATCAAGCGTGCTCGACCCATTGGGTCTACTGAAGGTCATCCCCCTCCTTTATCGGAGCTAGTTCTCCCATTCGTAGCCCTCAGCCTATGTTCCAGAGATATAGCATTCAGCTGCAGTGCTGCTTGCAACCATTTTTTGATAGGGGTAAGCTCCAGAGGCAGTACCATCCAAACTTTATCCTCCTCGCTCACCTCATAGGACTCAACCCAGTCGAGTGGCTCAAATGTCACATTAAAGTCGCCACCGACTATTAGGGGATGACTGATGTGCCTAGCTTCCAATAAGTTATCCAGACCGTGAAGGTTTGGAGAGCTGCCTCCTCTAGTGTTTCTGGTGTACACATTATAGATCTCAATAAACATGCCCTTGCCACTTTTTAGTCTAACCCCAAGAATATCTGGGATATTGGTGACCCGTTCCTTAATGTCACAGTTTAGTGTGACGTTAATCAGAGTTAACCTGACGTCCGGCCATGTTTTGATCGAAAAGCCAGTCTGTGGGAAGTCATGAACCCAGCAATGAACATAGGGGTCAGGTTTCATGTTTCTTGCAATAGGCAGATCTTGTGTTGTTTTATGAACTCGAGCCAGTGGGGGCAACCAAGTTTCCCCCTTATGACCGCCACATTTCACAACACTATTTTCAACATCGTTTTTGGGGAAAAAACCTTGGGAGACGATGGATCAATTGGATGAATCAACTTTGTTGGAGGGTTGCTAGGTATATCTGGACCACTGGCCTGCACGGGGTCGCTCATTACTGGCATTAAGTCTGTAGCTGGGGCTGACTATGTTATTAGTGACATGCTTCCAGCCTCATGAAGCGGGCCCTCTTGATGGATGTGAGCTGTAAAGAGAGTGCCCACAAGTCCTATATTAGAGTTGCACGTGGGGACCTTAACAAGGAAGAGGAGGTAGTCAATCATTCTGAGATAAAGATGAAATAGGGGAATCCCCAGGGGGCTGATGGGCAGCTTTAGCTCGTTTGATTGTGTGGGGGATGTTTAACTTCAGCTGTATGTTTGTAAAAGATGGAGGATAGGATCTAGCTTCCAGGGCAACTAGATCATGAACCAGATGATCACTGACCAAACGTAAGCTCAATTGCATGTACTGTGCTGTGTTTGAGGATGCATCTTTTTGCCTGGACGATGTCCTCCCTTATTATAGATCTACAACCCCTGGTGTGTCTCAGTCAGTGAATGGCTTTGCTTTTAAGGGCTTCACTGTTCTCATACTTGGAGTTGTTTTTGTTTACCTTGGGAATGTTGGTCAAATAAATTGGTGTAGGCAAAGAAACGGTATCCATGCGTTGAGGTAATTGGGGCGGTTTGAGGTTCTGTAGCGATCCAAACCCGTGAATTCGGTATCGTAGTACTGACACGATTTTGGTACCAATGAACCGCAAATGATCCATTACATGCATGACAGTGTTTTCGCTACGCAACTAGCATGAATTCACTGAGAAATAGGGCATTCTGTTGTAAAGTCGAGGGGCCCGATTCACAGAACTAACTTAAGACAAAATCCTAAACTTACTACCATTTTGGTATTCACAGAAGACACTTACTCATTTTGGTATTCACAGAAGACACTTACTCATTTCGGTATTCACAGAAGTTAGGAGTCCTAACTTTAGGACTCCTAAATGCCTTCTGTGAATACCGAAAGTCTTAAAATTAGGATTTTTCTCAGTTTAGTAGTAGTATAGTTAGGACTCCTAACTTTAGGACTCCTAAATGCCTTCTGTGAATACCGAAAGTCTTAAAATTAGGATTTTTCTCAATTTAGTAGTCCTAAATTTAGGACTCCTAACTTTAGGACTCCTAAATGCCTTCTGTGAATACCGAAAGCCTTAAAATTAGGATTTTTCTCAGTTTAGTAGTAGTATAGTTAGGACTCCTAACTTTAGGACTCCTAAATGCCTTCTGTGAATGCCGAAAGTCTTAAAATTAGGATTTTTCTCAATTTAGTAGTGCTAAGTTTAGACTTAGGACTACTAAATTGAGAAAAATCCTAATTTTAAGACTTTCGGTATTCACAGAAGGCATTTAGGAGTCCTAAAGTTAGGAGTCCTAACTATACTACTACTAAACTGAGAAAAATGCTAATTTTAAGGCTTTCGGTATTCACAGAAGGCATTTAGGAGTCCTAAAGTTAGGACTCCTAACTTCTGTGAATACCGAAATGAGTAAGTGCCTTCTGTGAATACCAAAATGAGTAAGTGCCTTCTGTGAATACCAAAATGGTAGTAAGTTTAGGATTTTGTCTTAAGTTAGTTCTGTGAATCGGGCCCATGGCATCCATTTTAGTTACGGCATCCATTTTGTTTCTTGCCCTCACATAGTCAATGAACGGGCGATGACCCCGGCAGAGTCACCTTGTTAAGGACACGTAAGCCGAGCCCCGAGAAAGGCTGACACTACATGACTAGGCAGAATCAAGCTGCCTCCCCTGCCTGAGGCTAGCCCTGCTATACTGGTTCTCGTGTCCGTTGTCCTGACTGAAAGGCCGAAGACGGTAGCCATGCCCGTTTATGATCCATAAACACCTCTTATCCTCCTTTTCAATCCTTTGCACCTGGCTCTGCTCCTCTCCTTCTGGGCTTTTACAATGGGGAGGTTACGATTTTTATGATGGGGAGGATCGGGTAAAGAATGGAAAACTGACAAGGGGATCTGATCGAATACCGAAATCCTACAAATTATTGTTTGATGTCTATTTACTGTTTGTCTGGGATACCGGGTTGGGCATGAGAAATATTCGTGTAATGTAGCCTAAAGACATTTTGCGTGTATTTAAAGAGTAACCCACTTAACGCAATTTGAACAGTCTCGTAGATTCTGCCTCTGTGTGGTTCCTATGACTTCTGTGTCCCTGCAGTAAATAAACCTTGGTCTTTGACGCCACCATCGAGAAGCCCGTGTCTCTGTTTATTTGTGCACCGAGACAGGAGGAACTCAGGGGTCTTTGGGTGTTGTTTCCCTGACACCTCTGGACTCTTAAAAGTCCAGAACCTCAAATTGGCGCCCAGCTGGGGCGACGTCATCCGGTACCGGTCCAAAGCCTAAAAAGTTTGAGAAGTTTCGTGTGAAGATTCCGGAGGGAGGTACCCCGCTTCATCGATCCCTGCATGTCGTAAAAGTGGCCCGACGATCTCTTCCACGAAGGTTCCCATTCCCAGACGGCTACAGAGGACCGCTGCCCTGACTGTCGCCCTGTCTTGGACCCGAGGTGCAGACCTTAGTACGGCGAGACGTAGACGGGTTCTCCTTGGTGACGTCTTCCACATTTCAGTTAAGTATTAAGTGGGTTACGCTCAGTTTGGTTGTTCCTTGTTGCTCTGGTTTAATTCGTAGATTATCATTGGTTGCTCTTGTTTAGATAATCTTTGTTTTGGTATTAGTTCATTTTGGTAGGCCTAAGTTCTTTGCGCATTTTGGTTGGAATTTGTCTTTGTTTGTCATGACTACCAGTAGTAATTGTTTCCTGTCCTGGTTACGTTGCAACGAGGATTCCCGGTTAGAGGATTCGTGTTCGGTTCCTCCGATTGGAACTCCTACATATGAGCTCTATTGTAAACATGGTGTTGGTCCTATTACGTATAATGAAGTATGGGTCCGTTATACCAGAAAAGATGGTGTCCTTAGTTGGCCACCGCATGGTAGCTTCGAAACCGAAATTCTAGACAATCTAGAAAAGAAGTTGTTTAAGAGAAAAGCCCGGCCGGCAATGTTTGATTCTTTTCGCATATGGCGTAAAGAAGCCAAACAGAGAGAAATTAGGAAGACGAAGAAAGAACAGAAAGAGAAAGGGTTGACTTTAATGGAGTCTGCTAGGCAGCTGCATGTCAACGAGACTGAGAAAGCAATGGAGATGGCGAATAGAAAATATAATTTGGCAATTGATAAATGTTACCCTGTATTGCCATCTTGTCCTACTAAGCTGATGGAGGATCATGAGAAGGATCCTCTGTTGTCTTACCTGTTGAATTCACCTCCACCGTATGCACAGGGTATTACAGTACCACAGTTACTACCTGTTGTACAGCCAGCTGCTGGTCAGCCTGGAATAGTTGCTCCACTTCCTTTGATTCCAGCTCCTGTCCTTCCCGTGGTTAATGTTCCTTCGGCACCCCCTCTTCCTGGGTCGCCTGCTCCGCCTTTTCCTGTCGTTTCGCAAACTGCTTTACCTGCTACTCCTACCCTTACTATTTCATCTGCTCCAGCTGCCCTATTCCCGAACCCTGTGAACATTCTGACTCCGCTTTCCGTTCGTCGGAAAATAACCGACTCTGTAACTAATATTTTAACTCCTCTCTACAGGTATTTAATTGGGACCCCCGTTTCTGACTCTATACAGAGACGTAGCCAGCTTCCTGGTCCTCAGGAACGAGAAATGTTAGATTCGACAGCTCTTAGGTGGATGTCGAAAGCTGCGAAGTATGATGCACGAAGAGTGTTAGATACTTTTATGCAATGGAATGAACCTATTCAACGTTATGTTTTTGACGTGATGTGTTCTCTTGTGCGTGAAGAATGGGAAGATGATGACTTAGATTCCGTCCCCTCTGATTTGATAAATATTCAACAGAAGTTCGCCGCAGGAATGGTGATAGGTTCAGAAGTAAGGGGAGCGATAGAACTGATTTTAGCTCATAGGGATGATTCCCCTCTTCGAGCGACAAGAGACCCTGACGGTTCACCGATTACTACTAGGAAAAAACGAGGTCAATATCCGATGAGGGAAGTTCCGCCGATATGGCGTGATGCAGTTCAAGCTGATGGGGCTAATAATATTGTAGCTGCCCCGGCACATTTCCAGAGAGTGTGGATACACATCCCTTGGAAACGGGCCGAAGTGTTAGCAGTAAAACAAGCGTTACCAGACCCACGTAAAAATCCTGCTGGTTATTACAAAGAGTTAACGCAGACAGTTCAAGCGTGCATCATGAATTTGGCAGACATTGAAATGTTATTTGGTAATGTAGTGCCACAGCCTATATGGGCCAAAATTCGGCAAGAGAACCACCCAGTCGCCTTAGGAGGTGATTGGCCAGCTATTGTAGCAGCAGATGCGCAACAAGTTGGCGGTGCTAAACCTGAACCTCTGATTGCTGCCCTACCTGGCAGAATAATTAATCTGATGAAAACGCTGATGCCAGCATTACGTGTCAATTGGGATAAACTATCGGCATGCAAACAAAAGAAGGATGAAAGCGTCTCTGACTTCTTCACTAGATTTGAAGAGACCTTCGTAGACCACAGTGGGCAAGATATGAGTACTGAGGGAGGCCAAAGGTTGTTTGTCGACAAGTTCGTGTTTAATTTACTACCTGAGCTTAGTAACAAGTTAAAGGATTCTGAAAGTGCATGGGCAGTGTCGACGACAGCACAGATACTTGCAACTGCTCAGTATTACGAGAATAGAGAGAAAGAAAAGAAGGAAAAGTCAGAAAAGAAAACAAAAGATTTAAAGACTAAAGTTCTTTTGCAACAGGCGTATCCGCCTCGCTCGAATCAGTCAGATTCACAGCAGCAACCCCAGTTTCAGCAACAGCCACAATTCCAGCAAGAGACGTCCCAAAGATCTAATTATGGTTTTTCCCGACAACAGTTAGCATGGAATCAGTGTGCCTATTGTAAAAAGGAGGGTCATTATAAGAATGAGTGTCCGGTACTGCACGCACAGACTAGTGGTGTCCCAGCTCAGAGAAGTACTGTTGGATTTACGCAAGCTCCTAGAGGTAGAGGACGTGGTACTATGACACCACAGGCCGATCGCCAATCGAATTATTTCGATCAGCGAAATGCACAATCTGCGCAAACAGGTAGATCTCCACAGTATCATGTTGAAGATTACAATGATCATAATGAGGAGATTCAGAGAAGCGAGTACTAGGACAGCCACAGGCAAAGAAAGGGAGTAGTATCAGTTCCAGTTGATCAGAGTGGACCTTATGTCGCAGTAGTTACCTCAGGCGTGGTTGAACCGTTTCTGTTGGATACTGGTGCGGCAAAAAGTTCAATTATGCATGCGAAACTCCCTGGCGCACCTTTGTCTGGCTTAACGAACACTTCAGTAGGTTTCTCAGGCGCCCCTGTTCACAATCCTGTTTCTAGTCCTTTATCAATATCTGTTGGGCCATGCGAACTAGAAGCACCCCTTATTCTAACAACCGGTTGTAATGAGAATCTGCTTGGTTTAGATCTGTTGAAACGCCTACATGCGACACTGTACTGTTCTCCTTCGGGAGTACAGCTCACATTAGGCAAGAGAGTCATCTCTCCAATGTATATGTCGATGGATAAGCTCCCACCGGAGCTGCGTTCTCTCCCTGATACTCTTTGGGCAACTGGTCCTAACGATGTAGGCCTCTTGGAAATTCCCCCTTATGTGGTAAGTTTGAAAGCGAATGTTAAATTCCCACGAATCCCACAGTATCGGATTTCGAATGAAGGGGAACGAGCACTCTTACTGATTGTGAAAGACTTAATACAGAAAGATGTGGTTGAGGAAACTAGAGGAAATGTCTGCAATAGTCCTGTTTTGCCGATTTTGAAACGTACTGACCCATCCAAACCTCCAATCTACAGATTTGTGATTGACCTCAGAGAAGTTAATAAAATAGTGATTCCACAGTTTCCTGTGGTCCCAGATATCAATGCATTATTGACTTTGATTCCTGCCTCAGCCTCATGGTTTACAGTTATCGACTTGAAAAATGCATTTTTCAGCATTCCCATAGCCAAAGAAAGTAGAGACATTTTTGGTTTCTCCTTAGGAGGTCGCAGTTTCAGATTCAAGCGCGCTCCACAAGGTTATTGTGAGAGCCCTTCAATTTACAGCCAAGCATTAAAGAGTCAATTAGATGCTCTTGTACTTCCTCCTGGTGTTGCCCTGATCCAATACGTAGATGATCTTTTACTGGCTGCTGATGACAAGGAAACTTGCAAAACAGCTACAATTTCTTTATTACGTCATTTGTCAGACTTACATCACAAGGTGTCACCTTCTAAACTGCAATATTGTTGCCAAGAAGTGACCTACTTAGGTCATCTTTTGTCAAAGGAGGGAAGAAGGTTGACCCCAGAGAGAATCAAAGCAATCTCGCAGATGACTGTTCCAAGCACACAGAGAGAAGTGCGTGCGTTTTTGGGTATTACGTCATACTGTAGGCAATGGATCCCAAATTTTTCTCTCATGGCAAAACCATTGGTGGCTCTGACTGGAAAAGGTGTTCCGAGTCCTTTGCCATGGTCTGATGAATGTCAACAAAGCTTCTCGGAATTGCGTGATGCGTTATGCTCAGCTCCTGTGTTAGGTACTCCTGACTACAGTAAGCCGTTTACACTATATGTCCATGAAAGAGAAGGTTGTGCGTTGAGTGTTTTAACGCAACAGTTTGGTGACAAACAGCGGCCTTGTGCATATTTCTCATCCACATTAGATCCGGTAGCCAGAGCATTGGCGAGTTGTTTGAGAGCTACAGCAGCAGCTGCAGTGTCTATTAGACAGTCTGCTGGACTAGTCATGAACAACATGTTAATAGTCATGGTACCACATGCCGTGGATACACTCATGAATCGAACGAAAACTCAGCACCTCACCAGTGCTAGACTATCAGGCTACGAGCTGACACTTTTGGCAAGTCACATTCAGATCAAGCGATGCAACATACTGAATCCAGCAACGTTGTTGCCGACTACTCAGAAGTCGAGTGATTCAGAGCCCCATGATTGTTGTTTCAGAACTGAGGAAGAGACAAAAGGTCGGATTGATTTAAAAGACACTCCGTTGCCAGATCCAGACGGCACTTTATATGTCGACGGGTCTTGTTTTAAGTTACAGAATGGTGATGTGACGGCCGCGTATGCAGTTACGACTTTGAGTACGATTGTTGAGACTGCAAGAGTAAGTCAGAATTCTGCCCAAGCTGCAGAATTAATTGCACTAACAAGAGCGTGTGTTTTAGCTGAGGGAAAGAGAGTGAATGTGTTTACTGACAGCCAATACGCCTTCGGCGTATCACATAACTTTGGACGTCTCTGGAGAGAAAGAGGTTTTCTCACATCCCATGGGACTAAAATCCAACATGGACAGTTAGTCAGTGATCTATTGGAATCTCTGACCCTACCGAATGAAGTTGCGATTGTGAAATGCAGTGCACATCGGAAGATTACGGATGATGTTGGCCGTGGAAATGCGTTTGCTGATGAGGTCGCCAAAGAGACGGCCAAGAACATGACGAGCCGAATGTATGTTGCAACGTCTGCAAGATGGATTGCTGAATCAGGGATGTGTGAGAATACGATTGAAAGTGTGAAGGCAATCCAGAATGAAGCAACTGAGAATGAGAAGAATGAATGGAAGGAGAAAACGGGTAAAATGGATTCAAGTGGATGTTGGGTTGATTTGTCCGAACAGCAACGTTGGATGTTACCTGATGCGTATGTACTTGCGGTAGTCACGATGGCGCATGGAGCGGCGCACATCAGTTCGAAAGGGATCTGTAAAATGTTAGCTCCAGTATGGAAGAACGATGGAATTACTAAGTGTGCGGAAAGAGTGGTGAAAAACTGCATGATATGCCTGATGCATAATCCTGGCAAGGGAACCCCAACCCCAACTGGTCATTTTGCTCCCCCTTCTTGTCCCTTTGAAGTGATTCAGTTGGATTATATCCACATGGATAGGTGTAACAATCTTAAATACGTCCTAGTGGTAGTCTGTGCCTTTTCAAGATGGATTGAGGCATATCCGTTGAAGGATAACACTGCTATGTCCACTGCCAAAATCCTCCTCAAAGAATACTTCCCCAGGTATGGTATGCCACGGATTGTTTGGTTGGACAATGGAAGTGAGTTTGTAGGGAAAGTTATGAAGAGTGTGTGTGCGGGTCTGGATATTAATCAAAAATTCCACAGTGCGAATCACCCACAGTCAGCGGGTTTGGTTGAAGGGTACAATGGCACCCTGAAGCTGAAACTTGCTAAAATTCAAGCTTCCACTGGTCTCTCTTGGCCAGACGCACTGCCTTTAGCTCTACTGTCCACCAGAGCGACTGTACACTCTCGAGTAGGGCTTAGCCCATATGAGATTGTGTTTGGTCGTCCTGCTAATGTCTGGGGAGTCCCTAGGCCAAAGGAATTCAAACAGATTGAATACCCAATGTTGATTGATTATCATTATGATCTGACTGCTAAATTAAGCCTTATTCATCAACAGGTATTCGAATCCTTGCCTAAACTGCCAGAGAGTCCAGGCCACACGTTGAAACCAGGCGACCAAGTTGTAGTTCGGAACTTTGAGCGAACTCGAAACCTCCAGCCAAGATTCGTGGGTCCGTTCCAGGTACTCCTCACAACAAGAACTGCAGTACGCCTAGCTGGAAGGAAAAACTGGGTACACGCTAGCCATACGAAGCGTGTCCCTCTCCCACTCCCCTATGACAATTGGGTTAGACAGGGACTTGGTGTATCCGAGACAGAACCTGTTCCTAGGCACATCCCTTTCAGTGATGCAGAGTACATAACGGACCACCCACGAACTGAAACACAGAACTTTGACACCTCAGCAGGAACAGCTCCTTTGAATCCTGGACCGAGTATTGCACAAAGTGAACATTTGCCACCTGTGGAGTCGAACATTTCCGCACCTGTAGACCAGCTATGTCAAGATCAGACAAGACCCGGAAAGTACAGATATAATCTACGTTCTCATGTTATGAACCCATGACATTGCATAATTGCCTTTCCGTTTGAAAATTGTTTTGATCTTACTGCATTCCATTCAGTCAGGAAGTTTGCTCTAAATTTTTATCTTTTTGCTTTTATTGTTTCTCTCACCTTGCCGTCTGGGTTACCGTAGGGTCGTAACGTGTGCCTTGTTTTAATTTGCAGGGAATCAGACATAAGGTCGGTTTCTTCTGTCTATCTTGGGAATCCCCGGGGTAAACAGAGGCAAGTTTTTAACAGGTACAAACCATCCGTTGCGAACGGTTGTAGAAGATGGAGCTTCCTGAACTGCGACGGGTTAATGTCATAAATGTGCACAAGACAAAGCTATATGACATATTGTATAGCATATTTTTTCTAATGCAATGTACTCTGACACTTCTAATTGTTTTGATAACTTTGGTAGGAGGAATTATTTTTGGTATTCAGTTGATCTTTACACCTGTTACATCTACAGTATCCCCCCATGTTCCTGTTTCTCCGACTGTTGTTTCTCTTCATTCTTTCCACCCTTTTCCTGCCCACGAGCAAGCTCGACGCTCTGAGTTTATAAATAACACTTTCATTCAACTCTTGCACCAACATCAACTAGTGGTTAACACAACAAACTGCTGGGTGTGTGGCTTGATACCACATACCATGGACAAGGGCATCCCTTATCTGGTCCTGCCCTTTAGTTATAATGGATCATTCTGGGCATTTCAGACCATGTTCGCTTATGCCCTAGAGACCTATCCTCCACGACCTCCGCGTTCCACTCGGTATAACTCTGCTAATAGAGCCTTGGTAAAAGGAATCACTGACATGGTTAGAGATGTCAATAATACTCCGTTCATTCCCAAGGATGAATTGCGAGTTTACATGGGTTGGAATGTTACGGAATATGGCATTACTCTGGGTGAGAACAAACGTAAAAGCTCGACTCCGATCTGGGTCGTACCCCACCAAGGTCAGGTCTGTTTGCAAGGAAATGGGAGGAATCCGAAAGCTCGACTAGGGAAGAGTGACTGTATCGAAACATATGTTTTCCCGTCACAGTCTTCCCCTGCATTCTTAGCTGCTAAGGGTACTTATTTTGTTTGCCAAGACAGAGCATACACATGGCTGCCTGCTGACTTCTCAGGCTCATGTTATATCGCTCAACTGCTACCTCCGACATACACTGCTACACCGGACTATCACAAAACTAGAGCTGTGAGAGGTGTTTTCAGTAAGGAAGATACTACTGGCCAAGAAGCAGGAGACTTCTTCAAAGGTTTCCTTCCGTTCTGGGGGCCTATGGCCAACAGTAGAAACTTACGTCAACTAACACGGGTAGTTGAATCCACTATCACCGAAACTGCGGGTGCCCTTAGTAACCTGACAGGCGAGCTTCAAGCGGATCGCCTCATGACGTTACAGAACCGTATGGTTCTTGATGTTTTACTTGCAGATCGAGGTGGAGTGTGTAAGATGATCCAATCGAGTTGCTGTGTTTTTATCCCAGATAATGCGCCAACGGTGTACAAGGCCATCTCTAAGTTACATAAGATCTCTGACTCTATTCATGTAGAGGAAGGTGACTGGTCATTAATGGGATGGTTCTGGAGCCTGTTGTCTGCGTGGGGATGGAAGGTTCTGATAGTCACTGGTGTTGCATTAGTATTTTTATTTTCGTGCTGTCTCATTGTTCAGTGTGGTCCTGCCTTATGTAACGTCTGCATTTCAACATGCGTAAGAAGACCACCTGTTTTTAGAGATACGCCACGGGATAGAGTAATGCTCCAACAACATATCAGTGACCTGATGAACATAGAAATGGATTCTGACATAGAGTGAATTATTGCCTATGTAAGGGCAAAAGGACGGTCTGAGGTTCTGTAGCGATCCGAACCCGTGAATTCGGTATCGTAGTACTGACACGATTTTGGTACCAATGAACCGCAAATGATCCATTACATGCATGACAGTGTTTTCGCTACTCAACTAGCATGAATTCACTGAGAAATAGGACATTCTGTTGTAAAGTCATGGCATCCATTTTAGTTACGGCATCCATTTTGTTTCTTGCCCTCACATAGTCAATGAACGGGCGATGAACCCGGCAGAGTCACCTTGTTAAGGACACGTAAGCCGAGCCCCGAGAAAGGCTGACACTACATGACTAGGCAGAATCAAGCTGCCTCCCCTGCCTGAGGCCAGCCCTGCTATACTGGTTCTCGTGTCCGTTGTCCTGACTGAAAGGCCGAAGACGGTAGCCATGCCCGTTTATGATCCATAAACACCTCTTATCCTCCTTTTCAATCCTTTGCACCTGGCTCTGCTCCTCTCCTTCTGGGCTTTTACAATGGGGAGGTTACGATTTTTATGATGGGGAGGATCGGGTAAAGAATGGAAAACTGACAAGGGGATCTGATCGAATACCGAAATCCTACAAATTATTGTTTGACGTCTATTTACTGTTTGTTTGGGATACCGGGTTGGGCATGAGAAATATTCGTGTAATGTAGCCTAAAGACATTTTGCGTGTATTTAAAGAGTAACCCACTTAACGCAATTTGAACAGTCTCGTAGATTCTGCCTCTGTGTGGTTCCTATGACTTCTGTGTCCCTGCAGTAAATAAACCTTGGTCTTTGACGCCACCATCGAGAAGCCCGTGTCTCTGTTTATTTGTGCACCGAGACAGGAGGAACTCAGGGGTCTTTGGGTGTTGTTTCCCTGACACCTCTGGACTCTTAAAAGTCCAGAACCTCAGGTTGGGGGAGTAAAGTCACCCTACCACAACTTGTATTCATGCGTTGAGGCGCTTGCCTTGTCAGCATCCCATGTCCAACTAATTCCCGTGATGGTACCCTGAATCTTCCACCATGATCCTCCTGTGGCCTGCCATGGGCAAATAGTGGGGTGTTAGGTGCCCTATCTTTGCAATCAAATGGGCCAGACTGAAGGACAGAGTTCATAAGCAAAGCATTTTGACCGGTTTGCTTGCAAGGGAAGGATACAGGCTCCATCCTTGGGTTAGCCAGATTATGTAAAGAGGGCACTGATGGGGGTGGTTGGGATCTACTACTTTCATCCAGTTTGTAGTAGATTTTTGACATTAAAGTGGTCAGAATATGGATGGAGCTTTTTAGGCTACAGTTTCCCTCTGGAGATCTAGGTACAAGGATACTAATGCATTAGTAGCTTCCCTTACTTCCTGGGAAGGGTTCATACTTAGCTCATTGTCTATTGGATTTGTATACTCAGAGTGACTATGTACAATGTTTGTAGTCAGGGTTTTTGCTGGGAGAGGGGCAAAGCAATTACTCAGGGGAAGGTCGACTAATATAGCGCTGTCAGAGAGACATGCTTCGCTTGAAGGGCACTGAGGGTTACGGGGGGCACTCTTTTAATGTTACTGAAACTGGCAATGGCTGTATTTTATTGGTCACTTTCCTAAATAAATTTGGAATGTTCCCATACCCTGTGGTAAGGGACCCAATAGGGTATGTGGTTGGAGGGGTCTAGGTGGTAGTGGTTTCGGGGGTGGGGGTATCAATGGCTTGGGCCGATGATGTTAAAAACTCCTCACAATCAAAAACGATAATCTCAAGGCAGTCTAACACACTCACATTCTCCCCATGCACCCCTTCTCTCCCAGTGTCCTGCCCTTGCGACTGGAACCGTTTTTGGACCTTTTTGTAGAGGCATCAACCAACCCAGTCTCAGTCCCTTTCCTTTTTCCCATATTGGACAATCAATAGGTCAGACAGATAGCCAGCAAGTCAAATCAACGGTCAATAATATTAATATGGGGCGGTTAGTAGATGAGGGTCAGATACTCGAACAACAGTACCTTTAAGCTAACAGCCTGAGTCCTCGAGGTGGAAATGACAGGGGAGGGTGGCCCAGCCCAGTCTCCTTCGGGCAACGATGAAGCAGGATGGGCCCGCCCTTGGACTGGGCTTTGCCAGGGGGTGGCCCGCACGCGTCCAGTTGTTGCGGGTGTTGAGCCAGCGCTTTATGCGCAGTTGGTGATGCCTCCCCCTCCTTAGCGGCCACGGAAGGATGAAGCGTTGCACCCTGGGGCTTGAAATCCTCCCCAGGGTGTTGTATCGGTGAGGGTGGGTCGATGGAGAAAAACGGCCAGCAGGCTTTATTTTCCCTGCTCTAGGACAGCGGTCCCACCAGAGCGTTTGGGCAACAGGAAGGTGCCCCCCTCCCATGGCATCGAAAACAGTGTCTGGCTAACCCAATCTCTTTTATCCTCTGGGTGTTTAATAAGTTTATTGATAACTTGGTAGAGTTCTTTCGCTGAGTTTTTGGCAGATTCAATTTGCGAAGAGAAGTAAGCTGCCTTTTGTGTAACCAATATAGCTTTGTATTTGGTTAGCAAGTGTTTACAAATTTCTCTCATCTTATGCTCTCCATTTCCTCTCTTGGCGTCTACAACCTTTGTTTTTCAAGCCGAAGGGCCTCTGAAAACCAGGGGGCAGATGGACAGGTCATGCTTAGGCCACCTGTTTTTATCGGTAATAATTGCGAAAAGGCCAAATGGAATAAGTCTCAGTTGCTAACTCAGGATTGTCTATCATCATTGGATTTGAAATAGTCCGTAGTTACTCTAATTGGCTTTGTTCAACTTTTGATCAGAATCTTTGCTGGGCAGCTGTCAGCCTCATATTCTGAGCAGCATTAGTTGTGGGGCAGTTAATCATTGAAAAAGATTTCTGCGTGAGAGGACCATAGGACCAGATCAATGGAAGTACTTCAAGATTGGAGATATCTTTGTTACTTGAGAATAGCCCATCAAGCCTATGACCGCTTAGATGAGTGAGATCTGTACTACAAAGTTTGAGGTCGAAGGGCTCCATGATGTCAATTAATGTAACTGTATCCTTATCTTCTGTTTGCTCTAAGTGATCATTGCATTAACTGTTACTTATTTGCGGGAGTAGGAGCATTAACAAATACCCTTCACATTCTATTGCTTCAGAACTACTCCATCCCCCAACAAGGTGTGCCCTAAGTATTCAACTGATTCCTTAAACATCTTACATTTATGAGCCTTAAGAGTCAACCCATTCTTCTCCAATCTGTCGCACACTTCCAGTAAATGCTTCAAGTGTTCTTCCTCATTGGCTGAAAAACTCAATATGTCGTCTTGGAAGCATTTAACAAATTTGTCAACATCCCTGAAAATATGAAACATTACTCTTTGGAATACAGAAGCAGCAGATGCTAACCCAAATGGCATTCTGGTGTATTGGTACAAACCCTCTGATGTAATGAATGCTGTCAAGTTTTTTTGAATCTTCAGACAACTCAATCTGGTGGTAAGCTGACCTCAGATCAAGTGTGGAGAATATCTTAGCACCCTCCAACATCAACACCACCTCATTAATATTTGGCAAAGAGTGACAATCCACGACAATACCAACATTCAATGCTCTAAGATCCACGCATAGTCTCAACCTTTGGTCGGGTTTGCGCACCAAAACGATTTGTGAAACCCATTCAGCCGATTCAATGGCTTCTTTAATGCCCTGATTAACTATCTCATTGAGGATATCTCTTCCAGGACATTGATGGATCCTCCTCGTAATTTCTGCTTGATTGGAATGGTGTTGATTGTGTGTTTAATTCTTTACCTTACCTAGTTTCTCTTTAAAAATGTCCCTAAACCGTTTTTTAATAGAAGCCTCACTGTTACCATTCCCTATGACTGCCACTTGTTTGAACCAATCACCCTCATCTACAAAAGACCAGGATCTTTAGAATGGGAATTTAAAATGATTCACAATTTCCATTGGTCTCTCCAAACCAGTACATTCACTCCTTTAAGAGCAATGTATAGTTTGATTTGCGCAACTCTGCCCTTAAAATGTAACAAAACATTTAAGTACCCATCCTTATTAATCTTAGAACCATAAAAGCTTTCAGCTACAATATCAGGTGATAATATTTGTTCAGGTTTACATGCACCACTTAACTTTTCTCTATTGTATTGTCTGGAAATGATGGTTCATGGAGGTCCTGAGTCCGCCATGAGCTCCAACTCCAACTGGGGTGGCATGGTGAGCAAAACAACAATGGATTTAACCCTGATCTCTTGACTGGGGGTAAATGTATGATTCATTCAGCATTCCGTCCATCATTTGTTTGCGTAGCACTTTTCGCCTATGTGGGATGGGTATGCCCAGACGTGGGTCCCTTGCTCACTGTGCCACTGGATTCAAGCTAGCCTGCCTGAAGAACAGTGACATACCCTGAAATCGGTCCCAGGATGCTTGTTTCCAGTCCAGGGAGGACCTGGCTTGGAAGTTCATTCTGGACTGTTCCCATGATGCATAGGGTCAAGACTGATTTGCATATGGCTGGGTTTAGACTGGGGTGGTATGGTGAGCAAAAGAATGATGGATTTAACCCAGATCTATTGACCTGGGGTGAATGTATGATTCATTCAGCATTCCGTCCATCATTTGTTTGCGTAGCAATTTTCACCCTATGTGGGATGGGTATGCCCAGACATGGGTCCCTTGCTCACTGTGCGACTGGGTTAAAGCTAGCCTGGATGAAGAAGGGTGACATACCCTGAAACTCGTCCCAGGATGCTTGTTTCCAGTCCAGGGAGGACCTGGCTTGGCAGTTCGGTCTGGAGTGTTCCCATGAGGCACAGGGTTAAGATTGATTTGCATATGGCTGGGTCTAAACTGGGGTGGCAGGGTGAGCAAAAGAACGATGGATTTAACACAGATCTCTTGACTGGGAGTGAATGTATGATTCATTCAGCATTCCGTCCATCATTTGTTTGCGCAGCACTTTTCGCCCTATGTGGGATGGGTATGCCCAGACGTGGGTCCCTTGCTCACTGTGCCACTGGGTTCAAGCTAGCCTGGCCGAAGAAGAGTGACATGCCCTGAAACCGGTCCCAGAATGCTTGTTTCCAATCCAGAGAGGACCTGGCTTGGCAGTGCCATCTGGACTGTTCTCATGAGGCACAGGGTCAAGACTGATTTGCATATGGCTGGGTCTAAACTGGGGCGGCATGGTGAGCAAAAGAACGATGGATTTACCCAGATCTCTTGACTGGGGGTGAATGTATGATCCATTCAGCATTCCGCACATTATTTGTTTCCGTAACACTTTTCGCCCTATGTGGGATGGGTATGCCCAGACGTGGGTCCCTTGCTCACTGTACCACTGGGTTCAAGCTAGCCTGGCTGAAGAAGGGTGACATACCCTGAAAATGGTCCCAGGATGTTTTTTTCCAGTCCAGGGAGAACCTGGCTTGGCAGTTCGGTCTGGACTGTTCCCATGAGCCACAGGGTCAAGACTGATTTGCATATGGCCGGGTCTAAACTGGGGCGGCATGGTGAGCAAAAGAACGATGGATTTAACCCAGATCTCTTGACTGGGGGTGAATGTATGATTCATTCAGCATTCCGTCCATCATTTGTTTGCATAGCACTTTTTGCCTTATGTGGGATGGGTATGCCCAGACGTGGGTCCCTTGCTCACTGTACCACTGGGTTCAAGCTAGCCTGGCTGAAGAAGGGTGACATACCCTGAAAATGGTCCCAGGATGTTTTTTTCCAGTCCAGGGAGAACCTGGCTTGGCAGTTCGGTCTGGACTGTTCCCATGAGCCACAGGGTCAAGACTGATTTGCATATGGCCGGGTCTAAACTGGGGCGGCATGGTGAGCAAAAGAACGATGGATTTAACCCAGATCTCTTGACTGGGGGTGAATGTATGATTCATTCAGCATTCCGTCCATCATTTGTTTGCATAGCACTTTTTGCCTTATGTGGGATGGGTCTGCCCAGACGTGGGTCCCTTGCTCACTGAGCCACTGGGTTCAAGCTAGCCTGGCAGAAGAAGGGTTATATACCCTGAAACCGGTTCCAGGATGCTTGTTTCCAGTCCAGGGAGGACCTGGCTAGGCAGTTCCATCTGGACTGTTACCATGAGCCACAGGGTCAAGACTGATTTGAATATGGCTGGGTCTAAACTGGGGTGGCATGGTGAGCAAAAGAAAAATGGATTTAACCCAGATCTCTTGACTGGGGGTGAATGTATGATCCATTCAGCATTCCGTCCATTATTTGTTTGCGTAGCACTTTTCGCCCTATGTGGGATAGGTATGCCCAGACGTGGGTCCCTTGCTCGCTGTGCCACTGGGTTCAAGCTAGCCTAGATGAAGAAGGGTGACATACCCTGAAACTGGTCCCAGGATGCTTGTTTCCAGTCCAGGGAGGACCTGGCTTGGCACTTCGGTCTGGACTGTTCCCATGAGGCACAGGGTTAAGATTGATTTGCATATGGCTGGGTCTAAACTGGGGTGGCAGGGTGAGCAAAAGAACGATGGATTTAACCCAGATCTCTTGACTGGGAGTGAATGTATGATTCATTCAGCATTCCATCCATCATTTGTTTGCGCAGCACTTTTCGCCCTATGTGGGTTGGGTATGCCCAGACTTGGGTCCCTTGCTCACTGTGCCACTGGGTTCAAGCTAGCCTGGCTGAAGAAGAGTGACATGCCCTGAAACCGCTCCCAGGATGCTTGTTTCCAATCCAGGGAGGATCTACCTTGGCAGTTCGGTCTGGACTGTTCCCATGAGGCACAGGGTCAAGACTGATTTGCATATGGCTGGGTCTAAACTGGGGCGGCATGGTGAGCAAAAGAACGATGGATTTAACCCAGATCTCTTGACTGGGGGTGAATGTATGATCCATTCAGCATTCCGTCCATTATTTGTTTCTGTAACACTTTTCACCCTATGTGGGATGGATATGCCCAGACGTGGGTCCCTCGCTCACTGTACCACTGGGTTCAAGCTAGCCTGGCTGAAGAAGTGTGACATACCCTGAAAATGGTCCCAGGATGCTTTTTTCCAGTCCAGGGAGAACCTGGCTTGGCAGTTCGGTCTGGACTGTTCCCATGAGGCACAGGGTCAAGACTGATTTGCATATGGCTGGGTCTAAACTGGGGTGGCATGGTGAGCAATAGAACAATGGATTTAACCCAGATCTCTTGACTGGGGGTGAATGTATGATCCATTCAGCATTCCGTCCATTATTTGTTTGCGTAGCACTTTTTGCCCTACGTGGGATGGGTATGCCCAGACGTGGGTCCCTTGCTCACTGTGCGACTGGGTTCAAGCTAGCCTGGCTGAAGAAGGGTAACATACCCTGAAACCGGTCCCAGGATGCTTGTTTCCAGTCCAATTAGGACCTGGCTTGGCAGTTCTGTCTGGACTGTTCCCATGAGGCACAGGGTCAAGACTGATTTGCATGTATGATTCATTCAGCATTCCATCCATCATTTGTTTGCATAGCACTTTCGCCCTATGTGGAATGGGTATGCCCAGACGTGGGTCACTTGCTCACTGTGGCACTGGGTTCAAGCTAGCCTGGCTGAAGAAGGATGACATAACCTGAAACCGTGTCCAAGGATGCTTGTTTCCAGTCCACAAAGGACATGGCTTGGCAGTTCATTGTGGACAGTTCCCATGAGGCACAGGGTCAAGACTGATGTGCATATGGCTGGGTCTAAATTGGGGTGGCACGGTGAGCAAAATAAAGATGGATTTAAACCAGATTTCTTGACTGGGGATGAATGTATGATTCATTCAGCATTCGGTCCATCATTTGTTTGCGTAGCACTTTTAGCCTTATGTGGGATGGGTGCCCAGACGTGGGTCGCTTACTCACTGTGCCACTGGGTTCAAGCTAGCCTGGCTGAAGAAGTGTGACATACCCTGAAACCGCATCCCAGGATGCTTGTTTCCAGTCCAGGGAGGACCTGCCTTGGCAGTTCGGTCTGGACTGTTCCCATGAGGCACAGGGTCAAGAGTCTGATTTTCATATGCCTGGGTCTAAACTGGGGTGGCACGGTGAGCAAAAGAACGACTGATATAACCCAGATTTCTTGACTGGGGGTGAATGTATGATTCATACAGCATTCCGTCCATCATTTGTTTTTGTAGCACTTTTCGCCCTATGTGGGATGGGTATGCCCAGACGTGGGTCCCTTGCTCACTGTGCCACTAGGTTCAAGCTAGCCTAGCTGAAGAAGGGTGATATACCCTGAAAACGTGTCCCAGGATATTAGTTTCCAGTCCAGGGAGGACCTGGCCTGGCAGTTTGGTCTAGACTGTTTCCATGAGGCACAGGGTCAAGACTGATTTGTATATGGCTGGGTCTAAACTGCGGTGGCACGGTGAGCAAAAGAACAATGGATTTAACCCAGATCTCTTGACTGGGGGTGAATGTCTGATTCATTCAGCATTCCGTCCATCATTTGTTTGCATACCAATGAGCTCCAACTCAACACCAGCCACTTCCACAATGAACATGGGTGCTTTTCTGACCATCACCTTTTCCGAGGCGCTTAAACTTGTTACACTGTGTACAATGGATGCCATAATACCTTTGTGGTTCTCACCCAAAGTACTACACAAACACAGATGTTAGCTGTCGCATCTCGCAGAGGTGCAGGATACTTTCTCACGTGCTTGATTCAACCCTTTTCTTTGGTCTTTGCACACACTAGCAAAACGTCCAATGCTGCCACACTTCCTACATTCCCTATTAGTCGCTGGGCATCATCCATTTGACCCCATATGTGCTCTACTACCACATCTACACCATGCTCCAAATATATCAGACCTGTGAAATCACTTTAGACTCCAAAGCGGGCACATAATTCATGCAACTGACTGTGGCACTGCTGAATGGGGCATAATTCCTCAAAGTAAACCACTTCCTCCAAAGTTCAAATTTATTTATCACTGTATACCACATTTTATACCAGTCATTTTATCCATGTTCTTTCATCTTTAATCACCACGGAGACAGAATGGGTGCGCCTGAATGCCTTATTCACAAATTTCAAATGCCTCCTGCTGCCAATCCAGGCTTTCCTCAGTAGCACGTGAGGTAAACCATGCTTCAGAAACTCTTTGTATCATACCCAATGCATTTCGAGCCATGCTGGCTCTTCGAAAGGGGTCGCTGAAACACATGAGAAAAGCAACTCAACTTACTGCTCAATTCAAACATGCTATGTAAAATGCAATGCTGTAACACCCAATGCCTCCACCCAAAACGACCCTCTCCACCTCCCCCAACCTCATCTTTTGAATTACATTCATGTGCTCCAACTCATATTAACCCATTCCCACTGCATCCTCAATCCCTCCAAGATAAAAGTGCATCAAATATCCATCAAATGTGTAAAATGACAAAATAAAGAAAAGCAAAACAAAGCTCATCTCTAACACCCAATTTTTTAACCATTCTACCCCCATTAATGCCCCTCTTACACCATTAGCTCAACCCCACCTCACCATAACAACCTCAAAATCTATGCTTAAACAATTTACCTCTTCAAATCTTCAACCGGCAACCTGACCCCCTCGTACAATTCACTCCGTATACGAAAAACAGTGAACCGTCCATGCTACTCAAGCCATTCTTTAAGGTGTGTTCTCCCACGTGAGCCCCTTCCTTCATCCTAATTCGAACTGACCCAATCCCCTAGTCCTCCTATATATGTGCCTTTACATGAAGAAACTCTCTTTAGACTCTCATTGGTACTCATGCGAGACATTTTAAACCCTGAATTTAAAGGTTCAGTACGTTGTTCCTCCGTATGGCTAACTGCGCACACTTCCTCCACATTTTCTGTCTTATGGTCCACATTCCTCACAGTATGAATCCACTTCTCAGATTGTTCCAAAGCTTTTGCAGTAGATATTTCTTCCGATAGGTTGGGATCTCCCATTACCCAAAGTTGCTCTTGGTTTTTTTTGCTTCTGACATGTACAATAACTTGATCTCTGATCATCTCATCAGGCATTGTACCAAAATTACTGTGCATGCTTAAAGATCTTAATTCAGTTAAAAAGTCATCAAAAGATTCATTTTAATGTTATACCCCAGTATAAAACTTGAATCTATTGAGTGCAATGCTTGTGGTAGGCTTGAATCGTTGTTCCATCCTTAATAAAGCCTCCTTATAGACATTTGTATCCACATCACCTTCTGTAGCTACAATCTGTGGTAAGGCTCTGAATACAACTTGACCTTCTGACCCCAAACAATGTAAAATAATTATTTTCTTCCTTGCGACCCCCATGCGCTCTCCATCAATGGCCCTCATGTATGTGAGAAACTCTTCTTGCCACCTTGTCCATGGGATTGAGGGTTCTCCTTTATTTTGTAAAAAATGTTGCAGATGGGTCAAACTGCATTTTATTTACTGACCCTGCACCGAGACACAGGCAAAAAATACATTTTATTTAGGTAATATAACCAATACTCTATGAAGAGTAAGGAAATGTTGATGAATGATGTTCAATACAATGTCTCAAATTGTGGTCATCCAGTGAATCAATCAATCAATCAATCAATCAATCAATCAGGGGTTCTTAAGTATGCTACTCAACAGTGAGGGTCTCAAGGCACTGGGGGGGGGGCGGGTCGCAGATCCTTTAGCCGAAGAGCCAGGTCTTGAGATAATAAAGTATTACTTGTGGAAAAATGACATAGATGTCACCAACCACCTTGGTAGAGTTTATCACCCGTTGTACAGGAATGCGGCTTCCGATAATGAATTACCAGTGTTGCTATGGCGACAATATGGAAGTGTGTTGTTAACTCAAAATATCCACCATGTTGCATCTGACATCACCACGCTGCGTGACATACGCTTAAATTACGTTGCATGGCTATGTTGACATACAGTGAACAACAGGAGTAACCTGCTTCCCAGAAGAAGAATCCAGCATTCGCAGGTATTTTTGTTTTAAATTCTTCTCTCTCTCGCCATTGGCCCTTCCGATAAAGGCTTGGCTAAATGTAGATACAACAAAACTCCACAATTAAATGTAGTCAAATCCAGGTCCATACGATATTCGCAATCCACCGGGCTGCTTCTTCCCACAGCAAACTTTGTTTCACGGCTTCCTTGACGTAAATGTCTTGAAATAAAATAATTTGCCTCGCTGGGTACAGGAAAAACCACTCCTGTGTTGGTTGCTGCAGTTGGCAAGCGTGTTCCTTCACTCATTGACAATTGCTAAATTCAATCTCTTCACAATAGGCTTTCAAAATGAATTTATTGTAGCAGCACAGCAACACAACCGAACAGTAGGATAGTCCAGTGCAACTGAACTTCCTCATCTTCCCAACCCCACAGTTCCAGTATAGAATTAGAACCCACAATAAACATATACAAGGTTGCATAGCACCAGAGTGAATGCTGAAATGCTGTTGCATGCTATGGAGCATGCAAGAATGTTACAATGTTCTCTATAGTTTTCTTCTTAATAATTCAGAGGGGGCGTTTCTACCCAGATTGGTGGGCTGTGTACAACACCATTCAAATTGCAATCTTGGGATATGTATTTTTTTGAATCCATTAAAAGGTTTTAGAGTTGGGAATCAATGGTTCAATCTAAATAGCTTTGCCGTTTTGTATTGTATGAATTTTCTATTATAATGTGAGTTTTTGTATTTGATTACAGACGTCATGGAATTAACACAGAATAAAGATTTCATATTTCGCTTCATAAGGATTTTCGTGTCTCTTTCAACATTGATGCAAGTATCTACATTAATGGGAGGTTACTGTGCATTCATAGATCTTTCAACTCTTTGTAGGTCATCACAGATTCTTTACCTGAGGATAAAATGATATATTTTTTTACAATTAATTTCTGAGTATTTATATCTGCCTTAAAGCAGTCACAGAGGTTGGTAATTTAGATGCATTTGATTCAAAGCTTGCAAGTGGAGGGAGTTCTAGTTTTATCCGACAATGAGGCGTCGATGGTCTTATGGTCTTAAGTTAAAAGTAAGTTAAATGTTTTTTTCATGTAAATTTGATAAATAATGAATCCAGCCTCGCCAAAGATTGCTCTTTGAATATTATTTCTACATAGAGAATTACAGGAATGATTATAGATCCCAGAACAGTGATGGCACGCCCAGTTGCCCCTCCGTAAGTTTTTGAAAATCGTTTGATGCTTGCATAGTTATCATGTCTCTATTGGTTGTTATCTTCTCCTTGTGAAATCTCTCGGTTAGTTTCGAAACAATTTTCTCTGAGGTAGGTGAAACGAAATTCATGTTCAATTTTTTTCCAACTGCCAGACTGAACCTTGGTTTAACACATTCAAAAGACATTGCTTGGATTTTGATAAAGCTGATTATTAAATCCATTTTGCTTGTTCTATTTTTGTAAGCGATGCGATTTAATTCTCTTTTAATCTGTTCTGGGTAGTTGATAGTAAAATAAGGTCATCTGCATACGCTAAGTAAGGGATTAGCTATTTACCAGAATTACGAAGGACACCATCGCTATGATTAATACTTTGTGTAATATACGATGGGGCATACTATCAAGAATGTGTGATAATCATCGTAAAAGTTACTTAACGCAACCTACCACATCGCAGTCCATCGCAGGAAATTTACGCCGTCTTAACCAAGTATTCACAACACAGCAGTACCCTGCGATAGTCACCAGACAACGCGTCATCTGACCACGTTAAAATCAACGACACGCCACAAAAATGCGAAACGCGAACACAAAAAACTCCTGCAATGAGGCCAATTTCGCGGGACAAAAAGCACCGAAAACCAGCGAACGGCCTGCAAATCCCATGCGTCTTGCAGGAAAATGCAACATAAAAGCAGAGTAAACAAACCGTGAGATGACAACCTGCGAGCACAACCCCACAGCTGTGACGCAGAACAAATGACGATTGTCCAAATCAGAAAGGCATTTCCCCACAAACAGCCTTAATGCACATAGACATGCATTCAGTATGTAACCTGCACCAATCAGGAAACAAAAATGGTAAACACTGCGGAACCGCATCTCCCCCTCACATTGTAGAGGGACAAACAACACCCACTTCACACCGACGTGCCATGTACATGACCAGACAAGAATGAAAGCATGGACCAATGCAGGGTCCGTGACTCCCCCTCACGCCTATGCTACCCATGTCGTTTGCCTTGAGTCAAAGGGTGCATACCTGCATCATGGCGGCACATATCAGAGCACAAACTAATCCCTGTTGTCACCTGTAGGCCACAAATGACAGCCAAAATGGAATGCCATGGTACACACGTGAAACTCTGAAGAGTGGGATACCCTAACAACGTTGACACACAGAACTGGCAGTTAGAATACGTGACACCATAAACAGCCTCACTGCACAGAGGTGACACACCCACCACCCATCAGCAAATCCCTCAATTGACAGCAAAGCATGTCACACCCACACTTGTCTGATTGAAGTACCTGTACAGATGAGTGACATGCACGCAGGGAATGTGTATCGGAATGCTTTTATTAGCACATGCAGTGCCTGTGGCAGTCAACGTACTGTGCCATTACTGCAAAGGACCCACACAATGTGACGTCAAACAGAGAAAAAACTGTCAATGATGTAGTCCCTACAGGCTATTCCTGATGTGTCTGCAGTGGGATGTGTTACACCTGCCTCATCTTCATCATCATCGTCCGGTGCATCTGGCACTCGTATCCATGGGGCTTTGCTGCGTACACATATGTTGTGCAACACACAACATGCAACGATTATCTTGCACACGCTGTCTAGGCTGTACAGAAGCTTACCACATGTGACGTCCAGGCACCGAAGCGTGATTTCAACACACCAAATGTGCGTTCCACGATGCCCCTGGTGCGTTTGTGGGCCTAATTGTACTGCCTCTGGGCCTGTGAGTTCGGAGCTCGGAGGGGTGTCATCATTCGAGTGCATATCCTTTGTCATCTGTGACAGTGCAGAGAGACATGAGACTACATACTGCATGATGTGTTGGCAGGCTCACTGGTTCATTGGTATGTGATATGTGTGACTTAGTGATTCCTGTATGACATGTACTGTGTGTTGCAAATGAGCTGCATCACTGTGTACTATGTAGCCTCACTGCTGCACCCCCCCCTGAGCACATTCACTAGTGTGTGCAGTGCGATTACATCACATGCAACCCTACGACACACCATTGACATGCATGTCTGCGCATGTCTACAGGCCAGAGTTCGACACAATCATGATGCTGTACAGAATGTAGCTGGCCACATGTGTGTAGGCTCATTGCAAGGACAGTGCTGACACAGATGTAGAGCACCTGCCTGGCTGAACTCGATATGCTGTTGAGGGTACATCTTTGGCTCATGCTGCGCTAATAGCGGCACACACAACAGTTGGCATGTGTGATCCCTGACCCCGAGCAGGCATGCCCTCCCCCATGTACCCCTTCGGCTGACCACACACACCGGGGACATGCCACATAGCAACATTGTCGATTGCGTGACGGGTGTCGCAGACAGTATAACAGAGACACACGCATCAGCCACATCCTTGACAAGGCCCACAGTGAACCACACCCAGATCCACGTGTGTAGAAGCCACACCCCTACGCAGTACTGTTGTATGCCGGGCCAGCCCACTCAGCTCATGCTTACAAGGTGTACGTAGCAAGCTACATTTCTGGGCTCTTCCCACTGGCTGGGGTGACATGGTTGCATCCACTGTCCACTGCGTTCCATACACCAGCGGTGTATGCTGACATGGATATGTGTGTGGTATGCATACTGAAGTTAGGCCAGAACATCCACGCTACACTTGGCATTGTGTACATGCTTATTAATGGGTCACTTGCCTCCTTTGCACATGCCTTGTTCCCAACTCTCCCCACAATCTGCTATTGTGTGACTGATGTGCCATGCCATTGGTGGGTTGTGTACATGGCTAGCCCAGGTTACCAAAGTAAGTTGTGCTGTAGTGTCTGGTAGGTGGGAATGTTGTTTGGCATGTTGCATGTGAGTTTGTAACGTGAGCATTCCCAAAGTTGTGAGTTATACGATTGTGGAGTTGAGGTGTGTTGTGTGTTCATTTGGTACTTACCAACGAGCAGGGTATTTCCTTAGGTGCCATCCTGGAAGCGCCGGTTGATGATGGACTGTCGGAAGATGTAGTAATCATGCAAACTGCCTGGGTAGTTGGCAACGACATTGGTGAAGAGTCCCCGGTGGCCCACTATTGCCTGCACATTGATGGAATGCGTGTGCTTTCTTGTGGTAGTTGTGTGCAGTGTTGGCAGGGGGCACAAGTAGGACATTTGTGCAGTCAATTGCCCCCAATATGTGCGGGAATGCAGCTATGGCGTAGAAGCCTTGGTTGGTCTCCAGCTGTTCCTGCACAGTGTGTGGGAAGTATAGGTACTATTTTACCAAGCTGATGATGGCATCCAGGACAGGTTTGAGGAACTTTGATAGGGCTGGCTGTGAAGCCCCTCCGACTCTGGCGGTTGTTGGTTGGAATGTCCCAGAGGCCAACAGGTGCAGCACAGCCAGCAGCTTTGTCTGAGGTGGGATGTTGGTTATCCGCTGTGTTGGAACCGTCAGCCTGTAGGCAATGATGTTCAGGATGTGGAGGATGGTTGTCATTTTGAGCCTGTAGTGGGCAATGACATACTCTGGTGTCATGTTTGTGAGTCTGGTGCGGATGGTCCGCGGTCTGTGCCTGAGCTGCCTCTGTGGTGGTCCGGGGGAGGGCGGGGGGGTCCGGGAGGTGGTGGCGTGCCTGGGGGTGGTGGCAGTGGGTGTTGTGGGCCTGTTGTGGCTCCGAGCTGCATAATGAGTAGCTCCATGGCATCTGTTGTTCTTCAGGTGTAGCTGTGGGCTGGGCTCCCTTTTGTGGTGCCGGCTGCTGTCCGACTTTACACCAGGTCAGAGCAGGTGTTAATTTCCTGCTGCTAACGTGCTTTATTGCATGTTTTGTGGTCGTATCGCCAATGTGGCTGGTTGTTGAGAATGTTGTGGAGTGGTGTTGTTGCGGATTTTTGAACGGGTACGCCTACTCTGCATCTCATTAGCGATAGTTGCTGGGGTCATATGTGGCGATGTTTTTTGCGGCTGCTATCGCAGTTGAACTGGTGATATGGGCTGTTTGCACCAGCTTGTGAATGGGTGATAGAGTTATCGCAAATTTGGCTGCGCTAAAGTGCTGTTAACTCAGCGATAGCTCCTTGAGAATATGGCCCGATATGTATAGTGAGCGAAGAAGCAGAGCTAAAATACATCCTTGTTTGAGTCAAAAATAAGGTGGGAATTGTTCTCCATTTGTTAGTTTTACTTGGACACAAGTGTTTGTGTGGAGCTCTGTGAATTGATTTAGTTGAGTATGATCTAAACATCTACCCTGTACTTTTAACCAAAGATGCTTCTTACCACTATATCAAAGGCGGAGAAGCACCAAAATAGTTTCTGATTGTTATTTTGTCAACAGCAGTATGCCAAAGTAGGTATTGTAACTATATTGTCCAGTGTAGAGCAGTTGGTTTCCGTTAGATCCAGCCCATTTTACTTGAAATGGTAGAAGAGATGTTGCAAAAGTATTATCATCTGCATCTAGTGATAACATGAGTTGATAGTTGTTTGTGTGTATTTTGGGGGTATTTTTTATATACAGGCAAGAAGAGCCTTTGTAGGATGATGAAGTCTGTCTAAAGCAAATGTGATGTTAAATAATATTGATAAAAGTATACTCCAATTTTTTTTGGGACTATACATTGGACATTTACCAATGTTAATCCATCAACAACACAACAACTGTTTTCTTTGTTGCAGCAGACTTAAAGAATACAGTGAAACACCACACAAGCAGGAAATCACCATCACAACACCAACCACAGTAAAAGAGCTGAACAGATTATCATGCAGTCCACCATCACCATCAATATATTACCAATCTCAGAACCAGCTTGTTTGATGCAACATAGTAACATATGTGTGATATGAAGCACATGGTAATCCTAACAGGGATATCTTGATGCTCATTGAAATAACAGATGTTTATTTTTACCCATTTTATTAACCTGGGAAGGATGGAAACTGAGTGAATCTACCATGATTTGAACCTGTGACCATGGAGCCAAAAACCAGACTCCTACAGCGGATGCATTAATCCACTGAGCCACCAAACCCGGTCTTAAAAATTAAGAGGAATGCTTGGAGGGGGGAAAGGTTATTCGCTAAATAATTTTTGAGTATGTAAAGTAGTACTCCTGTAGTACTACCATGCATAATGACAACAGATTTTCAGAAACTTCCAGGGAAAAATCTCCAGCTACGCTAGCACTGTATCTTATATGTGGAATTCTAAAAAGGACACCTGTGTAAATGTAATAATAAATCTACCACTGGCATCAGTGCGGATTTATTAAGGCAAGATGTTTGATACTAAACATCTTAGAAGTCAGTGAAGTCATCATGGATCTAGGAAACTTGTGCTGACAGGTATCCAGCCCTTGTACTCTTAATGGCTTCCCTGTGTACTTAAATAATTCAGAATAGACTGGACAGTGTAGGGGCATATCTGCTCATGCTGATATGCCCTCACATGGGATATAGTGCCCCCTGCCTTAAGGCTAAAGACCTGCAGTAGGGGTGACATACCATAGCTTCTTCATTGTGTGGGTGGCATGGCACACAGGTCTTTGTGCCAAGTCTACTCATTGAATTTCTTTGTGCCAACACACGCAGCCTGCAATGGCAGAGTGCATAGCTTTGGTGAGGAATCCCTGGGGTGGCATAACCTGTGCGGCAGCCCCAGAGGACCCTCTTCAGTACCCATGCCCTAGGTAAAAGGGGTACGATTTACTAGGGACTTACAGGGTTAGCTGAAGTTGTTCCAATCCTGGTACAGTGTTTGAGAAAGAGCTCTGCCCAGGGAACCTGATTAGCGGGGACCCAGTGCACTTACAATTCGAATCACATTAGGCAAAACGTGGGGGATAACCATGAAAAAAGAGGCACTTTCTTACAGTCAGCCAATCACAATATGCACCCATAAGACTAACATTGAACGCAAACCTTTATAAAATGTTTACTACATTTTCAAGGTGATCACCTCATACCAAACACCACATTTCGTTGCTGGAGGTGATGCTGGGTATGCCATCATTTTCCATCTCCTCAATTGCATCTGAATCCCATACACCCTGTTTGAACATGGGAATACCAAGGTACACAAGTGAATGTGAGCCAGTTCTGACCACAGCATCCCTGCCATCTGCATGCCAGACAGCATTAGTACCTTGCATGGTCATGCAGATGCCAAAGGTACAACATGACGCGAGTGGCCACAGTCTTTGAGTTTCACTCACCCGAGGATACCTTCCCTTGTCCTGGGCTCCTAGCTGTTGCTTCTTACTCCTCCAGCTCTAAATGGTAACCATGTGTTTGAGGGTTTGCAAGTGCCTTTTAAAACTGCTCCTCAGCTGGTCAGCTTCAGGCTTTCATTCTCTTTGATTTTATATTTCCACCATGGCTGTTCCTTCCTTAATTCCCTTCCTGATTTTCCCAATCCTTTCATGTGATGCTTTGATGTAATTTCTTCTCTTATTCCATTTTATGTAAAGACGTCAGTCTAGCTAGAGGGTATATCACAACAAAGCTGTCTTCCTTCACTTGTTTCAACATTCCCTCCACTTGCTGATCCTGACTCCTTATTCCTTAAGAAATCTGCTTTTGAATTCTATACTCCTGGTTTTCTCAACCCTCTTAAGCCTTCATTCAACTAGGAGGATTTATGCCCTTGGCTTTTTCTTCCTGCGAAGATGGCAGCTGCTCAAGGGCATTAGTGCTTCACATATTCCAGTGTGTGCTAACAGCCACCCATACTTTGGACATCAGAGGACCCAGAGCAGATCAAGAGTAAGCATCCAGACTTGAACAGAGCCATTATAGAGTGAGCATTTGGCATCCTCAGGTAGGGGGTAGTCCAGGAATTTACAGAAGTAGTGTGCAAGATTATTGTAACCTGTTGCTTGCTACACAATATCTCTATTTATAGAGTTACACATATTTCTAACCCCTTAAGCTTTCACCCATCTAATTTATCAGGGTAAGGCACAGAACATAGGTCAGGGTCTGCAGGTGTGAAACCAACTAGTTTCCTTATGTCACCTGGTTGCTAGGTTGGTTGCTGCATCAAAGAGTTTGAATAAGTCGAGTTTGAATGGTGGACTATGACACCATCCGCATATACCATACTGGGACACCACTGACACAACCATGATTTCATATCCAAACTTGCAATTCTCAATGTAATATACATTGATGAACACGTAACTCACTTATCCAGCAAACTATTATATCTTGAAACTGCATACATCATTTACCCACACTTGGAATTTACACTCATCATTAAACCCCACGTGTAACATATGGGGACGACGACTTAACACATGTAGGACTACATCAATACATCTTATTCACACTCATCTACTTCTATATGCTACAAGTATTGACATTCTAAGTTGTTGTAATCTACCAGACTTTTACAACCCCCAACATTTTATCCCCTTCCTTTTTATTGTATACTTATTGATTCTTTCTGTGTGGTAGACTGCTTCACCTCTGCTATCTGAGCAGGTAAACTCTGTAGTCAGGTGACATTTTCTGCCAACCGCTGAAAAGATATGAAAACTAGAAACAAGAAAGGCATTCTAGAGTCATACAAGGCACGCTCCTCCATTGTGTTGCTATTTTTGCTACAGAAATATCCTGAATGGTTGACCATGGACAAGAGAAGACTTCAGTATGTCCACCTGAGGAATTTGAGATTGGCAAGTAGGACGGTCCTCCAAGAAAAATCCTGCGCTTGTGTAGACTTGATGGCCAGCTCACTAATGGAGTGTGGATTTATATCTGGAAGTACTTTAGCATGTGCATCAGAGTAGTGTGTGTCAGCACCTACATAGCTAGTGAGTGTCAATGTTCTGGGAGGACTCCCAGCACTGAGCACATCTAAAGTAGTCAAAACACAAAAGGGTGTCTCATGGGAGCTCATAACCCAACCAACAGCATACCACTCCCTAACTAATATGAAACACAAAAAATGTATGCCTGGTAAAGAAGAAAGAAAGATTGAAGCATGTGTTTATGTATGTTGAATATTATGAGTCCTCACCCACCCAAAGGTCACATGCTTCATTATTGGATTTCCTCCTCACACCAAGACCAAAGGTGCATGGTGTGGGCTACAACTTTTCAAAGGAGAGGTGCTCTTAATGTTTGTGATATCCTACATGAGGACGGGATATAGGTAAGAAAACTGAGTGCAATTTTGATTTATGTGCGAGGTGAGTTAAAATGATCTCCTGGTAGACTAAATTAAAAAAAGGTATTCTTCTTCTTTGCTGCTCTGCACTAGCTGGGATTGCCCGGATTTTCTCCTTACCTTGACATTTTCCACCACGACTCGCGGCCCCCACTTTGCGGGTGCCGCTCGAGGGACTGGGTTTTCGCTGCTTGTTTCTGGGGCGACAGTGGCGACTGGATCACGCACTGGCCGCTGTGCCATAATCTGCTGAGGGGCTGTTGTTGGACGCACAAACTGCTGGGAACGCCCGGCGCACTCGGGACTGCGAGGACCAGGGTGCTGAGCGAGATGCTGAACAGCCGCACCTGGTCCTCTTCCCGACTCCTCCCCCAACACCTTCACCAGGCGGTGCAGCTCTCGCCCTGCGGGTTCCGCCAGAGGTATTCTTCTTCTTTGCTGCTCTGCACTAGCTGGGATTGCCCGGATTTTCTCCTTACCTTGACATTTTCCACCACGACCCGCGGCCCCCGCTTTGCGGGTGCCGCTCGAGGGACTGGGTTTTCGCTGCTTGTTTCTGGGGCGACAGTGGCGACTGGATCACGCACTGGCCGCTGTGCCATAATCTGCTGAGGGGCTGTTGTTGGACGCACAAACTGCTGGGAACGCCCGGCGCACTCGGGACTACGAGGACCAGGGTGCTGAGCGAGACGCTGAACAGCCGCACCTGGTCCTCTTCCCAGCTCCTCCCCCAACACCTTCACCAGGCGGTGCAGCTCTCGCCCTGCGGGTTCCGCCAGAGGTATTCTTCTTCTTTGCTGCTCTGCACTAGCTGGGATTGCCCGGATTTTCTCCTTACCTTGACATTTTCCACCACGACTTGCGGCCCCCGCTTTGTGGGTGCCGCTCGAGGGACTTGGTTTACGCTGCTTGTTTCTGGGGCGACAGTGGCGACTGGATCACGCACTGGCCGCTGTGCCATAATCAGCTGAGGGGCTGTTGTTGGACGCACAAACTGCTGGGAACGCCCGGCGCACTCGGGACTGCGAGGACCAGGGTGCTGAGCAAGACGCTGAACAGCCGCACCTGGTCCTCTTCCCGACTCCTCCCCCAACGCCACTTCCCCTCACCTTAAAACCAGCTTAACGCATACACGCGCAAGCGGGACGTGCGCGGGTCTTAGCACGGGGATAAGACTGGGGAAAGAGCGGGCCGTTTGAGGCCGTTCGAGGATGGTAGAGGCCGGGTCCGGGCCACCCTCTTATTCCATCTTCGACACAACCAGGTGGCCATGGCTGCAAGGGAAACCAGGAGCACCGCTGCCAGGTCTGGAGCACAATTACCTTCTACTTTGGGGACTATGGACAACTTTATTATAAGGGCCAACTCTGTACTGGACAAAGAAATAATCACGCTAGAGAGGAGACTGTCACAGGGATTGGCTGCATCAAAATGCTCTTTTCTTGGGGCTATCGCTAGGGCTTTATCACCTATTCACCAGGGCCTACCGGAGAACACCAGGAATTTGAGTTTAACACCACCACTATTAGGGTTAGTCGACGATGTTCAACCTTCAATTAATATTGATATCACTGATATTCAAGGTGTTTCTCAAAGCCTCCTCCTTGTCCCCTCCAACCAACCCCCACAGGGTCCCGAAACTAGGAATAAGACCCTAGAGGTTAGCAAAGGTAAAGGCGCAACTAAGAAAAGGAAACTGTGCACCCAGGGTTTGGGGGGGGAAAAAATCTAAGATTCTAAAACATGATAACCTTCAACCCCCACGAAATAAGAACAAGGGACGAGGGAGGACCCCCCAGGTATTTAACACCAACCCAAGGCTTGAAGCTACTCCCCTATTGTCAAGCAGTCTCCTTGCAATCTCTAATGCTGATGGGGAAGCGCAACCAGGGGATAGAGTCCTGAGCTCCACCATTGAACGCCTGATAAACTCCCTCGAAAATAGACTAACACGGTTAGAGGCTAGGCTAAGTGGCATTGAGGAGGGTATAAATGCTACTCAGCGAACCCTTAAGGAATCCATCAGGGGGCATGTGAAAGTAGAGGGTAGGTTGACTAGAATGGAAGACTTAACGAAAGATCTGGTAAAGGGTTTAGGGACACTGAAGGTATCGCTAATTAGCAGTGGTATCTGTCCAAAGTGTGTAGCAAGGGGAGGCGCAGCCCCCGCAATACCATCATCTACCCACCAAACGAACCCATTCTACTCAGCCACCACCCAACCTAGTACATCTGTTACCAACAATCTAGCCCCAAGCATTAATACAGCACGGGATATTTCAAACCCTTCCCTTCCACCCCCCCCACCCCTACCACACAGGGGGGACATTACCAATAAAACTTTGGCAACGGCTATCCCTGTCACCCAGACACAGGGTCCTAATCTCCCGGCAAACTTCCCAAAAGGACCCAATTTACACCCCAGGGAGCAACCCATGCAACCTCAAATGAAGACTCCTTATCCCAATTCCGCCAGGAGATCAGCCCATCTACCTCCTGGTGCCGCTCCCTATGTGGTAGTCCTTAGTGGTGTCCCAGAGCTTGCTGAGGGCTCCAATGAGACTCCCACTTCGATCAAAAACAAGACTATAGACTGGCTCAACAAATTTAGGCCCCTACCCCCAGGCATGTATAACGAGGTCATTCTGGCAAGGCGGGTTCCGTGGGTAGGAGAGACAATCAAAAGGGGAACAGGGGATTGTGTTCTGGTCAACTTTAGAGACCCAAGAACAGTTGCTTACATCTGCAATTGGGTTGGGGGTTCACCACACACCTCCATACAGACACTTCCCCTATCGGCCTTCTACCCCAACAAATTAGAGCGGTCTGCGGAGGGAGGCGATGAGGGTTGGTCATGGGCGGGCCAGAGAAAGCTGCACCAGGGAAGAAGAGTCCATCCCCAAGGGGGCCCTTGGGGCATGAATAGATGGAATCAGATAGTCCTAGATCAGAATGGGGTTCCAGTCACTCACTCCAATAGATTCGACTGCCTCGATGCTGTGGATTGACGGTGTAGTCCCAAAGGGGACTGCACCGTCTGTCCAGCACTTGAGGGGGAGAGGAATAATGGGGCAGGTGGGTGCTCACTAAGACAGATCCTCTCGCCACGGGTTATCCTAGATAGTGAATGCTATGACACTGGGGACTGGGCCCCCTCCGGGCTAGTTCAAAGTATTCCCGACGAGATTGTTACAAGTACAGCCAAGGATTTGAGGTCACTAGAAATCCTATCTTGGAACATTGCGGGGTTACCCAATAAGTTAGATTGTAGCGAATGGGCGAACTTCATAAAGAAATACGATATATGCATGTTCCAGGAGACATGGGCCAGAGAGAACTATTGCCATGTTGGGTTTGCAACCTTTAACGTTTTAGCCATATGGGGAGGGAAGGGACGTCCGTCCGGTGGTCTGTCAATATGGATTGGTTCCCATCTTGGCTGTAAGGCCGAGATTGTAGAAACCAATTCATTGGACATTATGTGTGTGGCCTTACGTTGGCCCACCGGGATGGTTCTAACACTGGTAAACGTATATTCCAGACCGGTTGGAGTAGCGGGCACCTCAGGGACAATGGAGGATCTGGTGACATTCCTTGATTCTGTCTCTAGTTCAGCAACACTCCTTGTCGGAGGTGACTTTAACACCCAGTATGAACCATTCCCGGCTGACCTAGATGGGGTTAGTAGTGAGGAGGATGATCTCTGGGATATTCCAATTATTGCGGGTCCCCCAGTTAGGTATTGCTCACCACTTCTATCCCAAATAATAACTATGGCCCTTGCAAACTCACTCAGAGCTTGCAATGGCAGGTTTAAAGGGGACATACCCCCGCAACCAACCTTCAACAGACTAGGCCAGGAATCCCGGATAGATTATATATTAATCAAACTACAGGACTGGAAATTAGTCAAAGATTTTAAAATAGTCCCCAGGCTGGACAGTGATCACAATCGCCTGTCCCTCTCCCTGGCTGCTGACGGATTTCTTAATGCTGCTGCGGCAGAAAACAGAGTACTCGTCCCAAGTCTAACTATATCCAGTAATAGGCGAAGAATAAGGTGGGATAAACTCTTGGAAAAACCAAACCGCATCAGGACAATTTATGAGCTAGTGGCATCAGCCCTTGAAAAGGTGGGAAGACTTCTCCCACTATTGCCCTCGCCCGATGGGTGCCTCTCTCTTGGGGACATTCATCTGACCCTGTGCAATAACCTTGCCGAGGTATTGAACCCGGTGGTTCGGGGAAGGAAAGTGAGGAGAGAAAGAGCCTCCTGGTTCAATGCCAGTTGCAGGAGAGCCAAGGCAGACCTTCTCCAGACATTCAAAAATAAGGAGGACCCTCAGGTTATTAGGGAAAAACGGGCTGCTTACAAGCTCCTTCTTGAAAACGCTAAAATAGATTGGGACTGGGAGAACTGGTCAGAAATGACATCTGCACTTAAAGTCAGAGACCCTAGGAAATTCTGGCAAATAGTCAAACATGGCTCTGCTGAGCCTGTTATGGCTATAGAGGCAAATATTGCGCCTGAAGTGTGGGAGGAACATTTTTCATCCCTCTATAGTGCAGTTGGACTGGATCACCTAGGAACCGAGGTCGGAGAGATAGCGTCCCCAACTATTGGTAATTCTTCCGCGATGGACGATTTTAGTTTGGAGGAATTGGAAATGGCAATTACTCGCCTTTCCTCGGGAAAAGCGCCAGGACTGGACAAGCTCCCAGGCGACCTCCTAAAACACGAGGTTAGAATCTGGGCCCCCTACCTCCTGGTACTGTTCAATGCTATCGTCCACGGTATGGCGGTTCCCCCCACTTGGCTGGGGGCGGAGATCGTCCCTATATTCAAAAGGGGTTCACCTCTACTCCCGACCAACTACAGACCGATCAGTCTGATAGACGTCCCCCAGAAGCTTTTCGCGAGGCTTTTATTGGATCGTCTCTTGGACTGGATCGAAGACAGGGATATCTTGAGCCCCCTCCAGGCCGGGTTTCGGCAAAAGATCTCTACCATAGACCAGGTCTTCAGGCTGTCCCTCATATACTGGAAAACAATACAATTGGAGGGTGGCAGTCTCTATACTGTATTTGTGGACCTAAGGGCGGCCTTTGACCTGGTCCCACGTGGTAAGCTGTGGGAAGTGCTGGCTAGAGTCGGGGTGCCAGGTGAACTTTTGATGATGATCATTCGCCTTCATACCAACACCTATGCTCAAGTGAGGTGTGGCAAGCAAGGCGCCCTATCTAATAAGTTTCCCGTTGACATAGGGGTAAGACAGGTGTGTGTACTTGCACCAACCCTGTTCTGCCTCTTTGTCAACGGGGTCATCGATTACCTCAACGAGGTCCCCAATTCTGACGTCCCAAAGTTGGCAGGAAGGAGGGTTCCGGCAATCATGTTTGCGGACGATACCCTCCTCCTCTCCAAGTCGCCGATGGGAATTCAGCGTGTGCTTGATGGTTTTGGGGACTTCTGTAGAGAACATGGATTGGAGATTAACACTCTAAAGACCAAATTTATGGCCTTCAATCCGCCACCTAGGTTCCACCGCATTCCCCGTATAGGGAATAATACGCTAGAACGAGTTAACACCTTTGAATATCTTGGTGTAACCCTCAACGAGAAAATGGGGTGGGGTCCGCACCAGGAGAAAGCAAGGCTAAAATTAGTGCAACACGTGGGTGGGATACTAAGGCTGGCGGGGAAGAACAGGTCAACTCTCAAACCCATAGGTCCTCCGCTCCACATCTATAGGGTGCAAGCTAGAGGAGCCGTTACTTATGGTAGCGAACTATGGGGCCACAAAGTCTCGCCAAATTTGACAAAAGAGGAGAATAGGTTTCTTAGGTGTTTAGTAGCCCTCCCTCCAAGCACACCTTTAGTGCCACTAAGACTCGACCTAGGCATTAGACCCCTGGAAGAAGAATTGGCGCTTCGCCCTCTGATCTACTGGCGTAGATTATGAGCGGTGCCCGAATTGATTCACTATAGGCAGGGCTTGCAGGAAGTCCTTAGCCTTCCGAACTCGGGGAATATTGCCTGGTTCAAATTTGTAAAGAGCAGTCTGGTGGGCTTAGGTCTTGACACCCTTTGGAATGATCCCCTAGACGCTTGCCCCAGGTTCCCAAAAAAGGCACTTACTAAGTTGTATTACAACTCCAAGGCTCCCACACTGTATTCCCCCACAATCTTAGGAAATCTTACGGAGCAATTTCTTTGTACTAAAAATGCCTATTGTCTGGAACCAACCCTGGACAATATTTATCCAGTACTAATTAGGAAGCTTTTTCTACAATGGAGGCACGGGTCCTTGCCAATCTGTGCATTCACTAGTCATTGGTCTGAGTCCGCACCCAGCACTTGCCCGGCATGCAGAGTAAGTGACGAAACCGAACTGCACATTATATTTTTTTGCCCGGGCTATAGTGAGGCGCGCAGAAAATGGATCATCCCCATTTGTAGGAATTTGGGTTTTATTAGGTGTCATGAAGCCTTCAGAATTCTCAAGAGCGAAATGGCTGCTCATATTGTGTTTGCTGTGGCCAAATTTCTGGGGGCTTTCTGGCATACGAGAAGACGGTACCTGAAAATGCTTACCTGACTCAACTTGTACTGGGTTAAATTGTATATGATTGCTGTAACTAGCGGACATATAGATGTCCTGGTGTTTTTAATCTTGTAAGTATTTTAACCATTTTTTAATCATCTAATGTATGTTTTTAAACGTTTTTTATATTACTAAACTTATGTATCTTTTATGGAGATTTTTCTCCGAAATAAAGTTCATTTGACTTGACTTGACTTGAAAAAAAAATTACAGTGCCTCCAAGGGATAGAAATAAAAACAGTGAAGGAAAACTTAAATTAATATCTCCCCTGCATGGTCTACGTGGTTCTGCACTATATTTGACACGATTCATTGTCTCTGAGGCAGTTTTCAGGACCAGCATTCAAAGTCAACCTGTGATGTAAAAAGACAAAATGAAATACATATATATATATTCTACAACAGGCAAACTCTTGGCTTGGATATATAT
The DNA here is from genome assembly GCF_964204655.1 of Triturus cristatus. NCBI lineage: Eukaryota > Metazoa > Chordata > Amphibia > Caudata > Salamandridae > Triturus > Triturus cristatus. The sequence continues at coordinate 356,291,344 of NC_140589.1, read as the reverse complement.
AGCGTCGTTTGACGCTGTAGCAGGGCTGCAATCCGTGCAGCGGGACTTCTCCTGCGGCTCAGGCGGGGCCCTGCTACAGCGTCAAACGACGAGGCGGCGTATGGGCAAAGATGCCGGTGAAGGAGTAAACTAATGAGTGAGAGCGGCTTGAGTGTCTTTTTGCAACCCACTTGGAGAACATTTTTAATTTTCACTGACTGTGGTGATGGCCTGCAACCCACTGGGGGAATAGGAAGGTACTACAAGCTCCATGATGCCACGCGAGTGGACACGCCCACTGAGGCCGGAACTCTGATTTAATTAGTATATATATATATAATATGAAAATGATAGAATGGTGGCAAGCCACCTCATGTAGGAAGTGGCCAACAATATCTTGTTTCTGAAATCCACTGTTGTTCTACTTTGTAAAAAGAAAAAGTAGGACATAATTTTATCACACACATAGATCGGCGTAAAGTCCAGTTTCTTTCACCAACACCAGTTTAAATACCAGTAATGCTGGTGAATAAATTAGAGGAATCAGCCTTACGTATCTAAATGGGATGTAAGGTACTACTCAAGACTAAATCAGGCCACCCAGATCGCACAGCTATATATCACAATAAAAAAAAACCACAGAAAGGATCAAGTAAGTGTAAAATGATTCATCAAAAATCACAGATAGATAATTCAACATGCCCTCGAGATATTCAGCGCGATAGTGTCCAAAGAGTACTATTCATCGCTTTACCTTACACATAACCTTCAGCCATAAAACAAATCTCGTAAGAATATTTCAAAACGTATCCAGTCAAATGTGAGCTAAACATGTGAAGTTACTGGGAAAAGCAAAAGATATCACAAACATGGTTTCAGAAAGCACCACCTACTCTGAAACGAAGGTCAGGCAAGTCCATGCATCGGGAGAAGCAAAAGCTCTGTTTAGTTGGAAATGAATGTCAGGCGCTGGTATTCATGGTAAATGTAGTGCAAGGTAAAGCGAAGTATAGTACTCTGTGTACACGATTGTGCTGTATATCTCGAGAACATGTTGAGTGATCTATCTATGTTAATAACCATAAGAGCAAATTTACTGAGCGCAAGTGACCGCTCATGCTCACTAATCATGGGGCATATCAGCAAGGCGAGGCGATAGAATTATCGCCGCATTTGCGGCCGTTTCGGCCAAAAAGCGGCGATAATTTTATCACCTAATTAGCAAGCTCACGCTAACGCTGAAAACGTGCGTTAGCGCAGGAATTCCTAACGCCCAGCTTTGCATCTCCAATGAGATGCAAAGTGTGCGTTCCTTGCTCTGACATGACAGGAGAAATGTCGCTAAGCGACATTTCTCCTATCATCAAGCCCCATGCTATGAAGCATAGCGGCAAGAAAAGTAGCGATAACCCCTGTTAACACTACTTTCCTTGCGCCTCCTTCAGGACTGACTTAGCCATGATATCCTATGGAAGGTGGATATCATGGCTAAGTTTGTGAGTCCCTATCAACAAGCTAACGCCACATTGCGTGAGATTATCGCTGGGTTTCCAGCGATAATCTCACGTTAGGCAGTTAGCGCTGGGATTTTGATCGCTTTCGAGATAAGCGTTGCTAATAACACGCTATCTCAGCGATAAAAATCCACACTAGCCGGCGATAATTATCCAAGCGCTAAGTGCGCTTAGCGATAATTATTGCCGGTTTTTGCTGATATGGCCCCATGTTCTGTTGCATTTTGTGCTATTTCTTCTGCTGGAGTGAATCTTTATCCTCAAGAGGCCCAGGTCCTGGAACTTTGGCGACCATCATGTTGTAACTTGAGACAGCAATGTGATTAAGCATTTACCAAAGACATTAATGCTTTCCCTTACGATCATGTTTTCTCCGTTATGTTGACCGAAGTTTGGACTCCATTTTGTGTTGTCATGCTGCCACGTGTTCGCCACGAGGAGAGTCCGACCTCTGTGTTAGTTGCTCTTGTAATCTGCCCAGTAACAGTCTATAAATAGCCCTTCTGTCCATCTGGCGCATGCCCAGACTTGACCACATCTGTTACTAGTTAGCCTTGCTTGACCATGTGTTCGCGGGCTCAAGGAGTGTGTTGGCTCCGCCCATGTATTGATTCAGTATCGAGAATGACCATAAATGGTAATGTTCTTCGGCCTCATGTTGTATCCACCCACTTATGAGCCCCTCTAATGTGTATAAAAGGGGACCATGTACGCAAGTTCTTTGTGCTACTCTATGCAATACTGAAGAGTGTTGTGTGGATTGTAGGACCACCCTTAAGGGTTAATAAATGCTGTTTTTGTACTTTGCAGTTTCCGTGCCAACTTCCTTATAGATTCCGTTACAGAAGAGCGAACCCTTGTGTCTTGCGGGCCTAGCTGAGGCCTGAATTCATCAATTGGCGCCCGTCACGTGGGGCTCATCGGCGACTCGGATGCTCGAAGGACTGGTCGCGACGAAGGTGAGGAGTTTGGCCGGGGACGTGATCACTGCCAGCGGCGTCTTAGCCCTGGCATCCCGAGGTTTTTCTTCCTTCCCTTCCGAGCTGACCGTCTGGGTGGCGCCGGTCATCGACTGAGACCTCTTCTGTCGGTCCTGCCGTGAGAGCCGTTTGGGCGATTGTGGAGCTTGGCAGTTGGAATCTGGACTCTTGATTGGTAAGAACCGTTGTACGGTACTTGCTCCGAGTTTTGAAGCCTGATCTGGCTATTTGAGTTTGATTTGTGATGACTAGTCATATTTTGGGTTTGTCTTTGTGAAAATATATGCGTTGCAACACATATAGGCAGGTAATGTGGAGAGATTTCTCCAGAACTGTGTAAACTTTGAACGGCGCAACGATTAAGTGCCATTTTTATAATATTGCATATTTTGCATTATTTCTGAGCATGCCTGCTTTCAGCGCACTTCGTAAGTGGTGCTGCTGTTTTGGAAACCGGTTGAACCTCGAGGAATCTGCTCCAGCTCCCCCAGAGGGGACTCCTAATAGGGATATGTATGTGAAGCATGGTCTTTCTTCCATAATGTACAGCACAGTATGGAGGAAATACACAAAGAAGGATCCTGAGTTGCGATGGCCTTTGTATGGATCGTTTGATATACGTAAGATTGAGTATGTGGAACAGTGTATGTGTAAGCGACGTGCTCGTCAGGATATGTTTGAGTGTGTGCGATTATGGGTGAAGGAAGTGCGTGAGCGAGAGAAGCGTGAGAAAGCGCTGTTTGATAAAGAACAGCGGAAGAATGATCATGTGCGAGCACAGGAAGCGAAGCGTCGGGAGGACAGAGAGCAGACGGACAGACAAGAGAAAGAGCGTAGGCTACAAGTTTCGGGTCAATATGTTGTTCGGCAGCCACTTTATCCTGTCCTTAATAATGCTGATGATGATTTTTATTTGCTAGATCGCTCTCCGCCCCCTTATGTTGGCGCATCCGCTCCGCGGCCGCAAGATTCTGACCCGGCTTCGGGTAAGGTAGACACACGGTCCATGCTGTCGGCCGAGCAGATGGCTGAGCTTCGGCAAATTTCCTTCCGTGCACTTAAGGGCAAGGTATCCATGGAGGAATTATTCCAAACTTGGGGGTCGTGGCAGGAGAGAGATAAAGTGTATTTTCTGGGTCATTTCGCGGATGAAGTGATTGATGCTTTCCGGAAACGTTCCGGTGTCTTTGAGCCTGACGAAGTGTCTTCGGATGCCAAATCATTGCGTAACGGTGTTTTTTCTCCCCCTAAGGCTCCTGATGCGGCTCGGCGGCTGTTCGCCTTGCGGGACGAGGTGCTGGCCCTCAGAGAAAAAGCGCGCCAACAAACAGAGGAGGAGAAGCAGTCGGATTCGTTTGCAGCAGGGGGCCACCCATCCACCTCCCTGTCAGATAAGGATGACGTAGTGCATGTTAAACCAATGCGAGAGGCGGCGCCTTTGTATGTTCCTCCTAAAGGAGCGGGGACTAGCTCGGACATTAACTCCGCCGATGCTAAGGGATATTTCGTGTATAATTGGGTTTATACTCCGTGGCATAGGGCTGATGTTATGGCATTAAAGAATGCATTGCCTGACCCCCGCAAGAATCCAGCGGCCTTCTACGAAGAAGTCGAGGGGGCCCTGAATTCTTGCATCATGACCTTAGCGGATATAGACCTGTTCTTTGGCCTTATCCTACCGCCGGATACGTGGCGATCTGTCCGAAGGGTAGATGATACAGTTGCCTTCAAAGCCCGGTGGTCTGAGCTTGAGGATGAGGACAGGGAGAGGAAGCCCGCACAGAAACCACCCCAGAATATTTTGGACCTCCCTGCTGCTATTGTGGCTAAGTTGAAAACAATTATCCCCCCTAAAAAGATTGACTGGAATATGTTAACTGCATGTAAACAGACAGCTGACGAGTCAGTTGCAGATTTTTTCACGCGCTTCGAAGAAACGTTTCATGACTTTAGTGGCCAGTCGCTTATTGACGAAACGGGCCGCCACCTTTTCGCGGACAAATATGTGGCCAATCTGCTACCGGCGGTTGCGGCCCGTCTAAAAGCGAGCGAGAGTTCTTGGTCCTCCGCTACACCGACGGCCCTCCTGACTATCGCTCAGTATTATGAGCGTCAGGAGCACGAAGCGAAGGGCCAGGAGGAGAAGAAGTCAAAGGATTTAAAAACGAAGGTGATGTTGGCGCAAGTATATGGCCCGCCCCGACGGGGTAATAATAGAGGAAGGGGAGGATCTTATGGTCCCCCCTCGGGCCGATCTGATTTGAATAGGAACCAGTGTGCGTATTGTAAGCAATCGGGCCATTGGGCCAGGGATTGCCCAGTGTTGCGTGCTTCGCGTCAGGGGCATACTTCGGGTGGCCCGAGAGGTAGAGGGGGTTTCTCGAGTTCTAGAGGGAATTCTAACGATAATGTCCGTTTTGACACTGCTGGGCAGCACCGAGATAGATCAAATGTTTTCGATCGCCAGCATCAGTATCACGTGTCGGAGATGGACCGATCGGGATATCGTGATTCTCAGCATGCATAGGAATGCGTTGGATGGGGGTACGAATCAGTTGAGGTGCCGGTCGATCAGACGGGTCCTTATGTATCGGCTGAGGTTTTAGGCTCTACTGATCAGTTCCTAGTGGACACAGGAGCGACACGTAGTGCATTGTCTAGGCTCCCCCATCCGGCTCAATGGTTACATCGGTAGGGTTTGACGGTACACTCTCCCGAAGCCCTCTTTCACAGCCCCTTACATTTACGGTTGATTCTTTTTCTGCGCCCTGTCCGTTTCTGCTTGCTCCGTACACACCGGATAACATTATGGGCCTTGATATGTTAAAGCATTTTAGGGCTACGATCCGCTGCTCCCCTGAGGGTGTGAGGGTGATCTTAAATGACAACTACCCCCGGTCTGAGCGGATGTGTGCGATATCAGAGGATGCGTTGCTAGCTACCCTCCCTCGCGCTTTATGGGCGACTTCGGACACAGATGTGGGACAAATGGTGATTCCTCCGGTCCACATTAGTGTCCAGGAGGGGGCGGTGTTACCACGCCTCCCGCAGTATCGTATTTCCCAGGAGGGCGAGGAGGCTCTCATACAGATTGTGCAAGATTTGATCGCAGTGGGAGTAGTGGAAGAAGTTCCCTATAATATCTGTAACAGCCCGATTCTCCCCATTCTGAAAAAGGACACGGATGCTAAGGTCTATCGGTTTATAATTGATTTGAGAGAGGTAAACAAGATCGTGATACCTCAGTACCCAGTGGTTTCCGATATCACGACGTTGCTTACCTTGGTCCCACCTACGGCGACCATGTTCTCAGTGATTGATTTGAAAAATGCCTTCTTTTCCATTCCCATTCACCCCGATAGTCGATATCTTTTTGGGTTCACTTTAAATAATAGATCTTATCGTTTTTGTAGGATCCCCCAGGGCTACACAGAAAGCCCTAGCATTTACAGTCAGGCTTTGAAACGACAATTGGATTCTTTTGTTCTGCTCGAGGGGGTCGCCCTCATTCAATATGTCGATGACATCTTGCTGGCGGCTGACACCCTGGAGTTGTGTGAGAAAAGCACGTTATCCTTACTTTCCTTTTTAGCATCCCACAATCATAAAGTATCTCGGAAGAAATTGCAATTCTGTAGACCAAAGGTGACGTATTTGGGTCACCTTTTGTCTAAGGAGGGGCGTGCACTCACACCGGATCGTATACAAGTAATTTTGGACACACCGAGACCATCCACACAGAAGGATGTGCGTGCATTTTTGGGCCTTGTTTCTTTTTGTAGACAGTGGATATTGGGGTTTTCACACATAGCTAAGCCATTGCTAGCTCTCTTGACAAAAGACACGCCTATCCCAATCCATTGGTCAGATGAGTGTGATACTGCTTTTCAGCAACTGCGACAGGCCCTTTGTTCAGCACCAGTGTTAGGGACCCCTGATTATGCAAAACCCTTTTCGCTGTATGTGCATGAGAAAGATGGATGTGCATTGTCAGTTTTAGTGCAGATGCACGGCGACAAGCAGCGCCCTTGTGCATATTTTTCGGCCGTACTTGATCCTGTCGCCCGAGCATTACCAGGGTGTTTTCGCTCGGTTGCGGCGACAGCTGTGTCAATACGCCAAAGTGAAGGAATTGTGTTATCCCATAAGCTGTTGGTGTTAGTTCCCCATGCTGTTGATGCCCTGCTTAATCAAACAAAGACGCAGCATTTGACCAGTGCCCGTTTAACGGGATATGAGTTGACGCTCTTGGCTCCTCATATTACGTTGAAAAGGTGCGTAACGTTAAACCCGGCCACATTATTGCCATACCCCGAGACCCAGCCTGAGGCGCGGAAAGCGCATGATTGTATTCTTGTGACTGAGGAACAAACAAAGAGTCGTATTGATCTCCAGGATACGCCCTTTCCAGATGTAGATGGAGAACTGTGGGTAGACGGATCATGCCTGAAGCTACCAGATGGTACGACTTCAGCGGCGTATGCAATAACCACGTTGCAAACGATAGTGGAGACAGCACGCATACCACAGAAGTCAGCTCAAGCAGCGGAACTGATAGCATTAACACGAGCATGTGAGCTCAGTACAGGATTGTGTGTGAATGTTTACACAGATAGCCGCTATGCCTTCGGAGTAGCGCACGACTTCGGCCTACTCTGGAAGGAGAGAGGGTCTTTAACGTCACATGGAGTACAGATAATGCATGGAGAGTTAGTTCATAATCTTTTAACTGCATTGACGTACCCAAAGAAAATTGCCATTGTTAAGTGTAGCGCCCATAGGAAAGTGGTTGATAAAGTTGGAGAAGGGAATGCGTTAGCGGATCGAGTAGCACGGGAGACTGCGATGCAGCCCGGTACTACTGCCATGTATGTAGTGAAGTCACAGGTGGAGAGATGGCATGATGCGAAGGAGGAAGTGCGAGAAATGCAGAGGACCGCTTCTGACAAAGAGCGGGAACAATGGGCTAGCGAGGGAGAACTGAATGACGAGGGTTGCTGGAGAAATAAGCAGATGGATAGATGGAAATTACCCACGGCCTTTGTACAACCTATGGTTCAGATGGCACATGGGCTAGCACATGTTGGAGCTTCCGCAATTGTGAAATTGCTTACCCAAGTCTGGGAGCATCCAGAGATTGCTAGCATGGCAAAGAGGGTGGTGCAGACCTGTATGATCTGCCTGAGGTATAACCCAGGAAAGGGTACTCGAACTCCAGCAGGAGGATTTGCGACACCCACTGCACCCTTCGAGGTTCTGCAGATGGATTACATCCAGCTTGAGCGCTGTAACAATTTGAAGTATGTCCTAGTAGTGGTTTGCGCCTTCAGTAAATGGGTTGAGGCGTACCCTACGAAAGACAATACTGCAATGACTACAGCGAAGCTGCTGCTGAAAGAGTTTTTCCCTCGATACGGCGTCTGTAGACTTCTGTGGAGTGATAATGGGCCTCACTTTGTAGCGGATGTTATAAAGTATGTCTTGAAGGGCCTAGGCATCACTCAGAAGTTCCACGCCGTGTTTCACCCTCAGTCTGCAGGACTAGTCGAGAAGTATAATGGTACACTGAAGCTTAAGATCGCTAAAATTCAAGCTTCGACGTCTTTGACTTGGCCAGACGCCCTGCCACTGGCATTACTGTCAATTAGATCAGTACCGCACTCCCGAACTGGCCTTACGCCATACGAAATCGTATTCGGACGCCCAATGAACATTTGGGGTCCACCAAGGCCTAAGGCTGTGTATGATGTACCTTGTGTAATGATGAGCGATTATCTGGCACAGTTAACGGATAACTTGGTTTCTATTCATCAACAGGTCCGAGAGGCGCTCCCTGATCGGTCTACCGGCGAAGGACATGGTCTCCGGCCTGGGGACCATGTCATGGTGAAAGTCTTCGACAGGACAAACAGCTTGGAACCGAGATGGGTGGGCCCTGAGCAGGTCCTCCTGGCGACGAGGACGGCTGTGCGAGTCTCGAACAGGAAGAATTGGATCCATTCCTTTCACTGTCGAAAGGTACCGCCCGGATTGGTGGAGCCTGCCGTGCTGACCGATCAACGAGAAATCCTGGCAGCGGAGACAGGCCGTGCTGGGGAGCCGAACGACACTGAGGAGCTCTTTCCGGACCACGCGACTCCTGGAGGAAGGCGATATCATCTTCGACCAAGGAAGTGAGTTTCCAGTACCGGGACATGCTGTCAGAACGGCCCTTGGGTTAGTGAAACGGAGAGCCGATGAGGCAAGGGGGGGGGGATCAGCCCTGCATTAGTGTAGTGACACCCGTCTTGGCCCGCTGGTGAAGAAATCAACCGCTGCTCAAGGGGAAGAGTGCTGACAGACCTATTAGTTTCAGGAAGATATCAGGGTATTGTTCTTTTTGACATGGAGAAGAAGAAAATCCTTTGTGCATCGGGGTTCATGCTGACAGTAGCTATTGTTGGGATAGCCACATGGTTTGTGGAGGAGGTAACTCCTGCTCGGAAAACACTTGTGTTGACGACTCCAGTGCCTGCGGAGCACTACTTTTATACATTACCATATCAAGAGTTGAAGCATCGACAGTCCTATTTGAATAACACTTTCATTCAGATGCTGCATCATACCCACGTTGCTACGAACGCTACGAACTGTTGGATATGTGGGATGATGCCAGCCCATCAGAAGAAAGGAGGTACGCCATTCATACCACTTCCTTTCTCTCATAATGGCTCTTGTAGAGCATGGTACACTTTGCTGTTTGCCACTCGGAAACCGACAGTGGGACGATTGCTTTTCAGACTTAATAAAGAATGTCATCAGGATAAAAATGGATATCCGCAAGCGAATGGGACAATTTGGGAATGGGAAGAGTACCGACCAGACAATGAATCCATTCCCTATATCTTCACGAACACCAGAGACACTGTGGGGAAGGACAAATTTGTGATCCAAGTGGCACAAGCTCAAGCGGACCTGTGTGTCCAGAGTGTGGGTTTTATCCCTGTTGGTGTCAGTGATTGTATCACTGTCTTGAACATTGATGGGTTGAATAATAGTACCTTCCTAGCGTCCCATAATACCTACTTTGTGTGTGGAAATAAAGGTTATTACTGTTTGCCTGCGGGGTGGTCTGGGGTATGCTATGTATCATTCCTATTACCTCCTGTATTCCTAGCACCCGCATCTTATCATAAAGATATGAAATTGTTGAATAATGTGACTGTAAATAGGTATAAACGTACTCTATCGATTGATGATGTGGATCAGACTGATACCAGCTTGCAGCAGTATATTGATTTTAACTTAGGACTGTTTTTCTTTGTTGGAGCCGCTTTGAATAGTAGGAAGATCCGAAGATTAACAAGAGTGGTAGAAGCTGTAACAAATCAGACTGCTGCTGCTCTTGGGAATCTTACGGAAGAGTTACAAATCACTAGGATTGTTGCATTGCAGAATCGTATGGTATTAGATGTAATGTTAGCTGATCGAGGTGGAGCTTGTAAAATTATTGGAAGTAGCTGCTGTGTGTTCATCCCTGATCATACGCCATCAGTTTATAACGCCATTAATAAGCTGCATAAAATAGCAGCTGAAATCCACGCAGAAAACGGCACTTGGTCCTTTTCTGGATGGTTTTGGGCATTAGTTACTGCCTGGGGATGGAAGGTCTTAACTGGTCTCTGTATTATTATAGCAGTTCTGTTCCTTTTTTGTATGTGTGTTCAATGTGGACCATTGTTCTGTTCTGTATGCATTTCATTCTGCATCCCAGATAAGAAAGCTATTGCCGATGTTGCTCATCAGAAGCGTCTGGCTAAAGAGGTTGAAGGAATGATGACCATTGACATATATGATGATTATTCTGGTAAACCGGATGTCTTCAGTAAATGCTGAAAGGGTCGTCTGTTGTAACTTGAAACAGCAATGTGATTAAGCATTTACCAAAGACATTAATGCTTTCCCTTACGATCATGTTTTCTCCGTTATGTTGACCGAAGTTTGGACTCCATTTTGTGTTGTCATGCTGCCACGTGTTCGCCACGAGGAGAGTCCGACCTCTGTGTTAGTTGCTCTTGTAATCTGCCCAGTAACAGTCTATAAATAGCCCTTCTGTCCATCTGGCGCATGCCCAGACTTGACCACATCTGTTACTAGTTAGCCTTGCTTGACCATGTGTTCGCGGGCTCAAGGAGTGTGTTGGCTCCGCCCATGTATTGATTCAGTATCGAGAATGACCATAAATGGTAATGTTCTTCGGCCTCATGTTGTATCCACCCACTTATGAGCCCCTCTAATGTGTATAAAAGGGGACCATGTACGCAAGTTCTTTGTGCTACTCTATGCAATACTGAAGAGTGTTGTGTGGATTGTAGGACCACCCTTAAGGGTTAATAAATGCTGTTTTTGTACTTTGCAGTTTCCGTGCCAACTTCCTTATAGATTCCGTTACAGAAGAGCGAACCCTTGTGTCTTGCGGGCCTAGCTGGGGCCTGAATTCATCAATCAGAGTGTACTCCTCCTGCCAGAAAGCAAGCTAAGGGTGAAAATAAAGACATTTGGGGCTCTTTGCAATGGGAAGCAGGCTCCTCGCAGCATCAACGGTCACCGCGTCTCCCGCCAATGCAAAGTTCCAATGTCTGCTCCTCGCACTGACAACAATATTCTTGCAGGTCCCAACAAGGCAAGGCTCCAGATGAGGCTCCTCGCTGTGTGCTTTTTGGTGCTAGTTTATTGGATTTTTGTCATCTTAGTGTCATTTTAGCTATTACATTTTATGTGCTCATCCCCTTCAACTAACCTAATTCAACTAACCCAATTTTGTACATTGGTGTTCTGTGGTGCAATCCAGTACTTGTGTTTCTGCAGTGCCACTCAGTAATTTGTGTAAAATCAAAATCCTGTGTAATAATCTGACATCTTAATCGATTTCTCAAAAAGGCTCCTTTTGTTTTTATATGGCCATTGTTGGACCTGACAGCCTTAGGGGGGTCTTCCCCCAACTTTTTCCCGCCTCCCTCCCTTTTCTGACCTCTTTTTTTCTGGTTTTAAGACTCTGCGCGCTTTACCAACTCCAATCAGTGCTAAAGTGCTTGTGCTCTCTCCCCTAAACATGGTAACATTGGTTTAACCACAATTGGCATATTTAGTTTACTTATAAGTCCCTAGCAACATGCACTATATGTGCCCAGGGCCCATAAATTAAATGCTACTAGTGGGCCTACAGCACTGATTGTGCCACCCACTTTAGTAGGTCTCTAACCATGGCTCAGGCCTCCCAATTCAGAGCCTGTATGAGCAGTTTACACTGCCACTTTGACCTGGCAAGGTACATTTCTGTGACTGGGGTGAGTGTTTGACAATGTTCAACATTCCGTCCATCATCTTTTAGAGTTGCATTTTCCCCCTAAGTGGGAAGGGTATGCCCAGACGTGGGTTCCGTGCTCACTACGCCACTGGAGTCAAGCTATCCTAGCTGATGAGGGCTATAGGCCCGAAACCGGTCCTAGGATGCTTGATTTCTGTCCTTGGAAGACATGGCCTGGCAGTTCGGTCTGGACTGTCCCCATAAGGCACAGGGTCAAGACTGATTTGCATATGGCTATGTCTGAACTGGGGTGGCGTGGTGAGCAAAATAACTATGGATTAAACCCAGATCTGTGATTGGGCGTTAGTGTTTGACAATGTCCAACATTCCGTCCATCATCTTTTTGTGTTGCAAGGTACATTTCTTGCCAGGCTTAAACCTTCCCTTTATATACATGTATGTCACCCATAAATAAGGCCCTGTATGACCCACAGGGCAGGATGCAATGTATTTAAAAGGAAGGACGCGTGCTTTCAAGTTTTACATGTCTTGGTATTGAAAAAGTCCCAATTTAGTTTTTTGCTACCGCAAGGCCTATTTCTCCCATAGGAAAACATTGGGATTATCTTATTATATCTTACACGTGTACTTTCCAATAGTGAAGGGATAGACCAGTGATCCAGTTGAGGTGATACAGGGGATCAAAATAATGTACTGAAAATGTGTATACCCTCCTGCACTGTAAATTCTTTAATAAGGTATCATGGAATACGTCAATTAGTCCATATCTATAATAGGCAATTACGGCTTCTTATTCTTTCAAGAACCATTTAGCTACTCAGCAAACACACAAGTACATATGATGTGGGTCAATGCACCATCCCTTTACACAAAAATAGACAAGGCATGTAAGTAAATGCTTTTCACGTTGTTAAGTATCTTAACTTCAGACACAACCCGCAAAGCATCCTGTGTTATGCGACAGACAAATAATACACATTGTTAACAAACTTACATAGACATCCCATTGAAAAAATATATACACAACATTAGGGGTGGGCCGAATTTGCGAAATTCACTTTCGCAAACTATCGCGAAAATGTTAAAAATCTCCGCAAACACGCGGAAATATCGCACAGACGCAGACGTTTTTTTCCCGCCCGTTCGGGGTATTTTCTGCGTGATCGCGGCTCGCTAACTTACCCATGCGGTTGCTCACAGGCGCGGCAATCTTGTTTTCACTTGTCCCGCTGGCTCGCGTTCGATATGATGTACCCACGTCCTCGCGCTCTCGCTCGCGGTGGAGAATGACGTGTTCGAGATCTTAATCATCTCATACTCTCGCGGTGCATGATCGCGAGAAGAAAGTCATGATCGCTCGACGAATGACGTGATCGCGCGACAAATGAAGTTAAAGCGGGCGCGAACTGTCGCAAGACAGCGCAAATGGCTACCAACAATCCAACATCTTGTGGAGAATGCGACCGGATCGTGAAAACTTGTCGGCGAACGCGGGGATTCAGGTAAGGCGATCGCGCGCATGCGAGAATGTATTTTTTTACAGCGCGAGCAAGAAAAAATTTCCGGCAAGATGCGGATTGCAGAAATTTTGACATTTTCGCGCTCTCTGCGGGACGCAAAAATGTCAAATTATCGCAATTTCCGCGAGCGGAACGGAATTTTCGCCCAGGCCTATACAACATACATCATTACTGTGTGATGAAACATAATAACTTTACATTTATAAGTGTCCAACATATATATTTCACATTTTGGATTCATTGTGAAGAAGTGAAGGTTACATATTTCCGTAGTCTGGCGACACATTCTAGCCCTCAGAATTAAGGTCCAAAAAGTACCAAATGGCCTTAGTGGTTGGAGTTCAAGCTAATGGTCTTAGAGGTATCAATGCACTCTTTGCCTGTGTTTTACTTGTCTCCTTTTGTTAGGAGATGACTATCTCCTGGCCACTTTCATAGTGCACCCTAAGAGTTTCAGAGACAGTATATTATGTTCTGACCTGAACAGATGTTGATCAAAAAGATAGTGGCAATATCATTTTGGGAACAAAGCACTCCAGAGCACTTGGCCCCGATGGCCTGTCGTGTAGTGATCTCCATTGAATCGCAGGTTCCATTACTAGTAGACCTGTTCAGGACAATAATAGTTGGTCCTTGCAACATGCCTACAATGTGGATGGGAGATGTATTTGTGCCCTTGCACGAAAAATGTAAAAATTAAACGTTATTTTGACTACCATGCATCGATTATAATCAATGCTTGCCTTTGCATAATAGTTCTATCAAATAGCCTACACAAATGTATCAAGAGTTGTGGAATTATCCCTAAAATTCAGACGGGAGTCTGTGCTGACATCCCTGTACAATGGAGCAGCAATGTCACTGCTGGTGATGCGTGGATGATATGGGACAAAAGCACCGCAGTACGGGGGCGTGGCTTGGACGCCGAGGGAAGATGGCGGATCTCCGTTAGCTCCGCTCGGACGCGGTGCTTTCTAGCTGTGTGGAAGGCTTCCCAGCGAGCTGCGGGTGCTGTCTCCAGAAGAATTCACCAGCGGAACATGGCGTGATTCAGAATTGTCCTTCGCCGGTTGTTTATATCACTCCTATTCCTCGGAGACGTGGCGGTTTGATTTCCTGAGGTAATGCCCGACGGCGGCCATTTTATATCAAGGCGCCTGTATCCCACTCCTGAGGCACCGCGCACGCATTTCCTGGATCATGCTTTGATGCTTTACTGCTTCATTTTTCTCCGAGAGGGAGTCTGTTCCAAGTTCAACAGTTTCCATTAGCCCCCGGCCATGCTTGTTCTATACCGTTTTTCTCTCAGGAGAAGATCTCATAATTTTGTCTTTTCTTCAGAAGAGCCGTGATTAACCCCTATTTCCTGAGCAACAGGTTGGATGCAATACAGCTTCGTGTATCTTTTTCTTTTTGTTTTTTTGTCCTAAGGTGATGCTGTAACGGCTTTATGAGTATTTTTGCCAAACTTTTCAGCGTATGAGAGAACTCCGTATACTTTTTCCCGCCAAGAAAGCGTCTAGTCGAATTGCCAAGATGTCTAATGACTCCCATCCTCCGAGTAAACCATCTTCTTCTGGCGCAAAGCCTAAAAGGCTGAAGAATGACCCGCCCTCGCCGATTCTTTCTTCGCAAAGCCCAGTTCTAGATAATATACTAGAGGAAGTGCGTGGCCTTCAACCATTTATGGCCGCCACAAACGAAAAATTGCAACAAATAGAGGACCGATGGATTGTCATGGAAGGTAGGGTGACTGAGTTAGAACAGCGTGTCAGTGACGTTCAAGATGTCGCCACAAAAATACCGTTATTGGAACAAGAGATTCACAAACTACAGCTCCATACTGAGGACTTGGAGAATCGTAATCGAAGGAATAACCTCCGTCTTTTTGGCTTGCCAGAGAATATTGAGGGTCCTGATATGTTGCTCTTCCTTCGAAAATTCCTTCATGACCTCCTGGGCCTTCAGTCATCTACACCTTTGAATATACAGAGAGCTCACCGCCTAGGTCGCCTTCAACCGAATTCCACTAAACCTCGTGGCATTATCATGCTTTTTCTGGAGTTCACTGAACTTATGACTGTACTCAAAGCAGCTAAACTTAAGCGTCACCTATCGTGGTCTGGTCACAATATCTTTATCTCACAAGATGTCTCCAATGCGACCAATGCCCGTCGCAAAGAATTCCTTGCACTGCGTCCACAAATGAGGCATTTGAACGTCCAGTATGGCATACTTCACCCCTCCATTTGCAAGATCACCCACGACGGCCAGACAAGATCCTTTGATGACCCGGGAAAACTGAAACTGTTTCTCAATAACATCTCCTCTCGCAATATGGTCACAAATCATTGAGCGTCTCTTCTTTTTTACCGCTTTAGTTTGGTGCTCTTAACAGCTTTTAACAGCTTTTTTCTGGTTACCTTAGATACCTCTTATACATAGTTTTCTATATGCTTTATTGCTTATTGCTTATTGTATGTTTGTTAATCACGTTTCTTCTTCTTTGTTATTGGTTATTCCTGTTCAAACTCTCTTTTCTCCCTCATCTCTTTGCTCCTTTCTTATAACTACCTAGGTTATGTCCTGCTTCCAATTTTATCCTTGTGATTTACACCGCTGTCTTCTCTCCGGTCTCATCACGCTCCAACTTTACTTTTCTATTGCTGTCTTTCAGGTCTGGACTCTTTTCCTTGACCTGTTTTCCTTCTCTACTTTCCTATGCTTTTTACGTCTGCTCACCTCCTTTTCTTCTCCTGCTCTTTTCCGCACTTTCTTTTTTCAGTCTTCTTCCGGTCGGTGTGTCACTCTCTTCCTTTTTCGAGATTTTCCATGTTTTCTCTTCGCTCTTTTCCCTTCATTTTCTCATGATTATGGTGCTTGCGGACCTCCCTTCATTTATTACATTGTCAAAGGTTTGTTGATTCTTCTTAGTAATGTGATTTTTTGTTTTGTTGTTCCCGTTTGTAACCCTTATGCGCATTTTGTCTTCCAGTGTCGTTTTGTCTCTGAAGTATTCCCACACCATGTGTATCACATTCCCTTGAACCTCGCGTATGTGTAATTTTGTTACGTGGAACGTACGTGGTCTTGGAAATCCTGTTAAAAGACAAAAGGTAATTTCTCATTTATCTAAACTCAATTCCCAAATTTCCTTTCTTCAAGAAACTCATTGTAATGATGTTGAGTCGCTGAAATTAAAAAGGCAATGGGTAGGCCAAGTTGTTTTTTCCCCTGCTGTTGACAAGAAGGGGGGGGTTGCCATATTGTTTCACAAATCTTTATCTGTGCAAATTATTTCCTCTCAAAATGATGACGCAGGTCGATGGGTAATGGCCAAGATTGTTGTTTATAATAAAACGCTAATCTTGTTAAACATTTATGGCCCTGTGAAACCGGATCCAAAATTCTGGAATGATATTAAAATTCTCCTTTCCACCGCTGATTGTCCCAATATTATTGTAGCAGGCGACTTCAATCAATGGTTGGATCCCTTCTCGGATCGCTTATCAAAGTATAAATTTCAGCCGGATAAGACCCATAAATCCTTTCAATCGGCCATTGCCTCTCGCCCACTGTATGATGTTTGGAAAACCTGTAACCCTGATTTGTTGGAATATACGTTCTTTTCTAATGTTCACCAAACCCGATCCAGAATAGATTATATCTTGGCTAGCAAATCCCTTCTTCCATGTATCCAAAAATCTGAAATTGGTTCTATCTTTATTTCAGATCATGCCCCTGTCTATGCTGTTTTTGACCTTTCACTCACCTCCACCAAATATAATCGCTGGAAGTTTAACACTCACCTACTTTCTGATACAGCTTATCTTAAAGAAGCCACTTCCTTCATTAATGAATTTTTCACCTTTAACAACCCATTAGACACTTCCACTTCTAATAACTGGGATGCTTTTAAGGCGGCGCTCCGTGCTTTTACTATTTCCTTTGTGTCCCGGAAGAAAAAGGCCAATGTGAAAAAGTATAAGGACCAATTACAACAGTTGAAAAAATTAGAGCACGACTACTTTTCCTCCAAAAATACTGACTCACTTAGGAATTTAATTACAGCCAAAACCAACCTTAACAAAATTGCTACTGTTGATGCCTGCAATGTTTTACTTAGAATTAAGTCTAAATTTCACGGAGGGCAAAATAAAGCAGGTAAAATGCTAGCGAACTATTTAAAAATTCGCTCTGAACGTAAGACCATTGGTCCTATCATGGATGAATCCACCAATAATCTGGTGTCCTCTGATGAAGAAATTGCAGCGGTCTTTCATGACTATTATCGATCTCTTTATTCAGACGATACATTCCCCTCCTCTCATAATCTTGATAAGTTTTTTTCTGGACTCCCTACTCCCCCATCTCTGAGTGCTGAGTTTTCCGCTTTAGAGGCGGATATTACCCTTCAAGAGATTCTTACTGCCCTACAAGCTTTAAAGAAATCAAAAGCCCCCGGCCCGGACGGATTACCGGTGGAGTTTTATTGCACTTTCAAATCTTTGTTTGCCCCTAAATTATTGCAGCTGTTTAATTCCTTCATTACTGATGCGAAAGCATCTGGCTCCTTTATGGATGCCTTGATCGTCATCATCCCTAAGCCTGATAAGGACCACTCTTTTTGTAAAAATTTTCGCCCAATCTCCCTAATCAATTACGACTGCAAGATCTTCGCTAAGATTATTGCTTCTCGACTTGATTCTGTCATTCCCCTTCTGATCAAGACGGACCAGGTGGGCTTTGTCAAAGGTAGATTGGCTTCCGATAATGCTAGAATGTTCATGAATATCCTGTCCCATGGTAAAAATTATAAAGATCCCCTGGCTGCTTTGTCTCTGGATGCGGAAAAAGCATTTGATCGTATAAATTGGCAGTTTATGTTTCATACATTACAATGGTTTGGTTTTGGCCCTAATTTTATTTCTTTTATCAAATTGTTATACTCATGTCCGAGGGCTAGTATTTTTGTTAATAACCAATTCTCTCAATTTTTTCCCCTATCTAGAGGCACCAGGCAAGGTTGTCCTCTCTCCCCATTACTTTTTATCCTGTGTTTGGAACCCTTCCTTGAGCGTATTCGAACCAATCCCAAAATTAAAGGTTTTGCCTCTGCTTCTGTTGAAACTAAAATATCTGCCTACGCGGACGATATATTGGTATACATGTCCAATCCCAGTGAATCCCTTCCCCCCTTTTTAGAAGAAGTCCGCCTTTACTCTTCCATTTCTGGGTACAAAGTCAACCTATCCAAAACGGAGGTTCTCCCTTTAAATTCGATATGTTATCAATTTATGTTTGCTGATACTGCCTTTGCATGGTGTCCTTCCAAAATTAAATACCTTGGCATTTGGTTTGCCTCCAATATTGCGGACACTATTAAATTCACTTTTAACGCACTAATGAATAAATTGAAATCCCTTCTCCTCGTGTGGTCCCTCTTATTTTTATCATGGTGGGGTAGACTTGACACTATTAAGATGATGGTCTCTCCCCATATCCTTTACACGGTTTCTATGCTCCCTGTCAAAATCCCTAACAGGTTTTTTTCCCAATTAAACTCTTTATGTCTTAAATTTTTGTGGAACAATAAACGCTCCCGCATTGCCTTAAACAAACTTATTCGCCCCAAGGAAGAGGGGGGAGTGCGCTTCCCTAATTTTAAAATATACCACTCGGCTTTTTTGATTAAACAATCTTTCTCATTGGCCTTCGACTTTGGGGATACGCCTATACCTCGTTGGATTATCTTTGAGCGGTCGCTCCTAAAAGAGTTTCAGTTTCAGCATGTCACATTTATGTCTAACTGCACCTTTTTGTCCAAAAGCCCTGTATTAAAATATTCCCGTGAATTGCTGTGCAATACATTTCTTAAGGACCTATCTCCCATCCAATGTTTTTTAATTTCTACCCTATGGTATAACAAATTTCTCAAATACAAAGGTAGATCTTTCTATTACAAATACTGGAAGGAAAAGGAGATCTTTTTTGTCCATCAGTTTTTGAATGGGTTTTCTATCATCCCCTTCCAAGAATTACAAACACGATATCAGCTACCTGACTCCTTTCACAAGGAATATATTATTATCTCTAATGCTATACAAACCCAATTAGCTACCTACTCTCTCCCATCAACTTCACCTTCTTTAACACCCTCTTCACCATTGTATCCTCTATTTCCGGCGCATAAACTTAAAGCTGCCACTGTTTACAAGTTATTGTTATCTAATGCCAATGTTCGTTCTAAAACCACCATTGAAAGTGCATGGGAAATGGACCTATCCACCTCTCTGCCTATTGAATGTTGGGACAAATTATGGTCGAAATTATTTAAAGTTTCGGCTGCAGCCAGGATAACCCAATCTCTGTTTTTTCTGTATCATAGAGCCATTATTACTCCTGTTACTATTTGTAAGTTTTCCCCCACATCCTCTCCCCTTTGCTGGTCCTGCTCTATCGAAACTGGTACATTAATCCATCAGTTATATGAATGTGCATCTGTTCTATCTTTTTGGAATTCAATTTGGAATGTTTGCATGTCAGTTTTCAACTTTAATGTAACCTTATCTTTTGTAAATATCTTTTTAGGTTCTTTAGCTCCTGATATGGAAACTGTTTTACCTAGTACTAGGTTATTTGATCTTTTTATTGCATTAGCTTTTAAAGTGATCCTGTCTGCATGGAAAGATAATTCTAAACTGTCGTCAATTACTTGGTGGAATTTTATTTGTGACGAACATAGGATTGCTTCCGTTTCCTCCTCTTCTGTCTCCCAAAAAATCAAAGCTGATCTTCTCTGGCTCCCTTTTACTACTTATCTCTCCTCGCACCCTCCCATGTGATAACTCATTTTCTTTTTATTCTCTTCTCTCTTTGGCTTTCTCTCTTATCTTTCCCTCTCACCTCTTTGGTCTTTCCTCTTTTCTTCCCTCCTCCCCCTCCTATCCCATCCACCAGTGCCTTATTCCTCAATTTATCCTATTATTGATTCTTTTTTCTTTTTGTCGACCTAGTCATTGTAAACCAACTTCGTTTATATAATATCTCTTTATGGCGCTATATTGTAATAATTGTTTTATTGTATCACTTGCTTTTTCTTTTTCTTTTACTCTGAAAATTCAATAAAAACTTCTTAAACAAAAAAAAAAAAAAGCACCGCAGTACGGTGCATTTGTTGATTTTTCCTGAACTTTCGACACCATACATAGTTGCCTATCATTGGAGGATCTGGTGCAAGACAAGATTTAATTGGAGTCCACAAAGTTGATTATCATAATAATCAGTGAAATAGTCAGGGAGTGGGTAGCAAGTTGTGGAATTATCCGTAAACATCAGACGGGATTATGTGCTGGGATCCCGAAAATGCTCAATGCAGCAGGACTGTCACTGCTAGTGGGGCATGCAATATATAAGGCAAAAGGACTTCGGTACTGTTATCAATGAACACACCACTCACAGGCTTACTTGAAGTTAAAGGATGTTCATTATACAAAAATAGGAAAGCGTGATATTGCAAAAGGAGCAATAAAAAGTTCCTCCCTACCTCGGTGGGTGGATATTGCTGATTCTTCCCCCTCCAATACTCTGAGATTTTATAGTCATTTACAAAGCAGAAGACGTGATAGAAACCGAGACAATGAGGTCTTTGCAAGTGCACAGCCTTCTCCTGACAAGGACTCAAAAGTCCTGCAGAATAGATACAGGAATAATTTTAAAGAACTGGACAATGAGCTGGCCACTTGTGAATCCTTGCAATGGGGTTTCAAGCATGAGAGAGAGAGGCTATATACATCAGGAGCCGAAAGGACTACACAGGTTAACATGGACATAAAAGAGGCCATTGGCTATCACATTAAGGTGTGTGTTTTCTCAATCCCTCCATTTTGCACCCCGATATCCAACCCTTAAAGTAGTGGCCTTCATTAGTCCATTGACTTCATGGTTTATGTTATTTTTTTTAAAGCATGTATCTGTTTCGTGTTCAAATTCACTATCAGTGCCATCAACTCCATTTGGAATAGCAAGTGGGAAGACAGAAATGGAGATTTCTTATTAGTGAGGCGATGAATACCTACTGACTTGTATAAGAATATTAGGAAGGACGGGGACAATAAAGGCAGCACTTATTATTTCAATTCTTTTCAAACCCATTTCTCAAAGGTGGCTTTCGGCCAGGGCCGGATACCCAATCCATCCAAACTGAACCATTGTTTATTTTCCCTCAAGTTATCTATTTTCTCGTGGATACTCAGGGATATTAGGACTGTAAAAGCATCTTTCTGTCCCCACAATGGCACACACCCTGGGGAGGGAACTGCAGATACAGCGAACCATTTGCTTCAATGTTGTTGAATGAAATCATTATTCAAAAGCAAGTTGTTAGAGACTGGAGACACTCAATGATTAGAGGGAGGGTGCAATAATGATCTGGCCACCACTATTTCATACTGAGCTTACTTTAGTGAGACATAATGGTTCAGATTGAGTAGAGGGCCAAGGAAAGTATTTATGGCCAATTGACATGGGATTCAGTGTACGTTCTAACTTGACCAATGATTCTCTGGGTGTATAAGTGATGCTTAATCCCTAGACCCTTGTACAGTTACTTAACTACTGAGTGGGAAAAGTGAGAATCCTTGTCACTAAATAGTCAGAAAGATGCCCCCCCCATAAGTATAAAATCCTTAAGCTGTCTTTTTGGCTACTGTGAAAGCATCAGCAAGTGGAAAAGGATACACCCCATACCATACAGAGTACACACATAAAATTACAAGAACATAGGCATCTGACTAATGCCCTTCTGTAGATGGACGAAGAGCCCCCATGAAGGTGGATGTGCTGTGCGGTTGCCATTAATTCCTTTCCCAAAACTTAGACTTAGCAAACGGCATGGAAATAAAAATACTAGTTAGTGGCTGAGGTAAAGAAGTGTGAAAAACAGTGTATATCTGCAGCATGAATCATACTTTCCCTTAGCAACATGGGCATGCCATTGGGGCAAACTTGCAAGTGTGGGAAACCTCTCCAAACCAATTTGATTTGACACCTTTCACCAAAACTAAAAACATGTGTTTCTTCAATAATACGAAAAGATGCATGACCAGACTTTACATTTCTCAGCACTTTGTCCATTCTAAGCTGTCTGACCTGATAGATCGGTTAATTACGGAGCCATCTCAGCTGAGTGTAGGATTCTGCCGGCAAAGCCACAAACTTGGGAAAGAAGAAATCCAATCACGTGACTACTTGAAAAGGACGAATTCCGTATCCCGAATTTACTCAGGATTATCTGGCAGATGGTCTTTGTTGCCTGTTAAGAAGTGTGGAGGGAAGAATACAATTTACCAGTTATACCTTTCTCCTCCCCATTGATCTAAATAACTTGCGACTCCGAATTCAGAGTTTGGTTAATTTATTACAAAGCCAAGAATAAAAGAATATAGACACACCTCAAAATCAAGGTGTAAAGATACATGAAAACTAATACAGAGCCCAATCTATGAATATAGTTCATACGGCACAATAAGAACAGAACAATGAATTCCAAAATCAGAACACAGCTGAGTATAGACACTGCGATCAAATTTTGTTTCATTTGTATTTCCAAATTATAAAATAATCTGTGCCTACTCCACTTCTAAAGGGGCATCCCTTACTAATTTTCCCTAAGGATTTTCAGCATGTGTTGACTTCCTAAGAAGTACACTCACTTCTAATGGGTCAAGTAGCATAAAGCCACAGAGCTCGTTCTAAGATGCTCTCCTTCCTCAGTCAAAAGCAGAAGTCCTGCAAATCTGTCCCCGTGCCTAATACAAAAAGACAAAGTTACACCTCTAACGAGTCACATGGTACATTATTCCATGAACACCTTCTTGAGTAACTTTCCACAAAGTCCAAATAATTTCAGAGCCTTGTCCGTCGACCGGAAGGTGTCCTTTCTCTTTGTACGAGCTCTTCAAAGGCATTCCGTTCCTCCCATGTATCTCCTTAAATCCAAAATAAGGAGGTCAAATTCCTGCACCTGCAG
Source organism: Triturus cristatus (assembly GCF_964204655.1). Lineage (NCBI taxonomy): Eukaryota > Metazoa > Chordata > Amphibia > Caudata > Salamandridae > Triturus > Triturus cristatus. The sequence goes on along the minus strand of NC_140589.1, from coordinate 356,268,014 downwards.
TAGGGGTGAAAAGAAAACTTTCTACACACATACATTTTAATTAGCTCCTGACCTAAAAGCAAACAAGGAGAAATGAAACCTTTAAGAGAAACAAAAGTTAGGCCTGCAATTCTGGCTAACCTAAGAACATCCTTTAATATGCACTCGTTATAAAGGCCTTTATATGAATCTTAAAACAGCGAATACATTTGGTTTACCCACTGATCATTATATTCGTGCACAATTACATGTTTTCCGTGAGATATCCTGTAAAAGCGTCACAATTTCTCTCTACGGATTCTAACATAAGGATATATAAACTTCGTTTTAATATGCACAAAGTTCAACAAACATTGAATATATGTGAGTGCAGTTCGTACATGAATATAATGCACCCCTTACAAATTTCAGAGCGTTGAGTGCTCTATCAGTTCCCCCCTCTGATGACAAGTGTCATCAAACACAACACCTTCCCTACTATGTTGTCCTCGCAGAAAAGGCCGACCTAAACAGAAGTCGTAGCCTGTCTTCCCTGCCTGAACTTTTCCAAATTCTTAAGGTTCTGCCTTTCCCGTCTCCTGAGGGAACTCTCAGCCTGTCTTGCTCTGTGCCACTTAAAAGCTCTAAAGGCACCCAACAATACAATAATACAGATCACAACTTGTATGATAGGTTTTAGAATGTAACCAATAATTCCCTGTCCCAAGCTTCCAAACCAACTTCCAACCTTTCCAAACCGTTGGCCAATTTTATCCCAAATCCCGTCCGTTGCAAAATCATGTATGTCGTGATGTATATCAGTAATGTTACATATATACTTCTTTAAATCCTTGCTGTTGTCCTGTATATAAGTACAGCACTGTTGAACCCTCAATATTTTGCAGACTCTGCCTTCTTTTGCCAATAAAACATCTAACGCAAGACAGTTCTGAAGCACCATGGCCCTTATAGAGACCATCTACCCATCAACAAGCAATAAAGCTTGAGCTGTAATCACTGGCAACTTGTCCACTAGTGTTGACAACCTTCTAATCTTTATATCATTTAGAACCACTCCCAAGCTGGGTATCATTGCACCAAACACATCTCCGACAATTTCTTCTGCACTTGTGCCACGTTTTCCTCTATGTGATCGTTTCCCTTCCAATGACCACAAATCTTCTACATGAAATATTTTAGGAAATACCACAGCCAAATAACATGTTCCATACCAATTTGGAGGCAATCGAACATACGCATTCCTTTCACATGCGAAATACACATTGGGCACTATGGTCAATTTATCCAATAGTGCTTTCTTTAGCGATTCCTCAATCAGGAAAATATGCGCGCATTCACTCTCTCCTACTAATACCGTATCATAATATGTCTGTGGTTGTCTGATACATAGTTTCCCTCTCTACTGTAAAACTAAAGTTATTGGACCAGAACTTCCCTTTGCCTTATGATCTAACTCTTCTTGGATCCATAAAATCACCTCATGCTTAGGGTCAGGCCTGAATAATGTCCGTAAGTGCAAGAGAAGGTCTATGAGTCCTGGTCCTGGATGGTATTGCCAAATTTGTCAGCAATAGGTGGAGGAGATTAGCTCGAGACACTGATCCCTTCCAGTCTCGTTTATGGAACTGATCAAAGTAAATTTGGGCAATGTCTCCTCATTTATTTTGTTCTCCCAGTGGATTTTCTGTTTAATTTTAATGTTGAGTTTGGAAGAAAGACAGTTTGCTCGTGTTCTTCTTATTTTGTAAAATATATTTATTGATTATATCCATATTGTTTGTAGTATTTAAAGTTTTAAAGGTGTAAACAGCCAACACGTGTTTTGCCCCAATTGGTCTATTGGACCAGGGCTTTCTCAAGGCTGCAAGAGATGTAATTTGACAGTATCAGTTTCAGCAGGATTCCTAAAACCAATTTGTGAACTGTGATGTGCATAAGTGCCTAATACTGGGATTTTACAGAGAGAGTGTGTGAGGGAGTGGGGGAAAAATAAAATAAAACCTTTGTTAAGCAAAATGGTTTCTAAAAATCATCCAAAGAGTAATCGATGATGGGTTGCTCATGCAGTTGTTAACGAACAAAATAGTACAAAGAGGATTTAGTGGATATGTATAAGAATTATGTACTGAGGTGCTGGCAAGAGCGAAAGTTTAAAGAATTTTTTTAAATTACAGGTCATGCTTTCAAAAAGGAATACTGAATACAGTGTAACTTCTTTGTGTAAATTATGCTTTTATTAGTATACATGCAAGGTAGAATTTATTCATATGTGATTTCTTCTCATGTGTTGTTTGATTAGATTAGTAAGGTTAATCATCGAACATGAGGTTATAGTTGTACATTGAGTTGTTTAGTGACATGCTTAGTGAAGGAGACAATGATAAGGCATTACACCATGAAGTATTACAAGTATACCTTGACGAATATTCAAAGTGATCATTTACAGTTTCCTTCAAATTGGACATACAATATATTGCATCGGATTTCAAGCCAACGAAAATATAAACTGTAATCTGTTAGGAAGGAGAACACAAGGAAGGAAGGAGCCGTAAGCAAAAGAAAAAAACGGTATATCGTTCCTGCTTTGACAGTAATCACGTTATTAAATATTACAACCACAGATCGAAAAGGAAAAGAGGGAAAACAACTCTACGAAATCCACTCACATAAAGTTACCTACCCCAAGTGAGCTGTTGTTTGCGCTCCACGACAACCACATTAATGATCAGACAATTACAGTACAAAACTATCCCAGGATCTTGGACTTCTCTTAAGTCCGATTTCCAAATATTCCTGATCCCCACGTGTGTGGACTAGTAAACCAATAACCTCACGTTCACTCGACTATCATTCCAACTCCGCAAGACATCACACAATCAATTCACTGCAATCTAATACATACATACTATTCATACTCCTGCTACCGCTGTCTCCACCGCACCATCAGCTTCCGCGGATCTTCGTCAGCGCTCACCGTTCTCTGCTCTCAATCATGGGTTCAAGCTTATTAAGCAAAATATGAAAACAGAAACTGAGACAAAGAGTTCATTGCAGGCGTAAGGCGTCCAAGACCTTGGGAACAGTTACAAGAAATGTAAACTACTAGATGCTTAACTGGCTTCTAGTGAAACCTCGCCTAGTGCTGTCAAGCTTGAGAGAGAGGCTAAGTCAGAAATGGCAAGACCTGCACAGCTACGGTTAACCTGGGCATAAAATATGGTGACATCTATCACCAAAATGGTAAGGCAAATGCATGTGGATTTTTCCACAGCTTTTGACATCATAGATTGGAGTAGCTTGTCCAAGATGGTGATTAATTGGGGTCTACCAAGTTGGTCAGTGTATAGAATCAATGAGATATACGGGAACAGCAGGGCGATAATAAAATTTCATGCAGTGCAAGATATTTTTAAACCAATGGGTTGCTGTTTTGGCTTGAGAAAGGGCTTTGAATATGCCCCAGTTGTGTTCAATGTATAAATAGATCTGGATAAGAATGAGGGTTGTTTGAGATGTCAACCGAAGTTTGGGGGATGAGCACATAGCATATATGCTGTACATCAGTGACATGGTGCTTATGGAAAAGATATTTTAGATCCTGGAGTGAGGTCAGAATGTTTTGTAAGGCGATTCAGATATCAATAGTCTGAAGTTCGAGTTAGAATAGAGCAATCTCCTTTGTTTTTGGTGCAGAACTGTAAGGTATCAGCGGGCTCTGTGAAATTTGAAAATTGGAAAAGTAACTTCCTACAAATACCTAGGATTGAAATATAGCAATAGATTAAGATGGGGCCCGATAATTAAGACCGAGAGGCATTCTGTCAGAGCTGTTCCTATTTATGAGCATGGGGCATATTCAAACTTGATTTACAAGAAGACCTACTTGGCCAAAGTATTGCCAGCCTTGACCTCAGGCACTGGTGGCGCCCCCCCCCCCCCATGACCACCTCCGCAATGGATTACCGCACTACCACCCCTTAACTGTCTCCACAACCACTCTCTCTCGGATTCATTTAATTAGTTTTATAGTCACTCATAAAAGTAAAGGGTGTCAGAGCACTTTACATTGCACACACATTACAGAGACAATCAATCATATATGTGTAAATCAATGTATAGGAAACGTTTCATAAGACAGAGGACTACAAAGGGTAGGATTTATATGACATCCATACTGGTAGGGAGTATAGTTTAGGGGGGGCTTGGGCTAGAGAAGCACAAACTCAGAATTGGAAACATAACACCATGGTTGGGGGGGTTCTCTTTAATAATCAGAAATGATTTCTAGGCAAGTGAACCCTTTGTGAAACATTAGGAAAATGAAATTCTGGGGAAAAATCAATACGCTCTAAACTATACTTGAAGTCTGTATTTCAGTTCTTTGATGACAGTTAGTAGCTCACTGTTTTACATTTAGGAATTTAACTTGTAAACTGCAAGTAACAAAAGGAAGTCTCTGACAAAAGCAGTAACCCACTGACCTATTTATGTTATATTCCCTTTGTGATTTGCATGGTACACATTCTTTGCAGCAGGCATATTACCCTCTGCACTACCTTATGAGGAATCAAAACTTTCAGCAATCAAAACCTGCACTAGACAAAACTACGGTCTCTCTCTGGGAAGAAGATTAATCACCGGAGTTAACTTGACATTTTTATTATTGGCTGAATATTGATGGTGCACAGGAACTCTAGAGCCAGCATTGCTTGACCTGCAGACCAGAAATCTTGTTTCCTACTTGTAATGTTGGCATTTATGCGATTGAAGAATGAGCCTGGAGGAGGTTGCTATGCTTCTGTTGCTCTTTACCATTAGAGGTCACACTATAGGCACTTTTTCTTAGGTCAGCCTGTAGTAGTGCCCTGGCAGGTAGCTAAACATACCACACAACATTGCATGTGTAGCTCCTGAGATCTTACTGTTCCTAATAAAAGCCGAACAGATTAGTGTAAGAAAACAGGCCTTTTTGAAGGTGTCTAACCACATTTTGTTCAGATGCTGTTTTTCAACTCTGACAGTGCACTGAAGGCTGCTAATCAGGCCCCAGTGTCAGTGCTCTATCCCTAAAACTGATACATGTGTATTGACAACTCTAGTTGGCAAGGACTTTAACCCCCTTATAAGTTCCTAGTACATGGTGCCAGTGGTACCCAGGGCATGTTTGTTAAGGGGATCACCAGAGCCTGAAGCACTGTTTGTGCCTCCCTGAGTGGCCCAAATAAACAAATGACAGTAGACCTGTAGTGCAAACTCAATTTTGTCCCCTCCATGTTTGGCAAAGTAATGCACTATTTTTAATATATGCCAGTCACCCCTAAAGAAGGCCCCCTGAGCTCAGGAGGCAGGGAGCCATATAATAAAGGTTATTGCAAGTTTACATGTCCTGATAGTGTCCTTTTCTTTTAAATGGCTACTATAAGTGATAAGCAGTCCATAGGTTAACGTGGGCTGGCACCCGGGCAAACTCAAGGTCAATGTGGCATGCACCAAGGTGGCTACTTTAGAGGTTTCCCACCTAGTTGTACCAGCCTTTTCTGTGCTCTGGCTGCCATCCTAGCACTGTTGCTGCCAAGACAGGAATCTGACCTTGTCTTCAATCTGGAATGGGTGGAGGCAGAACGCTTCGTCAGAAACCTCCAACACTTATATTATTATATAGTATCAGCCCATCCAGTGTGCTACAAAAATTAAAAACTGTATAAGTCAACAAGGACAGAGGAAAATAGGAAAGTGTGAAGTCAGTCCACAAATTAATTAACTTTACACACACCCTCAGACATAAACAAAGAGGTGAAAAAATGTGTAAAGAAAGAGAAAGTACCTCACGTGCACACCACCAGAGGAGCTACTGGTTGGTTCTCACCAGCTTGCCCACGTCTGTTTCATCATTGGTGACTTTCTCTTCAGAAAAGTGTGAAGTGTCCAGTGAGAAAAAACGTAACACAAAATAGTGTAGTGTAAAAACAACGACACAAAACTGTGCAGACAAAGACAGTGGTGAGGAGGGGTTATAGACTCTCAAATATTTGTTTATTCTGGTTAGGAGTCTATCCCACTGTTTAAAAACACAGCATGTTGCATACCTTAATTATGACGGCCAACATGTTTCATTGCCAATTATTTTAAGGCAAATTCATCAGGGCAAGAAGGGATCAAGGGTCCCCTTCTCTGGACACACACCTTAAAAAAGGACTGACACACACAAAGAGAAAACATACAGCGTGATTAGTTCGTCGGGAGACATATTCACAGTGCATCTCAAAGACAGTTAGTTTTACTAACTCAGATCCGTTACCTAGTTGGAGCTATGGGCCCACATACCAGCCACCAACCAGTCGCAGGGGCGTTATGGCGTCTTTATTATCGCCTTCCTGCTCTGCAAAGCACAACCGTTGCTACTGCCTGCGTCTGTGAAAAAAGTATATTAATTATATACACCTAACAGGACGTAGTCCGTAGTAACCATCTCGTCACACATCACCGTGTGAAAGACGAATCCAGCTGCATAAAGATCCAAAATTTAGTTGTTGGGATTGTTACAGCGGGGACACCTAACTAATCAGTCAATGCCCGACCACTCCTGATCTTAATCATGGCCCGGCCAGTATGCATAGAGCTTGGGTTACATGTCAATGTATCCAGTACGTGTAAAAGGTGCTTTCATTAGTGGCTCCTAGAAACTCACACATGTGCTTCACCAAACAAGTTCACGTACCCTGATGGCGGTTCACACACTTATCACCCACAAATGCTGGGGACGGAATTAGTCACTCGATATTCGTTTTGCCCCTCAAACTCACTTAAGGGCATTTCTACGGATCATGACATGCTCAAAAAACAACACACACTCTGCAAACCAAGTCACACCTATATCCATTGACATATAGACAGCGACCTCTCCGCGTCTCCTGCGCTACTCGCTTACCGTGTAATTTTACACCCGGGCGGCAACTCAGCACCGGAACGAGTTGCCGCCCGCCTCCGTCTGTATTCAAATAGTGACTCGCCCCATCTCGCGAGACTCAATGGTGCTAAACATCGTCTCTCAATGGTATCGGGGACTGCGGCGGCCATCTTAGAGGTGCGTTAGATCCTGTTTGAATCTAATATAAACCCTGATTAACGGGGTTATAACCAGCATTTGGGGAGAATTCGAGAATACAGATTTGGACATTCCAACTTAACCATATTACTCGGACTAGGAACTCACACATTCAGAGTATAATCATTATACATCCGGGTACCAACCATTGGTGCAGGGAATTTTTGGCAGCCATCTTAGCAATGTGTATAGTCTATAGGGTAATTATGGACAGCTCTAGTCTCATACATTCGTGAACCCTCATGGCAGCGGAACAAACCGTTCAGTGTCACATTAAAATGAGCATCCTGTGTATGATGACATCAAACTAAAAAAGACCGTTCAGTGTCACATTCAAATGAGCTTCCTGGGCACAATGTCACCAGACCAGAAAAGACGGGGGCACAATGACACCAGACCAGAACAAACGGGGGGGGGGGGGTTGTTATGGCCTCAGCAAAGGACAATACCATATCCTCAGTGTTCAGTGGATAGGAAAAAGACCATATGAAGGAAATCATAGTTCACTAATTCATCACCTCCGCTAGTCAGTCTAGCCCTTAATGTGTGTCATGCTATACAGAATATACCACACGTGAGAGGCTAGGGGTGGGTCCAAGTGGTAAGGTTGTATACTCATAGTGTTATAAACCCTCTATCTGCTGACTTTGTTCCACTCAATTTGGTCATTAAGACCGATGGTGTCCCCCTTCTCTGAATAGATCCAGCGTGCTTCCTTCACTGCCAATCTTTTTTCTATTTCGCCAGTGTCACCAAACACCTTCTCCACGATGACCCATTTTAATGATTTAAAGTGATGTTGCTGGTCACGATAAGGTTGTACCAGGCGTGTAGTAAGCTTGCCAGCCCTGATCGTGCTTAGATGTTCCTGTATGCATACCTTGACCTTTCTAGATGTTAACCCGATATAATGTAGACCACATGGGCACGTCAGTCTATATATTACATTGCATGTATTGCAATTAGTAAACTGACGGAGAAACCAGGTTCTGCCACTACCTAGTATGATTTCAGTTGTTTTCTCCGTCAGTTCACACACTGAACAATTACCACAGGGGTGATGTCCAGGGGGAAGGCTAGTACTTTTCTTACCCTGAACAGGTCTCGTGTGCACCAGTCTGTCCTTCAGGCTTTGCGTCCTTTTAAACGCAAATCTGGGCTGGGGCATCTGGAACTCACTGGTTGATAGTAGTGACCAGTGTTTCTTTATTATTTGTCTGATTTTACTTGACAACGGGTCAAATGTCAGGACTACTGGTAAACACTCCCTTGCTTCCTTTTTGTTCCTCTCAAGCAGGGCTTCCCTAGGTGTATTATGGGCCCTTTTGCGTGCTCTAGTGATGATTTTTTTAGGGTAAGCACGTTGTGCCAGTTTCTCACTCAAAACCTCCGATTGACATAGGTAGTCCGATGTGGAGGAACAATTCCTACGGTATCTCAAAAACTGGCCGACCGGAAGGTTATCCCTAAGTGCTCTAGGGTGGTACGACTGGTAATGCAACAAGGAGTTTTTATCAGTAGGCTTATGGTGAACACTTGTGCTGAGCTTCTCATTGATCACAGTGATGTCAAGATCCAAATACGTGGCTGTCTCCCTACTCATCTGCCAGGTGAAGTTTAAACAAGCGTCGAGCGAATTTAGCCATTCAAGGAACTCACACAGGCGTTGTTGAGTGCCCGTCCAGATACATAGAACATCGTCTATGTATCTCTTCCAGAGGCAGATCTGCCCCTGGAAGGGATTGGAAGGTTGGTCCAGGTAATGTTCCTCGAATTGGCCGACATAAATACACGCCAGGCTCGGCGCAAAAGTCGCGCCCATAGATGTCCCCGAAGTTTGTAAATACAGGTCATCTTTATGGCAGAAGTAATTCTGAGTAAGGGCCAACTCCACACATTGCATAACAAATGACTGGGGGGTGTCGTAGAACCATTCCTGTGTCCCCAGGGCGCGAGCTGCTGCCACCAGTGTCGCGTCCTGGGGAATGCTAGTGTACAAGGACTCGATGTCAATGGTCACAAGTAACTGCTGGGAAGGGTCAAAGTCCATATCGTTGATAATGGTTAGGATATCTGTCGTATCCTGAACATATGATCGCTGGTTAATTACTGATTCCCTGAGGAAAAAGTCAGCGAATTGTGAAAGAGGCTCGAGTACTGAAGAGATTCCTGATACGATCGGACGACCAGGAGGGGGACGCTGGGCCTTGTGAATCTTCGGCAAAACATAGAATGCCGGTGTCCTGGGGTTGACATTGACAAGAAACTCAGCCTCTTTAGCAGTGATCCATTTCTTTTCCCGTGCCTGTGCCACAATGGTGGTAATTTGTTGTAGCAATTCAGCCGTGGGGTCACGTGCAAGAGGACGGTAATTCCTCCTGTCACTCAACAACCTCAGCACTTCCGCCTCGTAGTCACTGGTATTCATAAGGACCACAGCGCCCCCCTTATCTGCAGATTTAATAGTCAATGCAGCATTGTCCTGTAGAGATTTCACTGCAGCCCAGTCCGACTTGCTCATGTTGTTAAAAGTATTGATATGTTGAGATTCTTCAAGTAGTCTAATTTCATTCAATACCTTACTCTCAAAAACTGCCACCTCAGGGCCCACTGTGGATAATGGTGGACAGAATTGGGAGGGACGATGTAGATCCGTAGAGAAAACCGAGGTGGGAATCGGTTCTTTATTCGCAAAGAATTTTTTGATCTTAATTTTTCTCACCACCTCATGGACTTCAGTCCGGCATTTAAAAGGATCGTGTTTAGGGGTCGGAACATACCCAAGACCGCGATTCAGCACCTTAAATTGGTCTGCTGTTAGCACATGTTCAGAGAGGTTTACAACAATGTTATTCACATCGGGGCTCGACCTCGACTGCGAGTTTGGCACGGGGAAAACATTTGCCAGTTCTGAGATTGGTTCTGTCTGGCAAGTGGCATACTAGGTAGTGGCAGAACCTGGTTTCTCCGTCAGTTTACTAATTGCAATACATGCAATGTAATATATAGACTGACGTGCCCATGTGGTCTACATTATATCGGGTTAACATCTAGAAAGGTCAAGGTACGCATACAGGAACATCTAAGCACGATCAGGGCTGGCAAGCTTACTACACGCCTGGTACAACATTATCGTGACCAGCAACATCACTTTAAATCATTAAAATGGGTCATCGTGGAGAAGGTGTTTGGTGACACTGGCGAAATAGAAAAAAGATTGGCAGTGAAGGAAGCACGCTGGATCTATTCAGAGAAGGGGGACACCATCGGTCTGTTGTCTAGTGAACTATGATTTCCTTCATATGGTCTTTTTCCTATCCACTGAACACTGAGGATATGGTATTGTCCTTTGCTGAGGCCATAACAAACCCCCCCCCCCGTTTGTTCTGGTCTGGTGTCATTGTGCCCCCCGTTTGTTCTGGTCTGGTGTCATTGTGCCCCCGTCTTTTCTGGTCTGGTGTCATTGTGCCCAGGAAGCTCATTTGAATGTGACACTGAGCGGTCTTTTTTAGTTTGATGTCATCATACACAGGATGCTCATTTTAATGTGACACTGAACGGTTTGTTCCGCTGCCATGAGGGTTCACGAATGTATGAGACTAGAGCTGCCCATAATTACCCTATAGACTATACACATTGCTAAGATGGCTGCCAAAAATTCCCTGCACCAATGGTTGGTACCCGGATGTATAATGATTATACTCTGAATGTGTGAGTTCCTAGTCCGAGTAATATGGTTAAGTTGGAATGTCCAAATCTGTATTCTCGAATTCTCCCCAAATGCTGGTTATAACCCCGTTAATCAGGGTTTATATTAGATTCAAACAGGATCTAACGCACCTCTAAGATGGCCGCCGCAGTCCCCGATACCATTGAGAGACGATGTTTAGAATCATTGAGTCTCGCGAGATGGGGCGAGTCACTATTTGAATACAGACGGAGGCGGGCGGCAACTCGTTCCGGTGCTGAGTTGCTGCCCGGGTGTAAAATTACACGGTAAGCGAGTAGCGCAGGAGACGCGGAGAAGTCGCTGTCTATATGTCAATGGATATAGGGGTGACTTGGTTTGCAGAGTGTGTGTTCTATGCATACTGGCCGGGCCATGATTAAGATCAGGAGTGGTCGGGCATTGACTGATTAGTTAGGTGTCCCCGCTGTAACATTCCCAACAACTAAATTTTGGATCTTTATGCAGCTGGATTCGTCTTTCACACGGTGATGTGTGACGAGATGGTTACTACGGACTACGTCCTGTTAGGTGTATATAATTAATATACTTTTTTCACAGACGCAGGCAGTAGCAACGGTTGTGCTTTGCAGAGCAGGAAGGCGATAATAAAGACGCCATAACGCCCCTGCGACTGGTTGGTGGCTGGTATGTGGGCCCATAAATCCAACTAGGTAACGGATCTGAGTTAGTAAAACTAACTGTCTTTGAGATGCACTGTGAATATGTCTCCCGACGAACTAATCACGCTGTATGTTTTCTCTTTGTGTGTGTCAGTCCTTTTTTAAGGTGTGTGTCCAGAGAAGGGGACCCTTGATCCCTTCTTGCCCTGATGAATTTGCCTTAAAATAATTGGCAATGAAACATGTTGGCCGTCATAATTAAGGTATACAACATGCTGTGTTTTTAAACAGCGGGATAGACTCCTAACCAGAATAAACAAATATTTGAGAGTCTATAACCCCTCCTCAGCACTGTCTTTGTCTGCACAGTTTTGTGTCGTTGTTTTTACACTACACTATTTTGTGTTACGTTTTTTCTCACTGGACACTTCACACTTTTCTGAAGAGAAAGTCACCAATGATGAAACAGACGTGGGCAAGCTGGTGAGAACCAACCAGTAGCTCCTCTGGTGGTGCGCACGTGAGGTACTTTCTCTTTCTTTACACATTTTTTCACCTCTTTGTTTATGTCTGAGGGTGTGTGTAAAGTTAATTAATTTGTGGACTGACTTCACACTTTCCTATTTTCCTCTGTCCTTGTTGACTTATACAGTTTTTTATTTTTGTAGCACACTGGATGGGCTGATACTATATAATAATATAAGTGTTGGAGGTTTCTGACGAAGCGTTCTGCCTCCACCCATTCCGGATTGAAGACAAATGTTTGCTACTGGGTGCCATTACTTTTGTGTTGAAACTATAGTTGATTGGAGGGTGTACTGGCACGTCTTCCCTCTCTAGCTCCTCTTGTTTGATTGAAAAGGAATCTGACCTTGGCCAAGAGATCTAAACTCTCCCAGGAGTCAGAAACACTGGCTTGAACATGAAGGAAGTTACACCTCCCATCCTTGCAAGATGGTTAGTAAAGTGGCACATCAAGGCAGTGAGCTTCAAAGCTTACACCGCCTGTGATATGCAACCAGGCTGCCTCCCAAAGGAGGAAACAACCCTCCCCTGCCCCCAGGCACAATTTCACCCAGGCAGGTGGGAACATTATGTAGTGAGAAGGTGTACACCCCAGAAGGCTAGCCACACCTTTAGGGTGGGCTGTCTAGTCTGCACAGCTAAGGAAGGTTTCTGCCATTTTTAGAAGAGGCAGAATAGAGGGATCTGGGTAATAAAGGTGACACCTCCCTGGATGTGGTCATCTGAGGGGTGGATTTTCTGCCAGGTCTAGTAGTCTATTGACCACTTGCACCCATACCCCTAACACCCCTAAATCTAGGACTTAAGGGTCATCCCTGGCACCAGGCCTTCAGATCTCATCTGATTTGCAACAAAGGACACAGAAGAGAGCCAAGTCTGGGACAACAGGAGCTGCACAAACTAAAGGCACAATACTCTGCTCCTGTGGCAAACTTCTTGGTAGGTTCCTGCATGACGGCGACTCGTCCCGGAGCAAAGACCAGATCCCCCAGGGAGGACCCCCTTGAGCACCAAAGTCAACTCCAGACTTCTCTAGACTAGTGGCATTAGTCCCCTGCACACTGCAGGTAAAACAACATAGTGGAATCAAAGAATTGCTGCCCATGGGCCCTCTGAGGGATCGCTCAAATGTAGATGGTCCAATGCATTGCAGGAAATGTAGTCCGGACCTCCAGCAAGGTTCAGGCAGCTACTGTTTTCAAAATAACTTTCTGCTGAGCTTACCGCTGCCAAAGCTTATTGATGGCCAATCTGCCAACCACAACCTTTAATTGATGTTGCAAATCGAGGTATCACCTTCATCTGACGTCAGCAGTTGCTTTGTAGTTGACTTTTTGCACCCATTTCCGCACCAGCTCCGTGTAAGCAGTAAAACTAGCTCTCCCACGGCTCCCACTTCAGCACCAATGACAGCCAGGACAACTCTGCACCCGGGCTTCTCGAGCCAGGTAAAATTGAACTGACTGTTGTGGCTTGGTCCTGGGAACCCCATCACCTTTGCCCTCCACGGGATCCACGCAACTCGACCTGCAAGTGACTGATTGCTGCTAGTGCTTTTTCCCATTGATGGCAAAGATAAAGTTTTGCAGTTTTGTTTTTCACTGATTCAATTTTACTTTTAAAATTCATAACTCCGGTTATACTTATCTGATTGACTTAAAGTGACTGAGCTAAGGATTTATAAATGTGAAACTTTGGGGTATTCAGAGAGTATTGCAGCTGCGGCCCGAGCAGGTAAGAGGGGTAGGGCGGTGGGGCCAGGTGGGGGAATTTTGAGCGATGAGTGAAAATTAATTATTTATTCAATTTTCCCTCGCCATTGTCCATTGAAAACCCCCTCCCACCCGGCCCCACCACTCCACCGCTCTTACCTGCACGGCCCCCTCTGGAGTATTGCACGGTGAAGGACAACCAGCATCACTACATAATGCTCCACGTTCCTACAATCACCATATCCACACTGAAATCAACAAGATATAGGATCTTAACTTTGTCTTGGAAACGATGGGGCTGAGGGAAATATTTGTGAATCTGTCATTACCAGTAGTTAGTTTAAAACCATGGTACATACTATATCAATATAAACCTCAGAAGTATAGACTAGGCCGTTTTGCAGATGCAATGTATCTATAGTATGTATGCTTGTTGCCTTGTAAATTCACTACCCAACCATGCCTAAAGTTGACTTCAACATGTGAAGCAAACTGCACATATATAATGTGCCCAATGGGAATTGTGCATTTTTTTCAGATTACTGGAGCCAGAGTAGTCTTGCTGACTGCATATGGAAAGGATGGAGTGGATTTATCACATGGCGATGGAATGCCCCTCAGCAAAGGAACCTTCACAGTTGACTCTTTGCTCTAAACATCCTCTTTTGCCATAGACAGTCTTTTCAAACACAATCTCATCACCAATTAGGGTAGCTCTGTAGGTAATATCCTGCGCAATATTTTCCTAGTGGGTCTGGTGTGAATTTCCTGTTATGGAAGTGTCTACTAGAATGAAGTTGACTATAACATGTATAACACCCCTGTAGTGCCTGGTTACTGAAAGGCAATTATCACAATGTGGCATTTAATTGCATCTGTGAAACCTTGTTAAATCATAGTCACCTTACACCTTTCCATAATGTGCATAACATAGGTGCAGCCATTATCTTTTAGCTGTGTGCAAGTGCATTTTTGCTAGGGAAATATGTTTATAAATGTAATTGCAGATTCAAAGCAATGTCTCATGTCACCTATCTCGTATTTTAATCAAAGGGCAGAGGGCTATTCAATTAATCCTTTGGCTCAGGTCAAACTCCATCAGAGTTTAAGTTGGAAATAGTAGGCACGCTTTTAAGACCAGCCTTTATGGGCTTTTTGAGCACAGACATTTTTGTCCCATCTTTAATCTGATCATCCTGTGAACCATATGGAATGAATTCCTGCTTGCCAGCAACTAAACGTCCTAGAAAAGAGCCAATATGTGAATCCATTCTAGAATATTTTTAAGTTGATCAGCAGAGCATCATCTGTGACTTCAATATTAATTGGTGAAATTAGGTAGGTCAGGGGTAACAACCCAGTTAGTACAGGGTTCACAAATGGAATTCACAACTATACCTGAATGGCTCAACTCCATTTCCTGTTGACAGCATCAAGTCCTGGACATTCCACTTAGATGTCATCATCGGATTCTGGTCCAAATTGTGGTCTAGTTAAACACAGTCTTCTACCAGCTATCTCTGCTCCACAGATTAAACCCAATCTTTCCAGGTGTAGGCATCATAGCCACCAGTCCACAAATTGGTCATATCTCCTCAAAAGGAAGACAAGCAGCACTCTGCCTACATCTTTGACATCTATTTGATAACCCTAAAAGTCCTCAATAAACCGGTCTACCGCAGCAGAGGTCTTTGGAAAACTGATAGTTCCACACCAACTTTCAGAGAACCCCACTGACTTCCATTTGCCAGCTAAATTATTTTTATAACCTGCAGCATCATTTACAAAGCATGACTTTCTAGCAGCCCACCATATTTTACATTAAAGATTAAAACTTTGGAGAAAAATGTATGATGTGCAGGAATATCATCACTAGACTGGAATTCAAGAAATGAACGAAGAATCATTTGAGGCAACAGACATTCCTCTGCTATGCTTAAAGGGTGCCATGGCCCATCCGTTCTTCACTTCCTAAAAAACAATAAAAACAGCTTTCTCCAACCAACATCTCAAGACAGTGTAACATCTCAATCAATATATCAATCAATCAGGATTTGTAGAGCACGGCTGCGAAACCCATGAGGGTCTCAAGGCACTGGGAGATCATGCTGTTTTTAATACTATTTGTCCAATGTCCAAGTCTTGAGGACCTTCCTGAACTGCACGAGTGATGGTGAGGCTCTGAGGTGCAGGGGGCAGTTGTTCCTGGTCTTGGCCACCAGGGGACGCATTTTAGTAAATGTGCATTTTCATTGTTTGCACTGGGCACACCTTTAAAAAGGTGGCTGGGTGCAAACAGTGAAAATGCACCCTATCACCATGAATGCACTGCCCCCAGAGCAGCCACAAACTCATGCTGCCCTGGGGGCAGTGCATTCCTGGGAAAACCTGAGCAGCTGCTTTGCAGCGGCTCCACATTTTGACAGTGCAGACGGAAACCCACCTGTAAGTTTGAAGGGATGCAGTCACTGACTGCATCCACCCGCAGGGGGATGTCTGTGGGGTTCATGGGAACCCCATTCCAACCTCTAGAGGGCCTCCATCAGGGGAGCACTGCCATTGCACCACCTTTTAGACCTCCTGAGGGCTTCTTTGCCTCTGCGCCCGCGTCTGTAATATGATGGGGCACAGGGCAAAGGAAACACCCCCTGTAGATAGCGCTGGTGCTTTATGTGCCCTAGGGCTCTCTGTATTACAGAAGGGGCTGCAAAAGTATCCTCAGCCCCTTCTGTAATACCAAAGTGCCCCGGGGCACGCAAAGTGGGCACCAATGCCTGCTGCAACCCGGGGCGCTTTATGTAATACGGCCCCAGGTGGAAGGAGGAGCGGCCTCCACTGTTGGTCCGGCAGATGTGTCAGGTGGCTCCCAGGGAGAGGGATTTGGAGCAGAGTTTTCTAGTAGGTCGGTGGAAATTCATTTGATTGTTGAGGTATGCCGGTCGTTCATTGTGTAGTGACTCGTAAGCGTGGTTGAGCAGCTTGAAGTGGCATCTCCTTGTGACTGGCAGCCAGAGGAGTCTCCTAAGGTGAAGGGTGATGTGCGTCCTAGGGAGGTAGAGGATGAGTCTGGCTGCTGTGTTCTGTATGGTCTATAATTTCTCAATGAGTTGGGCCGTGACTCCTATGTAGAGAGATTTGTCAAAGTCTAATCTGCTGGTGACATAAGCGTGCATGACTGTTCACCTGGTGTTGGGTGGAAGTCATCTGGGGACTTTCCTGAGCATTTGGAGGATGAGGAAGCACATGGAGGAGATGGCGCTGACCTGCTACTTCATGAATAGCTGTCTGTCGAGGAGGATGCAGAGATTGCAGACATGTTCGGTGGGTTTGGGGGTTGGGCCCAGCTCAGGTAGCCACAATTCTTCGGTCCAGAGGGTATACTTCCTTTCCTGAAGATGAGTAATTCTGTCTTTTCGATGTCGAGCTTGAGACAGTTTTTGATCATCCAGGTGACCAAGTCTTTCTAGCATCTTTGGAACTTGTTCTTTGTGGTCATTGGGTCATTGGTCAGGGAGGAGAGGAGTTGGGTGTCGTCGGCTTAGGAGATGATGTTGAGTCCATGGTTCTTGATGATGTTGGCCAGGGGTGTCATGTATACATTGAAGAGGGTTGGGCTGAGTGAAAAGCCTTGAGGTACACTGCAGCTGATGTTCCCAGGGAGTGAGGAGTAGGGAGGGAGAAAGACCTTTAACGTTCTTTCTGTGAGGTAGGATGCAATCTACTTGGAGGCTGCTCCTTGAACTCTTGTCTAGTGGAGTCTGTTGATCAGTGTGAGGTGGGATACAGTGTTGAACGCTGCTAAGAGGTCAAAAGGATGAGGTCTGCTGTTTCTTAGTGGTCTAGTAGCATTCTGATACTATCCGTGGCTGTGACTAGGGCCGTCTCTGTGCTGTGGGATTGGGAGGGGTCCAGAAGGTTATGGTTCTCCTGATATCTAGTGAGCTGGATGTTGATGGCTTTCTCAATTACCTCGTCTGGAAAAGGGAGCAGGGAGATAGGTCAGTAGTCCTGGGTCCACGGATGGCTTCTTTAGCAGCGGCTTCAAATCGGCATGTTTCCATTTCTGGGGGAGGTGGCCATGGTGATTGAGGAGCTTAGGACCTTGATGAGTTATTTGTTGATGGGTTGATTGCCAAGGTTGAATTTCCTGGACCTACCTATTGACAGACATAGGGCCTGATTTAGAATGTGTTGGACGGCTTACACCATAAACAAATGTGATATTCTGACCTCCTTATTACAAGTGTGTAATATCCTACAGCACTTGTATAATAAAGTGAAAGGGGTATTGGTCTTATTTGCGTAGGAGTAATACGTCTGCCAAATTCCAAATGAGCACCTTAGATATATCCTACTCTCAGTTCCCATAGCACTTAAGTATTTCTATAACCTCACTAAACCAATACCTCTAAGCCTTAATCTTGGCCCACAATCCCTCTCAAAGAGGGCAATCCTTTCCCCCCACTCCCTAGTCCCTTTAATATATGTTTAATGTTTTCTGTGTTGCAATCCCTGCCTCATTCCACACTCCCCATGATACTAGCAAGTGTACAGTGTTTTGTTACAATACAGATACAGATTTTTAGCCGTGCCACTATGAACAATTGATGCTTCTTGCTCATTATGACTTGCACTCTGTCCGTGGTAAAGTGATCACTATGGGCCCGATTCACAGAATTAACTTAAGACAAAATCCTAAACTTACTACTTCTGGTATTCACAGAATGCACTTACTACTTTTGGTATTCACAGAATGCACTTACTACTTTTGGTATTCACAGAATGGATTTATGACTACTAACTTTACGTCCGCACTCGGGCCGGAAATTCTGGCCCAGAGACGGAGCTTCCGGCCCGGGGGCGGAGCTTCCAGCCTGGAGATGGGGATTCCGGCCGGTGGCGGAGATTTAGCCATGGCCGAAAACTCCACCTCCGGGCCGGAAGCTCCGCCTTCAGGCCGGAAGCTCCGCCTCCAGGCCGGAAATTCCAGCCCGAGTGCGGACGTACAGTTAGTAGTCGTAAATCCATTCTGGGAATACCAAAAGTAGTAAGTGCATTCTGTGAATACCAAAAGTAGTAAGTGCATTCTGTGAATACCAAAAGTAGTAAGTTTAGGATTTTGTCTTAAGTTAATTCTGTGAATCGGGTCCTAAATCCCTGGACCGGACACTGCTCATGCCGGTGTCTGTTGACTTGAAAATGCATTGTTTACTTCACTTTTTTTTGTGTGAATCTGTTTGTTTTTTGGGGTTTTATGATTAGTACACCATAAGTCATATGAGAAACAAGCAATGTTGGGCACTTCAATTGATATGTAATGCACAGCATAGACATATAGCATATGTACATTTCTCGCTCGGAATAGCGTACTGAGCGAACAAAAAGAAGTTGACTGATACAAGTGCAGCATATTCTAGTAGACAGGTGAGGGGCGAGGGGACAGGAAGAAAAAAAAAAGAAGAAGACATGATACTCATATCATAGTCCACAAGGAGAATGTAAACTGAGGGAGAAATGCTGGCGAAAGTCCGTTGCCGCACATATGTGCATGTACTGTCCCATATAGCCAGCAGGATACTGACACTCATTCGCACTTCAGTGCCAGTGACAGATTCTCTGTTAAACAATAGAAACTAGGAACTGTGCATGCAAAAGAAAGGAGCGAAAAGAAAGGAAAAAGAGAAATGCACAATGTGTGCAACCAACCATACAGCCCGTAGCCCCCCCTTTCATGTTACCATGTATAGTATGATCCGTGGCTCGTGTGTCCAGCAGCAGGTAGCTGCTGCCCCATGTCTAGAGCTTGTATCAGTTGAATGTCGCAGGTAGTTCGTATTTGCCAGTAAGAGAGAGGCGCGGCGCGTACGGTACTACTGCCTACAAATCTGAGCATTGCTGGCTGGCGCGCCGGGTAGGTCTATGGGTGGCGTGTCACAGCTGTGTTGGAGCTTGAGGCATATTGTGTCCCAATAGGTGGAAATGGGGACCCTGCGTAATCCTAGCGTCTCCTCACGCCTAATTGCTAAACTTTCCGCTTTGGCCCACGCAAGCATAGAGTGGCGCCAAGCTTGCACATACGGAGGGTCAGGCGCTTTCCACCTTTTACTAACCAGCCTCTTGACCACTATCATCCCCAGATCGAGAAATTTGACTGTGACCTTATTGTTGGGGGTTCTAAGAAATTTGAACAATAAATATGTAGGCCAAGTGAAAGGTAGCTCCTGGTCAGTGCACTCGTGCAGCAAAGTGGCCATTACCCTCCAGTACTCCTCCACCTTATGGCAAGCCCAGAACATGTGTAGAAAATCTGCCCCTATTTCTCCACACCGCAGGCACGCTGCATCTCCGCGGTGGAAGCATTGGTTGATTTTCGCAGGCGTGAGATATGCTCTGAAGATGATGTAAAGCTGTATCTGCCTAAAGCGCATGTTCCTGGGGATGTGTGTGGGACTCTCAAGTACCGCGGCCCATTCCTTGTCTGTGAACTGGTTACCCTTGTCTTGTTCCTACTTGTGGTGGAGCGGGGCAAGGCTCAATGCTGTGTGAGTTCGGAGTGAGGCTGCGAACCAGCGCGTTAAGTGTCTGCCTACTCCCATGACATGTAGGTATTGCATGGTGAGATGTGTGTGTGGCTCTGCTGTGACGTCTCCCCATTTTGTCATGAGTGAGGCCACTAGTGCGCGGTGAGTGAGAAACTGCCCAGGCGGTAGCCCCACTTCATCCACAAGGGTTGTGTAGAGCATGAGTTTTCCGTAGTGGTATAGGTTCCCAAGGGTGTGGTTGTCTTTGTCATGCCATTCCCTAAGTGCAATTGTCGTCAATACTGATTGCCCACTGGGAGTGCCCCACCGGCGCATAAAGGATTACGCTGCACGTCAGATACAAGCTATGAAAGCAGTTATATGCTACCGCGAGTATCAGAGGCTCCGGTGGTCGTGGACATTTCCCCGGGTGAAAAAAACGGACTATGTGTTCCAAGGGGTAAGGCAGCTGCATAGTTGCTGTGTCCGCGCAATTGCAATCCGACAGCCACCGCGCTATCCACTGTAGTTGGGAGGCAAGATAGTAGTGCACGAAACAGCATTACCCCAGATGAAATCTCGGAGCTGTCTTTCAAAGGTAGTGAAAAAGGAAGGTGGGATATACATGGGCATGTTCAGAAAGTAGTATAGGAGCCGTGGGAGGATCACCATTTTAGTGAGTGCTATCCTACCCGTCACAGCCAAAGGCAGCGAGTTCCAGAAATGCATCTGCGACTTAATGGATGTCATTGCTCTACCAAGGTTCCCATCATAGAGATCCCGCAATTGGCAGTAGATTTTGGAGTCCCAGTTAGCGAAACGTATCGGGTCCCATTGTACCAGGGTGCCGCTTATGGCAAGGCCCGGATCGCAAATTCCCTCTTTAAAGGAGGCAAGATATACCTGCGTACACTTTCAACCCAGAAAAAGCAGCAAAATCCTCTAGCAGCTGGGTCAGTTGGACAGGAACACGATCGATGTCCCTGATATAAATGAGGAGGTCGTCCGCGTAAAGCGACACCTGGTGGGTATCATCCCCTAGGGGCACCCTGACTGCCAGCTGGGTATGCAACACCTCTGCTAACGTCTCCATGGCAAGCGCAAATAAGAGCGGGGACAGGGGCACCCTTGGAACGTGCCTCTCCGTACAAGAAGGGAGTCTGAGATGTAGGGGCCCATCTTGACTCTCACAGTGGGGCCACTGTAGAGAAGGTGCACTAGCTGAATGAACTCTGGGTCCAGGTTGAATTTCTCAAGCACTGCAAACAGGTAAGGCCACTCCAGGGAGTCAAATGCCTGCTCTAGGTCCAGCACAAGGCAACCTGCTCTGGGCCATTCTTCCGCGGCATAAGTGGCCACTCGGAAGAACCGCCGTAAGTTAAGTGAAGTGTTACGTGCCGGCACAAAGCCATTTTGATACGCATGAACCAGTCCTGGGACTGCCTGTGCCAGCCCATCAGCTAGTACTTTTGCGAGGATTTTAGAGTCAGTGTTGAGCAGGGCCAGGGGCCGATAGGAGCACAGCTCCTCTGGATCTCTGCCCGGCTTCAACAAGGAGATCAGATGTGCCTCGCGCATAGAAGGAGGGAGTTGCTGTGTGTCTAGGGCCGCGGCGAACACCGTATTGAGGCGCTGCACAAGCAAGACTTGATATACCTTGTAGTATTCGGATGGTGGCCCGTCTGCCCCGCGGTTTTCCCTGACGCTAGGAATCGAATGGCCGCACCAATTTCTTCCCATGATATCTGTTCAGTGAGTACTTCACGGAGCTCCTCTGGCACTGTGGGAAGCTGTAGGGGGCAATGGACCTCTCCCATTACATGTATGGGGTTGATAGAGGCGTGCGTAATGTTGTGTCAGGGCCTTGTGTATGTCATGTTGTGTAGTTAGCAACTGACCGGTGGGAGAGTGGAGCAACCCTATAGGGGCATGTGCGTGTTCCTGACGGATCAGCCAGGCCAACAGCCTGCCCGCCCTATCCACCGCCGTGTGGTGTGTGCGGGCTGTGTGCGTGGTATATATATGGCAATGGAGTTGCTCCAATAGGTCTGCATGTTCAGAGCTCAACGCCTCTAGGCACCTCGAGTCACAGCCCGCCCCTTCACCTTCGTGTTCATAGTGTATCAATTGGGACTCAATCCCCGAAAGGGAGTCAGACAGTTGTATGCGCATGTTCCATGTTGCCCCATACAATGGCCTCTAATTGTCACCATGAACGCCTCCCATTCGACAAGCATGTCACTAGCTCTGCCCTCATTTAGCTCGAAGTATTGTAAAATCGATGTACCCAGTGATGACCGAAATGCAGGGTCTTCCAGGGCCTGTGGCTGAAGTCGCCACATGGGGACCGGGGGATGACGCGGTTACCAACGTAGCTGTAGAACTAAGGTATTATGATCAGAATGGGTTCGCCCTAGGTACTCCACGCTCTGCATCAACAGGAGCAGCACTGGCGAAACCACCGATCGTCTAGGCACACGTGGAGACCGTGGACTGCTGAGTAATGAGAGTATATGCGGGTGGTGGGGTTTAAGAGTCGCCACACATCATTTAGATCCCAGTGTAGCAACCAACCGGAGAGGGCCTGCGCGTTAGATGTTGGGAGAGTTCTGTTGAGGGGTGGGAACGACCTGTCTAAGTCCACATCCAATACGGAATTAAAAACCCCTCCCAGGGAATCCCACTCCACAAGGCTGCTGCAGTCGATATGTGGGAGAGATAGGAGGCCTGATCTGAGTTGGGAGCATAAAGGGAGCCCAGTAGTATCTCTTGGCCATTCAGGCGCTTTTTCACAAACGTATACCTTCCGTGTGGATTATTGACACTTTCCCCGCTAGCAAACGAGATTCCGGCTCTGACCAATATCAGTGTGTCTCGTGCATGCGCCGAATACGTAGTGCCAAACACCTGGTCTCTCCATCGCTTACGCAAGCGGTCCAGCACAGGCCTGGACATGTGCGTTTCTTGAAGCAGAGCTATTCTGGTCTTACGGCGCTGCAAGTATGAGAAAATAGAATATCATCGAGTAGGCGTATGCATGCTGCGTATGTTTCATGTGACTACTTGTACCTGTGTCATGTCTGTTTGTGTGTTTGTCTAAGTAGGATGGGGCGGGCCACTGAGCCACAGGTATGTATTGTGTGGGGGGACTTCGGCCTGATCGTAAGAGACCAAAACAGAGGCCATAGAAATGAACCTTGTTAACATTAAGGGCAAACACCCGGATGGGCTCATCCAACCATATCTAGCTCAACAGTGGCTATAGCTTTGTCAGTGCAGAGACTGGGGGTGGGATTTGCACCTGCACAGGAGCATCGACTATCCCTCTATGATGCAGATCTATCACCCGTGTCCCAGCCTGGGTGTTGAGGCACGCCTATGCTGTATGCACACTCCGGCAGGTGTGGCTATATAGTGGTGTGTGTGTATATGACAGATCAAGTCATTGGTGGCAGCTCAGGTAACAAAAGGAGGTCAACAATTTAGACACTTACAATAAAAGTCTCTACTTGCGTGAGCAGTAGCTTGCACTGGTCCTGCTGCCGCTATTGCAATCATATAATGTCATCCATCGTCTGCGGTGTAACGACTGGTGGCAGCATACTGTCTAGGTCGTCAGGCCTAGGAGTAGAAGATCTGCTGACCGTGGTAGATTCAGAGGAGCCAATTTCACGATTCTCACGGTAAGTTTGTGTAACCAGTGTCGCTGCCACCTCCAGGGCGCCTCGGCGCTCTAGTCAGCTCTATTCCGGGTCTGGTGCTCCTTCTGTCGGAGGTGTGCTGCCTGTATTACTCTGGCGTCCTCGTCGGCGGGATCCCCTGCGACTGGGTTTGGGCGCTTCTGCATTGGTTGGACGCATCCCTGACCATAGTCCGGAGCTCTCCAGCCAGTCCCAAGCATCGGCAGGCGTATCAAAGAAGCGGGTTGTTCCATTGGCTACCACTCTAAGTCTGGCAGGGAACAGCAGGGAGTACGGGAGGTCCAGGGCGCTCAGCTGTCGCTGCACAGCGGTATAGGTACTTCTACACCTCTGTACTTGTGCTGTATAGTCCAGGAACAACATGACTTGGTTTCCGCCTACTTGCAGGCTTGAGAGGTTGTGAGTTTCACTGTGTTGCGGTCCCTGTAATTTAAAAGTTTGAAAAGGAACAGCCGCAGGCGGGCTCCAGCAGGCGGTCTGTGTGCTGGTACACGATGTGCACATTCCACTACAAAGTGCGGAGAGAGGTTCCCAGCAGGCAGAAGATACGGAGTCCGGCCCTCTTCACCCTCCAGAAGGCCCACCACACAGACATTGTTGCAGCGCAAGCGCCCTTCAGCGTCCTGGGCTGCGGCATGGCTTTGGGCAAAAGGTTTGAGTTTTGAGAGAGAGTGTTCATGTGATTATACCTTCACTGCCAGCTTATGGTGGTCAGCGTGTAACAAGGTGAAATCCGTGGTGACTTTATCAATACGTGATTCAAGGGATGTCCTGGTCTGATCTAATGCGGTCCCAATTTTCCTCTACAGCAGCCTGCACCAAGTCCAGTTCAGCTGCAAGGGTTACTCCAGAGACGTCAGTGGTTGCTTCATTTCTTTAAGGCAACGAGTGCGGGAGCCTGGACGTTGCGGCCAGTTGCTGTGTGTTTGAGGCGTCCCATGGCGAGTTTCTGGGCAGACAGCATTGACTGCAAGTGAAGAGTGGGAAAATGTTCATGCAGGTTGCGGTTCTGGCACATGGCAGGAGGCACCCGCAGTATCCACTGGTTGCCAAAAGATGAGTGTTGAGGTGCACTGGTGTTCCACGTCGTTGGTGGCGCCACACAGAGTGTGCAGCACGGGTGGAAGCTCCTGGCTAGGTTGCCGCGACGCAAAGGCAAGTGCCGGCAGGTAAAAGACTTTATGGAAGGTGCTGGGACAGTCAGCTCCTCCACATCTGAAGGGCTGATGTCAGGCCCACACCTGTCAAAGGGGCAGTGATGGCAGCTTGATAAGGTCAGCAATTAAATATGTAGCTCTGTGGCGCGAATTCTGGTCCGCTAAGTCGCCGCAACATCGCAGCTGCACAAGCTGCAGCGGCACCGAATGCACTAGCACCTCAGCTGGAAAATGGCTCTCCACTTCACATGGTGTCAGGACTGCGCCACTGTGGCCTCTTCGTGGTCTAGCAGGTGCTGGTGAGGAACTGTAAGCAGTCTGCCTATTACCCGCGTCTCCTCGGGGTTTCGGTAGTGCCAGGAGGACTGAGGCCGTGGACGTGAATGGGCAGGGGAGGCCTTCAGCTGCAGCCGATAATCATGTACATGTCCCAAGTTGCACAGCACCACAGAATGCTAGGGCCCACGGCGTGGACTCCGCGACCTGGGGTGACGGGCAGAGAGGTGACGTGGAGCGCTGTGCGGGCAGTCCAGGGATTTGAGGTGAGCTGCGTCGCTTATTGCGGCGTGAGGAGCGTGGCCGCATGGGTGCCTGTTAGGTGTCCTGGCTAATCTGATAGATCAAAAACCAAAGGAAATGATGGACGGAGTGTTGAACATTGCAAGCACTCAACCCAAGTCAACTGATCTGGGTTTAATCCATCACTGTTCTTTAGCCCACTCTGCCACCCCAGGTCAGACATGGCCATATGCAAATCAGTCTTACCCCGTGCCTCATGGGAACAGTCCAGCCCGAACTGCCAAGCCATGTCTTCCCTGGACCGGAAACAAGCTTCCTAGGACCGGTTTCTGGCATTGCAGCCGTCTTCAGCCAGGCTTGCTTGAATCCAGTGGCAAAATGAGCAAGGGACTCATGTCTGAGCATACCCTGCCAACTTATGGCGAACAAAGCAAAAACCAAAGGAAATGATGGACGGAGTGTTGAACATTGCAAGCACTTACCCCCAGTCAACTGATCTGGGTTTAATCCATCACCGTTCTTTAGCCCACTCGGCCACCCCAGTTCAGACATGGCCATATGCAAATCAGTCTGACCCTGTGCATCATGGGAACAGTCCAGCCCGAACTGCCAAGCCATGTCTTCCCTGGACCGGAAACAAGCTTCCTAGGACCGGTTTCTGGCATTTCAGCCGTCTTCAGCCAGGCTTGCTTGAATCCAGTGGCAAAATGAGCAAGGGACTCACGTCTGAGCATACCCTGCCAACTTATGGCGAACAAAGCAAAAACCAAAGGAAATGATGGACGGAGTGTTGAACATTGCAAGCACTCACCCCCAGTCAACTGATCTGGGTTTAATCCATCACCGTTCTTTAGCCCACTCTGCCACCCCAGTTCAGACATGGCCATATGCAAATCAGTCTGACCCTGTGCATCATGGGAACAGTCCAGCCCGAACTGCCAAGCCATGTCTTCCCTGGACCGGAAACAAGCTTCCTAGGACCGGTTTGTGCTTGCAATGTTCAACACTCCGTCCATCATTTCGTTTGGTTTTTGCTTTGTTCGCCATAAGTTGGCAGGGTATGCTCAGACGTGAGTCCCTTGCTCACTTTGCCACTGGAATCCAGCAAGCCTGGCAGAAGACGGGTGAAATGCCAGAAACCGGTCCTAGGAAGCTTGTTTCCGGTCCAGGAAAGACATGGCTTGGCAGTTTGGGCTGGACAGTTCCCATGAGGCACAGGGTCAGACTGATTTGCATATGGCCATGTCTGAACTGGGGTGGCAGAGTGGGCTAAAGAACGGCGATGGATTAAACCCAGATCAGTTGACTTTGGGTGAGTGCTTGCAATGTTCAACACTCCGTCCATCATTTCCTTTGGTTTTTGCTTTGTTCGCAATAAGTTGGCAGGGTATGCTCAGACGTGAGTCCCTTGCTCACTTTGCCACTGGATTCAAGCAAGCCTGGCTGAAGATGGCTGAAATGCCAGAAACCGGTCCTAGGAAGCTTGTTTCCGGTCCAGGAAAGACGTGGCTTGGCAGTTTGGGCTGGACTGTTCCCATGAGGCACAGGGTCAGACTGATTTGCATACGGCCA
The DNA here is from genome assembly GCF_964204655.1 of Triturus cristatus. Taxonomy (NCBI): domain Eukaryota; kingdom Metazoa; phylum Chordata; class Amphibia; order Caudata; family Salamandridae; genus Triturus; species Triturus cristatus. The sequence continues at coordinate 356,240,873 of NC_140589.1, read as the reverse complement.
TTTCTGAACTGGGGTGGCAGAGTGGGCTAAAGAACGGTGATGGATTAAACCCAGATCAGTTGACTGGGGGTGAGTGCTTGCAAAGTTCAACAATCCGTCCATCATTTCCTTTGGTTTTTGCTTTGTTCGCCATAAGTTGTCAGGGTATGCTCAGACGTGAGTCCCTTGCTCACTTTGCCACTGGATTCAAGCAAGCCTGGCTGAAGGCGGCTGAAATGCCAGAAACCGGTCCTAGGAAGCTTGTTTCCGGTCCAGGAAAGACATCAATCAATCAATCAATCAATCAATCAATCAATCAATCAATCAATCAAAAATGTGTATAGAGTGCTACTCAACCGGAGGGTCTCAAGGCGCTTGGGGGAGTGGGGTCTGCTACTGCTCGAACAGCCAGGTCTTGAGTTGCTTCCTGAAGGAGAGGTGGTCTTGGGTCTGACGGAGGTGGATGGGGAGGGAGTTCCAAGTCTTGGCTGCCAGGTAGGAGAAGGATCTTCCTCCCATGGTGGCTCTTCGGATGCGTGGCACGGCGGCGAGGGCGTGGTTGGTCGAACGAAGCTGGCGGGTGGGAGTGTAGAAGGTCAGGCGGTTGTTGAGGTACCTGGGTCCCAGGTCGTGGAGGGCCTTGTGTGCGTGGGTGAGGAGACGGAACTTGATTCTCTTGCTGACGGGGAGCCAGTGAAGGTCTCTCAGGTGTCCGGAGATGTGGTTGTGGCGGGGGATATCCAGGATGAGTCGTGCGGAGGCGTTCTGGATTCGTTGGAGTCTCTTCTGAAGTTTGGCTGTGGTTCCGGTGTAGAGGGTGTTTCCGTAGTCCAGTCGACTGGTGATGAGTGCCTGTGGGACCGTCTTCCTGGTTTCGGTTGGGATCCATCGGAAGATCTTCCGGAGCATGCGCAGGATGTTGAAGCACGAGGATGAAACGGCGTTTACTTGTCTGGTCATCGAGAGGGAGGAGTCCAGGATGAAGCCCAGGTTGCGTGCGTGGTCTGTAGGTTTGGGAGCGCTGCCCAGGGCAGGGGGCCACCGGGAGTCGTCCCAGGCAGAGGAAGATGGTCCCAGGATGAGGACTTCTGTCTTGTCTGAGTTGAGCTTCAGGCAGCTGGTCCTCATCCACTCGGCTACTTCTTTCAACCCATCGTGTAGGTTGGTTCTGGCGGTGGCTGGGTCGTTGGTGAGGGAGAGGATCAGCTGAGTGTCGTCGGCGTAGGAGATGATGTTGAGGTTGTGTTGGCGTGCGATGGTCACGAGGGGCCTCATGTAGATGTTGAAGAGGGTGGGGCTGAGTGATGATCCTTGTGGTACGCCACAGATGACTTCGGTGGCCTCGGATCTGAACGGGGGGAGGCGGACTCTCTGGGTTCTTCCGGCGAGGAACGAGATGATCCGCTCCAGAGCCTTCTCTCGGATTCCGATGTTGCTGAGGCGTTGAACTAGGGTGCGGTGGTAGACAGTGTCGAACGCTGCGGAGAGATCCAGGAGGATGAGGGCAGCAGTTTCCCCGTTGTCGAGCAGGGCTCGGATGTCGTCAGTGGCTGCGATGAGGGCGGTCTCGGTGCTGTGGTTGGCTCGGAAGCCAGACTGCGAGGGGTTGAGGGATCCGTTCGTCTCGAGGAAGCAAGCAAGCTGTCGGTTGACGGTCTTCTCGATGACTTTGGCAGGAAACGGGAGGAGCGAGATGGGGCGGTAGTTCTTGAGGTCGGTGTGGTCAGCTGATGGTTTCTTCAAGAGGGCGCTGAGTTCGGCATGCTTCCATCTCTCCGGGAAGGTGGCGGTGTTGAAGGAGCAGTTGTTGACGTCTCGGAGTTGGGGTGCGATGACGAAGGCGGCCTTGTTGAAGATGTGGTGGGGGCATGGGTCGGTTGGTGATCCGGAGTGGATGGTGTTGATCGTGTGGATGGTGTCTTCGGTGCTGATTGGGGTCCAGGTGCGGAGGGTGATGGTGGGAGTCGTCGGTTCGGTGGTTGGGTGCGTGGGCTGTGTGCCGAAGCTGTTGTGTATGTCGGCGATCTTGCTGTGAAAGAACGAGGCGAGTGAGTCGCAGAGTTCTTGCGAGGGGGTGATGTCGTTGGATACGGCGTTGGAGTTCGAGAGCTCTTTGACTATGTTGAAGAGTTCTTTGCTGTTGTGCGCGTTGTTGTCTAGTCGTTCCTTAAATGCTGTCTTCTTGGTGGCGTGGATCAGCTGGTGGTGTTTGCGGGTGGCATGCTTGATTGCGGTCATGTTATCTGTAGTCGGGTCTTTGCGCCAGGCTTTCTCGAGGGTGCGGCAGTTCTTCTTGGAGTTCAGGAGATCGTCGTTGAACCAGGAAGCCTTCTTGCTGCCTGGTCTGCTGGGGTGGTTTTTCAGGGGTGCGAGGTCATCAGCGCAGTTGGTGATCCACTTTGTGAGGTTGTTGGCTGCCTGGTTGGGGTCCGTTGTGCTGGCGGGAGGAATCAGGTTCAGGGATGTGGTGAGCTGGTCGCTGGTGATCTTGTTCCAGCTCCGGCGGGGAGCCTGTTGCGGGTGGTGGTGGGTTGTGGTCCTTTTGAAGCTGAAGTGGACGCAGCTGTGGTCTGTCCAGTGGTGTCCGGTGGAGTGACTGAAGGAGATGTCCTTGCTGGAAGAGAAGACGGGGTCAAGCGTGTGTCCGGCGTGGTGGGTGGGGATGTTCACCAGTTGCTTGAGTTCGAGGTTGGCGAGGTTGTCTAGCAGGGTGGTGGTGTTGCTGTCCTTGTTGTTCTCCAGGTGAAAGTTGAGGTCCCCTAGGAGGATGTAGTCAGTGGAGGAGAGGGCGTGCGGGCTGATGAAGTCTGCGATGTCTTCGCTGAATTGTGTGCGGGGTCCTGGGGGTCTGTAGATGAGGGTGCCTCTGAGTGTGGTTTTGGGGTCGGTGTGTATCTGGAAGTGGAGCTGTTCGGCGGTTGGGAGGGTGTCGTCGGAGTTGGTCGTGATGCTGATGGTGTTATTGTGGACGATGGCGATGCCTCCTCCTGTCTGGTTGGCGCGGTCCCTCCGGGTGATCTTGTATCCGTCCGGGATGGCGATGGCGATGTCGGGCGCTGAGGAGGCGTTCATCCATGTTTCCGTGAGGAAGGCGACGTCTGGAGATGTGGTGTCGAGCAGGTTCCAGAGTTCCACGGCGTGTCTGTGGACGGAGCGGGTGTTGAGCAGGATGCACTTCAGGTGGTTGCTGCTGGTGCTCGGCTTGGCGGGTGCGGTGCAGGTCCGGATGCAGGAGAACTTGTAGGATTGGCAGCGGAAGGGTCCGTGGGTGCGACGTGGGGTGGCTCGGTAACATCCGGGGATTCGGCCGGTGTTGAGTGGGTTGAGGATGGCGGCGTCGTAAGTCCGGCGGGTGGGCTGGCATCTGCGGGGGCCAGGGGGTCTGGCGCTGGGCACGGTCCAGGCGCGGACGGGCGCTGACGGGCTTGCCTTTGGCGCGCCTTCGGCGCGCCCGCTGCGCGTGACCGCTGCGCGAGCGTGGGGGCGTCATAAGAAGGGACCCGGGAGGGAGGTTCTGCTGGGTGGCGGGAGCGGGGGCACCAATCGACTGGCGGGGGTGGGGCCGCAGGGAGGCAGTGGCGGGAAAGACGAGTGCAGGCGGGCGGGCGGCTCAGCGGCGGCTGGGTCGCCTGCAGCGGAGCAATCTGCAATCAGGAACAGGTAGCAGGAGGAGCGTGGGGGCGACCAGGCCTGGGCAAGGCTCAGTGGTCGCTCTCGAAAGAAGGCAGAAGTCCCCTTAAGAAGGGAGCTGGGAGGGAGGGTCCGCTGGGTGGCGGGAGCGGGGGCACCAATCGGCTGGCGGGGGGCGGGGCCGCAGGGAGGCAGCGGCGGGAAAGAGGATCGCGGGCGGGTGGGCGGCTCAGCGGCGGCTGGGTTGCCTGCAGCGGAGCAATCAGCAATCAGGAACAGGTAGCAGGAGGAGCGTGGGGGCGACCAGGCCTGGGCAAGGCTCAGTGGTCGCTCTCGAAAGAAGGCAGAAGTCCCCTTAAGAAGGGAGCCGGGAGGGAGGGTCCGCTGGGTGGCGGGAGCGGGGGCACCAATCGGCTGGCGGGGGCGGGGCCGCAGGGAGGCAGCGGCGGTAAAGACGAGTGCGGGCGGGCGGCTCAGCGGCGGCTGGGTCGCCTGCAGTGGAGCAATCAGCAATCAGGAACAGGTAGCAGGTAGCAGGAGGAGCGTGGGGGCGACCAGGCCTGGGCAAGGCTCAGTGGTCGCTCTCGAAAGAAGGCAGAAGTCCCCTTAAGAAGGGAGCCGGGAAGGAGGGTCTGCTGGGTGGCGGGAGCGGGGGCACCAATCGGCTGGCGGGGGGCGGGGCCGCAGGGAGGCAGCGGCGGGAAAGACGAGTGCGGGCAGGCGGGCGGCTCAGCGGCGGCTGGGTCGCCTGCAGCGGAGCAATCAGCAATCAGGAACAGGTAGCAGGAGGAGCGTGGGGGCGACCAGGCCTAGGCAAGGCTCAGCGGTCGCTCTCGAAAGAAGGCAGAAGTCCCCTTAAGAAGTGAGCCGGGAGGGAGGGTCCGCTGGGTGGCGGGAGCGGGGGCACCAATCGGCTGGCAGGGGCGGGGCCGCAGGGAGGCAGCGGTGGGAAAGACGAGTGCGGGCGGGCGGGCGGCTCAGCGGCGGCTGGGTCGCCTGCAGCGGAGCAATCAGCAATCAGGAACAGGTAGCAGGAGGAGCGTGGGGGCGACCAGGTCTGGTCAAGGCTCAGTGGTTGGCAGTTCGGGCTGGACTGTTCCCATGAGGCACAGGGTCAGACTGATTTGCATATGGCCATGTCTGAACTGGGGTGGCAGAGTGGGCTAAAGAACGGTGATGGATTAAACCCAGATCAGTTGACTGGGGGTGAGTGCTTGCAATGTTCAACACTCCGTCCATCATTTCCTTTGGTTTTTGATCTGATAGATGACCATAAAGTCGGTCTTGGGACTGCTGGATAAGGACCACCAAAGGAGTCCCAGCCCGTAGGGCAGTGGAGGCAAGCAGGAAGCCCAGGGTCAGCGTTCATGCAGTGGGGACAGGGACAGCGGGAAATGGTGTTCCTGTGGCCTAGGCAGATTAGTCAGCGTCCACAGCGCTCCCTGGACAGTTCATGGCAGGAAGCCGGCAGGAGCGATGTCGGGGGTCAAATATGCATCTCACCCCACTGTTGGGTCCTCCAGGTAGAGGCGCTGATTATATCAGCAGTTGCATGGTGTGGGCTCCACTTGTCACGCTCTCTTGTGGTGCCGGGCAATCAGGGCCGACCCAGTGAGAAGGGCTTCCCACCTACGGGCTGATGCATCATACCTGGTTTCCAGGGCCTTCTCACCCCAGCCGCAGCAGACAGGGCCTCACGGAATTGGTGCGAGACGAGGCGTCTTACCGCCCGCTGTCTCCGCCACCTCAACAGCTGGGTTGGGTGTGTAGGTAACTTCCAGCTCTGTGGCGGGTCCTGCCGCAGGGCTCACGCGGGATCCACTGCAATGCAGGTAGCACTACAGTGCAGTTGCTGCCAGGTGAAGTAGGTCACAGTTCTCCGTTGCCAGACGGCAAGGGGCAGGCCCACCAAAGGCCCAGGGTGTTGTCCGTGGGGTGCAGCCCGGAATGCCAGCAGTTTCCAGGGAGGCAGCAGTCGCCATCCCAATGCCTCCGGTCAGTGCCACAGGGATTACAGCAGCAGCGGCAGCCACACTTCAGCTGGCCGGAGGCTGGCGCTTCTGTCCCCAGCTCGCGGTAACCAGGCCACTGTCTCACCCTTGGCTCCCCACCGAGTAGGCCGCAGGGCATCGCATGGCGGCTCCGCAACTTTCACCTGTCTGCGGCATGATTGAAGGGCACCAGCCGGAGCCGCAGGTCCGTATCTCTATGCTCCACGCAATTAGTAGTGTGGATGGGTCGCATGCAGGAGTTTAATCAGGAGAATAGAGGGATGTACCGGGGAGCGCTAACAAGTTGCATCCGCCATGTTGGCTCGCTAGCCACGCCCCCTATTTATGCATTGTTTACTTCATGCTAGAATTTTTTATCAATGGTATACTTTATTCATCATTTGAAGTCCTTACAGAATAAATTATGATTTCAACTTTGGGATATTTGGGTTTAAATTTGCAACTCTTTTGAAACAAATTAATTGGTTCAGCATTGTCTTGTACAGATATTCTGATGTTTAAGACAAGAATTTATACTTCAAGCCATAAATAGTTTGGATTGAATGTTCTATAGTATGACATTAGTGGCAGAAATTGAGAGCTTTGATCAACTGGTTTAGTTGCCATTGTGTCCATTTAGCCACCATTTTACAAAAAGTACCCCTTTTGTGGTGAAAGCCTAATGTTTGTCAATAATTCGAGTCAATTTGTCCATCTATACCAAATGTGAAGTTTACATTGTGCTTATATCTGGATTTGTTTTTTATTATTGACTGCTAGTAATAATCCACACTTCAGGCTGTGTCAAAACAGTACTGACATATATCTTGTTCTATACATGGGATAATGTACACCCTGTCGTACATTATGAGGAAATTGTAAGTCACCTGGAGTTCCATGACCTTATAGAGGAATCAGTATTATACAAATAAGATTTAGAAAAACACTACAGCTCACAATCTGGACAACATGCACAAACGTTCTATCTTTCCTATAATTACCTAAAACATGCAAAAATAAACAAGTTGCCATAAATATCTCTTTTCTGCTTAGCAATCTTCATCTAGAAAAACACAACAGAATAAGGGAACGCCAAGTTTTGTTTTAATTTTTGAAAGTGCAGCCTAATTATTCTCGGTGGTCTTTCTTTTCCCTTTCCTGCTGGCTCTGCCTGTACTCATTTTGATGTCAGAACTCATCTGTATTGTTATTACCGTTGGTTTGCTGTGTTCTTTCTTTATTACCATAGACTAGGTGTGTCACAATTCACCTGTAATAAGCCATTTTTAGCATAGCACCGACTTCTCAACTAGCCACTGCCAGATAGCAGTTGACACACCAGGGGCCTGCTTTGGTTTTATTTTATTTAACGTAGCCAATAATTATCGGATGTGTAAAATAGCTCAATATTCGTTAAATGTCAGCAGGTCAAACTTGCTGAAATTTAACAATGGAAAACATACACAATAATTACAGTATCATGCGATTTTCTTTGTGCTTTAAACACCAAAATCCTCAAGTTATTCCCCATAAACTCTTAATAGTGTTATTTTTCTCACCCGATAAATGACATACCTCATGGTATTGGTATTTCAGGGGTAATAAATAACACCAGAATTCGTGATCAGGCCCTTGGACTAATTTGGTAACGTGCTGCAGTACACACTGACATTTACTGTATCTTCTGTTGCGACTGATGCAAGAGATACCTCAGCGGCCGGCCCAGCAGTGTTTGCAAAGAGTCTTGTCTATCAAGGCTGAGAGAAAGAAGCAGTCGCTGCAGCCCATGAAATTAAGCCTTGCTTAGACATAAACAAGAAGCAGAGCCTCCCTTTCTTTCGTGTTAACAGTTCTGTGTGGTTTCTTGTTGTATCATCTGTCAACACCTTGTTGGAGTAATCAAACGAGAAAGTTTGAAGTTGTACAGTGGATCGTTTTCCCTGGAGACAAGCTCTTCAGCACCATGCACTGTCGTAGACTGCTAAAGTTTTAGTATGATCGAAAAAGAAAAGAAAAGAAAACTTTGTTAACAGAACATGTTTGGTTTTTTGCCTAGAAAACATATTGATATATTTTGTTCAGACAGTTAATGTTTTTGATGATCTGCAGTAAAACATGTTTTTCTTATGGCAAAAGGTTTCAGTTACGTTATCTTCTTGTAAAACATAGCACATTGAATTGTAAGGTTATTGTATTCCATGTATCTAAATAATACAAACCACCTCTCGGAGTTTCAGAAATAGATTACTTGATTAACAGAGAAGATATCTCTCAACACTTGGACAAGTGAATCTGATTTGTGTTCTTACAGATGGAATTCTGAATCTTATGTTTGCATGATATATACGCAGCCATGCTAGAAAGGGGCAATGCCGTGTGTCATTTTTACGGCAAAGTCTTTAAGCACATGATTAGCACCGTGCCATCCATGCTGAGCTGAAAAATGACAAAAGTCACTTTTATTATTTTTTCAGCTCAGCATGGCTAACACTGTGCTAAGGCCCTGCAGGAATGAAAGGGTATTGCCTTGAACTATATTGGGTACTCCCTTGTACCTGGACAAAACTGTACCTCTCTGATGAGCTCTTACTACAGCGAAACACATGTTTTAGGGGTTGTTTTATTTGTTTCAGGTTGGCTTGAATGGTATTTTACCATTTCAAAGTTGTAGAAACTATGCCTGGAGTGGTAAAAAGCTTTTGTCCTTTTTCAGCTTAGCATGGATGGCTCATTGCTAATCCTATGCGTAAAGATTTTATAGTAAAAATGGCAAAATACTGTCTCCCTTTCTAACTCTTTAAGGATGGCACTGTGTCAATCCTAGGCCTAAAACTGCACTGGAAAAAACAACATGAGGTGATCAAATTGGTGTTGTAAAAACACAGTCATTTGAGGTGAGCAGACTGGTGTTTTAGGGTGCTCTATATAAAGGACCTGCTCTCTACTTAAATTCTCCAGTTATATTTATCTCAAATAACTATTACTCGTGTCCTACAGTAACTATAACTTGTGCCCCGCTATGCACAGTGTTGCTGTCAACGTAGTTATTAGGGATATAAATACAGTCATTGAACATGTCATAAGTGATGAGTGTACAAGCAGTGCACAGTGAGGGTGCAAGTTATAGTTATTTGGTACAAGAGGACACATGGGGGAGGTTCTCAAACTGGCACCTGTTTGATTGGCTGCCCACTACTTGGACAACAAATCGTGGCAGCCATTAGAGGACTAAAGGTAATGGTCCCTCTTGATATGAATTGTTGTGAATGGCAGGATTTGAGGGTTTCTAAAAGGAGTCATTATAAAGGGTTATAACAGATTTTAGTCACAACAAAAACACTTGTTTGTGGTTTTTAAAGCTAAAATTATGGCATAGCAGCATGCACTTCCAACAGAAGCAGCAGCCTGTCTGTTGATTCCCCAGTGTTCTATTACATTATTCCTCAGTGTTCTAATGACCAAATGGAGCACCAAGATTCCGTATTTATGACTGAATTGCGGCACATCTGAAGCCATCGTGGTGAATTCATTTTACTTTAGAAATGACCAAAATGAGGGTGATTGCTTTGGCATCGAAATTATGACTGGTGCTCTAGCAAGCGAAAATGAGGACACATTTTCTCTGAGTTCTCAAATGTATTTCTAATTCATGTCAGTGAAACATTCTGACATGCAGACTGAGACATATCATTTCAAAACCAGAAGCAGTCTGTAGGTCCAGTATGCGATTACAGCTTCCTACGGTGCTCTAATAAAAAACTAGAGCAGTAACATTTCTATTTATGACAATATTGTGTCACATCTGAAGTCATCTTGATGGAATCAAAGCTGCAAAACGTAGAGCATTTCTTCTAGAAATGAACAAAATGAGAGTGTTCTTTAGGCCATGAAAATTATGGTTAGTTCTCTACAAAAAAGCTTAAATGAGGACAAGCCGGTGCCAGGGACAGTGGCAGCAGAAGGGACTGTGGTTAGCAGGAGGGAGGGAGCAAGGGCACCTATGTGGACAACTGAGACGGGGTGAAGGGGCAGCAGAGCAAGCTGACCAGGGAGGTCATAGGGGTAGTTGCAGCACAATAGACCATGGAGGGAAAGAGTGAGGGGCCAATGGCATGCACCTGGACAGTATGGCAAGGAGGAGCGGTAGGGAAAGCCAGCTGCCCAATCAGGACAGGTGGCAAGGACAGTGGCACTACAAATGACTGTGGAGGACAGGTGGGAGGAGGAAGGGGCCCGCACATGAACAGTGGATGCACAAAGGGCACCACATTGAAATGGCAGGGCAGGTTGGCGGGGGCAGCACAACAGACTATATAGGACTAGTGAGAGCTGACACAGATACACATGTACAATGAAGGGTAAGGGAAGGTGGGTAGGGCAGATGTAGAAAGATGAACAGGCAGGGAAAGCTGATGAGGGTGTGGCAGCACAAAAGATTATAGAGGGCAGGAGGGGTGTGGCAGGGTCATGCACACAGATCATGAAGCACTGGGGCAGAGATGCAAGGGCAGGCGCACCAAGTGACCAGGCACAGCAGGCAGCATAAGCAGTGGCAACACAACAGACTACAGAGGGCAGGAGAAAAGGGGCAGGGGCACGCATACAGACAAACTTTGGGGGGAAGGGCAGGGGCAGCAAGCTGAAAAGGCAGGGCAGGCACCCTGGGGAATGACAGCACAAAAGATCACAGAAGGCAGGAGGGAGGGGTCAGGGGTGTGCCCACAAACAACAGAGGGCAGGGGTAGGGGCATGTGCGGCAAGCTGACCTAACAGGACAGGTAGCAGGGGCAGAGACAGTTGCAGCATAACAAGCAGCAGATGGCAGGAGGGAGTGTGCAGGGTCACATACATTAACAACAGAGAGCAGGAGGCAGAGAGGCAAGGGCATCAAGCATACCAGGCAGGACAGGTAGATGGGGTAGTGACAGAAGAATGGGCCACAGAGGGCGGCTAGGAGGAGGCAGAGAGACACAAACCGAGAGTGGAGGGCAGAGGCAGCAAGCTGACCACAAATAGCAGGCGGGAGGGGGGCAGGGCAACACAGACTAGCTCGATATGGAGGGCACATGGTCAACATATTATGGGAGCCATTACAGGACTTAGGGACAACGTCGCTATTGAAATGTATTGTAGTGAATGCCAAGTTTTGAGGGTCACAAAAAGGTGCCCATATAAATGGTGATAACAGATTTTAGTCACAATATAAATCATTTGTTTGCGGTACCATACTGATTTTAGGAATTGTAGTGAATTCTAAGGTGATTTTATCTTGTGAAAAATACCGACCCATTGCTGGGATTCGACAAACCATTTCTGAAAGAACTGTTTTCTCGTATTGATTTTCTCATAGAGGTTATGGAAGGTGCTCTAGAAGCTAAAATCTGAGCACATTTTCTATAAGTTAACATTATCTTCCTCAGCCACATGAGGCTAAAGCCTCATACTCTGAAAAAAAGTGAACTTCCAACACCAGCTGAAATCTGTCAGTTAACTCCCTGGTAATCAACTGCAGTTTCTTACAGTGGTCAAATTAACAACTAGAGTGCTTACATTCTATGTTTATTACAAAAGTGTGGCAAACCTGAAGCCATCTTTATGGAATCAAAGTAGTAGAACATATGTTTAGGATTCTAGAAAGCTAAAACAAGTACATAGTTTCTTTGAGTTCTCAAATATCTTCCTTATCCATTTCGGTAAATCATTCTGACTTGCAAAGTGAAACATGTACTTTCAATACCACCAACAGTCTGTTAGCTCCCTAGTAATCAACGACAGTTTTCCACAGAGGTCTAATTTACAACCGGGGTGCTGCCATTCTATATTTACGGCGAAATGTGGGACATCTGAAGCAATTTGAGCATTTTCTTCAGAAGTGTAAAATATGAGGGGCTGTTTTCGTCATTGAAATTGTGGTTAGTGCTCTAAAAAGCTAAGAGAAATATTTTCTTTGAGTCCTCAAATATCTTTGTCTTCAATTTGAATAAAACAGTCTGGCATGCAGACTGAGAAATGTATTTTCAGCAGCGTGTCAATGAATGCCGTTCTGATCAACTGCAGCTTCCCATGGTGTGATAATGTTCTAATCAATCAATCCAAGAAATAAATTCTTACAGAAATATAACATAATTTTCAAATTCATTAATACATTACATTTAAGTAATCATATATATCAATAATATATAAATCCAAACTGCATTATTACAAATAACAAATGAAACAAACCTACGAACGGACAAAAATCCATGGTTAAATTATTTTTCCAAAGAAGTACACTTTGACGAAGTCTGCAACAAATCTAATTCATAAACATACTTATCATATTCAGGATGTTCAGCGGTTAAGCCCTATTGAGATATTTGACAGCAAATAATTTCAATTACTTATGTAGATAATACAGTGTATTGAACAATACCAAGTTTAAAGCAACCCTCAAAAACGAAAAATGGCAAACTAGAGGACCCTAATTACCAAGTCTCATAGATCAATATCAGACTCAGACTAAGTCATCCTATCTTGGATTTTTTATTCTCAATTTGTTTGAAATTCATCCGTATGCCCAAAGACATAAAGTCACTCTTAGGGGAAGCCTGGGAGGAGAATGGAATTTCCTTCCAAAAGATGATACCATTTTACACTAATATTGACTGATAGCAATGGCTACATCCTGATCTTTCATACCTCACACCAAGTTTAAACCCATTTCTCTCGATCAAATACCATATTTTCTTAAAGATTGGTCAAAGAATCTTCTTCCCTTCCACTTGGAAAAATACGCAATTCACTAATAAGTGACTTACCAAATACCTTACCCGGCTTGCATGGACACTAACAACAGTTCTCAGCTATCCGCACTTTCAAACCTGACATCTGCCACCCTGGGTCAAATCCGACCCTCAAAGGCACAATTTCATTTTGCAAAATCCTATCTGGTATTCTATATAGATACGGGAATAGATCAGTGCCCTGATCAGATAATAAAAAGAGGGTAACAGATCTCCTATTCCTCAAATACAATAGGTCTTAATTCCAGCTAGTTTCCTCAGCACAACGCAGGAGAATGTTTTTTATTTGGCCAATTTGTTTAATTTACCCACTTCAAGCTGCATGTTTAAAGTGTCTAAGCATTCCAAAATGATTTTCAATGGGTTCCTCTTACCAGGAAAAATTGCCATTACCTCAGGGAGGATTGGCATGGATAGATTACTACTAGGGGTTCCATTTATAATAAAAATAAATAGAATTGGAAGGCCTTTGCATCCACCAAAACACCTCAGGGTAAGTTTCTACTCACACCTTACCGCTTTAATTATTGTGTGTTTTTGTAAATAAAGCACTGATTTCAGGATACTGTTTTCTAGTGCCTACCATGCAACCTGTCTATTCATAGCCAGCACCTTTTAGCTCCATAAAGAGCCTGAGGGATTATCTTGCCCTGTATAACTTTACTAAGTGGCTCAAGAGTGTAACTACCATATTTGCGGTCAAAATGCTTCACACCATTCACTTCGACTATCAATGTGGATCTTCGACTGGCCAGGGGCTTGTCCCATCCTAAGTCATCTGAAAAGACATCCCCAAGTATTTATAGGTTCACACCAGCTGAAACTGAATATTGCCTAGGAAACAAGAAAATCTCCTTTTGTAGAAAATAGGCCTCAGCTAGGCCTACCAGTGCAAGGGGTTCGCCCTTCTCTGCACAGAGTCCTCAGACTATTGGAAAGAAGTTGGCACAGAAACTGAAATAGAAAATACAGAGTTTAATAAACCTCATGAGGTGGAACCACATTCACCCAGCACCCTGTGGTGCTGAATGAAGGTAGCACACAGAGTAGAAGAACCATGGGTCTTTTATACCCACACAGGGGCTCAGAAAGAGGGTGGTACAAGCATACATGAGAAGAGTTACATACATAGATGGTCATACAGAAATGCACAGTCGACAGTAAAGGAGGAGCTAGCAGTTGCTGACTCTGGTAGAAACAACCTGATAGTTACAGACTAAAAACAGATGTATGGACAGTTAGATATTCCTGCGCATGTGCAGGGTAGCAGAGTCTAAGTATAGCCAGTCCTTTAAACAGAGCACAAGGGTAAACAAAATGGCTGCCAGAAATACAAAATGGATTCCATAAGATGTACAAGATAGCCTCTAAATACCAGATGGATTCTGCTAACGCTAATTTAATTGCATCCAATTTACGACAGACGACCCTTTTAGCATTAGCTGAAGACATCTCCCATAATCCAGTAGGAAAAATGAAAAATATGCAAATTAATTTTTTATTAATTTTTTTTCTCCATAAATATCCTAATTCATTGCTAGGTGGGCATTTCTCATTCTAAATATTGTTAAGCGGGTATGTATAAGGTATAAGCAGAAGTACAAAGGGAACAGAGAATTGGGTCATACAGATAGCATGAGAGAGTAATTACTATTATCAGAAACAGAACTATTAGCTTTCTAGTCCTAATCAAATCCTAGAACCATCTAGTAAAAACATTTTCAAGGCTCCTATGCATTTCAGTTACCATCAATTTCAACTTCAAAAACATTTTCGCTAGACTTTTCCAGTGTTTCCTTTATGAGGGCTAGAGTATCTATCATTATACCGAATACAAACATTAAAGCAGTCAGACATATTATTACAAAAATGATCCTGGATCCAGAGGACCAGGAGGACTACACAGAACCATGAGAATTAGGACGAAGAGCTGCAAAGGGTTGCTCCTCCTCAAAAATGGGACGATCAATGGGGTACATTCTCAACAAAAAAAAAAGAAAAAGAAGTCCTTGGGAAATTAAAGCCGCTGTAAAACCAACCAGAGGGGAGTCTTCTCCCTGTGTCCGTTTGAGCCTCACAGGCAGGCTCTTGTTGTTCCCACGGTGGAGCTGCACAACTCGCAACTCAGGAATCATGGCCTAGTTTCAAGGGAAAAGTTTCTTCTTTCAGGATAGGGCAATCACCCACCAGGACAAATGCGCTCAGCGATCCTGTCCAGTGTCTTAGGCAGTGCACCAGTTTTCTTCATTTCAATCTAACAGGCACCAGAGACACAGCACCTGTACCCTGGACTCAAGTCCTTCCCTAACTCCTGTATTGCTCTGCTGGCACACTGCTCTTTCGTTGGGGCCATAGATTGCATTCAGCTTGGCCAGGTATCTCTTGACCAACAAAGGTGAAAACTTTACAGCCACTTTAGGACCAGGATTCAGAGGCCTGATGCTAGGATCTCTGAAGCAACCCTTGTTTCAAAGGGGGTTACCTCAAGCAAAAACTTTCTCACCTTCCTGGTCAGTCTGTGACTTTCGGCTGGGCATCAAAAGCTTGATCCACGATTTCTCCTTTCTGATTTGTGACCCCGTCTTTCGCCCAAGACAGTAGCAGGGGTACACTCATCCCAGTGCTTCCGGCCTTCTACCTTCACTGAGGTCCTGGTTGCCAGCAATGCCTGTGCTGGTTACCTTCACTTTGACTTCAAGCTGGACTGGTGTTGACTCCTCAAGCTGGATCTGATGTCCGCGCCCCTCTGGCAATGGTTGTAAAGCAGCAAATATCTATTGGTGGACAGAACAAAAGGTCTTTAGACAAGGCACAGAAATAATCTATCAACAGAGAGGATAGTCTCAGAATACTTCCTAGTCTAGGAACGCCCCATATATTAACAAGGCACCCTGGAACCACTTTCATATATGTGAGAGTAAATAAAACAACAGCCTGAACCTATTGGCAAGTATAAAAGGAACTCTTTAGTGAACTGACAAGAGTAATACGTTACCCAATCCCAAGCAGTCAAGGGAGTCTGTGTTCATTTACCAAATTCTGAGGAAAAGAGAAAAACAATACAGACATGCTCTAAATCCTTACATATGTATATTTCTATCTTAATCATCTGAAGACCCTCAAGAAAAAGGAAATGTTATACACTGTTACTCATAAACTTTGCATTACTTGTACAGGACTGCAGACACTTCTAAAATGATTTTTCTTAATAAAAGCACCTACATTGTATACTCAGGACCATGCTCTCATGTTATAGGAGCAACAGGAAAATCTAACACTGCTAATTTAACAAGGATTCCTATCACATAAAGAACTAAAAACTTCAACATAATGGGTACACGTTCTCCAGTAGAACATCTTGTGACTAACAGACTCCTATAAAACAATATTTTCCTCAAACATGTTTGCTAAGGATCGCATAGACATCTTCCCTGCATTCTACTTTTTCACAATCCAAACTATGCAACATCAGTTCAAGTAAGGACTGTCAGTTTATTTACACAGACTAGCTAATAAAAACTAGCAATGCCCTCGCAAAACTGTATGTAGCATGAGAATAACAAACAATAGTGGTGTTGTCACCTGAGAATTTTCAAACAAAAACTACCCACAGCTAGTTAATATATTTATTCATTTTATTAATGCTAATAATGTTTAAAACAGTATTACTGAATAGCCAATTAAATGTCTCATGGCTATTTCACAGACAGTTTAGAAAAAGAGAGAGAACACATAAATTTGCCTACCCTTAATTTGTAGAGGAGCTAGCCTCCTCCCCCATTTTTGACAGTAAGAAACCTATAATAGGTTTCATTCTGTCAACACTATCAACCCCAATGTATAGCAACTGGGCATAAACAAACTCTGAGGAGCGAAATAGCACAGTAAGCTCGCTAAAGAACATATTCCCTTAGCAAATGTAGTAGTGCAACATGAGGCCGCATGAATTCAAACTAAATCCCATTGCTTCCTGAATTCAGCCCTAAAAGCATGTGTACTATATATATGGCAGAGCCATTGTCTTTTAAAGAGAGGTCACATATACCATTATACTATGTTCATTGAGTATACAAAAACTTGCTTTTGCCAAAAAAAAAAGGTAAGCAAAACCTCTTTCTGTCCCTGCCCTGCCATTTCGTCTTTCAAATGTCGAAATGTCAAAACACATATTGCGCTGAGCCCTGCCAGGCTTCTAAATGTAGGAGTTTGGCCTTTAACCTATGCAGCTGTTCCATCTTGTATGCAAGGTTGTCATGCGGTGCTCCCAAATCAAAGTGACCCTAGAGACCGAAGGCAACCCAGTCCAATCGTGTCTACCAGCAATTCAGAGGTAAGCTTAATAACTTCTGCCAGTTTTTGTATATAGTTATATGTATAAGCAGTGTGCCGAGTGCTTGTCTTACCAGTATAGATGTCAGCTATTAAGTCTATGCTTACATATGTGCATTTACTAAAGCCTAAGGCAGTTTATAAGGTGTTCTGACTGAAAAAACCTCATTTAAATAGTGAATTTTACTCAATTTCGACTTTGATGTGTAGGACACTTAAAAATTAATATCCTACAATGTTTTTGCATAATAGTCATCCCCAGAATGTCCTCTACATATCCCAGAGATGTGGCATCAGAAATGTATAATGTATACCCTTATAGGAAGTCTTAGCCAAGTAAACATTCCTGCTCCATTTGTGGCCTAAAAAAAAACACCAGCAACAACTGTTTTGCTCATCAGCAGTAAAGGCGCTCTCAGGGTTGCAACATGATCATTATTTAAAACAGACATTTCAAGTGTTAAGATGTGGGTGTAATACAGCAAAATCCAATGTATTCAGATGATGTGTTTACCCATTAATATCTAATACAATGTATCTAAAGAAAAGTCTTTATAATTATCTATTTTATTATAGAACACGCAATTTCGTTTTTTTTTAAGGCCTGTTATCCCCATATAAAGAATATGAAAAAGGAAACCTGATTTCCTTTAAGGAATCAAAGGCATACTTATACACTACCAAGGAAACAGAACAGGATTTAGCTAGTGCGATATTTAGAAAAATTCAGGTCACCTTTTTGCAGGGGCTACAAATCATAATGGTTCCATAATATCCAATCTGGAAACATATGACTGACGGCTGCCTGTCTATAAGAGAAGGGCAGTCATGGCTTAACCACAGGTGACACATATTTTAGTCTTGCATAACTTTTTTTTTCTTTTTTTTTTGTATTCATCTCCAATACCAATTAGACATACACTGATAACGTGTTGTCTGCCATTTTGACAGCATGATAATGATAATATCATATCTGTGGAATTTAGTAATTTTGAACAAGTTCCAGCCAACTGCTTGCGCAAAGATAGACGTCGTCACGACCATCTCCTTACCGCACAGGAGAACTTGTACCAGTATTAAAATAGAATTGTCAATACGACACAAAAACAAAACATATATAAAATAAAAATACATATGCCAAGCCCTCAGTATACCAAGCACAGAGAGCATAGACAAATTACAATAACATATATAATTAACCAATGATGCGCAATTACTGAACCTACAGCTCAGAGTCGAATATTCTGGCCTGCTTAATTTGTCAGGCTTAAAATCAATAACTGATTTCCTTGCCTTACTCACCCCCATCTGACAGTAGGTCATCTTTATGATGACCAGCTGTCAGCTGAACTGACTGTGTCGCTTCTGACACACAGGTCATCTAAATTTTAACTTTCTAAAAGTAAAACTACTTATCTGATAGTCCATGTTAGCTTTGGGCCACAATTTCCAATGAGAAAATTAATTCTTAAGTGGAAAATCGTTTTTATATAGGCATATAGCCCTTAAAATTTCAAGCAAGAGCCTCTTTTTACTTTTTGTCTAGGATTAATGCAACAGTTTAAAAAAAATAAAAACAGTTTTCTATGGAAATTCTAACTGATCTTGCTCAAAATAGGGACAAGGAAGGCTCCTTGAGTTTCGGTTCCTCAGCTGCCCTGTCTTATCAGAGAAGCTAAAAATAGCCCCTCAGCGCATGCGAGCACTCCTGGCCCCCACCTCTCTCCAAGGCTCTCCTGCTGCATGCATTACACATTTTCATGTCAGAGACGCTTTCTAAGCAGTGATTTCACCTCCTGGTTTACTCGCTCCTATTTCTAGCCCCCACCTTACAGGCTGCAAGGTCAAAATCTGCCTCGCACAGCCCTGAAGCTGTCAAAGACAAAAAGCCTTCCTAATTTCATCTAAACTGCAATAATTTGCTCTATGGAAAAATTTATTTTGATATACAATTTCTTTTCAGGGGTCATAAATTTATTTTCAATTCTCAGATTAGCAGGTTCAGCTTAAATTAGAACCTACAACACTGTGGACCCAGCACATTGGCTCACTGAACCACCAAGAACACAAAGCTGCATGGGAACAATTTGAAAATTCGAAATACCCACAATTTTCTCAAGCTAAACTTTTAACCGGTCCCTAATTACTCTTCATTAATACTTTTGTACATTAAGGGTGTCATCAAATCACAGGGGTTGCTCTTTCTCTAGCTACACCCCTCTCAATTTCCTTTTGCGACTTATTGATGGTGATGAGACCAAATTAAATTTACTCCTTAACAATTTCACTTCTCAGAATTCTTTCACATATTCACAGTCATTCAATCACACGCTTTTTCCAGTGCTAGCAACATCCAAAACACAATTTACCACACCACAACATTTAAACACATATTTAACCCACAGATCAACACTTAAGACAGAAACAAAAGACAGCCCACAGACTGTACTTAAACCAAACCATTTGTAAATACTAGTTGCAAGTCATATTCACTAGATTTGGCTGGCAGAACACCAGAAAAAACGCTCTGCATCTCATCACTTATGAATGTTACTAAGTGCACAGACCAGGATCCTTTTATGTACATATTTAGTTCCTCGGGGTACTAGTCACCAAAGAAGAAGTACTTTTATATACCTAAACCTAGTTAAGTATCCCCTCTAGGGGAGCCGGCTAATTATATACAAAAGAAATGGTACATCCAAGAAAGCAACACATTCATTCATTCACGTACTTTTTCTCCCACATTTGTACACAATCAAACATCTCTTGTCTAGTCTTTTGCTTAAACATACATTGTTCCACATACTCAATTTTCCGAAAATCAAATGACCCATACATAGGCCAACGCAACTCAGGATCCTTACAAGTGTATTTATTCCATAATGTGCTGTACATTATAGAAGAAAGACCATACTTAATATACATATTCCTATTAGGCGTCCCCTCCGGGGGGGGGGCGGCGGTTGTGCTTCATCAAGTCTCAAATTGGTACCATTACAAAAGCAACACAGAAGTGTGCTAAAGACAGGCATGCCAAAAATAGTGCAGAATATGCAATATTATAATCAAAGTAGCACTTAAGGTACCTTTAGTACGATGTGCCGTTCAAATCAATTCAGTTAGAGAAAATTCTCCTCATTACCTGCCTATGTGAATTGCAAGTCACATATGTCAAAACAAACCAAGTTGGCCAACACAAAATATACCATACTCAAAGCCACAGTAAGCGTTACTAAACTACCTTACCAATCCCAGGCATCAAAACCAACAGCAAGCGCCGCAGAAGGACACTTACCAATCACTTGGTGTCCAGATTCATCCTGCCAAGATCTAAAATCGACCAAATGGTCACTGCACGGCGAATCAAAAGAAGAGATCTCAGTCGAGGACCGGCGCCACCTGGATGGTCAGATCAGAAAGAAAGGAAAAGCCGCCGTGGATACCAAGACTCGAGTCTTATCGGGCAGTGATCATGTCCAGAGCGAGATTCCAATCCTTCGTCGCGACCAATCCTTTGGGCATCCGAGTCACCGATGAGTCCCACGTTGAGGCGCCAATTGTAGAAAATAGGCCGCAGCTAGGCCTACCAGTGCAAGGGGTTCGCCCTTCTCTGCACAGATTCCTCAGACTATTGGAAATAAGTTGGCACAGAAACTGAAATAGAAAATACAGAGTTTAATAAACCTCATGAGGTGGAACCACATTCACCCAGCACCCTGTGGTGCTGAATGAAGGTAGCACACAGAGTAGAAGAACCATGGGTCTTTTATACCCACACAGGGGCTCAGAAAGAGGGCGGTACAAGCATACATGAGAAGAGTTACATACATGCGCTGATCTCTCCAGCGGCCTAACATCTGCTGCTGGCGGGAGGGGCGCCACTTTCATCACCTGCTGCCATCCTGCTCCACTTCTGCCTCGAATTCCGGTGCAGCCTGCCGGCTGGGACCCCCTGCCATGGGGAAGTCTGATCCAAAGCAGCCTAAAATTTCCTTCGAACTTCGCAGGTCTTCTCGCCAGGACGGGCTGGGTCGGAGTGCGGTGACTCTGCTGCCTCCATGGACATGGCCCCTACACATGAGGATGACCTTAAAGCAATCATGCTTGATGTTAAGTCGACGGTGACGGGAATTGCGACTCAGCTGGATCAGCTCTCCGCTCGTCTGGACTCTGTCAAAGCTCGTGTAGACTCTCACGACGGCCGTCTGCTTCAGGTAGAGTCTAGGGTGTCTGACGTTGAGGATGCCGCCACACAGGATCGTCAGAAGCTGCTCCAGATGGACAAAATCCTGGCTGTCATCAGGGAGAAGAATGAAGACTTGGAGGCGCGCTCCCGTCGGAGCAACCTCCGCATAACGGGGCTTCCAGAGTCCACCAATATCTCCCACATGGAGGACTTTGTGGAACAGTTAGTTAGGGAGCTCTTCAACGACGTCCTCTCTCCAGTGTGCATTGTTGAGCGTGCCCATCGCACTCTTGGCCCACGTCCTGGTCCTGGTCTGCCCCCGCGGCCCATTATTGCAAAGCTCCTCAATTACAGGGACCGGGATGCCATTCTGCGCGCGGCAGGCGACAAGGGAGCTATTCACCATCAAGGTTATTCTCTTTCTTTTTATCCGGACTACACTTCTACTGTCCAGGCGGCTTGCCGTGAATTTCTTCCTGCCAAGCGAATGCTGCAAAAACTTGAGGTTTCTTATTCACTTGTTTACCCGGCGAAGCTGAGAGTCCGTCAGGGCGCAAAAACGCTTGTCTTCCCGGATCCGACAGAAGCCATGGCACACGCCAGGAAGCTGGAGAGATCGGCTCGCTCTTCGCCATCCAAGTCCCGGCAAGACACCGCTGATCGCCTTAGTGACTATGACTGAAGTGCTGTACTAATTGTGTTCTTTTTTCCTGTGTGAGGTCTATATTTACTTTCGCTTGGCCACCCTCCTTTCCTGCAGGGGAGTATGCCTTGCCCTGTCATGCCCTCCTGGGATAATTCCCTATGGTACTGCTGTGTTCCCCTTTCCCAGTTGTGGTTTCCTGGGGTGGGGTGGGGTGGGTTGGTAGCTCAGCCTGATTGGGGGGTTGGAGTGGGTGCGGGGTGGAGGTTTATTTTGCTGTTCTTGTTCTGCAGAGGTCTGGGGTGGGTATTGTGGGTGTGGGGTTGGGGAGGGTTTCTGTTTACCATTGACCAATCCATGCACTGCCAGAACTGCTGTGTTCTAAAGTATTTTTTGCAGGGAGTGGGATTGGGTGGGGGTTGGGTGTTCGGTGGGTTTTCTGTACTCATCATTGTGTTGGGGGATTGGTTTGCCACTGTTTGGTTCATTTCAACTACCGCCTTATGCTCAGACTGTATCAATACACTGTGTTCCCTGCTCTGCTCTGCACTTAGGTTGCTGATGACATTTTCTCTTGTACTACTTGACTCGCTTGCCCCTCCTCCGTCTGGTCTGCTTGGCTCCTCATTGCTGGTCCCCTCTGCAGGGTCGCCTTTCCACTCGTCCTGCTCCCCTTTTGCCAACCAACTGTTTGGAGATGCGCCTCTCGGTCTCTTGCTGACTGGTGTTACCTTGTCGCTGCATACCGTCTGTGTCTGCCTGCACTGTTCTCCGACGGCGCGGCGTAGCGCGGCACCACACTTAAGTTCACCGCCTCATGACTGACATTATTTACTGGACCTGGAATGTCCGTGGTCTTAATGACAATCGGGAGGCTAGGCTCATCCACTTCCACTTGCAGCGTCACAGAGTGGACATATGTCTCCTGCAGGAGACGCACCTAATGTCCGGGTCCCTGTCTAGACTCCAGACGCGTTACTGGGGTGAGTCTCACTCCTCGGTTTATTCCTCATATGCCAGGGGGGTTTCCATCTTAGTCCGCAGGGGCCTTCCCTGGCACACTGATCAGGCTCTCACTGAGCCAAACGGGAGATAAGTAATTCTGCATGGCTCCTTATTCTCCCTACCCGTGACGATTGCCGTGGTGTACAGCCCGAACTCGGATGATCCGGACCTTTTTAATCAAGTATGGCACCTTATTTCTTCGATGGGCCCAGCTGCTGTTGTCTGGGGGGGGAGACTTTAATGTTACTCTTTCGAAGGCACTTGACAGCTCCAGCCAGCGCACGTCCTACCCACGCGCGACTGCATCTCTTAAGTCCATTCTTACCGACAATTCGCTATAGGATGCCTGATGTCATGTCTGGCCTGATGCCGGCGAGGGCACCTGTGTCACTGGTGCCAGGGGTTGCTGGTCGCGCATCGACTTTTGGCTCACCTCCCCAGATGTCCTCACATGGCTTACTGATGCAACCCACATGGCGCATACATTTTCTGATCATGCTCCGGTTCAGATCGGTCTCTGCCTCCCTCACTCCCCGCAGCGGGCATTCACATGGCGACTCCCTCCGAACGCGCTTCATGACACTGTCTTCTGTGCTGAGATCCAAGCTGCCATAACTAACTATTTCGAACTAAATGTGGGCTCTGTGGATTCTGCTTCCATTCTCTGGGAAGGCTTTAAAACTGTTATACGGGGCGAGTGCATCTCAAAACAAGCTGGTGTTCTTCGTTCCATCCGCACCACTCTGGCGAAGTTGGAAACCGAGATTAAAACTCTGGATGCCACCCATGCTACATGTCCCGGGCCCGAGACCCTTGCGCTACTACGTCAAAAGCACGCAGAATTTTCTGCAGAAGCTGACAGAGAGCTCGCCTTCCTGGGCAGAGAGGGCCGCGCTTCGGAGAGGGGGACCAGCGTGGTAGGACTTTGGCTAATCTCCTACGTCCACCCCGCGCTGTGTCTTATATTACGGCTTTCAGCGACGGGGGTTCGACCAGAACCACCTCCGCCGGATGAAATTAAGACTCGTTTCATGGAGTTTTATTCGCAGCTTTATACTGCGGGCTGCCCCCCCCTCGTGAGGCCTTTGAACAGTATTTCGAGACCATCGCTCTGATTTGGCTGGAAGACTACCATTGAAAATTCTTAATTGAGCCTTTCACTAAGGAGGAGATACTCGCTGCCGTTAGTAGCTTGCCTGGTGACAAGGCCCCTGGTTTGGATGGTCTCCCAGCCTCCTTTTACAAGACATTCGCCACACTTTTAGAGCCTCATCTGGCGGCTATGTACAATGACTCCTATGATACTGTTCTTTTCCCTCAGTCCCTCCGCCACTAAAGCGTTCGACACGCTGGAATGGCCCTTCTTATTCTTTCTTCTACCACGTATGGGTTTCAGTACTAGATTTATACAGCAGATTTTGCTCCTTTATACTAGCCCTTCCGCTCGACTCCGTATTAATGGGCAGATCTCCGATCCCATTTTTATAAAGCGCATTACTCGACAGGGGTGCCCTCTGTCGCCAATGCTTTTTGCTATCGCGATGGAACCTCTTGCTGCACACCTTTGCCAGCACCACACCCAGAGGGGTATAGGTTTCTCGACCCGATCTCTACTTGTCTCCATGTATGCGGACGACATTACTTTGTATGTTCGCCATCCCCAAGAATATTTTAGCCCGCTTGTATGTGAGGTTATACGATTCGGCGGCCTGTCCGGCATACAGGTAAACTGAAGCAAGTCTGTGCTGTTTCCTCTCACCGACTCCACCAGGCAATTTACGCCGGACTATCCCTTCGATTGGGCCTCCGGTCCCACTCGCTTCCTGGGCATCTGGCTCAGTAGGGATCTAGACGAACTTTGGAGATCGAATTTTGGGCGTGCGGTGGACTGGTTGGAATCTAAGGTTCCGATTTGGAGTCGGCTACCGCTATCTCTTGCCGGCTGGATTGCTATAGCTAAGATGGTGGTACTGCCGAAATTTCTCTATCTGTTCTTGGACATCCCTATCCCCCTCACGTCCCATTTCTTTCGCAAACTTCGGTCTTTAGTCATCTCCCTCGTCTGGGCTGGTAAACAACTGCGGGTGGCGTATGCGGTCCTCACTCTCCCAATGTCGGTCGGGTGCCTGGGGGCACCTGACCTCAGGCTCTACGCCTTATGCGCTCAGGCCAGCTTTCTGCACTTTTGGATTCATCCCTCTCCTTTTCAACCATGCGTTGCGGTTGAGACAGACATTGCATCCCCCTGGCCACTGACCACGGCATTATTTGCTCCTGCGGGGCATCCGCGTGCGGAGGTGGACACGGTCAAGACACTGCGCTGGGCCTGGTCCAGCCTGCACCATTTCTCCAAGCTCCCACTACTCTCCGCTAATGCCATGCCGATTGTGCGTCATCCAGCTTTTCCCCATTTTCAGTCATTAGGCATGACTAAACACGCAACACGCCTGGGCCTGCTGACGGTGGTGGACTTGCATCCAAGGAACACATTTTACTCTCTTCCCGATTCTTCTGGCCCAATGGACATGCTCCTGTTTTACCAGTTGCGCGCTATCTGCCGGGAGTTGCATCCCACATTCCCCCAGCCCCCGCCTACGATGCCCGCTCTTGACTTTATGTACACATTCCCGTCGCCACACAAACTAGTCACTAAATTATATGCCATTACCTTGTCGTCCACATCCATCTCTACGGATCGGGGCGAGTGGTGTGGGGCGCAGACCTGGGTTTGGATATTGCGCAGGCGGACTGGCTCTACTGTTGTAATCAGCTGAAGAAGCTGTCACCCAACTACCGGCTTCGTTTAATACATTTCAAGTATTTACACCGGCTCTACCGCACTCCTGTTCAGCTCCACAGACTTGGGCTCATTCCTAGCGATAGTTGCATGCGCTGTGCTGCCCCTGCCGCGGACTTCGCTCATCTCGCATGGTTATGCCCCAAGGTGTCGGAATTCTGGCAGGCAATATGTGTCGCCATCTCAGACATTACCTCCGCGACGGTGCAGCCTGATCCCTCCCTGTGTCTGTTGGGTTTTGTAAAATTCTGTCCAGATGTCTCTCGTCGCCTGATTGCAGTGCTGCTGGTCCTTGCCAGGTGCAGGGTGGCCATTTGCTGGGGTCATAGACCAAACAGGTAAAAAGGTGCCTTCAAGGGATTTGTTTGGTAAATAATTTGTATAATTTTGATTCTTAATTAAAGGTAGGGCAGTTATATACCTACAAATTTATTAATTATCACTTTTCCAATACTTAAATCAGCTTAGTTTGTCAGAATCAGGATTGAATAAGGTGTGAGTGAATCATCACATATTAACCTGAATACAATAAATTAAATAAACCAAAAGGAGGAGAAACAAGCGGGTTTATATATAAAAATTGAATTTATATTTCTAGTTCAAAAAGGGTACTTCAAATTACAACAATTAAATACAGTGAAAGGAAATATTTCAATATTTGATGCCTTCACTTTCAAATTGATCCAACACTTTTTCACAACAATATTTAGCCATTTCTCTGGAAAACAGTGTGATTGTCGACGTTTCGGTCTTTAGGTTTTCTTTACCAAGACCATCCTCAGGACAATTTTATTTACAAGGTTGACCCCTCAAATCACTGCGGGTTATTTTATCCACTGAAAATCAAGCGGGACGTCCTAAATTCGTAACTAATCAGTATATTGTAGTCAAAGAAATTCAGTTGATTGTCAAAAAGCTCCCGTCTTAATCTGTAGGTTATTTAAATCTCAAAAGAGCCTCTGTGTGGCAAAACTACTCTTGTGTCTGTTTACCGACACCGTTAAACACTCAAGCGGTCGTGAAGATGTCAGCGAATTAATCTGGCTGTTCTGAAGGTTTGAGTCTTGCATGCACGTCTGGACGTCATAGACCGGCGCCTAAGTTTGACCATTGGCTGGAGGACACCTCGCGGTGTCAGTCTTTGCTGTCAGAATTTTGGGATTTATTCCGGCAAGGTCCCACCCTGTTGACATATGGGGACCCCTGGTGACATACCTTCACTCCCGAGTTCCTCCTAGTACTGCTGCCTCCCCCGCGCTCCCTGCCGGCGTTCCGTCCGCAGTGGCCGCCGGTGTTGGTCAGTGATTGCTTCCCTTTCTCTCCTTGCCTCCTTGGGGTGCTGCGATACCCTTTGCTGATGCTGCGGCAACATAAACCTCTTTGGGCGAAGGGCGAACCAAGTTGCTTTGCTGTTTTATAATTTCCCACAGTATTTGTTTTTGCAGGCAAGAATTGTCATTTTAATCTCCTGTTATGATTTGGAACCTATGGTGTAACTTGGTCTGATTTGTCATAAGCTGTAATGAGTTTGTTGTGGAATGCCTCAATAAAGGTTTTGAAAATAAAAAATAAAAAAATAAAAAGTTTGGAGCCTGTTAAGTATTGCACACCCCACGTAATGTGCAAAATGACCAGATGATAAAGCATGCAATCTTTGTGGGTGACGTTGATTTCATCGCATAAAGGATACTCTTTGGACCTGAAAAATCGGTGGATCATGGCAAAATTAACCTTTTGAGCATACCAGCATACTAATCGGAGCCCCACACCAGACCCTTCTCCAACATACAATAGATGTTTGAGTGATGAATGTTACCTTATGGTCAGATCCTGTTGCGTAGTTCCTAGGACCCCCCAAGACCTGCGTGTTTTGGATGACCTAAACTGAGGGCTTGCTGTGCAGACAGACTCAGGACACCCCTACAGGATGAGTCAGCCGTTAGACCAGCTAGCTCTGCAGTACCACTGTAGTTTCTGGCAACCACTGAACATGACAACCCTGATTCCTCAGGTATCGTGGAAAACAATACGGTATCTTTCACTCAGTCACTCGTGCTTACTTTTCTCAGAATACACATAGAATGACGATTGAAATGGTTTCAATAAATATTTATTGTTCAAGCGTCAGTCTAGTATGAAACATATTCGCTGACAGGAGCAGACAAATGTGATTGATAGCACCAATTTCGTAAATAGTAGATACATTCCTACCATAGTGCTAATAAGATGAATAAAAGCAGATTATATAAAACAATAGCATTGGCGTACTCCTACGATGTGTAGCCTACCTAAATGTATCCAGCCTAGATTTGTAGGTGAAGCATGTGTATGTAAGTACTAGGATATATCCTAATGGAGCCAAGACTCCCCCGGGAAAGTGCTAACCCCTCACCTGATGGTTTAGAATGAAGGACCCCGTCTCTACGTCGAGGATGGCACCCCGCAAGGGATGTCAGGGCTCTGCCTGTTGAAGGATCAGCCTGCAGAGTCTCGGTCCAGCCTGGAAGGAATTCTTCTCTGTTTTGTAAGGGGGAGTGAGGGCCTTTTATACTAAAATGGTCACTCCAGGGTTTCTTCTAGAATCGATATGTTTTGAAAACATTCGCTAATCCTTTGTAATCCTTTTCTAAACAAAAATGATCATGTACAGCTGGCTGTTGGCCATGGATGTAAAAAGTGGTGATCCTTATACAGAATAAATCAGCCATGCCTGGGGACATATTTATGTACCTCAGGTACAGGGATTAAGATAGGGTACCACGAGCCTGGTATCAAAGAGACAGAAGTAAGCTACTAGGTACAAGGTCACCTGTCTAGGACCGTTATGTCATGTGGATAGGACCAAATCTATGTAATCGGTAAGGTACATGATTTGACTATCCAAAAGGACATGACAATCCTGTGTCCAAATCTTTGCATGGGGCCAACCCCACTATGTATGTACACCATCCCACTAAACAGTAGGAGGATGGCCTCAGGGAATACATGTTTCCTGGCCCTGCTCTAGATGATCACCTAACACCATAGTAGCTTATGATTCAGCTCTTCACCAGTACAGGTTCACCAAAGGTTTTGTTGCTCAATGATCTTCTGTGGACAGCCTTGTGGAAATATGGATTTTTCTGGTCAGTTATGTCCCCTATCTTGGACCCCAACGGTTCTATGTACATGTTACAAGTAAATGTATGTTCCCTCCAGTTCCAGTTATGAAGACGCAAATACATGTGCGTCCACCGTCAACATGTCCTCTGTCAGATCCGCCATGAATAGGCCGGATATTCCATTCCTAAGTACAAAAGGCCACCGCCTTTATATGGCTCACTTATGCCATTTTACAGTCCAAGCAAGTAGGCCCTGATTCTGTCATCAAAACTCTTCTTGCCTTCTGCCTCTGAAAGCTCCAGTCTGAGCCTGCATCTGTGACCATGAACTTTGTCTCATTCTCTGCGCGGCTCATGAAGCCTGACATCAGCCTATTCTCTGCCAAGAACTGTATTTCACCTTCGAATTATCTGCTTCCCCCTCAGCCGATGCATTCCTGCCTAGTAGTTTAAGTAAACATTCTTCCAGCTACCAAGCAAAGGGCCCGGCTTCTCTGTCTTAATACAAGTAATTCATAGTCCTGTTACTATGGAAGATTCCTGCCCTCGCATTTAGTGTAGACACTTAGACGCTTGTACACGCACGCACAGTCAGTATAGAATAGATTCTGTCCGAGAGTCCTTCCTTTGTGGATAACATAGTTCTTTAAACATAGGATGTTAGATATGATTTGGGATTAGGTTGACTTGACCCCTCAGACTTCTTGTCTCCACATGTAGAGCTAAATGTCAAGTCCCCTTCACCCCCTAGTTACACGTCAATCACACGTCATAATGCGGCGCGCGCATCTATGCCAAGTATTATCTTATAGATCCACCTATACATGACATCACAACCAATTATGTTCCTTTTTACTCTTTATTACACCCATTTTCGGTTACGTATGATATTCGTCATTTTCCTTATCAATTGTTACGCCTACTGTATTCGCTTCATTGTAATCTATGTTCTATAAAAGCCATTTCATGTCAATAATGTATGTACTTCACTTCCTGAACCTTCGTGGTGATGGAACTTGGAGCATCCGATTATAATCGAGTATTGGAATAAAGCCCATTCCGAACCTCTAATACCACGGATTCTGCCTCTCATTTTACTGAGCTATTTTATTATGTTTCTGTATCAAATTCAGTCCCGGTAAAGGAAAATTATTTACCACAGCCTTCTGAAAGTCACCTACTCCCACTGCTTCCCTCCATTGGGTGAATACAAGAAAAAAGATAATGACATCCATCTTCAGTACTTCACTCCTGAAATAGCCAATCTCTTTGCATCTTTCGAAAGCTCATTGACAAGTTTATCCAGTACAACCATTGATTTAGGTTGTTGGATTGCTCCATAGTCATAAAGCCTAATTCACATTTTCAGAATCATTGAGTTTCATATTTAATCAGGGATTAATGCTTTCATTCAATATGTCAAAAGTTGAAATGACTTTACAGTTAGGTGCTAAAATGGGTTAAAAACAAAATACTACAATTTGCCACTTAGAGTTTGTGAACGAACTGTAACTTATGCCCGTCTTGCACTGCTTATGACCTCATATATTTCATCACTCATGACATATTAAATGACATCATTGATGACATTACTGATAACATCTCAAATTACATCTTGTTGACATCACTTAATGCCATCACTGATAACATTATCCAAGCTACTGCTCCTCTTATTCCTTTATAAACCTCAAGATCATTTTACAAAATAAAATGGATAGTTAACAAACATATATAGCATAGATTGACTATATGTACATGTGTGCATGTCCAAAATAGAAATAGCGTTGTACTAGAGTAAAGTTGTATGGTGCACAATGTAATTACCAATAAATGTTTAAGTTCAAACAGAACTAGATATAAATAAGATGGAGACTGAGTGCAACTAGTTTACTAGATGTATGCTAGAAATAGGTTGTGGTTTAAATCAAATTCCTGTTGCCTAAATATATGGGAATCCCTTAAAATATCTTACTCACCTATGGATTTTCATAAACATACTGAAATTAAAGAGTTGTTGTGTAGTGCTATTGAAAATTTCTATATACACTGGAAATTTATAAGGTGAAGATATTAATTCTCAGATCTGCATTAGAAATTGTGAGACGTTATACGTATATATGTTGAAGAAGGGATAATGTATAGGTGACTCACAAATTGTTCAAATCGCAGTATGATTGTAAGCGTTTCCAAATGGTTTACACCTTTCTGTTCACTTCAAAAATATGTGTAAGGTATTTGTTTATAACTACAAAGGGTTTTCATAGGGCCTGGTTGTGCTGGCCTTATCAGTGGCTAATGTGAAGCAGCTGACCTAAAGTTCTCTGTCTGATGAGGCATTTAATAGGTACATCCTATGAAGGTAAATACTCATCAAACACTCTTTTGAATAGTATTTAAGGTTTGAATCAAATTGCTGATTATAAATAATGTTGATAGAGATATTGCTGGGGTAATTCACAGAGGCAAAATCCACATGTCAGTAGGTTACACGTGTAAGTTTACTCTTACCTAAATTGCTGATCATATCAAAGTCTACAGAGAGTTAAAGGTACTTACAGACCTGAATAAAACTAGAAAACAACATAATATCTAGTAAAGGTGGGTGATTACACACATATGCATGTTCTGCATATTGCAAAATATTACAACCATTAGAACATTAAGACTAAGTTTCCGATTCCGATCCGGTAAAACCCGGGTACGAATGGTCGTACGGAGCGTTTTTTCCGTCCGACTCATACCTGGGAAAAACACCTTACAAACTTGCAAGTACGATTCGCACAGAAATACCATTTCCGTACGAGTCGTAAAAAACACCGACCGGCAAAAAAATACATACAAATCTGATTCAGGACGGCGCATACGCGACGTCCGGACGGAGTCAGGCAGCGTTCTACGGACCAGCAAGTACGATTCGTGTCGACGTCACTCCGCATGCAGCATTTTTTACGGGAGCCAAAAACTGCCGGGAAATTGAGGACGACGCGAAGAAGAAGCACCGGTACGCGACGGACAGCGATGAACCCCAACCTACACGTCATCCCGGCCCTCATAGCCTACCACCTCGTGTTCAGAAACGGACCCAGATGCCGCAGAAGGTCAGAACAACCCCCAGGGGCAAAGGGGGGGGTGCAAGGGGCAGGAAATATAACCCACACCCCACAAATTACAAATACATCCTGCACATTAATTACCTCCATGGTCTGGTCACTTCGGGGGGCGTGTCCACCAATCCCACGTCCCGCCACAACGGAAGTGGACGTGGACGTGTACCCGTCACCACCACAATGGTGGTACGGGACGTACCCACGCCCCCAGAGCGTGGGTACGGGCCGTACCACGCGTACCCCTACGTCACCGCCACAATGGTGGTACGGCCCGTACCCACGCCCCCAGAGCATGGGTACGGGCCGTACCACGCGTACCCCTACGTCACCGCCACAATGGTGGTACGGCCCGTACCCACGCTCTGGGGAGCGTGGGTACGGGCCGTACCACCATTGCAGTGGTGATGTAGGGGTACGCGTGTACGGACCGTACCCATGCCCCCAGAGCGTGGGTACGGTCCGTACACGCGTACCCCTACATCACCACTACAATGGTGGTACGGACCGTACCCACGCTCCCCAGAGCGAGGGTACGGGCCGTACCACGCGTACCCCTACGTAACTGCCCCAATGGTGGTACGGCCCGTACCTACGCCTCCAGAGCATGGTCACGGTCCGTACCACCATTGCAGTGGTGATGTAGGGGTACGCGTGTACGGACCGTACCCACGCTCAGGGGGCGTGGGTATGGTCCATACACGCGTACCCCTACAGCCCCAATACATGATGGATACAAGGCGTACACACGCCACGGATGTAGGTGTACAGCTTGGTGCAGCACATCAGCTGTAAATTGGAGGTGGTGTATGGCCAGGACAGCAGTGTTACACAGCAAGGGCGCAGGTGGGTGGGTGGGTGGGTGCAGAGGACCCCCAGCAGTGCCCAGACATATGAGGGGTGGGTGCCTATCACTACCAGCAGTGCCCAGACATATGAGGGGTGGGTGCCTATCACTCCCAGCAGTGCCCAGACATATGAGGGGTGGGTGCAGAGGACCCCCAGCAGTGCCCAGACATATGAGGGGTGTGTGCCTATCACTCCCAGCAGTGCCCAGACATATGAGGGGTGGGTGCCTATCACTTCCAGCAGTGCCCAGACATATGAGGGGTGGGTGCCTATCACTCCCAGCAGTGCCCAGACATATGAGGGGTGGGTGCAGAGGACCCCCAGCAGTGCCCAGACATATGAGGGGTGGGTGCAGAGGACCCCCAGCAGTGCCCAGACATATGAGGGGTGGGTGCCTATCACTCCCAGCAGTGCCCAGACATATGAGGGGTGGATGCCTATCACTCCCAGCAGTGCCCAGACATATGAGGGGTGGGTGCAGAGGACCCCCAGCAGTGCCCAGACATATGAGGGGTGGGTGCCTATCACTCCCAGCAGTGCCCAGACATATGAGGGGTGGGTGCCTATCACTCCCAGCAGTGCCCAGAGATATGAGGGGTGGGTGCATAGGACCCCCAGCAGTGCCCAGACTTATGAGGGGGGTGTGCCTATCACTCCCAGCAGTGCCCACACATATGAGGGGTGTGTGCCTATCACTCCCAGCAGTGCCCAGGTATATGAGGGGTGGGTACAGAGGACTCCCAGCAGTGGACAGAGACATGGGGTTGGGAGCAGAGGACTCCCAGCAGTGTCCAGACATATGAGGGGTGAGTGCCTATCACTCCCAGCAGTGCCCAGACATATGAGGGGTGGGTGCCTATCACTCCCAGCAGTGCCCAGAAACATGAGGGGTGGGTGCCTATCACTCCCAGCAGTGCTCAGACATATGAGGGGTGGGTGCAGAGGACTCCCAGCAGTGCCCAGACATATGAGGGGTGGGTGCCTATCACTCCCAGCAGTGGCCAGACATATGAGGGGTGGGTGCCTATCACTCCCAGCAGTGCCCAGACATATGAGGGGTGAGTTCCTATCACTCCCAGCAGTGCCCAGACATATGAGGGGTGGGTGCAGAGGACCCCCAGCAGTGCCCAGACATATGAGGGGTGTGTGCCTATCACTCCCAGCAGTGCCCACACATGTGAGGGGTGTGTGCCTATCACTCCCAGCAGTGCCAAGGCATATGAGGGTTGGGTGCAGCGGACTCCCAGCAGTGGACAGAGACATGGGGGGTGTACATCATTATCAGATGACCACAGCTCCATGGGTGAATGTACGTATCCCTAACTTAGGACAATGAGGATAGTGCCATAACAACACATCACTGACAGCATTGTTCCACTCCCAGGAGGAAGGAGGTCTTACCCCCACTGCATGACACACCACATGTGGGTGTGAGGACAAATAACACATGCATACCCACCCCTGGCAGATGCAGCACAATACACACACTGAGATCATGCCACAAGACTGTATAGTCAAGTCACTGCCTAACAAACTAAGAGAGCCAAAGAGAACATACACTGTCACGCACATCCCAGGACTGATAGGAATGTTCAGGTGCTGGGCTAGCCACCAAGATGTTGTCTGTCATGGAAGGAATAGGGTGGAGTTCCCACAGATACAATGCCCACAATTGTGAGTCAGGTGTTCAAATACCCAGCAGAACAAGTACCATATGTGTACTAGGCTGGGATTACACACAAGGGACCATTTATCCATGAAGGCATGGCAAAATACTCTATACACAAGTACAGTGAGTACCAAGGATGGCACAGACGATGCAGCCGGACACATTGCTGAGCAGGCATGCCCAGAGTTGAAGGGATCCATCACCAACAAAGGACATGTAGACACAGGGCAACACAACAATTGTGCAACTCTCTGCAGGGGAGATGTCAGGTGCCACAGAGGAAGGAACACCCCTTGGGACAATGTCTCCAAACACAAAGAGCATACACGACAAAGAATCTTTGCAGAGATCGCGTGATGGCACGCAGATACCAGGTTCCACCCCATGAGCAGCAGACCACAACATTTCCCTGAAACATAACACATGCCCACAACCCCAACTCCTGTAGCATCAGCATCAACATCAATACCTGAAATGCAAGACTTTTCCAAAGAAAAAGAAAATGCTTTATTCAGCATGAAAATAATAATGTGTAAACGAGACTATTCACAAAGGCCAATGGCCAGTCCATATCAGCAATCCTTGGGGGGACACATGGCCATGCGTCTCCCCTAGCTTGCCTGCACATCGCAAGAGTGTTTCGTCGACTGGGGGGGGCATCATGTGGGGAAGGACCAGGCATCGCAGGGACAGGAGGGGGAAGGGTAGGTGTTGTGGGTGCAGGGACGGACGACTCCACCACAGGGGGTGGGGCAGCACCAAAGGTGGAGGCGAGCTCAGCGCTGCACACTTCTGCCAGTTCTTCAAGCGTCTCCCCTGCACCCGGAGAAACAACAGGCCCCAAGGAGGGGGGGGGGGGTCGGAGGGATGGGTTGCAGCGCTACTGGGGGAGGTGATGGACGGGCTGGGGGACTTAACTCCCCTACCCGTGGAGTGCCGTGACCGTTTGCGTCCAGGTGAACTAGTGGGGCTGAGGCCCAGCCCAGCAAAGTACGCCTCCTTCTCCGAATCTGGGGCAGGGGAGCCAAGGGGAGTGACATTGGAGGGACTGGGGAGTGAGTCATGTGGATGAGGACTGTGGCTGCGTGCCTGCCTGTGTGCCCCAGACCCAGTGGGTGTGCCTGCTACCCCCTGAGTGTGCGTGTCAGGAGGTGTGCGCTTGCCCTTACGTGGTGGTGTGCTGCTTGTGTCTGGTGGGGTGCGTGTGTGTGGATGTCTGGGTGTGCTTGGGACAGGCATGGGTGTTGGACTTGTGGATGGGCCAGGGGTAGGGGGGTGAGGCAGCGCTGCAGGTGACTCGCTACTGCCGTCAGTGACGAGTCCAGGGACCTCAGCAACATCCATTGGTCAGACATCGCTGATGACATGCCCTCCATGTACGACACCATCTGGGTCAGCAGTCTGGTGTGGCCATGGAGGACAGTCAGGATTGATGTCTGCCCAACTTGCAACTGCCGCTGAATGTCCACAGACTCGGCAGTGAGGGCAGCAGGGGGGACAGGGGCAGGGGGTGCGGTGCCTGGCACGAAGGAGACACGGTGTGGCCTAGCACGGACAGAAGGGAACCGAGCAAGTGGGAGGGCGGTGATGGAAATGGAGGGGGCGGCGAGAGATGTACTCCTGCTTTCAGCTCTGGGAGCAGCCTCCGCCCCCTCTGGGAGCTCAGCCTCGGACCCGTCTGCCTCGTAGTCTGTGTTGGTACTGGGCAGGTCCTCCGCCTCACTCCCCTCGCCCTCCGTGCCACTAGATTCCACCGACTCCACAGCAGTGGTGGCACCACTGCTCGATCCCTCCTCCACGTCCATGCCGGTGTCTCCCTCGGTGTCCTCCAATGATGCTGTGGGCAAGGTGAAGAGACAGGAAAAAATCAGTCACCTGTATACATCTGACACATGAGTCCAAACAAAATAGGCAACAGTGCATATCAGGAAAGGCATCATGAGTAACATCTAGGATACTCCCCACATATGCAAGCCCTGCACTCCCCAGTTGGTTGACGCACCATGCCACTTGCAAACAATGAAAATTAGGACACAACAGCACATAACTTGAATTCACAAGATCATGAGAAGCTAGTGTCTGGGATCAGTTGAGCACAGCAAGAGTATAAAGCCATGCCACCTCTTGTTCACTGGGAAACAAACAGTATTGTCGCACCCAAGGCCAAATACCACATGCCAAAGCAGAAGGTGTCCCCACACTCAGAGACCTGTGAGTACTTTTGACACCCCAAAGAAATACATTGTGACTCCTGGAGAATCACAACCCTTTACAAAATGGACATGTCTAGCATGTGTGAATGTGGCACTCTGTGAACACAACACACATGTGTCTGTATAGCAGAAGTCACACAAGGAGGTGCACACCAAACTACATGTACACAGTCATTGTCTGAGCTGCCAGACTCATTCAAATCAGACACTGTTAGGCAGAAATGGCGTAGCAGTAAGTACATATACATGGCACCAGGGTGGCTGGATGGCTTGACACTCGTAATTTGGTATCAGCAACAACCAAGGACTAACCCAAATGCTAGCACACTGTGGGAACATGTATATGTATGAACTCCAAACAAGTGTTGTCCAAACTGTGCATTACTTTCAAATGTGCCAGCGTGTCCCTGGAAAGTGTAAAGGTGGTGTCTTGTGCACTTCCCTGGGAGACATCTGTCATGCAGGCACATCATTGTCCTTCACAACCAAACAACAAGGTCAAGCATATGAAACATTGAGACATGTTGACAGGTGTAGTGAGTGCCAATGGTCATTTTCCCAGAGTAACAACTTGAATAATGTCATTTGTCACATGGCTATCCGTCACCTGATCACACAGTTGGCTACACATATGACCTACTGACTGTCATCTGGAGTGGCACACATGTCCACACCCAGGACAATGCATAAGCTAATGGGCCTGCAATTGTTTAGCAAAAAAGCCTAGCTGTACTGTGGGTTCCCCCTCATGGCAAGCCAGAATGTACCCACAGATGTCAGCACACAAAGTCACAACTGTGTAGCATCTGAACCACACACAGGTGCCAAAAATATCCAAGCAGGATACATGATTGCCAAGAATTGACACAGGCAATGAAGCACCAACAGCAAGCACTGGCCAACATCACGGGGGCACTGCACGATGACTTTCTGTACTGCGAATCATCACACACAAGTCAGAACTGGCAATGAAACATCAGGGTTGAACATGTACGCCCCTCCCGCGCACACCCACACATACCTGAGTCAATGTGACTGATACCAATCAAGAAGTGAGAGCTCTTATTCAGTGTTACAATAACTGTGCTTGAAAACTAGCTTCATTAACACGACATCACCTTGTAGGGCTGGCAAAACATATTGGTCACAAACAAACATCAACAGATTGTTGTGAATAGCCACACAGGCACTGCCCAGTGTGAGTATGCACACGCAAACTGCTGTATCCCTGTCCAGTGGGCAAATGTATCACACATGTGAAAACTACTACCTAGGCCAGGGAACAATGCCACAGAGGCAGAGCCATTATGAACCCACAGTGAATGTGCACAGTGTTGGATGACACACATGAGTAGGAGCGCAGGCTGTGACAGGGGACTGTAGTGTGCACACTGCTCCATGGTCCTGGAATGAGCTGACTGTTACGGGAGCAACCGTCCCGGCACTATGCATATATCCCACTCATGCACATCATGTCTGAGGCCACAACATTAGTAATGCCTGCAGCAAGTCTGTTCATTTGAAACCTCACACTCCTATGTTGGGACTCAGCATCCGTGGCAACAAATGTGCACCCCCTAATGACTGTACAGGACAGGGCACAGGCAGACCACCCCCACACATGATGCTGAAAGCAGTGTGCACCTTGATAAACTGGCAGCCTAGATGACCATGTGCAATAGTGATCACACACAGACCAGGTAACACATGTCAAGGAGGGGAAGGGAGGAAGAACAGCACAGGTTGACTGTGGGGGAACAGGATATGCACTGCACATATATACCCTGGCAGTGTCTCCAGGCGACTAAGCAGCAACAAAAGCTGGCGACAGACAACAAACACACATGTACCTACCCCCTTCCTGCTGCTGTAACTCCCGTATCCGCCTATCCAGGTCAGGGAAGACCACCGCCAGGACACGCCGCATCTGGTGGGTCAGGCGCCGGCGCCCGCCATGCTTGCGAGGAGCCTCCTCCTTCAGCATGACCCGGGCGATCCTCCGGGTCCAGCACCGGATGTCCTGCCATCTCTTTCTCACTTGTGGCAGGTGCCGACTGCGACCCTCCGCCGATTGCACGGCCTTGACGGCGTCCTTCCAGATCTTCCCCTTGTGGTGGGGGATACCTGTGTGGATGACAAAGTGGGACAACATCACTACACCTGCACCATGTCACAGAGACACACAGTTGAACATCTTAGATTTGTAGAACAGGGCATAGTATGCTGGCAAGTAATAGCACCTTAGTCATAGGGACTTTTTCCACTGGGGACGCAGCAATGCACTACATGGCATTGTAAGTACACAGGTGGCATGAGGGGTGCGAACCAATCCCTGATCATGGCACACACTGTGCATCCCAAGCAACACAAGGCTGATGGACAGCAATGCAAAGCAGTCACATGCGCCAGGCCACTGACGAAACATCAGCAGAGTAAAAAGACACACACAGGCACACATCAATCACCTGCCATTGGCAACAGAGGATGCAAACCTCACTCTGCACATGTGCCACTTGCCAGGGGGGGGTCACAGGTGTGGGGCTAGCTCAGCAAGTCAGACACACAGCACGGCTTACTTCACAAATCAGATGGATTGAGCAGTTGCCTCCTCCATGCAGCTGTGGTGCAACACTCCACATAGACACTCATCCACATGACAAGAAACATTCACACACATCAATGTCCAGGGGGCGTGCACATCATTTGGACACCCTCACCACTCTCACCACAGCTCCACTCAACTCTCACACACATCTGTGGGTGCAGTCACCTGTCACACCGGGGTGACCACTGAATCACCGCAGGACAATAGAACAAGAATGCCCAAGAGGATTTGACTGGCGGAATGTGCCATGCACTATGCAGTGAATGTCACAGTAAGCACAATGCAAGTGAGGAGTGCACACATGAACTGCATCAAGCCATGCACGAGAGACATACGCCATCCCCCCCTGGGACCCACTCCACCCAACATTGCATGTCTGTCACACCTGGCCACAATGCCAGAAGTGACAGACACAATAAAAGTGCACAGGCAAAGGTACTGGAGTCCGCACTCACCTGCTCCCCTGGTCGACCATACAGCATGGGGTACTGTGGGAGGATCACATCCAGCAGGGCCTCGTTCTCCTCCTGGGTGAAAGGCTGGGCCCTCTCCACAGTCCTTGACATAGTGCCAGAGGGAGACAATACAGCAGCAGTGGTATCGACTGACATGTTGTGCAGGCAAGTGCCCTCTCATGGGTTCTGCCTGCCTTATATCTGACTTGCTGGCCTATTTCATATACAGGAGTA
Source organism: Triturus cristatus (assembly GCF_964204655.1). Classification (NCBI taxonomy): domain Eukaryota; kingdom Metazoa; phylum Chordata; class Amphibia; order Caudata; family Salamandridae; genus Triturus; species Triturus cristatus. Next base: position 356,201,298 of record NC_140589.1, on the reverse strand, counting down.
CAGAGTGATTGGTCAGACTCATTTGCATCCTACGTTTCCTCCAATCCCTTTAAACATACACCAGTGACAGCCTTTGCATCTTTCGATTTTGCAGCATCATGTCAAGTCAACAACCACTTTGCAACATTGTTAAATGTGGCCAACTGATTTTTCCAGATCACATGGTGTAAAATTTTGAACTTGAAACTCGGTATCCATGACAACCAGCATGCATTTAGGCCCTAACACTTGTCCCTCATGTGTCCCGATTGTAAATCTTAAATCCCCACACAGGTACGGCGCTTTTCACACGTACCCCTAGGGCACCATCACTACAGTGATACGGGCCATACTCATGTGTGTACGGCCCGTATCACTAGGGCCTACAGTACCCCCAACGATAGTGATAGGCACATACTCACGCGTGTACGGTCCGTACATGCGTGAGTACGTGCCTATCACTATCGTTGGAGGTACCGTAGGATCTAGTGATACGGCACGTACTCACGCGTGTACGGGCCGTACACGCTTGAGTACGTGCCGTATCACTAGGGCCTACGGTACCCCCAATGATAGTGATAGGCACGTACTCACGCGTGTACGGCCCGTGCACGCGTGAGTACGTGCCTATCACTATCGTTGGGGGTACCGTAGGCCCTAGTGATATGGCACGTACTCACGTGTGTTCGGGCCGTACACGTGTGAGTACGTCCCTATCACTATCGTTGGGGGTACCGTAGGTCCTAGTGATGTGGCACGTACTCACGCTTGTACGGGTCGTACACGCATGAGTACGTGCCGTATCACTATGCCCTACGGTACCCCCAACGATAGTGATAGGCACGTACTCACGCGTGTACGGGCCGTACACGCGTGAGTACGTGCCGTATCACTAGGGCCTACGGTACCCCCAACGATAGTGATAGGCACGTACTCACGCATGTACGGCCCGTACACACATGAGTACGGGCCCTACACACGCCCTCAGAGAGTGTGTACTGCGTTTCACTGCTTACACTGGTGATAGGAGGTGCACACGAAAGGAATGGAGGTGTCAGACTCGCACAAGGCTGTACATCAAGTCATTGTCAGTGCAGTCCTTCATGTGCAGGACCTTGGTGTGTCAGGCAGTGATGTGGCACATGTCTCCTCATGTTGTGGCACAATAGATGTGTGATGAGATGTTTACACATGTCATGTGTGATGGGGCATTATGTGGCACACTTCCCCTTCACACTTTGCACATGTGTGCATGTGCGACACATGTGTCAAGCACTGCAGCACTGGTATGGCACAGTCAGCAACACCCGCAACTGTCCCCTGATGGCAGGTACACGGATAATTACACCTCACATGTGACTCCCTGTGTGCCACGATGTGACTATGTCATGTGTGTGTCATGTGTTCCCATGAGCTTTCCGTTGGTGTTCCATCAACTCCATCTGCTGTTGCAGCATCCAACATGTGTATGTGTGCATTTGTGCATGAAACAAATATATATGCACACCATGCCACATGTGGACTCACACGTTACATATGTCATGATGGTTCGAAGATGACTTCCTGACATGAGGCAATATCTGCGTTGTCTCAATGTCTGTGACATCAGTTTTTGACATGGTCCCCTTAATGGAAATGTGTGTCATCTGTCCATTTCCAGATAACAAGTGACCTCTGTGTCTAGACTCCCGCTAGCTGTCTGTATGAGATGACATCCTTCTAATGTTGATATGTGGATGTCTGTCACTCATGTAATGTGTCTGGCTTGTCACTTACACTGGCCAACAACTATTTCATTGCATGTCACGTCAACATTGCCATGCAACTATTGTGGCTGGCTCTTCGTAAGAGTATCACCTTGCTGGCCCACGTGTCCTGGATGTATTGCACAGCACAGACTCTGTATTAAGCAGATGTGTATTAGCTGGTGAACATGTGCTCACCTCAGTGACATTGGTGTGGTAATGTACTCACTCTTCGTTATTCCTTCCAAATCTCTGCAGGGCACCGCCTCTCCCCAGACGAATGCCAGACCTGGATGCCATGCGTGAACATGACTGCATACGCAGATACCGATTCTCGCAAGAGTTGATAGAGGACTTGACCCGCCGGCTTGCACCACACCTCCAACCACAACACAGGTATCCTACAGCTCTGACCCCCAAGGTGAAGGTGATGGCAGCCCTACATTTTTTTGCCACCGGCACATTTCAATTGACCATAGCTGATGTCGGTGGCATGTCCCAGACTATGTTCAGCCGTGTCCTGCATGATGTTATAGAAGCCATGTTGTTGCACCTGGATGAATTCATCCATTTTCCCACTCGTGAGCAGTTGACAGGTGTCAAGGGTGAGTTCTATGCCCTGGGAGGGATGCCTCATGTAATTGGGGCCATTGATGGGACACATGTGGCTTTGGTACCACCACAGGCACAGGAGGATGCCCTTGTGGTGTATCTTGCTAACATGCTGATTTCCCATGTCTCTGCACGTTTTCCAGGGTCCGCACATGATGCATACATCATGAGGCATAGCAGGGTGCCAGAAATGATGCTGCAGCTGCACGCAGAACGAGCATGTCTTGTTGGTGGGTATACTCTGTTAGTCCTGTGTTCAGCTCCATCTTTGTATCTTACGGCATCTCCTGACCCACTTCTTCACATGATGTTTCCATGTAGGGGACTCTGGCTATCCCAACATGCCATGGCTGATGACACCTCTCCGCAACCCCAGAACAGCCGCAGAACACCGGTACAACGACACCCATGGGCAGACGAGGCGCGTAATTGAGAGGACGTTTGGACTCCTGAAGAGCAGATTCCGGTGCCTCCACAAGATATTTATAATATGACGCATCATGTCACAAGGAAGGACAGATTCGTCTGTATAACTGACCTATCTGTCAGCACAAAAAGTGGCGCATTGCTGGAGTTGTGTCGGAAGCCTGGCGCAACTCCAGCAATGTTCCTTTCACATGGGACAAGCCTCATGTGAAAGGGCCTGCGTCACCCTTACGCCTGCCATGAGGCAGGCGTAAGGTTTTGACGCATTGGCGTCCTAGTAGTGGCGCAGCGAAATCTCAGAGATTTCGCTGCGCCACTCCTACGACCCTTTCTTGCGGGGGTACGCCCACCCTGCATACATTATACCTGGCGCAGGTACAATGTAGCACAGGGGTTTATGAAGTGACCCATCTACCTAGATGCGTCACTTCGTAAATATGGCACGACATGGCGCATCTTTTGCGCCACTGGTGCATAACAAAAAGTGATGCACCGGTGGCGCAAAAGTGACGCAGGGGCTCATAAATGAGCACCCCAATTTTTTCTTGACATTTTTTAAGTTTCATGCAAACCCATTAGGCAAGGAGTACACTTTAAAGGGTGGTAAAAAATGCAGCAGTTCCCATTTTTATTCTGATAGAAATCGTTGCTCTCTGTTACAGAAAGATCCCTAAAGAGAAACAAGCTTGGCATGAAACTAAAACTTCACTCATGAAAGTGTTGCTGTTTGGTGTGGATTATATCTGTTGATATTTTTCAAGAAATTAACATTAAACTGATGTCTATGTGGGTCTGGAAAGATTAAAAGATAGAGATAGCTGGATTGTTAGTGCATGGACAGTCCTTGGAGCAAGGTTTACAGACTTTCTGTGGATCTACATTTACAAATAAAAGCCTCCATTGGACAAAGAAGCTTTTGTCTCCTGTTTTTCATTTCAAATCGGTGGTACCAAGATTTTGTCTGCAAATCCATTAAGCAGGGCACACACTTGAAACACCCAGCACAGCTTCAGGCCCGGCCCAATGGCCAACACATGCTACACATGTTTGAGGTTGGCAGTCTGTGACAAGTTAGTTCATTATTAGCTTATGAACGCTTTTTTGTTCCCACTTCAATGGATCTGTGCCCCCTGTGGATAAATTTGAGTGAAACTCCATATTGTAACGGTAATGTAAACACGGGTAATGCAATGTTCTGCCTAATTTCATGCTAGTTCACAATATGGCATCAAATATATTAGCAAGGAAAGCATTAGAGGTATTTGGAAATGAACTCTTCTTTTTCCCAACCCCCTTTCAAGTCTGTCCCTCCCTGATGGATTTGTGTGAAACTCAACATATCATGAGTAAGCTAACCCCTACCAATTTCCAGGCAGCTCTGGAATAAGGCACCAAAGTTATTAGCATATCAAAGATTTTATAACCACCCCCACTTTCAATGTGGTTCCCTTAGACTGATCTGCGTAAAACGTGACACACTAAAGAAAAAAATACAGAAGTTAAAGCTCTGCTGGATGTCATGATGTTTCACGAAAAGGTAACACTTTGTTATAAATAACTAAACACTTCATTAGAACATGTTGAGCGCTCCATTGAAGACAACAGAGTGCTCTGGGCTTCTAATGGCTCAGAGTCCCAACATTCCAATGCTGTCCTTCACAGCTGTTTTTGAGAACAAAGATTACACCGAACCCAAGGGGATTTTATTCCGTGAGGACTTTTCATTTCTTAGAAAATCCTGCCCTCTAGGGGTGGAATGTTCTAATAGCTTTATAGCCCTTCGTAGCTGGGCTATACCAGCATTAAAGTACAGTTAACGTTGGAGCAGGCCTTTAATGGTTGGTTTAGCTAGCTATGGTGGGCTATAAGGCTATATTGAAAACTTTGTGAATATTTCCCCCTTTAAAGATTCAGCACACATTTTAAAACACTAACAGTGAGCTGAGCATACTAGATGTCTGCCAGTTTCCAAGTATGCAAATATTACATATATTTTCACTGAAAGAAACAAAGCTTAAAGTAAAGTTATAGTTAGGTAAAAATGTCAGTTAAAACATAATGTTTTAAACTAAAAAAGCACTGAAATTCATCAGTTATAGTTAGCTGAAGTAACTATAACTCGCATCCTCATCATGCACAGTGTTGTAATCTATGATACTATTGAAGATATCGATGATGTCATAGAACACGCATGAGTGATGCAATATGTGAAATCATAAGGACTGCATGGTGAGGGCGCAAGTTGTAGGTACTTATTTAACTAGAACTGGTAAATTTCAGTGTTTTTTTTCAATTTCAAATTTTATGATATGTTTTAACTGACACATTAGCCAAACTATAATACCACTTTAACCATTCCTGGTTTTCAGAGAATTTATGAGTTTAAAAAAATTGTAAAGTAAGATTTTATTACCAGACCTACCTATACCATAACTATAACCTTTGAGTTTTTTCAGTTAATTTTCATGGTTTTTTTTTAAACGTAAAATATCAAGAGATGTCATATTAAATAGGGATGACCAGCTGGCTTTGACAAAAAGCCAGAACACCAAATATAAAAGACTGGACTATTGACTTGAGACCTTTAAGGGTGAGTAGTCATGCTTTACAAGCCACCTGTTGTTATGAACCCCAATGTACCCCAATATAGGCCTAGGTAGCTACAAAACCTTTTACCTACATTTGTCCTACCTTGCTCTGCATAACAGTTCTGGCACTGTACTTTTACCTAGTTATGTGCTGAATAAATGTCAATCAGATTTCTCTGAAACTGGCCTAATTTTTTATGCACGTTGATTCCTAGTATCATATTTTGATTCCCTGCCCAGGACGTACACAACAGGTTTACCATCTTCTATATGGTAACTATGTACAAACGTCTCCACTATTGTCATCCTTGGATGACAGGTCCACCATACATATTGGCAAACCATTACATATATAGGTAGAACCCTGAGGGTACTTTTTGGGTATAAAAGAACCACATCTTCACTGGGGAACCAGAGGAGAAGCTTTCACGCTGACACTAGACGCTGATGTCCCAGCCTGCAGAAGCTCCAGCACACAGTGGTCTGACATACAGTGCAGGGTGTCCAACTCGAGAACAAGACGAGGGTCCTTCGTTCTCTCCCATCAGGTAATGGGGTTGGTTGTTTCCCAGTGGATTCTTGGCTTTACTCCCACATACATGCTAGGTACACTTAGGTAGGGTTTACATCTTAGGAGTACGCTCGATTACTGCCATGTATCGGTATGCCTGCATATAGTTACTGTTTTAGCACCATGGTAAAATTCTAACTTTTATTTACTCTGTCAGTGCTTGTAACATAATATGTTTTTTTCTGTCTAATGATTGTCACAGCAAACATGTTTTATACTAGAATAACCCAGGTTCAATAAATGCTTATTGAAAATATCCCCATTGTTTATTCTGTGTATCTTTCCAAAACCAAGCAAGCACGAGTGACTGAATGGAAAGTACTGTACTGTTTCGACGATCCCTGATGTATCAAGGGTTGTCATGTTCGATAGTTGCCAGAAACTATTTGCTCCTTGGTAAGGTTCGAGGGCTTATGGTGGCTCTGTGAGCCAGCTGGTCGAAAGGCTAACATATTCTTTGGGGATGTCTGGAATCGGTCTGGACACCAATCCCTTAGTTTATGTTGTCTAAACACTCAGATCCTATATATTAATATGAACTACACAACACTGATTGATTGATTGACTTTAGCAAGGTATCAGCACATCAACCTATGTAATTTAGACCTATTGGCTTAGTCAAAACGTAATCACAATACTTGATCAATAACCATATTCCAAGGAAATCCTTATAAGACATATGGCAATGCATAATGAATACTATATCAAAGATATTTTCAATAAAGCACTTTTATTCCAAACAACCATAAATGTGTGTTTTTGACTTTCTTTGAAACTCTTCAGGACACAGAAAGCAGCCACAGAAGCAACCACAAGGGTTTCCCTCACTCCAGCTGAAGCACATACAGTTTCCACTCAGAGTGCTTTAGTAATAATGGTAATTTCTCCATGCATTAAATGACCTAGGAAACTTACAGTGCTTTTTGAATTTCTTCGGGGGCTGGTGTGTTCTTGTAGCCCCCGCAACAACTAAATTGTTGATGGTGCTCCCTGCCCCTCCTTGAGGTAGCACAGCAAAACTAAGCCCATGCAGTGCTTTATGGGCACTTTCGGGAGGGAGCAGTGAATTTTGTATGAGCTGCCTCACTGCTTCAAAAGTGAAGCAGCAAGGCTGCAACAGTTCTTTTTATTTTATTTTATTGGGTTCCCTTCAACAAATACATAGCTTGAGGTAGCGTCCTGCTCACCTTCTCTCATGTTTTATTTTTGATTTCAGGACATGGGGACTGAGCCCCAGGGTCCTAAAATGACTATCAAACATATTTGTTAATGTGAGACAATGAATTAGATCTAATCCTTTGATCTGTCGGTCCTACAGTACTCCAGCGTCTGTAAATTTCTATGAATGTTGAACCTAAATTCCTAAAAAACTACTGAACGGATTTACTCCAAATCATAGAAAGCACACTATCTGGGTATAAATCTAGCTTTCTGCAAAATGTTAGTGCCATTCCGTTCAGCTGTTTTGCCTGTAACTCTGTCAAAATGTTCTATGCAAAATGGCATGGGGAAATATGTTTTGAGAGACACCTTCTTTTTCTTGGACCCTACCTAGTTTTGGGTCACAAGGTACCTGTACCTTTTATTGATGCTTGACTTTTTCCTTTTAAGTATTTATAGATTCATATTTCTGGGTCCCCATGTCGGATTTTGTCATTTTGCTTATTAAAGTTTACTCTGTGTGTAAAAACTGGAGTTTTCTTTTGTTGTGTTGTGTTCTGGACTTTGTAACTGTTTTTGGTGCTTCTAAATGCTTTACATACACATTTTTCCTAAGTTAAACCTGTCTGCGCCGAGTCATAGCTACTAGCAATAGAGCTCAGGTTTATATTACTGAAACTTTACCCTTGACATAACAGATTAGGGAATGTATTACTTATGGTGGACTGCCATCTACTCTTCCAACTTTATGGTTGTGGTTTTGTATGGGGGAACTGTGGCCTGCTCAGTATGGTAGGCAGCTGGTGTAGCAGAGTATTTCAGGTCTAAACATGTCTCAGTAATGGCAGTAAGATTTAACGGGGCACTGTGAAAGTCGAGATGATCTGTAATGATTGATTTCTTTTTTATGACTGAACATTCGTTGCATTACAATTGAGCATTCATTGCATAGGCAAAGAGGGCTAGAGGAGTCAAAGTAGTCAGTGTATTCCAGTTTGTTTTGTATTCCATTTTGAAGGGCAGTTGAGATGATTATGTATTGTTTTCAAGGAACAGTGATAGTATGACAGTTGATGAAAATTTGAGGGAAGGTGAGGTAGTGAAAGTGCTATGGAGACCAAAGATATTAAAGATAGCAAAATAGAGGAGGTTCATGAATAAGAGAGATGTAAGAAGCATGATGTAGACTGTAGTACTGGATAATTATATGGCAACAAACGTTTGTAACTGTGCAATTTTATCAAATGAGTCAGGATATAAATATCAGTGTGCAATACAAGATAGCAAAATGCAATAAAACAGTTGGTTTTGGTGCTATGGGTCTGCTTGCATTTCTGGAAAAGCATTGAATGTGACCAGAGTGGAAGTGCAAAATTGTTATATTGAGAATAGGCCAGTAGTGTAAAATGCTCATGCTGACAAAAGAGCAGTAGGTTAGCCAACTTGCTTTTTGGGAAGGGCTCTATGTGAGTTACAAACATGCCCTCTAGTTATTTTGCATGAATTTGGAAGTCAAATTGCCAGAAGTGATGAGTGTGTGTCAGGCCAAATGGCCCAATGTAATGCAATTTCATCAACATCATAAACTTTATATTGAATGAATCGCAAAGATATAGTTGCAAAAACATAGGGAGCTCTCAGACAACCCCTAAGAAATAAAAATATTATCGCATTAGCAACAGGAGCAGGGGTCCATTCCTTATCCAACACAGGAGCTAAAGAAGACATACACCTTTCAAAGTGCGGGAAAGATCCCTGAGAGACCATAGCAGTATAAATTATGTCGGCTAGATATAAAGTGACCTGCGCTGTTACAGATTGTTTCAATCAGGAAACCAAAAGGTTTCAGAATGCCCAGTCATTGTTCAGTTACGTTTCGAACACTAAAAACAATAAGAACATACATACAATTATCTCAGTGTAAGTTACCTGTAAAATTGCATCATAAATACATCCAAGATCACAGGGGGAGAGATATTAAAATAGCTCAGAGCAAAACACTTAATCTCTCCAACATTAGTTAGAAAGATAATTGCCTTGCTAACAATATTGCTAAAATCCAAGGAGAACAGTAGCTGCATACATTAAATTGAATCTATGTAAGGTAGCCAATTTAATTTTAACATAGATCAATTAATGACCTGGGGCAATAATTATGGACTTCTAAGTCCACAGGCCATTGTCCCACTTATTTCACCAATTAATGAACCTGTAGTACCTGGACAAGGCTGTTAACATAATCATCATTTGATCACTTTCTTTGAGTATACCTAGATCGACTAATCCAAAAGTGTTAAAAAAAATTGGACACAGCAAAAAACACTACTCTATTTTTGTCGGTTTTGGGTATTCTAAAGGCTGCTAAGTGCGGACTAGTGCCCATGTTCTTGCAAAGTGTGACTATCCACTTTGCCTGTAGGTTAAAATAACCTTGCAAAAAATATAATGTAGATCAGTGTTTCAGGTACCTTTCGACATACCAGGCAGAAGTTGTTAGCAATTTCACTTGTAAATTGCTTCAAAAATTTTTAGTGGAAAGTGTTCCATATCTGAATTGATGAAAAAGTTTTCATGTCGGAGAAGGAGTAATTTAATCCATTGCTCGTTCAAACTGTGGGCAGGGTTTGGTATCTATGAAAACTAATGAGAGCGTTCACTTGCACCTAGTCACAGTTTTCACATCTATAAACTCCCAATAGATTTATTTTCCCTGGCTCTGGGTATCAAACACATCTCCTCTGGGAATACCTAATAGTTTTCCAACTCTAATTTCCATAGGAGAGCCTTAATGGATCTTAACCAGTAGATTTTAGCGGCACAGGGAGATACCATAAGATCTCTTAAGCCCACCCGATAGTGTACAAGAGCGTGTATAGACACGATCAGTGCCAAAAGGTTATGAGTCTACACTCAATTCTATAGGATATCCTCCTTTGAGCCAAATAAACAGGGGTCAACAGAGTGCTTACAGGAAGATTTGAAATTGATCTAATGAATCTATTTTCAACTGTTGACAGACTAGTAATGTTTGTACATTACCACAATTCAGTCCCATACAACACAGCCAGATGGGCCTTGATGTTAAACATGTTTATAACTTGAGCCCCCCTTATGGATGGTGCACATCTAAAGATCTTAGCAATACTTTAAGTCTGCTGGACTAAGAACATAAATGTCTTTCCATGTTGTGGTGGCCGATTCAAATTAGAGGACAGTTGTTTATCTAGGTAATTGGAAATTTTGACACCAGATCAATGGGATTTTTACCCACTCACATAGGTCTCTTACAATTAGGGGTGTGCGGAATTTGCATAGTCGCGCTACGCAAAGCTCCGCGAAATGGTAAAACATCTCCGCCAGCACGCAGAAATTCCACAAACAGTTGGAATTGCTTGTTCGCTATGCTTTTTTCCTGTTCGCGAATGCTGGTTGCGTGCTCTGGCGAAATATCTTGCGAACACGCATTTTGAGAACGCGAACAAGCAAAAAATTCCGCGAAGCCGCGGAACGCAGAATTTTGGGCAATTACTCGTTCTCCGCAGAACGCAAAATTACCCAAATTACCCAAATTCCGTGAGCGTAACGTAATTTACCGCCCAGGCCTGCTTACAATGCTTCAGTTCTCGATGGCCAAAAATCATACATTTTACCCTGGACCTATGACGCTCCAATCTCTGCTCATCACAGAAGGAATAGAAGTTATTTAATAAATGTTGAAACCCCTGGGATGTATTTCAAATCAGTAGGGTATCATTCGTGAAGAGAAGAGTTGGGGATGGCTGCAGCTAGGAGTTCCGTTTTGGCTATCCTACAAGCGTTAATGTACCAGACCAAAGTCCTGAAATTTTTCTTTACAGATTGTTTCTCTTGACCTAAGAAACCTAGGGGGTCATTATGATGGCGGAAGGCGGCGGTGGCGGTCCTTCCGCCATCACATAGTGATTTACCCACTGCCAAATTAGGATGGCGATGGGTACCGCGGTGGATGCAAAGTCCGTCCGCCGCTTTGCCGCCAAAAGGCAATCGTGCCAATTGCCTGGTGGACGGAGCAGTGCCACTAATATGGTGGCGGTGCCTAGCAGGCACCAGTCACCAAATTAGGATGTGGGTTTTAAAAGGCCTTTCCATGGCGGCGATGTCGCCATGGAAAGGCTGGTGGGGATAGGGTTTGGGGGCCCGTTGCGATCCCCCCTTGTTTGGGGGTGTTGCTGCACTGGGGGTACCCATGGTACCCCCCTGCATTTCCATACACCAAGTGGCAGGCATCCCGTGGTGCCTGCCACGTAGTGCAGGGAAATACAGTGCAAGCACTTTTAACATTGAGGACGGTGCTGCAGCGAGCAGCACCGCCCGCATTGTTAAAAGCACAGGATGCGCCCGCCACTATGGCGGGCGCATCCAAATCGCAGTGGTGGGACCGCCGCATGTCTGGCAGACAGTCCTAAACACCGCTACTATGGCGAGCGGCATCGTAATCACCGCCTTAGTTGGCAGTCTGCAAAGGAAGGAAAGAATTAAGGGGCACATGCATTACACTTCACATTTGCAATTACCAAATAGCAATTTTTTTGGAATCGATATTTGGTAATCGCAAATGCCTATGCTTGTAGGAATCACAATAATATTTGCGATTCATTAACATTAGCTAATAGCGATTCAGAAATTGCGAATCGCTATTGGCCAATGTGACTCTAGTCATTCCTATGGGCCGACAGGCCTACTGGAATGAATGGTAATGCATTCGCAAATTGCGATTACCAGATTGGTAATCGTAAATTGAAAATGCAAATTCAAGGGGGCCCGAGGGCCTAAGGCCCCCCTGAAGCACCCCCCCAAAACAGATAAGTGGAAACCTATGTGTGCGCTTCATGGCACTTTGACAAATGCATTTTTCAAAGCATGCACAAATTATCATCAACTTGAAGCTGATGGTAATTAGTGTTTCCTAAATGCACAGTTCGCATTTAGGAAAGGCTACATACATTGGGAAATAGGGATTTGCAAATGGCGGTTCCCTAAATGCAATCGCAATTTAGGTAACCACAAAAAATGTTGAATACCTAAATTGCGAATGGAAAAAGGTACATGCATCAGAAAAGGCCTTTTTCCATTCACAAACGAATCGGCCCGTTTGCGACCGGAAAACAGCCTAATGCATGTGCCCCTACATGTATGTGCTAGCAAGTCTATTTATCCATTAGTATTAGACCTTTCTGGTCAAACTAGAAGATTGTTGGAAGGCCATATGAGAATCCATTCGTTGTTTCTAGATGTGGTGCACCTAATTTATGAACCATTCAGGACAATTTCTAGTTCAGTTAATCCCGCGCTCCAGGTGCCACACACATGGGAAAACAAACACTTTTAAAAAAAATTATCAAACTCCAAGAAGGCTAACTGTTCGAGTTTTCAAATAAAAACCCTAGAAATAATGGCAGTAGCGTTAAAAAATCAAAGACGTTTTAAATTTTCCTAACCAGTAATTGTGTATTGTTAGCTAAACAACAATGAAGTGGTCTTAAATTGTTTCCTACTGTTTTTAAGAACATGCTGTTTTAGACTGTCTGACCAAGATTATTCGCTGCAAGTCTCTCCATATCTAGCTAACTAGCACCCCCTCTTGATAATCTTTCTTCTTTTGCAGCAGAACAGAGTAGAATTATGCAGAAATAAAAGTAAAATATTAAGTAGGAGAAAGATAAAGAAAACAAAGGGCATATGTCCGGTTTCGTGTTTATGGCAAGTAGTGCTTTGGTGTGAAGCTGTGTTTGTGGTGTTTGCGTGAGATTCTGATTGTAGCATGTACATGTTGGCAGACGATTAGATGGTTTTGAAATGTTTGAATATGCACAAGAACAAATGATTGGAAATGTATAATTCTATGTATACATGGCATCACAGGATACAGATGCCATTGTATTTAACACAAGTGCTAAATACCATAAGAAAATAAACATTTGTGTTTGAACATTTCAACAAGCCACTTTCTCCTGTGTATTTCTGACTTTTCTTATATTCCACTGTTGAAATAGGTGAAACTTAGAAACGAGTAAACCTAGAGGTTGCCTCCAATACTCATGCAAATGCATTCGAGATGAATTGATCCTGTAAATTTGCTCTTTGGGTAATGAGGTAGAGGAAAATAGAGCAAGTTATTACAATTTCCTCTGCTTAGTTTTTTTTAATGAATGTGTCCTTCCATCAGTTAAATGCCAATGTCGTACACAAAAGAGATTGAGATCCAACTAGGTGAAGTGTGGATATGATTCTTTTAGAGTGGACTGGGACCTAGGCATCTAAGTAGGGTTAAGCTTTAGTAAGAGGATGTAAAAATGACAGTAATAGTTGAGGGGATGAGAACCCGCCTCAAACAACAATCACAATCCTTGTCAGGGTGAACAACTAAAGTCACTAATTAAACCTGAACGTAACCTTCTGATAACTTGGCACAAAAGCAGTCAGGCTTAATTTAGAGGCAAAATGCAAAGTATGTATGCAGTACTCAAACAGTAATAAACTGAAAACATAACACAAGAAAAGCTCCAAGTCAAGTTAGAAAAATAGAGTAAATGATAATTAAGGCTCCCTGTTTTCAGTTTTTACTGATTTTTACAGATACATACAGACAGAAAAACATTTATTTTCTTCTCTGTAGTTATTTCTGAATGTGGATAAAAACGGAAATTGGGTGCTTTTTAAGTGGTTCAAAATAAACATTGCCATGACTGCCATGCCAATAGCTCTGTGAATTGATAGGTAAGGGGGTTAAACAAGAAAGGAATTTTAGTAAAGAGGCTTAAACAGCCATAGATATGCACAAGGCTGATACTGAAATGCGTATATTTTCTTATAAGTGAATTTAATTATCTTTTGCAGGTGTTCATTTCACTGAAACCAGGCAGGCATTTAAGCATGACTGCATATTTATTGGTTAAATATATGTGGAAATATACCAGTTTCAGCTTTATTTTGTTCACAAAACCCATAGTAAATATGGATAAATACAGATAAAGTTGACAACAAATAAATATAGATAAATACAGACGGAAATGTCAAAAAAGTAAATACCATAAAACTGGGAGCCCTAATTATAATAAACAATGTGCACCAAACAACAAAAATCCAATCGATGGAATTTATAAAAGTTCAAGGTTTAAAATGGAGTCACAAAGTGTTAAGCACTAGCTGTGGTTACCGCTTCACTCTAGACTGGGAGAAGGTCAAAAGTTAAGGCATACCAAGATGGAGAGTGGGTCCAATGCAGGAATGAGATTTTTGAAAAGTTTTACCTTCAGATTCAGTCTCTGGAAAGCAAGTCAAAAATCCTCAGCAGGATAAGGCAGCAGACTGTAGCCGAATAAAGCTTCATGTCATCATATTGCCACTGCACGAGGTCTCAGTGAAATCACTGACTTTTGGCATGAAAGTTGCGAGCAGGAGAAATTTGAATTTCATGCCCAGACATGGTCACTTGTCTGCCAGATATTTTTTGTGCCTTTGCCCAATGAAGATTTCCACCTTTGAGCTTAGTCACTTTTTTGAAGCTCGGATCCTGCAAATAAGAATCACATAATTACTGATGGTCATATGAGAAGTCCAGACAAGCAATGTCCTGCTATTAGCCTTCCAATGTTAGCTAGGATTTATCATTATTGATATCTAGCCATCAGTTATTATCCAGCTAGTCCATTTGAGTGCCATTCCAACTCTTTAGCTCTCTGTTGTCCTGACAAGATCCCAAGGTAGGTATGAGTATTTTTTTAGCATACATATTGGTATGAAAACTCCCCTTCTGATCCAGTCATGTAACATCTTTGTATAATTGTTAAATAAAACTGAATAAAGTGGGGCTCCTTGAGGGACTTTAGAAGCCATGACAGAACAGAGGGCAGGCTAATTCCAACAAGGGACATGAGCAATCCTATTGGAAAGGTCGGATATAAACCACTTTAGGAGTCATTTGCTACCCCCACCACCTAAAGTAGCTATTTTAGGAAAATAGTGTGATTGGTGGTATCAAAGGTGTTACACGTGAGCCTTTCTCCACCTGTTGTAACAACTGTTCAAGCACACCCAGGAGAACTGTTTCTTTTCCCCCAGCCTGGCCTGAAATGTGATTGCTTGTCTCCACACATATGTTTATCGTCAGTGTTCATAGGGAATTAACATGTTATCATGTTGTCCCAAAATCGTATCAGCTAATGGGTAGGGGTGGGCGGAATTTGCGTAATTGCGTTACGCAAATCTCCGCGAAACGGTAAAAAATCTCCGCGAACACGCAGAAATTCCGCGAACACGCGGAATTGCTTGTTCGCGATACTTTTTTCCTGTTCACAATTGCTGTTTGCGTGCTCGGGGAGAAATATCTCGCTAACACGCATTTTGAGAACGCGAACAAGCAAAAAGTTCGCGAAATCGCGGAAAGCAGACTTTTGAGCAATTTTGCGTTCTCCGCGGAACGCGAAATTACGCAATTTCCGCAAATTCCACGAGCGGAATGGAATTTACCGCCCAGGCCTAGTAATGGGACACTAGCAATGTTAAGGAAGCTAGTGTGAGTGTTGGATTGAACGCAGGCTTCTCCAATAGCTGAGCTTTACAAGTACATTAAAGACACTATAGGATGTCATTTTACGACATTAATTTGCATGCTTTCACCAAAGAAGTGGGAAATGGATCTGCTATGAAGTTGGTAGACTCCATACTGCTAATACAAGTTTTCATTTCCATGGATGAGGTGAGGGTGACAAAGAATGACCCTTGCCTCTGGTATTATTCAACTATTTCGAGAAATCATTGAAGAGAAATTTTGGAGGATAGTGGAGTTAAAAATATAGGTTTTCAAGTAACAACCTGTTGTGGGGTTGGACTGGATCCATGCACAAAAGCTTCAGTTTGACAAATATATAATTAAAGTTGACATCTTTTTAGATAGTGACTTTTTGCATACTTTGCACATACATGATAACATATTCTGAAAGTGTACAGCTTGCAAGCACATTTTATCATAAGCATTTTATCATAACACTTGTAAATTTTGTCCAAGGCTAAAGAACACTTAGCATGTTGCCCTTGCTTATTATACGTCCAGTTGGAGACAGCTCTGAATTGACAGAAGTGCGAATGGAAACAGGCTTTGATTATATATATGGCCTTTGAGTTTAGTTCCTCATGGGAGCACCTCTATAGATTACGTTGGAACGTTCACCTGTGACTGAGGGCAGACCCTGCTGATTACAATCTCGGTCCTGCTAAGACTAGAGGCCAGTTCTACCCCAGTCTGGTTTCAGATACATCTCACACAGGTATGCAGAGTTAGGTTGCCCCAAGCGATCTGGCAGAATGAATTCTCACTTTGCACTCTATATTTAAGGTAGGATTAGATAGGAGTATAATTATATACAGAGGTTGAAGACACCATCCGGTATCCTGTAAGGTTCAGGGTACATATGGCGCACTTTGATCTAGCCAGGAATTGGCCCAACATACTCTGATTATGTGAGTGGACTCAGTCTAGATATTTGATGTTTATGTTGTGCAGATACACAGTCCTACTTTTTTGGTAGGAACCATACTACAAACAAGAATTTATCGTTATGTACAATTGATGATTTTCTTTTTGTACAAGGCGTGGAAAGAGGGAAAGGTCCTGGATGAGAACAATGATGACAAATCTCAGATTCTTAAGGTACAAAATTGGTGAAGAAATTGTATATATTTTGACTGCTTTGTACCAACTGCAGAAACCATATTTTTAGCCAACAATGTCAGTTGCATAGCCAGTGTATCAATCTTCATTCTGTTCAATCTCTCTGCAAGGGTACCAGTAGCATTATTTTCCTACAGCAATTTATGACAAAAACAACATATTCGGTATATTCCCAGTCAGGATTCAAGCACATGTTGGTAAATGTATGAGGTAATGAAGGACAGCACTTTAAAGAAATATCTTTATGAGGAATTCTCTATGCATAATCCACTATCACAAAAACGGTTATTAAAATGCTGGTTGAACTAAAAAAAAAAGAACTATCAAACAGCTGCTACCCACTTAAATGTAAAAATAACTATGACAACACTGATTTCACAGTACCGAATCTGCATTCAATGTGACATCAATTCGGTCCTTCTACTTACTTCAGTTAACTCCTCACAGCATCCTAAAGCCCAGGCATCTCTAGCAAGGTGTAGTCTAAAAGAAGGAAATTGTCTGTTCAGGCCTATTAGGGTCCGGAAGTGCCTTGGGCCAGAACCCGTCTTCCACTAAAACCTACAAGGCAAGATACATTTATGTGTCATACCCAGCACCCCACATCACTAATCCACACAATCACACAAAGGCCTAGACCACACACACACTCACACAGCATCCTGACAATGCATAGACAAATAGACACATTTCCCGCTAACTACCAGGCACCCTCAAATTACAGAACGCACATTTCAACTCATGCTCATTAATACACACCTTCTAATACTCAATGCAGAAAACATCGCAGACCTCATCATATATCACAAGCTTGATGTCTTTTTTATGACAAAAAGATTGCCCTCCCCCACATCCTCGTTCATGCTAGGCATCCTTCTTCCCGGAGGCTTCAACATCTATTGTTGGGACCACACACATAAGAAGAGAGGAAGACTTGCTGTCATTCATAATTCCTTCTGGTCAGACACCCTAAGCAAACAAATGTCAATCAACTCCATTGGGCACCTGACATGTCACTTCCCACTCTCTGCAACTCAGATCACCACTTTCCATCTCATCTGCAGGCCTCCTGGACAGAAAAAGAACCGAATTGATGAACTCTATGATGTTCTGCTACCTCATTCATCTAACATGCCCACATCAACCTCCCAGACAACACTAGCTCAAAACAACAAGAGACACCCTTCTCAGGCTCATCAATGCACACAACATAGTACAGCACAACATCACCCAACCTCACACTATAAATACCACACCTTCAATCTTATCCCAATATCACCAACAGTCCAATAAACACACCTATTCTACTGGACTGGATCAACCACTTTGCCATCCCTATGTCCCCTTTCAGCATCCAGCCCAAATAACCAAGGTCAACCCAAAAGAGAAGCCCAAAAAATTCAGTGTGTGGGAATTTGGTTATTCAATCATGGAAACATGATTAATCCTGTTAAATCTTGAAATGAAAGGCAGTTGCCAGTAGGTAGTTATAGTTCGTACCATGTTTCGGTAGGAAAAGCATTTTTTGACTTGCCTATAACTTTGGCATTGTTTGACCAATCTTCATTAAATGTTCCCAAAAAATTGTCAAGGTATATAGTAATATATGTAGTGCAATGTTCAGAATGGAATTTTTTACATATTATTTTATGACATATTGGTTGCCTTTGAATTTGAATGTCTGCTTTTGTTTTCTGTTCTTACGATGTGTCCATGGGGATCGCAAAGTAGTCGCAAAGTTCCCAAAAACTTTTTAAAAAACGTATAAAACAAACTACACAGACTTTCAGTGACTAGGGTGGCTCTGAAAAGAACCATTGTGGTGGTTGTGTGTAGATGGCTACTACACATAAGACCGGCTTCAGAGTTTCAGGTTACTTAGAAACACCCTGTAGTCTTCATCTGTAAAATGCACTCCATCATTTCTATATATTCCATGCATGTCAAAATGCAGATTGTTGTTATTGATACAGCCAAATGGATGGTCTCTGAGGAATGCAGAAACTGTTTTATTAACATGTTTCCTGGCTTTGTCAATCTGTAGACAGAATTGATCTGACCACTTACATTTCTGTCTTTGGCATACATTAGAGTACCCCAAGACAGTGTGAGTAAAAAGCTATATCAATTCTACAAAGGTTTCATTAATTAGGATTTCCAGCCCTATCCCAGCCAATGTACATAGGTCAGTGCGACCATAGTGCACAATCATGAGGAAAGTTACAATTACGTTATAGTTATGAATTTGTATTTAAACAACCTTAGAAATTCACTGAAAAAAACCCAAAGGTTACAGGGCCGTTATAGTTAGGAAATAGAACTTAAAAAAACCCTAGAAATTCACTGAAAAACCAAAGGTTACAGGGACGTTATAGTTAGGCTCAGATTTCACGCACGCAAACAGAGAAATGTATCAGTTGTAGTTAGCTGAGCTAACTGTAACTCGTGCCACAGCAATGCACTGCTTATGACCTCACATATTTCATCACTCATGACATGGTCAGTAACATCACTGTAATCTTTGAATTTTTGTTGCTTTCAGTGAATATACATATATTCACTGAAAAAAACACCGGTTTCAGGGACGTTATAGTTAGCTGGACATTTCACTCGTACAAAACCAGAGAAATTCGGCCGTAACTATAACTCGTGCCCCCGCGATGCACTGCTGATGACGTCACATAGTACATCACTCATGACATGGTCAGTGACATCACTGATGCCATCTCAAATGACATCACTGATGACATCATCCGGTGACTGTATGTTTCTGTAAAGTTTTAATATGTTTAATATATATAGGCCAAGGTGTATTTGAGAAAGAGTGGGTGTATGAGTGTCTGAATGGATGATTTAGTAGGTGCGTGACTGACTCTATAAGTGAGTGATGAAACTTATCTTACTGAATGCATGGGTTAGTGACTGAACTGTGTGAATGTCTGTACTGTGTGAATGTCTGTACTGTGTGAATGTCTGTATCAGTCTGTCTGTTGGTGTATAAGCAGCTGCATGGGTTGGTGAACAGCTATAGGAGTGTCTATATGGGTTATTGATTGGTTGTCTGAGTATCTGTATGGGTGCCTGCATGTTTGTGTGGGTGGGGGTATGTGACTGTGCATAGATGTGTGACTGGGTGATTCACTGGGTGTATGGATACAAGAGTGCATCTGTGAACGGCTGTATGGGTGAGTGAGTGTGAGTATGGGTGTGTTGGTGAGTGTATGGATGTCTCAGTGGTACATGTGTGATTAACTACATATGTGAAAGGCAGTATATGTGATTGTTGGAGTATATAAATGACTATATATGAGAGTGAGTGATTGTGAGAGTGGCTGTATGGATGATTGTGAGCTTATACGAGTGATTGACAGGGCACTGCAGGAGCCGGCCCTGGGGGGTAATGGTTCCCAGGGCCATCAAGTGCTCCAGGAGGGAGCCCCATGGCCCCCTCCATACATTTCAAAGCCCTTGTGAGGAGGTGGAACCTGGGGCTTCGGGGGCCCGCAAGGCCCCCCTGATTAATAACAGAAGCCCTGGGGAGTTGGTAGTCCCTAGGGCTTGGGGGGGCGTGAGGCCACCCCACCAATTATGGCAGCCCCAGGGAGGTGGTGGTCCTCGGGGCTTGGGGATGCCCACAAGGCCCCCGCCCTTATTATATAAAAGGACCGCCACCTCCCCGGGGCAGTATGGGGGTTTGGGACCCCCCCACGCATTTATTATTGAATCCCCGGGGAGGTGGTGGTCCCAGGGGCTGCGGGGGGCCATATGCTCCCCCCACACACTGTTAACTAAGCCCCATAAAAGTGACAGTCCCTGGGGCTGCATGCGCCCCCACAAATTAATTGTGCATTGCCCCCAGCATTTGGCCCAAATGGGGGCTTAAGTACAAGGAAGCACGGGAACCCGTGCTTCTTTTTTTTTTATTTTCTCCGCGGGATTCGTGAATCCAGCACAAATTCAGCTGTTTTATGGGCCGGGGGTCAGGGTGTTTCTACCCTGCCCCCTTTTCTTGTTTTTTACCTTTTTTCTACTGATTTCTTGTGACTCAGTTACCGAGTCACAAGATGCCTGCCAACACATTCTTCCAATCAGAATTGAGCTTGTGCTTGGGAGGGTTTGTGAACCCTCTTGGTGCTCAGATATCGAACATTTTCTTTTTTAAATTTCTCAGAAACTACCAAATGGATTTACATCATTTAAAAAAGGTTGCTTCCTGAACCAAGACCTACCTTTTTGTCAAATTTGGTTTAATTCCGTTCAGCAGTTCGGACTGAAGCCTGTTCCAATTTTTCCTATGGAAATTAACATGGGGAAAATGCGTTTTGGATCCCTCTTTTTTCTCGGCCGCGCTTGACGAATCAACCCGAAACTTTCAAGACAGGAGCTGACCGTAGTGGGCCATTAGTTTTGAAAATTTTGCGAAGATTCGTCAACCGGCACCAAAGATATACGACTGTGAAAAGAAGATACCAGGTAGATGTAGTAGAGCTCCTTTATTCCGATCCAGTCACTCAGATTCCCCGGCAGCAACTGCCAACCCCGACCGCTCCACATTCCCTGCACGGAACCTTCATTCCAGGTTCCGTGCAAAGAACCCGAACGCGGTAAGAACCCCAACACACCCCCCTTCCTTCACAAAACAAAACACAAACCCCTAATTACATAAAAACAACACTACCCACATGCAAACGCATTAATCACCAAATACAGAAAGTCAAAATCTAACATAATCCTGTAATTTAAGAGGAGATGACCTGGTTCTGGCAGGAAGAAACTTAGTTCTCAAAGGACCCTGTTGAGGAGCAAGGTTGCTCTCCGAAGTGCGACCACCATGCGTATCCATACTGGAAGGAAGAATCGTGCCCTGAGTATCAACACCAAATTTGGCTCTCACAAACTCCACTTTGGACTTAGGTACCACAGAAACAGCAGACTTATTCCAGACCTTGCCATTATCCAGAACAACCACATGATCTCTCACCTTACTGACCTTAACAGGAGCAGAAAACCGAGAGAAACCCTTACGAACAAAAACAGGTTTCTTAATCCTTACCCAATCCCCTTCACACACAGAAGACTGCTTAGGACAATTAGAACCATACTTGGCTTGAGTAGCAGCTCTAACATCCGCCACCGCACCCAACCTTAGTGGATCCACTACCTTCCTCAGCATCCAATCCTTGTTGAGCTTTGAACCCGCAACTCTCCCCCTTAACAAGGAAAATGGAGACATTCCAGTACTACAGTGTGGGGTTGTCCTCATTGCCCACAACACATCCGAGATCACAACCTTCCAATCAAAACCATTAACAGAGGCCAACTGTAGCTGTTCCTTGATAACACGATTAAAACGCTCAACCAACCCATTACTACGTGGATGGTAAAGGGAGGTAAGTGTGTGTTTGATCCCATGCTTGCTCAGAAAACCTTGCATCTCAGTAGACACCAACTGCGTACCATTATCTGTCACCAACTCTTCTGGAAATCCCTCCCGAAGGAAAACCTCCATCAGAAATGTAATAATCACACTTGAGTTGATACCATCCACAAATTTAACCTCTGGCCACTTGTACATATAGTCAATCAAAACTAGCACATATTTGGGAGAAACCCCTAAACCACTGAATGGACCAGCCACATCAAAAGCCAATTTGAACCATGGTGTCTCCTTGACTGCAATGGGACTGACGGAGGACGGACAAGTTACCTGAGATTTGTCACTCAGCACACATGCACCACAATCCCTGACACAATGCTCGATGGACCTATCGACACCCGGCCACCAAAAATCTTCCCTCACCCTCCGCTTCATTGCTCGAATACCCAAATGACCTTCATGGGCTAAGTCTAAAACTTTCTTCCGTAATGACAAGGGAACAACCAGCAACCCACCCCTGTGCAAAATCCCATCAACCAGAGACAACTCGTCACTAATTCTCGAATAGGGAATCAATTCCTCAGGAATAGCAGTACTGTTGGGCCAACCCTGAATTACCAAATCAATTACCCTGCAAAGCTCCACATCTTCAGAAATGGCCAGTTTCCAATCCCCTTCAGATAAGGCAGCTCCCGTATCAGCAACAGTACTGACTGCACACACCATTTCCACAAAGTCATTAACAGGTTCACTAACACTTCCAGAAAGAGGCAGCCTAGACAAACAGTCAGCCACACGGTTCTTCACACCAGCAATATACTCCAGGCAATAATTGAATTCATTCAGTCTGTACTGCCATTTAGCAATACGAGGCGTAGCTCTACCACCACCTTTGGTGGTAAACAGGTCTACCAAAGGCTTATGATCAGTTCTGAGAACAAAACTGTTTCCCCACAGAAAATTACGAAAATACTGTACACCCCACCTTTTCGATGGTAGAATAGGTTCCTTCAGCACCACAAAGTGTTCTAGATGCAAAAGCAATAATTTCTTCCTTATTGTCCGATCTCCTCTGCATTAAAACAGCACCTAGACCCACATTGCTGGCGTCGGTGGTGACAATGCATTTGTCGTTGATGTCGAAAAGTTTAAGTGGCTGTGCCTGTACTATAGCCTCCTTGAGTAACCTAAAGTCAGACGCACATTGATCAGACCAGGTATACTTCACATTTTTCCTAAGAAGACTACGCAAACATACAGTTCTGTCTGAAAAGTTGGGTACAAATTTAGCGTAATATTCAACTAGCCCCAGAAAAGAGCGTAACTGGTCTTTGTTTTTGGGTTCAGGTGCATCCTTAATGGCATCCAGTAACTTCATTTTTGGTTCTCCACCCTTCGCGGAGATATGGTGACCAAGGTAATCTACCCCATCTTGCAGAAATCTGCATTTGTCCCTTCTTAACGTCAGACCGCTAGATTTGACTTTGTCCAACACGTGCTTAACTCTGACATCGTGCTCCTGTATGGTCTTCCCGTGAATAAGAATGTCGTCCTGGAAAAACACCACCCCCACAGTGTTCCTGAACAAGTTTCCCATGAGACGTTGGAACACTGCGGAAGCTGATGCCAACCCAAACAGCATGTGTAAATATCGGAAAGCTCCATCAGGAGTCACAAATGACGTAAGATGTCTGGAGTCCTTGCACAGTTCGACTTGGTGGTACGCAGAAGATATGTCAAGAGAAGTAAAATACTTGGCACCCTCCAAAGTCGACAACATCTCATTAATGTTGGGTAGAGGTTGTCGATCCACCCAGATGCACGCATTCAGATCACGCAAGTCCACACACATCCTAAGAGACTTATCGGCCTTGCGCGCTAAAACAATGGGTGACAACCACTCAGACCCTTCAATAGCTTCAATCACCCCAATGCGCATAACCGTTCTAACTCAAGCCTCAATTCCCCACGCATACTGAGTGGTACTTTCCGTACATTGTGCGCTACAGCCGTTGCACCATCTTTGAGAACAATGCGGTGTTGAAATCCCTTGAGTTTGCCCAACTTTCCACTAAAAACCTCAGGATAACTTTTAATCCAATCATTCTCAACACGCACATCAGTAGTGATAGTATGTACTGGAGGAACTTCTGAAAGACTAGCATAGTATTGTCTAGCCTCTCATTTGGATAGCACCATGTCAGCGTGATTAGGATCAAGGATGATTCCAAGTTCGCCTTGTTCATGCCATCCTAACAAATTCGCACCTTCCTCCACTATAAATACAGTACCGAAAATGCACTCGCCCTTGAATTCTAACTTTCCCTTGAATTTGCCTATTACCTTCACTCTTTTACCACCATACGCAAAAATTCTTATGCTGGAGTGGACTACAGGAATATTGCCCAAACCTTTAAAATCCTTGACATTAACCAGAGTAAAAGGGGAACCGGAATCAGCAAGAAACTTCATGCCGTTCCCATTCACATTTATAATACACACAGGACTTTTCCTTCTTTGACCCTCTCCAATAGAAGCTATTTCTACAACCCCTTCGTCTTGTAAAGATGATGAAGATAACATTAATAATTCGTAGCGCTCATCATCTTCATACACGCAGTCCACTTCTATGGCCCTCACAGTACGAGGAGGTACCCTATGTGGTACAGTTGCCTTGCACATCCGCGCTAAGTGTCCTTTCTTACCGCCCTTGAAACAAGTCTGATTTATAGCATAGCAAAACTTGAAGTTTCCCAAATGAGAGGTGCTACCACAACGATAACACGAAGGATGTTGTTCAACTCTTGTTTTCAGGAAATTAGACACAGATGGTGTCCGGGAAGCATTGACGTTAATACTCTTGGCCAATTTAACAGGAGCTTTTGTGGTGACCAGCTTGACCTCAGATGCAGAAGTGGTTTCGGATGTCGATACAGGTGTATTTAACTCTTTCATGCAGAGTTGAGAATGTTCAACACTCTTTGCTAAGATAAGAGCAGTCTCAAGATCAGGATCATCAGAGGATAGAAGCTTCTGTTGAGCTTTCTTGTCACACGTGCGCTCAATTAGCTGATCACGAATTATTTCATCACGAAATTCTCTATAATTACATTTGAGAGCCAAAATTCTGAGAGCAGCAACAAAGTCATCAATGGATTCACCAGGCATCTGTGCACGCTGTAAAAATTTGTGCCGTTCCAGAACTACATTGCGCTTGGGATTAAACCTTTTATCAAGAGTTTTTACCAAGGAAGCATAATCATCAACAATTAGTGCATCCCCATCTTCACCACCGCTGGTGCACGTCCACACCGACTCCAGAGGTAAAGTTTGCAAAATTGACCTTGCTTCAGCACCTACATTGTACATTAGTAAGGCCTTCTTTTTCTTGGATGTGAAAGTGTCACCATTGATTGCTTCCAAATAGGCCTCAAAAGTGGCCTTCCATTGTTGCCATAACATAGGAGGAGGACCAGGTAACTGTAAAAATGGAGGTGGAGCAGCAATGTTATCCATTTTCAATCTTGCGTGGGTGAGTTGCTGCCACTAAGATTGACACTATGCTGCAAATGTCACTTAAAAATCTTTCTACTGCTACTAAAAGTGTCTTTTAGCGAAAAAATAATACTCAAATAAAACTTCCAAATTGCACTATTCTGCTTAAGAATTATTTCATGTGCACATAACTGTATATTGTCATTTTCTGCATAAACAAAAATGCTTCTCGTGTATATGACTGTACATTTCCACAAGGCTTAAGAATTATGGGTTAAAAATATTGCTTCTGAATTGCTCCATATGCCATCTCGACACATCGCTATGAAAAACACAACGAGGATTAGCGCTGAACTCCACGCACTGCCTTTATCTAAAGCGCATGTTTAAGAACGCCAAGTTGCCAAGGTTACAGTACACAAGAACCAACGAGGCGAGGAACATCAGAGTGTGACGCTCGCGCTTACGCCGCGCGCCGATCAACGCGCCGAGCAAATACCAGAAGGAGGGGAAAAGCCAAAATACTCTCACCGCCGAAGATCAACGTTGGAGGAAGAGCAGCAGAGGAAGATGCCAAGTCCGGCAACCCCGAAGCTCGATAACGCTCAATTCCTTCGAGTTCGTCGACGAGTTTGTCGAAACAACAGCAGTGCAGGCAGAAAACGGAATCACCGAACCGATGAAAGGGAACTGAGAGCTGGACCAGCCCGTCGCCAATGAAAAGAAGATACCAGGTAGATGTAGTAGAGCTCCTTTATTCCGATCCAGTCACTCAGATTCCCCGGCAGCAACTGCCAACCCCGACCGCTCCACATTCCCTGCACGGAACCTTCATTCCAGGTTCCGTGCAAAGAACCCGAACGCGGTAAGAACCCCAACAGACTGCCAGTAGGGAATATATATATAAATATGTCACCAACACCACTCCCACCTCAAACTCCGAACACAGGGCGGTTGCTTACTCCTTATAGTGAGGGTGGGACCTCACTTTTGCTGCAAAGCAACTTGAACACGGTTTGGAGCACTCGCAGGATCATTTCTGGCTTTATTTATTTATACACAAGAGGCTTATTGAAAAACGTTTTCCAATTGTGCCAAAAAGGGGTTGGAGAGGATTCTAGGTCGGAGTAATACCTCCCTATATAAATAGTGTCACAACAATTTTACTCCAACTGACCTTCAGAACTGGTCAGACATCTCAATGTATAGACGGAATACTATGATGAAGTTACTGTAGGGGAGTGTTTTACTTCACCGATAGGTGAGCAAGGAAAAAATTCCTTTTGATTTAGGTACCCTCACTCACCCTAGTGGTGTCATGCTTCATCATCGGGTCACCCCGACGCCTAACAGTCGGGGTGGGCTCAACCACAGTGTTGGGAGCTCTTTGAAGATGTTACAGACCAGGGGGGCTAGAAAATTCTTTAAAAAACCTCAGACAGATCCCCAGTATCCCTTTATTTGCGGGTTTGTCTGGGATACTAACATACTTCAAATAGGGTCTTTGTAGGATAATTATGCTCCTAAGACCCTAGTGCCAACATGTTTCAGTCCTTGAAATGGCCTTAAAGGTCCAGGACTTTCATCAGGGCAAAACAAAGGCCACCCAGGAAAACAGTGCAGGGGATTCCCTAGCCTGTTTATAGATGCAAGGGCAGAGTAGCTGCTCCTTGAAAGAGTGACTGATTTATTAATCCGTCATACTTCGTATTCCATCCGATTTTCGGACGGGCTCCGTTTCTCAGGGGATCGTAGGACTGTATAGGGGTAGCTCTGTAGTCACACTTTCATCAAGAGTCCTGCCCCGTTTGTCCACCTACGTGGTCTCGATCCCCGGGGACCGAGACCAAGTACCAACACCACTCCCACCTCAAACTCCGAACACAGGGCAGGTGCTTACTCCTTATAGTGAGGGTGGGAGCTCACTTTTGCTGCACAGCAACTTGAACACGGTTTGGAGCACTTGCAGGATCATTTATATATATATATATATATATATATATATATCTATTACCTACTGGCGGTCGCCAGTAGATAGTTATAGTTAGGACCAATTTTTTGTTTTGCTTATAACTTTGGCGTTGTTTGATGAATCTTCATGAAATTTTCCAAACAAATTCTTTGTTCATATCAGCTCCTATGTTGAAAGTTTAGGGGTAATTCGTCAAGGGGGGGCCGAGAAAAAAGGTCTAGAAAGCATGCTTTTGTTTATTTGGTGTAAATCCGTTCAGCAGTTTTTGAGAAATATCGAAATTTACAGATATCGATATTTGGGAATTCTGCCATCTGATTGGCTGCGGCGTTACAAGCACAAGCTTGCTGCTTATTGGTTGGGAGCGCTGCGAGCGGTTGCAACTAGGAAGTGTTGGCCGCCATTTTGTGATTCTGTTGAAGCGAGTAAGGGGAAAAGAGGGTGAAAAAAGTAGGAAAGAGGAGGGTAGGAGCACTGTAACCTCTGTGGGGTGTTTAGAGTGTGCTATAGAGGGGGTGCAAAGTGAACTACTCATACCTACCGGTCTCAAAGTGCTGGGCTACGGAAATTAAGTGAGGTATTGCCTAGAGTCTGATGCTGCTATGGTGAGCTGCTGCGGGAGTCAGGGATGAAAGCGTGTACCCAAACTGTGTGTCTTACGGTGTGAAGTCATATACCCTGGCCGCTGCAGCACACCTGTGGAAGTAGTGTCAGCATGTGTTTATACCTACTAGGACAAACTACTGACTCCTACTGGTCTGAAAGTCCTGGGGTACGGAAAATATGTGAGGTATTGTCTAGAGTCTCATGCTGCTAAGCTGAGCTGCTGCCGGACTCGAGAATGAAAGCGTGAGTCCAAACTGGGTGTCCTATGCTGTGAAGTCATGTGCTCTGGCTGCTGTGCCACATCTGTGCAAGTAGTGTCAGCATGTAGTTATACCTACTTGGAGGAACTTTTGTTTTGAACATTGTAACTTGTGTATGGTGCTTAGGGGGTGTTATACAGGGAGTGCGAAGGTAAATTTGTGCGTATCAAATCAATTTGGTATTTGTAAAGTCCAAACTACTCACCTCTATGAGTCTGAAGGCCCTCGAGGCTGGCGTGGAAATTATGTGAGCTATTAAGTGAGCTATTGCCCGGAGTCACATGGTGCTGAGCTGAGGTGCTGCCGGAGCATGGGATTAAATCGTGAGCCCTGTGCTCTGAACTCATGTTTTCTGGCCGCTGCGGCACACCTGTCCAAGTAGTGTCAGCATGTGTGCATACATAGTAGGAGGAACTTTTGTTTTAAACAGTGTGACGTCTGTAGGGTGATTGGGGGGTGCTACAGAGGGAGTTGAAGTTCAATTCTGCCATTTCGAATCAATCCGTTAATTGTAAAGTGCAAACTACTCACTCGTACGGGTCTGCAGGCGCTGGTGGCCGGCGTGGAAATTAAGTGAGCTATTGCGCCACTGCTGTGTGGAGAATACATTTTGATGAGGGTCCGGGAGTTGCTGTTACCTGGCCCTAAAATAGCGGGCCTAAGTTGTCAGTTATACGGTGGCTCTAAAAAGAGCCCTTGTGTTCATTAGTTGAAGCTACATGTAGGTGCGGATGCACAACTTTAGGTCATTCAGAAAAACACTGTTTCCTTGATCTGTGAAGTGTACTCCATCACTTCTGTAGATATCTGGCATATCAAAACATATCTTGTTGTTATAGATCAACCCCATTCTATGGTCTCTGAGGTATGCAGACACAGCTTTGTTGACATTCTTCCTAGATTTTTCAATCTGAGGACAAAATAGTTTTGACCACTTCTGTCTTTGGCATATATTGGAATATACAAAGACAGTTTGAGGCAAAAGTAACATCAATTGTCCAAAGGTGTCCTTCATAAGCATTTCCAAACCTACCCCAGTCAATGTGCCTAAGTCATTTCCACCACAATGCACAATCATGCGGTCAGGGTGTGGAAGATGCAAAGAGGTTTCAACCTGCACGAGTTGTAGAATGTTCTAGAAAGTGTGTTGATAGAATACATTGCACTTCTGACTTCTATGTGTTGTTGAATATTAAAAAAAACTGTTTATATGGAAAACTAAAAAGAAACCAATAGAGAGAAGTTTTGAAACCTAAAAGAATAAAGGAACTATTCTAATTTGTTCTTTACATGTATTTATGTGTGGAGCAACAAAATTATAGACACAACAGCACCAGGAAGACGAAGAAGCAGGGAGTGGGGGGACGGGGGGGATGGGCAGAATGGCACACATGCACAATTAAGTACAGCACAAGTATAGACAAACAATGGCCAAAATGAAACACACCAACAAGGAGCAAAAGGCACACAACCCGCCAACATCACACCACTGAACGAGCATAGAAGTGAAACCCATGCTGCATTCATACAGGATGTGTACAAAGGCCGGTTGTGGGTTTTGTGGGATGTCTGCGACTGTGGTCATCATGGATGAGATGCCCAGCACGTAGAACATGGGCGAGTTCACCGTGTGTTACGTTGCCCAACAGCTGCTTCTCCCTCCCACGAGCCCCCACACTTTTGTACGGTGCGCTGTTGTATCTCGTGTACTCGCACGGCACACCATTGTAATGCCTATTCGTGCATGTCCTGCTGCATTCCAACTACACCATCACAGTGCCATTTGGAGGTGGTGCATGCCACTTTACAACATCGACTGCTGCGGCCCTTGTGGCAGGCCACACCAGAACACAGAGACACACTTACCGCACTTCCTGTACATGGACATGTCTGAGACACCCTGTTCCCCATGCCGGATAGGCACACCCCTGAGCTGACCTGTGTACGCCAGACCAGCACACGCTGGTTGTGCATGCAGGAGGATGCGTGTGTAGCTACATGTCCAGGCTCACTGCCAATGCTGAGGTGACACAGCACACTGTGTTGTTGCAGGTCCCGTGCCTATCATGCTAACACAATGACCACAGGGACACACTTGCTCAGATGCGGGTTTGGGGGGCATTGGCAGTACTGGAGTTGTTGCAATGAGTCTTGTGACCCTCGTGGGTATCCCTGTATCATGCTCATTGACTCTATGGCACCTGTGGGTGTCCTGGTGTGGCTCTTGGCTGTGTTCCCTTTTATGGTGCAGGTAGTTGTCCTGCTTAACACCAGCAGAAAGCAGGTGTAAAATCCCTGTTGCTAATGTGGCTTATCGCCGGAATTTGTTTCACATTGCAGTTGGTGTGAAAGTTGTGATGTGATTTTTTTTGTGTGCAGAACAATATGCGAACTGGGCAGTGTATCCCGTCAAGATCCAGCACCTGACGCACTATTCCCAATCAATATAAATTAGAAATACAATGAGATTTCTCTAATTGATTTTGGTTTGTGCACTGTAAGTGTAGTCATTACCTCAGTGCAATTCAATACAGGATTTTAGTATTTAGAATACATCGCAAAGGTGCACCTCGTGTCTTTTTGCACGGGAACAGCTAGTCTGCATTTCCTTATCAGCATTTTAATGGAAGTAAAGTTGAGATAAATCTAACACACTATTCAGAAGTTGGTGCAAACTGCAGACATCACCAGTATTCCCGCGATAAGTGCCCCAAAATTTAACACCATGGTGGACACCATCAAATAACAATAATAAGAACAAGAAAGAGTCACACAGCAGTTAAGCAAACAACCAAAAACGTTATTAATTGTTTTTTTCTCAAACTTTATTTTTTTATAAACATATATATGTAAACGATAAACTATTTTCAAACTTATTTTTTTTATTAAGATATATATATGAACGATAAACTAATAAACAAAAGTTAACAAAAATAATACAAAACAACAAGGCGGAACACTCCTGTGGGGACCACAGATGTCGACGACAGAGCCTGGAAAATAAAGCACAAAATAAGGACTTGTGTAATGCGTATATCAAAGGAGAGAGACACAGAGAAATAGAGAAGGAAAAAAAAGCCAGAGAGAAAAAGAGAGGGAAGGAAAGAAAGGAAGTGAGAAAGGGAGAAGGAAGAGAGAGAGTTAGAGAGATAGAAGGAAAAAAAGCAAGAGAGTGAGTGAGAGAGAGGGAGAGAGAGGGAGAGAGAGAGAGAGAGAAAGAGAGAGACACTGCCACCCCGGCGCATCCATGAGCAAATAATTACCTGGTGCCACCGGAGTGTGCAGCAGTGGGCACTCAATGTGCCTGTCAAAACTCCGCGCATCCCAGATATGTCGCTGAGTCCTGAGTCATGAATGGCGGAGACCACATCATCTTCTCCACGGCCCGGCAGATCTCACACATGCCGCTGAGTCCTGAGTCATCATTGGCGGAGACCACATCAGCTTTTGGTGCCGCTAAGCCTGTGGAACTCAAGTCCGTGCCACGTGGTGATAGGCCCCTGATGGCCATATGAGCTTTGGGTGGCACTAATCCTGTGCATCTGAAGTCCGCGCCAAGGGGATGGAAGGCCCCTGACGGCTATACAGATCAGGGTGCGACTAACCTTCGGCGCAACTTTTCAAAGACTCTTTATGGTTGAGACATGTGGAGCGTCCTCCATCCAGTCAGCACCGGCAACAAAGGATGTGACGTTGTCGATCTATTATATTTGCATGGTCACATGGCCTGTGACGCATGTGCCGGATGGGTGTGGTGTGTGTGCAAACCTGCCCTCAGGGAGTGGCCGTGGGATGTTGAGAACTAGACCACTGACCTGCACACCAACAGCGAGTACACCTGCGACAGGTAGTTATGTGGGGCCAACGTCGGAACGTTATCGGAGTGACGTGGCTTGGCGTACTATGGAACAGGGCAGGGATAGCTACAATGATGTGGACAGCTCATAGCACTGCATCTGTGAGTCAAGTGGACGGGCCGCAGCTGTCCCTCTGCGAGCCTGGGTGCGAACTGTTCATAACACACACTACATAAGTATTGAAAAATCATTTTTTGATTCAGTCGGTCAGCTGGCATTTGTCTGAGGCATTTGTGAAAACTTGTCAGAGTTCTTTCTGTGATAGATACCCCTTTGACGCTGCCTCTCCCCACATCAGCAGGTAACGCACCCTCTTCCCACATTACCATCATACCCCCAAAAACTGCTTGGGCCCAGAAGTGTCCCTGTGTGGTTGGACAAAGAAGAATCTTAGTCATGTATAGATTTACATATAAAACAAATTATTTAAAGAAAAGAACAACAAATAAGAATGAAGGGAGTCTGGTGCTGTGGTCACTGCCACGAAGTTGGGGTGACTGCCATTCAGGATTCAGGACACAGTTACACATGTGGGATCGGCTTGTGTTAAAGAGGGTTAGTGGCAAAAGAAGGATTGAGACTGTATGAGCCTGTGATGATGCTTGGTGTGGACGGGCCGCATTTGGAGCAATGTGTCTTGGCTACTGGACTGCATCATG
The DNA here is from genome assembly GCF_964204655.1 of Triturus cristatus. Classification (NCBI taxonomy): domain Eukaryota; kingdom Metazoa; phylum Chordata; class Amphibia; order Caudata; family Salamandridae; genus Triturus; species Triturus cristatus. Next base: position 356,168,281 of record NC_140589.1, on the reverse strand, counting down.
GGAAATCAGGACTCTATCTGAATTGTGAGGCGTGCTGACCGTAGTGTAGGCCAGAGGTAGCTATGAGCAAGGGCCCACAGCCACGTGCATATGTTGGTGGCCCCACCGGCCTGCGTAGTGCAGGTTCAGTGGCACCACGTGTCGCCGGCCTTCCATATGCAAATACCCCTCACTAATCGAAGGGAGTGTGGTGCTGTGGTTGCTGTCAGGAAGTTCGGGTCACTGACGTTCAGGACTCAGGACACAGTTACACATGTGGGATCGGCTTGTGTTAAAGAGGGTTAATGGGACTACGTGTCACCGGCCTTGCATATCGAAATATGCCTCACTGATCAAAGGGAGTGTGGTGCTGTGGTCGCTGCCATGGACTTGTGGTCACTGCCATTCAGAACTCAGGACACAGTTACACATGTGGGATCGGCTTGTGTTAAAGAGGGCTAGTGGGGCTACGTGTCGCCGGCCTTGCATATCGAAATATGCCTCACTGATCAAAGGGAGTGTGGTGCTGTGGTCGGTGCCACGGACTTGGGGTCAGTGCGATTCAGGATCAGGACACAGTTACACATGTGGGATCGGCTTGTGTTAAAGAGAGTTAGTGGCACCACGTGTCGCCGCCGTTGCATATGTAAATATGCCTAACTGATCAGAGGGAGTGTGGTGCTGTGGTCGCTGCCACGGACTTGGGGTCACTGCCATTCAGGACTCAGGACACAGTTACACATGTGGGATCGGCTTGTGTTAAAGACGGTCAGTGGGACTACATGTTGCCGGCCTTGCATTTAGAAATATGCCTCACTGATTGAAGGGAGTGTGGTGCTGTGGTCGCTGCCAGGGACTTGGGGTGACTGCCATTCAGGACTCAGGACACAGTTACACATGTGGGATCGGCTTGTGTTGAACAGAGTTATTGGCACCACGTGTCGCCACCGTTGCATATGGAAATATGCCTCACTGATCGAAGGGAGTCTGGTGCTGTGGTTGTCTCACGAAGTTGGTGTCACTGCCATTCAGGACTCAGGACACAGTTCCACATGTGGGATCGGCTTGTGTTGAAGACGGTTAGTGGCACCATTTGTTGCCAGTCTTCCACAGTGTAGGCCAGAGGTAGCGGTGAGCAAGGGCCCACAGCCACGTGCATACGTTGGTGGGCCCACCGGCCTGCGTAGTGCAGGTTCAGTGGCACCACGTGTCGCCGGCCTTCCATATGCAAATACCCCTCACTGATTGAAGGGAGTCTGGTGCTGTGGTCGCTGCCGTTCAGGACTCAGGACACAGTTACAGATGTGGGATCGGCTTGTGTTGAACAGGGTTGGTTGGCACCACGTGTCGCAGGTCTTCCACAGTGTAGGCCAGAGGCAGCGGTCAGCAAAGGCCCACAGGTAGGTGACGTTGACTTGAGCTGCACAAATTGGGAGCATTTGGTCTTCTTAACCCATTATAGTCTCTCACACAATTTGTGTCTCTACTAATCTTGAATTGTGAACTGTGTAACCCCAGTGTAGGGTGGAAGCAGTGGTCAGGATGGGCGCACAACCACGTGGCGTTGAGTTGAGCTGCACAGTTAGTGGCACCTGGAGAACTCAGCGTGTGCGCACCCTGCGATGATACGTGGTCCTGGCAGGCCACACTGGGAGCAATGTGTTTTGTCTAATGAATTCTGCCTTGATAAGGCCATGTGGTGATGACTTATGGTGCAGTGAGTTAGTAGCACCTGAAGCACACAGCGTGTGCGCACTCTGCGATGATGCGTGGTCTGGGAGGGCCGCAAAGAACAAACAGAAGAGCAGAAAGAAGCCTTGTTGCAAAATCATCCTGTACCCTCAACTTTCTCAGACGGATACTGGTGGTAACTGAGTCTGACTAATCAATCCTAGAGCCAGTGCTATGTTAAAAGACACTTAGAATACAGTGAAAACACCTACATACACTAGGGAACACTATGCGTTGGGGTCACCCTGTGATTAGCATTACCTCCTCTGTAAACCCCTAGTATATAATAGGGCAGGGGATTAAAACTACCTCTTAAAATGCGCCACAAGGCCCCTGAACTCTCTTGTCTGTGCACAGGTCCTGGCCCTCCCTTCTATCCTCCATGGTCCATTGTGCATGCCCCTGCACCCTCCTTCTTGCCCATCATAGCCATTGTGCTGCCACTAACCCTCCCGCTTGCAATGCATGGTCTTCTGTGCTGCCACAGCCCCTCCCACCTGCCCTGTGTGGTCAGCTAGCTGCCCCTGACCCCCTCTCACCTTCCCTCCATCGTCTGTGTGTATGGCATTATAGTCTCACTGTTGCTCTCCATGATGTGTCTTGCTTCTAGTGCCCATCCTGCCTGACCTCCATGGTCACCTTGCTGCTCATGCCCTGCCCCCTTGCCCCCAGCCGTCTGTCTGTCTATTATGGTCAGCTGGCTACCGTTGCCTCTTTCCCTTCTGTTCTCTGTTGTCCATGTGCATGGTCCTGTCCCCTCCCTATTGCTTTCTCTGGATTGTTGTGCTGCACTTCCGTCCCGCATGCCCTGTGTGGTGTATTGTGCTGCTGCAAACCCTGATGCCTGCCCTGCAGGGTCAGTTTGGTGCACCTCTCCATGTCTCTCCTGTCCTCTGTTATCCAAATCCATGTACCTACCCCAATTCCTCCTGCCTTCCATGATCCAATGTACTACACTTGCGAACATTTTGAACTTGGTAAGAGGTAGAATTTGAAAAAAAACTGGGGTATTGATTTTCCCCTTTGAGTTACATTGAAAAAGAGAAGATTGTAGACAGGAGACAGATCAAATAAAGCCCATTTGAGCTTAAAAACATTGGACGTTTCCTGGCTCAATCGGGTCTGTTCGCATGTATGATTGTACTACCACTGCCTCTTCCTTCTGCCCACAATGGTCTATTATATTGCCACAACCTCTCTTGCCAGTCCTGTATTGTTGGTTTGTTGCCCCTGCCCCCTTTCCACTGCCCTCCATAGTCTGTTGTGATGCCATGGCCCTTCCTGCCTGCCCAGTGTGGTCAAATTGTTGCCTCTGCACCCTCCTACCTGCCTTCAATTTTCAGAGTCCGTGCCCCTGGCCTCTGCCTCTCAACAGTATCCTAATGAACAACTAGATTTCTAACATTCAATATTTATTACAAAAGTGTGGAACGCCTGACGTCATCTTGATGTAATCAAAACAGTAATACCTAGAGCATTTCCTTTAGAAATTACATATATGAGAGGGTCTTATTTGCATCGAAATTATGGTTAGTGCTCTAAAAACTAAAATGAGGACATATTTTCTGAGTTTTCAAATAGCGACAAAGCACTTTTAAATTATTTGTTATCTTTATGTTTTTTATCCACTTGACCACTTGATTAAATGTTGCACTTAGGGGAGAGGATGTGGTGTTGCTTCTAGAGCTGCAGACTTTGCAACTGGGGAACCAGGTTGGAGTTTCTGCTTCAGCTCGACATTCTGTGATTCTGGTCAAATCACTTAATCTCCCCATGTCTGCAACCAAAATGAATTTGTTCTTGTGTGATGTAACCAATGCTCATGTAAAGCACTCCAATACCTGACAAGTCTGCACTATATATAAAACTACAAAAACACAAAAAATAAGTGTTTTGCACACTTCTGTCATTGGGATATACTTGGGCTACATCTGGGTGATATTTGGGCTACATTTGGGCTCTTTTGTCTCTGGTGGCCATCTTGGGAGATTTATTTGTTATGAAGTTTCCTAATTTCCTCATTTACTGCAGTCTCCTCAGTAGGAAATGGTTTCAGTTTTTTACTTTGATTCCATCAAGAAGGTATTCATATATGTCACACTTGTGCCATAAATTCTGAATGATAGCACACTAGTTGCTCATTAGATCACTATAGTAAAGCTACTGCTCACCACGGAAGTCTGCTGCTGGTATTAAAAGTGCATGTTTCAGTCTGCATATCAGAATTTTTTAATGAAATAGAAGAGGATTTGAGAAGTCACTCAAAATGTGCCCTCATTTTTCTTTCTTCAGCACTAATCATAATTTCTATGGCAAAATGAACCCCGTCATTGTGTTCCTTTTCAAATTAAATGTTTTAAGTGTTACCAGTTTATTCCAATCAAGATGGCTTAAGGTGTGCCATACATTTGTCATAAGTAAGAAAGTAAGCGCTCTAGTTGTTCTTAAGAACACTCTGGGACATTCTGTCATTGGGCTATACTTGGGATACATCTGGGTGATATTTGGGCTAAATTTGGGCTCTTTTGTCTCTGGTGGCCATCTTGGGAGACTTATTTGTTATGAAGTTTCCTAATTTCCTCATTTCCTGCAATCTCCTCAGTAGTATTCCTGTATACTAGACTGCCTTTTGTTAGCCCTTTGTTAGCCCAGCAAAACATTAACTGAAATACCGGAGGTGACCAAGAGAACGCGTCTCCCGAGAAGTAGCCTACGGCGACACCGAAATGAAGCTAAGGCCATTTCTAACTAAACTAACCATTATTTTATAATTTCTGTTGGAACTTGCGGTCTGGAGCTAGGCCATTCCAGTTGTCGGGCTTTGCAGTTCGCCGGTGCCGGAGCCGGAGCGCCAAACGCTAGACGCCGGAGATCAGAGATCAGAGTGAAAGGAGGCTGCTCTGCTCTGCTCCGTGATTCACCCACCCAGATTCACCCACCCGTAACTTACGCAGTCCGCCCGCCACCCGCTGTCCGCTGCACTGGGTACCGGGCAGAATGGAAAGAAAAGAAAAATGCGGGTTTATGTATTTCGGGTGATAAAAATCAAGAAAACCAGAGCCTCCAACATCTATCCCCTAAAATATTCTGCCCCCTGGAGATCCACCAAAGGAACAATTCCGAGGTAATCGAGGTTCTAATTCATCACCATCAATCTCACCCGGATTCTCCATACCAGTCTCAAGAACACCAATCTTCACCAGGACATAGTGGTCACAATGGCCATAAGAACCAAGTTCATCATCATATTAAAAGTAATTCAACATACCAGTATAAAAAAATCACCTCCAGTTCTGTGGGCACATTCGATCCACAGAAGGGAGGCTATAACCCCACTAGTCAGGGGATAGCCAATTTAAGTTTTGACACCCAAGCCCACGCCGATCCATTCTCCCATATGTCGGAAATGGTAGAATATCTTTGGCAGGATAAACAAAATTATGCACTAAATTGCCACTCAAACTATACGGGATCAGCCTCCAAGATATCATTTTATCAAAAAAAGGCATCACCCATCAAGTCCTCAGTTCGTTTGAGTGAACCATTCCCAGGGCAACTGCCCCACTTGGACCACAGTGCCAACACAGTTCCATTAACATCTACTGTATGGCCCCACTTGCTAAATACAATGGATATAATCGGTAAAGCAATGATCTTCCATGCAGACAAATTAGATACCCAAGTAGACCTCCTAAATATCCTTGCAATCCACGTTCAAGGGGTCAAACTAAAACTGCAAAACTTTAATGAGATGATCTTGAAGGTACAGCAAGACCGGGAAACCACTTTCCAAATGTGCCATTGCCACTGTACCCGAATAATTGACAAACTAGCCTCAGTTCCAACCATACTTACCGAATTACTGAATACAACAAGGGAAGTTGCAACGAAGCCCACAACCCCAACAAAGAAAGATAAAACAACAATATTAGAGCAAGAAAATGCAGCCACCAAGGGTATTAATCTGGAATGTCCCAATTCTTCTGTAGGCCAAAAAAGTAGAGAAACAGAATCAACACCCATATTGATTAAACTTACCGAGTCAACATTACCTACACTTAAGCTACCAAGTGTTCCCAACAACTTAAGCGCTCAGGATTCTCCATCTCAAGATCTACACAATAAATCGTTGGAAAAATAACTAAAAGCACCTACGATTTTATCAAAGCGGGAGCGTAAACGACTGAGAAAAATCAGAAAGCGCAAACAAACAAGCCAGGTATTAGATCAATGCCTGGCAACATCAATTCAAAATAGAACACTTCAAGAAGACATCGTAACCCATAGTAGCACGGAAGTAGTAACCCCCAAGGAGCAATCAACTTTTTCTACAAATTCGCCTGTTACGTCCAATACCACAAACCAGAATACAAGGGAGTCGCCCCCGCCAAGGAAATTATATAGTTTATTCAAATCTGGAGCTGGGAAGGGAAAATACAATTAAAAAACTCAGGCAACACAAGTATCAGTGAGATGCCTCAAGTCGGCAGTAAGGAAAACAAATCAGGGTGCGTTCAACTCGGTTGAAGAAACCGGTACCGACGTAAGGCGACCAGCGGAAACAAATAGGGGAGGCGCAAACCACCAACAAAAAAATAAACCAGAACCACGAGATACATCTCAGACCTCCTGAGAGCCAATGGTGGTGAAATACACGGAAAAGGTCTTGGATAATGAATCGGAGTACGATCCCCCAGTTAATAACAAAATGGTCTTCGATCCACAATACGTCTCAAGGGGAACGCACGACATATTAAATAGAAATGTCTTGCTAAAATTATTCCAAGCTCTCCCATCCCTAAACCATGTAAACACCAACGACATTGAAAGTATTGAATTCAATCAAAACCTGAGTTTTACTGGTCACGAAGTCACAATAGCCACATTTTCCCAAAAATTGCACATCGACCTTATTTGGCAGCAGAAGGACACGTTTGCCAAATGGGGAATTGAGTTAAAAAAGATAATTTCCCCTCGTTATCCCAGCCCACTACAACCACTCCCTAACACCATGAGTCTCCTAAAAGGGGCAAAAGGCCCAGATCATCAAAGTCAAACAAGGGATAAAGAGCACCAGGCCAGGAAAATCACTATCACTTTTGACTACCCCGAAGCCGGCAAGCTTTCGACCCATTGGGAATTAAATAGAGAAGGCACATCCTTGGAATGGCATGAATAACTTCAACACAAACCCCCCATTTACACCAAGGATGTAATATCTGCTCCTGGAACGTGCACGGCCTTCATTCAAAATTAGAAGACCCAGATTTCATGGACTTTATTACACAATATAACATTCTTCTCTTTCAAGAATCTTGGCAGACAACCTCATCCCCCATAATAGGTTTTAAGGAATTTCTGAAACCAGCCAAGAGAGCCACCAAATATGAAAGAGCAAAAGGGGGTCTCTCTGTTTTTATTTCCACGGAAATTCCATGGCAGGCTTCCATTATAGATTTAGATTGCTCCTGGATGTTGTGCATCAAAATAGACATGCCGGAGACCTACACCCTGCTCATACTCAACATCTATATTCACCCTGCATCTAAACTTAAGAAGTTAAGAATTGAACAATTATTTACTTCATTAAAAACATTAAAACTTGCCTATTTAGATGCTAAAATCATTCTGTCGGGCGACTTTAATATGAATCTACAACATGATAGGAGTAAGGGCAAAAAGGGGCCCACACAAGCCCTCAACCGACAGGATACTTCCGGTAAGAAATGCGCATCTTGCTTGAAAGACCTTTCAATGTGCATACTCAATGGCCAAGGCCTGGCCGATCAGCCCGCAGCATACACTAGGGTTACACAAAAAACACGCTCTACTATTGATTATACTTTTACAGATTATGACCTTTTCCCGTACATCGCAAATTTTCTGATAAAAGATAGGGCGGAAAGTGACTACCAGCCACAATCTTTTTCGTTATTAATATCTTTCATAACCTCAGAGAAAGCAAAAGCGCTATCATCTTTAACACAATGTTATAATTTAAAATGCCTCCACTGCAATAAGAACAACATTGAGGCCATCGTAAGTACTTACACCAGTCTTTTGGAAAAATCCAATCCCGAAACACTAACCATAAAAGCTTGGGAGTCTTTTATTTACGAAATTAATAATACATTTTCAGAAAATGCCCACGCCCGCAAAGCTGGAAATTCAAAAGGGGCTGTCTGGTTCAACAATAATCTGAGGAAACAAAAACAACAACTAAATAAATACCTCAGACAATTACGATCTCGGGAACCCGAATTCCACCAGGAACTTCTGCTGTTCATCTCAAAATCTAGAAACAGATAAAAAATTACATAAAACTCAAATGCAAATTGGGGGATTCCAGGCTTTTCTGGGAACAAATTAACCAACTAACCAATGGCCGGAATCAACATCATCATTCGGATATACTGGAGGCCACATGGAGAGCCTACATCGAACTCCTATACAATGGAGCTGCACCTCAATTGGCTCCAAACTTCGAATCACTAACATTGAAGGAGGCGGGAGGCCGAGATAAAGTTATTGGTATCAAGAACCTCGAATCCCTTGAGGATTTAGTGCTGTTCCCAGAAATTCAAGTGCTAAAAATTGTAAAGAACTTAAAATCTGAGGGAGCCCCAGGTCCGAACGGACTACCAAATGCCCTGTTTCGACATGACCCCGCATTCTGGTCCCAAGTTCTAACTCCTCTTTTTTCCAAAGTCACAGCAGATTGTTTGATCCCTGAGTCCTGGAGAGGAAGTATCCTTAATCCAATCTATAAGACGGGTTCCCGTTTGGACTCCTCCAACTACAGACTGATTACGTTGATAGACGTAGAGGTGAAAATTTACGCATCCAATCTCCTAGTAGAATTAGAGGCTTGGGTTAGTCTAAAAAACCTAATACCTCTCACGCAAACTGGATTTCGGGCGGGGATAGGTACCCTAACGGACATCTCTGCGGTCACCCTTTTAGCTAATCAAGCCTTCGTAAAATCAAGGCCCCTGTATGCCAGCTTTGTGGACCTCGACAAAGTTTCGAGAGCCTCTCTGTGGGCTAAGATGCAGGCTCGGGGGGTCCCGTCCAGACTCTTGAAGGCCATTATCAACCTGTATTCTCACACCTGGGTGCAAATTAAGAAAGGAGACGGGTCCAGTGTAACCGGCAAGATCCCAACATCAAATGGGCTAAAACAAGGTTGCGTATTAGCACCTTGTTTGTTCAACATTTATACGTCAGATCTTGACAAGTGCCTTCAGTCAATTCCAGCTGAAGCCCCAAAACTGGGCAAAATACCAACGCCATGCCTTCAGTACGCAGATAACATATTGTTGCTAGCACAAACACCAGCCGGCCTGCAGAAACTGATCACGGGACTAGGAGCCTACACCACCTTAAATCAACTCACGATCAACCATCAAAAGACCAAAGTCATTCGTTTTTCAAAATATAATAAAACATCGTCCAGGTATACCTTCTCCTGGAAATTGAACAACATTTAGCCCGCGTTACCTCTTACAAATATCTAGGCTTCTTGCTAGACAGCAAGCTTAACTTTAAACAACACGTGGAACAAGGATGTATAAAAGCAAAACAACTATTGTTCGCCTTCAAAGTTCTGAAAAAAAAGCTCATAGGTTGCTCGATCGGTCACCTGCTACAAGTGATAACCGCAAAATTTCTACAATCCAACACTAAAGATGCCACTACCTTAAATACAGCACAATCCATATTTTTCAAAAGATTGTTCTCAATACCGTTACACATCTCACAAGACCAAATCCGTTTAGAATTTGGATTAAAAGACCAGATCATGGCCAGACAAGGTGCCTTAGTGAAGTACTACTGGAGGATGAGGGAGACAGAAGATAATACTCGAGCCCACCGTTGTTGGGTTGAGCTTGAAAATCAAGCTCGACAAGCTAACTCGACGACAACAATCCTGCAGGAATCCTTGTCGCCGTTACAGCTAGAGGAGTTCTGGTTAATACCAGTAACGTATTCTGGATTCAAAAACGCGGTGAACACCGCAATTAAGAGGAACTCCCTACTAACTCACAAAAATACTTTTTCAAAAAAATACCACGCCTGGGCCGTGAACAGACATATCAGAGGCTAAAACCGCAACAGTATTTGATTGAACATATTTCTTACCATAAAAAGCATAACTTGATGTTGCTACGACTGGGATCATTCCCCTCAAAGGATCTAACCATGCAATGGAAATTCATATGGCCATCGAAGGAATGTCGCCTTTGTGGGCAAGGGGAGGAGTCATTACTACATTTATTGTGTATATGCCCTTTTTTATTGAAAACACGCAAATCCATTCTTCGGTAGATTTTAAGGAATGAACAGATCAGAACATGTAGAGCTGCGGTCATGAGGTGTCTTGGAGTGCTCTCGACTCCTCTCTCCTGTAGCGCCATAAAATTCTGGAAAACAGCAGCAAAATAACTGGACAAAATTGCTTCAAGCCAAGTAGCTATCATTCAACCCGCTGGCTGACGTTTTAATTATGATCATGATCTTTTAAGGTTTTCTTTTTTGATTAATGTTTAAAAAAAAAAAAAATTGATACATATACACATATGCTCATTTAATATTTAGAATCAGTATTTCATGATAGTTTGCCATCCTTTTACGATTTTTAAAGAATCTATAAAAGTATTTTTTGACTTGACTCCTCAGTAGGAAATACTTTCAGTTTTTTACTTTGGTTCCATCAAGAAGGCATTCAGATGTGTCACACATTTGCCATCATTTCAGAATGTTAGCACTCTAGTTACTCATTAGATCACTGTAGTAAAGCTACTGCTCACCAGGGAAGTTTGCTGCTGGTATTGAAAGTGCATGTTTCAGTCTGCATGTCAGAATCTTTAATGAAATAGAAGAGGATTTGAGAAGTCACTCAAAATGTGCCCTTATTTTTCTTTCTGCAGCACTAATCATACTTTCTATGGCAAAATGAACCCACTCCTTTTGTTCCTTTTTAAATTAAATGTTTTAAGAGTTACCACTTTATTCCAATCAAGATGGCTTCAGGTGTGCCATACGTTTATCATAAGTAGGACTGGTAGCGCTCTTGTTGTTCTTTGGAACACTCTGGGAAGCTGCAGTAGAACACAAAGGAATCAACTGTCAGTCTCTGCCCTTGTTGGATGTACATGTTTTACTGAGAATGTCAGACTTCATTCTCACATGAAAGATACCGTGTATGTATTTAAAGAAAATATGCTCTCAGTTTAGCTTATAGATCACCTTCCAAACCTCTGTGGGAAAAGCACGAGAAAATAGTTTTCTCTCAAACATGTTTCATGATATCCCAGCAGAAGGCTTTTTCACATGGTAAAATCACCTAAAATGAGTATGGAACCATCAACAAATGATTTATAACATAACTAAAGTCTTAAAACCTTCTATTAACTGCAATGCGTTTTAATGAGGTGCTATCATGTATATTGGTCCCAAGATGGCTGCCGACACTGCTTGGATGAAGTGCTGACAGCCAATCAGATCTCACGATGAGATGTGTGGTTATTCTCCGCCCAGATATATATGTGATTTTCTCAGGAACTACTGAACGGATTTACACCATTTAAGCACAAGACATGACTCTGAACCAAGGTTTACCTTTCTGTCAAATTTGGTGTAATTCCGTTCAGCAGTTCGGGATGTAGCTGCGGCTAAAGGTCCTATGGGAAATTGCATGAGGATAACACGTTTTGGGACCCCCCTTTTTTCTCAGACCCGCTACACGAATCATCCCGAGACTTTCAGGATAGGAGCGGACCGGAGCTGGCCAAAAGTTTTGAAAATTTCGCGAACATTCGTCAACGGGCGCCAAAGTTATTCCAAATAGAATGTTGCGGATTTCCTATGGAAAAAAGGTCCTAACTATAACTACCTACTGGCGACCGCCAGTAGGTAATATATATATATTATCTACTGGCGGTCGCCAGTAGATAGTTATAGTTAGGACCTATTTTCCATAGGAAATCCGCAACATTCTATTCCCAATAAGTCTGGCGCCGGTTGATGAATCCTCGTGAAATTTTCCAAACTTTTGGCCAGCTCCACTCCGCTCCTACCCTGAAAGTTTCGTGGTGATTCGTCAAGCGGGGCCGAGAAAAAAGGGGGTCCCATAACACGTTTTCCCCATGCAATTTCCCTTAGGATCTGTTGTCGCAGATACAGCCCGAACCGCTGAATGGAATGACACCAAATTTGGCGCGAAATTGAATTTAAAAGGAATATAGAATTAGATGTGAAAATATATTACTTTCATGAGTAGTTTACAGTTTGTGTTCAATTAATATTCACATGAAATACATATATAGATATATATATATGTTTTTTTAAATGTTAAATATTTCTTCGGATCCGCGCACCCATCGCGTCATACACGCATATGATGCATCGCGGAAGCACGACCGCGTCGCGTTACGTACATCGTACGTGTCATGTATAGGCTTGGAGTTGCATACCGGTCGCATTGCAAACACGTACCCAACGCATACCGTGCGCGGATGCTTTCACGTAGGGATCGAGAACGGTGCGCATAGGGTGCGCGATTCCCAAAAAAATGGGGAAAAAAAATAAAACATAAAGGTGCCGATTCGGCTCCTGGAGAAACCGGGTACAAACCGTCGGTCGGAGTGTTTTCTCCGCCTGACTCATACCCGGGAAAAAACATTACAAACATGCAAGTACGATTTGCACGGAAACACCATTTCCGTACGAACCGTAAAAAACACCGACCGTCGAAAATATCCATACAAATGTGATCCGGGAAAGCGCCGACGTGACGTCGGGACGCATTCGGGCTGCGCTTCACGAACCAGGAAGTACGATTCGAACCGACACCAGTCCGGATGGCAAAAGTTTTACGGCACCCAAAAAGTGACGGAAAAGCTAAGTACGCCGCGATGCCAGCGAAATAGGGGGCCTGGTACGCGCCGTACCCCCCCCTGCCCCGTATGTACGCGCCGAACACCCCCCCAGCCCCCGTATGTACGCGCCGAACCCCCCCCTGCCCCGTATGTACGCGCCGAACACCCCGCCAGCCCCCGTATGTACGCGCCGAACCCCCAGCCCCCCGTGTATGTACGGACCGTACCCCCACCCATGTATGTATGCGCCAAACCCCCAGCGCCCCCGTGTAAGTACGGACCGTACCCCAACCTGTGTATGTACGGTCCATACCCCCAGCCCCCCGTGTAAGTACGGACCGTACCCCCACCCGTGTATGTACGGAGCGGACCCCCACCCGCTCCGTACATACACGGGTGGAGGTACGGTCTGTACATACACGGGGGGCTGGGGGTCCGCTCCGTATATACACGGGTGGGGGTACGATCCGTACATACACGGGGGGCTGGGGGTCCGCTCCGTACATACATGGGTGGGGGTACGGTCCGTACTTACACGGGGGGCTGGGGGTCCGCTCCATACATACACGGGTGGAGGTACGGTCCGTACATACACGGGGGGCTGGGGGTCCGCTCCGTACATACACGGGTGGGGGTACGATCCGTACATACACAGGGGGCTGGGGGTCCGCTCCGTACATACACGGGTGGGGGTACGGTCCATACATACACAGGGGGGGTACGGTCCGTACATACACGGGTGGGGGTACGGTCCGTACTTACACGGGGGGGCTGGGGGTTCGGCGCCTACATACACGGGTGGGGGTATGGTCCGTACTTACACGGGGGCTGGGGGTCTGCTCCGTACATACACGGGTGGGGGTACGGTCCGTACATACACGGGAGGCTGGGGGTCCGCTCCGTACATACACGGGTGGGGGTAAGGTCCGTACTCACACGGGGGGGCTGGGGGTTCGGCACGTACATACACGTGTGGGGGTATGGTCCGTACATACACGGGGGGCTGGGGGTCCGCTCCGTACATACACGGGTGGGGGTACGATCCGTACATACACGGGGGGGCTGGGGGTCCGCTCCGTACATACACGGGTGGGGGTACGGTCCGTACATACACGGGTGGGGGTACGGTCCGTACTTACACGGGGGCTGGGGGTTCGGCGCATACATACACGGGTGGGGGTACGGTCCGTACATACACGGGGGGCTGGGGGTCCGCTCCGTACATACACGGGTGGGGGTATGGTCTGTACTTACACGGGGGCTGGGGGTCTGCTCCGTACATACACGGGTGGGGGTACGGTCCGTACATACACGGGGGGCTGGGGGTCCGCTCCGTACATACACGGGTGGGGGTAAGGTCCGTACTTACACGGGGGGGCTGGGGGTTCGGTGCGTACATACACGGGTGGGGGTACGGTCCGTACATACACGGGGGCTGGGGGTCCGCTCTGTACATACACGGGTGGGGGTACGGTCCGTACTTACACGGGGGGCTGGGGGTCCGCTCCGTACATACACAGGTGGGGGTACGGTCCGTACATACACGGGGGCTGGGGGTCCGCTCCGTACATAAATGGGTGGGGGTACGGTCCGTACTTACACGGGGGGCTGGGGGTCCGCTCCGTACATACACGGGTGGGGGTACGGGCCGTACATACACGGGGTGCTGGGGGTCCGCTCTGTACATACACGGGTGGGGGTACGGTCTGTACTTACACGGGGGGGCTGGGGGTTCGGCGCGTACATACACGGGTGGGGGTACGGTCCGTACATACACGGGGGCTGGGGGTCCGCTCCGTACATACATGGGTGGGGGTACGGTCCGTACATACACGGGGGCTGGGGGTCCGCTCCGTACATAAATGGGTGGGGGTACGGTCTGTACTTACACGGGGGGCTGGGGGTCCGCTCCGTACATACACGGGTGGGGGTACGGGCCGTACATACACGGGGGCTGGGGGTCTGCTCCGTACATACACGGGTGGGGTACGGTCCATACATACACGGGGGGTACGGTCCGTACATACACGGGTGGGGGTACGGTCCGTATTTACACGGGGGGGCTGGGGGTTTGGTGCGTACATACACGGGTGGGGGTACGGTCCGTACATACACGGGGGGCTGGGGGTCCGCTCCGTACATACACGGGTGGGGGTACGGTCCGTAATTACACGGGGGCTGGGGGTCCGCTCCGTACATACACGGGTGGGGGTACGGTCCGTAATTACACGGGGGCTGGGGGTCCGCTCCGTACATACATGGGTGGGGGTACGGTCCGTACATACATGGGGGGGCTGGGGGTCCGCTCCGTACATACACGGGTGGGGGTACGATCCGTACATAAACGGGGGGCTGGGGGTCCGTCCGTACATACACGGGTGGGGGTACGGTCCGTACATACACGAGGGGGTACGGTCCGTACATACACGGGTGGGGGTATGGTCCGTACTTACACGGGGGGGCTGGGGGTTCGGTGCATACATACACGGGTGGGGGTACGGTCCATACATACATGGGGGGCTGGGGGTCCGCTCTGTACATACACGGGTGGGGGTACGGTCCGTACTTACACGGGGGCTGGGGGTCCGCTCCGTACATACACGGGTGGGGGTACGGTCCGTACATACACGGGGGGGCTGGGGGTCCGCTCCGTACATACACGGGTGGGGGTAAGGTCCGTACTTACACGGGGGGCTGGGGGTTCGGTGCGTACATACACAGGTGGGGGTATGGTCCGTACATACACGGGGGGTTGGGGGTCCGCTCCGTACATACACGGGTGGGGGTACGGTCCGTACTTACACGGGGGCTGGGGGTCCACTCCTTACATACACGGGTGGGGGTACGGTCCGTACATACACAGGGGGGCTGGGGGTCCGCTCCATACATACACGGGTGGGGGTAATGTCCGTACTTACACGGGGGGCTGGGGGTCCGCTCCGTACATACACGGGTGGGGGTAAGGTCCGTACATACACGGGGGGCTGGGGGTCCGCTCCATACATACACGGGTGGGGGTACGGTCCGTACTTACACGGGGGGCTGGGGGTCCGCTCCGTACATACACGGGTGGGGGTACGGTCCGTACATACACGGGGGGCTGGGGGTCCGCTCCGTACATACACGGGTGGGGGTAAGGTCCGTACTCACACGGGGGGGCTGGGGGTTCGACGCGTACATACACGGGTGGGGGTACGGTCCGTACATACAAGGGGCTGGGAGTCCGCTCCGTACATACACGGGTGGGGGTACGGTCCGTACTTACATGGGGGTCTGGGGGTCCACTCCGTACATACATGGCTGGGGGTACGGGCCGTACATACACGGGGGGCTGGGGGTACGCTCCGTACATACACGGGTGGGGGTACGGTCCGTACTTACACGGGGGGGCTGGGGATCCGGCACGTACATACACAGGTGGGGGTACAGTCCGTACATACACGGGGGGCTGGGGGTCCGCTCCGTACATACGCGGGTGGGGGTACAGTCCGTACATACACGGAGGGCTGGGGGTCCGCTCCGTACATACAGGGGTGGGGGTATGGTCCGTACATACACGGGGGGCTGGGGGTCCGCTCCGTACATACACAGGTGGGGGTACGGTCCGTACTTACATGGGGGGGCTGGGGGTCCGCTCCGTACATACACGGGTGGGGGTACGGTCCGTACTTACACGGGGGGGCTGGGGGTTCTGCGCGTACATACACGGGTGGGGGTACGGTCCATACATACACAGGGGGCTGGGGGTCCGCTCCGTACATACACGGGTGGGGGGACGGTCCGTACTTACACGGGGGGCTGGGGGTCCGCTCCGTACATACACGGGTGGGGGTACAGTCTGTACATACATGGGAGGCTGGGGGTCCGCTCCGTACATACCCGGGTGGGGGTACGGTCCGTACTTACACGGGGGGCTGGGGGTTCGGCGTGTACATACGGGGGCGGGGGGGTGTTCGGCACATACATACGGGGGCTGGGGGGGTGGTCGGCGCGTTCATACGGGGGCAGGGGGGGTTCGGCGCGTACTTCCACGGGGGGGCTGGGGGTTCGGCGCGTACATACGGGGGCTGGGGGGGTTCGGCGCATATGCGGGCACATGTCTCCATGGTTGCTATGGGAGTTCGGTCCATACGGTGTTTTTTCCATGCAGTTGTAACATCGGACGCCCGGTACGGATCGTACTTGCGCGCTCGGACTTGAGTTTTCACATTTGTACGTAAAATCGTCCGGGGACGTTTCGGAAACGTTTTCAGACCCGAGGATGTGTGGGGGAATTTTCCCAATACGATTCGTATGGACTTTTTCCCACACGAATCGTACTTGCCAATTTGTACGGTACTTGTACGATTCGTACGGAAAAAAATCCGGATACGATTCGTACGGGGAAATTTTTTCCAGGATCGGAATCGGCCCCATAGTTTTGAAAATATAGTTTAAAAAATTGTTTTAAAAATATAAAAAAATTGTTTTAAAAAACCCAATAAAAACAAATAATATTTTTTAAGTTTTTAAAAGAATTAATTGAAAAAATAAGTTAAAAAAATGGAGATAAAATAGTATTTCAAAAAAACATAATTAATAAAATTGACACACTGAAATTAAAAAATATAGGAATCCAATGAAAATCATTAAACATTATATCTTTAGAGATAAGTTATAGATAGGAATTAGCATTTACAAAATCTTTGAAATTCACTGAAAAAAATATAGGTTTCATGCACGTTATATTTAGGAATTGGCATTTAAAAAACCTTTGAAATTCACTGAAAAAAACATAGGTTTCAGGGGCGTTATAGTTAGCTGGACATTTCCCTCGTACAAAACCCTAGAAATTCCCCCGTTATAGTTAGTTCAGCGAACTATAACTCGCGCCCCCGCAATGCACTGCTGATGACGTCACATATTACATCACTCATGACATGGTCAGTGACATCACTGATGACATCACTGATGACATCACTGATGACATCATCCATATGATAAATTAGTGCATCTTCTCACACCCTAATTTAACATTTGATACACCGACTCAAAATTTCAGACGGCCATTTTGAAAACCATAGATGCTCCAATACCAATAACTACATACCCACTCATTAACTCTTAGGTCTACATACACCTCCACTCACTCACCTGTACAGTCACTCATGCTTACAGTCACTCCGTACAAGACTATCATATGCATTTATACACCTATATAGACATTCACACACCGCCAATCATCCATTGAGATACTGACACACCTAGTCAGTTGTGCATGTAATTAAACACAGTCCAATTTTACTCACCCATACAGTTAAACACACTCAAGTTCACTTACTCATAAAAATAGTACCACATTCTTATGCTCTTATACATTCATTGATACAAGCACACACTCATCCATAGAGCCCCTCTCACAATCACACACTCTCACATATACCCACTTATATACTCTTACACACATATATTCTGCCTTTTACATATGTAGTTAGTCACACATGTACCACTGAGATATACATTCAATCCCTAACACACCCATACATACACTCACCCAACCATACAGTTCATCACAGATGTACTGTTAAAACCATGCACCCATCGAATCACCCACTCACACATCTATGCATAGAGTCACACACACCCTACCCACACAAACACTCAGGCACCCATACAGATACTCAGACAACCAATCAATAACCCATGTAGACACTCATATGGGTATTCACAAAACCATGCAGCCACTTATACACCTACACACAGGCACATACAGACATTCACATAGATTAGTCACTAGTCTGCAGTAAGATACATATAATGACTCACTTATAGAGTCAGTCACGCACCTACTAAATCATCCATTCACACACTTAGACACCCACTCATTCTTCCATAGGTTTTTCCCTATATATATATGAAACATATTTAAAATTTACAGAAACACACACTCACTGGATGACGTCATCAGTGATGTCATCAGTTATGTCATTTGAGATGTCATCAGTGATGTCATGAGTGATGTCACTGACCATGTCATGAGTGATGTAATATGTGACGTCATCAGCAGTACATTGCGGGGGCGCGAGTTATAGTTAGCTGAACTAACTATAACGGGGGAATTTCTAGGGTTTTCTACGAGGGAAATGTCCAGCTAACTATAACGCCCCTGAAACCTGTGGTTTTTTCAGTGAATATATATATACATAGATAGATAGATAGATAGATAGATAGATAGATAGATAGATAGATAGATAGATAGATAGATAGATAGATAGATAGATAGATAGATAGATAGATAGATAGATAGATAGATAGATAGATAGATAGATAGATAGATAGATAGATAGATAGATAGATACGCTGCAGCTTCCTTGTCCAGCAGTTACGGTGCCACAGGCAAGAAAGAGTGAAACGGGCAATTAATTGTGCAAAAAAATTAACATTTATTCCATACTTGTATACATACAAAACATACTCATTTTTATAAGAACAATTATGATAGTCAACGTGTTTTAGCAAAAAACCTTCTGCTGGGATATATATTTATATATATATTCACTGAAAAAACCATAGGTTTCAGGGGCATTATAGTTAGCTGGACTTTTCACTCGTACAAAACCATTGAAATTCCCCCGTTATAGTTAGTTCAGCTAACTATAACTCGCGCACCCGCAATGCACTGCTGATGACGTTACATATTACATCACTCATGACATCACTGATGACATCTCAAATGACATCACTGATGACATCTCAAATGACATCACTGATGACATCATCCAGTGAATGTGTGTTTTTCTGAAAATTACATATGTTTTATATATGTATATCTCAAGGTCGATGGAAGAATAAATGGGTATATGAGTGTCTAAATAGATGATTTGTTTTTGAAAAATTGATTGCATAACTGGCTGATTAAGTGTATCTTAGTGAATACATGGCTTAGTGAGTAATGTTTAAATATGTAAATATCTGTATCAGTCTCTCACTTTGTGTATAAGTGGCTGCATGGGTTGGTGAGTAGCTACATGAGTGTCTATATAGGTTATTAGTTGTTTTTTTGAGCATCAGTATGAGTGTCTGAGTGTCTGTATGGTTCGGTGGGGGGTATTACGTAGTGAATAGGTGCATGAATGAGTGACTCACTGTTTGTATGTGTTGAAGACAGCATGTGTGCAGGACTCTATATGTGGATGAGTGTGTGCATGGGTGTGTTAGTGAGTGAATGACTGTCTCAATAGTGTCTTTATGAGTAACTACATATGTTTTAAACTAGTATATGTGACTACTGGTGTATATACGCGAGTATATATGAGAGTGACAGATTGGAAGAGTTCCTGTATGAATAAGTATGTGTTTCTATAAGTGATTGTTTAAAAGACTAAGTATGTGTATGTTTCTTTAGAAGTAAGTGTGGTGGTGTGTGTATAACTGTATATGCAAGTAAATGGCTGTTTGATTCTTTATTAGCATGAGTGACTATGTGTGTGAGTAACTCTATGGATGAGTGGCGTTGCGTAACAGGATGTATATGTGTATGAGTACATATGATGAGTGTGTACATGTATGAGTGACTGTATAGGACTGTTGGTGAATGAGTGGATGTGTATGTGGATCTTAGAATTACTGAATAGGTTGTTGTAACTGGTATTGGTATGTCCATTGTTTTGAAAATTGTAGTTTCTATCTTTGAATGTATGTATCAAAGGTTATATTAGGGGGAGAGGAGGTCTGCCACTCTATCACAAGGATGATGTAATCAGTGATGTCATCAGTGATGTCATTTGAGATGTCATCAGTGATGTCATGAGCGATGTCACTGACCATGTCATGAGTGATGTAATATGTGACGTCATCAACAGTGCATTGTGGGCGCGCGAGTTATAGTTAGCTGAATTAACTATAACGGGGGAATTTCAATGTTTTCGTACGAGTGAAAAGTCCAGCTAACTATAACGCCCCTGAAACCTATGGCTTTTTCAGTGAATTTTTAAGGTTTTTTAAATGCTGATTCCTAACTATAACGTGCCTGAAACCTATGGTTTTTTCAGGGAATTTCAAAGGTTTTTGAAATGCTAATTTCTAACTATGTCTACAGAGATAGGACATGTGAAGAAAGAAGAAAAAACGCACAGAAAGAAAAAAAAGTAAATGCAGAAAGAAGCAACAGAAGTCCTCAAAGACGAAGAAAAGTGCAGGAAGAAGGATAACGTGCAGAAAGAACAACAGAAGAGCAGAAAGAAGCCCTGTTGCAAAATCATCCTGTACCCTCAACTTTTTCAGATGGATACTGGTGGTAACTGAGTCTGACTAACCAGTCCTAGAGCCAGTGCTATGTTAAAAGACACTCAGAATACAGTGAAAACACCTACATACACTAGGGAACACTATGCGTTGGGGTCCCCCTGTGATTAGCATGACCTCCTCTGTAAGCCCCTAGTATATAATAGGGCAGGGAATTAAAACTACCTCTTAAAACGCACCACAGGGCGTCTTTGCACACGTCACCTCAGGCCCCGTCCTCTCCCTTCCCCACTGTGTAAACACGCCCTGTGGCCATTTTAAGTTGGGAGACTAAGTCCCCTTGAATCCTGATGGTCCCTAGGGTCCAACTAAACCACTAGGTACCTCCAGTAAGCGCCACAGAGCTGCGTTGCAGAGAGTTGTAAAAAAGGGCACGGCCTAGACCACCTCTCTGCAACACAGCGCACTGGCGCTTACTGGAAGCATCTGGTGGGCTAGTTGGCCCCCAGGGTCCCTCAGGATTGAAGGAGAATTATTTCCCCAACTTAAAACGCGCCACAGGGCGTGTTTGCGCACGTTAAGTCAGGCCCCGTCCCCTCCCTTCACCACTGTGTAAACACGCCCTGTGGCCGTTTTTAGTTGGGAGATTAAGTTCATTTGAATCCTGAGGGTCCCTAGGGTCCAACTAGCCCACAAGGTACCTCCAGTAAGCGCCACAGAGCTGCGTTGCAGAGAGGTGTAGACCATCTCTCTGCAACGCAGCTCAGTAGTGCTTACTGGAAGCACCTGGTGGGCTAGTTAGCCCCCAGGGGCCCTCAGGATTGAAAGGGGAATTATTTCCCCAACTTAAAACGTGCCATAGGGTGTGTTTGCAGATGTCACCTCAGGCCCCGTCCCCTCCCTTCCCCACTGTGTAAACACGCCCTGTGGCCGTTTTAAGTTGGGAGATTAAGTCCCCCTGAATCCTGAGGGTCCCTAGGGACAAAATAGCCCACTAGGTACGTCCAGTAAGCGCCATTGCAGAGAGGTGTAAAAAGGGGCACAGCCTTCACCACCTCTCTGCAACGCAGAGCAGAGGCGCTTACTGGAAGCACCTGGTGGGCTAGTTGGCCCCCAGGGTCCCTCAGGATTGAAAGGGAATTATTTCCCCAACTTAAAACGCGCCACAGGGCGTGTTTGCACACGTCACTGCAGACCCCGTCCCCTCCCTTCACCACTGTGTAAACGCGCCCTGTGGCCGTTCTAAGTTGAGAGATTAAGTCCCCTTGAATCCTAAGGGTCCCTAGGGTCAAACTAGCCCATTAGGTACCTCCAGTAAGCGCCACAGAGCTGCATAGAGGTGTAAAAATGAGCGTGGCCTCAGAACACCTGTCTGCAACGCAGCTCCCTGGCGCATACTGGAGATACCTGTTGGGCTAGTTGGCCTTCAGGGACCCTCAGTATTGAAGGGCAATTAATTCCCCAACTTACAACTGGCCAGGGGGCGCGTTTGCAAAGTGCTGCAAGGAGGGGGCGTGCCTCCGGCGTGATGCCGGTCATTTATTTAATTTATTTTTTAAGAAGGAGGGCGTGTGGCCCACCTTCTTTTTCTAATTTATTGGCCCTGGGGACCCCATCCCCCAGGGCCTGCCCCCTAATATTTTTTGTTGAAAAAAATAGATTTGGAAGGGGGCCGCGTGGTCCCCGTCCCAAGGCCTTAATCGGCCCCGGGGACCCCAACCCCCGGGTCATGGTCTTTTTAAAAAAAATTCTTTAAGAGGGGGGCTGCGTTGCCCCCTCCCCAGGCCACTTATGGCCCCAGGGACCCCATCCTCCGGGGCCGGCCTTTGTTTTTTATTATTTTTTAAAAATATATATTTATAGAAACACCTAGGACATGCTGGACAAACCGTTTGTACCTATCACCATGACGATTTGCGTGATATTCATTAAAAGGCGACTATGCATACAATGAATCCACATGGAATGTATTTACACCGCTATTGAAGCTCTGACGTGTCTGACGCCCTACCGTGCCTTATCCCGGCGCCCCCGCCGGTGGGTACTCTCCAAGTAGACACCCTTGTCGTTTATTTATACAAACATGGGTAGCTATTGATGGGCACATTTAATACACACGCACACCAATCCATTCAAAAGGGATTCAACAAAAATTCGACCAAACTATGCAAGAAACCCCCCTCACGATTAATAAAACACACATCCACCGCCGGATGTGTAATACTTTTTATTTTACTCTCTGGAAAGGAGACAAACCTCCCTTGAGAGTCACAGCATGCTCCTGGCTGAGCCCAATGCTGTGTAACACCCACCAGTGCCCGCCGAGTGCCACACACCACTGTGTTGTATTCCACCAGCTAGTGCGTATGCTATGACACTCTCTAGCCCATGTGCACTGTAACACCACCCCGTGAATATGTCATGCCACACTTACCTTCGCACGGGTTATATTGCCCCATCTAACGTGCCTTCCTCAATGCCTATGTTATAACGCATAGCGCTATGCCATACATATTACAATCTGGGATCCCTATCTTTGTCACAGTGCATATGCAACGTTACACTCCCAAGCACATATTTTATATTACAACTTTAGAGACTAGTTAGGTTACACAACACTGCCCTGTGCATATTACACTCCAAGGCGCATATCGCATAGCACGCGCTAATGCCTGTGCTATCTCGCGCTCTCCAATGAATCTGTCATTGCGCACAATGTATTGCATATTATATTTCACGCCCCGGTTCATCTTATATCACACTTTATGGTGCATAGTTTATACCATATACTATATCTAGTTTTCATTTTCAATCTTGCTCTCAGGACTATGTTCTATATAACACTGCGTCCACCTACCCTTTTCACGGGCATTACATTTTGCGATGGGGGTGGAGGGTCAGGGGGTGTTTCTTCCAAGTGAGCCCGCAGTCACAGTCACAAACGTCCTCTTCTTCCTGAATAAAAGTGAGATTATGCTGCATTCTTGTTCATATTTTAAGTAGTTCGCACAGACACACATTTTAAAAACAATAAAGTTCCTAATACCCACCTTCTCTGAACAGTTAGCTTGCTGCCCCATCCATCTCCTCTCTATCCTCTGTTGTCTGAATCCATGGACTTGCTTCCTCCCTCCTGCCATGCATGGTCGGATGTGCTGCCACTGCCCTCTATTTAGCATGATGTACCAGTCCACTCCTCCTGCCCTCCATTGCCCAATTCTATGGCCCATCATTGACCTCCTGCTTAGCCTCTGTGCTAAGCTTGCTGCCCCTATTCTCCTTCCCCCTGCTCTCCGATGTCTTTGTGCATGCCCCTGCTCCATCCTTTTTGCCCACCATGGTCCATGGACCTGCCACTCCTACCTACTCTGAGTGTTCTGTTGAGCTGCCACTCCCCTCCCACCTGCCTAGCATTGTCACATGACTGTAACCTGTCCCTGCCACCTCCACCCTGCCTGTCCACATGCCATGCCCCTATCCCCTTCCTCCTGTCTGCCATGGTCCATTTTACTGCCACACCCTTCTGCCCTCCCTGGTCCTTTGTGCATGCCCCTGCACCCTCCTGCTTGCCCATCATAGCCATTGTGCTGCCACTAACCCTCCCGCCTGCCATGCATGGTCTTCTGTGCTGCAATGGCCCCTTCCACCTTCCCTGTGTGGTCAGCTAGCTGCCCCTGACCCCCTCCCACCTTCCCTCCATGGTCTGTGTGTATGCCATCATAGTCTCACTGTTGCTCTCCATGGTGTGTCTTGTTTCTAGTGCCCATCCTGCCTGACCTCCATGGTCATCTTGCTGCTCCTGCCCTGCCCCCTTGCCCCCAGCCCTCTGTTTCCATGTGCAGACCCCTATTCCCTCCCTCCTGGCTTGTCTGTTCCATTGTAATGCCCCTGATCCATCCCTCCTGCCCTTTATGGTCTGTTATGCTGCAGCTTTCTCTCTTGTCTGTCCATTGTGGTCAGCTAGCTACCATTGTCTCTTCCCCTCTGTTCTCTGTTGTCCATGTGCATGGTCCTGTCCCCTCCCTATTGCTTTATATGGATTGTTGTGCTGCACTCCCGTCCCGCATGCCCTGTGTGGTGTATTGTGCTGCTGCAAACCCTGATGCCTGCCCTGTAGGGTCAGTTTGGTGCACATCTCCATGTCCCTCCTGTCCTCTGTTATCCGAGTCCATGTCCCTACCCCAATTCCTCCTGCCTACCATAATCCAATGTACCATACTTGCGAACATTTTGAACTTGGTAAGAGGGAGATTTTGAAAAAAAACTGGGGTATTGATTTTCCCCTTTGAGTTACATTGAAAAAGAGGAGATTGTAGACAGGAGACAGATCAAATAAAGTCCATTTGAACTTAAAAACATTGGACGTTTCCTGGCTGAAACGAGTCTGTTGGCATGTATGGTTGTAGTACCACTGCCTCTTCCTTCTGCCCGCAATGGTCTATTATATTGCCACAGCCTCTCTTGCCAGTCCAGTATTGTTGGTTTGTTGCCCCTGCCCCCCTTTCCACAGCCCTCCATCGTCTGTTGTGCTGTCACTGCCCTTCCTGCCTGCCCAGTGTGGTCAAATTGTTGCCTCTGCACTCTCCTAACTGCCTTCAATTTTCAGAGTCCGTGCCAATGGCCTCTGCCTCTCAACAGTATCCTAATGAACAACTAGATTGCTAACATTCTATATTTATTACAAAAGTGTGGAACGCCTGACGTCATCTTGATGTAATCAAAACCGTAATACCTAGAGCATTTCCTTTAGAAATTACATATATGAGAGGGTCTTATTTGCATCAAAATTATGGTTAGTGCTCTAAAAAACTTAAATGAGGACATCTTTTCTGAGTTTTCAAATAGCGACAAAGAATTTTTAAATTATTTGTAATCTTTATGTTTATTTATCCAGTTGACCACTTGATTAAATGTTGCACCTAGGGGAGAGGATGTGGTGTTACTTCCATAGCTGCAGACTTTGCAACTGGGGAACCAGGTTGGAGTTTCTGCTTCAGCTCAACATTCTGTGATTCTGGTCAAATCACTTAATCTCCCCATGTCTACAACCAAAATGAATTTGATCTTGTGTGATGTAACCAATGCTCATGTAAAGCATTCCAATACCTGACACGTCTGCACTATATAAAACTGCAAATACACAAAAAATAAGTGTTTTGCACACTTCTGTCATTGGGCTACATGTGGGCTACATCTGGGTGATATTTGTGCTGCATTTGGGCTATTTTGTCTCTGGTGACCATCTTGGGATATTTGTTTGTTATGAAGTTTCCTAATTTCCTCATTTACTGCAGTCTCCTCAGTAGGACATGATTTCAGTTTTTTACTTTGATTCCATCAAGAAGGTATTCAGATATGTCACACATTTGCTATAAATTCTGAATGATAGCACTCTAGTTGCTCATTAGATCACTATAGTAAAGCTACTGCTCACCACGGAAGTCTGCTGCTGGTATTAAAAGTGCATGTTTCAGTCTGCATATCAGAATTTTTTAATGAAATAGAAGAGGATTTGAGAAGTCACTCAAAATGTGCCCCAATTTTTCTTTCTTCAGCACTAATCATAATTTCTATGGCAAAACGAACCCCCTCATTGTGTTCCTTTTTAAATTAAATGTTTTAAGTGTTACCAGTTTATTTCAATCAAGATGGCTTCAGGTGTGCCATACTTTTGTCATAAGTAAGACAGTAAGCGCTCTAGTTGTTCTTAAGAAAACTCTGGGACATTCTGTCATTGGGCTATACTTGGGCTACATCTGGGTGATATTTGGGCTACATTTGGGCTCTTCTGTCTCTGGTGGCCATCTTGGGAGATTTATTTGTTATGAAGTTTCCTAATTTCCTCATTTACTGCAGTCTCCTCAGTAGGAAATACTTTCAGTTTTTTACTTTGGTTCCATCAAGAAGGCATTCAGATGTGTCACACATTTGCCAGAAATTCTGAATGTTAGCACTCTAGTTGCTCATTAGATCACTGTAGTAAAGCTACTGCTCACCAGGGAAGTCTGCTGCTGGTATTCAAAGTGCATGTTTCAGTCTGCATGTCAGAAGTTTTTTTATGAAATAGAAGAGGATTTGAGAAGTCAAAATGTGCCCTAATTTTTCTTTCTGCAGCACTAATCATAATTTCTATGGCAAAATGAACCCCCTCATTTTGTTCCTTTGTAAATTAAATGTTTTAAGTGTTACCACTTTATTCCAATCAAGATGGCTTCAGGTTTGCCATACTTTTGTCATAAGTAAGACTGTTAGCGCTCGTGTTGTTCGTTAGAACACTCTGGGACATTCTGTCATTGGGCTATACTTGGGCTACATCTGGGTGATATTTGTGCTACATTTGGGCTCTTTTGTCTCTGGTAGCCATTTTGGAAGACTTATTTGTTATGAAGTTTCCTAATTTCCTTATTTACTACAGTCTCCTCAGTAGGAAATACTTTCAGTTTTTTACTTTGATTCCATCAAGAAGGCATTCAGATGTGTCACACATTTGCCATAAATTCAGAATGTTAGCACTCTAGTTGCTTATAAGATCACTGTAGTAAAGCTACTGCTCACCAGGGAAGTCTGCTGCTGGTATTGAAAGTGCATGTTTCAGTCTGCATGTCGGACTTTTTTAATGAAATACAAGAGGATTTGAGAAGTCACTCAAAATGTGCCCTAATTTTTCTTTCTGCAGCACTAATCATACTTTCTATGGCAAAATGAACCCCCTCATTTTGTTCCGTTTGAAATTAAATGTTTTAAGAGTTACCACTTTATTCCAATCAAGATGGCTTAAGGTGTGCAATACGTTTGTCATAAGTAAGACTGTTAGCGCTCTAGTTGTTCTTTAGAACACTCTTGGAAGCTGCAGTAGAACACAAAGTAATCAACTGACAGTCTCTGCCCTTGTTGGATGTACATGTTTTACTGAGAATGTCAGAGTTCATTCTCAGATGACTGAGAAAGATAATGTGAATTTACAGAAAATATGCTCTCAGTTTAGCTTATAGATCACCTTCCAAACCTCTGTGGGAAAAGCATGAGACAATAGTTTTCTCTCAAACACGATTGATGATATCACAGCAGAAGGCTTTTTCACATGGTAAAATCACCTTAGAACACACCACAATTCCTAAAATGAGTATGGTACCATCAACAGATGATTTATAATGAAACTAAAGTCTTAAAACCTTCTATTAACTGCAATGCTTTTTATTGAGGTGCTATCATGTATATTGGTCCCAAGATGGCTGCCAACACTTCTTGGATGAACTACTGACAGCCAATCAGATCTCACGATGAGATGTGTGGTTAGGCTCCGCCCAGATATATCTATCTTTTTAACTCTAATTTTCTCAGGAACTACTGAACGGATTTACACAATTTAAGCAAAAGGCACGAGTCTGAACTGAGGACTACCTCTTTGCCAAATTTGGTGTAATTCCGTTCAGCAGTTCGGGCTGTAGCTGCGTCAACAGGTCCTATGGGAAAATGAATAGGGAAAACGCGTTTTTGGACCCCCTTTTTTCTCGGCCCCCGCTTGACGATTCACCGTGAAATTTTCAGGATAGGAGCAGACCGGTGCTGGCCAAAAGTTTGGAAAATTTTGAGAAGATTCGTCAATCGGCACCAACGTTATTCTAAATAGAATGTTGCGGATTTCCTATGGAAAATAGGTCCTAACTATAACTACCTACTGGCGACTGCCAGTAGGTAATGTATATATATATAGTAATATATATATATATATATATATATATATATATATATATATATATATATATATATATATATATATATATATATATATATATTCACTGAAAAAAATATAGACTTCATGCACTTTATAGTTAGAAATTAGCATTTACAAAACCTTAGGGCTATCTCAGCCTTTCCATTGGTACCCCTTCCTAGTGGATCCTCGCTTGGGGATCACCGCAGGAGGGCGATCCCAAAGCAGGAATCCACCCACTAGACACCAGGGAAGGGGGAGTGGCCCCTTTGGCAAGGGCCTTTGCTCCCCCCAATTTTGTTTGGCCAAAACAGTCTTTCTGCCCCCCCCCCCGGAGGGCGGCAGAAAGCCCACTAGAAACCATCAATTTTTTTGTATTGAAGTAGTTTGGCTGCCCAAAATGGACATGACAATGCCCCCCCACCCTTCCAGAGAAATGCCAGTCTTTCTGCTCCCCCAGGGGGCAGATCAGGGAAGTAGCCCACCAATCTGACCCCTGGGGACCAGAAAGCCCACTAGAAACCAGGATTTTTTTTTATCATGCTGGAAGGGTGGGGGCTGTCCAAAATGGGTAGTAAAATATTGGGGGACCCATTCAAGACATACATCACTGGACTCCCCCGGGTATCTAGTTTTGAGAACTGTGTGAGTTTGGTAGGTTTTCTAACATGGCCGCCAAGCCCGGGGCCAAAAACCCAGGTGACCCCCGTTGCAAAACCAAGTTGTTTTGTTATAGGTAATTTTGATGTCTCTGCTATACGTTTTGGGCTCTTGCCTGTCCTGGGTACTTGGCCCACCCACTAGAGTGAGGTACCATTTCTTTCAGGAGATCTGGGGGAACACTGGGTGGTAGGAAAATCTGAGTCAGCCCGGTGATCCTACAACTTTCCCACACAGAAATTTGAAAAACATTAGGTTTTTTCATCAAAATTAGAGGTGTGCAGGGGATTCTGGGTAAGTAAACATAGGGGGATCAACGCAAGCCATACCTCCCTGGACTACCCCGGGTCTCTAGTTGTGAGAAAGGTGTGGGTTTGGTATGTTTCCCTAGATGGCCACCAAGCCCGGGGCCAAAAACCCAGGTGACCCCCCTTGCAAAACCAGGTTGTTTTGTGATAGATAATTTTGATGTCTCCTCAATACGTTTTGGGCCCTTGCCTGTTGCGGGCACTTGACCCACCCACACAAATGAGGTTCCATTTTTATCGGGAGACCTGGGGGAAAGCTGGGTGGTAGTATATTTGTGGATCCATTCAGATTCTAGAACGTTCCACCACAGAAATGTGAGGAAAATTTATTTTTTTGATAAAGTTGGAGGTTTGCAAGGGTTTCTGGGTAACAGAACCTGGTGAGAGCCAGACAAGTCATCCCATAAAAATGTATAGGTTTGCTGGGTTTTCCTAGGTGTCGGCAGAGCTAGGGTTCAAAATCTGCAGCTGGGCACTTTGCAAAAAAAGGGTAAGTTTTCACTGTGAAAATGTGGTGTGTCCATGTTGCGTTTTGGGCCGTTTCCTGTCACAGGCACTAGGCCTACCCAAACAAGTGACTTATTATTTTTCTCAGAAGACTTTGGGGAATGCGGGGTGGGTAGAATTTTGTGGATCAATGCAGATTCCAGAACTTTTCACCACAGAAATGTGAGGAAAGTGTGGATTTGTTTCACAAAGTTTGACGTTTGCAAGGGTTTCTGGGTAACAGAACCTGGTGAGATCTGGACAAGTCCCCCCATACTGTATTCCCCTGGGCCTCCAGTTTTCAAAAATGTATAGGTTTGCTAGGTTACCCTAGGTGCCGGCAGAGCTAGCGTTCATAATCTACAGCTGGGCACTTTGCAAAAAACGGGTCAGTTTTCACTGTAAAAATGTGTTGTGTCCACATTGCGTTTTGGGCCATTTACTGTCAGGGGCACTAGGCCTACCCACACAAGTGAGGTACCATTTTTCTTGGAATACTTAGGGAAATGCAAGGTGGATAGAATTGTGTGGATCCACGCAGGTTCTAGAACTTTCTACCACAGCAATGTCAGGAAAATGTGATTTCTTTGACAAAGTTTGAGGTTTGTAAGGGATTCTGGGCAACAGAACCCAGCGAGAGCCAGACAAGTCACCCCATCCTTGATTCCCCTGGGTGTGTATTTTTCAAAAATGTATAGGTTTGCTAGTTTTCCCTAGCTGCCAGCAGAGCTAGGGTTCAAAATCTACAGCTAGGCACTTTGCAAAAAAAGGGTCAATTTTCACTGTAAAAATGAAGTGTGTCCACATTGCATTTTGAGCCTTTTCATGTCGCGGGCACTAGACTTCCCACACAAGTGAGGTACCATTTTTATCAGGAGACTCAGTGTAACACAGAATTGTAAAGCGACTGTAGTTTCCTATTGACTTTTGATGCATTTCTGCCTTTCAAATAAAAAACAATGTGCAAAAGAGAAGTCACTTTGAAAAATGTCCTATAATTCTCATGCTAGTATGGGTATTCACAATTTCGAACATTTGCAAATAGCTACTGTTTCTAAACTCTATATTTTGTTCCAATTTCAGAAATACATAGGTGTTTTTCATCCCGATTTTTCACTGTATATATTTTCACAAATGAATTGCTACATAACCGGTACATAATAAAAAACCATTGCAAGATGCTGCTCAGTCATTGGCTCTGGGTTTGTTGAGTTCTTGATGAACCTGCAAGTCCTATATATCCCCACAACCAGAAAGGTCCAGTGGATGTAACGTTAAATTGCTTTCAAACATGTGTTATAATATGAAGAAGTTACAGGTGAAAACGTTGGCTCAAATGGCTGTTTTTTCAGCTCATTTTCAAATTTTCCTTTTTTCAGCTGTTAGTTTCAATAAAGAAACCTTGAAGGATCTACACAAATGACCCCTTGCCAAATTCAGAATTTTGTTTTCTTTTTTAAAATGTATAGCTTTACAGGATCCATTATTGCTTTCATACCCATTTTCTACCATTAACTGGAAGAAGATTGAAAGCACAAAAAATAGCAAATATAGGCCATGTTCCAGTAAAATGCCAAAACTGTGGAAAAAAAATTGGTTTCCTGACAAAAGTCTGTCAGTCCCTGAAAGCTGAAACAATTGTGATTTCAGCCCCAGAAACCCTTCGTTGATCCCATTAGCAGGGAAAAAACAGATGCTTTCAATTGCAGCACTTTTTTCCCATTTTCCAAAAACAAACAAAATGTAGCTGTATTTTGGCTAATTTCTGGGACCCCTCCAGCGGAATCCAAAAACCCTGGGTACCTTTAGAATCCCCAAGATGTTGGAAGAAAAGGAAACAAATTGGGCGTGGATACCTTATGTGGTCAAAACGTTACAGGGGCCTCAGCGCAAACTGCCCCAAATAGCCAAAAAAAGGTTTAGCATGGGGGTTGGGGAGGCCTAACAGCAAAGGGGTTAAGCAGGAGTTCATGTGAGGATCAATGACCAATTGGTCAATAAGGTCGTCCTCTGGGCTAATAAGCTACTAGGTGGTTTTGTGCTATGTCACAACCAGATTCATCTTTCAAGCAGAGTTCATTGGGTGGGTAAACCCCCAAATCATATGAAAGTGACTGTAATGTTATTAATTTTAGAGATAAAAGTGTGGCTAATGATATCTTGTCCAAGTTAAGCATTGCCTTTCTTAAGCCAACTGCTATCGAGGCCCTCCCACTTTGTTATTTTTATATATCTCAGGGTCATCTGCCATCTCATTTGCCATTTAGGCCTATTCTCTCAACCTCTAACAGGTTTACTCTTCTCTTGCAACTGGATCGACGGGACTGACTCCCTGACAAAGTTACTCCATTGGGTTTAAGTGATGCACCAGTAGAGTGTGTGCAACTAGGGATCAACACTAAATCTACGTCCCTTGTGCCCTCCAGCTGCAGGCCCATTTCCATCGAGGATACTGAAAGCCAAATAAAGCAATAATTATCAAAAGCCTCAGGGAACATTGCTGGTTTAACTAGCAAATGGGATAGGCATGATTGGATTAGTTTAATTGAACGCAACTCTATTATCTGTCTCCAAGAGACTTAGCTCACTGACCTCATTTATGTGGAGAGGTATGCTTACTTATCATACCCCTGCGGTGTTTGGTAACATGGGGCAGGGCTAAGGGTGGTCTTACCATGCTCATTTAACTTACAGTTCTGGCAAAGGTGACATGGTCAAATTGTCACTCAATATACTATCAGATGATCTTGCGTCAGTGCTCTGCAACAAGATTGCTGCTGATAAATATATATAATAATGTTTTTTACCATTCTAAGGCTGATCTAGCATGCTCTCTGCATAAGGAGATTGAGAAATGTATTAGTAACATTCAAGGGGGTTGTGCTGTGGTATTGTTGAGGTATTTTAAACCAAAAGCCTAAAAGATGATGCTGGGGATCCTCTTACACACTTTGCGCATTGTCCTCTTGGGGACAAACGTAATCTGCTGCTGTCTAAATTTAGTCTTACATTTTCAATTGATGCCCTAAGCTTGAAACCAAATATTACACTTACTTTTGTGGGGCAAGGTACCCCAAGCCACATTGATTTTTTTCACATTTTTATTATTTTCTCCAAATCAATAAGAGATTGGCTTTTGGATTATAGTCTTGCTGATTCCCCCTCAGCGACCATAGATTGTTTCTATTTCTCTGCATGGTTCACTGTTTTCTAAAATATCTGTAGTGGTACACCTGCCCTACTTAATATTTTCTAGGAATCGTGGTCTGATCAAGGCCTGGGCTAAGGTTGATAAATGTTCCTTCTTATCGCATTTAGTGGCCTCTACATACCCCGATATTTTGGTCTGTTTATCGGATGAACACATTCAGGGCTTGGGTTCTGTGCTTCTCAATAGTTTTGATCTGTAGAGAAGCATATGACCTCCTTCTGGTTCCAATTAAAATGGATTGTAAGCCACCTGCAAAGTGGTTTGATGTTAACTGCACCTATGTACATAATCAGCTATTCGCTGCCTTGAAACACATCCCTAAAGATCAGGATGCTGGGCAGAGATGCAGAGCGTTGTATTGAGATGCCTTTAGAAGCAGGAATGTGTTGATACTGGTTTTCCATCCGATATCTGGGTTGTCCATTTCACGAAGCTTTATGCTGTCCCTTTCTCAGGGCACTCAGATTCCCCTGATTTTACTCATTTAGTCTTACCTCAGCTGCCAACCAGCCCTTCTACTGTTTCTCAGTTTCCTGTTAATCTTTTTGCTGGTCCATCTATTGAATTGGGTGAGGTTTTGCGGGCAGTTGCAAGATGTCCGGTTGGGCGAGCCCTTGGTCCAAATGGGCTTCCCTCTGATATGTATAAAGCTAACACTCCACTGTGGGCCCCATTGCTGACAAACATCCTTAATGCCACCCTAGCTACTGGCCACCCAAGAATTGGTCTCATACGACCATTGTTCCTATTTTTAAAAAGGGCTCAAAAATTATCCCCACTGTTAACTCCCCATCTCATAGATGAATTCTACTGAAAAGATCATGGGATGAATTTTGTTGGAGTGCTTGCAGTTATGGGCCGAAGAGCATAGCATACGTTTGGAATGCCAATTTGGTTCCTGCTCCTGGCCTTGGCACAGTTGAGCAGTCCTTAAATCTATATTTGCTAATTACCAAATATACCGTGGCCTAGAGTGGCAAGTTGAACTTGGCTTTTATGGATCTGAACTCTGCCTTAAACTCTGTGGGGTTGATACATGGGTTGACTTATATATTGTTAATTTTCCTAGAGAACTACACAATGATGTCACTGTCTGTATAAGGTACAGCTTGGGGGGGGGACTAAGCCAGCCTTTAGCCTTGCTATTTCAGGACTGTGTTTTGGCACCCTTCCTCTTTTCTGTTTATATAAACAGTCTGGAGGATAAACTGGTCGAACTTTGGGCAGATTGTCATTGCATAGTTTACCGTAGCATTCCCACACTAATTTATGCTGATGACACTGTCCTAATTGCCAGGTCTGCAAATGGCCTGCAATGCCTGCTGCACCATTTTGTGTGAGTTCGTGGCCAGTTCAGATCTCATGGTCAATCAAAACAAGACTCATATAATGATTTTTGTGGGAAGGAAGAATGATAGTGTATCCTTCTTAGTTAACAGCATTAAAGTTGGCTCTTTTCCCACTTTTTCCTATTTATGCTTCCATTTGATACACGCCTCTCATAGGGACCCCTGAAGACCAGCAGATCCATTGCCTTTTCTAAATCAGTGGAGGCTGTTCTCAATTATGCCAGCAGACATGGACAATAGAGGAACTTTTGACTGTTTACAAAGCCCAGGGCTGTGCTATTGCTTCGTATTGGTCAGAGGTGTGGGGCATTGAAGATTAGGCGGGCCTTGAAACAATTGAGATTGTCTAAGAAAGAGGCTCATAGCTGTCCCCAAAAGTACTAGCTCTTTTATTTGCCACACAGTGGCAGGGATTGGATACATTAGTGATCTTATTAAAATTCAACCCCTCCTTCTGTGGCTTAGAATTTAGTCTAAAAGTCAGACTTCATTTAATAGGGCTGTGCTTACTAAGTGCCTGTTTGAGTATTCCTTGATGAAGTATATGTAGAACATATGTTGCAGCTTGAGGTGGGAGAACTTGTTTATCTCTCCCAGCAGTGCGCTAGCCAGCTCTATTGTGACTTTGAAGAATGCGTTTTTAAAGGGATGTATGGAGGGCAGAATGTGAAGGGCCGTAGATAAGCCAACAGTCTAGGCATTTATGGGAATTTGTTTGAGCGTCAGTCCTGCTCCATACTCAAAATGGGTGGGTAACAAGCATCACACATTTTTACTGGTTCGACCCAGGTTAAGCACCGGGCATGTTTTGACTGCTTTTTCCATCACATGACTCCTATTTTTCCCTACTACCCCTGTGCTCTAGTGATGATCAATCACCACAAACTACTTTACATTTTAAGTTTTTCTGTAAATTTTACTCGATGTTGAGAAAACGCTCGCTATTGCCCATTCTTACTGCAGAGCGACTTTTACTTATCTGCAAACTTTGCCTACCATTAAGATCTGTATTTTTTCTGCTGTATACATTTAACTTGCCATTAAACAGAGGGCCACTGCTTTTATGTATGAACTTTTAACGGATATTTATTGGATCACAGTACACTGATATGTTTTTATATATGCTTCAATTGCTTTTATACTTTTTTGGTCTAATTAGAACGAATAAAGATACTCAAACTGAACTGAACTGACTATCATGTTAGGAGGATTATGACACACATTGAAATGAGTATGATGTACTTAAATGAATATAACCCTCAGTGAAATAAATATGACATATGATTTAAGAAATGTATTGTATTTTAAAGTGGATACAAGTTAAGGAGAATGTGATACACCCTGAAATGAAAGCTAACATATTGCAATGTATATGGCTTGTGGCACTCACTGAAATGAATATGACTCATATTGAAATAAATATGACACACTTTAAAATTACAATAACGTGCATGAACTTTAAAACAAGTATTGTTGAAATTAATAGGACTCATATGCAAATGAATATGCAATTTGCTGAATTTAGTATGACAAATGCTAAAATGATTGTCACTTATACTAAAATATATGTGGCATGCATTGAAATATGTATGGAATGCATTAAGAGGAAAATAACACACCTTGAAATTAGTATGAAAGCTGTTGAAATTAAAATGAAAAGCACTGAAATTATATAAAATGCCGTAAAATGTATATGACCATTGATAAAAGTAATACGATCTATGATTAAATGAATATGGCATATGTTGAAATGAATATAGCCTCAATTGAAATAAATATGACATACATTGAATTGATAATGATATGCCACACATTAAAAGTAATAAGTCCTCCACTAAAAAATAATTTAGCATACCTTAAAATTAATACAACCTACAATAAAATGAATATAACATCTCTTGAAGCAAATATTGTGTAATTTAAAAGAATGTGCCACATTTTTAAGAGAATCCTATATTGAAATAAATATGAGAAGGGTTGAAATATTTATGAAAACATATGAAATGAACATGTCACATATTGAAATGAATATCATACCTGTTGAAATCAATATGGCCCATGTCAAAATGCATACGACGTGCGTTAAAATGTGCGTTAAAATGAATAAGACAATCCTTGAAGATAATATGAAGCCTTGTGAGTTAAATGGGGTATGCAATGCAAAAAATAAGGTCAAAGGTTACATAAATATTATTATATATTATTATTATATATTATTCATGTTTGAATGAATATGGCATGCATTGAAATGATGACGACATGCTTTGAAATTAATACAACATGTTGAAATGTATATTACGTGCCCTAAAATGGATATGATATGCCCTAAAATTAAAATACCATGTACTTAAAAGAGGGTAAATAATTTTAAAATGTAGCATGTGTACAAGCAGCATGAGGAGGTTTTGGTACAAGGACATCCTGTACAAAGAGTTTTGGTAACAAAGGCAAAGACAGACTATTGCCCTCACTTAATACTGTGTGGAACAGTATTACTGTATGGTTTTGTGTTGTGATATCACTGACAAGTAATACTGGGTCCAATATAAAAGTTTAATTATAAGTTGCTGATGAAGCTGGTCAATAGATGGAAATATCCCTGGCATCATCGTGCACACAGCTACAATGACATAGAAAAACTCAACAGAGCATGGTTCCTGGGTGAGAACATCCCAAATTCAGTCCTCACATGATATAGCCTAGATGTGAAAAATATGTTTGCATTCGTAGTGATTACATTAGAAAGTAAAGGGCATTTAGTCACACCAATGGCCTGCAGCAAATATTAATTTCACGCTAATATCACGCTAATATCACTATGTGCTTTTTTCCCTCCCATTATACATCTGCATAAAAACACTACAATATAGACTCATTAAAGACTCCAAAAACTAAAGCTAGCATTTCACTGCTTGCCAAGTTTCATTATTGTTAATAAGAATAAAAGCACATTTGACTAACAATTAGGTGCACTCACAATAAAGCATCCAAATGTGGTAAGGGGAATGTTTTGGACTATACACATCACTAATTAGTTTGTTAGGATATTGGTTGTCTTGCTCTCAGTCTTGCTCCATGCTCCCACTAACTATGAATGTGCACGTGATTATTTCTATAATTTATAATCACTGTAAAATATTATTTTGGGATTATATGAATACAAATAAATATAGCGTTTTCATTCTAATAGCAGTGGTTCAGTGAATTTCCAAATCCATCTTTTAATATACAGGAATTCTACTTGTATGCCGACATTTGATAAGAGTAATTGATTTTTAACTAAAGTCTGAACTATATTCACTTAAATATTGCAGACTAAAATGAGGACATGTAAGTACCCACTGTTTCAACCAAGAAGAATATGTTATTTATGCTTTTTAACACTGAAATTATTGTAGCAGAACGTGTGTGACTACTCTAGAGGTGAAGTACAGAAGGTCATCCGCATTAGACATACTCTAAAATGGGCTTAGAAAAAGTATGCCATGTTCAAACTACTAATGACCATCTGGATTGCAGATGCACTAGCCAGATTGTCTGTTGTATCCACCAAGTGAGTTGTCTTACCCTGGGAAAAACTGTCATCTGTCTATCCAGCCCTGTAGACATGAGCTTTCTTCCAACCTGTCCACATGGATTTACTGGTGGCAAGGTCATTCAGCCTACTGGAACTTCACTTACATTTCTTGGCTGGCAAACAGCGATGAACATGCTTGGAATAGAGCACGTTCAAATTAACCAGCAGAAGTTTATTTTTCCGAATGTTTTCTACTCTAAAAACTTGATTTGAGTAACAGACAATTATTTTACGGGAATTATTGATAAATGTGATTTTTAAAGTAACACATCCTTTGCACTTTTATGATTTAAAACTGTCATCTGGTTGCCTTCTGTTAAAAAGGCACGTAAAATGTATTTTTAAAAGCACACCAGCATGATTTAGGATTTAATTAGCAGTCAGTGTTTCGATCCTTGTCTAATACAGTCAGACACGGCTTCGCTCATTATATTAAAACAATGTTGCTTGTATTTCAAGTTTACGTTAAAAATGAATGTTCAATTTCTAAATTAGTTCACATAGAAATCGACAGATAGCTGAGCATTTCAGCACTGAAAACGGAGCTCCTTTCGACTCAAATGTTATTGTTACTGAAAAAATGTATTACATTTTCCGAATAGAATTCATGCTTAAAGCATACAGGCACTGATTATGATGCAGGTCGGAGTTGCCTCCGACTGACATTGCTGCGGTTTGGAATCCGACCGACCTCAGGTCAGCGGTTCGACACCGGTCAGCGGTTCGACACCGCAATTAGGATGCGACTGCACATTGTGGCCAAACACCCCCGCAGCACAAGCTAGCATTGAAACATGGAAGTTTTTAAATATTCCATACACCATGTCGCAGGCATCTCACAGTGCTGCCACATGGTGCAGGCATGTGAAGGGGGGCACCATAGGTACCCCAACAGGGCCACATGCAGAGGGAAAGGAGGCCCTGCTAGGGGCCCTCAAAGACACATTCCGACAACAGCTTTTTGTCGGAAAGGCCAACATGGAACTGCTGCCTGAAAGTGCTATCATAATCCCGACAGCAGAAACGCCGTCCTTAAGGGATAATGAGGCATTTCCGACTTGCAAATGGGCTCAAGGAGCCCATCACAACCGAGTCAGATTCCCCAGCCAGTTTAAACTCTGACCGGCATCATTATAATATGGTCGTCGGAATTTATACCTATAGTGTTGGTCGGAAAGCTTTCTGACCATTATTGTAATTAGGCCCTAAAGAGGAAACAGCGAAATCAAATGTATTTTAATGTAGCCTACGACATAAATATACATTTACACACATGTGTACACACACACCCACACCCACATACACACATTATGGGACATATTTACTATTATTTCATGCTAGGTGATGCATCAAAGGATTTTCAGTGCTGTCTTGCGTAAAAATGAAAGAGCAGAAATTATCCGTATTTACAAAGATATGGAACGTTTCTACTCTCTCTTTCTGCTGGTGCACTAGGTGCTGCCTGGCGCCAATGCAGGCCCCCTTCCACTATAGAGCAAGGGTGCCTGCACTACGGGAAAGAGTGTTGTTATGCGGGAAGCCATGCCTTCCTAAACAAAAACAATCATAAGGTGCATTTTGCTCTTTCTAAGTGTGATGCAAGAGAATTTTCTCCTCACGTTGCCATCCTCTGAGAGGAGTACCAATTTGGTGCAATCCCAGGCTAACCAACCTTTGAAAATCGGGAATTGTGAAATCAGGAATTGTGTTTAAATCCATGAATAGGTGCTCAAAAACATCCATGCTCCTCCCATGGAACACATCCCAGCTTGAAATGCAACGTAAAGGAGGGCAAGCTGCTGTATTTTTTTACCCTTATTTACAAAATCTCATAAGGTGGTGCGAGTCGCCCCTTGTGTGGATTTGTAAATATTACTGAAGCTTTTGCACTGTCCTTGCTTCATGCACCTTTGCCTTGAGCGGCACAAGGATAACGTAAAGGCTTATTAAAGCTGGGCAGGGTGCAAGGCTCCAGGTATATGCAGTGTCGTCATCAATGATGTAATTTCAGATGTCAGTAGTGATGTTATCAACGATGTCATAGAACTTTTCATGAGCGATGTGAAATGTGAGGTCACGAGCAGTGCATAAAAGGAAGCGAGTTATAATGTTTTCAAAAATAACTGCTGAATTTGTGTGTTTTTTTGTTTCAATTTTTATGTTTTAATTGACATTTCCACTTAACTATAATGTCACTTTAATCTTTGTTTTTTAGTGAATATCTACAGTTTTTTAAATGTAATGTAACATTTTATCACCATACATAACTATAGTGTCTCCAACCCGCCACACTGACATCCACAGCCACCTCATTCCAGCAGTCATAATCTCTGACCACTGGATCACCACTTGGGACCAGCTCACAACGGAAAGCACCATGCCCTCCATCCATTCAGGAGCACCCACAGACCCCTGCCCTCACCACATGTTCAACCTCAGCAACAGGTCCCTCAGCAACAAGCTCACAGCCATCACCAACACATCCATCACCTTGGACACCTTCCCAGATGAGTGGAAACAAGCTGAAATAAAACTCCTCCTCTCAAAACTGTCCACTAACCCCAATGAGGTCAAGAACTACTGGACCATCTCTCTGATTCCCATCCCTGCCAAAGTCCTTGAAAAGGCCATCAACCACCAACTTACAGATACCTCAAGGAAAACAATCTTCTGGACACATCCTATTCCGGACTTTGCATGAACCACAGCACAAAAAATGCCCTGATCACAGTCGCTGATGACATCAGAACATTCCTAGACTGAGGATATGTTGCTGCCCTGAAACTCTAGTGACCTCTCAGCTTCAAAATTAACACTGTGTCACACCACAACCTGATCAAGAGACTTCATCAGATTGGAGTGCAAGAGGATGCCCTTAATTGGACCGCATCCTTTCTCACCAGAAGAGCACAGAGACTCCACCTTCCACTGTTTACCTCGGAGCCCCAGGCCATCATCGGCTGTGACCTTCAAGGCTCATACCTCTGTCTCTCTATGGTCAAGCCTACATGACCCCTCTTGGCCAACATCATGAGAATCCATGGACTGTACATCATCTTCTACGCAGATGACACCCAGCTCATCCTCTCTCTATCCGAAGACCCATCCACCACCAGGGCCAACTTCCACTTATGCATCATCTTGTACAGCAAACTCATCATGAAGAACAAGATCAATGCAGTCTCCTCCACCTGCTTTCTTACCCTGCGCATGCTTCAAAAGATATTCAAATAGCTTCCAGACTTCACAAGGCTCACTGTCACCCAAGCCCTCATCACCAACCGCTTGCACTACGGCAAAGCACTCTATGCAGTAATTACCACACACCTCCTGAACAGCCTGTAGAAAATTCAAAAATCAGCAGCCAGATTTGTACTTGACCTCCCCAAATGGACTTACATCACCCCTCACTTCAAGAAACTCTCCTTACTCCCCGTCCACAAGAGATGACAATTCAAGATCCTGACCCAATCCTACAAAGTCCTGTACAACCAAGGACCAGCATACATCAACCATCGCTTGAGCTTCCACCAACCCTTCAGACTCCTGTGCCCCACCTCCCTCTGCCTTGCTCATACGCCCTGCATCAGTCAAAGCAAAAATACAGGACGCTCCTTTTCCTACCTCACTGCTAAGTCCTGAAACAGCCTCCAGCTCCAGACCTCAACCTCTCTTCAGGAATTCAACTATTAAACTGATGCCACTTGAGCAGTCTGGCTTTCAGCACCTGGATACCCTCAGAGGTAAATACTTGTGCTTTATATAAATTCTGATTGATTTCAACACTTCAATCTTTGTTTTTTTCGGTGAATTTCTAGATTTACTTTTAAAATCAATAACATAGGCAGAAGGGACCTCGCTGGGCATGGAACTGTGAAAAAACATTTTTAATTTGAACACCGGGAGGTCCATCTCAGTCCTAGATGGAACAGACCCAGGGGTCAGGGTACACCTACGCTGCCCGTGAGTTATAAATGGCAGCCACAACATTTTCCACAGGGTGTAGTTAGCCAATCAGATAGTTTGTTTTCAGCTTACAATGCCACTGTACAACATGGTAGTAAAGCATAGAAATAGATATAGATATATATATATTACCTACTGGTGGTAGTTATATTTGCCGTCTGGTTTCCATGGGAAAAGCATTTTTTGGCTCCATTTGACGAATCTTTATGACATTTTCAAAACTAATACGATGCTCAATTCAGTTCCAATCCTGAAAGTTTTTGGGTGATCTGTCAAAGGGTGGTCAAGAACCAGGGGGTGCTTAAAAGCATGTTTTCCCCATGTTAATTCCCATAGGACCTTCAGACATGGCTACAGCCTGAACTGCGGAAGTATACCAAAATTGGCTGGAAGGTAGATGTTCGTACAAGGAAGTGCATTTTTGTGATTTGATGTAAATCCGTTCCGTATTTGCTGAGAAATGTAAAGAAATTCCCAGTTGTATATATTGGGACGTGATGGGTCTGTGACAACTACCGGTCTAATGCTGAGATCAGATTGGCTGCCAACACTTCAAAACAGGAAGTGTTGGCAGCCATCTTGTGACCCGGTTGAACTGAGTCACAAGAAAAAAATGTTAAAAAAAGGAAAGGGTGCAGGGTAGAAACACCTCGCTCCCTAGGCCTCTTGAGGGGGTCCCACAGGGCCCCCCCCTCAGTCCCAAAAAGCATTTTTCTAAAAAACATTTCAAAGGGAGTCATGCTGGATCCCTGACTCATGCCAAAATGTATAAAAAATAAAGCCTGCCCTTGTTTCATATAGGCCCTCGGGTGGGCAAGGTCAGGGCCAGCTCGTATAGTAATGCGAGGGGTGCCCATAGGGCAACCCCCATGCTCTGGGGACTGACACCTCCCTGAGGCATAGATATTCCAAATGATGTGTGGGTCTGGCACAGCCCTCTGCAGCCGTGGGGACCGCCCCTCCACGGGGCTCTTTAATTTTAATTATGTGAATGTGGGGGAGGCCTTATGGTCTCCCCTGCACCTCAGGGACCACCACCTCCCCAGGGTTAAATTAAATAAAAATGAGTGGGGGGTTTCACCCCACCATGCAGCCCCGGTGACCGCCACCTCCCTGAGGCAACTCTCTTCAATTAGTTACGGTTACGGGGACTGTGCGGCCCCCACAGTCCCGTGGACCACCAGCTCCTTGGGCATTAATGATATTATTTGGCCCCCAAGGATCTTCAATAGCCAAGGGGACTTTATCCACCTACCAGTAGTGCACCAGGAGACCATTTGCAGAGTGGTGGAGAAAAAGGAAGTGTTCTACTATGAGGTCTCAGCAAGCATGCTGTGTGGGACTTACTGGAGTTAACAGGAGGGAAAGTTGGCCCCCTTGGATGTTCCTGGGGGCCAACTACCCCTCCTGTTATCTCCAGTCCCACACAGTGGGATTGCTAGGAGGTATAAGAAGCCACACCCCCTTCCTCCACCACTCTGCATACGTGGCTCACGGTGCACTACTGGTTGGGGGATGAAGTCCACTTTACAACTAAGGGACCTTGGGGGCCAAGAAACTCTCCTGGTACCTCCTGAAAGTCCTACGCAGCTGAATTCCTGAGGCATGGTCAGAGGCCCAGCCACCTTTCCCCACCAATCTACAAATTCAACTACTAGTTTAAAAACCATAAAAATTCACTGAAATAAGCAAATGTTACAGGAATGTTACAGTTAGGAATTAGCATTTAAAAAACATTAGACCTTCGCTAAAAAAAACAAAGGTTATAGGGACGTTATAGGCTCAGGATTCATTTGTACAAAACCAGTGAAATTCAGCAGGTATATTTAGCTGAGATAACTATAACATGCGCCCCCGCAATGCACAGCTTATGACCTAACATATTACATCACTCATAACATCTAAAATGGCATCACTG
This sequence comes from Triturus cristatus, assembly GCF_964204655.1. Classification (NCBI taxonomy): domain Eukaryota; kingdom Metazoa; phylum Chordata; class Amphibia; order Caudata; family Salamandridae; genus Triturus; species Triturus cristatus. The sequence continues at coordinate 356,124,279 of NC_140589.1, read as the reverse complement.
AAAACTTCACAGATGACATCATCCAGTGACTGTGAGTGTTTTAAAAACGTCTATGAGTGATAAATATATATACCAAGGTGTATTGGTGAACTAGTGGATGTTTGATGTCCTGTATGGATGATTCAGTGGGTGCGTGACTGACTGTATAAAAGTGAGTGATTAGGTGTCATAGTGAATGTATGGGTAAGTGACTAGTTCTGTGAATGTCTGTATCAGTCTGCCAGTTGGTATCTAGGTGTCTGTCTGGGTGTGTGAGTGGGTACATGAGTAGCTTTATGGGTGAGTAATTGGTTGTGTGAGTACCTGAATGGGTGTCAGAGTGTCTGTGTGTGTGGGTCAGGGGGTTTGGGATGCCTGTATGGATAAGTGAGTGGTTGAGTCAGTGGCTGTATGGGTTAATGAGTGCATGTGTGAGTGGCTGTATGAGTGAGTGTGTATATGGCTGTGTGGGTGAGTGAGTGGATGTGGAAGTGGTATATGGGTGACTAACTGGGTATGTGAAAGACAGTATAGGTAAGTGATGGGTTATATGGATGACTGTATAGGTGAGTGAGTGAATGTGAGAGTGGCTGTATATGTGAGTGTCTGCTTGTGTCAGTGACTGTATTGGTGAGTGAGTATATGTATGAATAAGTGAGTGGGTGTGTGATTTACTATATGGGTGGGAGACTAGGTGTGTGAGTAGCTGTATGGGTTACTGACTCAGTGTGAAGGTCTGTATGAGTGGATATGTCAGTGGCTGTGTAAGTGACTGAATCAGTGCATGAGTAAGCGAGTGGATGTGTGTGTAGATCTATGAATCAGTGAGTGGGTGTGTAGTTTGTATGGGTCTGAGCATGGGTTTGTGAATGGTTGTGTGGGAGTGGGTGTATGAAAGGTTATGTGGGGGTTTGAGTAGGCATGTCAGTGATTTTGTGAATGATAACATCAATGATGTCATTTGAGATGTCATAAGTGATGTCATCACTGATGTCACTGATGATGTCATGAGTGATGTAATATGTGAGGAGCAATATGTGAGGTAATTTGCTGTGAATTGCAGGGGCATGAGTTATAGTTAGCTCAGCTTACTTTAACTGCTGAGTTTCACTGGTTTTGTACAAGTGAAACTGAGCATTACTATAACGTCCCTACAACCTTTGTTTTTGTCAGTGAATTTCGAAGTTTTTTTTAATTCCATTTCCACACTATAACATTCCTGCAGCCTTTGTTTTTTTCAGTGAATAGATATATAGATACAGATATAATATTAGCACCACTAGGTAGTCATTGTTAGAACCTAGTTTCCTAGTTTCCATAGGAATGTTGTTTTCATTTGCTAATAACTTTGGTGCCGTTTGATGAATCTTCACAAAATTTTCAAAACTGATAGGATGCCCATATCAGCTGTGGTCCGAAAAGTTTCAGGTTTATCCATAAAGCAGGGGCCGAGAGCCAGGGGGTGCGTAATGCTGCATTTTCCCCTGGTTAATTCCTTTAGGACCATTAGACACAGCTACAACCAGAACTGTTGAACGGAATTACACCAATTTGGCAGAGAGGATGATGTTGGTTCAGGGTTGTGCCTTTTCGTTATTTGGTATAAATCAGCTCAGTAGCTTTAGAGTTCTCGAAAGTATGGCTTTATCAAGACCTCTCCCCTATCACACTGCAGAGGTGCAGATACCTCAAGGCGGCTTCCACCTTCTTATGCAGCAGCGGAGTCAAATATAAGTGGGGCCCCCGTTCCACCTCATCTTCATCTGGAATAAAGAGTCACAAGAGTTTGGGTGCCCCGCAGCAGAGATTACCCCTGTGGCATGCGTTGGGCTTACAAATGAATAGATCTTCATGGGAGACTACACACCATTCAACAGCTGACTAGAGTAAAGAAGAGCGCACTGCTTTGATACATCACCTTCAAAATGCATGATGGGTCATTGACTTCTGCAATGGAACATCTAACAACCAGCAGGGCCATGGGACTCCCCGCAGGGAGCCCCCCTGTGGGGTTCCCACCTCTTGTACCCTCATGGCATTGTCCTTCTCTCTCTCGGCCATGTCATACAGTAGATCCAGTACTTACAGAAGTGTGCAGCTCCTTTATCCACAGCCCTCTAGTTCAGATACAGTGTTCTACAACCTCTAACAAAAGTGGTAGATGACCCTCTTGATGGGAGAGACTGAGCTCTTTGTTGTCAGCCCTCTTCACCCTTGCCCCATAGCAGGACCACACCATCACATCAGAAGCGGACCCTGAAAGACTAAGACCACAAGCACCACCTGGACTTTACCAGCACCCATCCCCTACTGACATCATCTTCCAATCATTGGTCCCACAGTTAATGTTCTGAACCTCGATGTATGAGGTCTTCACACCCCAGCAAAGCAACTGGCACTTCTCTTTATGATTGAGGAGTCTGACTGCAACATCTGTTCCCCATAGGAGAAACATATTCTCAAGAAGGACTGGAAAAGAATGCACACTAGATGGTTCAATAGGCAATTCTTTTCTTCTGACCTGGCGGAGAAGGATGGCTATCCTTTTGGTGACTAGCTTCCAGGGACAGATCACCCACACACAAGCCAAAATACATGGCAGACTTCTCTCCCTTAGGCTCTCCCAGCATTATTAGACCTTCAAGATTACACCACTGCACACCCTCAACGACCATCAGAAGTTCTTTATCCTTGATGCCTTGGGTCTTGTTGCCACCTCAGTAGATGCAGATATTGTTGTTGGGGCGGGAAATTCAAACTGTGCAAGCACATCCTTAGATGGATAAACACAGGGGTCAGGCCAATCTGGGCATTTTCAGATGAGAGAATTCACTGGCTACAAGAAGTAGTTTAAGTTTATTTTCATTTGCATAGTTACTGAAGCCATTGCAATACAAAAAGCATCCTATAAAGCTGTAAGAGCACAATAAAATACAGTGCAACACACACATGTCTAATGGTAGCACCACATAGAGGTCATTATAAAAACATTTAGAAAGTTGCTTAGGCGAAGTTAAAAAGTGTGACATTGTCATCCAAAAGTCGGAGTCTTTGCATGAGGGAAGGGTGCCGAGTTCATTGCTGGTACACACTGTGTAGGTGATTCCTAGTGTGTCTTCAGCTAGTGGCCTGGCCATCTCTGTGGATCGAGGCTAGTGGTATTTTTTGTTCAGCTAGCATGAGAAATTTTACCAGTCCGCAGTTCAGATGTGTGGCACCTGGATCAAAGCATGCCAGCACCACTTGCCTCCTTGAGCAAATTCCCCTTTGTTTGACGTGGGCCATTAGAAGCTGTCTCCTTTCCTGAAGTAGGTCCTTGCAGGTGCAGAGAAAATGCAAGATTTCTCCTATTCTGGTGTCACACAAGCAGCAAGAAGTTTGGGTCGACGCCCTCAGCCAGGGTGGTAAATTCTTGACGCAAGGGAGGAGACCCTGATGGTGCCTCAAATATTTTATTTTTAGTGTTTTGGGGTAGACCTGGTCAAAATTGTCAGTGTCCAGCGAATATGAAACACCTCGGAACCGGAATGCTGCTCAAAGTGGTCCACCTCTATGGTTATAAACAAATACATAGGGTAGTGAAGTGGTCAAGCGAGGGATAGGGAATAGGGAAGGGAACGGCAGGGAATAGGAAGCTGTGAAAGAAAAGAACACATTAGTGAATAGAGTATATAAAGCGGTCTACTCTCATTAGTCTCGCTAAGAACACCGAAAGTTGTATAATCACCCATCTTACATACCACATGCATGAAATGAAACAACATGTAATAACAATCTCCTTTGGTGAGTTCAGTACTGAATTACTGCAAGGTCCCGAACAACCAGACCAATAGCCCAGTTCAAATAACCGGTACTCTTCACGTTCACCTGAATCTTAATCCAATTGACTCAAAGAAAGAGGCTGGGAGATAAGGTAACACTGGTCAAACAAACATGAAATCAAGAACTCCCAACCTAAGGTTACATCACCATAAGGGAGTTTACGCGAATGAAATCCTTCCCAATAAATCCGAAATGATAGTGACAAAAGAAGTTCAACCTAGAACTCTGCGGGAAGGGAGCCTGCTGCGAAGTCAATTACCCACCTAACAAATACCTTGTAGCTGAATCCTCAAGGTGATTGTAGCGGAGAAGACCATGAAGACTCCTATCTTCACCAAGTGCGTGCGAGCAGAGCCCTGCTGACACGCCGAGAGATAGAGCGCTGCCAAAAATCACGGAGAATAAGTCAATCTCCGGGAAAGCCCACAGCGAAGCACAGAGCACCCGTATCACCCGATGCGAGTGTTGAAATCCTGAACCATAAGTGAATTACGCACACTGGCTACGTGTGTTCTCTGCCAGAAATAACCACGAGCCCCATCCAGGCATCACGGGAGATGTAGTTCTTGTCCGTCCGTCATGATGAGGTAGGTGCCTAAGCCCACTGTGAGTAACAACACAGCACCTCTTTGCGCCTCTTTGGTTGTGGGTACTCTTCCATAGAGTTGAGTCCCCACTCCCAATTTCACCTGGACCCAAGTGTCTGTGTGGAGAAGTTTCAGCATGTTTAGAATAGCTTGTGGAATGCCCCATCAAGCCAGCTCCCCCCCACGGTCTTTCCCTATCAACATTGTTGAAGGCAGTCGATAAAGCAGAAGTATAATGTAAGTTTCACGGTCTTAGCTGCAACTGTGAGTAGAGAGATCGCCAGAATTTTTGTTGTTGTGCCTGGCGTTTTGCAGAATACTGTCTGGTTTACTGGTATTATCTCATTAGCATCTGCCCAAGCTGTAAGTTCCTCTAGCACGGTGCCCACAAATTATTTGGCCTCGTTGTCAATCAGTGCCAGAAGACCGTAATTTTCAGGCAAGGCCTTATCACAGCTTTTGTGGATCGGTGCGATCGTAGAGCCTTTCCATGATTCTGGTATCTTACTCGGTGGTCTGAGTTCCCAAAATAGAGGTTAAAAGGCGCTTACTCACTCTGCCACCCTCTGTTTGAACGGTGCAGGTGGAATGCCAATCGTACCCAGGGTCGTTCCCTTCTCCCTTTTGTGATCTATTGCCTTATTAAGAGTATCATTGAGGTGCTGGCCTCGTGCACAGGGGTGCAATCTGTGTCTGAGGAAATTGGTGTGGTCGCCTCCTTTACCGGGGCTCCTTAGGGGTGTTCCCCCAGTGTTGCCCTGTTTTTCTGAGTTGTCTGATTACACACAGTCTGATGATTAAAGTGCTCATTTAAGAACTTTGCCCAGGTTTCCTGAAATATGTGAAGAGCTCATGCTGCGGGCAGATAATGGTGTTCGCCGTTTTCCAGAAGTGAGCACTTTCATTGTGATTTATGTCGTGGAGCAGTATTGCCCAGGTCACCTCTCCCCAATATTTATTGATTTCCCATTTCAACTTTTTGAGAGAGCTTCTTTGTTGTCACAGGAGAAGACGGAGGCTTGGTTTCCCTGGGTTGTGTCTCAGAGATCTTAGTGTTCCGTTGATTTATTTTTTTAGATCCTTTAGTTGAACCCTTAGCAATTTTGTGATTCTATTTCCCATCTGGGTGCCTGATAAAGATTTTTTTTAGGTGACAAGGCATGAAGGTCTGATAGTACGGCAGTAAATTCACAATTGGTTATTAAGGGGCATATTAACAAGGCGGCGATATGAAATTATCGCCGCTTTTGTGTCCGTTTTTGGGCGAAAAGCGGCGATAATTTAATCGCCTTATCAGCAAAGACACGCTATCGCGTGTCTTGCTGACTTAGCGTCCGTTTGCAGCACGCCTCCGATCGTATCGCTAATGAGATGCAAAGGAGGCGTGCCTGACAAGACTCCCTTGGGAAAATATCGCGAAGGCAGCTTCGCGATATTAACAAGGGAGGGTAGCGATTTTTAAAATCGCGTTAAGTATGCCTTAACGCAGGAATTTAACGTCTGTTAAATTCCTGACTAAGGCATACTTAACATGGGGGGTGGATTTTGTGGCTAAGACCACAGGCACGATCATCTTGGATATCGCCGTTTTCCACCATGGAAAACAGCGATATCCCAACTATCTCTGGAATTTTTGTTCACCTCGGCGATGGGCGTTGTTAATAACGCGCAAACCGGGCGATAAATTCCAGAGATTGCCGGTGATAAATTTGCAAGCGCTAAGCGCGCTTTGCGATATTTATCGCCGGCCCTTGTTAATATGCCCCTAAGCTCTTTGTTGCTGTTACTTGTCAGTGAAGGAGATTGATTACTGTTGTTGACAAGGACTCAATGTTTGTTGCCACAAATTTCATTCGCTTAAAGTTTGTGGTGTAAATGGAGCCCATGGCTGCTTCTGGGTGGAAGCAGGGAGATTCTGTTGCTGATAGGAAGGTCTCTTGTTGTTGATGGTCGCTGTACCCCTTGTTCCCAAGTATGCAGGTGAACAGCGAAAGACTGGAAAACGTGCAGTCTAGTATGGAGCATGAAGAGGGAGAGTAATGGGTAGGCACAGGGGCGGAGTCTACAGGGAATCTTCAATCGAGAGCCCTGAAGTTGAGATATTCTAAATCTTCCAGGAGACGTCTGTTCTTCCGATTCCTACTCGCAAGTGAGGGTGCGCAATGAGTCAGTATGTTACAGATTAGAGATTGAATGCGCACTTCATTCCCCCCGATGTGCCTAGGAGGTATTGTGTTAGGGTTAGTGCAAGAAATATAGCACATCTCTCAAGTTGAATCTGGACTTCAAGGTGAGTGAAGGTTTAACATATTGGTTCAAGTTCCCTGAGAGGATAAAGTTTGGAATTTCTGTTTCCCTTATGTACCTTGTTAGTTGGACGATTAGCTTTTCTGAGTCTTTTGCTTTATGTTTTGGGTGGATGTATGTGCTAAATAATAATGCCTAATCTTGACCTCCTAGAAGAGAGAGGGTGATCTTGACTGCTGTAGTAGCCACTAAGGAAGAGCCGACTTACGATGATGACATTATGCTGGAAGTGGATACATAAGTTGCCAGCCCTCCTGAGGAAAAGTCATATTTCCTGCACTTTATGGCCGGTGTAGCAAAGCAAATGAAACCTTGAAAATGGAGCGGGTCTGCACGCCATGTTTCCTCCAGCATAATTATGTTGAATGAATGAAGGGACTGCAGGAATTCCGGGTCCGAGATTTTTGTTGACAGGCCATTAACATTCCATGAGCAGAGGCGTAGTGCAGTTTTCTTAGCCCTTGTGCATCTTTACTTCTGTGTGTATTGTCTTTGAGTGTCAAAGAGAGTAGTTATGGTTCTAGTGATTTTCCCATAGCATAAAGGTCTACTTCAGGGGGCTGGTGCTACCCAAGGGCTGTCTTGTTGATTTGCCATCAGACTTGCCGTCCATTGAGGTGATTGCTCCAAGGCAGTCTGAGCACTGAGTTGGTGCCCCTGTGTGGTTTCGTAGCTGGAAGCCTCGGACTTGGGGCTAGCAGAGGCGATGGATAAACTGGGTTTTGGTGAGGGGCGATGTTAATTTGAAGGTGCGAATCTCTGTTAGTATTTTTCTGGGTGATTATAGTTGTTTTCCACATAGCCCTGGTGGCCTTAGTTATCGAGGAGTTTGTTGGAAGGATTAACTCTATGGAGAGTAAGTCAGTTGAATTTAGATCCGCAAGGCTTGGGGTAGTCCGTAACAACCTCAGATGTTTCATCTGTCCTGGTTCCCTTTTGAGGTGTACTCTGGCTTGAGAAGAATGTAGTTTGTGTAAAGCTGCGTGATGCTGTGGGATTGTATTGGCTGAATGTGTCTCTCTGTAGAGTTGTGCAGTTACACGTTGGCAGTTGAGATTAATTTCCTCCTTGAGTTGGTCTTGCTCCCCCTCACTTGGTGATATGTGTGTAGCTTTCTCGGCCTTTTTCTTGATTGCAATCGCCCATAAGTCTGGCTGCTTGGGAGAGTGTGGAGTGCTCTGTTCTGCAAGGGCTGGGTGCTGCCGGCTAAGCCCTTCTATAATGAGTAGGTCCGAGTTTTCAGCAGTTTGGCTTGTGCTCTTGTTTGACCCAACTTTATTTACTGCATGTTCTTATCCAAGCTCATTGCTTGTGTCCTAATCTATCTCTGGGCCCCTTGAGGCTACTGCCACTGATGCTGTTACGCACTCCTCTGTTGCTACTGGTGGACAAGGCTGCGCTGGATAGGTAGGTGTGTTGAGGGGCCCTGGGATGTGATCTGGACCTGGGACCGGATGAAGGCTATATCAGTGAGGAGCAGTCTTGCGTGATGACAATGCCCTATTTTCATTTTCCATAAGTGACCATCTGATGTTTTGCAGGGGAGACGTGCCTCCTCAGTTGAATTGATTATCAGGTGTTTGTGAGAACTTTTGAACACTTAAATCACACGCCTTGGCGTCTGCTTTAGTGTGTTGTTGGGAGAAAATGGGTTTGGGAAGGTTTTCTGGTTTTAGCCTTTCATTTTCTGCTGCCAGCGTTGCTTAGCATTGAGCTTTGAGGTGTGGGTTCCTGCTTGAAGCGCCGCTGGTGATTTAAAAGAGGTTTCTGGGGTGTTTGAGCCCACCTGCTGACAGTTCTGGAGCGGTTATCAGTTATTGAAATTGGCTTGCTGCACTCAGACTGGACCAGAGCTAGGTTTATGCCTGTAAGAGGCATACATGTGGGGGCTGTTGATACACTCCTCAGGTCATTTAGCATTCTGTTTAACATTGAGGAAAATGTAGATAGATTATCCACTATATGGCTACAACCGCAGTTGAGTCAAACCTCAGATTGGGCTCTCTTTATTAGGCCATTAATATCCCTCAATTTCTCGTCAATGCCCACACTGAGAGGTGCCAGGGTGTTTAATAGGGAAAGCTGGATGTCCATCCTATCGGACTGATATTGGAGCACTTCCATGGCCAGTTGCATGGAAGGTATTTAGGAGAGAGAACCATGCACTGCCGGCTGGGTCTTTGGTGGTCACGCCCCCCTTGGGCTCGTCGTTGATCCCCTCCCTGGGGGGAAGGCAGAGGCCGGCTGTGTTAATTTGGGGCACATTAGCCAGAAATTGGTGATCTGGCAAGTAGGCGGCTAACTTGTCCTCCCATTCTTGTGTGTTCAGATAAGAGAGGATCGCCCGCCCCTCGTCCTGGTGAATTGGACCATCAATCCCACCAGTTTTTGCGTGTAGTCTGCTGGAGCAGGAGGGCAGCATGTCTGCTGCTGGAGTTGTAGTGTTGGCTCTTGGGGGCCGGGGCATCCAGACCAAAGTAGTATAGCTGTCAATTGGGGATGGGGTGAGAACAGCTTCTAGTCTGAGTTCTGGCTGGTGGTTCTGCATGCTCTTCTCCGTGAACTGAGATCCTGTAAGGGATTGGTTTTAGCAGGTTACCTCTTGGTTGCGCCCTGTGGCACTGATGCCTTTAAATTAGTTATTGACTGTGCAAGCTGTGCATGCCCCACTTCTGTAGGCAAGGGTGATGCTAGTGTAAATGCTGGGGGTGTTGGGGCTTGAGCCTAGATTTGTTCTTGATCTTGTGCTGCTTGATTTTCAATTGGTATTGAGGGCCCGATTTGAGAAAGATTTTGGATTGTTGTGGTGGAAATAGCGTTAGTTGCCACAGAATATTTGGGGCAAAGAGGAGGATGTGTGGATTGGGCCATTGTGAGCAGTGTTGAGATGTAAGATTTTGCAGTTGATTGACTGCGAGAAAATAGACAGGCTGGGTCTTCCGTGGGTGGAAAACCTTCCTCTTGTGACATTGTGAGGGGTAAGGATGGCTGTGGTTGTAGAGGTAGCAGCGGGGGTCTGCAAACCTTTGAGGATGGCAGTCCTTGAGTAGAGAGGAGAGCCTACACCTTTAAGGAAGCTACAATTTGTGTATATTTTCGGTTAAACTGTACGAGATTGATGATTTAGACCACCCCCTCACTGCTTGGTGGCACCCTGTTCTTGCATTCTGGCTCTGTTAGGATTAGTGAGGTATGGGCACTGTGTTGAGTGGTGGGGCATGTCTATAGTCTCTTCCCTTTTTTTCCCTCCGGCCTAGTGTGAATGGCCACCCTGGTTCTCCCAGACCTCATTAAGGGACCGATGGTTTCATTTCCATTAGCACTGCTTTTTGCTCACTGGTTAGTGCCCTGGGATGGTCTTCTTTCCTTTGTCCTACTTTATCCTTGCTTTTGCCCTCACTCTGTCTCTTCTGCTCTTCTTCTGCGATGCCTGGGGGCCAGTGTAGTGAAGGGCTATGAAGTGATGATGATGTCTGGGTGGATTAAATAGCTGGCCAGCTGCCTCCCACTTTGTGCTCTTCGCAGGAGCCTGTCCCCACGGAGATGGTTGGCTATCTGGGGTTAGAGCATCTTTCTAAGGCAGGGAGTAACTCCTTGGCCCACCTTCCCTTCTTTTCCTCATTTCCTTTTGCAGGGATGTAGTCCCCTCAGTTCTTTGGCTGGGGCACTAAAAGCAGGAGCGTCGAAGGGTGGCCATCCACTGTGGGAGCTATGGATGCAGAGTATAGCTGAGGCATTGACGGGCACTGTGGTGAGTGGGGCTCCCCTGGCCGGGCCACAGCCTGCACCCGGTGCTGTCCAGGCTGCCTCCACAGCTTGAGGGTGCTCACTCTCTGTGTCAGCTAACTGCTGCTGCCACACTCGCTTACAGTTGCAATTGCATTAGTTCCTGTTGGTCCTCGGGGATGCACCAAGGGTTGAGAAGAAGTGGATGGAGTGGTGCTCCTGGGCCACACTGCTTCCTAGGCATACTGTCTCCTCCCCACCTCAAGCGCCAACCTCTCATCTCTGGCCTCCGTTTGCCGGCCTCCAATTGCTGGCAGTGCCACCAGTGACCCCCGATCCCTCCCCGCATTGAGTTCCTGGGCCCTGCAGGGGACTGTGGGGGCTGTCGGAGGCTGGTCAGGTTAGGTCAAGTAACTTGCAGGTGTGCCAATCCCTGGCACCCTAGCTCACCTCACTAGGCCTCCACAAGTTTGCTCAAGCATAGATTTTGCAGAGCAGGAGTGCCCGGAGTACTTGTCGCCTTTTGTCCAGGTTTACTGGATTGTGGCACTCAGAGACTCCCCACCTAGATGGACTTCAGTGGAGTGCGGTGATCAGTTCAGCCCGTCAGCCTCCCATCTGCAGTGTCAAAGCAGGAGAGATGCGGTAAGGCTGGGGTAAGCTAGGTGAGGTGAGGCGAGATGGAGGCACGTAGCAGTTGCGGGGATAGCAGTCTGGCAGAGCCGCTGAGGGAGAACAACCCTGGCAGGACTTAGGGTTCTGCTGCTTGGCAGGTTGCAGCTGGTTGCTACAGGACCTCGGACCTCTTGGGGAGCAGGCCGCATTGGCATTCACAGGACATATACAGGAGCTGTGGAACTCCCTCTCTGGCTTACTTCATAAGCTTGCGGCCTAGTCAGATCGACTTCGGCAACCTCTGTACGTCTGCCATTGCTCACGGCCTCTGCTGTGTGCTGCTCTACTCTTGCCTGTGGTAAAATGGCAAAGAGAGCGCAGGGTAGCAGGCTAGCAGGGTGGAAGGGAGAGGGCTGACCGCAGAACAAGTCACATCGGCCTAGTACTGACCGCTTCTGTTTACTTCAACCCCTACCCAAGGACCTAGCCTCCCTGCTCACTGCTCCTTGCTCTGTGCTCTGCACTCTTCACTCATAGAGCCCCCACGCGGCACTTCTATCGGTCTAGGTCCTGGCCTCAGGAATGCAGCCAGTCGAAGTTGCAGATCCAAGGTGGTGAACCCACTGAGGCTGTCAGCACTGGCCGCGCTCGCTGTGGCTGGGCTTTCTGTGGCCGACCACTGGAGGCTGTTGTCTGGAATCAAGAAGCCAGGCACTGGGAACCAAGGGGCCAGAGGGGTTGGTGGCGTAGGTTCCTCTGGCTGGTCAGGCACCCCCCTCTTCAGTCTTTAGACTCTTGGTCAGCCAGGGCGACCCAGCCGGCTTGCTGCTCTGCCGGACACTCCCTCTGCGACTTTACTTCCACCCCTTTGTCAAGGTGTGTCCCTAAAGCCAGGCGTTGAAGCATCTGCTCATTCCTCCCAATGTAGGCTTCACAGATATTTGTCGGGCATGGAACCCCACTTCACATGTGTGCTCCTTCTTTTCCTCCTTGCATCAAACATATGCTCGACTACATTACTTTCTAGCTACCTCAAACCTTACAGCTGCTGTAACTCAAGCAGATGTAGATGTGCTTTTGCTTTGTCTGACCACCCACCTTTCACAATGTCCTTCCGTGTTCATGGGCCCCCTATCCCACCGAGAGCAGGGCGCCTCAATAATAAACACCTCACATATGGCTCAACACAGCAGGAGTTCTGTAAGACAATTACAAATTTTCTCCAAATAAATGATATTCCCACCATATCCACCTGCCTCCTCTGGGACACACTTAAAGCTGTGATTAGGAGGAACCTTCATAGCGATCTCTACAAGATTAAACAAAGACAGGAGGAACAAATGCTCTGCCCTAGAGGGAAATACTTGTTAGAGGCACACGCATGTACAGGGGCACACAGGCTGTGACTTCAGCTAACCCTTGCAAAGAAACAATTGAAGGCCCCAGAATTAGACAGGCCTGAGTACGCCCTCATTTGCATCAAGCAGAAATATTTTGCAGGAGGCATAATATTGCTTTCTAGTAAGCTCAGACTCTTAAAATTAGGATTGCAGAGATCCGGTAGGAGCGGGGGCATAAAGTGATCATCGATAAGGAATAGCCAGGGTGTTTGAAGGCTTCTACACAGACATTCATACAGCAGAAGAAGTGGACCCACAAGAGGCTCAAGCTTATTTAAATTCAGCACACATTACTCGCCTGCTGGTGAGGGAGGCATCTCTGTTGGAGGCAAATATCTATCCTGATGAGGTCCTATCAGCTATATCACGTCTGCCACCCAAGAAGGCCCTGGGGCAGGACTGGCTCACACTCAAGTAATTTTCTGCCCAACCTGCACCAATCCTTGTCCTCCTAAATAAATCGTTCAGTAAGACAGACACACTGACTGACACCATGCGCAAAGATGTGCTCACAGTGCTGCCCAAACCTGAAAGGAACCCCACCCTCTGCTCTTCGTATTGGCCGATATTCCTGCTTAATGTCATTACCAAACTCTTCACGGGTATTCTTGCTATGTGCCTCAGTCCCAACATGAAAGGTCTCATAGATCCAAATCAATCCAGCTTTATTCTGGAGAGACACTGTAGTGATAATATTAAGCAAGTACTTCACCTCCTTGATAAAGTGGCCCGCTCCCACTCCCTGCCCTTCTCTTATCAATAAACACAGAGAAGGCATTCAACCAGGTACATTGGCCATTCCTGAAGCATACTCTGGAAGGGGTAAGCCTAGGACCCCATTTTCAGCCATGGATATGGTGCAGCTATGCAAACCTCAATACACGCATGAGGGTCAACAGACTCCCACCACAGAACGTTTTGTGGCTAGGAGCGTCCACCATGGATGTCCACTGTATCAGCTCCCATTAGCCCTTTATAGGGAATCCCTGGCTGAGTGTATACGGACCAACCCCAAGATAAAATGCATCATCATAGGCCTCCACGAACATAAGCTGGCACTATATGTGGACAATGCCCTGGTGGCTCTCAGCCTGTCCCTATCCTACCTGTTGGCTCTTTTATAGGAGCTGAAGGCCTTTGGCAGAGTATCCGGCTTTAAGGACAATATACGCAAATTGCAAGCCTTTAATCTTACCATTACCCGGTCAGATAGGGTGCAACTGGAATGAATCTATCCAATCCTGTGGGCAGCACGTTGGATACCTTATTTGGCATTTAAAATCTATCCAACCTTAGGGAAAATAGCACAAGGCAACTACTTAGACGTCCTGCGCACGGCACGCACCAATACCCATTCTTGCAAAGCATGGAGTCTCTCATAAGTGGACAAGCTGGAGGTGGTGAAAATGACTCTGCTGCTAAAATCCTATATGTCATGCAGGTTCTTCCTCTTAGTCTGCCCTCACACCTCCTAGATAAACACATAATTGCGACCTTTATTTGGGACAACGGATGAAAGAGGGCCGACCTGGCCACCCTGCCCACTGCAGAGGGTGGCTTGGGAGTTCCTCATCTCTTCCATTATTATCTAGCAGCCCAAGTGCAGTATTTAGTGGAATGGAATGGAACCTAGACAGAGAAACACTGGTGCCTCATTGACCAAAGCATAGCTGGGATCCATATCTGAAAGATTTCTCGGCTCCCTAAATAAAACTCAGCCCTCCGGGGGTCTACATCTCACCGGTGGTGAGTGTGACAGTAGAGGCCTTGGATAGGGTAGCCATCACTAAACACCCATTGTCTCATCCCTCACTGCTCTTGCCCATCATTGGTAACCCAGACTTCCCGGTGGCTCATTCAGGGTCTGGATTCCGTAGCTGGGAGGAGCCCAATTGCATTAGGCTGGGTAATCATTTTGAACATACAGGCCTCATGTATTTTCCATGTTTGCAATCAGAATATGGTGTACAGGCCGGGGAACATTGGTGATATACTGCATTTAAACATGCGGTCACACAACCTATGATCTGACAGCATGCTAGTAGGCAGCTCATTGCCTTCGAAAAGTGGCTCATCACCAAGAAAGGTGACAAGGGTCTTCTGTTAGATGTCTACTGCTTCCTTAATTAAGCCTTCTCTACTGAGAAATCGCCCACACAGAAGAGGTTGGAAATAGAATTTGACCACCAATTCATTGCTTAGGAATGGTCAGGCATCCTCTACAGGACATTCACAGCCTCTTTTATTGCTGCAGAGAAAGAAGCAATGTTGAAGGTAACCCTCTAACGGTAATACGCCCCAGCTAAACTGGCAAAGTGGTAAAGAGGCAGCTCGGAAAGCTGCTGGCACCACTGCAGCCTCTCAGGCACCTAGAGTCACCCTTTATGGTGCTGCTCCAAACTCAAACAATTTTGGGGGAAAGCCCTAAAAGACATTAACAACATCTTCAACATGGAATTCTCACCCTTCCCCAGCTATGTTCTCTTGGGGCTCCCTAATGCACAAACCTACTCATTCTGGTCACACAAAGGGAAAGCCTTTGCTTATAGCACTGTGTGAGGTGAAGCAGGTCCTCACAGCTAAGTGTGGCACTGACACCATGCTGTCCACCCTTATTGGCTGCATAAACCGTTAAACCTCGTTTGGATGGAAAACTCACGGCCACTCTGGATCATAAATTGCCACAATTTCACAAAATGTTGGGCCCCTGTATTCAATTCCTGACTTAAGAAATTCAAGAGCTGACTAGTCCCCAGTGTTAAGGAATATTCTGACTTACAGGAGGCCAGGACTGGCAGAATGAACTGATAATAGTTTGATTGTAGGGCGCTGGCATTCTAGGGCACATGGCCCAGTATTGGTGCTGATTCAACATCAACGGTTTCCAACTGGAAAACCTGGACATACTCCGTTCCCCTTATCCCCCCTCATTGCCCTGGACTTCTGCTCCCCTTTTCACCGACACCCCATCCCCCTTTCTGTCTGGCTCCCCAAGCTGTAATATTTTAACCCCTCACCAGCCAGTTGGATGTAGGTGGGAGATGTTGTACTTAAGAAAACTGAATAAACGCAGATTTGAACTATACATATTCTAATTAAATTATGTTTCACATCACAGTTTATGAACACGTATTTATTATTATTGGTTATCTTTAGCATAATTGGTCAATTGTTAATATTGATAATTGAGGACAGATTGTTAACCTCAGACAGATCTTCGAAAGGTAAGTCAAATCCTTGTCAAACTTCATCGAACCATCTTCATCTGCTAGAATAGAGAAAGAAATGGTGCATGATAAATAGTACTATCATGGAAGTTGATATTATGACATACCCTCTGTAACAAAAGTAAGCAAGCATGCGCAGACATAACAGTTTGATACATTCATAATTCTCTCTTATTCAATAAAAAAGTAACATAGATATTCTTTTTAGAATTCTAAGCAGAAACATCTTGATGATCTAATCTACTAATTTTTGTGACATTGTTATGATTTAAATCACTTTTTTCTCACTGAAATGGTAATCAAATTTAATGAGAAATATAAAAACTATCTTGAGGACTAAACAAATGTAATTATAAATAGCCATCTTCTTTCTATAAAAGTCTATCAAAAATACAATCTAAAACTTTAATGGCGCAAATATTTCAAAAGTATGTTTTTCTTCAGTTTCAGAATTAATTGATGAGCAGATGCAGACTTGAAATTTAGGAGTTTAGCTATTAGAGTTTGAGGCAGGTAAAAACACTACCTTGAGCAGTATAACTTAGAACAAAATCACTCCTCAAGCAGGCATAACCTGCCCAAAAAATCGAACTCAATTTCTAATTTAAGAACTTTGCAGGTGCACTATAAAAACTTCAAGAGCAAAAAATCCCAAAATATTCTCTGCATGTGCAAAAATTCAGTTTCATCATTCCAATCAGCCAATTATTCATTGAGGTTTTTCCAGCAGAAATCAATAGATCAGCATCTCTTTCTTATGGTTCATTCTTTGAAAGATATGCCCATTCCGAAGCAGTACACTTCTTGTTTGACATTCTTACTCTACTTGATCTTCTGACCTTAAGCTTTTCAAAATCTTCATTGTTCACTTCTGCTACCATTTTCAACACTCTTCTTCCTTCTTTAACACCTTCAGACCAATCAGCCTGGTTCAAGCTGTTATCTGCAGACAGATTTGTTTCATTTTCATCCTCCTCTGCCTCTTAATTTGCACAACCTGCAACTTGAAGACCTTGAACTGCTCTTGGGTTTTCAGAGATCAAGTTTGATTTTTCTTGTTCTTTGTTTGCTTTTATTGATCCTGTAGTCATTAAACCCTTTGTACTCTTTGATTTTCTTGTTGTTCCCTCCCCCCCGCCTGGATCCATGTGGCAAACTCAAGCTTGACTCTGAGTTAGTTGTTTACATCACCACTTTCTCATCTACACTCTTCACTTTCTTCATGTGAGATGAGTGGATCCACTTTCAGAGTACCATTTGCTATCTGCACATCTGCTGATGCTTCTGTGTGTTAATCACACTAAAATCTGTATTCGATCTTCAGAGCCATGCAAACAAGAATTAAAATCTCACTTTTAAAATGTGCTCTTTTATCTGACTCTAAAGAAGATGGCAATTTGAATCTAGGGACCAACTTCAAGAATTCAGCCATATCCCTGAGCACACACTGTAATACAAAAACCCACAGTTGAACAGGTTATTCAAACAAAGGCAATCAATATTTGTTGTTGTCTTTATTTTCTGTCTTCTTTTAGCCAACAAGTGTTTCCTCATGTTAGGATTAACCCACAACTTCTTTAGGGCTCTTCAACTTCTTATTATCTAGTACAATCAATCGTTACTGCCAGTTCTACTTCTGTTCCGGTACTGTATAAAGCCAATGTTCTATTCTTTATGTATTTTATCTGCCCATATCTGTCGACTATTCTATTATGTCCCTGGGTTGTATGTTCATGCCCTTTCCATCCCCTGATTAATCCAGAGAACCTGTGGTACAATAATCTGCAGGCGAGTGCACTTGCATGGTCACATTTACGTGTGTCCCGACCATCGTCTTTTATCGACTGAAGAATGCATTGCAAATAATTACGTAGTGGCATTTCTATGAAGTCTGTTTGTAATCTTGTGAAAGTCCCCTCTGGATTGCCTATGTGGTTAATGGTAACATTTGATCTCTTGACGATATTTAACTTTTGGCAAGTTATACATTTTTTACACAAATTCTTTGTATTGGCTTTAAAATGAAAATGTAACCAATACTTTCTATGTGTTCTGATGATTGCATCTTGTCCAACACATTTGGGCCCATGTAGCTACCATGCCATGTGCAATAACATTCAGTCAAGTAAAACAGATCTCCCATCTGAAGACATCCTCACTCCATTGACCTCTTGGTTGCTGAGGCTTTTCCAACACAGAGCAGAGCCCTTTTTTTGCTATTGTTGAGTACTTCCGCTTAGGCCTCCTTAAACATTTCCCATAAGGTATCAACGTCAAATTTGAGTCTTTTTTTCACATTATAGGGATTCTATAAATTGCCAGGGCTTGCTATTTCCCCTGGGTGGACTGAGAAAATAGCCTAAATATAGCAAAATGTGCTTCTTTGGGGGGGAATAATCGGAACAAGTGCTTTGCACAAAAAGTGTCTGGATTGTTGGCTAAAATAGACATCAATGATTTTTGATTGTGTACCGCGCATAGAGCAATTTATTTGGGAAACTATAAAAAGTGCAAAGTGTATGAAGGAAAGCTAAATATTTCTGAAAAATACAGAGTTACTGAGTTTAGGAGCTGTCTTTATTTGTACTTCTGAATTCTTGGGTACCCATACCAGCATGTGATTCAGAAGGCAGTTTGCAAATTGTCTTCTTTCTTAAACACTGGCTTACATTTGGAATGCACAAATGCAAAGAAATCCTATTCATAGTATGTGTACTTTATTGTGTTAGAATAACCATAGAAGTGTACACAACAAATACAGAAGATGATAAAATGTGCATAAACAAATAAGTTAAAATAGTAAAATGGTACATCCAATATCAAAAAGACTCCACATGAGATTTACACAAATGGATCATCCATAAAAATAAGAATAGATTCTCAAGGGCATTGAAACAGTATGGAAAAAAATAGCATGGGCATGAAATATAGAACCTTTATTCATGAGTGTAACAAAGGGAGTATTTGTCCCATAAGAGGGCAGATTAAAACCCTGACAACAATCACATAAAATGGCAGCTATACATCATTAAACTGGATAATTGGATCTGGCCATCTATACAAGTTAAAAGTGTCATTTCTTCTAGTTGCCACAAAGGCAAAAGTGCACCCAGACAAGATTATAATTGCCCAAACACCTTGGCTCTTATGATTCAACTTCATGGTAAAATATTAATGACACCACAGACAATGGATTTTTTCAGCTCGCAGCAACCGTAGTGCCACAAAACACTGCCTGCATCCAAGCTGTCTACAGATAGGCAGATACAGTGCTTCTTCAGGCTCTTGTTGCCTGGGCAGAAGAATATTAAGTGTTCTATAGCATCTTCTACCTACAGACAGACAAGGCATAGGTTGCTCTTAGCTCCATTGCCTTCTCATATTATTTAGAAAGAGTTAAATGGAAGAGTTCCATACTGGAACTTTAAAACCAATTTCCTGGCAGTTGGAATTATGACAAAATCAAGGGAATCTTCAAACTTAATAGACTTTTTAAGGTCTAAAAAATCAGAGGTAAGAGATCCTGCCTCTCATTAGATACTTTCAACCCCTAGTTGTATGCCCAGAAAGCGTCCTTAACACAATCTCTAGAAATGGGTGTCTGGTGCCCCCCACTTTCCCAGAGGTCGGCAAATCCTATTTGAAGTAGAGTGTGCTTGATGTTATGTATCAACTTTATTTTCCTGCTTTTATCAAGGGCTGCTATTTCTGTGAAAGCACAATAATAATCTTGGGAAGACCAGGGCATATTTGTTGCTAGCTTGATTCCCAGGCAAACGAAATTGGGAACCCTATCAAGACTATATCTGCACAACCTGATAGAACCTTTCAATGACTTGTAGGGGTTAATGGGTATAAATGTAGGTTTTACTTGTTTTATTTCTAGTCCCCGACATCACAGAAGGCTGCAATGCAGTCTACAAGTACTTTCAGGTCTGTCAGGGTTTAAGATACCAATAGTGCATCGTTAGCAAAGAAACGCTTAAGGATCTTCCAGCCAGCAATTCTAGGTGCATCACTGCTGCAGTCCTCTAGTTGGGCTGCCACATCATTTAGGGGGAGAGTAAAAGGGTGGGGGTGATCACACACGTCTTACCCCTCTATGTGTTCCTATATGATCTATTATTACGGGCTCATCCAGTGAATATGTGTCTTTCTGAAAAATAAATATTTTTTATATATGTATATCTAAAGGTTAATGGAAGAATAAATGGGTAAATAAGTGTCTAAATGGATGTTTTTTTTGTAAAATTAATTGTATAACTAACATTATCTTAGTATATACAGTGATGTAATATGTGACATCATCAGCAGTGGATTGCAGTCGCGCGAGTTATATTTAGCTGAACTAACTATAACAGGGGAATTTCAATGGTTTTTTACGAGTGAAATGTCCAGCTAACGATAACATGTGTGAAACCTATGGTTTTTTCAGTGAATTTGCAAGGTTTTTAAAATGCTAATTCCTAACTATAACGTGTGTGAAACCTATGGTTTTTTAAGTGAATTTGCAAGGTTTTTAAAATGCTAATTCCTAACTATAACGTGTGTGAAACCTATGTTTTTTTAGTGAATTTGTAAGGTTTTTTAAATGCTAATTTATGTTTGTATTGTTATATTTTTCATGTATTTATTTTACAATAAATTACCTATGTATATAGTTATATATTGACTGTATCCTGTAATATGGAATGGCTCATTTCAAATGTTTTTTTTTAAGGGTTTTTCACCGTGCACGCACCGTGTGCACACCGGGCGCACACTCTGCGATTTTTTGAAGAAAAAAAAAATGTTTTTTTCACCCTTCGGGGTCCTTCAGGGACCCCCTGACAAAGGCTAGGGAGTCAGGAACTCTCTACCCTGCCCCCTTTTCACGTTCTCCACCTTTGTTTTTCACTGCCACACACAAAATGGCGTCCGACACTTCCTGATTTTGACCGATTCGAATGTTGACTGACATCTAACCACCAATCAGAAGTACGCTCGCGCACGGCACGGTGCGCGCACGGTGCGCGCCTATAGATATTTATGTACTTTTAACTGCAATTTTCTCAGAAACTACTGAACATATTGACACCATATATGCAAAAGGCACATGCCTGACCTGAGGACTACCTCTTTGCCAAATTTCAAGTAATTCTGTTCAGCCGTTCGGGCTTTACCTTCGACTAAAGGTCCTATGGGAAAATGCATAGGGAAAACGCGTTTAGGGACCCCCCTTTTTTCTCAGCCCCCGCTTGACAAATCACCCCGAGACTTTCAGGGTAGGAGCTGAGCGGAGAGCCCCTTTAGTTTTGAAAATTTCGCGAGGATTCGTCAACCGGCGCCAAAGTTATTCAAAATAGAATTTTCAGATTTCCTATGGGAACTCGGTCCTAACTATAACTATCTACTGGTGACCGCCAGTAGATAATATATATATATATATGTGATCAAGGCTGTGTGTCAACAGCCGAAACGTTATGCTGACCATGAAGAAATAAATTAAGCACGCTAAAACTTTCTTGGCACTTTGTGGTCTGTACCTGTTATACAAGAAAGAAGACAGGACTGTTGGAAGTTATATACATAAATATATATATATATATATATATATATATATATATGAAAAAAACCAATCCCATTCCAAGAAATGGGTCCGACACATGCTCGGTGGCGAAGGTAACTTTATTGCACCGAAGGCTCCGTTGTTACAAGAATAGCGAAACGCTTGGGCAGACGCGTTTCAGCCATGCGGCTTTCATCAGTGCCCGCTCCACTATCTCAATGATTGCACCCGGAGGCTTGTTGTTCACAGTTTAAGTAAATTCTCACTGATTGGAGCAATTTTCTGGCCCAACCTCCTTGGCTTCTGCCTCCACAATCCCATTGTAGTCCATCTCGGAGTTTCCATGCCCTCCACTGTGAAGTCCAGATACAGTGATCGGCAATCTTCAAAACACCTAGTGATGTCCCAAACACAATGTTCGGCTACGGAAAGCACTTTTACCCCGGCAGACCTTTCAATCGTGCATGAATGGTGATTACAACTTGGCCACTTCCAAGCAGTGGACCGTTATTGACCGCTGCTTGCTCTCTCCTCCAAGGGTTTCAGACTCCGGTGAGTATATCCAACCATCGGAGGGGGTGACGCACTGTGTTTTCTAGACACCATACCACAGTTCGCAAACTTTGCGCGTCACTCCAGACCGAGAGGCGTGCCGGATATATATATATATATATACACACATATATATATATATATATATATATATATATATATATATATATATATATATATATATATATATATATATATTCAGTGAAAAAACCATAGGTTTCACACATGTTATAGTTAGCTGGACATTTTACTCGTAAAAAACCAATGAAATTGCCCCGTTATAGTTAGTTCAGCTAACTATAACTCGCGCGCCCGCAATGCACTGCTGATGACGTCACATATTACATCACTCATGACATGGTCAGTGACATCACTCATGACATCACTGATGACATCTCAAATGACATCACTGATGACATCACTGATGACATCATCCAGTGAATGTGTGTTTTTCTGAAAATTAAATATGTTTTATATATGTATATCTCAAGGTCGATGGAAGAATAAATGGGTATATAAGTGTCTAAATGGATGATTTGTTTTTGAAAAATTGATTGTGTAACTGACTGATTAAGTGTATCTCTCACTTTGTGTATAAGTGGCTGCATGGGTTGGTGAGTAGCTACATGGGTGTCTATATAGGTTATTAGTTGTTTTTTTGAGTATCAGTCTGAGTGTCTGCATGGTACGGTGGGGGGTATTACGTAGTGCATAGATGCATGAATGAGTGACTCACTGTTTGTATGTGTTGAAGACAGCATGTGTGCAGGACTGTATGGGTGGATGAGTGTGTGTATGGGTGTGTTAGTGAGTGAATGACTGTCTCAATAGTGTCTTCAGGAGTAACTACATATGTTTTAAACTAGTATATGTGAGTATTGGTGTATATATGTGAGTATATATGAGAGGGAGAGATTGAAAGAGTTCCTGTATGAATAAGTATGTGTTTCTATAAGTGATTGTTTAAAAGACTAAGTATGTGTAAGTTTCCGTAGAAGTAAGTATGGTGGTGTGTGTATTACTGTATATGCAAGTAAATGTATGTTTTATTCTTTTTTAGCATGAGTGACTACGTGTGTGAGTAACTTTATGGATGAGTGGCATTGTGTAACAGGATGTATAGATGTATGAGTACATATGATGAGTGAGTACATGTATGAGTGACTGTGTAGGACTGTTGGTGAATGAGTGGATGTGTATGTGGATCTTTGAATTACTGAAGAGGTTGTTGTAACTGGTATTGGTATGTCCATTGTTTTGAAATTTTTAGTCTCTATTTTTGAATGTGTGTATCAAAGCTTATATTAAGGTGAGAGGAGGTCTGCCACTCTATCACAAGGATGATGTCATCAGTGATGTCATCAGTGATGTCATTTGAGATGTCATCAGTGATGTCATGAGTGATGTCACTGACCATGTCATGAGTGATGTAATATGTGACGTCATCAGCAGTGCATTGCGGGCGCGCGAGTTATAGTTAGCTGAACTAACTATAACGGGGCAATTTCATTGGTTTTTTACGAGTAAAATGTCCAGCTAACTATAACATGTGTGAAACCTATGGTTTTTTCACTGAATTTCTAAGGTTTTTTAAATGCTAATTCCTAACTATAACGTGTGTGAAACCTATGGTTTTTTCACTGAATTTCTAAGGTTTTTTAAATGCTAATTCCTAACTATAACGTGTGTGAAACCTATGGTTTTTTCAGTGAATTTCTAAGGTTTTTTAAATGCTAATTCCTAACTATAACGTGTGTGAAACCCATGTTTTTTTCAGTGAATTTGCAAGGTTTTTTAAATGCTATTTTTTTTTTTTTTTCTTCATTTTTTTCAAACATATTTTTAATTTAATTTTTTACCTTTTATAAAGACTATGCTTAATTTTTTAAAATCATTAAATATTTATTTTATATAAATTTTTTAAAATAAACAAGTAAAATTTATTTCTAGATTATTTTTTATTTATTTTTTTTTTTTGTTATAGTACGCGTACCGTAAGCTCACGGTAAGCGTACGGTTTACGCAACGTCCGTAATCTATCTACGCTGCTTGCGTATAGTTACGTACTTTGCGTAGCGCGCGTACTGCGCGTGGGACGCGTGCGCGCTTACGCAACACGCGCACGTTACGCGGAAGTGCCGGGAAATGACTGTTATGCGCATGCGCGCAAGCGCGTGTCTTTTTTACGCGCACGCGTACTTTTTGCCGTAAGCGTACCGTAAGCGTACCGTAAGCGTACGGTTGGTCATGTGATCATGAAACACAACTTTTGATTGGTTGAAACTACTTTCAGTTCTAGAACTCTCCTACACCACACCCATTCCCCTCATTTCTGCTTGTGATCCCTTGGGAGAAGGAGCTGGTTTGTCTTTGGGATACGATGGCAGAACAGCAGAGCTCTTCTGAGAGTGAGGCTAGCACCAGCAGCACTGTCTTGAGGCAGAGAGCGAGGAAAGTAAAGCCTTCTTATGTTTGGGATTATTTTACTTTTCCAGAAGGCCAGCAAAAGGTGAATGCACCCTTAGTTACTTGCAAGCTGTGTCAGCGTGTACTTTCTAGAGGTAATCCTGACAGGAAGTATTCCTTTGGGAATCACACCATGATGAGGCACCTCAAGGATGTACACAAAAGGACACATGCTCAACTTTTTGGAGGTAACTCTTCAGAAAGACGAGCCAGTACATCCACAGCAGCTCAGCCTGGACCATCACCTGCAGAGCTTACTCCTTCTTCTGCAGCTCAGGTGAGCCCTTCATCTGTGGGGGGAGAATCTCCTTTTGCTGGCCCTCTGGAAATGAACCCTCGATTTCGGAAGGTTGATATTCATTGCACATTTTGTAAAGCTCTAATTTGTTATAGGGAGACCAGTGTTTCCCTAGTGAATAACAAAATAGATCAGCACATTTGTAGCTTTGAATGATTTTCCCATGGTTCCTTTCCTCTGTCCCTGCATGAACACAACGGTTCTTTTAAGAGCCAACCTTATCTTTCATCTTTTTTTTACATTTTTTTTAAAAAACTTTTTTTTTTTTTTTTACCGTACGCGTACGGTAAGCGTACCTTTTTTTTTATTTTTTAAAAAAAACACTAAAAATCATTTTTCACATTACAAGGTCCTTGAGAGACTACAATTATTACTATTGACTTACCATACTCACTGAAAAAAATATTTATTCATTTGTTTTTTTAAAAAATAGTTTTTTAAATGGTTGTAGTTTACGAAAATTTTCTATATCGATCTGAAAAAAAAGAAAAAAGTATTAATATTTTTAAACCATTTTATAATACAGTACACATATTTACATTTTTTACCAAAAAATATTTTTGCCTTATTTTTGCTGTTTTCAGAATATATTGCATTTCACTATAAATTGTGAAAGCAATTGCATTCATCATTTTACAGCGGGCAAAAAAAAATAACAATCTCAAAGATTGTATTAAAAAAGCCCAGAATCTCTTCTCACTTAAACTTATCATTACAGAAATGCATATTATTCTAAAAAAATATCATCTAAAAACAATACTTTTTTCTTTAAAATACCGTCTGATATTTTTGTTTCAGGAGTATAATCACAATATTATATCTCAAATAACTCCAAAATACATCTGATTTTATTTCCTTTAGGCCAAATTGTATTTTTTTTTTTTCCCTGGAATAAATTTCCAAGGGAAAACCATTAAAATTCTAAAGTTTAATCTGTCCAGATCTCACCGATTCTCTGTAACATTTTGGTTCACAAAAATTTTTTGAATAATTTATTTAGTCCACAATAGAATTGGTTACTTTTCCACATGGCCAAATAGTAATTTTTTAAATCATTTTTGTAAAAATTTCCAATGGCAGTCCAATAGCATTCCAAAATTTAAAATGTGCAGAAGTTACCGATTATCTCTAAATTATTGGTTTTTCAAAATTGCATTAAAAATTTAAAAAGTCCACATTACAATTGGTTATCTTTCCTTTAGGCCAAATGATAATTTTAAAAAATATTTTTTCTACAAAATTGCAATGGTAATCCAGTAAAATGGTAAAATTATTTTGTCCAGATCTTGCCAAGTCTCTCTAAAATTTAGGTTTCAGAAAGATTAGATAGGAATTTGCTAAATCAAAAGGCAAACGTTGTTTGAAAATCAATTGGGAATCATTACACAGTGTCCAGCCTTTTTCACATTTAAGATAAACTGTGTAATGTCCAGAAGTAACAGTAGGTCCATCATGGAAAATTATTGCAACAGTTACAAAAGTTTTTCCTGAAATTGATAATTGCTGTCCTGTAAACTTCTTTATTAAAGTATCCAATTTTGAACCATCAGCTCTACATCGTTGCATCATTAAAATTACATACTGTCCGTATTCCCTTAAAATTAATGTTGAAAACATGTCAGAATTACACTCACCACATTTCATGCTATGATTAGCATCTTTAACTAATTTTGCAAAAGTGACTGTTTTACTCTCTGGCAATGTCAAATAAATAAACCTTTCATTATCAACAATAGAGCCACATATATTATAACAATTTTCACAACTATGTTCCCATTTATAAGAGAGACCAAAAAAAATGTCAATGGGAACTCCTTCTTCTTCCACTACCTGAAGAAAAAACAACAAGAATTCCTGTGCGTCTTGCTGTACATTTTGAGAAAACTGTGTTCGTCCTGAACATACATCTAAAAGTTTTCTAATGTCAGTAGCACTTTCTATTTGAGTTTTATCTTTACTCAGCTTTTGAAAAAGGAGACTGAGCTCTGAACAGAATCTTTTTCCCTGATTTACTATTATCTGCTCTTGCAAACTTTCCAGATAAAATACAACATTCAGCACTACATTAGCGTAGCAGTTGACACCAGAGCTATTTTCAAAATGACATCCTACAACCTGTTCTTCATTTTCCTTATTCTTTTTGCTTGCAATTACATCACTCCTCTTTTTTTTCCTCTTCTCTACATCTTCATTACAGATATTCTCATTTCTCCTTTTACGAGAAACTACACGTTTCTCCAACACAGGATACTGACCTAAATGAGGAGCATAGGTTCTTCTTAATCTATTATACTCCTTTACACAGTTTGTATCAGCACTAACTTTAGAATCATCAAAGTCAATCATGAATAAACCTGATAATGTTTTGACTCGTGACAAAGCTACATATGCCATACCTTCTTTGAACACAGTTGAACCAATGTTCACAAATGCACAATCTACAGTCAATCCTTGAGACTTGTGGATAGTTACAGCATATGCTAGTGAAAACGGAAACTGCTTCCTACGTACATATAAGTCTTTCACAAGCATGAAACGAAATGAACAACGACAAATGTCTTTAACTTCCTCTATCTGATCAAATTTTATTTTTAAACATTCAATTCCATCTTTTTTCTGATAATTAATAAAACCCACAACTCTTCCCATCGCTCCATTCACTAAGCCTTTTTCAACATCCAAATTTCTCCTTAAAAACACTCTACAGTTCATGCAAACATATAGATTTTTTTCTAATCCTGCTGTTTTGGAGATATTCTTCTCTAGTGAGTCCAATTTATTTTTCAGTTTGCCTGTTACTGTGACAGTAATTCTTCCATCCTCAATTTTGTCCACTGCTTCCAATTTCATGATGTCTTCATTTTCCAATTTCAAAAGCTCCTCATTAAATATTGAGCATTCACGTAGAGTTGGCATTAAGCAGATGACACTTTTGTTTTCTGCAATATTCTTGTATATTTTCTCTGCAACTATTTCTTCCTTTGGAAATAAGTTATGTAACAGCCGACT
This sequence comes from Triturus cristatus, assembly GCF_964204655.1. Taxonomy (NCBI): domain Eukaryota; kingdom Metazoa; phylum Chordata; class Amphibia; order Caudata; family Salamandridae; genus Triturus; species Triturus cristatus. The sequence goes on along the minus strand of NC_140589.1, from coordinate 356,096,743 downwards.
CTGTAATGCTTTTTTGCCAACTTCTGTGAGTAGTCCAATTCTGATATCTTTCAGAATACTTCCATATTCTTCATCGTTTGCTTGCCTCATATTAGTTGTAAGTTCCTTGTACTCAAAGAAGGACCAAATATTTGTATTTCCAATGCTTCCCAATGACTTCTTCGTGTCTTCATGTGTCACAGTATTAAACACTGGTTGTCCTTTAACTGGAGTAAGTTGCAAAAGATCCCCAAAAACTATGACGTGTTTTCCACCAAATAACACGTCATAGTCTGTCTTCAAAATTTGCTGCATTCTTAAATGCACAAAGGCAAGCATTAAGTTTGATACCATGCTCACCTCATCAATAATGAGAACTTGCATCTTCTTCAATACTCTTGACACTTCTAAGGATGCTTCTCCAGTTAGCTTGTTGAATTGTATTTTGTTCTCATGCTCCACTGGTAACATTAGCAAACGATGTAAGGTGATTCCTTTTATGTTATATGCTGCTAACCCAGTTGGAGCAGTAACCACACAAGACAAAGTAGAATCCGTTTTTTGCTTTAGGTAGCTTCTGATGACTTTAATTAGGAAACTTTTTCCAGTGCCAGCTTGTCCGCTTACATACATCCTGATTGGATGAAATGATGTGCATGAGCACTCTTTTTTGATATGTAGAAATCCGTGATCAATTTTGTTTTTGATCTCTTCATAAATTTGTTGCTGCTCTTGATTCAGTTGTCTTTCCAAATTTTCTAAGTCTATAAATTCTTCTTGAGCTTGATTCATAGCCGTTTCCACTTCATTCATGGCTATTGATGCTTCATTTTCAACGATTGGTTGTCCTAGGGGATCTTGACTGTATGTTCCTGAACTTTGGCTGTCCTGAGAACTGTCTCTAGCTATTTCTGCTGCAATTGTAGTTTCCTGTTCAATTTCTTCATTTAACATTTGCAGATAAGTTGAGAATGTACTGCATTGTATGCTGTCTTTGCAAGCATTAAAAGAATCTTCATAGCTCTGGAATTCTCCCAGTAGTTCATCCTCTGTACGCCATGGTTTAAACAACTGTAAAAGAGCCAAGTAGTAAAATTCTTTCTTGTCGGTAGTGTCGCAACTCAGCTTCCGGTGATTTATCAAACTTCCTTTGGTTTGCTTCACCAAACATCCTTCTTCACCAACAACTTTATATTTTCCACTGTTGATGTCTTCTGCAGCTTTCCGTGAATAAATGTAGTTCTGCAGCACTTCATAGAGACACATGTTCTCCAGATGATGACTTCTCTTGGGATAATATGTGTCCAACATGTTTGTTTTCAATATGTCTGTACTTTCTGGGTCATTCTCAGCCAAATATTCAATTTCTCCAACAGATTTCAGTACCCGATTTCTCATTGCTGCAAGGCCTAAACTTGCCCAAATTATTCTTCTTGACTTCGAGTAGAGACTTGCAGAAGATAACCTATCTGAACATTCGTAGGATCCAATTTCTCGATGCGATAACATCTTCAAACTGAAACTGTACAGCTTCTTACTGACAGTCTTCTCGTGAGAAATCTCTTCCCACATTTCCTTCAATTCTGTTTTTTCTGATTTCGTAATGTAAGACGTTACATATCGAGCAACAGCAATGGAATTGTCAGCAACATACTGTATATCCATGTTAGCGTTCCACATGGATAAAATGACTGGGTTGTAGTCATTTATATTTTTTGATTCTTCTTTTCTTTTAAGGTTGTAGGTATTCTTAGGTGATTTTCTTGTGATAGTATGTCTCACAGCTGACATAAAACTGTTGACTCTTCCATTTGTAAGAACAGGTCTAGGAAATCCAAATCGACATTTAGTGTAGTATTTTTCTTTGCTCTTGTATTTCCGTCGACAGTATTTTCCACACCGATGACTTTGGAAACGTAGAACTTGCTCCTTTAACTTGTTCTCTTCTGTGCTTTTAGGTATAGCACATGTTGCATATTCTTCAATGTAAGATAACACTGCTTCATCAGTATCTGTTCCAAACTTTGGGGCATCCTTGATCCACAGCAGCATATGAATATGAGGAGCACCTCTTGCCTGGTACTCTTTTCTCCAAAAGAAATCCACTACTTCTCCAAGGGGTGGATTTTTTTTATTGCAGATGAAGGACATCATAGCCTCAAATCTATGATTGAAATATCTGCAAACATTAACCGGATCCAATGAGCACAGTTCTCCTGCTGTCTTGTATTCGATGTTTTCAATGTTTGAATTGGCCTCTCGTAGAAAATCCAGTAAATCATCCCAAGCGTACTCGGCGCAGCTTAGGGTAAGGAACCATGTTGGTGTTCCTAAGTTGCGTAACATGCATTTTAGTTCACCATGGCGTCGGAACCAATATTCATTTGTCCCACGCTGACAAGCCATCAGATTGATCAGTTGTGTTTCCAAATGATCATCTCGGTGCTGCACTTTCTCCATAAAATCCTTAGCAGACACATTTTGTAAATGTACTCCACTTTTTAAAATGTGATTTACTGCATAAGACAGTGCAGACAAGTCGCTTTCAAATAAAAGGTGGAACAAATAAGGGATACTTTGTCGAAATCTGGGATCTTCAGCATATAGTCTTGTAGTCCGATACTCAGAAGCTGGAATCTGTTCTGGACGTTCATCGTATCGTCCTCCTTTTCCTGTAGGAAACAGCTGGGGAAAACATCGAGCTTCCAAGCTCTCCTCCCATACACTCACGGGATTTCCTTTTGCTTTCTTCATCTGAAAGAGATCAATATTGTCTCCCATAACTTCTTTCGAATGGAGAGGATGTATGCTAAAATGTTCATAAATTTCTTCTTCCTTTGACTTGTCCACTTTTTCAATTTGTCCAGTTGGTGTTTCTGTGTCTCCTTGTAAATCTTCTTCTTCTTCTTCTTCTTCTTGTATATAAATTGATTCATACCATTTGTTATTTTTTTTCAAATACAAATTTGCTCTTTGTACTTTCCGCACATCTACCAGCTCCTGCCAAATCTTCTTATTCTTTGTAGGGACACCATTAACCAGAATAATTAATGGTTCAGTTTCCAAAGTATCTGCATCAATAGTTTCCATATTTTTTTTCAAATCCAAGGGCATATACACCACTCTACCTTTTAAACCTCTCAGTAAATCTGAAGGAGGTAATTTACCAGTTTTGGGCTCCATACGTACTATGGTCTGGAATGGATGAACACATTGAATGAGTATAGACTCATATGTATTTAATTCAGAAAGTTCAGCAGGAATAGCATCCAATTCTAAATTATTATGTACAGCTCTGGTCGGCATTCTATTTTCCTCTAACTTGTTGTAGCAGTATTTACAAATACGCTGATCTTCACCCAATTCAAAACAATTTTCAAGAAATATATATGTGGCAAAATCCATCCACTTATAATTATCTTCATTTTCACTCTTTCTGTAGAGATCAACATTCCTAGTTTGTTTTCTATAATGAGTTCTGCGGCAACAAATACAAGTAACATTTGGTCTTTCATTAGAGACTATTGCAAATTTTGTTATGTGATCATTAAATGTGTTACTTACAGAGGGTTCTACATTCTCTTCCACTTCTGCCTCATTTACTGTGTCCTTCTCTGCACTGTTTTCTTCAGGACCAAAGTAACAAAACTGAATTTCATCAACAACCTTCTCTACATCTGATACCGTTCCTCGGAACAGAGCCCTATTCAATTCATTTAACTTTATTGCTGGACTTTTGGCAAAATACAACCGTCTCACAAACTTTCTCATTTCAGTATGATGAACAGCCAGCATCCTAAAATGATGGAAAACACTATTGCACACTTTTCTAGATAGACAAGCAAGAGAATGACCCTGCAAACCAGTATTCTCTCTCACTCTGCATGGATCCAGACTTTGAAGCACCTTAATCTTTTGTTTTACACTTTTTTTACTATATTCTCTTAGAAACTCTCGAAATCTGTCAATAGATTCCTGACGCACAGTGCAAATACTACTACAATTCCAAGTGTACACTGGGGCTTTAGGACGTCTCCCCATTGCCTCATCTGCCATCACTTGTACCTCATCTCTTGGAACCATTATCTCCTTCTCCATTATGCAACCATTTTTTACTTCGTATGAACGACCTCTGGTGTCAACTGCATGCAGCAAACTATTACTTTGAAAATAGCTTTCTTCATTAAAAAAAGGTTCACTACTTGAACTATGCATCCACTTTCCTAAAAACACTTTACAAAAGTTTGTTCTGTTCACTACTCTTTTGCTTTTGCTTTGTGATTTCAGTACATTAACCATTTTATCTAATGTACGCATCCTATTCAAAATTAATATGAATAGTTTCCTTTTTAATTCTAATGCTTTTGCTGCAATGGCTTCAATTTCTTTTTTTCTCTTATAATATTTAGCCTTTTGCTTATATTTCTTTATATCCTTTATCAAATTGGACATAACTCTTCTCTGAAACATTTTTCTACGTATCTCTTTAAATGCTGTTTTTCTGTTTATGTTAAACTTTTCAATTGCAGAAGGTATATTTGCATTAACTAAATCCTCAATTTTTTGCTGTTCTGTAGGTTTTGTTACATTTTTCCGAGAACAGACATTTTGTACATTTTTGTTTGTTTTCAATATTTTGTTTAGGAATTGTTTTTTTTGCTTACCAGAAGATTTTTTCTTTTTCCCAACATCAGCATCTTCTACTAACTTTGGTCCTCCAGTTGTCCTCAAATATAGTTTTTTTTTTAGCGTTTTTTGAACTCGAGATTTTGTAGGCATCTTAAATTTTGTTCACTGTTCTTCAGCAATACCTGAAAAAAACTAAAAAAAAAAATCCTTTATTGTATTTAAATATATTACTACATTTCTTTTCACAACAGTCACAAAACGAAATTTCTTTGCCATTTTGAATGCACACAAACTGCTCTTTTTTTAAAATTTATTTAAATGCACATGTCCAAGCTTTTTTTTTTTTTCAGATCACCACCGTGTGTATTCTCTGTGACTGCCTACACTCCAGCAGGGGCAACCAGCCTTAGTGATGCTGAATATATTTGCATTACAGACTTAAACCTGAAAACCCCACTCGCTTCTAATTACTGTGCATGACTATACATGGCAAGCACATGGGTGTGTGCTAAGCCTCTGCTTTTTCCCCCAAAAATTCGCTCCTCTTTTCCATCTACTGCAACTGTGAAATCACCAGAGGAAGACGCAATAAATTTCTGCCTATAATTCTTCTATGCACACAGAGTCATGTTATCACATTAGTGCCAAAACGAAATTTCTTTGCCAATTTGAAAGCACACTTACTGCACTTTTTTTTTCGGGCCAAGTGAAAATCTCTTTTTACACTTTGAAATCACTTTTACAGACTGACACATTCTGAAACCTTTTTTTTAAATTTATTTAAATGCACATGTCCAACCTGTTTTTTTTTTTCATTCCACCACCGTGTGTATTCTCTGTGACTGCCTACACTCCAGCAGGGGCAACCAGCCTTAGTGATGCTGAATGTATTTGCATTACAGACTTAAACCTGAAAACCCCACTCGCTTCTAATTACTGTGCATGACTATACATGGCAAGCACATGGGTGTGTGCTAAGCCTCTGCTTCTTCCCCCAAAAATTCGCTCCTCTTTTCCATCTACTGCAACTGTGAAATCACCAGAGCAAGACGCAATAAATTTCTGCCTATAATTCTTCTATGCACACAGAGTCATGTTTTCACATTAGTGCCAAAACGAAATTTCTTTGCCAATTTGAAAGCACACTTACTGCTCTTTTTTTTTCGGGCCAAGTGATAATCTCTTTTTACACTTTGAAATCACTTTTACAGACTGACACATTCTGAAACCTTTTTTTTAAATTTATTTAAATGCACATGTCCAAGCTGTTTTTTTTTCAGACCACCACCGTGTGTATTCTCTGTGACTGCCTACACTCCAGCAGGGGCAACCAGCCTTAGTGATGCTGAATGTATTTGCATTACAGACTTAAACCTGAAAACCCCACTCGCTTCTAATTACTGTGCATGACTATACATGGCAAGCACATGGGTGTGTGCTAAGCCTCTGCTTCTTCCCCCAAAAATTCGCTCCTCTTTTCCATCTACTGCAACTGTGAAATCACCAGAGCAAGACGCAATAAATTTCTGCCTATAATTCTTCTATGCACACAGAGTCATGTTTTCACATTAGTGCCAAAACGAAATTTCATTGCCAATTTGAAAGCACACTTACTGCTCTTTTTTTTTTGGGCCAAGTGAAAATCTCTTTGTACACTTTGAAATCACTTTTACAGACTGACACATTCTGAAACCTTTTTTTTAAATTTATTTAAATGCACATGTCCAAGCTGTTTTTTTTTCAGACCACCACCGTGTGTATTCTCTGTGACTGCCTACACTCCAGCAGGGGCAACCAGCCTTAGTGATGCTGAATGTATTTGCATTACAGACTTAAACCTGAAAACCCCACTCGCTTCTAATTACTGTGCATGACTATACATGGCAAGCACATGGGTGTGTGCTAAGCCTCTGCTTCTTCCCCAAAAAATTCGCTCCTCTTTTCCATCTACTGCAACTGTGAAATCACCAGAGCAAGACGCAATAAATTTCTGCCTATAATTCTTCTATGCACACAGAGTCATGTTTTCACATTAGTGCCAAAACGAAATTTCTTTGCCAATTTGAAAGCACACTTACTGCTCTTTTTTTTTCGGGCCAAGTGATAATCTCTTTTTACACTTTGAAATCACTTTTACAGACTGACACATTCTGAAACCTTTTTTTTAAATTTATTTAAATGCACATGTCAAAGCTGTTTTTTTTTCAGACCACCACCGTGTGTATTCTCTGTGACTGCCTACACTCCAGCAGGGGCAACCAGCCTTAGTGATGCTGAATGTATTTGCATTACAGACTTAAACCTGAAAACCCCACTCGCTTCTAATTACTGTGCATGACTATACATGGCAAGCACATGGGTGTGTGCTAAGCCTCTGCTTCTTCCCCCAAAAATTCGCTCCTCTTTTCCATCTACTGCAACTGTGAAATCACCAGAGCAAGACGCAATACATTTCTGCCTATAATTCTTCTATGGACACAGAGTCATGTTTTCACATTAGTGCCAAAACGAAATTTCTTTGCCAATTTGAAAGCACACTTACTGCTCTTTTTTTTTTGGGCCAAGTGAAAATCTCTTTTTACACTTTGAAATCACTTTTACAGACTGACACATTCTGAAACCTTTTTTTTAAATTTATTTAAATGCACATGTCCAAGCTGTTTTTTTTTCAGACCACCACCGTGTGTATTCTCTGTGACTGCCTACACTCCAGCAGGAGCAACCAGCCTTAGTGATGCTGAATGTATTTGCATTACAGACTTAAACCTGAAAACCCCACTCGCTTCTAATTACTGTGCATGACTATACATGGCAAGCACATGGGTGTGTGCTAAGCCTCTGCTTCTTCCCCCAAAAATTCGCTCCTCTTTTCCATCTACTGCAACTGTGAAATCACCAGAGCAAGACGCAATAAATTTCTGCCTATAATTCTTCTATGCACACAGAGTCATGTTTTCACATTAGTGCCAAAACGAAATTTCATTGCCAATTTGAAAGCACACTTACTGCTCTTTTTTTTTTGGGCCAAGTGAAAATCTCTTTTTACACTTTGAAATCACTTTTACAGACTGACACATTCTGAAACCTTTTTTTTAAATTTATTTAAATGCACATGTCCAAGCTGTTTTTTTTTCAGACCACCACCGTGTGTATTCTCTGTGACTGCCTACACTCCAGCAGGGGCAACCAGCCTTAGTGATGCTGAATGTATTTGCATTACAGACTTAAACCTGAAAACCCCACTCGCTTCTAATTACTGTGCATGACTATACATGGCAAGCACATGGGTGTGTGCTAACCCTCTGCTTCTTCCCCCAAAAATTCGCTCCTCTTTTCCATCTACTGCAACTGTGAAATCACCAGAGCAAGACGCAATAAATTTCTGCCTATAATTCTTCTATGCACACAGAGTCATGTTTTCACATTAGTGCCAAAACGAAATTTCTTTGCCAATTTGAAAGCACACTTACTGCTCTTTTTTTTTTGGGCCAAGTGAAAATCTCTTTTTACACTTTGAAATCACTTTTACAGACTGACACATTCTGAAACCTTTTTTTTAAATTTATTTAAATGCACATGTCCAAGCTGTTTTTTTTTCAGACCACCACCGTGTGTATTCTCTGTGACTGCCTACACTCCAGCAGGGGCAACCAGCCTTAGTGATGCTGAATGTATTTGCATTACAGACTTAAACCTGAAAACCCCACTCGCTTCTAATTACTGTGCATGACTATACATGGCAAGCACATGGGTGTGTGCTAAGCCTCTGCTTCTTCCCCCAAAAATTCGCTCCTCTTTTCCATCTACTGCAACTGTGAAATCACCAGAGCAAGACGCAATAAATTTCTGCCTATAATTCTTCTATGCACACAGAGTCATGTTTTCACATTAGTGCCAAAACGAAATTTCATTGCCAATTTGAAAGCACACTTACTGCTCTTTTTTTTTTGGGCCAAGTGAAAATCTCTTTTTACACTTTGAAATCACTTTTACAGACTGACACATTCTGAAACCTTTTTTTTAAATTTATTTAAATGCACATGTCCAAGCTGTTTTTTTTTCAGACCACCACCGTGTGTATTCTCTGTGACTGCCTACACTCCAGCAGGGGCAACCAGCCTTAGTGATGCTGAATGTATTTGCATTACAGACTTAAACCTGAAAACCCCACTCGCTTCTAATTACTGTGCATGACTATACATGGCAAGCACATGGGTGTGTGCTAACCCTCTGCTTCTTCCCCCAAAAATTCGCTCCTCTTTTCCATCTACTGCAACTGTGAAATCACCAGAGCAAGACGCAATAAATTTCTGTCTATAATTCTTCTATGCACACAGAGTCATGTTTTCACATTAGTGCCAAAACGAAATTTCTTTGCCAATTTGAAAGCACACTTACTGCTCTTTTTTTTTCGGGCCAAGTGAAAATCTCTTTTACAGACTGACACATTATGAATCCACCATGTGTAACTACAACAAAAACAATTCCCATTTCTATTATTCATTTCTTAAGTTACCACATACATCCCCTCTCAAACTGTAAACTCACCTTTAAAATTAGTTAGTTGTGAAAGAAATGTGTCACTCAAACAGCAGATTATCAGAGCCAGGATCTCTGTTCTCTACACCTCTCTCCTCTCAGCAGAACCAGATAATGGCAAACTTTCCCTCTATTTTTCCACACATATACATGTAAGTTTCAAATCTCAGTGCTTCCCCCTTTTTTTCAAATGTAATGACACATTTCTATTGGTTGAAAACCAACCCTTTTCCAAAAGTACCCTGCCCCCAACTTGACTTCTGCCTAGTACCCTTCCCCCAACTTGACTTCTGCCTGCTACCATAGCAACAGCTCATGGAACACTGCTGTGTGCAGTTAGGTCAGAAGTTCGACACACAATGTTTCAATTCCACAGAGCAAGAGTGCTTGACTTTTCAATCCTAACTGCAAATCCATAGTACTGTTCTTTGGTTACACATTTTTTTGTACCAATACAAAACATGCTTCTATTAATTTTCACATACAGCCTAGTTTTTTTTCTAGAATGGTATGAAACAGCCAATCAGTTCTTTTTGTTTTGTAAAAAATATGTATGCCTCCATTTCCAAACTGTCTTTCTTTTCATATTGCCATTCTACTGAAAGACACCTCCTGAGTGCATCCAGTTCTCCTTTGAAGATGTTCACAGTGTGGATTGTAGGGCACAGCTATGTCTTCTGGAGTGAAAAGTTTGCAGAGAAAACAGATATGGTGAGAGACCTTGCTTTGCCAAATGTAGACATTAAATGGATTGGTCAGAGAGGGTTAAAGTGGCACCAATTGATGCCATTGGTGAAATCCTTCATGCAAATCCAACACCCTGACCTCATAATAGTGCACTGTGGTGGCAATGACCTAGGCACTTTGACTGGGGTAGGTCTGGAAATGCTTATGAAGGACACCTTTGCACAACTGTTTACACTTTTCCCTAAAACTGCCTTTGTGTTTTCCAACATATGCCAAAGGCAAAAATGGAACTGGTCCAATCATTTCTGTCCACAGATTGACAAAGCAAGAAAGCACGTCAACAAATCTGTTTCTGCTTTCCTCCGTGACTATGGTATGGGTGCCATTTACCACAACAACTTGCGTTACGACATGCAAGACATTTATAGAGGAGATGGTGTGCACTTCAATGATGAAGGGAACAGAGTCTTCCTCTTGAACCTTAGACTCTGCATCGGTACTTACTTGTAGGTACCACTAAAAAAATGACTCCATAAACACAACAGCTCTTTTTAGAGCTCCCTAATTTCTAAACTCTTAAATCTGATTTTCATTTATTTATTTTTATTTTTTTTACCGTACGCTTACCGTGAGCTTACCGTACGCGTACCCCGTGATTTTTTTTAAAATCAATAAATGTTTTTTTTGTACTTTTCTGTCCTTCTTTGACCCCCTTACAATTGTTAGGGGGTCTGTAACTCTCCTCATTGCCCCCTTTCCTTGTTTTCACTCTTTTTTTTCAGAGTGAAATACACAAAATGGCGGCCGCCGCTTCCTGGTTTCGGCCGATTCGAATGTTTACTAAGATCTAAGAGCCAATCAGAATCGCGCTCGCGCACGCCACCGTACGCTTACCGTAAGCGTACGGTAAGCGTACCGTAAGCTGGCTCAGATATATATATTGATTTAAAGGCTATTTTCTCAAAATCTACTGAACTGATTTACACCAAACCTACAAAAGGCACTTCCTTGACCTACGGACTACCTCTCTGCCAAATTTCTAGTAATTCTGTTCAGCCGTTCGGGCTGTAGGTCGTTCTAAAGGTCCTATGGAAAAATGCATGGGAAAAACGCGTTTTGGGACCCCCCTTTTATCTCAGCCCCCGCTTGACGGATCCCCCCGAGACTTTCAGGGTAGGAGCGGACCGTAGCGCCCCACCTATTTTGAGAAATTCGCGAGGATTCGTCGACCGGCGCCAAAGTTATTCAAAATAGAATGTTGAGGTTTTCCTATGGAAACGTGGTCCTAACTATAACTACCTACTGGCGACCGCCAGTAGGTAATATATATATATATATATATATATATATATATATATATTACCTACTGGCGGTAGTTATAGTTAGGACCACGTTTCCATAGGAAATCCGCAACATTCTATTTTGAATAATTTTGGCACCGGTTGACGAATCCTCGCGAATTTTTCAAAATAGGTGCGGCGCTACGCTCCGCTCCTACCCTGAAAGTCTCGTGGGGATTCGTCAAGCGGGGGCTGAGATAAAAGGGGGGTCCCAAAACGCGTTTTTCCCATGCATTTTTCCATAGGACCTTTAGACACAGCTACAGCCCGAACGGCTGAACAGAATTACTTGAAATTTGGCAGAGAGGTAGTCCTCAGGTCAAGGAAGTGCCTTTTGTAGGTTTGGTGTAAATCTGTTCAGTAGATTCTGAGAAAATAGCCTTTAAATCAATATATATATCTGAGCCAGCTTACGGTGTGCTTACGGTGGCGTGCGCGAGCGCGATTCTGATTGGCCCTTAGATCTTAGTAAACATTCGAATCGGTCGAAACCAGGAAGCGGCGGCCGCCATTTTCTCTCTTGCACTCTGACAGGGGGTTGAAAAACAAAGTGCAAATCATGTAAAGGGGCTGTTTACACAGCTCCCAAGCACCTAGCCATGTCGAGGGAGTCCCCAACGATCCCCCAAGTGAAAAAAGGCACTTTTAATTTTTTCAAAAATTTCGCCGATTACGCTTACCGTACGCGTACGGTAAGAAATAATAATAAAAAAAAAAATATCCACATTCTCCCCACCCCGTGTGCAAAAGGTGCCCGATGGGCACCTTTTGTGCATGGCTCATCAGAGATAAACAAAACATATATTTTACCTGTCAAAACGATGCTCATCATATGACCTCCATGTGCGCACGGTGCGCGAAGCGCATCGTGCGTTCATGGCCCATTTAGCGTAACGTGGGCACGCGGTGCGCGAAGCGCTCCGCGTGCTCATTGCGCATGGAACGAACTGCGTTAAGTGGGCGCGCACGCCACAAATGGCGTAAAGTAACTTAGCATTTAAAAAACCGTACAAATTCACTGACAAAACCATAGGTTTCACACACGTTATAGTTAGGAATTAGCATTTAAAAAACCTTGCAAATTCACTGAAAAAACCATAGGTTTCACACATGTTATAGTTAGCTGGACATTTTACTGATAAAAAACCAATGAAATTCCCCCGTTATAGTTACTGTAGGCAACTATAACTCACGCGACCGTAATCCTCTGCTGATGACATATGTGTCTTTATGAAAAAAAAATATTTGTAATATATGTATAGCTAAAATTTAATGGAAGAAGACATGGGCAAATAAGTGTCTAAATACAGTATTAGCATCAGCAGAGGATTACAGTCGCGTGAGTTATAGTTGCCTACAGTAACTATAACGGGGGAATTTCATTGGTTTTTTATCAGTAAAATGTCCACCTAACTATAACATGTGTGAAACCTATGGTTTTTTCAGTGAATATATATATATATATTCACTGAAAAAACCACAGGTTTCGGGCATGTTATAGTTGGGAGTTAGCATTTAAAAAACCTTAGAAATTCACTGAAAAAACCATAGGTTTCAGGGGCATTATAGTTAGCTGGACTTTTCACTCGAACAAAACCATTGAAATTCCCCCGTTATAGTTAGTTCAGCTAACTATAACTCGCGCACCCGCAATGCACTGCTGATGACATCACATATTACATCACTCATGACTAACCCTGGGCGTAGTTCGCGAAGTAGCACTTCGCGAAGCTACGCAAAGTGCAGTTCGCACTACGCGAGCTACGCGTAGCACTTCGCGAACTGCGTAGTACCTTGTTCGCACTGTGCCAGATGTCGTTTTCAATGATTGCACAGTGCGGACAAGCAACCGGCACTGTGCAATCATTGCAAATGGCATCTTGCACAGTGCGAGCTGTAGTTTTCTGCTGCTCGAGTAGATTTTTACTCGAGCGGCAGCTTTCTCAACGCGAACTGGTAGTTTCTCATCGCGAGCTGTTGAGAGCATACGCGACCACTCGCAATGAGAAACCTGACCTCCTCGCGTTGGGAATCTCGCCGGCAAGTTTATTTTCCATGCTCGCGATCGCCAACTTGATGTTGCTGATCGCGAACAAGGAAAAAGTCTCGCCGGGATGTCATTTTGCTTGCTCGCGGTCGCCAACTTGACGTTGAGGACCGCGAGCAAGCAAAAAATGACCACAGCACTACGCAACATTATGCTACGCGTGTTCACACTGTGCTACGTGCAGTTCGCGTAGTGCGAAGCAGCACGAACTTCGCAAACTACGCGAGCGTAGAGTAGTGCTTTGCCCAGGCTTACTCATGACATGGTCAGTGACATCACTCATGACATCACTGATGACATCTCAGATGACATCACTGATGACATTACTGATGACATCATCCTTGCGATAGAGTGGCAGACCTCCTCTCACCCTAATATAACCTGTGATACACACATTCACAAATAGAAACTAAAATTTTCAAAACAATGGACATACCAACACCAGTTACAACAACCTATTCAGTAATTCTAAGATCCACATACACATCCACTCATTCACCAACAGTCCTATACAGTCACTCATACATGTAATCACTCACCATATGTACTCATACACCTATACCTCCTGTTACACAACACCACTCATCCATAGAGTTACTCACACACAGTCACTCATGCTAATAAAGAATCAAACATCCATTTACTTGCATATACAGTTATACACACACCACCACACTTATTTCTACTTCTACAGAAACTTAAACATACTTAGTCTTTTAAACAATCACTTATAGAAACACATACTTATTCATACAGGAAGTCTTCCAATCTGTCACTCTCACATATACTCACTCATATACACCAATAGTCACATATACTAGTTTAAAACATATGTAGTGACTCATAAAGACACTATTGAGACAGTCATTCACTCACTAACACACCCATGCACACACTCATCCACCCGTACAGTCCTGCACAAATCATCCATTTAGACACTTATATACCCATTTATTCTTCCATCGACCTTTAAATATACATATATAAAACATATTTAATTTTCAGAAAAACACACATTCACTGGATGATGTCATCAGTGAAGTCATCAGTAATGTCATTTGAGATGTCATCAGTGATGTCATTAGTGATGTCACTGACCATGTCATGAGTGATGTAATATGTGATGTCATCAGAAGTGCATTGCGGGCGTGCGAGTTAAAGTTAGCTGAACTAACTATAACGGGGAAAATTCAATGGTTTTGTACAAGTGAAAAGTCCAGCTAACTATAACGCCCCTGAATCCTTTGGTTTTTTCAGTGAATTTCTAAGGTTTTTTAAATACTAATTCCTAACTATAACGTGCCTGAAACCTATGGTTCTTTCAGTGAATATATATATATATATATATACACACATATATATATATTCACTGAAAAAAACATAGGTTTCAGAGATGTTATAGTTCGAAATTAGCGTTTAAAAAACCTTTGAAATTCACTGAAAAATCCATAGGTTTCAGGGACGTTATAGTTAGTTGGACATTTCATTTGTACAAAACCAGAGATATTCGGCCGTTATAGTTAGTTCAGCTAACTATAAGTCACGGCCCGCAATGCACTGCTGAGGACGTCACATATTACATCATTCATGACATGTTCAGTGACATCACTGATGACATCTCAAATGACTTCGCCAATTCGGCCGTTTTGAAAAAAAGTAAATGCTTTTTTTGAGCCTGGTGGTGCCGGTGGGACCCACTGAGCAGGCCTAGGTTGTCAGGGTATTTCTACCCTGCCCCCTTTTCTTGTTTTTCAACCTTTTTTCACTCTTTTTCTTGTGACTCGCTAAACGTGGTTGTGGTGTATTTCACTGTTTGGGTGTGTGTGTTAAATACCTTTGTTGGATGTGTGTGTGTGCTTGATAAGTAACTTTCCAATCCTGTTGTAGCCCTGTTGATTTTCGTTTTTGCATTTTTTTATTAAAGCTGTGTTGTTTAGCAGGCCTCCTTTGTCTGGTCATATATAGGCCTGCTTCAGTTCATTGTTTTCCATGGCCTGTTGTGACTGTGAGTGACCATGTGGCTTGGGGCCATTTTGTGGTGGTAGTTTAATAGTGTGCTTCTTTTTCCATATAGGCCTGCATGTCTTTTCTTTGTTCCTCTTGGCTTATGCTTGTTGTTGTTGTGGCCTGGGCATGTGGGTGGTTGCCATTTTGTGCAGACAGGCAGTGTGCTTTTGTCATAGGCTTGCATTGTCTGTCTTCCATTTATTTTTGTTGTGGGTGGCTAGCGGCCATTTTGTGGAGCCATCCAGGGAGTGTGCTTGCTTTTGCCATTCTGTTCCAAGCTTGTGGCCTAGTCTGCCAGTAGGCCCAGAGGTAGTCATCATCAAATCATGGGTGCATAAAAACTGTTTCTGTGTTGTCTGTTGAATTTTAACATCATGGATGGCATTGGATTGAATTGCAAAATGTGGTTTTTGTAGTGGAATTTCAGTTTTTGAGTGTGTGTTAATTAAATAGAGCTTTTCAGCCAGTAGGTAACCCTAGGAGTTCAGCTCGCCTAGTTTTGGCAACTCTGCACAGCGCGACAACATGGATTTACAGTTTTTGTCTTCTTCGCATGCTCAATATGCATGTCGCGCACGCGATAACGACTTTTTGTACAGTTCGCGATGCCGAACACGCAGAATTTGCAATCTGGCAAACAATATCTCGCGAGCAACATGAAACCTTCTCGAAAATGATGATTTTGTTCATTTTGCTAGAAAACACCTCAGGTTGTCATTTGGCTGTAGTTTTTGGAGAATGGAGTCATTTTTTTTTTTTTACAATTTTTTAAAAGAGGAAGGAAGTTCCCCAGAGACTCCAACTTCCTGTTCCTGTCCTTTGTATTCACTTTCTTGTTATTGTGGTGGGTGGTCTGACCATGTGGGTGGTGGCCATTTTGTGAAGCCAGGCATTGTGCTTTTGCCATAGGCCTGCATTGTCTTTCTTGTATTCCATTTCTTGTTTTTGTGAGTGGCCTGGCCATGTAGTGGCGGCCATTTTGTTGGACCAGCCAATGTGCTTTTGCCATAGGCCTCCAAGCTTGTGGCCTAGTCTGCCAGTAGGCCAAGAGGTACTACTCATCAATCATCATGGGTGCATGAAAGTTAAACAACTGTTTTTGTGTTGTCGGTTGAATTTTAACATCATGTACGGCATGGATGGATTTGGATTGAATTGTAAAATGTGGGATTTTTCCTGGGGTATATTTAACTTTTTGGGTGTGTTAAATAAATGCATTTTTTTGTGTATGTGTTTGTTGTTGTAGCTCCCTGATGCTGCATACATCCCATGTGATGCACAAATGTAGGGCAAACATGCTCCACTACTTTTATGTTTTTGTTCTTTGCTATTCCTATTCTTCCTGAGTGTACACAGTACAGTACACCAGGAAAGCCCTGGCCTTGTTGTCAAAGTCTCAAAAATGGCTACACTGTTGTTGTTCACTGACTTACTAAAATGTAATAATTGTGACCACACACTAAGAAGTTATATATTATATTAGTTTGATTGTACTATCTTTTGACTGATGTTCTTCTGGCTTTTTTGCTTTTAGGTGCACAAAAGACTGAGGAGGAGGTGTGTCAACATCGCCCGTGGTGGTGCCAGACAGACGTCCTGCTGCTGTACACAACGTGATGTGTGAGTGACCTGACCAGCCATCTCTGCAACTTGTGCAACTGAGTGCTGCTGACATCTGAAGAAGATGCCCCCAAAGAAAGCAGGTAGCAGGTCCTCCAGTACCAAGAATGTTGCTATTGAGAAGAAGGAACAGAAGAAGAAGGAAGTGTCACTTAAGTATGGTGTGCCGCCCAAAACCTTTTTTGGGACACCAAAAATGATGCCTCCAGCAGCGGTGTTCGGGGGTCAAGCTGGGGGCAGCTCCTCCGCATCAGTGGGACCAACCCACCAATCCAGGCCCAAGCAGATGAGTGTTGAAGAGGTAGCCAGCCAAATGGTGGAAAGCAGTGATGCTGAGCCTGACCTAAACTTATCACTATCTCAAAGTAGTACACAATCAACGCAGGAGGGAACTCAGCAGATAAGTGGTCAACAGCAACAGCCCCAACCACCGCCCGCAATATTAGTTGTTCCTCCCAAAGTAGGGGCAGTTCAGTAAAGTGGGCCTCATGCAGAGGAAGAAGAGGAAGCCACTCATTCAGAAGTTCCATTGTCTTCCAAATCCCCAGCAAGGAAAAGGAGGGTTAGTCCATCAAGTTCTTCTCCAAGCCCCCCTTCTGATGATCTAGATGCCACTTGGAAGCCACAAGCTGAGTCTGAGAGGGAGACACGTCCCAAGACCAGGCAAGGGAAAAGGATGGTTCCAGAAAGCCTTACACTTAGAACAGCAGGATGATGATCATGATGAGCCATGACAAACATCACTCCTGGCCCCGAGGAGATGGAGACCAACATTATTACCCTATCCAAAATGGCTGCGAGGGATGTAGCAGGTATTCCTCCAACACAGGTAACATCAACACGACCTCCAGCTTCCATATTTACATTACCAAAGGGCTGGCAGCGTCCTACATCCAGCACAAGCACCACCTCAGCAGAAGTAGATAGTGGTACTGCACAGAGTCAAATTTAACGCACACCATCCAGTTCATCTGGCATTGGAAGTGGCACCTCCAGCAGGAGACTAAAGTTAAGCTCCGCAGTGTGGGACTTCTTTACAGTTAGAGAAAAGGAGGAGAACATTGCTATATGCTCCATTTGTAATACCTCTGTTAGTCGGGGTAAGCTTGGTACAAACTATGGTCCCGGAGGCCAATTGACCCATCTGAAAAAACACCACGAATCAACTGGGAGGAACACCTTTGTCGCATAAAAATTGGAACCATTGCTGTTGGTGGGGATAAACGAGTAGAAGGTCCGCTCACGGTGGAACAGGAAGAAGAAGAAGGAGACATTCTCTGTGGTAGTGGTACACAAAGTAGCCCTGTCCCCAGCACTGCAGTGGTACCGCCCACATCCTCAGCAACTTCTCAGTGGCACAAGAGTAAGAGTTAGACTGAGACTCCAAGGAGTACTGTATTGAAAAAAAGTGCGACGTTGAGCCTAACAGAAAGGAATACCACGCTGCCTACCGTTCTTAGCATGTTTACTAGGCCGGAGGGGCAGTACGAATGCAACCACCCAATAGCACATTTGTGCAATGCAAAGCTGGCTAAAATGTTCTCCCTTTTTCTTTTGTTGAAGGGGTGGGTTTTCTGGAATTTGTGACAACCATCTGGCAAAAATGGAAGGTTCCAAGCCGCTACTATTTCGCCAGAGTTGCTGTTCCAGCACTACATCACAACGTGCTGGAATTGCTTGGAAAAGCTTGGAAAAGCCTTAAAACAGTGCTGTTCAGAGTATCCACCTGACAACAGACATGTGGACCAGTTGCCAAGCCACTGATTACATGTGCATCACTGCACACTGGATCTCTTTTTCGGGTGTTAGAGATAAGATATCTGTAGGTGTTGACACTGCTGAGATTTTTAATGACACTTGCAAACATGCAACTGTAGCCATGTTTGCTATGGAGAGATCTCATACTGCTGCAAACTTTTGGATGAGTTTAACAGCAAGGTCTTTGAGTGGCTGCGACCAAGAGGGCTTAACATTGGTTTTGTTGCCACGGACAATGGCAGTAATGTAGTTAGGACCATGAAAGATGGTGGCTATTTCAGAGTCCCGAGTTTGGCACACTGCATTAACATTGTTGTTCAAGACTTTCTGAAACATGAAAGCAAAGTCAGCAACTTACTGACCACCTGCAGAAGAATATGCACACATTTCAACCATTCTTTTAAAGCCCGGAAGCAGCTGAGGGTCATTCAACGTGAGCATAAAATGCCAACGCACTCATCCAGGAGGTGCCAACACGTTGGAACTCAACTTATTGCATGCTTGATCGTCTGTTTGAGCAGTACATACCGCTCAATGCTTATGTCATGAAAAGATCAGGGGATCCTACTGTGAATGGCATGACTGTTGAGATGGCCCAATGGGACCTCGTTAAATGCCTGACAGAGATGCTACTTCCTTTTGAGGTCTTCACACGTGAAGTCAGCAGGGAGGACTATTCTACGGGCCAAGCTATCCCATTGTTGTACATGCTAGAGCAAGAGCTGAAGGAGGTGTCTGAAACGTACGCAGGTGTGGATGACAAAGTAGACGCATTTTATATGGCGGACACCTTAGCCCTTCGCTTATCTGAAAATACAAGGATTCAAAATAACATTGGGTCACATCGACATTACAGTACTGCCTCAATTTTGGATCCACGGTACAAATTATTTCTGAACAGTAATGCAGTAATTCCTTTTTCAGAAGTAGATGTTGCCAAGTACAAAACTTTGATAGCTGAGGAAGCCACTGACTGAAAACGAATGGCTCTTAATTAGAGGCCCGCAACCCTAGGCCAGAACAAGTACTACAGGACATCCAGAGTCAAGTTCTACTTCAGAGCCTGAGAGCAGTGCGTTTGCCTCCCAGCAGTCATCAACACTACCAGCAATATCATCAACAACAGCACCAACAGGATCATCAGCCACATCAAAAAAACGGCAACTGATTAGTTTCTACGGAAAGGGTTTTGTAAGTTCATTGCTGATGCAAAGGCAAACGAGGCCAAGCAAATCGGAGCACCCCTGAACATTGAGCGGATGGTCCAGGCCTATCTGGATGACACAACAGAGGTCTTCATGGAGCAAAGCCCATTGGTGTATTGGTATGGGAAAAGAAGCCAATGGCCAGTGCTCAGCAGGCTGGCGATAAAGTATCTGGCTTGCCCTGTCGCAAGTGTCTCTTCTGAGCGTGTTTTCAGTGCTGCTGGTGCCATTGTAACTGTGAAAAGGACCAGTCTCTCGCCCAAAAGCGTGGAGAGGTTAACCATGATCAAAATGAATCAGCACTTCATGCCACCAGAGTACAAAATACGTGAATCACAGCAGGAAGAGGAGAGCAACTTCGATGACATAAGTAGTGGGTTACATGATCTAATTCTGTCTGAACCACCAGAGTTTGAGGACGAGCTCCTCTTCCCTGACAACTAGGCTTTCAAATTGTTACTTTCTTCCTTCCTTTATTTGTGTGTGTATTTGTCTTTTTTGTTCAAATCTAATCACAACAAATCCATCACCACCATCTCCTCTTTTTATTTCCCAATTGGAGCTGCACGTCTGTGCATTTAACTGTCCACTCCACTCCTCAGAGTCCTGCTCCATCTTCGTAAATACATTTCCAGCAAGCCAGACATTGGATGGAGATGGAGAATAGTACAATAAATGTTGCCTCTAACAGTCCCTCCATAAGAAGTGAAACGTGACTATAGCTATCTTCCATTTTATTTCCGAGCCAAAACTCATCACTGTCAGAAGGCTAGGCATCTGATCTGACAGCCAAAGAGAAGAGCAAGACAGGTAATGATTAATGAATGATGGCATGCATTGCATTAGATGCTTGCTGACTCAGAGTGAATGTGCATGAAGTCGAACTATACTAGTTAATCTACAAAGTAAAAGTGACTCAATCAGTCAATGTTTCCTTGTTGTTAAATAACCACATTGTACTCCTACTACTGCAGGTGCAGGCCAATATCCAATGCAATTTTTTAATATGGAATATAAACTTAATTGGAGTCACTACAGACTGAGTTGGTGTTGGACAACACGTACCACATGGTCATGATGATGACCATACTATCTTTGCACGCAGTCAGGTAGTTGGATCGGAGATGATTGATGGAATAACTGCGTTTCATGAACTGACATAAAAGGTAAACACAACAATTCAACAAGAACCACAGCAGACCTAGGCTACATGTCCGTCTAGTGGTGGAGTAGAGTGTAGTGGTATGACTGACAGTGGCCCATTGATTTAGTCACTTGATTTGGAAAATGCTAGGTTTTGTCTGGCTCTGTCAAAATTTAAGGTAAATGGAGTTTGGGTCACGGCCCGGTGCCATGGGCCTGTTCTGTGCTGGCTGCTGTCCTGTTGTTGTTGTAGCTTAATGCTGTAAATAGAGTAGACACGATGTATCCAAGCTGCCTCAGTCTGAAAGTGTTCTCTCAAGCGTCTTGTCTTCTCTTCTTGCACTCCACCGTAATTGATGCTTTTTTAAAATTCAGTTATTTTTCAATACCCCTTTTGTTTTTCCATCTACACTTACAGGCCGGCATTTACCCTGTGCTATACTGAGAGAAACAACTCATACTTACCTTACCAATCCGCATCAGGCAGGCGGTGGCACCCAAGATTGATGTGCGGAGTGTCCATGGAAGGGAGGACCAAGATGAATGATGAGATGCAACTCCACAATTGGACCACGATAATACAGTACTTTAGTATCATTCTTGCTATCTAGTATCTACCCATACTGTGTCACACACCCAGGCAGGCATCTTCTTTCACCTTCCAGCCATCCTTCAACAACCCATGCATCTGATCTGATTCCTATCAGCCACCTATGCATGCCTACAACATATCCTTATCTGCCAGTCATATTACATCTCGCCCGTCCTTCCTACTTCCAACCTTCTTTCCCTCTTTGTTCAACACATCCATCAAGGTCATCTGATCTGACTTTTAGTCTTCTCCATAAAACTTTCACAGCTGAGTTGGAGTCAGATAAAAGAGGCCATTGGTTACTCAACTCACGCTGCTAATGCTATTGCTAATGCATTGCTAATGCTAAGTAAAGGGTGTCTTCTTCAACCGTTGTATAATGTTCACTACAACTTAATACTTAATAAGTCTCACAGTACAGTGAGTGAAGTGAACACCCTTCCAGCAAGTAGTAATGTCAATAAGTAATGAATATAACTTACCACCGCCTGCCACTGCTGCTGGCTCCCCCCAGTAGCTCCTGAAGGTGCCGCATCTTCTCCTGCCCCCTCCGGAATGGCCGCATCGCCATCACCGCTGGCCCCACCGGCACTGGTGGTTGGTAGTACGCCTCCCCCTATTTTATTTGTTTTCACTAGGAAGATTGAAAAAAAAGTTAATACAACATACATCTTCACTTCCAAATTGGGTACTAGAGTAGAGTCAGTCGACAGACACTATTAGTGTTATGGTCCCTAGGGTCATCTAGTCCTACTCTACTCTTTGGAAAGTTAGCCTGAGCCATGTAACCATTTTAGATTCATCATGTCTACTCTTTTGCGCATGTTACCTCGCAGCTTGCTGTGCAGTAGACGCCTTTGAGGCCACATGAGTGTTGCGTACAAGTGAAGAGGTCGAAAAACAAGCCACTTTGTTATGGAGTTTGGTTAGTCCGTATTGCTTAGACATAACATGTTACACTTTTTGGCATGACTGCAAAATGGTTGCATGAGTGCATTATACTATCTAACGCGCACCATTTTTCTCATAATAGGCGGAAGATTCCCTTCTACAAACCAGAGATTTGCAGAGCTTATGATGCATATAACCAGTATTTCTACGTTCTACGGTGAGGGGTCTCCCAGAATTCACACAGATCTTTTGTCTTCTATCATGCACTTGTAAATGTTTACTGTTTTAATCTTATGCATTTTGCTGTTGGAGATGGCTGTAGTAATTTCATAGAACAACGTACAGAGCTTGTTATTTGAAAATAAACCTTTTGAACTTGCACATAGACTCTGTGGTATTTCGTGTGGTGGACTTACACAAGTGAGTGAGTGAAAGGGTGTTATGTTCTTTGTTGTGTAATCATTGGGTATCTTCGTGTGGGGGTTCGGGACCTAATGAGACACTATAGCTAGTAGGTCAGGGGATTGTGGGTTCTGACTGAGGTGTGTGAAAGGTCCAACCTCCCATCACCAACATCCTATTTTCTTGTGCATAGTTCTGTATATGGCTGTGCAGAATCCCCACAACAGCAGTAGTAAGTACTATCCTATCAAAAATACTAGTCAAATATCTGGTTGGGCATTTTGTTGGTGGGAATTGTCAAAGCCTCAAGATTAAGAAGACTAGCAGATGACAACCCAAAGGACAGGAACCAGTAGCTAGAGCTATTGGTCAATCTGAGTTTTATTCAAAAGAAAACCTTAAATAAAGAGTGGCCATCTGGGCAAGCTTAGCTAATAGTAGTAGTACAGAGAGTCATAGCAGAGGCAGTTAGAAGGAACTTAGAGGCAGGGATAGCCAGAATTTGGAAACAGATAGTCAAGGTCAAAGAAGCTTTTGTAAAAAATAGAATTAGGAAGTGGAATCATAATTAATAGTTCGGAAAAAAGAGGTGCAGTAAAAGTTAGGGAAATATAATTGTTAATATTAACCACTGGAGGACTTACTGGGGCCAGCAGCAAGGCCCTCGGTAGAGGAGCGGTCCTCTGCTTGTCCCGCCGACTCGGATCCCGTCTTCTTGCCCCTGGGTGGTGCTCATCATGTAAGATATAATGAAGAAAGAGACAAACATTAAGGAGTGCTGTGAAACAAATAAATCATTTTAAAAAACGCTCAAAAAGCATTTTAGGAAACAACAATTGCAATAAAATTGACCTATCTAATCAGATCGACTACAGGGCTGCTTGCGGGATTCATGGACTGTCTACTTATTTATGACCACTAATCCAGTGTTCCATAATCATTCTTATTCCAGAATACTAAAGAAGCCTAAGTACCACCTGACCTAGACCACCTATTCCAGATGGGCCAACTGTTCACTAAGTCTGAATTTCCATTTTTTTTAGCCTTCAAAAATGCATAGATAAGCATGAAGAACAAATATTGACATGCACCTATAAACAGTCTTGTTCAAATATCACCAGGTTTTGTTGGCCCTTTGGTAACTCCCATAAAAGCGACAAATAGGTTACCGAAGTAATTTTTGTTTGATTGTTTGTTTTGGATGTATGAGGAGTGGTGTTTGAATGTTTGTCTAAAGTATTACGTCTGTCTCAATGGCAGACTAGTTTAGTTTAGTCCCCTTCTCTCTAAAAAGTTTTTATATGTTCATGTATATAAATTTGTAGACGGCTTTTCATTCTTATATTTAAATAATTTCCATACAAGATAGATCAAAACCTTTATGAAGATACATTGAAATAAATACTATTAACTAGTAAAAAAAAAAAAAAAAAAAAAAAAAAAAAAAATGCATAGATGAGATGGAGGACACATGCATAAATTTGTGCATACACCAAATTGTTGGTTGGTTGCGTCTGATGTTGTTCTGCTACTGACTGACACTGCTAAGCCTACCACTCACTAAACAAACTACAAAAGGTTCTACGGAGGACTGGGGTCGGCAGCATTCAGTGACAGAGGAGGCGTCATGCAGACCGTAAAACAATTATGCTAATACTAACTAAACCTAGTATCCATCCACCACTATTTCACAGGAGGACAATGGAAGGACTAGAGTCTCTGTAGCAATAGCATTACCTAACTTCAGTTCTCTAAAGTAAACTCTTACATTAATCATCCCAAGCTAGCGCAAAGTTGCAAACAAGTAAGAGTAGCGCCGAGCACCTGTGTCCTACAATCAAAGAAGATTTTGAAGTGTAATTTACCTACAATGTAAGCAGCAGTAATCTTGTCATTCGTCAACAAAATTATACACAATACTTATACTACTATATATTAGCTACTCACCAAGCCTCATGACCTCGACATCTAGCAGGTCCAACAGGTCCTGCTCCCGGTCCAGGATGTCTGATCACCGGTGGGCCAGCTGGTTATGGGTGTGCCGGAGCCCTGAGCAGCGAAACACTGCCCAGCACACCTTCACCCACCAACGGTGACGCTCTTGAGTAGGGTACCCGGAGCCTGGCCTGCTGCCAAGGTCAAGGGGAGGTGGCGCTGGATAAAAAAATCAAGGGCGGTCACCTCCGCCTCGCCAAAAAGCTGCCGGGCCTGCAACCCTGCAGGGCACATTCTGCCGCAAGGCAGGCGGCTCTTGGGCGCAGGAGCCTTGCCCTTGGAGCCAGTATTGCTGCTATCCTTGGCCATGGTTCTGGGGTGTGTGGGAGGTGGAAACAAAAAGATTGAAGGAAAAAATAAAGTTAGGGGGAAGTAGTAGGAGCTTAAAGAAAGAAATAATATAAAACAGTACAAAAGTAAAAAAAACACAGTAAAAGTAGAAATAAAATGCAAAATATAAACTTAGGGACAGAGAGAGATAGATGATAAATAAAAAAAGTCAGAAAAACAGTGTAAAAAACTAACACACACAGAACAAGAAAAACACATCACGAACTGGCGCCCTAACCAACTACGCACGCTCGCGTAGCTACGTGTAGCTCGCGTAGTGCAATGACATCTTCGCGTAGCTTCACGTAGCGTGACTACGCAAACTACGCCCAGGGTTACTTTGGATACCCTGGAGCTAATAATCCCAGGGGAGGATATTTCTGCATTGCACAAACACCCAATGAGGAAAAAGATTACCCTTCTTCACCAGAAAAGAACAAGAAGAGAAATGGACTATTTCGGATGGACCATGTACAAAAATATCATATAAGACTTCCAAGCATTCAGTGAAAACCAACTGAATGCAGGGGGGTCCATGCCCTTCTTCACCTTGAAAATTGTAGCAAATACAAGGTGGTTGCAGATCACAAGGTGGAAACTTTTAAAAAGGACGACCAATAAAGAAGACGGTTTTAATTCAATTAAAGAAGATGTTATGGCCAGATGTACGAACATTCAGTTTTGTGAGTCGCAAATTGAGTCGAATTGCAACTTGCAATTTGCGATTCGCAAAAGTGAATGTAGAACTGTGTCTCAAACACTGTTTGCGATTCCCAATGGGGTCGCAAATTGCATGCCTCATAAATATTCATGTGGCAGTCGCAATTTGTGACCCCATTGGGAATGGCTAGCGCTAACAGGGATGGTGGCCTGCTGGGGTCAGCAGACCACATCTGTGACTGCTTTTTTAATAAAGCAGTTTTTTTTTTAAATGCAGCACATTTTCCTTAAAGGACCACTGTCTGCTTTTAACAAATATTTTCGCACCTGGGGACCCCTTTTTGTTTGGGAGTGGCTTACCACCCTTTTGAAAAGGGTGGTAAACTGCAAGTGATTTGCGACCACAAATGCTGTCGCAAAACAATCATACATTTTAATCAGACTAGCTATTAGGAAGGGACGCCCTTGGCATGACCCTTCCTAATAGCGAGTCGAAAACCATATTTTGCAAGTCGATAATAGGTTAGCGACTCCCAAAATATGGTTTGTACATGGGGCTGACCAATTCCGATTTGCGAACGCAAAAAAAGGTCGTACATTTGCCCCTTAGAGCCATGAGAATGATTGTAACAAAAAAGAGATATGTGTTGGATTTACTTACAGTTATCAACGGTGGAGTTTGTGCAAAAATAGGAGCTGCATGCTATACATTTATACCAGGAACTGATTCCAAAAATGGCTCTCTAACTAAAGCCATCGGACTTTCCATAACGTATAACAGACTATGCAGGGAGAAGGAGGTGCCGCAGATGATTGTTTCTCAAACTGATTTATTTAGCTTCCAAATTAGGAATCCTGACTTTTTAAATCTTCATTTCCAATAATAGGGTCACTTCTTGTTATGTGTTGTATCTTGCAATAAATATTACATTGCTGTAAAATCGCAGTCACAAAACATTGAAAGGGAATCTATGTTAACAGACAGTTTGCAAGCCTTAAGTCCAAGATGAACGAAGACAAGACAAATTCTGAGAGAGTTACAGAATCAACTAAAGGGGAGAATGCTAGTATAGAAAGTTTTAGTACAGACATTGAGGACCCAGAGAAATGTCACTAACAGCCTCACCTTTAGCAGTACAGGATTATACATAATTAGACAGCTATGTGCCCAATGCTTTAATTTAATAAATTACAGTGGAGTAGCTCAGGGAAAGACCAGCTGCTAACTTTGATACATACTGATGGTAGCTAGAAATCAAAAATAAACTGATAAAGAAGTCCCTTGTACATCAAACAAACCAATATGGACAGTTCCTCCAGAGAATGAACAAGCAAGTAGGTGGTACCAGTGGAGTGATGCAAGTCAACCAATCAGTTTTTAGGTCAATTTAGTAGGGAAAGATAAGACACAGGGATGATCAAAATACCTTGCAACCAGAGCAAGATCATGTGCCCTATTTATGCTGAGGTTGTAGAACTAGACACGTAGTCAGATAGACACATAGTCATATTGCACAGATCAAGTAACATGCAGTCAGATCAAATGTTCTGCTTGAGTTGAGTTTTATGACACATAAATTACACAAACCAAAAGACACGTAGGCAGATAGTACTAGAAGTATACATAGTCAGGAGGGTGGGAATGATTGCACAAATGAATGAAGGCGGGTGAGAGGCTTGGCTTTAGTTGTGTAATGCTCCTCAAATATGGCCATTGTCAGTCACATGCTTAGTATGTATGATTAAGCAAAAATATACTATATAAAGGACAACCTGCTGTAGCCAATTTGAGAGTTGGGTGGCAATCCTACTTGGGTTCATCACTCTCCCAGCCACTGTAAAATAAAACCTTCATAATTTATCACTTACAATTGCTTGTTTTTCTACTTCAGTTAAGGTCTAACCAACACTACCTAACCTCAGGTAATTCAGTGTGCATGTGCATTTTGTGGTCCTGAGTCTCCTGCTCCTTTTGCACCTTATATGCTAGCATTTTGGCTGCTTCTACCAAGAGGTGCTGTGCACAACCTCCCCACTGTCGAGCTAACCAGTATAGCTCTAAGAGACTTCCGGTGCAATCCAGGGCTGCCTCCATGAAGGGAGCCTGAAGGGCGGGGATCACCCTGGCTGTTGTCTGTGTAGCATGGGAGTGGTTTGCTGACTTGTGTGCTATGGGGAGTGTCCAGGAGAGGCGTGGGCTATAATCCTGTTCTCAGTTAATTGAATGGACATTTTTAACTTGGACAATAGGCTGTCTTGGTATATATATTGGGGAGGAAGGGTAATAAAACAATTGTTCCTTTATCCTATTTGTCCGTATTTTCAACTCAAGGGTTCTGTGTGAGAGACCTCGGCCACGGAACCCGCGATTCCCCGTATTTTAGCAGTAGTCTTTGATATGGGGGCTGCTCCTTCCTGTAAGCGTGACCTTGCCACTTCTGTATTCACCAAAGAGTGACATGTTGTCTTGCCTATTTACATCTTGACCAAGGGCCCTTTTCAGGGCTGCCTGGGGCTATCAGTGGGGTGAGTAAGTTTTTAAGTACCTTGGTGGTCCCTGTCTTTCCCCTGGGTTGGTGGGCCCAGCCATATGCTTTCGCTGTCAGTTTCTGAGGTGCCCGAGTTTTAGCCCCCATGTTGCTAGCTCTGTAATCATGTATTTTACGTTTAAGGCCACCCTGCAGTCGGCTCATAGTCTTAACAGAACCATTCTCACGGCCCTCTCTTAGCCCATATCTGGCCTGAATGTAAGTTCTTGTGTGTTCTATGATATTGGTATCAAATGTTCCCCCCTCAAGCCAGGGGAATGCATACGCTTTGGTGCAAGTATGCCACTCGCAGCAGTGCTTCTCTAGTTTCGAGCCTGTATGAGGAACCCAGCTAGCATGAGGTCTAGTTGAGTCTTGGTGATGGATTAAGGAACTTGTTTAAGGGTTTTAAAAACTTTTGATTGTCTTGGGATTATTAAATAATTACAAATCCTACTCTGATTGTGGGGAGGGGAAACTACGTGCACAGGATTGTACCGAAAACTACTGGTTATGAGCTTTAAGAAATTGATGCATCAAAACATGTGACAATTTGACAAGGACAAATTCAATGAACAACCTATAATAAAGTGCAGTTGTTAGTTTATAACAGTGCTAGTTGATTTTTAGCAGTGAAATAGCAAAAATAGAATTATGATTTGTGGAATAACAGTTATTATTTCATAAACACATAAACTCATTAAAATGACATAACATTTAGACATGAATCATGATTGCAATAGCAGCACAACATTAATAATGCATGAATGGAAAATATAAAAGAAACTAGAAGAGAAAAGGTAGATAGAAAAAATGATTATTTTGTGAAAAAACCTTAGCCCCCTCATACTGCCTGCAGCCCGAGAAGAGGGCTCACAAAGAGCTATGTGAGCCCGGTAGTCGGTCAATATCGGCTTGTTGGACAAAAACAGCGATAATTTGTGCTGAGAAAAAGGAATGCCCAAACAATTATCAGCCCTCTGTGGCCAGATCCCAGCTACACCTCATTCACCAAGGTTTGAATATTTCCCTAACATCCAAATTACACCCTATATCAAACCCAGGGGTCGTGCGTACCATTTGCCTGACACCCAGTGGTCCAAAAGAAAAAAAATCCACATCTTCACTTCTTTTGGGCACCGTCAGTGTTAGAAAACAGAGAACTCCTAAGAAAACTCTTTTAGATCAGTGTGGTGTCCCTATAATATGTATCAAGGGACTATGGTGCACTGGTTGTGTCACGCTCAATGGTTCAAGCTAATTAAATAGGTGACCCCATATAACACACTAAGGGTCCATGGTGTACCGGTGGTATCATGTTGAATGGTTAACGGAAAAAAACATACAACCTTCACTATCTCTAGCATTCCGACTAGGAAAGAAGTGATCTGCGCGTTTGTCCTAGTTTGCACACGCGACATGCTGTAACTTAGGATCAGATGCAGCCTCTTACCCTTATGATAGTGGCCTCCAGATAAATCTCCACCCTGCAGATTAAGCAGAAGTTCTAATCAATTTGATCTCATTGCACAGACGTGAATCAGTTCGGGCAGGTTTCCTAGTCCCACAACAACAGCTGGGATCGATAAAGCAATCTCTCCTGGCTGGCTTGCCAAAATGTTGGTCAGATAAAAATCTACCTTAAAAAAATGAAAAGACAAGAGGTGTTGGGCAGGTGTTTGGCAAAACAGGAACATGTTGGTTTAATTAAACTCAGCGGCCAGGAGAGTACCGACAGAGTAGCGTCTGAAGAAGATTTGGTCAACCCTTTATACTTTTCATGAGGAAATCCGGCATTCTTAGCATAGTCATAAACAACAAGTACAACCACCTGATAAGCAGGACACAGGTGGCTCTTGAGCTCGGAGAGAGCTAGTGTGGACCAGTGTGTATGTGTACAGATGTCTGATGTGGGGAGCGCATGATCACTACATGAGGTGTGTATGCTTTGTCCTGATTGGCTACGTGTTCCTAAGTTCATGTGGCATTTATCTTTTTGATATTTTGGGAACTAGCGTCTTTGGCAAAACGTGTTTATTGGGGCCAATTTACTCAGGCCTGTATGTGGTACAGCTACCTATCTGTGGGATCGATCAGTGGTTTGCCTGGGTACACGTCTGTCTTTGGGCTAACTGTAACCCTACCTGCGACCTGTCAATCGGTAGGCTCAGGTGTGGGTCGCAGGGCCTGTCTGGCCACATATCTCTGATTAGCAGTTGATGGGAAAGTCACCTTGGGTGAATCAACAGAAATGATATGAGGTCACTAACTTGTGTACAATTAACATGGCAGTCATTGATATCATTTATACTTACATCCTCAGTATGGTGCATACAGTTGTCATAGCGTACAGCAATATGGTCTTTACTGATATTACCATTGTTATGCATGCATAGATTATGGCATACATTTACATTGTTTCTACTGGCGTTGACATTGTTATGCACGCATAGACTATGGCATACATTAACATTGTTTCTACTGGCATCGACATTGTTATGCAAGCACATTTTATGACATGAATCAACTGGTATTGCCGTGGTTGGGCCTGCATAAATCATGGTTTTGTAATGACATTGTATTCAGAGATATTAACATTATTATGCTGTCGATGAATAAAAAGGGTCTGAAGGCATATTTCCATTGAACTGACTTGCATTCTGCTTGTAATGCATGCAAGTAGGACTTGGGCAACTAACAGCATTATAAACTTTTCTGACATCTGATTCACATTCTGCTGCATTTGAGGAACCTTTTGCAACTCATTTTGAAGTCTATTTGATTGAAGCCTACAATGGTGTTTCCAGTGGCATTTCATTCCACAAATGTGGCATGGATCAATTTATCACTTACATATATATTAGATATAATGTTCACAAAGCCTCTGCCATAACTACCATTTCCACCTTGCACAAATTGTGCACTATCGCTTTGTACATTAACGCCTTGCGTGCTGTCATGATCACCAGGATCAAAATCAGTACCAAAGCCAGATCAGACAGCTGATAATCACCTCGACCATGACTATTGCTCTGCAAACCCCTTGCCTGAGCCATCATCAATGTCTCTCTCATCAATTTCTTTTTAGAAACCAGCAATCACTACACTATTCTGCATAGGCCAGGATGTTATTCAAAGATTTGGCCTGCCAACACATTATGCTTTGCTGAATATGTGAACTGAATTCTGAACACAATCTCAATGCAAAAGCTGAAACAAATCCATACAAAGTGTCTTTCATGTGGTTTTGAACTTCGCTATGATGCCTGTAAATCTGAATCAATTTTTGTGTTATGCATGCACTAATTCACTTGGATCTTGCATCACTCTCATGATCTCAAGTTTGCCTTTAATTGGTCAATCGCCTCTTCATGCTTCTGCATAACAACCAAAGATGGTTTATTTAGAGGTGCTTCTCTCTAGGTGTCTTCAGTGGAACCATTTACAAATGATTTACAGTTGTTTCACAAATCCTTTGGGACAATAATTATAAGTAACATATTCAAATGTGAACAGAAGTATTTTGAAATAGTTACACTTCTATTTGCCTTTGTATACCACTTCTCTGATTCTTCTCTATGCTTGAGAAAATTTGCCATAAGTGTTTAAAGATAATTTCTGGTCCATGGCATATGCTCTTAAATTAAAAAACATTTCTCAATTATGAAAAAAAGGGGTGTGTGGGTGTGTGATCTCACCATGTAATACAATTCTAACCTCCTTAGGACCAATGTCAACTTTAGCTTAAACCTTGGTATCTGTGGTTTTTATCAGTCAGGCATCAACAAAAGAACAACTGTAAAGTATTTAAACAGCACCAAAATGCTGGAATTAGACAGAAACACAACTCAAGAAAGCCAACACCATTTTACAAAAATGGAGTGTATTTTTATGAATTTATGGATATCAAAATGAAAAAGTTTCAAAAGAGGATTCCGGAAAAACAGAGTTTTAAAGAAACAATAAATCAAGACTTTTACCTTAACTGTGAACAAGCACTGTCAAATTAAATGAATTTGACACAGATAAACTTTTTCAGCAAAACTTTATATCACGGATGAATGTGGTCTCTTAGAAGTACTTTGGGTGACCAACTCCAGTGGGGAGCCAGTCAAAGACGAGCAAGATCCAAAGAAACAGTTACCTTCCCAAGAAAAGTAGTCTCTAGTCCAGTTCCTGCATCAGTGGCCAATTGCCATTAACATCTATGGAGTGGTCCTAATGCAAAGAATGCAGGATAATGAAGATGCTCAAGAATCCTGAAAATTCTGAGTGGTTGAGGTTTTTTTTCCTGTGTCTAGTCCTCAGCCCAAGTCTTAGTGAGATGTCTTGGTCAACGTCCCTGGAAGTCCTCTCAGGTTCAGCAAAAGTCCATTCGCCACTGGACTACTGGTCACCGGGCAAAATTAAGTTAGAGGTTCCCTTCTTTAGGCAACAGCTCTACTTGTGATTTTGTACCCTTGTGCTGAAACAGGGAGTCAGCTAACAGATTCTTGGCATCTCTCCTTTTGCCTTTGGACATCTTCTCCTCCAGCAGGACACATCAGGCACAGTCCTTTCCTTTGCTAGCCCAAGGAGCAGCAGCTGCAGCCCAGATTTGATGCAGCCTTTCTTTGCCAGGTCGAAGGTCAGTAAGGCAGTACTTCTTTGGTCCTCTTCTACAAACCAAGCAAGATCTCAGTTTGGGGGACAGAGATGCCTACTTTATGCCCGAAAAGTGTCTTTAAGGGAGATTGTGGTTATCAACCAATAAGTTACTTGGAAGTGAAGTGCAGCTTCTAACTATCCCAGAGTGCTCTGTTCCACCCACTCCCAAACTGTCAAGACCCTTCTCTTGGTGTGTGGATTTTGGTAGCCTGTCCTAGAGGTGTGGCTTTGTGGGGAACACATGCTTGTGGAAAAATGGTTTGGACAGAAATTTCAAAGAAAAACATCTGACAAGTTACTGTTCAGCTGGGCAAGGCAACCGGCATTGTCTGAGGAGGATACGTTGTTGTTCGGGAGGCACTGGAAGGAGTTGCAGTAAAGATTTCTCCATTTGGACAAAAGTTTTTTTTATGGAAGTCAGAAGACTCCATTGGGACAAAGCTGCAGGCTGTACCAGTTGAGAGCTCTAGGAGGGCGGCCAAAGAGGAACCGCTCAACAGAATTTGCTGCTGCAAAGAGGAATGTAGTGGGAGCCGCCATAAAGTCAAGCTGACCAGAGTGGCACGTTGGGCAGATAGGTGAGCAGGTAGATCCCTGTGTCCTCCTGGTTTTCAGACCACTTTTTTGCAGAATCTTTTTTAAGTCCCAAGTTTTAGATTTAGGCTATCTGGTTAATTTAGCACCACTTTCAATGGTCCAGGCCTGGATGGGTACCACTTGGATGGCTTGAACTTGCTCAAGGTGGGTCCAGGTTCGGGTACAAGTTGGTGGGAGCCTTTTATGTCCCTGAGGCTGTGATCAGGAGGCCAGTCACTAGTTCTTGGTGTCACTCTAATAGTCATGGGCTCCAGTAGAAAACAGGTCACAAGCACCAGGGCAGTCTTCTGAGGGTACAGAGCAGGCTTCTGTCAGTAGAGCTGAACTCTTGATGCAGCAATGCAGTTCACAGTAGGAAGTACACAGTATGCCATAGACAGCCGGGCAGTCCTGCAGAGGTCATCCACAGGTCCAAAAGCAAATTGAAGAGTACATCTGATGATCCTAGTTTTATACCTCTCGAGTCAGGTGTCCCATTCTCTCTTCCGTGAAGCCGTAAAGACCTGGCTCTTCTCACAGACTTCAGTATGAGCATGTCACTTGTCTGCACTTTTCAGTTCTGCAACTAGCGCCTTGACGTCCTTGGGCTAAGTTCGCGCTTTACAAGTTCAATATTCATTAATTCATAAATAGAGCTGTGCACAGATTCGCCCCACTTTCCTCCCAAGATGGCCCCATTCTGCCAACACCCAGTCCCTCTAATGTGTGGCTGTCTGGGAGAAATACACAACAGGCAAATGCCACTCACACCTAGTCATGTGAACCAGGGTACAGACTACAGGCACCAAATGCCAACTTTTTAAAAGTCATTTTCAGAATTGAGACTTAAAAGCTGACTTTACCACTAAAGAGGACTTTAAATTACAATACCTTAGACACCAAACATGACATTTCCAATTGGTATCAAACATAAATGATCACCTAAAAAATATAATGAGGTAATCCTGCGTTATCCTATGAGTGAGGTAGGCCTCACAATAGCCAAAAACAAATGTTTGAGGTTTTCAGTACCCAGATATGTAAAGCTTAAAAATATATGTCCTACTTTTTAAATACAATGCACATTGCCCTGTGGGCCATTTAGGACTTACCCTAGGGGTGACATATATATATATTAACGAGCATTGGAAATGCAGTCGGTCTCACATTATTTGAGTTAGAGCTATTTGTATTGTAAATGGCAATGTTTTTTTTACGTCTGTATTATGGAGTCTACATATGTGGTGTGTAGTGGAATTATGTAGGTTGTATTGAATTATTTAGTTGTTTATTTGTGTGACGTGGAACTGTGTTGAGTGGATTTGTGTAGTGGAATTATGAGGCATTAAGCGCTGTGGAACTCTGTGGACAGTAATCATGTGGTATTGAGTGTATTGGAATTATGTGGAGTGGTAAAGAGTGTTATGGAGTGCAATTTGTGGAATTGTATTTTGTGTTGTGCAGTGCTATGTAGTGGAATTTAATTATGTGGTGTGTTGTTGAATTTTGTGGGCTGATGTGGAATTGTGGTGTGGATTGGACATGTGTGGTGTGTTGTGAAATTTTCCTGTTGAGTTGTATTACGTGGTTTGGTGTTGAATTGTGAGGTGTGGATTGGAAATGTGTGAAGTTGAATTGTCTGGCATGGAATTGTGTGGATAACTTTGAGGGTTTGAAGCTGGGTGGATAGCTTTGCGTTGTCGGCTACAAAAAAGAACAAATAGGTAGGAGCTAAGCTCCAGATCTGTGTTTGGGAGTTGTTAAAAAAAGAGTTAAAGCTCTTGGGGTCAGATGTACAACTGTTTTTTGCAGTCGCAAAAAGGTATTCAACCCTTTTGCGACCGCAAAAAACAGTGGTGGTATGTACCAACTCTATTTAGCGAGTCAGAGACTCGCAAAATAGTGCTTGCGTCTCGCTGTTAGGAAGGGACGTGCGAAGGACGTCCCTTTTTAATAGCGAGGTAAAATGCTATGTACCATTGTTTTGCTTCTGCAGTTGCAGTCACAAAACACTCGCAATTCGCCACCTACTTCAAGTAAGAGGTAAACCATTCGTAAATGGGACCCCTTCCCCCTTTGTGAATGGGTGCGAAAATATCTTTGAAAAGCAGGAAGTGGTCCCAAGGACGACTGCCTGACCTTAAAAAATGAAACAGAAAAGTTTAATTTTTATTTTTGAAATGCATCCCGTTTTATTTTAAGGAAAATGGATTGCATTTAAAAAAAAATATGCTTTATTGAAAAAGCAGCCACAGACATGGTGGTCAGCTGACCCCAGAAGGCCACCATCCCTGTTAGTGCTAGCCATTCCCAATGGGGTCGTAAATTGCGTTTGCCTCATGAATTTTGATGAGGCATGCAATTTGCGACCCCATTGGGAATCGCAAACAGTGTCTGAGACACTGTTGCACATTGCATTTTGCGAGTCGCAAATTGTGAATCACATTGCAACACAATTTGCGTATCGTAAAATGCAAGCGCTGTACATCTGCCCCTTTATGTTAATGTAAATGTTTTTTACATATGTTTTATAAGTGTGGATGTATGTGGTGTGTAGTGGAATTGTGTGAGTTGGATTGGAATTGTTAGTTGTGGCATTGTGTGAAGTGGAGTGGATTTGTGCAGTTGAATTATGTGGATGGTGTGCAGTTGTATTGTGTGGATAGTAATTATGTGTTTTTCAGTGTATTTGGAAATTATGTGGAGAGGGATTGAGAGTAATGGAGTGTAAATATGTAGAATGGTGTTTTGTGTTATGGAGTGTTATGTAGTGGAGTTTAATTACGTGGTGTGCTGTTGGATTTTGCAGAGTGATGTTGAATTGTGTTTTGTAAATTGATTATATGTGTTGTGTTCTGGAACAGAATAATGTGTGATTTTGTGTTTAGTTATGTAGTGTGGAATGGAGTTGTGTGGAACTGAATACTGTAGCACGGAACAGTGTGGTGTTGAGTGAAATTATGTTGAGTGGACCAGTTGGGAAACTTGGACACTTGTTGCACACTCGCTATGATCATACACATGGTGTTTCCAGCCCTGGGCTTTAGAGTGGCAACTTAATGCATTCTGGATCTTGTAGCCCTGGTGTAGTCAAGCCATAGGTTTGTAAGTGATCAGCCTATCCGTTATCATAGATGGTAAACAAAACTGTTAAGACAGTCTTTTGGCAGTAATCAGCTGTTCAACTAATACAAGTGTGCTACCCTAAGCACTGTCCCTTAGACCCTGAGACTGGATTGGCATCTCAGTGAGATGCAATAATTTAAGTATATGCTATGGCTCTGCTAGGTCACATCGTTGTAGTAAATAAAATGTGCTGATAGGGCGATAATTTCCACTCTTAAATATATTTATGTGCAGACCCTCCAGAGTTCACAGCTGCAGAAGAGCCACCTAAGTGTCTTTCACTACGGAAGATATGATTGAGACGCAGGTTGAACCATCAAGTTTGAAGAATTATCCATAGTTCCAAGGAATTTATGAAGTTAGTGTAGGATGAAATGTAAACTAAAGAGTGGGCTTGCTCAGTAGTCTGTTTTCAGAACAAAGAAATATGGTGCACGTTATTATTATATAACATATAAATATTTATAGTATATAGTTTATCAGCTCTGAGTTCATGTTACTCACGCACTTGATCATTTGGAGACAGTGCTCTACACAGACAGGCAGCAGAGAAACATATTACTCAGGCTTTCCAAGTGAGCAGGCTACTTCTCTGAATGGTTGTCAGCAATTCTAGGAGGGGCAACAGGAGGCGGTAGTGGTCATTGACAATGTCCTGGTAGAGATTCATGATAAACCCATGCTTCTGTGGTTCAGCAGTACACCAAGGCCTCATAATATGGCAAACACTTTATTATTCTTGTTTCCGCACCTACAGGGTCCTTAGAAGCCCGAGACTCATGAAAAAATGCCCTGCCAACTCTCTTTTTCTGAAGGCCCAACCTCCAAAGTGCATGAAAGCTCGAGGAATGACATTCTACACTTTGGGTGACTGGGCAAATGGAGGTGCAGGCCTCTGCACCTACATTGCTAAACATGCTTGTATTAGCAAACATTAAAATCCAGCTTTATTCCGCAACATAGAAGGGCAAGAGGTTCGGTAAGAAGGCCTCGGGTCAGATTGATAATCTGGGCGTTCATCGCTCACAAGAAGGAATACTCAAACTGCTGATGATGAATTGTGCTATCATCCCTACAGTGTGGAGGGGCAACATTACTAGTCCAAGTTCACAGTTCGGAATGAATGAAACTTGTGCTGCAGCTATAACATCCGAGCATTCAGATGCTTCACGGAGAGCTCATACAGCCGTAGACACAAAGCAGGAACATATAACATTTTTGACAGGTGGTTTTCTGTCCTTGGTAGTAAAGCAGTGTTTGGTGCAAACATTATTTACCACAGATATGTGAAAGCAGAGTTCTGGATGTGGGAATTTGTATCTAAGATATCGACAGCAATAAATATACAAAAAGGCAACTTTCTATTTCCCAGTGAGAGATTTCCGTTGGAAACTCAGTTATTTTAGATTGGCAGCAAAAGTGGGATAGAGATAAATGTGCAGGGGCTTGAAACAAAGAATACTGAAACCTCTGCACCATACCAATCCCAATGGATAGATTCAGAGTGTGTTCCAAACAGGGTTCAGTGACGAACCGGAAGAAAACAAAAACCCGCATGGATCCACCCGCTTGCACAATGGGCAGCTCCACATGTGCGCTTGTCCGCCTGTGACATCACAGCACAGCCTGCACTTCAAACGGAGCACTTTTCTCCTCTCCCTCCCCTACTAGTACAAATGGTTGGGGGCGGGGCCTCCGATCTTAAAGTCTACTGTTCCTACCACATCGGCTCCTCTCCAAATTAAACAGCAAGAGAGATTGTAGCAGAGATACTGATTAGAAACCCGTGCTGCTCCACAGTCCAAGTGAAGTGAAGGCCTTATAACGGTAATCACGATACAGATAAGTAGACAACAATAAAAGTGTAGGAAATTCATCTAGGCCTGTTTTTGCATTACTTTGGCAACCTTTCCATAATAAACCAAAATGGCAGCATGCAAAGAACAAGGAACAGTATAAGTGGTCGCAAAAACAAACAAGTACGGGGTAAGGAGTGGGGCGATAATGAGGCCGACTTTGCAGCGTGTAAAGAGCCCTCCTCGGGCCGCATGGACTGGTGTTAAAACTAGGGGTGGGCGGAATTTGTGTAGTTGTGCTACGCCAAGCTCCGCAAAACAGTAAAAACTCCCCACAAGCACGCAGAGTTCCGCGAACACGCGAAATTGCTTGTTACGCCCGTTCGCAATGCTTTTTTCCTGTTCACAAATGCTGTTTGCATGCTCGGGGGGAATATCTCACGAACACGCATTTTGAAATCGCGAACAAGCAATAATTCCGCGAAGCCATAGGTCGTGGAATTTTTGGGCAATTCCGTGCTCTCCGCAGAACACGAAATTACCCAAATTCCGCGAGCTGAATGGATTTTACCGCCCAAGCCTAGTTAAAACAAGCCAGCCCTAAGTAAACAAAACACGAACACATCATTACATTCTCGAATTAGAGGCAAAAAAAGAAATGGTGCCATAGTAACACATACTTTATAATGACAGTAGAAATAGTACCTTAATCACAGCGTTTGCAGCGGAGGGACACTAATTAAGTTTAATTGATCTGTAGTTGAGCGGTGCCCCACTCAAGCCACAGGAAGTGAGGTATCGTGACTTCTGCCGAATTAAAATGCAGCAAACAAAAGTCACCATGCTCTTAACCAATGGTAAGTGTGGGTAGGCTAAAAGCCCCTTATGACTTTTTTTTAACACAATAGAACATCGCCATTGCGACAGCGCATGCACACTGCCTGCAGGCTCAACCTAAAAAAGGTAGCTTTAAGCTTGGAAAATGGGTTATAGTTATTTTGCCAATTTTAACTGGCAGTGTCAAACTGCCGACAGGCTGCAATGGCAGGCATGAGACATGTTTGCCAGGGCTACTTAAGTGGGTTGCACAATAAGTGCTTCAGGCCCTCTATAAGCGTACAATTTACTGGTCCTGGGTATACGATGTGCCATTGTAATAGGAACTAAGAAAATGAATTATGCCAATCAGTTGTAAGCCAATTTTACCATGTTTAGGAAATGAACACAAGTACTTTTGCATTGGTAAAGTGCACAGAATTCTAAGGCCAACAAAAACAAATTCAGCAAAACAGGAAGGAAATAGGCAAAATGTTTGGGGGAGACCACTCTAAGGATGACAGGTCTTACATTGGGGCTTTTCCTTTGCTTTAAACGGCGGACTCGAGTTAGCCATTTTAAATTGCTCTATCAGTGTTCAGTGGCAGGCTGGGAAACGTGTTTTCCTTTGTCATACCTAGGGTGGTAAAATGTACTGCAGGCCCAAAGGAACATGAACTTACTGGCTCTTGATGCCTTTAGTACCATATACCAGGGACTTTCAAGTGAGTGAAGGTATGCCAATTGGGATTAGCCAATTTATCCTTTCACTTTTAAGGGTTAAAAGCAGTGGCACTGAGGTCTATTTAAAAGGTCTCAGTGCACTCTCAGAGTCAAAAAACTGGCAGCATTAGTTTGAAATATTGGAGGTGTTCATGAGTAAAGAGGCATTTCCTTACATCAATAGTTACATCACATTCAGAATCACCCATACTCTCAGGGCCTGATTCACAAAGGTAAACATACACTTTTGTGTAAGTTTACAATTGTTTGGTAGTCACAAAGGAATTTACAAGTAGTATCTTTACAAGTGTGGTGTTCCCACACATAAAAAGACCTACCATTTTATGTGCAGAGACACCGCAGGTCAAGAAGGCTAACGACACACTTCCTCAATTTAGAAATGCAGTGCTGCACCATATTTACTGGAATATGGTGCAGTCCTGCGTTTCCCCCTGCGCTGGCTCTAAACTTAGCCTCCTAGCGCCAACGCAGGCACCCTTGCACCATAGTGCAAGGGTGCCTGCATTGCGGGGAAGATTGTTTATGCACATAAGCAATCTATAAATGCTTAATGCAGCACACATAAAAGTTGCAAAACTGCTTTTTTTTAAAAGGTTGTTCATGTGCAGGAAGGGGGACTTTCCTGCACATAAACAATTATTGGCGTTTTGCTGCTTCTATGTGTGCTGCCCAAGGCACAGCAAAAACGTGGAGAAATAAAGCATTTCTTTTTGTTTCGCCTATTTAAGACCAGGTTTTCCCTGGTCTCAGTTTTGGTACTGCCTCCTATTTATGCTGCTATGGTAAACAGGGGGCAGTGTAAAAATCAATGGGTGTTGCGGTGGCACCCCACCACAACACCCAGTGGCAACCCCTTTCACGCTAAGTGTAGCGTGAAAGGGGGCCTTATTTACAAGGCAGCATTAAGCCACATTAAGTGGCTTAATGCTTCCTTGTAAATAAGGCAAAGATCCTAAAAGTGATGTTGTGGTGGCGATAGAGGCTTTTAAATATGCCTCCGCATTCGTAAAGATACTACTTGTAAATCCCTTTGTGAATAGCAATCATAAACGTACATGAAAGTATAAGTTTACTTTTGAGAAAGAGGCTCTCATTGTTTTTCTTTTTACTCTTTTTTAACACCTCAGGTTTAGAAGGCGATTCTGGCTTCATCATTCTTCCTGAAAACTGGCGAGGTTTTTGCATCTAATAATTCTATGAGAGAACTCTGTAATGTTCTGGGATGCAAATTCAATAATTAATTCATCAATCTCCCTATTTTATGTTTTATGTTATTCCCAAATTCCTTTTTGTGTCAAATCTACTTTATAATATCTGGTCATACCTTGAGGGTTCTCTCATGCGTGGTGTTAGACCTGGCACATTGGTGTGGGTCTCCCTTCCATTTTTCGCTGTTGCCTCATATGTTTTTGCTGGTGTTAGTTGCTCAGGGCACTGTGCTACTGCTGTCCAGTGCCACAGTGCAAGAGCTCCCTATTGTAAATTAATGTATAATTTTTGATTCCATGATTGGTTGGTTTGGTTTACATGTCAGACCCTAGTACAGTACACCAGGAGTGCCCAGGGCTTGTAAATCCAAATGCTGCTCGTGGACTTGCAGCACTGGTTGTGCCACCCACAGAAGCAGCCTGTAAAAGTGTGTCTAAGGCCTGCCATTGCAGGCCCTGCGTGCAGTCTGGTACTGTCATGCTGACTGGGCAAGTGCACCCACTTGCCAGTCCCTAAACCTTCCCTTTTCTTCATATCAGACACCCCTATGGTAGGCCCAAGGGCAGGGTGCATTGTAAGGATAAGGTAGGACATGCCCTAGTGTGTGTGGCATGTTTTAATAGTGAATAACAGCCATTTTCGTTTTTCACTATTGCAAGGCTACCTGTTCTCCATAGGCCAGAATGGGAAGTTTGGTTATTACATCTTCTAATCCTAACTGACTCAGAGAACATGGTAGGAATTTGAATTTAGTATGTCTGAACCAGTGGCGGCTGGTGACATTTTAAAGTGGTGTGTGTAAACTTTCTGTCGGAGTGCATTGTGGCGAGTGAGCGCAGCGAGCAAGCTCGACCACCTTAGAGGGGGTTCCCCCCGAGAAAATTTTGAAAAAAAAGTGGGTAAAGGGTGCATTTTCAAGCAAATTTGAGAAGCACAGGGACTAGAGCTGCAAACACACATAGAGCCCGCTGCAGAGGGTATGTTCTTAGGTGAAGTCTTGCTAAAATTAAAATGCATTAACATTATAATCTGTTTCCCCACTTAACAAAGAGAGTCACCCCCAGAAAATGGGTTCCCCATCCTGTTTCTTCATTACATTTTCAGACAAAATTAGGAACATTCATAGACCATCCACACATGCATTAAGCACATTGTAAAAACAACAAAAAAAAATCAATTCTTTGAACAATATGCGCATAATGCCACATCATATCCTAATACAAAGTGCGCAATCGGACGAGCCTCTTTTCACAAGTGAATAACAATGTAATTCTGCTTAAGATAATAAGGCACATAACGTTACAACTGTTCACTTCAAAGCTCTCCCGAAGGCGCCGCTAGATCACTAAACAGAGGGGATTTTTGAAGCAATAGAGTGAACCGGCCTCTGACATTTAATGAAGAATTAAGGCCGGGGAAAGTCAATATTCTTCTGTTGAGAAAAAAAACACACTTTACCACAACAATCACTCACAATGACACACATCACATTAACTTTCGCCCAGGAAAGGATCCCGTTTGAAGCCAGCCCTCAATACTTCTACACCACAAATGCTGGAGGCTTGGCATACCTCAGCAATACCATGTCTGCGCGCTCATGTTCCGAGAAGCGGTCTGCAGCATGTAAACATAGACTAATGTCAAAGGCCTCTGAACTGAAAGGGTGGTATATAAACCAGAAATATTATCCTTGACACATCCCAACATGGGTGAACTTAGCCCTTCATTATGGAATATTTCATCATCTTCACAATCCACGCCAGTGCATGATTCTTCAATGGAGCTCATGGGCTGATTTAGTGTTTGGTGGATGGAGTAATGTCCGTCAGATTGTCGGAGTAAGTCACTCTGTCGTCCTAAAGGACATCCCGTCCCCAAAGTATAAAGACATCCTCTGGCCCCACAGATATCTCATTACATTGATGACAGCAACCACCATCACAGTGGTTCCTGTCAGTGTTGTAAACGTTTATGGGAAGCTCATCGAACAGGACAGCCGTCCGTCAACCTTTTACAGAGATGAACTTTTTTTCAGAATCAAACTCCCAAAGCGGGAGTTCGTTTTAAAAAAAAGTAAGACTATTTACCTTGCACAGACCCCTAAGGCTGCTCCTGAGCGGTCGCTTGCTAAAAAACGCTTCTTAAAAAACTTTTAAACTGCTCATTGCAATTGTTTTATTGAATTTCCCTTTGTGTCCGCTCCCCCCCCTTTGAGCTACATTTTGCACATTTTAGGGGCTGATATTAATGCCCAGGACACGCTAGCACCTCATCACTCTTCCCCGCTTCCCAGGTGGGGCTTGGCCGTCCTCGAGGCTTAGTTCACCGGGTCCCGGGTTGCTGTAGTTGGCGGCCATCTTAGGTTGGGCGCTATTGGACGAGCGCTCTAGTCGCTCTACATAAACGGTCAGCTATGCCTCCGCGCAGCGGACGCGGGCAGCGGACGCGCCGGACCTGCGCCGGAGGTTCGCCAGAGGTAAGCCCGTTTGCGCCCGTTCGCGCTCGGTCGGGCTCAGGGACCAGAACCTCTGACCAATCTCCCAGCTGCTCACAGACATACTCCCGCCTGGCTCTCCTTGCATTGAGGAGTGTCTCGCTGCCCCCTTGCACTCATTCTATAAATCCTGCGACGGATCGTCCCTTCTGTCAACACTGCCCGTTTAGAACCACGGAAGCGGATATTAATACTACTAATCCAGAAGGCATCCTGAAAATGGCTTTGGTCAATTGCCGCTCATTACCCAAACATGCCACTGAAATCTTCTTGTTAATTCAAGATCTCGGACTTGACATTCTTTTTTTAACTGAAACGTGGTTGGGATCCACGTCCGGTCCAGATATTGTTCAGGCCCTTCCTCCTGGATATCTGATCCAATGTAGGGACAGACAACTCAAAGTTGGAGGAGGGATAGCCATAGTATACAGGGAGCACTTAATTTGTCGTATGATCGACAGCTCCATCCCTGACTGTGAAAGCGCACAATTTGCCATCACTTTATCCCCAGAAGTGTCATTTTCTGGACTTCTGATCTACCGTCCCCCTGGCGCTATTGGACAATTTCCGAAAGGAATCATTGAATCAACCATAGAGTTAGCTAGCAGGGTCTCAAATTTTATAGTACTAGGAGACCTGAATCTTCATTTCAATAATCCCTCAGACACCACCGCCACAGAATTAACTAAAGATCTTGCGGCATGTGAACTGAATTTGATAGTCTCACACCCTACCCACTCTAAAGGGAACCTTTTAGACCCCATATTTTCCAATATTGTGGACTTAACATCAGCAGAGCCATACCCCACCCCCTGGACAGATCATATGGTCATCCCCTTCATATGGAATACGCCCACACCCGGTCTAACAGAACCGCCCAGTAAAATT
Organism: Triturus cristatus; assembly: GCF_964204655.1. Taxonomy (NCBI): domain Eukaryota; kingdom Metazoa; phylum Chordata; class Amphibia; order Caudata; family Salamandridae; genus Triturus; species Triturus cristatus. Next base: position 356,052,095 of record NC_140589.1, on the reverse strand, counting down.
CTGAGTAGGCGGTGGACGAAATTAAAAATGAACGAATGGGCAGAGGCACTGAATACAAGTGAACCTCAGGTCGATCAGGACATTGACAGGGCTAATATGGACTTTAACCAATGGATTGAATCATCATTGGATAGGGTGCTTCCTAAAACAAACATCTCCAAAAAGAAAGCCTCTACTAAACAACCTTGGTTCACTTCTGAGCTAAGGCCCCTAAAACAAGAATGTAAACGGTTGGAGAGACAGTGGAGAAAACACTTTGTGGAAGAGAAAAAAACTAAATACAAACTCTCTCTAAAAAAATATAAATCTGCTCTTAACGTGGCCAAATCCATCTTTTATGCAGAAAAAATAGAGATCTCAGCTAATGCCCCAAGAGAGATGTTCAAGATAGCTAAATCCCTGTTAAAAGCCCCTGACCCGCCATCTTTACCACTCTGCACGGAGGAGGCTGATGCTCACTGCATTAATCTGGCGAATTTCTTTGCTGAAAAAATTCAAAAGATCCTCCTGTCCCTCCCCCCTCTACCTCTTGAAGAATCCATCCTCTCTTTGCCAGATGATACAGATATTATTCTGCCTTGCCTCCCTTCCTTTTCCCCCCTCAGTACTGAATTGTTGCCCACGCTTTTCAACTCTGTAAAAAGCGGCTCCCCGCTAGATCCTGTCCCTATGAATATTCTAAAGTTAGCCTTATCCAACATCAGTACATACATTATCCATCTAGTTAACACCTCACTTGAATTAGGAAGGGTACCCCAAGACTGGAAACTGGCAATGGTTAAGGCCCTGTTAAAAAAGCCTCATCTCGACCCCCAGGACTTTTCCAATTATCGTCCCATTTCCCTGCTCCCCGGCATCAGTAAACTCGCAGAGAAATGGGTAAATAAACAACTAGCATCCTTTCTGGAGACCCATAACCTGCTCCACCCAACCCAAACTGGGTTTCGGAAAGGACAGGGCACGGAGACGGCACTGCTGAGGGTGGTTGAGGATTCCATGAGGATTCTGGACGCAGGTGGCAGCGCGGCCATTATCCTCCTGGACCTCAGTGCCGCCTTCGACACGGTGAACCACCGTGTCCTCCTGTCTCGTCTTAAAAAACTGGGCGTCAAAGACAGGGCACTCATGTGGTTGGAGTCCTTTCTTGGTGACAGATCCTTTAAGGTCTTTACAGAAAATAGCTGCTCTCCATCAATGCCATTACAGTGTGGGGTGCCACAGGGCTCCTCCCTCAGCCCCACACTGTTTAATGTTTATATGGCGCCCCTGGCAGAAGTAGTTGCCTCCTTTGGGATCCAACTGGTAAGCTATGCTGACGACGCCCAGCTAGTTGTTTCTCTTAATCAGTTGGAATCCTCCCCCTCCAGGCTCTGTCACTGCCTGGAGGCAGTAGCAAACTGGATGGACCTGTCCCACCTGAAATTGAATGGAGGTAAAACGGAGCTGATGCTTCTAGGAAAACGAGCCACATTTGACAACTCGATACATTGGCCCGCCTGTATGGGTCCAGGACCCACTCCAAAGACCGAGATAAAGAGTCTCGGCTTCTGGTTGGATGCAGAGTTGTCATTTAAGATCCAGGCAAGGAAAACAGTAGCCACTTGTTTCGGACTGCTGAAAACAATCCGGAAAATCCTTCCTCAGTTACCCGAGGCAGCAAAGAAAACCATTGTCCAGTCCCTTGTTCTATCCAGGTTGGATTATGGAAATGCGCTCTATCTTGGAGCCCCCGTGTCGGTTATCCGGCAACTTCAGGTTGTCCAGAATTCCGCAGCACGGCTACTCACGGGCACTAGCCATCGTACATCAGCCAGGCCCGCACTTGGCACCTTGCATTGGCTCCCCATAAAGGAGCGAATCTATTTTAAGACCCTCTGCACGGTCCATAAAACACTCTATGGGAGTGGCCCCCCCATTCTAGATGATATGATCAGACCTTACAATCCTACCAGGAATCTTCGCTCGAACCAACAAAATCTGCTGACAGTTCCTAGGATCAGCAGATCCCGCACAGGAGGTCGCCTGTTCTCGCACAACGCGGCTGGGCTGTGGAATGCTCTTCCCCCACCTCTCCGCCAAGAGCCTAACCTCCTTGTCTTTCGAAAAAAGTTAAAGACTCTTCTGTTTCCAAAAAACTAGTTAAAATAACTCTTCATTTTTAACCCATCTCTGCTTGGTTAGTCTTAAGCGCTGGGATGCTCCCGAGTAGCCATGCGCTATATAAGAGCCTTTTAATAATAATAATAATAATACCATGGACGGTTGCTCCCGGTGTGTGGTGGTCATTGAGCTGGTGTACAAACAACCTTCAAACTGTCAGCACTGAGCAAGCTATTGAAAACTTTCTTGCCTATGATGCCAGGCATAAGAAAAGGCCTTACACATCAGAGATGAGCACAGGTGGGTGGTAGTAGTGATCGGTAAAACAGCTGCAGCTGTGACAGTTACACTATGAAAAATATTTTAATTTCACACCATTTAATTGACAAATATGTCAAAAAGTAGCTCTCAGTCCACCTTATGAATGTCGGAAAATAGCTCCGGGTGGTGTTTGAGTGTGGCAACAATAACTCCCAGTGCTGTTCATGAAAGTGCCAGAAACATCTGCCTTTGCAATATAAAGCACGTGTGAGAGTGCCAACAAGAGCTCCCTGCGGAGTTAAGGAGTGTGTCAACAATACCTCCCAGCACGGCTGCAAAGCAAGAGCTAATAACTCAAATGAAGAAAAAAAAGCTTGCCACATCTCCCAGTGCTGTGCCTCTGTAATTTATAGCTTGATGAGATCCGAATAGATCAGTGATGTCTGCCAGTGCAGTATACACAGTCAGAAGGGCTCTAGTTAGACAGCACAGCACTCCTGAAGGAAACTGCTGCCCAGTTGCGACTCGCGGGGTGTGGGGTGTCGCGGGGGGGGTGTATCGCGGAGGTGGGGGGGGGGGGGGAGTTTTGAGATAAAATAAAAAAAATCCTACCTGAGCAGGTCCGCTGCCTCGGGTCCGTTGGTGCAATGGCGCCTACACTCTGGAACAGCCACACACACATCACTGACTGCTTGCAAGTGGGCGTGCAAAGCCCTCTCAGCCAATCCTGGCGCTGCTGGCAGGATTGGCTGGGGGCACGTTTTACACTCCGCCCGCCTGCCCATTAGGAGACCGAGGTTTGAGCCTTTGCTCAACCCTCGCTCTCCTAATGGGCATGCGCCAGAACTGCAAACACAAGTGCGCATGACTGGGCACGGTGCGAAAATTCGCCCTCCGTCCCCACTCATGTGCACTTGTGCATTGTGCTGCTCCATGCCCCTGGTAACGGTCTGACTGCATGTCAGTCAACATGACGCCGGACCGCCCACCCCCTTCAGACTCTGAAGGGGGTGGGTGGTCTGACGTCATGCTGACTGACATAATTGTCAGTTGTTCTCCCTCGCCATCTCTGATTTAAGTAAACTGAGAGTTTACTTAAATTCAGACGCCGAGGGAGCTGCGGGCGGGGGGCTACGCCTTAACGCCCCAATGGACGCACCGCCCCTGGCCTGAATTTAGGATGATAAAATACATCTTTTAGTGAAGTTGGTTTTAACATTCTCTTTTTGAAAATACCACTTTTAGAAAGTAGGTATTTTCTTGTCTAACCATTCAAACCTGCCTTTGCTAGGCTGTGTATTCCTTTGTCTGGTTTCTGTGAGTGACAGGGCTGGGGGATTCCAAGGGACCGGATGAGTCAGCCCAGTGGTGAATAGAGAGATCTGCATCTAGATGGGTGGGAGGAGTTGCACCTGGGACCTGAATAGGGCTGTGCCTGCCTTCCACAATGCTGGCTCCACCTCCCGGGGAGCGGCTGATGTATTTTCCCTGCACAGTGAATGAAGAGAAGGAATCCTGTCAACAAAGTACTCCAAGACTGTACTTGCCTTCCACAATGCTGGCCCCACCTCCTGTGGGGTGTCTAATGGTTCTGCCCTACACTGTGAAAGGAAAGGAGAAGTCTGGTAAACAGAGTGCTCAGGAACTGGTTTGGACTGGGCAAAGTCCCCTCTGTCCTCAGAGGACAAAGGATTTTGGGGTATAAGTATTGGGACCCTGATCCCAAGAATTTAGATCACTTTGGGAAAACAAGAAGACCCTCTGCTGAGGGAGGAACCAGAAGAAGCTGAGGAGGAAACTATCCCTGAACCTGGGGGATTGGCCTGCAGTGGTTGCCTTACTGCCAAAGAGAAGAGAAAGGAACGTTGTGTGTACTTTTGCTCAACTTGTGAAGCATCTCCAAGGGCTTGGAAAAGAGCTTGTCTCCTGCTGAAGTCTGAGGAACAACAGACTTCACTCCCCAGCTCCCCAGAGTTATTTGGAAGTGCCTGCTGCTGTTGTTGGGCCTTCTGAGGGACTGCGTGTCACAAGGAGCTGGAAGCGCGACTCAAGAAGGAGAAGCGTGCCGCCATCGGTGACAACCTTAATATTTTATAATAAATCTACTAATCTTACACATAAATCAAATAAATTCAAAATTTCTTAATCAAAGCACAGTTTTACCAGCCTCAGTAGTTTGAGCAAAATATTACAACGCAGTGTAAATTTCAATGCATTATGCGTTCACGCACACCATTGACAGAAAACCACTGCAATTTGTACACTTGACATAACAACTGTGCAATTTGCCCCACACCTCAGAATAATTACCTCACTCCAATCACGCCACAAGACAAAATGAATACGCTGTCACAATACATATAACAACTTACTTTGCAAGACAACTTACTTCACAAAGCCAAGTTTACTCACTTTATGCAATTTGTAGCAAATTTAGCATATTTCACACGATTCCAAGCCCCCTAACTCTGAATAAAAAATTATTTTAGGATTTTGGACTGAATTTGTCAATACACCATCCACCTCTTATCCATCCTCTGCTACCAAAATCTGTTGGTGCTTTCTACCCAAAGTGTCGATTATTTAGATCCGGCCATGTGAAACTCAGAAGAAGAGGACCCTGGGCACTTAAAGAAAACCTACAAAAGACAAGATTCAAAGTCTAAAGTATTAAAATGTATTTAATATTTAGAATCATTACAGAAAGCAAAAGGCAATTGGTTATTCAAAATAAATCAGCAAGAGTATTACACAAGGTTAACCTCAAAATTAGATATATAAAAGTCATGAAGAATGTTCAGTTTAAAAAGCAAGGAAGGTCTATAAAATATCTAAGTCTAAGAACAAGACCAAAAAGAAGACTGACATGATGTCTGCAAGCCTAAAAATAGGCAGAACGCTGTGGCACACATACCAAATAAGGTACATTTTATCCGTTCATAGCAGTGGAGAATAATGCCCTTTATATGGTGCGAAGGGGACCCATGTGATGTACTAATAGATACATTGAGAGAAACTAATCAATGTTGTAAAAATTATATGACATAAAAAAGACTCACTCTAAAAACCATAGCAACATTAATAGCTAATGAGATCCCCTAACCCCCACACAAAGGGAATTGACAGTACATTGGACTGTGAACTATTAAAATGAATGAAAGCACAGCAGGCCTCACCAACCTTGACATTTTGAAACATTACATGCAAACTTTCTCTGATGCACATTAGTTGTTTTTATCACAAATAAACAGGAGCATGGGAAGAGCACAATTTTTTCTATTTTCCGGTAAAAGGAAAACAATTATAGAATGAGAGAAAAACAAGCATGTAATGCAACTTTTAGAAAGTCATGTTTAATCAACTGTCAGCGAGACCCAGCAAATTAGTTATGCGGCCTAGTTATACTAATCTAAACTCATGGAAATGAACATTAATCTTTAATAACAAATCTGCCCTTACACACACACAATCGGAATCTGACAACTCAATGGTAATACCACTCTATGCTCAAATTGTTTTTGTTCCAAGAAACATGTGATATGTAGTTTTAGAGCAATTATCAAAAGGATAGAAGCTCATCAATAATGATATGAACCAATGAGAGTCTGAAATATGTAACTGATTATTTCAGCCCATTACAAATACTCACATGATGTAGTTGTAACAAAAGGTCTTACAATTAATATGTATGTAAATTTATACTAAAATCAATATGCCTTTTGTAATAACGCTATATACAGGTCAATGAAAGACTATTTTGAAAACTTTTTTGTACTTATCCCTCTAAGTTCTTAGCCCACCTGGTACTCAAGCATGGGTGCTCATACTGTAAGCCTGAAAGTATTTATCCTTTTGCTATTTTACAAAGAAGTTATATTCACTTACCATTAAAACAACCCTTTGCCAAATCAGGTTTCATTACGTGAAAGAGTTACATTCTGTTAAATACAAATGGTATTTAAATGTCATGTTTTCCCTAAATATTTATATACCAACCTCCATATAGGTTCTTTTCTATTAAAGGGTGACTTGCTACAACACACTTGTAGTGTTTAGTAGGTATTTGTAACTCCTAGAGAATATTTTTTTAGAGAGGGATACTAGTCAGAATAAATGATTGAGTTATAAACACATATTTGTATTTCTTGCTTTTAGTTCAGATATTCACACAAATACACTTATTCCAACCCCTTTCAGTCCTAAATTGGCTGAGAAAGTACAATTGTACATTTCTAAGACTTTTGTTAGTTGTGAGGATTTTGTGAACTTCCTCCTCTGTATTGAAACCGTAATATATATATATTCAAAAATATTCCTTTTCATGCAGAATATGTTTTCTACTCCTATCTCTGGTGTGTCCACCTATTCTAATAACTGCCATCCTACCTCTTCTGTCCCCAACAATTCAACACATTGTTACAAATGTCATTGCATCCAAACATTTTTAACAATCATTCCCAATTTTATGTGTTGACATAGGATATATTGGATCAATATTTTTGAAGATCCCTATTAATTCCTTCCAGCTTACTTTTGCTGTTTGAATGTACATATATTTTGGAACTGTCACACATAATTATGTGTACAAAGTTCATGCTTTTACATTTAAGGAATTAGCTGATTTTACTATGTCTACAGTCCCAAAATGCTTTTTGTTTATTATTGATGTATAAACATCATACACAATTATAGCACTTGTATGCCAGGTATCCTGACCTTGATGTGTTCTTTCATGTGAATCCTCATATAATGTGTTTATAGTATGATAATTTGTGACAGTTGTATTTAATTACCAATAAATGGCAATATCGTTGTAATATCCTGCATATGTGTGATCTCTTGTTGTTGTGTAATAATTTGGTTTCCACGACTTGCCTTACTTTTTTTATTTTAGATCATTTGTATTTAAAGTTGCAAACTTGTTTGTGACTTTCACTACTATACTATTAATATTATGTCATCTCTGTAAGAACCTCATTGCTGCTGATTCACTTTTAAAGTTTTTATCCAAACAGAACAATGCTTGTGCGCTCATAAACTCTCGTTTCTGGGGGTTGTCAATGTGATCTTTTAGATGTACAGATGTAGGTTGTGTAGTTGGGAGGAATAGAGGTATTAGTTGAAAGGGGTTAGGGCCCATCTCAAATAGGAACCACAATCATTATCAATTAATCTCAGCTCAACCCCTTGGTAGCTTCTAAGATACTCTGGCCATGAACCCAGAAGTCTGAGAGACAACCCGTGATTTAGACAGTTTTTATGCATGATCTGGAATTGTTCCCCCAGGGCTGACTACTTTAAGGAGTCGGACATGCTTATTTCCAAGCTTTGGGAAAGGTGCTTTCCCAAAGACTTGTTACAGAGGGGCAGGAAAAGGGCCTGGTACTATCCCAGAGAGTGTCTATTGGAGGGGAGAGAAAGGAACAACAGTAACAATGGATAATTATGTGTCAACACATTCAATACACATGGAAATGAGGTCCTAAAAGTGAGAACTCGACATTGAACCCTAGTGCAAGATGAGATGGATAGCCCAGACCAACCATTATTTGCCTACAAGATGGACAAGGATGTTAGGGATCCGGTTGTCAAGGCATTACTACCATCCTCTGAATGACCTGAGATGAAAGAATTCAAGCACTAAGGTAGGAATTTCAACCTTAATGACTTTATAAATTGTAAGAGCACAAATGTCATCTAAATGGTGAAATGTCGTTTTGCTCCCCATTGGTGAAGCATTTCGGGAATGTGGTCACAAGGTGGCTCGCTCTTGAGAAAGTGAAACCAAACCCTAGAAGAAGTGATCTCAATGCTACTCTTAACTTCAAGGAGTATAACTGGATAACAACACTAGATGCTGCCAACAATGACTTCAATGTGTACGAGGAAATCAGTAGACAGGTGGCTCAGTTTAATAGTGGCTAATACCACCTAATGGCTTGACACAGGTGTAACATATTCAATGTCCTTCTTAATTCCAATATGTGTGAATATTTCTCTATACAAATGAGCACAAATTCCACAGATGTATTATTCAAATGTATTACTGCTATTGTTGCATTAGTTATACAGAATGATGTATGTACTTTCAAGACTTTAATTGATGTATGCAAACAAGTCTGTACGCTAAATGCAAAAAGTCACATGCACTTATAGAGGACTATTGTCTGACTTCATCTTGTGTCGCTGGGTAAAGATGGAGCGTTGGTTCCACATATATTTTCCCACACTAGAGTTACCTTTTGTTGACTTAAGGTTGTATTGAGCGATAGTCCGGTATAGTAGAGGCAAAGTTTACTGAAAAGATTACATAAAACCAAGACAATATAAAACATTTAAAAGTAAGAAAAATACATAATATACAAAATGACCAAAAGAATGGTCATTCCTTGCAAGACCCTAAAACATGACTAAAGCATAATACCCAAAACAAAAAGAAAAATTAAAAGCTCACATTATACAAGCAGTTTTAGTTAAATGTCGCAAAGTAACTATTTACAAACTGTTATAATTGATCCAATTTGAGGTTTTTTTTATAGAAAAGGTAAAATACCTTACCAAGTCCATCTCAGATAGTGCAAAGTGACCAAACGCTATAATACCTAATGTCCATGATACAAAACCCAGACGTTATCAGTTCACAATCAGCTCAATGCTTTGTTGTGAGCTTGTAAAGGGGTCTTGCACAGCTTTAAAGAATGTGCCTATTCTTGCAAATTCGAGGGGCTCCATGGTACTAAAAATCCAGTTAATTGCCTGATTGCCTGTCCTTATACCATTAGACAAAAAAAATGGCTTTAGTAAAGATCGCCGGGAGTCAAGCAATGTCGGGCAGCCACAAAGTAGATGTTGAAAAGTTTCCATTTTGTTGCCACAAAGCCTACACTTAACTATCTTGGAAAGCAGTGGCTAGTTGGGGTTAAAGTCTTTAATGTGTAATGCCAGCATCCTCGCTGCCAAGATTTGGGTCAGGCAACCTTTCCCAATTGCACTATTGTGGTAAGGTTGTGCGTGGAATCCAGCTTGGCTGTCATTGTTATATGATACTGCCAGGACTCTTAATGGCGGTGTAAACTTGATGTTTTGCAAGTCGTGGTCTTTGAGAGTAATTTGGTTTGTCTTTTCATTATACTTTTTACTGCAGTATGCATGATTGGAGAGGTATTAAGAATGGTCAGATCAATTTGTAAAGTTGCTGCTGCCGTCATTAAATATATTTTAAGGTACCTGGCAACGCCGTTATACATCTATGGAAGTACTTTAAAAAATATCTCATACTAGACCATGCGATGCCCACCAGGCCAAAGTGAAGTCTCACCAGAGATCCCCTGATGTACTGGGACAATTTAAACACTCTTTTATACATTTTAGGTGGAATCTTTCATTAGCTTTGGTGAATTGAGCCAAGAAGGCCTCGCTGTCATAGGTAAATGCAGAGGGTAGTACGGCCCTGGGCACTTTTCTAATTTGGGCTGAGGTGGGGCTTTCAAGGGCTGTATGCAGTTGGCAAAGTCTAGTAATTAATAATGCTTCCTTATCCTTTAGGTGGCACTTGTGTATTATTGATGTGCCATTCGCAGAGAACCAAGTGCCTAAATAATTGTAAGATTTAGCTCCTGAGATTTTTAGGGGACCCAGAGACCAGTGACTGCTTGTTTATTTTAGCGTCCTTCCAAAGGCTAAAACCTTGGTTTTGGATTCATTTACTAACATCTTGTTTGCACTATTGTATGAATAGAGTGAATTTAGTGCTCTCAGGAGTCCTGTTTTTGAATTATCAAGCAGGACAATGTCATCTGAGTATTGCAACATTGTGATCTTAGTATTGCCTATTTTTGAAGGGATTAAGTTGGTGTTGTTAAGTGCCCGGGACATGTCCGCCGTGGATATATTGAACAACAAGTCCCTTATACAGATTTATAAACTATTATTTTTTAGGGAGATCTCCCAGTATGTTTGTAGAAATCAGTGCATGCATAATGATTGCTTTATTGCACATACAGAACAGGATACACTCCATCGGCTAGATCAGTTTTCCTTAAAATGCATCTTGCTCTAGGGCTACATGGTTACCACTGTTAATTACTAAAAGTCATTTAAATACCTCCTATTTGACTTTACTGTGGTGCCCATGTAGCTGAAAGACTAGACTGCTACTTGCGGCCGGCATAATGAAGGGGACTTTTTCCAAGCGTATATAGATAGACATATATATAATTCCGGCCACGTCTTCATGATATTCTTCTCACCTGATGTGATATATAGAGCTACCAACGTAAGTGGATGTATAATGCCCACTTCTGAGAGAGAGGCTAGTGTAACATATCAAGACTTTTTTGTTCTGCAGATAACGTTTCTAACATGGCAAATATTGTACATTAAGCACATTAAGTATTGCAAGCAGCCTTGAGTTTTTAGACAGAATCGTCTCATCATGACAATTTCTACATACCATAGAAGACTGTATGCAACAGGTGCTAATCTATGTACGTGTGCTTGTTTTGCATTCGAAAATAGGTTATCTGTAAAATATTCACCACAGTATGAAGGCTGCAGGTAGTATGATCTTTAGCAGTTTCAGAACTTGTTTAATTTAAGTGAATAATTGCTCTTTGGAAAGGTTTTACATAGAGTGTACATTATTCTTAGTCATGAGAGTTTCACTGTCTGCAAACAGTGTGGCACAGAGTAAATGTAGGTTGAGCAACTGTCTGGAGTTTGACACAGGTAAAAAACTGCCATCAGTAGGACATTAGTTATGTAATAAGGCTTGAGTATCTGGAGAAACATGGTTTTACCCAAACAGTTGTACACCATGTGCAGGATAGGTTACTTTAATCTGTGGTACATAGTCAACGTAAACTTGGCTACCCATGAAGTGTATGGTAAAGGGTCAATTTTGCACATAACACAAGTTTGCTTATATGTATGATATCAGTAATTTTGCTTTATATTATTCTGAGCTATTCTGCACTTACTTTCATAGCTCTAATGCTCTATCTGTTTATAGAGCAAGGTGTACAAAAGAAGCTTGGATGATGTCATCAGTGATGTCATCAATGATATCATTTGAGACGTCATAAACAATGTCATAGAACATTTCATGATTGATGTAATATGTGAGGTAATCAGCAATGCATGGCAGGGGGCACATAGTATTTAGCTCTGCTAACTGTAATTGGTGAATTTCTGTGATTTTTTAAGTTCAACAGATTAATGTTTTCACTAACATATTCATATAACTACAACTTTACTTTAACCTTTGTTTCTTTTTCTTGAATTTCTAAGGTTTGATTTTAAACAAAAACAGATCTTTTTAACCCACCTATCTATAAAGATACTTAACCTTTGTTTTTTCAGTGAATATACAGGGCTTTTTAATGTTACGCAATATTTTATTACCATCCCTAAAGAAAATCCCCTGCTACGATTAGCCTTTGGCAAGCACCCCACAAAGAAGTATTTTTTTTAGGGGGGGCATGTGGTCCCCCTTCCCAAACCTCAATAAACCCATTAAGGTCTGCGGACCCCGGATCCTTATGTTTTTAAGAGAGGAAGGCCTCCTGGGGCCTTATTAGGCTCTGGGGACCCCATCACAATGTACATTTTTGAAAAAGGAGATGAGGCCAAGTGGCTCTCCTCCCTCCCTGAGCCTTTTAAGACCCTGGATACCCCATACCCAAGGGATTTTTTTTAAAGGGGAGGGGGCCAGGAGGCCTGTCCTCCCCAAACCTTATTAGGCCCTGGGGAACCCAACCCCCAGGGCCTTTCTTGTTTTTTAAGGGAGTTGGGCCCCCTTCTTAAGCCATCATAGGCCCCAGGGATCTGAATCCAGTGCCAAACTTAGAAAAAGGTTGTGGAGTCATTGCGTCCCACCTCCCCAAGTCTCTTTAGGCCCCTGGTCACCCCATCCCTAGGCCTTTTCTTATTAAATGGGAGAGGAGCTGCATAGACTCTCTCCCCAAGCCTTAGTAGGCTTTTTTTCATCAAAGGGGGCACATTACATACATTGTAAGAAATGTGAAATTATACTAAGAAAGAATGTAAGGTGACATATACTAGTGGATGTAATGTCAACTCTTGCATGATCAAAGGATGGTAGGGGGCCAAATAACTGCTCCCAGGATGTCCAGTGATGTTACCTGAGGTGTTGTTTACCGTTAGGTGCGGGTGAGGCATTCTGCTCTGCCAGTGGAGTTCATGAAGTTGGGCCTACTCCATGTTCCACTTATAATGCAGAGTTCCAGCAAAGCTCCGCCAACCACTGTGTGGCAGAGTTTTTTCTCCCACATGGCTCAGCACTGTTGAGTTGGCAAGCATAACCGAGAATTTTCATCTCCTGGTGTGATTTTCAGGCTCTAAAATGACTCCTTGAGGGATTTCTCAATGTGGGCAGTCACAGCAAGTCGCACCTTTCGCATTGAGAAAACTACTGCTCGAATCGAAAATCTGCTTGAGTGGTAGAAAGTACAGGCACCCTCTTATTGTGCAACTGATTGTGCAACGTGGATTAAACTGTGCTGAAAATCAGATCGAACATCATGGCGTGCTGAATTCTGCCTGCTGAATCTTACAGTTTTTTATGTAACATCACAGAATTTCGTTCTGTGATACTCCACAAGTTCTACCCACCCCTAGTCATAGTGTGGACACCGGTCAGTGTTGTTTCAATGTAGCTGACAAGAGAGACATAAAAAGAGTAATGAGATATCTGAACAGTATGAAGATACGGTAACATATGTTTAACATACAGTACACCATCAACATGTTTTCCTCTCCTGTCATTGTTGTGCTTACATTGCAATTAAGTGTCAAGACATTAGGTATCATATTGAAAAACAAATACTAATATTCATACAGAAATTCACTTACTTTCACTCAGTGCAAGCTGTGAACAGCTGGGTTAAGAGGCTATGATTTGGGTGCAAATGAACACATGTATACACACACGTGCATGTTGAGTGTTTGGGACTACTGCACAACTAAACCCAGTATCTGCACACAGGGAACCTGTCACAGAAGAGACTGTTCCTGGATTGGTGCTGACCTGACAGGCTTTAAAATGTGACAGGGCATGTTAAGTGAACATCTGTAGTGCTTCCCCAACTTGCTTAACTGTATTGAATGTTATGGCCAAAAAATACACCAATGTAGTTTTCATCATAGATAAAGAAGTGTAGTTTTAATGTTAATTCAGTAACATCTGCACTCCTTCTGGCACTTGAAGATTTCTAACATTTTTCTTTTTCTGCTCCTAATTATACTCTGGCTTTTGTTTACCCTGCTGGACCAAGTACATTACTCTGGTGCCCAGCAGGAGAGTCAAAGGCTTCCTTACACAATAGGACAATTTGTTGGTGATTAGGTCTGTTCCTGGCAGAGTGAAGCGTAGGGACAGACTCTGCATGTGCAAAGTATTTTTTACACTGCTCCAGGACTGGGAAGGCTTACCCCAATGAGAACAAAGAAGAGATGGCCCGGCCCTAGTGTCAATCCCAGGAGGGGCTGAAATTTAAGAAAGAAGGGGACAAGCAACTTTGGCCAATGGGATGAGGCTTTAGATTCTCAAGGAAAGTCTTTCAATAATGCATGTTAAGTCACCATGTTGGGATGCCAAAATGCTGAGCAGGCATTGCCAGTGTGGTAAGTGCATACAATTGAGTGAGAGCGGATTTACTCTGTAGAAAAAAAAAGTATATTGAGTTGAGGGCTTTATATACTATTCTAGTTCCAGCTTCATAAATAATGGTGAAATTGTAAATTTTTGGGAAGGGAATTATATTTACTATGCGAACTGCAATCCCACCAACCTATGGAAAGTACTTTGACTGAGGGGATTACTTAAAATTCTAATGCCAGTCCCTCAAAAACATATGGCCCAATTCACAAAGGTAAACTTAGACGATTGGTCTAAACGAAGACCAAACGTCTAAGTTAACGACTTTGGGAATTCACAAAGGGCATTTACGAGTACTGTTTTTATGTTCACGCTCGGGGGGCGAGGAGTATTTGTAAATGCCCTTTGTGAATTCCCAAAGTCATAAACATTAGACGTTTGGTCTATGTTTAGACCAAACGTCTATGTTTACCTTTGTGAATCGGACCCTTAGTGCTAAATTCGCAATGGGGTTGCAGATATACTATTTATTTTATTTATTTATTTGGCGATTTTTAGAGCGCGCAAATACCCAAGGGTGTCTCGGCGCTGTGGTTGCGGAACTCTCAGGAGGAAGGGAGGATTAGGCAGGGAACAACCATGTCTTTAGTTTTTTTCTAAAGTTGAGAAGGGTCGGAGCACACTTGATGTGTAGAGGAAGTGTATTCCATAGTATGGCTGTAGCCACGGAGAAGCGTTTGTCACCCCAATTGGCCCTTCTTGTACGGGGGACCATGAGTAGATGCGCAGAGGATGAGCGCAAGGCTCTTGTGTGTTTAAGCGGTCGAAAGGCTCTTCTTAGGAATAGCGGTCCGTGATCGTGAATAGCCTTATATGCTATGCATAAAGCTTTGAATTTGATACGGCTCCTCACCGGTAGCCAATGTAGCTGTCGGATGTAGGGTGAGACAGATGCAAATTTAGGGATGGAAAACAGAGTCCTAGCTGCTGCATTCTGCACTGTTTGCGGTTTATTGAGGACCTTCTGTTGTGCATTGAGTAGCAATGCATTGCAGTAGTCAGTTTTGGAAAATACTAATGTACTGACCAGGGTTTTGCCTGCATGTGGAGGAAGGTATGGAATTAATTTTTTTATCCTTTTTAGTATGTAAAAGGAAGAGGAAACCACTGAATTGGCATGTTGCTGGAATGACAGCTTGTTATCGAAGATAACTCCCAGGTTGCGTACCTTCGTTACAGGTTCTGGGGGTTGTCCCATCTGGTGGGGCCACCATTGTGGGGACCAGGTGGGTTGAAGCCTCCCGAATGTCATCACTTCTGTCTTATCAGAATTGAGTTTAAGACAGTTGGATGACATCCAGGCGCTTATTGCCTTCATTCCCGTTTGGAAATTGGCTGCCACTGAGATTCCATCATTGTATATCGACAGTACCAGTTGGGTGTCGTCGGCGTAGGTGGTGAGGGAGATTCCGCAGGATTTTATGACCCTCGCCAGGTCCGACACATAGATGTTGAATAGTGTCGGACTTAGCGAGGATCCCTGCGGTACTCCACATGGCAGGGAGAAGGTCTGGGATGTGAAATTGCCTAGTTTCACAGTTTGCGGACGGTTTGACAGAAATGAGGCCAGAAGGTTTTTTGCTTTGTCTGTAACTCCTATGGCCTCGACACGGTCGATCAAGGTGGCATGGTCGACCGTGTCGAAGGCCGCAGATAGGTCCAAGAGTATCAGGACTGCGGCTCCTCCGTTATCCATCGTGTATCTAATCTCATCTGCTGCTTTTAGCAGTGCCGTCTCTGTTCCGTGGCCCTGTCGAAACCCAAATTGGGTGTCATCCAGTAGATTGTTGTGGTGAATATAGTTTGACAGCTGGATATTCATGATCTTTTCAAAGATCTTTGCGGGGAATGGGAGGCAGGCGATGGGCCTGTAGCTAGCAGGGAGGAGAGGATCTAGGCTGGGTTTTTTGAGTAGTGGTTTAATTATTGCTTTTTTCCATACCGGGGGGTAAACACCAGATGCAAACATTGCATTGCAGATGGTGGTTAGAGGTGGAGCAATAACTTCCGGGATGAGGTTGAGGATGCTAGGGGGGCAAGGATCTAGAGGTGAACCAGATTTGGTTCGAGCGATCAGGGGTTGGATGAATTCACAGGTGGTAGGTTCGAAAGCTGCGAATGTGGGGCCAGTATCAACGCTAGAGTCAGAGGGAATGGGCGCAACGTCGGGTGTGAACGTATTGAAGATGGTTCTGACCTTGTCCTCGAAGAAGTTGGCTAATGCATCAGAAAGTGCTTGAGATCCTTCTGACTGAGGAGCAGGTGGGTTAGATAGGTATGTTACTACTTGGAATAGTTTCCCTGAGGAGTTTTTAGCCAGATTAATTTGGTTTGTGTAATACGTGGTTTTCTCTGTTTTTATGAGTTTTTTATAGTTAGAGAGAGCGCTTTTGTAAATGATTTTGTCAGGCGTATTGAAGTTACGGCGCCACTGTCGTTCAAGGTTTCTGCAGTGCTGGCGCTGAAGTCTAAGCGACTCGGAGAACCAAGGGGCTGAAGGGAGTTTTCTACTCCGATGGGCGGTTTTGGACGGTGCTAATTTGTTGCAAGCTTCGATCAGATTCTCCGTGTAGGTATCTGAGGCTGCTATGGGATCATGCGCGTTAGGTAATGGACTGTCCTGTATCATCTGAGTGAGATGTTCAAGATTTAAGTTTTTCCAGTCTCTGAATTTGGTGGGAGGGGGAAGAGACGAGCGAGGGGAAGTGGGTTTGGTGGGAATAGAGAAACATATTGCAGAATGATCTGTCCAGATTAAAGGAATGATCTCGGTGATGGAGATTTCAGGGTTGTTGGTGAATAATCCATCCAACGTATGTCCTGCTTTGTGCGTGGGTTTTTTAACAATTTGTGTAAGACCGGCTGTCTCTAGATCTCCCAGTAGCGTTATGGTGTCTGGGTCTTCTAAAACTTCGAGGTGAAAATTGAAATCACCTAAGATGGTAAACTGTGGTGATCCAATTGATGTCTCGATTATTTGATCCAAGCGTGCTAGGAATTTGGCTCTGGATCCTGGGGGGCGGTAGATCAACATACCTTTGAATGTTGCTTTACTGGATAGGCCTATCGAGAATAGGAGGGCCTCGCATTCAGGGTAGGTTGTGTCTGCTGTAGTTATTTTGAGGTGGTTTTTGTAAATAATCGCTACTCCTCCACCCTTCCTTATCGGTCTGTCTAACCTACACACACAGTAATTGTTAGGTGTGGCATCTCTGAAGTCCGGGCCAGAGGTCTCATCTCCCCATGTCTCGGTGATAAATAAAATATCTATCTGTTGCGAGTCTATGAGATCGGCGATTTCAAATTTGTGTTTCGGCAGGGATCTTACATTTATAAGTGCTGTTCTCACTAGTGGGGGAGGTGTAGGGAGAGGAGTAGATGGAATAACGATACAAGTGGGACACTTGAGTGGTCCGATCCTAGGATTGTTATAGTTGAAGTTGGGTAAGGAGTGAGGAGACCTTATTGTTTGGTTAATGATGAGGAGTTGTTCCGAGGTGTAGGTTATTGGTACGGAGCTGGAGGCGAGATGGGGGGGTGGTGGATCAGAGGGGGTGGCCCTTTGCCCGGTCTCGGCGCGGACGAGCGCAGACGAGCTTGCCTTATGCGCGCCTTCGGCGCGCAACCGGCGCGCCCGCTGCGCTTGTCCGCTGCGCTTCCGATATTGACACATGGTTTATAGTGGCGACTGATGACATGGGAGGGGGCGTGGCCAGCAATGGCAGGGCGTGGCAGAAGTCTCCCTCGGCGTGCCAATGGCACCCAGAAAGCAGCGTTATGGGGGACAGGCAGTGTCAGCTAGTGATCAGCTGCACAGCGCGATCAGGGTGAGTGCCAGAAAGACCAATGTGCAAATCAGCAGTTTTAAAAACACAATACACCAGTTTTAAAAATATTTAGCTTAGATACAGACTCCCGGCTTCCGCCTCAGGAGTAACGCAGCCTTAAAGCGACGCTAGTGCTTGGCGCGCTTTAAATGATTCGGTGGAGGGGGCGTGGCCAGCAATGGAAGGGCGTGGCAGAAGTCTCCCTCGGCGTGCCAATGGCGCCCAGAAAGCAGCGTTATGGGGGACAGGCAGTGTCAGCTAGTGATCAGCTGCACGGCGCGATCAGGGTGAGTGCCAGAAAGACCAATGTGCAAATCAGCAGTTTTAAAAACACAATACACCAGTTTTAAAAATATTTAGCTTAGATACAGACTCCCGGCTTCCGCCTCAGGAGTAACGCAGCCTTAAAGCGACGCTAGTGCTTGGCGCGCTTTAAATGATTCGGTGGAGGGGGCGTGGCCAGCAATGGAAGGGCGTGGCAGAAGTCTCCCTCGGCGTGCCAATGGCGCCCAGAAAGCAGCGTTATGGGGGACAGGCAGTGTCAGCTAGTGATCAGCTGCACGGCGCGATCAGGGTGAGTGCCAGAAAGACCAATGTGCAAATCAGCAGTTTTAAAAACACAATACACCAGTTTTAAAAATATTTAGCTTAGATACAGACTCCCGGCTTCCGCCTCAGGAGTAACGCAGCCTTAAAGCGACGCTAGTGCTTGGCGCGCTTTAAATGATTCGGTGGAGGGGGCGTGGCCAGCAATGGAAGGGCGTGGCAGAAGTCTCCCTCGGCGTGCCAATGGCGCCCAGAAAGCAGCGTTATGGGGGACAGGCAGTGTCAGCTAGTGATCAGCTGCACGGCGCGATCAGGGTGAGTGCCAGAAAGACCAATGTGCAAATCAGCAGTTTTAAAAACACAATACACCAGTTTTAAAAATATTTAGCTTAGATACAGACTCCCGGCTTCCGCCTCAGGAGTAACGCAGCCTTCTATTTGATCTGTTATTGCACCATTAGTGCAGAAGGTGCACATATTGAGGTGGGTGATATCTACTATTTACTATTCTAACTACTGTCCTGCAAATAGTAGAAAAATACATTTATTTTTGAAAATTTTATTTAGTATTCTAACTCCAATCCCACCAACTTTTGTTAATTTATAAATGTTGCATGGCATGCGTATTAGCTATTCAAATTGCTTTTTTAAAAACATTACATATATTTTTTTAAACAGAAGTGATTAAAAGGTCCACTATACTAAGCTACAAGCTAATGTTAAATTGTAAAAATGATATATTTAAAGAGTTGTAAGGCAATGTAAAATGTATTTTATCATTTTACTTAATTTGCTCAGATCATGTTGATGACATCAATCTTCAATCTAAAGTAGGCATTGCAGGAACCTGGAAAATAATCATGCCTTCAGAGGAGGTTATAAATATAACTTGTGTACTGAATAATTTAAATAAATATAATTGATACTTTGTACTGCATTAAGATGTGATATTTTAGTCCTTAGCAGCTAACTTACATTTACTTTATAAGATGTATTAAAAGGATTCACAAGACAAGGTTTCAATATTTTGAAGACTTCTCCAGTAGATTTACTAGTATGTTAGAAAACAAAAAGGCAAAACCAGATGACATCTTTAATTGGGCTAATGTTAGATTACCATGTACAAGATAGCAAAATGATAAAGCTCACAATGGAATAGTAGTGAGCAGGCAACGCAGATTGGTCAAAACACTGAATGGTCTTAGACGTCTGATAAGAAAGCAATGCACCATGGAGAGACATTTCAAGTGTGTAAAATAATACGGAAAATTGGTGGGTAAGTGATAAAGGTGCTATCTCTTCATAGATATGTCTGAAAGAGGGGTCTGCAGTCCTTTTAGAAATGTGGGACAATCTTAGGGGCATATTATCAAGAAACGGCATTAAAATTATTGCCGCTTTAGCGGCAGAAAACTGCCGCTAAAGCGGCGGTAATGGGCTTGAGAATATGCCCTTGAGAATTCCCATAGAAGCCCATGTTCAGGTGTCAACATGGGCTTCTATTGGAATTCTCCAGGGCATATTATCAAACCCATTATCGCCCCTTTAGCGGACGTTTTCTGCCTCTAAAGCGGCGATAATTTTAACGCCGTGCTTGATAATATGCCCCTTAGAGCGACAATAGTGTAGTATGATACATGCTAGAGAATGTGAAGCACTAACAAAAGGGTCCTTTGAAAAAGCATCTGCCACCAACTCATTTGAAGTTGAAAGGCTTAATGGCATGTTTTCTCAAGGTAGTCTGTAGTATATTTCTTGATGTCTAGTGGTAACGAAATGCCTTTGAAAGGTAAGTTTCCTGAAGAGCTGGAAATCTTTTACATATAAATGATGGGCAATGTATTGAGCATCCATAACTCTGAACAATGTTAAGGATGCTTGAAGTAGCAGGAACTGAGACCTTGCAACTTGAAGGTTTTTTCTTTAACTGTCAAAATCATAAGCCACTAAATTGATGAATTTTAAATATAAATATGGCTAAATAAGGAGTGCATAGCAGCAGGAACTCTAGTTCTGCCTATTTTGTGCTGGCAGGATCATGCTTTCCCTGCTGTCAGAATTTCCAGGGGGGAATTTGCAGGACTAGGGAAAGGAGAGCCAATGGCTGAGCTACCATCATTTGGGGCTTCTACTACTCAGATGACAGCAGAGAAATGGAAACCCCCTAAGGCCCAGCAAATGTTGGTAAGAAAATCTGGCAGCAGGAAAGGCTGTAGTTGACCATGTCAACCTTTAGGATTTCAGGAATGTTATACATTACTACTTGGGTCTATTTAAACATTTGCTCACCACTGAAATTGGTGCCATATAGCTGGGTAGAGGGATTGGCCTGAAGCATGTCACTGACTGGGGTAACATTTGAAGTAAAATAACTCTTTTGTGGGGAATTATTGCTAAGAAAGACAGTATTGGCCCATAATGGAGCTGAGCAGTGTGGTGGGTAACACGCGCACACACATATTCACACTCACCCATCCTCATGCACACTTACTCACATTGATCCATTCACACGTTCATACACATGCACCCTGCATTCACAAGCACATTTACACGCACATTTACCCTTTCACAGTATGCATTCACAAATAAACATACATTTATACATGCACACATGCATGCAAACATTAAAAAAAGGTACTTTCCCAGTCCCAGCGTGGATGGCAGACCCTGCGAGAGGTATTTTCTAACCCCACACCGCTTTGTGATGAGGCTTCACTGATTGACAGTCGGCCCTGGGAGCTTCAGAGCTAAAAACGGAAGCACCTAGTTCAGTTTCCATCGGTGATGTCCCCCCTCATATTGAGGGGGGAGGCACATGGGGTCCTGCCAAGCTAAGAGGTTCACACTATAAGGGCTGTGTCAGTCAGTCAGTCCAACAATTTGGCTATGGGTGCCAGCTGCCTTCTCTTTTAGCATATATAATGCACCTTGCTGCCTGAGCAGAACATGATGAGTGTCTGTCAGGATGACCGTTGCTCATCCTGACAGACACTTCATTCTTTTCAAAATGGTGGAGGGCGGGCCCTTCTGTCCCTAATGATGGGCTGGGCTCAGAGAAAGAAAAGGAATAAAGCAAGGACAGGACTCTTAATTCAAATGAATGAGGATGTTTATCAATCAGAACATTATGAACCAGATGTATGTAGGAACCGTTTTGAAATTCCCTTATTGTGAATCCTTGCGATTCGCAATTAGGAAATTGCAAAATTGCATGTATGGAAGTGTTTTGAACACTTTCTGCAATTCCTAGGGGGTCACAAATGACCTACCTCATGAATATTAATGATGTAGGTCTCAATTTGCTACCTCTTAGGAATCGCTAAAATCACAGGGAGGGTGGCCTGCTGTGGTCAGCAGACCACCATGTCTGTAAAGGCTTTAAATAAAGCAAACATTTTTTTTCCCAATGCAGCTCGTTTTCCTAAAAGGAAAATGGGTTGCATTTAAAAAAGAAAAATTACAAGTTTTCTTTTCTTTTTCTAGGAGCAGTTAGTGGTCCCTGGTACCACTGCCTGCTCTGTAAAACGGGTTTTGCTGCCATTCCCAAAGGGGAAGGGGTCCCTTGGGGACCCCTTCTCATTTGCGAATGGGTTACCACCTACTTCAGTAACATCTACTTGAAGTAGGTGGCAAAATGCAAGGGCCTCATTTATGAAAAGTGACGCATCGCTGTGTGAAAACATCGATGCTTCACTTTTCATTGCACCCTCCTTGTGACATACGGGATGCGTCATTTCAACAGTATGATGCATCATGTCGCAAGGAGTTACAGATACGTCAGTATTTCTGAAGTATCTGTAGGCACAAAAATGACGCACTGCTGGAGTGTGTCACAAAATTGACGCAACTCCAGCAATGGGTCATTTCACATGGGCATGTCCCATTTCAAATGTGCCTCCGTCAGTCTTATGCTTGCTGTGAGGCAGGCGTAAGATATTAACGCATTTGCGTCCTAGAAGTGACGTAGTGAAATCTCATAGATTTCCCTGTGTCACTTCTACGAGGCTTACTTGTGTGAGAACGCCCACCCTACATACATTATATGTGACGCAGGTATAATATGGTGCAGGAGTTTACAAAGTGACGCATGTACCTGGATGCTTCACTTTGTAAATATGACACAACACGGTGCATTTTTTACGCTGCTGGTGCGTCACAAAAAGTGATGCACCAGCGGCGTAAACGTGACACAAGGGCTCATAAATAAGCCCACAAATGTTTTGCGACCGCATTCACGGTCACAAAACATTCATACATACCATTAGGATTTGCATTTTGGAAGGGACTCCCTAAATATGCCCGTTCCAAATAGCGAAACGCAAACCCATTTTACGATTCAGTAACAGCTTATTGAATCAGAAAATATGGTTTGATACATGTGAAAGGCATTTTTTCGGTTCGCAAATGGGCCAATTGTGTGAATCGGCCAGTTTGCGAACACAAAAATGCTTGACACATGTGGCACACTGTTCACTTGTTTCAAACACTGTTGAGGTTTTCAACCAGATGAGTGCACATACCTGGATATTGGGCAGAAAGAAGATCCTCTTTCAGATAAAGAAGTGACTGTTGATTTCATAAAGTAGGTGGAAACCAGACTGGAAGTCCTTTTTCTGAATATTTTTTCCCAATTGAACAGAAAGTTGCGTGAATAGTAAAGATAACAAAAACTTCAAAATGTAAGAAAGACTTGGCTCTTCTTTGACAATATTTCGGGATAGCCATTTGTTTTTCTTCATTTTTCAAAAATAGAATGTTTATTTCATATTTGAAGTTATCAGGAACATACCATGTTAATATAGGATGTGCACATGCGGAAAGTAAGTATCGAGGGAAAAAAGTGCTATCAACACAATGTTGATCTCCTTGGTGTTGCATATATTTGTTGTTGATTCAGCTTGACTGAAGAAATATATGATTTTTCTTAATGTCATCCACATGCAAGATAATGAGTATCTTTTTTGGTGCCTTCTAGCAGTGTTATCTCCCTTTCAAAGCATAGATCAGAAGATGATCATGATATGCTATGTTTGGTGTGACAGTGTCTGAATATTACAGAAGAATAGCATGCAGATTTTGCAAAGTACTTTGAAGCGAACAGGGGTGAGTTAAATTGATAGGTGGGAAACCATATCTTGCAGATTTAGAGCAATTATTTGCTGTACAGAATTGGAAGTATGCCCTTTTTGTACTGGCAAACTTCCATTCATGAATATAAAAAAACTGAGGGTAGAGGCTATAGACATCCGCACCTGACAATATAGTATCTGAGTAGAGCATACCAGTGCAAAGAATCAAGGAGCACTTCCCTCTATACTCCTCACTAAGGAATGAATTCCTATAAAAACATTGAAGCAAAAAGGTTCAGCACTTTACAATGTAATCACAAAGCAATATTCAAAGCCGTGAGCACACAAAAGGAAGCCCAGATTCCAGTTGTTTTTCTTTTTTTGTTCAAAGTTGTTCTTTATTACATTTTCATTAAAATTCAAAAGACCATAGCCGATGCATTTCGTCTTACACTGAGACTTCTTCAGGGCTCATTCAAGTCACAAATGCACTTTCAAGGATGATAAGTATTTCAACCGATTGTCATAGTTCCAAAGTTTAGAAGAGATTTATATAGTACTCGTTTCCATTGTTACGGCTTGGTGACTGGCGGCGTGTACGTACGTCTGTTTCTCCTAACTGAGAAACAGATGTACGCACACGCCGCCGATCGATCTACCCAGCTCCCTCAGAATCCTTGAGGCACTAAAGTCGGGATCACCTAATGACCCGTGTGTGGCCAGGATTCTGTCCGAATTGGCGGATACTATTAATCCAGAGGTGAATCTAATGGTTAACAGGTCGCTTCGCGAGGCGTTCGTTCCAATGTCGTGGAAGCAGGCGCTGATTCTTCCCCTTCTCAAAAAGCCGTCGATTGACCCTCTGTTACCTGAGAACTACCGCCCTATCTTGATTTTGCCAAGCTTGGTTAAGGTCTGCGAGAAGGTGGTCACGTCTCAACTTACCAACTATGTAGAGGCTGCAGGACTGCTTCATCCGGCGCAGTCTGGTTTTCGTGCCTCATATAATACGGAGTCAGCATTGCTAGAGGTGACAGTGGTGATCCGGGAGTGTTTGGATGCCGGCGGGAGAGCAGCCTTGGTTATGCTAGACCACTCGGCGGCATTCGACACTGTGGCCCACTGCCTGCTCCTTGATCGTCTATCAGAAATAGGTATTTCTGGATCGGCTCTGCAGTAGATCAGGTCCTTCTTGGAAGGCCGGTCACAGCAGGTCTGGCTTCCCCTGTGTGCCTCTGTGCCTATGCAGGTGACAACCGGCGTGCTGCTGGGGTCATCACTTAGCCCCCTTCTTTTTAACATCTATGTGACTCCGCTGGTCTATCTCGCGGAGTCATTAGGGGCCAAAGTGATGGCATATGCTGATGATACTCAGATTTTGTTTTCCTGAAGTAAGGAGGATGACTCGGTCGTGGCTGCGCTACACTGTCTGTCTTCGGTTTTTCACAGGCTTGCGAATGCACAGCTGAAGTGTAACGAAGGAAAATCTGAGGTGCTCTTGTATGGCTCTTTCTCTGAGGATTGCAGAGAAAGGCTGTGGCCTCCCGGTTTACCCCGGCCCATTGCGTGAAAAAGTGCCGTAAAAAATGTCGGCGTCTGGTTCGATGAAAATTTGAACAGTTCGACACAAGTGAAAAAGTTGGCAGGGACCTGCTTTGGCACTTTGAAAATCCTGAGGAAGTTTCTAACCCTTCTGCCTAGAAGTGCCAAAGAAACTGTTGTCCGCACCCTGATCTTGTCCCGCTTGGACTATGCCAACGCCCTTCTGGTTGGTAGTCCGGGTTTTCTTGCCAAGAAATTGCAAATAGTCCAAAACTCAGCAGCCAGACTGCTATTGGGTCTGTCATCTAGGCATAGTGTACGCACCCACCTGCGCACCTTGCATTGGCTCCCAGTTGAATCTCATCTAAAATTCAAAATGCTGTTCATCGGTCATCGGCCCTCTACGGTTTAGGCCCTATTTATCTTCAGAAGAGATTTGTGTTTTATAAACCTGGGAGACTGTTGCGCTTGTCCGCTCAGCTGCTGATACAGACCCCTAGGTTCAATCGCCAAAGGCTTGGCGGGAGCTCCTTTGTTCGGAAAGCTGGTTTGGCCTGGAACATGTCACACCTGGCGCTCCGGGGCACCCAGGATCCATTGCTTTTTAAGAAAAAACTAAAAACGCTGCTCTTTGGCATTTGATCTGTGTGCATCTTCCTTTCCGGAGTAAGCGCCGGGACACTCTTTGAGTAGTCGTGCGCTGTATAAATTAAATATAACATAACATAACTTCACGGACGTTTAAAGATGATAAGGTTATGCACTGAGCTGTTGGGATGTTTGTCAAAGAAGAAAGACTGATTCTTTTCTGGAGTAGTATTTGCAGAGCACAGACAAAAGACTAGAGGGGATATTCCCAAGAACATGTGAATGAATGAATACTTTATTGTATGATTACCTAAAATCATTTACAAATACAATGCATATTACTTTCATAATTCAAACAATAGGTTAGTAAAATGAGATCTAAAATGAGTTTCTTTTTTGTTTTTTTTAAACAGCTAAGAACTTATACATCTGTTGATCAGTGCAATATTTTTAGTGCATAGTACAAGACGAGACAGTCATTGTGGTAAATTTGTAATATGCAGCCTCAGGCTTCATAGGTCGGTGCCCTGGTATTAGTACATCTTAACTGTTAGGCTTAATGCAAGATCCCTAATGGCCATACCGTACAGTGATGTTAATGCTCAGCGACAGTAGGCATGTAGTTATTATTGCTATGCTGTTATTTTTTGTTCTTGTGTACGGCATAAAGTCTTTCCAGCAACGGCAAAGAACTTCCCGACACGTGCAAGCTCCATTGGTACTGTCGTGGTATATATGAACGTTAAAGCCTCCTTGCAGGTTCTTACTTTATTTAGGTTGAACATTGTCCTTAAGTATTGGCAACTTCGACTTGCCAAGGCTGGACAGCAACATATGACCTGCTCTGCAGATTCTGTGTGATATTGACATAAGTGACATCCTCCGTTTCCAGCTGGTGTGGTTGTGCAATGTGCCCTGTAGACCTTTATTGGTAGAGTTAGAAGCCTGGTCTTCAGAATGTTTTGAAGAGCTTATCTGCCCAGACCGGCTTTCAGGTATGGTTGGCATAGAGTGACTTCATGTGAGTGGGCAAGGCCCTCTGCGCCACGGATGGCTCTGATCCTTTCTATGTCCTGGGTCCTTCAAATGATCTTTCCCTGTTTTTTTAACAGGTTCTTGAAGCTAGCCGTTGGCAGTTGAATGACCGTTGTGTGATCAGCTGGCAGGCATAGTGTACTATTAGCTGACACAAGGTACCTAGCCCATAGTTTTGTCCGTGAAGACTATTTGAAGTGCTTCCCTCAAGGTACCCGGGCTTGCCTTGATCACAAGATGATTGTGTGATAATTATCGCAAAATTAGCTTAATGCAACTTTGCACATCGCATTCGATCGCGACAAAACAACACTGTATTAACGTTGTATTCTCAACTCGGCGGCACCGTGTGATAGTATCACAATAACGCGCCAAATGACGCGTTAAAATTAACACGACGCCGAAAAAATGCAAAACACGAAAAAAGTTACGATGACCCAAAACAAGATACAAAAGTCGGCGACAACCAGAGACAGGCCTGCAATTCCCACGCGGAATGCAGGAAAATTCACTATTAAAGCAACAAAAAAACCACACCAAAACCAATCAAACTGCGTAGCACCATGGATGCACCCGGACCGAGTGCAGAGGACGACCTGAACCCCACAAGGCCCACGGAGGACCAGCCAGGAACCCCGTGTTCAGGGAAGGGCAAGGAGAAGAGGAAGAAAAAGACGGGGTTCAGTCTGCAGCAAGACCTGATCATCGTCACAGAGGTGATAGAACACTACCAACAACTGTTCATCACTTCCACTGCATCATTGGCAACACAAACGGAAATATGGCAGTCCATCGTGAACAACGTGAATGCAGTCGGAGTGTCTATGAGGTCAATGGAGGAGGTCAAGAGGCGGTGGCATGATGTGCAAAGTCAAACCAAACAGAAACTCGCTGCCAACAGGAAGGCAACTAAGACGACTGGAGGTGGGAGTCCTGCACCATAGGAGGAGCTGGATGAGCTGGAGGAAATGGTGGCCACAGTTATCAGTGTGGAGACGGTTCAAGGAGTTGGGAGCCCAGACACAGCTCGACATGACCTGACCCAACAGCAACAGGGTGAGTAACGACCAGTGACTGGAGGGACGGAGGGAGATGGGCACAATCGCACACATGCACAATCATGTGTAGCACACTGCACACCCACAATGATTGTGGAACATGCCCCAGATACCCTTGGCACACTTAGAAACACCAAGTAGGCCCCCGTCCACTATGTGGACAAAGGGGCCCCCTCCCTATTACCAATCCCACAACCTCCCCATGCACATGTGCTGAATTCAGCAAAGCAGCTGCTCTGTGAGCCACACTAACAATGCAAGTGACACTGCATGACCGACAGCATGGCTGCAGTCAAAATACATGACATGGTGCACGACACGACACTGAGGTGGCCCAGTGTGGATCACATCCTCAAAGGAACAGGTCACACTCTGACACGTGCACATATAACCCCTGACGTCAAAAACACATCTGCAGACAAACAATGCACATGAGTACAAAAACCGTCCAAGAGCACAAATGACCCAAATAGCTAACATCTCAGCACCGTAAAAGCACCAAATCAAAGGCACACCGCCTCAAAGGGATAAGGGGCCACTGAATCAGAGCTGCAGGGACAACTCTCCCACAATGCCGCACACACACATAGCAACCACAGCACATCAACATTGACGGCAATGTGGTACAAAGTGCAGCACTTTTACTACAGAACAGAGGACACAACTGGTGCCGCTTGTGCGTAGAAACTGGCCAATCACATCTGGCATTGCAGGAAACTGTGATATGATAATGTACAAGTACAACCTCACATCCCTCATGTAGTCAAAATGTCCACTGTCTCCCATCAAATAGCCAGCTCCTCCAAAACAGTCACAATGTACATTGTCATGCTGTCTGTCTGGAAACATGTACAATGCGTCAACATACATGGAGCACGCTGTCAACCTGCATCTCCCCTTTACTTTGCAGACAGACAATCATCACCTCCTGCAGAGCAGACCAGACATCTCTTCAGTGATGATGAAGAGGACCCCCTGGCCATCTGCTCAAACACCCTCCAACGGCCCATAGACAGCCTCTGCACCCCACCTCCAGGAGCAGATCAGCCCAGCTGCATCGAGGTGACCCCACCCCCTGCACAGACCACACAGCAGGAAACACACACCACCATGGCTGGCTCCCAGGACCCCCACGACCAACACATGGTATTCCAGCGCCGTGTGTTAGGGTGCCAGGAGAAGATGGCTGATCAGCTGCGGGTGGGGTTTGACCTCATGGCAGCCAAACTAGATGCCATACGTGGGTGTCTAAGCCCCATCAGGGAGCACTTACAGTCCCTAACGGACACCCACTGTCCGTTCCATGCTCTCCAACAATCCTTGGCTGACACCGCTGGGGCCATTACTCGGATACAAGAACTGTATAGTCAGACAGGCTCCAGCGACAACAGCACAGAGTTGGCACAGATGCGGAGGACAATGGAGACCATGAAGACGATGAAGGGTGGAAGTATGACTGCCATGGCTGAACACCAGCAAGATGTAGCTGGGATCTTCCATGCCCTGCAGATCCTCATCTTGCCATTGCTGCCACAGAGCCTGTCCCTGATGACTGCTGCAGGAACTTCAACACACACATCTCCGCACCCTGATGTGTCATTGGCACACAGTGATGCAGACCTACCACCTTCGCCCCCTGATGTGTCAGTGGCACACAGTGATGTAACCATAACACCACCACACACAGCTGACACACCGGACAGAGAAGACAGATCAGAGGAGTAAGATGTGGATGGTAATGACTGTGTGAAAAAAGAGGTACTAGCATCCAACCCCGCCATATGGCCTGTCCCTGCCTGGTTCAGCCCTCTGCATCATGCCCTGGAACAAAACCTTCCACTGTCCCTCGAAACACTCTGCAACATTCACCTGGTCCACGACATAGCCTGCCATATTTGCTCTGGTTACCAGCAATCAGGCTGCAGACTGAACTCTTCCTCTTCCAATTCACTTTTCATTCCCCCAAGGACTCTGGTTGGCCCTCCACTGGGCAACGATGTAATGTCGGGTTGGCATGGCCATGTACTGCTCCAGCTCCAACACTCCACAGAATGTGAATAAAACATTCCAAATCACACAGATGTGTCATGTCTATGTTCAAGCAAGTATGGATGAATGTAGGGTCTTTGATCACACAAAAAGGTACACCCTGGAAAATGACATCAATGCGCTTGTTTGATCCTGACCCACATGGCCAATTAGATGACTGTGAAGGTGTGAACTAGCTGTGGCCTCATTGCTCATGAACAACAATCTCACAACCCCCAACGTAGCCCCACGTCCATGTATTAAATAGGGCTGTGTGTAACAATGTCAAATTCAGTAGCAGGCCTGAAGTAGTGTCCCCCATCACATGTGACAACAGAACATCTCTTCGCATACCTACTCACACTCAACTGTGTGGACACAGCCTGTTCAGAGGTGGAGCTGTCAATAGGGACTCACCCCCAAATGAAATACGACAGTCAGTCCCTCCCTGTATACCGACAATGCTCATTGAAGGCACATGATTTCTCATTCTAATCAACACTCATCACAGTTGAACACTAGTGAAGTTGCGTAGACTTTATTAGCATGTGCGTGTCAGTATGGGCAAGACAAGGGCCACAACATGCAGACCAATGCTTAAGACACTTACAGGCAGCATAGGAACATGTCGAGGTGCAAGAAATTTGGAGGCAAAAATCAACACCAATCCTTACGGATGGCAACGGTCTCAGCCCACCTTGCCTTGCTGATGTTTAGCGTCTGCTCATTTCCCCTGTGTCAGGGGACACGACTCACAGCCCATGGGATCTGCATAGTGCTGTACCACCGGACTGCGCCGACTGTCTGCTCTGCTGACAGTGAGCAGGTGAAAGTGTCCAACAAGGTCACATGTCATACTACATTGCTATGTGTGTACTCTCCCTCCAGCAGTATGTCAGATTTAGGAACGTTGCCAAACTACACTGTGCAGCTCCGCCCATGGGACTGCCTCAACTTTCACAGGTGTGTGTCAACACTGGTAGGTGCACGCACATGCATTCTGAGTCCAGGCTAATGCAGACATGTCCACTGTTGTGGTGGGATATGTGACCATTCCTCCAAGATGCAACAAGGTGTTGGTACCTGTGCTCTGGCTTACAATCCTTTGTGGCTGCAGGAACGTTGTCACTCGTCCATGAATGTGAGCGCAGCTTCATGGGCAATCAGTTCCAAGAGGACGTCGTTGTCGACTTCAACGAACACGAGGGATACCCAATCCATTAACTGGTCCGGACAGATGTGCTCAGTCCACGCCATTTCACCAATCCGTAAAACAGACTAATAGGGAAGCGCCTCTATGTGGTCACAGCACACGATGACTTGTGCAATCTCCCATGCCCAACTGCCAGCACATACGCCAAATATCAAGGCATCCCTTGCATGGGTATCACGGTTACACTCCTGGTCGTGGGCCAACAGGGGGCGCACACACAAGTCATAATCCAGTTCAGCTACCGTTGTGTTGGGAAGGCGACATCCATGGTCCACTCGAATGTGCATGTTCGACAGTGGAACCAGGGCTGGACGAAGATGACGTACACAAGACGGAAGCTCAGACAGTAACTGATGTGCAACACTGCCAGTGGCAGTGCTCTCAACAAATGCAGCATACGTGCATGGTACAGTTCCACATGACAGGGGTTGTGCATGTGCCCGGGATGGCCTGTCATTGTGTTTGTTGGTCTCGTAGATCCAGCACTCTTCTGACCGGTGGCAGTTATGTGGATGATATGCCACAGCTGGAGCAATGAGTCATATTGTGTGTGCGAGGTTTGGACGTATGGGTTTTCTTTTGCTTAAGTGTCAATGGCATCCCATGCAAGAGTACCTCAAGCAGGAACTACTGTGTGTGGGGTGTGGACAAGTTGGTCTTTCATTAGCACAGTTCGTGGTGTGGGAGTCGACAAAATATGGTATGGTATCTCTCTTAGAGGGTGCCAGCCTCATTCAAGAACAAGGTCGGAGGTGCAGATGTCCTTGCGCCTTATGTATTGAGAAAAGGAGCTTTGATCCATAATATTAGTCTGGCTACTGCTTGCATTTTTGAAATGGTGATGTGGCCTTCGTGCTACAAATCATGCTTCGGCTTATGGTGCACCAATAGCGATCCACACACAACACTTGGCATGTATGAGCCAAGAGCCCGATTGGCCTTACGCTCCTGGTACAATGTCTCTCTTTCTCTCTCTCTCCCTCTCTCTCCCTCTCTCTCTCCATCTCTCCCCCTCTCTCTCTCTCTCTCTCTCTCTCTTTCTCTCTCTCTCTGTCCTTTGGTGAGTGCATGACACACCTTCTTATCTTGAATTTTGTCTTGCAGGCTGTGACTTACGGATTGTCCAGGGATGACCCACCATGGCTCTTCCAAATAGTCGTTTTGAGTCAAATTTGAATGTGATATTTTGTTTGGACATTCAATGGTGAATGAATGATTCTCCTTTTTCTGTCCACACATGAATGTTACTTGTTGTAATTGTGCAACATCAGGTGAATGGTTTTGTTCATGATTTTGTGATGTTGATGTGTAATATGTTTGTTGGGGGGGTGCCTGGGGCAGGGCCCAGGGGGGTCGAGGCCCCAGGGAGTGTAGGGCCCCGGGGGGTGGGCCTGTGGGTGGTGGGTGTTTTGGCCCTTTTGGGTGTCCGAGTTGCATGATCAGTAGCTCCATGGCAACTTTTGTTCCTCAGGTCTGGGCTGGGCTCCCTTTTATGGTGCAGGTTGTCATCAGACTTTACACCAGGTCAGAGCAGGTGATAAATCCCTGCTGCTAACACGCCTTATCACCTGTTTTGTGATCTTATCGTAGATCTGGCTGGTTGTTGAGAATGCTGTGAGGTGGTGTTGTCGCAGCTTTTTGCACGGGAATGCCTACTCTGCATCTCATTAGTGTTAGTTGCCGGTGTCATATGTGGCGATGTTTTTTGCGGCTGCTTTTGCAGGGGAACTGGTGATATTGGCTGTTAGCACCAGCTTGTGAATGGGGCGATCAGTTTACACCACTTTGGCTGAGATAAAGTGCCGATAACTCAGCAATAAGTCCTTGAAAATATTCCCCTAGGTGTGGCGTATGACAGTTTTTATTAGGGATTGCAAGTTGTTATCTGCCCCTTGGTATTTCCTGAAAATGATACATAGATAAAGATTCACAAATCCTACTGCTGTGAATTAGAAAATATAAATTACAACCAGAATTGGCTTATTGAGCACCTCAGTGATACTTAATCGTACATATCATATTTGTTAATAAGGCCCTATATTATGATGTTCCTATGGTTTTGCAACTTTATCTCATTTTTGCCAGCTTGACCAATGTTTTAGCATAGATTGTCTGTGTTAAGCTTAAATAGTAAGGAGAACAAAGTCTTTTCACTTTTTACAGAAATAAGTGAGGCTTCATGGATCATGAAATATATTATTTATGCATATTTACATGCGGTGTCATAGAGGGTGCTGACATTGATCAATTAGATGGAGTTGAGATAACAAGTTGGGGAAAATATAAGGCAATATTGGGTTTGTAAGACCTCAAAATCAAGTGTGAGACCATGGAAACAAAATTAATACAAATTTACAAAAATGCAATTATTTTGTTTACCAAGATCACTTCAGCCACTTTACGCAACCCACCTGGACAGACCACTACTGTGTACACTTCCACATCGACAAACCCACCGCCCCCAAACCTGGAAGGAACTGGAGCAAGGTCATCAAGGAGGACCTCAACTCCATCCTCAACATCGAAGCCCCCTCCACCACGATTGATGCCAACACTGCAGCCAAAGAACTTCACAGATGGATCACCAACTGCGCAGATGAGCTTGCCCCCCTTCGCAACCCTGACAGACAGCACCCCAGGAAGGCCTCCTGGTTCACCGCCTACCTCCAAGAATCCTGACGCACCTGCAGACACCTTCAGAAGAACTGGAGAAACAGCATAACTTCAGAAGATCGCACCACTTGCAAGAACGCCATGACAGAATACCACCAACTCATCAGATCCACCAAAAGAACCTTCATCCGAAAAAAAATCCATGCCAATGCCAGCAACTCCAAGGAACTGTTCAGCATCATTCAGGAATTCACCAAGCCCCTCAGCGAAGCCATGGACATCACACCCTCACAGAAACCTCTGCAACAAACTTGGCTCCTTCTTCCACCTGAAAATACGATCCCTCTACATCAACTTCAACAAACAGACAGATACTGAACTCACTCCTCCCCAGCAACGACAACCAGCCCACCTTCCTCTCCTGGACCCCTGTCACTACTGAAGACACCGCATCCACCATGAAAGGCATTCACTCAAGAGCCTCAGTGCACCCCTGCCCTCCATACATCTTTCATAGAGCCACCACCTCCATTGCACCTGAACTACGATGCACCATCAATGCCACCTTAGAAGTCGGCACGTTCCCTGATTACTGGAATCGTGCTGGAGTCAAGCCCCACCTGAAGAAGCCCTCATCAGATCCGACGGACCTCAAGAACTACCGACACATCTCTCTGCTTCCGTCCCTGGCCTTAGTCACTGAGAAGATCGTCAACGTTCAAGTAATGAAATTCATCGAAGGGAACTCCATCCTCGACCCCTCCCAATCAGAATTCCGCAGCAACCACAGCACCGAGACCACCCTGCTCACTGCCAGAGATATTCGCGCCTTCCTCAACCAAGGCCACAGTGCGGTACTGATCCTAATTGACCTCTCTACAGGCTTCAACACCGCACCCCACCGCACTTTGACCACTAGACTCCACAACGCCGGCATTCATGGAACCGCCCTCGACTGGATTTGCTCCTTCCTCACTGGCAGAACCCAAATAGTCAGACTTCCACCCTTCCTCTCTGAATTCACAGAGATCAACTGCGGTGTACCCCAGGGATCGTAGCTCAGCCTCACTCTCTTGATCATTTACATTGCCCCCCTCGCCGCCATCGTCAGACAGCATGGACTCAGCATAGTATACTATGCCAATGACACCCAGCTCATCCTCTCCCTCACCAAGGACCCCCTCGGACTTAACTTCAAGGAAGGAATGAAGGACCGCATCCTGGATGAGCAGCAGCTACCTGAAGCTTAAATTGGAGAAGACCGAGGTCCTCGTCCTTGGACCCTCCTCCTCTGCATGGGACAGCACCTGGTGACCCACTGCCCTCTGCAGTCCCCCTACCCCCATGCCCGGAATCTCAGCATCATACTCAACTCCTCCCTCACCATGACCCAACAGATCAACACCATTGCCTCCACCTGCTTCAACACCCACCGCATCCTTCGCAAGATCTTCAAACGGATCCGCCCTGAATCAAGAAAGACCGTCACCCATGCACTCATAACCAGCAGATTGGACTACAGAAATGCCCTCTATGCTGGTATCAACAGATCTCTAGTCCACAAGCTCCAGACCATACAATACACTGCAGCCAGACTTGTCCCCGGCATCCCCCGACACAAACACATCACCGAACACCTGCGAGACCTCCACTGGCTCCCCGTCGAGAAGAGAATAACCTTCAAGGTACTCACCCATGCCTACAAATGACTCCACAACACCGGACCCCAATATCTCAACAAAATAATCTCCCTCCACGTACCCAAGAGAAACCTCCATTCTGCCAACCTCACCCTCACAGAAACCCCACGCACGTGCAGAGCCATAAGGGGTGGAAGAGCCTTTGCCTACATCGCGACAAAGACCTGGAATGAGCTCCCAATCACCATCAGACATGCCCCCACTCTGCACATCTTCAGGAAGACCCTCAAGACCTGGCTCTTCGACTAAGTGGAGCTGCACCCCTCCCAGCACCTTGAGACCCTTACAGGTGAGTAGCGAAATTCACAATTCCCTGATTGACTGATTGATTGATATAAAACTAGCATATTTTTCTGCATAGCTTCCATTGAAAGACATGATTGCTATAGCAAAATTCTAAATAACACTCAACACTAATATCTATTAAGCCAGAATAAGAAAGCTGCTGATTCCCAGGTCTTTACTACCTTACTCTCATCTCCTCAACCCAAAGAGATTCACTAGAGGTTGGGTTTTGATCTGTCACCACTACTGTAAGTAAAGAGCTGTTTTGCAGGTTTTCGCCTCTTCGCTCTGGTCTCTGAAGACAAAGGTGTGGATAATGGTAGATAATGCTGTGGCATCATCAGCTAATGTCTCCTCTCCCTCACATGGATAAGGTAGACCTTCAAAAGACAGTGAATTCTCTCCATACTCTGAAGCAGCTCTGACAGAGATGATTTTTACACGGTGCTTGCATTTTGCTCTCCAGAAGCACCTGGCCTAGGAAGAGAAAGGTTAAGGGATTAGGATAGAAAGGCAGAAGTTTGGGTATATATTGTTTTAAATATTTGTAAATGGAAAGTGAACCTGTTGAAGGTGGGCTGGTGGCCAGCATTTAGTGCATCACTTTCCATGATGGCACATTTCCCCATAACCACATGGTCCTTATTGTTGCCAATGCACAACAACGAATTATAAATGGTTTATGTGTCAAAGTCAAGGAGTTCTCCACCTTGGAGCTCCAAGTGTTTAATGGACAACTTAAGTTTCATTCTTTTTGTTTATTATGTAACTTAGAAGCCTTTGTTCTGTAAGAAAACACCAACAATTCACACCTACACATCTATTATTTAACAAAATATTTATGGCTGCAAATTGTGATTCTATAGCCAATTTGATATTTGGATCCCTGTTACTCACAGCAGTAAACCAGTAGCATAGAAATGTGATATCCACTCCTGTGACCTGGGAAGGCAGACATGTCTCTGATCTTTACCTACCTCACTCGGGCCCCCTCACTGCTAAAAGAATGAGTGGCATGTGGGTGCTGCTATATAGGTTCTCTAACGTGCACCCTATCAGTCTGTACAGACATTTATGCAATAGCCAATGCCTTCTG
Source organism: Triturus cristatus (assembly GCF_964204655.1). NCBI lineage: Eukaryota > Metazoa > Chordata > Amphibia > Caudata > Salamandridae > Triturus > Triturus cristatus. Next base: position 356,015,457 of record NC_140589.1, on the reverse strand, counting down.
CCCTTTGGCACAGTTCTAAAAGAGGCCCTGCCATTATTACAGCTGTTGTGCACTTTCTCTTTGGCCCATTTCTCAAAGTAGTCAGAAAGGGTTGGAGTAAATATCATTTTTTTTATTTAAAGGGGATTTCAGGAGTCTGCAGAAGGTGCTGTGACACTGCTTCCAGGTTTTAGCCCTAAACTCCTTATCTGAAGTTAAAGTAACCCCCCCACATAAAGTAGTTTTAGATGCATAAATATAATAGATGTTATGTTCATTTACACAGGTTTAATGCTGCAAAATAGCGTAATTGCACGTTTAATCTTTTGAAAATATTTTACTTCCTCTGCACCCCAATCATTTTGGGGGTACTCCCTCCATATTTGTTCGTGAATATAGACTTACTTCTACTCTTGACAGGAGTGAATCTGCAACAATATTAAGGGCAGGAATTTGTCTGTGAAGAGATTGTGGAAGGCCACAACTCTGTGCATTTGTAGGTATTAACTGCATTTCAGACCATCCGCACCTTGGAATAACCATTACTTGGCTCATAGGCAGATATGCTCACATCTCAACAAATCCAATGTTGTTGTTAGACCTGTCAACCTTAGGGTGATCTACCCCCACATTTTTGCCTTAACACCTCCTTTTTTTGCTGACCTCATTTTTGCTGGCCTTAGGACTTGGCACACTTTACCACTGCTAGTGCTAAAGTGCATGTGCTCTCACCTTAAAACATGGTGGAATTGGCTAAGACCCAATTGGCACATTTAATTTAGTTGTAGGTGTCTAGTATAGTGATACCACATGTATCTTGGGCATATAAACCAAATGCTACTAATGGGCCTGCAGAACATATTGTGCCACCCCTTTAAGTAGCCTTGCAAACATATCTCAGGCCTGGCATTGCAGCCTGTGTGCGCAGTTTTCAAACTGCCATTTTGATCTGGCTAAATAAACCTTTTGCCAGGGCCAAACTTTCCAATTTAATACATATAAGTCAAACCTAGAATAGGCCCTACACATCTCAGAAGGAAGGGTGTACTGTATTTAAAAAAAGTTGGGCATGTACTTTTAATTGCTACATGTCCTGGCAGTGAAAAGCTCCTACATTTGTTTTTCTCTCCTGGCAAGGCCCACCTCTCCCATAGGAGAACTTTAGAGTTACCTTATTACATTTAAGAATCTGTAACTTGCAATTGGGAGCAGGTAGACAGATTAAGTTTGGTGCCTAAAGAGTTGCAAATAAAAACCCTCTTTAATGCTAAATTCGGATTTTTAATCACAATTTTGAAAATGCCACTTTAAGCAAGATTGCCTTTTTGTCCCAACAGTTTGTTGCCTGCTGCCTGTTTCAGGGATCACATGACTAGGTGTATTTGGCAGTTGGTCTTTGTGTATTACTCCCGGGCAGTGAGACAAAGGGAAGCTAGATGTTGGCAGGATGGGCCAGTTAACAAGGGGAACGAGCTGTCAACTCTCACACTGCACACCACAGTTTGCCACTAGTTCATAGTGACCTCAGACAATCTAGAGCCAGGGCAGGGAGGCAGAAAATTAAGAGAAACTCTAGGTGGTGGAATCCTATGGAAGATTTTCCTACTTCAAAGTGGGCACCAGGTATGATTATTGGACTTGGACACCAACTCTTCAGTACACATCTGTACCTAACAACTCTGCCAGGAAGAAGGACTGTTGTGCTGCTGAAAGGACTGCCACTCTGTTGGACTGCTGGCCTGAGGGACTGCTGCTCTGCTGTGCTGACCTAATGCCCTGCTGCCCTCTTGACTGCATGAGAAGGACTGGACCTTCATCACTAAACCTAGACCCCATTGTGACTCCAAGGCCTAGTTGGTTGGCTTCCTGATCAGAAGCCTCAGAGACATAACAGGGTTCCAAAAAACCTTGAACCTAGCATCTGGACTCTGGCGTCTGTGAGTCTTACCCTGCAAAGTGGTGCCACCCCAGTCTGGGACCTTTAGATGTGGGCCTGAAGGTGTTCTGCCAGCCCATCTGCGGTCCCAGCAGAACCAATGCATCTCCTCTGCTGCACAGGGCAACCCCAAGCAGAACTGGTGCATTGCCTCTGCTGCATGGACGCTCCTGGCACGAGGACTTCGTATTGTCCTCGCAACTCACAGCCTCAACTTAACCACCCATGCATTGCGCATCCTCGGTACAGATCCCTGCATCGCAAGCCCTCTTATTGACAGACTCCTCGATGATAATGAAGGACCTCCCATGACAGCTTCGCAGCTCCTCAGAACCAACGCTGAGCATGCATCTTCAACGGGGGCATCACATTACTTATGCTGCCAGACACATCCTTGATGAGGGACTCTGCAACTCTTGGCCAACAGGATCCAAGGTACTTTTGTTCAGCAGGTCTAACTAGGTTCCCGTGGCCATTGTAAAAGCATGTCTGGTATCAATTAAATATTTGGAAAGTGGGAAGGGGTAATTGAAGGAGGTATTGGATTGTAATGATAGACAAACATTTTCAAAGATTTTTAAAGGATGAAAGAATGATGGTCTGAGGTTCATTAGGGTGGATGGTAGGATGGCATTTCTAATGTTTTCATATATATAGGGGGGGATGGGTAGACTGAGGGAGGGGGAAATTGTTGAGGAAATGCAAATTGTGCATAGCTCGGCTCTGACTACTCCACCCTTGTGAAGCTGGCACATGGGAACAGTTTATTGAGTAAGAGCTCATAGGGAAGATACACAAAACATACACTTGTGTAAAGCCAGCTTTAATGATAGGGCACGATAGCACCATAGATCAGTTTAACATAAATGTAATTATATATAGCAACAGTTAGAGACCTTTGGCGGACATTCTTTATAAACAAATTCACCGACAGTGATTTCAGAAACAAACATTTTTTTTGCCATACACCTTTTCCTAAGTAAATGGTTGTGTTGTAAATCGCCTTTAAATACGTTTAGCCTGTAGTATTTATATATATGTCTGTGCGTGTGGTTGTGTGGGGGTATTTCTTGGGTAGGTGCTTATTTATCCAATAAAATTGCGCTTTAGTGATCAGTGAAGTATTGCATATGGACCATTTCCTTAAGCAAAAACAAAGGGCAATTTAAAAAAAAAAAATTATTATCCGAGCCTTCACAAATGGAGCATTATGTTTCAAGGTGGTAATTCCCTTTGACAACTTCAGCTGTAGAAATCATGACGTCGGGCAAATTAGCCTGACCAGGAAAAAATACATAGAAGAAACAGGTGCGAAATCAACTTTCTGCCTCACAGGATAAATACATTGTACAGTGAAAGGTATTGCACCTGCACTATTGTGTGTGAAGAAGAAAAGCAAAGCTTTTGAGCACAAATGAACTGCCTTATTGGTGGAGAAAAAATGACGTCTTTATAATTTTAGAACAATTGGGAGTTTTTGATAATGTATAATGCATTTACTTCTGAGAGCACAGGTTTTGGGCTCATGTTAAATAATACATGACATTCTATTTACGAATACTGTAGAAGTCTTGACGCTGCAAAAACGCTTTCCCTCTGACAGTCAGGCAGATTGACAAAATGTTGGTTGAAGTTGGGCTCTTGCAAACTTAGTTATGCAGTACATAATCTGATCAAAATGATGACACAGCTCTCCTGTATCAAGACCAAACTCATTTGGTCATTAGACACTATGGGCCATATTATCAAGGAACGGCGATAACATTATCGCCGCTTTAGCGGCAGGAAACTGCCGCTAAAGCAGCGATAATGAGCTTGATAATATGCCCTTGTGAATTCCCATAGAAGCCCAGGTTCACACCAGAACCTGGGCTGCTATGGGAATTCACAAGGGGATATTATCAAGCCCATTATCGCCGCTTTAGCAGCAGCTTCCTGCCGCTAAAGCGGCGACAATGTTATCGCCGTTCCTTGATAATACGGCCCACGGCCCGCTCTTTTCCGTAGAAACAGAGCCGCATTATAGATTTACAGTAGTTTTTTTCATCTCGTGGGGCAAAATACACAGGCAGATTGAAAAAGAAGTGAATTTTATTCATGGTCATGTAATGAAGTGTAATTGCACGTTTGTAAGATACAGCGCGTGTGCACATCTAAACAGACACGGCCGTGATAGGTGCCAAGTCTGCAAGACGGTTCTAACTAGCGTGTTGGATGCCACAGAAGCAGGCACGGTTCTCAATGAACATGCCTGTGCCTGCCTCTGGGCTCTCCTTTGGTTTCTCTTTCAGTCCCCAGTGCCTGAAGAAAGAGAAGGCGCATTTCGCAGTCGGGCAAACGACCATCTCAGTCCATCAACAACTACTTGCACACGGGGGCATATTTATGACTCCCTTCCGCCGCTGCAGCAGCACTTTTTGTGAAACTTCGGTAGTGCAAACTACAAAATCATATTTATGAGGCCATGTAAAGGCAGTTTGCATGGCTTTGATTGGCCTGATAGACATGGAGGAGGGCAAGGCAGCGCAAATCGAAGCGAAGCAAAAGTTGCGTAATAACTTCATGTTTAGATATTTTAGGTGTAGGCTGCTGGGTTTGTAGAGATATAGAGTGGGAAGCTAAGTTTTAATTACTTAACAATCAATTATTTATTCATTGTTAATATTTTTGTTGATAATGAATCATTTACATTATGTAATACTGAATTATTTTAGTTCTATTGTCATTGCGGATTGCTAGGTTTGTAGAGGTATAGAGTGGGATGTTAAATAATAATTAATTAACAAATATATATATATTTTTTCCGTTAATTAATAATGCTCATATTAAGAATTGTGGGGCTTATTTACAAGCCACTTGCACCGCCGGTGCGTCACGTTGCGTGACAAACCGGCGGCACAACCTGCAGCGTGATATCTACAAGCACACGTAAAGTCACCCTGCGTGGCTTTATGTGTGCTTGTAAATATTGCCCCTTTTTAAGAAACACCTTGCGTGTTTGGGGCCTGACATGGGTGTTGCTGTAGGTGTCTTCATGCGACGCCCATGTCTAGTGATGCATTTCCAGATTTATGAGCCTAACCAGGAAATGTGTCAGAATGCAATGCCACCCTAGTGGTGGCATAGCGCGGGGCAACGAGGAGAAATGCTTTGATTTCTCCTCGTTTTTTTCCTCTTTCAATGTGTGCTGTATTCTACAGTACGCACTGGAAGAGGAAATCACCTCAATTGATTGTTTTTGTGCAGGAAGGTTGCCCAACCATGGTGCAAGGGTGCCTGCGCCGGCGCATGGAAGCTGTTTGTGCACCAGTGCAGGGAAAAGCACAGAGATCCAACATATTTTAGCGCATCAAAATAACTTGCGGCACCGCGCTGCATTAATTTCTCATAAATAGGGCCCTGTGTATCAATTCTAAATTAATAGGGTTATACAATTATGTAATGTCTTTGAAGTGAAGTACTTTGCCTCTTGTTGCTTAGAATGGAGTCGGAATAACAAATGTTCCCCTCCAAAGTCCAATGCTTTCCCTACTTTTGCACAGACTGGAGTGGAAATAGTAAATCTTACCTCTCCAAAGTTCAGCACTTTCCCTAGCATTGCAGACTGGAGTGGAAATAGTAAATCTTACACCTTCGAAGCCCAACACTTTCCCTACCATTGTACAGAATGCAGTGGGAGTAAAATCTCACCCTTTCGAAGTCCAATTCTTTACCTGCTGTTGCAAATACTGCAGTGGGAATAGTAAATATAACTCCCCCAAAGTCCAACTCTTTCCCTACTTTTGCACAGACTGGAGAGCAAATATTAATTCTGACACTTCCGACATCCAACACTTTCCCTATTGTTGCATGGACTAGAGTTAGAACAGTTAAACTTGCACCTGATGAAGTCCATTGCTTTCCTTACTGTTGCAGAGACCAGAGTGGGAATAGTAAATCATTCTCCTCCGAGTCCAATACGTTCCTTACTGTTGCACAGACTGGCTGTGCAATAGTGTTAGACTGTCAGCCTTGGGGTGTTCTCCCCCAAACTTTTTTCCAGCTTACTTTAAATTTTTGCTACTTCTTTTTGTTGGCCTTAGTACTCAGAGCACTTTACCACTTCTGACAAGTGCAAAAGTGAAGGTGCTTCTTTCCTGAACATGCTTACATTTTATATATACACAATTGGGAAACTCAATTTATCTGTAAGTCCCTAGTAGGGTGTGATGTTGTAGGTAAATTTGAAATTAGCTGGTGTGGAGTTTAAGATATTAAAATATTCAATAAACTCTTCATCAGTTCCATCCCATGCATGCTGGCCAATGAGTATAAACATGAACTTTTGTAGTTTCGTTTCATAATCTTTTTTTAAATCACTTTATCACAAACACAGTGCACCAAAAAATCAAGCTTATCCACAAAACTGAACAATGAAAGCACTATATGAACATTTTAAATGGTTTAATCACAAAAGCAAATAACGGGGATTAACCTGATCTGACTTATCCACTGGAGGATGAAATTCAGACTGATCAGGGCATAATAATATATCATGAACCAACCCTCTAGAAGGTTTAAATTGACAATAAGATTGTAAACAACCCCAAATTGCCAATATCAGATAAATGCGAAAAAATCTATATGCATAAATAAATAGCAAAGAAGCTGATAATAGAGATAGCGCAATCACAAGTATTGAGGATACAAATTGGAGTTTGTATTAAGTACTTTGTAACACGTTTTTATTCACTTTTATCACAATATCTCACCTTATGAATGTAATGGGACTACATCTCCAATAATGCTCAACTTGGCAAGAACAGGAAGTGATATTGTAATGTATTTGGAAGTATATATGAGTTTTAAATGCTGAGGTGAGTGTTACCGTGAACAAGGTCTCTGCGAGACCGAAACGCATTGATGTTTCTCATTACAGAATGAATTGATTTTGATTTAGAGTAAAAATAGGAATTGGACCCACCCAGGAATGCAACCCAATTTCTTTTTCGAAACGGAAAAGAGTGTTGAAGGTATAACGGCTGGGCTCGGCCGGGGGTTTCTGCACCACCCAAGAGAACTACAACAGTCAGCTAAGGAGAGCCATCTGGTGGAAAATAAATATATATATACATATATATTTTCCAATCGAATTCCTCCTGCCCGCTACTCCTGGAGGAAACAGCCACACCAACGCGGAAAGTTCTTCGGGTATTTTTATTGAAGCAAACAATACATATAAATGTATATATAAATATATATTTATACATATACATCTACATCTATAGATAAGTACATACACATATATAATTATTATATTTACATATACACATATGTATATACTTTGGTGCTACTTAACAAATCTAAAAACGTATACTTTAGTCAGTTCAGCTGCTGTGTTAAGGTTCGGGGTGATCCATCAAGCAGAGGCTGGGAAAATGGGGGTCCCAAAACGCATTTTCCCCATGCATTTTTCCATAGGACCTTTGAATACAACTGCAGCCTAAACTGATGAACAGAAATATACCAAATTGGGCAGAAATGTAGATTTGTTTCTGAAGATCACGCTTGTTAGTTTTTGCCTGTACAAATTTTGCACTGTGCTTGTAAAAGCTTTTTTATTAAATATATATTTAAAAGAGTTTACATCCCACCCCCTTGCTTTCGTTGCTTTTCATTAGTTCCTGTGCTTGCCAATTACTTTTCTTCCATTTCTATTGGCTGGAACATACTGTTTCCTGTTTCCTCATGTTGTTCCTCTTGTGTTCTTCACTTATCCGTTTCCCATTGATGAAGTACTGTTTACATCCGCTATTTTTTTGTTGTTTTCCCTTAAATGACTTGCATATTTTCCTTGGGAGATGGCATACCTCATAATGAGTACGCTGGCCAATGCACAGCCCCATACTGGCCAATGATGGTGCACGCACAGCTCTGCACCGGCCAATAGCGGTGCACATAGAGCACCATACTGGACAGTGCTCAGAGCCAGTACCCACTCTGGCATATAATTAAAGCCCCTACCTTTCATGTGCTAGTGAGCCAGCCTCATATTTCCTGGAAGGGTTGTAGCTGCTGCTGCTCTGCTGCCAGCGGTGCAAGCTCAACTTTCAGCTTCATGTTAATGCCTGCCAGGCTTTTGCATTAGACATTTCTTATGTATAGTGAAGGACTGCCATGCTTCGTACTAATGGTTACAGGTCTTGCTGCATGTTTTATAAGTGTTGAAAGGCTGTAGTTATTCCTGCTTCATCATGGTGCCATGCTTTCTAACCGAGTCCAGTATGGCTGCTGCACTCGGTTGAATTTCTGCAACCTATGCGCAAGCGTGCAGACTTTAGGAAGCGCGCTGCTGTTTACCAAAAAAAGAAAGAGATTTGGACAGTGCCTGCCCTTGTTAGGCAGTTGCTGAAGACATTTCTGGGGTAGACAGCATCGACAATCAGCCGCATGCAGGGACAAAGACTACGAGCTTAAAAAGATAATTTAAAAACTAAAATATACTTTCACTTGCTGCCCACAAATAAAGATAATATTATCCTTAATATGGGAGGGCCAGGCAGGCCACCCACATTATCTTAATATTATGCCCAGTGCACCGGGGTTGCTGAACAGGCAACCCCCTCATTTCAAATGAAATAATCCCCAGGGAGTTGATGGTCGCCAGGGCATAATAAGCACAAGGAGGGGGGTCTTGTGTGCCCCAGCCTTTATTTGTTCAATGCTCCCGGGACCTGGCCTACCCGTGAGCCAATTATTAACGAAGCGCCTAAGCTGGTGCTACATTTAAAAAAAAAAGAAATCGAATCCCATAAAAATGTATTTTATTTAACTCGTTCCGTGCACATGACGGAACCACGGCGTCATGAGCCACGGTTGCCGTGTGCTCATGACGGAGTGGTTCCGTCATGCTGCGGCCGTTGGCGGCCGCGCCACCCACGCGGCGCTAATTCCCTGCCTGTGCGGGCGATTAGCGCCGTGGGCGGAGTCATGACGGAACCACTCCGTCATGAGCACAGCCCAACCGTGGCTCATGACGGAGTGGCTCCGTCATGAGCACCGCGCCACCGCGCTGCCCCCCGCACCCCCCAGCGCTGCGGCGGAATTTCCGTCGCAGCGAAGGGGTTAAAGGCTTTTTTGCCCATGTGGGTTCCCTGTGGGACCCTCCCAACAGACCTATCGGGGTCAGGGTGTTTCAACACTGCCTCTTTTTTTAATTTTTTTTACTGTAATTCGGTTCAACAAGATGGCTGCCCAAAACACCCAAAAGGTGATGGGAGTGTTGTGTAGTTCCTTTAAAGCCTATATAGGATCTGCGCATTCAGACAACATACACTGCGGGACTGGTGTCCAGACTGATTCCAGACACCTCAACCGGATATGTTGGCCTGTATACCAGCTAGCTCACAGTGCCACTAGAAACTCCTCTTACCATGGAGAGAATAGTTCTTGGCAACTATCGAACATGACAACCCTGATCCCTCAGGACCATGGAAACAGTACAATATTTTTCGCTCAGTCACTCGTGCTCACTTTGTCCCAGAGAGATACACAGAATACGGTATGGACATTTTTCAATAAGCATTTATTGAACACTCGTCATTCTAGTATAACATAGGTGTACTGAAACAACCACTAGACAGAAACAGATATCAATGATTAGAAGCACAAAAAGGTAAAAGGATGGTAGATTTCTACCATCTTGCCATAATCATGAATCCAGGCAAGTATATAAAATACATGGTACTAAAATGCGTACTCCTACGCTGCTACCCTAACTAGATGTACCTAAGTGTACCTAGCATGTGTGTAGGTGTTAAGCCAAGAATCCCTCTAGGATAAAGTCAACCCCTTTACCTGAAGTGACAGACTGTGGGACTTGGTCTCTAGCTGAACACCCAGCAAGGGATGTTAGACCACTGCGAGCTGGAGTATCTGCATGAAGGAACCTCAGTGTCTCGCTTCAGTGTGTCAGCAGGGAAGTCCATACCCAAAGATATCCCCAGAGGTTCTACCTTGCTGTGCCATTGTCGAACTTAGGATGACGTCACAAATGAACCTTGTACATAGTTATAATGCAGGAGATGGTAGTCCTGCTGAGTTTCCAAAATCCAAGAATCCTCATGCATAATGTATGAGGCTATTGTTCAGGGAAAATCCCACGTTCTGTAAGCAGTACCGTAACTTGGTAAAGGGTCATTCCTAGCAGCCCATAATGTATGTAATGTAGGGACTAATATCGGTGAAATGTTGGGATGTTTCCCGGGCCTATATTGGGGTACATATATGGAATGTAACAGGAGAAATGCTTGCAATTTGTCTTACCACTGATGATCGCTTAGAGTAGTAGCCCAACCCATCTCTGTTTTGCTCACCATGTCACCTCAGTTGGGACCAAGCCATATGTAAACCAGTCTTGATCCTGCTCCCCAATGCAACAGTCCAGCCTGAACTGCAATGCCAGGTTCACCCTGAACCGGAAATAAGCATCCTGGGACTGGTTCCGGGGTTTCACTCCTCATCAGCCAGGCTAGCTTGAATCCAGTGACACAGTGAGCATGGCACTAATGTCTGGGCACACCCATGCCACTCAGGGCCGTACATGAAACGTCATTTGAGATGTCATCAGTGATGTCATCAGTGATGTCACTGACCTTGTCATGAGTGATGTAATATGTGACGTCATCAGCAGTGCATTGCGGGGGCGCGAGTTATAGTTAGCTGAACTAACTATAACAGGGGAATTTCTAGGGTTTTGTACGAGGGAAATGTCCAGCTAACTATAACACTCTGAAACCTATGGTTTTTTTAGTGAATTTCTAAGATTTTTTAAATGCCAATTCCTAACTATAACGTGCATGAAACCTATGGTTTTTTCAGTGAATGTCAAAGGTTTTTTAAATGCTAATTCCTATCTATAACTTATCTCTAAAGATATCATGTTTAATGATTATCATTGGATTTCTATATTTTTCAAATTCAGTGTGTCAATTTCATTAATTTTGTTTTTTGAAATTCTTTTTCATCACCATTTTTTAAATTTATTTTTTTAATTAATTCTTTTAAAAATTAAAAAATATTATTTGTTTTTATTGGGTTTCTCAAACATACTTTTTTATATTTTTAAAAATATTTCTTTAACTATATGTTCAAAACTTTATTTTATATATATTTTTCCCATGTTTTTGGATCCGCGCACCCTATGCGCACCGTTCTCGATCCCTACGCGTTAGCATCCATGCATGGTATGCGTTGGGTACGTTTTTAGTGTGCGATCGCAATGCGACAGGTATGCGACTCCCAGCCTATACGCGACACGTTCGATGTATGTAACGCGACGTTAATGCGCTTCTGTGATGCGTCATCTGTGTCTATGACGCGGTAGGTGCGCGGATCCCGCAAAATATTTAACATTGAAAAAAACATATATATATGTATTTCATGTGAATATTAATTGAAGACAAACTCTAAACTAGTCTTAAAACTAATATATTTTTACATCTAATCCTATAACTTTTTTTAATTCAATTTCACGTATGCCCGCTGGGTGCGTGCTGCCTATGCGCATGGTGCGCAGATACCATGTGACCTGCAAAAAAAGAGATTTGATTGGTTCATTACACTTCCTCTTCTAACTATTAAAAGACCCCACCCAATTCAATCATTCTTCTTTGACCTTCTTTGGAGGAGCATCTCTTTGCAGAGAAGAAGATTTTTTTAGACTAAGTTTACACTTGGCTCTAACTTTTTTCTACTAAAAATGGCTTCAGGGCAGCAGGCATCACCTGCATCTCCTCATACATCTGAGGATGAATTTTTGGAGGAGGCACCACGCAAATAACGTTTTTCTTCTGTGGTGTGGAAATGTTTTACTTTTCCCGAGGGGCAGAATAAGACCAATGCCACCTTGGTCACATGCAAGATTTGCAAAAGAGTGCTGTCGCGAGGGGATCCTGACAAGAAATACTCGTGCGGCACGGCTAGTATGATGAAGCACCTAAGGACCCTTCATCCAAACAATCTTGCACGAGAAGAATGCCGACGGATGAGAGACACTCTTGCTCCTGCGCCTTCCACCTCATCGCAGCCGAGCACTTCAAGAGTGCATCCATCAGTCCAAAATTTGGACATCCGTCCTCAATTTGAATTTTTAAAAGTGCTCTGCACTAAGTGCAATGTGACTTTGTGTTACGGTGAGCAGTCGATCGATCTGATCTGCCGCCGGCAAAAAAGTCACATTTGCTAGTTTAAAAAAAATAATAATTATTGTTCCCTGAAGTTCATTGTTTGGTTCCTCCTGTTTTGTTTTTTGTTTTTTTTTTGCAGAAAAACCAAAAAAAAAAATTAATTGTTCAGAAAACCCCCCAAAAAATATAAAAGAAGAAAGAAGAAAAAAAAGAGTTCTTGTAAGAACTAACTTTCCTGGTTTAAAAAAAGAGCAAAATTTCTTTGTTAGTGTGTGAAAGTTTAGATGAATGTATGTGTAGTACGTAATTGACTGAATGAATGCATTAGTAGCGCATGGTAAATGTATAAGTGCAGAACTATGAGGAAGTGCTGCAGCATCACACAGTAACCTCTTTAACTGCAGTGTGCTGTAGTACTTCCGAAGCACAGGGATGCAACATATGTACATAAATATGTTGCAAATCTATGCTTCTCTCTGCACGGCTGCTTAAACTGCAGCCATGTGGTGACACAGGCACCCTTGCACCATAGTGCAAGGATATCTGTGTCATGTGCAGTTTGTTTTTGTGCAGGAAGACACACCTTCCTGCACAAAAACAATCAGTAAAGGCATTTTTCTCCTTCAATGTATGCTGAGCATTGTAGCATGCATTAAAGATATAAAAATGTGGAAAAATGAAAACAATTCTCCTTGTTGTGCTCTCCTACACCAATTTTAGAATGGTGCAGTATTCACACACATATCGAGATTCATGATTTCTGACAAATCTAGACATGTGTCTTGTTCTATGAGTATTCAGTGCAATCATGCACAACAACACTTATAGAACACCCTTTCAACGCAAACTGTTGTGCATAATGAGGTTGTATCTACATGGAGCATAAAAAGTGCACAGAGTGCCTTTTCCTCTCTTTGTATATATGAAAGAGTGTCTTGCGCAATAACTATGTTACAAAAAGTGATATATTTCCAGTTTTAAAATTCCTTGCGAATGATAGAAGGTAAGCACAGAGTTTTGTCTGCAAAGATGTTCAAATAAGAATGATTGAAATGATTGCGGTCCTTCAATAGCTACAATGGGAAATATTATGAACCCCTCAAATCTCTTTTTTTGCAGGTCAGATGATATCTGATTATGGTCAGATTTCAAAACTACATAGGTATAAACAGAGTGTTTTTAGAAAAGTGTTTCAACTTTGTAGCTTCTTGCAGACCTCCTCATTCTGCTTATTGAGACTTAGTTAAACTTACCTTCACAGTAATAGCAATAAAAAATGGTATACATTTTTTTCATATTTTCATTGCAATCTAAATTCATATAAATTGCTTATTTTTAAATTTGGATCTGTGAAAGAAAAGGAAAAAAAAATTATAACATGTAATAATACATTTTTTACAACACAGCATAATTTCCACAAAGTAATTTGTTTGCCTTTTTTGCTGTTCTCAGAATATATTGAATTTCACTAAAAATAGTGATTTCAATCGTACTCATCACTTAACAGCGGGCAAAAAAAAAAACAATCAGAATGATTGTTAAAAAAAACCAAAATGCTATTCTCAGCAAAATAACACAAGATACAAATCACAGATATATAAAATGCTTACGGCTAACAAAATTTTATATGTTTAACTTACAAAAACTGTAAATGTTGTTGCTTTAAAATATTCACCGGATCTAAGGATGAATTTTTGGAGGAGGCACCACACCCACAACGTTTTTCTTCAGTGGTGTGGACATTTTTTACTTTTCCCTAGGGGCAAACAAAGATCAATGCCACCTTGGTCACGTGCAAGATTTGCAAAAGAGTTCTGTTGCGAGGGGATCCTAACAAGAAATATTCGTACAGCACGGCAAGTATGATGAAACACCTAAGGACCCTTCATCCAAACAATCTTGCATGAGAAGAGTGCAAACGGATGAGAAACACTCCTGCTCCTGCGCCTTTCTGAGTTTCTTTTCTTTCTGTATATTAATAACTTTCAAATGTATACTATTCCATTACTGTACAAACACAATTTATATAAAAACTGACTAAGAAACTATAGCCCTGAACCACAAGTGTGACGATGGTTAAAACACTACATGCATAGTGCATACTACTTTGAAGCAGTTCATGCCCTAAAGCCTACCTCACTAAAAGACTACATGCTAACTGACTGAATGATTACAGTACTATAAGGAGACACACTGGGTGAGTAACAGGGTGTTTGCTAGAAGTGTATGAATACTGACTGGGGAATTGAAGGTGTGAAAGACAACTGTGTAGGTGGTTAGAGGCCTGCATGCATAGTGAATAGGCATTTGAAGCAGTCTATGTGCTAAGGCCTGGCTCACTGCATGAGTACTTGGGAACTAACAGAATGATTAGAGTACAGCAAAGAGAGTTCCTGGGTGAATTCATAAGTGGTTGGCTTTTGACACAGTGAATGGATTAGTACTTGGTACTGAATGGGTCACTAGAGGAGTGCAAAGGGAGTGACAGGATGTTTGCTGGACTGTATGGATACTGACTAGGGAATTGAAGATGTGAAAAACAAGTGTATAGTATGTTAGAAGACTGCATGCATACTGCATAGACATTTGAAGCAGTCTATCTATGTGCGAATGTATGGTTCACAACATGAGTACTTGCAACTGACTAAATCATCAGACTACTGCTAGGACAGTGCCTGGGTAAAACTTTTAAATTTTCAGTTCTGGCACAGTGAAGAGAATAGTACATGGTACTGCACTTTAGTGTCAAACCCTGACTCATTTTATTAATGCATACGCAAAGACTGGCTTCTAAAGCTACTAAAACTTGACAACATGACCGGTTGTAAAACTGTTATCTGTCAGCAAATACACAATGTTACCAAATGCTTCTATCACAATCCTTACCCAAATGCACACAGACTCACAGTGTGATTTTAGACAAGCAACACTATCCTAGGAGTTTACCAAAACTCATTTACTAGTCTAGAAGAGGTAAGGGTACTGCACACAATCTACATATTTAAGTACAGCACATTAGTGTCAAAGCATGACTCATTTAATCAACGCATAAGCAAAGACTGGCTTCTAATGCTACTAAAACTTGACAACTTGACAGGTTTTAAAACAGTTATCTGTCACCAAATACACAATGTTACCAAATGCTTCTCTCACAGTGGTTCCCAAATGCACACAGACTCACAGTGTGATTCTAGACAACAACCACTATCCTAGGAGTTTACCAAAACTCATTCACTAGTCTAGAAGAGGTAAGGGTACTGCACACAATCTACATATTTAAGTACAGCACATTAGTGCCAAAGCATGACTCATTTAATCAACGCATAAGCAAAGACTGGCTTCTAATGCTACTAAAACTTGACAACATGACAGGTTTTAAAAGAGTTATCTGCCAGAAAATACACGATGTTACCAAATGCTTCTCTCACAATGGTTCCCAAATGCACACAGACTCACAGTGTGATTCTAGACAACAACCACTATACCTAGGATTTTACCAAAAATCATTCACTACTGTGGAAGTGATAAGCGAACTGCACACAATCTACATATTTCAGGACTGCACTTTTGTGTCAAAGCCTGACTCATTTATTCAAAGCATAAGCAAAAACTGCCTTCTAATGCTACTAAAACTTGACAACAAAACAGGTTTTTTAACAGTTATCTGTCAGCAAATACACAATGTCACCAAATGCTTCTCTCACAGTGGTTCCCAAATGCACACAGACTCACAGTGTGATTCTAGACAAGCAACACTATCCCTAGCAGCTTACCAAAACTCATTCACTACTGTGCAAGGAGTAAGGAGACTACGCACAATCTACATATTAAAGTACAGCACATTAGTGTCAAAGCATGAATCATTTTATCAATGCATAAGCAAAGACTGACTTCTAATGCTACTAAAACTTGACAACTTGACAGGTTTTAAAACAGTTATCTGTCACCAAATACACAATGTTACCAAATGCTTCTCTCACAGTGGTTCCCAAATGCATACAGACTCACAGTGTGATTCTAGACAACAACAACTATACCTTGGAGTTTACCAAAAATCATTCACTACTGTGGAAGTGGTAATGGAACTGCACACAATCTACATATTTCAGGACTGCACTTTTGTGTCAAAGCCTAACTCATTTAATCAACGCATAAGCAAATACTGGCTTCTAATGCTACTAAAACTTGACAGCATGACAGGTTTTAAAAAAGTTATCTGTCAGAAAATACACGATGTTACGAAATGCTTCTCTCACAGTGGTTCCCAAATGCACACAGACTCACAGTGTGATTCTAGACAAGCACCACTATCCCTAGGAGTTTACCAAAACTCATTCACTAGAGTGGAAGTGGTAAAGAGACTACACACAATCTACATATTAAAGTACAGCACATTAGTGTCAAAGCATGACTTATTTTATCAATACATAAGCAAAGACTTGATTCTAATGCTACTAAAACTTGAAAACATGACAGGTTTTAAAACAGTTATCTGTCAGCAAATACACGATGTTACCAAATGCTTCTCTCACAGTGGTTCCCAAATGCATACATACTCACTGTGTGATTCTAGACAAACAACACTATCCCTTGCACTATACTAAAACACATTTCTTCATCTAGAAGGAGTACTACATTTTAGTATAGAAACATAGCTCATTTCACAAATTCATAAACAATGACTGGTTTCTAATTCTACAAAAATATAAAAACAGCACAGTTATCTGTCTGCAAACACATGAAAAACACAAATGCTTATCACAGAATGGTTTCTACATGCACACACACTGTCAATAAGATTGTAGAGTAAAAAAGTACTCCCTGCACTTTAGCAGGAGAAATACATTAGTCTGATTAAAATCAAAATAGTCTACATACATCCCCTCACAATTAAATAACTCACCTTTCAAGTTGTTTTGTAGATTAGGAAGTATATCAGTCACACACCAGATATCAGTCACAGACCAGATTTTCTTTTACAGAATCTCTGCACTGTGCACCTCTCAGCAAAAACAAAGAATGGCAAAGTTTCCCTTTCATTCTCCACACATATACATGTAAACATCAAATCACAATCCTTCACACATAAATTCAAAAGCAAACACACATTTCTATTGGTTAAACATTTCAACCCGTTCCAAATGAAATATATTTCAACCCTTCCCCCAATCTGCCTTCTGCCTGTTACCATAGAAACAGGTCATGGAACACTGCACTGAGCACACAGGTCACAAGTTCAGCACACAATGTTGCTAAACAAGACAGCAAGTGTGCTTGACTTTTCAAAATATCAGCTTATCATATATAATGTTCCTTACAATCAGTTTTTGTTAACCAATAAGAATCATGCCTTTAAAAAACAGAAATATACACCCTACCTTTCAGTGTAGAAAGTTGTCATACAACCAATGATTTCTTGTCTTTTTTCAATTTTTTTTTCCTTGGATCCGCACACCCAACGCGAGAGTATTCGTGCACCAAACGCGATAGGATGCGCGCACCCTGCACGCATTTCGCGCTTTTTGTTTTTTTTAAAAAAGGGGGCCCCAGGGTCAGAGTATTTCCACTCTGCCCCCATTATATGTTTTACACACTTATTCCCCTGCTTCATCAGCCTCGCTTCTACCGAGGCAGAAAATGGCCACCAACAGTTCCTAGTTTCGAATGTAGACAGACACTCGACAGCCAATTAGCATTCAGCGCGCGATCGGGAGGGTGCGCGCTCGATTCGGGGAGGGTGCATTTACGGTGCGGGTAGGGTCCGCGGATCCTCCCCGGCAATAGATATCACTAACCTTTTTACCCTAATTTTCTCAGGAACTAATGAACAGATTCACACCATTTATGCAAAAGGCACAAGTCTGAACTGAGGACTACTTCTTTGCCAAATTTGATGTAATTCCGTTCAGCGGTTCGGGCTGTAGCAGCGACAACAGATCCTATGGAAAATTGCATGGGGAAAACGCGTTTTGGGACCCCCCTTTTTTCTAGGCCCCCGCTTGACGTATCACCGTGAAATTTTCAGCGACCGCCAGTAGATAATATATATATATGTATATATATTGATATATAGATATATATATATATATGCCACAAGGAATCGCCTCACGAGATGCACTCCATAAACGTACAAAGAGACGAACACGGACCCAGTAGTAAGTGCTGATTTTCATTTATTCAGTCCAAAACAGCACCACCTCCATGACGCGTTTCGGCCTACCAGAGGCCTTGATCACATGGCGCTGTCGTCAGAAGCCTGAATTTTTAAAGTGCCAGTGCAAGATCATGTGTCCCATCCTATCAATGAACATAGACAACAGACTGTATCGCTGATATGGAATACAAGTGTACAATATGTAAAAAATATATGATAACTGTTAAATACGTTATTGACACCAGAAAAGAGCAAGCGCGTATGGGCCACAGGAACATGTAAATCAGGTATCCGCGCCCATTTAGGCATACTGCGGAAACATGGCAAATCATAGTAGCAGATAATAACTGGATTAAAATTCATATGCATTGTAAAACACAAAAACAAATGTAAGTGACATATTGTCTATTGTTTCACGCAGCTGGCACATATGCATGTGAAATACAAACACATAGTTAATTATGCGTAGGTAAAAACGTTAAATACCAATGTGTGATATCTCTTTGCTTTAACATGTTTTAATCCCTGCGCCAAAAAGATTTAATCCAATGTGACTATACTAAATACTGCCTAAAATATGTTGGCTGCTGCTGTTACTGAGGCCTCCTGAATCTGTCTGTGTACAAAAAGTGCTCGTGCTAAAGTGATTGAAACAATGAAACATTCATTGTCGTGACTTTTAGAAAAAGGGAAGGGAAAAAGGGAGGAGGGAGAAAAAGAAAAATAAGGAAAATTTGACAAGCGTGACTACCAATTTCATCACATCTACAGTTTCTGGAGGATCAAAAGTTAATTAAACTAACATGGAGTGTCAGGGGCCAGGTAAACAGTGGCTGTGGGTTTCAAAGCCACGTGAAGAAGTCTTCACTGGAATTTAATCCATTCGGCATCTTGGAGTCCAGCTCCAAGTTATACCGTGTTTCCAGTTTCCTGAGAAGGGCTTCTCGGTCCCCACCCCGTCTGAGTGGTGGCACTGAATCAATGACGAAGTAGCTGAGGTGTTCAAGACTACTTTTGTGTTTCTCTTTAAAGTGTCTTGCTACTGGATATGATGCGTCATGATTAGTGATAGCCCTCATGTGCTGGAGTATACGTTTGTGTACCTGCAATTTAATGCTACCAATGTATTGCAGGCCACAAGTACACTCCAGCACATAAACTGCAAAGTCAGTCCTGCACGTTAGTTTCTTGGTGATTTTGCAGGGTGTTTCAAAAAACGGAGAAGCATATGTTGTCGTACTTTTGCCCAAACTGCAAGCTTTGCAAGAGGAACATTTGATGAATCTTTTGCTAGCCTGTAGCCAATTACTAGTGTTGCCACCTATTTCGGGACTGCTTTTTACTAATATGTTGCTCATTGAACAAGCCTTCCGAAATGTAATGGCAGGGGCGTTCGGTACAGTTTTTGTTAACCAATAAGAATCATGCCTTTAAAAAACAGAAATATACACCCTACCTTTCAGTGTAGAAAGTTGTCATACAACCAATGATTTCTTGTCTTTTTTCAAGTTTTTTTTCCTTGGATCCGCGCACCCAACGCGAGAGTATTCGTGCAACAAACGCGATAGGATGCGCGCACCCTGCACGCATTTCGCGCTTTTTGTTTTTTTTAAAAAAGGGGGCCCCAGGGTCAGAGTATTTCCACTCTGCCCCCATTATATGTTTTACACACTTATTCCCCTTGCTTCATCAGACTCGCTTCTACCGAGGCAGAAAATGGCCACCAACAGTTCCTAGTTTCGAATGTAGACAGACACTCGACAGCCAATTAGCATTCAGCGCGCGATCGGGAGGGTGCGCGCTCGATTCGGGGAGGGTGCGTTTACGGTGCGGGTAGGGTCCGCGGATCCTCCCCGGCAATAGATATCACTAACTTTTTTACCCTAATTTTCTCAGGAACTAATGAACAGATTCACACCATTTATGCAAAAGGCACAAGTCTGAACTGAGGACTACTTCTTTGCCAAATTTGATGTAATTCCGTTCAGCGGTTCGGGCTGTAGCTGCGACAACAGATCCTATGGAAAATTGCATGGGGAAAATGCGTTTTGGGACCCCCTTTTTTCTCGGCCCCCGCTTGACGTATCACCGTGAAATTTTCAGCGACCACCAGTAGATAATATATATATATGTAGATATATAGATATAGATATATATATAATATATATTCACTGAAAAAACAGTCATTTGAGATGTCATCAGTGATGTCATCAGTGATGTAACTGACCATGTCATGAATGATGTAATATGTGACATCATCAGCAGTGCATTGCGGGGGCGCAAGTTATAGTTAGCTCAACTAACTATAACAGGGGAATTTCTAAGGTTTTCTATGAGTGAAATGTCCAACTAACTATAACATCCCTGAAACCTATGGTATTTTCAGTGAATTTCAAAGGTTTTTTAAATGCTAATTTCTAACTATAGCGTATTTCACTTTTAAGCTCCAAGATTTCCACCCTTCCATACACCTCAATTCCTTCGGAAAACACTCACCTTCCCACAAGATACACCTCGCCCCCACACCCCAAAATAGCCAATCAAAACCTGTTGGCTGCAAACATCGCGAACTCACACAAGTCTTCAAACTATCTACACTATCTACACAATTCTGACCATCTCCGCTGTTAGAACCACTCGTCCACCTAAACCCTCCCGAGCACCCTCGTATAAGTACAATATCCCTATCACCCCTCATAGCCCAAGTGCCCCGTCACCAAAACAGTCTCAACAGAGCTGCGCTGTCTGCTCCACAACTGCAGATCTGCAATAAAACACAAACTTGAATTCTCCGATACCATCATCCTTCACAATATTGGCATGCTCTTCCTCACAGAGACCTGGTTCAATGATACCTCTCACTCTATGTTTGATCTCCTATTACCCACAGGCTATTCTATATTTAGAAATGACAGAATAGACAAAGTTGGGGGAGGTTTTGCAGTCATCTTTAGAAACTCCCTTCAACTTAAGTTTTTTCCTAACAGCTCCTTCCTCACTTTTGAATGCCTATCTCTTGAGCTTCAATTGCACCACCACTCACCCCTCAGATTCCATGCCATTTACCGCCCGTCTGGTAGCGGCCCTTCGTTTATGGAGGAACTCACTGACCTCATCAGTGACCAATACTCGCAAAGTGACAATCAGATCTTCGTGGGTGACTTCAATCTCCACTGGGGCTCGCTTCAAGACTCTTCTGCGAATATGCTGGCCACCTTCCTCTCCGTAAACAACACACTCTAAGGGCTCAATCCTGTACCTTGTTAAGCAGGCATGCTTACTATCTCTATACCTATTCAAGTAGACTGGTCTGACTACCTCCTCATCTCATTCTCTCTTCAACTATCACACTTTATTACTCTCGGCAAACCTAAGAGGGCTACTTCCTGGTTCCGTGACACTAAAAATATTGACCTCGGTACCCTCTGTGATTCAGCTTTGCTATCAGTTCCAAGGCTAGACCCGAACCTGGATGTTAACGAACTCACCTCCCAATGCCTCACAGTCCTTGCAGTCAAAATCAATAACGTTGCTCCTCTTCAAAGCAAAAGGAAAAGGCCTACTCCCTCAGCACCTGGGTTCAACAAATCCCTTTATAAAGAAAGGAAGTACCTAAGAATTCTGGAGAAACAATGGAGACAAGCGCCCTCCACCGATAATTTGGCCACGCTTTGTTCAGCAAGATCCAAGTACCACAAGCACATCTTCCTTGGAAAAGCATCACACTTCAGAACCCTCCTCAACTCAGTCAAAAATAGACCCAAAAATTATTCGATCTCATCAAGAATCCAAACTGCTCTTCCCTAACCTCCAAGTTGGAGGATTCCCCAAAGAAAGCAGCAGAATTTGCTATATTCTTTTACGAACAAGTGAAATCACTTGTGGATCAGGTCATTCATCCTACCCCTCCAGAGGAGCGCAAATCCTTAGCCATTTGGCAGAACTTTGACCCCATCTCTGAAGATGCCCTCCTCAAATGCATCCTCGAAACAAATCCCTCCAACCATTCTCTTGACCCCATCCCTAGTGCCATTGCCATTGACTTCTATACCTATTCTCTTTCCTATTGGACCACTCTGGTTAACCTCTCCCTCTGTCAAGGCTCCCTTCCTGTTTCCTTCAAAACTGAGCAGGTTACCCCTCTGCTTAAAAAACCCACCGCTGATGTGAACGACCTCAACAACTTCCACCCCATCACTAACCTACCTTTTCTTGCGAAAATCACAGAAAGATGTGTAGCGAAACAACTCTCCTGTCATATCAAGAACAATGATCTTCTTGACAATTTCCAGTCTGGCTTTTTTCAAAACTGCAGCACTGAAACAGCCCTACTGCAAGTGATTGATGACGCGCTGCGGATACTCGATTCGGGGGAGTCTTGTCTTCTAATTCTCCTTGACCTTCCTGCAGCCTTTGACACTGTCAATCAAAACACTCTCCTTAACACTCTTCAACAGAGAATGGGCATGGAGGGCATTGTGCTTAAATGGTTTGCTTCCTTCCTCTCTGATAGATCAAAATAGCGAACAGTCTTTCATCTCCTTTGGCGGTAGGTCAAGGCGTTCCTCAAGGCTCTATACTTGCACCCACTCTGTTCAACCTCTATTTGGAAACATTGGGAAATCTCCTAAGTAAATCCGGGATCCTCTATCATCTCTATGTGGACGACACTCAAATCTACCTCAAGGTGGCCCCCACTCATGAACTCTCCATCCTAAACTCTACTCTCGACTCCATTCAAAACTGGATGTTAACTCATCAACTGATTCTGAATCCCTCCAAAACTGAAATCCTCCTCCTCTCCTCCTCACTTTCTCCTCCTCCGGTTCAATCATAGATGGATTAGATGGATCTACTTAACAATAAACCCATCTTTGTCGACAGAGCAAAATCCCTTGGTGTCATTCTCGACAAAAAACTCAATCTACTCTCCCACATCAATTCCATTGCAAAGTCTGCTCGATACCAACTGCGCCTTCTTTGGGGGAATTTGTCGCTTCTTCCCGGAGCAAGACCTTAAAACCCTGGTCCAATCGCTGGTTCTCACTAGATTGGACTACTGCAATTCTCTTCTTACTGGCCTCCCCAAATATCACCTGTCCCCCCTTAAATCTGTTCCCCATTCAGCAGCTCGTTTCATATATGGGCCCAAAAGAAGCGACCACATCACACCCATTTTATCCACCCTTCGTTGGCTTCCCATCGAGGCAAGATCTATCAACAAGACTGCCTGTATCACCCACAAAGCCTTGCACTCCTCCTCTCCTCACTACCTGGCAAATAAACTGAAACTCTCTGGAGGCTCTCGACCATCACATAATGCGGAAAATTTATTCCTTGAACCTCCCACTTTC
This sequence comes from Triturus cristatus, assembly GCF_964204655.1. Lineage (NCBI taxonomy): Eukaryota > Metazoa > Chordata > Amphibia > Caudata > Salamandridae > Triturus > Triturus cristatus. The sequence goes on along the minus strand of NC_140589.1, from coordinate 355,991,868 downwards.
AAAAAGGAAAGATCGATGGCCCAATCCTTTTCAGGCAACTCGGTGAGAAGCTGGAACTCACTTCTGCCTCAGCTACGGACCGCCACATCTTCCCGGTCCTTTAAAACTGACCTAAAAGTTCTCCTCCTTCAAAGACACTTCCAAATCTAATTCACGCCCTCTCTATTCCCAGAAGGAAGTTCTTCCACTATCGGAAAGTCTGTACTCCATGCCTATAGAAGTGCCTTCCCAGTGTTTTCTTGTGTTTTGAGTATCTGCCATTTCTTGCAGTTTTATACCTCTACTTGTATCTTGTACGCTTATGTAACATGCACACATGTCACTTTTCCTCTTGTAACGTATCGTTTGCTACCTCTTCTTGTATTTTGTTTGCTTTTGATACATGCACAATTGTCACTTTTGCCTCATGTAATGTAACGTTCACTTTTGTAACATGCCCACTTGTAATTTTCTCCTCATGTGACGCTACTGTTCCTATTGTGAAGCGCTCTGACATCTTTGGGTAAAGTCAGCGCTATATAAAAACACATAAAATAAAATAAAAAAATAAAAAAATGCGTGCTTTTATGTAGGCGAAGCCTGCCCTCTCCCCAGCCCCCGACCAACAGGGTTGCTGATTGGTTCCATAACAGCCAATCAGCACACTTTGGGCTCGTTGAGACTGTTGTGAGCCTTTCACGTCTTCAGGATATGAGGAGGAAGAAGAGAAGAGAGTGGTCCCTAACACAAAGCTGGTACGGAGAGTCCTGGAGCAGATGGTCGAGTTGATCTTAGAGAAAAGCCCCTCCAAGCCAGCCATTGGGGTCAGAAGTCCAGCCGCTAGTGGGGCACACTTCTTAGGAAATACACAAGGGTGTCTGCAACTACCCCCCCAATCTGGCGATGAGTGAGACTATTTGATTATGCCAGAACAAGGAGACTGAACAAGACCCCGTTGGTGGTCTTTGCACAAAGATTTTATTGCTGCCGTGCAGAAGTTACACAAACTGATTCTGCCAAGGTGACACTGAAATACGTGGAAGTATACTAACGCCGGCACATTTGATTTTTTATTAAAGAATCATTTATTTTGCACTCAATAAATATTTTATTATTTAGACCTATTGCTCATGCTTGTAAGTCTATGTGATGAGCGTTTTTGGGAAGGGCTTTGCTTCATGCATACACCCACTAAAAACATATTCCCCCAGGGAGTTGCAGGCCCCAGATCAGGCCCCCTCAACGTAAATTAGGGGTTCAGAACTATCTATTCTCATTGAGCTTTGCAATCTGTGACCTGTAGTTCCACCGTTTCTATTGTAGTTCTTGGTCTACAACCTGCAGCTTAAAAATTACTGCTGTCTAGGAAGTAGTAAAGGATCCATAATGTGATATGGAGCCACGTGGTGCACTTCTCTTTTGCTGGTTCCGGGTCATATATATTCACTGATATTGTATTACGCTAGGGGACAATACAGCTGGTTCCAAAACTTAAATTTAAAAGAAAAACCTGACCAGAAGATCTGCGCAAAGCTGATGCTGAGGAACCCAAAGTTTGTAAGTCCAATGCGGCCTTCAGGATATTTTACATAGCTGTGTTTGACCCATCGCGGGTCTCTCCGATGTCTGTCCAAGACTCTTCAAAATGCACCTAGTGAATGTCTCTTTCCCAGACGTACCTGTCATTGAACACAAGTTGCAATTTCTCTATAGGCCAATCTGACCCAGTTTTCTTGGTTTCACTGTATAAATACATCACTAAACACTGGCTTTCACAATCGCATATATGGATTGCACGGAAGGAAGTGTAAGCTAACGCGAATTTTAAGAACAAGAAAAAAAGCGCTTTGACATGGCCAGGACTGACCGCATCATAGCCCCTTTTTCAAAGCCATACAAAAAGTAGGGGTGGGTGCGGTGGGAAGCAACATGAGGGAGGAAGCAACACAAGGGGAATCAACATGAGTGAAAGAGGGAGGGAGGGGTAAAGTAGTGGTCGCTAGGCCCACAAACTTGGCAATGATAGCACACAGACACAGTAGTATGGTACTGATAACTGGCCCAGGGCACGTGTGCCTTGCCACTTATATTAGCAGGGTCACCTCGTTGGTGATTGGTGGGTGTAAAGTGTAGTACATCACACTCCTGAACATTAAAACGTGTCTAGCAGGACACTATAGAAGGCAGGGATAATGGACAGTGGGACGGGGGTATAGAAGGAACAAAATGAGGGGAGCGCAGGGAGTAGGAGCTGGGTGCAGAGGAAGTGTGATGGCAGAGAAGAAATAGTACCTCAATCACATTGGGAGCAGCAGAAGGATGCTGAGTAAATTGAATCAATCTGTGCTTGATCTCTGCTCCACAGAATTCTGCCTGCCCTGACCAATTAGGAGACTGCAAAGAAGGCTGGCACAGAAGCCAACAAATGGTAAGCCATAGGTGGGCTCAAAATCCTTGACTGTAAAAAATAAGTCTTGCAAGCGAGAGCAAGTGCCCTGGCATGAGCTCATGCAGACTTGACCTAAAAATCAGGTGTTGAAACTGCTCAGTACACAAAGAATGTTCTGTGAATAGTTTTTGGGAATAGAATCATTACCTCCCCGTCAGACCTCCCATCACAGTCCTTATTGCATGAGCAGTAGCTCCTCCCACAGAACTTCCAAGCAAAAAACTCCCTTAGCCCATCCCTACCCTCCAGGCCACTCCCACATGCTGTAGCTCAGAACCCCTGACCTACTGCAGCACATCCTGTTCTTATTTTCGGCTGACTAGTCTGTGCAAGACTCTCCCCTGGAGGTTATTGCTGCCTTTAGTTCCTCTTGTCAGGTGAGTGGCCAGCTGTCTGCTATTGCAGCTGTTGTGTGGTTGTTGGGCTTCTAGTCCCTGCTATAGCGGAACGGTGCTTTCTTTGTTGGGCTGCCTGCTGCCCTCATTGATGCCTGCCCATAAAGGCCCCTTCTGGGGAGTTCCCCCCTTCCGGGTTCGGTCCCTGCTCAAGCGGGACCGCCTGGGGGGGTTTTGTGGGTCTTGAGCCTCCTTATGGGCTTGATCAGCGTTTGAGGCTGCCCTTTTCCCAGCACGCCTGGGGCGTGGCAGGTCGCCCCTCCTTGGGGTAGGGATGCACTCAGCGTTGGTGTTTTTTCTGTCAGGGGTGCGGGTCCCATCAGGTGTGGGTTCCCGTTATCTCATTTTGGTTAGATTAGTAGGCAGCGGGCACCGGTGTGCGGGCTTCCGTAGGGCACGGCCGCAGTCTAGTGTCCAGTCTACAGGAGCGGTGGTGCTTGCTCGGGCTTGCGGGGTGGCTAGTGTGGTTTGGTTTCCCACAGGCCTGGTGTTTGTTGAGGGTGGAGCTGTTGCTCCTGTTGGTTGGATTCGGTGGGCCAGGTTGCTTCACGGTGGCTCCGGTCTCACTTTTGCGCGGTCTAGTGATCTGCCTCGGGCTTTCGGGCCTCGGCCTGGTTCTGCTTTTTGTTTTCCTTTTGTTTGGCCCGCTCTGGTTGGCTTTCGTTGGGGGTTAGACAACTGGCCTGTTGAGGTTGGCTGTTTTCTATGGGCTGCCTCGGATTCGCCGTTGCTGGCTCTGTTGTGGGTCGGTTGCTCTCTGTATGTATGTATGGGTGGTAGGTGCTCCTTTGGCCTTGGCTCCTCATGGGTGGGAGTAGGTCAGGGTTGGGTACGACCCTGGAGAAGGGGGGTGCTGGTTGCTGGGCCTTCCACTGCGCCTGTCTGTTGTACTGATAATGTTTGTACCCACAGTTGATACAGCTTTTCAGGCAGGGCATCCAATGGCCTAACAGGAAAAATTGTTTGCCCCAGCAGTCCCTGATGATGTCGTGGGTGGTGTAGGTTTGTTTTGGCCATGGGGCTGCCCTTCACGGTATGGTTCATCTTCAGCATGCGCAGGACAAATTTGGGTTCCCTGAGCCCTCGGTTGGTGTTGGGTCATGGGATTTTTCGCCACTTGTCAGCGTAGGGGGTCTGAGTGCCTTCCTATTCATGGGTCAGTGTGGTGTGTGCTGGTGGGGGAATGGACAGATGTTGTCAGGTGTTCCTTTCCCTGGTATTTGGCTCATTGATGTCCTGTGCAGGGTTTCTCAGTGGGGTTTCCTTCTGTGGTGTTGGTGGATTTCCTGCTAGTGGGACTGGTGTCTCGGGGTGCCTGGTGGTTGCCGAGGTTGCGGTTCTCTCTGATCCTGGTCATGTGCATGTTGAGCGGTCTCTGCTGGAGGCTGTCAGGGTGTTCTTAGCGGCTGTTGCATGAGTGGGGATCCCTCTGAGTCTTTGATGATGTTCGCACGGCTGTGGCATTTCCTGACTATCTTCTCTTATGAGTCACTTGGTGCAGCGGTGGCTGCTGCCTCGGTGGTAACTGGGAGGAAGTTGTGGCTTGCTTCTTGGTAAACAGTAGCTGCATGACAGGCTGCTTTCCAGTGACTTATTTTCCAGGCTCTGACCTGTTTGGGGTCCCGTTGGGGACTTTGGTTAAATAGGCGGTGGTGGACTTTTGGTTGTTGGCTTGGTCTGCTTCTCGCAGACTGGGATGTCTGCTGGTTGTCCTTGGGCTTTGGGCAGGCATTTCAATCGAAGATGGCCGCCTTGCCCTTTTCGTGGTGGGGGACGTTGCCGGGGTGTCCCTTCCTTCCACTACTCCCGGGGTCTACAGGGTGCCTCCTGTTCTTCATGTCCTTCCTTTTCGTGGCTGTGTGAGAGGTTCGGGGGGCTCCGATTGGGGGTCGCCTTGGGAATGTTTCCTGTCTGGGAGGTAATTGATGGGGGTCGTGCCGAGGAGATTTAGCTCACTGGTAACTCCTGTGCCTCTGGTGGAACAGGCTCTTACAGGGCATGGGTTCGAAGTCTGCCAGTGCTGTCAGAGTATCCCAGGGTGATACATTTTAAATGGATTGTCACCTAGGATTTCGGGTAGATTTGGTGTGCCACCGCGGGGCTAGGTTCCGAACTTCCCCTGTTCCCGGTTCTCCAGTCCAGTGTTGGGCTCTTTTGGAGGGGTTCCGGTCCGGGTTTCCTATGGACCCATGGTTTGGGTAGCTGTGGACTGGTTGGGTCGGGGGGTTTGCTCAATCCTGTTTCGGGCACAATATCCTTTTGGGGGCTTCGGTCCTGTTCTGGATTTGAGTGCTGTGTCTGCCCTTCCTGTCTGTACGGGATTACCTGGCTTCTCCGACACTCAAGGGGACTACTTCATGTGCCGGTGCTTGTGGCGTCCCAGGAGTTTCTGAGGTTTTGTGTGGGCATCACTCATTGCCTGTTCCTGGTATTGGTTTCTCTGCCTCGTCTAGGCATTTATTATGATTTAGCTTCCTGGGTGGGGTTGTTGTTTGATCTGGGAATCAGGGCGTTCCTTCCTTGGATAGCTGGTTGGTCTCTTCCTCTTTTCACCTTGTGGCTTGTTCACATACCCGGGAGGTCTGCCTCCTCATGGGGCTGTTTGGGTGGACTCTGATCTTGATGAAGTCCTGTCTGTGCCCCTCTCGGGAAATGCTGTTCATTGGGGGGTGGGTGGTCTTCATCTCCTGGCTGGGTTGGCTTCCTGTTGGATCCTCACTGTCTGTCCCTGGTGCAAGCTGGGGGGCATGTTGGTCTCCCCTTCTTCCTTGGCTCGGCGGTGGTTCCTGAGAGAATCCCTGTGACCTATTGGTTACAGTCTTACTCTCTTATTCCCCAGGTTCCTTCTTCGACTCCTTGCATATCGATGGTGCTGTTTCTTCAGTTCACGGTGTAGGCTTTGGTTTTTATTAACCTGTTGCATTTGTGCCCTCTGGTGTCTCTTGTTCTGGGGCTTTGATGTCCGGGGTCTCTGTTATATGCCCTGTTGTTTCCAGGGGGTGTGGAGATTCCCAGACTTGTTGTGGTGGCTGGAGGGTCGGCTGTGGCTCGGCTGTTCCTTCCCCAAAATTACGTGATTTCTCATGTTCATCAACCATTCAATGGTTCAGGTCCCACGTTTGCTCTCTGGCCTTTTAAGTCTTTCACTTGTAGGGGATTGTCAGTGGTTCAGTTATCCTGGACTCTTTCTTCCTTGGGTCCTACAGCGAGATGTGCTGGAGTGGTCGGACGACACAGTGGTTGCGTGTTCGGTTGGCCACTGGGGGAGGGCGAATGTGGCCTCCCTCATCTTGTTGGGGCATCTGCTTTGCCAGTGGGCGGAGTTGGACTTATTGTCTCTGTGGCCGTTGCATCTGCTGGACGTTTGAAAGTCGGGTCGCCTACGCTGTTTTTTTTACTCCTTCCTGTCAGTCTTGTGCTTGTCACCGGTGGAGGGCAGATGGTGAGGTTTTGCTCTCTGGTTCGGTCCAGCTCAGTTTGGTGAGTGGATGTGCTTTCCTTTAGGTTGCAGGGGGCTTGCAGTGTGCCTTTCCCCGATTGCCTTGGTTCCGTGGGTCCTGCTGGAGGTCTCGTTGGGCCGGGCTTCTGTTTTCCTGGTGGCGCTTTCTTGGAGCCGGTGGCCTTGGTCCCCTCTGTTGTTGTGGTTGGGGGGGCCCAGGCTGGCTATTGCCGGTGGTTTGTGGTCCCCTTTCTTGTCCTCCTCTGTCCAGGGATTGTCTAGTCTGCTTGCGTCTGGCAGGTTGGCTGGTGAGGGGTTGAACCTCGTGGCTAGGGTGTGTTCTCCGGATGGGCTCAGTTCTCCGGCTGTCCCGGCGCCCTTCGACTCTGGTGTCCTGTGCTCAGCATTTGGTGTCTTTCAGGGTTGGGGTATGGTTCGGGGCTGGTCTACTAAGGTTAGGCCTGGGCGGTAAATACCGCTCCGCTTACGGAATATGGGTAATTTCACGTTCTGAGGGGAACACGGAATTGCCCAAAATTCTGTGTTCCACGGCTTTGCGAAATTATTTGCTTGTTCGCGTTCTCAAAATGCGTGTTCGTGAGATATTTACCCCCGAGCACGCAAGCAGTGTTCGCAAACAGGAAAAAGCATTGCGAACAAGCAATTCTACGTGTTGGGGGAATTTCTGTGTGCTCGCGGAGATTTTCTACTGTTTCGTGGAGCTTTGCGTAACGCGACTACGCAAATTCCGCCCACCCCTAACTAAGGTGGTGGATGTTGTGCGTATCTTCGGTTCCTGTGGGTTGGCTTCCACTTGGGTCTCTCTGTGACCTCCTTGTGGGCTCTGTGTGTGGCAGTGTTTGCCTTTCGGGGTCTGGCCTGTGAGCCTGTTGTTCCTTACGGGTCCCGGTTGTTGTGGTGTTGTTTCCTCTTTGAGTCCCCGGGTTCCATCCCTTATGCCTGTTTGGGATCTTCCCCTGGTGCTGTGGCCTTTGCAGTCTGCTCCCTTTGGGTCCCTGACAGCGGTGCCTCTGCTTTTTCTGCAGCTCTAGGTGGTTTTTCTGGTCGCTATTACCGCAACCCGGTGGGTTGGGGTGTTCGGCTCCTTGCTTCTTCAGAGCCTTTCTTTGGCGTTTCTTTTTGAATCAGGTCGTTCTCTGATCTGTTCCTTCCATTGTACCCTGGGTCCCTTCTTGTTTGTCTGTTAGGAGGATTTGGTTCTGCCTGTGGTCTGTCCTACTCCTCTTTCGGGGGTTGTGGTGCTACTGCACTGTTTGGATGTTGATCGGGCTCTTGGGGTGTCCTTGGTTCGTGCTACCCCTTTTCGTGTGGGGGCTTCTCTTTTTGTGGCCTTTGGCCTTGCGTGGCCAGGGTCTGGTGCCTTCTGGTGTGACTCTCAGTTGGTAGCTGAGAAGGGCTCTGGGGGCACCGTGTGTGGCTAGTGGGGTGCTGGTGCCTGGGTCAGTCCTTCCTTGGCTTGTTTTCATGTGATGTCTCTGTCTGTGTCCTACAGGGCTGCTGCTTGCGGTTCTCTGCATGCCCTTGTGTCCCATTGTCATTGATAATGGATATGACAGGTTCTGCTGGTTTGGGGACACTGTGTTGCGTTCTGTTCAGGTGGGGTGACTTTCTGCTTGTGCTGTTAAAGTCTGTTTCATGCTTTTTGGGTGAAGCCGAACCTTGCTTTGGTATCTGCTCATGCGTTAAGGACTATGACGAGGAGGTCTGACGAGGAGGTAATGACCGGTTACTTACCTGTAATATTCATTAATCCGAGTCTTAGACCTCCCCGTCACAGTCCTGTTTCGAATCCCTCCCTCCCTGTTCAGCTTTTTGTGCTTGGTGGTACAGGATGTGCTGCAATAGGTCAGGGGTTATGACCCACAGGAAGTGGTAGTGGCCTGGAGGGTAGGGATGGGCTAAGGGAGTTTTTTGCTTGGAAGTTCTGTGGGAGCAGCTACTGCTCATGCGTTAAGGACTGTGACGGGGAGGTCTACAACTCGGAGTAATGAATATTACCGGTAAGCAACCTGTCACTATTATTTACATCCAGATGCAACCTTATACAATATCTAAAAAATAATTATATTAGGTAAGAAAAATGTTACATGTCCTCAAATACAAATGCTTAAATATACATGTATTACCAATTTGTGACAAATGATTAAAATACATTATTATTCCATAGACTAAGGGGTCGATTCCGATTCCGGCCGGAAAACGTACCGACCGACACGGACACGGAACGGAGACCGACCGACACAGACCGGCGCCGTACGACCCGTGCAGTACAATGCAACGCGTGCGAATTACAACCGACACGTACGGAATACAAGCTATACGACCGAGCCGTAGGGAAAACATTGATTCGCCCTGAAAACGGACGCAATTTGCACCGACCAACACATACCGAGAATGAACCCGACCGACACGTACCCGCGATGTCCGATCCACACAGTACGATGCAATGCGTGTAAACCTAGGCCGACTCGCACGGAGCCCAAGCCGCATGACCGACACAAACAGAAAACAGGGACCTGAAGCAATAGAGATCTCCGCGACCGACGCGTATGAAACACAGAAGAAAGTCAGCGTGAAAGACCAGGAGAAGCCCGCACGAGCCAACTTCAGCGTCCATCTCGGTCAGAAAGAACGTCTCCTTCATGCCTAGAAAACCCAAAGGAAAAAATACAAAAAAAGGACCAAACAAGCAATGACAAAGTCAAGAAATATCAACAAAAAAAACTTGGAACAAAGACACACCCTCAACTGCACCTATATAAAGGACATCAATCACTACCATGATCCTTTGCAAATAGAAGACAACAGCCAGCAGAAAACACCATCACACAGCAACCACAGACACACTCACAACTCACCCATCACACAACTTTCACACCATTAGTACCTCACCAAAAGCACCCACACATACAGCTAGCAAAACCGACACTCACCCACCCTCACTTGCACCCTCACACACACATCACTCACAACCACCACCCATCACCATGCACCCAAAGAAGAATCAAAGTTCACAGATAGCGAGTTAGAAGTGCTGGTAGACGGGATCATCAGAGTAGACCCACATTTGTTTGGTACATTGGTCCAAAGGACCCCCATATCACAGAAAACAAAGATGTGGGTGAGGCTTGTGGACAAGGTGAACGCACAAGCACAAACGTTGTGCACAAAGGACGATATCCAGAACAGGTGGTATGATGTGTGCAGGAGGGTCAAGAAACTCATCGAGAAAGATCACGCCTTGAGTCAGCGCACTGGTGGTGGCCCTCCTGCCAAACCAGTATACTTCAGGTCCTGGGAGGAGAAGGTGCGGGAAATCCTACCACCAGAGAGCGTCCATGGTCTAGCAGACATACCAGAGCCTGGTGAGTACACAACAAACATACACAATAGTATGTGTGGACAGTGAAATCATGCACCGTTAGCAAAGCCACAGTAACCAGCAAATAGAGTAAGACAGTGGCACAAAGCCAAATAAACACTGTCAGACAGTTTGCCACCACAGACACACTACCTCACAGTGAAGCTGACTGACAGGAATGAATAGTGGGTATGCAGGTGAAGTGAGTGTATCCAAAAGCATGATGGGGTTTGTAGTCACAGATAATGCTCCCCCTCCAAATTGGCCCATCAAGACCTCTCTGAACCATGCCCACATCACAGGGAGTGGAAAATGAATGACAAGATGGCTGACACTGGGTCCTGCTGTGGGGAGCACAAGGCCCTGGTAGGGCTTGTGCGCAAATCAGAAGCAGGACACCACTGCCTGACATCCTGAAAGACAACTTGCATGCCCTCCAATGGAAGCACATTTCATGGTGGGTTGTCTGGCCGGGTGGGAAGGAGGACTGACAGCTCTGACCATACTTACCAGCATGTGGAGACACACACACCCCTCAACACAAAGTCCACACAACTCACCGGGTAGAATGCATTGACTCACACTGTAGTGAAATATCACCCAAAGATACCCCGCACTGGGTGCTGATGTGTGAAGCACAGGGGCTCTCTTTGGACTTGTAGCCAAACAAACACCAGGACTTCACAGTCAGCCATCTTGCCATTGCTGTCACACTCCATCACAGGGAAGCAGAGTCAAAAGGAAGGAAATATGGGCATGCTGGGAAGGGGGGTGTAGCCAAAAGCATGATGGGAGTGGCAGTCACAGACATTCCCCACCCATCCACATGCCCCAGCAAGCTCTCACTGTGCGATACTCGCCTCACAGGGAGTGGGAATGGACTGACAAGATGTCTGACACTGGGCTCTGTTGTGGGGAGCACAAGGCCATGCGGGGAACTGGGCAACAACAAACCCCAGGACTGCACTGACTGACATCCTGAAAGTTAACCTGCACCCACTGCAATGGTGGCACGCTTCATGATGGGATAGCTGGCCTGGGGAAGAAGGAGGTCCTGACTTGAAAACAAATAACACCGATGCTGGCCATACACACACCTTCTATGCTAAAACACATTCCACACGTGGTACCAGTCACTCACAAAGATGATGCCCGGGCAAGATGTCTGACACATGGGCCTGATAAATGATGTGACTCAAAATCACACATATGCACTGGCCAAACCAAACACAGACGCACACACAGCCATTGCAACCATATGTTTAAACTCACTGTCTGGGGATGCAGTGGGCTGTGGAGGTGTGTCTTGCAGATGGCAAGTGTGGAGAGCCATATATAGTACATTGCACAAAACACACAGGAACTCACATATACATCATTGACAGGGGACATCTGACAGTGAATGGAATGGACACACCAATATAGCCGACACCATAGCATGGTCTCATTCACACTCTGTGCTGTTGTGAGCTGCATTCCACTCCTACATCGTGCTGAAACATATGCATCCTTCACACAACACACCACTCACTGACATAGACACTGTAGACACAAGGTCTAACCTGGACTGCATTGGAGGAGACATGCTACTCACAGCAGCCAAACCGCAACACCCTCACCACTGGCTCTCACTGTCATGAGCATTGAAAAGCCAGAGTGCTACCTTGCTCAATCCATGTCACCATGGAGAACATTGACAAGTCAGTTCACATATGCACGTACAAAACTAAGCACCAGACTCATTAACGATGGTGACATCATCACTTGTATGAAATGAGATAGGAACAAGGGACACTGTAAAAAAAACACTTTCTCCCAAGATATCACAGGCATACCGGACTGTGACCATGTCGTAACAATACACCAATGTGACACACAAAGACTAGCAAAATCTGCTACCACACATGCCCCAATCTTACAACATCTCCTCAGTGGAATTGCATGTATGTCCTTGTTAAAGATCAAATGTGTACATGGATGCCACACCTGTGTCAGCAACGTGATGGCCCTTGAGTAGTAATGGCCATGTACAGCCAAATCTATACATGATCTGGGCATGCACACACTTCGACATGCACATTGAAATGTTTAATTTTGGCTGGGCAATGTGCCACAACAATATCAATCTCTGTGCGTGACAACCTTGGACAAAGCAGTGTACAGGCACGCATCCTGACGTACAGTAGAAAATGTCATGTATGTGAACCATTGATGCTTGTAGAAACATAACTTACATTGTGTGTCTCTTCCAAACACAGGTGGTGTTGGGGACACTGCACCAAATGAAGAGGAGTCCCTGTCCCAGACTCTGGTGGACCCTCAGCTCTCTGGTGTGGATCCGTCTCTGTCCTCTTCGGATGACGACGAACAACCTGGCACCTCCGGTGTGAGCCATCATGCAGCACCAGTAGCCCCAACATCTGCCCCCTCTGTACCCACGCCTTCAGCATCTGGCAACAGACAGGGCACCCCAGCCAACACGGACAGCCCAAGGCCACAGAACACCGACAGCACAGGGACATAGGACCCCCAGGAAGCTACGGACAACACCACCAGCAACAACACCCAAGGGGGCCCAGTGTCACCTGTGCGTGCCACTGCAGGTCCTGCCCATCTGGATAGGGGTGCTGGGAGGGGTGGTAGGCAGAGGGCGCACCTTGCAGAGGGGTCTGGACTGCATGATGTCCCCCAACTGGCAAACATCATAGATGCGTACCAGGATAGCACAGGAGGATTCGTCCAGGTAGTGTGGATCCTCAAGGACATTCAACAGGAGCAGGCTGCCCATCATGCCCGCATAGAGGCAAAGTGGGATGTACTTACTGCGGTGCATCAGGACATACTCCAATGCCTCCGCCAGATAAGCATCAACATGTCCACACCTCCCTGTGTGGCCGCAACATCTGTTGCCTCACGATCTGCCAGTGCCACAGGGAGGGAGGATGACTCTGGCAGAGAGTCCTCTGCACCGCAGATGCCTGCACCTAAGGATCCCCCCCCAAGAAGAAGAGGGGTCGTCCGAAGAAGGACAAGTGAGACGCAGATGGCAATGCACATCCCCCAGGGCCTCTAAACCTGTTCTGGACAATGTTCTTTGTGCGCAAACCGTTCACCTTGTCGTATCTAACACAACTCGCCTACATGACAAGGAGGGTTCATGTTGGTCCAATGTAGCAGATGACTGTGGACTTTACTCTGGACATTTCAGCTACCAACACTTCCAACTCTACTGTAAACTTTGGATTCAAAACCCAATGTACAGCACCCACCATCCTGTGCACTATCCTCACACATGTTTGTAAATAATCTCACCAGTACGCTATACTTGCCTCTGTTGTGATTCCAACTTGTCATGTGTCATGGAGATGTTGATCTGCTAAACAACACAGTGCATGCCAAATACTCCAACAATGTGATCACCGTTATGTGAGTCATGGTGATGTGACACATGTGAGGGAGACACACCATTATGGCATCACAACACATACTCACCATGGCCATGTAACTCATCCCACACAGTGATGTTGACCTGAAATAAATTGGAATGCACAGACACCACACCTATCCACAGTCAGTGGTAACAATCCCACAGGTGAGGTAAGCAAATGTCAGTCAGATGTGGCAAGACAGACAACACATCTAACAAAGCATAGCACAGGTTCATTACATATCAGCAACATGTTTATTCCACAATAATTGCAAGGTAATTGTAAGTTACAGTGGACACACGGTCACAAAGTGTCGGAGAATTGAAGTCCAGGGGTGTGTGGCACATCACTTGATGGGAATTGACAACTTCCACACTGGTGTTGGATTCTGGGTGTTGGGGGTCATTGTTGACCAAGGCAAAGTACCCTGGGAAGGACAGACACAAGACACAGTCAAAAGCACAGCAGAACACGAGAGAAATGCAATACACATGCACAAAACATGTCAAAATAAACCTACACAGAAACAAGATAGCAGTTTGACACTATTGTGGAGTACAGACCACCTGAAAGGACACATTACTGCACGCATCCAGTCAAGTGGCACACAGACACACTCAAACAGCAACAGAGCAGCCCCAACACATTTCAGGCTAACTCAATACATTGACATAACAACCCTGTAAACTCACATTCAGGTGAAGAAGTTGTTGATGAGCTGTGTGCAGACGTCACCATCATCATCATCATCACTGGCATCGTGGCCCAGGCCTGGATCCTCCACAGGTGGCGGAGGTAGGTCATCGTCATCCTGGATGAGAGGCAACTTCTTCCGTACTGCCATGTTGTGTAGCATGCAGCATACAACTATAATTTTGCACACCTTTGCAGGGTCATATGGGAGGGCCTCTCCGGTCTTGTCCAGGCAACAGAAGCAGCTTTTCAGGAGACCAAATGTCCGCTCAATCACCCTCCTACTCTGACCATGTGTCTCATTGTAGCGCATCTTGGCTGGTGTCACAGGGTTCCTGAGGGTTGTCAGCAACCACAGCATGTTGGGGTATCCGGAGTCACCTACATACAAACAACTGAACAATTAGCTGAGTTTTGAAAAAGGGTGGAATACAACATTGCTAAACACACACAATGGTAAACAGTCATTACGCACCGACAAGCCAGGCGAGCTGATCGGGCATCTGTGACATCAGCATTGCAATGAGACTACTCCTCATGATGTAGGCATCGTGCGCAGAACCGGGGAAACGTGCACACACATGTGTGATACACATGTCTGCAAGATATACCACCAGAACATTGATGGAGTGGAAATGTTTCCTGTTCCGGTATGCCTGCTCATGTGCCCGTGGTGGTACCAGGGCCACATGTGTACCATCAATATATCCGATGACGTTCGGCATCCTCCTCAATGTATAAAAAGCATCCTTTATTTCAATGAGTTGACCTGGGCTAGGAAACTTGATGTACAGGTCAAGGAAATGCAACATCCCCTCCAAGACATCGCGTAGCACACAACTGAACATAGTTTGCAATATACCACCAGCAGTAGCCACAGTGTACTGGAAGGTACCAGTAGCAAAGAAGTGCAGGGCTGACATCACCTTCACCTCTGGGGTCAGTGCTGTAGGGTATGTCTGGCCAGGTAGCAGATATGGCACCAACTGCTCCGACAACGCCTCAATCAGTGGCCTGGTGAAGCGGTACCGTCAGATACAGTCGCGTTCCTGCATGGTCGCAAGGTCTGGGACAGCTGGTGCCCTGCAGTACAGAGATGAACAAAGGAAGATTGTCGATTCATCCACCCATGTGGCTATGACCAACAAAATATCACATGACACATCATGACAATACACAATGTACTGAGGTGTGTGCTGTAGGGTATGGACACATATGTCACATACATTGCACATCACCTCACATCTCAAGTCCACATGTCTACATAAGTTCCATGTAGTGCAATGGTCAATCATTGGGCTGTGTCACAGTACCTATGTACTGCTGTCACGTTACAAACACACACCACAAGTGAGGCCTGATGTCTCCCAGGCATCACAGCTCTTTGACATGCAGATACCCAGGCTCCCTGTATTGCCACATGGATACTGGCATGACATGGCATATCATGTACATGCCTCAAAACAACCGTGAGTCCCACAGGTAGTGGCCACTGTTGTCTCTGCAGGCCCTACATGTACGTCTCTAAGACACACACACACCATTAATGTTGATGCACAAACCACATGGATGTTGAGACTGTCCCCCATTGGCCACATTTGATCATCCACATCTGAGACACAACATGCACACAGACTGTGGGTGTACATCAGAATTGGGGCTATAGGTCTCACTGTGACATACATACCATCACACCCAGGACTCAGGGTGTATGTGACATGTCCTAGACATATCCAATCAGCAACTGTGTCCATGACTCATGACCATAACTGTACAGTTGCACATCACAGTGGTAATGTGCACAACACACAAAGAATTCTGTCCCCATGAACACGTGCACAGCCTGGGAGTGGCTGCACAAAAGTGCCACACAACCAATCAAGGGGCATATTATCAAGAAACAGCGTTACAATTATCCCATAGAAGCCCATGTTCTGGTGTGAACATGGGCTTCTATTGGAATTCTCTGCGGCATATTATCAAGCCCATTATCGCCGCTTTAGCGGCAGTTTTCTGCCGCTAAAGCGGTGATAATTTTAATGCCGTGCTTGATAATATGCCCCCAAATTTTTGCCCACCAAAACACACAGGTAATGCAGCCTAACATGCCACGGGTGTGTCACATGCTGTAATGTGGTAGGTGTGCACCTGAGTCCCTGGCATGTAATTGTGTGAGGAAGCCATCAAAAAGTAACACCAATGTCAACCGACGCGGGTGACTATCATGGGTATGCATTGCACAGTTCAGGACCAAGCAGTGCGTACGCTTAGCCATTGACTGCAATGAGAACCGACGCGGGTGACTATGTGTATGCATTGCACAGTTCAGGACCGAGCCGTGCGTACGCTTAGCCATTGACTGCAATGAGAACCGACGCGGGTGACTAGGCATACGCATTGCAAAGTTTAGGACCGAGCCGTGCGTACGCTTAGCCATTGACTACAATGAGAACCGATGCGAGTGACTATGCGTATGCATTGCACAGTTCAGGACCGAGCCGTGGGTACGCTTAGCCATTGACTGCAATGAGAACCGACGCGGGTGACTATCATGCATACGCGTCGTGCAGTCATGGACCGAGACCTGCGTACGCCTTGGTCATTGAATCGTATGGAGACTACGCGTTGTACAGTCAGTTGACCAAGCCGTGCACACCCATTGGCTCTGGACTGTCATGGAGACGGATGCCGATTCAAAACTTGTACGAGTCGTGCGCTGGAAATTCAGTTGGATGCCTGCAACAATATTGCAATTACTAGGGTTTTATGAGGGTGAAGATTTGAACGATGCGGAAGACATCTATGAGTCGTACAATTCCATGTATTGGCCAGATTCATAGAATGCAACCGTGTTGGACCTATCACTTGGGACACATGGCACAGATTCTGCCTCTGCAGCACAGATATAAGGCTGGATGGCCCCCATGGAGCTCACTTGCCTGTACTACATGCTACTGGACCACATCACTGCTACCACTGCTGCTGTCTCTGCATCCTCTGGCTACTGCTATGGCACGTACTCTGGAGAGGGCCCCAGCCTTCACTGAGGAGGAGAACCAGGCCCTGCTTGACGGGCTCCTTCCACAGTGCAGCAAGCTGTATGGGAAACCAGAGGAGCAGGTGAGTGTGCAGTCCACTGCCTTCCTAATTGTGCATGTTGACTGACTAGCATTACTAGCAGTGTGTACACCAGTGGCAAGCATACTCACTGAGCACTTTCATCCCCCAAAGTGTTTTAGGTACATGTAAAGAACAGGTGTTCTGCAGCTAAAGTTCCCAGGCATTGTTAACATGTCAGACATGCAGGGCATTTGTCCATTTCCATGGGTGCAGTACCTGTGTATCTCATTTTCATTTGTGATATCAACATGTATATCCAACTGTGTGCAGCACGAATATGAGCCATGTGTGTTAATGGACTTTTAACTTTGTCATCCTCACAGGTTAATGACCCCCCACATGCTCCTGATCCTGGCAGTGGTTTTCCCGGACCTGGATGGGCAGCTGAAGGCCAGACAGCAGCAAGGAGGGGGTAAGTCCATGCCTAATCTGTGTACTATGTCTGACATGCTAATTGCAGTCTTTTGGCCTGGTCACACTTCCACATTACGTAGGTCTTGTAGTCCAATACTCATGTCCCTCAATTGTGTGATGCACCCTCCTCATCTGTTCCACAGGTGTGGCCCCTACAGTCTGTTGCTTGTGTCACTAGGGCACTGTGTCCCTGCAGTCAGCTATGCTTCAGCCTCCGGACAGCATCTGTTCCTGTGAGTTTCATGGGTGGATCAATTGTTTACACAATGCCTGAGATCTGACATGTGATCTGTGTGTGCCCTTGATATGTGTTCCAATTGCTGGTCTGACTCGCCACATGTGGCTGGGGTATTTCAAACAAACACATGCATCAGGGTACTCCAATTTGTGGGCCTCAGGAGTATGTATATCAAGTGTGTCATACTTGCTTAGCCACCTGACTACTGTCCAGGGCTATACACTGTTTCCCATAGACCTGGGCAGTCATGCCTACTCAAGGGCATTTAGAAACACTCTGTAATCCCACTCCTGTGTATCAATTTACAGGTTGTGCTTAGTGACATGTGCCTTCAGGTGTCTGCCTCTGTGCCATTCTGGTGTGGCTTCCTTTTCCGGACAACTGGGGTGTTCATGAGTTTGAGGGTCAGCAGGGCATCTGAGATGTGACTATGAGAGACAAGTCCTGTGTGACATATAGGTGTGTGATCACTTGACAGTGCACAATGGTGTATGCAACCGTGAACTTCAGGCAGTTATGTTTCATGCACAGCAGACTGTGATGTGCTCATGTACAGGGAGTTGTGTTCACAGAGACTCAAATGTCTGTTTTGTATGATATGGGGTCTTGTGGGTCTGGGATATGTTGTTTGCAGGGGATGGACAAGTGCACTTGTCATCTGCAGAGTTTGCTTTACCCATGAGCTATGATTGTGACACAGTGCATACTGTTGTTGTCTGGATGCCCTGCCCCTGTGACAGGAGACAGTGTTGACTGACTTTCCAGGCATGCCAGTGCCATGGCATTTAATTTGCTATGAGTGATCCTGCATTGTGGTCAAAGGTGCTCCATGCACCCCATTGTGGCATTGACTATCAGGACATGAGAACATCATAGTGTGTGTTGCTGGTATGCATCACAAGCATGTGAAATGAGACCCTGACACCTGTACTGAGTCAGTGGCAAGAGATGTGATGTGTGTATAGTGACATACTCCTACATGTTCACTTGCATGTCCAACAAATGTGTAGGTGGTTCATGTCGGCATATTGGGGTATTAGCATCCAACATGCAACAGACATATGGGTGCCATTCCAGGAGGGATATGAGTGCCATGGTTGATGGTGAGACTGACAATTGGCTTATTCTAAACAGTGCAAGTACTTTGAGCAGTGTTCAGCTGATGATGCCATGGCTTGCCCTGAGATGTGCTGTACTCACTGTGGTGTGTGCAGTCAGTGTAGGTGACTGATGTTGTTCTTGTTTTCCTAATTCTATCCAGATACATCCACGGCCACAGGAGGGGACAGCTCCATGGACCAGGAGGAGCCACAGAGCCTGACTGGGACAGAAGGCGAAGAGTTGGAGAGACCCAGTGGCACGGAGGGCAAGTGGAGCCACACCGAGGAGTCCTCAGCACCATCCAACCCAGCTGAGGGCCACAGCAGCTCGGCAGATGACTCCCTTGTGGAGGCGGGTGTCAGCAGCCACCAAACCCCAGCTAGTGAGGCTGTCCCTGCCACCGCCCCCACCACCACCATCACCACCCTCCCATCGGCTCCCATCCCAGAGGTCCCTGGAGGCTCCCGTGTTCAGGAGCATGTCTCCTTTGCGCCAGGCACCGCACCCCCTGCCCCTGTGTCCCCTGCTGCCCTGAGTGAGGAGTCTGTGGACTTGCTTCGACAGATCCATGTAGGGCAGACATCAATGCTGAGTGTCCACAATACACATACCAGTCTGTTGACATTTCATCGGGCATGTCTGCCCTACAGAGGACCAATCAGTCCGTGGCCTCCTCCCTGATGGCAGCAGTGTCCCTCATCCAACAGTCTCGCATCCCTCCTACCCCTGCACCACCCACGATTCCTAGCACCCTACCTGTCCCAAGCACACACACACCAGCATATTCACACAAACCCACAGACACAGGCAGCACACAAACACCCAAACCAAGTGCTAGACGTGCACACAAGCAACCTCAGGGGACTGATGCCAACTCACAGGGGATGGTTTGCAGACACACACACAGTCATCCACAACCACTCCGCAGTCCTTCGATACCTCTCTCTCCCAGCCCCCTTCCCTTGCCTCACCTGCAACCCCATCTCCCCAGAAGCTCTTCCTCTGTGACCTTGGCCTCTTCCCCACGACCCAGCAGATCCATCTTACAAGGGGAATAGGAAGTCCCCACACACAGAGGGTAGTGCCCCTCACACCACAACACCCTCCCCCAGGCGCAGTCAGACTGAGGCCCCCACCCGCAAGTCCCCCCGGAGCCGGAAGATCAAGAATCCACCCCGCAGCTCCATGACAAAGTCTCCGTCCTCCATACCCCAGGCCACCACTCCACAGGTTCCCCCGCCACACCCTGCCCCACGTTCCCGCACCCAGAGATACACCATCCCCAAAATGCTCAGGCCCTCCCCCTACCACTTGCTCTTTCACCCCACCACCCCTGGTCAGACAGTTTGTGCCACTGATGTGGGGACCGTGTCCCCCCCTCTGTCCTGCCGACCTCACCTGAACCCCATTCTGTTCCCATTGAGTTAGGCACTGCAGTGGAGTCCATGACCACCCCGTCTGACTTGGGCCTTGCAGTGGGGACCCAGTCCACTCCATCTGACCTGCCCACTGCAGTTGTGCCGGCACCCACCCCATCTGACTTGTGCCCCACAGTTGTGACTGCAACCACTACTTCAGTCAGCTCCACTGCAGTTGCCAGTGACTCTCCTGCATCCACCACCCATTCACTGCCTCTTTCTGCTGAGCCCTGATCCTGTCCCTCTGGTGCCTGGTTTGCCCCCATGTATGCCCCTCCGAGGGGCTGTCCCCTGTCCTTACCAGTGCAGGCAAGTAAAGTGTGACAGTTGTCACTCAAATCACGTTGTTGACATTTGGATATGGACTGGCCATTGGCCTTTGTTTGAAAAAGACTTTGCATTTAAAAATTGCTGAATAAAGATTTTTTTCTTTATCCTTGTGAATTTGATTTAGCTGTACATTATGTTGATGATGTTTAGCATGACCTTGCAGTTGTAATGCTGGATTTCCATTGTTGAATACTGAGGTGTTGATGTGAGGTACTCCATGTGGTCTATGAGATATGTATCCTATTCTGGTCGGTATCCATATCATCCTTTGCAGCTAACTGGGTGTGTCATGATTAACAATTTGTGAACATCTCTGTAAACATTTCATTTGCATGGTCACATCTGTGGCTTGCACATATGCACATATGATGTGCTTCCCATTGTCCAATTTGTCTATTTCCCTGACTGTGTGCGCATCTCCACTGGACATGTAGGTGTGGGCATCATTGGTGTAGGAGCAAGTGGGTCTTCTGTGCAACTTGCTGGACATATGTATTGAGTATGTGCAGATGACTTAAGGGACACTCCCGTACCCAGACTGTTGTGACCAGAGCCTTCATTGTGTGGTAACTGATGGCTGACTGACCAAGTGTTCTGCTGACATGACTGAGACCTGCTGGGACTGTGTTTGGCACAGCTGAGCTTCCACAGGACTTAAGTCCCCTCAAGTAAGTGTGTTGTTCCGTGACATTGCCTGGGCCCATGGTGTGTGTTGTGTGAGCATGTGTGTGTGTGTCCACGTCCCTTTTCATACACAAGCAGTGTTCCCTTGATATGTTCCTGTTGTTGATGCTTGCTGAGTTGTACTGTGTTCATCCCACGTCTTTGCCATGGGCTACCAGATGTGTGGTTGCATGACACACTACTGTTAATTGGTGTTACATCATTGGGATTTGTCAGTTCTGAGTGGTGATGATGTGTTCAGATGCAGATGGGACACAGTCAGGGGTCCCCAAGGCACTTGTTTGTTCGCAATATCATCTAGTTGTTCCTAGGTGGTACCTTTCAGTGATTGAGACATGTGTATGTGTGTGTGACTGCTCTCACTCATCCGGTTCAGGGTTGCAATGTTGGCAGTTGTCAGCATGTGTGCCTTGTGTTTCATCTTGGCTTCTGCATTGTCCTGGAATTGTGGCTGGTATTCCGAAGGTTACGGGAGCTTTGACGTCATGGCCATGTACCCCATACTGTGCAGTATGTCTGTCATTCACCAGGGTTGTAGAATGTAGACTGTCCTTGTGTGATGAGTCTGTGCACCTTAGTTCCTCCCAACACTACTGTGTTTGTCATGGGTACATGTGCAATGTCACCTGTCCATGTGGGCTTCACAGATGCACGTTGGTGCGGTTCAGTGTGTGTGGTGTTGAGGGTGGACTGATGTAAATGTTTGCATGGATGGGCCCATAGCTCCAGTTTGTCCATGAATGACGGGCCATGCTGAGTGATTTGTGTTTGTGTAGGTGTGATGTGGGTTTGTGGCACAGGACACATGTCTGAGTTTCAGAGTTTGTACGACATCTACCTTTGTCATCACAGTGGACGTGTCATGCATGGTTGTGTCACCCTAATGAAATGTCGCTGGGGGTAGTGCTGTTGTGTGTCAGTCTCTTGCTGTGTTAGTTGCTGTTCATTCCAGCTTGTGTCACATGTGTCTGTTGTGCTACCTCTCATCTCACAATGCCTGATTTCCCACTAAGGGGGGCCCAATGATGGGTTACTTTTGTATGGCACTGTGTCCACATCTGTGTCACTGTGGTTCAGCCCCCCTCATGTGTTGTGTAGTTGCCTGGTGATACTGAGATACACACACACATTTTGTATCATATGTGCAGTGTGAGGTTGCCTGTTTGTGTTTGTGCATCCGCACCAGTGCATTGGCATTGTTGTTGTGGGCCATTATCTGGATGTTGTTTTTGTGATTTTCCCTGCTGTCCCTGTGAGTCATATCACATCATTCTGCACATTCATCCTGGTTGTTAGGTCCCACTTCTGCCATGGAATGGGAGTTTGTGACCTGACACCTACAGTCTACACAGGATGTTTTGATTTGTGTGTCTATTTTCGAGATGTGTGTATGCATTGTGATTGTCACTTCTGCTTTTGTGTCATTGTACACTGTATGCAATGTCAGCCCCCATGGATGGTGCTTGTCTGCACATGGCCGAGAATATGTTAGGGTTTCACAGCACTGTTAGCCTCACCACATCTCTGTGGGTATGGGACACAACCACTACTTTACCACAAAAGTATTTCATGTGTTGGGACCAAGAATCATACATGCTGTTTGGTATTTGCAGCTTTGACCATGATGACACTTACCTTTTGGTCACTGTGATGAGGGGGGTTTTAGACCCCATCACCACAATGCTCAACATTTGCTGCAGTTTGGAACCACACACTTAACTTTTATTCTACACAGTGAGGGGGTGTTGGTTTTACATTGTGCAATAGTGATGCTTGGCTTGTGTAGGCCACACTCAGTTTTTGGTCACACATGTGATGGTAGTTACATTGTATGGTCGAAGTCATAATCACTGTTGTGGGCATTTGTCACAGACTACACACTGTTGTCATAATGTTAGGAGGGATGTAATTTGCTGACATACCTAATGTTGGTGTATGATGGATGTGTGGCGCATCACCCATCCTATGGGTGGGGGGTGGCAGGGGTGATGGGCAACATAAGTCCTATGAGTGGGGGTGACAGCAGTGATGGGCAACATAAGCCCTATGGGTGGGGGTGGCAGTAGTGATGGGCAACATAAGCCCTATGAGTGGGGGTGGCAGTAGTGCTGGGCAACATAAGCCCTATGAGTGGGGGGTGGCAGTAGTGATGGGTGACAGGTCCCCTATGGGTGGGGGTGGCAGTAGTGCTGGGGAACAGGTCCCCTATGGGTGGGGGTGGCAGTAGTGATGGGCAACATAAGCCCTATGGGTGGGGGTGGCAGTAGTGATGGGCGACTGGTCCCCTATGGGTGGGGGTGGCAGTAGTGATGGGCAACATAAGCCCTATGGGTGGGGGTGGCAGTAGTGATGGGCGACTGGTCCCCTATGGGTGGGGGTGGCAGGAGTGATGGGCGACAGGTCCCCTATGAGTGGGGGTGGCAGTGGTGATGGGCAACAGGTCCCCTATGGGTGGCAGTAGTGCTGGGAAACATAAGCCCTATGGGTGGGGGTGGCAGTAGTGATGGGCAACATAAGCCCTATGGGTGGGGGTGGCAGGAGTGATGGGCGACAGGTCCCCTATGAGTGGGGGTGGCAGTGGTGATGGGCAACAGGTCCCCTATGGGTGGGGGTGGCAGTAGTGATGGGCAACATAAGCCCTATGGGTGGGGGTGGCAGTAGGGATGGGCAACATAAGCCCTATGGGTGGGGGTGGCAGTAGTGATGGGCGACTGGTCCCCTATGGGTGGGGGAGGCAGGAGTGATGGGCGACAGGTCCCCTATGAGTGGGGGTGGCAGTGGTGATGGGCAACAGGTCCCCTATGGGTGGCAGTAGTGCTGGGCAACATAAGCCCTATGGGTGGGGGTGGCAGTAGTGATGGGCAACATAAGCCCAATGGGTGGGGGTGGCAGGAGTGATGGGCGACAGGTCCCCTATGAGTGGGGGTGGCAGTGGTGATGGGCAACAGGTCCCCAATGGGTGGGGGTGTCAGGGGTGATGGGCAACAGGTCCCCTAAGGGTGGGGGTGGCAGCAGTGCTGGGCAACATAAGCCCTATGAGTGGGGGTGGCAGTAGTGATGGGCAACATAAGCCCTATGGGTGGGGGTGGCAGTGGTGATGGGCAACATAATCCCTATGAGTGGGGGTGGCAGTACTGATGGGTGACAGGTCCCCTATGAGTGGGGGTGGCAGTGGTGATGGCAACAGGTCCCCTAAGGGTGGGGGTGGCAGGGGTGATGGGTAACAGGTCCTCTATGGGTGGGGGTGGCAGTAGGCCTGGGCAGCATAAGCCCTATGGGTGGGGGTGGCTGTAGTGCTGGGCAACATAAGCCATATGAGTGGGGTTGACAGTAGTGATGGGCAACATAACCCTATGGGTGGGGGTGGCAATAGTGCTGGGCAACATAAGCCCTATGAGTGGGGGTGGAAGTAGTGCTGGGCAACATAAACCCTATGGGTGGGGGTGGCAGAAGTGATGGGCAGCATAAGCCCTAGGGGTGGGGGTTTCAGTAGTTCTGGGCAACAGGTCCCCTATGGGTGGGGGTGGCAGCAGTGATGGGCAACATAAGCCCTATGGGTGGGGGTGGCAGAAGTGATGGGCAACATAAGCCCTATGGGTGGGGGTGGCAGTAGTGCTGGGCAACAGGTCCCCTATGGGTGGAGGTGGCAGGAGTGATGGGCAACATAAGCCCTATGGGTGGGGGTGGCAGTAGTGATGGGCAACATGAGCCCTATGGGTGGGGGTGGCAGTAGTGATGGCCAATATAAGCCCTATGGGTGGGGGTGGCAGCAGTGATGGGCAACAGGTCCCCTATGAGTGGGGTTGGTAGTGGTGCTGGCCATGCAACCCCTATGGTGTCCTGTTGCTAGTGGCCAGGATATGGATCCCCTGGGTGTGTGTGACATTTTGCAGGTATGTGTCGTGTGTTTGTGTGGTGGGTGTCTGACTTACTGTCTGCGTCGTCAGCGTCTGTTCCTGATCCGGTCATAGATGTACAGTACTGGTAAGACCTGCGCGATGGGATTCATGATGTGTTCGTCTCGTACATGCTGTTTGTTGCTCCATCTCGTACCCATTGCTAGCTGGTCCGTCTTGTAGCCATGGATTGTGTTCTGGCGCGAATCGTACCTGATATGCTTCTTTTCCGGATGCTGTGACGTGCTGTACGTGGCGACCCGTCCGGCGCGTATGATTTGCGCATCGTACTTCTCCAGCCAGACACTGCTGTGGATACTGCTTCCGGGCGACTCGGTTTGGCGTTCGGAGGTATGGCTCGGACGGAGAATGAAGCTTGAATCACAGCCTACGTGTCAGTCGGATTTGTGTGAGTTATGCGCATCGTACTTCCTCGCCCGGACGGACCGGCTCTGGGTACGAGTCAGTCACGAGGTCAGGCTACGAACAGCTCTCGGAGAGCTGTCCGACCCGGATCGGAATCGACCCCTAAATAGTTAAATCCATATCAGTCAATAATATAAAACCCAAAATATTGGTATGACCAATTTGTGTCAAATGATTAAAATACATTATTATTTCATAGACTAAATAGTTAAACCCATATCAGTCAATAATATAAAACCCAAAATATTGGTGAGTAGCCATCCTAAATACATTAACAATTTGGTTCCCAATACTCTGTCCTAAAATGTCTCAATCTACAGGAGCATTAGTTGAAGGTAACCCAATTGTTTTACTATTATATTTGTCTATGTAAGAAAAAGGAGAATTTGACTCCCCATCCAGACAAGATCGAATTCATGATTTCAGAATCAAATTATTGCAGGATTTGTATCTTTGCCTTCGAAGCAAAGAACCAATTGTGTGGGTGCAATTATGGCTTTCACCTGCGCTTAACCTGCATCTCAATGGGAATTCTTCGCTGGTCATGTAATCCCTTTTAATTTGCCAGTGGGAGCAAAGAAAACCCAAAGCAAACTTAGATAGCACCTGGGTCGAAGGTTCGATATCATACTTTTCTTTCTGTGGGCTCTGGGATACAAGCATTACAATTTTGCAGTTCACAGAAACCTGCACAAATATGTAAGCATGGGCTCCGTATTATAACTACAGGGATAACTTTTGGGAGAGAATAAATGACAGTGAAACTAAAAAGGGGAAACCTTTGGTCGGTTCCAGATGGCCACACCTCTCTCTGTGAGGCTCTGACCGCCAAACATAATCCATCAATAATCCCTAAACAGGCACCTAAATCTGATGCTACTGCGCATATACAGAGAGCTGAGGAGGGAATTGTAGAGAGCCACTCGGGCTCTTCAATACAGTGTTGCCATATACACGCATCCCCACACCCCTCGGGGTGGGCTCGACCCGAGGGGATAAATAAATGGCCTGAGACCGCTCGGGGTCTTCCGGCCACGATAGTAAAAAGTAACTGTGTCGTGTCTTCATTCCTGAGCAGTTGAGGCCTAGTCCCTACCAGGCCCAGCCGCGCTACATTGGCGACGAGGCCGGTTGCACCACACGCGTGCCGCTCACCTGGTCGACTCCTGCTCGGAGCATGCGGTGCCTACCCGCGTGGTCATGCTCTGCTGCTGCTGAGTCTGAGTCCTGCTGAGAGCTCGCGGAGCCCACCCGCTCAGCTCCATCCTGGCCAGAGCCTGCCGCCTTCTGGCCCTGTGTTCTCTGCGGCCGCACTGCCTGCTGCGCTGAGACCGCCTCTCTGCTGGTGCCCACCCACGCGTCTCCCTGCCCAAACGGGAGCGCATTCAGCTGGCGGCGCTCGCGGAGGCTGCCTGCATCTTGGGGTAAGTGCCTCTTGCCCTGCCCACCTGGAGCGTGTCCTGCAGCCATGTCTGCTCCTGCTGCCTGCCCTGTGTTTGTCACTGGCTTCTCTAGGACAAGGCCCCCTTTTCCTTGGGCTGCCCAATGCACTGCGTGCCCCACCAAGACTGAGCCTGCAGAACTGGGAACAACTGAGGGGCACAACCTCCCTGTGCAGCAGGCCTGCAGAATGGAGCAATAGTGAAGTGAATGCACCTGGTGGCATGCTCTTGGCCCCTGAGTCTCTGGACAGACACAAGACAGGAAAAAGTAGGGGGAACAACAAAAGAGTGGAGGGGAGGCCACACCTCTAAGAACATTACCATAAATAATAAAGGAGAAGAGCAATAGTGGATATCAGGGCACACAGACGCCTGCTACACCCTCGCCTCCATTCCACCACGGGACTGCGCCAGAGGGCACGTCGCCTCCCACGCACGCTCGTGTTCCCACCAGTCGGCTAGTGGCACGTGGCCACATTCCAACACGTGCACTCAGCTACCAAAGTTGACATCCAGGCCCCTGACTCACGCCAGGGCCCCAGCGCACTGCCACTATGACCACCCCGCAGGCAGCTGGTGCTTCTGCTCAGCAAGATGGAGCGAATCAGCCATGTGGGGGTGCCAATATGCCTCTCCCAGGACACAGCCACACGGCAGTTGCGCCTCTATCTCCCTTCAGTGAAGCCTCAGATCCTGCCGCGCCGAGATGGAAAGTGTGGGTGGGACGGCTCAACCACTACTTCAAGGGGACAAGGGAAACGGACGGCACATTTAAACGCTCACTCCTCATCTACTATGGAGGGGCGGAGATACATGACCTCTTTGATATGCTCCCCAACATGGGAAATGATGACGACTATGACATGGCGGCCACTGCACTTAACAGGCACTTCGACCCACAACTCAACCCCGATTTTGAGAAGTTCAAGTTCAGAAGGGTGTGGCAGTTGGACTCAGAATCAGTCGACATGTTCTATGCACGGCTGCGCCGGCTGGCCTGCACGTGCACATTCACGGATCAGAGGGAGGAGATAAGAGACCAAATCATCCTGGGATGTAGTTCTAAACTCCTGAGGAAGCTGATCCTCCGGCAACCTGGAATCTCGCTGGACGAGATCTTGATCCTAGCTCGCTCCGATGAACTGTTGGACGTCCAAGCTCAGGAGATAGAGACCGCTTTGCACACGCCGGTCGCCGCATTGTCGGCATCCCGACATCTACCAATCAAAGAGGAAAAAGTTGAAGCCATCCAACGACGCCCCTCGGCGGCTCGCCAATCGCCCAAACCGCAACCGGTACCAGGGGAACCGTGTGGATATTGCGGAGAGGACCACCCCGCAACGGCTGTCTGCGGGGCAAAAGGAAAGACATGCTCCCGTTGCAGAAGGCTAAACCACTATGCCAGAGTATGCCACGGTGGGCGTTTCAGGCAAACATCGTCACCGTCCCAGGGCATGGCACAACGTGTCTGCCAGATCTCTCTTCATGATCCGCCAATGGTCGCAGACAATCAGCCACAGGGGCGACGGCCCATGTACGAAGACGAAGATTATGAGGTATTTGTAGTGCTGTACATTGGCAGAACGTATCGTCGGCGGCGGCCACCTCCCATGTGTTCAGTCGCCGTCGAGGGCACAGAAATTCGAGCCCTCATCGACACCGGAGCGTCTGTCAATATGATGGACTCCACACAATACGACTGCCTGTCACCTCGTCCCCCGCTAACACCCTCTACAGCCCGAATATACGCATATGGAGGGACTGACCCACTTCTTCTCCGTGGGGTCATGCAAGCAAAAGTTATGAGCGGGAACAACTCAGCGGACACCCGGTTCTACATCACGGAGGGACTAAAAGGGACCCTACAGAGCTGCCACATGGCAGAAGATCTAGGACTCGTATTCTTTGCGAATCAAGTCCATGATTCGCACGCTGAAGCAATACTGCAGGAGTTTCCGTCTCTCTTTGAAGGACTAGGAAAGCTCAAAGGCAAAAAGTTTAAACTGCACATTGACCCCTCGGTCAGACCAGTAGCCCTCAGACACTGGAGAGTGCCATTCAACCTTCGTCCGCAGGTCGAGGAAGAACTAAAGAAACTCGAGGAACTAGATGTAATCGAAAAGGTTTCTGGCCCGACCCCCTGGGTTTCTCCGCTGGTCGTAGCACCTAAGCCCAAGCAACCCGGAGCCATCCCGCTCTGCGTCGATATGAGGCTGCCGAACACTGCCGTGAAGAGAGAACGCCATATCACACCCATGATGGACGACATAGTCGACATAGTGGCTGATTTAAATGGAGCCAAGTGGTTCTCCAAGTTAGATCTCAACGCTGGCTACCATCAGCTGGAACTGGAACCGGAAAGCCGTTATATCACGACCTTCTCGACCCACATTGGACTCCGGAGATATAAACGGCTCAGTTTTGGGGTGTCGTCGGCAGCTGAAGTCTTTCAAAACACCATCAGGGAAGCACTGTCCGGGTTGCAGGGAGTAATCAACCTGAGTGATGATATCTTAGTGTTTTCCAGCACTCTGGGGGACCATCACCTTCACCTCCGAGCTGCTCTGCAGAGACTCACAGACTGTGGCCTGACCCTGCACAAGTCCAAATGCTCATTCTATCAAGAGACAGTCGACTTCTTTGGGTACACCTTTACCCGGGATGGATTGCTAGTAGACCTCAAGAAGGCCGCGGCCATCCGTGCCGCCAGCACTCCGAAGAATCCAACGGAGGTGAGGAGTTTTCTCGGTATGGCCACGTACTGTGGGCGGTTCATCCCGAACCTTGCTGCCTTATCAGAACCACTGCGGGCCCTCACACGTCAAGATAACAAATGGGAGTGGACGGTGGCTGCCAATAAGGCATTCAACGCCATCAAGGCGGGATTGCTTGACAAGATGGCCTACTTACACCCCCAGCGGCGCACGGAGCTAGTCGTCGACGCAAGACCGGTTGGCCTAGGAGCGGTCCTCCTGCAAGAACATAGTTCGGAGATCTGGAAGCCAGTTGCCTATGCAAGTAAGGCTCTCACAGACACAGAGACCAGGTACGCTCAAATAGAATGGGAGGTGTTGGCCATCAAGTGGGCGTTCCAGCATTTCCATCTGTATCTGTGTGGCCAGGAGTTTCACGTTGTGACCGACCACAAGCCGCTGCTACCGCTGTTCGCACGCTCGTCTCGGCTGGCGCCCCCGAGGATAGAACGGTGGGTGGTGCAACTGGAAGCATACAACTTTTAAGTAATCTATCGTCCCGGCGCTCATAATCCGGTCGACTACCTGTCTCGTCACCCGGAGCCCCCAAGGGCGTCAGACCTGTCGGAAGATGCGTGTCACACAGAGGCCTTCGTGAACATGGTGTCTGAAGTGCCGTCAGCCATGACACTGGAAGAGATCGGCAGGGCCACCCAGGAGGATCACACACTGAGGCACTTGAGAACAATGGGTCGATGCACTTCATGGATGGGGCCCGTGTCCTCCGGCCGGAAGTCAGTCACGCCCGACAGCAGTTGTGGCAAGTATGCCACAAACTCAGCATGGGTGAGCAAGGACTGGATCTAAGAGGTCACTTCATAGTGGTCCGGAGGGTTTACAGAAGAAAATCCTCACGCTGGCACATGTTGGCCACCAAGGAAGGGCGAAAACGAAAGCCAGGCTGTGGGCCAAGGTCTGGTTCCCGGCAATGGACTCTATGGTGGATGAAATGATAAGGCAGTGCCATGCCTGCACGATCACTGGAGGCGATCCTGCACCGGCACCAGTGATCACGGAAGAGCCGAGCACGGCCCCTTGGACTCAAATCAGTCTCGACTTTGGGAGCTTCCCGGATGGACATCACATGTTGGTCATCGTCGACTCCTTCTTGAAGTTTCCCATAGTGGAAATAGTCACGTCAACAGCATTTCCGCAAGTAAAGAGGATCCTCGGCAGAACTTTTTCAATGATGGGGCTACCGGAGGAGGTCAAGTCCAACAATGGACCCCCATTTCAGGGCCGAGACTTTCAGGAGTACCTTGAAAACAAAGCAATACAGCACCGGAAGATCACCCCGCTATGGCCCCAAGCAAACGGGGAAGTAGAACGCCTAATGGGGACCCTCAACCGAGCTGTGGATGAGGGAGAAGATGAAGAAACGGCTCTCGATCAATTTCTGGGAGCATATCGACAGACTCCACACAGTACACCCAAGTGCGCGCCGGCTCATCTATTGTTCAAAAGGGCACCACGAGACAGCATCCCATCTGATCCAACGTAGGTACCCATGGAACGGGATAACGACGCAGTCCAAGCAAAGAGAGAAACGCCAGCGAAACACGAAGGGCACAGGAACACCATCAGAGAGTAGGAGATCGGGTGGTGATTAAAGACCAACACCCCGGTTGGAAGTTCCGGACGCCCTATGAACTGGAAGCATGGGTCGTTGTAGGCGTTCAAGGGACCATGGTTACTGCCCAAAGGGAACAGCACTCTGTCATGAGAAATGTGTCCAGCTTTAAGAAGGTGTCCGAGAGGGAGCTGGACCATGAAGCATCTGACCATCAGGACACCCTTTCAAGTTTCTCCCTGCCTGCTTCTCCCAGCATGGGGAGCCCGCCATCGGAGACACCACGGCAAGTTAGCCAAGGGTCTAGTGATGCTGCCAGGTCGACTGGCCAAAGCACAGCAACTGAGTCATCCGAGAGTATCCCGTCCAGTGCTCAGGCCGGTCCTAGTTCCCGGAGCCAGTAGTTTGGTCTCCGGCAAAACCCTGTGCCAAGTCAGAAACTGAAAGACTGTGTATATATGTCTCCGTGAACTGAGAGGACTCGATGGTCAAGAACTGAAAGAAAGGAGGGATGTGGAGAGCCACTCAGGCTCTTCAATACAGTGTTGCCATATACACGCATCCCCACACCCCTCAGGTGGGCTCGACCCGAGGAGATAAATAAACGGCCGGAGACCGCGCGGGATCTTCCGGGCACAATAATAAAAAGTAACTGTGTTGTGTCTTCATTTCTGCACAATTGAGGCCTAGTCCCTACCAGGCCCCGCCGCGCTACAGGAATCAACTTGCGAGACTGGTTTTGGACTGTTGCAGCCCTTGTCTGCGGAGACTGGATCTCAGGGGGGGGGGGTTTGGTAGTGGAGACCTACCAGAAAAGACGCTGTATGCCCGACTGCATACAGGGCCGGGCTGGGATCGCAAACCAGCCCTGGCAATTGGGTCTGACCGGTCCTGGGGGGCGGGAGGGATTGTTGGCGGTAACACTGCTGCTGCGTGAGCTATTGTTACAAGGGGGCGATTTTGTTCACTGCAAAACCATCCCCAAGTAACAAAAAGTGGCCCCCACCAGTCCAACACCAGCCCCCACCCTTCCGGCCCACCAGGGAAACGCCCGGTGCCTGCTACAGCCAGTCCAGCCCTGACTGCATACCATGGATGAGCAAGGCCCCAAAAGGAAAAAGACAGAGAGGAAACTGAAGAAGGAGCTGCAGAAGCTGTTTGGGGTTTTATACTGTGGCCATTGGCAGTGCAAAGAGAGAGGATGCCATGGTGAGATGAAATGAGCAGACCCGACAGCTCGGACAATCAGTGGTAGCTTAACCGAGATCAAACCTGACTGCCATCCTCTGGTGGGCTTGTTGCATAGTGCCTGCATCTTATTCTTGAGTTGAGGTTGCAACAGTGTGGAAGCCTTGCAAGTCGTGTGGCAATGTGGACCCGAACAACGAGAGGGACCCTATTAGGGTAAAGGGACATATCTGAGGCTGCAGGTAGGACCACAGCTGGATAGTAGATAACAGGCATCCTCCACCCAGCTTTCGAACATATGCCACGAGTTTGCTGGAGGAGACACTTCAGTAAAGCAGGCCGGGAACATCAGATCTGTGAAAGAGGGCAGAGACGGACCTGACTGTCCTCACCTTGGAGTCTGTAAGCTGAGACCCATGGTCGAGCACTGCTTGAGGCATCCCATTTTTCCCAGCCACTGATTTTAGCAGGCAATTGGCACTCTGACACTCCTTTGCAATAGGAGAGGTGTGCAGCCGCTGTTGTGAGCAGAGTACCCTTGTATTGGAGAGGTCAGTTCATGCACTGCCATGATGTGAGATTTGGGAGCCACGGCCCACCTTACCTCATTCCTGAGAACGTTAATTGTAAAGGTGATCAGAGTCGTGGCCTGCTCATGCCCTTAGTTATAAACAAGCTGTGTCTGAGGTGTGCAGAAGGACCTAAACCTTGCTGTAACATTTTGAGACCTGAGCTTCTCATCTGAGTCCCAGATTGATTTGAGCGGAAGACGTGCTGATCCCACTTCATTTCTTCCTAGAGGTTCCCTCTCCCCTTGAGGTATATTCCAGACAGGATGGTCAAAGAGGACAAAAACAGTAGAAATTGCTGTTTGAGAGCAGAAAGTGTGCCAAATCCATGCATGAGGATCAGAGGTAGGATGGGCTGCCCCTTGGGACACTGGAGACCTGGCAACGGAGCAGGACATCAGGAGCTTTGGAACTGAGATGAAAGGAAGCCTTCATGCAATCAATGCAAACATCGAGCCCCTTACAAATAGACTGGATCACATGTCAAAGTGGTTGGACAGGCATGATGGGCGCCTCTATCAGCTGGAGATAAGAGTCTCCGACTTGGAGGATACTGCTAACACTCAGGGCACGCAGTTAGTTGCCTTTTGTGGAAAAAGTGCCAGCAGTCACTGGAGCAAAAATATGAAGGCTTTGAAACACACTCCAGATGCAACTATGTGCGCATTCTGGGTCTTCCGGAATTGCATGAACAAAATTGACGACACTCATTGAAACCATGCAGCAGTCACTGTTCAAAGTCTTGATGATGCCATGATAGAGGGTGGCAATGGGACCACTGGAGACAGTCCTGTATATAACTCAATACCTGTCAATGTCTAGTGAAGTGAGTGTCTTGCTGGCGACTGTGCACAAAATGTGGTCTTCTTGAGGGCCGGTGGTGTTGGTGCGGCTCAGAGTTGGCAGCGTATCTATCTGGAACACTGGAACTGAGATTACCTGTATAAACATACTATGTTGTGCCTACCCTTTCATCTTGACATGCTCAATTGTGTCTTGGTACTCCTATTTGTATTCTAATGTTACACAACTTGCGTCTCTTATGTTACACTGTTTAGTTTCATAAAACCAATAAACTTAATTAAAAAAGAGTGGAACCCCTTTTGGGGGTGATTCAAAGCTATTGCACTTGGTCAGTGGTCCCTCTGCATCAAAAAATAGAAATACGTGTTTTCTGGAGTCCATTGGGGTCCAGCTTTAAACATCCTCAGGGCATTTTAGTATTATGGAAGGGGTTGCAAATATTTGTGCAGCCACATGTGCACCAGGGCTATAGTGAGAGGACGTTCCTTTATTTGTGTGGGGGCATGGCCCCATGCATATGAGGGAATCTCTTTGTCTCTGCGCCCGCACCATATACCGATGCGGGCACAAAGGTAAGAAGCTGTCAGGAGGCACACTGACAGTGCATCACAAAAAGGTGGTAGGCTGTCAATGCATCCCCAGAAGACAGCCCTCAAGAGGTGGGGTCCCATGAATCCCTAGACACTCCCTGTAAGTGGGTGTAGTTACCCACTGCACCTGCCTGCGAGGGGATCTCTGTTCAACTGCCTGCACAGTGAAACACAGAATGGCTTGCAAAGAGCAGCTGCTCTTTTAATTGAATGCGCTGCCCCCCAGGACAGCAAAGTTCGTGGCTACCCTGAGAGCAGTGCGTTCACCATAATTGGGTGCAATTTCCTTGTTTGTACTGGTGCGTCGTGGTTAATAACAGGGCAAGTGAGCCCTGTCGGTAATACTCCCCCAAGTGAGCAAAATGTGGCTAAAAGGTGCAATAATCTATGTAGTAATGTAGTCCAGACAGGTTGAGGTATTTGAAGAGGATTTATTGTTAGATGATAAGTATCCTGGAATAAGCCCCACCAGGAGCAGCCAGCAGGCAGCTCAGCCCCATCACAACTGTGGTTTATCTTCAACCAGCACCCAACATTCCGAAGTACATCATAGTGCAGAAGCATTCCACTAGAAGGGCATTGAGTGGGTAAAAGCAAACATAGAAATATGCACTAGATAGAATACAACATACCTCCTTTCCTTCCACAACAGAAAACTAAACATAGAAACATAGAAACACCTGAAGGAGAAAGCGTACCAATCATTAGCCTCTATCACACCCACTGGCCAGACAGATGCGACAGAAACCAATGCACAGCATGCAGAAAAACACAGAAAAGAAATGAAAGAATAAAATCAGACACATTCCTTCTCTGAGAACACAATGCAATACAGGATGCAGAAAATAGAACAATAAAACATGAGAAGTGAAACCGAAAAGTACAAACACAAAATT
This sequence comes from Triturus cristatus, assembly GCF_964204655.1. NCBI lineage: Eukaryota > Metazoa > Chordata > Amphibia > Caudata > Salamandridae > Triturus > Triturus cristatus. The sequence goes on along the minus strand of NC_140589.1, from coordinate 355,956,664 downwards.
AGACACTATTATTCCCTCATTCAACCAACACATAAAAGGAACAAGAAGAAAAGTTAAACTGAGAGGATAGTGCCAAAAAGATGTAGTAATGTAGTCCAGACAGGTTGAGGTATTTGAAGAGGATTTATTGTTAGATGATAAGTATCCTGGAATAAGCCCCACCAGGAGCAGCCAGCAGACAGCTCAGCCCCATCACAACTGTGGTTTATCTTCAACCAGCACCCAACATTCCGAAGTACATCATAGTGCAGAAGCATTCCACTAGAAGGGCATTGAGTGGGTAAAAGCAAACATAGAAATATGCACTAGATAGAATACAACAATCTACTCCACACACAAATTAATAAAACCGAAGGATGTCTGGTATTAACTGACCCAATTGCCTGCACTGCCACGAACCAAGAATGTCTCTGTGATAGTTGGACCACTGATATTAGTGTATGCTTTGCTGACTGTATGCAACTGTTTTGAAAATGATGGATCCGTGCAGTGGTTCGCATCTAGTACTACTAAGTAACATGCCCCCCACCAAATTACTTTGCAGAAAGACACATTTTTAAAACTGTTATTTGGTTATTTCAGTGTTTCTCCTCCGATTTTCCTATGTTTTGTAACATTAGCCTACTTTGTGTCTGACAGCAGGCTCTGTTTACATGAACATTACAATAAATATTCGTGGACGGTGTGCTTTCATTTCTCAGAGATGTATTAAAATGACACACTGTAGTAAATGAAGAGTACAGGTAAGATCCTGGATATAAATTAAAGTATTATCTTCACATATGCTGTAATGTCGCTTTCAGGGAGTAACTGAAAGTAAGAGCTCTGCCAAAGCTGCATCATTTCTTTATTTGCTCTTACAAGCAGGGTGCAGAGTTGGTTCCTGCACCAGGCATGCGGCCATCTGGAACAAAGACATATGATCAGGATTAGTGGTTGATTGCATTTGGTCTATATTTCTTTTACATATTATGCTGAGGGAATACCAAGCGTGCTTAAGTTATTACAGAGAGTACCAGCACTTTTATAAATGCCGCATCTGTCACTGAGCACAGTTGATAGTGATTGAAGCTATTATTATAAAAACAACCAGCACCAAATACAAGACCATCTGTGGTATTTTATGTGAGGGAGATTAAAATTTGGGCTTTGTGCAGTCAACTAATCTCTTTTTCGAAAAGGCAAACGGGCATTCACTTAAATAAAGTAATTGCAATTTATTGGTATTCTTTTTTCGAGAATGAACAGGAATAGGTAAACATTTTATGACCTTAATTTAAGCGCCTAAATGTGGGTTTGTCCTATACACTACAAGGTCCGTTTGCTAAGAACTCGGGACCTCATTTACCAGAGGCATTTCAATCATATCTATGAGGCCACAGCTTTGGGCCGGCTTGCCTTACTCCATATCTATTAGGCAATGCAAAACCACGCAGGGTGGCTTTGCATCACCTCACATATGTGAGTGAGAGGCCTGGGGCAGCGGATCATCATAAAAAAATGACACTCCGGTGGCGCAGCCCTCATGTAAATGAGGGCTGGCTCAATCCACAAAACATTGTTTATGAAAGTGGAATTCACACATATAAAAAGCAAATAATTACATATGCATAGAGTGATTTACTAGTGATGAACTTGCAGAATAGGCAATACTTCCAGATTCAGAAGTGACATCTAGGTGAGTAAAATTGACTCGCCTGGGAGTGTGAAAACGAGTGGTCAAGGAAAGGCAATCCAAACAACATAAACACATATACAGTTGTAGGTTTAAGTTTAATTACAAATATGTGTAATGCACATACCAAGCTTATTCATCTTTTTAAACGTACATCTGAATGGCATTAGTGAGTGGTGTGCATAAATATCGAGAAAGTCTACACATGGTGCCTATTTCTGTCAATGGTTGTGTTGAATGCATGACTCACGGTGGGGGGGTGGGTGGGGGTGTCAAATAGGGGTTCACGCAGGGAGAGGTTAATTTTTTTTAAAAAGCCTCCCTCCCCTCCCCTAAGCCAATCACAACGCTGCAATGACAGTGTTGTGATTGGTGGGGACGCCGACTAGCCAGGTGTCTACGGGGAAGCCATTTTCTCCATGTAGGCTGCATGCAGCCTACATGGAGAAAAGGGAGAGTGCGCATGACTGGTATGGTCGGCCCCAGAGGGCCAACCAAACAGTCATGGCTTGCAGCATTGGGCAAGCCACACCTCCCCTGCCCTCAATCATACCTGCCCACCCCCAACCAAACCCTTTTGCTTTCTCATAGTGTGAGAAGCAGAAACATAAAATGGTAGTTTTACTATTTCATGTTTCTGCTTCTCGTCCTGCGAGAAAGCAGTGGTGTGGCGACACTCCTCTGCCCTAATAGAGGTGCCGCCCCTGGTTGGCAGAATGGAAATTTAATGGAAACATCTTTTCCTGAAACGGACACACATAAATGCAGGATATATATTACATTTCATGAATATCCTAACCCTAGGCATGTGAAATCTTTTCACTGCCCACAGTGTGGCCTCTTACTACCGATGTGTAAGTGGTCCAGACTAGGTAGAAACAAGAATGTGTCCACGTAGTATGCCTGGATTCTTGAATCACTGAGAAATCAGTGCAATAACACCTATTTACAATATTATTACTGATTTCAAAGGAGATCTGCAGATTAATCGTAATCCCACTAATAATTATACTTATCAGAATTACCAGTTGCACACCCCAATTACCCCAATCACCCAAATTAACAAATTCTGTTGGTATATTTATATATATAACCAGTCCTGCCAAAAACAATGATGACAGGCGTAGACTCCGTGAGGATAAAGCAAAAAACGGGTTTATTTCACAAAGAGGGCCACCCTAGAAATTCCCCTGTTATAGTTAGTTCAGCTAACTAGAACTCGCGCCCCCGCAATGCACTGCTGAATGACGTCACATATTACATCACTCATGACATGGTCAGTGACATCACTGATGACATCACTGATGACATCTCAAATATATGTATGTTGGAGTACAGAAATAACTATAACTGAGAGTGTGTGATAGTGTGAGTGGCTGTATGGATGAGTGTATGCTTGTATCATTGGTTGTATAAGACCATAATAATTTGCTAGTATTTGTATGAGTAATTGAGATTGTGCATGTATAATTGTATAGGTGAGTAAATGGCAGTGTGATTAATTACTTGCCTGACTGAGTATATGTGTGAGTAACTCTTCTATGGATGAGTAGCAGTGTGGGAGTGTCTATATAGGTGTATGAGTGCATATGATAGTCCTGTACTGAGTGACCATAAGTATGAGTGAATGTACGGGTGAGTGAGTGGATGAGTGTTTAGACCTAAGAGTCAGTGATGGGGTATGTAGTTATTGGTGTTGGAGTGTCTATGGTTGTGAGAGTGGCAGTATGTAATTTAGGGTGGGTGTATCAAAGGTTATATTAGGGTGTGACAAGAAGCATCAAATGATCACATGAATGACATCATCAGTGATGTCATCAGTGATGTCATTTGAGATGTCATCAGTGATGTCATCAGTGATGTCACTGACCATGTCATGAGTGATGTAATATGTGACGTCATCAGCAGTGCATTGCGGGGGCGCGAGTTATAGTTAGCTGAACTAACTATAATGGCGGAATTTCTAGGTTTTTGTACGAGGGAAATGTGCAGCTAACTATAACACCCCTGAAACCTATGGTATTTTAAATGCCAATTCCTAAATATAACGTGCATGAAACCTGTGGTTTTTTCAGTGAATTTCAAAGGTTTTTTAAATGCTAATTCCTATCTATAACTCATCTCTAAAGCTATAATGTTTAATGATTTTCATTGGATTTCTAAATTTTTCTATTTCAGTGTTTCAATTCTTTTAATTATGTTTTTTTAAATATTTTTTTTCACCATTTTTTTAACTTATTTGTTCAATTAATTCTTTTAAAAATTAAAAAAGATGTTTGTTTTTAATGCTTTTTTAAAAAAATTGTAAATTTTGTACATTATTTGACTAATATTTTGAAAAATATTTTTAAAACTATATTTTCAATACTTTTTTTTTAAACATTTTTTCTTGGAGAACGCGTTAGGAACCGCGCACCCTACGCGAGAGAAATCGTGCACCCAACGCATTAGGATGCGCTAATTTTACCGTAAAAAAATAAACAGTCCCTATCACTAATTTTTATTATCCCCGGGGACCCCATCCCCCGGGGATTTATTAAAACACGTTGGGGACCATGGGTGGAGCCCCAACGCCCCCACGGTCCCTGCTGGCTCCCCGTGTCCTTCGGGAGCCGGTATTTCTTTATTGCTTTTCCACATGGGGAGCTGCTGACTTGCAGCTCCCCATGTGGAAAAGCAATATCGTTTGGATTTTGAAAGACAGAGCAGGTTTCCCTGCTCTCTCTTTCAAAATCCAAACAAAGTTTTCTATGGGAGGGCGGGAGACCCCGCCCTCTCATACGGTTTTTGGTTTTGGGACCCCCCTTTTTTCTTAGCCTCCGGTTGACGAATCACCACAAAACTTTCAGAATAGGAGCTGGCCAAAAGTTTGGAAAATTTTGCGAAGATTCGTCAACCGGCGCCAGACTTATTGGGAATAGAATGTTGCGAATTTCCTATGGAAAATAGATCCTAACTATAACTACCCACTGGCGACCGCCAGTAGGTAAGATATATATATATACGTGTACCAGAATTCCTTGCCCATGAGAGGGCGTGACATTGCTATAAAGGAAGGTGTGTCTCAAACAGCACATGGGAGTCGAGCCTTTGAAAAAGAAGCATAGAAGCTTCGAAACGCGTCGGCGTTATCGACTTTAGCTGCAGAACGCGGTGAAACCAACCATCAAGCTGCGGAAGCAATCTGTCCAGGGGGAGCATTTTTACCAATAAATGGATTTTTTCCTGTCAATGATCTGAGTGCGTTCCTGCCCTATGGGTACTTTGGAGCTTGATGTTTAACGCAGCCGCCCTTGCCGCGAGGACATGCACCAACCCAAAATAACTGGGTGCCACGAGGCTTCGGATTTCCTTGCCTTCTATGTGGGACATTGACTAACTGGATTGTAAATGCACCCGTGGACGGAGGCCCATCTGAGGCCTTTCATTTTTGCTAGAAACAGTGGTGAATAAAGTGCACCCATCCAGGGTTTGAATTACAAGGCACACTACATGTACCAGAATTCCTTGCCCATGAGAGGGCGTGACATTGCTATAAAGGAAGGTGTGTCTGAAACAGCACATGGAAGTCGAGCCTTTGAAAAAGAAGCATAGAAGCTTCGAAACACGTCGGCGTTATCGACTTTAGCTGCAGAACGCGGTGAAACCAACCATCAAGCTGCGGAAGCAATCTGTCCAGGGGGAGCATTTTTACCAATAAATTGATTTTTTCCTGCCAATGATCTGAGTGCGTTCCTGCCCTATGGGTACTTTGGAGCTTGATGATATATATATATATATATAGGACCGAGTTCCCATAGGAAATCTGAAAATTCTATTTTGAATAACTTTGGCACCGGTTGACTTATCTTCGTGAAATTTTCAAAGCTAATGGGGCGCTCCGCTCAGCTCCTACCCTGAGAAAAAAGGGGGGTACCAAAACGCGTTTTCCCCATGCATTTTCCCATAGGACCTTTTTGTTGAAGGTACAGTGTGAACTGCTGAACAGAATTACTTGGAATTTGGCAAAGAGGTAGTCCTCAGGTCAGGCATGTGCCTTTTGCTTAAATGGTGTAAATCCGTTCAGTAGTTCTTGAGAAAATCAAAAGTAAAATCACATATATATCTGGGCGGAGCCTAACCACACATCTCATCGTGAGATCTGATTGGCTGTCAGCACTTCATCCAAGAAGTGTTGGCAGCCATCTTGGGACCAATATACATGATAGCACCTCATTAAAAAGCATTGCAGTTAATAGAAGGCTTTAAGACTTTAGTTACATTATAAATCATTTGTTGATGGCACCATACTCATTTTAGGAATTGTGGTGTGTTCTAAGGTGATTTTACCATGTGAAAAAGCCTTCTGCTGTGATATCATGAATCATGTTTGAGAGAAAACTATTTTCTCATGCTTTTCCCACAGAGGTTTGGAAGGTGATCTATAAGCTAACTGAGAGAATATTTTCTGTAAATTCACATTATCTTTCTCAGTCATCTGAGAATGAACTCTGACATTCTCAGTAAAACATGTACATCCAACAAGGGCAGAGACTGTCAGTTGATTCCTTTGTGTTCTACTGCAGCTTCCCAGAGTGTTCTAAAGAACAACTAGAGCGCTAACAGTCCTACTTATGACAAACGTATGGCACACCTGAAGCCATCTTGGTTGGAATAAAGTGGTAATTCTTAAAACATTTAATTTAAAAAGGAACAAAATGAGGGGGTTCATTTTGCCATAGAAAGTATGATTAGTGCTGCAGAAAGAAAAATTAGGGCACATATTGAGTGACTTCTCAAATCCTCTTCTATTTCATTAAAAAATTCCGACATGCAGACTGAAACATGCACTTTCAATACCAGCAGCAGACTTCCCTGGTGAGCAGTAGCTTCACTACAGTGATCTAATAAGCAACTAGAGTGCTAACATTCTGAATTTATAGCAAATTTGTGACACATATGAATGCCTTCTTGATGGAATCAAAGTAAAAAACTGAAAGTATTTCCTACTGAGGAGACTGTAGTAAATGAGGAAATTAGGAAACATCATAACAAATAAGTCTCCCAAAATGGCTACCAGAGACAAAAGAGCCCAAATGTAGCCCAAATATCACCCAGATGTAGCCCAAGTATAGCCCAATGACAGAATGTCCCAGAGTGTTCTAACAAACAACTAGAGCGCTAACAGTCTTACTTATGACAAAAGTATGGCACACCTGAAGCCATCTTGAATGGAATAAAGTGGTAACACTTAAAACATTTAATTTAAAAAGGAACAAAATGAGGGGGTTCATTTTGCCATAGAAAGTATGATTAGTGCTGCAGAAAGAAAAATTAGGGCACATATTGAGTGACTTCTCAAATCCTCTTCTATTTCATTAAAAAATTCCGACATGCAGACTGAAACATGCACTTTCAATACCAGCAGCAGACTTCCCTGGTGAGCAGTAGCTTTACTACAGTGATCTAATAAGCAACTAGAGTGCTAACATTCTGAATTTATAGCAAATTTGTGACACATATGAATGCCTTCTTGATGGAATCAAAGTAAAAAACTGAAAGTATTTCCTACTGAGGAGACTGTAGTAAATGAGGAAATTAGGAAACATCATAACAAATAAGTCTCCCAAAATGGCTACCAGAGACAAAAGAGCCCAAATGTAGCCCAAATATCACCCAGATGTAGCCCAAGTATAGCCCAATGACAGAATGTCCCAGAGTGTTCTAACAAACAACTAGAGCGCTAACAGTCTTACTTATGACAAAAGTATGGCACACCTGAAGCCATCTTGAATGGAATAAAGTGGTAACACTTAAAACATTTAATTTACAAAGGAACACAATGAGGGGATTCATTTTGCCATAGAAATTATGATTAGTGCTGCAGAAAGAAAAATTAGGGCACATTTTGACTTCTCAAATCCTCTCCTATGTCATAAAACAATTCTGACATGCAGACTGAAACATGCACTTTGAATACCAGCAGCAGACTTCCCTGGTGAGCAGTAGCTTTACTACAGTGATCTAATGAGCAACTAGAGTGCTAACATTCAGAATTTATGGCAAATGTGTGACACATCTGAATGCCTTCTTGATGGAACCAAGTAAAAAACTGAAAGTATTTCCTTCTGAGGAGACTGCAGTAAATGAGGAAATTAGGAAACTTCATAACAAATAAATCTCCCAAGATGGCCACCAGAGACAAAAGAGCCCAAATGTAGCCCAAATATCACCCAGATGTAGCCCAAGTGTAGCCCAATGACAGAATGTCCCAGAGTGTTCTAACGAACAACTAGAGCGCTAACAGTCTTACTTATGACAAAGTATGGCACACATGAAGCCATCTTGAATGGAATAAAGTGGTAACACTTAAAACATTTAATTTACAAAGGAACAAAATGAGGGGGTTCATTTTGCCATAGAAATTATGATTAGTTCTGCAGAAAGAATAATTAGGGCACATTTTGACTTCTCAAATCATCTTCTATTTCATAAACAAATTCTGACATGCAGACTGAAACATGCACTTTGAATACCAGCAGCAGACTTCCCTGGTGAGCAGTAGTTTTACTACAGTGATCTAATGAGCAACTAGAGTGCTAACATTCAGAATTTATGGCAAATGTGTGACACATCTGAATGCCTTCTTGATGGAACCAAAATAAAAAACTGAAAGTATTCCCACTGAGGAGACTGCAGTAAATGAGGAAATTAGGAAACTTCATAACAAATAAATCTCCCAAGATGGCCACCAGAGACAAAAGAGCCCAAATGTAGCCCAAATATCACTCAGATGTAGCCCAAGTATAGCCTAATGACAGAATGTCCCAGTGTTCTTAAGAACAACTAGAGTGCTTACTGTCTTACTTATGACAAAAGTATGGCACACCTGAAGCCATCTTGATTTGAATAAACTGGTAAAACTTAAAACATTTAATTTGAAAAGGAACACAATGAGGGGGTTCATTTTGCCGTAGAAATTATGATTAGTGCTGAAGAAAGAAAAATTAGGGCACATTTTGAGTGACTTCTCAAATCCTCTTCTATTTCATTAAAAAATTCTGATATGCAGACTGAAACATGCACTTTTAATACCAGCAGCAGACTTCCGTGGTGAGCAGTAGCTTTACTACAGTGATCTAATGAGCAACTAGAGTGCTAACATTCAGAATTTATGGCAAATGTGTGACATATCTGAATACCTTCTTGATGGAATCAAAGTAAAAAACTGAAAGCATTTCCTACTGAGGAGACTGCAGTAAATGAGGAAATTAGGAAACTTCATAACAAATAAATCTCCAAGATGGCCACCAGACACAAAAGAGCCTAAATGCAGCACAAATATCACCCAGATGTAGCCCACATGTAGCCCAATGACAGAAGTGTGCAAAACACTTATTTTGTGTGTATTTGCAATTTTATATAGTGCAGACTTGTCAGGTATTGGAATGCTTTACATGAGCATTGGTTACATCACACAAGATCAAATTGATTTTGGTTGTAGACATGGGGAGATTAAGTGATTTGACCACAAGCACAGAATGTTGAGCTGAAGCAGAAACTCCAACCTGGTTCCCCAGTTGCACAGTCTGCAGCTCTGGAAGTAACACCACATCCTCTCGCCAAGGTGCAACATTTAATCAAGTGGTCAACTGGAAAAAAAACCATAAAGATTACAAATAATTTAAAAGTTCTTTGTCGCTATTTGAAAACTCAGAAAATATGTCCTCATTTTAGTTTTTTAGAGCACTAACCATAATTTTGATGCAAATAAGACCCTCTCATATATGTAATTTCTAAAGGAAATACTCTAGGTATTACAGTTTTGATTACATCAAGATGACGTCAGGCGTTCCACACTTTTGTAATAAATATAGAATGTTAGCAATCTAGTTGTTCATTGGGATACTGTTGAGAGGCAGAGGCCAGGGGCACAGACTCTGAAAATTGAAGGCAGGTAGGAGAGTGCAGAGGCAACAATTTGACCACACTGGGCAGGCATGAAGGGCAGATGCAGCACAACAGACTATGCAGGGCAGTGGAAAGGGGGCAGGGGCAACAAACCAACAATACAGGACATTGCAAGAGAGGCTGTGGCAATATAATAGACAATTGTGGGCAGAAGGAAGAGGCAGTGGTAGTACAACCATACATGCCAACAGACCCGTTTCAGCCAGGAAACGTCCAATGTTTTTAAGCTCAAATGGGCTTCATTTGATCTGTCTCCTGTCTACAATCTCCTCTTTTTCAATGTAACTCAAAGGGGAAAATCAAAACCCCAGTTTTTTTTCAAAATCTCCCTCTTACCAAGTTCAAAATGTTCGCAAGTATGGTACATTGAATCATGGTAGGCAGGAGGAATTGGGGTAAGGACATGGACTCTGATAACAGAAGACAGGAGGGACATGGAGAGGGGCACCAAACTGACCCTACAGGGCAGGAATCAGGGTTTGCAGCAGCACAATACACCACACAGCGCATGCGGAACAGGAGTGCAGCACAACAATCCATAGAAAGCAATAGGGAGGGGATAGGACCATGCACATGGACAACAGAGAACAGATGGGACAGAGGCAATGGTAGCTAGCTGACCATAATGGACAGACAGGAGAGAAAGCTGCAGCATAACAGACCATAAAGGGCAGGAGGGACGGATCAGGGGCATTACAATGGAGCAGACAAGCCAGGAGGAAGGGAAGAGGGGGTCTGCACATGGAAACAGAGGGCTGGGGCAAGGTGGCAGGGCAGGAGCAGCAAGATGACGACGGAGGTCAGGCAGGATGGGCACTAGAAACAAGACACACCATGGAGAGCAACAATGAGACTATGGTGGCATACACACAGACCATGGAGGGAAGGTGGGAGGGGGTCAGGGGCAGCTAGCTGACCACACAGGGAAGGTGGGAGGGGCTGTGGCAGCACAGACGACCATGCATGACAAGCGGGAGGGTTAGTGGCAGCACAATGGCTATGATGGGCAAGAAGGAGGGTTCAGGGGCATGCAAAAAGGACCATGGAGGATAGAAGGGAGGGTCAGGACCTGGGCACAGACAAGAGAGTTCAGGGGAAGGGGCCTCACAACAGACCGCATGGAGCAGGGAGGGCAGAAGGGTGTGGCAATACAATGGACCATGGAGGACAGGAGGAAGGGGATAGGGGCATGGCATGTGGACAGGCAGGGTGGAGGTGGCAGGAACAGGTTACAGTCATCTGACAATGCTAGGCAGGTGGGAGGGGAGTGGCAGCTCAACAGAACACTCAGAGTAGATAGGAGTGGCAGGTCCATGGAACATAGTGGGCAAAAAGGATGGAGCAGGGGCATGCACAAAGACATCGGAGGGCAGGGGGAAGGAGAATAGGGGCAGCAAGCTAAGCACAGAGGCTAAGCAGGAGGTCAATGATGGACCATAGAATTGGGCAATGGAGGGCAGGAGGAGTGGACAGGTACATCATGCTAATTGGAGGGCAGTGGCAGCACATCAGACCATGCATGGCAGGAGGGAGGAGGCTAGTTCATGGATTCAGACAACAGAGGATAGGGAGGAGGTGGATGGGGCAGCAAGCTAACTGTTCAGAGAAGGTGGGTATTAGGAACTTTATTGTTTTTAAAATGTGCGAACTACTTAAAATATGAACAAGTATGCAGCATAATCTCACTTTTATTCAGGAAGAAGAGGACGTTTGTGACTGTGACTCCGGGCTCACTTGCCAGAAACACCCCCTGACCCTCCACCCCCATCGCAAAATGTAATGCCCGTGAAAAGGGTAGGTGGACGCAGTGTTATATAGAACATAGTCCTGAGAGCACGATTGAAAATTAAAACTAGATGTAGTATATGGTATAAACTGTGCACCAAAAAGTGTGATATAAGATGAACCGGGGCGTGAAATATAATATGCAATACATTGTGCGCAATGACAGATTCATTGGAAAGCGCGAGATAGCACTGGCACTAGCGCGTGCTATGCAATATGCGCCTTGGAGTGTAATATGCACAGGGCAGTGTTGTGTAACATAACTAGTCTCTAAAGTTGTAATATAAAATATGTGCTGGGGACTGTAATGTTGCATATGCACTGTGACAAAGATATGGATCCCAGATTGTAATATGTATGGCATAGTGCTGTGCGATATAACATACACATCGAGGAAGGCACGTTAGATGGGGCAATATAACCCATGCGAAGGCAAGTGTGGCATGACATATTCACAGGGTGGTGTTACAGTGCACATGGGCTAGAGAGTGTCATAGCATACGCACTAGCTGGTGGAATACAACACAGAGGTGTGAGGCAATCGGCGGGCACTGGTGGGTGTAACACAGCATTGGGCTCAGCCAGGAGCACGCTGTGACTCTCAAGTGAGGTTCGTCTCCTTTCCAGAGGGTAAAATAAAAAGTATTACACATCCGGCGGTGGATGTGTTTTTTATTAACCGTGAGGGGGGTTTCTTGCATAGTTTTGTCGAATTTTTGTCGAATCCCCTTTGAATGGCTTGGTGTGCGTGTATATTAAATGTGCCCGTCGATAGCTACCCATGTTTGTATAAATAAACGACAAGGGTGTCTACTTGGAGAGTACCCACCGGCGGGGGCACCGGGATTAGGCACGGTAGCGTGTCAGACACATCAGAGCTTCACTAGCGCTGTAAATACATTCCATGTGGATTCATTCTATGCATAGTCGCCTTTTAATGAATATCACGCAAATCGTCATGGTGATAGGTACATACGGTTTGTCCAGCATGTCCTAGGTGTTTCTATAAATATATATATTTTTAAAATAATAAAAAACAAAGGCCGGCCCCGGGGGATGGGGTCCCCGGAGCCATAAGTGGCCTGAGGAGGGGTGCAACGCAGCCCCCTCCTAAAGAATTTAAATAAAAAAAAGGCCATGGCCCAGGGTTTGGTGTCCCCGGGGCCGATTAAGGCCTTAGGAGAGCCAAATTTATTTTTTTCAACAAAAAAAAATAGGGTGCAGGCCCTGTGGGATGGGGTCCCCAGGGCCAGTAAATTAGAAAAAGAAGGGGGGCCACACAGCCCTCCTTCTTAAAAAAATTAAATAAATAAAAGACCGGCATCGTGCTGGAGGTCAAGCCCCCTCCTTGCAGCACTCTGCAAACGCGCCCCCTGGCCAGTTGTAAGCTGGGGAATTAATTCCCCTTCAATACTGAGGGTCCCGGAGGGCCAACTAGCCCAACAGGTATCTCCAGTGTGCGCCAGGGAGTTGCGTTGCAGACAGGTGTTCTGAGGCCACGCCCCTTTTTACACCTCTATGCAACGCAGCTCTGTGGTGCTTACTGGAGGTACCTAGTGGGCTAGTTTGACCCTAGGGACCCTTAGTATTCAAGGGGACTTAATCTCTCAACTTAGAACGGCCACAGGGCACGTTTACACAGTGTTGAAGGGAGGGGACGGGGCCTGAGGTGACGTGTGCAAACACGCCCTGTGGTGCGTTTTAAGTTGGGGAAATTATTCCCTTTCAATCCTGTGGGACCCTGGGGGCCAACTAGCCCACCAGGTGCTTCCAGTAAGTGCCACTGCTCTGCGTTGCAGAGACGTGGTCCAGGCCGTGTCCCTTTTTACACCTCTCTGCAATGGCGCTTACTGGACGTACCTAGTGGGCTATTTTGCCCGTAGGGATCCTCAGGATTCATGGGGACTTAATCTCCCAACTTAAAAAACGGCCACAGGGCATGTTTACACAGTGGGGAAGGAAGGGGACGGGGCCTGAGGTGACGTGTGCAAACACGCCCTATGGCGCGTTTTAAGTTGGGGAAATCATTCCCCTTCAATCCTGAGGGCCCCTGGGGGCTAACTAGCCCACCAGGTGCTTCCAGTAAGCGCCACTGAGCTGTGTTGCAGAGAGGTGGTCCAGGCCATGCCACTTTTTACACCTCTCTGCAACGCAGCTCTGTGGCGCATACTGGAGGTACCTAGTGGGCTAGTTGGACCCTAGGGACCCTCAGGATTCAAATTAACTTAATCTCCCAACTAAAAACGGCCACAGGGCGTGTTTACACAGTGGTGAAGGGAGGGGACGGGGCCTGAGTTAACGTGTGCAAACAAGCCCTGTGGCGCGTTTTAAATTGGGGAAATAATTCCCCTTCAATCCTGAGGGACCCTGGGGGCCAACTAGCCCACCAGGTGCTTCCAGTAAGCACCACTCCGCTGCGTTGCAGAGAGGTGGTCTAGGCCGTGCCCCTTTTTACATCTCTCTGCAACGCAGCTCTGTGGCACTTACTGGAGGTACCTAGTGGTCTAGTTGGACCATAGGACACTCAGGATTCAAGGGGACTTAATCTCCCAACTTAAAATGGCCACAGGGCGTGTTTACACAGTGTTGAAGTGAGGGGACGGGGCCTGAGGTGACGTGTGCAAACACGCCCTGTGGCGCGTTTTAAGAGGTAGTTTTAATCCCCTGCCCTATTATATACTAGGGGCTTACAGAGGAGGTCATGCTGATCACAGGGGGACCCCAACGCAAGTTGAGGGTACAGGATGATTCTGCAACAAGGCTTCTTTCTGCTCTTCTGTTTGTTCTTTCTGCACGTTATCCTTCTTCCTGCACTTTTCTTCGTCTTTGAGGACTGCTGTTGCTTCTTTCTGCATTTGTTTTTTTTCTTTCTGTGCGTTTTTTCTTCTTTCTTCACATGTCCTATCTCTGTAGGCATAGTTAGAAATTAGCATTTAAAAAACCTTTGAAATTCACTGAAAAAACCATAGGTTTCAAGCACGTTATAGTTAGGAATTAGCATTTAAAAAACCTTAGAAAATCACTGAAAAAAACATAGGTTTCAGGGGCGTTATAGTTAGCTGGACTTTTCACTCGTACAAAACCATTGAAATTCCCCCGTTATAGTTAGTTCAGCTAACTATAACTCGCGCGCCCGCAATGCACTGCTGATGACGTCACATATTACATCACTCATGACATGGTCAGTGACATCACTCATGACATCACTGATGACATCTCAAATGACATCACTAATTACATCACTGATGACATCATCCTTGTGATAGAGGGGCAGACCTCCTCTTCCCCTAGTATAACCTTTGATACACACATTCAAAAATAGAAACTACAATGTTCAAAACAATAGACATACCAATACCAGTTACAACAACCTATTCAGTAATTCTAAGATCCACATACACATCCACTCATTCACCAACAGTCCTATACAGTCACTCATACATGTACTCACTCATCATATGTACTCACACACCTATACATCCTGTCACACAACGCCACTCATCCATAGAGTTACTCACACATAGTCACTCATGCTAATAATGAATCAAACATCCATTTACTTGCATATACAGTTATACACACACCACCACACTTACTTCTACAGAAACTTACACATACGTAGTCTTTTAAACAATCACTTATAGAAACACATACTTATTCATACAGGAACTCTTTCAATCTCTCACTCTCACATATACTCACTTATTTACACCAATAGTCACATATACTAGTTTAAAACATATGTAGTTACTCATAAAGACACTATTGAGACAGTCTATCACTCACTAACACACCCATGCACACACTCATCCACCCATACAGTCCTGCACACATGCTGTCTTCAACACATACAAACAGTGAGTCACTCATTCATGCACCTATGCACTACGTAATACCCCCACCGAACCATACAGACACTCAGACACTCATACTGATACTCAAAAAAACAACTAATAACCTATATAGACACTCATGTAGCTACTCACCAACCCATGCAGCCACTTATACACAAAGTGAGAGACTGATGCAGATATTTACACATTTAAACATTACTCACTAAGCCATGTATTCACTAAGATACACTTAATCAGTCAGTTATACAATCAATTTTTCAAAAACAAATCATCCATTTAGACACTTATATACCCATTTATTCTTCCATCGACCTTGAGATATACATATATAAAACATATGTAATTTTCAGAAAAACACACATTCACTGGATGATGTCATCAGTAATGTCATTTGAGATGTCATCAGTGATGTCATGAGTGATGTCACTTACCATATCATGAGTGATGTAATATGTGACGTCATCAGCAGTGCATTGCGGGCGCGTGAGTTATAGTTAGCTGAACTAACTATAACGGGGGAATTTCAATGGTTTTGCATGAGTGAAAAGTCCAGCTAACTATAACGCCCCTGAAACCTATGGTTTTTTCAGTGAATTTCTAAGGTTTTTTAAATGCTAATTCCTAACTATATCGTGCCTGAAACCTATGTTTTTTTCAGTGAATATATATATATATATATATATATCCCACTCCTCTGGTTCCTGGTTACAGAGCCAATGCAGCGCTCCTCGTGTGTACTATATATTTAGTATACTATGTATACATGTGAAAATGTCTCTGTCCGCCTGTTTGCCTCGGAGGCACGGTAAAAATGGGTGGAACTGACGTCAGCACGCCAACGAGGTCCTCTTATGGCTCTGATGACGTCATACGGTGTTGCGAGCGGAGCCGTGCTATTATGAAGTCCTCGTCGACGTGGGAGAGCTAGGAAAGAATTTCCGTGGAATGCTGGTGCAGGGGATATTCACCTAAGTGTTCAGGCTAGTCCTTTGGGAGCAACTGTTGATGTTGCCACTCCAGAAACTGAAACCAGTGATCTGAGGGCAGAGGCCCTGCAGATGGCACACGAGTTGGGATGCCCATTCGTGTGCACCAGCGGTGCAGCGAAGTGACAAGCACTACAACCCACAAAAAAGGTAAAGAGGGCACTGAATAACACAGGATCTTCTCTTTGTATCTGGCAGGAACAACGAGGTTAAAATGCCCTAGTTCCAAAATGTAGAATTAGTGCTACAACGGTCTTCAAGAGGACCTGTGATGCCGCTTCTGCCTCCCGTACCCTGGAGGCGGCACATGGGTCACGCGGTACAGTCATACTATGGTGGGACGTACACTCGTTGGCCTCTCATGGCACTGCTCCACACTTCAGGGAGGATGCTTTTCATTAGCTATGTTTTCTGAGGACGTGTCGCGCCGGCCCCGTCCAACAACAGAACTCCTTTAGATCCAAACAAACTCTTCCACTCTCTCACTGGTAGTGAAACCAGGCCACGCTGCACTTTCACAATACAACAGCCGGTAATGCACTTTTCGGTAAAAAAAACACGTTCCTTCCTCCTAATTTGGAGAGGCTGATTTGTCTTTGATCAGCAGGTCCACACAGCAATCCTTGCTGATAGCAGGGAAGGCGGAGAGGATGACAGGGTTTCTGTCTTCCAGGGGTGTTATTATTAGGTAATGAGCTAGGGGGAATTGATGATCTTGATTTTATCCATAAAAAAGGTATTAAGTGCGTCGCATAAATTCTGAGTCAGGTAAATGAGTAGCGTGACTCTGTCAGATTTTGAGAGATCGGAGATAATTATGAAGATCTTCTTTGACTTTTTCATAGAATTCAATATTTTGTTTGTAGAAAAGGTGGATTTAGCGTGCTTGATTAGCATTTTATATACTTTAAGGTGTTTTTCATAGACGTCCATTTTCTCAGGCAAATAACTGTTCCACCATTTGATTTCACAGCCATGTAGTTCAAGTTTAGCTAGTTTTAGATCTTCCATAAACCATTTGGATTTATCATGTTGTCTGGCCTGTTTGGCTTAACAGAAAGGGACATGCATGTTACTAACTACTACTAGCCAGTCAGCAATAGCTTTCTCATAAATATCGATTGTTATCTTTT
The DNA here is from genome assembly GCF_964204655.1 of Triturus cristatus. Lineage (NCBI taxonomy): Eukaryota > Metazoa > Chordata > Amphibia > Caudata > Salamandridae > Triturus > Triturus cristatus. Next base: position 355,939,281 of record NC_140589.1, on the reverse strand, counting down.
AGGTCAGGTAGGGTGGTTGTAGTTCAAGTCTACCCGAGAACAGCTTCTAGAGAGGATTCCAGGACAAGGAGGAATTTTTTAGAGGGCCAATCCAGTTACTGAGAATTTGATCAAGTAATGGTCAAACAGCATACGGGGGGAAACCATGAGGCTGGACAAGGATAGGTCAGTGGACCAAACTTTATCAAACTTGTGACCTTTAATTAGGGTAGGTGTTGTTCAAGATTTAGGCTAGTGAAGAGATCAGATACGTCTGTGGATGGCTGCCCTCCTTTATCCTCATTTGCCCAGTCATTGAAGTCACCCACTTGCAACTGTTCGCAAATATCATTTACCTTTTCATGATTATGTCACAAAGGATATGTTGTCATCAATGTTATGCCATTAACTTTATTTCCTTTGTCGTCATCTGTTCATACCTACTGGATATAGGGCATGTAGAGTGAGAGAGTGACAAGGTTCAAGTGCTAACGTAAGGTATTATGGGGAGGTTTTTACCACTCTATGAGCATATTGTAGTCAATTGTATGCACCTGTATATTTTGGTTTTGTATTTTTAGGTCATCAACAGTAACCTGTGTTATGTTGAAAGAATTGATTTCTATGTTCTAAAACCCATTTATGGACGGAGGCCAGTCAGCAAATATTTTGGTACTGTATACTAAGAGGTGTGTTTATGGATGTCATCAATCAGAGACTGTAATGTGTTTTTGTATTGCTTAGATGTTGTTGACATGGATTTTATTGTGTGTATGTTTGTTTAATTGGCGCAGGGAAATTGTTGGTGTTTCTTTGGCCATCCACATATTGCCCTCAACTACTGACAGGGGGTGGTGGCTGCCACCGTGCTCAAAGCAGTCCCACTCCTCCTGTAGCGCGGTGCTTTTTCGTGTTTCTTTGGCCATCCTGTGCCCTGGTGGAACTCGCTGTTCCAGGGTCCATCACTCACTGCTCATTGCCCACAGTTGCTGACAAGGGAAGGCGCCTGCCATTGTGCTCAAATCGCTGGCTCTCCCCCTGCAGCACAGGATGCATGCGGGCGCTGCCAGGGTGATGCCTGGGCCAAGGGCAGGTCGGTCTGTGCCTTTCAGCAACTAGAAGAGGCTAGGCCACCCCTCTTGGTTTTGTGGATGTTGGTGTGCATTTGTCGCATGTGTGTCACAAAGAGCTTGTGAGGGGCCCTGATTTCATCATTATTCCCTGGACATTGTCTTTACATTTTTGCGGAAAGATGGGCTAACTGAAAACTATCTCCACAGATGCAGCGAACTCACAACCAGGCGCAGCTCAAAAGTATTCTGACATGAATGGCTTCTCTAAAAAATCAATTCTTTCCTATCTAACTACAATAGCTGGGGAAATCAACAATAAAATCAAGACATGTGAGGAGAGGCTTGGTATTCGACCTGCCAACACTATCTTAGCAGCAACCCTTGTAGCTACTCCTGTTGACATTTCTATCCTGGGCCATAACATCATGAGCCACGGTGCTGTAGGAGGATCTAGCTTACCTCAGTCAACCTCCACTGTGACCCTTGCTGCAGATGTTCACCAACCGATAGCAGTTGCCGGGTCCAGGTGATTAGGCGGTCTGGATCCAAAACAAAGGGCAGATTGTTTCAGTAGGCCCCCATTGTGGGTAATAGCCAGAGGCTACTTAGTGACCACAATACTAACTTTAATGTTTGTGAGTTTGCTCCTATGTTGCAGTCGGTGATTGAGAATGTTGTTGGCAAATGTTTAGATGAATGTTAAGTTAAACTTTCTTCAGTTGAGGCTAAATGATTTAATACAGTTTTATAAAAACAAATCTGTCTTTGTTAGGGAATACTGTAAATACTGTGAGTTCTGTCTCTGAAGTGCTGGGGCAGGCGGGCTCAAAGATTGTGAGGGAGCTTGCATTGTGCTCCACAGGTACACATTGCTCACCTAAAGGCTGCTCCTCAATATCCTCCTCTAACCTGCCCACCAGTCGGGTTCCCTTGGTATGCCAAAATACAAGCGTTGGCACTCACAGACATTCTGAGTTGCCAGTGCACCAGAAGAGCCCCAGATAATGCATGCTGTCAGGCCACAACTGGGAGGGACGGGTGCGGTAAATAGCAAAGATAGTCCACTTCCCCTGTATGCTTCCCTAATCCTTCCACCTGCCTCAGCTCCTTATGTTGTGATGCTCACTGTGGTTTCTGTTTTAAAACAAGGTGCAAGGGAAGATTATCACACCATAAGGAACAGAGTAGGCCATTGTCTGTCCCTCTTGGGCAGTAAGGGCCACAATCTGGCAAATAGGCTCATTATGATTAGGAGGGTCAACTGGGTGGGACCCTCTCCAAAAACCTATGATGGGGATGTCGTCGTCAATTTTGATTGTCTGGATGCTGTCGTCACATTTTCTAACCTTGCTAGTCTGATTACTAATATATCTACCATCCAGGCCCTACCTCAGGGCTATTTCTATTAGCTGACTGCTACACCAATTCTTTTGTGGTCCAGTGTGAGTACCACATGCTACTATAGTAGGATTATGAGACAGTCTGAGACTAATACATCTGTTTTAAAAACATCAATTAGGTTTGAGGCCCTGGGTGCCGATGCACTGGATTGACTCCCCAAAAATGAGACCAATTTAAGTGTAAGATACACAAATGATGGACGTAATGCAGAACAAATTAAACACTCACCCCCCCCCCCCCCAGTCAAGAGATCTGGGTTAAATCCATTGTCCTTTCCCTCACCATGCCACCCTAGTTTAGACCCAGCCATATGCAAATTAGTCTTCACTCTGCTCCTCATGGGAACAGTCCAGTCCGAACTTCCAAGCCAGGACTTCCCCGGACCAGAAGTAAGCATTGTGGAACCGGTTTTAGGGTCTCACCCATCATCCAGGAGGCTTGGAATAACAGCCTCAATCATAGACTGCAAAATAAGAGCAAACTCACTAACATTAAAGTTGCATATGTCTAGGTTTTAACTGGAATGGCATGATGGGCAAAAAAAAAAAGGATTTAGGCCCATATCTCCGTACTGGGGGTTAATATTTGACAATTTTCAGAATTCGATCCATAATTTGTTATTTTTGCAATTTAAGTGTGGAATGGTCTGTGACCAGGTCTAGTATGATGTTAACTGAGTTGTCCTAAACTGGAGTTTTGTTGTCTGAGGTGCATTACGCTCTCAAATCTGGTGTCGTGTAGTTCCCACCAATCGGTAGGAACTGTGCATTTGTAGATAACACTAACGTAGGATGGTGCCAGACCTTGAATTTACCAGCAGCCCATACATAGGACATATTTACTCAGCTGAGGAGGATGTTTCCTACCACTGAGGATGGTTCTGTTTAAAAGGAGTTGTAGGGATCTCTGAGGTAGCACAATTGAGCTACTCAGTTGGTCTATACGGAATAAGAAACCAGCCAAGGTTGCCGGCTTCATGTTGTGTAGTTTCTACCAATCAGTAGGTAATGCACATTTGCCGACTGATTCCATGCACCCCCACACTATATGTTGTCCCTTGTACCAGCTAGCTTGCAGTGCCGACGTTAGCCCTACTAAACTAAAACGGGGAGCAAACAGTTCTTGCAACCACTGAACATGACAACTCTATTCCCTCAGGAAGTTTGTTGACAGACTTTGAACTTTTGCTCAGTCACTCATGCTTTCTTTTGCTCAGAGAAATTTACAAAAGAATAAATAAAGGGGCATTTTCAATATTTATTGAACCAGAGTGATTCTTGTATAGAATATATGTGCTGCGATTATTAATAGACAGAAGCAGATATAAGTTACAGTAAGTGTCAACACAGAGAATAAAACAAAGAGCTCCATCATCTTGTTGAGACCGGTTAGATATGCATACATATAGCAATCTATCTATCCCCAATTCGTGGTGGGTAAGAGTGTACAACCCCATCCAGGTTATGAACTGGACACCCTACATTGAGATGTCAGTGAGCCGCTAGACGAAAGCTTCAGCATGCCCCATTGAGATCATTCAAAGTGTCTCCTCTGATTATGTTAGGAAACAATAGGCTATATATAGAAAATGGCATCCTTGCCTTGGGTCGAGATTGTAATCGGGCAACCATTGTTTTTGTTCTAGAGATAGCTGTGTTGTCTTATGGAAGTTACTAATCAAGCACATTTGTATTACGCACATGAGAGGCTTTGCACCAAATGGCAAGGCAATGTGATAGGTTTCTCATGAAGTGTTCTGTGTCAGCAAGGCCGGTGTTTCTATGAATCCAATCCAAGCGTCACTGTTAGACCTGGCATTATCGTCTTGGGTTTCCTCTGTATTTTTGCCTTTGCCTCTTGTGTTTTTGCTGTATGTTGGACTTCGTTTTGCTGGTCTAGATGCTTTGTGCACTTTTCCACTGCTGTTCAATGCCAAAGTGCAAGTGCTCCCGTTGTAAATTATTTTATAGATTGGTGTTTCCATAATTGGCTTATGTGCTGTACTAGTCAGTCCCTAGTACAGTGCACTGTGTGTGCCCAGGGCCTGTAAATCAAATACTGCTAGTGGGCCTACAGTACTGATTGTGCCACCCACATAAGCAGCCTGTAAATGTAACTCAGGTCTGCCATTGCAGAGCCTGTGTGCAGTCTGGTATTGCCATGTCGACCTGGCAAGTGCACCTACTTGCCAGGCCCTACCCTTCCCTTTTCTTACATGTTAGTCACCCCTAAGGTAGGCTCAAGGTACCCCTGTGGGCAGGGTGCAGTGTATGTGTAAGGTAGGACATGCCCTGATATGTGTGGCATGTCCTGATAGGGAAATACTGCCAACTTCGTTTTTCACTGTTGTAAGGCCAGAATGGGGAGTTTGCTCATAACATATTTTGAGCATTATTGCCCATGTAAACAAGATGGGAATATAATGTTTGATATGCCTGAACTCAGAATGTTAAGATACATCTTTTAGTGAGGGTGATTTTTACATTCTGGGTTTTAAAATACCACTTTTAGAAAGTAGGTCTATTCTTTCTTAGCCATCCAATGTGCCTCTGATAGGTTGTGTATTGACTGTCTGTTCTTGGAATGACAGGGGCTGGGGATGTGCATTCTGTTCAGTCAGCCACTGGGGGAAGTGTGGGCAGGTGTGGCCTGGCTTTCCAAGGTGAGTCGGTGTGGGGCTGAATAGACCTAGGCGGCATTTAGAATAGTGAGAGGAGATTCCTTTCACACCTGAATGGGCCTGGTCTGCCAAGGACAATGCTGTCTCCACCTCTTGCCATGAATCTGTACCAGAAAGGACAGGACTGGTTTTGATTGGTAAAAGAGCTTTTCTGCCATAGAGAACAAAGGATTTTACTGTATAAAAAGAGGGGTCCAGACACCAGACTTTTAGACTACTTCTGGAAATCAAGAGGAACCTCTGCCAAAGAGAAGATGTGGGAGAAACTGGAGGATGAGTACTACCCCTTTGCTGTGCACTATCTGGGGTTGACCTGCAGTGGCTGTTTCTGCCAAGGAGACAAACTGTGTGTGTGTCCTGCTTGCAAAATGTCTCCAAGGGCTTGAAGTGGAGCTTGCCCCCTGTTTAATAGGTTTCAGGAACAGCAAGGACCTCACCACCCTTCTGGGCACCGTCTATGAAACTGCTGGTTTCAGCTGGCGCAGAAGGAAAGGGCAACCGTCTCTGTCACCGAGTCCATCGCAGGATTCTGTGTCCTGAAGGCAGAGCAGAGAGCACCGCCTCAATTTGCAATAAAACCCCGGTCTCACCGACTCTGTCCACGAGCCGCTGCTTGCGCCATGTCCTGTGGGCACCGCACTCTAACCGCTTTTTTAATAGCTGCACAGATGTCACAAACTCTGTTTCTGCCCGACTGGTATATCTATCGGCTCCGTTGCCTGCACCGCAGCCTGCCAGCACTACATTGAGCACCACCTCACCTTGCACCGTAAGCCTAGGCCTCAATGACGCCATTTGGACAATCGTAACCAAACCGCTACCTGCACCGCATTGAGAGGGCACTGCACCCTGCACCGCTTCCATTTTGCAACACAACCACGATGGTTGCCCCGACCGGCTCATACCAACATGTCAGTCACAATGAGAAAGGTACTGTTCTTGACTATCTTCACTTTAGCTGACCCGGCACCAACGCAGTAAGCTGGAATTGTTAGACTCTGTTGTTTTCAGTATCGCAGTAGCCCCGGACGGAGCTACAGACTCGGAAGAACTGTCTCTGGTGCGATCGAGGCTTTTAGTCCCACTGTCACTGCAGGGCACCAAACACTCTGAATCTTAGTACTGTTGCTAGTATCCTCAAATTGGCATTTTAGAATGTGGCAGGAGTAAAGGGTAAAAGACTCAACCCAGGTTGGCTCGCATATCTCAAAACCTTTGCCATCATTTTTCTACAGGAGACATGGGAGATAGAGAGATCTTTTTTTCTAGATGGACATAATTCCTTCTTTAATCTTGCTGTGCCCTCCCTAATGGGATACCCCAAAGGTAGTTTGGTAACTTCGGTCTTTCTTTCACAAGAGTGCAGGATGGAGCATTTGGCTATAACTTCTCCTCATGTGCAAGCCATATCATTTTCCTCACCCGTGGTTGGTGGTTTTTGGGTTCTCAATTTCTATAATACAACCAAAGGCCCCACTTTTTGTGACAAGCTCTTTGCACTTTGGGCTCAACTATTGGACATTGTTTTCAAGGGTGATGTAAGAGCTGGTTTTATTTTAGTGTGAGATTTTAACATACATCCATGTCCACATTTCTTTCCTCTCTGTGATCAAATGTACAGGGAAGACACCTTATACTTTGAGAATAGTCAAGTGGGAGGCTGTTTGAATATTATTTTGGCGGATTTCAATTTGGAATGTGTCATGCCTAAAGCATTTAAAAATTCAGGTGTCACTAGTTTTAGCGATCACTATTGTATTTTTGTTTGTATTGGCAATTTATTTGCCCGAGCCTCTGTACAAGGTACCACAACTCCTCTGGAGGGTAAAGTGACCAATCAGGTTAGATTAATAAAGTGGTCCAACATCATCCATGGAGAGTGTCTGAAGAGACTTGTGGTTGCTATGGGCAAGGAATTTATTTTGTGCTTGGGGCACCTGTTTGATGACAATGCTTTTTTGATTGCTTATCATGAGAGCCAGGTGGATGTTAAAACCAGATTGTCTCTTCTTCCCAAAACGGTGCTTAGTAAAAAACCCAGATGGTTTCACAAAGATTGTTCTGAAGCCCACAAAATTTCACAGTCTGCACTCAAAGTCCAGCCCAAGGATCAATACCTAAATCTTCTAGGCATATTGCATACAAAAAGGCACTAGAAAGGAGGAAAAGGGAACATAGAGAGGGTGTTTGGTTTGATCTGATGGAGGCCTCAACTAAAGCTGATTATAGACAATTTTTGGAGATAGCTAACCACCCTCTATTCAGCGGGAATAGAAGTCATGCCACTTCCTCCCACATTCCCCTTGAGAAGTGGATCGAGCACTTTGAGGACATTTATGGTCCTGAGGTTTGTGTTTCTTCACATGAGCCCCTAGTTACAATATTACATTAGTGTTACCTAACATTTGATGTTGAGGAGATTGCACTAGAAATAGAACGCATGACAAGCCATAAGGCCCCCGGCCTTAATGAGATCCCCGCAGATCTGTTTAAGATGTCACCAGGTTTGTGGGCTCCAATTTTAAATTGACTATTTATTTGGTTATATGCATGGGGCTACCGCATCCATGGTCCTAGGTTATTATTATCCCGCTGTATAAAAAGGGTCCTAGAGAGCTCCCCTGTTGTTACAGGCTCATTTCCCTGATTGGCTTGGTCGTCAATATAATGGGCAGGGTGATCTTAAAAAGAGACATGTTGTGGGCCAAGGATGGGTCTGTTTTATCTGATCTACAGTATGGCTCTCTATCAGGCCTGAGTATGTGTGACCGGTATTTATATTTTTATTTGTTGATCAATAAGTATACTGTGGCAAAACCAGGTTTATTGTTTATTGCATATATGGATTCTGCCTTTGATAAGGTGAATAGGTCCAAGCTGTGGCAGAAACTGCTGGATATGGGCTTAAACACAGCCATTTTTGTTCTATGTGGAACAACGTGTGCAACTACCACGCATGGCTTTACTTCACTCTCAGTACCACGCATGCATTGACAATGAACATTTTTACCACACATGGCTTTAACACGCATGCCTTTACTACAAAAATGTTGTTATAAAGGCAAGGTCAGTAAAAACATACGCATAGTAAAAAGATACAAAAGCACACAAAATCAGCGGTGATGAGCCCCAGCTGTGTTTACCCACCTGTACCAGTTGAATGGTGCATGTGTCCTTTTCATAGCTCCGTGTGGGGGGTCACAACAGGGGAGGCGCTGCTGCTGCTGTGGACCTACCCACTTTCTTTTTGCAAATCCTCCAATGTGGTGGCATGTCACAGGGCCCTGCTTGCAGACCAAAGTTGTGATGGGTAGAGTCAGGGACGAAGCTCTCCACAGGCCACCAGTCAGCACCATTAAAGGAATTTCTCAGCATCCAGGCATCATTTCCACAACAGTAGTATGATCCAGATCAATGACATCGCTCCTCGATTCCCAAACCAGAGTGGGTTGATAGCACTCCGTTGCAGCCTGTGCATCTGCTCTGGCTCCACCTCAGGCCTGGTATAACCAGTTGCATTCCTTGAATTCCCAAAATCTAGCAAAGTGTATGGCCGTTATGCAGCTATGTTGGTGTTATTCCACTACAGTTTGATTCTCCCTGGTGTTCACAAGAGCCATTCACAATCGGTGCGCACAGACTCCTGGCCCCTACTGCAGCCCCCTACCTGGTGGCATGTTGCAGGGTCCTGTTTATAGGCCGAGGCCATGATGGGCAGAGTTTGAGATGAAACTCTCTGCAGGCCAGCCAGAAACTGGGACTTTTTTTCTAATCGGGCCTCTAGGTTGGGCCCTAACCTCCACCACTAGGCCTGTTGGCCACTCGCTAGTCCTCTTCTTCCCCTTAACCATGGCAGCCATTTTTAGGCCCTCTACCCCCTGCCTGGCATTGAACCTCCTTAAAACCACCCCTTTTCCTGGCCCTGATCTCTAAACCCCCCCCCCCGCCACAGCCCCCTATTCCTGCCCCTGAATCCTAAAACCACCCCCTGCCGCAGCCCCCATTTTCTAGGCCCAGGTTGAACAACTCAGTCAAAACACGCATTATTTACAACAAACATACCTTTAACGTGCATATCTAATTTTGTAGCAAAGGCATGCGTGGTAAAGGCTTATTTGTGGTAAATGATTAGTTGTAACAGACATGCATAGTAAAGGCAAGTTCATTGTAAAGGATGTGTAGTAATGGTAATGCGTGAATATAACCTCGTTGCAATGGCTGTTTTCCTCCCATTGTCTACTTTCTTAGTGAGTTACACAGGGATGTGAGGGCACTTATCCAATATAATACAGATGGGTCCTATACTAGCTCCTTTAGCTTAAGGCGTGGAGTTAGACAGGGGTGTGCAATGTCGCCTTTTATGTTCACCATGCATGTGAATGACTTGGGGGCTAGGTTACTTGATAAGCAGGTGGAATGCCCTCATACAGGTCCCTGCAAGATCCCTGCATTGCTATATGCAGATGACACAGTATTAAGGGCAAGACCCGAGCTGGGTCTCCAGACACTGCTTGATGGTTTTATGTAGAGTGGGTGAAGTTTGCAGAGTCCTACTACACGGAATTCAGCGGAGTTGAAAAAAACCTCTGCCGCGCTACGCGGAGTTCCCCTTGCTGATGGAGGTTGCCGGCGCGCCCATTCACATTGTATCACACATGAACGGCACTATGTGGCTTTCAAGTTTGTTCTCCTGTTCTAAATCACGCATGAACAGCACCACGTGGTCCGCATGGCCACGGCCGTCTTGTTTTTATGTTCTCTGTTATGGTGCTGCGCCTTAAATTTATCTGTCCTTCATCTTTGTAGTCCTCCTCCTTTATAACTTTTCTACCCCTAATTTGTATTTTTTATAATAGTGTGTATCTTTGTGTTTGTGTATTTTAAGTTTTTGTGTCAATTTTTTCATGTTTTTGTGCCTTTTTCAATTTATTGCCCCTTCTTTCCCTATTTATTTCTTCTTTACTTTCCCTCTCATTTTCTTATTATTATTTCTACCCCACCCACTGCCATGGCAGAGGGATAACTTCCTAGCGGGCGGCATCGCCACCCAGGTGTGCAGCCTGGACGATCTTTGGAGAGAAGGTGGTGTCAGCACTAGTTTTTTTCTTGTGCAGCGCTATCTCCCCTCTATGCTGGCAGCAGGTGGCAGGCCTGGTAGCGGATACCCCCTGCGGGAGTTTCGGCAGCACTGGGGAACTTCAGCGCACCGGCCAGGTTCGGAGCCCCTCCCAACAGCTGACGCACCACTGGGCAAACATTCTGGATAGGTGTCAAGATTCCGAGGCTCATGAGTATCAATTATTTGTTGTTTTGTGTTCTACAATGCTAAAAATGTTTTCGCATTGCTCATACTCAGAGTTAAGTTATGCTTAATTTACTCTGATATACCATTGTGTGATCCAGTTTCTAGTTTCTACTAGGCAGGTGCTCAGCGCTACCTAATCCCAGTGATGTACTCATCAGATGCTCGCTTTGGCTGATTAATTAGGAAGCCATTGCAGAGTGTTCTCCTGAGCCTATAGTAAAGCAGTGAGTATTGCGTTCTCTCTGTGACTTTGTTTATGTAGCTGGTACAGTTCCAGGTTATTTAATTGAAGTCACAGTGATGTGAAGTATGCACATCTGCATTGCAAAAAAAGGAGATGGAGTTGTCCCATCAAGGTCGTTGAGAAATGGGAATAGAATCAAAGATCATTCACTGCAATATTAGTTCCAAATGTATATTTGTTTGAAGAAAGATTGGAATATGGATTTAACAATAGTAGGTAGACTCAATTTGGATTTAGTTGTACTATAGGTGATCTGTTTTAGCTAAATATGTGACTGCATTTGCTTGTCATAAAACATTTTGTAGAGATTATTAGCTGAAACACTAATCTATTTTTATTTATCTTCTTAATTTCTTTCATCAGCACCCAAGGGCAAGAAGATGGGCATTTCTGAGGGTCGAAGAGAAGCTGGTTAGCCGGCGCAGACCACCAGCGCCCCTAGCAAGTGCTCTGCTGATTCCAGTGAGTATTTTTATGATTGTTGTGGACTTCTTGGGGGTACTGGAATGTTGGTGCTGCCTATCGTGAAGATTCAGAGAACAGGCCCAAGTATGCTAGTATTTCAAATAAAAATCACCATGTAAGTTTGTTGAGAACGCCTTCCTTTCCCTGCTTATGCCAAGCTCTAACACAGTTCAGTTCACAAGAGAGTATCCATGGTCATCATGGACCCCCACCTAATGTAGTGTGCTGCAGACTTGTTCATTTATAGTTACAGTATACCAGCAGTTTCCCATGACAGTGCAGCAAGGCCGGAACAAAAGTAATCCCATTGCATTTGCCAACCAACACCATATGTCTTTTATTGATCATTATGCCATGCCTTGCTTTTCTAAGATACTGACGTGCTAACCGAGCTGTAGTGCTGCATTGCAGTTGTGTTTCTGGATGCGTATCAGGGATCTAAATTATGTGTAAATGTTTTATTATAGTCACACAGAACATTGATGATGCTGGCTCTAGTGCCGTTGCAGGATGAGATGGGTCAGTTGGAGGGGGAGAAGCGGCACTAGGGACGGGCAGTGGTAAGTAACATAATTTCTTGCAATTACTATACTAGCAGCTATTGCCATGGCGTTAATCATCATCATCAAACCCCCCTCCAGCTTTACCAGCCACAGCGCTGGTTCAGTTATTATGGCCTCCTCCATCTGCAACACAGCAAAATCTCACATAATGAGCTTTGATGGCCTTAGGGAGAGATGAAAGAATGGAAGGTAACTTAAAAGAAAGGAAATGGTGTATGAGTGAAAGAGTGGGTGTGTGGGTTAAAGGGTACATGGGTGGATAAAGGGATGGATGGGCGAAAGGATAGTTTGAAGAAAGGGTTGCTATTGAATGGGTGGATAATGTATTGGAAATGTTAGTGAAAGACTGGATGGAAGAAAGTAAAGCTTAATCATGGTGGCTATGGGTAAATTAGGATGAATGAATATTTGGATTGTTTGGATGAATAAGCAAGGCAGCTCTTCTTCTCATGAGGAGCATGCTGCTCACCTACTTTGCTTACTTAGTTTATGTAGGCTTATCAATATCATTCAAAGATATGCTTCTGATTGGGGATTATGTATTTTTATTATAGATCTCTCCTACCTATCATTCATCATCCTCCCTCCCTGCCCATGGCATTTTTCCCAGCTATGACCGAAGTGCAGTATGGGTCATCAATTTGTGACTGCAGTGTTAGGTGTGTAATATGCATCTACTTCAGTTATTGCAGCATTTACAATGTTTTCAATGCATTGCAATCTTGCAAACCGCACACACAAGGTGTGTTGTCCCTTCACCCACTCAGTCTCCTCTTAGTACTTCACTTCTTTATTTTGTCCTAAGTTCTTCCATCCCTGCCTATCAAATTGGAAAATCCATTCTTGGCATGTGCCACATTCAATGCGATACACATGTGAAGTGATTGTAGAATATATCTCATGGTTTCCCATAACAGATGTAATTTACACTTGTTCAGATTTTTCCCTTTAGTATTGTGCCATGACTGAATAAGCCAAGGATGATGAATTGATGATCAGTGTAGTGGTGCCTATATTATTTTTTTTAAAAAAAAGCTCTACCCTACCCTTCCCCCCCCCACAGCAGAGAAACCAAGTTTCCTTTCCTTGGTTATTTTAGCCCCACCCACAACTTGTACTCCATATATTGCATAATGCCTTACTCATTAATAAGAAGTCATTCATTTTTCAACTCTAAATATCTGACTCTGTTTACAATTACTTGAAAAGCCTTTAGCAGAAAAAAACTAAGCAACTCACTGTTTTTTTAATCCTGTAATGCTATTATCTGCCTGTTATGTGGGTAAAATATAAAATTGACCTTCTGACACTCCTAATCATATTCTCATCAACTAAGTTCCAATGGCCCTCGGGGACCAGCAATGTACTGCTACTTTGCCACCCAGTAATTTAAAACAATTGTTTGCACGGAGCATTATTTACAATTTGTCTTTTTTGTTTTTCCTAATATAGCTACTCCTGCTGATGCAGCCGGACCACCCACCAGGCAGGAGATAGCTCCCCATGTACGGCAGCAGAGGCTGGAGTGTATCTAGATGGAATACCAGTGGCTGGTGGTCCTGGAAGACAAAGAGGAAATTAACGCACAACAGCCAGGCCCCAGTACAGCAGGTCCCACTCAGCCATCCCATCACTGGCACTGGTGCCAGCCAACTGCTGCCACCTTATACCACACCACATCCTGCAGCGTCTGGACACAATCGAGGGCTGGCTCACTGTGATGGAACAGAGCCTGGACCAGCTCCAGAAATACATCCATCATGCCCTCTTCTAGCCCTTTAAAAAAAAATGTTTTGGTGTGAGGTATTTGTTGTTTGTTGGGGCTGGGTGGGGAGGTTGGGAAGGGAGGTAGGACTGGAGAGACTTTTTCTTGCACATTTTGAGTTTTGGGGCGTGGGTCAGTTTTGTTTGGGGAGAGGGGTAGGCATGCTGGTTGGGTGGAGAGGGTGGGTTTCTTGTTAAATAAATAAAGGGAAAACCTGTTTTTTTCATCTAAATTTATGCCTGAAGTAGTTTCTCTTATTCTTGCTTTGAACTGCTGCCTTCAAGTAGTTTTATGCAACCTTTTTAGGTGCTTGTAACTTAAGAGACAGCATAGCACTTAGTTATAGAGTCTAGACTTATACTTCTCTTACTATCTTGGCCATTATGGAGAATGCTGCCATGATGACCTGTATTGTGCACAACTATCTAGATAAAAACAGTAGCAGTTAATGTATTTCTTACTAAGTTAAATGTCATACATACTGGTTGTCTATCCTGAATATACATGCAGCAATAACATGGGAGGCATCACAACTTCACATGCGAGGTCCCACCCAGCTGAGATCCAACTGTAGGATTGATCTGAATGATTGATTATCCATCGTAGGCAACTAAATGGAAGTACAAAGACTGAGTTACTGGGTTATATATTTATCAAAGATTTACAAATAATTGACACCACCTGAGTACTACGTGATGACACAATGAGAATGCATGCTTCTCCTAAAATAGAAAAAAATGCAATACCTGTAAGATTTGGCTACTTTGGAGTTAGCAATATTATTTGTGAAATCCTCAAGTAATACAAAATTGACTCAAAGTCTAGAGTTGACAAGCTTAGGTTAGGCATTTATGGTAGGCAGCACAAGGCCTGAATGATGATGCTGACAACTGATGTTCTTCATTCTATATCTAAAATATGGATAATTGTTAATGCTCGGGTTGATAATGGGCTGGTGTGGGCTACTGCTTAGAGAATTCTACAGTACGATGGTGTAGCATTCACCACATCTGCCCCATCAAGTGTGTGATCCATTGATGGTATAATTTAAGCCACACCTCAATAAATCACACAGCTTGAGGGTAGAGGGTTAGAAGTTTGATGAATGGATGGATAAGGAGATTTGGGGAAGGGTTTGACAAAGACAAACACTACATCACAAGGCCAACATGTATCTGGGCAATAAGCAGCAGCACATAATTTGCCATCAATATGTTGTTAGAAGAAAACAAAGGAATGAGTAAGGCAGAGTACAGATAAATATATTGCAAACAGTCCTACTGCCCCTTAGACCCAATTTATCAGCTATTTAAATGTTCTGTCTTCTAGGTTGGGGTGTTGTTCTGCTTGGGTTTTTGGATCAGATAGAACCCGCTCAGCAGAGCATCTCTAACCCAAACCAGAACGTTACCCCCTCCCTAGGGCCTATTCACACCTAAATAACCACATATATGTACCACCTAAGGACAGGGAATTCCTACTATATATACCATACCAAGACCTACAAGTCACAGCCTCGCGGTCCCAAACGGACCCAGGACTTCCTGCCCAGACGGCAGCCACAGACTTCCTGCCCAGACGGCAGTCACAGCCTCGCGGTCCCAAATGGACCCAGGACTTCCTGCCCAGACGGCAGCCACAGCCTCGCGGTCCCAAACGGACCCAGGACTTCCTGCCCAGACGGCAGCCACAGCCTCGCGGTCCCAAACGGACCCAGGACTTCCTGCCCAGACGGCAGCCACAGCCTCGCGGTCCCAAATGGACCCAGGACTTCCTGCCCAGACGGCAGCCACAGCCTCGCGGTCCCAAACGGACCCAGGACTTCCTGCCCAGACGGCAGCCTCAGACAAGTCACAGCCTCGCGGTCCCAAACGGACCCAGGACTTCCTGCCCAGACGGCAGCCACAGACTTCCTGCCCAGACGGCAGTCACAGCCTCGCGGTCCCAAACGGACCCAGGACTTCCTGCCCAGACGGCAGCCTTAACACGAGTTCATCCTATAATTACCACGACATAATCAGTGTTACTATATATCAGACCACACAAAGACAGCTAGTCGAGCACAACTTGTTCCCCAGTTCGAAGGGCTCCTTTCTCCCTTATTCAGTTACCACCTACCTGATCAGGATTAACATCTGTCCATGTCAAGTCACAGCTGACTAGAAGAATAGGTTACCCTCTTACACAAGAACACGTAGCACATATTGCTTTACTACTTTATTTAGTTATTACATACACACTCACGGAACATAATACATATCACATATCCTGCAAAGAAAAGTGAAAGATTGAGTTGTACACTCTAATAGTAAGGGGTTGACATCACCTTGGTCGTATGTAGCCTGCACTCAATGGTCATCTAGGTTCCGTTCTCGTCTGCGCCTCGGCTTCGCCTGGAAGTCACACCTCCGCAATCACGGGTTTACTCCCGTCTCCCTCTCCGAGTCACTGGGACCTCTTCCTCATCGGCTACTCTCTTCTCTTTGGAATATCTATTTCTCGGTTTTTCTCCACCTCCAAGTTTGTCATCTGTCTTCCCTGGAATAAGTAGCAGCTTTACTACTAACGGCCAGGTGCCGCCCATGGACTAGAAGCAAGTGCTAGTATCTGCCTCAAACTTTTACTAATATAGATGTGCATTTCCTCATGGAAAATTCCAGCCCGTAACCTGCCGCCGACCAAATTCTTGTACCTCCCCGTGCCAAGGACACGTTCCCAGCCGGCCGGCCTGATGTAGTGTCTTCGGCATGAAGAAAAATACAATCCTTCGATAAGGGCCGGCCTGAACCGGTTCTCTCCAAGCGAATAACACCTCCTAACTAAAACACTGCCTATGACCTAGAAACATCCCAAGCTGCCAGAGCAGGAGGAAAGATGGAGTCTCTCCCGTTTAAGGCCTACCAGGCCTGAATTCAGCACGGCTCCATGAAATACCCTCACTACAGAACAGATTACCCCTAATGCTAACGAATCTATCCCCTAGGATGTATATGCAAACCCTGATCTATGGGGAAGAACACAGGATCATGTCGAAGTGCCTAATAAATAGGCTCTATACACTACTCTAACCCTTAGACTTGAATGGGAAGAGACTGAAGTCACCTAAATCACCCTTCAACACAATAGGACCGGAAAAATCGAGCAGTACAGGTGTAAACCCACCCACTTTCATTAGTTCATATGATTGTTAAAAGAAAAATGATACTGTATTGCTAAATTGGGTGTTGCATCTGCATCTTTAGAGCCTGTCTACACTGGTCCGGTATGTAAGCAGTAGTGTTGTTGCACTCAGCTAGCTTTCGTCTTTCGTCTTTCGTTCATGAAGGAGACTAGAAGAAGACATGCGGATTGTAAAAGAGAAACTGCATTTTAGAGTCAAGGAGAGAAAGACTGAAGGAAGGTAAATGTAAATGTAAATGTAAATGTATGGATACTTGTATAGCGCACGACTACCCGGAGGCCTCTCGGCGCTTGTACGAATACCGCTGTGGAACCCATCCTGGCTTTTCCCTGTGAGGCGTCCACTCCTGGGCACCCCCAAGGTGAAGGCCAGGCATCCTTAGCGTTGTGGGGGCCGTTGTAGAGATTAAGCAAGCTATTGCCCAGAGTTGCAGAGTGGGACTCCATGATTAGAATGGCACCGAGGCGAGAATTATCAGGTCCGTGGAATTTTTGAGCCCAAGACCCGCCGAGGCGGGGAATTGAACCCTGGTCCCGGGCTAGATCTCTGCATCAGGGTCTGCCGCTCTAATCATTGAGCCACACTTCTCCACTTGAGCCACACTTCTTAAGCTTCATGAGGAGTGTATCAAGAGGTAGAGAAAAAAACAAAAGGGGAACTTAGAGTATCAATTTGGCTACAAGTCCAAGACACACACATACACACACACACACATCCACACACACACACAGCAGCATTTCACAAATGCACCTCTCTCTAGTCCACACAGCTGAGTACTAGGCCTCAGACTCTTGGTTTACATTTGAACTGAAGTCGATACTTAATAACTTCTTGCTTCTGGCTGTTGATGAGGGAGTGCTCCAGCTTTCACCCTGTGTTTTTCCATGATCCTCCTTGTGACTCCGAGTAATGCCATCCCATACCATTCATTATCATTATGAATCACGATGACCCGAGCAAGATAGGTGTGGAGTGTACTGTGGTTGAAGATCAAGTAGAGAAACAGAATTGCAGTATTTTGCATAGGTTTTTGTTGGTTAACTAAAGTGATTGTTCTGGTCTCTGAAGAACCAGGAAAAAAGAGAACACCCTGCAATTAAATCTGGCTAAGTGTGAAAGGGCTGATCACCTACAGGAAAATAAAATGAGTGCCCCTCACTCAAGCCCCAAATAATGTAAATCAATAATCATCTCAAGAAATGTTCCATATTACAGTTCAACACACCCTATCTCAATATCAGCCTACACACCAATCCTCACTCACAGTCACTCGATAATCTGATCACTTATAGGTGAAATGGTTACCTGTTTCACTCCAAGCACAGTGGTGGGTATACTTTGTTCCCTTGAATGCAAGCAACAGATTGGAATTTGGCAGTCTTGTAAATGAAACAATTGTCTGGGGAAGCAATCCTAGATGATGAAAACACAGAAGGATCATAGGAGCAGACCATGCCAGTTAATTCAATGCTAAGTAAGTTTGTGAAAGCCAATCAGCTCCAGGAGAAAAATTATCACGTACCCCTTAGGCCCCAAACATCGCTAATCAGTCATCTCATGCTAGTTCCCACATTTTAGTTCAGCACCCTCTCTCACTGTCTGCCACCACATTAATCATCAATCACCCTAAATTAATCAGTCACTCACCGTTGCAATAGTTGAAGTTACCTCTTCCGATCGAAGCATGGGTAGTTTAGGTATTAGGTATTCAATCATCTTTGAAGCAGGCAACACATTGAAATTTGGATTGGCAGGCAGTCTTGTAGATAATAAATGAGTTTATCGGTAGCCTTTCTAGTACTAAGTGATGCGAAAAGGGATAGGCATTAGGCAATAGGCATGCAAGGGGGCAGGCATTGTCCATAATGTCTTGAATTAATTTGTGGTGGGCTTCTTTTATGCACGCTGGTCCAACTGCAATCTGGCAAAATATATATGTGGCTAATATTAAGGTGGGGCAGCATAAATCTGACACAAAAATAATGATGTTCCTCTAGCTATTTTTTTTTCAAAGAAAGAACTAAGATCAATGATAAAAATGTAAAAGTTCTATGGGGGCACTGGCATACTTAGTCCAGAAAGTAGAGTTTGTCCTCAAACTCAGATGTTTCACCCAGAAGTTAATCAGCTAATACAGTTGATTCAATTTTGGATCAATCACACTACTTCTGTGCTGCTGTTTCAGGAACAGTATAATTGTGTGAATGATGGTTCATTTTGATGATAGTCAATCTCTCCATGTTTTGAGGTGAGAGACTGGTCCTTCACACTATGACAACTGTACCAGCTACACTGAACACACGTTCAGCAGACACACTGGGGACAGGACAATCCAGATACTTTATTGCCAGCCTTCCGAGCTCTGGTCATTGGCGCTTCTTCCCACACCAATACATAAATGGACTTTGATCCACATAGACCTCTATTGGATCATCTAGATACTCCTGGAATATCCTGTGGATGGTTGTTGATGCTGCCACTTGCTGAACCTGTTTTGCCATCGCCTCTGCACTGGATTTGAGCCCTCCCAATTGAAACCAATACAATGCAGAGGTTGGGTCTGGTCCTTCTGTTGCTATTGTTTCCAGTCTTCTGGTTGATGGTGTTGCTGGGTGCTGTGAGACAAGACGGTCCTCTGAGGAAGTTTAAGGCATCACTCAAGAACCACAGGGCGGGACTCGAAGTTCCAGTTGTTCTTCTTCCAAGTCTCTGGCTTACTATACAATCCACCTCTTGTATATTAAAACATCCCCTTCAGAAAAAGCAATGAAAGTGGGCAGAATATTTTGTACCGTGGATCAAGTAGTGTGGCTCAGATGTACTCTTTGGACTCCACGATGTCATGGTGCAGCCTTATATTTGAAGCCAAGCGAAGGACTGAGGTCTCAACTAAAGCATGCGCTCCTGCGTTTTCATTCACATCTGGGGGATGAACCTTCTAGATACCTTTTTTACCTGGTCTTGTAGGAATTGCACAACAACGGGATAGCTTGGCAAATCGTACTGTCTTCCTTGCCAACTTCTTGTGTGGAAACCTCAAAAGGGAGCAACATCTGTGTCAGGAATTTCACTTGGCCCCATTTGTCTGCATCCATGGTCATAGCATTCCCAAATACATCCCCTCATCTTTGAATAACATAGTCATTGATCTGCTTGTACTGCTCACACAGGCATTGTAACTTGTAAAAGGTAGAATTCCAACGCAATAGCACCTCCTGTATCAGTGCTTTAACTGGTGCTCTATTATTACGTGGAATAATCTGCAGCTATTTTAGGGCTTTAAAAGAATGGCTGAAATGAGTGCAAATTCTTCTGCAGGTGGTCAGCATGTTGCTGACTATATCTTCCTTTTTTAAGAAGTCTTGCACCACCAGGTTGATGCAATGGACCAAACACAGGATCCTGAAATAGCCTCCGTCTGAAATGGCCTTGACTATGTTACTGCCATTGTCCTTGGCAACAAATCCACTTCTAAGACCTCTGGGCTGCAGCCATTAATACACATTGCTGTTAAATTCTCCCAAGATATTTACAGCTGTATGTAATTTCTCCATTGCGAACATGGCCACTGTTGCATGTTGCAGCACATGGTGATGCAGCATTGGAACAGCCACTCTGGCAAAACAGGACCTACGTGGTACCTTCCATTTTGGGCAGCCACAAATTCTAAGAATCTCACTCCTTCCAGAAAAGAAAAAGGGATGAGGTCCAGTGCTGAAATGTTTGCTAGCTTCCCATTGTACAAACATGTTGGGTGGTTTCGCGTGTAGGGCCCCTCCTGCCTAAACATAACCATAATAGTAGGCTGGATTTTCGTCTTTTTTTGGGGCACTGATGCAGGTGTCTTTTGAGAAGTAGATGCTAGTGGTAGACTCAATGTGCATGGTGGTGGTGAAGAAGTCACTATGTGCTGGGGTGTATCCATATCACTCTAAATCTTCTTGTGCCATTGTGAAGTCACTGGGGTGCGTGAATCTGCTGGCACACTGCTGATGACAGGGCTGCTTTGTGTGAAGATGTTACCCTCTTCTTCCTCATCATGACCTTCCAACGTGATTGGGTTTGTAGCTGATATTCCCCTGGCTCTCCCCACCACTACAACATGTTCAGCACATTTTTGAAGGTATCCTCTCACTTCATTGTGTGTTTTTTTTCACATGGGTCATCTGGCCTCCAGTACCATAATGTGTAGCTGGCTTATCTCGACAAACATTTGAGTGGTAAATGATGCATACTGCAATGTGCTCCCCTCTTTGCTAACACTAAAAAAGTCCCAAACTGGGGAGGAGTACTTTTTTTACTGGGCCACTGCCAATGTGTGAAGAAGGCCTGGAGGTAGATGGGCATGTCATCCATTGCCTATCTGCTTCTTGGAGCAGGTCTCTGCGGAGGCTTTGCAAATATGGGAGGTGGTGGTGGTGCTACCTGTACCACATCCCTTGGAGCTTGTTGATTAGCAATGTCAGATTCCTCTGTGTCACCTTCTACAGTGACTACCTTGTCATCATCATCATCCTCCTCTTCATCCCCCTCCATATGTCTATGTCTTTCTGGAACTTTTCTTTTCCCTTGCCATTCCTGTTGTCTACTGGTCTCTGTCAGGGTCCACTCCATTTCCCAATCAGCATCATCAGAAGTGGTGCTTGGAGAAGATGGTGCAGCACTGCCCTTCCTTCTCCTTGCTGGAGATCTGGGAGACAAGGATTCTAAAAGAGGAGGTTTCACTTCTTGCTTCTGAAGGAAGCTCAACCTCCTGTTCTGCTCCAACATCAGACAAATGTTCTATTGCTGGCTGTGGCTGCTGTCCACTTTCCTGTGTTTCTTGAAAATATTTTGTACTACTTTGCGAAAGGGACTAATCATTGGCGGTGACATGATTGCACTGGCTGTCTCACTGACATACATGATCCATGGCTTAGATTCGGGGGGTGGTGCTGTTGATGTAAGGAGTGCTGAACTTTTTTCAGAAAAGTTGTGCTTGATCGCCAGAAGCTGGTGCAGCAGGCACAACTTTCCTGAAAAAGGTTGTGGTCGCCACTCCAGTGGTGGAAATCTGCTTCTTCTCCTTCCTACTAGCCACTTTCTTGGCAGCACCTTTCTTTGGGGCCATCTTGAAGCTGTTAGCTGGCAGTGGCACTTAGCTTCACAACAAGCTGAAGAGATGACCATGTTGTGCTTGTGTAGTCAGTCACATATCACGTCATGCACAGGCCTTCTGTCTAGCAGTACAGTGGGTGATGTCTCTTCTCTTGTGCACCTAAAAGCAAACAAGCAAGATCAATATCAGTGCAGCGTGGCATTGTTGCAGTTCTAGTAGTAGTACAAACAAACAATATCATTTAGTTTGGTGACAGCAAAAATACAGTCTTACTATCCATTTATAAAACCATAGCAACAGATTTTCACTGTGTGCAGTACACTCAGGAGGGATTAGAAAGAGCAACCACAACAACCTCAGGGAGGTGCAGGTGATCATGGAAAATCCATAGACAATGAATGCTGCTGTGCAGTGCAACTATTTCAGTCATGGGGTTGATGCCAGATGATAGGAAAATGGAGAAAAAAATTATAAAAAATTAAATTACGATTTTTAAAGAAACATTATGTGAAATGTTTAAAATATATTAAAATTAAACTGAAAACTGTAAATAAAAAATGCAAGTCTTAAACAAAAAATATAAAAAGATAAAAATAAAAGAAATTAAATAAGATAAAAATAAAAAAAATTACAATTGAAAAAAACTTAAATTAAAAAAAATTAAATAAAAAATTAAAGATAAGTGAAAATATTCACAAGCATATTCATTTATTAAATTGCTATCATTGTCAACCATCCATGCAAGGCAATGGCAAAGGGCCAAATTGGCTGGATGCATAAAATGGCCATCAACAACAACTAACACTGAGCAAGGAAGCATAGCCACTAACAGAGAAGACATGCAGGCCTATGGCAAAGGCACACTGGCTGGCTACACAAAATGGCCACCAGTCACATGGTCAGAGCAATAACAACAAGCAAGAAGGCATTGCCACAAACAAAGAAGACATGCAGGCCTATGGAAAAAGCACACTGGCTTGCTACACAAAATGGCCGCCAGCCACATGTTCAAGACAACAACAGCCAGCAAGAAGGCATGACAACAAAAAAGGAAGACATGCAGACCTATGGCGAAAGCACACAGGCTGGCTGGACAAAATGACTGCCAGCCACATGGTCAGAACAACAACAACCAGCAAGAAGGCATGGTCATAAACAAAGAAGACATGCAGGTCTGTGGGTAAAGCACACAGGCTGGCTACACAAAATGGCCACCAGCCGCATGGTCACAACAACAAGCAGGAGGCTTGGAAAACAAAGAACACGTGCAGGCCTCTGGTGGACACAGAGGGCCAGATTTACAAGGCCATTGCGCCACTTTTACTTCACTTTTAAGATGGGAAAAGTGACGCAAATGTGGCGCAAGGGGCTTGTAAATCTGCCCCTGACTGTATACAATGGCTCTTTTCCACATGGCATGGGTAACAAGAAAGGCAAATGGTGGTTTATGGCAAACAGACATACACACACACTGACCAGACAAATGAGGGATGGTAAAACATAGCATTAATTCAGCAATGCCAAAAAAGAAAATTAACAGGGCCTACTGGCTGGAACGCCCATTGGCAGACAAGGACACAAAGTGAATTAAAACAATATTGTAAATTTATTAAAGAAACAGAGAAAATGTAGTAAACTGTGCATCATTTTTCCTTCACAAAGAAGAAGAATTAAATTAAAAAAAATAACTAGGCCCCTAATAAAACAGTAGGCCACCCACCACATTAAATTTTAAAAATCGAAAAAAAATACAACTAAATCCAGGTGCATGCTCCCACTCAAGCAAACAACACCCTTATACACTGGTTTTTCAACTTACTTGTGATATCTCAAACACAAAGTCCTTAAATCCAATCGTATATCTGCAGCAGACAAGGAGAGTTATCCTTCCAGCTCCAAATCCCAATGAAAAGTGACCTGGAAAGGGAAAAAGCACTGGAAGTAGTCTGCTGGACAGGAACAGTAAGTTGAAGTCTCTTGGGCACTTCCATCTGGTTTGGAAAAAAAGGTTTCTCCCACAGTCTCAAGCAGAAAAGCTGATTGACTGCTCTATTTGCGGTCAACACTAAGAATACTAGATTGGTGCTGTCATGGCTGGAAGCCATGCGAGTGAGCAAAATGTATTGCCGGTGCTCGCAAAAGGCCAAAGACTCTTAGCTCTTGTGGATGAGAGCCAATAGAAAATTAGAGCATACAAATGGAAAAAACTCTGCTTCACACCCAAATGGCCGAATTCAGAAATTATGTGCTCCTCAGCAGAGTGTCAAGTGCCCGAATTCCGCAAACTCTCCGAGTTGAGCGGGGGTTTACCGCTTGGGCTTAGTTTTGTGCAATATATGAATAGTTTTGCTCTTTCTACCAATTATAGTAAATCAAAGGTAATGGTGCTGGTACCCAAAAAGGCCAAGTTGAGATCCATTCATGTTCAGGCTGCCTAGGGTCCAGATTTATACCTAATTGGGGATTGTTTTTAATGATCTTGATAAAAACTAAGAGACAAGCTCTGTCAAGAAATATAGAAGTGCTCTTTTATTTCCGACAGAATTGGTAGTAAACCACTGGGCATCCTGAGTATGATATACCAAGCAAAATCTGTTTCAGTTGCCACCTATGGTAGTGACGTTTGAGGTCATGTACATGTAAGGGAGCTTCAAGTGGTTGAAAATGGCTTCTGTAGGCGTTTATTATCAGTTCCTGCTTCTACTTCAGCTTTCATGGTTCACAAGGGTTTAGCATTGCCCTATTTGTCAGATCTCATTACCCTCTCCCACTTTTATAGGTGGCTCACTGTCTGGGTGTGATCAGACAATCACCTAGGTAGAGAAATCGTATACAACTGCCTGGAGCTTGATGGTTGGAGCTTAGATTAATGGCTGATGTATATGTGAAAGACACAATAGAAGGCCCCTGGGTCTAGGAAAATAATAAAGTATTGAGGTATCACTTTCTTAGGACGATTCCCCTTACTCACCCGAAGGTGGCATGCTTCATCATAGGGGATCTCCTCGCACTACGAACCTAGTTGTAGTGTGGGCTACAACTCCCTCTCTGAGAGGGAGGAGCTCAGGGATGTTTTAGTTTAGATAGTGATGTGTACTAAACCTCGATGAGCAGGGTATGGGGAGGGGGTAGTGAGCAAGTGAAAGTGACTAAAACTAGCTCTTTGATATGCTATACAAGTTTAATGGTGCATTCATAGGCTAGGATTAAAAGAAAAGTAACTATGAGGGGAATCCAATCCAAATGATGGAAAGGTTGACATGTTTCAGCCTAGTGCTCCCCATTGCAATTCAGAGGCGTTCATTAGGACCAAAAGGAAGTGCAGAAAGTGAAGTGCCAATAACCATTTGTATAACTTTAAAACAGTGGTTAAGTGTTTATACAGAATCAGTAGGTGGAGTGATATATCATTCAGACGTAGAATGTACTGGTCAGCAAGCTCCCTAGAAAGAGAAGCAAAATGAGTGTGTTTCAACAACAGCAAAACAAACAACACATAGTAGAAATTATTCTAGTTACAGTGGATGTAATAATCTAATTTAGTGTAAGTGTAATATACGGCACCTACCCGAGTTGTCGGGTGAATGCGTAGATACCTGTAACCTCGGTTTAGCAGACTGAAGGCGGCATCCAGAACCCATAGGAACATATAAAGTTGGTGATATAATATGACTGTCAATTATAGTCCAGAGAACCCACATAGAGTATACAATTGACTTAGCGTGTGACAAACACAAAGGTAAAAGTGAAGATAAAAGACCTGCTATACTATTCAAGTCAGGAGCAGAAAAAAGTAAAGTATCTCTCTTTTACTAATAAACATAAGCACTCGGGCATTTTTCAAACAAGCAGGTGTTGCTCAAACCACAACAAAAATGTCACTTCGACTAAATTTGCTTATGATGCCAATGAAGAGCACGAGGCATACATTTCATCAATCACTCTCCAACAGCAATTGCAGCCGAAATATGTAGCCATAATAACCAGAGGTAGTGCAATGAAAACATACGCAGCTTCATTCTGTTTAACTCAGACACGGACCATGCCGGTGACCGCCACATTAAAATGCCGAGTATACGAAAAACAACGTGCAGACCACAACAGCAACACCCAACTAAGCTCAGGTGTCATCTAGGTGCCAGAACCAAGTAGAGGGAGAGAAAATTGATGCTCATACCTCATTGAAGGAAAGACGCGGTCCCAACGTGGGCCCGTCCCTGGTCCCTGAACAGTGCAGGAAGCCGCAGTTAAACTTCTGGGTGCAAATGAGGAACGCACTCCGGCTGGTGACGCGGAACTCACCGTGTCATGGAGGGTGGATTCTCATAGTTCTGTGTGCGATCAGGAGGGAGATGTGAAATGTAGAACAACTGGCAAAATCAGATCGCTTCCATAATCAGCTCGTGCAACCACTTTCCAGTGTTATAACTATTGCACAACATATCCCGTTAATTATGGGCACAAAAAAAAGGGGGGGGGAAGAGAGGGCCATGCCAAGTAAATTGAAAACCAAAACCAACAGAATAAACCAACCTGTCAGGCTTTAGTGTGAAACAATTGCAGGTAGTAAACATGTAGCGTGCAACATTCTAACCATATCTGGAACATCATTAATGCTCAATACAGGAGAAAAACCACCAAAAAATTAGAAAGTTGACCTAGTGTAAATACAGGTGATAATCCTATTGGCAATAATCCTATTTTAACTACAGGTGATAATCCAATACATCATCTATATAGCGCCTCCAAAGGCGAATGTTAGACTGAAAAGGATTCTGGGATATCAAGATCAGCTCCATCTCAATTGAATGGATGTACAGATTGTGGTAATGGTTTGGCCTTGAGGGAGACGACACTCCTCCCACAATAGAATCTCTATTAAGATCACAGGGCCTGGATTCAATAACACCCATCCCATTCATTATGGGTTGTGCATTGCTTGCCATGAAAGAACATTTCTTTCAATTTGAAAACAATTTATTTCTCCAGATTTCTGGAACTTCAGTGGGCAGTACATTTGCTCCCAATCTAGTGAACCTGCACATCCATTATATTGAGACGGAACTGATCTTGACATCCCAGAATCCTTTTCAGTCTAACATTCGCTGTTGGAGGCGGTATATAGATGATGTATTGGTAATCTGGAGGGGCACAGAGGAGGGAATAACCAAATTCCATCAGTGGTTCAACAATTGTAACGACTACATTAAATTTACCTGTGACTTCAGTCGAGACAAACTACCTTTCCTTGATTTGCTGATTTACAACACACCTGGTGGTTTACAAATGGAACTCTACAAAAAAACAATGGCAAAAGATGTGCTTGTGGCATATACTCGTTTTCAACCAAAATCGTTGAGAGATAACCTACCATTTGGCAAATTTTTTATTCTTAGACATAATTGCACATACATTGAGAAGTTTAAGAATCATGAACAGAATTTAGAATGCCAACATCTGGAGCATCAATATCCACGGATGCTGATTAAGAGATCGGTTAAATGAGCCAAAAATAATAACCATGAAGCGCTCTTAGAAGCACGACCCTACAGAGAATCTACTGATCATCTGATATGTGTGAGTATATTTAGCTGCAACAAATGATGGACGGAATGCTGAATGATTCAAACATTCTCCCCCAATCGAGAGATCTGGGTTAAATCCATTGATCTTTTGACCAGTACGCCACCCCAGTTTGGACCCACCCTTATGCAAATCAATCTTGACCCCATGCCTCATGAGAACAGTCTAGACCGAACTGCCAAGCCAGGACCTCCCTTGACCGGAAACAAGAATCCTTGGACCAGTTTTGGGGTATGTTACGCTTCAACAGCCAGGCTAGCTTGAATACAGTGGCACAGTGTGCAATGGACCCACGTCTGGGCATACCCATCCCAATTAGAACGAAAAGTTTAAGTGCAACAAACGATGGATGGAATTCTGAATGAATCAAACATTCTCCCTAGTCAAGAGATCTGGGTTAAATCCATCGTTTTTTTGCCCACTACGCCGCCCCTGTTTGGCCCCAGCCATATGCAATTCAGTCTTGACTCTGTGCCTCATGGGAACAGTTCGGACCAAACTGCCAAGGCAGGTCCTCCCCGGACAATAAACAAGCATCCTGGGACCAGTTTTGGTGTATGTCACCATTAATAAGCCAAGCTAGCTTGAATCCAGTGGCACAGTGTGCAAGGGACCCACGTCTGGGCATACCCATCCTTTTTAGGACGAAAAGTGTAACTGCAACAAACGATGGATGGAATTCTGAATAATTCAAACATTCTCCCCCAGTCAAGAGATCTGGGTTAAATCCATTGTTCTTTTGCCCACTACGCCACCCTAGTTTGGCCCCAGCTATATGCAAATCAGTCTTGACCCTGGGAACAGTCCAGACCGAACCGCCAAGCCAGGTCCTCCCTGGACCATAAACAAGCATCCTGGGACTGGTTTCGGGGTATGTCACCCTTCTTCAGCCAGGCTAGCTTGAATCCAGTGGCACAGTGAGCAAGGGACCCAAGTCTGGACACACCCAACCCACTTAGGACTAAAAGTGTAACTGCAACAAATGATGGACGGAATGCTGAATGATTCAAACATTCTACCCCAGTCAATAGATCTGGGTTAAATTCATTGATCTTTTGCCCACTACGCCACCCCAGTTTGGACACAGCCATATGCAAATCAGTCTTGACCCCGTGCCTCATGAGAACAGTCCAGACCGAACTGCCAAGCCAGGATCTCCCTTGACCAGAAACAAGAATCCTTGGACCAGTTTTGGGGTATGTCATCCTTCATCAGCCAGGCTAGCTTGAATCCAGTGGAACAGTGTGCAACGGACCCACGTCTGGGCATACCCATCCCAATTAGAATGAAAAGTTTAACTGCAACAAACGATGGATGGAATTCTGAATGAATCAAACATTCTCCCCAGTCAAGAGATCTGGGTTAAATCCATCGTTTTTTTGCCCACTACACCGCCCCTGTTTGGCCCCAGCCATATGCAATTCAGTCTTGACTCTGTGCCTCATGGGAACAGTTCGGACCAAACTGCCAAGGCAGGTCCTCCCCGGACCATAAACAAGCATCCTGGGACCGGTTTTGGGGTATGTCACCATTAATAAGCCAAGCTAGCTTGAATCCAGTGGCACAGTGTGCAAGGGACCCACGTCTGGGCATACCCATCCCACTTAGGACAAAAAGTGTAACTGCAACAATTGATGGACGGAATGCTGAATGATTCAAACATACTCCCCCAGTCAAGAGATATGGGTTAAATGCATTTCTCGTTTGCCCACTACGCCATCCCGCTCAATAAATAACTAATACATAATACATACATACATACATACATATGCTAAGTCGACTGAATACTCTGTGTGGCTTCTCTGGACTATAATTTGCAGTCATATGCTATCACCACCTTTATATGTTCCTAAAGTTACTGAATGCCGCCTTGAGTCTGCTAAACCGAGGTTACAGGTATCTACGCATTCACCCGACAACTCGGGTAGCTGCTGTATATTACGCTTACACTAAATTAGATTATCAAATGCACTGTAACTAGAATCATGCATAGTAGGGTTTGTGTGTTTTGCTGTTGTTAAAACACACTAATTTGCTTTCTCTTTCTAGGGAGTTTGCTGACCAGTACATTATATGTCTGATTGACATATAACTCCACATATGGATTCTGTATAAACACTTTACAACTTTTTTAAAGTTATACAAATGGTTATTGCCATTTCACTTTCTGCTCTTCCTTTTGGTCCTAATGAAAGCCGCTGTATTCCAACGGGGAGCACTGGGCTAAAACATGTTGACCTTTCCATAGTTTTAACAGATTGAATTCCCCTCTGTCATAGTTACTTTTCTTTTAATCCTAGTCTATGAATGCACCATTAAAATGTTTAGCATATCGTAGAGCTAGTTTTAGTCACTTTCACTTGCTCACTACCCTTCCCCATACCCCACTCATCCAGAGGTTCAGTACACCTCATCATCTATGCTAAAACATTCCTTAGAGATGGGTTTGTAGTCCGCACTACAACTAGGTTCATAGTGCGAGGGGATCTCCCATAATGAAGCATGCCAACCTCGGGTGGGTGTGTGGAATCCTCCTAAGAAAAGGATTCCCCAATACTTTATCATTGTGCTAGAACCCAGGGGCCTTCTATTGTGTCTTCTAGTTGTATAGTGTTGAATTGGCCAGTGTTGGTCTTTAAAAATTCCTCTGGTCCTCTTTTTGTGTGAATTATTTGATGTATATCTGGGACACTTTTGCTAAACTTGATAGGCCTACTTTGTTTGAAATGCCGTCTTCTATTTCGAAAGTTGATATTTCCTGGACTCAGGATAATTTTTTGTTATGGAGGAAAACCTAGAGGGAGGCCGTTAAGTTGGAGAAACCCCTGATCCGAGGTCACAACCTGACTGTAACATGTCCTGTCATTGAACCTTATCTGCTCAGTACTCTTATTGTCCTTCATCGATTCCTCCTTACCAAATTTAGGTATGATCAGTTGCACATGTCATTGGCATTTCCCAAACCTGGTGTCTGGAGCACGAATGTAAGTCCCTGTACCTGTGATAATTTTTCTACCCAGTGTCTATATCATTTTTATTACTGCCGTTGTTGAAACCTTTGCATTTTGCTCAGTGAAGCATGCCCTAATGAATTTACAGTTACTTCAGGACACACAATTTGACTTACAATGTTGCTTGCATTCTCGTCTCATCATTAAGGCTGAGAAAGTTGTTTGACTAGGGGTGCAATTTCATTTGAGCATTTTATGCTCCCTCTGGGAAGAAGTTGATCCCGCACAGAACGTATTTTACCATGTTATACTCTTATGATTATTATTACGTTTACAATTCTTTTATATGTTTATCTATATTTTTACAAATGATGTGCAATATGTGTACTCGAGGCATTACTAGCCGGGCTCAAATAAGGTGGTATTTTACATTAAAAACCACTGTTTGTATACATTGTGTTGCAGGACTCTCAATGGAAGAACTGTTTTAGGTCACACTGAATGTAACAATCTATCTATTTGTTTAATATGTATCCAAGGTCTTTTTTTCTAGGCTTTTAATGATACAAAATGATTATTGTTAAGGCAATGTAGTCTTATTTATGGATCTGGACGTAATACGTTTTTTGACTGATGTATGTATTTATGTTTTATGTACTGTTACGGTCTGATTCAGACCGAATAAACTTTTTCTTGATTTGACATTGACACAGGTCAGCTTTTGTGGTTATGTTTTTTTTTTATACTATGTCTTTTTTATGGTCTCACGTGATTTTCATTTGATTTCTTGGTTGGAATCTGTGACATAAAGTGGCTAGATTAAAGTGAATTAAAAGCTTTCTCTCAGACATCACCTGAATTATCCGCTAGTGATCATCATTTCCTGTTTCTACTCCCTGCTCTCCACTCTGCCGACATGAAAATCCTTACATCTCTCTTTCCTGTGTTAACTCTCTTCTCTCCAAAGCATGATTCTACATTGTATTACCTCACGAGTCACCTATCAAAACATAAGCTATCCTAGAATTAATAACATTCTACATTCTTGTAAATAAATTTCTCATAAATTCAATAATTGCAAAACATGTTAATATACCCAAGAAGTCACTAATCTTGCAATTAGCGCAAAGATGTGTCAGGACCTTCAGCTTTACCAGTTATTCCCAGGAAAAACGTGTTTTATTATCAGGTATGAGGGTCCTCTTCCAACGGTTAACCCCTAGAATTTTGACTTGCATGCCTCATTGTTTTTGTACCTCTACTACGGACTGGGGACAGGGGTTCTGCCACTGCCTTCAAGCGCTTCAATTATAAAGAACTACGGGGCATATCAACAAGGGCTTTATCTCTGCTTTTTTGGCCTTAAAAGCCAAAAAAGGAGAGATAAAACTAGCGCCCTATCAACAACAGGGTGCTAACATGCAAATGTGCATGTTAGCACCCTTTTACTCTACGCTTCCCATTGCATCTATAATGAGATGCAAAGGGGGCGTTCCAGAGTAAAATAATAGGAGAAATGTCGCTAAGCGACATTTCTCCTATTATCAAGAATGTCGCTAACCCTGTTAGAGACAAAAAAAGCAGCGCTAACCGCGGTTAACGCTGCTTTTTTACGTCTGGTATTTTTCAGACTTAGCCATGATATCCTATGGAAGGAGGATATCATGGCTAAGTTTGCCTGTCCCTATCAACAAGGTAACGTGAGGTTATCGCTGGGTTTCCAGCGATAATCTCACGTTAGCCTGTTAGCGTGAGGATTTTTTATCGCTATTGAGATAAGCGTTGCTAATAGCACGCTATCTCAGCGATAAAAATTCACGCTAGCCGGCGATAATTATCCTAGCGCTAAGTGCGCTTAGAGATAATTATCGCCGGTTGTTGTTGATATGCCCCTACACCTCCACCTGAGTTGTCTATATTCATATCATGAGGATGGCCCAGCGCGCACCTAACCTTGAATATGATTTTCTAAACACTTCCTGAACAAATAAAGTATTGTATATGTGGTCTAAAACCTCTGCCAGAACCTGTGTACCTCTTGTAGTAGGTTGGGAAATATTTTCATGTTTTTCGCGATTCTGCATGGCCTGACAGCCCACCATATTGATCCTTCTCATGTAAAAGTGAATGGGCTTTATTAAGATCTCTATCCATTTCGCAAGGTATTAAGATATTATAAAATCTATGACATTTAAATGGCGTTAGGATATATTTTTCCTAAATTAATATTTTTAAATAGGTTATTCATTACCCATTACGCTTAGACATTCAAAAATCTGTATTTTACTCAGCTGAGAAGCTGATGAACACTCCCATCTATGTACTAATTCTCTAATGGGCTAGAATCGTTTCCAAGAAGGAACGATAAGATGAGCAGAACCCCCATCGCCTGTGCCCACTGCCTGAAGGAGAACCATCAACAGACCATCATCGGACACTGGTCCAAAGCACCCCTTTCTCTGCTGCACTGCTATCTCTGTCTTTGATGTAGCGCAGCCGGAGAAAAATCCTCCTCTTTAAGTCCAGTGCCATGTTTTTTAGTAATATAATGTGTGGCTTTATCATGCCAAAATAAATCTCTTAAAAATGTGAGTCAGTCACACGTCTGAAGTAGTCAGAGTGTGCCATTTAAGGGAAAACGTGGATTGGTCCTTAATAGGTTGAAAATAAGACCAATATTATCAAAACATTTGCCATTAACATTCCACGTTGTGCCCACAACTGTTGTAGTGGTTTGAAAAAGACGTAAGCCTCATTCAGTGTTTAGCAGCAGTATATCTGGTGGCCCTTTCTCTAGTGTATTCTCCAAACTGTGTGCTTATTAGAGATGAAGAATTCAACTTTAAGTTAAACCATCTAATATGGTGGGGTACTCTGAGTGTTCGAAAGGGATTATTATTAGAGTAATTCATTTTGTGGTTCATTGTTTTTCCCTAATTTTGTAATATCCACCGAAAATATGATTTCAATGTGACATTTTTTTAACCTGGAAATGGCATTATTGTTACATACACCCCTATGTTTTTTCCCTTAGCCTTTTATGGGGGCAAGCAACAAAAAAAGTAAACTACAAAATTGCCCTGTGCTACTCAACCTCACATATGACAGTTACTCTCCAGTGCACTTCACCTCAACTTTCACCTTATGACTCCAACAACGCCAACACAGCCTGAACAACCAACAAGAGCACAAACAACATTGGCCTCTCCCAACTTGTCACTGACCCCACTCACATCACTGGGCACATGCTAGACCCATCTTTACAGCTAGCAACAGAGTCAGGTACAGCCATTCCACTGAACTCACATGGTTGGATCATTCATTCATTCTCTTCTCCATCACAGCGGCCCCTAACACCCGTACTAATCTGCACAGCACCTCCCACAACAGCTGGAGCAAGATACCTGAAAACCTATGGACTAACACCCTCAGCTCCTCCTCTGTGGTCACCACTTCCAACCTCGAAGTGGCTGTCAAAAACTTTAACTCATCGATCACCAAATGTGCCTTCATAGTTGCCCCCATCAAATCCGCCAAACCAGGCAGATCCACCAAGCATATCTGTTGGTACGACCTGGAACTAAACAAAACCAAACACAATTCCAAATGACTGGGAAAGATTAGGTACACTAGCAAAGAGCCAAACGACTGAGCTACCTTGAAACTGGCTTTCAACAACTACTACCAGTGCCTTAAAGATGCTAAAAGAAACTCCCTGGTCGCCCACCTCGAAGTCAGCTCTAACTATAGCAAATAACTCAAAAACATCTTCAAAGAGTTCTCCAACCTCCCAGCAATGGACAGCACAGTCACTCCTTCTCAAGATCTCTGCGACACCCTAGCAGACTTCTTTCACAACAAAATCTCCACAATCTATTAACACTTGATCTCCTAACCGCCATTTTACAGCATCCACAGCCTCCTCAACCTCATGGACTCCCATTCATACCTCAGGATTACAACATGGGACCAACTCACCACGCAGACCACCTCTGCCAAAATGAGCTACTTCCACGCAGGAGCGCCCAGGGACTTACCACCATCTTCGACACCTTCATTACCTCTGCTACCTTTCCAGAGGAATGGAAACACGCAAAAGTCAAACCACTCAAAAAACCATCTGCACACCCAAAAAGCATCAAGAACTTCTGGCCCATTTCCCTGCTCCTGTTACCTGCCAAAGTTCTTGAAAAAAACATAAATCGCCAACTAACCAATTACTTAAAGAACAACAACCTCTGGACCCATCCCAATCTGGGTTCTGCTCAAATCCCAGGACAGAATCCGCCCTAATCGTAACCACCGATGACATCAGGACTCTCCTAGACCAGGGAGAAACAGCCACCCTGATCCTCCTGAACTTCTTGACAGCTTTTGACACTATGTCCCAACACACAATCCTAAAAAGTCTCAACCAGATGGGTTATTCAAAGGGATGCTCCCAAGTGGATCACATCCTTCCTCAACTGAAGAAACCAGAGCGTCCGCCTTCCTTCCTACACCACAGGCCCAAGAACATCTTCTACTGTGTTCCCCAAAGGTTCTTACTCAACTCATCTTGTCCAACACCTATATGACCCCACTGACCATCTTGGACAGGACCTACAGAATGAACATTAAATCATATGCTGATCAAACACTCAGCTCATCCTCTCTCTATCCGCAGACCCCACCACTACCACCGCCAACTTCCACCTATACATGACTAGTGTCACCCACTGGATGCAAAATAACTGCCTCAAACTCAACACCAAAAAAACAAAGGTACTCACACTTGGGAGCAACACATCCCCGTGGGATGTCTCCTGGTAGTCAGCAGAACTGGAACCCCCACCCATAGAACCCGCCAGGAACCTAAGCATAATACTGGAAAGCAAACTCACCATGAAAAACTAGATGAATACAATATCCACAGCCTGCTTCCTCACTCTCTCCATGTCCTGAAAAATCTTCAAGGTTCTCCCTACCAGCACCAGATTCACTGTCACCCATGTCCTCATCACCAGCCACCTGAATTACAGCAACACACTTAATGTAGGAATCACCTCACACCTGCTTACGAGACTAAAGACCATTCAGAACTTAGCCGCCAGACTAATCCTCGATCTCCAAAGACGTGCACACATCGCCCCTTATCTCAGAAAGCTTTACTGGCTCCCCGTTCACAAGAGGTGCCAGTTCAGATGCCTAAAAGGCCCTTCACAATCAGGGACCAGCATACATTAACCTTCAGCTGAACTTCCACTAGCCTCCCAAACTGCGCTCTTATCCCTCTTCCTCCCCTAGACTCCCCGCATCCATTGAGCAAAGAGTGTGTAGTCTCTCCTTCTCCTACCTGGCCACCAATCAATCAATCAGGGAATTATAAGTGCGCTACTCACCCGTGAGGGTCTCAAGGTGCTGAGGGGGGTCCGCAGATCTGTTTAGCGGAAGAGCCAGGTCTTGACGGTCTTCCTGAAGGTGTTCAGGGAGGAGGTACGTCTGATGTCTGCCGGTAGCTCGTTCCAGGTCTTGGCTGCAATGTGAGAGAGGGATCTCCCGCATGCTCTGTGGATGCGTGGGGTTTCAGCTAGTGCGAGGTTCGAAGATCGGAGGTTTCTTTTGGGTACGTGGAAGTTGATTCTGTCGCTGAGGTATTGGGGTCCATTGTTGTGTAGGCATTTGTTGGCGTGAGTGAGGATTTTGAAAGCGACTCTTTTCTCCACGGGGAGCCAGTGGAGACTTCATGGGTGTTGGCTGATGTGTTTGTGTCTGGGGATGCCGAGAACGAGTCTGGCGGTGGTGTTCTGTATTGTCTGGAGTTTGCGAAGTAGGGACTTGTTGATGCCGGCGGCGTAGAGTGCTCTTCCATAGTCCAGTCTGCTGGTGATGAGTGCGTGGGTGACTGTCTTCCTTGACTCAGAGGGGATCCAATTGAAGGTCTTGCAGATGATGCGGAGGGTGTTGAAGTAGCTGGAGGTGACAGTGTTGACCTGTCGGTTCATGGTGAGCGATGAGTCGAGTACGATGCCGAGGTTCTTGGTGTGGTCTGAAGGGGTAGGTGGGCTTCCGAGGGCGGTCAGCCACCAGGTGGTGTCCCATGCAGAAGCGATGGTACTGAGGATGAGAAATTCTGTCTTCTCGGCGTTGAGCTTCAGGCAGCTGTTGGTCATCCAGACAGCGACATCTTGCATTCCTTTCTGGAAGTTGAGTTTGGCAGTGGTGGGGTCTTTGGTGAGGGAGAGGATGAGCTGGGTGTTGTTGGTGTAGGATACGATGTTGAGGCTATGTTGTCAGACGATGGCTGTGAGGGAGGCCATGTAAATGTTGAAGAGGGTGGGGCTCAGGTATAAACCCTGTGGGACTCCGCAGGTGATGATTTTCGTGGGGTTGGAGAAAAAGGGTGGGAGTCTGATCCTTTGGCTTCTTCCGGTGAGGTTTGATCGGATCCAGTCCAAGCTGTTCCTTGTATGCCTGGCTCGTGTAGTCTGGTGACTAGTGTGCGGTGGGAGACGGTGTTGAAGGCTGCTGATAGGTTGAGTAGGATGAGGGCTGCGGAGTGGCCTTGGTCCAGGAGGGTGCAGATGTCGTCTGTGGCAGCGAGTAGGGCGGTGTCAGTTTCCTGTTGACTGTTTTCTCTGCAACTTTGGCTGCGAAGGGCAGGAGCGAGATGGGCCGATAGTTCTTGAGGTCTGTGGGGTCATCTGTGGGCTTCTTGAGCAGGGGTCTGACTTCTGCACACTTCCAGTTATCTGGGAAGGTGCCTGTTTTGAAGGTGGTGTTGATGGTGCATTGTAGTTCGGGTGCGATGGTGGCCGCGGCAATGTGGTAGCTGTGAGGGGGCAGGGGTCGGTGGGGGCCCCAAGTGGATGCTTTTCAAGGTTGAGGCAGTGTCTTCTGCCGTGATCAGTGTCCAGTTGGAGATGATGGGCTGGCTGGTGTTTCTGGGATGCGGGGGCCATCTGTGATGCCTTGTGAATGGTCGATGAAGTTGTCATAGAGGTTTTTGATTTTGAGGTTCAAATAGGTTCCAAGCTTGTCGCAGAGGTCTTGGGATGGGGTGCTGGCTGTGGCTTCGCTGCATGGGTTGGTGAATTCTTGAATGACACTGAAAAGTTCCCTGTAGTTGGTGGGGTTGGCCAGGATTTTGTTGTGGATGAAGTTCCTCTTGGTGGCTCTGATCAGGTTGTGGTAGTCTGTCATGGCGCCCTAGTAGGTGGTGTAGATTTCTGTTGTCTTGCTGCTTCTCCAGTTCTTCTCCAGGCGTCTGCAGGTGCATCTGGCTTCATGGAGAGCGTTGGTGAACCAGGCAGCTTTCCTGAGGCATTGTCTGTCGGGTTGTGTAGCGGGGCGAGCTCATCTGCACAGTTGGAGATCCAGGTGTGGAGTTCTCTGGCTGTGTCGTTTGCATCGGGTACCTAGGTGTAGTTGTCTCAGGTGAGGGTGGAGTTAAGTTGCTCGTCGGTAACCTTGCTCCAGTTCCTTCGTGGTGGGCGTGGGGCTGGTTTGGGTGCCTTGGGTTTGTTGATGGCGAAGTGTACGCAGTGGTGGTCGGCCCATGGCGGCTGCGTTCTGTGGCTGAATTGGACGCTGTTTCCTGCCGTGAAGATGGGGTTGAGGTTGTGTCCTGCTCTGTGGGTCGGTGTGTTGACATGTTGTTTAAGTCCAATGCTTGCTAGGAAATATGATAATCCCATAAACAGCGATGACAGAAAGAGGGGCAGGGAAGAAAGCCTGGAAACCAAATCAGTCAGTAGCAGTTCACTGGCCTCAAGTGAAAGTACCACATCTAGCACAGCACAGCCCCTAATCCCTTTAGAAGAGGGTACTTCCAACCTCCAAGGGGAACTGGAAAGATTACGCATAGGGGAGAGACAAGAACGCAAGAAGACAAGGAGAGGTGGGAGGACAAGGCGGAAGAACAGACAGTTACGCGATGTCACTCCGTCCCAAAAAGAACAAGCAATAATCACAATGCCAGAGCAGACGGGGTTCCCACCACGGGGGGGGGGGGTCACCGGTCCCAATGTCATGCCAGTGCAGAATGCAGATCTACAGATTATTAATCTATCGAGCAGGTCTCTTGATGAACATGAATGTAATGTTTTGAAAATGGGATTAGGATTCTGTCCCACGCAATATGGGGACCTAGTCGATGTTCATAATGATTTGTACAAATTTCTTAGATCATTGTCATGAATGTTTTGCGCACCTCGCCTACTCACCGCACCATTGGGGACATACGGGGTGTACAAACACTATTGGCCATTGAGAATGATGATACACCCAATATACAGACCATTCTAGATGACCTGGACATCAGGGAAAATTAGAGATATTTGGTGACTTAATCACACAGGAGCTTAGGAAGCTCGAAAGTCCAAACAAGTACACACCCCACCCAACACCCAACCTGTCACGTAAAGAAAGAGAAGCGTTACAGAGAATAAAAATGACCCCAATATTGTAATCAAGGAGGCGGACAAGGGTGGGAATGTGGTAGTCATGAACCTGCAGGACTACATGGGGGACATCTCACGACAACTGAATGACCCACAGTGTTACGAGTCCATCCAACACAACCCCATCAACACATTACAAACCACCATCAATACAAGGTTCACAGAATGGAGGGAGGAGTGTCAACTTACTGAAAATGAGTACAGATACCTACACTTCGAGAATGCACGCTTCCCGAGCATCTACATCCTGCCCAAGGTACATAAGGGGGGCCACTTGCCACCAGGTAGACCGATAATTTCCGGTGTAGGGTACCCCACAGAGCGACTGTCTGAGTTCGTGGACTTATCACTACAAAAACATTTCATCAACTTACCAGCTTACCTAAAAGACAGCAAGGATATTCTGGCCAAATTGGAAGGGTTCACATGGTCAGAGGAGCTCAGATTCGTCACCTTAGATGTTGTGGGACTTTACACATGTATTCATAAAAACTTTGGAATGTTGGCAACCCATTACTATTTGGACTCTGAGGGGGCAGATCACTATGCATACAACAACATGATTATGGACATGATAGAGCTGATCATCACTAACAACTTTTTCAAACACGACGGCAGGTGGTACCACCAACTACAGGGGACCGCCATGGTTTCTAGATTTGTGCCTTCGCTCTTTATGGGCTGGTACGAGAAGGAGCATGCCTGGGCCAGACGTGCCTCCCCCTGGACCAAATACATAGTATCCTGGGGGAGGTTCATAGATGACATAATCTGTCTTTGGTCTGGCACGGAGGCACTCCTCTATGAATATCTCCAACACCTTAACGACAACCCATTCAATGTCCAACTAATCATGTAACACCATCAAGAAGACATTGAGTTTTTGGACATTCACTTTTTTGTGAAAGACGGGGTGGTTCACAGCTCACTACACCGTAAACCCACCTCCTGCAACAGCATAGTTCATGTGGGCAGTGCCCATGCTAAATCAGTCATTTCTAATATCCCTTATGGGGAAATGGTCCGGGCACGACGCACCGGTAGCGAAGAGGATGGGTTTAGAGAGAATGTAATAGACATCAAGGAACGCTTTAAAACAAGGGGATATGACCAAAGGGTGTTGGATAGAGCGGAGCAAAGAGTACTTGCCCTGCCTAGAGCAGACACACTCACCAACAAGAATTCACAAGGGACATGTAAACACCGCAACAAGGAGCGCCACAGCGACAAGATAGCCTTTTTCACTAACTACACGGCACATAGCGATCGGATCTTCAAAGCCTTCAGAAAACACAGGCACTTACTGGTTGAAATTCCCACACTACGTCCCCATATCAATGACAACCCTTCTCTGATTTTCAGAAGAGGGCGCCCCCTGATAAGCTCCCTATGCCCAAGCTACATCACAGCTAGCAAAGCAACCGTCGACACATGGTTGCCACGCCCACCTGTAGGCTTCTTTACCTGCACCAATTGTAATGTTTGCTGTCTGGGACAAAATAGGTGCAAGGAACTTAGTTACAATTCCAACTATAGGCACAAAATCAAACACCACATAAACTGCAACCCACAGTTTGTTATTTACATACTGGAATGCCCATGCGGCATTATATACGTGGGCAGCACAGTTCGCAACCTTAAGATCAGAGTCCAAGAACATCGGAGGGCCCTCATCAACGGTGATGACAGGTACCCAATGACTGAACACTACCGCACAACACATACTGGTCCCATCAAATTCAGTTTCTTCGGCATTGATTATATCCCACCCAACAACCGAGGTGGGAATAGGGAACTGACACTCAGGAGGGCGGAGGTCAAGTGGATTTTCAGACTGGATGCGGTTAAGAGGGGACACAACACTGACCATGAGTTTCACTACTTTCTGAGATAATATCTCCCTTTACCAACCCCAGTTGCAGGAGTCTTTCCCGACCCGGGGGTACTCAACTTTGGTTCATGCCCTGGGTTTTTCTTTGGTTCCCTCATCCCAATCTGGG
Organism: Triturus cristatus; assembly: GCF_964204655.1. NCBI lineage: Eukaryota > Metazoa > Chordata > Amphibia > Caudata > Salamandridae > Triturus > Triturus cristatus. The sequence goes on along the minus strand of NC_140589.1, from coordinate 355,898,552 downwards.
GGCACTTATCTTGGGTACGTGGCCTGCGATTCACGCTGTTTCCACCATGCCAAGGCCCTGTATTCGTACACACAACTTCTCCCCATGAGCCTTTCCTACGGTACGAATGGCACCAGACCCGGGGATCGGCTGGGTGAGTGCTGACTTCCACGCCTGGCTTTTACCTGGGGCTTTTTTTGCCCAAGGTCATTTTTAACTCACGCTTGGGTTCTTCGTTTATTTCGCCCTTATACATGAATCTGATCCCTGGTGATGCGTAATGGACGATAGCCTGTACATCACCACACCTGACATAATGTCAGGCCACTAGTGCCGATTTTTTGCTCCCCGCACTCTTGCTAGCTGTCTTCACACCCGTTGCGAATCTTACATCCACCTTTTTTTAAATCTAGAAGCCCATTGACTGCTCACTTTTTTGTGATGTCACCCATTCCAGCACTCATCGGCCTGGCGTTTGACTTGTGCTGACGCTGCCGTCTCATCTGCCTAGTGCCTCACTTGTGTCGATGTTGCCCTCTCAATAGACATCTTATCGGGGACACAGATCCATCTGACTCGTCTTTAGCCACTTTATCACCTGCCCAGTGCTTCTCTTGTGCTGATCTGCCTTCGAACTAGATACACAATCCATGTCACGGATCCATCTGCCTCTTGTCTAGCTACTAGAGGACCTCATTCTGTTACCTTCTAGTTTGCTCCGTGCTCTCACATACGCCCGCTACGCTTCCCCACGCTTTTCAGTATATAACTCGCAGTTCCCCGAACCGGCACTTTATACTTTCGAACGGAGCCGACGGCTGCTTCCAGCTTTTCAGGTATGTCTCCACCCTGCTAATTTTCCTGTACTATGATCCTGCCCAGCCCCACATACTTGCAGAGTGTCCGCACTCTCGTCAGACCCATGCCGTGACTACACTCGGCATTCTGCTGTTCGTGTTTTTTAATATTTTTTAGTTATCCTCCATGTTCCTTCATACTTTCTGGGAACACGGGAGATTCTTTCTCCTCCCTTTGCACTCTCCATATGCGCAACCTACCATCCCTCATTTACCGCCCTCAATGCCCAGCAGTCACAAGGGGCCTTGACTCTCCTACTCGCAATGCTCACCACTGACTGCACCTGGGGAGCTTGCACGTGAGTGATCCACTTCATTCACTTCATTTACCCATACCTTTAACTTGGCCCATCAGACGTCGCTTCAAATGGGCCTTGCTTCATCTTAGGAAGCAGTTCTTACCACGTACCGCAAGCGGATTCTGCCCCTTGGGGAGCCCATACGTGAGCGGCCAACTCCACTCCATTCATCCACACCAGTAATTTGACCCGATTAACGTCACTACATATGGGCCTTGTTACATTTAAGGAAGCAGCTTTTACTACACACAGAAAGTGGATCCTGCCCTTTCCTTCTCTTTATATACATCTCCACCAGGCCCTGCCACACGCACCTTCCTACATTTTCCAGGGTGTGGCTCTGGTGACCGGCCTGCCTTAGCTGTATGTCCTCTTTGTTTTTCCGTTTAGCTCCATCCCCTCTCTCCCCATAGATTACTAGACCCCAAACGCACCCGCCGTTCCCCCTTTCCACTTTTACCTACCCTCATCTCTCATCCTAATGGCCTTACTTTCGCGATGGTGGACTTGTGCTCACACTTATCCTTTCTTCCACCAGAATCAGCGCTTACTGGCCCTTATCAAGGAGGCCCACACAGTCACATTAATGTGTGCACGTGCAACTTTTCTTAGCCACGACATTCTGGACCGAGCTCGCACTTGGCTCTAAAGAACCGCCAGGAGGAACTTAGGACCTTCTCCTCCAAGAACGTACATCGCTCAATGGTATGTACATGCGCTATGCTCTCGAGTTGCTCTTGTTCCTTGTTTCATGACTGAAGTGTTACTTGGGACTGCCCGCATATTGCAGAAGTTCCCTTTATATGTGCCCTTTCTGATCGCGCTTATACCCCTTTGGGTTGAGTTGGTACAGGCTCTGGGCGCAATGGACATATACTCACATTTGAAAGGTTCCCAAACTGGTTCATAAACCTGACCTGAGCTAATTACCATACAATTGCATTGGGATGGATTCTGACTTTGGAACATAACCCGACCAGGTCTCATTGGTTTCACCCTAGCTGGGGCATTTTGCCTTTCATACTCATGAAATCATTGGACCTGAAGTTACACTGCGCTCCCTAGCCAGGGTAATGCACTTGTTTATCATGCATAGGCAGATTTCTTGTACATCATACGTAGAACCACATGTCCACCACACACCTGTTTTTATATGTTTTTATATGTAATTTGTCATTCTGGTTTTCAGCATTCATGTATTACCACATATTCTCTTAACGTCTACCCCCATTACTCCCAACTGTCCCCTTCCCCTCTTCCTCCATGACTTATATATTCCTTGCTGGTTTTTATCCCTTTCTTCCCTACGTACTTTTCACCGTTACCACATCGTCTTTCGTCTTGTTTCTCCTCCTCTGTCACAAGAGTCCTCTGTCTAGTACTTATGGTTGTGTGTATGTGTATATATATTTATGTGTTTTATATTGTAATTTAGGGCCCTGAAGAAGTTCATTGCATATGAACGAAACGCGTTGGCAGGTAACTTTAACTGTTGGATGCTTATGAAAATAAAGGATTTGCGGAGACAATACAAACAAGACTATATGACTTATTGAAAAACAAATTTTGTTTCAGAGTAGTCACCACTCCATCTTTTGGTAAGTTCCCTGGAGTTGGTGGGGTTGGCCAGGATTTTGTTGTGGATGAAGTTCCTCTTGGTGGCTGTGATTTGGTTGTGGTAGTCCGTCATGGCGCCCTAGAAGGTGGTGTGGTTTTCGGTTGTCTTGGTGTTTCTCCAGTTCTTCTCCAGGTGTCTGCAGGTGCATCTGGCTTCATGGAGAGCATTGGTGAACCAGGCGGCTTTCCTGGGGCATTGTCTGTCAGGGTTGCGTAGCGGGGCAAACTCATCTGCACTTGGAGATCCAGGTATGAAGTTCTCTGGCTCCGTCGTTTGTGTCGGGTGCCTAGGTGTGGTTGTCTCAGGTGAGGGTGGAGTTAAGTTGCTCGTCGGTAACCTTGCTCCAGTTCCTTCATGGTGGGCATGGGGCTGGTTTGGGTGCCTTGGGTTTGTTGATGGCGAAGTGTACACATTCGTGGTCGGTCCATGGCGACTGCATTGTGTGGCTGAATTGGATGCTGTTTCCTGCTGTGAAGATGGGGTCAAGGGTGTGTCCTGCTCTGTGGGTCGGTGTGTTGACAAATTGTTTAAGTCTGATGCTGGCGAGGTTGTCACGAAGGATAGTGGAGTTGGGGTCGCTGGGGTTGTCAAGGTGGAAGTTCAGGTCTCCAATGAGTATGCAGTTTGTTGAGGAGATGGCGTCGGGTGCGATAAAATCAGTGATAGTGGTAGTGAATGGTGTTCGGGGGCCGGTGGGTCTGTAGATGAGGTTTCCTCGGAGTGTGACTTTGGGGGTGGTCTGGATATGGAAGTGCATATGTTCGGAAGAGGGGAAGGTTTCGCTGGAGGTGGTTGGGGCGGACTTTCCTCTGGATCTTGTATTTGTTCCAGGTCTCTGTGAAGAAGGCGATGTCGGGTGAGAGAGAGTCGAGTAGGTTCCAGATTTCCATGGCATGTTTGTGTACAGAGCGTACATTGAGGAGGATACATTTTAGGGTGTTGCCGATGCTGGCGTTTGCGGTGTTGGAGGCCAGGGTGGTGGTGAATGTCTTGGGCCAGCCGAGGCAGGAGAACTGGCCGTGGGACATGTTCCGTGAGGCCTGTTGGCATTCTCTAAGTCTTCTAGGGTTGAGTGCGAGGATGGTGGTGTTGTTGTAGCGATGGATAGGGGGAGGTCCGAGTTCCTGGCACTGGCTGCGGTTGGGTCGCCGACGGGCGCAGACGGGCTTGCCTTTGGTGCACCAGTGGTGAGCAAGCTGCATGCATCCACTGCGCGACTGCGCAGCGGCCACCATTAAGTAGGGGAGGTGGGAGGGAGGAGAGGCTGGGAGGCGGGAGCGGGGGAATTCCGAGGTGGAGGGGCCGCAGGGGCAACAGCGGCAAAAGGCGAAAGGAACAGGCAGGCACGAGAAAATAAAAACAGTGGTGGGAGTAGAGCAAGACACAGATGGGCACAATAGCAGTGGCACAACAGGGAAAAATTAAGAAAATAAAGTCTGAGAAAGGTTACGGTGGTTGGAGGCAGTCTGGTCCCAGTTGGAGCGGGCAGTAAGCGCAGGAGGAGGCAGCAGCCTCGATCCTCCCAACGAGGAGGTCGGGGTCTGGAGGCAAGAGACGGCACAGCGGAGCTGCGGGGAGAGAGTGGACCAAGACCCAGGGTCGGAGGTCTTACTCCAACCAAGACCTGGAATGGCCACCTCTCCACAAACGGAACTCCCCTTCCCTGCTGGAATTCAGAAAGGGTCTGAAAATCTGGCTGTTCAAGTGACTACACCCAGCAGCAGAAACCCCCAGACCCTGAATACCCTCACGGGTGAAAAGCAGTGCTATACAAATCCTATTTGATTGATTAATTGATTGATTTGTATGTAGTACTACAACATGAATCTCTAACAATCAGGAGGCATTTATGTTAAAATGTCCAAACGGTAAAACTGTTATGAAGCTGGGAAATTTAGTTATCACAGTATCCATAAATAACTTAATATAGTAATTCTTCATTCTTGTAACTCATCCAACAATTTGACCTCCCTATTCTTGATTATTACAGCCAACAGATGAATTGCAGACTTGCTGCAATCTCAATGCTGGACAATGTCACAGAAATTTGAGATAAACATAATATGTGTTATTTTCGCTCTCTCCCGTACAGGCAATCCAAATTATTTTACGCACTGAATTGTATACTATCCCTCAAATAAAAAACAACATGGGAACTGGAGATATATAGGTGGAAGCACCATCCTATTCCAAAAAGTTTATGCTTTAATGCATATGAGAGCAGTCACACTAGAAAAGAACACCATTTATCCAAACATACTAACGAAGTCTGGAAAGCTGCTAGAGGCAAATTTCTATTCATATTTCCTTCTCGCATTTTGATGATGGTTCATTTAGCTCACATTTCTTCTCCTGATTGAAATCTCTCAATCATTCTACTTATCAGATGCTTATCATAAATAACCCCCCCAATTCTGTCCAACATAAAATGTCTTCAGTTCAGCTCATTGTAAAATTTCAAACATCTGTGGGTGGATTCCTGATAGCAGGTTGGACTAAGATATGTAGTACTAAAAGACTTTTCCATCCTTTATGTACTCTTACTTGCCTTCGTGAGTTGTCGCAAAACGTCCAACTCCTTGTTAGTAATTGTGCAAAGAGGGCACAATAGTTTCTATTTGTACTAATCATCTATGAATATTTCCTGAGTATTCCCATTTTAGATGTTTTAGGGCTTATTCATAGAGGTGTTAATAGTCTGGATAAAAGAATGACAGGAGTACTACCTTACATGCTCCAAAAAGACATTTTTCAATATGCCCTAATGTCATTATGATTTTCTTATGCAAGTATACTTTACAATGCTGCTGTTTATGTGTATTATTTTATTGAATCAAATGAATGTTTTCCACAGCAAATATTGCAGCATAACAATAGACCAGAAAACACATGACAGGGAATTCATTGGACTTCAGAACGACAAATAAGTAAGAGAATATATACTTGTAAAAATAAACTGAAAAATGGAACATGAGTGGAATGGACAATGAGTTAAAAAGCACATCAAAGCTTAAAAGCTAGGGGAGGAGAAAACAAATGCTAGACAGTGTGAAGGAAGGACAGGCGGAAAAAGGAAGAAACATGGGAGCAGTGATTTGAATGCAGATTAAGATTACTTTCGTACAGTTACACAAATGAAGAGAGCTGAGAGTCCATAATTGGAGAAAAGTGCCTCTTTTTGTGCAATCACCCCTTTTTTTGTGGACTGTTGCTGCTGGTTTTTTGACTCTGTGCACAGGAACTCTTCTACCCAGGCACCTGTGCATGTGCTCTGATCTCTAAAACATGCTAAAATAGGTTACAATCCTAATTGGCATATTTAACCTACTTATGGGCACCTGGTACAAAGTTTGCCCGGGCCTGTATATCAGTTATCACTAGAGGACTACAGCACCTATTGCGCCATCCACTACAGTAACCATGTAAACCTGACTTCTGGCCAACCATTGTATCCTGACTGGCAGTTTAAGAGCTGCAACTCAACCTGTCAAAACAAGATCTTTTGACAGGTCTAAACCATACTTTTACATATTAATAATATTAATATATCACCACTAAGTAGGCCTTATAGCACAAAAGGATGGATGCAGGGTATCTAAAAGTAATACATGAAGCAAGTTAATACTAAACATGTCCTGAAGCCTTTGAAGGCTAATTTGCATCAGCCTCTAGCTGCAACCCTCTGAGAACTGAAGCCCTGAATGAGATTTGCAGAGGCAAAGTCCTAGGTGTAGGGAGATGTTTCTGTTCCTAGTGCAAGATGAACATTTGGGCGGTTCCTGGGAACTTGATTAATTTCAAAAAGACCTCCCCTGTCTTGACTGACACCTGGGCTGGCCTTTTCTGTGTTTCCACAGTCAGTCAGTACCCAATACCAGTGGCGCCCAGAATTGGTTAGAAGTGATCATTGAGGATGGGTTGCTCATTTCTCTTGCCACACCTCTGAGGTGGGCACACAGACTCTGCATGATAAGGGTTTTGCAATCTTAGATTTAGGCAAAGAGGGGCACTGTGGGAATGTTTGCAGTAGGATGCAACGAACTGCTTCAAAAGTGGGTAGAGGTATCTCTGGGAACCTATATCTCATTGGTTAGGGAGGAACCATGAGTCACCCCCACCCCCATATTATTGCCAGGCATAAATGTGGCATCCCCAGTACCCTCCTCAGAACACTCTGGACCTGTGCAAGAACAAAAGGACCTGACATGCTGTTTGACACATGTGAGGAGACTAGAAGGGCTGGTCAGTTGGCTAGCCTTTTGAGAGGCCCACAGCAAGCTGCAAGAATCCTTTTCCTGAAACGCCCAGCTGACCAGTTCCAACTCTTCTTGCCCTGGATCCTGCTGTTGGCTTTTGCTGGAGTGAGTATTCACACCAAGTGCTGTTCCTGAGGTTCTGGGACTCTTGGCTGTGTCAAAGTGCACTTTTCCTGACACCCTAAAAGACCTGGGACCTAAAACCTTTTTTGATGCAAGGAGCACCGGAGGACTGATACAAAATTGAGAAGTCAATCCAACCATGGTGTATTGCTGCTGGACAAGGCAAAAGTGAACTGTAAGCGAGGAGACTGAGATTAAGGAGTAAGTAGAGAGACCAAAAGGTTATAGAAACTGTGATCAAGCAGAGAAAAGGCACGAGTAACAATGCAAATGATAGCTGCTGAGAGACTGCGGACTGAGTAGAGCGAAAGAAGGAATGCAGGAAAACATGAATTTATACCCACATCTAACCTACTCTACATTCATTAAACAATTCTTCTCACCCCAAAGGTTACTTTATTTCCTCATGTGTATTTTCTTACCATTCATCTCACCGTGAGTTACTTTTAACATTGATGCTTCTCTTGGTTTCACCAACAGTTCAGCTTATCTGATTACCCCAAAATGGTATTCACTGTGGCATTTACAATTATGTTTTTAACAGTTTTTTCTTTGGTAGAAGGGAGAAAGAAGCTGCAGTTCTACCGTGGGAAGAACAAGAAAACAAATGATGCATGGGTATGCACCTCAGACCCGTCATTTTCCTTTTGACAGGCTGTCTTTCAAACATTTGACCAGCCCCTAAATACAACAAATGTTCCAGTGTGCGTATTGCAATTCAACTTAAACAAAATCTCCAAGCTGAAACCTATTGACTTTGTCAGTGATTTTTTTGTCTCAGCTCACTGCTCCATATATGCTTAAATCCCCAGCAACCATCTTTGAATGTATTTCAACATAACACAATATATAAAAATGTGGTTATAGAGGATGCGCACACTTCAATGGTAGGCATCTTCAAATGCCTTTTGATATGTTTAACAAATGCCATTCCAAGATGGCTACTGTGGATGTGTGCACAACTACAGTGACCATTGCTGGATGCGTTTGTTTAATTTTATGAATCCAATTCAAAGATGGTCTTTGTGGGTGCACACATTTCTGCTGCAGCTATCTTTAAAATGTGTTAAATTAAACAAAGACTGCTCATAGATGCATACATCGACAGCCAACTTGGAACAGTCACCATTTCTTTCAATGTTCAGGAAACCACTTTAAGATGGGCATCTGTTGATAGTGAAGTGCATAGAAAATTTCAAGAAAAAATAAACAAGGGGGTGTGAGCACTCAGGATAACAAGCATACATCATGAGAGAAGAAACAGAAATGGTTGCACTTCCCTTATCGATCTCCTTATACAGCAAAGAAGAAAATTTGGGTATGCTGGAAGTGAGAAAGTGGAATATTAGTTGGGGTCGATGGTAATCCACCGTAAGCAATAATGGCACCATTCTTGTTAGGTCCAGTGGAGCTTTTAGCAATTTGAATCTGAGCTCAACCAATGGTAGCCATAGCACAAACAGGCAAGCATAACATATGTGAGGCATTTAGAAGTTCCAAAACAGTTCAAAAGTCAAGAATACAACACAAACAAAATCACACTCCAATTTATAAAAATAGGAAATATTTTAATAAACAAAACAACACCAAACTGGCAAAAATCCCAAAAAGGGAACAATCAAAATGAATGTTTAAAGTTTCAAATGCAAATAGCATAAAAAATCATTGCCCGGTGCCTAAGCATGAGTTAATGCAAACCACGATGGAGGGCAGGTCTGATACAGAGATCAAGTTTGTACTGGTCATTAGCTAATCCTTCTGACTTAGTCTCTGAAATGGGAATTCTCAACAGAGCAAGGCAGCAGGCTAGGGCCATGATGGGTTCCACAACGCCAGATATTAGTTAGACGAAGTCCAGGTGAAGCCTTTGATTTTTGGCAGAAAAGCTCTGAGCGGGAGAAATTCTAAATTCACAGCCGAGGAAGGTCCCTCACTGGTCAGATACTTTTGGAACCCTCACCCAATAGTCACTGTTTTGGAGCTTTGATTCCTTCAGTGGGAGAAGGCAGAATGCTGCCAACCTTAAAATAGTTTCAGATTTACTGTTGTCAGGAGCACAAGTAAATCCCATGCCAGAGTAGGAAATGGAGGAGAGCCCTCACAAAATTGGTGTCAGATTGGGGAAGGGGCTCTTCTTTCCCACAGAAAAACAAGCATTGGCAAACCCAGTAGGTTTTGTCTATGCAAGAGCTATTGGATTTGTGAGTGTCTTTTAGCCACGTTGTACAGCTGAGCGGAGTGGAGTGGAGTGGCATGGTATTGAGTGGTGTGGTGTAAAGTTGACTGGAGTAGAGTGGAGAAGCATAGAGTGGCATACATTGGAGTGGACTAATGTAGAGTGGTGTGGCAGAGAGTAGAGTCGAGTGGCATAGAGTAGACTCAGGTGGAGCGGCATGGAGTGGAGTGGTATAAAGTAGAGTTGAGTAGAGGTGAGTGGCATAATGTACAGTGGGGAAGACTAGGTAATGTAGAGTTTCATAGCGGGGATTGGGTCAAAATGGAGTAGAATGTAGTGGCATGACACAAAATGGTTAGGCATTGCATATAGTAGAGTAGGGTGGAGTGAAGTGGGGCAGAGTGAAGTGGTGCAGAGCATAATGCGTTGGCGTAGAGTACAGTGGCAGAGAACACAGTGGTGCAGAGCAGAATAGAGTGGAGCAAAGTGGAGTGGAATGGTGCAGAGTGGTGTGGAGTTGTGTGGAGTGGAGTGGGGTAGAGTGGCATGGAGTGACATAGAGTGGCATAGAGTAAAGTCGGATAGAGTGAAGTAGAGTAGAGTGGCTTGGAGTGGCATGTAGTAGAATGAGGTAGAGAGGAAGTGAGGTAGAGTAAAGTAGTGCAGAGTAGTATAATGTAGAGTAGAGTGGTGAAGACTAGAGTGGCATAAAGTAGAGTGTTACAGAGTAGAGTGGGTTTGTGTGGAGTGGGGTAGAGTGGCACGGAGTGACACTGTGAGGTATGAAGTGGTTTGGTGTACAGTAGAGTGACATAGAGTGGCATACAGTGGAGTGGACTGGCATAAAGTGGAGTCACGTTCAATGGCATACAGTGAAGTGGAGTGGCATCAAGTGGAGTGTTATAAAGTAGAGTAGAGTGACATAACGTAGAGTTGAGTGGAATGGCATACAGTGCAGTGGAATAGAGTAAAGTTGTACAAAGAGGAGTAGAGTGGCATACAGTATAGTAGCATAGAGTGTGATGGTTTAGATTAGAGTGGTGCAAGTAGAGTAGGGTGGCATAGAGTGCAGTGTCAAAGAGTGGTGCAGAGTAGAGTGGCATAAAGTGCAAGGGGTGTAGAGTACAGTTGTGTAGAGTGCAGTGGCATAAGTTAGAATAGCATAGAGTACAGTGATGTTGAGTGGAGTAGAGTAGAGTGATGCAGAGTAGAGTTGCATAGAGTGCATTGAGATACAGTGTAGTAGTATAGAGTAGAGTGGTGCAGATTAGAGTGACTTAGGTTGCAATGGCATATTGTGCAGTGGTGCAGAGTAGACTGCAGGCACGTACAATCAGTGGCATAATGTGCAATGGTGTACATCAGTTTGGTGCTGTGTAGAGTATAGTGGTGCAGAGTACAGTGGTGTAGAGTACAGTGGTGCAGAGTAAAGTACATAGAGTGCAGTGCAATAGAGTAGAGTGGTGCAGAGTAGAGTGGCATAGAGGGCAGTAGCACAGAGTAGAGTGCAGTGACATAGAGTAGAGTTGTACAGAGCAGAGCACAGTGAAGTAGAGTGCAGTAACACAGAGTGTGGTGGCATGGAGCGCAGTGGTATAGAGTAGAGTGGTGCAGAGTAGAGTAGAGTGGCATAGAATGCTGTGGAATAGAGTAGAGAGGTGCAGATTAGAGATAAGTGGCATAGAATGCAGTGGCATAAAGATGAGTGGTGCAGAGTACATTATAGCTGCATAGAGTTCAGTGGGGTAGAGTGCAGTGGTGCAGAGTAGAGTGACAGATAGTGCAGTGGCATGGAGTGGTGCAGGGTAGAGTGTAAAAGACTGCAGTAGCAAAAAGTGTTGTAAAGTAGCATAGAGTACACTGGTGTAGAGTGTAGCAATGTAGAGTACAGTGGCCTAGAGTGCAGTGGCCTAGAGTGCAGTGGCATATAGTACAGTGGTTCATAGTAGGGTGCTCTCTTCCATTCTGGTTGAAAAGAAAAGCCTAAAATGGCCTCCCCACTCTTCATGGAGGTCTAATTGGAAAGCAGCGAGTCTCCACTTTCCAATGTGTCTTTCCTAAAACCGTTTTCTGGTTATGGATCCATAGCCAGGAAACCCACTAGACCACAAAGGAAATTGATTAGGTGGTCGGCCCTTGTGCTCTACAGGTTAACCCCCTTTCTGTGAACGTAAAAAAAGACAGGTAGTGTTTTTTTCTCCTATGGGCATGATTACTCTCCTGGGGAAGTAAACAAGACACTGAATAGGGAGGGCGGACCTTGTGGTAAACTGGCCGACCCCCTTTGTGGAGTGAAACTGTCACTGGTCAGCCCACCTAACATATGAGCTGACCCCGTCTTCGGGCAACATTTTTTGGGGGAAATTTATATTATCCCTGGTGGCCACTTATGGCACCGTAGGAGAAATCACTCATTTCCCAAAAAGAGATAAAGTAGGGGGTTGGCCCTGAAGGCATGGGTTGACCCCCTTGGCGCCCTTTTTTAATAAATGTGTGTTTTTCACTGGTGGGGCAATTGCGCACCCCCATGGGAAAACACACATTTAAAAAAAAAGAAAGACACACTACACATGTGGTAACAATTTATTGGCATGCCTTGGAAGGCACTGCACAAAGTTGACAGGTCATCTTTCAGATGGTTATTTCTTTATGAGGTGAGGTGAGGTGAAATGAAACCTTTGGCTAAGCAGTTGAAATCCCAAAAATAATGAAGTAAAACTGTCTAAAAAAGTGCTGCATTATACTGCATAAATTGTTTTTTCTTGACACTGTAGTAAGGACTCCCTTAATACGTACATACATTGTTAAGTTAGCATAACCACATTAGAGGTTAGAAAGGCATCTTGCTGCTTTTGCACACGACACTGTGTTCACATGTTATTGCTTAAACAAACTGCTGACTCGAGTTCTGCCTCACACAAGAGCAATCTGTTGTTACCATCCCGAGCTCTGCGCAGCGACCTTGGTCTGCACACGATGTGACAAACAGTCTGAGTTGTTAGACAATGCATGTTTTCCACTCTAGGTTGATCGACCCACTATTTAGTCATAACACACGAGCAGCTGCAAATACCTGAAAGTTGGTGCTTTTAATATCACAGACATCATGTTTATTATTCAGACCGAAGACGAGCCTTCCTGCGAGAAGACTCCTGATGCTCCTGTGATGTGATTTCACTAAGCTGATCTTTGAGGTATGGGGTCCCCTATTCAAGCCTAAGAGACCTTCTGTTAGTCTAATAATAATATTAGCTTCTTAATAAAGGGAAGGTGGTAGTATCCACTGTCATTATAACATGATCACCCCTTTTATATTCTATGGAATTGTAACGATGTTGATGGTTTTGATTTTAATCATTTGTCTGCTTGTATTAGCCAAAGTACTGCATCTTAGGACACGTGGTCTATAAAAATAAACTCTTTTTATTTTCACCGTGTCTCTGTTGATTCTTGTTGTGGACTGATGTGAGAATAATATACGAACAGGTATTTCCGATTCCCACCATTACTGAGAGTATACTGAGTCGCTTGTTCTGGGTTGTCTTTTCATTGGGACCGCCAAGCTAAATCTCGGATAACGAATGGGACACTTATGCTAGCCGGATACTGGGTTCTGGGTTCTGAGGTGAGTTTCTGGTACACCACAATTCACTGAGGTCCTGGGTTTCTACGCATAGTCCTGTGTATAAGCAGAATCCCTGCAACATGGCGCACCTAACGTTTGGTCTATGAGTTGAAACGCCTTAGTAGTGCTCGCATTTGTCCACAACACCCTCATTCTTGTTTCCGGATAACAAGTCTGACGGATTAAAACCTACCTAGGTCTATTGATATAGGTTCCTTCAAGCTTGATCATTAAAAAGGTTATTGAACCCTTGTGCTACTGATAGCTTTGAGTGTGTTGTCCTAATGTCGGTGGATATTGCGGCGCAGCCGTGCAGCTCTGAAACGTCATTTGACGCAGTATGGGGTGCCGGACACTGGTATGAACGTCATCTTTGTGGTGGGAGCCGATGCGGCTCATCCCTATGAGTTGTTCTACTCTTGGGTGATGATTCCGGCGGTAAGTGAGGATGATAATACCTTTCATTCTTACACTGCCGCTGCCGTGCCAGCGAACTATACGCCGTATAGGACACAAGAAATACCAATATCTGCTTGGCAGCATCTTATTTGGTTTAATGGCGCCCTTCCCCATGTGGTTATACCGCCAAGAATGGGCCCTTTATCAATTGCAGGGGCCACTTGGCCGGTACTAGCCGGATCTACGCCTCATCCCCGTTACCTCACGGTGACGGTGGCTGAGTTGCGTGTACTGCACACTGCCCTAATTACGGTATATAGGGCGTTAGTGCAGTACGTGTCGCACAATGTGCAGGCGGGGGCACCTGCTGTTGCGGGGCAGCCTACTGATCACCACGCGGTGGTCATTAGTCCTGTTATGGTTAATTCTGTTATGGGCAAGCGCCCCCAAACTAGGGATGATTTCCCCTTTTGGCTTGCTGAAAAATTTGACCAAATAGAAGCGGTATACCCGAATACATCTCCTGTGGAGAAGCACAGGATCCTCACCATTAGTTTGCCTAAAGACTTGGTCCCCCACATAGATGATTGTGTAAATTGGGGCAAGGTCTTTGCAGCGACGTACGCGCAGTGCTTTGGCACTCCGTCTATGTTGCAGCTGCCCTCCGTTATCAAACGAGTTCAAGAGAACCATGGTGCGGAGTCTGCGATAGAATTAGGGATGCGACTCCTCGGTCAATTTGACCTGGTGGCTACCATGATAATGGGAAACCTTAAGGGTGATGCTTTGCATTTCCAGGTTCGTAATGAACTGAAGCGAGTTGCTGAGGAGGACAAACCGCTGGAATTTGCTAAAATAATCGCAGAGGCATACCGGGATTTGGGTCGTAGCTCTTTAGGAGTTAAGCCTGTAATAAAGAATCCCGATCTAAAACAGCAGGGTAAGGCAGAAACCTCTGGTAAGGACGACCGACCAAGTTTTCCAAAACAAAATTGGCGGTTTAAACAACAGGGAAAGCAGCAGCAACAGAAACAGGGCTCTCGGCCTGCCTCTCCCGTACAGTCAAGTAGTGAACGCACTTATGATCTGCACGATCGTGCTACTATAAAGTCTCCTGATTTCAGGTTTCTGAACAGCGCTCTCCTCGTTCTTCACAGGAAACATCGGCTACACAGTCCGGTGGCGGAGGCGGTGGCAAAGGTCGGGGTGCTCCACAACAGCGTGACCAACCCCGACAGACTGAGGGTAAAGGCAAGCAGGACGAATTTGCACGACAAAGACCCCCGTTTCAGAAGAAGAAAGTGGCAGCTCTGACGGCAAGGTATGCCTCAGATAGTGCGGACACAGCTTCGGAACCGGACATGGGCGCTGACGCTACTGGACAGCGCAGCGGAAATTACCATAGTCCGTCAAGCTCTGCGTCCATTTCTGGCGGTGACAGCAACTGATATATCGGTTACTGTTGAAACAGCTGACACCAGAGTGGCTCCCCCTGATAGACTTTATGAAATAGTCTTATTAATTGAGGGTGACATACAACGTACAATAAAAGGGATTTTTTGGGATAATCTGACCACCACCTATGATATCCTCCTAGCGGAGGCAGATTGGCCTCCGGCGTTCATTTTAGAGGCTCCTAGAGGGGAGGAAGTAATCCTCCCGTCCTTTGCGCACACAGTGCCTAAGGACCAAGCTGAAGTGTATGCTGGGGAGTGGGCGCTTGCGCTTGCGCCGGCGGTGTATCGTACTCAGGTGGGATGGGACAGATTGTCCCCCTGCCATGAGATTCCATTGCGGTCTATGCCCCAGCCTCAACCTCAATATCCCATGCGTCGTGAAGCGAGACCCCACGTCGCGGCAATCCTTGACCAATTGGAATATCAGGGTGTTATTGAAACATGTGTGTCCCCTATGAATAACCCTTTATTCACTGTAACGAAGCCTGACGGCTCGTACCGTTTAGTTTTGGATTACCGGCACCTAAACTCCCATTGCTGGACCTGCGCGGTACAAAATACACATAGCTCGGCTTTGGTCGACAGTCTCGTGCGTAAAAGGTTTAAAACGACACTTGACATTTCCAATGGCTTTTTTAGCCACAACCTGTCCATACTGAGTAGCCAGTGGACGGCGTTTACTTCGGGCGGCAAACAAAAACAGTTTACAAGATTGGCCATGGGTTACAAAAATAGCCCTGGCGTCTTTTCTGCTCGCGTGGTTTCTCTCTTAGAAAGAATAGACCCCGAAGCATACTCCTATGTTGACGATATCTATCTTACGGATGATGAGCTGATGCCACATCTGTCTCGAGTCGACAATATTATCGTGAGTTTTGCTGACTATGGCTACAAATTCAATTTTGCGAAGTCACACATCGCAGAACATACGGTGTTGTTTTTAGGCTACGAGCTCAACAATGAAGGTAAGGGGTTAGCCCTGCACTTTCTGGAGAAGTGTGCACGCTTAAGTGCTCCTACGACGCTGAAGAAATTACAATCTCTGCTGGGTTTTCTGAATTTCGGCCGTACGTACATTCCTGATTATGCCCAGCGTATCAAGCCGCTTTACGCCTTGGTACAACCTTCGTTTTCGAAGTCTAGCTGGCAGCTAGAACACTCTGCAATTTTACAGTCTTTACAGGCTGACCTTCTTGCTTCACAATACTTGCTGACACGTGATAACCGCACTAACCTGGTAATAAGAATAGTACCAGGCGCCGTGGGATTCACGTATTTGACGTTTAATGAGGGCGACACAGTCCCCATTGCGTACAAATCCCACTTGTACACCTCTGCTGAATTACGTTTTTCCACGGTCGAAAAAGTTCTGACTGCTGTGCAGATGGCGATCCTCAAGGAACGCGCACTGTCGCATGGGAAACAGATTCTGGTTGTAACACCATATCCTGCTTTAGAGGCAGTGACTAAAGCAAGTGTACCAAATTCTAAAGCTTTGCATCCACGGTGGATACAATGGGCCACAACACTGACGTCGCCAGATGTCACTTACATCTTTGATGCCTCATTACAGACTCAAGAGTACTTGCAGTATGAATTCGTTCATCCGGCAACTCTGTCTTTGCGCCCGCTCGAAGAATACCATTGTGTCATATACACTGACGGGTCTGCGCAACCCGCAATTGGATCTAAGCACGCTTATTCAGCGGCTTGCGCAATTGTCGTAGGTACATTCGTAAATGGTGAATTCCAATCTGATGCAGTGCATACGCAGTCATTGGGTGATTGTACTGCGCAATTAGCGGAGCTTCGGGCTCTGGTGCTTGCACTGGAGTTTGCTGATCCCCGAGTCACTACTCTTATAGTGAGTGACTCCTTCTACTGTGTCCAGTCCTACAATGACAATTTACACTTCTGGTCTCAGAATGATTATCGAGACACTAAAGGTAGCACAATTAAGCATAAAACGCTTTGGGTTCGAGTGGCAGACTTTAAAGAACGTCTCCCTCTTGTGAGTGTTATTCACACTCTTGGTCACCAGCGGCTTGGTGTCCATGCTGTCGGCAACAGCTTAGCTGACGAGGCAGCGAAAACAGCAGTGGCTACATACTTAGTGGCAGCAGTTACAAGATCCAAAAGTAAGATTGATGATGACATCTTGGCAGCTATTGCTGCTACAGAGAAGGGAGGTGATTACCCGAAGGGTTTTCCCTCTCGTTATATTTATCATTTAAGTCCTGATAACGTCCCATTAGTGAGGATTAACGACGTTGGTGACAGAATTATTCCCAACGCGGACTGCAGACCAGCACTGATCCTAGCTGCACACGAGGGGTTGGCGTCAGCCCACGCCGGTGTGTCAGCTACAATATCTCTGCTACAACAACGTTACTGGTGGTTTGGTTTATATAAACAAGCGCGCGCATATGTTCTTGATTGTGACATTTGCCAACAGATTAAACCTTCTACTGTTGCGCGCCCACCACAGACACAGCTGTACATCTCTAATAAGCCATTTGGTTGTGTTTATTTAGATCACTGCGGTCCTTTTTCTTCTGATACTGCGTACAAGTATATCTTGGTTGCAGTGGATTCGTGCACACGTTTTCTTTGGGTATGGCCACAAAGGAGTGCTGACTCGCGGACTGTCATCAGGGATTTGCGTGTCTTTGTGGGAACTTTTGCGTGTGGTACCTTCCATTCTGATCAGGGCCCTGCGTTCGCCTCTAAGGCTTACAAGGAGGCTATGAGAAATTTGGGGGTCCTAGTCAAATTTTCGTCCCCCTACCGACCTGAGGGTAATAGTGTGGTGGAGCGAATGAACCGTGACTTAAAGCAATCATTGACAGCACGTGTGTTAGGCACAGGCCGGAACTGGCTAGCCCATTTGTATAACGTCCAACGTGCACTTAATAATCTCCCTAGAAGGTCTCTGGGTGGGCGGACCCCGTACATGATGCTCTTCGGAATCAGAATGTTTGTTCCAGACCTTGATGGTCTAGACATTGCGGCGTCGACCGCACCCTTTGACGTAGATGATCGCTGTGCTGTTTTGCAGACTCTACAAGAAGCCAGAGACTCTCTTTCGAAGGAACATTTGCCCTCCACGTCTGAAGCTGAGGTTCAGATTCCGGTAGTCGGCTGGCTACCCCGAGTTGGAGATCTGGTCCGTGAGAAGGTGGAGAACAAGAAGGAGTTCGGCCCCTCTTATCGTGCACCAGTTCCAGTGCTTGGAGTGCAGGGTACAAGAACAGTCATTTTACCTCCACTTCCTGGTCGCAAAGAAAACAGGTACGTCTCTATTGACAATGTCAAACTTCAGCGAGTGGCCGATACTTCTTACTATGACTCCGGCAGTTTCATGCCAGACAATGCAAAGAAATTCAATGTTGGTTCCTGCTTCTAACACCTTGTCTGATGTTGCCATCGAGATGCATTCAGTTACTGATCCCTTGCTGATACCACCGGCTGGTGGTTTGTCCGAAGAGACAGAGTATGCTTATCCTACACGTGGACCCTCGCCTGTTTTACAATCTACAGCACTTGGCCAGTCCCGTTTTTCCTTTGACACTAACTCTTTGCCCTCAACTCCCCCATCGAACATTGCTGTTTTTGTAAGTTGGTTTAAGAGACATTTTTTGATAGCCCCTTGGACATACATCTGGTTGCTGCTTTTCAGTATTTTTTTGTTTATGTCCATTGGATTTGTTATAGTTTTTTTCCGTTTGGTGGATGGCCATTATCTCAAAGAGAGATCGACAATTAGACTTATCAATGGAACTTTGGCCCCCCACTCCTCATCCCACATCATGAAAAGGGACCAGACTTTTGTGAATATTACTGCCTGGCCCGTCATGGATGGAATCGCATGGGATGCAGTTAAATTTCAAATTCATGGGCCTACAGAGGTCATTAATGTGCCTAATGTATTTCGTGTTTCTATGGGTGATGTAGTTAAACAGAACATACGTTCTGATGATTGGGATGTACACGCCATTGAGGCACTGTTTTCAGATTTGAAATATTATGCCGCTTTTGATGCTGAGGATTTGTATGAAAATGCGGCTAATTATGCAGAACAGTATTGTTTTCAACATTATGGCAATCACTTCCTGCATAAAGCGAATACATTTAGAAATTTTGTAAATTTTACCCAATGGGAACACTGTCCCACCCCCTCGTTTGGTAGTTCACATACATTAGTTGATAAGTTTACTTATTTTACTGATTTCAGTGTTTCAGCCCCGGCATCCTTTTATTTTAAAGTTAAGCCTGAGTCTGCCTCCAAGGTTAGACTGACACACACCAAATTGCTTTATTCTAAGTCCTTTATGGATGAGTTGTCAATCAAAGGTTATGATCTATGGAAGGCTACTATTGATCTTAAGTCGGTTTGGGGTTCCAAACCGTGGCAGGTTCAGGGAACTGAAGCTTTACACCGTGCCTGTCTAGTACCAAATCATATGTTGTTTTTAAATTCAACCATCTTCCAAACCACCTGTTTCGGATTGGCCACTTCTAAAAAACTAAATTCGCCTTCTGTGCCGGATCTGGGCGCTTACCCAAATTGGGATAACCACACAGATCTGTCCCTTCCTGCTTTGCAGTCATTAGTTTCTAATTCATCTTTCAATATTTCGAAATTTAGTAATGAGGGATGGTTAATTTGGCAAAGCAGTTCTGATACCTGTCAACGTCGTTTTCTAGGACTGAAACCGGGGTATACTCAGGAACGCGTAGACCCACGGTTTGAGTCGTCACATACAGTAACTACATACTCTGTAGGGAAATTATGTCAGTCCTGGCTGCGACATTCCACCTTGGCATCTGTCAAAGTTCATTTATCAAAATTACATGACAAAATAGATTTGAATGATTTTGTTAAAGGTCCTGTGGGTGGCAGATCCAAAAGTTGGGCGTATGCTATTTACAACGAAGTATGGAAACTGTCGCAAATTGAGGCAGCTTCACGATTGAGAGCTATTGACCAGGCTAATATGGAAAAAGTATTAGCAGTTATTGATAACAGCATTAGCACTCTTTCTTCTCGAATTTATACATTAGATAATAATGTTTCTTCAATTGTTGATATTGTGCATGATGATATGTCTGTATTGTATCATGGTCAAAACCAGTTGCGTTCTGTTATGCAGTTTGCATGGACATTACAAACATTGAAGGCAGGGAAGGTCCCTTGGGACTATCTGAATACAACATCGTTATTTCTTCCCTTTAACCTTACTGACAAACAGCAGTTCATGTCCATGAAAGATGCTTCATATTCCTTGCTACATATTGAAAAATTGGAGCCGTTACCTTTCTCTGTAGCGGAAGTAGATTCAGCTGTGTGGCTCTTACACGGACTGATAACTCTCCCGTTCGCACTTTTTAAGTTTACCTCTTGTATGAAACACTATGCTCTGGGTAGATATGAACAGCTGGGTACCGCTTTCATACATGAAGTCTGGTCCCTCCCCGTTACGTATAGATGTACAAGGGACGGTACTGAGGTTTATCTGAAGGGTGAAGAATGTATAACGTCACCTGATCGTTCTGTTGTATGTAGGCACATTCAGTTGCACGGAGCTTGTAATGTACACGCCCCGAATTTGGCCTGCGTCCTCAAAGGTATCCCGGTACCAGTGATTACACCATCTTTCACGCTGCTTGCAAACGGTAGTTATTTAATTTTAAACAATGAAGCTTGCTGCGGGATGTTAGTGGGGATCCCATATATAGTAACTGTATCGCAGAGGGTTGTCTGCTGCAATAACGTTCTGTTTCCTCCCCCGCATGGGAGGCTGGATGCTTCCATCTGGCCTTCGATTCCAACCTTGAAAGCAGAGTTCAACAAGATGAGCAGAATAAGAGCGCTTTTGTCCCAAAAGGAGGTGCCATTGACTTCCTCCCGGGAAACATTTGTCCTTCATGTAGCAAATACGCGCACTGAGGTACAGGCGCTTTTGAATACTGACCTCCCCCTGCATTTTGGAGCCTTGATCCAAACAATTTTCAATGCCTCTTCCACGACTGGCCTGGCTCATTTTTTTAAACTTGTGGGCTCGGGCCTCGTGACCTCTTTCCAAACTATTTTTGGTGTGATCCCGGCATTTTTTCATTCTATTTTCTCGAGCGTCTTTGGAGGTGTCCCTTTACTTCTGGCGCTAGTGGCAGGTGTGCTACTTTTACTTTTCATCTTGCGGAATGGCTGCTCTTTCTGTGCCACACGACAGCCTGTCCCGTCTGCAGCTTCTTCGTGACAGGATGCTTGATTATTATGGTGTCCTGCCGTTGGCGACTTTGAGCCTGGCATATGGATTATCCTTCCGGTGTTCCTACTTCACCTGCGTGCAACCTGTCTTCCACTGCCTAGATTGTCCCTTTGAATGGCCTATGGATTTGTGCTTAACCAACATGGTGTCTCCGGACCCGGATTATGATCGACTGATGAGGCCCTTAGTGTCTCACGAGTCCGCCTGTTCTGGTGTTCGGATTATGGCCTGCGGTGCGGCGCATGGTATCCTGGGTAATTGGGACATTGCGAGAGCGGCATATGACTTCTTGGATATGAGTTATTTGGAAGTACACGCTGGTTGCCCTCTGATGGTGCTAGAGGCTCCGCTAATGGAGCAACATGTATGTTCCTTTTCTTTGATTAACTGGATGGCTGAAACCTTCAGTGGCTGTGCCAATGATTTTCTGCTGGAAGCAGTGGCCACATATGCTGCATATACTTTCATGGATTGAGTGAACTATCGTCCACTGTGTTTTCCTCACGTGTCTTGAACAGTCCCTGTGCGTCTGCACTTCTGCCCGGTGGGGCGTTTTTTCATTTTTTCACCCCCCACTGCACGTTTGAGGTTTTTTGTTTTTTCTTTCCACTTTTGGTTTTTTTATACTCGGACTTTGCCTGAACTGACCAGTGTTTTTTAAATTGGATACGCCTTGTTCTGCTCTGTCGCGCTTGAACTCTGCGTTCTCTCTTTTCTTGCATACTAAGTAGTGCTTCGATCAAGGGGGCATGTAGTAAGGACTCCCTTAATACGTACATACATTGTTAAGTTAGCATAACCACGTTAGAGGTTAGAAAGCCATCTTGCTGCTTTTGCACACGACACTGTGTTCACATGTTATTGCTTAAACAAACTGCTGACTCGAGTTCTGCCTCACACGAGAGCAATCTGTTGTTACCATCCCGAGCTCTGCGCAGCGACCTTGGTCTGCACACGATGTGACAAACAGTCTGAGTTGTTAGACAATGCATGTTTTCCACTCTAGGTTGATCGACCCACTATTTAGTCATAACACACGAGCAGCTGCAAATACCTGAAAGTTGGTGCTTTTAATATCACAGACATCATGTTTATTATTCAGACCGAAGACGAGCCTTCCTGCGAGAAGACTCCTGATGCTCCTGTGATGTGATTTCACTAAGCTGATCTTTGAGGTATGGGGTCCCCTATTCAAGCCTAACAGACCTTCTGTTAGTCTAATAATAATCTTAGCTTCTTAATAAAGGGAAGGTGGTAGTATCCACTGTCATTATAACATGATCACCCCTTTTATATTCTATGGAATTGTAACGATGTTGATGGTTTTGATTTTAATCATTTGTCTGCTTGTATTAGCCAAAGTACTGCATCTTAGGACACGTGGTCTATAAAAATAAACTCTTTTTATTTTCACTGTGTCTCTGTTGATTCTTGTTGTGGACTGATGTGAGAATAATATACGAACAGGTATTTCCGATTCCCACCATTACTGAGAGTATACTGAGTCGCTTGTTCTGGGTTGTCTTTTCATTGGGACCGCCGAGCTAAATCTCGGATAACGAATGGGACACTTATGCTAGCCGGATACTGGGTTCTGGGTTCTGAGGTGAGTTTCTGGTACACCACAATTCACTGAGGTCCTGGGGTTCTACGCATTCTGTGTATAAGCAGAATCCCTGCAACAACACAAAATGTAGTCAACTCTGTCACATATTTGGGTGCTCTCCCATTGCATAATTCCAGTGACCATGGTAATAGCACTGTGGGTTTTCACAAGGAGCACACCTGTGCACAAAGTTGCAGTTGCTACTTAGTGAATGTGTGCCTCATGAGTTCCTAGGTAGATTTTTGGTTTTAGTGTGCTGGTTTCAAACTGACAAATTCCTAGCAGCTCTACCAATAATAACCTTTTGCATGAGCAATGATAAAAGTATGCTGTGGTACTGGGTATGTGGCAAGGTGAACTAATACTGTGTCTTTCATTTGTATTTTATTTTAGTGTGTTTGAAGAACCAGCAAATTCAGTGAACCAGATAATTAATTTAGTGTTTATTTACTGTTGTACACATCTCACACATCCATTGACTAATTTAAAACAATGTTTCTGCCTCTTACGTAAGACAGTGTTTTACAAGTAAGATTTTAGACAGTCAGCAAAGATGGCATCTCGGTGGATGACTGCTGCCCAGGCCCTAACTTGGGTTATGGAGGACAGCTCTGAGCCACAATCAGAGACTGCGACAGCAATTACTGAGACAGCAGCTGAGGGAGAGGAAAATAGAGCATAATCTGGAAGTCGTTTTTCAGTTGGCAGAGTTCTTTCCGACAATTCACCTTCCATCGATTCCAGGGATATGAAGATGGCAGTCCTGCTGTCCCTTCGCAAGCACTCTCTTAGCAGCACCCAATTTAGTTCAGCCCCAAATTCCACTTTAACTGGGGACGCTGGATGTAAAGTTGATACAGTCAATGTTTTGCCAATGACTACATCCATCTATTGTTGGAGGTTGACTTCTTTGATCAAATTGTGCCGCAAACAAATTTGCATGCTAAACAATTGTCTGAGGGAGCATGGAGACACTCTAGGGCCTCATTGTAGGGCATACCATTGAACTCCCACTTCATTTGAGAAGTTGAAGATATTTTGGGGCCTTACACTCATAATGTGGTTAAGGCACAAACCAAGATTGAGGTCATACTGCTCTACTAGCATGGTTTGGGTTTCACCCATCTTCACACTGTATACAAAAGCAGAGATCAGTTTTTTCTATTATATTGTATGCTGCATTTCAATGATAGTTCTGTTGCATTGCCCCAGTACCATCCAGGCCATGATAGGTTGTTCAAAATTCAGCCTGCCGTGGAAGATTTTTCTTTCAGGTTTCCAGAGATATATACTCCTGGAAAAAATATAGTGATTTGTGAGTCCTTGATCATGTCCAAAGGGTGGCTGCTGTTCATTGCAAGCAAAAAGAGATCGCTATGGCATCAAGTTGTACATGCTGTGTGAGAGGTAGACTGGCTATGTGTATAGCTTGAGAGTGTATACAAGGAAGAACTTCACTCTTAACTCTGTAGGTTGCCCTCCTATGCTAGGAGTCACTGGACAGATTGTATAGGAGCTTGTCCTGCCACGCCTTCACAAAGGTTATTACCTTTTCGTGGGCAACTTCCATTTGGGAGTAGAGTTCAATCAATCAATCAATCAATCAATCAATCAATAAGGGGTTTTATAAAGTGTGCAAATCACCCATGAGGGTCTCCAGGTGCTGGGGGGGGGGCAGCTCCGGATCAGTCGAAGAGCCAGGTCTTGAGGTCCTTCCTGAATGTGTGCAGGGTCGGGGAGCATCTAATGTTCACAGGGAGCTCGTTTCAGGTCTTGGCTGCGATGTAGGAGAAAGGCTCTCCCGCCTGCTCTGTTTCTGCGGATGCGGGAGGATCTCCGCCAGGGTGAGGTCGGTGGAGCGGAGGTTCCTCTTGGGTACGTGGAAGGAGACTCTTTCGTGGAGGTATTTGGGTCCGATGTTGAGGGATTTGTAGGTGTGGATGGGGAGTTTGGGGTGACCCTCTTCTCGACGGGGAGCCAGTGGAGGTCTCGTAGGTGTTGGCTCATGTGCTCGTGATGTGGTGTCCCGAGGACGAGTCTGGCTGCGGCGTTCTGGATGGTTTGGAGTTTGTGTAGAAGAGTTCTGTTGATTCCGGCGTATAGGGCGTTGCCGTAGTCCAGTCTGGTTATGAGCACATTGGTGACGGTCCTTCTGCAATCAAGGGGGATCCATTTGAAGGTCTTGCAGAGATGCGCAGGCAGTTGAAATGGGTGGAAGCGACGGCGTTGATATGGCGGTTCATGGACAGGAAGGAGTCGAGGAGGATGCCGAGGTTTCGTGCATGGTCTGTAGGGGTGGGTGGCTTCCCGAGGGTGGATGACCACCAAGTGTTGTCCCAGGCAGAGAATAAGGACCTCAGTCTTCTCTGAGTTGAGCTTCAAACAGCTGTCTTTCATCCAAGCTGCGACATCCTTCATTCCTTCATGGAAGCAGAGTCTGGTGTCTTCGGGATTCTGCGAGAGGATGAGCTGGGTGTCGTTGGCGTAGGATACTATGCCGAGCCCATGCTGTCTGACAATGGCAGCGAGGGGGCCATGCAGACTTTGAAGAGCGTGGGGCTGAGCGATGATCCTTGGGGTACTCCACAGTTGATATCGGTGGGTTCGGAGAGGACGGGAGGGAGTCTGATCCTCTGGGTTCTGCCGGAGAGGAAGGATTGGATCCAGTCGAGGGCGGCCTCTTGTACCCCCGAGTAGTGAAGTCTGGCTGCGAGTTATTCAGCGAGCTGTACAAAGTTGGCCCGGCATGCAGTACAGTTCGTTATCACTGCAACCGATTCCTCAGGAACTTGTTTAAAAGAAGAACCAAAAATCCCAGAGCACTGCGTTGCATTCCAAAGTATTGCTTGCAGTCAAGTTCTCTGCTAGGTGTGATGTGTGCATGCTCACTACAATTCATTATGTGAGCACTTCCTTTGTTATGGTTTGGGGTCAAATGGCTGTAGTTCAAAAGCCCACTAGTATACCTGATTATAACAAATACATGAGCAGAGTGGTTAGGAATTACCAGGTTCTTCAGCCAAACAATGCGACCCCTAAAACTTGAAACTGGAAGAAGAAGTTTACCCACCTGATCTAGACAGCAGCACACAATGCATATGTTTTTATCCTTAGACAACCACAGGAAGGTGGCCATCATTTAAAGTCTTACTGCTGCAGAAGCAGCAACCTCTACTTCACGTGCTCTGGAGGATGTGGCAAGGCTGCAGTCTCAACCCATGGCGACCGCATTACTGAAACATCTAAAAAGACTCAACCACGTTGTCATTGTAAAGTCTTCTCTAAGAAAGGAAAGAGTCAGGACAGCCATGTTTACAGTCCCCAGTACTCATCTCATCCAGCTCTGTGTTTTCCTACTTCCTTTATACTGTACCACAAAAAGTGAAGTATTGGGAAACTGACTTAGATGGAGCTGCCGTTAGGTAAACATTTCAATGGATGTGCATGGATACCTACCCTCTGTTGGCCACTACTTCACTAGGAAAGCAGCTGTATATTTTTTTCCTCTACTTGAAAAATGTTTCAACTTGCTTCTGGTCTGTTCAACACCTTAATCCACCATCAGAACATGGTAGGTGTTCTGTTCGCTGATTGACAAGTGTATTATAGTCTCCACACTACACATAATGGTGGATGGAATGTAAGCCATTTTGTCACGGAGTACCCTGCGTCTCAAACCGTAAAGTCTTGACTAGTTTTTGGTGTACTTTTCATGGAACTTATTTATACAACACAAGGACATTCCTGATTGCCCATGAGAACCAGAGTAAGTGTAATAAGTCAAAAAAATGTCCCCTGGGACTCATTCACGAAAACTTCTACTTTCAACCTCAATCAATCAAGCACCCAATCAGTGTTGGTAAAGCACAACTACTCAACCTGTGAAGGTCTCAAGGCACTATGGGGGAGGGGCGGTTCCGTTGAGTGCTGGGGTCATCCGAAAAGCAATGTCTTGAGGTCTTCCTGAACTGGGGCAGTGTGGGAGCTTGTATTGATTATGATACAACTAGTAACTTGTACCCTAGTCAATGTTATTGAAAAAGAATACAGGACACAATATCTTGTGTGATGATTTTCACTTTCTTAGTATAAGGACATTAAATGTTTTGGTATGCATCTAAATTTGTGAAAAGAATGGAGTTCTCAAACAGTGAAACAGTATATATGCAATAACATAAAATAAGACAGTGAATTGATTCCAAGGTTGTAAATGATTCTAGATCAAACACATGTAAGCGGAGATCCTATCTGTTCATATATGGTATCACTTAGCAAACCATAACATGTTTTGAAAGCAACTTAGAAAGGGGATGTCAATGTTTCGACCTGTAGCTACATTTTGGATCTCGTCAGGGCAAAAGTCGCCTGACTAAAGTTCCCTAGAAACCATGGAATCTTGTGACCTTCATTAACCCCTTCGCCGTGGGGGTTATTCCCCCACGGTGCGGGGGGGGGCACGTGCGGCACCGTGGAGCTCATGATGAGCCCAGCTGAGCTGAGCTCGTCACGACCCCGCCCACTGATTGATTCTCCCGCACAGGCGGGGAATCAATCGTGCGCGGGCGGGCACCGGCCGTTATGACAAGCCCAGCTCATCATGAGCACAGCTCCACTGTGCCTCATGACGAGCTGGGCTCGTCATGAGCATGCAAGCGGTTAAGGCATCCTGTAAGCCATATGTTCAACAATACTTCAAAACAGTGTCACTCGGTTATTCGGACAGCTCCGGTGCAGGGCAAACACATTATTTCTCATTATACATTTGTATTGTGTGGAGAAAGTGGCTACACATACAAATTCAACAATACAAAATGTTTTGCTTGGCCCCTTAGATGGTCTCATAGTGGTAAATGGATTACTCTGGAAAAACACACCTTTGCATTGTGTCACACCATCAATATGATTGCAGATTGCGGCCTCGCCAAGGGAATCCCTTTAACCTTATTTTGTTTCACTTTTGTCGCGGGTACTAGGCCAAGCCACACAAGTGGGGCAGTGTTTTTATTGGCACAAGTGGGGTAAGGCTGGGCAGTAGGGGTTGCTGTGGATTTCAGAAGTTTCCATCACAGAAATTGTAAGAAAAATGTATAATTTCAGGCAAAGTTAGAAGTTTTCAGAGCATTGTGTGGAAGAAAATCTCATAGGACCCACACAAGGTGCATCTCCCTGGACTTCTCTAGTTGTCTAGTTTTCAAAAATGTCTGTGGTTCATAGGTTTTCATGGGTGGCGACACAGCATGTGTTGCTAGGATACGAATTTGCCGTAAATGAATAGAAAGACAAGAGGCATTTGGCAAAACAGGAACAGGTTGGTTTAATTAAACGCTGTGGCCAGGAGAACCTGGACAGAGTGTGTTTGCTCAAAATCTCTTGATATACAAAGTTTTGACCAGCAATTTTTAAAGTTCTGAGGTACAATAAAGTGATCTCTACATTTCTAAAGAGCATCTTAGTAATAAATCAACCAAATGTGTGCATCTGATAAGATCACAGATTACTCTCGACCTTGGGGAGAGCTTACATGGGGCACAGTGTATGTGTCCAGATGTCCGGCATGAGTAGTGCATGATCACTACTTGTGGTGTGCATGTTGTATCCTGATTGGTTGAGTGTACCAGTCTACATGTGATATATAGATTTGTGGTATTTCTGGGGAACATGAGCCTTTGGCCAATCGTGTTTTATTGGGTCCAATTACCTCAGATTTGTTTGTGGTGCAACTATCTATCTGTGGAATCAATCAGGGTATTCCCTGGGTGTGTGTTTGCTTTTAGTTTATTTGGGACCCCACCTGTGACCTGTTACTCAACAGGCATGGACGTGGGTTACAGGACCTGCCTGACGACGTATCCCTGACTCGGGGCGATGGGGAGGTCACCTTGGGTGAATCAGACAGCATTGATGTGAGTTCATTGGAACTCCTAAGAATAATGTGGCAGACAATTGTATAAATTTTATCGACATTATCAATATTGCGCATACAGATGTCATCTTGTACATTGACATCTTTCTTACTTGCATTGTCAAAGATATTTTTACTTTGATTCAAATTTACATTTACATTGTTCTTATTGGCATCAGTAATATTATCATACGAGCACAAATTGTGACTTAATTATTGCTGATGTTGACACAGCTATGTGGGAACAAGTTACGGTATACATTGACATTGCATAGGCAGGCATTCATGTGGTTATATATGCACAGGCTATGGAATACATTCTCATTGCATTTATTGAAATTGTCTTGCTACGGAAACAAGGGCAATCGCTTGTCAAAAGATCTCAACGAAATTGTCTTTGTTGGGCCTGCACATATCTTGACATTCATTGACATTGTATTCACCCATTCCAACACATGGCATCAAATACAGTGGCTACCCCTATTCTTTATCTCTCAATGTAGTGCTATCAGGCCTTTTGTGACATGGCCTCTTGGCCCACCCCCACATGTCCTTATAAGGAGAAATGTTTTAACATAGGGTGGTAGGAAATGTATGTTTCCCCGCAGATTCTATAACTTTCTGTCAGAGAAATGTGAAGGAAAAGTGTGTTTCAAAGTTTGACGTTTGCTAAGGCTTCTGGATACAATTACCTGGTGAAGGTCCCTGTTTGTCTATGTTTCACACATGTTCAGGCTTGCTAAATTTGCCTATGTGCCGGCTGAGTAATTGTCCAAAATTCATGGCTACCCACACTGCAACAAAGGGTCAATTTTCAGGGTAAAAATGTGATGTTTCGATGTTGTGTTTTGGGTCATTTTGTGTTGCTGGCTTTAGGCCTACCCACACAAGTCAGCTACCTATATTATTGGGAGCCTTGGGGGAATATTGGATGGAAGCAAGTTTGTGGCTTCCTGTAGATTCCAGAACTTGTGAGGAACATTTGTATTTTTAGTCAATGTTTGAGTTTGCAAGGGATTCTGGGAAGAAAAAGCCTTGTGAGAGCCATGCAAGTCACTCCATCCTGGATTTTCCCCTGGTGTCTAGTTTATAAAAATGTGCAAGTTTGCTAGGTTTCCCTCGATGCCGAATGAGCCAGTGACCAAAATCCACAGTTACCCACTTTTTAAAAATAATGTCAGTTTTGAGGGGGAAAATGTGATGTACCATATTTGTGTTTTGTGCTGTTTCCTTTCACGGGCACAAGGCCCAACCACACATGAGAGGTGCTATTTTTATCAGGAGTTTTGGAGGGTATGTTGGGGGGAAGGAAATTAGTGGCTCTTCGCAGAATATTTTGTAAGGGTTTGAGGTTTGCAAGGGATTCTAAGTAAAAAAAAACTGATGAGAGCCACACAAATCTCCCCACGTCGATTCCCAGAGATGTCTAGTTTTAAAACATTTGCATGCTTACTAGGTTTCCCTAGGTATCAGCTGAGCTAGGATCCAAAATTCATAGCTACCCATCTTGGAAGAAAAGGGTCAGTTTTCAGTGGAAAAATGTGATGCATCCAAATAGTGTTTTCGGCCATTTCCTATTGCAGGCACTAGGCCTACCCACGCAAGTGAGGTACCATTTTTATCGGAAGACATTTGGGAGCATAGAATAGTAGAGAATTTGTCATTACCCATTTTATTTCACTGCATTTGTGCCTTCCAGATGTAAGCCAGTGAATGAGAAAGAAGACATTTTGAAAAAATGCTATCTAAATCATATGCTGTTACATGTGCCAACAAATTCAAAGAACCACTGCTACTAAACTCTATATCTTGTGCCCGTTTCAGAAATACATAGGATTCCTTTATACCAATTTTTCACTCTAGATATTTTACCATATCAATTGGTTTATACTCAGTGCACAATTAAAAACCATTGTACAGTGCAGCTCAGTTGTTAACTCTGGGTACCATGAGGCAGATTTACAAGAAAGTGACGCTTCTGTGAAAATGCGTCACTTTCCCTGCACCACTTTGAGAAACCCTTGCGCTACTATGGATGCGCCGTATTTACAATACGGCGCACCATGGCGCAAGGATTGACAGATGCGTCAGAAATTCTGACGCATCTGTCAACGCAAAAGTCATGCATTGCTGGAGTCATGTCGCAAGCACGACGAAACTCCAGCAATGCAGGGGGATGCCTATCCTCATTGTGCTGCGTCACTCCTTTCGCCTGCTTCAAGCAGGCATAAGAATTTGACGCAATCGCGTCCTAGAAGTGGCGCAGTGAAATCTTGTAGATTTCACTGCGTCACTTCTACAAGGCATTTTTGCGTTGGAATGCCCACTCTGCGTTACATTATACCTGCCGCAGGTATAATGTGACGCAGGGCTTTACAAAGTGACGCATCTCCCTAGATGCGTCACGTTGTAAATGGGTCGCATTTTTACGTTGCTGCTGCGTCACAAAAAGTGACGCAACTGCAGCGCAAAAATGACGCAAGGGGCTTGTAAATCTGCCCCCTTGTATTCTTGAAGAGACTTTGAAACCTATATATCCCCACAAGCAAAGGTGTCTAATGGATGTAATGGTATATTGTTATTGTAAATCAGCCATCCTGACAAAAAACACATAAAACATTGTGACAATTGCAATTTTGTCCTCCACATTTTCAATAGTTTTTTATTTCTACAGTTAATTTCTTCGTGATTACCTTAAAAGATTCACAATAGTTTCTACCACAAACTGGAAGTAGGTGAAGAGCACAAAACAATAGGAAAATGGGCTACCTGTTAAAAAAAATGCCAAAACTGTAGTAAAATAAAAGCTTTTTATTCAGCAGTGCATGTTCCTGAAAGCTGTGAGGATGGTGACTTTAGCACAACAAACCATTCATTTATGCCATTTTTAGGGGAAATGAACTGAAACTTTTATTCCCCAAAATCTCAAAATGTAGGTTTATTTTTTGCTATTTTCACAAACCTTGGGTACCTTTAGAATCTCCAGGATGTTGGAAAAAAAGATTCAAAACTTGCACATCGTGTACAATTAAATAAGCAAAGTGGGGCATATTAACAAGCGGCAGCGATAATTATCGCTGGCCACTCCTAGCGAGAAAAATGTTATCGCTGGCTATTGCAGGAAATTGTCGCCATGCTAGCGTTGTATTAACAACGCATAGCGCAATGGCGATAATTTCCCAGCGATAGCGATGTTTCCCATGGAACATCACTGGTTTTCCAGCGATGTTCCATGGAAAACGGCGATAACCTTGCTGATACGACCCTGTGGTCGTATCAGCATAATCCACCCCCAATGGTAAGTGTAGCTAAGTCTGCATTTTAGCAGATGTTAGTTTTTGGATAAAACAGCTGTTTTCTCCAAAAACGAACGTCAGCTAAAATGCGTGGGCAGCCTTGTAAATATTGCGATGTGTACATCAGCGATATTTACAAGGTTGTCCTGCCCAGTGACGCCCACTTTGCATCTCATTAGAGATGCAAAGGGAGGCGTTGGGTAAAAGGGTGCTAACATGCGCTAATGCATGTTATCACCCTCTTGTAAATAGGGCGATATTTTTATCTCCGCTTTTTTGGCTTTAAAAGCCAAAAAAGAGGAGATATGGCCCTTGTAAATATTCCCCATAGATCTTTGAATGGTTGTAATAGTAATGGTCATAGTAATTGTTTAAGATGCCCATAGCGACACCTTCATTATGCAAATTAATCAATTAAACCAAGCCTGATGAATTTCTTTTTTGCGTTCTGAAATACATTTTCTAGCAGTCTATTGCAGTTCTCCCATTCCATGATTCATGTGATGCTGCTGTTTGTGAAATATTTCGAATTACTGCCCACCCTATAAATTTGCAGAATGAAGAATGCTAAAAAAGAAAATAAACACCCATGTGATGAAGGCAGGAGGTTGTCCTGTGCTAACAAAGTAAAAAAAAAAAAGTAGTACAGTTGGTTAATTATCATCCCACCATAAGGTTAGCATTTTAAGTGGATTGTAGTTAGCTGAAGCAGATGTTTTATTTTCCCTCTCTGTACTTCAAGTACGATAAATGAGACTTTCTTTAATTTCTCTTAATTTCCCAACGTCTAACCTTCCCTTGCACAATTTACAAAGCCCTTCCAAGTTTTAGTACTGTATTTTGACATCACTGATGTAGACACGCTTTACCCTTCATAAAAATGATTACTAAAATGCTTTAACTCGAGAGCTGCTGTTATCCTCTCTGGTACCATTAGTCACGCGGCACCCGCGCTTCAGTTTTTGTACACAATCCAGGACATCTTGCAAATGTGCTTGTTTCCGTAGAATTGCCCGCTTCATCACGTGGACTATTTCATTAAAAGAACTCCGCAGCTGTGCAGCAATTGGGCATTAGACAATAGTATATGAAGCACCTCAACTGATTTTCGCAGCCAGTGTCGCCATTTTGGGAGTGAGTGAGGGGGTCCCTGACAATCGCAGCAGCTTTTTAGCATGGGGCTACTGTATGTTTTTCTTGGAGCCTTTCATTATGCTGCTTGGTGGGATGTCTACACGAGGTTTCCATTTCAAAGCCAAAAGTGTGGTCTGAGATCACACACTGGCAGCAAAACAATGAACATGCTCATGGTAAAGGAAGAATGATCAGGCACTCAACAGGGGAAGAGGCATTTTGCAGGCAGGGACTCACCAACAATTAATTTGTTGCTTAGTTTATGAAAGAAATGTGTCCAAATGTGTTTGGCTTTTTTGAGATCAGTAATTCAAACATTTCCCTTGTCGTTGTGCAGGGCGATATTCATTTCAAAACGATGGGCCTCATTATAAGTTCCATTTTAACTTCAGAATCTACGAAATAATTGCTAATAGAGAAACTCAGACAGGGAGCAGCGTCTACAGCCTTAGAGTTGTCTCCTTGTTGTCATCTTTGTTACAATCCAAAATCCGATCTCAGCAAATGTCTAAATTAAAGGCCCCTAGTCTTTTACTTGCCTACGTATATTTTCACTATCTATAGGCAAGCATTGCCATAAACGAAAATTTTAAATTACAACCTGCTAAATTTGTTTTTTGTATGAAAAAAGTAAAACTGCACTTTTTTGTTTCTAATACCCTGGATGATGAAGAACGAACAACTGTAGTGTGGTGTATGGTTGCTGAAATTATTGGAAATAAATTTTGCTGAGAAAATGGAACACTATTTGATGTATTCGTCACCATATGTATGTAACGTCTACATTCACGTTAAGATGTCTGTAAGGGTTTAAGAAGTGCATGTTTCTCATTATTATGTATTGAAAGTTCAGAAATCCATATGAGAATTCATTACCATGTCTTCCATGAAAAGGTATATTAAGGATGGTGTAGATGAAAAAAGTGTGGTCAGGCAGCTTTCTTGTCTTATTTAGAAGGCAATGACATTAGAGGAATGATTTTTGATATTGAGGATAACTACGCCATGAGTTGCTTAGAAACTAATGATGGAGCGGGGATTTAAAAAAAGAAAAAAAAAAAAGAAACCGGCTCATATTGAATACTCCCATAACACATACTAATGTTAAGTAGATAGAATACTAATGTGCACCTATACATCACATGAGGGTAAACCGCTTCGCAAAATGCATTAAATTAATCTTAACAAAACGTAAATAACGGAAGATGTAATAATATGGTGAGTAGAATGTGTTGTGAATGGCTTGCACTGCAAATTGTGCACATAGTGTATTAAAAGGCCTGACGTGTGATGCTTAAGAATTGCTAATTAATGTTGCTTTTTACTTATGCTAGGCTAGAATAACTTCTAACTTGGATATGAGTAGAGGAGGGGGATTAACAGTTTTACCACATTAATAGTAAATGTCTGCTTTCAGTTCTTTTAGTAAATGGACAAGTCGCCATGTTCTTAAATTGACCAAACTGTGATGAGTGAAGCTTGCAGCACGCACAAACCACGTGATACTGTGGATAAACGTGCTGAGCCAGCTGAAAGAATGTGACGCGGTGAAGGACATGACACTTGATGAGCAGCCAACTTCTGTGCTTCCATGTGAAAGTCTGCAACTTTATGAAATGTATAAACTTTTACCTTAACATGATACTTTTCCCACATGAGAGAGTAGGGATGTATACCAAATAGGCGGGAAAGAAGACGAACAATGGGGTAGTCAAAGAAAGCATGATCTGATGTAGGATGACCATTTGCCCCTCGTTTTTAACCAATCCCGTAGCTAGAATAGGTGACATTAGCAACTTTAGTGGGATAGACATGTACGAAAAGGGTATAAAGAAGAGGTGATTTAGGGGTGGGAGCAGTTGCCGGCTGCAAGACTTTTGAGACAGACGGAGAGAGTGAGGGTGCGTTGCTGATTGTTGGGTTGCAGAGAGGCCTAGTTGATCCAGTCCTATCCTTATCCTGATCTTAAGAATTTGATCTCTGACACTCTGTTCGGGGGTCCCCTACCGCTATCTAGGCCAGGGTGGTGGTTTCCCTCATTCTTATTTCGTTGGGTTGGTATCTTTGATAGTTCGAGAATTCATTTTGTGCTTTGTCTCTTCATCTATTTTCCTGAAATGGGAATTTGATTTGATGCCTATTGTCTGATGTCTCTTCTTCGATCCCCTCCATGCGACAAATGTATTTGTTGAGATTGATTATTTGCTAGATGATTATTAGATTGTACTCTCTCTCATGAGGTGTTTTCCAAATTAATGCATTGAGTTAGATAACATTTATTAACTTACAAAGAAAGTTGTGGTTATTAGCGTCTGTCAATGATTTGAAAAGACTATTTACCTACAATTATTCAACTAATTGATCCTTTGATAAAGTAGATGAAGAATTGATCCAAGGTGATCATATGTGAATTTGTGGAAACTTGACACCGGCGCAACAGGGACGTTGAATGTATGTGTATGGGCCACAGTAAATGAGAGAATTGAATGTTCGTCCCTGTTCAAAATATTGGGTTTGCGCTGGAACACTAACTATTGGCGTAAAAGGATAGTCCTATTAAAGTATTATTTTCATTTATAATGTGGCCACAAGGTTGACTTGTGATGGGAACATTGAAGTCATTGGGATAAATTGGCTGTTGTTGGAGATTTTCAAGTATGACTTTACAAAATAATGTGGTGAAGGTATGCCTTTGGAACACTGAAGTGCCCGCATGGTATTAAAGACCTGATGATGTCCATGTACTACTATCAAAGCAAACTGAGTTTTTGTAATGATGCATGGAGTTAGTAGTTTCTGCAGTGGTGGGGCTAAGGATAGGGCAGGTTTTCTTGCAAGACTGGGCCTAAGAGTAGGTTCCTCATGATGTGACATTTTTTACGCAGGCAGAAATGGCCAAAATGTTATATATAATTTTCGGTTTTTTTCATGTAACCATAATTCCTTTGCAACTGAATATTTTAGAGGAATTTCAATTTGTTTTGTAAAAAATGTAATTTTTCCTTGTCAGTATCTCATGCGATTGAAAAGCTCTGCTGCAAAGCTCTGGAGAACATGAATCCCTGCATCAAGATCCATACAGTGTGTTTCTGTTGGGCTTTTTATTTTTGCCACAGCACACAGGACAATAATGTGCGCACCTTGAGAGCTCCCTGCAACTCAGATTGAGACCCAGAGATGGGCTCTGGGTTCCTAAGGAAGCACATTGTGTGCTATCCTTTAGTGAGCTTGAGCACCTTCAGCTCGTTGGGCTATGGAGGAATATAGTGATGACAGAAACAGACTATTCTGGTAGGACTAGGCTTTTCAGAAGTCACCTGTCATGGAAAGTTACTGACTAGCCTCTACCAGTCCCCTACAGCTGGGTGTTTCATTCTATCCATACGAGACATGGATAGTGCGTGTGTGTGTATAGTGCAAGTATGTGGTGTAGAATGTTCAGGGTTTGTGTGGCTTGTATATAACTGTGGCCACTCAGGAATCCATTTTGAATTCTGGCAAAGGAGAGCTACATAAAATTACCATCGGAAAGTGCCCAGAAAGCAATTTGATTTGCAGTGCTTCTCAAGATAATTCCTGAGGGCCTTTGCAGTGAATAAAGTGGAGAAGTGTGGCTCAGGGGTTAGAGGCAGCAGACCCGGAAGCTGAGATCGGTCCTGGACCAGGGTTCAATTCCCCGCCTCGGCGGGTCTTGGGCTAAAAATTCCACGGACTCGATAATTCTCGCCCCGGTGCCTCCTCGACTCACGGGTTCACACTCTGCGACTCTGGGCAATAGCTTGCTTAATCTCCACAATGGCCCCTCGTGGCGGGATGCCTGACTTTCACCTTGTGGATACCTTGCTATCTCACAGGGGAATACCAGGACGGGTTCCCTAAG
Source organism: Triturus cristatus (assembly GCF_964204655.1). Lineage (NCBI taxonomy): Eukaryota > Metazoa > Chordata > Amphibia > Caudata > Salamandridae > Triturus > Triturus cristatus. The sequence goes on along the minus strand of NC_140589.1, from coordinate 355,861,673 downwards.
CAAGCGCCGGGAAACCCACAGCGGGTAGCTGTGCGCTATATAAGCTCAATTACATTTACAAAGTGTGAAGGTTAGATGACAGAGGAGCCCTTTAAGGTGAAGAGACAGCTCCTTCCCTTTCCTGCTCCATTGTTCCCTGGAAGCGTTACCAACAAGAGGCTGAGTGCTAGTTAAGTGAAGAGCCAGTCTTCCCTTTTTTTTCTCCTTGTTTTTGGGTCATCCTTAACAGGAGCCTTCCAGATCAGGTGCACCTTCCAGCTGACATGTGAGTCAAAAATTATGGCTCAGTCAGTGTGTTAGGAATATACAAATGGAAAGAGGTTTTTTAAACAAGACCAAAACGTGGACCTGTGAGATACCGAACTCTGTCTACAAAAGTGATATATCTATGCCACAATACCCGCCAGTTAATATGTCAAGAATTCTCTTCAATCAAAATCAAATTGCACGTCTCACACCAGTGGAAACAAAAAAACACACTTTTGTGCTCCAGGCTTTGAGCTGCTGACTACCAATTTTCATTTTTACTAAGTTCAGGAACCTAGACGTTCTGTGGCCTGCCTGGAAGAGCTTTGGCTTCCCTGAGACTATGAGCTGACCGACTGCTGTGTATCGGTACTGGAGGTACCCTTGCATGTACAAGAGGTTACATAGAAAAGGAGGACTGCTTGGAGCTTTAGCTAGAGTGGAATGCATACGTCTGCATCCCAGAGAGTAATCTACACTGTAAGTCCGTGTGGTGAGGCCTCAAGACTCTGGGGCTCCATCTGTGTGCCCAGAAGAGAAGCACCTGTCAGAGCTTGACACTCATGAAAATTGCAACCACAACCCACAGTTTATCAGTAAGAAGATGACGCCTCTGTGAGAAAGTGGCACATGAGCACAAAAAGCAGGCCTGAGTCAGTATCATCATCAGCCAGGCCATTGATGAGTCAGCATGGCCGCACCTGACGTTCTCTGCAAGACCGTACACCACTGGGAACAGCGCATCATAATGTAACCACAACAACAGTTCCTACACAGGGATTTAAAAGAGCAATTAGCAATGTTCGGAGAATAGTACAGTCTATCTAGACATAGACCATGTAAAATGTAAATTAATTACAATATTCAACACAAATGTACAGAGACCAAAATACAGGATATTATATATTTATTATGAGTAGGTGACAGGTGCTACAAAACAACTTCTAATGTCTCGAATCACAGTTGGGAGCAAACATAATACAATTTGTATGTGAATAAATAGGGCAAAAGAGTTTGAGTATTATGGATCTCTCTAAAAACCAGTGCCTCTGAGGCACTAGGTTATTCAATTAACATAGTTATCTCAGGTTAAATCATTGTAAGATATGAGTTTAGACAGGTAATAAATCAATGTTTTGACCCCTTGTCCCAAATATGCAGGGTCCTCCTCAGGAGTTATGGGAACTATCTAATCTGGTTAATATATTGTCTGTTGGGTGATGCAAATGTAAGAGAATTCGAATGATTCGCATTGTGTACATCATTAAAAATGTGCAGTATTCATTTAAACATATAATTTCGCATGAGCAAACTCATTTAATTCAATTGTTTTTGAAATAAGGTTTCTATAATTCGTAGAAGTGTATTTTCTAATGTATTTTAGTTAGGCCACATTTCTGTGTTGTCTGAAATTGGGTTACTGGTTGACTGGGGTAGGAGCCCTGGTCAAGCAGCAACCACAATTCTTGTCAGGGTAAGAAACAAGCAAACCCCAAATTAACCTGTGCTCAACTCCCTGATAGCTTGACGAAGAGCAGTCAGGCTTAACTCAGAGGCAATGTGTAAAGGATTTGTGCAGCACTTCAAAGAGTAAAACTGTGAAATACCACCCAACAAGATCCCACACCAGGTTAGAAAAACAGAACAGAATGCAATAAATAAAACAAGGCCAAAACAACAAAAATCCAATCTGAACAGGAGTTATGCATTTTTGAAAGAAAAGTGAAAATTAACACCTAAAACCACAAAGTGGCAACCGTGGCTATCTGGTCACGCTAGACCAGGTCAAAGTCAAAAGTTCAGGCCAACCACAGTTGAGAGCTGTTGGGATATAGTACCAGATTAGTCCTTCTGAATTTCTACCCTCTCAAGTTTTGTGGCAAGAGTCCTGTTTGCATTGCAAAGTGTTGCAGGGAGCAAGGAGAGCGTTGCACATGGATGTCGATATCGTGCAAAGAGCACGCCCGGCATTGCAGACACGCAGGTTGGAACTTCACATTGTCTGTCCCCAGCAGGCTGTCAATGCTGCTATGTGAAGATGCTGGTGGCAACTCGCGCTGATTCTCGGTGCGAGTGGCGTGGTCTCCATGCGAATGGGCCCATTTGCAGTCAGGAAGAGCTCAAAAGCTTGGTTTAAGAACCAAGGGTCCAGGACCTAGGAGGCACCACTTGGGTGTCGGAAACTCAGTGCAGCTGGGTCCAGGAGCTGGTTGGGGATGCTTTTATGCCCCTGAGACCCAGATCGGGAGGCCAGCAGTCTAACTGTTGGAGCCACTCAACGGTCCTGGGTTCAAGGTGAAGTTGCAGGTGCAGGTCTTCTTCCCCAGGCAGCTGGTCAGCACAGCAGGGCAGCAGATCCTTTACTGCAGCAGTCCAGTGAAATGGCAGTCCTTGGAGCCACACAGCAGTCCTTCTTCCTGGCAGAGTGTCCAAATGTCCAGAAGTGTACTGAAGAGTTGATGTCTGAGGTCCTTCTTTTATGCACAGTTGTGCCTTTGAAGTATGGAAAAGGTTCTAGAAGCAGGCCTTTGAAATGCACAGATGCCCTGCCATCCTGACCAAGGCTACAGACAAACTACAGGGGGTATGCAGACCTTTTTGTGATGACATGACATAGCCCAATTAATTGTGAGTGAGGCTGGGTCCAGCTCCTCCCACCTCTCCTGCCACTGACGGCCCATCCAGTCACACCTACGCTCCCCATTCTGCATGGCTCTCTAGGAGGAATACATAAAGCCCACCTGTAAGATACACCAGTTGTGTGACCCAGGGACAGGCTGCAAACAGCAAATATGCTAAGGCAAGAAATGCCAACTATCTGCAAGTGGCATTTTCAGAATTGCAATTTAAAATCTGACTACACTATAAATTAGGATTTTAATTTGGGATTCCAGGGACACCAAACATGAACTGGTTATCTCTTCCAATTAGGAAAATAAACTTATAAAATGTAATAAAGTAAATCCAGTGTTTACTTATGTGAGAGATAGCCCTTGCAGTAGTGAAAAACGGATGTAAGAGTATTTCACTACCAGGACATGTAAAACTGAAAAGTACATGTCCTGCCTTTTCAATACATTGCACCCAGCCCTATGGACAGTCCAGGGCCTACCCTAGGGATGGCATATGTATTAAAAAGGATTGGGCTTGGCAAAAGGTTAATTTGCCAGGTCAAAATGGCAGCTTGACCTACACACACAGCCTCTGAAATGGCAGTCCTGAGACATGTTTAAGGTGCTACTTAAGTGAGTGACACAAACAGTACTGCAGGCCCACTAGTAGCATTTAATTTGCAGGCCATGGGCACTTGTAGTGCCACTTTGCTAGGGACTTACAAGTAAAGTAAATATGCCAATTGGGTATAAGCCAAGGTTGTCATGTTGTTGGGAAAGAGCACAAGCACTTTAGTACTGGCTAGCAGTGGTAAAGTGGTCAGAGTCCTAAGGCCAGCAAAAAAGTAAGTGAGCAAAAACAGAAGGTTTGAAGGCAAAATGGTAGGGTAAAACCAGACCCAGGATGCCAGGTCTAACATGTCTAAAATGCCATTTTGTAAATGGCCCAAGTCATTTCTGTCCCTCAATCTGTGCTTTGCCCTGCAACCATCTTCTCGTCACAAGCTCTATAGTTCACTCTCAAGCTGCAATGCATTAGGATATGTCTACTTCTATGTTTTTTTCTGTTCACGTTGAACTTTCTCTAGCTGCGATGTAACTGGAAACATATTGCATGTCAATCTATATGTTCACATAGTATGGCACTCTAAATTAATTATCTTATTTCGTTCAAACATCACTGGATGATATTAACATAAATTATGCTGAGTAATTACTCAGATATTGGGTTAGTACTTAGGTGTTCAGATCATGAAATGTATTTTTCTTGCACTCAGATTCGATAAATAAATTATACATTCACTCACACCACTATGACTTTGTAAAAGTTTTTATTTTCTATACAAAAATTATGTATAAAAACCCTCGATTTTGGGGCTGAGCAAGATTCCCACTTCACTAGGGATGCTGCCTGTTTCCTTTTTTGATTTTGCTGCCCATTGGGAATATTTTCTGAATTTTAAATACTCTGTATAACTCTGGTTTTGAGAGCCTTCACGGCATTGATTCTGTATAGCTTATTTTCTGCTCAGTCCAAATGCATTAATGAAATGTATTTTGATGTTTTGTGTGGTGGCTTAACGTGGAGACACATTGGTGCCGATCAGGATCCTGGAAAAACTGGGTACAAACTGTCGGTCGGAGCGTTTTCTCCGTCCGACTCGTACCCGGTCGTAAAACTTCACAAACATGCAAGTACGATTCGCACGGAAACACCATTTCCGTACGAGTCGTACAAAACACCAACCGACGAAAATATACATACAAATGTGATCCGGGAAAGCGCCGATGTGACGTCGGGACACTTTCAGGCAGCGTTTCACGAACCAGGAAGTACGATTCGAACCGACAGCAGTCCGGACGGCAATATTTTTACGGCACCCAAAAAGTGCCGGAAAAGCGAAGTACGCCACGATGCGAGTGGAATTGGGGGCCCGGTACGCGCCGAACCCCCCCAGCCCTGTGCGTACGCGCCGAACCCCCCCAGCCCCCGTATGTACGTGCCGAACCCCCCCCAGCCCCCGTGACTATGTGCCGAACCCCCCCAGCCCCCGTGAGTACGTGCCGAACCCCCCGTCCCCGTATGTACACGCTGAACCCCCCCAGCCCCCGTGAGTACACGCCGAACCCCCCCCAGCCCCCGTATGTACGCGCTGAACCCCCCCAGCTCCCGTGAGTACGTGCCGAACCCCCCAACCCCGTATGTATGCGCCGAACCCCCCCAGCCCCCATGAGTACGTGCCGAACCCCCCCAGCCCCCGTATGTACGCACCGAACCCCCCGTGTATGTACACCCGTGTACGTACGAGGCGTACCCCCCGTGTATGTACACCCCCATGTATGTACACCCCCCGTGTATGTACATCCCCTGTATATGTACACTCCCCGTGTATGTACACCCGTGTACGTACGAATCGTACCCCCCCGTGTATGTACACCCCCCGTGTATGTACACCCGTGTACATACGAGTCGTACCCCCCGTGTACCCCCAGTGCGCGCTGGGGTACGCACCGTACATACACGGGTGGGGGTACGACTCGTACGTACACGGGTGTACATACACGGGGGTGTACATACACGGGGGGTTCAACTCGTACGTACACGGGTGTACATACACGGGGGTTGTACATACACGGGGGGTTCGACTCGTACGTACATGGGTGTACATACACAGGGGGTGTACATACAAGGGGGGGTTTGACTCGTACGTACATGGGTGTACATACACGGGGGGTGTACATACACGGGGGTGTACATACATGGGGGGGTTCGACTCGTACGTACACGGGTGTACATACACGGGGGTGTACATACACGGGGGGTTCGACTCGTACGTACACGGGTGTACATACACGGGGGGGGTTCAGCACGTACATACGGGGGCTGGGGGGGTGTTCGGCGTATATGCGGGCACATGTCTCCATGGTTGCTATGGGAGTTCGGTGCGGACGGTGTTTTTTACATACGGTTGTGACATCGGACGCACGGGATGGATCGTACTTGCGCGGTCGGACTTCACTTTTCACATTTGTATGGTAAATCGTCCGGGGACGTGTCGGACACATTTTCCGACCCGAAGACGTGTGGGGAATTATTCCCAATGCGATTCGTATGGACTTTTTCTCATGCGAATCGTACTTGGCAGTTTGTACGGCACTTGTACGATTCGTACAGTAAAAAGACCGGATACGAGTCGTACGGGGATATTTTTTCCAGGATCCTGATCGGCACCATTGTGTCACGAAACTGAGATTAGCACTGTCTCTGATCCAGTAAATTGTGGGACTACTTATTAAGGTAAATTTTGAGGTGTATCAATTTCGGGTTAATCTGTTGCTCACATAAAAGTTTGAAAGCTGAGGATGGTTGCATGTTAAATAACACCTGCTTTTGCTATGAGAGTGGTTACCTCTTTGGTTCAGTCCATAGAAATAGTTGATTTTTCTAGTGTCGATTATCTTAGTTGTCAAAAATCCTTCGGGGGTAAGATCTTTGCCAAAAAACCTGACTTACAGTGCTGTTCATATATGCCTTGGAGTGTAAGTATCAATAGGCCAGAATGATTTATTGGCTGAGAGTGCTTCTAGTGTGTTTATGGTGTATAGCTGAGGTTTTGTATGTGAGATGGATTGCTGGACTAAGTGCGACGTGTTTGGTTATGCAATGCTGATTTTAGGTTCAATTGGTGGTTTGAACATTGTTGTTCTGATGTATTTTTTCTGTTTGTGATTAGAATTTTCAGAAGGTTTGTGTGAGAATTTTGACTGCATATGTGTTGGATGCACACATATGCATGATACATGTAGAAAAATACCACCTACCGATTGCCGGACTCTGATCCATATGTGGCCAGTCCAGGCAAAGGGTACATGGTACAAAAAGGACTTACCTGCATATCGCCCCAATCAGGGTCGTAATCCTTGGGATGAAGATGCTGCTGTGAAGGGGGGACCTGAAGAAAGGAATCCACATTGAACTCTTATTGAAATCACAGGAAAGGGATCAGTGCGCACCCCAAATCCTTTGCCTCTGCTGACTTGAAGTTGGCGGTCTCACTGCCAAGGTCAGTTTGTGGAAAAGCCAACTCGTAATATGGACGGTGGTGAAACTCCCCTGTACTGCCCTATGGCAGCTGCTTTTCTCCGACCATGACCCCAGTAGTCTGTGGTGTGCTGGCGGTGTCCGGGGTTCAGCCGCAGTCTTTCCAAAATGCAATCCGCACATCTCATATTACGGTGATCGTACCGCCAAGCTTGCGGCGTTTGGGCCGTAACCGTGGATACAGCTGTTCATGGACCACCAAACTTGTGCATTAATCAGGGTGAATTTCTGATGGACAGCATCTGCCTAGTGTGAAATGTGATTTGAACAGTGCTGCTAAGGTGCTACTCTTGCGTCTCTTGTTTGTGGGACTTGTTTTATTTCAAAATGGCTGATTTTCTTCCTATTTAGTTTGAGCAGATATGGTTTATTTCGTTGTTTCAGTGTAAATTTGTTGAGAAAAGGTTTTACAATTGTTTTCCTTATTCATGGAAAAATAGCGCTGTGATTTGTTAGTCAGCCATGCTGAGATTATTGAGATGTAACCATAAAGATGTGCCATCATTAGTTTATTGCTGACAGAGCTGTGATGTGATATGTTGACTTTCAACATTGCTGGGATTTGCTGTTGTTCACTAGTTCATTTCATATGATTTCTAGACCATTTTGTAATTGATTTTGGAAAATAATGTGTGCTGTGTTGAAAAAGCCTAAAGCTTTTGTTGTGCATTCTACTGAGGTTCAGAAATTACCTGCCAAAGGGAACTTCTGCTTTAGAAATTATGACAGACATTGAGCTTTACGCGTGTACCTGGATTTCTGATTAGCATGAATATACCTCTGCAGATAAAGATTTGCAGCTTCTTTTAAGGGGAACTTTTAACGTTAGAAACTAGATTTCCTGAGACAAATTGTGAATGACAGAAACCTGCTACCTACACCTACACAGCTTGCGACATTGAACAAATGTGATTGAATGTCCACAGAGAAAGAGAGAACTAAATTGTCAAAGCAAGTGAAAGGCTCCTTTTAACAATGGCTTGAGAGTAAAGGGGATCAACAAAAAAGATGTTGGAGGAAGGATTTGATGGAAGGAGTATGAGTTTTTCCTGCAATAGTTCAAGAAATAACAGACAAAAAATGATAAGGGAAATAAAGGAAAACAGAATCAAGATTCAGATGAAGAAAATAACGTTTTAAATGACTTTTTGAATTTCAGAACTCCTCCATATACTAATGGGGTACAGAGCAAGAATCTGGTCCTGATCCTGTGGGTATACTAGATATGACTGCAGCAGGAGATAGTGCAAGTGTTCAGACACAGGGACTAACTACATCTGTTGTTGTGAGCACAATAGCAAGTGTCCCACTTGAGACTACAATGACAGCATTGCCGAGTAGCAGCACAGATACCACAGCTGTTTCTCAAATTCAAATTGATCCACTTGTTACTACAGATTTGAGTTAAGAGATTATTACAGAGAGAACTATTAATGTTGGTCTTTTAAAAATTGAATTTGGAGAATTTGCAGGGACAATTGATTTCAATAGACTGTTGTCATACAATGTTGATAAAATGAAATATTTTAGCATACAAGAACTTTACATCCATTGTCATCAACATAGCATAAGAATCAAAAGGGAGCTCCTCAGTGTTACTGTTAAGAGCTGAACTAACCATAAAAATTTGATAAATGGAGCTTGAGGAAATGTAGATGCATTGGTAGAGAGAGTCCAATGCCAAGCTACATCCAGCTACAAATTGGACTGTCAGCAAGTTTAGTTATTTTTTATTTGCTCACCTGTGCTTGAGTACAAACTGAAGGCATGTAAGTATTTGTTTTATTCAGCAATGCATGCTCACCTTTGCTAAAAATGACAATCTAAAATCCTCGAACTTTGAAAACTTTTTTCATGGTTTGCGTCTCTGGTTGGGATGGGAAATCATTTGCGAGTGTCATGAAATGTCCCATAACGTGTTGCCTAAGCACTTTATTGTTGTAGTCACCAGTATTCCACTGAACAATTCCCCATCCTTTAGGTACAGGTTTTATTTTATTCAGGACACATTGATTAGAAAGAGCAAGGCACAAAGTTGGAATGTATTCCTCTATCTTTTTTGGTATATGAAGTGGACGAACACAATGAGAGGCAGAAGCAGACATAGAATAAAGTTAAATAATGTCTTCAAAGTAATGGAACAAAGAAAAGTATATTTGGTGTGATGAGGCTTATTGTGAAGTAATCCAGACATGAACAATGATTGATGCTGCTTCATGCCCATTTACATCTCACTCTGTTCCACAGCTTTAATTAACTTAACAAAGAGGTAATGGTAAAATGACCAAGGGGCACTCCCCCATTCAAATTCACGTGTTGAGGATAGCAGGCACTGTATTCATGGTGATGTTGTCACTCACCTTCATAGTTCAATCTTAGAAAAAACAATGCAACTGACATTGAAGGGCTGAGTTTTGAGAGAACTTTGCGAACATCTCACAATCATAAAATTGCAAATGTAGGAAAACCACCAGACCTCAGTTTACTCAGTTTGAACTCTGCACTTAGATTGCCTATATTGTTTATTCATCATTTAGTGCAGTTATGTTCTGCTCTGTCTTTCTGTCTTTTTTTACACACACAATGAGGCACATTCCGAAGGACTTATCGCCGAGTTAGCAGCACTTTATTGCAGCCAAAGTGGCAATAAATGTATCACCCTATTCCCAAGCTGGTGCTAACAGCCAATATCACCAGTTTTCCTGCGATAGCAGCCGCAATAAACATCGCCATGGATGACACCAGCAACTAACTCTAACGATATGCAGAGTAGGCGTTCCCGTGCAAACACCACTTCGCAAAATTCTCAATGACCAGCCAGATCAGCGATAAGATCACAAAACATGCGATAAGGCGCATTAGCAGCAGGGATTTAACACCTGCTCCTACCTGGTGTTAAGTTGGCCGACTACCTGCAGTATGAAAGGGAGCCCAGCCCAGAGCCACACCTGAAGAACAACAATGCCATGGAGCTACTGATCATGCAGCTCGGACACCCAAGAGGGCCACAACAGCCACCACCACCACCCCGAGGCCTGCCACCCCCCCTGACCCCTCAGCACCCCTTGGACTACCACAGAGGCAGCTCAGACAAAGACAGCGGACCTTCAGAAAACCCACCGGCCTCACAGACTTAACACCAGAGGATGTCATTGCCCACTACAGTCTCTCTTCTTTTTTTTAATTTTATTTCAAAATACTTTATTCGTTTTTCACAAGGAATACAGAAAGCTTAAAACAGGGTAAGCATAAGGTATCCAAGGCAACGTTTTACATATGTAGTCATAAAGTGACGGTAATGCGGCTTTGAGACTAACCTAAGCGATCATTGATAGGAGAAGAAAGGACAGGCAAGAGAAAAAAAAAACAGGAGGGAAAAGAGAAGGGAAGGAAGAGGAGTGGCTAGTCGAGCTGTATCATCGCTTTAGCAATGCTATGTCACTGTTGGCTCCAGGGCACCCGATCTTGGCAGGGTTTACATAGTATAACAGTCAGGTACATGTACCAATGAACCTTACACTTAAGCATCAATATACAGGTGGAACAACAATAAATACACAGAATATGAATCCGTGGTAAACACTTTGCTCATGGAGGTTTAAAAGAGTCTAGAAACGTGTCCAAAGATTTCTACATCGTCCTGGATGACGGTTTCCATGGAGAATTTTGCAATGCTATGTTGTCTTCCCCTCTGGGATGGATGATCCTGTTTATCTGGCTTTTATAATATGTCTTGCTTGTGTCCTTCCAGTTAGCCAGAACCATTTTCACCACAGAAGTTAGTAACAGATCTAGCAGATCTTTGTCAGAATCAGACCTCAAGTTTGTGCTTATACAGGCCGTGGGTAGATTGAAGGAGTCTCTGACCATAGTACTTTTAAACCACCCAGTTATGAAGGCGAATATTTTGTCCCAGAACGGTTTAAGTAAAGTACACTGAAAGATAAGATGGGCTAAGTCCCCCGTGTCTCGTTTACAGTTCCAGCATGTTGCGTCATCCCGGAGCCCTAATGGGAATAACCGGGCAGGGGTCCAGAATGCCTTGTGTTGTAGCCAGTATTTGGTTTGGGAGTGAACAGGGGACATCTTATTTCATGAGACGGATCTCCATAGTGAGGCCCATTCCTGTTCTTTTGGTGGATCTGGAGATAGTTGCCCCCAAAAGGATTTAGTCTTATCATTAAGTTTAGAGGTTTTTGGGCGGAGGAGTTTGTATATCTGCGAGGCCTGGTGGCCCAGTTTGTTAATATTTGTCACAAACAGAGAAATTGATGGATGGGCGGTGGATCAATTGGATTTTGTAAGGGCCGATCTGATTTCCAGGAAGTTGTAGAATTCAATGTCATCTAGGCTGTACCTCGCTTGGAGGTCTGAAAATTTAACTGGGTATGTAGTGTTTTCTAGTTGATAAGGGAAGAAGATTCCTTTCTTAATCCATGTGTCAATGGTTAGGCTTTTGCCTTTACACAGTATATTGGTATTGGCCCAGAGTGATTCCATTTTAGACCCTTTAATACCATTCTCCAGGTTTTTATCAACCCTAAGTAGTGTAATTTTTGTGTTTTTAAAAATGGACTTGGAGGTATTTAGATTTAGTCTATTTGTTGTTAGGAGTGCAAGGGGGCTTAGGTTATTGAGGATGGCTCTCTCTACTTCTAGCCAGGCCAGGGTATAGCTGGAAGGTGATGCGATCCAGTATGATCCTTGTCTCGCCAGGAAAGCCCACTGATATAGTCTGTAATCCGCTAGGCTCACTCCTCCTAGCGTTTTTTTCCAGTCTTAGTTTTTTTATACTAATCCTTGCTTACTTCCAGCGCCAGAGGAATTTAGAGATGAGGATATCTAGTTTGCGGTGGAAGTTGTCTGTGAGAAGGAGTGGGAGCATACTTATGAGCTAGTTAACCATTGGGGTGATCATCATTTTAATCGTTTCGATTCTTCCCCACCACGTAATAAATTTTGGGGACCAAGAGTCCAAGAGTTTCTTTATCTTTTCTAGTAATGTTTTCTCATTCTGATGTAGGGTATCTATTAAGTTGCTACCAAATTCGATCCATAATTATTTGATATAGCCTGTTTGCCATGTTAGTCCCGACTCTCCCAGGATGTCCCTCATGCAATGGATGTTTAATGGTTTGAGTTATGATTTCTCTCTGTTGAGTTTGTACCCTGAAAAGCCGGAATATCTTGTTATTGTATTCATCAGGGCAGCAATTGATGCCCTCAGTTGTTCTGTTACGATTAGTATGTTGTCTGCGTAGGCGGCTAATTTTATTTGGATGCCACTGATATCCACCCCCTTAACATTGGAGTTTGATTTCATGTCCCGGATAAGGGATTCCAATGCCAATAAAAATAAGGATGGAGATAGTGGGCAGCCCTGGCTATTACCTTGCTGTAACGTGAAGGGCTCAGAGAGCGAGCCATTAATGGAGATACGGGCTGATGAGTTCCCATAAAGGCCCATAACCATACGTATATAACCCTCACCTAGATTGAAAGATTGCATGCAACGTTCTAAAAAAGCCCAGGAGACCCTATCAAAGGCCTTCTCGGCGTCTAAGGTTATAGCTACTACCGGTTCGGCTTTAATGGCAGCCTGCTCTATAATGTGGCACAGTAGACGGGTGTTATCGTTGGACGTACATGTACGTAGGAAGCCAACTTGGGAGTTGCTTATTAGTTTTGGTAGGGCAGCATTGAGTCTGACCGCTAAGATCTTAGCGTATATTTTGCAGTCTACGTTAATCAGAGATTTAGGCCCACTACAGTCTCAAGAGGACAACCATCCTCCGCATCCTGATCATCATTGCCCACAGGCTAACGGTACCAACACAGCAGACAACCAACATCCCCCACAGAAAAAGCTGCTGGCTGTGCTGCACCTGCTGGCCTCTGGTACCTTCCAACCAACAACCGCCAGGGTCGGAGGAGTCTCACAGCCAGCCCTATCAAAGTTACTCACACCTATCTTGGATGCCATCATCAGCTTGGTACCCCAGCACCTTCACTTCCCCCACACTGCGCAGGAACAGCTGGAGACCAAGCAAGGCTTCTACACCATAGCTGGCTTCCCGCATGTGTAGGGGGCAATCAACATGTCCTACTTGTGCCCCCTGCCAATACTACACACAACTGCCGCAACAGAAAGCACACGCATTCCATCAATGTGCAGGCAATAGTGGACCACTGGGGACTCTTCACCAATGTAGTCGTAAACTACCCAGGCAGTGTGCATGATGCCTTCATCTTCCGACAGTCCATCATCAACCAGCATTTTACGGAAATGCATTGCTCGTTGGTAAGTACCAAATGAACACATCACACACCTCAACTCCACAATCATGCAACTCACAACTCTGGGAATGCACACGTTACAAACTCACATACAACATGCCAAACAACATGCCCACCTACCAGACACTTATTATTATCACAATGGGGTAACCCAGTATCCCTCAGAACCTGGGCAGTTTATCAAAATGATACAAACGGTTCTGTCGGGTAAACAGTATTACTTCTAGCAAAAAACCTTCATTGGTTTGTTTGTACGAAGATTAATCAGGACTAACACACATAAAGACCATAAATAGTATTCAAAACAGCTTTATGAATTGCATCATTCATGAATAACTACTTACAATGGCTGTCAAAAAATAAACGTGAAACATATTTGTGACAAAGTGACATAGTGCTCAGTGCTGTGGTGAAAGGTGCGTAATATATACAGTGTGACTTATGGAGGTATCGATAATTTACAAAGGCCAGAAAAGCAAATATTTGAAACAGTCTGCAGACGGATTGAATAAGTCTTTATGCAGAGTCTTTTCAACTGATCCTTGAAAGAATGTCGACGTTTCAACCCAAGGTAGCGTCACTAGCTAGTCAATACGGGTCTTCATCAGGACAGGGAGTGACAGCCTATGAAATAAGGAATATGGTCAAGTGTGTTCAGGAATATGGATGCCGTGAAAATTCAACGCATGCAAGGTGAAAACTCACCAAAAAGGAGCCCAACGTAGCTCCTGGGGCGGGGTAGACAGATGAGCAAACAGGAGCAACTGTCTCCTGTAAGACGTGGCTAGGAGTCTAATCGAGAGAATAAAACTGTGTAAGACATGGCCCTAGAATGGCTGTCAATTAAAGGAAATACCGGAAATGCGCTGGTAAACTCACCCGGTAATAGGATATATTCTCTCTCCAAATTTGTTCAAAAGGAGGAAATTCATGGAGTTGGGTAACCTCTATGTCGTATTAGTGATCCCCCTGAAGTTCTGTATGGACAAGTGGAAATCAGTCAGAACCATACCATACCAAAAGGTCTGTTTGGTGAGCAGAAATGATATTAATGAAAAGGGACTCACCCGCACAAGGGAATGAATCTCTTCCAAGGCGGCAAGGGGGCATGGGCAGCAAAAGTCTAATGTCCTCAGAACGAGCGAATCACACTGAGGTCCTGTGAAATTAAATATAACGGGAACTTAGTCTCATATAAGACCATCAAGTAGGGCAAGGTGTCTAGATCGAGTGGGGCAAGGTGTCTAGATCGAGATAATCTCCGCTCACCTTAAATGTCGGCCCGGCAGGGAGCAACTACTTCATGTCTGAGCGAGCGCAGGCAAGCGTCCTGTCTCTAGAAGAATCTGTTGGCGAGTGTTTGACAGACGCTGTCAATTAAATGACTGAATGAGGCGCGTGTACGTGGCGTGAGCAACCGCGTCATGCGTTCGTTGCTAGGGGACGCTCGTTGTGCGGGAAAACTAGTCGGGAATGGGTGATTGAATCGCACAAATTCCTGATTGGATTAGATGCACGTGGCGTAAGCAACTACGTCAAGCGTTCGTTGCTAGGAGACGCCTATCGTGCGCGAACCTACTCCGGAGTGAGTGATTAATTAAATAACACAAATTCCTGAATAAATTAGTGTTAACGGCGGTCTCATAATGGAGCGCGGAATCCGAAAAGATTCGGAGACTAGTAAGGCTGGTGTGAATAAGTCACGGTATATGAAAGTGAAATACCGCTTGTTACCTAGTAAACAATTATGGTGCTCGGCTCATGAGAATTAAGCATTGTGTTAACCCGCGGTGTCCTCCATCTTTATGAGAGTGCAATCTCAACAGTCGCGGTTGATATGAAAAATATACATATAGGAGGGATAGATAGTCCCAAGTTCATAAATTAAATCAATCCAATAGTGGCTCTGTTTCATGTGTCTTCAATAAACATGTACCACGATCGTAGAATCTAAATAATCATATGATTGATGTTAAAACATTGCCTATTAATACAGCCAGGACTTTTCTGCATGTATTGTAGTATCATACATACAGACTATTCATGTATTAAAAGCATTACACACAGATTTGTAAAAGTTACGTTTAAAAGCATTCACCAAAGAGTAACACGCCAACATGTTGCGGATACTTTGATTACTAAAGTAATACAGTAATCTAGAAAACTTAGTCTGAGACATAATGGAATACATTGGAAAGTTTGCGAGGCCAGAGTTGTCACAACATCTTCACAGTTTCTTCAATGTCGTTCAACCCGGTCTGTACCGAGTCGGGCAAGCAAGAACATATACAACAAAGTAACGCGCCAACATGTAGCAGTTACTTGGGGTTCTCAAAATGTATATGGTAATCGGAGGGATGCAACATAATAGAATACATCTGGTGATTAATAAGCTAAAGTTGCCCCATCTGCCTCGCAGTCTCCTCGATTTCGTTCAGCCCGGTCTGTACCGAGTTGAGCGAATGGATCCATCTACATTCTTTGTAGTTTAAGGCCACAGAGATTGCGCCTCCTCTAACATTAGGGCTAACCTTCTCTAGTATCCACCATTTAATACTGTCTGGAGAGTGATTGTGTGTCATGAAATGCTCGACCATGGGTGCGCCTTGCACTTTGCACCTTATTCTGCTCGTATGCTGAAGAATTCTAGCCTTTGCTTTCTGGATGGTTTGTCCTACATAGATCAGACCAAAGGGACAAAGAATGGCATATATAACATGCGAGCTATTGCAATTGGTGAAGTGGGGCAATTTGTATGTTTTGTTCTCATATGTGAAGCTTGTCCCTTCTTGGCAAAGGTCACATGCCTTGCATTGCCCACATTTTTGGTGAGTTTTCACCTTGCATGCGTTGAATTTTCACGGCATCCATATTCCTGAACACACTTGACCATATTCCTTATTTCATAGGCTGTCACTCCCTGTCCTGATGAAGACCCGTATTGACTAGCTAGTAACGCTACCTTGGGTTGAAACGTCGACATTCTTTCAAGGATCAGTTGAAAAGACTCTGCATAAAGACTTATTCAATCCGTCTGCAGACTGTTTCAAATATTTGCTTTTCTGGCCTTTGTAAATTATCGATACCTCCATAAGTCACACTGTATATATTACGCACCTTTCACCACAGCACTGAGCACTATGTCACTTTGTCACAAATATGTTTCACGTTTATTTTTTGACAGCCATTGTAAGTAGTTATTCATGAATGATGCAATTCATAAAGCTGTTTTGAATACTATTTATGGTCTTTATGTGTGTTAGTCCTGATTAATCTTCGTACAAACAAACCAATGAAGGTTTTTTGCTAGAAGTAATACTGTTTACCCGACAGAACCGTTTGTATCACCTACCAGACACGACAGCACAACTTACAGTGGTAACCTGGGCTAGTGAGTACATAAGCCATCAACAGCATGGCACCTCAGCCACACTATAGCATATTGTTGGCAGAGGTGGGAACCAGCCATGTGCAAAGGAGGGAAGTGACCCTTGAATGAGAATGTACACAATGCCAAGTGTGGCGTGGATGTGCTGGACAGACTGCAGTATGAAGACTACAGACATATCCATGTCGACATACATTGCTGGTGTTTGTAGTGTAGTGAATAGTGGACGCAACCATGTCACCTCAGCCAGTGGGGAAGATCGCGGAAATGTAGCTTGTTACGTCCCCCCACTGTAAGCGTGAGCGGAGTGGGCTGGCCCGGCATATGCCAGGCTAGCGTAGGGGTGGGAATAAAAAGCATGAAGCTCTGGGAGTGGTTATCTTTGGAATGGCCAACGTGTCTGCCAGGGCGGCGCCTCTCACCCCACCACAAGGCCGATGCAGTGAGTTGTGCTGCCTGCAATCCTGTGTGCCTGCTTCACCCCAGGTCACTGGTCCCCAGACCCGTCTTGCCCGCCTCTGAATACCCAGGCCTCACTGCTCACCTGCTGACACCGGCGTGTGTCGAAGAGGGCCCACCACGTACCGGTGCAAGCTCCAAGTCTGAGGCCCATGCCCTTGGCAGCCTCCTCAGACCAGTGCTGTCCTCCGCGGCACAGGCCCCCAGCATTCCTTTCTCGTTGACGTACTCCACCGCTGCCTCTGGCCTGCACTGCGGTCTAGTAGGTCACACATTTGGAACTGAGTCTTGATCCCATGACATTGTGCTGTGTAGAGTGGATTCAACCATGTCCCCTCAGGCAGTGGAGTAGACCTGGGACATGTAGCAGTGTCGTACCCCCCTGTGAGTGTAAGCAGAGTGAACTGGTGTACGACAGCCCAGCATAGGGGTGTGGTTCATCAACTCGGGGCTCTGGGCATGGTTACGTTTTGGCCTCGCCAAGGCAGTAACTAATGCGTGGGTCTCTGTTGTAGTGTCGGCCCCACCCATCCCGCAATGGACAATGTTGCAATGTTGCATGGCCCCAGAGTGCGGACTCGGCCAAAGGGGTAAATGACGGAGTGCAAGCCCGCTCGGGGTCCAGGATCATACATGCCAACTGCTGTGTGTGTTACTATTACCGCAGCATAAGCCAAAGGTCTACCCTCAACCGCATCGTGAGTTCAGCCAGCCATGAACTCTGCATCTGTGTCTGCCCCATCCTTACCATAGGCCTACACACACATGGCCGCCCACCTTCAACGCACAACATCACAGTAACATTTTCAGGCTTGTGGACATGCGCAGACAGGCATGACAATGGTGTGCTGTAGGAGTGCAAGTGATGTAAACGCGCTGGGCACAGTAGTAAATGGGCTTGGTGAGGGAGAAGCAGCAGTGAGGCTATGTAATACACATTGATGCCGCTAATTTGCTACAAGCAGTACATGTCAAACAGGAATACTAAGCCACACATATCACACATCAATGAACCAGTGAGCCTGCCAACACATCATGCAGATCCAACTATTGACTTATGTCTCTCTACTCTGTCACAGGTGACCAAGGATATGCACTCTGCCCTTGGATGATGACACCCCTCCGAGCCCCGAACACACAGGCCCAGAGGCAGTACAATGTGGCCCACAAACGCACCCAGGACATCAAGGAACGCACATTTGGCATGTTGAAGTCACATTTCAGTTGCCTGGACATCACAGGTGGAAGGCTCCTGTACAGCCCAGACATCGTGTGCAAGATGATCGTTGCATGTTGTGTGTTGCACAACATATGTGTACGCACCAATGCCCCATGGCTATAAGTGGCAGATGCACCAGACGATAATGAGGAAGATGAGGCAGGTGGACCACACCGCATTGCAGCAGCAGCAGGAATAGGCCGTAAGAACACCATCATTGACAATTTCTTCACATGAGCACGTCACATTGTCACAGTCCTTAGCAATCATGGGACAGTACAAAATGACCACAGGCACAGCATGTGCAAATAAATTAATTCCAACACACATTCCCTGAGTGCATGTCACTCCTCTGTACAAGCACAAGACAAGTGTAAACATGTAGTGCTAACAATCTCGAAAATTGAGAATAGATGTAGGGTGTGTCACCTCTGTACAGAGAGGCTGTTTGGGGTGTCACGTATTCTAAATGCCATTTCGGTGTGTTAAAGATAGTACGGAATCCCACTCATCAATGTTTGTAACCTACAATTGACAACTGTGCTTCCTTTGGGGTCAGATATGTACCACCATGGTGCAGGGATGCACCCTGTGACTCAAGTCCAACAACATGAGCAACATGGGCATAAGGGGGAATCACTGCCCCTACATTTGTCCATGCTTTCATACTTGATTAATCATAGCAATGACACATCTGTGTGTATTAGAATGTATTATTCACGTTCAGTGGAGTGTTGAAGCTGTGTTAGTACTGGGCCATGCAGACAACACTTTACAATGTTGCCCCATGGAGGGCCAGCCAGAGTCCTTGCGGGATTGACAAGTTACTTGGAAGGGGAAGAGTCCAGTCCACAGGCTGATTGTTGTGTCATTGTTTTGCAAACAATATATGGTGGTCCATGTCGAGGTGCAAGGTTAGTGTAGCAGGGCGTATCTGGGGACAGTGGAAGGTGTTATTCCAGGGCATGATGTAGAGGGCAGAACCAAGCAGAAAGGAGCCATATGGCGGAGATGAATGCTACTGCTTCCTACTTATCACTAAGGCAGATTCATCCTTATCTTCGGCCTCTGATGTTTCATGTGCCTCACATGTGGGTGGTGGTGTTTGGTCAGCAGTACTGTGTGACACTGACACATCAGGGGCCGGAGATGTGGATGTAGAAGTAGCAGCAGCATTCATTTGTGCAATGTCTTGTGGCATCACTCCCATGCTGAGGATCTGCAGGGCATGGAAGATCCCATCTACAGCTTTCTCGTGTGCAGCTGTGGTAGCCATTCTTTGCGCCTGCATCCGCTCCATGTTCATACATGACCCTCCTTATTTTTCCCAAATCACGGATGACATCGCTGTAGCCACTCTTACTGGACAGTTGTTGTTGTCTCCGAGTCATGACTCCAGCGATGCCAGCCATGGATTGTTGGAGGGCATGGGGCGGACTGTGGGTGTCTGTTAGGGAGTGTAAGTGGTCCCTGATGGGACTTAGACACCCACGTATGGAATCTAGTTTAGCTGCCATGAGTTCAAACCCCACCCGCACCTGTTCAGCCAGCTCCTTCTGGCAGTCAAACATACGGCGTTGGAACACCATGTGTTCTTCGGTGAGGTGCTGGGAGCCAGATGTGGTTGTAGGTGCTTTCTGCTGTGTGGTCTGTGCATGGGGTTGGCTCACCTCGATGGTGCTGGTCTGACCTGCTACTGGAGGTGGGGTGCGGAGGCTGTCCATGAACCGTTGCAGTTCGTCTAGGTCGATGTCCTGGGGGTCATCTCCATCATCACTGACGTGATGTAGGGTCTGCTCTGCAGGAGATGTTGATTGTCCCTCTGCAATGTAAAGGGGAGATGCACTTTCACAGTGTGTTCCATGTATGTTGACGCATTGCCGAAGTTTACATACAGACTGCATGACAATGTACATTGTGACTGTTTGTGAGGAGATGCCTATTTGATGCTGTACAGTGGACGTTTGTACTGCATCATGGATGTGAGGTTGTACTTGTACATTGTCATCTCGTTGTTTCCTGCTATGCCAGATGTGATTGCCATTTTGGACACACATGCGGCACCAGTTGTGTCCTGTGTTCCGTTGTGAAAGTGTTGCAGTTTGCACCACATTGTTGAAAAAGGTTGAGGTGCTCTTATTCTTATGTGTGTGTGCTGCATTGTGGGTGAGTAGCCCCTGCAGCTCTGATTTGGCTGCCCCTCATCCCTTTCAAGCGGTGTGCCGTTGACTTCTCTGCTTCTACAGTGCTGAGATGTAGCGGACTTGGGTGAATTGGGCTCTTGGTCAAGTTGTGACTCTTGGGCATGGTTTGTACGCAGATGTGTTGTTGATGTCAGAAGTTGTTTGTGCATGTGGATGTGTCAGAGTGTAACCTGCTCCTTTACAGATGTGGTCCACACTCAGGCACCTCAGTGTCGTGGCATGCACAGTGTCATGATGATTGGACTGCAGCCATGCTAATCGTCATGTAGTGTCACTTGCAGTGTCAGTGTGGCTCACAAATACGCATCTTTACTGGGTTTTGCACGTGTGCATGTGTTAGTGGTGAGATTGGTGATATGTGGGGTGGGACACCTTTGGGGACATGGGGTACGGGAGCCTACTTGGTGTTTGTATGTGTGCTGCAATGTGCCACGGGGATCAGGGACATGATCCAGAGTCATTGTGGGTATGGAGTGTGCTCTACTTAATTGTGCATGTGTGCCATTGTGCCCATCTCCCCCTGTCCCCCCAGTCACTAGTCTATTCTCACCCTGTTGATATTGTGTCAGGTCATGTTGAGCAGTGTCCCGATCCCCAACTCCTGGCACCGTATCCTGACTGATGACTGTGGCCACCATTTTCTCCATATCATCCAGGTCCTAGTGTGCCGCTGGACCCCCACCTCCAATGAGCGTTGCTGCTTTCATGTTGGCATCAAGTTTCTTCTTGGTTTTGACCTCCACATAATTCCAGCACCCTTTTGAACTCTTCCATTGTCCTCCTCAACGTTGCAACTGCATTCACATGGTCCAAGATGGTCTGCCATATTGGCATCTTTGTTGCCAATGACACGTTGGAGGTGACGAACAGTTGTTGGTAGTGTTCTATCACCTCTGTAACGATGATCCTGTTTTCCTGCGGACTGAACCGCGTCTTCCTCTTCCTCTTCTCCTTGGGCTTCCCCAACTCCGAGGTTCCTTGCTGGTGGTCTGTACTGTGGGGCTTGTGGGGTTCGCGTTGTCCTCTGCACTCGGTCCGGGTACATCCATGGTGCTACGCAGTTTATTTTTGTTTGCTTTTTTTCTGCTTTTAAAGTGCATTTTCCATATTTTTGTGGATATGGCGCTTTCCTGATCTCTTCCTGTCATGCAATGTAACTCAGCAACTTTGGGTGTTACACTGCATTCCGTGACAGATTTGTGAATCTGGGCACAGGTTTGTGCTTCATGCATTGCTCTAGGAACGTTCACTACACAACTTGCAGAAAATGAATAGAAGTAGCTTGGAGCTGCCATTTGTGATGCTTTTTTATGTGCTAGAATGCTTTATGTATGTTGCCTCGTAAGTGACTGGTTAGTGGATAGATGCAATGGAGAGAGATATAAGATTATGCATGTCCAAGAACAGACAATGAAAATGCGGACAGTGCTACATTTTATGACTATTACAACTTGATGGCCAGATGTGCTGCAAATTTGAATTCAGCAACATGCATGTCTAGCAGACATGTTGGGTGGTGGTTATCAGAGCCCTCTGTCTTCATTTTTACAAACACAAACATAACTGACTGCAGCTCCCGTGGGACATCACAGAGCACAGGATGCTCTAATTCAATGGGCATAGAGGGGCCAAAGGATAGCTTCACCCTGCAGGTCTGGCTCAAACCAGACTGGGGGCATAGGTCACCCGCAATCAAGGCAGGTAGATGAGACGGTGTGGGTATATGATGTTGGAAACCAGCAACAGTGAAGTCAGACACCCTGAGGTACAAGCCAGCACCTTCCTGTCTCAACCATTTACCCACCGACCACTATCAGAGGAGCTAGCACATCCCTGCATGCTCATGGCCTGATAAGGCTTCTGAAACAGCATACAAAGTGAAGAGACTGAAGCCGCGATGCAGGACATTAATTCATCACCTCCTTCTGACGAGGACTAAAGGTCTCCTGTTACTCAATCTATAATTCCTCTTGCTTTCCATCTGCGTTTGCCATAGTTTATGATCTCCTAATTTTAACATATGTTTCTTGCCTTATTTTCTTTCTTGCACCACTCCTGTGTCTGTGATTTCCCCCTTAATCTCATGACTATTTCACAGCATGTCTTTTCTTCAGACATCAACTTTTCAGCCAACAGCACGTTGCATGGAAGGACTTGTAGACCCATTGTTATAATGGGAAATCTAAAATCACATTTCCCAGAATGCACAGTAAAGCTGATTTAAAAGCAAGAATGACCTGATGGTGTCATATGTGACATAATACCACTATGCATTGTTTACATTGACTGTAGCAGACTTACACAGTTGGTACTGTGATGAGCAGCACAGCAACACCATTGTCCATGTAATAACATTGCACCACAGAACTATTTTAATTTAAAAACTGTAAATAAATAGATCAGGAGTGTAAAAGAACAGTTACTCTCCTTGGACCTTGTAAGAAATTGGGTTGTTGATTGACTGGGATGTGAGAACTTGTCAAAAAGCAACCACATACCTTGTCAGGGTAACGCACAAGTGAACCTCGACTTTTCCTGTGCTCAACCCCCTGGTGGTAGCTTGGCACAGAGCATTCAGACTTAAATTAGAGGCAATGTGTAAAGTATTTGGTGAACACTTCAAACAGTACAACACCAGTTCGAAAAAGTTGAACAAAAATTAATAAATGAAACAAGACCAAAATGACAAACATCTAACCAGTGGAAATGGAGTTAGGAATTTATAAAGAATAAAGTGTAAAATAGTGGCTAAACGCACGAGGCCCCAACAGCGGCAGTCTGGTAGAACTGGACTGAGTCAAGTCAAAAGTTCAGGCCGACGCATTGGCAGTGCCATCACTACTCCACATTTACGAGGTGAAGTATTTTGGAGAATGCGTCACTTCTTGGTCACCTGTGCCAAAAGAAACCTGCGTCAGAACTGCCTTGGTCACGTACGTATTAATATATGTGAGGCAGGTGTTCCATCATAATTTCCAGCGTAAAACTGATGCATGGATATTTACAACATTGAAGGAAAGGGACTTAGTGGTGGCTTTAGTGGTGCAGAGGTCCGGTAACGTCTAAAATCCTGCACCTGTGAAAACCATGCGTAGGAAATGTCACATTGACTTTGCTATAGAAAGAGAAGCTGGATAGGACAGTGTTGCAACCACAACTAGATCATGGAGGACTTCATATTGCAGCTTGGAGTTGCAAGGAAATGACCACCGCTATCTACTCCACCCCCCTCACCACCAAGAAGGCATTGCAGGAGAAGGGAGCGTGCTTATCGCCAGGGGACCACTCTAATAGGAGCCAGGGAGACTGAGGTGATCACATATTACCAGCTGAGGAGGGTGTCTATTGTACACCTGAGTGTCCCAAGTCTGCAGCCAACAGCTGACAGGGCTACCAACATCCCTCCACAGGTGAAGCTCATGGTGGTACTACACATGCTGGCTTTGGGGTCCTTCCAGATAACAGCCGACAGAGTGGCTGGAATATCCCAGCCATCTTTCTCATCATTCCTTCCCTCCGTCCTGGATGCCATCGTCCATTGACACACTGTCTGTTCCTCTTCCCAAACACCCAGGAACTGCAGCTGGAGTCAAGCAAGTCTTTTATGCCATTGCTGGGTTCCTACATATGATTGGTGCCATTGAATGCATGTGCAACTTGTACCCCTTCCAGCCACATCCCATCTCTATAGGAACCGAAAGCCCACTCACTCCGTAAATGACCCGGCCATCGTGGACCATTGGGCCTCTTCACCAACGTGCTGGCCAAATACCCTGGCAGTGTGCATGACGCTTACATTTTCAGGCACTCCATCATTAATGACCGCTTCCAGAATGGACAATATGGGAATGGCCTACTTGTAGGTAAGCACGACTCAAATATAACACCCCCACTAACAGTTAGAAATGGATGACAAATTACCCATCACTGTGTCTGTTGACACAGATAGTGAGAGGGATGTGGCTCATACACGCACCATGCATCATGGTACATATCAGGAAAATCTACAAGTTACCAATGTCAAGACACACAAAGCCACTATGGCTCCTGTTCAGTTGTAGAAGGGTACAGAGGAATGCATTGAGGCCCGAATGTGTAGCATCAATGTGTGCAAGGGAGGGGTTCCATGGGCATTGTGGTTGTGTCTACATGCCACATCTATGTCATGTATACCAACACCCACATCTGTAGTTTGCCATGGACATATGCATGTGACAGTGTACGGCATGTCTCCTATGTCATTATATACCTGGGGAGGATCAACTACCCAAATATTAGATCCAGAGTCGGCACGTTCTCAGACATAATTGGAGCATGTAACATAGTGTGGTCAGTTGCATCTCCAAATACACATCAGAAAAAACTACAGGATCAACATTACAGTCAGGATTTAGAAGTGTATGATATATCAACCCATGCTTAGCATTCGCTATGACACAGAGTAATGGAAGAGAAAAGTGTCAACCTATCAACGACTGTACGATTAACACATATTGTGAAAACAATGTTAGAAATAGATATGACAATTTAATTACACATAACACACATAGCCTGCCATGTATCAGTAACAGTTTCCAAAGGTATTGACAATTGTCCTTCCTCTTCACTTTCAGCTGACCATGGATATGGGATCCAGCCATGGATCATGACACCCTATGCACACCCCCATACAGAGCCGGAGAAGGCTTACAACTAGACTCTCAGCAAGACCAGGAACATTGTTGAGAGAACTTTTGGGTTTGATTGCTCTACTCCACCAATGGTCTGCAAAATGATCTGGGTGTGTGCCATACTGCACAATATTTGTTTGCTTAACAATGTCCCCTTGGACGGGGACCTAAAACTGCAACACCCTGTGGAGGAGGAGGAGGAGGATCCCCAGAGTGGAGACATCCAAAACATTGCTGCAGGCAATCACCGACGCACACACATTGTGCAACATTTCTTTATATAATATACATGTTTGGGAATGGAAAATTCACCAATATGTCATAAAGGTTCAACATTACTTGTTTTTGCGTTTATGGTACAGTCCCAGGAAACATTGACATACACACATTTCATTAACTAGAAGTAGCCCTCAGAAGTTTATAATCATGTTGGAAGCCAGGGATAAATGTCAAAGCCCCAGAAACAATGCATTGTCATATTTTGTGTGTCACTTGCACCTTGTCCATTTCTGTAGCAATGTATCAGGTAACAAACAAGTTTGAGCAGGAAAGGTGACACACTAATATGAAAGGTGACACTATGGTTTGAAAGGTGACTTTTCTATAGTAAACTTGACTCTTTAGCATGGAAAGTCACGCATTACCACAAAAAAAGATGCATGACTATGAAAGGTGACACTATGGTTTGAAAGGTGATTTTTCTGCACTAAAAGTGACTCTTTAGCATGGAAAGCCATGCATTAGCAGTAAAAGTGACATTTGAGTAAGAAAGGTGATATTATGGTTTGTAAAGTGACTTTCGTGTAGCACACATGACTCTTTAGCATGGAAGTCACGCACTACCACTAAAGTGACGTTTGAGTAGGAAAGGTGACTCCATTTTACGAAAAGGTAACTTTTCTGTAGTAAATATTATGCTTTCGTAGGAAAACTGTTGCTTTACCATTAAACGTGATGCTTGAGTGGAAAGAGCAATGGACGGAAGCCATGCATCAAGGGAAAAGTGCCTAAAACAATGATTTGGCAATAGTGTAACTAGTGAATTGGATATTTTTCTAGCAAAGCGTCAGAAACAAAAGACGCTTTAGTAGGAAAATTGACACATCGATCAGAAACGTGACTTATCTACACAGGAAATTATGCAGTGGCTCCGCCATGCTTCAAACCAGCAAGTGAGACATTTCTTTCACTTTCACTTAATGTCTTTTTGTCTGTGCTGGCTGGTGGAGGTGTTTAATGTTGGATGGACAGTTCAGTGCTTCTTCCTGGTCTTATTGGTGTCTGTGTTTTCTGTGTCATGTCCATAAATTGTCACATTTGTCCTGTAATTGTATTTGTTTTGTGTAGTGTAGTGTATTGTGGGGTGTTTATCTGAATAGGGGTTAATAGTTATTGGGCTAGGGTAAGGGCTTTTTTAGTTGGGGTTAAGGTGACTAGTGGGTGTAAGGAGGTGTTGGACAGGGCCAAGAATATGATGGAGGAGCAGTTAGGGGCCTGAAGTGGCTGTTGATTAAATATTTGTCCAATATGATTGGAGGTGGAGGTGGGGTAATCTAGGGCTATCTAACCCAAGAGAGGCAGCACTGGTAGTGGAAGGCGCACTCTCAGATGCCAAGACATTTTGGTGCATAGCGAACTGTCCATCAATACAAGCACTGGTGGCCTGATATCGTTGCTGGGAGAAGGATCTCTTGTATCACCTGGGGATAGAAGTTGGTGGGGCTGTTGGTAAGGTTCTATACACCATGAGCTTGTAGCTGTTTGGCTGTAGCAAAATACGGTTTCTTTCTGGAAGGGCCAGATATGTATATAGGTCACCAGGGCATGATACAGGCTAACTTACTTACAGACACTGAACATGGGCCTGTTCACAGCGGCATTAAAATAGCCAAAGTTGACCATGCAGTGCAGGGGAGGCACATAGGTGATGTGGGACCCATCCTGTGCTATGCAGGGATCATTATCACCCGGCCTGCTAGGTCATTGCTGACTTTGAACTGTGTGGGCCACCCACCATATATGTTGCAGGGGAGTGCACTCACATGTCATCAGCCCACAGGCTGGACCGGGTGTCTGTGTCCCCCAAATGGTCACACATACATCTCTGTTATATAACAACATCCTCACACCTTTATGAGCCTGTATGGGCCTTGATTTATCATTGTTCATTTACAGTGCATTGGCCACATGTAAGGAGCTAAGTGAATGAAACAAACAAGCATGGATACTGTCTGATTTGTGTATCATGGTAAAGTACATGTATGAACTTGAGAAGGCCCCAGCACTGTCATACAATGCAGAGTGTGGTCAATCAATTTAGACTGTTCACATAGGCTTCAAAGCCAGGCACCATTGCACCATGTTGCAAGCTAGGCTGGTCTTGTACATGTCTGCACTCGGTGCACCTCATATTTGATGTGGCTGTGATCAGCTGAATACACTGCAACATGGCATACATATGTCCATCAAGAGGGCATTCCAACTGTGCTTCACGCTACAATCCCAACGTACAAACAATGCCAGGCATTTGTGAAGACAATGTACTGTGCTTCATATGTACACAATGTACATGTTCAGCATTCATAGAGCTATATACCAAGTTTTTGTCTTGTAGGTGGAACGCCCTCACACCACTGCTGAGGTGTAGACACTCTGAGATCAGAATGCTACCGGTAAGTGTCACCTCATTGTTTCTGTGATCTGTAAGGATTGTGTGTGTTTGCTGAAATGGGTTGCAGTGAGATGTGCAGGGGCCTCATCAGTCTGCGGAATCAAGCTGCACCTTACATGCAGATTTGGTACAGAAGTAGGACATGGTTGCATGTGCAAATGACAGGGCCAAATTGCTATGTGGATTGAATAGCGATGTATGCAGGCCCACATGATGGATGTCTCTTAATATGCTGTGCTCTTGTTGTGTCAGCTATGGTGTGGATACTTATGGCACATGTACCCTCACCTGCCCCAAAACCTACTGATGGGAATTAGTCATAATGTCTCCCACCCATACTATGGACCAAAATCGCCAATGTCACCCCACATATGCGACACAAATGTTGCATGGTATAGACTGTGTATTGCCTGAGACAGTATGTTTGCCTGCGTCATATCTTTGCCAGGATACAGGTATGGTTGGGGTGTAACACATATCCCAAACCAAACCTTCAATAGTCAGCAATACATCGGATGTTGACCTTTTCACAATGTTCATTTAACCAATATATGTTCCCATTTTGTGTGTTCACATCATACCAATCACATGCCTGCCGATTTCTTTCCTCTACCCTACCAACATTGGTACAGGTTAAATGATTGAAGGCATATCAGACATTCATGCCACTCAAACAACATATTGTTTGATCTTCCATACATGTAGCTGTAGTACAGCATCTAGCCAAAGTGTGGACTGCAATCGACTTGGGTGGACATGTGAGCAGGTTTCCTTTATAAAAACATGAATCCATCCTAGTATAGATGCTGCATGTGTATAATGGAGGTGGCATAGTTAACATGTATTATTTCAGATAGCATGACCAATGTTCAAGTCACATAGCCCTATTTGTGGCAGTTAGTGGATAAGTCCGTTGTCCATGCAAATGACTTATTTGGGTTCACACCTTAGCCAACATTGATCTTGCTATGTTGCAACTGTCATCTTACATCATGGGTACTAGTGCATCCCTTAGAGTACTGCACATGGGTGACAGGTGAGATGGGGTGACAGAGGAGAGATAGACAATATGGCTTGGTGGTACAAAGGACGTTGTGATTCAACTCTGCGTTAACATGGAACTGGAGAGATTAATCCTATCTGCCTGTCTGCTGCACACTGCTGCTGTATGCATACACATGGTAATTTAGGGAACTCTTTTGTGCAGCAGGTCTACACAGGCTGTGAGGAATCTTACACCAGTGCAGACTGAATAGGTATGAGTGTATGTGGAGCATGTCCCATGTCCACACATGGCAATACTGTAACATGCCTGACTCCTGCCCAATTGGTCCAGTTGCATGTAATAGACATAGCTCCATAACTTTGTAGGGTTTTGTGAAACATAAGGTCAATGTGTAAAGTACCACAGGCATAAATGCACTGCATGGTCACCATACAGGCCATTCCACATTCCCCAAATGCTGTAGTTGCCCCATATTTTATCCCCAGGATTTCTCTTCATTTAACAATTTCTTCCCAATTACCAGAAAGATACAGTTCTAAACACTCACAAATGTGCGCTATACAGCATGCATGTACACACTCATCACATGGACTAACTATGAGTTGATGTGCTTCTCAGTAACATTCTGTACAGGATAGATGGAACAGACTTTTGGGTATGTCAAGAACAACATGTTCTTTTGAGATGTTCATTTGACGATTTGTGCTTATAAATTGCTAGCTATGTCCATGTGTCAATCTTTGAAAATTATCCAACAGACCTATTGAATGGGAGGTAGATCGCCACACTCGGCCTGTTGTGTAGTTCCTATAGTACCCATGCAGGACCTGCACATTTGGATAACATAAACTGTGGGATTGGTGGCAGACTGGTTCCGTACACCCCCACCGAGAAATGTTAGCCTATTTGCATTTAAGATAGCTCACAGTGCCACTAGTGTCTACTCTTATCGGGGAGAGATTAGTTTCTGGCAACCTTAGAACATGACAACCCTGATCCCTCAAGATGGTGGAAACAATGTACTACTTTTCGCTCAGTCACTTGTGCTCATTTAGTTTATCTCCAGAGATACACAGAATAAACAGTCTGGGCGTTTTGATAAGAGTTTATTGAACAGTTGTTATTCTTTTGTAAAAAATATGAGCTGCAACAACCATTAGACAGTAGCAGAGATATATGATTAGCAGTACTGTGAAAATAAAAGGATAGCACAGTTCTACCATTCGGCAATTAGCATGAATAAATACATGAGTATAAAATGCATGATAAAAGTGCACGTACTCCTATAATACCTATCGAGATGCACCTAAGTGTACCTAGCATATGAGTATGTGTAAACTAACCCTGGGCAATGAACTCTGCTCTGCTGCCAGAGTTTGCGGAGATTTGGTAATTACGCATTCCATGAAAAACACGGAATTCAGGCAATAACTCCATTCCTCCACGTAGCGGAATCAGCTATTAAACTGCACCCACCACTTTACATGCTAAAAAGCATATAACCAATTCAAAAACGTGAACTTTGAGAATGAAAAATATCAGGCAATGAGAGAGGTGATGATTTTGGGGTCCCCCTAACCTAGGGGGAGGACCAAGCAGATGCCTTGAACACAAAGAGCATATCATGCTGAACGATTCAGTTGTGGTCCCATCCTCTTAGGACCACCCCAAGCACAGTTATGGGCACAAATACAATCCCAACCAACGTCCCTGCAAAGCATTATGGGACGAGATTAGCAGTGGGCAGTGAATACTATAGTATCCAATATCAAAATAGTTGTACAAAGAGCTGCAGTTCAACTAGTCGTTACTAGGTGTCCCTCACAAGTCAAATGCAAAAGCATTGAAATTATTACATCAAGCTGCAGTTCCACTAGTCGTTACTAGGTGTCCCTCACAAGTCAAATGCAAAAGCATTGAAACCCTTTCATGAAGCTGCAGTTCCACTAGTCGTTACTAGGTGTCCCGCATGAGTGAAATGCAAAAGCATTTGACTTGAGTGGCATCTAGCAACGACTAGTTGAACTGCAGCTTGATGTAATAACTTCAATGCTTTTGCATTGGACTCCTGAGGGACACCTAGTAATGACAAGTTGAACGGCAGCTCTTTGTAGAATTATCTTGATATTGGATACTATAATATTCACTGCCCACTGCTAATCTTGTCCCATAATGCTTTGCAGGGCCTTTGGTTGGGATTGTATTTTTGCCCATAAATGTGCTTGGGGTGGTCCTAAGAGGATGGGACCACCACCGAATCGTTCAGCAAGCTGTGCTCTGTGTTTTCAAGGTGTCTGCTTGGTTCTCTCCCTAGGTTAGGGAGGATCCCAAAATCATCACCTCTCTCACTGCTTGCTAAATTTTCATTTTCACTTTTGTGAAATGACTACATGTATTTTAGCATGTAAAGACAGAAATACTTGTTATTTTACCAAAAGTATATGAGGTTTCTGTTTAATTGGGAGTCCAACGGCGTTCCAAGTTGTGGAATTTACTGAGTTTTTGTTTAACTTCGGAGTTTTTGTTCAACTTCGTGGAATTCCTTGTAGTAGTACTCCCCCAATTACGCCCACCCTTAGTGTAAACCCAAGAATTCCTCTAGGATTTAGTCTAACCCCCTTACCTGAAGTGTGAGAATGCAGAAGTTCTTCTTGGTGTCGAGTTGGACAGCCCGCAAGAGATGTTCAGACCACTGTCAGCTGGAGCGTCTCCATGCAGGAGCCTCAGCGTCTCTGGTCAGTGTGTCGACCTGGAAGTCCCGGTTCCCTCTAAATAACACTAGCAAGAGGTGCTCTATTTATACCAAAAGTTTCTAAGGTCCCTTTGTCCCTTGGTATTTGTATTATCCATTGTTGGGTTTGAGGATGACGTATGGGATGAACCGTGTACGTAGATATGGGGAGGAAGGTGGTGTAGGTGGTGTAGCCCCAGTCTGGTTTCCAAGAACCCTTATGAATATTCATGCCTACTATGACAGTCTAAAGATGAAGTCATAGAACGCCATTATTTAGGAAAACCCTCCTTCTGCGCCCAGGACTAGAACTAGGTAAAGGTTCAATCCTAAAAGGCTTGTTACTGTGCAGTGTAGGGAAGATGATGTAGGTGAAAGGGATGATGTTCATGTTACCAGGGCCTATATTAGGGTACCTGTATGAAACATAACACCCACTCCGCTTCCAAATAGTTAACAATGATAAAATGCTAGTGATCTATTTTCTATACTAGATAGTAGTGCATAAAACATTTATCAATGAGCTTTGTAAAATAATGTTTTAAAATCATTTTAAAAACAGCTTAAAAAGAAAAAGGGGGAAAAAATCTACAAAACTAGTTTGTTTGAATTTTCCCTTAAGCCACAGTCCTAATTGAGTTTGTTTATATAAGTTGAATTCCTACAAGCATCAAAAAGGCCATGCTTTTCAGTGAGAAAGTGTAAATTTTTCGGAAATGTTCCAAATTCAGTTAAGTTTACAAAAATGGAAAATCTAGATTCTTTCCCAGCACACGATGAGCCAATTATACATTAAATGTCCTGGCTGAGAGACGCAACATCATCGTTGCTTGCTGCTGCAGGGGACAGTCCTTTTAACACCTCGTAGAGTACGTCAATGGAGCACAGATGATATTCAGTACTGCCAACAACTGGTGTTGAGGCAGCTGGTGCTGTATTCGATACCTGGGTGCTTAGTAGTGCTAATGGTGGAGCTAAAACTTACTCCAGTTGTAAAAGGCACCTGCGGATTCGTTAGTATAGTAATACGCTAGGGACATTGCCGAGCATGAGACCTCAAGGGTTCCAGCCTGGTGTTTAAGTCCGCAGGCATGTCTGTCGCAAGTGTCAGACAGAGGTCCAACACGCATTCTTCTCCGCAAAATAGGCATCGAAGGACAGGTAAGATGCAGTCCGTCCAAACTGGTCTAAATGATAGGAACCAAAAGGCGATCTGTTCCCGTAGGCGAGGTGTGCCTAGATGCTGTACCATGCGTTTACTGTATTTCCGCTCCAGGAGCGCTTTTGCCATCTCGTTGGTTATTGAGCTGTCCATTGCGTAGCAGGTAAATGACAATCAGGATTCCCGCTATTGACAGCATGATCAGAGGTAGACCTCCAAAAATGCTTCCAGTGTATAAATAAAGTTTGGAATAAACCTGAGGATTGTCTGAATGGTGCTAAGAAATCCCGATGCTATGGTCTTAAATAGGAGTACAATACCACTCGTATCAGACATATTAAAGATACGACCCACCATTTCTACGAAATGAATGGGGCAGATGGAACGCATAAGTGCCTGTATCTCAGTCGAGGTCCTTGCGATTTGAAGATCAAAGGTCTTTTGAGTAGAGGTTAAGAGCACAGTTTGCTGCAAAAGCATGGTTTTCAGTCTGCTGAAAGTATCAAATTGTATAAAAGAAACATTCAATGAGGCCATAACGGCACCTCCCTGACTGTGTTTGTACTGGGCAACAATACTTGCATACAGCAATTAACTCCCATTTGAGTGCAGCTCGAACACCGGTTTAATCACGGCAGCAGGAGTCCATTTTATGTGGCAGGACAAGTTTGGTACCGACTCATGACAAGCCCCATGCAATGAAATATCCTGGCACAAGAGAGAACTACCAAAGCGTTCTTGCAGTTTGTACCACTTAGAAACACTCCTCGATCCCCACTTCGACATCAAAATCTATCTGGTAAATTCCAGGATTCCTTAATGTAATCCTTACCCATTTTTTCATTTTTGCCCGCCTGCCTTTGTTCAAGGCAATATTGAAACTGAAAAGTAGTGACCGGTAGAGTTATGTGGCTGTGGATAAGCCATTCAGTAGAAAGAGCTTCCGCCACTGTACATGGTAGTCAGTCCAGTTTTTCAAAATGCAGCATTGAATATTTAGCTCCCCTTTGTGCCATTTCAACCAGTTTATCTGTTAGATTATATTTCGAAAACAGAGACGTGATGTTTATAAAATGCCAAGGCACAAAGCATTCACGCAATGATTGCAGCGTCCAGCTTAATAACATGATAGAACTTAGTTGAGATAACCCGTGTTGTAATATGGCCAAATCTTGTTCTAGGATGTCTATCGCAGAAGACATAATGTTGCCTAAAAATGTATTCTGGAGGACAAAGTTGTTAACCCATTGTCTACCTAAGCTAACGATTTTTCTAAGTTAATACGGTCTATTTCCCGTATTCTCTCTGTGGCCTCTTGTTGGGATATTTTCCAGATTTCATTATAGGCAGCATAAATGCCAGCATATATGAAACGTTTCTGATGTGTCTTTCTGGGACCTAATAAAAAATCAATCCCTAAGATCCATGTCTTGTGAGAGTAAATATAAGTGTTGCTTCATGTCTGTGAGTGTTGCGGTTTCTAGCCAATCAAGGCACAACTTTCCAACACTATAGGATGTCACTACCCCTGGATGTTCTCGTTGTACATAACATGGGTCTGGCCTGTGGATACTACACTCTTCAGTGATACCCAAGAATCTTTTATGCATATATTTGTGTCTAAAGGCCAAATCACCCATTATTTCCAATTTGAGTCTCTTCTATTGTACTGTAAAATGTCATCTATTGTTGCCCCTTCCTTTGTAGGTGAATTTTGCCACCCCTGTGATGGTGTTGGAAACTGAGGTGTATTAAGGTCCTTTATCTTGGCTAATCCAAGACAGGATGTCTGTTGCACAGTTTAGTTTAGAAATATCCTCTGCTGTGGAATGAGGCATGTTCTAAATAGCGCTTCTGTTCCCTGGACTTTACAGTCTCTAGAACCCCAGACTGATTTTAAGTCTATTGTGTCCTTCCATGGGCAAAAACTCTGTTCAGACAGTTGGGTAATAAAGGAAGCAGGATAAATCTGTTTGGTGTTAGTCAGCATAATTTTCAATGCCGATGTTGGTGTAAGCTTATAATAATATGACGACGAGTCTGTGGTGTTAAACCCTGAAAAGTGTGAACATTTCTGTGCAAAGGTATGCAAACTACTCTACATTTTAATTACATGGCAACCTGCCCTTTGGGCTGTCCATGGAATAACTTAGGGGTGTCTTATATGTATTAAAAAGGAAGGTTTGGACCTGGCAAGAGGTGCACTTTGCCAGTTCAAAAATAGCAGTCGGAAGCTGCATACAAAGAGGCTGTAGTGGCAGGACTGAGGTATATTTAAAGTACTACCGAAGTGGATGGCACAGTCAGCTCTACTGGTCCACTAGTAGCATTTCATATTTTTTAAGGAGAGAGCACAAGCACTGTACCACTGGTTAGCAGTAAAAAAGTGTGTAAAGTCCTAGGGACAGCAAAAACGAAGTCTGTGAAAACAGGAGGTCTGAGTGCAACAGTTAGGGGGAAACAATGCCAAGGATGCCAGGTCTAACACAACTATTTCCCTGTCTTTGTCCCTGATGCAAACCTGTCTACTAGAACAAAATAGCAGCCCCTATCGTGAGTGTCCACCATTCGTCCTTCAAAGAAGGTTTCCCCTTTGAGGCTCGTCTTTTGGGTTCTCACCATTTGGCCTTCCTGCCAAGGAGAGGTAACACCTCTTTCAACTGCAGGCCCTTTGTGCTCCTTTCTGAGAGTCGCTCACAGCTCCCTCCAGGAGGGCAGAAGGCTGTCTGGTGGCCAGCAACTGTAAACAGTCACTGAAAATCTTTGGGCAATGGAGTGGCAACTCTCTAAAGTTGCCTTATACTCAAAAGTTACATTAACTTTGACTTAGGCATCACGTCGGTTTTAATGCAATGATTATTTTGATATCGTAAAGTACCACCTTTAGTAGTCTCATTCAAAAGTTAGCAAAGCAGAATTGTCAGCGTGTAACCCTGTACTTGCCAATGGGGCTACTAGCCTTTCTAAAGATGTCAAACACGTTCCTTCAATAAATAGCACCCTGTCTTAGGGCTCGATAGGCCTGCCTTAAGGGTGACTTCTATATATTAGATATAAAATATTTAATAAATATTAAAAATTAAGGTTAGGACTTTGTCATTACTTTTAATACCAATCTTGGGAACATACCTCAGAACGAATTTCGTCTTTGGAGCACACAAACTCAGGCTCAAGAAAATTTTTCAGCAAGTCCTGAAATAATTTTTGAATAGTTTCATGCTAATGAAAATTGGAATCACTCCATACGACAGCCCACTGCATGAATTGGTGTGCTTGGGTCCAACATTAGAGAATTTAGTGAGGAAGTTTTCTAAAAAGAAATTAACGTATCACTTATATTATGCACACCAGCACAGTGTTATCATTAAGAAGGATTTGGAACAGAGCCATGAGGACGGAATGCGTTGGCTACTGCTTTTAAGGAAATTAATAAAGGTCACAGCTTTTAAGGAAATTAATAAAAAGAAGAAGAATATGAATAAAGAACTATTGTAAAAAAATGTATTGGAGACTTTGAATAATATGTACTGTGTGTATGAAATGTTATAAGAGTTATGCTGAGCCTTCGAAAATACTAAGCAATACATTTTGAACAATAAGGGTGCTGAACCATTAGAATTTGCTTATGTTTTGGAATTTTCCCCACTGGAAGTTGAAAGTCGTTGAACTTCCAGTTCTTATATGCACCACTTTATGTGTCTGAAAACCTGTCCCAATGTGGTGGTAGGTGCGGTAGCATATTGCCTCAACCTCTTTTGTATATATTTGTTTTAAGGTTTGTTTTAATGGCAAAGTCGAGTTGGCAGTTCAAGAACTACCTTGTTAGCCAGCAAATGGCAGGCTGGGATTCTTTCTATTCTTTGTTACACTCCTGGTGGCACCATAGGTACTGCATCCCACTAGGGACACTATCCTAAAGCCCGTGGAGACCCCGGGTACCAAATACTAGGGACTTGTGCTAAATATTGGTGACATATACCATTTTAAGGATCAGAGCACTGGCGCTGAGGGACTCGATGTACGTTCAGAGTTGAGAAACCAGCAGCATCCATGCAAAACTTAGGGGGTGATCATGCATTACCATGTTTACTTCTGCTCCTAGCGCTCCAATAAACCTAGACTGGCTACACAGAGTAGATAGATGGAAGTGACTGGTAAATGCAATATCTGTTCTTTAGAGTTTATTTATTTGTTGATTTTGATATACTCTGGCAATTTTATATATCCTACAACTTCAAATTGTAGTGGTAGCAAAAAAGTATTTTATGTAGGCCTTGTGCCCAATCAGTACATTGTAATCAATCAGTAGATTTGTATAGTGCTACTTGTCACCTGTGAGGGTGTTCAGGCATTGGCAGGATCCAGTTGGTAAGCCGAATCTGCAGGTCTTCAGGGACTTTTGGTTCTCTGGGAGCGATGGGGAGGTCCTTAAATAAAAGGGTAGCTCATTCCATGTCTTCGCTGATAGGTAGGAGAAAGAGCAACCTCTGCATCTGCTATGTCAGATGCAGGGGTTAAGGTTATAGAATGGGACGCAGAGCAGAGGTGTTGGTTGGGCTGATGGAAGTCAGGTGATGGTTAAAGTATGCGGGTACGTAGTTTTGTAGGGGTCAGGAGCTTGAACTGGCATCTTTTCTGTACAGGGAGATAGTGGGCTTCCCTGAGATAGGGAATGATGTGGGTTCATCTAGGGTGATCCAGGATGAGTCTGGCTGTGGCATTCTGTATAATCTGTAGTCGTCGTTGGAGTGAGCTGAGATCCCTGCATAGAGAACGTTGCCGTAGTCCAGTTGGCTGGAGATAAGGGTCTGGGTGATGGTGCATCTTGAGTTTTGAGTTAGTCATTTAAAGATCTTACGAAGAATGCGGAGGATGATGAGACAGAGTTGACCTGAGTCATCATGCTTAGCTTGTTGTCCAGAATAATGCCTACATTCCTATCATAGTCAGTGGCAGCAGGAGTAGGTCTGAGTTTTGAGGGTCTCCAGGATGCATCCGATGGGGAGTTTTTGTTTCCAAAAATCAGTACCTCTGTCTTGACTGTGTTGAGCTTCAGGCAGTTGTCCTTCTTCCAGTTGGCAATGTCTGTCATGCAGTTTATGAAGTTGATCTTGGTGTTAGTGGTGTATTCGGAGAGGGAGAGGATGAGTTGTCTGTCATCAGCGTAGAATATGATGTTGAGCCCGTGGGTTTGGGTGCTGCTGGCCAGAGGTGTCATATAAAAGCTGAAGAGGAGAGGGCTGAGCGAGGATTCTTAGGGTAATCCAGAGATGATTTCCTTGGGTTAGGAGGTGAGGGGAAAGGGGAACTTTTTGCATTCTTCCGGAGAAGAAAGAGGTGAGCCATCCGAGTGTGGCTCCTTGGATGCCTATGTTGTGCAACCTTGTGATGAGTGTGTGGTGAGAGACCATAACGAAGGCTGCCGAGAGGCCTGGGAGGATCAGAGCCACAGTCTC
Organism: Triturus cristatus; assembly: GCF_964204655.1. Lineage (NCBI taxonomy): Eukaryota > Metazoa > Chordata > Amphibia > Caudata > Salamandridae > Triturus > Triturus cristatus. Next base: position 355,823,450 of record NC_140589.1, on the reverse strand, counting down.
TCCTTGGTCTAGTAGGGCTCGGATGTCATCGGTAGCCGTGATGAGGGCTATCTCGGTGTTGTGCTTGCAGATTAGGAGGAGTCACGTAGGAGGCTCCATTCCAAATGTGAGAAGAGTTGTTGGTTGATGGCTTTTTCTAATACTTTGGCTGGGAACGGGAGCAGGTAGATCGATAGGTAGTTGTTAAATTTGCTGGGGTCTGCGGATGGTTTCTTTAGTAGGGCTTTGACTTCTACATGTTTCTAAGTCTCAAGGAAAGTGACTGTGGCAATGGAGGTGTTGAACAAGGTGGTGAGTATGGCTGATTCTGGATTTGTCTATGTTGAAGATGTTTTGAGGGCATGGGTTATCTCGGACCCATGAGTGGAACAAGTTAATGATGGGCGTGGTGTCCTCTGTGGTGAGCAGGCTCCATTCAGTTAGTTGATGTCTGTGGTGGCAGAGGGGTTGTTGTGTTGCTTGAAGAAGTCAGTGGTTTAAAGTGGTAGGAAGAGAAATGCGTGACAAGCAAATATGGTGTCTGACTAGTTGTTCAGAAGCCCAGAGCTCCCTCCCCACCCCTCATCTTCTGTGTGAGTACGGCGACTCCCAAGCTGCACTCTAGCACTGGAAGCTGACGAGGTATGCTGGAAGACTGTGGATCCTTGGGTTTGTCTGGAACTCCGCGGACTATCATAGTTGGGCGATCCCGAGGCAGAGCACAGGAGGGAGACACCGCGCTGCTTTGGTTGCTTTGGCTGCGGTGCTCCGTGTTGCTTCTGGAGAAAAGCTGAGGTGAGCTTGCCTCACGATCTCAGCTGGGCAGGACAGTTTTGTTGTACTGATGGCCAGCAGAGGGTCTAAAGCTTCTAATGTGAAACCCCTGATTGCTATGATTGCCGCTGCTGGTCCGGGCCTGGCTGGTACTACGAAGTCCAGCATGCACCAGGAGAATCCTAAGGAGGCTGGCATGGAGGCAAGGCACAAAATAAAAGGGGGTGAGACTGTCGCTATCAGTGGAAACAGATTGACTTGAGGGAGTGGTCTGGCAGTAGCAGTGGAAGGTCAACTGGCAATCTCTGACCAACTCCCACCAAAACTACCCAGGTCTCTGAAAAATCAGAATGTGGTTACATCTGCCCTCCTATCAGTCACCGCATTTGTTCCTATTCATGTGCCAGAGGTGGTGCCGGAGGTTGTGGTAGATTCCTCCAGGAGCCCAAAGACAGTTGAGGAGGTGAATTTCACAGCTACCCCCATGGAGGGTGTAGGGAAGAAATCACAGCCCAAGCAGAATCCGCCCAGCTCTGGAATTATTGAGAATGTTGATCTTGGGTGGCCTGTGGCTCTCTCTTCTACCCAACTAGTAAAATCGGATTCTGTCTCGAAAGGCTATGGCTCTCTGGGGAACCCTGGGCTGTTGGCCTCACCTGATTTTTGGGGGGGTAGAGATACAATTTTTCTCTAACTGATGATTCAGACTCTTCAATGCCAGAGCTAGGTTCCTCCACCTCCATGTTATTAATCTCAACTAGTAGCAGCTCGCTGGATGAATCTGTTATCCTCGCCAGTCGAAAAAAGAGATCGGGGGGAAGGAAAAGTAAGAAGAAATCTACAAGCCTCTGAGTGACACCCTTTAATCTATGTTCACTATAATTTAGGTTGTCAGGTCCTGCCTGTGGTCTGCCAGGCTGGCTAGGTATTCAGCCTCTTCCCAGACACACTTGGGATAGAGAAAATAGATACTCAGGCAGGCATTCAAAAAGAATCTGAACAGACGGCCTGATAAAAACTGCAGTTGGCTCATGGCAGATTGGGCTCCACCTCCCTCTCGGTCTTAGAGACAATGTATTGGCTACACCACTGAAAATTATGCCATCAAGTCATCCACAAGCACCTTCACAAGCAGACTTAAAGCAAGACTCACAGCCAGTATTGTGTAGACGGATTCGTAGCCTACGACCCTCATAATAAATCTTGACTTTGCGCATTCTCTACTCTGTTCATGTAACACTCACTCAGATACAGAGTTAATGTAATACTTATAGGAACCATTCACTAAGCTACCTGTATTAAAATGTCATCTGTGCCCAACTTTGAAATTAAAACTTAATAAAAAACTAAACTAAAATAATGTAGGGTTACTGTTAGGTGTTAGTGTTGGGAATCTGTGAGAAGCAATTGTGAACCACAGACTTATAGAACTAAAGATTTAATAATCATACGAGAATTTTAATGAAAACTAAAAACATCAAAAAGAAACACAGAAAAATATTTCTTGGGTTTCTCAAAATGTATCCTGTTCATAATTTTTTAAATTTTTATATGTATTTGAAAAAATCATATACGCTGTCCTTGGGATTGAGTGAAAGGAAGATATAGGGTCTTTATTCAGATAGGAAATGTAAACTTGGACATGGTGGGCAAATAATAAAACCCATCTGGAAAAATGGAGAAAAACATATGCATACATAATGTTCAACATAAGCAGTCTATAAAACTGTAGTAAAAATTCCCGAAAGAGTGTTAAATGTTCCAAAGAAAGGCAAATGTAAAATGCCCAAAAGAAGAATAAAGTCAGTCCCTCAAGACAGGGAAGCTATCACATAATTGATCATGGCTTAGGGGCAAACATTCATGACCATCCCCAGGCTCACTCCTTACAAGCACAACATTATTATCTTCCTCTATAGTGGATTTTATATGGCTGTCTGATGCATGACCGGACACCCCTGTTCACCTAGGGTCATGCTGCAATTGTGATTAGCCAGACCTTTCCACTAAAATGAAAAAATGTTTAGCGCACATGTTCACTACTTCCAATATAATTGAAAGAATGACATTTTTGTTTACTTTTACTAACCTTTGCAAGTAGGAGGTGTAAGCCAAACATACATTTTTAGAGCTTTTTTTTATTTTGTCCGAGTAGTCTTGCATTTCAATAATTTTTTGTAAATCTGGCATTCAGAGCTTGGCTTATTTTTGATGATTAGAGGCACAATCATTTGAAATCCTCACAGCTAAGAATGGTCATTTTAGAGTATTACATGTAGTAAACTGCAACTCGCATAAAAGAGGTATTTTTCGTAAATCCTTTTCAATGGTACTACAATTTCAATTAAAAAAAATCAAATGAATGATGTATTTCACCTAGCAAACATGATGTAGATGTTCAGCGAATTATTATTTTTATTTTTTTCGTAGTCATGATGAGATTAAGTAATTTGCCTTGCATGCACATCTGTTAGCAAATTGAAAGTTTCACATATGTTCAGATGCAAAATGTTGTCAGAAGTGTAATGTGGAGAGCAATTATAAGCACACAAAACATTTTCAATGTTCTACATCTACGTGCATTAAACAATCCATTGAATCCATTCTTAAACAAGACAACAGTTATTACCCGAAAGCTTGGAAAACAAAAAATTAGACTAGAGACGTATCTAGACCACCTTTCAAAACACATTTGCTCTACATGATGTAGTACCAAATTACGTTGTTACATTGTATATCCAAGTAATTTAGCAGACTATGGGGCCTATTCACTGACTGCATTTTTTAGTACATTTCATAGCACTACAATAATACCACAAAAGTACTACAAAATGCTATTTAAGTACCTATAAGTGTAAGTCTCTACCTATTCCTCTCCCAAATTTCCACATGGGGAATCCTTATGCATGTAAGTTTTCTATTTAGTAGTACATTTGGAAGGGACCAGGGTACTGGCTGGAAATGGGGCATACTTACTAAATGAAAGCAGTTTAGGGAGCTGTAAAAAGGGGTTTCGGAAGGGCAGGAAGGGGTTTAGAGAGGGAAATGTTAACATTCACAAAAGAGTAAGCACATTGCTATTCTCCAACTGCACCTCTAAAGTTGATATGGCCACAAAAAGATCCAAAGAAGTAGTACATTTCCAGCTCAGAGCTTAACGAAGTCCAGCACTATAAATGGCCAACCAATGGTACTGCAACACCCTCCAATAGAAAATAATGGTGGTGGGGACTTAAAATAAAATCTCATTCTGAAATCATGTTTTTCGTAGTCATGAGGAGATTAAGTAATTTGCCTTGCATGCACATATGTTAGCAAATTGAAAGTTTTACATATGTTCAGATGCAAAATGTTGTCAGAAGTGTAATGTGGAGAGCAATTATAAGCTCACAAAACATTTTCAATGTTCTACATCTACGTGCATTAAACAATACATTTAATCCATTCTTAAACAAGACAACAGTTATTACCCGAAAGCTTGGAAAACAAAAAATTAGACTAGAGACATATCTAGACCAACTTTCAAAACACATTTGCTCTACATGATGTAGTACCAAATTACGTTGTTACATTGTATATCCAAGTAATTTAGCAGACTATGGGGCCTATTCACTGACTACATTTTTTAGTACATTTCATAGCACTACAATAATACCACAAAAGTACTACAAAATGCTATTTAAGTACCTATAAGTGTAAGTCTCTACCAATTCCTCTCCCAAATTTCCACATGGGGAATCCTTATGCATGTAAGTTTTCTATTTAGTAGTAAATTTGGAAGGGACCAGGGTACTGGCTGGAAATGGGGCATACTTACTAAATGAAAGCAGTTTAGGGAGCTGTAAAAAGGGGTTTCGGAAGGGCAGGAAGGGGTTTAGAGAGGGAAATGTTAACATTCACAAAAGAGTAAGCACATTGCTATTCTCAAACTGCACCTCTAAAGTTGTTATGGCCACAAAAAGATCCAAAGAAGTAGTACATTTCCAACTCAGAGCTTAACGAAGTCCAGCACTATAAATGGCCAACCAATGGTACTGCAACACCCTCCAATAGAAAATAATGGTGGTGGGGACTTAAAATAAAATCTCATTCTGAAATCATGTTAAATTAAATTAAATTTGTTATATCATTAATAAAATAAATAAAAATAATATAAAGTTTAAAAAAATCTAAAATTGAAAGATTTATTATTTAATTGTTAAATAGTTGAACAACCTTTTATGAATGTATAAATTAATGTAACATTAACTCTTTTTAAAATATAAGTAAATGACTTTGAATTAGTTCTATACATTACTTTTAATACTTGTTATTGCATCATTGAAATGTATTTGTTTTATTTTGGGTAGGAAATAGTTTTTCAATTTAAACTTCAGAAAACTAATTATTAGTTATTTTCATATATTTATATTAAATAATTCAAAATTAAGCATTTTTAAAAACGTTGCTCTACATTTAAAATAAATATAAAAAAGTGCATTCATATTTAAAATATAATTATTTTACAAATGTTTTTGAATTAGAGAAACATTTTTACTAGTCCACATACTTTACCATAAGGAGACTATGCAGTGGGGGTCGCGATCTCCCCATGGTAAGCTATAGGGAACATTTTAAAACATTACTAAACTTTGTAATAACTTAGTAAACATATGTTTATGTTAAATAGTGTTGGGAACTATTTTTATTTATTTATTTAAATGCTACAGCAGTACCAACTTAATCGAATCTTTAATTAATTTAGTTATATGACATTATTTTTCTTAAGTTTAAATAAAAAAAACAAGAAGTTTGACTTAAATCTAGCAAAACTGATTCATACGGTGCTCTATCTGAAAATTTAAGTAAAGTATATCCGCTACCAGCAACATAGCTTTCAAACTTTACTGATTCAATCAGGAGGTTTTCAGTCTTTCAGCAACTCAAACATGATCAACCCATTGACATTAGGAGGAGTATGATGAAAGGCCCAAATTATCATCTCACAGGCTATTGTACATCCAAGCTTGTATTTAGAGCTAGCTGCATATCTTCAACAAAAATTCTAATGAATCGTCCTATCAGATCATCCTTGTTTGGGGCATACAAGTCAATGCATTTCTGTTTAATGTTCAGATTGGCAAAGATATTAGTGAGTTTGAATACGTGAACTGCATTCCACTGACAGACATCGTGGAATTGGCAAAACCTTCTGTCCAATGGCACTCTCTTAAAACTTTTTTACAACAAAGTTAATACTAGGATTCTAAGTCTATTTAACTTCTGCCCATTTTAAAAAATAGTCATTTTAGACTACTATTTAGATTTTGCATTATGCCCACACTTCAAATGGCCTAAAAGATCCACAGCAAGCATACAGACATTTGGGCATTTGCAGGAACAGTTTAAAATGTTGTCAGAATTACAACATTGACTACATCTTTAAAAAAAAGAATATATTGAATCATCAATATATGACCACCAAAAGTTGATGCTGATCTTCGTGTTTGTTCCAGTCTCACGAAGATGGTCAGCATGAACTAGTGTAATTACCTGACTGCAACTAGCAACTGGAGGAAAGAAACAGTCACATTTCATAACAAGCTCTCACAGTAATGAAATACTTTCTCTGACTTTAAAACTTGTAATTTTGATCCAATAATTATTTCCCTAGGCCAACTAGTCAGGCAAAATGCCTTTAATTTTTCAGTGTATTGTCCTGTTGCATATCCTCCACCAAAGCTTATTTACTAATTCAAAGATTAACTGAAGCACAGACAGCCTCTTTCATGGCCACAACATACTTTTCTTACCTTTCCTGTTCTACCAGATTTTTACTCCATAGGGATCACCTAGACAAACAGTTCACTCTCACATTATGAGCACCAGGGATTCAGAAAAATTGACAATTTATATTCATCAATTAAGATAATTTTCTGATAAGCCATGAGGAAGCTTTACAAGTGCCATTACAATTGAGTAACACTAACAGCAGCTTGTGATCAATCATAATGAAAAATGATTTTCATCAAACATGCTGTTTACAATGTTCAACACTCCGTGCATGTGCCAGATCTTATCTTTCTATAGTGTAATATTTTGTCTCAGCTCTTCACAAACCTCTAGAGGCAAATGCTACAGACTAAACCTGAACAACTTTCACCTTCAACTTGATCAAATCAATGTCATGTTGCTATACTCAAACACATGTAGTACCTTTTTTTTAAAAAGCAATCTGAATAGAGCTGCCAACTTGGAAAAAATATTGACAAATCTGAATGATTGATTTTTGGCAACCAGCCCTCCATCTGGAATAATTCCTGGTGGACAGAAATACTGAGGGTATTGCCAATCCTGGCAGACTTCACCAAAAATCTTGGAGTACTAGTGAATACCAAGTTATCATTTGACCTTCAGGTTAACCATATGCTATCCACTTGTTTCTGGATTATCAAGACTCTGAGAAAAGTGTTTAGTTTTTTCCCTCTAGGTGCCCGCAAGCAGGCAGTTATAGCCTTGATGTCCTCTAGGCTAGACTACTGCAATGCACTCTATTTTGGGATTAACAAATCAACAACTAACAAACTTCACTTAGTACAAAATGTAGTTATGAGACTAATATTTGAAATTCCTAAATACCAATGAGTCTCTGCAGGGCTCACCAAATTGATTTGGCTACCTGTTAACAAATGCATTACCTTTAAGGCATTATGCTGTGTTCACAGGGTGGTGCAAAATATCAGTCCCATAGGACTGACTAAGTTGTGGCAGAGATACACCCCCACTAGACGTCTTTGCTCGCCTGACTACAACCTTATAGCTGTGCCTAAATTTAGGAAGACCAGGTGGAGTGGTAGGGCTTTTTCCGTAGGCCCAACAAAACTTTGGAATTCTCTTCTTCACAATATTAGGGATCTTCAGGAGCATAACAGTTTTCCGAAAGCAATGAAGATGTATCTTGTCACTCTTTAATTCCTGGCCAGTGATTTTCCTAAGGATAGTAGTTCTTTCCTTGGTACTTCTCTCTGGATCTCTCCCCTTTGTAGCACCTTGATGTCTTTGGTATTTGTGCCCTTTATAAATCTACATCATTTCATTTCTTTTGACAGAGTAAAGCTAACAAAGACACAAGTAGGAAATTAGTTGATCCTTATTAACAGGTTTATACAACCCTTCAATAGCTGGGATCAGATTCCCTTCAGGACAAATTCCTTTGGCAGAAATATTATGTCCCAAATATTCAACTTCACAAGATCAAAAGTAACACGTGTCCTGCTGGAGCATAATTCCTCTATTTTGAAGGGGAGAAAACATACAATCTGAAACCTGATTATGTTTCCCAATTGAATCAGCAAAAACCAGAATATCAACCTGATATGTCACCACCCACTCAATGTTTCCAAATAAAATATGCATAAGATTTTGAAATACTGAACTGGCGACCAACAAACCAAATGTCATACTAGAATGTATGTATCTGTGTATAAGGTATTTCTCTAGTAAAAACGGAAACCAAAAGGCAGCAGAACATTGTTCATGATAATAGAAAATCTTCAACCCAACAAGTAATAAGAGAGAAATCTGGGTTTTGGACAGTTAATGCATTGTGATGCGTGTTCTTTAATGTTTAAACATGAGAGTCTTCAACTCTTTTCTAAGTTGGAGTAGCATTGGGGTGGTCCTAGTTAGCTTAAATGCATCTTCTAGTTTAATAAAGGTGATAATATGCCACCTACCAGCGGTCAGTTCCATTTGGTGATATGCAGATTTTCAATCTAATGTCCTGAAACCTTTTCACCTAATCAAATTTTGCTAACACATCTTGAGCATGAGCGAAGGGATGGCAATCAACCAGAATGTGTTTGGTGACTGATTTAGTGATTTTAAATCAACACAGAGTCTCAATTCACTAGTTTTCTTTGTTTCCAAAACTATGGGCAAAACCCATTCCACTGCGTACATAAACTCAACCATGCCTGTAGAGTACATTTCTTATACCATCTTGATAACATTTCTCTGGACTCACGGGAATGTTTATGAGCTTGTGTTTGGTCAGTACAGCCTCTCATTTGAGAACAATGTTGTAATTAACATCTACAGCCTTGCACACATCATTCCTGAAAGCAGCTTTGTATTTATCTAACAATATTACTAAATCATCATTATGCAAAGTAATGGAACTCTTCTGACCCTCTAAATCTTCATGATTGGGACCTTAGCATTTGAATTAAATGTAATACCCATTCCACCTTGCCACCACCAGTCCAAAACATAGTGCCCATGAATGGCAGCACATACTTTACCAACTCTACATCTCTTCTGAAAACAGATAGTAGTGAAAAAATATCCTAACATGGCTATTCTTTTTTCCTTAGACATGTGTTTTAACATTATTAGAATCTTGCTGTTTATTTTTCTAATGCTTAAGAAAAAAATATCAGATATTATGCTGAATGTAAAACCTGACATTATGGCAATAATTTCATCATCTTTTCCATCATTTTAAATAGTGTGATGTGGTGGATTGTATGGTTGCTCATCAAATCCTACAACTGAGCTTTCCACAGTATCAGACTCCCTTGTAAATAATCTGTGTTCATATGACTTACATCATTATTTACAAATTAATAAGTCTTACATTCAGCTACAACATGCAAAACTAAAGTGTTTGTGGAACACTCATGAGAATCTACCTTTTGTAGCAAGTGTTATTTTATGTCATGTTATGTTATGCAGATTTGTAGAGTGCACTATCTCCTTGGAGGGTAATAAAGGCTTCTGTTACTGTCAGACTTCATATATATCATTCATAAACATGAAAAATGCCCTATTTCCCACTCCCCACATTTAAAGCATTATTATCCCAAAGGAGGACAGGACTTGAAAAAAAATATGTGATATTTAGAACCAAAACTGTGTACATTTTCTTTTGTTGTGTTTACAATCTGATGCATGTTCTGCTGATTCCTGTCCCAAAACATGTCTTCTTTGGTTTTATCTTGGAAAGGCTTGCCAGAAATGTTTGCACATCGCTGACTGTGGAATACACATTCATGGTTTGATTGACACAATTGGCCATTCAACATTCTTGCCAATGTCATTCTTTTCCAACAATTAAGGACATTTTATATCTAATAATTATTTATCGAAGGTTTTAATACCTGATAATAATCTGATTCCTGATATAAATATCTACAGAATTTCCAAAATCCCAATTTGCAGCAAGCTCTAAAAAAGCAGATATATATGAATGAATAGACAAATTGACAAGCTCAAGATGAGTATGGAAGTTGCACCATTCCACTATCATAGGAGGTTCTTCTTTGAAATGTGTCTTTAGCCTATCCGAAGCTTCTGTAAAGCTGTCATAATCTCTGCATCCACCCATTGTGGTAGTAGAAGAGGTAAATGTTAAAACAAGTTCTCAGCTCAACTCCTCAGCTTCCATTACCAATAGATTCACAGGACTTTCTTTATTTCGATTTAAAGAAAAAGAGTCACCATCAACTGTAAACATGTAGGCGCAAAGTTATGAAAACGTGCAAGCAGGACATTACCTCCCTCTGTCTGTTGGCCAACCTCAAAGGGACCAATTCCTCCTTATTAATCTTACCCCATTTGAGGACTATTCCGCTCTTTCTCGCTATATGGGGTTTTGGTATTCTCCTCGATGAAGGATTATGTATTTCTTCTCATATCAGTTGGCAGGATAGGGTTGCATGGTCACTAAAAACTGAGATATGTGTTTTAATATTAATAAAGAGGGATATTTGAGGTACAGGTACAACCAAATAATCAATGGTATATCCCTGAGAACTGGTACCAAATGTTTTCTCTAAAAGACCTGTGATCGTATCAACTAGGTTAATATTTTCAAAATTCCTTATAGTAAGAAGTCTATTAAGAGATTTTGTAAAAAAGGTGGGGTTACTTTCCCCCTCGGCAGTTAAGCCACACACCGGTTTTGCCATTCTACCACAGCTGTTTGCATTAAAGTCTCCCATCCATAAAATGTTAAGGCTAAGGATTGATTTGATCACCTTCTCAAGTCAGTCAGCCACTCATGACATCTCGTCCTCAAAATTGTTGTTATAGTAATTAATTATCAGCATATCGCTTCCTACAAATCCTTCGCACAGCAAAAGGTGGTAGTAAGGGGAATCAATATAAAAAACCAAAACTATAGTCTTAAGGTGTTTCTGATATTCCCGGTCTCAAAGGGATCGCTGCTGTATAGAAGGAGCGGACTCCATCTATATGGGTTAAACCTATTTCCCAGGTTTCCTTTAAGCATATTAGATCATCGCAAGTTATGACCCTGACCCATTCTAGATCACCCAATTTTTTCTTTAGCCCTGTTATGTTCCAGGTAATTATATTTATCGAATCATTACCTATGTCATTTATGGATGGAATCTTCAGGGAGTTATTGGCGCAGCTCTTGTAGGCTTGTGGAGCCGCTCTATCCACCCCCTGTAAATCGCATGACTCAAGACCTTCCAGTGCGGCAAATTGATTGCTAGTATGTATTGGGAGTCTGTCTTGTTTCTTGTAGGGCTGATAAGAAAAGGAAGGGGGGATGATAGTGCTTCTATATCCCTGTTGTCTTTTGTTTCAGCTTAGGGGTCTATAAAAAATGCCTAATGGGAGTGCATAGATCTGTTTGTCGGGTGAAGGTTGGTTGGAGACTGTGTTCAGCAAATTCCTTACCAGATGATGGTCATTGAAGTTGACCACTATGAAGTCCCTCTTAGTGTTTTAGTGGTATTGCCCACCCAAGCCACTCTCCAGGCAATGATGATATGACTCGAGAGATCACAACCCCCTTTAACATGCTTGGTCATCCAGTGTAAGGCTTTAAACATCAATTGCTCTGTCGACTCTGTCTGCGTGTTGCTCAACTCAGGGGTATTTATCAGACTAACAACATAAGGCCAACTGCTGCGGGGAGATCTATTCTTGTGTGGGTCTTTTGCCAATTACTGCCCTCCCATTGTTCCTCTATTCTTGGCCGCCCCCCTCCAGTCATGTCTCTCAATCTAGGTAATTTGGGGGCCCTCAAATTGCTTCTGTGTCCTGTGGTGCGTGACCACATCTATGTGAGAGAGGGGTAATTTGACTGTGGTGGGGACATTAGCTAGATGTCAATGTTGGTATTGGTTTAGCGGAATTACTTAGCGTGGGTTGGAAATTAGATTTATTGGAGCCCCCCCCACAGAGTCCCCGTGACTAGCCACTCTCTGATTATATAGTTCATGGTGCTCATTCATGCCCAGAGGCTGGGATGAGTGTAGTTCCTTATCCTTTGATAATTCCTGTCTATACTCCAGTATTATGTTCCACCCCCCTTGATTTCTTGCCCCTCGCATGATGAGTGTAGCTACGTTTTCTTAAATTTTTGTCAATCTATCAACCACAGGTTGTAACAGTAAGGTATGGGCCTGGTCCATTCTTACGCACAGGGCCTCATTGCAGATAAAAATTACCAGTGATGTCATGGCCCTCGTATGTGTATCTGTCCTTGACTTCATGTTTGTGTCCTTACTAGGTCTCCCTCCCCCTCATTTCTTCCTAACTCGTGGTTTTGTAGGGGAGCCGGTATCCCCTACACTAATAACTAGAGGGTTATTACACTTACTTGTAACGTTAGAGCACTGGGATACAGAGTGGGTATCACAAGTAGACGTTGCAGCATAGTTCACAGGATCCATTATTTGAGGGAGGAATCTCTCCTTTCCTTAGAGAGCCGACGTTCTGTGAGTTCAATCTCTTTCGACAGGAAGTCCGCGCTCTGGTGAGGAAAGAGTCCAAGGTGTTGATGATTTCGCCCTCTTGCAGTGGAGTTCTGTTTGCCCATTGTCTTGGGTAACTCAGGTGAAATAGCTCTGGAGCAATGAAGGGCATGGACAGACCCACTCTTGGCTCGGGCTTCGTGTTCCCGCGCGCTTCCCACACATGAGTCAGCATTGCACTTATGTGTGCATTTGTCATTGTGGGGGGTGATTGGGATTGTAGTTTCCCCCAGCGGTGGCAGTAGAACAATCCAGGTATGCACAGCTTCTCCCCTCTGCTATCTGGCAATGCTGCTAACCATTTTCAAAAAGCTGAACTAACTTAAAAGTAACTAACTGCTTCACGCTATGACTATCAGATGGTTTCCAGCTCCTGTTTCTATAATATGTCTAATATTACTTTATTAAGTAACAATAAAAGTTACTTATAGACTCTTTCCTCTAATCTTCATTTTAGTGACTGGGTAAGACTTCCTGATGTAGTCTTCTGCTCTTGAGTTAGTATTCTTTATTATTGGCTGAGTATTTCTAACTTAGTGTGGCATCTGACTTTATGGTGTTTTGAGAACGCATGTCCCTCTGACCAAATGAGTTTTATTTGGGCCAATCTCCAGAGACTATTGTGGTGTTGTGGACTATCTGTGGAATCAATCTGGGTTTACCTGTTCGTAAATTTGTCTAAGGGTTACGTTTCTTCCCACCTGTGTTCTGTTAATCACTTTCTTGAGGCCTAGATCGTAGGATCTGCCTGATGATGTATTTCTGACTCAGGGTTGAGAGAGAGTTCATATTGAGTAAATTCAACAATGGAGTTGCAAGATTGTTATTATACATAAATATATCATAGTGTATATTGACATCGTAATAATCAATATTAATTAAATGGTGGACCTTCCCTCATCACCCACCAGTGCTAAGCCCTTTTTTGACTATTTAGGGTAGTTCGCTGTTAGGCCCTGTAACTTTTTGTCCACATAAGGTATCCACGTCAAATGTGCATCCTTTTCTTCCAACATCCTGAGGATTCTAAAGGTATAATCAATAAATATGTGGAGTTTACTGTGAGGTCGGGTGCTTCAGAATTTTCTATTGAACACCTCAGGAATGTACATACCCTGATTGCTTTGACTGAAGGTGATACATTTACCATAGGAGATGTGGCGACAATGTTGGATATTCCAATAGATTACGATTGCACTAGTGGTTTGAGATCTGCATCTAAGTTTATTCCTCAAGGACCCCAATTTGCAGCAATTGATTTATTTGTAAAAAAGACAGTGGAAGACATACATAAACTAGAAGATTCGATCAAGAGTGGCAAGAACGTTTTTAGTTATCATGACAACTTGTTCAAAGAGGAACGTAAAGCGATAGTTACTCTAAAAAATGATACATCAATAGTGATACGTGAAGCCGATAAAGGCGGGAACATCGTGGTAATGGGCAGAGAGGATTATTGTAACAAGATTAAGAGGCAGTTGGGTGACAGAGGTTGTCATAGAAAATTGAGTAGTAATCCTACAAGAGAGGCAGGAAGAGTAATAACAGAATGATTGTTCACCTGGAAAGAACAAGGCTTATTGGATGAACAAGAGTATAAGTATTTAAATGTTACTAATCCCACCTTTCCTTTTATTTACATATTGCCCAAGATACATAAATCATTATCCAAACCGCCAGGAAGGCCAATAGTGTTGAGTATTGGGAGTCTGACAGAACACCTTTCAGAATTTGTAGATTTGTTTTTAAAACCTTTAGCCATCAATCTGCCCTCTTATATCAGGGACACTATGGATGTGTTGAATCAACTGCAGGACATAGTCTGGGACGAGGAGATGAGTTTTGTCACCTTAGACGTTGTGGGTTTATATACCTGCATAGGTAATGATAAGGTTTCAGAGGCCCTACATCACTTTTTGGGCAAAAGAAGTGCTAGTTTATGGGATCACTCCAACATGATAGCAGATATGAGCATGCTGATACTAAATATTAGCTTTTTTATGTTTGAAGGTGAATGGTACCACCAGATAAGAGGCACAGCAATGGGCTCCAGGTTTGCTCCCTCTTATGCTAAACTATTCATGGGCTGGTTTGAGAAGGAGCATGCATGGAGCAGACGAGCAACAAAATGGATGGATTTAATTTTATTTTGGGGGCGGTTCATAGATGACATTCTTGTGATATGGAGAGGATGCAGGAGAGAGTTAACAGAATATTTAGAATTCTTAAATAGTAATGACTTCAACGTTACGTTTGCTATGTGCCATCACAAGACCAACATTTAATTCTTAGATGTGGAATTGTTTATAGTGGAGAACAGAGTTCAAAGTAAGTTGTTTAGAAAGAAAACAGCCACAAATTCCATTTAGAGAGTAGACATTGCCCACCCCCCGGCAGTCATAAAAGGTATTCCTTATGGAGAGATGTCACGTATAAGGCGCAACTGAAGTTTAGACTTGGATTTTGAAATAGAACTAAACCAGTTGCAAAATAGATTAACAAACAGAGGATACTCAAAGGCAGGTTTAAAGTATGGCAAAACCAGAATCAGTTCGGTCAGTAGAGAGGCAACTCTGGTACAGAAAGACAAAACAACAGGAAGAGAAAGAGTAGCCTTTATCTCTACTTATAACACTAACAGAGACAGATCTATAGGATCTTACAGAAATATTGGAATCTACTCAATGGAGTTCCAGGACTAACACATATTGTTAAAGAGAAGCCTAAAGTTACTCACAGAAAATGTCCTACTTTAGGGGCATTAAATACACATAATTGTTTTGAGCCATTAAGCACCCAGACAGGGAATTGGCTCCCAGCACCGCCTAAAGTTTTTTTTACATGCGTTGCATGTAACATATGTGAGTTGGGTGTGAATTGTATACAGGAATTCAGTTATAATACCACTACAAAATATCGCATTAATGAATTTATTAACTGTAACAGTTGCGGAGTAATTTATGCGATCATTTGTGAATGCCAGATGATTTACATAGGGAGTACTAAGCGCAGTTTGAAAATAAGAATACAGGAACACAGTAGATCAATTTTGAACAAAGATGTTAGATCCCCACTGTTTCAGCACATCAAAGATAATCATGAAGACAAAACTACATTTAGGTTTCATGGTGTCCAAAAAATAGAAAAACAAGCTAGAGGTGGTGATTGGGAATTGCATTTGTGACAGCAGGAAGCAAGATGGATCAGTAGATGTAGAGCAGTGGAACTGGGCCTAAACAGTGATAATGAATTGCATTATTTTTTAAAGTGACCTTCAGGTTTCTTGTGGTTCATTGACATTTATGGGTTAATAAATAATTATGTAAATAATTAAGAATCGAAAAATTAATTTTTATTTCTAAACAAATTAAAAACATTTTTTACATACTGAATGTGAATTTTGAAGTACACAACAGAGTCGGCGCAACCGGTTGGCTAAATATTTAAGCTAAACAATATGGTTGACGTCTCCTTTTAGAACTTCCTCGTGTGACTATCGCAGGGACACAAGTTTATATAGAAAATGTGTCTCATTGTGAAATAAATATTATAGAGATCTAGTCAGGGAGTAAGCTGAAATAGATAGATTCACAAGCCACATTAACATAGCATGCACTTATATTCACGTAAAAGTACTATAAGGTACCGACATGTAAAGTCAAGGACTGTGCTCAAATAATTTAATTGCGACCGTAGTGAGATTGAATATCACTTATAATCATTACTATTCTGAGTTGACACAATATTATTGAGCAAATAAGTTGGGGTTGTGCTCACGGTTAGAATGTCAAGTAATAATATAGCGTGGCGACGGGGATGGCAACATCACTAAGAATATGATAATATTTAAACATCATATGAAAGTGGGAGCTTTCCGTCGTGAAGTGGAATTGGATATAAACATTTGATGATTGATAGTTTAATGATCTTTCCTAAGGGTTACAACTAATATCAGAACGAACAGAGAGCAGGACTATTTATTGCAGGGGAACAGGAATGAGCAACCCTGATTGGCTTAACAGGGCCGTACAGGGGTAAAAGGGGTGTACCGTACTGTGGGGTCGATTGCGACTTGTTATTGGAACACATCTGAGTGTTTTGATGCGTCTACAGACTAATAAACATTTGACGAAGGTTAGTTAAATAATCTGTCTTAAGGGTTATAATTGATATCGGACTGGACAGGGAGCGGGACAATGTTTTGCAGAGGAATAGGAATGAGCAACCCTGATTGGCTTATCAGGGCCATACAGGAAATTGGGTTTGCCGTACTGTGAGGCCGATGGTGACTTATTATCTGGACACATCTGATTTTTGATGAGTCTAGGGACTAAGAAAGGTATAGTGGAAATGTCGCACGCAGCAGGATTGTACTATGATCGTAACACAAGTGCGAGTTTTATTAGGTATACATGATAGGGATACAACCCTTACGATTGGTTAAACACTCACTCGGACCAGAAAGAGCACAGGACTGGAATATTCTAAGCAGGGGAATAGAAATGGAGACTTCTTATTGTCCAAGCATGCGCAGGATAGGATGTTGGCTTCCAGGGACCGCATGATGGGCTCAGACAGCATGCGGCGTAGACTAATGAAACAGGATTCTGATTGGTCCTAATGTGATCGGACCGTATAGGAAATGGTGATTAGAATGTGTAAAATAGGAATGAGGAATCTGTACGAGTTGATTGGAGCTACCCAATACCACAATATGATTGGTGGAATGTTTGCTTAAAATGGGTAACTAGGCAGCGTAACGGTGTCAGCGGGAATTATCGGACCGGCTGGACAAGTATACACGTTCATGGAGGCAGTACCTGGTAAGGACCAGGTGTATGTTTATTTGTGTTGTGAAGAAAAATACCTAGGCAATTTCAAAGCAACACAATTGCATATTCAATGGAGACAACAAACGATAATGTGGAAGGAGACACAACATGCAGAATTATATCAAAAATATTTTTGATATAATTCTGCATGTTGTGTCTCCTTCCACATTATCGTTTGTTGTCTCCATTGAATATGCAATTGTGTTGCTTTAAAATTGCCTAGGTATTTTTCTTCACAATGTCATTTACCCTGCCCTAGGATTAGAATCATTTGCTGCAGGGGGTCCCTTTTTCTGAACACTAAGTATGTTTATTTGTGGGCAGGAGACTTGTAGTATCAATTTGTTTCTGTGATAATGAGATAGAACCGCATCTTTTGTAAAGCGTGGAGAGAATAGTTGTATTGTCAACGGGAGTAGCTAAGCATTTGGGGACGAATGAGATCGGGCGTGCGTTACGTGCATATAAATGGATGGAACGACGGGGTCAATCACCGGAGTAACAATATCGCATTAGTAAGATTTAGAGATTAGTAGAAGACTTTCTAATGGTACGTTCTTTTCTGAATGGTTATAATAGCAAATAAAACACTGAGATGTTCTCTTTTTGCAGATACATATAACACATTTTGAGTAAAGAAAAACGTTTACGAAATTGAAGAGGAACGAATTATACCAATTTAGCATGTTTTTAAGGTATGTACAATATGTATTACAGCTCATACAGATAGTAGTTATTAGAGCGAGATACAGATGAATTAATATGAGGTTTAATTAATCTTTTTTTAGAATTATCACGTAGCGGGGAGAAAATTAGGCCTGGGCGGCAAATTCCGTTCCACTCGCGGAATTTGCGTAATTTGCGTAATTTCGCATTCCACGGAGAACGCGAAATTGCTCAAACGTCTGCTTTCCGCGATTTCGCGAAATTTTTGCTTGTTCGCGTTCTCAAAATGCATGTTCGCGAGATATTTCTCCTCGAGCACGCAAACAGCAATTGCGAACAGGAAAAAAGCATCGCGAACAAGCAATTCCGCGTGTTCGCGGAATTCCTGCGTGTTCGCGGAGATTTTTTACCGTTTCGCGGAGATTTGCGTGACGCAATTACGCAAATTCTGCCCACCCCTAGAGAAAATCAAGGCGCAATTCCGGTCGTGTAGACACTTGAATGCTTCCCATGAATCCAAACTTCTAAATAGTAAATAGCCAATACCAGATGAACTTATGGATTTTAATAGGGAGGTCCTGCTGACATAGGAATTAGGACACTTGAAAATTCATATTCAGTAATATAATGTGTATATACATTTTCCTTCATTTAGAATTCGATTCTTCAGACTGATGAACGAACGTAGTAAAGCACATGACAAGAAATGAATGACTATCAGATATATAAACATAGGTATGTCCCTTTCCTTTTCTGCCCCTTAAACAAGGTTTTATTGAGAGTGGAGTTTCAAATCAGTTTAAATCATGCGTATTATATGCAGGAATTATTAGACAGTATATTTTAATGAATTGGAATACATTGATTAGTTGATTATGGTTCATAGTTCAATGTCATAATTGAGTTTTGAACGTATATAATAATTCTTTGAATATTGTATCCTGGTGTATATACTTTAGAATGGAGATAGGCAGGCCCTTATTTGTGGTTGAAAATTTAGCATATTTTGTGTTGAAAATGTATGGATTAATTGATTTTGATTATAATTTGAAACACTGACTGGTGTGTATGTATATTTTCCTTGCAGCCCTGATAACGTCCAGCAAAGGATGAAACACATAGGCTGGCAAGAAGGATTTGAGATTAATCAGGTGATGCTGTCACACATAATTTTGGAATAAAACCTGAATATTTAACCACATCGAAAACTTGGTCTGCCAACCCTTTTTTTGGATTATATGTCTAAATTGGCACTGATATAGTGTTGCAATACAGAGGACGCTCCTTTCCTATTAGCAGTAAATGTTGTAAGGATTCTAAAGGTACCCAGGGTTTGTGGATTCCCCTAGAGGGGTCTCAGAAATGAGCCAAAATACAGCTACATTTTGGGTTTTTGGTGAAAAATTGACAAAAAGTGCTGAAGAAGAAAGCATCTGTTTTTTTCCCCTGCAAATTATATAAATAAAGAGTTTGTGGTGTTAAAATCACCATTTTCCCAGCTTTCAGTAACAGGCAGACTTTTCTAGGAAAACGAATAATTTCTACACAGTTTTGGCATTTTAGTGGGACATAGCCTATTTTTTCTACTTTTTGTGCTTTAAACAGCCTTTCAGTTAGTGCTAGAAATTGATGTAAAACCAATAATAGATCCCCAAAAGCTGTACATTTCTAAAATGTAGACACAATTCTGAATTCAGCAACGGCTCATTTGTGTAGATCCTTCAAGGATTTCCTATTGAAAGTAACAGTTCAAATTAAAACATATTGAAAATGAGTTGAAAAAAAACTACTATTTGTGTTTGCATTTTCACCTGTAACTTCTTCTAAGTATGACATATTTTTACGAGCAATATATTGTTATGTCCACTGGAGCCTTATGGTTGCAGGGGATAGGACTTGTATGTTCACCAAGAATCCGTAGTGCCCAGAGCCAATAACTGAGCTGCTTCTTGCTATGGTTTTTCATTGTGTAGCAGGTATACTGCAAATCATTTGGTAAAAGAAAAAAAGTGAAAAATAGGTATCAAGGAAAACTTTGTATTTCCAAAATGGGAACAACATATGGAGTTTACAAGCAGTGTTTATTTGCACAACTCCATATATGTGGGTACCTATACCAGCATGTGAATTAGAGGTCATTTTTGAAAATGTATTCTTTTTTACACACTGTCTTACATTTGGAAGGGATAAATGCATAGAAAGTCAGTTGGCAACAACACTTGTTGTACTATTCTGTGTTTCTGTAAGCCTCCCGGTAAAAATGGTACCTCACTTTTGTGGGTAGGCATAGTGCCTGTGACAAGACACGGCCCAAAATGCAACGTGGGCACATCATTTTTTTCCAGTGAAAATTCACCCTTTTTTTGAAGTGTGCCTAGCTGTGGTTTGTGGGCCCTAAACTCTGCCGGCACCTAGGGAGACCTAGCAAACCTATACATTTTTTAAAACTAGACACCCAGGGGAATCTAGGATCGGGTGACGTGTGTGGCTCTCATCAGGTTCTGTTACCCAGACAAACCTGCAAACCTCAAACTTTGAAAAAAAAACACATTTTCCTCCCATTTCTGTAATGGAAAGATCTGGAATCTGCATGAATCCACAAAATTCCACCCACCCCGCATTCCCCATAGTCTCTCTATAAAAACAGTACCTCACTTGTGTGGGTAGGCCTAGTGCCCGTGACAGGAAATGGCCCAAAACACAACTTGGATAAACAACATTTTTACAGTCAAAACAGACCCTTTTTTTGCAAAGTGCCTAGCTGTAGATTTTGAACCCTAGCTCTGCCGGCATCTAGGTAAACTAAGCAAACCTATACATTTTTGAAAACTAGACACCCAGGGAAATCCAGGATGGGGTAACTTGTGTGGCTCTGACCAGGTTCTGTTACCCAAAATCCCTTGCAAACCTCACATTTTGTAAAAAAAAAAAAAATCTACATTTCTGTGGTGGACAGTTCTGAAATCTGCGTAGATCCATAAAAATTCCACCCACCCCGCATTCCCCAAGGTTGCTAGATAACATTGATTCCTCACTAGTATGGGTAGGCCTAGTGCCCATGACAGGAAATGTCCCAAAATGTAACGTGTAGACACAACATTTTTACAGTGAAAACGGACCCTTTTCTTGCAAAGTGCCTAGCTGTAGATTTTGAACCGTAGCTCTGCCGAAACCTAGGGAAACCTAGCAAACCTAAAAATATTTGAAAACAAGACACCCTGGGGAATCAAGGATGGGGTGACCTGTCTGGCTCACACCAGGTTTTGTTACCCACAATCCCTTGCAAACCTCAAAATTTGTCAAAATACCACATTTTCTTCACATTTCAGTGATGGAAGTTCTAGAATCTGAGTGGATCCAAAATTCCACCCACCCCGTATTCCCTAAAGTTTCTCAATAAAAACGGTACCTCACTTGTGGGGGTAGGCCTAGTGCCCGCGACAGGAAACGTCTGAAAACACAATGTGGACACATCACCTTTTTACTATGAAAACCAGCCCTTTATTTGCAAAGTGCCTAGCTATGGATATTGAACCCTAGCACTGCCGGCACATAGGTAAATCTAGAAAACCTATACATTTCTGAAAACTAGACACCCAGGAGAATCCAGGAAGGTATGGTGTGTATGCACCCCCCAACATTTTCCTACCTAGAATCCCCTGCAAACCTCAAATTTTGCTGAAAAAATCAAATTTTTCTCAAATTTCTGTGTGGGAAAGTTGTAGGATCACCGTGCTGACACAAATTTCCTACCACCCTGCGTTCTTCCAGGTCCCTCAATAAAAATGGTACCTCACTCGTGTGGATGGCTCAAGTACTCACGACAGGCAAAGGCCCAAAACGTTTTGAGGAGACATCAAAATTGCCTATCCCAAAACGATCTGGTTTTGCAAGGGGGTCACCTGGGTTTTTGGCCCCGTGCTCGGCGGCAATCTAGGGAAACCTACCAAACCCATATATTTCTGAAAACTAGACACCCTGGGGAGTCCAGGGAGGTATGGCTTGCATGGACCCCCCCAATGTTTTCCTACCCAGAATCCCCTGCAAACCTCAAATTTAGCTGAAAAAATCACTTTTTTCTCAAATTTCTGTCTGGGAAAGTTGTGGGATCACCGGGCTGACACAAATTTCCTACCACCCGGCATTCCTCCAGGTCTCCCGATTAAAATGTTACCTCACTTGTGTCGATGGCCCAAGTACCCGCGACAGGCAAGGGCCCAAAACGTATTGAAGAGACATCAAAATTGCCAATCACAAAATGACCTGGTTTTGCAGGGGGGGCCACCTGGGTTTTTGGACCCAGGCTCACGGCCATCGAGGGAAACCTACCAAACCCACACATTTCTGAAAACTAGACACCTGGGGGAGTCTAGGAAGGTATGGCTTGTGTGGATCTCCCAACGTTTTCTTACCCAGAATCCCCTGAAAACCTCACATTTAGTAGAAAAATTCACTTTTTTCACACATTTTTGTGTGGAGTCGCCGTGCTGGCACAAATGTCCTACCAACCAGCGTTCCACTTGGTCTCCCGAGTAAGAACGTCCAATGCAGAATCGTCTAGAACCGTATTTTGCAAAATAAAATGTAGCATTTAGAATTCGCAGTGCAATACCCTTAATCCCTATGTTTTTCGCTCTTCCAGGTCACAGGCCCTTGGCCCACACAAGTGAGGTATCACTCGAAGTGCGTTACTGAATTAAACAACAACCTGGCTTTACCCCCTGAGTGATCGCTTGATTTTGAAGCTAATTGAGACTTTAAGTCCGTCGTGTGCGATCCTGCTACCGAAGGCGGGGAGAGAGGGAGAAGCAAGTGTTGAAGTTTATATGTATATATATATCTCTATATATATATTCACTTAAAAAACCATAGGTTTCACACATGTTATAGTTAGCTGGACATTTCACTCGTAAAAAAACAATGAAATTCCCCCGTTATAGTTCCTGCAGGCAACTATAACTCACGCGACCGCAATCCTGTATATGTCATCAGTGATGTAATATCTGACGTCATCAGCAGAGGATTGCGGTCACGTGAGTTATAGTTGCCTGCAGTAACTATAACGGGGGAATTTCATTGGTTATAGTTACAACCTAGTTTCCATAAGAAATCTCAAAATTCTATTTTGAATAACTTTGGTGCCGGTTGACGAATCCTCGCGAAATATTCAAAACTAATGGGGCGCTCCACTCAGCTCCTACCCTGAAAGTCTCGGGGTGATTCGTCAAGCGGGGGCCGAGAAAAAAGGGGGGTCCCAAAACGCATTTTCCCCATGTTATTTTCCATAGGACCTTTAGACACAGCTACAGCCCGAACGGCTGAACAGAATTACGTGAAATTTGGCAGAGAGGTAGCCATGAGGTCAAGGAAGTGCCTTTTGCAGGTCTGGTGTAAATCTGTTCAGTATTTCCCGAGAAAATAGCATTTAAAAGCATATCAATATCTATACGCGCGACCGTGCGCGCACTGTGCGCGCACCCTGCCGTGCGCGAGCGCAATTCTGATTGGTTGTTAGATGTCGGTAAACATTCGAATCGGTCGAAACCAGGAAGTGTCAGCCGCCATTTTGTCTCACGCAGTCTGAGGGGGTGAAAAAAAAAGGTGGAGAACGTGAAAAGGGGGCAGAGTGGACAGTTCCTGACCCCCTAGCCTTGGGCGGGGGTCACAGAAGGACCCCCAAGGGAGAAAAAAACAATCTTTTTTATTTTTTAAAAATCGCGAGGTGCGCGCACCCTGCGCGCACGGCACGAACTGCGAACCGCGGGCGCTTGGTGCGCGAAGCGCACCGAGTGCCCACAGCGCGTGCAGGGTGCGCGCACCTCGCGATTAAAAAAAAACAATAAAATCACGGTGCACGCACGGTGAAAAACCTGAAAAAATAAATTATTAATAAATACATAACTTAGCATTTAAAAAAACGTACAAATTCACTGAAAAAACCATAGGTTTCACACACGTTATAGTTAGGAATTATCATTTACAAAACCTTGCAAATTCACTTAAAAAACCATAGGTTTCACACATCTTATAGTTAGCTGGACATTTCACTCGTAAAAAAACAATGAAATTCCACGTTATAGTTAGATCAGGTAACTATAACTTGCGCGACCGCAATCCACAATGTGTAATTTCAGATGTCATCATTGATGTCATGAGTGATGTCACTGACCATGTCATGAGTGATGTAATATGTGACGTCATCAGCAGTTTATTGTGGGCGCGCAAGTTATAGTTACCTGATCTAACTATAACGTGGATTTTCATTGGTTTTTTACGAGTGAAATGTACAGCTAACTATAACATGTGTGAAACCTATGGTTTTTTAAGTGAATATATATATATATATGCTCAAAATTACCGATACTTGAAAGTAAATCAGCCCGGGACCAATACCTGAAGGGAGACGCACCAACCGGAGAGTCGGAGGACCCCCGGTTTGCTGCAAGAACCCAGGTAAGCGAGGGCGTGCGAAGCGCAGGGGAAAAGGGAAAGCCAGTGAATACAACATTTCACGAGTATTGCACAACAGTGAAACTGGCGGTTCTTGCGAAGGCGAGAAGTAACTCGCTTTCAAGCTAATTGAACTGTAGTACCATGTCAGCTGATGAAGTTAAGGAGAGGGAAGAGGCTGCACTCACTATATTTGATGTTTCGCTGCCGAGAACAGCAACAAGCACTGCTGCGACAAAGGATGCAGGCAAACAGGATGTCATTTCGCGCCTGAAACGGCTGGAAAAACTAAAAAGATCTGAACTGTCTAAGTGGTGGGAGTCCAAATCATTGACAAAATACTTAGAGGTCAAACGCATACCAAGAGGCTTGAGGATTTTAGTGGCCCCCACATACGAAAATCCAAATCCAAACATGCTTAAGGAATGGGCTGAGAACAACCAAGAGTCATCAGCAAGAATGTTGGCAATCCTGATTAAATATGCCGAGATTGATAGGCAACTAATCCTAACGGAAATCGAGCAAATTACAGATTTTCTTGACAAAGAAGTAGATCAAGAATTAGTAGCCAAATTCAAGGCAGAGATGAAAGAGAGACTACGCAAACTGGAAGAATCTATCAAATTGAGAAAAGCACAGAAATTTATGCGGGATAAGATAGATTATGAACGTGGCCAAATTTATACCTTTGCCAAAAAGTTCGACACTCTGCGTAGACAAAAAATGAACACAGGTGACAAACATCCAACACAAGAAAATTCTGAAATGAGCAGTATTCCTAGCTCAGACCTCGACACTGATGGAGATGAAGAAACCAGTGGGAGCAATTTGGGATCTGCTCCAACAGTGATTGAGGAGTTTGGTTTTTTAGAGCAGGAGAGGAGGTTCAATCTCCGTCCAAGGCCATTTGTCCATCAAGCAAAGCCACAAAGAGGAAGAGGCAGAGGCAACAGAGGAGGAAAGGCGCGAGGCAATATAGACGGCGCTGTGAAGCCCAAGACCTAAGCGAAATGAATATGGACGACAGAACTTCAATCATAAACTTAACTGACATTATATTATCGGACAAAGAGGAGAAAATCTTGAAACTTGGGATGTCATTTTGCCCGGAGGAGGATTTTGACTATGTGAGGACACGAGTAGATGTGTTCAAATTCATCCGGACCTTGAAATTGAAAAAACATTTCGCTACCAATGATACATTTCTGTCACCTCGCATCAATGTGAATATTGAGCATGCAAATGAATTGGTAGTTGATGATATGAACCTAATGTTAGACATGTACTCCCTACAAGAAGAGACAGTATCCAACGATGCCACTTTGACTTCAGAGACCAACATCAGCCAAGCTACTTTATTAGCAGAAGAAGAAGGCCTTAATATCACCAATAATGACCCTACATCTTTTAGACCTGTGCCTAAATTTACACCGATAACAGGAAAAGACGCAGTGGACATTTTTAGTGATCTTGTAGTAAATGATTTAAAACATTTGTGCACTAATATGTTTTCTAAACATAAACGAGTTACGCAACAACAACGAGATTATGCTACATTAGTGAAAAAATTGTCAATGAATGCTGATTGTATCGTGTGTAATGCCGATAAGGGCGGAAACGTGGTGTTGTGGAGCAAGCAACAATACCTGCTAGAAGCGTATAAGCAACTTAACGTCCGTACCAATTATGTGAAAGTATCTGACACAACTATGTACAAAAGCCATGAATGTTACAACTTGAGATTAAATGAGTGGCACTCTAAGGGTCTCTTAAAGAATGAAGAACTAGCCTTCCTGAAAATCAATAAGCCAGTCACTCCTGTAATGTACCTGATACCCAAGGTACACAAAGACCAGGTTAATCCACCTGGCCGGCCAATAATCTTTGCCATCAACAGTGCCTTTGCTAATACATCAAAATTTGTGGATTCTTTCCTTTGCCCCTTAACGAAGTGTCTCCCATCCTATATCCAGGATACGGGAGATTTTCTTAAAAAGGTTTACGATCTACCCTGGGAAAATGATTTTCTTTTGGTTACCATAGATGTCATGACGCTCTACACCAGCATCAGACATGATGACGGTTTGAATGCTGTCAGACACTTCCTGGGTAACAGACCAGTAAAATTTTGGGCGCACACTC
The DNA here is from genome assembly GCF_964204655.1 of Triturus cristatus. Classification (NCBI taxonomy): domain Eukaryota; kingdom Metazoa; phylum Chordata; class Amphibia; order Caudata; family Salamandridae; genus Triturus; species Triturus cristatus. The sequence goes on along the minus strand of NC_140589.1, from coordinate 355,796,836 downwards.
AAATGTTAATTGAGATGACATCTATCTGCCTTAAAAACAACTACTTCCTTTTCAATGACGAGCTATACCACCAAATATGCGGTACGGCCATGGGCACCTGCTTCGCCCCCAGCTTTGCTAATTTGCATATGGGCTGGTGGGAGGAGCAGGTGATCCAAAGAACGTACCCAGAAGAATGGCAAAACAATGTTATGCATTGGAGTCGTTTCATAGACGACTTGTTTGTCATTTGGAAAGGCAGTGAAGAATCATTGGTGACATTTATTGACAGAATACAAAACAATGATTTAAACCTCAAATTCACCAGTACCATCAGTAAAACCAATGTGAATTTTCTAGATCTGTCTATTTACATTAAAAATGACAAACTCGAAACTGCCCTATACCGGAAGCCTACGGCTGGCAATACTTTGCTACACGCCAAAAGCTTCCATCCTCAAAATTTGATTAAGAGCATCCCTTACGGAGAAGCCTTAAGAACTATGCGCAATTGCAGCAACCAAGAGAGCTGTGATAAAGAACTATCAATACTGCAGTTGCGCTTTATGGCAAGAGGATATTCTGAGGAGTGCATTAGGGCGGCTATAATGAAAGCAAAGAGAAGGACAAGGGAAGATATTCTTTTTAACAAAAGTAATACAAAGAAAAAACTGGAGAATGTCAATAAGAACAAAAATGAGTGCAGGATGATAACGACTTACAATATCCAACATAAAAAAATAAGAAGCATCCTGACCAAACATTGGCACTTGATTTCCAGTGAACCTACGTTAAGTAAACTAGTAAAGAAACAACCACAAATAACATTCAGTAAAGCAAAGAGTTTTAAACAAATGTTAGTGAGCAATGTTTTGAAAACTCCGCCCACCAAGACAGCAGCCACTATGTGGCTCACAAAGAAAGAAGGTTTTGTGAAATGTACGAAATGTAAAGCCTGTATTCATGGTACGAACACCTCCAGGTATACATCAGGCTTCGCTAACAAAGTATTCAAAATCAAAGGACATTACACATGCAAGACAGATTATGCTGTCTATGTACTTCAGTGCCCTTGTGGCCTGAGATACGTGGGCAGCACCATCTTGCCTGTGCACAAACATGTTTTACAGCATTTGAGAGCAATTAAAAATGGTGATAAATCGTACCCTGTGGCACGGCATTTTGAACGCTTTCATAACAAAAGTATAGCAGGCTTGTCATACTTTGTAATTGATGCGGTTAAGAGCAGCAAAAGAGGGGGTAACAAGGAAAAACAATTGAGAAGGCTTGAATCTTCTTATAAATTGAATTGTAAGACCCCGACAGGACTTAATATTGAGGAAGACCTGTATACCCACCTAGGATAAATGTATAAGTGCAGCCCACTTCCCTTCCGTTTTTAACCATTTCCTATATTATCATTTTTTAAGTTTTTTTATTTTTATTTTGGGAGCACTGTTGTAAACTGTAATATTTGCAAGCATATTCAACAATTTGGCAATTTTGGCCCACTTGGGCAATACACCAGTCTTGATTAACAACAAAAATATTGTAGATAATGAGATTAAAGAAAACGGCAAGGTTACGCAGTGAGAATGCAATAAGCATTTGACATTAACACTATCGATCATTACGGGGTTCATATTAAATGATAGCGCGTAATTTGTCCTCCTGCACTAGCATGCTTGTTCCTCTTCAGATATTTAGTTTAATTCTTGGGTTATCAAATACTCTTGAATAATCAAGCTATGATAATGTTAAATACGAATTTATGTTTATGTGGTAAAACTACTAGTCTGTTGTTGAATACACTGCATTTGTAGTTCTTGTGCACGTGACACGCAGCGAGTGTCTTAAAATGGTGGCAAACTTTATTGTTAATGGTTGGTGAACAAGCCTGCGGGACAGGCGAAACGCGTCCAACAGCTGAGCATTAAATTTTGAATTTATGCAAGACACGGCGTCGTCATCCTTTACTTTCAAGTATCAGTAATTTTGAGCATTTCTTACGGATCAAGCCCGGATGATCCGGACGGACGACGGGCCCTTTGTTTAGGTGGTGCGGTGATTGTAACTGAGCAAGAAGAGTTGGCTATATATATATATATATATATAGATAGATATGAACGAATCCGCAGCGTCTCAGCTTTCTCAGCAACACACGGACACGGACCACAAACTTGGTGCCAAATTTTCTGTGTTTTATTTCATCGATGCCGCCATAACGCGTTTCAACTCCTTCGAGTCTTGATCACATGGTAAAGTTTTTTACAGCTGATGCATTTTTAAAGTGACATTGTGCTTTAGTGATAGGCCCAATAAACCACAGTGGTAAGGACAATTTGCGCTGGGAAATGAATTATTAGTACTGTGTGTGAATAAGAACCCTTGCTACTAGGTTAGCAATACGACGACCACCAACATCGTAATTTAGGCAAACTGAGTTAACCTCAAACATCAACAATTTATGAAAACCGAGCAAAAGGGTTCAAAGTGAAGATCAAGTAATAATGCTAGTGCACATCAATTAAAATCTCAGATTAAATTCCAGCTGTTCATATCTTGTCTTTATTTCTTGACAAAGCTTCTTCGTTGCAAGCCCCCTGCCAGCCAACACGTGTTTCGTCCTGACTATGTTAGGTCATGGACTTCATCAGGGCTGAAGACAAAGAAATAACCAAATTCCATAAAGTATATATTACAAGTCAAAGCAGCATACGTACAACTATACTAACATCAAAAACTAAAATGCTAATTGTGCAATTTATTGTGCCGCTTAAGCCTAATAGATAAACATGATGTTCGGAGCAAGAAGTATGATGTGTAAGTTCACCGAAAAGTAAGGGTAGTGAGTAGTGTGTATAGGAAAGGAGGGAAAACTGCAGGGAGGGAGTAAAGATTGTTAGGAAAGAACCCTATGAGAATCAATATATATAGAGTTCAAGAGTCACGTAAAATCAAGAAAATGTTAGTAAACTGAAGAAGTAAACAGCTACTAACCTAGACACTAGTGCCCTAAATAAAGGCATGAGAGAAAAGGATATTATCTAAAGTTGTAAAAAACCTGAGTCCTAGTGACCCGCCAATGAGGTTAAGCCATTGACAGGTATGATCTACTATTATTTATTAAGGCTGGTATCTGGAAATCGAACAAATAATGCATTGAACTCACCAATTCTTGGTGTGATCAAAGACTGTGTCTTATGGGTCCAGGAGCCTAAGGCTACGTCCGCATTCTACGAGTAAGCAAAAATATTTTCAGCATAACTAGTATTCTATCAAAAGTAAAGTCATCTATTATACGCCAAATGCGATAAATATTGAAGAGCGTACCAATTAAATCTCGGGCTGCTGGCTCCGGTCCAAATTCTCAAAATTTACGATCTGTAGTATTCAGCTCTAGTTGTCAGTCATGTGACCTAAGACAAAAGGAAACTGGACTTTACCGCACTATCCGCTGTAATGAACGAAAATTCAAGAAAAGCCTTGCTCGTCAGAGAACGTTATGCCAGGGACACTAGTTAAGAAAACTATCAACTGCAGTCCATAGACAGACTAACACAGCCAAAATAAGGCCATGTAGTTTGATAGTATTTAGGTAGGGCCACAAACAAAATAAAGTAAACCCATGAAATAATAGTAAAGCGACTTCATAGAACGCTCTGAACTTCTAAGACTGATTATATTAGCATAGCCAAGATCTAATACACCGATACAAATTGACACTTCAAGAGATTTATATATCTTCAGTTATCCCAACGCGCTAAATCAGCGATTACCTCAATGTGTTCAGAACGGTCCGAAATCTCGACCTCTCGTAATATTCTCGGCGTCAGCAATGAACGCCATGTTGATATGGGAATAAATAGTCCTACTAGACGACGGACTCTGTAACGCGTTATTCGTGCCTCAGATAAGCGCCATATTAGAACAGTACATGAATTTATCGATCGAACAATGTAAATCGTAATAATAAATTAAACTAAATAAGGCAGAGCCTGAAAGTAAAAGATATAATTATGAAAGGAAACTGCCATTACCAGGTTTAATTCTTGGGTTATCAAATACTCTTGAATAATCAAGCTATGATAAAGTTAAATACGAATTTATGTTTATGTGGTAAAACTACTAGTCTGTTGTTGAATACACTGCATTTGTAGTTCTTGTGCACGTGACACGCAGCGAGTGTCTTAAAATGGTGGCAAACTTTATTGTTAATGGTTGGTGAACAAGCCTGCGGGACAGGCGAAACGCGTCCAACAGCTGAGCATTAAATTTTGAATTTATGCAAGACACGGCGTCGTCATCCTTTACTTTCAAGTATCGGTAATTTTGAGCATTTCATACGGATCGCGCCCGGATGATCCGGACGGACGACGCGCCCTTTGTTTAGGTGGTGCGGTGATTGTAACCGAGCAAGAAGAGTTGGCTATATATATATATATATATATATATAGATAGATATGAACGAATCCGCAGCGTCTCAGCTTTCTCAGCAACACACGGACACGGACCACAAACTTGGTGCCAAATTTTCTGTGTTTTATTTCATCGATGCCGCCATAACGCGTTTCAACTCCTTCGAGTCTTGATCATATGGTAACGTTTTTTACAGCTGATGCATTTTTAAAGTGACATTGTGCTTTAGTGATAGGTCAAATAATTTGCACGTGATTGTAGACATAGAGAAGGTTTCCCCCGTAAAAATGTTAAAACATATGTTTTACGAACAGTTCTCTGCATAATAATAATTCCTTGCATAAATGCGTAAATGCAGAAAAAACAGTACCATTGTTTCTTATATTTCAATATATAAAAATACATACATATGATGACTAGGTTTGGCCCAGATGAATGCATGCATAAATGCAATTTGTAGGATCTTTTTCATCATACATAATTGTATGTGTTAATAATCATGATATAAGCTTGTGCTGGAATATTGGGAGTAAAAACCCATTTTCATCGGTGTGCAAATTATGCTCAATCTGTGCAAAATACAAGTGCTAAAATTAACTGTGTAATTAAATAAATATTTGCACTGGACATTTTTCCTTTTCATGTGATGCAAATGTTAATAAACATTGTCATTTATTTTTGTGTTCATTTTGAGTTGCTGTTAAGTACAGATATCCTTGTCTATCTAAATAATTTCAAGTATATACAGTTGTTAGAAATGTATGACCACTAGTATATATTGGTTAGTATATATTGGTTAGCATGGGAGGTTTTAAGCATATGTGTTCCAATTGGATTTATAACTAAGGAGCATACATCTCAAGTATGTGGTGCAAATATATATATATATATATATATATATATTACCATAAATCTCCTCCATATATATATATTACCTAATAGCGGTCGCAAGTAGGTAGTTATAGTTAGGACCTATTATCCATAGGAAAATCGTAACATTCTATTGCCAATAACTTTGGTGCCGTTTTACGAATCTTCGCAAAATTTTTAAAACTAATGGCCCGTTCCGGTCAGCTCCTATCCTGAAAGTGTGGGGCTGATTCGTCAAGCAGGGGCTGGGAAAAAGGGGGTCCCAAAAAGCGTTTTCCCCATGTTATTTCCCATAGGAAATTTTACACACGGCTAGAGCCCGAACTGCTGAATGGAATTACACCAACATTTGCAAAACGGTAGCCCTTGGTTCAGAAAACGCCCTTTTTTAAATGGTGCAAATCCGTTCAGTAGTTCCTGAGATATTCAAAAAATAGTGGTGAAAAAATCATTTTCACATAGGAAACTTTAGACACTTTTATAGCAAAAACTGCTGAACGGAATTACACCAAATTTGGCAAAAAGGTACTGCTTGGCTCAGACAGCGACCTTTTTAAAAATGGCGTAAATACTTTCAGTATTTTTTGAGAAATTAAGAAATAAAGATAGTGATATCCAGAGGCACGGAGGATTCGTGCACCCTGCGTGCACCCTGCACGCATCCTCCCGATCACGAGCTTCATGTTAATTGACTGTCAACACTCCAAACCAGGAAGTGTTGGCAGCCATTTTGTGCCAGTGGCAGAAGAAAACTGAAAAACAAATGTGGAAATCAGGAAAATGGGGCAGGGCAGAAAAACCCTGACCCCCTAGGTGTGCTTAGGGGGTCCCACAAGGACACCTAGGGCAAAAAAAAGATTTTTTTTTTGGAGAAATCAGCCGAATATGTGCTGGGTGCGCGGATCCAGCCGCGAAAATGAAAAAAATGAAGCGCGGACTCCCGTGCCTCATTATTAATTAGCCCCCGAGTGGGCAAGCCCCGGGGGCATTTGTAAATAGTGTTTGCGGGGGCACAGGGGCACCCCTGCAGTCCCCGGGCCTTCTTTTTGTTAAAAAAAAAATGTGTGTGGGGGCTCGAGCCCCCCCACACGCCCTGGGGACCACCACCTCCCCGGGGCACTATGATGTAAATATGGGGGTCCTTTAAGGACCCCCGATCCCTGGGGACCACCACCTCCCTCTACAGATTTTAGAGGGGGGCCTCGCGGCTCCTGACCTGTCATTGCAAACTGCTTTGCTTCATTAAAGCGAGAGCAGGGAAACCTGCTCTTGCATCAATTAAGCAAAGCAGATTGCTTTTTGTCATGGGGAGCTGCATGTTAGCAGCTCCCCATGTGGAAAAGCAGTGCTGGCTCCCATAGGACGCGGGGACCTGGCGGGACCGTGGGGGCATTGGGGCTCCCCCCATGGTCCCCAACGTGTTATATGGGCCCAGGGGGATGGGGTCCCCGGGGCGAAGAGAAATTAATGGTAAGAGCCATGTTTTTTTTTACCAGAAAATACGGAGTCGCGTACATAGCATGGCGCTCAGTGTGGCCCCTAGTGTGCACGCGAGGGGTACGCGACTCCTTGCGCGAAAAGCTATGCCGGCTCCTGAAGATCACAGGGAGCCGGCGGGACCGTGGGGGCATTGGGGCTCCCCCCACAGTCCCCAATGTGTTATGTGGGCCCCGGGGGATGGGGTCCCCGGGGCGAATAGAAATTAATGGTAAGTGTCAGGTTTTTTTTACGGGAAAATACGGAGTCGTGTACCTAGCGCGCCACTCAGTGCGGCCCCTAGTGTGCATGCGAGGGGTACGCGACACCAATTCATGCTGGGTCCGCGACTCCAAGGAAAAATGTTTAATTTTTTTAAAATAAAAACCTAGGTTATATGTTAGGATATTGGGTGGCTCTAAAAAGAGCCCTTTGGTTTATTGGGAGATTTGTGTAGCTACATGTAAGTGCCAATGCAGAGTCTTAAGTTGTTGACAAAGACTCTGTTTCCCTCATCTGTGAAATGTACACCATCTCTTCTGTATATGCCATCCATATTAAAACGCAGATTGTTGTTGTATATGGACCCCATACTATGGTCTCTGAGATAAGCAGAAGCAGCTTTATTGACATTTTTTCTTGCCTTCTCAATCTTTGGACAAAATTGATTGGACCTGTTCTATTTCTGTCTTTGGCATATGTTAGAGTACACAATGGCAGTTTAGGGGAAAAGCAACATCAGTTCTGCAAAGGTGTCCTTCATTAGCATTTCCAGAGCTAACCCAGTCAATGTGCCTAGGTCATTGCCACCACAGTGCACAATCATGAGGTCAGGTGGTTGGAGATGCAAAAAGGATTTAACCAATGACATCAATTGGTGCCACTTTAATCCTCTCTGTCCAATCCATTTAATGTCTACATTTTGCAAAGTAAGGTCTTTGTCAATACCTCTGCTTTCAGCATAACTTTTGCACCAGAAAATATAGCTGTGTCCAATAATTCACACAGAAAGCATCTTGAAGGGATTTCTGTAGGTAATTAGATGATGTCTGCAGCTGAGCTAGGCAGGTGGACAAGATGCTGTTTTTAAGAAAGTAGAGATTTGATTGACTGTTTAAGAACACTCTACATTCAAATATAGGGTGCATTTTACTTTGTTAACAAAGCATGTTTCTTATTGGTTATTAACATATGCTGGAAAGGTCCAGCATATAAGGGATAAGTTTAAGCATTGCAAAGCCAACCACACCTGCTATTGTCATTTGCAACATTGTGTGGTGAACTTGTGACATGGCAGCTAAGTTGAATGTTGCATAACCTGTTGCTATGGAAACTGACATTAAGGAAAAGGGGTGAAGATGTCAGTTGAGAAGTACTATTCTCTGTGACTAATGGAAAATCTTTTTCAATTTGAAAACACTGGAAAGCAATGCCATTTGTTGCTTATGTCTATATGTGCTGAAAAATTGAGGGAAAGTTTGCCAATACTGGTTCAACCTTGCAGAAAATGTTGATCTACATTCTCCGTGTGAAAAAGAACATTCTGACTGAGTGTGTGAGATGTTGCATTCAAAAGATTTTTTTAAATAGGTGAGTTACATATTTTTTAGGTTAATTTAAAAATTATTTGACATTTTTATGAAACTGTGTTGTTTGAAATATATAATTAAACGCAGAGATGTATATTGGGATTATTTTTATTGTACTTAAAGTTTGTTTAAAAAACAGTATGTACAGTAATATGTATATTTAAGTGTGTTGGAAGATATATTTGAATGAAGGCTCTTATTTACTATTAATTGGTTAAATATGTACTAAGAAAGTATATTTTCTAAAATATTCATATACGGTGTAGTTTATTAGGCATGATTATTTCTTCTGTGTAAAAAGGTATAGTTTAAAAATATTGCATTATTATAGATAGTGTGGTAAAATGAGGTACAATTGTGCTGTTAGTAAAATGATCATATAAGCTGTTAATAATTATGAATCTGATATTAGTTGGTACAGTTTGTGCGGTTTAAAAAATCCTTATTAAAAAAGTGTTCTTTTTTACTCTTCTTCATTAAGTCTGTTGAGAGGTACAGTTTGATGAAGTTGCATATTTGTAGATTTAAAGGACAATATGTAGCTGCAAACGAATCAGTACATTTTATTCTTTCTGGTATGTAGTAGTTGGTATGTCATGAGTCAGGTATTTGTTTACATTATATTTATATTTGTATGAATTAATGAGAGGTATCTGATACATTAGAGGATTGCACACGTGGTGAAAATGTGATTTTATAAGTGTATGACAAGTGATTTTGTGGTTCTATAATGTCTAATTTCGTTGTTAGTATATAAGTAAATGTGCACAATCTATGCGGTACCTTTACCTCCAGCACACTAGTGATTCACTTCTGTAAAAATCCATACAGTAGCCATGTAGATAAGCAATCACACTGTTAGTCCCTGTCCACTGCTCCTATCATCCTGACGAATGTAAAAACAACAGTTGATGGACAGAATGCAGAACAATGTCATACATTCACCCCAGTACAGAGATCTGGGCCTAAATCCACCATTTTTTTGCTCACCATGCCATTCCAGTTTGAACCCAGCCATATGCAAATCAGTCTTGACCGTGTGCCTCATGGGAACAGTCCAGCCCGAACTGACAAGCCAGGTCTTCCCTGGACTGGAACCAAGCATCCTAAGACTGGTTTCGGGGTTTCACCCCTCTTCAGCCAAGATAGCTTGATTCCAGTGGCATGGAGAGCACGGGACTCACGTCTGAGCATACTCGTCCCACTCGGGGTGACAAATGCAAAAACAACAGTTGATGGACAGAATGCAGAACAATGTCATACATTCACCCCAGTCCTGACATCACTATATCTGTATCTACTCTCTGTGCTGAAACACAAGCACTTGAAAATGTACTCTCCTGTTAACTACCAGCACCTGCAGGCCTGTAATAACCAGCAGACTACTGATTCACCCTTGCAATAAGCAGGTAGTGTTCATGCAGTGCTTCAATCAGCCTATCACTCTCTGTCTACTCCTGAAATCATCCTGACAGAAGCATGTCATTATCTAATTTCTGTGTCAACACACAAGCACTTAAAAAGTCACACTCCTGTCAACTACCACCACTGTCACTATCTAGTCACTGTCCATACACCAGTACAATGCCTCAGGCATTAAAACACATAGTGCTACAGTGAAATGTGCGCTATGTATGCAGGCCTGTAACCCCCAGCAGACTTCTGATTTACCCTTTGAATAACCAGGTAGTATTTATGCAGTGCCCCAATTAGCCTATCAGTCTCTGTCCACTCCTGCAATTATCCTGACCGAAGCATGTCCTTATCTAATCGCTGTGTTAACACACAAGCACTTAATAACTCACTCTCCTGTCAACTACCAGCACTCTCACTATCTAGTCAGTCTCCATACACCTGTAGAATGTCTCAGGCATTAAGACACATAGTGCTACAGTGAAATATGCACAATATATGCAGGCCCCTAACCCCCAGCAGAGTACTAATTCACCCTAGCTATAAGCAAGGTAGTATTCAAGTAGTGCCCCAATTAGACTGTCACTCTCTTTCCAGTCCTGCAATCATCCTGACAGAACCATGTTCTTATTTACTGTTTGTTCCAACACACAAGCACTTAAAAACTCACCCTTTTGTCAACTCATAGCACTCTAACTATCTAGTCAGTGTCCATATACCTGTAGAATACCTCAGGCATTAAGACACATAGTGCTACAGTGAAAGTGTGTAATGTATACAGGCCTGTAACCTCCAGCAAACTTCTGATTCACCCTTGAAATAACTAGGTAGTATTCATGCTGTGTCCCATACAGGCTATCAGTCTCTGTCCACTGCTGCAATTATCCTGACAGAAGCATGTCCTTATCTAATCGCTCTGCCAACACAGAAGGACTTAAAAACTCACTCTTCTGTCAACTACCAGCACTCTCACTAACTAGTCAGTGTCTATACAACTGTAGAATGCCTCAGGCATTGAGACACAAGGTGCTACAGTTAAATGTGTGCAATGTATGCAGGCCCCTAACCCCCAACAGAGTACTGATTCACCCTTGCTATAAGCCAGGTAGTATTCAAGGAGTGCCCCAATTACACTGTCACTCTCTATCCAGTCCTGCAATTATCCTGACAGAACCATGTCCTTATTTACTGTCTGTGCCAACACACAAGTACTTAAAAACGTACTCTTCTGTCAACTCATAGCACTCTCAGTATCTAGTCAGTGTCCATACACCTTTTTGAATGCCTCAGGCATTAAGACACATGGTGCTACAGTGAAATGTGCGCAATGTGTGCAGGCCTGTAATCCCCAGCAGACTACTGATTCACCCTTGCAATAATTTTAAACAACAACGGTCCCTTGAAAGTTCAAGATAAGAAAACAATGGAATGAATATAGACTCAATCAGTACTATATTAAGCGGACTTGCACAGCCGGACAGAGGTCAAGTATTTAATTATAAGCAGATAAACAATCGTTTAGACATTAATACATAAATTGGGACACAAGCCTGTGTCCTATTTGACCAACCTAGAACAATACAAAACAAAACAACAGGGGGCTCAGGCAAAGCTCATGGTTTGTTGTGAAGAAACAGTAAACATTTTCAAAGAAACAAATCGCGTTGAACACCTTTGCACTTTTAAAATGAATTATTTAGGACGTGTAAGGTGTTTTTAAAGTGTCGACGGCGTTTCGATCCATTGGGGGAATACAAGGATCATCATCAGGACAACGAGTAATATGCCTGTATAGTAGAGCCTGAATAACCGGTATGCAGGAGGAATGGGAAATAGTCCGGCAGAGAATAGGTATAGCGTTAAATAACAGCTGCGATAGAGGACGGAGGTTGGATTGGAGCCGCGTGTGCATACTCAGGGGCACAATGGCTGATAAGGTATTGAACCAGGCTGAATAGCGGGATTCCGGTTCCGACAATGCGGGAACCCTTGCAATAAGCCACGTAGTTTTCATGCAGTGTCCAATCAGAATATCAGTCTCTGTCCACTCCTGCAATCATCCTAACAAAAGCACGTCCTTATCTAATTCCTGTTCCAACACAGAAGCAGTTAATAAGCCACGTAGTATTCATGCAGTGTCCAATCAGAGTATCAGTCTCTGTCCACTCCTGCAATCATTCTAACAGAAGCATGTCCTTATCGAATTTCTGTTTCAACACAGAAGCAGTTAAAAACTCACCCTTCTGTCAACTACCAGCAGTCTCAGTATCTAGTCACTGCCCATACACCTGTAGAATGCCTCAGGCATTAAGACACATAGTGGTACAGTGAAATGTGCACAATGTATGTAGGCCGGTAACCCCCAACATACTACTGATTCACCCTTGCAATAAGCTCAGTAGTTTTTATGTAGTGCCCCAATCAGCCTATTAGTCTCTGTCCATTCCTGCAATTATCCTGATAGAAGCATGTCCTTATGTAATCGCTGTGACAACACAGAAGCATTTATAAACTCTCCCTGCTGTCAACTACCACCATTTAATCTATCCACTCAGTATCCATGCACTTATAGAATGTCACAGGCATTAAAACACATAGTGGTACAGTGAAATGTGTGAAATGTATGCAGGCCTGTAATCCCCAGTAGACTTCTGATTCACCCTTGCAATAACTAGGTAGTATTCATGCAGTGCTCCAATCAGCCTATCAGTCTCTGTCCAGTCCTGCAATTATCCTGACAGAAGCATGTCCTTATCTAATCACTGTGCCAACAGAGAAGCACTTAAAAACTCTCTCTTCTGTCAACTACCAGCACTCTCACTATCTAGTCACTGTCCATACACCTGTAGAATGCCTCAGGCATAAAGACACATACTGCTACAGTTAAATGTGGGCAATGCATGCAGGCCCCTAACCCCCAGCAGATTACTGATTCACCCTTGATATAAGCCAGGTAGTATTCAAGTAGTGTCCTAATTAGAATGTTACTCTCTATCCAGTCCTGCAATCATCCTGACAGAACCATGTCCTTATTTACTGTCTGTGCCAGCACACAAGCACTTAAAAACTCACCCTTCTGTCAACTCACAGCACTCTCATTATCTAGTCAGTGTCCATACACCTGTAGAATGCCTCAGGCATTAAGACACATAGTGCTACAGTGAAATGTGTGTAATGTATGCAGGCCTGTAACCTACAGGAGACTTCTGATTCACCCTTGCAATAACTAGGTAGTATTCATGCAGTGCCCCAATCAGTCTATCAGTCTCTGTCCATTCCTGCAAATATCCTGACAGAAGCATGTTCTTATCTAATCGCTGTGCCAACACAGAAGCACTTAAAAACTCACTCTTCTGTCAACTACCAGCACTCTCACTATCTAGTCAGTGTCTATACATCTGTAGAATGCCTCAGGTGTTGAGACACATAGTCCTTCAGTTAAATGTGTGCAATGTATGCAGGCCCCTAACCCCCAACAGAGTACTAATTCACCCTTGCTATAAGCCAGATATCATTCAAGTAGTGCCCCAATTACACTGTCACTCTCTATCCAGTCCTGCAATCATCCTGACAGAACCATGTCCTTATTTACTGTCTGTGCCAACACACACGCACTGAAAAACTCACCCTCCTGAGGACTACCAGCACTCTCAATATCTAGTTACTGTCCATACACCTGTAGAAAGCCTCCGGCATTAAGACAAATACTGCTACAGTGAAATGTGTGCAATGTATGCAGGTCCGTAACCCCCGCAGAGTACTGATTCACCCTTGCTATAAGCCAGGTAGTATTCTTGTAGTGCTTCAATCAGTCTATCAGTCTCTGTCCACTCCTGCAATTATCCTGACAGAAGAATGTCCTTATCTAATCGCTGTTTGAACACACACGCACTTACAAAGTCACCTTCCTGTCAACTACCAGCACTCTCACTATCTAGTCAGTATCTATACACCTGTAGAATGACTCAGGCATTAAGACACATAGTGGTTCAGTGAAAGGTGTGCAGGCCCCGAACCCCTAGCACAGTACTGATTCACCCTTGCAATAAGCCAGGTAGTATTCATGAAGTGCCCAATCAGACTGTCACTCTCTGTCCACTCCTGGAGTCATCCTGACAGAAGCATGTCCTTATCGAATCTCTGTGCCAACACACAAGCACTTATAAACTCTCCCTGCAGTCAACTACCAGCAGTGTAAGTATCCAGTCAGTATCCATTCACTTGTAGATTGACTCAGGCATTAAGATAAGCAGTGCTACAGTGAGATATACACCATCTATGTAGGCCTCTAACCACTAGCAGACTACTAAATCACCCTTGCAATAAGACAGGTAGTATTCATGTAGTGCCCCAATCAGCCTGTCATTCTCTGTCCACTCCTGCAATCATCTTAAAAGAACTATGTCTTTATGTAATCACTGTACCAAAACCTAGGGATTTATAAATTCAGCATTCTCTTTTGTTGCAGTACTATAATCATTCGGTCAGTATTTATGTACTTATGCAATGACCCTGGTAGTAATACATCAATATTACAAACACCTACCCAGTATTCATGCAGTCCTCTAAACACATAAACACTCCTTATTCTGTCCTTATTTTTCAAACTACTACTTCTGTATTGTAGAAAATGGGTTGTGATTTCTAGACAAAGCATATAAATATTTTTTATGTAGAAGATATTTGTTTAATAATACAATACATTATTTTATAGATTTATTTTAATAATATTTTTTTTTCAAAACAGATAGTGTTCATCATCATTACAAAAAAAGTCACCATGACTAAAAAAACAGAACGAAGGAAGCAACAAAAAAAGGAGGATTATTTGAAGAAAACACAACAGCAACATTTAGATGAAGAACAACATGTGGGGAAAAAAAGAAATCTTGCGGTAAGAGAACGAAATAATTTATTAAAAGACTTTCACAGCCTGTGCAAAATGTGGAAAGTAGAAACAATGCCTCAAGAAGAAAGGACAATAACAAGAAAAAAGGAGAAATTAATGGGAAATTAAGTTTTCAAGAAAACATATATGGTAAAAGGAGAAAGAATCAATTGACAGAAATAAGAAAATTAATGTTTTATAATAGAGTTATCTTCAATTTGTTGAAAGATGTGAGGAAATATAAAAATAATCAGCATTTTTTAAAAAGAAAAAACAGATTGAAACTATTGTTGCAAAGGCTTTTGAACTGAAAAGAAAATTATTCATTTTAGTATTAAATAGAATTCGATCATTAGATAAGCCAATGGGGCCGATTCACAGAATTAACTTAAGACAAAATCCTAAACTTACTACTTTTGGTATTCACAGAAGTTAGGATTTTGTCTTAAGTTTGTCTTAAGACAAACTTAAGACAGACTTAAGACAGTCTTAAGACAGACTTAAGACAGTCTTAAGACAGACTTAAGACAGTCTTAAGACAGACTTAAGACAGACTTAAGACAGACTTAAGATAAACTTAAGACAAAATCCTAACTTAAGTCTGTCTTAAGTCTGTCTTAAGTCTGTCTTAAGTTTGTCTTAAGTCTGTCTTAAGACTGTCTTAATTCTGTCTTAAGACTGTCTTAAGTCTGTCTTAAGTTTGTCTTAAGACAAACTTAAGACAAAATCCTAACTTCTGTGAATACCAAAAGTAGTAAGTTTAGGATTTTGTCTTAAGTTAGTTCTGTGAATCGGGCCCAATATCTTTTATGAAGGCCAAAAGTAAAAGGAAGAGATTAATTAACAGAAGTAACTTTTGTGATGTTTTTGGGTGAATGGAAACACAGTTCAAGTTCAGAGCCTTTTTTTAATGAAGAGAGTTATTTTCAAACCAATAGATTGTTGCATGCAGTTGATACCAGTAGTCGTGTTTATGAGGTTAAAACCAGTTGTCCGATTGAAAAAGAAAAAATGGTTCCTAGGAATGTAGAGGAACTGGTAGCTGATGAAGTTCTAGGGAGATGTACTAAAGCACCAGTGTATACTTGGGATTGTAGTAGCATATGCAGTATACGTCAGGAATCTATTGATATTTTTCGGAATTTCTTACGAGTTTATAGTAAAAAAGTCTTAAACAAAAGATTAGGATGTTGCAAGGTCTAGATCCTTGCAGAGTGAGAAAAAATACTGGTTTGCAAGGTCATTCTCTGGCTTGTCTTTCTGGAAAAGTATGTCAAAGTGTTTTTCATCATTTTAAAATGCTAGAAGTGCATCAAACTCAAATGCGAAAGTCAGTGAGAAGAGTATTACGCAAAAAGTCCAGCAATATTTTTAAATGAATTAAACAGTGCACTTGTGCATGGGTCAGTATCAGATGTAAAAAAAATTTGTGATGAAATAGAGTTTCGTTACTTTGGTCCTGAAGAAGAGAGTAGACAAAGCGAGACATTGATAGACGTAGGCTTTGAAGAAAACGTGGCGAAGATAACTACAGAGAAGAAGAAATTTCAAAGTTTAAGGTAATTTCGTGTGAAAGGCTAAATTATACATGTATTTGTTGTCGACGAACTCACTATAAGAATCAAACTAGGACTGTGATCTGTATTTAAAAAGTGAAAAAGAAAATAATGATAAGTGGAAGGAATTTGCAAATTATTTGTTGGTAGAGGATTGCTTTGATTTGGGTACTAATCAACGTATTTGTAAATATTGTTATAACTAATTTGAGGATAATAAAATGCGAGGAAGAGCTGTGCATAATGATCTGGAGTTGGTAAAAACTCCTCAAGAACTGATGGATTTAAACATGGATGAGTGTATTCTGATTCAATCTGTGCACCCATTTCAGGCTATTGTTCGTATGGAGCCTAAACAGGTAAATTGCCTCCAACAGATTTACAGAGAGGATTAAAAGGAAGAGTTGTATATTTACCTCTTGATTTAAAGAAAAATATTGAAACTATTGGTGTAGAGAAAGAAGAAAGTGAACCATTAATTATTCTAGTGAATGGTGTTCCTACTAAGAGTAAGAAAATCTGGCAGGAATTAGTGGATGTCAGGAAAGTGCAAAACGCAACATTGTATCTTATAAAAAACAATTATTTGTACAAGAATGTGAATGTTGAAGAAGAAGAAATACTTTTAGGAGATGATAGCGAAATGTAGAGAACAATGAGAGAGCTAGGGAGGCGTAGGGTGCGTCCGTATCCCCTGTATATGTATCAGTTTTATCAAAGTTGGACGAACCCAAAGATGTTGGTACGGTCACTGTCAGACAGTGCTTGGGAACCCACTAGGTAAGTTAAAAGACCCCTCACACACCAACCTAGTTGGTGTCATGCTTCATCATTGGGGTCCCAACCGGGTGGCTACAAAACCTGACTACAGCGGAGCTGGTGTGGTGCAAGGGTGTGATGTAGTGAAGGTTTAAAAATATCTCTGAGAATCCTTGCCGTGGGAAATTTATTGTTGGCGGCTCAGGATATGCTAAAAATAAAATTAGGTGGTGCAACTACGAAAGAAATTAGTTTCTAATAGTTGTATGTGTTGTAGGTCTACATGTTTCAGCCCTCATCGGGATGTCAGGGGCTTTCGTCAGGACCAGTGAGTGCAGTGAGTGGCAAAGTGAAAGGTGCCACGTGATGGGTGAAAAAATTTAAAAGGTTGATTACCTACACACTCGCTAAGGTGTGTGGACCAGGTGTCTGCAAATTTGCGGACACCGCAGCAAAAAAAGACCTGTGGGAGGAAGAAGACAGCACAGAAACATGTATAAGAGTGACATATTCTGCTGAGTATAGCAGCAACTATAAAATGCAATCTTACGTGCTGTAAAGGAACAAACACTTTCGGACGGTCGTACCTGTGGCATCACACACACTGTGCTTGTGTGGCATGCTGCTAAAAAGGGGTTTGTCGAGGGCTAATCACTAGCAAATGCTAAGAAGACGCAGGTCTCCCTGTTGACTCTATAGACAAAGTGGTGATAAGCAAGACAAAACTAGCAATAAAACAGATAAGAGTGCAAACTATGCACGCAGGGTGCCTGGTGAGTGAATGCAGCAGGCAGATAGGTGGTGGTACCGTGAGGCCTCTGACTAAAAATGGTCGGGCTGTGTCACAGTAGGGACCCAGTGAACGCTTGCAGGTATGAATTGCCAAGTGGCAGTGCGCGTTGCTTAATTGGTACTGGGTATGAGGAAGGGGTGGTGTACCCCTGTGCGCCGCGCTGGGGAGGGGGGAGAGAAGAAGTAAAGAAAAGTAATTACACTATGGCTGAGTGAGATCGCTGCTCAGGATGTGGGAGGAATGCGCTCCTCGAGTCACAGGTTCTGTGAGGAGAAAGGTAATAGCGGGCATGAGAGGCGGGACGTGGAAAGCAAGTACAATCCACCGAGGAAAAACGCGCGTCACCTTACTTGGTCGTAGAGCTGCACCCGCCTGGCACCTACTGGGGTCTCCCGGGTCCCGGATGGTGAGGGATCCATGGTGGAGGGAGATTAAATAGTTATGGGCTCCATGGGGTACGTGCGGACTGACCGAAGGTCGCGGGCTGGGAGGTGAAGCCTGCGCGAGTGCAGAGCCGGAGTGTTGACTTCCCGCACATGCGTGGAGGGGAAAAAGTACACCGCGCATGGGTGGAGGTGGAGGGGCGACTAATCATGCGTGCGTGCGCAATAGAGTCATTACACAGCGCTGGAGTGGCGACGGGCCAATGGAAAGAGAAACAGCGCTGGGCATGTGGGGAAATAGATGCCAGGTTGGGAATGAGCATTAATGACAATAATTAGGCCGATCAGTAAGTGCGAGAAGTGGGAGGTGGAGAGGCAAAAGCTCATGCGCGCGTGCGCCAAGATGACATTAGGCAAAGTAGAGAAGGAGAAGGAGCTGGTAGTACTGCCGGGCATGTGGAGGACTGGATACCCGGAAAGAGATCAATACTTGGAGGCTACAGTTGGGCCAAGTCAGTAGATGAATAAGCGAGGTTAGGATCTCCTGAGACTGTTCCAGGGGATATTGTCGTTTAAGCCAATGGTGTGGCTAGACAGACGGTATATCCATCTTTGTTCTTGTTCCAAAAGGCGGCTCTGGATGTTGGGTAGGTTATGGTCTAAAGCCTCCAGAACGACCCATCTCATATCATTGGTCGTGTGGCCTTTTTCTAGGAAATGGTTGGTCATTTTCGTGGTGTTTTTCTTGCAGCGTATTGTGCTGCGGTGCTCACAGATCCTGGTTTTTATTTTGCGAGTGGTCATGCCAATGTAGATGAGGTTACATGGGCAAGTTATCCGGTACACAACATTTTCTGTGTTGCAGTTCGTGTGCTTGCGTAGTTCCCATGTTTTACCAGGTTCCAAATTGAGGTGTTTGGTCGTCTCGGTGATGTGGCAGACACTGCAGTTGCCGCACGGGAAATGCCCTTTGATGTTAGGAAGGCCCCAGGCGTTTAGGACCGTGTTGGCAGGTCTGGGAAGGAGAGAAGGTCTAGTAGATACTATGGTGTCCTTAAATGTTTCTGGCTCTTTTGTTAGACAGGAGGGGAGGTTCCCAATTGAGATTGCCTGTGTTCAAGATTCTCCCGTTCTTTCTAATGATTTGGGATACCTTGTTGGTCACCGTATTGTAGGTGGTCACGCATGTAAGTGGCAGACATGTAGGTTCTTTAATGTAGTTTTCTAGTAAGCCTTCGCGATTTTGGTTTCTGGCCCTCTTGTTGGCTGTCTTGGTTATGTTTGGTGGGTAACCACGTTGGTGCAGTTTGTGGCAAAGGTCCGTTGCCTGTACCTTTTAATCCTTGGTATCACTGCAGTTTCTGCAGAGACGAAGGAATTGGCCATACGGTAGGTTTTCGCGAAGGGCTCGGGGGTGAAAACTGGTAAAGTGTAGTAGAGAGTTGCGGGCCGTGGGTTTGAAGTGAGTCTTGCTCATAAGGCCTTCTGATGCTGCTGTTATGTCTAGGTCCAGATAGGTGGTCTGGTGCCTGTCTGAGCTGTGTGTGAACCTGAGGTTGGGGTCACACGTGTTGATCCATTCACAGAAGGAGGCCAGCGATTCTTCTGATCCTTCCCAGATCAGAAGGATGTCATGAATGTATCGTTTGTAAAATTTGATTTGAGGAATGCGTGGTAAATTGTTATTGAGGAGATGTTGGGTCTCAAAATTGAATACGTACAAACCCGCTATGCTGGGGGCGAAAACGCTCCCCATCGAAGTGCCGTACTTCTGGAGATAGAGCTTCCCTTCGTATTCGAAGTAGTTTTCCTTGAGCGCAAGGGTTGCACATTTTATTACAAAGGAAGGGGGGATGCGGTATTGCCAGTCGGAGTCATTGAGAGCCTCTGTGCCCCCACAGCCGGTCGCTCCTCACCCCTGCTCTGCCGCCTCCTGCTGCCTGCCGCCTCCTGCTGCCTGCCGCTTCCTGCCTGACGCCGCATACCGCCTCACCGCCGTTGCCCTCGCCTCCCAGTAGGTGCCGTCTCCTGCTCCCGGTAGGTGCCGCTGCCCCTCCTTCTCGCCCTTTTTCCAACGCCGCTGCCCCTGGTCAGTTCGCTTCCCGCTGCTGACCCACAGACCCTCCTCCCCTCGCTACCCTTTGGCCACCCCGCCTCCCGCCTCCCAGCTGACCCTCCCTCCCGGCTCCTTACTTAAGGGGACCGCGGTGGGCTGGTCAGTGTGACCCCCTGTGCCCCCACAGCCGGTCGCTCCTCACCCCTGCTCTGCCGCCTCCTGCTGCCTGCCACCTCCTGCTGCCTGCCGCTTCCTGCCTGACGCCGCATACCGCCTCACCGCCGTTGCCCTCGTCTCCCAGTCGGTGCCGTCTCCTGCTCCCGGTAGGTGCCGCTGCCCCTCCTTCTCACCTTTTTTCCACCGCCGCTGCCCCTGGTCAGTTCGCTTCCCGCCGCTGACCCACAGACCCGCCTCCCCTCGCTACCCATTGGCCACCCCGCCTCCCGCCTCCCAGCTGACCCTCCCTCCCGGCTCCTTACTTATGAAGCCCCCTGAGTGACCGCGCAGCGGACGCGCGCAGCGGGAGCGCCTTATGTGCGCCGAAGGTGCGCCAAAGGTAAGCCCGTCTGCGCCCGTCCGCGCCTGGACCGCGCCCAGCGCCAGACCCCCTGGCCCCCGTGTCCGCCACCCCCCCCCGCAGGACCTACGATGCCGCCACACTCAACGCACTCAACACCGGCCAAACCCCCGGATGCTACCGAGCATCCCCGCGACGCACCCATGGACCCTTTGTCTGCCGATCCTGCAACTTCTCCTGCCTCCGACCCGGCACCGCGCCCACCAAGACGGACAACAGCAACCACCTCAAGTGCATCTTGCTCAACACCCGCTCCGTCCACACACACGCCGTGGAACTCTGGAACCTCCTCGACACCGCATCTCCAGACGTCGCCTTCCTCACGGAAACCTGGATGAACGCCTCCTCAGCCCCCGACATCGCCATAGCAATCCTGGACGGCTACAAGATCATCAGGAGGGATCGCATCAACCAGACCGGAGGAGGCATCGCCATCGTACACAAAAGCACCATTCGCATCTCGACTGACTCCATCGACGCATTCAACGCCGCCGAGTACCTGCACTTCCAGATCCACACCGACCCCAAGACTACCCTCAGAGGCACCCTAATCTACAGACCCCCGGGACCGCGCACACAGTTCTGCGAAGACATCACGGACTTCATCAGCCCACACGCCCTCCCCTCCACCGAGTACATCCTCCTCGGGGACCTAAACTTCCACCTGGAGAACAACAACGACCGCAACACCACCGCCCTGCTGGACAACCTCGCCAACCTCGGACTCAAGCAACTGGTCAACACCCCCACCCACTACGCCGGCCACACGCTCGATCCCATCTTCTCATCCAGCAAGCACATCACCTTCAGCCACTTCACCGGACTTCACTGGACTGACCACAGCTGCGTCCACTTCAGCTTCAGAAAGAACACGATCCACCACCACCCTAAGCAGGTTCCCCACAGAAACTGGAGCAAGATCACCACCGACCAGCTCGCCACCTCCCTCAGCCAGAGCCCACCTGTCAGGACAACGGACCCCAACACAGCTGCCCGCAACCTCACGCAGTGGCTGACCTCCTGCGCCGACGACCTGGCCCCACTGAAGAACCCACTCACCAGGCCCAGAAGCAAGAAGGCCCCCTGGTTCACCGACGAACTCAAGGACTCCAAGAAGGCCTGCCGCACCCTCGAGAAAGCCTGGCTCCTCGACAAGACCACCAACAACATGACCGCCCTCAAACTCGCCACCCACAGACATCACCAGCTCATCCGCACCACCAAGAAGAAATCTCTGAAGGAACGACTAGACAACAACGCCCATGACAGCAAGGAGCTCTTCAACATCGTCAAGGAGTTCTACAACCCCAGCACCGGCAACAACGACATCACTCCTTCACAGGACCTCTGCGACTCCCTCGCCTCGTACTTCCACCGCAAGATTGCCGACATTCACAACAGTTTTGGTGCTCCACCCCCGCACACATCGGTCGAACCTATGTACCCCACCGCCACCCTCCAGACATGGGCCAAGGTGACCCCCGAAGACACGGCCCGCATGATGAACACCATCCACTCCGGATCTCCGACCGACCCGTGCCCCCACCATGTCTTCAACAAGGCAACCTCCACCATCGCACCCCACCTCCGAGACATCATCAACACCTCCTTCGACACAGCCACCTTCCCGGAAAGCTGGAAGCATGCCGAGCTCAGCGCACTGCTGAAGAAACCAACAGCGGACCCGACCGACCTCAAGAACTTCCGCCCCATCTCGCTCCTTCCTTTCCCTGCCAAAGTCATCGAGAAGGTAGTCAACAAGCAACTGGCCGCCTTCCTCGAGACATACGGATCCCTCGACCCATCGCAATCCGGATTCAGAACCAACCACAGCACCGAGACCGCCCTCATCGCAGCCACCGACGACATCCGAGCCCTGCTCGACAACAGTGAAACAGCGGCACTCATCCTCCTAGACCTCTCCGCAGCATTTGACACTGTCTGCCACCGCACCCTAGTCCAACGCCTCAACGACACCGGCATCCAAGGGAAGGCTCTGGAATGGATCACCTCATACCTCGCTTGCAGAACACAGAGAGTACGCCTCCCTCCGTTCCGTTCTGAGGCCACCGAAGTCATCTGCGGCGTCCCGCAAGGATCGTCGCTCAGCCCCACCCTCTTCAACGTCTACATGAAACCCCTCACTACCATCGCACGCCAACACAACCTCAACATCATCTCCTACGCCGACGACACCCAGCTGATCCTCTCCCTCACCAGGGACCCCGACACCGCCAAAGCCAGCCTACATGAAGGGATGAAAGACGTCGCCGAATGGATGAACATCAGCCGCCTGAAACTGAACACGGACAAGACAGAAGTCCTCATCCTTGGACCATCACCCTCCGCATGGGACGACTCCTGGTGGCCCCCGGCTCTAGGCACCGCACCCAAGCCAACGGACCACGCACGCAACTTGGGCTTCATCCTGGACTCCTCCCTATCGATGACCAGACAAGTCAACGCCATCTTCTCATCATGCTTCCACACCCTCCGCATGCTCCGCAAGATCTTCTGATGGATCCCGGCCGAAACCAGGAAGACGGTCACCCAGGCCCTCGTCACCAGCAGACTGGACTACGGAAATACCCTCTACGCCGGAACAACAGCCAAGCTTCAGAAAAGACTTCAGCGTATCCAGAACGCCTCGGCCCGACTCATCCTGGACGTCCCCCGACGCAGCCACATCTCGGGCCACCTGAGAGACCTGCACTGGCTCCCTGTTGACAAGAGGATCACGTTCAGACTCCTCACCCACGCACACAAATCCCTCCACGACCTGGGCCCAAGGTACCTCAATGACCGCCAGACCTTCTACACGCCCACCCGCCAGCTACGATCCGCGTACCTCGCCCTCGCCGCCGTTCCTCGCATCCAGAGAGCCACCGCCGGTGGAAGATCCTTCTCCAACCTGGCGGATAAGACATGGAACTCCCTGCCCATCCACCTGCGGCTGACCCAGGACCACCTCGCCTTCAGGAAACAGCTCAAGACCTGGCTGTTCGAGCAGTAGCAGACCCCCTCCCCCAAGCGCCTTGAGACCCTTCCGGGTGAGTAGTGCGCGATATAAATGATTGATTGATTGATTCTAGTACTCTAAGGGTATCATCTTGTGGGAGGCTCGTGTACAAGCTCTCTACATCAAGTGATACCAAAAAGGAAGTACTGGGGTCGGGGAACAACCTTTACAACGCAACTTTTACAACGCACTACCATTACAACAAAACTGTTACAACGTGAGTGCATTGACAACGCAGGACATTACAACGCAAGTCTTTACATCGACTTGCACTAGATGGCGTGCTAACATTAAAATAGTGTAGTTTACTATCCCAACACCTTCCCTACTGTTACGTGGACTGGAGTTGGAATAGTAAATTACACTTTTTTAATGTTAGCACGCCATCTAGTGCAAGTCGATGTAAAGACTTGCGTTGTAATGTCCTGCGTTGTCAATGCACTTGCGTTGTAAAACTTTCATTGTAACAGCATGCGTTGTAACAGCATGCGTTGTAACGTCATACATCCACTGGGGTCATAGTGTATGTCCGCTAGAAGTCCTAGAAGGTCTTTGGTATCTTTTAAGTATGTGCTGGTGGACTGGACCAATGGTTGTAAGAAATGGTCACAGAAGCGTGACAAGGGTTCCAATAGGGACCCGATGCCTGAGACGATGGGACGTCCAGGGGGAGGGGTTTTGTTCTTGTGGATTTTGGGGACAGTATAGAAATATGGTATTCTGCCTTGTGTAGTTGTAAGGAATTTGGCCTCGTTCTTGGAGATCTGTCCAGTGTGTTCCGCATCGTCCACTAGGGTTTGGATGCGAGTTTTCAAGGAGGAGCTCTCCACCTCCCACTTCTCGCACTTACTGATCGGCCTAATTACTGCCATTAATGCTCATTCCCAACCTGGCATCTATTTCCCCACATGCCCGGCGCTGTTTCTCTTCCAATTGGCCCGTTGCCACTCCAGCGCTGCGTAATGACTCTAATGCGCATGCGCGCATGATTAGTCGCCCCTCCACCTCCATGCATGCGCGGTATACTTTCTCCCCTCCACGCATGTGCGGGAAGTCAACACTCCGGCTCTGCATTCGCGCAGGCTTCACCTCCCAGCCCGCGACCTCCGGTCAGTCCGCACGTACCCCATGGAGCCCATAACTATTTAATCTCCCTCCACCATGGATCCCTCCCCATCCGGAACTCGGGAGACCCCAGTAGGTGCCAGGCGGGTGCAGCTCTACGACCAAGTAAGGTGACGCTCGTTTTTCCTCGGTGGATTGTACTTGCTTTCCACGTCCCGCCTCTCATGCCCGCTATTACCTTTCTCCTCACAGAACCTGTGACTCGAGGAGCGCACTCCTCCCGCATCCTGAGCAGCGATCTCACTCAGCCATAGTGTAATTACTTTTCTTTACTTCTTCTCTCCCCCCTCCCCAGCGCGGCGCACAGGGGTACACCACCCCTTCCTCATACCCAGTACCAATTAAGCAACGCGCACTGCCACTTGGCAAGTCATACCTGCAAGCGTTCACTGGGTCCCTACTGTGACACAGCCCGACCATTTTTAGTCAGAGGCCTCACGGTACCACCACCTATCTGCCTGCTGCATTCACTCATCAGGCACCCTGCGTGCATAGTTTGCACTCTTATCTGTTTTATTGCTTGTTTTGTCTTGTTTATCACCACTTTGTCTATAGAGTCAACAGGGGGACCTGCGTCTTCTTAGCATTTGCTAGTGATTTGCCCTCAACAAACCCCTTTTTAGCAGCATGCCACACAAGCACAGTGTGTGTGTTGCCACAGGTAAGACCGTCCGAAAGTGTTTGTTCCTTCACAGCACGTAAGATTGCATTTTATAGTTGCTGCTATACTCAGCACAATATGTCACTGTTATACATGTTTCTGTGCTGTCTTCTTCCTCCCACAGGTCTTTTTTCGCAGTGGTGTCCGCAAATTCGCAGACACCTAGTCCACACACCTTAGCGAGTGTGTAGGTAATCAACCTTTTTAAATTTTTCACCCATCACGTGGCACCTTTCACTTTGCCACTCACTGCACTCACTGGTCCTGACGAAAGCCCCTGACATCCCGATGAGGGCTGAAACATGTAGACCTACAACACATACAACTATTAGAAACTAATTTCTTTCGTAGTTGCACCACATAATTTTATTTTTAGCATATCCTGAGCCGCCAACAATAAATTTCCCACGGCAAGGATTCTCAGAGATATTTTTAAACCTTCACTACATCACACCCTTGCACCACACCAGCTCCGCTGTAGTCATGCGTTGTAGCACAACCGGGGGGCACTCGGCCACCCGGTTGGGACCCCAATGATGAAGCATGACACCAACTAGGTTGATGTGTGAGGGGTCTTTTAACTTACCTAGTGGGTTCCCAAGCACTGTCTGACAGTGACCGTACCAACATCTTTGGATGATAGAGAAATGTCAAGTGGTCAGATTGAGAAAGTGGACATGTCGAAAACTGAAGAAATTTATGAACATTATAGTGTACATCCTTTACATTCTAAAAAAGTGTTGGGGAATACTATTGAATTATTCCAAATGAAGAAAGCAAAGGGGAATTCCTTAAGTGTTTGGGAAAAGACTTTGGAAGCTCGTTGTTTTCCCCAGCTGTTCCCAACTGGAAAAGGTGGACGATATGACGGACGATCAATACAGATTCCTGCATCAGAATATCGGACAACAAGATTGTATGCAGAAGATCCTAGATTTCGACAATGTATCCCATATATATTTCATCTTTTGTTTGAGAGTGACTTGTCTGGACTTTCATATGCAGTCAATCATATATTAAAAACAGGAGTACATCTTCGAAATGTTTCTGCAAAGGAATTTATGGAAAAAGTACATCAGAGAGATGATCATTTGGAATCTCAGCTGATTAATTTGATGGCATGTCAGCGTGGTACTAATGAGTATTGGTATAGTCGTCATGGAGAACTTAAATGCATGCTAAGGAATTTAGGAACTCCAGCGTGGTTTCTTACCCTAAGCTGTGCTGAATACGCATGGGATGATTTACTTCAATTTCTTCGAGAAGCAAATTCAAACATTCAAAACATTGAGTTCAAAACTCCTGGAGAATTGTGTTCTTTGGATCCTGTTAATGTATGCAGATATTTCAATCATAACTTTGAAGCTATGATGTCTTTTATCTGCAACAAAAAGAATCCTCCTCTTGGAGAAGGTATTGATTTATTGGGGAGAAAGGAGTATCAAGCTAGAGGTGCTCCTCATATAAATATGCATATACATATGCTTCTATGGATCAACGATGCACCCAAATTTGGAACTGATTCGGATGACACTGTTTTATCTTTTATTGAAGATTATGTTAAATGTGCTATACCTAAAGGAACATACGAAAATACCTTAAGGCAACAAGTGTTACAATTCCAAAGTCATCGATGTGGGAAATACTGTCGACGGAAATACAAGTCGAAGGAAAAGTTTTATACCAAATGTTGTTTTGGATTTCCACGTCCAGTAATATCCAAAGGGTGAGAGGAGGTCTGCCACTCTATCAAAAGGATGATGTCATCAGTGATGTCATCAGTGATGTCATTTGAGATGTCATCAGTGATGTCATGAGTGATGTCACTGACCATGTCATGAGTGATGTAAAATGTGATGTTATCAGCAGTGCATTATAAAGGGGGAATTTCTATGGTTTTATACGAGTGAAATGTCCAGCTAACTATGACGCCCCTGAAACCTATGGTTTTTTCAGTGAATTTCTCAGGTTTTTTAAATGCTAATTCCTAACTATAATGTGTCTGAAACCTATGTTTTTTTCAGTGAATATATATATATATATATATATATATATATATATATATATATATATATATATATATATATATATTTATATATATATTATCTACTTTAGTTAGGACCGAGTTTCCATAGGAAATCTCAAAATTCTATTTTGAATAACTTTGGCGCCGGTTGACGAATCCTCGCGAGATTTTTGAAACTAATGGGGCGCTCCGCTCAGCTCCTACCCTGAAAGTCTCGGGGTGATTCGTCAAGCGGGGGCTGAGAAAAAGGGGGGGTCCCAAAACACGTTTTCCCCATGTATTTTTCCACAGGACCTTTAGGCGCAGCTACAGCCCGAACGGCTGAACAGAATTACTTGAAATTTGGCAGAGAGGTAGCCATAAGGTCAAGGAAGTGCCTTTCATAGGTCTGGTGTAAATCTGTTGAGTATTTCCTGAGAAAATAGCATTTAAAGCATATCAATATCTATACGCTCGCAGGGTGCGCACACTGTGCAAGCCCTGTGCGCGCACCCTGCCGTGCGCGAGCCTAATTCTGATTGGTTGTTAGATGTCAGTAAACATTCGAATCGGTCGAAATCAGAAAGTGTCGGCCGCTATTTTGTCTGTCACACTGAAAAGGAAAGGTGGAGAACGTGAATAGGGGGCAGAGTAGGGAGTTCTTGACCCCCTAGCCATTGTCAGGGGGTCACAGTAGGACCACGAAGGGCAAAAAAAAAGATTATAATTTTTTAAAAAAACATCACGTGGTGCGCGCACTCTGCGCGCACCCGAAAAAAACCATTAAAAAAAATAGAAATAAAAATCAAGTTTAAGTGTTTAGATATTAGGTGGCTCTAAAAAGAGCCCTTGTGTTTATTGAGTGTTTTTCGGTACCTACAAGTAAGTACCGATGCAGAGTCTAAAGTTCAAGAGGAAGACTCTGTTCCCTTCATCATTGAAATGTACACCGTCTCCTCTATAAATGTCTTGCATGTTGTAACACAAGTTGTTGTGGTATATAGAACCCATACCATAGTCTCTGAGGAAAGCAGAAACATAAGTATTGACGTGCTTTCTTGCTTTGTCAATCCGCGGACAAACTTGGTTGGACCAGTTCCACTTTAGCCTTTGGCACATATTAGAATATACAAAGGCAGTTTGTGGAAAAAGTGACATCAATTGCAGAAAGGTGTCCTTAATAAGCATTTCCAGACCCACCCCAGTTAAAGTGCCTAGGTCATTTCCACCACAGTGCACAATAATAAGGTTAGGCTGTGGGAGATGTAGAAAGGTTTTCACCAAAGGCATTAATTGGTGCCACTTTAATCCTCTCTGACCAATCCATTTAATGTCTATATTTGGCAAAGCAAGGTCTTTTACAAGACCTCTTTTTTCTGCAAATTTTTCACTCCAGAAGACATAGCTATGACCTACAATCCACACTGTGAAAATCTTTCAAGGAGAACAGGATGCACTCAGGAGGTGTCTTTCAGTAGAATGGCAATATGAAAAGAAAGACAGTTGAAAAATGGAGGCATACATACTTTTTTTAATAAAAAGAACTCATTGGCTGATTTAAACCATTTTACAGTTAAAACTAGGCTGTATGTTTACATTTTTAAAAGCATGTTTTGGATTGGTACAGAAAAATGTGTTCCCACTGAACATTACTTTGGATTTGCTGTTAGGTTTGAAAAGTCAAGCACTCTTGCTCTTTGGATTTGAAACATTGTGTGCTGAACTTCTGACCTCTCTGCTCACACCAGTGTTCCATGAGCTGTTGCTATGGTAGCAGGCAGAAGTCATGTTGGGGGAAGGGATGATTTGGAAAGGGGTCGAAAGTTGCAACCAATAGAAATGTGTGATTCCATTTGAAAAAATGTGGGAAGGACTGTGATTTTACATTAACATGTATATATGTGAAAAAAGAGAGGGAAACATTGCCATTTACTGGTTGTGGTGAGAGGAGAGGGGTGTACAGCTCTGAGATTCTGGCTCTGATAATCTGCTGTTTGAGTGCCACATTTCTTTCTCAACTAACTAATTTTAAAGGTGAGTTATGAATTTGAGAGGGGATGTATGTGGTGATTTTTGATATAAATATTAGAATTGTCATTCTTCTTTTAAAGTTGTGTTTTAGGAGATATTTAACTGTCTTGAACTTGTAAGATATTATAGCGTATGTCTTCACTGTAAGTTAAGGTGTAGTGGTATCACTGAGGAATACTGTTTTGTGCCTAGAATCACATCATGAGTCTGTCTGCACACAGGATTTGTTGTCAGAGATTTAATTTGTGTTGCTCTTGTTCTGTTAGCCTTGCACTCGCAGAAAAGGGGCAGTTTGTTTTCTTAAAGTGTGATGGTTAGCATTCAGCAGAAATCAGTTACTCACAAATGAGAGGCAAATGCAAACACATTTGAAAATAGCATGGTACATTTTCCTACCACTTTAAAAGTTGTGTTTTACATTTTATGTTAACCTCTTCTGTGCCCACGACGAGATAGTCTCGTCATGGAGCACGGTCGTGCTGTGCCCATGACGAGACTATCTCGTCATGAACCCCACCCGCGTGTGAAACGCCCGGCACAGGAGGGGGAAAGGGTGTGGCACCGAAGGGGTTAAGGAAGATATTTAAGTGCCTTGAACATGTTTGATATTATGGAGTATGTCTTCACTATAAGTTAAGGTGTACTGGTATCACCCAGGAATACTGTTTTCTGCATAGAATCACACCATGAGACAGTGTGCACACAGGAATTGTTATCAGAGATTTATTTTGTGTTGGTCTTGCTCTATTACCCTTGCACTCGCAGGAAAGGGGCAGCTTGTTTTTTGTAACACATGGTCATGGTCTCAAGGAGCTGTTAGGACATGTGCTCTTTTCTGCTTGTCTAAAATATAAGAAAAATGTGTCAGGCTGTCACAGTAATTATCACTTACTCCACCACAGCACTAAATGTGCTTTCAAATTGCCAAAGAAAATATCGCTTTGTGCTTAGAATCACACAATGAGTCTGTGTGCACACAGGAATTGTTGTCAGAGATTTAATTTGTGTTGCTGTTGTTTTGTAAAACTTGCACTTTTAAAAAAGGGCAGTTTCTTTTCTTCAACTGTGTTGGTTAGCACTCAGCAGAAATCACTATCTCAAAAATGAGAGGCAAATGCAAACACATTTGAAAATAGCATGGTACATTTTCCTACCACTTTAAAAGTTGTGTTTTACATTTTATGTTAAGGAAGATATTTAAGTGCCTTGAACTTGAAAGATATTATGGAGTATGTCTTCACCATAAGTTAAGGTGTACTGGTATGACCCAGGAATACTGTTTTCTGCCTAGAATCACACCATGAGACAGTGTGCACACAGGAATTGTTGTCAGAGATTTAATTTGTGTTGCTGTTGTTCTGTAAAACTTGCACTTTCAGGAAAGGGCCTGGTATCACCCAGGAATACTGTTTTGTGCCTAGAGTCACACCATGAGACAGTGTGCACACAGTAATTGTTGTCAGAGATTTAATTTGTGTTGCTGTTGTTCTGTAAAACCGCAGGAAAGGGGCAGCTTGTTTTTTGTAACACATGGTCATGGTCTCAAGGAGCTGTTAGGACATGTGCTCTTTTCTGCTTGTCTAAAATATAAGAAAAATGTGTCAGGCTGTCACAGTAATTATCACTTACTCCACCACAGTACTAAATGTGCTTTCAAATTGCCAAAGAAAATATCGCTTTGTGCTTAGAATCACACCATGAGTCTGTGTGCACACTGGAATTGTTGTCAGAGATTTAATTTGTGTTGCTGTTGTTTTGTAAAACTTGCACTTTTAAGAAAGGGCAGTTTCTTTTCTTCAACTGTGTTGATTAGCACTCAGCAGAAATCAATATCTCAAAAATGAGAGGCAAATGCAAACACATTTGAAAATAGCATGGTACATTTTCCTACCACTTTAAAACTTGTGTTTTACATTTTTATGTTAAGGAAGATATTTAAGTGCCTTGAACTTGAAAGATATTATGGAGTATGTCTTCACCATAAGTTAAGGTGTACTGGTATGACCCAGGAATACTGTTTTCTGCCTAGAATCACACCATGAGACAGTGTGCACACAGGAATTGTTGTCAGAGATTTAATGTGTGTTGCTGTTGTTCTGTAAAACTTGCACTTTCAGGAAAGGGCCTGGTATCACCCAGGAATACTGTTTTGTGCCTAGAATCACACCATGAGACAGTGTGCACACAGGAATTGTTGTCAGAAATTTAATTTGTGTTGCTGTTGTTCTGTAAAACTTGCACTCGCAGGAAAAGGGCAGCTTGTTTTCTTAAAGTGTGATGGCTAGCACTCAGCAGAAATCATGGTCTCACAAATGAGAGGCAAATGCTAACACATTTGAAATCAACAGGGTAGATTTTCCTTCCAATCTTGTAATGGGTGAGGTAGTTCCTACATGTACAAAACTCCAATTAACCTTTACCAAACATGTACTCTTACACACATATCTGCAGTCTTCATGCAGTTGTAAAAGTCTCCATGCAGATCTCTCTTGCAACTGACAATACACAGTCTCCAGAAACACACTCTCTGCACACATGCAGCAGCTTCCCCTACACTCCCATGCATAATACTCAGCTCTGTGTTGTGTTTCAGATAGTAGTATATAATGCAAACACATTCAACGTCATCAAGGCACATTTCCTTTGCTGTAGTCCAATCACTCACCCTGTAACACATGGTCATGGTCTCAAGGAGCTGTTAGGACATGTGCTCTTTTTGGCTTGTCTAAAATATAAGGAAAATGTGTCAGGCTGTCACAGTAATTATCACTTGCTCCATCCACAGTACTAAATGTGCTTTCAAATTGCCAAAGGAAATATTGCTTTCTGCCTAGAATCACACCATGAGTCTGTGTGCACACAGGAATTGTTGACAGAGATTTAATTTGTGTTGCTGTTGTTCTGTAAAACTTGCACTTTCAGGAAAGGGCCAGCTTGTTTTCTTCAAATGTGTTGGTTAGCACTCAGCAGAAATCACTATCTCAAAAATGAGAGGCAAATGCTAACACATTTCAAATCAACAAGGTAGATTTTCCATCAAATCTTGCATTGGCTGATGTTGTTGCTACATGTTCAAAAGTCCAATTAACCCTTACCACACATCTACTCTTATACACATGTCTGCACTCTTCATGCAGTTGTGCAAGTTTCCATGCAGATCTCTCTTGCAACTGACAATACACAGTCTCCAGAATCACACGTTTTGCACACACGCAGCAGCTTCTCGTACACTCCTGTGCGTACTACTCAGCTGTATGTGGTGTTTCAGATAGCAGTGTGTAACGCAAACAGATTCAATGTCACCAAGGCTCATTTCCTTTGCTCTAGTCTAATCACTCACCCTGTAACACATGGTCATGGTCTCAAATAGCTGTAAGGAAATGTGCTCTTTTCTGCTTCTCTAAAATAGAAGGAAAATGTGTCAGGCTCTCACAGTAATTATCACTTGCTCTTCCACAGTAGTAAATGTGCTTTCAAATTGCCAATCAAATGTCGTTTTCTGCCTAGAATCACACCATGAGTCTGTGTGCACACAGGAATTGTTGTCAGAGATTTAATTCATGTTTCTTTTGTTTTGTAAGACTTGGACTCGTAGGAAAGGGTCAGCTCATGTGATAGGATTTGAAAAACTCAAAAAAAAATTGTAATGAATTAAAATTACAGAAAGGTATTTTTTTTTAGTTTCTTGCAGGTATTGCTGAGCAACAGTGAAAAAATTTAAAGATGCCTATAAAGTCAAGAAAGAGAAAAGAAAAGCAACAACAACTATATTTAAAGACAACTGGTAAAAAAAAAATAGGAGGAGAAGCTTGTGTTGGAAAACAGAAAAAGTCTTCTGGTAAGCAGACTAAAGAATTTAAAAAAAATATCTTCAAAGAAAAAAAAAATGATCGAAAGATAAATTCAAACAGTGTTTCAAGTACAAAACAACAACAGAGTCGACAGCAAAAACAAAATGCTAATGTAGACTCAGAAGTAAGAAAGAGTGACTTAACACGAAAAATAGATTTTAAAAACATTTGTAGAAAAATGTTTCAGAGAAGAGTGATGTTAAATTTGCTAAAGGATGTGAAAAAATATAAGAAGAAAACCAAATTTTATAAGAAAAAGAAATTTATTGAAAGTATTGTTACGAAGGCTTTAGAAATAAAAAAAAAACTATTCATTTTAATTTTGAACAGGATGCGTAGATTAGATAAATTAGTCAATGCAATGAAGTCACAAAGCAAAAGGAAAAGAGAAGTGAAAAAAAATACCTTTTCTTCTTAGGAGAATGGAAGCATAGTTCAAGTACTGAACCATTTTTTAATGAAGAGAGTTATCTTCAAAGTAATAGTTTGTTGCATGCAGTTGACACCAATGGTAGAGCATATGAAGGAGAAAATGGTTCCAAGAAATGATGAAGAAGTGATGGCTGATGAGGTTATGGGGAGACGTCCTAAAGCCCCAGTGTACACTTGGAATTGTAGTAGTATTTGTACTGTGCGTCAGGAATCTATTGATAAATTACGTGTCTTTCTAAGAGACTATAGTAAAAAGAGTGTTAAACAGAAGATTAAGGTGCTTCAAAGACTAGATCCATGCAGAGTGAGAGAGAATACTGGTTTGCAAGGACATTTTCTGGCTTGTCTATCTAGGAAAGTGTTTCAAAGTGTTTTTCACCGTTTTAGGATGCTGGCTGTTCATCATACTGAAATGAGAAAGTTTGTGAGAACATTGTATTTTGCTAAAAGTCCAGCACTAAAGTTAAATGAGTTGACTAATGCTCTGTTCCGTGGATCTGTATCAGATGTAGTGAAGGTTACTGATGAGATTCAGTTTTGTTACTTTGGTCCAGAACAAGAAAGTGCAGAAAATGACACAGTTATTGATGAAAATGTGGAAGAGAATGTAGAACTTACTGTTAGTAAAAATTTTGAAGATGAAATGACAAAATTTACTATCATCTCTAATGAAAGACCAAATATTACTTGTATTTGTTGCCGGAGAAGCCATTATAAAATTCAAACAAGGAATGTTGATCTGTATAAAAAAAGTGAAAATGAAGATAATTATAAGTGGAAAGATTTTGCAACATATATATTTCTGGAAAATTGTTTTGAATTGTGTGAAGATCAGCGTATTTGTAAATACTGTTATAACAAGTTAGAAGAAAATAGAATGCCAGCAAGAGCTGTACATAATAAATTAGAATTGGTTGATATTCCTCCAGAACTTTCTGATTTAAATACGTATGAGTCTATACTCATTCAATGTGTCCATCCGTTTCAGACCATAGTGCGTATGGAGCCAAAAACAGGTAAATTACCTCCTTCGGATTTACAAAGAGGTTTAAAAGGAAGAGTTGTCTATTTGCCATTGGATTTGAAAATAAATATGGAAACAATTGATGGAGATACTTTGGAAACTGAACCATTAGTTATTCTGGTTAATGGTGTACCTACAAAGAATAAGAAAATTTGGCAGGAGCTGGTGGATGTACGAAAAGTAGAAAGAGCAAATTTGTATTTGAAAAAAAATAATAAATGGTATGAAGCCATTTATATGGATGAAGATGAAGAAGAAATACTAGAAGACACAGGAATACCAACTGGGCAAATTGAAAAAGTGGATAAGTCAAAAGAAGAAGAAATTTATGAACATTTCAGCATACATCCTCTTCATTCTAAAGAAGTTATGGGAAACACTATTGATCTGTTTCAGATGAAGAAAGCAAAAGGAATCTTGTGAGTGTATGGGAGGAGAGCTTGGAAGCTCGTTGTTTTCCCCAACTGTTTCCTACAGGAGAAGGTGGACGATATGATGAACGTCCAGTACAGATTCCTGCTTCGGAGTATCGGACTACAAGATTATATGCAGAAGATCCCAGATTTCGTCAAAGTATTCCTTATTTGTTCCATCTTTTATTTGAAAGTGACTTGTCTGCACTATCTCATGCAGTAAATCACATTTTGAAAACTGGAGTACATCTACATAATGTGTCAGCAAAGGACTTTATCAACAAAGTGCAACAGCGAGATGATCATTTGGAATCTCAATTGATCAATTTGATGGCTTGTCAGCGTGGGACTAATGAATATTAGTACCGACGCCATGGAGAATTGAAGTGTATGTTACGGAATTTAGGAACTCCTACATGGTTCCTTACCCTAAGCTGTGCTGAGTACGCTTGGGATGATCTTCTGGATTTTCTTCGAGAGGCAAATTCAAAGATTAAAAACATACAATACAAGACAGCAGGAGAATTGTGCTCATTGGATCCGGTTAATGTTTGCAGATATTTTAATCATAGATTTGAGGCTATGATGTACTTCATCTGCAATAAAAAAAATCCACCTCTTGGAGAAGTTGTGGATTTCTTTTGGAGAAAAGAGTACCAAGCAAGAGATGCTCCTCATATTCATATGCTGTTGTGGATCAAGGATGCCCCAAAATTTGGAACAGATTCTGATGATGCAGTTTTAAGTTTCATCGAAGGATATGCAACATGTGCTATACCTAAAAGCACAGAAGAGAAAAACTTAAAAAAGAAAGTTTTACGCTTCCAAAGTCATCGGTGTGGAAAATACTGTCGACGAAAGTACAAGAGTAAAGATAAATTCTACACAAAATGTCGATTTGGATTTCCACGACCTGTTCTTTCAAAAGGAAGAGTAAACAGTTTTATGTCAGCTGTGCGACATACTATTACAAGAAAATCGCCTAAGAATACCTACAACCTAAGAAGAAAAGAAGAGTCAAAATATATAAATAACTACAACCCAGTCATTTTATCCATGTGGAATGCTAACATGGATATACAGTATGTGGCTGACAATTCTATTGCTGTTGCTCGGTATGTCACATCTTACATCACTAAATCTGAGAAAACGAAATTGAAGGAAATGTGGGAAGAGATTTCTCACGAGAAGACTGTCAGTAAGAAGCTATACAGTTTCAGTTTAAAGATGTTATCGCATCGAGAAATTGGATCCTACGAATGCTCAGATAGGTTATCATCTGCAAGTCTGTACTCGAAATCCAGAAGAATAATTTGGATAAGTTTAGGCCTTGCAGGAATGTGAAATCGGGTACTGAAATCTATTCGAGAAATTGAATATTTAGCAGAGTTCGAACCAGAAAGTACAGACATTTTAAGAACAAACATGTTGGACACATATTACCCACAAAGAAGTCATCACCTTGAGAACATGTGCCTCTATGAAGTGCTGCAGAACTTCATTTTTAAATGGAATGCCACAGAAGATATCAACAATGGAAAATATAAAGTCAGTGGTGAGGAAGGATGTTTGGTGAAGCAAACAAAAGGAAGTTTGATAAATCACCGGAAGCTGAGTTGCATCACTCCTGACAAAAAGGAATTTTACTACTTGGCACTTTTGCAGCTGTTTCAACTATGGCGTTCAGAGGACGAACTACTTGGAGAATTCCAGAGTTATGAAGATTCCTTCAATGTTAGCAAAGACAGCATAGAATGCAGTACTTTTACAACTTATGTTCAAATGTTAAATGAAGAAATTGAACAAGAAGCAACAATTGCAGCTGAAGTAGCTAGAGACAGTTCTCAAGACAGTAAAAGTTCTGGGACATTCA
Source organism: Triturus cristatus (assembly GCF_964204655.1). Taxonomy (NCBI): domain Eukaryota; kingdom Metazoa; phylum Chordata; class Amphibia; order Caudata; family Salamandridae; genus Triturus; species Triturus cristatus. The sequence continues at coordinate 355,759,644 of NC_140589.1, read as the reverse complement.
GTCAAGATCCTCTAGGACAACCAATCGTAGAAAATGAAGCAGCAATAGCCATGAATGAAGTGGAAACAGCTATGAATCAAGCTCAGGAAGATTTAGTAGACTTAACATATTTGGAGCAGCAACTAAATGAAGAACAAAAACAAATTTACGAAGAAGTCAGGAGAAAAATTGATCACGGATTACTACATGAAAATAAAGAGTGCTCATGCACATCTTTTGAACCAATGAGAATGTATGTAAGTGGACAAGCAGGAACTGGAAAAAGTTTCTTAATTAATGTAATTAGAAGCTACCCACAGAAAAAAATGGATTCCATTTTGTCTTGTGTTGTTACTGCTCCAACTGGGATAGCAGCGTATAACATAAAAGGAGTACCACAAACTAGCAGGAGAAGCATGCTTGGAAGCTTCAAGAGTATTGAAGAAAATGAAAGTACTCAATATTGATGAGGTAAGCATGGTATCAAACGTAATGCTTGCCTTTGTGCATTTAAGAATGCAGCAAATTCTGAAGACAGACTATGACGTGTTATTTGAAGGAAAACACGTCATAGTTTTTTGGGATCTTTTGCAACTTACTCCAGTTAAAGGACAACCGGTATTCCATACACTTACACATGAAGACACGAAAAAGTCGTTAGGAAGTATAGGCAATGTAAATATTTGAACATATTTTGAGTATAAGGAACTCATTACCAATATGAGGCAAGCCAATGATGAAGACTATTCAAGTATTCTGAAAGATATAAGAATTGGACTACTCACAGAACATGGCAGAAAAGTATTACAGAGTGAATGAATGAATGAATGAAAGGAGACTTGTAAACGCGCTACTTAGCCCGTAGGCATCAAGGCGCCTAACCAAAAGTCGATTGCTGAGTAATTTGTTAACAACAGAAGAAATAGTTCCTGAGAAAATATACAAGAAAATTGCTGAAAAAAATACTGTAATCTGCTTAATGCCAACACTTCATGAATGCTCTGTATTCAATCAAGAACTTTTGAAATTGGAAAATGAAGAGATCATAAAACTGGAAGCTGTGGATAAAATTCAACATGAACGAATACCTATTATATTGACAGGCAAATTGGCTACTAAATTGGATTCTCTGGAGAAAAACATTTCAAAAACGGCTGGTTTGGAAAAGAATCTTTATGTGTGTATGAACTGTAGAGTAATTTTAAGACTTCATTTGGATGTAGAAAAAGGTTTAGTGAATGGAGCTATGGGTAAAGTTGTGGGTTTTGTAAAGTACCAGAAAAAAGATGGAATTGAATTCTTAAAAATAAAATTTGATCAGATTGAAGAGGTTAAAGTCATTAGTCGTTGTTCAGTTCGTTTTTTGCTAGTGAAAGACTTATATGTACGTAGGAAGCAGTTTCCGATTTCTCTAGCATATGCTGTAACTATTCACAAGTCTCAAGGATTAACTGTTGATAGTGCTTTTGTAAACATTGGATCTACTGTGTTTAAAGAAGGTATGGCATATGTTGCTTTGTCACGCGTGAAAAAATTATCTGGTTTATTCATGATAGACTTTGATGACTCAAAAGTAAGTGCTGATGCAAACTGTGTAAAGGAGTATAATAGATTAAGAGGAAGCTATGCTCCTCATTTAGGTCAGTATCCTGTGTTTGAAAAACGTGCTGTTTGTCGGAAAAGGAGATTTGAGAATATCTGTAATGAGGATGTACAGAAGAGAAAACAAAAAGACAGTGATGTGACTGCAAGCAAAAAGAAAAAGGACAGTGTGGAAGAGGTTGTTGGTTGTCATTTTGAAAATAGCTCTGGTGTCAACTGCTACGCAAATGTAGTGCTGAATGATGTATTTTATCTTGAAAGTTTGCAAGAGCAGATAATACTAAATCATGAAAAAAGATTCTGTTCTTTGCTGAGTCTCCTTTATGAGAAGCTGAGTAATGATAAAAATAAAATAGAAAGTGCTTCTGATGTTAGAAATATTTTAGATGTATGTTCTGGATGTACACAGTTTACACAAAATGTCCAGCAAGATGCACAGGAATTCTTGATTTATATCCTGATGGTACTGAAAGATGAAGGGGTAGAAGTAGAAAATGTATTTGGTGTCTCTTATAAATGGGAACATTGTTGTGATAACTGTATGAACACAAGCAGTACTAATGTTGATTCTGAAAGGTTCATACATTTACCATTACCAGAAAGTAAAACAGGGACTTTTAGTAAATTAGTTAAAGATGCTAATCACAACATGGAATGTTCTGAATGTAAATCTGAAATGTTGTCAACGTTATTTTAAAATAAATATGGACAGTATGTAATTTTAATGGTACAACGTTGTAGAGCTGATGGAACAAAATTGGAAACTTTACTAAAGAAGTTTGTTGGTAATCAATTATCTATATCTGGAAAAACCTTTGTAGCAGTTGCAATAATTTTTCATGACGGTCCTTCTATAACTTCTGGTCATTACACAGTTTATCTTAAATGTGAAAAAGGATGGACACTGTGTAATGAGTCTCAATTGATTTTCAAGCAACGTTTGCCTTATGATTTACCCAATTGTTACTTAATTTTTCTGAAACCCATATTTTAAATACTAAATTCAGCATCTGAAAAAAGCATTATTTAAATTTTAAAGGATTAAAATTGAATATTTCACTCAAAAAGGATTTTAAACTTACCATTTGGCCTCAAGGAAAGGTAAAACAAACAATTGTGGACTTCTTTGACAGATATTATTTTGGAAAATGTTCTTTTGCAACAAGGTTTACAGACATTATTTCTTGAAAATTGTTATTGTACTTAAAAGGTATTTTTGACATTTCTATTAAGGTATGTTTTAGTGAGGATAGATTCAGGGCTTTTTTAAACAATCTTTCAGATTGTTTTTTTTTTGCCCGCTGTTAAATGATGAATACAATTGATTTCACTATTTTCAGTGAAAATCAAAACATTCTGAAAACAGCAAAAAAGGGCAAACAATTGCTTTGCTAAATATGAAAAAACATGTACTGTTTAATAAAATGTATTGTTGAATATTAATACTTTTTTTCTTTTTTTCAGAACTAGTAAGAAAATTTAGAAAATGTAATTCAGTTTCCTTGCAATTAAATAAAAACATTTATTTCTAAATAAGTTACTTTGATGGTCAGGTAAGTTTAAAATATCTGTATGTGTCACTGCTTTCGTTTCATGCTTCCTTTTCTTGTCCTCTCCTTACTCTGCTTTTCACATTTCTCTTCTCACTCTCTCTTCCTGCTTTACTACTCTTTTGTAACTCCCTCACTCCTTCTCTACTACTCCCCTACCTTTACTACCTCCATCACTAATTTTTCATCCATGTTTCTTTCTCTGTATCCATATGTCTTAGTCTTTTTAACTGCCTTACTCCTTCTCAGTTGTTTGCTTTCTGTCTCTGTATCTGTCACTCTCTGTTTGTCTGTTTTACCCTTAACTTCCTTAACATCTCTGGGGCAGATTTACAAGCCACCTGCACCACCACTTCGTCACTTTTCTTGACGTACTAGTGGCGCAGGGTGCTCCTCCATATTTACAAGGAGAGGATAAGCCACTCTGTGTGTCTTTTCCTCTCCTTGTAAATACAGCCAATTCAAGCGCAGCACTAAAATGAGCTATTATCTTTTTTGATAGGTTTAGGGTACCTATACTTAAGTACTGATGCAGAGTTTAAAGTTTAATAGGAAGACTCTCTTCCCTTCATCTGTGAAATGTACACCATCTCTTTTTTAATTACTTTGCCACTCCCCTCTCTTTGTCAGGGAGTCCCTGAAGGTTTACTAAAGGTGAAAAAAATGATTATTTTTTTTTAAAACATCATTGGGTGCGCGCAGGGTGCGCGCACCCCAAAAAAGAAATTGACAAATAGATTAAAAAAACACAAGTTTTTGTGTTTAGATTTTAGGTGGCTCTAAAAAGAGCCCTTGAGTTAATGTAGGGACAGAGGAAGAGAAAAACGAAAAAAAAAATAACAAAACTATGGCCTACTGCAATAGTGCTCCTCAAATTTTCTCTGATTGAGATTAACACTGCTCTCACCCATAGTAATAAGAGTACCACAATCCATGCAGCGTGTAGTCATCCTCCCAAAACAAGGACGAATATCCAGAGGTGTGTAAGAAGGTGAAGGCACCATCGCAGAAGAAGTGCTCGGCTGAGCTGCCAAAGATGTGCTCGGCTGAGCTGCTGCAGATGTCATCGGCTGAGCAGGTGGAGGGTTTGCTCCAGAAGCTTGACGAAAAGTCACAGGATGCATTTTCTCAACGTGCCTCAACATTGTGTGAATACTAAAAGAGTACTTCTTATTAGCATTCCCACATGATAAGGTGCGCTGACAAAGTATGCAGGTGACTTTTGGTGCATTCACCTTCTTTTGTCCCTCAGGAAAAGTGAAAAACTGCTATATAAAGGAGTCTTTCTGCTTCCTCTGCCTCTGTCTCTCAAGAGTGTCCTGTTCACTCTCAGAAGGTGGCTGGTGCTCTGCCATTGTCTCACAAAAACAGAGTAGCTCCTTCTCCAAGGGAATCAGAACTAACAATGAGGGGAGTGGGTGTGGTTTTGGAAGAATCTGGAACTGAAAGTACTTTGAACCAATGAAAAGTGATGTTTCTTGATCACATGACTTGCCATGAGGGGATTGGGTGTGGTGTTGAAACAATCTGAAACTGAAAGTAATGAAAACCAATTAAAAGTGTTGTTTCATTGATCACGTAACTCGAGGTGTGCGCACGGAGCAAGCTCAGAGCGCGCACGGTGCAATTACGCATGCGCAAACGCGTATGCGCGCATGCACAGAAGTATTATGCACGTACGTAACGCGCATACGCAGCACGCGCACATGCGCGAATGTCAGCGCGCGTACTCCGCGCGTATGCGCGAGAGTAGCGCGCGGAGTACGTACGACGCACGCAAGCGTACGTACGCATGCATACTGGGTGCGCGCTGCGGGCGCGTACTAAAACGTACGTATGCGTACGTATATAACGTACGCATGCGTACACAAAAAACATACGCATGCGTACTAGGTGCGCGCTGCGAGCACGCACTAAAACGTATGTATGCGTACGTAGAGAACATACGCATGCGTACATGAAAAACGTACGCAAACGTACTAGGTGCGCGCTCTGTGCGCGCACCCTAAAAATTTATAGAAAAAAACAAAAAGAAATAAAGTGGACATAAGTTAATAGAAAATATTAACAATGCTGTTCAACTTTATCCAAATTCAAAGTAAAAAAAAAACGAGCCACACCAAATTAAAGGATACAGATAATTTATAAATGTATACATAGGGAAATTTTTGTAAATGAAATATATAAAAAATATATTAAAAAATTCCAAAATTAGCATTTAAAAAACCTTTGAAATTCACTGAAAAAACCATAGGTTTCACACACGTTATAGTTAGGAATTAGCATTTAAAAAACCTTGCAAATTCACTGAAAAAAACATAGGTTTCACACACGTTATAGTTAGGAAATAGCATTTAAAAAACCTTGCAAATTCACTGAAAAAACCATAGGTTTCACACATGTTATAGTTAGCTGGACATTTTACTTGTAAAAAACCAATGAAATTTCCCCGTTATAGTTAGTTCAGCTAACTATAACTCGTGCGCCCACAATCCACTGCTGATGACGTCACATATTACATCACTCATGACATGGTCAGTGACATCACTCATGACATCACTGATGACATCTTAAATGACATCACTGATGACATCACTGATGATGTCATCCATGTGATAAATTAGCGCATCTTCTCACACCCTAATATAACCTTTGATACACCAACTCAAAATTTAAGAGTTCCATTCTCAAAACTATACATACTGCAATACCAATAACTACATTCCCATGTATTAACTCTTAGGTCTACATACACCTCCAATCATTCAGCTGTACAGTCACTCATACTTACAGTCACTCCATACAAAACTATCATATGCATTTATACACCTATATAAACACTCACACACCACCAATCGTCCATAGAGGTACTCTCACACCTAGTCAGTCATGGAAATAATCACACTCCCATTTACTCACCTATGCGGTTATACACACTCAAGTTCACTTAGTCATAAAAATAGTACCACATTCTTACGATCTTATAGAATCATTGATACAAGCACACACTCATCCATACAGTCACTCTCACAATCACACACTCTCACATCTACCCACTTATATACTCTTACACGCATATATACTGCCTTTCACATATGTAGTTAGTCACAAATGTACCACTGAGATATACATTCAATCCCTAACACACCCATACATACACTCACTCAACAATACAGTCCATCACAGATGCACTCTTAAAACCATGCACCCATAGAATCACCCACTCACACATTTATGCATAGAGTCACACACACCCTACCCACACAAACACTCAGGAACCCATACAGATACTGAGACAAGAAATCAATAACTCATATAGACACTCATATAGCTATTCACAAAACCATGCAGCCACTTATACACCAACATACAGACACATACAGACATTTACACAGTTTAGTTACTAGTCTGCAGTAAGATACATTTAATGACTCACTTATAGAATCATGTTACGCACCACAGAAAATAATCCATTTACACACTTGTACAGCCACTCATTCTTCAACAGGCTTTTCCCTATATATATTAAACATATTAAAATTGTTCAGAAACACATACTCAATGGATGATGTCATCAGTGATGTCATCAGTGATGTCATTTGAGATGTCATCAGTGATGTCATGAGTGATGTCACTGACCATGTCATGAGTGATGTAATATGTGACGTCATCAGCAGTGTATTGCGGGCGCGCGAGTTATAGTTAGCTGAACTAACTATAAGGGGGGAATTTCATTGTTTTTTTACGAGTAAAATGTCCAGCTAACTATAACATGTGTGAAACCTATGGTTTTTTCAGTGAATATATATATATGTATATATATATCCACACACAACGGGATATTGACAAAAAGCAGATCCACGAGCCCAGTTGATCAGGTTAGAAGATTTATTTCTTTGTACTATATATATATATATATGAGATTATCTCTCTACATATATGTATATATATGTATCTATATACCTACATATGTATATAGATTCATATATATACATATATCATCTATAGGGAGAAAGAGAGACTCTTCCTCTCTCTATCTCTCTCTCTATATATATATATATATGAAGAGAGAGATATCTATCTTTCTCTATATTTTTTTATAGTTATGGCTTCCCTAGGGGCCGACTGTGGCCCCTACGGAAAGCACATGACTATAAAAAAAAATGGACCCCACAGGGGGCGGCCACTGAGCAGGAGGCCCAACCCCCTGCCAATTTTGCCGCCATTTTAAAAAAATAATCTTTTTTTTTTACATTTTGGGGTGCGATTGCACCCCCCCAGGAAAAGCCAAAGTGGTTAATTAAAATAATATTCCTCGGGGGGTTCGTCCATTCCCACGAGGGCCAATCCCCCAAAGGCATCCCTGGTGTCTAGTGGGGTTTCCTGGCCATAGATTGGAGCACTGCCATGATCTAAGGCAAGGAAACTCTTTCAGGAAGGCTTCGTTTGAAAGGGAAGACTCTCCGCTTTCAAATAGGCCTCCTTGAAAGCTCGGAAGGCTGTTTTCGGCCTGATTTCCCCATCGGAGCCGAGCGCGGCCTTACCTGTGGCTGTCTTCGCTCCGGTGGGGAAAACTGCGACGTCAGAGCACCTCACGGCGGTCTGACATCACAGATGGGCAGGAGGGAGGGCGGAGGAAAAAAAAAGCAACCTCTGGTGCTTTGCACAGGAGGATTAAAGGGGGCCCTCACTGGTGTCGGCCATTGGACGTGCGCCGCACCAGGGAGGTAGTGCTTGTGTCGGGCATTGGCCGGCGCAAGCACCAAAAGGCTTAACATTTACCCCTCTAGTTGAATATTCAACTACATCATTTACCCCATACTTCATGATAATCATATTATTCGAGGTTTGCTGTGTAACTGTTGTGTCCATTACTAATTCCCTAGTTACTTGCACTCTACCTAAATTGTGGGCTGTGTTTTTACAGCAGGGAACCCCCACTTGTCGGAAACCAAACAAAAATAGCACAAAAAGAACAATGGGCAGCAATGACAGGCACAGTCTGGTCACCCATCAGGGGATCCAGGAAAATAAGTCTATATACCAGTTCTGATCAGGGGCACCTCCCTCCTTCCTCATATCAGCTTCTAGATGATAGAGTAGGTGGATGGCAGGAGTCAGTGTCCTGGTTTCTGGGTCATTTCCTGGGATGAAAGTACAGCAGGATGCATTGATTTTGGCACACACTCCATCGTCCATCGTGGTCATCAAATCCTACACATACTGATGTTGCATCACCATAAGGCGGATGGCTTTTAGTTCTTCCTTGATAACATTTAGGCAGAGGTTAGTATTGTTGATCATTTTAAGTAGCTCCCACCTGGTTATTTGTAAGTAGTGGTGTTCTCCTTCGCTTGCAAGGTGAAGAAGGTTATGGACCCTCCTGCATGTACTTGAGAGTCAGAAAACAGTCGAAATTCTTCTGAAATGCCCTTGTGCTGAGCTCAGCCAAAGTAATCAGCAGCTCTTTATTCTCAAGCCTGATGCAATAGATTTGTTTCCTCTGTAGCGGATGTTGGTACAACTTGGATACATCTACTCCAGAGATGACCAGGGTCAGGTATGAATGGTTACGAAGGTGCAGAGGACCCCACATCCAGAGACAAGCTGGGTGTAGGCAAACTCCCCACATTGCCAGTATGTGTCCATCAACACAGAGGTGCCCCATTTTAATCTGGTACAAATAGTATTGCTTCACAATGTTCGTTGGTGCCAAGCAGTATAATTCCTTTGCCTCTGAAACATAAGGAATACAGTGTAAGTTTACGTACAACTAGGGGTTACCCCTTCCCTTCTATCCATGTGTACCTACCTATCTCAGTGTCCCAGGATTCCTGACATAGGGTATCCATGCTGGCATTCAACCCTTCCCTTCTAGACTTATTTCCCTTTGGATCATCAGGGTGAATGGTCCTGCACTGAAACTCCATGTCTGGGTTCCACTTATTAAAAAAGAACGCTGGCTTAGAAGCGCTAAGGGCCACCCTCTGACCACAGACAGAGGTGGGAGTGGACATGTTGGTGCAGTGTTTATTCTACCTCCAAGAACCTCTTTTCTGGAGAATCTTGGAGCCAAGCAGTGTCCTCTCCTATAGCTCAGTTTGAATGCAGCAAGGTTTAGAGAAAAGGTGCAACGCTGTGGGGTTGGTTTCATACCGGGTGATGTTTACCACTATGCTATGGGGTTCTACTCTACTGGGTTGTAGCTAGGCCCTAATCCTACATAGCTACAGGTAGATGAGAAATTTAGCTTTTTCTGGGGCCATTTCTTGTGATAGGTAAAGTTTGTCTGTGCCCAAGGTGTGGGGTATCAGCAAACAGACATAGCATTACCTAACCAATGTCTAGGTCTTGTGTTGGCTCCATGTGTTGTGCAGGAGTGCACTGTGCAGTGTGTGCGGAATACTAGCATTTGGTTCAGTGTAAGTGTAAGTGAGGTGGGAGAGGTCCCTACACACACGCTGTAGAAATGTCGAGGTAGGCTCCCTGTGACTAGGCAAATTTCTCGCTATACATGGATAGAGCCACAACCATGCAAAGCAGATGATATACAAAGATTCAATAATGCATAACTTTTGGAACAGTTTTTGGGATGGTGTCTGGAGGGGTTGTCTGCAGCTTTCTGACGTGCAGATTGTCTTTCCTTCGCACAGTGTAAAGGGTATGTTTGTAAAAAAAAGTCTTTCAAAATAGTCTGTGTTCTTTGTTGGTTTGAATCCTCGGGTATGAATCCTCGGGCTTCTTTGGGACTTCGGAAGTTGCTACTGAATTGGTTGCTGTCCCTAGTAAAGGTGGTGCAGTTGTGGTTTGATTAAAGACGTGTATGGTAAGAGCTGTAGGTTGTAGGTTAGCTTGTTACAGAGAGGCATGCATTGCTACTCGTTCTAGGAAAATCCTGTGCCTGCCCTTTTTGGGTCTTTTCTGTGCGTCTATTTTGTGTAATCTTTGGTGAGGTACTTGAATGGGGGGCCCCCGCGTTGTGCGTTATTGTAGGAATTTGTGAATTTTGGACATGGGTCGCATGCGTTTTATTTTATGGCTCATTTGATCCTCCCCCTCACCATAACAGAGGTGATTGTTTTAGTTGGGTGATCTTCGTAGTTTTGTGAATGCCTCTTTTTACCTATAGTTTCTTGGGTGTTGTCGGCCCTCTGATACTCTACTTTCCCTAATGTGTGTGTGAGTATGTCTGTGTGTGTTTGTGTGAAATTTTATCGATGCGGATGGTACCTTCTGACCTAAACATGCGCGATGTGCCATGACGGCAAGAGGGGCGTGTTACAATTTTTGGGGGTTGTGGGTAATTGCACTTTCCTATGGTTTCAAGTGGTGTTGGATGTACTGCAGGGTTTGAGAAGCTACTCTGTGGCCCTGTGTGCTTTGGATGTGGCCATGAATGGGATAGGTCCTATTGCTTCCTTGGATGGCGTTCTTGAGGCCCTGTGGTATTTGCATTGACAAGCTGGTGTTGAGCGTATCCATGCACCTTGTGTGGGGGCTGTGACAGTCATATTTATAACCCCCTTCTCTCCCGACACCCCTCTCTCCCGTGGATCCAGGATGCTTGGAGAGGCATGATCCGATAAGCAAACTTTGGATGTTTTGGAAGCATTGGAGGAGAGGAGTTGGCAAGATAAATTGCTTGCAACAGGTGATAGGACGGCTGGGATGGTCAATTTCCTTACTGACTTGATGCCAAAATTGCACTGGGACTCCAGAGTTCTATGGGGGCACTATTATCCCAAGTACATAAAAACCCGGCTTCTGGTACTGGAGCGTTGCCTCGTTTTGCAACTAAAAGGGGGCCTCCATTTGCTAGAGCCCTAAATGTGGAGGAATGGGGTCCTTTCGACCTAGTCATAGGTACCCGTCCTAATTGGGCCTGGGCAAAGGGACATGGGTGCCTGCTTTTAGCACTGGTCGGGGGCCACCCCGCCTCCTTGTCAGACTGCCCGCTCCCCCTGGAACCTGGCCAACCAATCCCGACCAGGGGGACTAAGAGCAGAGTGGGGCCAAGGCCCCTGCAGGCCCCCAAAATGGCAGATTTTAACATGGATTTCCGATTGACCTAACATACAGCGACCCTGAGCTTTTCCTGAAAGCAAGTAAAGTCTTACATTTTCTCCTAATTCTGTGTCACTACTATTTATTGTTGTGGTGAATTTTCGGAAGTGGGAATGGACTGCATGTGTCATATTGGTGGTTTGGATTTACTGCATATTTGGATTGGGTGATTGTGTAAAGGTGTTACCTCCCAAGACAGTTACTCCTCCCTGCCATGGCTGTGGCCACAGTGATGGCTGGGCTGGATTCCATGCCTGCTGCTGTTGCTATGTGTTTGGCCAACCCCCTGGTACTTGTTGCGGTAGTGTGTTTGCTGCCTGATTTCCTTCTGGCTCAATGTGCTGAACACTCTGGTTGATGTGGACTTGGTTTTGTGGATGGGGGATTTGTAGGGACTGGTACCGGGCTTTCAATCTTTGCTCCTGGTATGTCTTTAGGTGGTCTTGGTTGGCCATGTGGCCCATGTGGTGACAGTAGTAGCCCTCCCGGAGGTCTGGCTGCTGCCGGCCTCCCTGACCTCTGCTTTTAGGACTGGATGGAAATCCTATGGGGTTCGGCGGCACAGTTTCCTTCAAGACTGGTGTTTCCCGCATACTTGCGGCCAATCCGCTCCCTCTAGGACTGTCAGTTTAAACATCTTGGTGGACCAGCTTAGCGGTGTCTCTTTGGGCTTGTTCCTGTTTATTCCTTTAGTAATGCCCATATGTGGGCCTGTATCTCCTGCCTAGGTTTGGTGTCTATTCCTACTACATTATCTAGACCACTCTGGATTTCAGCAGGCAGTGCCTTCTTGAGGATGTTGTACAAGATTGCAACCTGCGTGCCCATGTCGGTCCATGGCTGTCATGTCCCTTGACCCATACATCCTTCTTTTTGTCTAGAAAGTCTGTCACAGTTTCCCCAGGTTTCATGCTCTCTGCCATCAATCCTCCTATGTCTGGGGAATATTTCCCTAAGGGCCATCCAGTTCTGGTGTCTGAATGAATTGAATGCGTCCCGTCGTGCTCTGTGTTGTTCATCATGACAGATAGGATGCGAGCTTGGGAAAACACTGTGTTGGTCTGCTCTCCAATGAGGCTGCTGAGAAGACTCTTGACATTGCTGATTGCTAGCTTTATCCCTGCTGTGTTTTTCTGAAAGCAGGAGATCCCTTTTCCCAAAAATTAATGGGGACAGTTTGGTCCTGAGCCTTACTTTGTCTATCTGGGTCCATGGCATATAGATGGTCTCTGACATGCTTTTCTGTAACAATGGACATATATTCTGGCTTGGAGCCGCTCCACTGGCTTTTCTCCAATGTAGTGCTCCCACCTTCTCAAGAATTCCTGCATGTAGGGGAAGTTCCTCCTGGGATCTTCCCCTGCATGTCGGATGCAGTCCTTCATGATGGCCATGTCCTCTGTCTTGAAGGATCCCTCATCCGGCCAGGGACTATCGTACTTGCCTTCTCTTTCGGTCCAGTGAGCTAGCAGGTGGCCGAATGGTCGTGCAAAGACCTCGCCTTCTTCTCTTGACACTATCTCTCTAAGGGTCAGCTTGTTTGACCAGCGTATTCAATGGGAGCAACAGACATCCTCATTGCTTCGTTCCTCGTGCGCACACAGAGGTGCCATTCTGCTTTTCCTAAGTCTTAATTGAGTTTGGGATATGCTACCCCGTTTCTGTTCCCAGTAGAGGCCTCCCTTATGATTCTATTTCAGCCTCCTTGTCACGCAGAACCCAGGGCCCGGCTCGGCCCTCCTCTGGGGGAGGATGCGTCACTCTGCTCTCTCTCTATGCTTCCCAGGCGAGAGCTCTTCCTCTTTCCACTCTCGACCCACAACTCTCCTCTAACTACCACCTTGACTGCCTCCTTCGCTTGGTGCTGCACGCAGTTCTCCTTGGGAGGAACTTGTCTTCCAGCTCACTTCCTGTAGTTTCATCTACTGCCTTAGCATACCCTGGGAGCATACCCTGCGGCTCCCCCCCAATGTTGGACCTCAGAGGGCTAGGACCTTTTTCTTCCACCCCACTGGTGGTGTCACTATTCAGAACCGCTATGACACTCCCAGTTATCTGAAAATGCTGAAAATGTAGACTGGATGGGTTGGAGGGTATAGTCCCCATACTGCTGGGGTTTGATGGGTTGCGTGCGATAGATGGGGGTCGAACTTGAGGGAATTCTAGCATCGAACTGGGATGAGGCTGGAATCACCTGGGTTTGCTGATCTGGCAACCTCCCTGCCCGAGATCTAGTTGCTCACTTCCCAAATGGGGGCCTTTGGCCCCCTCGACCGGTAGATTGGTGTAGCCCAGTGGAGGAACGGCAGTGATGGCTGGCATTAGAAAGAGCACCTCTTTGCCTGTTTTTAGTGGGGGAGGTCCAGACGACTTGCTTGCGGGCTATGGGGCAGGATTGTAGATCAGGGCTCCCTCAAAGATGGCCAACAGTGATAACAATGCCTCTCTTCTAACCTTCTTCTGCCCTATGTACTTGGTCCATATATGTGTCCTTTTGTGTTCTATTATGTTGGTGTCGAAGGTTTCCTCCTCCGGCCAGGGTATCCCATGTATCTTTGTGTGTGCGTGCCATTCATGGCAGACTTTATCTAGCTTTTTAGCCTGCGTAAGGAACCTAATTTGCATATGGTTTAAAGGCGACTCCATGATGGGTTGGAAACTTTTTAACGGTTAGTATACTTCTGTAAGATGTCTTTTAAACAAACTTAAATACTACACTGATCGTGGGGAAAATATGTACAAGGAACTATACCAGCAATAACTATTTTTACTATGAGCTCAGCTTGCATTAAACAAACATTCACAATACATAAAACAACACATATGGAAAATAACAGCCTGTAAGAAACTGCATTGGTTAACTCACAAACGTTACTTTCAGCTGCGGAATAGCAGAATGTAAACAAATGCCGAGTTTTTCATTCTCACATAGAATCATTAACTGGCTATGACATTAAACATAAAACACAGTTTGCAAGAATTTTATCAGCAGCACAACATCAAGAAAAAAAGCATAAATTAAAAACCACAATGAAAATAGTAGAGAAAAAATGACAGCAGAACGAATGATGACTTTGTCCAAAAAACCTTAGCCCGCTCCCAGCGCATTCAGCTCAATGACGAGGGAAAGCTCTGCCTGGTACAGGGAACTAAGAAAGCCTGATAGTCTGTCAATATTGCTTGGGGGACAAAGATATCAACAATTTATATGGAGAAGAAGGAACATCTTTAAAACTCCAGAGCCTCCATGGCCAAGCACAAGCTGCACTTTGCTCCCAAAGGTTCAAATTTTTCCCTAACATCCAAGTTACACCATATATCACACCCCAGGGTCAGGCGTACTGGCTGTGTCTTGCCCAGTGGTCCAAGCGAATATCAGCTCTCATGTCTTTCAGATTCTACCAGTGTTAAGAAACCAATAGTTCTAAGAAAACGTCTTTAGACTAAAAAATTAAGTTCGAGATGCTGACTCTATATCACGCCCAGAGCCTATGCGTACCCTGTGTGTCATGCCCAGTGTTCCAAGTGGCTCTGTTTCACTCCCAGAGGCAAGCGTACCTTCTGTGTATCACCCAGTGGTTCAAGTGGTACCTGCATCACACCCAGAGACAAGCGTACCCTATATGTCATGCCCAATGGTCCAATAGTCTAATACAACTCACACCTTTCCTAGTGTGCTGACTGTCAAAGAAAGGTGATCTCTGTCCTAGTTTGCCATACACCAAATGCTGGGACTAGGGATCAGATGATGTCTCTTACACACTGATGGCGGCTTCAGGATGGACCTCCGCCCAGGGGGTTCAGCAGAACTTCCGATCAATTGAGGAGTCTGCTCACAGTTCTTGCTGCACGGATGTAAATCCGTACAGGCAGGGTCCTGTTCCTTCAACTGCAGTCAGGCTTGAAGATCCATTCTCTCCAGGCTGGCTCACCAAAAGGTTGCTTGAATATGAATTTAGCTTGAAAAAATAACAGACAAGAGGCGGTTGACAAAACAGGAACAGTTGGTTTAATTAAATACAGTGGCCAGGAGAGCAGGCAACAGAGTCGGGCTCTGAAGACTATCTCAAAATATATTGGTTTTGGGTGTCATTTTGTACATTTTATAAAGTGTAATAAAACAATTTGTACATTATTTTTAGAGAAGGGGCCTAGTCATGGTGTCATAAATCTGGTCATTTTGATAAGAGGTGCAGGTGAGTCTCGACCCTGCATGTACCCAATGTGGAGCTAGGGGGCACGTATCCAGATGTCCGACATAGGGAGTGTGTGATCAGTGCGTGTAATGTGCATGCCGTGTTCTCATTGACTAAGTGTTCCTAACTTAGTGTGTCATCTGACTTTATGATGTTTTGGGAACGCACACTACTGCTTCCAAACATATTTTTTGGGGGCCAATCTCCTGAGACCATTGTGGTGTCTTGGTCTATCTGTGTGATCTATCTGGGTTTTCTTGTTCGCATGTTTGTCTAAGGGTTACGTGCCCACTCACCTGTGATCTGTAAATCATTTGCTTCCGGCCTAGGCCACAGATCCTGCCTGCCCACGTATTTCTGACTTAGGCTTGAGGGGGAGGTCATATCAGGTGAATTCAACAATGGAGATGCAAGTTTGTTATTATAACACTTATAAGATAAAGCAACAAGGTTATACATGAATGCACAGCCTGGACCTGTCACTTAGCAGTAGTGAGAGTATTGCCCACCTCAAATGGCCAGCTGCTTAGACGACCATAAATAAAGCAGATATACACAAGTATGAGAGGCAACACAAAAATAAATACACTGTATTGGTACAGTATGAAAAGTGAGTGCTGAGTCCACACAAGGATTGAGTGATTCAAATGTTCTTTATTCCAAGATGTGGTACAACCATATTCACAGCCAACACGTTTTGCCCAAGCATGGGCTTCTTCAAGGCTGTTAAGGATCATACAAAGAAAATGGTTGTAGCCTTTGATATGTACATAAAAGAGTTTCACAAACACGAATATTATTAAAAAAGGAAAAAAAACATTTACACAATGCAAAGAAGAGCTACGGAAAGCCAGGGAAAAGCACGAGACGGCAAAGCAAAAATAGATAAGAGAGAAGAGTAGTGACCCCTGAAAAAAACACCCCCTTCTGAGTGTCCAAACATGGACAGAAGACTATGTACAGAAAAGACACAGCCAGATGTGTTGACCAAAGCTAATAAAGTATTGAGGAATAGCGGTGAAAGATCTAGGCTAAAAAACAGTCGCTTACCAAGGTTTATAGAAAGTAGATGCACATCAAGAAATTCTCAAATGTAACGGAGGTAACTTGACCTAGTATTAAGTCTGTAATTAAAGGAAACACCAATAAATAATGTTCCAAGGTGAGGAAACACCAAAAGGGTTGGCCATGCCCTGAAAACACAGTAGTGTCGACTCACCTTGCTAGCTAAATAGCCAGTGTTAACAGAATACGATGTGAGTAAGTGGTTGAATGTGTCAGGGTAGCTGATCGGAATTGCAGATCACAACACACATAATATTTAAAAAGAGGCACACACAAATGCCCTGTCCGTAAAACCCGCCAACTGAGTAGACCGAGTTCACGAATGTAAACAATACGCGAACAAACTCTGGTGAACTGTAATGACAGGAGCCAGTCTTAACGTTCACGGAATCCCGCAAGTTAAACGAATATGCTAACCCAACTAGTTAGAAACCTCAATGAGAGGTGCTGGTCCGTATATTACCAAGGCTACAATTATTCCCATTTCAAAACGTATCACGCTAATCACAGGCAAGAGGGAAAAATATCCTGATATCGCTACTTCCCAAAGATATGAGCGTCTGGCTAAAGTGCCGCATAATGTCATCGACCTAAAAAACGATCAGCCAAACATACGTGGCCACAAAAATGTGACGGTGATTCTACCGATACAAGATCCCAAAGTCCGACAAAGTCGTGTCTCCCACCATACACTTACTTCGATTATACCATAGCGCTAGTTCCAGTGGAGGTCCGTAGCACCGTGAATCCCGTCGTGTTGGAACGGTTACCCGGGTGATGGTAACGCCCATGGATTTATACTTTGGCGCCAAGCAAAGTATATCCGGTAAGTAACGGTGACGGATGCAAAAGAACTAGAGCGTGTCGGTGACTGGAATCCTCCATCTTGGAGTAGTTCCGGTGTACCGGCAATGTGATACAGACTAAGTATCCTATGTAAAGAGACGCTTGTAAACGGGAGATGGCAACTGACATAGTAAACAATGAGGTTGCTAATGTCAAATAAAAGTATACAGTAACACAAAGGTGCTATCGTGTCAACCCGCAAGTCGGGAGTGACATAAAATTAGAAGTGTCAGCAGCCTGAAAGCTATGTTCCGGAGTAGTGCCGGTATGCAGGCAGTTCGATGCAAGCAGCGAATCTGATAGGTTGAGTCGGGATTAACATTCAATTCAAGGTGTCAGTAGCCTGAATAAAAAGAAAAAAGAAAGGGGGCAGGGAAATCGGATGCTGTATCGCGTGGGGCGGTCTGTGTGAAAAAAAGAAAAAAAGAAAAACACGGGGTAAGCGACTAAAAATCATGGTTGAGCATGAGGCCATAATAAGACCCTTTTGGTGTTTCCTCACCTTGGACTACTCTTCTCTCTTATCTGTTTTTTCTCTTCACTTCACATTAGGTTATTTGGTTATTTTAGACATTATTCTACATTGCACTACTATCGCTTTCCCTCGGTTTCTCTCTTACTGGTCTTTATAACTTTTAACTGAGTTCTTTGTGCTTTGCCGTCTCGTGCTCCTCCCTGGCTTTCCGTAGCTCTTCTTTGCATTGTGTAAATGTTTTTTTCCCTTTTTTAATAATATTCGTGTTTGTGAAACTCTTTTGTGTACATATCAAAGGCTACAACCAATTTCTTTTTATGATCCTTAACAGCCTTGAAGAAGCCCATGCTTGGGCGAAACGTGTTGGCTGCGAATATGGTTGTACCACATCTTGGAATAAAGAACATTTGAATCACTCAATCCTTGTGTGGACTCAGCACTCACTTTTCATACTGTACCAATACAGTGTATTTATTTTTGTGTTGCCTCTCATACTTGTGTATATCAAGTTTGTTATTATCTTGATGTATAGTGACATCATATTTATCAATATTAACATGAGATATGGTGACTGCTACTTTATAGGGCACCTGCCACTCAGGTCTGGTTGAATCTAGGCTCCATCAGTTCGTCGTGAAATCAGACTTTAAGATCTGGTCACTTTCCACCTGCAGGGCTAGTTTCCAGCATTAAAGTAATTGCAGTTGTGGAGAACTTGCACATTGGCCAATACCTGACAATAGACTGTTCATAGGGCAGTTGGAGAATTAATGGCTTAGGAGCAGATGGTCACAGATTGTTTTTTTTTATTGACTGAAATTGATCATATTAGTGCACTCTACAGTCTATATCTGGTGTAAGGTTTTAATGAGTTAGCTTTAAAAGCAATGACATGCATTTTCTGGGAGGGAGTGGATGAGTATGGTGCTTTTCTGAGAATGGGAGGCATGCTGGTGGCCAGACATAATCAAATTGAAAACATGAAATTATCTTACAAAGGCATTAAAATTATTGAATCACTTGGACATTAATGTTCCTAAGAAGTACCAGATACATGAAGTGGGATTTAGCATGAGTCACTCGAATAGAAAAATACTCCAAATGTAATGAAGTGGTTGCAGGGGAGGCTGCAGAAGAATTGGAATGAGAGGCACAATTCCACCAAACATGGAAATCCCAAACCAAGAGACTGTGCGCAGTGGAAAGTAGACATTTTCAACATTGGCAAAGACCATGATAATTTACCTCTGGGAGCCAGATGAATGGGGGACGTGTGTGGCTGAAGACTATGCTATGTGCTCAGAGTCTGCTGAGGATGCATAGAGGCAGTTCACCAGGAGTTTGGGTGCATGATGTGATTTTCTGCAAGGCTTCACCATGCTTTGACTGACTAGAAGGCAATTTACTGTAGGAGGACTGTACATGGCCAAACGTCAGACCTTGCACACAGCTCCCACTTAATATGTTTAAAGGGCATGCATAGTAACCTATTGCTGCAGGGCGAATTAACACAGGACTCAGCCGCAGTCCGTAGCATGCCATAGCCTTCTGAGTATTGTAGAATGCCAACCCCAGTAGGTTTGGGGCTAAATAGTGAGGCATGGACTTCAACAAGTGTGTAGCCTTTGAATAGACTTCACTAGACACAGCATAATGCTCTGCCATTGTGGGGTCTGAGGCTGGGGACTGGACACATGGAATTCTCGAAGGCCACACCCTGAAGCTGGAGCCCGTAAAACATGGCCAATGATCCTGCCTCGCAGTTTTTGGGAACAGAGGGATTGAAAGCAGGGTTTAGCTACAGGCCTTGCCCTCCACCTAGAATCTGATGGAAAGGGGAGGGGAGCACATAGCTTTGTTGGAGGACATAGAGCATGTGTAATGAGCGAATTCTCTGGAGACACTTAAAAGATGGCCACTGCTAGCACACCCTAAGAATGAACATGGCTTACTACCCAATAAATGGGCCTACACTCACAAATGGACAGATGGGAATTCTGGTGATTTCCATGATCTTCTGTGCAAGGTGCATGTGAGCACTTGGTGTTTTCAGGTATGGGGCCCGCCAAATGGAGCTATAAAACCACTAACAGAAATAGGGCATCAGCATGGTGGTATTTGCATGACATGCTAATGTCTGCATCACATATACACAACAATAGGGCAACCCACTAGACCCGAAGGGATTGGGTATAATATCTCAACACAAAAATAAACCTTGAGGATTTATTTGACTTATATTTTTCAATTAAATAGTCACCGTAGTGAACATCATTTCCAAGGAACTCAGACAAGACCACAATTCATTCTTTTGTGTTCTTTTTATATCTAAA
This sequence comes from Triturus cristatus, assembly GCF_964204655.1. Lineage (NCBI taxonomy): Eukaryota > Metazoa > Chordata > Amphibia > Caudata > Salamandridae > Triturus > Triturus cristatus. The sequence goes on along the minus strand of NC_140589.1, from coordinate 355,739,534 downwards.
ATAATTCTTTTTAGAATGTTTCAACACATTTCATTGATTAAGTAAAGAAACGTAATTCAATTTGAACACTGGCAACCAAGACTACTGTCTTATTTCACAACTTAAGCAGTAGTTATTGACACTTTTACATAAATATGCACCTTACACAGTTGGTCATATGACATAAGATCAATTTACATATTTGTGATATATGCAACACATCACATGAAAATTATTTATGTTGAAGAAGTGTCACAGCGTCGACGTTTCGGTCTCCTAAAGTTTAATCCCCGAGACCATCATCAGGACTCAAGTTGCACCACGAATCTATCATAAAAACACATACATAAATTACCAACATATCACACCATCTGAGCTCATCTATTAGTATTGTCACTTCAATGAAGGAAAACCGGTGTATCCCATTTGAATCACCCGATATAGTGTGTCAGTCTACATTCCCATGGTGACACAAAACAACCAAGGAAAAACAAGTCGGGTGTCAGACCCACGTAGCGAACACCCAAGTAACCATCACCAAAAATGTGCCATGGAAAGAACTATAATGTGGATAAACATCATTTCTACAACACATAATGTCTCATAAAGAGACGCCATAGTGTAACTGTGCCTCCCTGAATCCAAAACAAAAACACTTACTCGTACTTTCATGTGAAACCTTTTGATCACGTATTCCAATTAATTGCGAGAGCACTAGATCAAAAACAGAACGGAAAGTCCTAAATCATATCGGAGGACCTCTTTCAGTTCGTAAGTCTGTTAACCATGTTGTCTGCCTATACTTACAAAAAAGCGGCAACCTTCGTCTGCGCTTACAAAATCTGAAATAAAGGACACCAGGTCAGACGAAACTCGTCAACTACTGTTATTTCGAGGCTGCAAATCCCTCCCAGGAATGAAGCTTACTTCTTTTTCTCCAAGTCGGCTCTCTCCGTGCCACTCGCCAAACAAATCCAAGAAGCCACCACCCACGAGTGCGGAAGTCATTTAAACCTTAGCGTCATCGAAATCCGCCTAGTTTGGAGGGAAACCAGTCGGCCATCTTTGAACGTAGCCTTCTAATACGACATAGCAATATAATATCTGATGCCCAGAGTCGAACAAAATCTTTGGACACATAAAGTATAGCTCTCTAATTTCAACACACCAATGTTGTAAACAACAAAATTGTAAACATACCTATATATAGAAATTAATACAGACCACATTAAAAACTATTACTATGGTGCGAACCGTTAAAACTTAATAGTCTTAGTGTTCAGACAAAATGCCTGGTTGTTTGAGGCACCCGGATAGAATGTCAGCCATAATCATATTAGGATTTGCGACTCATATGTAGTGTCACCTGGACTAGTAAGCGTCATCGAATTCCGCCTAGTTTGGAGGGAAACCAGTCGGCCATCTTTGAACGGAGCCTTCTAATACGACATAGCAATATAATATCTGATGCCCAGAGTCGAACAAAATCTTTGGACACATAAAGTATAGCTCTCTAATTTCAACACACCAATGTTGTAAACAACAAAATTGTAAACCTACCTATATATAGAAATTAATACAGACCACATTAAAAACTATTACTATGGTGCGAACCATTAAAACTTGATAGTCTTAGTGTTCAGACAAAATGCCTGGTTGTATAAGGCACCCGGATAGAATGTCAGCCATAATCATATTAGGATTTGCGACTCATATGTAGTGTCACCTGGACTAGTAAGTCACTTGCCGAAAAAATTTTTACGACCACAACATGAAATTATGAAATTCAAGTCCAGTATCTACCACAAGAATCTAAGTACAGGTACACTCGCTACTTAGCGGCAGACCCAGAGATCAAATGTATATCAAAAATAAACATAAGGAAATCTGCATGAATCATAGGGTAGCCAAAGTTTGCCATTCAATGTAAGAATTCAATCCCCTCTCAACAGTTTTGGCTGACCAAATCCACCTGTTTTCCTTCAATGTAAGTAGACGATCCACATTTTGTCTACGTTTAGTGTTTTTCACAGTCTCTAACACAAACCACTTCATATCTAAAGGGGTGTGCTCTTTTTCCATGTAATGTTCCACCATGGGTGCTGTTACAATTTTGCATCTAATGCGTGATTGATGTTGGATTATTCGTTTTTTAACTTCCTGCATTGTTTTGCCAATATAATAGAGGGCACAGGGGCATTCTATGCAGTAGATTACATTCTTAGTAAGACAGTTTGTATGCTGTCGTAATGTCCATTCTTTTCCATTCAAAACACAGGATTTCACCACCGATGTTGTGGGGCAGGCGGTGCAATGTCCACAGGGATGGTGGCCGATTATGGGTGGGAGTCCCCATAATTTGTCAAAGAAATAGGGGCTGGTTCTTTATATGCTTTAACAAGGGAATCCTTTAAATTTCTTGCCCTCTTAAATGCAAAGCGAGGTGTTCTCAACTGAGGTTCTACCTTTTGAATCAAATGCCAATTTTTGGTTACTATCTTCTTGATAGAATTGGATTCAGTTCCGATTGTTGTGACACAGGTAATAACTTCTTGTGTGGATGTCAAGTTAGTCTTAGTCTCCAAAAGCGCCTGCCGATCGTAATACCAGGCTCTTTTTAGAGAGCGTTTGACCAGTCTATATGGGTAGCCTCTCATCCCCAGTTTGGTCTGTAGTATTTTGGCCTCTCTGAAATAATCCTCCCGTTTAGTGCAGTTCCGTTTAATACGGAGAAACTGCCCAAACGGAAGGTTATCTCGTAGGTTACGTGGATGATGGCTGGAATATTTAAGCAATGTATTCCTTGCGGTTGGTTTAGTAAATAAACTAGTAGAAAGGTTGCCGTCATCATTCCAAATCCGCAAATCCAGGAAATTGATTGCTTGTACATCATAGTCCATAGTAAATTTTAGGTGGTTATTCTGTTGGTTGACCCAAACGTGAAAGTCGTGTAGTCTATCAACAGAACCCTCCCATATCAAAAATACATCATCGATGTATCGGAGATATTTTTTTATCTCATTCTCAAAAGGGTTGTTGTTGTAAATCACCTTTTCCTCAAATGCAGCTACATATAGGTTCGACTCTGGGCATCAGATATTATATTGCTATGTCGTATTAGAAGGCTCCGTTCAAAGATGGCCGACTGGTTTCCCTCCAAACTAGGCGGAATTCGATGACGCTTACTAGTCCAGGTGACACTACATATGAGTCGCAAATCCTAATATGATTATGGCTGACATTCTATCCGGGTGCCTCAAACAACCAGGCATTTTGTCTGAACACTAAGACTATTAAGTTTTAATGGTTCGCACCATAGTAATAGTTTTTAATGTGGTCTGTATTAATTTCTATATATAGGTATGTTTACAATTTTGTTGTTTACAACATTGGTGTGTTGAAATTAGAGAGCTATACTTTATGTGTCCAAAGATTTTGTTCGACTCTGGGCATCATATATTATATTGCTATGTCGTATTAGAAGGCTCCGTTCAAAGATGGCCGACTGGTTTCCCTCCAAACTAGGCGGATTACGATGACGCTAAGGTTTAAATGACTTCCGCACTCGTGGGTGGTGGCTTCTCGGATTTGTTTGGCGAGTGGCACGGAGAGAGCCGACTTGGAGAAAAAGAAGTAAGCTTCATTCCTGGGAGGGATTTGCAGCCTCGAAATAACAGTAGTTGACGAGTTTCGTCTGACCTGGTGTCCTTTATTTCAGATTTTGTAAGCGCAGACGAAGGTTGCCGCTTTTTTGTAAGTATAGGCAGACAACATGGTTAACAGACTTACGAACTGAAAGAGGTCCTCCGATATGATTTAGGACTTTCCGTTCTGTTTTTGATCTAGTGCTCTCGCAATTAATTGGAATACGTGATCAAAAGGTTTCACATGAAAGTACGAGTAAGTGTTTTTGTTTTGGATTCAGGGAGGCATAGTTACACTATGGCGTCTCTTTATGAGACATTATGTGTTGTAGAAATTATGTTTATCCACATTATAGTTCTTTCCATGGCACATTTTTGGTGATGGTTACTTGGGTGTTCGCTACGTGGGTCTGACACCCGACTTGTTTTTCCTTGGTTGTTTTGTGTCACCATGGGAATGAAGACTGACACACTATATCGGGTGGTTCAAATGGGATACACCGGTTTTCCTTCATTGAAGTGACAATACTAATAGATGAGCTCAGATGGTAGGATATGTTGGTAATTTATGTATGTGTTTTTATGATAGATTCGTGGTGCAACTTGAGTCCTGATGATGGTCTCGGGGATTAAACTTTAGGAGACCGAAACGTCGACGCTGTGACACTTCTTCAACATAAATAATTTTCATGTGATGTGTTGCATATATTACAAATATGTAAATTGATCTTATGTCATATGACCAACTGTGTAAGGTGCATATTTACGTAAAAGTGTCAATAACTACTGCTTAAGTTGTGAAATAAGACAGTAGTCTTGGTTGCCAGTGTTCAAATTGAATTACGTTTCTTTACTTAATCAATGAAATGTGTTGAAACATTCTAAAAAGAATTATTTTAGATATAAAAAGAACACAAAAGAATGAATTGTGGTCTTGTCTGAGTTCCTTGGAAATGATGTTCACTACGGTGACTATTTAATTGAAAAATATAAGTCAAATAAATCCTCAAGGTTTATTTTTGTGTTGAAATGTCTGCATCACAGCACCATTCTTTCACCAAAAGCCTGGCAACTCTCCCAATTAATGTAAAACGTTCAACCATAAAGGCTACAGACTGGTATGTTGGGTTCATGTTTTGGGCCATAAGAAGCTCTCTGCCAAGCTCTAAATAGCGGCTTTAGAAGCAGTGCAGTTTGCATTGCGAGGGATCTAAATGACTGAGTTCCTCGTTTAAGACATTTCTAAAGAGTATTCTAACTTCACTATGCAGACCTGTAAATCAATAGATTATATTACAATCTCAGTAAATCAACACATTTCAGTGGTCAAAAATCAAATGTTTGCAAATTATTACTTTAATTAAAAGGATTTTTTTTATCTGTCTTATTTGGAACTTGAAGATACAAAGCATGTTTCTTATAACATTATTGGGGAAGAAGAACTTTCTCAATTCTTCATTCGTCGTGAGATGCTTGCTTGCTTAGCATGCTATGAAATCCCCATGGGTGCTAGATGTGATATTGTAATTGAAAAAGAAAATGATGTGCTCCTCACCTCTGCAAACTACTTCGCGAGTTTAGAATCTGTTAACTAGCGAGGGTTGTATGTATAAATGATTGCAAATCGGGAAAGAAGGTTGCTCATTTTCACATACTTGTGCTGCTTATATAGACTACTGATGAGCACGCTATTTACCAACTGAACAAATTACTTCAAAGTGCTTCATCGCATTGCATTTGAGTCGAGTTTATTGACTGTATATCTGCAATTAAAGCAAATGTTTAAGCAGGTAATTTTTTTAGGTGGCTGAAAGAAGAGAATTTGATGATGCTCGGTTTTAAAAAAAAGAAAAGCACAACAAAGCTTTATTTTTTAAATTGTACCATTCTAAAACAATTAAAAGTTGTTTAATAGCTACACTGTGCCTAGACTCTACCTACTCCTTCAACATCCCTGCATTTGTTCACAAAGGTTCATAGAACTTGGGTAACATATATCGTGTTTGAGAACTTTTGAAGCCCAGGGCAACATGCCAGTTTATTATTCGGGCTCTCCCCTTCCTCTAGATTATGTTTTTAGGTCATTGTTGAAATTTAGCCCGCTTTTGTGACCTCATGTGGTTGTGCTGTTAAGGCAGATATCTACAGTGGACTTAATGCCGAAACTGTGCAGTTTAATACCTATCCAAATATATGTTGTTTGAAATACCTTTTTTACTACAAATCATGCTTAAAGGGCTGAGCAGGAAACTTGCAAATGGAAAAGGAAAGTCATGTGTATGATTGAATTAGGCCTTAATGATAAAGTCAACTTTAGCAGATGAATGCATACATGATTATCCTCACTTTCATGAATGCAAAGATAAAAGTTCATATTTGCTTTCATATTAAATTGTGTATACAGTTTATAAAAAATCATACAAAGCAAAAGAATAGTATTGCAATTCGACCCCACTCAATAAATCATTCGAATCTTATGCTGTGATGATCATCTGCAAATAGAATTATGGATGGGTGACTGTGAATTACGGTGATATCTTTCAAAGAGAGGTCCTGAGCGACATTAAATTGGCAATGAGAGCGAAGGTTGAGTTGTCTACGATGTCACTAAGAACCCCTCAATGAAAAAACATCCCCATTTACAGAACCCCTTTCAGAGGGCCACAGGGCACGCAGGGGTTACTGGGCTCAACCGCGACGGTTGAGGCCTTTCACGCGAACGACGTGAAAGCATCTTACTAGACAGGAATGTTAAAACTATCATGCCTCTGAATATTCAAATTAACCAGTTTCCATTATATTTACAGATCTTTTTCATGAAGGTTGTAAAGCGTTTTGTGAGATACAGAGCCATGAAACTAAAGTATTTCAGAAAGGAGTGAAATATATCTGTGACCTGTTAGGCCCGGGATCCCTGGTTGGCTGATACCTTAGGCCAAATAGGGACTCGCGTTTCCAAGTCATGGAAAGGAAGGTCACATTCTGAGATAGCCACGCTCACCCCCTTGGTAGCTTGGCATGAGCAGCCAGGCTTATCTTCAAGGCAAATGTGTAAAGTATTTGCAACCACGCTCACAGCAACCGAATGATGACACCACAGATAGACTCCACACGAGTTTTATAAAAACGAGTATAAACTTTATATAAAAAGATATACGATAAGACTACACAATATAGATCCAACATATGAGTTTGTGTACTATTTCCCCTGGCCGGTTGTTAGGCCAGCCAGCCCTTGTAAGTTCTGGCAGTATTAATGAGCACTTCTAAACATTCTCCTGTAATCCTAATATCATGGTATACAGTTTGTGATACTAGAATCAGGCACTTTTGCAATGTAAAAATAATGTAAGGCGTAAGGCAGCAATCAGACACTCTGCAATGTAAAAAGAATGCAATGCGTAATGCAACAATCGGCACTTTGCAAGGTAAAAATAATGCAATGCGTAATACAACCACCAGGGACGTCGTGATGAAGAAATAAGGCAATGCGTAATACACTAATCAGGTAATTCGTTATGCAGGAATAATGCAATACGCAATATGCTAATCGGGTAGTTTCTTATGCAGAAACAATGCAATGTGTCATACGACAATCAGGTAGTTCGTTATGCAGAAATAATGCCATGCGTCATATACTAATCAGGTAGTTCGTTATGCACGAATAATGAAATGTGTATTACGACAGTCAGGTACTCCGTTATGCAGAAATGGAATAATGCGTAATACGCTCAGGCACCGATCACTGTGCCTTAGGCGGTCTCTCCGCCACTCCTTCTGACTTCCAGTCAGCCTCTCAACAGTTGCCCCCAACACGGGTATGGTGTAATCAAAAAAGTGCAGCTCCGCACTCCGGCCCCTGTACTGCCACTCCCTTGGCAATACGGGCCGCTATAGGAGCCGAAGCAGAGGCTCGCGCTGCCGGAATGAGAAAGAGGCCGAGAGCGTCTCCCTCCGAGCACGCACCCTGCCCTAGGAGTCGACACACGTTACCTGAGGGGTGCAAACCCACTCTCCTCATCCAGCGGCTGGGCCTCCAATGCAATCCTTGTGAATTGGCAAGTGCGGGCTCGGGCCTGGGGGCTCAGCTCCTCCGGGGCTGCCGGTCCGGGGCACTACGGTTACGAAGATCTCAGGCTGCCACAGGGCACACGCACACAGCATCGCTGAGACTTCCTTGAGCGTTGGGTGCATGATCACCGGGCACTCCACACGAAGGTCTCAGGCTACATGAAGATCACGCGCACAGCGTCGCTGAGACTCACTTAAACTCCGGTGCACACGATAAGAAGGCAAATTCTCATGAAGGTCTCACGGTGCACCAAGCAGACGCACACATCGTCAATGAGACTCACTTGGATTCCGGTGCACACGATAACAAGGCAAATCCTCACGAAAGACTCACAGTGGAAAAAGCACACGCATGCAGCATTGATGAGATTCACTTGGATTCTGGTGCACATGATAACTGAACATTCCTCACAAAGGGGTTCAGGCTGCAAAAAGCACATGCACACCACGTCTCTGATCCTTGCTTGGACTCCAGGTGCCCACGATCACAGGGCACACCTTACGAGGGTCTCAGGCTGCAAAAAGCACATGCACACAGCGTCGCTGAGACTCTCCTGGAAACATCTGTGTTCCGGTGTTTCCGTAACAGGGAGCCAGCTCACCTCGGGCCCTTGGGGATAAGTTACTTCAGGACACAGCAAAGCAAAGTCCTTTCAAGCATGGGGACACAGCACACAGCAAAGTCCCTTTAGCCTTTCTTTGGTTAAAACAGCAAACTGCAGGCCAGCCCCAGAATACACAGCAAGGATCAGTCCTTTCCTTCGGTCTCTTCAGTTGTTTCTTCCTTGGCAAAGGTTCCTCTAGACCATGAAGTAGCTCCAGTCTTGTTCAATCTTGATCAAGTCATTCTCCAAAGTTCAGGGGCTTCAGTTATACCCCTCAATGGCTTTGAAGTCTTTGTGTCAAACCAGTTCTGGGTGCCTCCCTGCCAGTGACATCTTCTTACTTTGATTAGTGGGGGTCTGGATTCTCAATCACTTAGCGGGAGATGGGGCAATTGTTTTATAGCAGCAACCCAGGCCTCTTCACCTCTAGGGGCTACTCCTCCCCCTACACTCCAGATGCAGGTCAGCCTGTTGCTGTCTCACCTCCTCCCCTGGGTCAAGACATTCCCCAGATCCTATTGCTTTCATATCCAGACAGTCAATCCACAACCAGACAGAGGCACACAAAAATGTATAGAGCACAAAAACCCAGCCACTTCTAAAAGAGTGGCTTATAAACACATAATGCAAACAACACCTTCATAGAAAGATGTATTATTACATTGACAGTTCAGGCATACTAAACTTCACTTTTCTATCGTAAGCCTTTGGGAAGATAGGCTGGAAAACATATTACACAGCCTTCCCATTCTAGCCTATGGATAAGATGGACTTTCAACATTGAAACATGAAATGGAGATTATTTCACTGTCAGGACCTGGTACACAGCTTGGTACATGTCCTACCTTTCACATGCACTGCACCCTGCCCAGGGGGTACTATGGACCTACTATAGGGGTGCCTGATGTGCATAAAAAGGGAAGGGTAAAGTCTGGCAAGTGGGTGCACTTGCCAGAACAACATGGCAGTTTAGCAAACTGCGCGCAGGCCCTGCAATGGCAGACCTGTGTTCCCTTTTTAAGTCTACTTGTGTGGGTGGCACAATTAGTGCTGCGGGCCCACTAGTAGCATTTGCATTACCAGCCCTGGCACACATAGTGCACGTTACTACTTACTAGGGACTTTACTAGTAAGGCAAACATACCAATCATGGACAACCAATTACCATTATACTTTAAACAGGGAGCACTTACATTTTGACACTGTTTAGCAGTGGCAAAGTGTCCAAAGAATCTTTTGCAGCATCAAAAATAGAGGAGGTAGAGGCAAAATGTCTGGGGTAATCATGCCAAGAAATGCCAGGTCTAATACAACGTGAATACATTCATTATCCTATGTGTACGCAGAACATCAGAAAAAATGTTTTTTAGATTCCTTGGCAATGTTTCAAAGATGATAAATATATCATAAATATACAAACTGATTCAAATATGAAATGTAACTTTGATTAATGCACCACATGTTATAAACCTGAAGCATATATGAGGCTTAATTTATTTATCTATATCTTGACTACTTCGAGATATAGTGTGGAAATATTGTCATCCTTTACTAGGAGATAGACACTGCTCTTTTATATTTAACTGGTTTGAGAAATGATTTTTGGGATCTAGAGGATGAAACATTGGTCTATTTATTCAGAAGTTGGCATTCATACTTTTTGATAGCTAATCTGCATATGTACAGAAGCAGAACACTAATCCGTTGAATATCTTTAAACGTGTATGAACAGACAAAACAGGGTTTTAGAGTATTGACAAGTTTATGTGCAGTAATGCTATTTGTGCAATAAAATTCCATGTCCCTTAGGCTGTCATATTCACCTCTTTCAATGTAAAATCATTTAAACATAGATAAGCAAATAGCCTGGGAAACAACAACAGTATTGCTACCTATCAGACACAGAAAGACCTTATGAATGATGCAATGGGGAAAAATGTATCTAATATATGAATAAAATGAAAAAAAGTGCTGCACAGAAATATGGCATCAACAAAAGTTTTGGTGGGTTAAAAACACCACCTTCCCAGCTTTCAAATGAATCTAAAACTATTTGTTTTAACTTTTTTACCACAGTTTTGGTGTTTTTCTAAAAGGTACCCCAGTTATGCTAATTTTTGTGCCTACTTCCAGTTTGTGATGAAACTAATGGGTGATCCCGGAAAACAATTTCTGAAAAGCAGATGAAATTCTGAATTTAGCAAGGACTCTCATTGACCCTGGTTTGATCAATTCCTGTCATGGGAACTCAGCCAGTGTGGTAGCATTTTTTATTGGAACAAGAGGGGTAATGCAATGGTAGGTCTTTTGTGGTTCCTTGCAGATCCCAGAAGTTTACATTACATAAATACATAGGAAATATGAGATTATTGACAAAGTTTGAGGTTTGCAGGGCACTACGGGTAAGCAACCAGTGTATGATCTACAGGAGGCACACCAACCTTGACCTCCCCGCATTTGAAGTTTTCAGAAATGTCATGTCTGAGTTTGATAGTCTCCCCTCAGTGGCCATCCAGCCTGGTCCCAAATACTGCCGCAACCAATATTGCCGATTTCTCTATGTTTTATTTTGGGGCGTTTGTGTTGAAGATGTTCCTCTCTCCACCTACGTGTGCTGCAGCCTCCCTGGTCGTGTTCCTGCTTCATTTGGGTCTTTTCTGGGCTGTTTTTCATCAAGTTCAGTTTCGTGTTCATTTTTTTTTGGCGCTCTGCTGTCTCCTTCGTGCTGCCTGTCATTGGACAGTGTGGGAGCTCCTTTGGGAATCTTCAGTTCTGCCCGACATTGCCCAGCCTTGTTTTGTGGATGGTACTTCATTCTTGGCAGTTGTGGTTCAAACCGTGAGTTTTTTCCACCCCTCTCTAGCATTTGTTCTGGCTGTGTGATGGTCTCCCTACGGTTACTCTGCCCGTCCTGGCATTTGAACTCTGTGATGTGCCTGGGAGTCTCCCCAATTCGTGTGTTCGCCTGGCATGAGAGGGTCCGTTCCCTGGTCGAGCTGATCCAACACTGATGATGTATTGGAATATTCCCTCATTACTGGCTATTGCTTCGAGTGGTGAGACGCTCTTTCGCGTATCGTCATTGTGGAAGTTTCCGCTGTTCTGTCTGTGCAGTGGCTGCCTGTGAGGTGGTTCCAGCTGATGCACTTGCACGCAGGATTACCTTGGACACACGCAAGTCTCTATGTTGTTTGGACGCTGTTTCCCTGAATAAGCTGCTGCAACCAGTACTGTGCTGTGTTCCTTGGCAACGCTCTTCTACGTTGTGTGCGTAAGCACGCACGGTCTACGTTTCCTTGGCTACGCTGAAGTGGTAACAGCTACATGATGCTTTCCCGCCCTGCGCCTTAAAGTAAATTACTGGCATTAACAAGTTATTTTTGGGGGGTTTTCCCATGCCATGAAGATCGTGTCTCTCAATCAACGCTCTCAAGAGAGTTTGCTTCATCGCTGAGTCAGTCAAGTACTTTGCAAGATTCTTAATTTTTCTGCCTGTTTAAAGCGTGTTAGTTTGGGACAGTCTAGTACTTTGCAAGATTTCTAATTTTTCTGTGCCAGTTTAAAGCACGTTAGTTTGACAGCCTTTCCTCAGCGCTTCTTCAAGTTCTTAAGTGGGAATTGTGTTTTTGGGAGTGCTTGCATTAATGTGTCTAGTTTTGTTTCTGAAGACACACGTGTGTTTTATAGCCTGCTTGGTTTTTTTTTCTTTGTTCCAGAGGAGCAGTGCTAAAAGTGCTTTTAGTGGAAAATTCTGATTTGTGGGAATAATTCACAGTTTTTTTTTCTTGTTGTGCATGTTAACTGCTTCTTTTTCAACAGGTAACTGTATCTCATTTCTAAAGATTTGTTTGTTTTACTCCGCATTTCGTAATCTAAGAATCCAAAACGTTCAGCCTCCTCCTCCCTTTTTACAGCTTCCAGGTAATCCACCAGTTAGGTGGATGGAGTGTGGGTTTAGGGCATTTGTTAAATATTTAGGTGCCATGGGGGGAAAAGGTTTAGTGCTGAACGTAAAAGATTTATTTTAGAGCACAATGGCCTCAAGACCACCCAATAACCCCAATCCCATCCTAGCTAATGAGGAATACAATAGCTGGATCCATAACTCCTTAGACTCTTTGCTTCCCATGAAATGCTCTCAAACAAAGCGCAGCGCCACAACCTCCCCCTGGTATTCCCCTAAATTACGGGAACTTAAACGATACTGCAAAAAGCTAGAGAGGAAATGGCGGCTTGACTATTCCCCTACCAGAAAAATAGCATATAGGGAGGCAATAAAAACCTATAAAGACGAAATTAAAGACTCTCAATCAGCCTTTTATGAAGAAAAAATTAAGGCAGCTGCTTCCTCCCCCAAAGAAATCTATCGAGTTGCCAAAACTCTCCTCAAACTTCCCCAGAAGCCGCAAAACCCTATCGATGCTCAAACCCATTGTAACAATCTGGCAGATTTCTTTCTCCAGAAAATACAAACAATATACATCTCTTTTCCCCCCGCCCAGCTTGATCCAACCTTTGTTAATCTTATAAGTGCAGGGCCTCAACCCTCAGCCACCCTGGATACCCTCCCCCCTCTCAATCACACCACATTAGAATCCATTATGCACCAGGTGAAATCTGGCTCCCCCCTCGATTCGGCACCCCCAAGTGCCCTGCTGCCAGTCACAGGAAACATTCTTCCTACCATCCTCGACCTGCTCAATGCCTCCATCTCCTCTTGCATTGGCCCCCCTGGAAGCATGCTATGGTCAAGGCTCTCCTAAAAGAGCCCAACCTAGACCAAGACAATCCCAGCAATTGCCGGCCAATCTCCCTGCTACCATGGCTGAGTAAGATCCTGGAGAAATATGTCAACTCGGTACTGGTAGAGTTCCTGGGGAGTAATCATCTACTTGATCTCTTCCAGACTGGATTCCGTCCCCTGCATGGAACCGAAACCACCCTCCTCAAAGTAACCGAGGAGGCCAGGAAGATCCTTGACCAAGGAGGCACCGCGGCAATTATCCTCCTCGAATTAAGTGCCGCATTTGACACTGTAAATCACGACATACTGATACACCGACTTATCAACCTAGGAGTGTCAGGAAACCCCATCACCTGGTTTAGATCTTTCTTAGCAGACCGCTCCTTCCAGGTCTTCAAGGTCGATATTGCCTCCCCCAGCATGGCTCTCAGTTGTGGTGTACCTCAGGGCTCCTCCCTGAGCCGCACACTATTCAACGTATATATGAGCCCCCTAGCTGAGATTGTCCGTCCCTTCGGCATAACAATCATCACCTATGCCGAAGACACTCAGCTAGTGGTGGCCCTCAACCAGCCGAACATCTCCCCAAACAACCTGAGTAGCTGTTTGGAGGAGGTGGCCAACTGGATGACACTTTCCTGTCTAAAACTGAACGGGAATAAAACCGAGCTCATGCTCTTAGGAAACATTCCCTCGTTCAATACGAATTCACTGTGGCCCATTTGTCCCGGCCCCGTCCCAGCTCCAAAAAACGCAATTAAAAACCTGGGCATTTGGCTGGACAACTCCCTCAATTTTAACCACCAAGCAGCCAAGCTCTCAGCCACCTGCTATGGCTTACTCAGGCTATTACGGAAAATCCTTCCCCTGCTCCCATTTCAGGCAAGACAAATCATGGTCCAGGGCCTCATCCTGTCACGCCTGGACTATGGGAACGCCCTCTATCTAGGGGCCCCTCAGTCCACCACCCGCAAACTCCAGATTATCCAAAATTGTGCAGCCCACACACTCCTTCAGATTCCCAGTCGGCACTCAATTAATCTAGGATTAAAGAGCCTGCACTGGCTCCCGGTCAGGGAAATAATTCAATTTAAGGCCCTGTTCATTGCTCATAGGGCCTTCTGGAAGATGGGCCCGGCCATCACCCAATCACTGATCACTCCCTACCAACCAAATAGACAGCTTCGTTCAGCATCTTCCTTCCTCACCCTAGTCCCTAAGATCAAAAGAGATAGGTGTGGCGGGCGCTCCTTTGCCTATAACTCTGCTAAATCATGGAACTCTCTCCCCCTTCACCTGCGGGCAGAGCCCAACACACTATCCTTCCGTAAACCTTTAAAAACTCTGCTCTTTACCAAACCTGCATAGACCCTAATCAGCCTCCCTGCCCGCGTTTGTCTGCAGCGCTAAGACGCCTCAGGGTAGCTACCGCGCTTTACAAATGTTCTTTTCATTTCATTTCATTTCAATTTAGGTTTTGAGGGTCAGGCTGTTCTCGAGCATTTGCCTCCTCCTGATCGGGTCGAAGGACAGGATGAATTGAATGAATTCGATCAAGCTGTTAAAATGTTGGAGAAACAGTTTGACGTTGATGGCAGTTTGGTGTAGCTAGGCATACGTTTTTCACAAGAACACAGGACACCGATGAGAGTAATGTGTCTTATGTTGCAGCTTCACGCATTTTAGCCTCTGAATGTGAGTTTGAACATTTTACATCTCAGTTAATCAGAGATCAGATTGTTGTTCACTGCAGAGACAAAAAAGTTCAAGAAAAACTTTTGACTTTGAAAAACCGTCTTTGCAAGAAACTATCACCATGGTAGAAAGTATTGAACTATCTCAAAAGGCTTCAAGAGAGCTTAAACCAGAGAAAAATGTTGTGGGTGAGTGCAAAGATCAAGGCTCAAAGCAACAAGTGGAAAAAGACAAGTCTTCCGTTGAACCCCAGGGGGTTACTCACCCAGTTAGATATGAAAAGAAATTCTCGTCAAAAGTGTAGCTTCCCTTCCCATTTTCCAATTTCTCACATTTGTCCGGCTAAGAATGCCTCTTCAGGAAGTGCGGTAAGCAAGGACATTTTGCTAAAATGTGTGGTGCTAGAGGGAATGTTAATGTTGTCTATTCCCAGGAGGAAAAGAATGACTTAGTGAGTGAAGTTGGGAGTTTTTGTCTGACGTCATCATGGTAGTCAAAGACGATTCAGAAGATTGTGTTGATCATGTGGTGGATGTCATTGTGTATGGTCAGTGTGTTCAACTTGCCTGAGTGCATAGGCTTTATGCCTAAGCATTAGGCCCGGCCGGAGTTTGTAGAGTTGTGCTATACGGACCTCAGCAAAGCAAAGTCCGACATCCTGGATAGGGACCAGGACCTGCTTGACCTGCTGGGAGTGGGGGTTGCAGGTCTCGGTAATTAATAAATATTTATTTGTTGTGTTCTATCTATGCTAATATTGTTTCCCACATAGCAAGCAGGCTGCTCACACTCAGGTAAATTAAGTTTATGATACAAATATTTTTTGAAAATCATCTAGAGAGGTGCTTGGTGGCGCTGCCTAATCCTACTTATTGGCACTCACTTGGAATATTTTTTCAGACGTCATGCAGAGATTCTACTGTCCTGTCACTAAGATAGTAGTTATTATTGAGTTTGTGCATTCTCTCACTTCTCTGTGCCTTTCTTTGTTGTTGTAGCTCATACAGTCCCAATCTCAACCCCAAGCAATTTCCCTGTGATGTGTATATGCATGCATCTATGCATTAATAAAAATGCAGACTGAGATGGCCCATCAAAGGGGGTTAAACTTGAGGGATTCAGATTGAAATGAGAAGCAAAGTTCATTCATTGCAAATTATTAGTAGTTACAAAATGTAGTTTAGGAAATTTGGAGTAGGATTAGGTTTAGGAAATTAGGAATAGGTCCACGATACTTCTAGTCCTATAGGAAATCTGATTTTGAAAAGTTCAATGTTATTGTGTTTGCATTTCCCTGTCAAAATATTCTTGTGGAAATTATTATTGACTGTTCCACTAAACTTATTTTATTTTATTTATTTCTTACATTAGCACCAAGGGGCAAGAAGAGGGATGGGCTTGGATCCAGTGAGGAGGGCGAGAGAGCTTGAGGTGCCTTCACAAGTGCCTCAGCAGATGGCTCTGCTGGCCCCAGTAAGTTCTTCTGTTGTTAATATTATTATTTTGCTAACTTTCACCGTTCCACATTTAGAATTTTTTTTCCTTTTTGCCGTGCCTGTCTCCCAATTTATTTCCAACTCTTCTTCATTCTATTTGTTTCCTCAATTCTTCTTATCCTTGCATTATCCTATTCACTTATTTTCTAGTCGTTCAGTTCCTGTACTTAACTTCAAACTGTCTGTACTAGTCTGTCTGTTCTGTAGCGTCCTTTCTTCTGCTATGTCAGTAAGCTTTCCCTCTCCCCTTATATATCTTTTGGACTGGTGGTACTGTAAGCCTCAGGGAACCCATTTTATGTCAGGTACTCTACTGTGAAGATTGCCCAAGTAAGATATTTTGCGCATGTTTGTTGAGAAGGCTTTCTTTTTCTTGCTCATGCTCAAAAAGTAAAATGAGAGAGTGGCCATGGTCATGGTGGACCCCCCACCCCCAATGTTGTGTATGTATTATTATCATAGTATACCAGCAGTTAATGACAGTGTAGCATAGTTGGAAGTATGAGGAGGGCCCCATTGCATTTGCCATTCAATACCATATGTCCTTCATTGATCAATTATACCATCCTTCATTGTACTTCATTGACTCAGATTCATCATAGTTCAGCCTCTCCTTTACAAAAGGTTTTGGTTTGCTTGACTACCTGGCTTTTCAAACATTGCCAATCAACAAAATACCCAATGTGCTATTTTGATAGAAGACATTCCAAATGAACTGCAGTGATGTATTGTGGTTGTATGTTCCTAAAAAATTAAAAATAGATGGAGGCGTATCTGGCATTTAAAATATTTAATGTTTTTTGTAGCTGAACCAACCACCAGTGCTGAGGCCGGCAGGGAGGGTGCCAGTGGAGTCAATGAAGGAACAGCAGTTGACGGGGTCCTAGAGGTGGCAGGGATGGGTGGTGCTAAGTCACATTGCTAGTTGATTGACAATTAGTAATGTACTGACAGCAAGGGCATTGTCTCGTGAACATCCAGCCTTAGCAGATACAGTGGGAGTTGAGCAGTTAATGGCATCTTCTATCTGCAACTCAGCAGACAAAGGTTCATAATGAACTTTCACAACAATGGGTTGATGAAAAAAGGAAAAAGACATGGAAGGAGAAAGGATGGGGGAAATTGAATATCAGTGAAAGGATGCGTGGGTGAATAGCAGGGTGAAAGGATGCATATAGGTGGATGATACGATGCATGGGTGGGTGAAGGCTGGATGACAGTGTGTACGGTTAAAGGATGCCTGCCTGGTTGGGTGAAAGGGCATGGGTAAAAGAATGCCTGCCTGGGTGTTTGAAAGGAATGCTAGGTTGGGTTAAAGCAGGATCGGTCAATTAGTGAAAGGATATGTGGGTGGGTAAATGGATATTAGTAAAAGGTTCATTGAGAGCAATGTTTGGATGGATGGATATATATGGATGGATGGTTTTCAATGGTGATAGACTGGATAAGAGATTGTAAAGCTTAAATAGTGTGTATCCAAGCCAAGGGTGAAGAATACTAGAACAATGAAATGATGAATAGATAATTGCTTGGATGAAGAAACAAGGGAGCTCTTCTATATAGGGGAGTGCTCACCTACTTCACTTGCTTGGAATGGTTTTATCAAAGTTTTGATTCAATGTTTGGGGTGGTATTTCTGTCTACTGCATTGACTCGCAGTATTTTTTAAGCAAGGCAGATATTTGTAAAACACCCATCATCAACTCACCTCCCTCTCTACCCTGGTATCTTGCCAGTGCCACCCATGATGACCTAACCGCTGCATGGTTCAATTTGTCACTGCAGTGCTGGCTGTGCAATGTGTGTCTGCTTGAGTTAATGTGGCATTTACAATGTTTTCAATGCATGGCAATGCAAAATGAAGGTGTGTTTCCCTTCCCTCCGTGTGCCCACTCAGTCACTTCCTACCAGTATTCCAATCCTTTATTCTTCCCCAAGTTCTATTCCCACCAGACTTCCCAAAAATTAGAAAAGTCCATTAATGCATTTTCCACATTTTTCTAACCAAGTGATATATTTCATCATGGCTTCTATAGCAGCTTTACCCCTGTTCAAATTCTTCCGTTTCTTCATTATCAACCATAGTGATTTTGTAGCCAAGGTTTAGGCATATGCTAGTGATCAGGAAAACGTCAATTTGCATGATATCATCCCTCTAACTTACCCTGCAGTACAGTAAGTTAGGTTTCCTTTCCCTTCTGCCAGGCAAATGTATTTGTTGGAAAAATAAATTATAAAGTGTGGTGGAGGGTGAGGCCAGGGAGTAAAGTAGCACTAAGTAAGTACCTTGACTTTTGCAGATGTGATAGCCTGTGATGAACGCGTCAAATACAATCTATATCCTGCTCCTTAATTCTTTCCCTGTACTACAGTGCATCGCCTTTCTCATCATCTACTTACGGCAGACAGGAGGTCTGCATGATTAATTTTATACATGACGTGTATCAATGTTCATCTACCTTGTAGTCAGGGTAAGATTGAAAGGCATTTTGGAGAAGAGCAGGGCTATTGGAATACGATAATTATCGATTACAGCTGACCTATCTGGAGACTGCAGAGAGTAGCAAAGTATTAGTAACGAGTACGACTAGGGTGCCAGCTGAGCTACAATTCCTCTATTAATTTAGCACAAGAGAGACAGTACCTCCTTAGTGCTTAATGCCTTAATCATTATTAATGAGTGTAACTGATTTTTATTTTTCCACACAAAGGGTCCGATTCCGATATCGGCCTGAGGGGCTCCAAACGATGGTCGGAGCCCTTCCGACCGAATTGGAACGTGTCGGCCGGATGCCATTCTGATGGGTTTGGTTGGAAAGGAATCAGACTCGGATTTCCGGATGGCAGACGACAGGCTCGGAGAGCCCGTCTGCCAACTGGAAATCCCTCAGTACTCCCTCAGTACTCCCCCGGCTGCCTCTTTACGACAGAGGGAGTACGATGGCAGTTTTTCACTACCTTTTTGTGCAAACTGTCTTTGGGGGCCCCCAGTAGGGCCCCCATGGGTGCGAGGCTGCCGAATGGCAGCCTGGGGGCTCCTAAGGTGCCCCTCTGTGGATCCCTTCACCCGGTGGCAAGCACCTTGGGGTGCCGGCCACAGGGTGTAGGCATTGAACAGCGCCCCTGCTTTTCACAATGCAAGCACGCATTCCGCTCGGAATGCATGCTTGCCTTGTGAAGTATACGAGTGCGACTGAACCCTGTTCGGTTGCATCGTACTTGCAGGGCCGTAACCGATGACAGCAGGTCGGTCGGTTACGGCTCCTGACCAAAGTCGGACGGACCTGAGTCCATCCGACATAGGAAACTTTCCTGTACACACAGGAAGGATAAGAAAGAGCAACAACAACATACAGATGTAACTGTTTGCTTTATATACATCAAGTTGGCATGTGGCACTGGGGAAGGTGCAGGAGACAATGGAATGAAGATTTGAAAATTAATGCTGTTGTGCGCTGTCCGACAATAGAACACATGGGGTTGATGACAGATGTTGGGAAAAAGAAAATTAGAAAAAGAAATAAATAAAACAAAAATAAAAAAGATATCAATTTTTTTTATTGGAATCCAAAACATAAAAATATAAAAATGTTTTTAAGGAAAAAAAATGCAGAAAAATATTTTTGGGGGGAAAAAACAAAATAATTAACAAGACATTAAAAAAAATTGAAAAACATTAATTAATTCAAACATTAACAAGAACATTTTTAAAAAACTGAAAAAAATCAAATTCAATAAAAAACAGTTTTTGAAAAAATATCAAGAAATTAATAATTGGGGCGCGGTTACGCGCGGCAGCATATTGGCCGCGACTTAAGTGATCTCTGAACTACCGACCCTAAACCCATACATCCGCCTAAAATATCCGAGTCCTGAAGAGGGATGGCCTATTGGGGTACCCGAGACCCTGCTGACCCGCATTTCAGGCCGGCGGCGCTCATATCTACGGAGCTTTACCCGCCAACATCTGCGGCCTGTCCCCGCCCTGCAGTGGCGGCCTCGCGTGGTCTCTGTTGCCGCCTGAGCTGCACTGATGACGGGGAGTGCCGCTGGCCCGCACTGGACCGCGGGGCCTGGTGTGGACTCGCAGAGACTGAGGAGGCGGCCCGCCTGTCTTTGCGGGACCTGCGGTGTCCGGTGCCTGCCGTCTGGGAGCATTCTGTGCCTCATCAGGGGTCCGCGATCTGTCCCCGCCACACCAGCACCCTTCACGTGTGGCAGTGAATCCTGCAGGGGCAGAAGCCTGGGGCGGAACGGAGGTGGTGCAACTTGATCTCCACTGACTAAGTATAGGAAGTTTTGGCCTCTGTTGTGGATGCAGGTCCCCTGTTGGGGAGCGGTCTACTCTGCGTGTGCAACCGGTGCTGCCTCCTGCGCAAGGGCTGGCGAAGGCATCGCCGTGAAGGGAGAATCTGTCCGGCCTGGGCTCAGTAGAGGTAACCAAGATGCTGGAGGGAAGGGGCCCCAAAGTGACTCAGCAAAATAAACTCGACAAGTATGCCTACACGGGTGGCGCTGTCCCGGAGCCCACTGCCCGGGGGGACCCACCAGTGAGCCGGAGGGAGACGTCCCTGAACTCACCCTGGAAGACGTTATGGAGGCCATAGCAGGGGTGCGCACTTCCATGGAACAACGCACAGATGCTATTACGGTGGAAATGACCTTGATCAGGGCGGTCCTCACCAAAAAACACGACAAGGTCAAACAACTGGAGGTAACTGCGAAGAGCCTAGTGGATGATGTTTTGCAACTTCAAACAAGATCCGGACCCTAAACACCTTCCGGAAATTCGCCGAAGATAAACTGGACAATTACGAAGGGCGCTCCTGTCGTAACAAAGTCCCCATTCTTGGGGTTCCGGAGAAATCAGAAGGGCAGACTCCTGACCTGTTTGTGGAGGACCTCGTGCTTAATCACCTAACTCCAAAAGGCCTTTCGAGGTTCTTCGTGGTGGAAAGGGCCCACAGAGTGCCGGGAGGGCGTCCCAAACCCGGAGCGCCCCCTCGTGCAATACTTGCAAGACTCCAGAAGCTCACCGCCTCTTAAATATGAGAACTCTACTATCACCTTTTTCCCGGATTTCACACAAGCCGTGCAGAAACAGCGACGGTCATTCCTGGCAGTAAAAAAGACACTCAGAGACCTAGGGCTGAAATATGCTATGCTCTTCCCCGCGCGGGTCAAAGCAAATGGTAAGGCCTGGTTTCATTGACCATCCAGAGGCGGCGGCCAACTGGCTGGAGGGCTGGCGGGACGCCAAACAACACAATGCACCCTGATAACCGACCTTCTGGTAACAGTGACAGACATGGTCCCCATCTCGGACTGACCTCTTCTTGAGACTCCAATACACAGTGACTGCTCAGGGCCCGGACCTCGCTGGTCATACGTCTGTAAGGGTCTGTACCTGCAGGGTCCAATAACTTTCTTTTTTGATTGTTTGCCTAGGGCGGTCTCTTTCTGGACTGGTTTTCCGATCTTTTCCTCCCTGGGTTCAGGGGGTGGGTGGAGGGTCGGGGGGGTTCGAGTTCGCTTCCCCACTTTAATTCATTTTTGGTAGTTTGGGGCGACAGGCACTCTGCATGTTTTGTTTGTTGGGCTGAGGTATGCCCGGGGTGCAGGGGGGTTGGTAGGGGGGCTTTGGATTAAGGGTTGGGGGGGTTTTGGGGTGTTTAAGGTTGTTTTTCGGCACCACTTATTTGTATGGCAGTGGGATATGGATCCATTTTTCACACCTCATTATGGGAACCCACTGGGATAGGAGCCTCACATTAGTCAGTTGGAATGTTAACGGACTGGGAGACAAGTGAAAGCGCACCATAGTATTGCAGTATATTAAACGGCATTCTCCAGATGTGGTCCTCCTTCAGGAATCGCACCTGGTGGGTAACATGCGTAAAGCCCTGAACAGATGGGGATACAGGCTCATTGCACCAGTGGGTCTCGAGGAGTGGACATTATGACTAAAAACACATTCCCCTTTTCTGTGCAGTCAATAAACGTGGATGACCATGGGAGGCATATAGCGATCGCAGGGCAATGGGAGGGAAGGGCACTCACCCTGGTGTCGGTGTATGTTCTGCCGGGACTGCAGGCTCAATCGTTTAGGGATCTGGGCGCATTGCTCCTCTTCCTCCCGGAGGGCATGCTGCTGGTGGGAGGGGACTTTAATGCTGTGTCCTCTTGTGCATTGGACCGTCATCCCCCCCCGGGTGACGGGGCCCTCTTGTAGTTGGCTCTCTGACTTTACTGAGGCGTTCAGCCTGTTGGATGTCTGGAGGGCATTTAACCCCGGAGTCTTCCAATACACCTTTTTCTCTGGCGCCCACCATAGCTCCTCTCGCATTGATTATTTGCTCTTACCCACCTCCCAGTTAACACACTTATGCAAGATCTGTCACCTTGCCCGTGGCATTTCCGATCACTCCCCTCTATGGGCGAAACTAGTGCTGGGAGAGAGGCGGACCGACACAGTTGCACCCATTAACCCTTGGTATTTACGTGACCCACTGCGCCGCACTGACCTACAAAAGATGATTGACTGTTACTTCCAAGAGAACCTGGGCTCAGTGGATTCCTCTGAGACACTCTGGAAGCTTTCAAGTCTGTTGTTCGAGGGGTGGCCCTATCTCGCATAGCCGGAGTTAGGAAGGAGAACTTTAAAGAGCTTGAGGCAGTGGAGCGAGACATTCTACAGCTGAGCTGAAGTCAGACGTAGGCAGAGGGGACAACCCAGAGGTTGCCCATATACTGTGGTTGAAGAGGGACGAGTATAAAGCTATCGCTACTAATCATGCCAGGTCCTGGGGAAGAGAGAGAGGCGGTAGAGTGTATGAGTGGAGGGACAAAGCCGGGAAACTTATTGCCTGGCTGGACAAGAAGGAAAGTGCCAGCTGGCTTGTGCCTCAGCTCACTACTTACTCGGGCGTGACGATAATAGACCCAGTTCATATAGCCAATGAGTTTGCCTCACATTACACCACAGTATATCAGACACAATCGTCCCTTACCAAGGCGGACTGTGCTGACCTCCTTAGAGACATCAAACTCCCGACTCTTTCCGAAGACGATCAGGGCTACCTGGATAGTGACATACCCAATGACGAGATTGCACAGGCAATCAGGGCCCGGGTAAAGCGACTGGGCCCAAAGAATTGCACATTGAGCTCTACAAATTGCATCCAGACAGGCTGGCCCCACACTTGCGAGCTATGTTTGAGGAAAGTAGGAGCGTGGGGGAGTTACCACCTGACTAGCCACTTGCATCAATAGTGATCATCACCAAAGAAGGCAAGCTGAGGGGCGTCTTACAGGCCCATCTCCCTAATCAATGCGGAGCTGAAAATCCTAGCCAAACTTCTGTCCACCCGTCTATCGCGAGTGATTGAGGCCCTCATTCACCCAGATCAGTCAGGCTTTATGCTTCATCGCAACACTGCGCTAAATTTAAGGCGAGTCCATGGTGTGATAGAGCGGGCCAACACAGTCCAGGAAGATGCTGTGCTCCTGTCTTTAGATGCCTCTATGGCATTTGATACGATCGAATGGCCTTACCTCTTAGCAGTATTCTCTAAATTTGGATTTGGGCTGCAGTTCATATCATTGGTCAGGCTCCTCTATTCTGCTCCTCTCGCGCAGGTGGTGGTCAACAACAAATGTTCCGATCCTTTTGCCCTCAGTCGAGGGACTAGACAGGGGTGCCCATTATCTCCCCTGCTCTTCACTCTGTCCTTGGAGCCTTTGGCTGCATGGAGTCAGTGTGACTCGTCCATACAGAGTCTGCTGTGTTCGGCAGAGTGGGAAGACCGCATCTCACTCTATGCGGACGACGCCCTCCTCTACCTAGCTTACCTCAAGAAGTCCCTCAGATGTGTCTTGGATATCTTTGCATTCTTTGGCCGATTCTCGGGCTACTCGATTAATTGGAAGAAATCACTCCTGTATTCTTTGGTTGGGGAGGCTCCTTCTCTCCCAGGGCACTGTCCGATACAGGAGGTATCTAACAGTTTCCGATACTTGGGGACCTTTGTCACCGCTGACTCGGGGCTCTGTTATGAGAGAAATCCGATCCCGCCTCTGCAACGCCTGCGACGGGATGTTGCCAGCTGGAGGGCGCTCCCTATCTCTCCATTTAAAATGATGTCTCTGACCCGCTTCCTCTATGCCCTGCAGCACTATCCCGTCCCGGTCCCAGCGAGATATTTTAAAGAGGTCGAGGACCTACAGAGGCAGCTGCTATGGGATGGGAGGCCGAGAATAGCACTCCACAAACTCACCCTTAACTGGTTTGATGGTGGCATCAGCCTCCCTGACATTAAGAAATATTATTGCGCAGCCCATTTAGCTGCCATCAACCAGGGCACATATAGGGCTCCGGGAGACCCAGGTTATGCTATAAACAGGTGGCTGCTGCCGGGCGGGACGTACAACAGAGCCCTCTATGCTAATCCCAAGAAACTCTGCCTGACTGGGCCCACCTCCCATTCGGTCCAAGTATGGCACGCAGTCAACAAAGGTTTAGGGTGGGACCGTAGACTGACACTTGCGACCCCCTTGTGGGATTCGGATCAACTAGTTAGTCTACACTCCTGTAAGGGTTTCGACAAATGGGATCTTATTGGTATTTCCCGGGTGGGCGACCTTTGGGTGAGGGGCGACATGCTCAGTTTTGATCAGTTGCAACAACACGAGCTCATAGACTCAGAGTTCTTCTGTTAGCTACAGATATGACATGCACTGACCACTGCCATTGATAAGGATTCCCCCCTCCCCCTTAGAAGATAGGTTATTGGATGGGCTACTACCACAAAAGGCAATCTCGCTGACCTACAAAAAGCTTGTTAACAACGCACCAGATCCCCTGACTAAATTACGTGGGCTGTGGAAGGGAGATGGCCTCTTGCTCGATGACGAGGAGTGGAGGGAAGCGTTGCCTCCCCCCGGGAGGTGGCGATCTCTGCGCGTCTCCATCTGGTGCAATTGAAACTCCTGCACAGGATCTATATCACCAGACCACAGCTGGTCCGTATGGGGCATGGAGATGACGTGGACTGTAGGATGGGATGTGGACAGATTGCCATCCTGATGCACGTCATTTGGGAATGTGAACAAATTCAGGGATACTGGAGAGGGATACATACAGTTATGAGTGAGGTCCTGAATAAATCTGTTCGCCCAAGGCTAAGAGATGCCTCCTCAATGTATGGGAGCCCACAGACTTGATAGGGGCGGAGAAGCCATAGGTCACCCTGGGTGTAGCTGTGGCCAAGAGGGACATCGCTCAACTGTGGGGTGGGCTGTCGCCCCCTACTGTGGCAGCAAAATATTTATTGGTGTATGTTTAGGGAGAAAACCGTCTATGTGGCAAGAGGGTCCCCCCAAAAATGGTCTCGAGTTTGAGCTAAGTGGAACGCTTATAGGGGGGATATCTGTGTTGCTCCTACAACCTCCCATGATAATAAATCCTTGTCTCCCTGACTTCTATATCCTGTTCACAGGCCGTATTGTACGGTTGCATTGTATCCCAAATGAACTGCCATATACGAATGTCATTTATGTTTTGTCATACGTGATCTTGCCGAATGTTGATTTCTTTGTTAATAAAATCAATAAAAAAATATTTTTTTTAAAAAATAATAAAAAATTAAAAACATTTAATTGCTGATGTATTAGGGAAAGGGGACTACCATGAGAATTGAATCCCACTGGGATTTGAGAGGCAAGGTGTGGTGTAGATGAAAAATGGAAAACAAAGTATATAATAATATACAAAACACTGTTCATACAGAATATTTAGTATGGACATTGAGCTACTAGGTCTCAAGTGTAACACACAAAATGGCAGCCAGCCATATGGTCAAACAACAAGCAGGCGGCAGGCCACAACAAAGAAGAGATGCAGACATATGTCAAAAGCACACTGGCTGGGTACACAAAATGGCCACCAACCACATAGTCAAACAGCAAGCCAGGAGGAATGGCCACAACAAAGAAGGCCTGCTGGCCAATGGCAAAAGCACACTGGATGCCTACACAAAATTGCCGCTGTCCACATGATCACAACAACAATAATCAGCAAAGAGGCATGGCCACAACAAAGAAGACATGCAAGCCTATGGCAAAAGCACACTGGTTGCCAACACAAAGTGTCTACTAATCACATGGACAAACAGCAAGCAAGGAGGCATGGACACAACAAAGAAGACATGGCGGTCTATGGAAAAAGAACACTGGCTGCCTACACAAAATGGCCACCAGTCACGTGGTCATAACAACAACAACCAGCAAGAAGTCATGGCCACAACGAAGAAGACATACAAGCCTATGGAAAAAGCACATTGTTGTCTGCACAAAATAGCCGCGAGCCACATGGTCAAACAAGCAGGAGGCATGGGAAACAAAGAACACATGTAGGCCTATGGGCACTGACTTTATAAAATTGCCCCTGGCCACATGGCATGGGGAACAAAGAGAAATGGTGGCCTATGGCAAACACACTCACACATTTGCCAGACAAGGGAGGCATGGTAACACAGGAGAAAACAGCATTATTTCAGCAATGCTAAAAAGGTAAATTAAGTAGACAAAAATGATTTACAACAACACACATTCTCCAAAGGTATCAAATATATTACTGTTCCTTCACACTGTTTGCAGAAAAAAATGTAAAATACCCTCAAAAAACGCATTACGTAATTTAATCCAATGCCATCCATGGCCTAAATGATGTTTCAACTCAACAAACACAACTGAAACAGTTGTTTCATGCACCCATGACTAGCACTGGGCCTACTGGCTGGAAGGCCGTTTGGCAGAATAGGCCACTTAGTGAATTAAATGATTATTGCATATTGCAAATTATTAAAACACATGAAGGAAATATACTGAACTGTGCAACATTTTTCCTTTAAAAAAGAAGAAAAACTACATGCAGGAGAGGTGTGGTGCAGCGGCCAGGGCATCTGACTTCTGAGCACAGGGATCACAGTTTGAACCCCGGCTCCAGCGACATATCAGCACCATGTGACTGTGGGCAATAGCTCACTTAATTTCCACGATGACCCCCAGCTCCTTGAGACCCGTAATGGTGAGTAGTTTGCGCTTTACAAGTCCCAGATTTATGATTTACATGCAACCACCCATCCGAGCAAATTCTAAAAATCAAATAAAAGTACAAATAAATCCTGGTGCATGCTCCCAATCAAACAAACAACACCATTACACAATAGTTTTTGAACTTACTTGTGGAATCTCAAATACAAAATCCTTAAATCCAATGGTATATATGCAGCAGACAAGGAGAGTGATCCTACCAGCTCCAAATCCAAATGAAAAGTGACCAGGAGATTGACAAAGCACTGGGACGAGCTTGCTGGGCGGGAATAAGAAGTTGGAGACTCTAGGGCAATTCCTTCCTGTTGGAAAAAAAAGTTTTAAAAAAAGGACTCCTCCTATAGAAAGCCAACACGAACGGTCCATTTGAGAAGGTTTTTAACTCCAAATTGTTTTTTTAAAGGAGATTTAGCTGGGTCTCGAGGAGAGAATCTTCCCCAGGTTGCAGCTGCAGTTGATTGCGCTCACTTGCACTTAGGTATATCACAAAAGAAACACCGGAAGTCGCTGGCATGGCCTAAAGCTGTGCTATAGGCAGCAAAATCTCGCGGGAGCTCACAGTTGGCTAGAAAATCTAGTTGCAGCTTGCAAGCCCCCAGCAAGTCTCTTGTCACTCCCCCACGCACACAAATCAAAATTTTGAGTGTGCCCACAAAGAAAAACACTGCTCCATTGCAGAGTGCAGAGTTTATCGGTAACTCCACATTCTCGGCGGAACACAGAGTTGCAGAATTCCTCAAACTCCGCGTGCGGAGTGAGGTTTTACCCACAGGCCTATTAAGGGTTCATATTCTCTCATCAGAAACTTTTAGTTGGTTTTCTGAAGCTGAAACCTTAACTTAGTTGCCTAACCAAGGGGCATATCAGCAACAGACGGCGATAAATATTGCAAAGCGCGCTCAGCGATTTCATATTTATCGCCGTCCATCGCTTGGATTTATCGCCCGGTCAGCGCGTTATTAACAACGCGTTACTCCAGGGCGATAATATTCCAGCGATATCCAGGGAAATGGGCCAACATCGCTGGAAAACCAGCGATGTTGCTCTCAAAACGGCGATAGCCTTGGTGATACGACCCTGTGGTCGTATCACCATAATCCACCTCCCATGTTAGGTATGCCTTAGTCAGGAATTTAACAGACATTAAATTCCTGCGTTAAGGCATAGTTAACGCGATGATTATTATTGCTAATGCTCTTTGCTGATATCGCGAAGATGCCTTAGAGATAATCTCCCATGTAGTTTTCCTAGCCACGCCTACTTTGCATCTCATTAGCGATGTTTATTGCTGAAATGCCAGGCGTTGGGAATTCGGCAGCTAACATGGGCTAATGCATGTTAGCGCCGCCTTGTTGATAGGGCGTTAAAATTATCGCTGCTTCAGCGGCAAAAAGTGCAGCTAAAGCCGCGATAATACCCTTGATGATATGACCCTAAAGGCCTTTTTATTACCTACACCTGCTTAATTTAGAGTAGGTGTGTCCTTACTTTTAGATTTTTTATTTAGTCCATGTTAATTTTCTATTTTCCTTATCCAGAAAGATGGGCTCTTCAACCATTTAAACCAGTAATAACGGTGCTTAAATCTGAATACTTAATGATTTAATGATCTTGATTTAACTAAATATGTCAATGAATTATTTTAAGCCAACTACAAGTCTCTTCATGTGGAGTCTTGTTGGTCTTTATTGTTTATGGAAATGTATGTAACTGATTACCCCTAGATCTTTATTCATGTCAATGAAAAAAGGTCCATAAATCAATAGCGGGGTTTGTATGATTATTACACTTGGTGTTTGAGATTTAAGAATCCCCGCCCCAACAAGTGTTAGCAGAGGCAGTTCGGTCATGGGAGAGGATTTAGAAAGGGCCAGAAAATCTAGATCTGATTGGACCTTGCCCCAGCCCAAGTTGTCCATACCTCTAATCCATGACCCAACTTTGAAGAACAATAGCTTTGGTGGTTCCGAAAGTGGTTGTAGTTGGAGAGGAGTGAGTGTTGTGTGTCGCAATTGTTTTTGTTGAGCTTATGGTGTTGTGTTGAAGTTGTATGTTTTGCGTTCTGGTGATGCTATAGCCCAGTTGTGTAAATGTGCACATGTACTTAATTCTGAGAAGATCAAGTTGTTATCAGGCTGGTCACAGTCCAAGATCCCCAGATTGATAAGAGAACCTTGTGGTTTAACTTGTCTGCTAGGTTTTGTGGTCTCAGTTTGTGTGGTACCATCAACTGTACAATTGAGATAAGGACTCACAATGGATTGTTGTGAGTGTACTAATAGTGATTAGTCCTAGTAGACCCTATTGGGCAGAGGGGAAGCTGTATTAGTCAGGGTGATTTCCAGCTGGTCGAGATTTTATCTGTGTGTTGTGTAGAAGTTGATACATGTCAATTACAGCTGTTTCTTGTGTAAGTGATTACTTTGAATCCTTTAGTGGAACAGACAACAGTTATTTGATAACTGTGCTTGCTTTAATAGTTGTAGAGTTGATGCATGGAAAATTGTAGAGGAGGATGGACCTTTGCAAGGAGAGAGGAAGCATCATCCTGTGTTGTGCTGTGATAGGTTCACAGAGAAAAACTGCTCTGGCATGAGATGTAAGTGTCAATCTGTATTGAATTGTGACTTAGACTAAAATGCTGTATATTTTAATTGAGATTTGTACATTTTATTGCTAGATCAAAATAATTTTAAAATATTTCAGAGCCCTTAGATATTTATATGGGATGATGTGCAAGTTCATGTATGTTAGGGCGAGGAAGCTCCCCCGAAAGGTATGGCAGGTCAATATATAGCAACAAATGTAGGGCTTTACACATGTTTGTGGCTTCATCAATGCCATAAGATATCTCAGAAAGAATGACCATTAAGATTCCCACAATATGACACATTTAATTTGAGAGTCATTGACAACTTGAGGGGAGTATTGTATGACATGAAACATCTCCCTAGACCAGCACGGTATCAGGCTTGGAATGCTTGGGAGCGTGCTGCACATGCAAAGGAGAATGAGAAATACCAGAATAGAGCTAAGAGAGTGGTGCATAGTTACACGGATGCTTAGTGGGATGAAGAGCAACATATGTGGAGGAGATGTGTAGTTGAGGGAACTAGGATAAACCCCACATTGATGACCGAAAAGTCTACAACGAAAGAAAACAGGGAGATGATTATGCTGATGCACCACAGGAGTCTAGCACTGATAGTGACTCTAGTGATAATCTCTTAGGGGCATATTATCAAGCCAGGCGATAAAGTTATCGCCGCTTTAGAGGCAGAAAACTGCCGCTAAAACGGCGATAATGGGCTTGATAAAATGCTCTATAGAATTCCAATTGAAGCCCATGTTAAATGTGAAGGAGTCTAACATGGGCTTCAATTGGAATTCCATAGAGCATATTATCAAGCCCATTATCGCCGTTTTAGCTGCAGTTTTCTGCCGCTAAAGCAGCGATAATTTTATCGCCTGGCTTGATAATATGCCCCTTAGATACCTTGTTGTCCTCATGACCACCACCTTATGCTGTGCAGTCTATAGATCAGGACACTGCTACTGGTAGTATTAGTACTGCTGCCACAGCCCCTGTTGACCAGAATGCAACACCTCCAATGTTTTCCATTGGAGCTGCACCTACTGAGACAGCTGCTTCTGTGGTTGCCCTGGTTGTACCTGCCCCTGTTTTGTCTACTGCTGCACCAATGCCACAAGTCATACCAGCACAGACATTTTGCTGTTTCCGTTGTATCTCCCCTAGTAATCATTACCCCGATTCCTACAGTTCCAGGAGCTGTAAGTGGAGTGGTCGCAACAGGGTTTACCTCGATGTCACAGAAATAACAGATTATTGCCCACCAAAAAATATACAAACTCTGAGAGAAAAAGGGAAATGTGTTTTCACAACAGTTGCCAAAAGTGGGATGGTACATTTTGATAATGCAATTTTGCCCCCATGGTGAGAAGAGTCTTTCGAGAATAGAGGGAGAGATGAGACTGAGTCACCACCAACAATTCCTAGCTTGAACAAAACCCGTATATGTACCAATGTTGAAGGTAGAAATGGAAGAAACTATAATGGAATGTTTAAGCCTTTCACATTTGAATCAATACCAAGAACACAAGCTGATAAATTTGATGAAAAAGATCACTAGTCATGGATCTAAGACACAGACTTGGCAAGAAAATAGGACGTAGATCTTTTTTAGAATTCTACCCTTACAGAGGATTTTTACAGCACAACTAGATGATGATTGGACCATTACTATATGGTCTTTAGGAAGAAGGTTACGTATTACTAAACTGGTTAAACACATTTGGAAATGGAGTAATTTTGACAGATTGGAGAGCAAGTGGGCAAAGAAATAGGAAAAGAAAAATAAGCAAACAAACAGTGTAGGGGTGAATGGAAAACTGCCTCCAGCATCCTCAGACGGAAATAAGGCTCAGACATTCCTATGA
Organism: Triturus cristatus; assembly: GCF_964204655.1. NCBI lineage: Eukaryota > Metazoa > Chordata > Amphibia > Caudata > Salamandridae > Triturus > Triturus cristatus. The sequence goes on along the minus strand of NC_140589.1, from coordinate 355,707,730 downwards.
GAGAGGTACCAGGTGGGGGGTATCTTCATGTGCCAAGGTGTCGAGGTGATCTTGCTACATTTACTATTCCCCAAATTGATAGAGAATCCTACCCAATGGTACATCCAGTTTGAGAGGTTTGTTTAGATTTTGAATGTTTTGTGGACTGATTTGAACACCTTTTTTTGACATATCGGTACTGAGTGAATTAAGAGCTGAGTGTAAAACCCCCAAGTCATCGAAGGACTCATGCACCTTCTCACGTGGTCATGACAAAGTGTGATGTGGTGATTATATTTCTGAAGGGCAAGGTCACGACAAGGGATATTGATGGGCTTAAGATCAACAGAATGACCCAGGAAGCTGAAGAATCAGTGCATACCGATTATGAACGATTGTTGCATGTGTTTAAACAACACAACAATCACAAGAATCCTAAAAGGGGAGAAATGGGATTTTTTGTGTCGCAGTTCATTCCTGGATTGTGCCCAGAGATTAGCATTCATATCCAGCAGAATTAGATTTGTTGGCAGTCCAAACCATGTGATGAGATTTTGAATTATGCCATGTACTGTAATGATGAGCTGGAGCTGAAGCAGAGGAGACTTAGTGCCTGATTCACAGAACTAACTTAAGACAAAATCCTAAACTTACTACTTTTGGTATTGACAGAAGTTGGGATTTTGTCTTAAGTTTGTCTTAAAACAAACTTAAGACAGACTTAAGACAGACTTAAGTTAGGATTTTGTCTTAAGTTTGTCTTAAGTCTGTCTTAAGTATGTCTTAAGTCTGGCTTAAGTCTGTCTTAAGTTTGTCTTAAGTTTGTCTTAAGTCTGTCTTAAGTCTGTCTTAAGTTTGTCTTAAGACAAACTTAAGACAAAATCCTAACTTCTGTGAATACCAAAAGTAGTAAGTTTAGGATTTTGTCTTAAGTTAGTTCTGTGAATCGGCCCTTGCCTTCTGACACAAACAAAGCTAGCTGAGAAAGGATTTCAGAATCATCCATATGTGGGAAACGTTGGTGGAATGCAAGGTGTAGAATGGCAAAGTGAAAGTGAAATGGCGCAAGGTGGAAAATAGTTCTTCAAATGGTAGAGGTTGTGGTGTTACTGTTGACACTAATTCAGGAGTAGATATTGTTCAAAGTGATTGAATCCATGTCATTATTGTAATTAGTTTGCCCATTGGAATTGGGAATGCTGTCAAAACCCCAGTCATGCAATCATTGATAGTCAAATGCAAAATGTCAATCCTACACAAGATGCAGAATCTTCCGGTCCAGAGAACCAAATATCAAAATCAGTCACAAGACCAACGATGCAAATCCCACAAGCTTCCATGCCCTTGTAGGACATAGGCAACAACAGGTTTAATGTGAACCAAGCCACAAGACACAACCCAAATTGCTTTCAGAATCAAAACCAGTGCCCCATGAGTGAGAATGAGAGTTTTGACTCCGACCTATCACAATGACGATGACTGAGTAGAGAGAAACATTCAGTGGTTGGCGCAGTCTTGGGGGTAGACCAGAGTGGGCCATTCATAGAAGGTATGGTAAATGGCCACCAAGTGTCATTTTTGATCAACACTGGTGCTACCCATTCCATCATTAGAACAGCGGAGGTCCCAAACCAACCTCTCTCAGAAAAAAAGATTCAAGTTGTAGTTACAAATAAACAAATAACTAACCCAGTGTCAAAGAAAGGCTCTGCTAAAATAGGCTAATTTCAAGAAGATCATCAATTTGTTGTATGAAATATGAGTCAGGGAGAGATCTATTGTGCAAGTTAAATTGCACTATTTACTTTACACCGAATAGTGTTGAGTTCCAAGCACATGATGAGGATGTTGAATTCAAATTGGCTACAGTGGTTGGGCTGTTCTCTGTGAGGACAGTAGAGGACTTAACTCTCTATTTAAGATATATTTTGAAACCTGAACTATGGGGTTTCTCAGGGAAAGTCATTGGACTTATTAAAGGTGAAGAACCTGTCCAAATAATGATTAAACCCAATGGTGAGCCTCCAATAATGCCGCCATACAATCTTACACCCGAGATAGTGGCAGGAATTACCACCCAGTGATTGAGTAAATGATACAACAGGGGATGTTGAAAGAGATAATGGGAAGTTCATGTAATTCATCAATTATGGGAGTGCAGAAGCCAAACAGCAAGATCAGAATTATACAGGATTTGAGAAAGTTTAATAATATTGTTGTTCCATGTTGTCCTGTGGTACTAAATACAACTGTAAAACTATTTCAGATACCCTTTGATACTGAGTGGTTCACAGTGATTGATTTGTGTCAGGCATTTTTCTCTATCTCCTTGCACATTGTGAAAGGAGCAAGGAAGGTGTCACATGAGAGAAATTACTGCCATATTGAAAATTAATCCACCTAACATGCAGATAGGTCAGAATGTTTCTGGGAATGGTGAGCTACTACTGGCAGTGGATACCCAACTTTTCCCCAATGGCCAAGCATTTACTGAAACTGATGCACAATGTTTTGCCTGATACACTCCCATGGGACAACAATAGCTTAAAGTCATTTCTAGAGCTGAGTGAAAGTCTCTCTCTGTCATGCCCCAGCACTGGGAGTGCCTTTTTACAGTAAAATGTTTACTCTGTTTTGCAGTGAGAGGGAGGGCTGCACTCTCTCAGTGATGACTCTTGAAGATCTATGGCTTATTTCTTGACCACCCTTGAGCCTGTGGCCGCAGGACTGCCTGACAGCCTTAAAGCAATGTGAAGATTGAGAGAAGCAAGTGATGATCCCACACTCTGTGGAGATTTTGCTGATCCGCACAAAGATTCAACACTTGATGAATAGCAGGTTCACAAAGTATGAGCAATACATTTATGCCCAAAATGTTACTCTGAGGAGGTGTTGGACCCTTAATCTAGCTATACTGCTACCATTGTTGAAGAGGAAGTTAATGGGAAGGAGGTTGAGCATTACTGTCTCTACTTTATAGATTTGTGCACCAAGCCAAGACCTGAATTTATGTATGAACTCTTTGATGAGCCCACCTATGTAATATTTGTAGATGGCTCAGGCTTAAACGATAACATTGGGGTTCTGGGAGCAACTTATGCTGTATGCACAGCTAATGAAGTGGTGGACGCCTCATGGCTCCTAGGTGTCCCCATTGCTCAACTTACATAACTGATCTCCCTTACCAGAGTATTTTGTAATTTGGATCAACTGAGGATGACAATATTTACTGACAGTCAATATTATTTTTGAGTGGTCAATGACTTGGGCAGTTGTGGTCACAGAGGGGATTTATGACTTCCTCCCTGTCACTGAAATGGGGAATATGTGATATGCCAATTAGACGCTTTACAGTTGACACAAGAAGTTACTGTGGCTAAATTTGTAGCCCACAGGAGTGGGAATGATTAAGTAACCTCTGGCAATAGATACACTGATGATGTTGCTCGGTATTGTGCAATTGTGGTATGTGCATTTAACAGGTAGTGTACTAATGAATCTGATGAGGAGACTCATTTTGTGATGCTATTGTCTGTGGCTGATACTTGGATGGAAGTTAAGAGATTTTAAGAGGAAGTTAAGAGGTGGAACAACAAGGACATGTTAGAGCACGTAGTATCATGAATGCGAATGAGATCTTGGGCTGATGGAATACCTGTGTTGCCTGACAGTTTGTTGTTCCCAATGACTAGACACTTCTATGTTTTTGCACACATAGGGAGAGATGCCATGGTTAAATTGTTCAGACATAATTGGTTCAGTTCCCGATTTAGAGTCATGTCTGAGGACTTGTGAAATTGGTGTGTGACCTGCCAACAAATGAATGTAGGAAGAAGGATACCAGTAACCATGAGTCGCATAGAAGGTTCTGGCTGGAGAATGCAGTTGGAATACATCGACATGCCTGTCTCTAACAAGCTGAGATATGTGCTAGCTATAGTGTGCATTTTCTCTCAATGGGTGGAAGCCTACCCAACATGGAGAAATGACAATCTCACTGTAGCAAAACTGCTGTTGCAAGAACTCATACCATGGTCTGGATTTCAGGTTCCCTTTTAATAATGAGCTACTTAGAAGGCTGTGTGTGGCAATGCAAGTAGGACAATGACTACATTGTAGCTACAGACCAGAAGCTTTGAGCATTAAGGAACTGATTAATGGGACACTGAAATCTTATTTAGCCAAACTGTATGCCTCCACTTCTTTAAAATAGCCAGATGCCTTGCCTAAGCTTTTAATGAGTCTCCAAAGCACCACTGGCAGAAGAACAGGACTTTCACTGCATGAAATAGTCATGACGTGTGCCTTGAGACTGCCTGCTCTGCCTGCCAACTGTGGTTGTAAATATGACCGATGCTTGATTCTCAACTACTGCAAATGACTGGTTGATGTAGTACGGTCTGTTTCTCACCAGGTTGGAGCTGCTACTGCTGTTCTGCATCAAGTGCAATGCCATGACCTGAGTCCTGGTGACTTGGTTCTAGTGAAGTAGCACTTTTGGAAGCCATGTTTAGAGCCGAGGTGGAAAGGACCCCACCAGGTGATCCTGAACACCAACACCACCATGAAATGTGGAGGACTGCCTAACTGGGTGCATGCCTCCCACACCCAGAAAGTAAGGTGCATGCATGAAGAGGCAGTGATGCTTGAAGCAAGTGTGTACCATCCTGTGCCTGACCATTCAGAAGGGTCAGAGGGGGCCTCTCCCTATCCAACCAAGTTCCAGACATCTCCCAGAGTGGTGTGGAAGCACCTCAGGAGGAGGAGGAGGGGGAGGAGATCAGACCAGAATAGAGGAATGCCACAGAGCAACTGCAGATGTAGGCAAGAGGCCCTGGTTAAGAAACAAGTGAAAGGAATGGCAGAGCCAGCGATAGAGAGGAATGGCAAAGGAGTGGAAAGAGACTGCGATCTAGTGTGCCAGTTGAGCGCATACCGCAAACCATCATGAAAGAGACAGAGTCAAGTGGAGTGAGTGATGCTGAAGGAGATCAACAGGCACCTAGAAGATCAACAAGAGCAAAAGTACCTTTGTTGCAGAAATTCAGCACCTGAGTGAACTTATTATACAGACAGTGTACCCAATTCACCAATCTATGACCCAACTGAATTGAGAACAGCACCACTTGAATCCCCATGATATGCCAGAATGACATAGTGATTGATTCCCGAATTTGATCAAATTTTATCTGATGAACTTTATCTGAACTGAATTGACCTTAAACAAACTTAATTATTGGTTTAGAAGAGAAGATGAAGAGATAAATGAAAATAAATAAAGAATTTAGAAGAGTGCATAGGGCCAAAGGCTGCAGTAAAAGAGTAGGGTTGTCATTCTAGAAGAAGAAGGGTTAGGGCTAGGGATGCCTCACGAATATTGCTGTTTATAAGCTGAATGAAATACTCACGATTAACAAGAAAGTGTTTTGCTCATTTTGACAAGTAGAACCAATTGCAAAATATTACAAGTCTGTTTGCTGCTACATTCTGCTCAATGTCTGACTGTAGACAAATGTATTTCTTTACGAAAACTAGATGCAGAGTAGTGATTTCTGTGACATTAACAGTTGTGGGGATAATATTAAAAATGCTTTCAGTTGGCATGAGTATTTCCACAGAGAGTGGAACCCTGAGGTCTATCCCTAAACCAACATCACTTGTTCATTTAATAGATCAGATGCAACTTAAGGCTTTATATTTAGATGCTTCAGAAGGATATTTTACATCAAATGCATATTCTAGATTAGTGTAGGAATACACACATGCTCTAGACGCTAAGGATTGCTATATTAGCCCTCCCTTACCAGCTTCAGCTGCTGTAGATGTAACCTATCATTATATTCCACTTTCATATGGAATCACCTGTAGTATATTGCTTAGCTTATATTATAGGCATAAACATTCTGAGTATTATTTTTCCAATTATGATTTCATCCTTTCAGAAGTTCCCCTTGATAGGAGAATGAGCCCTCACCCACAAGCCAAGGACATGGAGACAGCTTGGTATTTCTTTAGGTCCCCTAGTAGAATTTATACGATCAAAGCATATGAATGTAATTTGACATGTTCTATTAATCTACTAGAGAAGACATTTATTTAGCCTTTAGAAAAAAGGAGATCTCACATGTTACATAAGGCAACAGAAAAGGAAGATGTTTTAAAGAATGTGTGGAAAAAGGGGGAAGATGAGTATAAAGAAAAGTGGGTGTATTCTAGGTTGAAACTAGACAGACGACATAAAGGAAAGCTATGAATTTATAAAGACCTACACATTTGAAATTTGCAGAGGTCCTGTTCAGATTCTTGCTGGAGATGTTCCATTATTCCTGGAGTATATTTTGTATGCAGAAAAAATGCCTATTTTCAACTGCCCACTAACTGAAGTGTAAGAAATTAGGTTAGTGGTTGAGGTAGATGAAACCCTACTCAAGGAGAAACCACAATCCTTGTCACAGTGAACACACAGGCGACCTCAAATTAAGCTGAGCTTACCCCTCCGGTAACTTGGAACAAACCAGTCAGGCTTACCTTAGAGGCAATGTGTAAAGTATTTATACAGCACTTCAAACAGTATAAAAATAAAAACACCACACCAGAAAAGTCCCACACCAATTTTGTATACAAGAGTACATTTTAGTAAATAAAACAAGGCAAAATGACAAAAATCCAATCAATAGAGATATACAGTTTTAAAAATGTATGTTAAAATATCACCAAAAAACACAAAAGGCTAACTGTGATTATCCAGTCACGCCGTACCAGTAAAAAGTATGAAGTTCAGGCCAGCTGTGATAGAGCATGGGTGGCTACAGGGACCCACCTAGGCTTGCTGAACACAGTACATTAATCCTGATACCTAAAAGTCCTGTGTTGAGGAGACATTGTCCAGCTGAGATGATGCAAGGAGTGAGTGAGGCGATGCATCGCGCAATGGCAGTCCTAGGGAGCTGCTAAGTGGACAGCGATGTCCATGCTTGGAGATGTATTGTCTCTGATGGACTGCAATGGGTGATGAGAAGCCCTTGCTTCAGGGAAGTCTGCTCAGCAGGTGATACCTCAGTTCTGAGGGTGATGCATTGAGCAGCAAAGGTGATGTGCTGGTTATGCAGGAGATGTGCCATACCATGGATGAGATGCTTCAGTTCTGCAGGGTCTACAAATGGGCTGGCAGAGCACTTTCAGGCTCACTTATAAGGGTCCAGGACTAGGGTGGCACCACTTGGGACAGCAGGACTCACAGATGGCAGAGTTCAGGTGCTGGGTCAAAGGGTAATGGAAGCCTGTTATATTCTTAAGGCTTCTAATCAGGAGGTCAGTCAATTAGTCCTTGGAGATGCATGTCCAGGGTTTACTGACAGAATATCGACCCCCACAATATCCCCATACACAAATATCCAGTTGTTAATATCGATGTCAAAAATATTGACATCCTATATTTATTATTGTAAGTACAAAAATATCAACAACAAAAATATTGATGTAAAAAATATAGTTGTACAAAATATTGATTTTAATATATATATATATACAAATTATTAAATATATAAAAAAAATAACTTAAAAAATAAATTTGATTTATTATGCATTTTCATAAATATACCAAATACATTTTAATTTAAAATATTTAAACATACGTATATACAATGTAAAATATATATCATCTTGATATATATATATATATATATATATATATATATATATATAAATAAATACACCAATAACATAAAATCTAATTAAAAAATGATATAATAAAATAAAACATTAAACTATTTAAAAGTTTTTACAATTACATTTTCAACTTCGGTAAATGCAACAGTAGATAAAGTGTTGGATAGCGGAGGGGTAAAAATTACTATTCCCACCCCAATGAGTGCAACAGTAGGGAAAGTGCTGGATAGCGGAGGGGTAAAAATTACTATTCCCACTCCAGTGTGTGCAACAGTAGGGACAGTGTTGGATAGCGGAGGGGCAAAAATCGCAATTCCTACTCCAGTGAGTGCAACAGTAGGGAAACTGCTGGATAGCGGAGGGGTAAAAATGAATATTCCCACTCCAGTAAGTGCAACAGTAGGGAAAGTGTTGGATAGCGGAGGGGTAAAAATTACAATGGGTAAAATTTACTATTCCCACTCCAGTGAGTGCAACAGTAGGAAAAGTGCTGGATAGTGGAGGGGTAAAAATTACTATTCCACCTCCAGTATGTGGAACAGTTGGGAAAGTGCTGGATAGCGGAGGGGTAAAAATTACTATTCCCACTCCTTTGAGTGCAACAGTAGGAAAAGTGCTGGATAGCGGAGGGGTAAAAATTATTATTCCCACTCCAGAGAATGCAACAGTAGGGAAAGTGATGGATACCGGGGGGTTAAAAATTATTATTCCCACTCCAGTGAGTGCAACAGTAGGGAAAGTGTTTGATAGCGGAGGGGTAAAAATTGCTATTCCCACTCCAGTGAGTGCAACAGTGGGGAAAGTGTTGGATAGTGGAGGGGAAAATGTTACTATTCCCACTGCAATGATAAATTTACAATTAATTCATTAAATTCAATTAATAACCAATTATTAATTTATAAATTTAAATTAAATTACTTCCCACCATTTATACCTACAAACACTACAACACACACCTAAAATTAATTACATAATTACAATAATTAAAATTCACTAACAACCAAATAATATTTAATTATTAATACATTAACTTACACATTTAACACTATAAAATATCAATAAAACAAATATTAATAAATACATGTAATCAATACATGTAATATAATTAAAATACTTCCCACCCTATTCCACTATAAACCCACAACCCGCTACGGAACTAAAAGAGCAATTTTTTTTCTTTTTTTGATAACTACTAAAAATTTAACACATATATTAAAAATACAAACAATTCTTATACACAAAAACATATATATCACATGCATATAACATATACACTAAAATGGATCACAATGGATTGTTGTGAGTGTACTAATAGTGATTAGTCCTAGTAGACCCTATTGGGCAGAGGGGAAGCTGTATTAGTCAGGGTGATTTCCAGCTGGTCGAGATTTTATCTGTGTGTTGTGTAGAAGTTGATACATGTCAATTACAGCTGTTTCTTGTGTAAGTGATTACTTTGAATCCTTTAGTGGAACAGACAACAGTTATTTGATAACTGTGCTTGCTTTAATAGTTGTAGAGTTGATGCATGGAAAATTGTAGAGGAGGATGGACCTTTGCAAGGAGAGAGGAAGCATCATCCTGTGTTGTGCTGTGATAGGTTCACAGAGAAAAACTGCTCTGGCATGAGATGTAAGTGTCAATCTGTATTGAATTGTGACTTAGACTAAAATGCTGTATATTTTAATTGAGATTTGTACATTTTATTGCTAGATCAAAATAATTTTAAAATATTTCAGAGCCCTTAGATATTTATATGGGATGATGTGCAAGTTCATGTATGTTAGGGCGAGGAAGCTCCCCCGAAAGGTATGGCAGGTCAATATATAGCAACAAATGTAGGGCTTTACACATGTTTGTGGCTTCATCAATGCCATAAGATATCTCAGAAAGAATGACCATTAAGATTCCCACAATATGACACATTTAATTTGAGAGTCATTGACAACTTGAGGGGAGTATTGTATGACATGAAACATCTCCCTAGACCAGCACGGTATCAGGCTTGGAATGCTTGGGAGCGTGCTGCACATGCAAAGGAGAATGAGAAATACCAGAATAGAGCTAAGAGAGTGGTGCATAGTTACACGGATGCTTAGTGGGATGAAGAGCAACATATGTGGAGGAGATGTGTAGTTGAGGGAACTAGGATAAACCCCACATTGATGACCGAAAAGTCTACAACGAAAGAAAACAGGGAGATGATTATGCTGATGCACCACAGGAGTCTAGCACTGATAGTGACTCTAGTGATAATCTCTTAGGGGCATATTATCAAGCCAGGCGATAAAGTTATCGCCGCTTTAGCGGCAGAAAACTGCCGCTAAAACGGCGATAATGGGCTTGATAAAATGCTCTATAGAATTCCAATTGAAGCCCATGTTAAATGTGAAGGAGTCTAACATGGGCTTCAATTGGAATTCCATAGAGCATATTATCAAGCCCATTATCGCCGTTTTAGCTGCAGTTTTCTGCCGCTAAAGCAGCGATAATTTTATCGCCTGGCTTGATAATATGCCCCTTAGATACCTTGTTGTCCTCATGACCACCACCTTATGCTGTGCAGTCTATAGATCAGGACACTGCTACTGGTAGTATTAGTACTGCTGCCACAGCCCCTGTTGACCAGAATGCAACACCTCCAATGTTTTCCATTGGAGCTGCACCTACTGAGACAGCTGCTTCTGTGGTTGCCCTGGTTGTACCTGCCCCTGTTTTGTCTACTGCTGCACCAATGCCACAAGTCATACCAGCACAGACATTTTGCTGTTTCCGTTGTATCTCCCCTAGTAATCATTACCCCGATTCCTACAGTTCCAGGAGCTGTAAGTGGAGTGGTCGCAACAGGGTTTACCTCGATGTCACAGAAATAACAGATTATTGCCCACCAAAAAATATACAAACTCTGAGAGAAAAAGGGAAATGTGTTTTCACAACAGTTGCCAAAAGTGGGATGGTACATTTTGATAATGCAATTTTGCCCCCATGGTGAGAAGAGTCTTTCGAGAATAGAGGGAGAGATGAGACTGAGTCACCACCAACAATTCCTAGCTTGAACAAAACCCGTATATGTACCAATGTTGAAGGTAGAAATGGAAGAAACTATAATGGAATGTTTAAGCCTTTCACATTTGAATCAATACCAAGAACACAAGCTGATAAATTTGATGAAAAAGATCACTAGTCATGGATCTAAGACACAGACTTGGCAAGAAAATAGGACGTAGATCTTTTTTAGAATTCTACCCTTACAGAGGATTTTTACAGCACAACTAGATGATGATTGGACCATTACTATATGGTCTTTAGGAAGAAGGTTACGTATTACTAAACTGGTTAAACACATTTGGAAATGGAGTAATTTTGACAGATTGGAGAGCAAGTGGGCAAAGAAATAGGAAAAGAAAAATAAGCAAACAAACAGTGTAGGGGTGAATGGAAAACTGCCTCCAGCATCCTCAGACGGAAATAAGGCTCAGACATTCCTATGAGAGAGGTACCAGGTGGGGGGTATCTTCATGTGCCAAGGTGTCGAGGTGATCTTGCTACATTTACTATTCCCCAAATTGATAGAGAATCCTACCCAATGGTACATCCAGTTTGAGAGGTTTGTTTAGATTTTGAATGTTTTGTGGACTGATTTGAACACCTTTTTTTGACATATCGGTACTGAGTGAATTAAGAGCTGAGTGTAAAACCCCCAAGTCATCGAAGGACTCATGCACCTTCTCACGTGGTCATGACAAAGTGTGATGTGGTGATTATATTTCTGAAGGGCAAGGTCACGACAAGGGATATTGATGGGCTTAAGATCAACAGAATGACCCAGGAAGCTGAAGAATCAGTGCATACCGATTATGAACGATTGTTGCATGTGTTTAAACAACACAACAATCACAAGAATCCTAAAAGGGGAGAAATGGGATTTTTTGTGTCGCAGTTCATTCCTGGATTGTGCCCAGAGATTAGCATTCATATCCAGCAGAATTAGATTTGTTGGCAGTCCAAACCATGTGATGAGATTTTGAATTATGCCATGTACTGTAATGATGAGCTGGAGCTGAAGCAGAGGAGACTTAGTGCCTGATTCACAGAACTAACTTAAGACAAAATCCTAAACTTACTACTTTTGGTATTGACAGAAGTTGGGATTTTGTCTTAAGTTTGTCTTAAAACAAACTTAAGACAGACTTAAGACAGACTTAAGTTAGGATTTTGTCTTAAGTTTGTCTTAAGTCTGTCTTAAGTATGTCTTAAGTCTGGCTTAAGTCTGTCTTAAGTTTGTCTTAAGTTTGTCTTAAGTCTGTCTTAAGTCTGTCTTAAGTTTGTCTTAAGACAAACTTAAGACAAAATCCTAACTTCTGTGAATACCAAAAGTAGTAAGTTTAGGATTTTGTCTTAAGTTAGTTCTGTGAATCGGCCCTTGCCTTCTGACACAAACAAAGCTAGCTGAGAAAGGATTTCAGAATCATCCATATGTGGGAAACGTTGGTGGAATGCAAGGTGTAGAATGGCAAAGTGAAAGTGAAATGGCGCAAGGTGGAAAATAGTTCTTCAAATGGTAGAGGTTGTGGTGTTACTGTTGACACTAATTCAGGAGTAGATATTGTTCAAAGTGATTGAATCCATGTCATTATTGTAATTAGTTTGCCCATTGGAATTGGGAATGCTGTCAAAACCCCAGTCATGCAATCATTGATAGTCAAATGCAAAATGTCAATCCTACACAAGATGCAGAATCTTCCGGTCCAGAGAACCAAATATCAAAATCAGTCACAAGACCAACGATGCAAATCCCACAAGCTTCCATGCCCTTGTAGGACATAGGCAACAACAGGTTTAATGTGAACCAAGCCACAAGACACAACCCAAATTGCTTTCAGAATCAAAACCAGTGCCCCATGAGTGAGAATGAGAGTTTTGACTCCGACCTATCACAATGACGATGACTGAGTAGAGAGAAACATTCAGTGGTTGGCGCAGTCTTGGGGGTAGACCAGAGTGGGCCATTCATAGAAGGTATGGTAAATGGCCACCAAGTGTCATTTTTGATCAACACTGGTGCTACCCATTCCATCATTAGAACAGCGGAGGTCCCAAACCAACCTCTCTCAGAAAAAAAGATTCAAGTTGTAGTTACAAATAAACAAATAACTAACCCAGTGTCAAAGAAAGGCTCTGCTAAAATAGGCTAATTTCAAGAAGATCATCAATTTGTTGTATGAAATATGAGTCAGGGAGAGATCTATTGTGCAAGTTAAATTGCACTATTTACTTTACACCGAATAGTGTTGAGTTCCAAGCACATGATGAGGATGTTGAATTCAAATTGGCTACAGTGGTTGGGCTGTTCTCTGTGAGGACAGTAGAGGACTTAACTCTCTATTTAAGATATATTTTGAAACCTGAACTATGGGGTTTCTCAGGGAAAGTCATTGGACTTATTAAAGGTGAAGAACCTGTCCAAATAATGATTAAACCCAATGGTGAGCCTCCAATAATGCCGCCATACAATCTTACACCCGAGATAGTGGCAGGAATTACCACCCAGTGATTGAGTAAATGATACAACAGGGGATGTTGAAAGAGATAATGGGAAGTTCATGTAATTCATCAATTATGGGAGTGCAGAAGCCAAACAGCAAGATCAGAATTATACAGGATTTGAGAAAGTTTAATAATATTGTTGTTCCATGTTGTCCTGTGGTACTAAATACAACTGTAAAACTATTTCAGATACCCTTTGATACTGAGTGGTTCACAGTGATTGATTTGTGTCAGGCATTTTTCTCTATCTCCTTGCACATTGTGAAAGGAGCAAGGAAGGTGTCACATGAGAGAAATTACTGCCATATTGAAAATTAATCCACCTAACATGCAGATAGGTCAGAATGTTTCTGGGAATGGTGAGCTACTACTGGCAGTGGATACCCAACTTTTCCCCAATGGCCAAGCATTTACTGAAACTGATGCACAATGTTTTGCCTGATACACTCCCATGGGACAACAATAGCTTAAAGTCATTTCTAGAGCTGAGTGAAAGTCTCTCTCTGTCATGCCCCAGCACTGGGAGTGCCTTTTTACAGTAAAATGTTTACTCTGTTTTGCAGTGAGAGGGAGGGCTGCACTCTCTCAGTGATGACTCTTGAAGATCTATGGCTTATTTCTTGACCACCCTTGAGCCTGTGGCCGCAGGACTGCCTGACAGCCTTAAAGCAATGTGAAGATTGAGAGAAGCAAGTGATGATCCCACACTCTGTGGAGATTTTGCTGATCCGCACAAAGATTCAACACTTGATGAATAGCAGGTTCACAAAGTATGAGCAATACATTTATGCCCAAAATGTTACTCTGAGGAGGTGTTGGACCCTTAATCTAGCTATACTGCTACCATTGTTGAAGAGGAAGTTAATGGGAAGGAGGTTGAGCATTACTGTCTCTACTTTATAGATTTGTGCACCAAGCCAAGACCTGAATTTATGTATGAACTCTTTGATGAGCCCACCTATGTAATATTTGTAGATGGCTCAGGCTTAAACGATAACATTGGGGTTCTGGGAGCAACTTATGCTGTATGCACAGCTAATGAAGTGGTGGACGCCTCATGGCTCCTAGGTGTCCCCATTGCTCAACTTACATAACTGATCTCCCTTACCAGAGTATTTTGTAATTTGGATCAACTGAGGATGACAATATTTACTGACAGTCAATATTATTTTTGAGTGGTCAATGACTTGGGCAGTTGTGGTCACAGAGGGGATTTATGACTTCCTCCCTGTCACTGAAATGGGGAATATGTGATATGCCAATTAGACGCTTTACAGTTGACACAAGAAGTTACTGTGGCTAAATTTGTAGCCCACAGGAGTGGGAATGATTAAGTAACCTCTGGCAATAGATACACTGATGATGTTGCTCGGTATTGTGCAATTGTGGTATGTGCATTTAACAGGTAGTGTACTAATGAATCTGATGAGGAGACTCATTTTGTGATGCTATTGTCTGTGGCTGATACTTGGATGGAAGTTAAGAGATTTTAAGAGGAAGTTAAGAGGTGGAACAACAAGGACATGTTAGAGCACGTAGTATCATGAATGCGAATGAGATCTTGGGCTGATGGAATACCTGTGTTGCCTGACAGTTTGTTGTTCCCAATGACTAGACACTTCTATGTTTTTGCACACATAGGGAGAGATGCCATGGTTAAATTGTTCAGACATAATTGGTTCAGTTCCCGATTTAGAGTCATGTCTGAGGACTTGTGAAATTGGTGTGTGACCTGCCAACAAATGAATGTAGGAAGAAGGATACCAGTAACCATGAGTCGCATAGAAGGTTCTGGCTGGAGAATGCAGTTGGAATACATCGACATGCCTGTCTCTAACAAGCTGAGATATGTGCTAGCTATAGTGTGCATTTTCTCTCAATGGGTGGAAGCCTACCCAACATGGAGAAATGACAATCTCACTGTAGCAAAACTGCTGTTGCAAGAACTCATACCATGGTCTGGATTTCAGGTTCCCTTTTAATAATGAGCTACTTAGAAGGCTGTGTGTGGCAATGCAAGTAGGACAATGACTACATTGTAGCTACAGACCAGAAGCTTTGAGCATTAAGGAACTGATTAATGGGACACTGAAATCTTATTTAGCCAAACTGTATGCCTCCACTTCTTTAAAATAGCCAGATGCCTTGCCTAAGCTTTTAATGAGTCTCCAAAGCACCACTGGCAGAAGAACAGGACTTTCACTGCATGAAATAGTCATGACGTGTGCCTTGAGACTGCCTGCTCTGCCTGCCAACTGTGGTTGTAAATATGACCGATGCTTGATTCTCAACTACTGCAAATGACTGGTTGATGTAGTACGGTCTGTTTCTCACCAGGTTGGAGCTGCTACTGCTGTTCTGCATCAAGTGCAATGCCATGACCTGAGTCCTGGTGACTTGGTTCTAGTGAAGTAGCACTTTTGGAAGCCATGTTTAGAGCCGAGGTGGAAAGGACCCCACCAGGTGATCCTGAACACCAACACCACCATGAAATGTGGAGGACTGCCTAACTGGGTGCATGCCTCCCACACCCAGAAAGTAAGGTGCATGCATGAAGAGGCAGTGATGCTTGAAGCAAGTGTGTACCATCCTGTGCCTGACCATTCAGAAGGGTCAGAGGGGGCCTCTCCCTATCCAACCAAGTTCCAGACATCTCCCAGAGTGGTGTGGAAGCACCTCAGGAGGAGGAGGAGGGGGAGGAGATCAGACCAGAATAGAGGAATGCCACAGAGCAACTGCAGATGTAGGCAAGAGGCCCTGGTTAAGAAACAAGTGAAAGGAATGGCAGAGCCAGCGATAGAGAGGAATGGCAAAGGAGTGGAAAGAGACTGCGATCTAGTGTGCCAGTTGAGCGCATACCGCAAACCATCATGAAAGAGACAGAGTCAAGTGGAGTGAGTGATGCTGAAGGAGATCAACAGGCACCTAGAAGATCAACAAGAGCAAAAGTACCTTTGTTGCAGAAATTCAGCACCTGAGTGAACTTATTATACAGACAGTGTACCCAATTCACCAATCTATGACCCAACTGAATTGAGAACAGCACCACTTGAATCCCCATGATATGCCAGAATGACATAGTGATTGATTCCCGAATTTGATCAAATTTTATCTGATGAACTTTATCTGAACTGAATTGACCTTAAACAAACTTAATTATTGGTTTAGAAGAGAAGATGAAGAGATAAATGAAAATAAATAAAGAATTTAGAAGAGTGCATAGGGCCAAAGGCTGCAGTAAAAGAGTAGGGTTGTCATTCTAGAAGAAGAAGGGTTAGGGCTAGGGATGCCTCACGAATATTGCTGTTTATAAGCTGAATGAAATACTCACGATTAACAAGAAAGTGTTTTGCTCATTTTGACAAGTAGAACCAATTGCAAAATATTACAAGTCTGTTTGCTGCTACATTCTGCTCAATGTCTGACTGTAGACAAATGTATTTCTTTACGAAAACTAGATGCAGAGTAGTGATTTCTGTGACATTAACAGTTGTGGGGATAATATTAAAAATGCTTTCAGTTGGCATGAGTATTTCCACAGAGAGTGGAACCCTGAGGTCTATCCCTAAACCAACATCACTTGTTCATTTAATAGATCAGATGCAACTTAAGGCTTTATATTTAGATGCTTCAGAAGGATATTTTACATCAAATGCATATTCTAGATTAGTGTAGGAATACACACATGCTCTAGACGCTAAGGATTGCTATATTAGCCCTCCCTTACCAGCTTCAGCTGCTGTAGATGTAACCTATCATTATATTCCACTTTCATATGGAATCACCTGTAGTATATTGCTTAGCTTATATTATAGGCATAAACATTCTGAGTATTATTTTTCCAATTATGATTTCATCCTTTCAGAAGTTCCCCTTGATAGGAGAATGAGCCCTCACCCACAAGCCAAGGACATGGAGACAGCTTGGTATTTCTTTAGGTCCCCTAGTAGAATTTATACGATCAAAGCATATGAATGTAATTTGACATGTTCTATTAATCTACTAGAGAAGACATTTATTTAGCCTTTAGAAAAAAGGAGATCTCACATGTTACATAAGGCAACAGAAAAGGAAGATGTTTTAAAGAATGTGTGGAAAAAGGGGGAAGATGAGTATAAAGAAAAGTGGGTGTATTCTAGGTTGAAACTAGACAGACGACATAAAGGAAAGCTATGAATTTATAAAGACCTACACATTTGAAATTTGCAGAGGTCCTGTTCAGATTCTTGCTGGAGATGTTCCATTATTCCTGGAGTATATTTTGTATGCAGAAAAAATGCCTATTTTCAACTGCCCACTAACTGAAGTGTAAGAAATTAGGTTAGTGGTTGAGGTAGATGAAACCCTACTCAAGGAGAAACCACAATCCTTGTCACAGTGAACACACAGGCGACCTCAAATTAAGCTGAGCTTACCCCTCCGGTAACTTGGAACAAACCAGTCAGGCTTACCTTAGAGGCAATGTGTAAAGTATTTATACAGCACTTCAAACAGTATAAAAATAAAAACACCACACCAGAAAAGTCCCACACCAATTTTGTATACAAGAGTACATTTTAGTAAATAAAACAAGGCAAAATGACAAAAATCCAATCAATAGAGATATACAGTTTTAAAAATGTATGTTAAAATATCACCAAAAAACACAAAAGGCTAACTGTGATTATCCAGTCACGCCGTACCAGTAAAAAGTATGAAGTTCAGGCCAGCTGTGATAGAGCATGGGTGGCTACAGGGACCCACCTAGGCTTGCTGAACACAGTACATTAATCCTGATACCTAAAAGTCCTGTGTTGAGGAGACATTGTCCAGCTGAGATGATGCAAGGAGTGAGTGAGGCGATGCATCGCGCAATGGCAGTCCTAGGGAGCTGCTAAGTGGACAGCGATGTCCATGCTTGGAGATGTATTGTCTCTGATGGACTGCAATGGGTGATGAGAAGCCCTTGCTTCAGGGAAGTCTGCTCAGCAGGTGATACCTCAGTTCTGAGGGTGATGCATTGAGCAGCAAAGGTGATGTGCTGGTTATGCAGGAGATGTGCCATACCATGGATGAGATGCTTCAGTTCTGCAGGGTCTACAAATGGGCTGGCAGAGCACTTTCAGGCTCACTTATAAGGGTCCAGGACTAGGGTGGCACCACTTGGGACAGCAGGACTCACAGATGGCAGAGTTCAGGTGCTGGGTCAAAGGGTAATGGAAGCCTGTTATATTCTTAAGGCTTCTAATCAGGAGGTCAGTCAATTAGTCCTTGGAGATGCATGTCCAGGGTTTACTGACAGAATATCGACCCCCACAATATCCCCATACACAAATATCCAGTTGTTAATATCGATGTCAAAAATATTGACATCCTATATTTATTATTGTAAGTACAAAAATATCAACAACAAAAATATTGATGTAAAAAATATAGTTGTACAAAATATTGATTTTAATATATATATATATACAAATTATTAAATATATAAAAAAAATAACTTAAAAAATAAATTTGATTTATTATGCATTTTCATAAATATACCAAATACATTTTAATTTAAAATATTTAAACATACGTATATACAATGTAAAATATATATCATCTTGATATATATATATATATATATATATATATATATATATATAAATAAATACACCAATAACATAAAATCTAATTAAAAAATGATATAATAAAATAAAACATTAAACTATTTAAAAGTTTTTACAATTACATTTTCAACTTCGGTAAATGCAACAGTAGATAAAGTGTTGGATAGCGGAGGGGTAAAAATTACTATTCCCACCCCAATGAGTGCAACAGTAGGGAAAGTGCTGGATAGCGGAGGGGTAAAAATTACTATTCCCACTCCAGTGTGTGCAACAGTAGGGACAGTGTTGGATAGCGGAGGGGCAAAAATCGCAATTCCTACTCCAGTGAGTGCAACAGTAGGGAAACTGCTGGATAGCGGAGGGGTAAAAATGAATATTCCCACTCCAGTAAGTGCAACAGTAGGGAAAGTGTTGGATAGCGGAGGGGTAAAAATTACAATGGGTAAAATTTACTATTCCCACTCCAGTGAGTGCAACAGTAGGAAAAGTGCTGGATAGTGGAGGGGTAAAAATTACTATTCCACCTCCAGTATGTGGAACAGTTGGGAAAGTGCTGGATAGCGGAGGGGTAAAAATTACTATTCCCACTCCTTTGAGTGCAACAGTAGGAAAAGTGCTGGATAGCGGAGGGGTAAAAATTATTATTCCCACTCCAGAGAATGCAACAGTAGGGAAAGTGATGGATACCGGGGGGTTAAAAATTATTATTCCCACTCCAGTGAGTGCAACAGTAGGGAAAGTGTTTGATAGCGGAGGGGTAAAAATTGCTATTCCCACTCCAGTGAGTGCAACAGTGGGGAAAGTGTTGGATAGTGGAGGGGAAAATGTTACTATTCCCACTGCAATGATAAATTTACAATTAATTCATTAAATTCAATTAATAACCAATTATTAATTTATAAATTTAAATTAAATTACTTCCCACCATTTATACCTACAAACACTACAACACACACCTAAAATTAATTACATAATTACAATAATTAAAATTCACTAACAACCAAATAATATTTAATTATTAATACATTAACTTACACATTTAACACTATAAAATATCAATAAAACAAATATTAATAAATACATGTAATCAATACATGTAATATAATTAAAATACTTCCCACCCTATTCCACTATAAACCCACAACCCGCTACGGAACTAAAAGAGCAATTTTTTTTCTTTTTTTGATAACTACTAAAAATTTAACACATATATTAAAAATACAAACAATTCTTATACACAAAAACATATATATCACATGCATATAACATATACACTAAAATACATAATAATAATACAACACGATATTTTAACAACTGAGGGGCCGATTCCGATCCTGGAAAAACCGGGTACGAACCGTCGGTCAGGGTGTTTTCTCCGTCCGACTCGTACCTGGTAAAAACACCATACAAACTTGCAAGTACGATTCGTACGGAAACACCATTTCCGTACGAGTCAGAAAAAACACCGACCGACAGCAAAATACATACGAATGTAATCCGGGACACCGCGGACGTGACGTCCGGACGGAGTTAGGCATGTTTTTACATCCTAGCAAGTACGATTTGTACCGACAGCAGTCCGGACGGCAATATTTTTACGGCACCCAAAAAGTGCCGGAAAAGCGAAGTACGCCGCGATGCGAGCGGAATAGGGGGCCCGGTATGCGCCGTCCACCGCCCCAGCACCCCGTATGTACGCGCCGTCCCCCCCAGCCCCCCGTATGTACGCGCCGTCCCCCCGAGCCCCCCGTATGTACGTGCCGTCCCCCCCAGCCCCACGGATGGACGTGCCATCTCCCCCAGCCCCGCGGATGGATGCGCCGCCCCCCCAGCCCTGTGGATGGACGCGCCGTACCCCCAGACCCCTGCGGATGGACGCTCCGTACCCCCAGCCCCCCCGCGGATTGATGTGCCGTACCCCCAGCCCCCCCGCAGATGGACGCGCTGTTCCCCCCCAGCCCCGCGGGTTGGACGTGCCATACCCCCAGCCCCGTAGGTACGGCACGGACCCCCACCCGTGTATGTACGGCACAGACCCCTACCCGTGTATGTACAGCACGGACCCCCACCCGTGTATGTACGGCGCGGACCCCCACCCATGTATGTACGGCACATACCCCCACCCGTGTATGTACAGTGTGGACCCCCACCCGTGTATGTACGGCGCGTACCCCCACCCGTGTATGTACGGCGTGTACCCCCACCCCTGTAGGTACGGTGCAGACCCCCACCCGTGTATGTACGGTGCGTACCCCCACCCGTGTATGTACAGCACGTACCCCCACCCCCGTAGGTATGGTGCGGACCCCCACCCGTGTATGTACGGCTCGTAACCCCACCCCCGTAGGTACCTACGGGGGTGGGGGTACGCGCCGTACATGCACGGGTGGGGGTACGCGCCGTGCATACACGGGTGGGGGTACGCGCCGTACATACACGGGTGGGGGTCCACATCGTACCTACGGGGGTGGGGGTATGCGCCGTACATACACGGGTGAGGGTACGCGCTGTACATACACGGGTGGGGGTCCACACCGTACCTACGGGGGTGGGTGTACGCGCTGTACATACACGGGTGGGGGTATGCGCTGTACATACACGGGTGGGGGTACGCACTGTACACACGGGGGGGCTGGGGGGGTACAGCGTCCATCCGCGGGGGGCTGGGGGTACGGCGCATCCATCCGCGGGGGTGCTGAGGTTTGGCACATCCATCCGCGGGGGGGCTGGGGGTATGTTGCGTCCATCCGCGGGGGGCTGGGGGTACGGCGCGTCCATCCGCGGGGCTGGGGGGGACGGCGTGTACATATGGGGGGCTGGGGGGTGTTCGGCATGTACCGGGCCCCTGTTTGGACGTCTCCATGGTTGCTATAGGAGTTCGCTCCGGACGGTCTTTTTACCATACGGTTGTACAATCGGACGGACGGTACGAATCGTACTTGCGCGCTCGGACTTCAGTTTTCAGATTCATACGTAAAAATGTCCGGGGACGTGTCGAACACCTTTTCCGACCCGAGGACGTGTCGGGGAATTTACCCAATGCGATTCGTATGGACTTTTTCACATACGAATCGTACTTGCCAGTTTGTACGGGACTTGTATGATTCGTACGGTAAAAAATCCAGATACGATTCGTACGGGGAATATTTTTCCAGGATCGGAATCGGCACCTAAATTTTTGCAAATGATATTAAATACTTTAATATTTTTAAAATCAATATTACTTACCTGAATTCGATATTCTTAACCTCGATATTCTTGCTGTTGATATTTCTGACCCACGATATTTCCAACTCGATATTTGTGCACCTCGAGATTTTGTACTTGATATTCTGTTTCTACACCACCTGAAGTGTCAGGCATCCTTTCCCTTCCAGTCCTGGCACCACCTTGTCAGGGGTTACACACAACCAGTGACAAACCCTTGTGAGAATGCTCAAGCAGAGCCTTAGGGGTGTTTGGGACCACCTGCCAGACATACGGCGGTCCCACCACTGCAATTAGGATGCACCCGCCATACAGGCGGGGGCATCCAGGGCTCTTAACATTGCGGGCGGTGCTGCTGCCAATGTCAAAAGTGCTTGCACAGCATTTCCCTGCACTACATGTCAGCACCACGCGGTGCCTGCCACTTGGTGCATGGAAATGCAGGGGGGTACCATGGATACCCCCTAATGCAGCGACAACCCCCCCAAACAAGGGGGGCCCACAACAGGCCCCCAAACCCAATCCCCGCCAGCCTCAATGCCGCCATGGAAAGACCTTCCCTATACCCACATTCTAATTGGGTGGACGGTGCCTACTAGGCACTGCCACCATTTTAGTGGCCCTACACCATCTGCCAAGCAATCAGTGTGATTGCCTTTGGCGGTGAAGCTGAGGGCAGACTTTGCATCCACCACAGTACCCACCGCCATCCTAATTTGGTGGTGGGTAATAAGCTTGGTGATAGCTGTGGCGGTCCTTCCACCATCATAATGACCCCCTTAGTGATGTGCAAGCATGGTAGGTGACAGCTCCTCCCCATCATTAACTCAGATTGGCCCATCCTGCCAACACCTATCTTGTCATTTTCTCACTCTCTGTGAGCAATAAGCAAAGCCCAAAGACCAACTGCCAACTACACCTAGTCATGTGATGTGGTCACCAAATGGTTAGGACAAGATAACGCCAAGTTTTTAAAAGTGACTTATTCAGAATTGTGACTACAAAAATGACGTTTTACTATTTAAGAGGGCTTTTAATTACAATTTCTGAGACACCAAGAGAGTGGCACAAATATGTGCTGCAGGATCACCTGTAAAAAGAACTATTGATGGACAGAATGCAGAACAATGTCATACATTCACCCCAGTACAGAGATCTGGGCCTAAATCCATCGTTTTTTTGCTCACTATGCCATTCCAGTTTGGACCCAGCCATAGGCAAATCAGTCTTGACCATGTCCCCAATGGGAACAGTCCAGCCCGAACTGCCAGGCCAGGTCCTCCCTGAACTGAAAACAAGCATCCTAGGACCGGTTTCGAGGTTTCACCCCTCTTCAGCCAGGATAGCTTGATTCCAGTGGCATGGAGCACAGGACTCAAGTCTGAGCATACCCGTCCCACTCGGGGTGACAAATGCAAGAAGAACTATTGATGGTCAGAATGCAGAACAATGTCATACATTCACCCCAGTACAGAGATCTGGGCCTAAATCCATTGTTGTTTTGCTCACCATGCCATTCCAGTTTGGACCCAGCCATATGCAAATCAGTCTTGACCCTGTGCCCAATGGGAACAGTCCAACCCGAACTGCCAGGCCAGGTCCTCCCTGTACTGGAAACAAGCCTCCTAGCATGTTTTTTTTAAATTTTACAAAGGAAGGGATAGTCCTGATATCAGCTGGGATGGAGTTCCAGATTTTGGGCACATTTCTGGTGAAGGACCGTGCAGCGTTTTTTTGTTTGCCAGTTTTCATAGGGAATGTAGTAGGGTGTTGGAGCTCCTGAGGTTCCTTGACTGACCAGCCTTCTTGAGTTTGGAGGCTAGGTAATCGGGTTTCCCTGTGTGCAGGGCTTTGTGCGAGTCAGGCTGTTCTGAAGCTCGCATGCATTTCGCCTGGAAGCCATTTTAGTTCTTAACTCTGGTGACCATTCTGGCTGCTGCATTGAGAGTTGTTTTGAGGGGAGCTAGGTGGGATTTTTCGGTACCAGTGAGGACTGCATTACCATAGTCGAGTCTGGACAGCACCAATGATTGAGTGGCTTGTTTGAGGTCCTTGGGCAGGATGAAGGGTTTTATTTTGTTGAGTAGCTTCAAGTTGAGGAAGGCGCTCTTTGCAGGGTTCTTAATGTGGTTTGCCATGTCAAGGTTTGGGTCTCGGGTGATTCCTAGTGATTTTACAGAGTTAGCCAGCATGAGATTACCGTTGAGAGTGTCAATTGCTTTTAGCCATTCTATGATTTGAGGGTTCTCTTCTTTGTTGAAAATGAGGAGGATTTCTGTTTTG
Source organism: Triturus cristatus (assembly GCF_964204655.1). Classification (NCBI taxonomy): domain Eukaryota; kingdom Metazoa; phylum Chordata; class Amphibia; order Caudata; family Salamandridae; genus Triturus; species Triturus cristatus. The sequence goes on along the minus strand of NC_140589.1, from coordinate 355,683,455 downwards.
TCTTGGTTGAGTTTTAGGTGGTTTATTGATAGCCAGTGTTGGACTTCTTTTAGGGCGTTGTTTAATCTGTGAATGTCGTCAATGGAGGAGGTTTCCAGATAGATCTGGGTGTCATCTGCATATAAGTGGAAGGGGATGTTGGCTTTTTTGAGTACGGTGGTGAGGGGTTCCATGTATATGTTGGACAGCTGTGGGGAGAGCACTGAACCTTGGGTCGGATGTAAAGTTTTTGATTTTATCCTTTGGGAGAGGTTCTGTAAGAGGGAGGAAAGCCAGTGTAAGACCACCTCATCTACGCCTACCCTTTCTTGAAGAGCCTTAATGAGTAGATTGTGATCAACCCGTCAAAAGGAAGCTTTTGAATTGCATTGTTTATGTATCACAGCCAGTTATCAAAAGTTTGCTTTGGGTAAACTGACAGATTAGACATCCTGATCCTGGAACCATCTCTTTGGGGTGTGATAAACCAAAAGCAAGCTACCTCTACTAAAATGCTTTTTTGTGCTTAGGGTTAACTGTCTAACAAATGTTATATTAGGAGTTTGTATTTTCACATCTTCAGCTGACAGAACCTTTACAAACAAGGATGTGTTTGTGGCCACAAATCTTTTCTGTGCTGCCAAAAATAATGGGAGAGCCACATCGGATTGATGACATGCTATTATATCGAGCTGCCTTTCTCTTGTCCACTGAAAAGCTGAAGCTGCATACAGGGGAATGTGTTGTCCTCCAGTCAGGCACGGGAATGAGTCTAGGTGCTCATTCTGTTACCCAACTACAGATCAAGGTTCAAAGTTGGGATCTTTCCTACTAAGAGCATGCTTTGCATTAAAAGTTGTCCATACTTCAGAAATACATCCATTGAGCACATGCTTCCACTCACATAATTTTGGGGTACAAAATACAGAACTAGAAAGGTCAGTTAACAAGCATTTGCAAAGCCAATAGGTCTCGCCTTTCAATGCCCTTGCCCTACCTTTTGACTTTGAAAATGGTTGTTTGCCAATGCTTTTCTGAATTGGTAGAAAGAAGAAAAATTCTTGTTTGCTGGCAAGGAACAGCAATAACAAGCCACCATAGAGTGATGACATGCAAACTCTTAGTCAGTAGAATACTAAGGGTCATCGCCTCCCTGATGCATCACTCCCAGGAATCACATACCCCCTTCCATGCTCAGGACAGAAGGGAGCCATCCTGAGCCATGGTGGGCGTGTGCTCAGTACGACTCCCAGACGTCCTGGCACCCACCTACGGGGAAGCGCTGGCGCTCCCCCTGTGGGCCGGCGATGTTTGTGCCCCAACCGGGGATTGACAGGGGAAGCCTTTCCCCTGCTTTCCCCGCCCCTCCTTCCGCATCATGAATGATGTCAGCGCACGAGTCACGCTGACGTCATTGAGGGATTCCCAATGCACTGGAAGCCATTTGCTTCCAGCGCGTTGGAGTTCGAGGAGGTGAGTTTCTTCTCGGGACGGGTGGGAGGTACTTTGTAAAAGGCATCAGAGGAAAGGAAGGGAAGGGGCGCGATCATGCAGTAGGAATGCACTTTTTTTTTAAGGGCATTATTGTTTTGGGTAGCGGCCCCTTGGGCAAGGGTCGCTCCTCTTGGGGGAAAAATGTCTTTTCTTTGTTCTGACCCTCTTTGGGGGGCAGATTGATGTCCCTAAATTATTTTAATGTGTATTTATATGTGCCCACTAGGCCACCAGGGATGTGTAATGTTTTGTAAATGGCCAATTTGTTTTGGGGAGCGGCCCCTTGGGCAAGGGTTGCCCGCCTTGGGGGAGCAATGTTTTTACTTTGGTCTGGCAGATTGCCTTTAAATAAAAGGTATATTTAGGTATAGGTGCCCACTGGGCCACCTGGGATTTTTTTTGTTTTGAGGAGCGGCCCCTTAAGCAAGGGTCGCTCCCCTATTTGAGGGCAATATGTTTTGGCTGTGTCTACCCCCCTAGGGGGAAGATTGCACCATTATTTTTAAATTAAAGTGACCCATAAGACCACCAGGGATACATTTATGTGGAGTGTCCCCTTGGGCAAGGGTCGCTCCCCTTGGGGGCATTGTTTTTGGCTGTCTTCCTCCTGAGGGGGGCATATCTCACCATATTTATTTTTTTAGTGGCCCACTAGACCACCAGGGATTATTTTGTGGGGATTGGCCCCTTGGGCAAAGGTCACTCCCCCTTGGGGGCAATGGTTTTGGCTGTCTTTTTCCCCCTAGGGGGGCAGATCTCGCCATTTTTTTATGTAGTTGCCCACTAGACCACCAGGGATTAATTTGTGGGGAGTGGCCCCTTGGGCAAGGGTCGCTCCCCCTTGGGGGCAATGTTTTTGACTGTCTGTTCCCCCCTTAGGGGGAAGATCTCACCATTGTTTATTTAGTGGCCCACTAGACAACCAGGGATTAATTTGTGGGGAGTGGCCCCTTGGGCAAGGGTCGCTCTCCTTTATGGAAGAATGATTGGGGCCACTTCTGCCCTCTTTGGGTGGCAGATCAGCAGTATGTTTTTATGCCCATCTGCCCCCAAGGGGGGCTGAAGCCACTAGACACCAGGGTTTTTTTAATTTTGGTGTTGGGGAGTAGCCTCCGGGGCAAGGGTTGCTTCCCTTTTACGGGGGTGAATATTTTATTTATACTGTTAGGCCCACCTACCCCTTAGCTTTGTTGGTGGATTGTGTGTAGACTGGTGCATAATTTGCATATTTGATTGTAATGTTTTTTTCTCCTTATTATTCTAGTGTTACACTTTTGATTCCTGTATGCGGTTTCGGAAGTGGTTGTTCTTCAGTTTTGCGTAATTGCATTTATTTGGTAAGAAAAACATTTTTGTTGTGTTTACTCCAAATGAATATTATTGTCATGCATGGATGAATTTTTTTGTACATGGTGTCATAATGGCAGCATATTTGTTAGTGTTCTGAGCACGAAATTCTTTGTGTTGTGCTTTGCATTGTCTTATGTGTAATTTTCTTTTTCTTTTTTTAGTGGGATATTCTTGATCCTTACTGTGTATGTGCAGAGTAGGTGGTGGTGAGTCTAGCTGCTTCTGGCAAGTGAGTAGTATTGTGTCAGAGTATACAGGTCTTTGTGCTAAAGCTACTTTTTGTTTATTTCCGTATTTTACAAAGGGTTTGTTGTTGTTGACTTGTTTGACAAATTACCTTTATCAGTAAGCATTATGGCTAGCCGTAGAATGACTGCTCAGCAGGTGGTTGGTATGCTTCTTGAATCTTCCTCGGAGCAGGATTATGAGACTGACAGTGCGTCTGAGGGAGAGGAGGGAGGGGAAGATTCAGGCAATGAGTTTTCTCTCCAAATGAAATCATCGGATGATGAAGGTACTCTTAGTGCGGATGAAGCTACTCTTGGTGTGGATGAATCTGCTCTCAGTGCGAATGAAGTACCTGTTTTAGAGGAGAACACTGCTGTGCCGATGGTGCAAGAGGCATCTGGATTGCAGCCTGAGGCTGCTAGGCTTCCTACTGGAAGTTCTGGACTCTGGGTTGATCCAAACATGGTGCAGTCGGTGTTGCCTGCCTTTAGTGGTGATGCAGGGTGTAGAGTGGATTGTGAACATTTTTTGCCTATACAGTTTTTTCAGTTGTTTATGGATGATGTATTTTTGGGTGAGATTGTTGAGCAGACTAATTTGTATGCTCAACAGTTTTTGAGTGACAACAGTGCCAGACTTATGCCCCACTCTAGAGCTACCCGGTGGACTCCCACAAATCTGGAAGAGATGAAGAAGTTTTTGGGTTTGACTTTATTGATGGATTTGATAAAGAAGCCGTCCATGGCTTCATATTGGTCTACCAGTCCCTTGATGGCAACGGCCATATTTCCTGCAATTATGACTCGTGATCGGTATTTACTTTTGCTTCGGATGCTGCATTTTGTTGATAATGCTTTGGCGTTGCCACAAGATCACCCTGACTGTGACCGTCTTTTTAAGATTCGGCCAGTTCTTGATCACATTGTAGATTGATTTTCAGAGATCTATACTCCAGGGAAAGAAACATCTATTGATGAGTCTTTGGTCCTGTTCAAGGGCCGTTTCTTTTTTAGGCAGTACATTCCTAGCAAGAGGGCACGTTATCGAATTAAGCTGTATATGTTGTCTGAGAGTAGAACAGGATATGTTTTTAATTTCCGTGTGTACACTGGTAGGGATTCCACTATTGACCCCCCTGGTTGTCCATCCACTTTTGGAGTTTCAGAGAAAATTGTGTGGGATCTTGCTAAAGGACTGTTTAACAGAGGCCACCGTTTGTACCTCGATAACCTCTACACTGCTGTGCAATTGTTTAAGGAATTGTTCAAAGTGGACACTTTTGCTTGTGGCACAATCCGCTCTAACCGTAAAAATTATCCAAAAGAGCTTGTTTGCAAAAAACTTCAGAGGGGACAGTGCAGTTCCTTGCGTAGTGATGAACTACTAGCTGTGAAATTTGTGGACAGGAGGGATGTGTACATGCTGACTACCATCCATAATGAGGGTATTTCACCTGTGGCTGTTTGGGGTCAGATTGCTGAAGTGTGCAAACCTGTGTGCATTTTAGACTACAATAAGCACATGGGTGCTGTTGATAGAGTAGATCAGAGGTTGGAACCTTACACTACTATTTGTAAGGCTTACATTTGGTATAAGAAGTTGGCCATCCATCTCTTCAATTTAGCAACTTTCAATGCTTATGGTGTGTTCAAGGAGTGCTCTCCTGCGTCAAAGATTACTTTTGTTCAGTTTCAGGAGTCTGTGATAGGCAGCCTTGTTGTTGTGGAACAGGCAAGTATTCCTAGAGTTGGAGTGGTGGTGGATGTGGCTAGATTGAAAGATCACACGAAAACAATGGGAGAGGAAGGGAACACAACACGACTACTCCCCTCAAGGGAAAATCTCAGAAAACAACAGAGTATGTGTGGTTTGGGCACAACCTCTTAGGGTCATAGGAGCACGAGTCTGCTGACTCAAAACAACACTTTATGTTATTTAAGGAAAACTAAGCCATAGAAGGTTTAGTAGAAAGCCCTCACTCACCAACCTGGCTGGTGACATGCTTTATCATCGGGCTCCACTGGGTATGGCCGAATGCCATCCCAGTGTGCTACAACGCCAGGTTAGATTGAAAGATCGCCACTTTCCTGATTTAATTCCTCCCACGCCCCCAAAAAAATATCCCTGTAAGAGATGTAGAGTCTGCTTGCGAAGAGGTGTGTGGAAGGAGAGTCGTATGCACTGTGCCGATTGTCCTTCTAATCCTGGGCTGTGTGTGCCCACATGTTTCAGATTGTATCGCACTCAAAAGAGTTTTTGGGAGCAACCATGAGTCTAATAGTATACTGCCTGGTCTGTATGGTTCTATATAGTTGTTCAGTTTAACGTTTGACAATAGAATGATGTCTTTAGTTACTGCTGCTGTTTTTGTAGTTATAGTTTTGTATTTGTTTGTGTTTTCTTTCTTGTTTAAAAAAAAGTATGACAGTGTGCGTGGACTGGTGCTTGGCTGGCGGTGTGCGTGGACTGGAGCTTGGCTGGCAGTGTGCGTGGACTGGCGCTTGGCTCGTGGTGAGTGGAATGGAGCTTGGCTGGCAGTGAGTGGACTGGCGCTTGGCTGGTGGTGTGTGTGGATTGGCACTTGGCTAGCGGTGTGCGTGGATTGGCATTTGGCTGACGGTGTGCGTGGATTGGAGCTTGGGTTACAGTGTGCATGAACTGACGCTTGGCTGGTGGTGAGTGGACTGGCGCTTGGCTGGCGGTATGCGTGGATTGGCGCTTGGCTGGCAGTGTGCGTGGACTGGCGCTTGGCTGGCGGTGTGCATGGATTGGCGCTTGGCTGGTGTGCATGGACTGGCACTTGGCTGGCATTGTGCATGGACTGGCGCTTTCCTGGCGGTGTGCATGGACTGGCGCTTGGCTGGCGGTGTGTATGGATTGGTGATTGGCCGGCGTGCGTGAACTGGTGATTGGCTGGTGGTGTACGTGGACTGGTGCTTGGCTGGTGGTGTGCGTGGACGGGCGCTTGGCTGGCAGTGTGCGTGGATGGGTGCTTGGCTGGCAGTGTGCGTGGACGGGCGTTTGGTTGGCAGTGTGTGAGTAGGCACTTGCTGCTGGTCACTACACACACTGCTAGCTAAACACCACTCCATGCAATCTGTGAGCTGGTGTGGTTGCTGTGTCAGGAATGTGGGCGTGTGAAAGTGATGGGCCCTTGAATGGTGCTGTCTGCTGGTGTGAGTGTTGTAATGTGCTGGGCCCGCAGCTGGTGGTGTGAATGGTTTTGTATGTGTTATACATGTGAAAGGTGTATGAATGGCCTGTAAAGCGGAAGGTGACTTGTCGTGGCTTTACAGCCCACGAGCTGTGAGTCGATGGTTCAGTGTCTCGTCCTTTCAATTATTAACAGTGCATTTCATTTTTGTGAAATCTCTGGTTAATACAACTGTATTTACTGAACCATCACTCATGCTCGTGCCAAATCCAACCAGTATGTCTGTGCGCTTGAAGAATAGGTGGTTTTGCATAAATATTTGTCTTTTCTGTATTTCTCAAGCAGGGTGTGCCTTGTCCCTTTTTGTGAGTGTTATAATGTGTTGGTTTCGTGCCTGGTGGTCTGAATGGTCTTGTGTGTATCATGTATGAAAGGTGTGTGAATGGCCTGTAAAGCGGTTGGTGCCTTGCCGTGGCTTTACAGCTCACGAGCTGTGAGTCACTGGTTCAGTTTTTTGTCCTTTTAATTATTGACAGTGAATTTCATTTTTGTGAAACTCTTGTTAGTAAAAATGTATATACTGAACCATCACTCGCCCTCGTGCAAAATCCAACCAGTATGTGTGTGTGCTTGAGGAATAGGTGGCTGTGCAGTAATCTTTGTCTTTTTAGTCTCTCTGCAAAGGTGTACATTCCATCTAAGAATAACCTAGCAACTATAGATATTGTTGTAAACTAAACACCCATGGGAGTACATGGTGATGTCTCTTTTGTGGATACCAACACATTATCTTACCCACAATGTGCTGCAAACCTCAAAATGTCTGTTACATTTTCCTTGCATTATTGTGCCAAAATGTTCACGCTGCAGAAAGAAACAACAAATTTCCTACCCCCGCCTTTCTCCAAGTATCCCAATAGAAATGGTACCCCACTCGCGTGGGAGGCCCAAGTACCCATGACAGGCAAGTGCCCAAAACGCAGTGAGGCGTCAACAAATTTGCCTATCACAGAACAACCTGGTTTTCAAGGGGGGGTCACCTGGGTTTTTGGCCCCGTGCTCGGCACCCATCTGGGGAAACCAAACCCACACATTTCTGGAAACTAGACACCTGGGGGAGTCCAGCAAGGTATTGCTTGCGTGGGTCCCCCAACATTCTCCTACCGAGAATCCCCTGCAAACCTCAAATTTCACTGAAAAAATCACTTTTTTCTCAAATTTCCGTGTGGGAAAGTTCTGGAATCTGCGTGGATCCACAAATTTCCTCCCAACCAGCATTCCCCCAGGTCTCCCGATTAAAATGGTACCTGACTCGCGTGGGTGGGTCAAGGACGCGCGACAGGCAAGGGCCCAAAACCTATTGAGGCGACATCAAAATTACCTATCACAAAACAACCTGGTTTTGCAATGGGGGTCCCATGAGTTTTTGGCCCTGTGCTCAGCGGCCATCTAGGGAACTTTCCACCACAGAAATGTGAGGAAAATGTGCTTTTTTGACAATTTTTTAGGTTTGCAAGGGATTCTGGATAACAGGCAGTCAAGTCACCCCATCCTGGATTCACCTTGGTGTTTAGTTTTCATAAATGTATAGGTTGGCTAGGTTTCCCTAGGTGCCGGCAGAGCTAGGGTTCAAAAACTACAGTTAGGCACTTTGCCAAAAAAGGGTCATTTTTCACTGCGAAATTGAGGTGTGCCCACGTTGCGTTTTGCGCCGTTTCCTGTAGCAGGCACTAGACCTACCCACACAAGTGATGTACCATTTTTCTCGGAAGACTTAGGGGAACGCGGGGTGGGTGGAAATTTGTGGATCCACGCAGATTACAGAACTTTCCACCACAGAAATGTGAGGAAAATGTGTTTTTTTTGACAATTATTTAGGTTTGCAAGGAATTCTGGGTGACAGAACCTAGTGAGAGGCAGTCAAGTCACCCCATCCTGGATTCCCCTGGGTGTCTAGTTTTCAATAATGTATAGGTTTGCTAGGTTTCCCTAGGTGCCGGCAGAGCTAGGGTTAAAAAACTACAGGTAGGCACTTTGCCAAAAAAGGGTCATTTTCCACAGTGAAATTGAGGTGTGTCCACGTAGTGCTTTGCAACATTTCCTGTCGCGAGCACTAAGCCTACCCACACAAGTGAGGTACCATTTTTCTTGGAAGACTTTGGGGAATTCGAGGTGGGTGGAAATTTGTGGATCCACGCAGATTCCAGAACTTTCCACAACAGAAATGTGACGAAAATATTTTTTTTACAATTAGTTAGGTTTGCAAGGGATTCTGGTCAAGTCACCCCATCCTGGATTCCCCTGGGTGTCTAGTTTTCAAAAATATATAGCTTTGCTTGGTTTCCCTAGGTGCGGGCAGAGCTAGGGTTCAAAACCTACAGCTAAGCACTTTGCAAAAAAAGGGTAATTTTTCATTGTGAAAATGTAGTGTGTTCACGTTGCATTTTGAGCATTTTCCTGTCGTAGGCACTATGCCTACCCACACAAGTGAGGTACCATTTTTATTGGGAGACTTAGGGTAATTCAATTTTGCAAAGCAACTGTTATTACCTGTAGACTTTCGATGCATTTCTGCCTTCCAAATGAAAGACAATGTGTAGAAAAGAAGTCATTTTGAAAAATGACCGATAATTCTCATGCTAGTATGAGTATTCCCAATTTTGAAAATGTGCAAATATATACTGTTTCTAAACTCTATATTTTGTTCCCATTTCAGAAATACATAGGAGTCTTTCATACCGAATTTTCCATGTATACATTTTCCCAGAATAATTGCTATATACCCGGTACATAATAAAAAACCATTGCAAGACGCTGCTCAGTTTTTGGCTCTGGGTTCATCGGGTGAACCTTCAAGTCCTATATATCCCCACAACCAGTAAGGTCCAGTGGATGTAACGGTATATAGCTTTCAAAGAACTGTCATAATTAGAAGAAGTTACAGGTGAAAACGTTGACAAAAAATGCTGTTTTTTTCAACTAATTTTCAATTTTTCCTATATTTAACTGTTGGTTTCTATAAAGAAGCCTTGATGGATTTACACAAATGACCCCTTGCTGAATTCAGCATTTTGTATACTTTTCTAAAATGTATAGTTTTCCAGGATCCATTATTGCATTCATACCCATTGCTACCATTAACTGGAAGGAGGTTGAAAGCACAAAAAATAGCAAAAATAAGGCTATGTCCCATAAAAATGCCAAAACTGTGTGAAAAATGTTGGTTTTCTGACAAATGTCTGTCATCCCCTAAAAGCTGGGAAAATGGTGATTTCAGCTCCAAAAACCCTTTTTTGATATCATTTGCAGGGAACAACCCAGACACTTTCAATTGCGACACCTTTTTCCCATTTTTCCCAAAAAGAACCAAAATTTAACTGTATTTTGGCTCATTTCTAGGACCCCTCCAGGGGAATTCACAAACCCTGGGTACCTTTAGAATCCCCATGATGTTGGAAGAAAAGGATATTTGGCATGGATACCTTATGTGGTCAAAAAGTTACAGGGGCCTAAGCGCGAACTACCCCAAATAGCCCAAAAAAGGCTTAGCACAGGGGGGGAAAAGGCCTAGCAGCGACGGGGTTAGAATACTTCTGCATTTATTCTGGGAGTCTAAAGACTTGAAGACAGAAGCAATAGCCATATCCGTTTTTTAAAATTGGGTCAATGGGATATGATCTGAGGACAAGCAGCAACCACAATCCTAGTCAGAGTAATAGGAATGCAAACCCTAAATAAGCGTGTGCTCACGCTCTGGTAGCTCGGCACAGAATAGTTATGGTTAACTTAGAGGCAATGTGTAAAATATTTGTGCAACACTTCAAACAGTAAAAAAGTAAAAGCACAACATAAAAAGATCCCACACCAGGTTAGAAAAATAGATCTGACTTTACTAAATAAAATAAGACCAAAATTACAAAACTCCAATTAGAAAAAACAGGAGATTTAAAAAAAATGTTTATAGTGAAAAAGAGCACCACAAGCACAAAGCTTTCTTGGAGATATCTGGACGCGTTGGGCCGGGCCAAAGTCACAAGTTTCGGCCCAACATTTTGGAGTGCAGGTCGGCGACAGAAACCCAGTCAGGCCCACTGAACAGAGTACCTTAAATTCTGGTTACAGAGAGTTGCATGGATCTACATCAAGGATGCATCACTCAGCCGAGGTGATGCGTTGGATCCAAGATGCGGCGAAGCTCCGGTGCAAGGTCCTGTTGCATCGATGTCGAGGATCATGTTGATGTGGCTTGCGATGCAAAGTCCGGTGTCTGGTATGCAATGCTTAACTGAGGCACTGCGTTAGTTCTAATGAGCGGAGAAACTGCAATGCAGAGTTTCACCATCATTGCCAAGGCTGCCATTGACGAAAGATGCTAGGAGCTGCAACAGGGAAAGTATGGCACATTGGGGTTTCAGAAGGTGATGAGTCGGACCCATGATGTGGGTTGTGGCGCCGATACGAGTCTTTTGCTACTGGTCCAATCCACGCAGCCTAGGAGATACATTAGTTCTGCTCGGGGATGCATTGCCCAGTAAAGAAGATGCATTGCTTTTGCTGGAAAGCACCTTAGGCCCGCTTCCAAGGGTCCAGGACTGGGTTGGCACCACTTGGCAGGGAAGACTCACAGATGGCAGAGTCCAGGTGCAGGGGTTGGAAGCCTGTTATGTCCCTGAGGTTTCAGATCAGGAAGCCAGCAATCCAGCCCTTGGAGTCAGTCTGTGTTCTGGGGTCAAGAGTTGCAGGTCCAGTCCTTCTCAGCCAGAAAAGAGGGCAGCAGGCAGCAGATCAGCACAGCAATGCAGGAGTCCAGCAGAGTGCAGTCCATAAGAGTGGCTGTCCTTCAGAAGCACAGCAGATCTTCTTCCTGGTAGAGTATCCACAGGTCCAGAGGTTTACTGAAGTGGTGGTGTCTGAGATCCAGTCATTATACTCAATGGTATCTTTGAAGTAGGGGAGACTTCAAAGACATGCCTTTGAAGTGTACAGATGTCCTCCCTTCCTGCATTGGCTCCAGACACACTACAGGGGCATATGCAGCCCTTTGTGTGTGGACAGGACACAGCCTAATCAGGTGTAAGTGAGGCTGTGCCCTGCTCCTCCCTCTCATCCTGCCTGAGATGGCCCATTGAGTTACACCTAGGTTCCCATTGTGTTTGACTACACCCCGTCATGTGATTAGTGAAAAGCTATAGGCACCAAATGGCTAAAGCAAGAAAAGGCCAACTTTCTAAACGTGGCATTTTCATAATTGAAATTTAAAATCAGACTTCACCATAAGTTTTGATTAGATTTTCATTTTTATTTTAATTTTAAGGGTTTTAAGTATTGCTAGCCAGACCCGGGGGTATCGGAGTGCTTTACAACCTTATGTCATGTCACAGTCGGGCACAAAGTAAAATTATATGGAACAATAGTAAACATATTGATTTGTGACAAATTCTGTTCAGGAGGGGGGACAAAGGTAGCCATCGAATACAGAGAAAAACAATAGAAAACACATTGATACATGACGAATAATGTTCAGGGAGTGGGGACAGAAGAGCGAGTCAAGAGGAATGTGATGTAAGAGACTTCTTTATCGACGTAATTATATACTCCAATGGGCAGGATTATGTGTTAGGCGGCAGCTATCCCTTCGGAAGAGTTCGGTTGAGCTTTAAATTGTGATTTCAGAGATACCAGACTTCAGGGGTTTACTTCCTCCCAGTTAAAAATTACACATATAAAATGTAATAAGGTAATCTCAATGCTATCATATTGAAGAGCTAGGCCTTGCAGTAGTGAAAAATTAATTGAAGAGTCTTTCACTACCAAGATAAATAAAAGTTAAAAGTACATGACCTGCTTTTTAAATACATGGCACCCTGCCCTCTGCACTGTCCATGGCCCACTAAAGGGGTGACCTATATGTATTAGAAATGAAGGTTTGGGCCCGTCAAAAAGGTGTATCCTGCCAGGTCGAAATGACTGGTTACACTGCAATTGCAGGCCTGAGACATGTGTAAGGGACTACTTAAGTGGGTGGCACAAACAGTGCTGCAGGCTCAATAGTAGCATTTTATTTACAGGCCATACATTACCACTTTACAAGGGACTTATAAGTAAATTAAATATGCCATTGGGGGATGAACCAATATTTACATATTTAGGGGCAAAAGCACAAACACTTTAGCACTGGTTAGCAGTGGTAAAGTGCGCAGAGTCCTAATACCAGCAAAAACAAGATCAGGAAAGTGGAGGAGGAAGGCAAAAAGTTGGGGGGAAGCCCACCCTAAGGCTTTCAGGTCTAACACCTTTGATGCTGAAAATGATTTGACCTTGTAGAATTGAGTACCTATTCCAGGAGCTAGATAGGTTTGGCATAGACTGAGAAGTTATCTCCAAGCTCAGGTAGCTATATCAATCTCTAATGGTGCACAATAACTGTTGGGACTTCTTAGCCTGTACTATGCAGATGAAAAGAATTATGAGGCAGGTGTGCCATCTCTTTCTCTTTCTGCCTCTTCGAGCACTGGAGCCATAATCAACAGTCATCAGAACTTCAACTCAGATCCAGGGTTTTAACTCCCTAGTGGGTTATATTAGGCCTTCTTTGACGCAGATGATGTCCTTATGACAGACTCTCCTCTATCTATGCAACTCCTGTTCTCGGTTCTCTGTCATATCAGTCTCAATTTCCACTATGACAGCCTGCATTTGCAGACTACTATTTTTTGGATTTGAAGGAGTATGCAGTAATTGGAAATCCCTCTAGGCAAAGTATTAAGCTAAGTGGTTAAGGACAGCTAATATCCTTTGATGGCTAAGTACAGAGACAATTTTATCAAATGATCCCAGCATTATTTGTACTTTTGCAGTATGGAAGGTATAAGCAATTTCTAGGTGTAGCCTGGGTATAATACTATAATATACATTCATACACACCCTCCTGATTCTAATACTATAACACTCCACAGTTTAGATTGTTTTTCAAACTTGCTGTATTTTAATTCCATTGTACTGCTGCAGGTCTTGTCTGTCAACCAGTACAGTATCAGTCCACAGCAACAAACTACCATTGTCAAATTAACAGGCATGGAATAACTGAAGACATCTTCCACATCCTGCAGGCCTCCAGAGGACACTCATTTAGACGAGTGCTGCAGGTCCCAAATATCAAAATACTAATAAAGATACATTTGTAGCATTTAAGGAATATTATTAAAATTATAAGCAACAGAAAAAGTACCTAACTACATACTATGACCATTTTTTGTCTCACAGTGGCAACCATACAACTCATGATTGCAATGAAGTCCATCCCAGCAGATCTCCTGACCTCCTCCCCCTCCAACTGATACTTACTCAAAATCGTACAAACAAACATCTCAGAATTGACAACCCTGTAAGGTAACCAGCTTAATGGATTGCACTCATACAAAATACCATAGATAAGCCTTCATAGCTCATCACACCCATCAGCTTGCTGAAAACTAAAAATTATGTTCCTTTCTCTCACACTTCTTCACCAATCACACTGGTAAGAGCTGTGTCCAATGACAGAATAAACACACCTCAGTGATCACCATGTACAACATGGAAACACTTCCTAAATAGGATCAAAACAATGACAACACCCTTCCAAACACACCCTACACTGTGTTATGTTATGTGTATTTGAAAAGCACACTATCACCTGAAAGGGTATTGTGGCGCTGAGCATGTGTTTGTACCAAGACCTGCTTAGATGAGGTTGTTTAGGTGAAAAGCCAGGTCTTCATGGAATTAAAGAAAGAAGAGGCGCTAATAAGAAGTGGGAGATCATGTCATGCTTTCAGAGTGATGCAAGAGAATGCCCGTTTTCTGGTTCTGTGTATGTCTGTGATATATGCTAGTAGAAGTATTGCAGAACAGAAGTGACTGGGTGGTTGGAGGAAGGAGATGCAACTGTTCAGTGAGTTGGAGTTTAAGTGGAGTAGTGCCTTGAATGTGTGCATGAGGAGTTTTAATTAAGCACATTTTTGTATTGGGTGCCAGTGGAGATCACTGAGGCTTGGTGTGATGTGAGTTCAATGTGGAATGTTGTAAATGAGTCTAACTGTTGAGTTCTGGGTGGTTTGTAGTCTTCTGGTGAGTTGCTTGGTGATCTTTGCATGTATGGTGTTTCTGTAGACCAACTTGCATGTGACTTGGTAATGAGTGATGGTTTTCCTGGTGTTAATTGGGAGCCATTTGAAGATCTTCAGGGTGTTGAAGCAGAATGCAGCAACAGTGTTGAGTTGTGTGGTCATGTCGAGTTTGCTGTTGACAACAATTCTGAGGTTTTATGTAGGGTTCTATTCATTTAGGCAAAAGGTCTAACATATAGCAAGCTCTAAGTAGATCTTACAATACAATACAATAGTGTTGGCATATTTATGGGTAATAAAATTCAAAGTATGTCTCGCCCTTGGGACCCTAAAGTCCCTACGATGACACTGCAATTAGCAGGTTTTATCAAAGTTCCACCTAAAACATTTCCGAGACATTACCCACTTACTAGACAGATGAATGTCAATGCCCTCTTAATCATTGCTTTAAAAACCCACTAAAAATGCAATCTGGAAGTGTTATCAGAGCTACCTTAGACACAGATGCATTTTAAGTATGCAGATTTTCTCATCTTACCATGAGTCAACCATGAATAGTTCTCACTTAAAACCTTTTTAAATCTTTAGCCATTGATGGCTTATTTTGATGATGTGTGTGATTGAAAGAGTCTACTGTTGTTGAATAAACAAACTTGAAGTCACATCAACAATTAATTTACCTGGCAGAGATGACTCCGGTACGTAATCCATAAGGTGACAGAGGAACGTCTTTCACTGGGCCATAGTAAGTGACTGCTACATATAACATTTTAGGAAGGTCAAAGTGATTAAAACTCACTGACCAAGCTGATCTTGAGCTTTATGGTAACCTTGAGAGAAATGTTACAGGCAGAGATTTGCAACTCATAGTGTGGCTCAGAGTCCAATGAAAGGAATGATTGAGGATGTCCTTGCCTTATCTACTTAATGACCATAATCACACATGGTCACCAGAAAAGTGTTTTTTGGAGGGTGTCAGCTCTCTGGCAAATTATCTGACCCCCACACCACAGGGAATTCGTTACATTTTGGCATGGGACAATGGGTCAGACCACTTCAGCCATTATCATCCACAATTGTCTTTGGCCTGCTTCAGCGTAAAGCATAAATAGGTAACCCACATTAGCCATTAGCTGCCTTCACTGTAATCTAGGGTATTATGCTTTTTCCAAAGGAACACATCTCACACATATTAGTTGACTTCATTGCCAGAGACTACTCTGACAATATGTCTTTTTGAGAATAATAAAATCACATTTTAATTTGCCTTAACTTCTGTGTGTTAAAGTACTTTTTTCCTATCTAGCTTCTTTGGAGAAGTTCTTCAGATAACAGTCATACCAGCTAAGGGCCTTTTTGTTTTTCTTGTATTTGTCACTTTTGAAGTACTCTCTCATGTACACAGCATTGCTTTGTATTCTCACTTTCAGCTCATATCTCATTGTCATTCAGAGACTGTATGAGATAGGCATATATGGAAAGGCTTTAGCTAGCCTTAAAGACTTACTTGCTGCAAGAACCCAAGTGATCGCAATCCACTCCTTTAAATCTAGAACAGTTACTACTGATAAGGGGGATCCTCAGGGTTCTTCCATAAGTCCTACCATATTCAGTATTTACCTGGCCCTACTTGCAAAGATTTTTAGGGTATATACTTTCAAATAATATCCTATGCAGATGACACCCAATTGTTAATTTCATTTGGGCAAGATTCAGTCTTCACCATTGAAAACCATCCATCCAGATATCCATCCATCCATCCAAACATGGCTCTCAGTCTCAACAAACCTTTCACCAATATACATTTACCTACCCATGCATCCTTTCACTCATCAAACTCACCTGAGGATTCATTTCACCCACCCAGACAGGCATCCTTTCACCTATACCCTTTCACCCACCCTGGCAGGCATCCTTTAACCTGTATACCCTTTCATCCATCCTTCACCCACCCATGCATCCTATCACCCACCTATATGCATCATTTCATACACACATTCTACTCTTTCACTCATATTACATTTCACCCATCGTTTCTCCTTCCATCCTTCTTTCCCTTTTTCATCAACCCATCATAGTTAAAGTTCATTATGAAACCTTGTCTGCTGATTAACAGATAGAAGAGGCCAATAAATACTCAACTCCTGCTGTATCTGCTAAAGAGGGGTGTTCACAAGTCAACAGTACACCTTTACAGTGAGAATTTATTAATTGTCATTAAACAAGCAATGTGACTTACCACCGCCCACCAATGCTGCTGGCTCACCCCCTTGGAAGACTGCCACATCTGCTTGGCTAGCGCTGTCACTGCTAGCACGGCACTGGTGGCTACTGAGGCTAGAAAAAACAGTACACATTTTTTAGATGCCAGATACGCCTCCCCCTATTAAGTTTTTTTTATAGCAAAATACAACCACAAAACATCCCTGCAATTTGGTTACAGTAGCTTCTATCAAAAATATTAGGTTAGGCATTTTGTTGGTGGCAATTTTTGAAAAGCCAGGTAGTCAAGACAAGCAACACCTTTTTGTAGTGGAGTGGCCGAGCTATGTTTGAATCTGAGTTTTTTTAAAGAAATAAAAGGGTGGACAACTGGACATATGGTCTTGGTTGGCAAATGCAATAGGACCATCCTCCTCATACTTCCTTCCAGCCATGGTGCGCAGTCATCATCAACTGCTGCTGGCATACTATAATAAATAATACATTCACAACATTGGGGTGTCCAACATGATCATGGCCACTCTCTCGTTTTACTAATTTAGCATGAGCAAGTAAAAGAAAACTTTCACATCTCAACAAATGTGTGTAGAATATCTTACTTCGACATGCATTCTTCAAAACAGAGTAGTAGTACATGACCAATGGGTTCTGTGAGTCTTACTGTACCATCACTAGGCAGTCCACAAGATGTATAAAGGGAGAAGCTGACTGACAAAGCATAAGAAATGAAGCTACACTCAAACTAGTACAGAGAAAGTTTGAAGTAAAGTACAGAAACTTGAAATATAGAAAATAAGTATAAATGATAATGCAGGGATAACAAGAACTTAGAAACAGATAGATTGAAGAGGATTTGGAAAAAAATTAGGAGACGGGCAGAAATAATTCCAAATAAGGAGCAGTAAAAATTAGGGAAATACATATTAATGTTAACAACAGGAGGACTTATTTGGGCCAGCAGAACTATCCGCCATGGAACTTTGGGAGGCGGCTCCCTCACCCACCTCATCAACCCTTTTCTTGCCCGGGATGCCGATGTAAGACATAAAGACAAGAGAACAAAGAAAGATTGGTGGTAAATAAATAATGTTGTGAAAAATATTTTTGGGCAGGAAAAGGTAATGGTCTTAAAATAGAGAGGGACCCTTTGGAAACCCAAGGGACTAGGATTCAAGCAGAAACTAAAAAAGAAAAATGTCCTCTGGGGGTGTTTTTAGACCTTACTTAGCAGCACTTCACCATACATAAAGTCATATCTCAAACATCAAACAATCATCGTCGAGCCAAAGGGATCACTGTTCAGACCAGTTATCAATGCATTGGCACAAAAACTTACAGTTTGTACATTGGTATTATCAATTTATTAAAAATATAATCCAAGATTAAAAAATATTTCATACAAAAAGGAAAAAATCTTTTCCCTCAAAGAGACAGCAATATCAATCACAATAAAAAATATTAAAAACACAGCACAAGAGTTAAAACAGACATTGAACTTTGACATAAAGCACCATAAACAACACCATAACCTATACAAATTGACCCTAATGTATTGTAATTCATCAACATTTATAGTAACTTAAGAACAGTGAATTTATGGCAAGCAGGCGTCGACGCGTTTCGAAGGTATAATCTGGTTGAACCTTTTTTTTCAAGACTACGATTAACTGTTCTCTCGTTGAATCAAAACATCTGTAACACAAACACATATATTAGACCCATAAATAGTTAAAAAAGATTTTTTTTATATAAACAATAATATTATTACTTTAACTA
The DNA here is from genome assembly GCF_964204655.1 of Triturus cristatus. Lineage (NCBI taxonomy): Eukaryota > Metazoa > Chordata > Amphibia > Caudata > Salamandridae > Triturus > Triturus cristatus. The sequence continues at coordinate 355,665,143 of NC_140589.1, read as the reverse complement.
GTCATTTCTAGAAAAAAATAGAAAAAACGGGAAACATCTTCAGTTTGTGATACCAACACAGCAGTCCACTTGATCCTAACAGTGCCCCACAATCCATAGTCAATGCTTATTGTACCAGTATCCATTATACCACTCTCAGACTTATAAATGCATTCATCCCACAATCTGCACACATACTTTAAATACCACTACATAAGTAAAAGCTTACCTATAATACGCTACTTTTAGGAGTTGAGAAGCTATTTGGCCAATGTTGCGTTGGTCCAAATTTACGTTTGAAAGAACGAATAAGTCCTACCATTTGCACAATTTGCACCTAATAGTAGACCACACACAAGTCCAGAAGAATATATATTTTAATTCAGTGGTCAACACGAACAGTTCAATATTCATACACATTTAGCTAAAGACCAACTACAGTGATGGTTATAACGATGACCTACTTACTTATATAAATGCACTTCTCTATGATGGAGAATCTGCAATCAAATTGGATGTGTGGGTTCATAGACCAGTTGCAGGAAACGCTAGACTGGTTCACACCCACATTAGATTACATATTACAATTAGTTAGTGAAAAACCTGATCAAGGCTCTCCCTTGTTTGGTCAATTTTAGTCCAAATTGGGGTTATTTCTACTACAATTACATATGCATTCTCACCCACCTTAGGTCAACTGGTTTGATTTGCCTTGCTACCGGTTTACATTCCTTCCACGGGATCGAGATAGCCGTAGTTAAAATCTAAACGGTTATGGTGAAAACAAAAAATTTAACATAATAAATCAGTATTCTCAGAGCGCCCATCTGATTACTATAGAGGGAGTTGATCACTCACTTTTTTGTTTACGCTGTCTCTTGTAGGTCCTTACTGCACTATAATATGGCTCACACAAAGACAAAAGGTAATATAATAAATAAAAATGCTGGAAAAAAAGTTTTAGAAGAGAAGGATTAAACTGATTCAGAAAGGACTGAAAAAGTAGGACCCAGCACCATAAGCAAACTGAAAACAAGATGGCAGTACCCATGCAAACCATGTGATGCAGTTCGCATGAGATTTCCACGTGATAACGCAGTTAGTGTTGACATATACGTAAATGTCAAGCAAACGAGGAACTCCCCCCACTTGTGGAACTCCACTTGGCATGGCAGAGCTTTTTTTACACTTCGTGGCGTTCCACGTAGCATGGCTACACAAAGTCGGTTTGGGCCTAGTTTTTATATGATCTTACATTTATGTTTTTCTTATAACCAAATAAAGAATTATTTGATGATGATGGCTATGTTTGGTACTGCTAGAGTGGGGATGGTTTCAAACAGAGTCTCAGTTTTCTACCATCTGCTGATTCCCATTGTTATTATTTTTCCACTCAGGTTGATGGATCTTGGTAGTTGTTTTAGAGAAGATTTGGAGCTATACATAACATTAAATTATTACCATTTTTATCTTTATCAGGCAATAAAGAGAGTTTGCTATGTTTTAAAAGGTTTTATTACTCAAGTTTTTACTGTCATTTTTATTAAAGTACCACGTTAAATTCATCACTCTCAGTCATTAGAATCTCATTAGAAGTCATAATCAATAAGTAATCAATAAATTACATTAAAGTGCATCAAGTGTGTTCCATCAGGAAAGAAAATCCCTGAGAAGGAAAATATGTCGATCTCAGAGACCCATTACGAGTTCTACTATTGAGAGAAATCAAGCATAAAGCTTCAGCATTACAAGTCAGCTCAATAAATCAATAATCAATCAAAGCAGAACTTTTCATATAGAAAGATTCAAGAAACTCAGTAGAGTCTCAGAGCAGTGTACAACAAGGTGTGAAGGGATAAGGAAAACAGGTGGATGAAGTGTGACCTAATCTAGGAACACACACTATGATAGACAGACAAAATATTGTTTCAATCTTCATGTAGCTTCTTCTCGCTTCTGTCAACGAATCAGCTTCCGATGTTCTCATGGGAATGGGTTCACTCCCCGTCTTCTCACTGGGACACAATATTCTTTACATAACAGCTTCTAAAAACTGCAACTATTTCTAAGTTCCTGATGATTCTTTCTCCCATTCAAGTCTACATTCCCAGATGTGAAACTTCATTCCTAACCTTCTAAATAACAAGTTTATTAATTAGCTAACATTAGTCTTTTTGGAAATTGAAACATCTGTATAAAAACAAAGAAAGATATTTTACGCAGCAACCATTCATTGCAAAATCAAGTCTGTTTAAAAGTTCAAGATCATGGTTAAATACTGAGGGGCTCATTTTTTAGCCCTTGTGACACGTTTGCGCTGCCGGTGCGTCACTTTTTGTGACGCACCAGTGGCATACAAAATACGCCATTTTGCTCCCTATACACAAAGTGACGCATCTAGGCAGATGCATCACTTTGTAAACCCCTGTGCTACATCATACCTGCGCCAGGTATAATGTATGCAGAGTAGGCATTCCCCCGCATCCAAACCTCAAAGAAGTGGTGCATTGAAATCTATAAGATTTCAGTGCACCACTTCTAGGACGCCATTGCGTCAAATCATTATGCCTGCATCATAGCAGGCATAAGGGTGACGCAGTGCTATATTCATAGCCCTCCCCGCTGCATTGCTGGAGTTGCGTCACGCTTCGGACACAACTCCAGCAATGCGTCAGTTTTGCACCAACAGATACATCAATAATACTGATGTAGCTGTCATTCCTTGTGACGTGATGCATCATACAGTAAAAATGACGCATCCATCATGTCGCAAGGAGGGCGCACTGAGAAGTGACGCATAGTAGTTTTCACGCAGCGATGCGTCACTTCTCATAAATAAGGCCCTGAATTTACAATTTCTTAACTCTGTTAACTTTAAAAGTGCAGTGTTTCAGTGTATTGGGCCTAGCATGTTTAAGTATGACTACCTTGTACAATTTTACATTATTTCTTGTTTTACATCTCATTAGCTTTGCACATTATTTACCATTATTTCTCAATACTTTTAAACACTACTCCAGTATCATGTTGGGTGCCATGATTGCTTTTCTTGTTCTTTGCAAAAACGTTTTTTCACTTCATTTAGTATATTTTAGTTCTTTGTTCTCTATTATTCTTGGAACACAGGTTTCCTTTCCCAGAGCAGTGAAGCAGGCAGTACCATTACCAACATCTTTGTGTCCAGCTTCCTCCTTGTCATTCACCATAGAAATGTCAAATATATTGCCTTTGCAAATGCTTCTTTTCTTTTATTGTGCCAAGCTTCATTACACTCAACGGAAAATAGTCATAGCCGCATACACACATATTTACTTTTATTTGTGAGAATGTTTGACTGAGATTAGCATTGGACCTTCCCTCATGGGTCTAAATACAGAAGTATGCTGTTCCTCAAGAGGGCTTTCAATGATTTAAGAAATGTATGAGTCCACAAGATCAGGAGGAGATTCCTCCTTAAGGAAAAATACCCTCACACATCCGGCAGACTAGCTGTCATATATCGTCAGCATGTGGCCCAGATGTCAGGTTTCATCATTAAAAGCCCTCTTGAGGAACAGCATACTTCTGTATTTAGACTTCAGCCCGGGCTACGTATGCTGGACCTATTCTAAACAGCCCTTGTTCCTTCCTTCTTTGGATTACCTTCCCTCATGGAACATGTAATAGCAAAGAAGTTATACAAAAAAGTAGTGTATGGCTCAAACGTTTAGTAATAATTCCAATAGGCTTCTCCTCATCCTAACCTGTAGGGATCAGCTCTGGTGAACTCTGCAACCTCCTATCCTCTTCCAATCCCATATTATGGGGCTGATTCCGATCTCGCTTGGCAAGCCATCCGTACGAATCGGACCTGGAAGGCTTTCCAAGCGAGACGCTCTGGGCGAGTCCAACCGAGCAAGTACGATGCAACCGCATGGTTACAGACCTGGTTCTGCCAGACTTCCATAGCACTCTATGGGAGCTTGTGTACGGACACATACACAGGCTCCCATAGCAAAAAAGAGGTGGGTGGGGAAAAGCGTAAACACCGTGGCGGGCACCCCATTTTGCCCATCACACTATGCATGCTTGGATTGGGGGGACCCATGCGCACCCACCCGTGAACGATTCAGAGTGCTACGGTCGAAGGGGGGCGTGCTCTGGCCCCCCAAAGTCTGATTCCGACAGCTGCTTACACTTGCTGAGACTGGGTCAATACAGCTGTCCGAATCATGCATCGTACTCGCCCGTTCGGAATCCATTGCGCGGCAAGATTTGGCTACGTATGCGTCCGACTGATAGATTCGGGTTTGTAAACGTAGTTGGTCGTTTGTAACGGGGGACTATTCGGACGGAAAGATAGGCCTGGAATCCGATTTGTTCTTTATGAATCCCGTTTGGAGGCCTTCCTTACGAGATCGGAATCCGCCCCTATGTATCTGAATTTCCTGCTTAAGTAAATGGAATGACAGCATATTTCCAGCCAGTAGAATGAAATAAAATAAATGCATCCTCTCGCCAATACTCATGCCTTTTCAGTCATTCATCACCCCAAACATTAATAAAGCTGGGTTTTTCTGAAATCAGTTATAGAAAATACACCGAAACTAAACACTTGTGTTGAACGAAAAGTTTCTCTATTTCATTCAATCGATCGTTTTGACCAACAAGAGTTTCCATTGCAACCTTACTACAAACTCTCTTTCTCTCACCTGAAGAATGATATAAAAGTAAAAAAAGCGTGAGGCTGCTTTGAAGTCAGGAATAATCTCTGCTGCGGGGAGTTAACAATCTTTAAATCCCGATGTTCCATCTCTATTTGCCGATGATGCCATGTTGCTAGCCTTTCTCAGCATGCCAACAAAGTCCTGTGATTCATTAGTAAAACCAGGCGAAGGTTAATTAAATCAGCCCTGCATACATACAGAGCCAAGGCATTGGTGGCTGGCCTGTATGGGGCTGAGGTTTGGTGATTTAACTAAGCCTCCGGCAGAACAACAACTTAAAATTAATGTCTGCACCTCTTATTGCACCTTGGTGTGGAAAACCCAATGGGCACCTTAATCAAGAAATTGAGCATGAACAACATCAAAGCCTCCACTGCACTTAAATCTCTTCTGTATTGGCACCCAATATGGACTGAACAAATTCTGGAAATGTACCATAAATCTTTCTGTGAAATTTGGCAAATTTGGCAAAGCGGGAATTTGCCGAATGTGCCTTTGGTTGATCATATAGCAAGAACTTTAACCTTCTTAGACTTAGATAAGTACTGGATCATTCTAGAGGCCATGAGACCCATTAGCATGAAAACAATCATGGACAAGTTCTGGATGCAAAGGCTTGCCACGCAGGGGCGTGGGGGAGAGGGGGGCGGAGGTTAAGCTCTTTACAATGTTTAAGTGATTAAGGGGCATATTCACAAGGAACTATTGCCGAGTTAATGACACTTTACGGCAGCCAAAGTTGCAATAAATGTATCGTCCCATTGACAAGCTGGTGTTAACAGCCCAGAGCACCAGTTTACCCACGATAGCAGCCGCAAAAAACATTGCCACTGAAGACCTCTGCTACTATCGTTAATGAGATGCAGAGTAGGCATTCCCGTGCCAAAAGCTGCGACAACACAACTCCACAACATTCACAACGACCAGACAGAACTGCGATAAGAAAACAAAATCGTCGATAAGGCGCATTAGCAGCAGGAAAATAACACCTGCTCTGGCCTGGTGCTAATTCGGACCACAGCCTGGACCACAAAATGGTGCACAGCCCACAGCCACATCAGACGGGCAGCAGATGTCATGGAGCCACTGGTCATGCGGCACGGACTCCCAAGAGGGCCACAACAGCCACCACCACCATGCCAGGACCCCAAACCCCACCCGGAACACAACCCCCGGACCACCACAGAGACAGTGCAGACAAAGACAGCGGAACCCCAGGAAACGCACTAGCCTCACAGACCCAACACCTGACAATGTGATTGCCCACTACAGGCCCAAAAGGACAACCATCCTACGCATCCTGACCAACAACGCCCAGCAGGCCGACGGCACAAACACAGAGGACAACAAACATCCCACCCCACACAAAGCTGCTGGCTGTGCTGCACCTGTTGGCCCCTGGTACCCCCAACCAACACCCACCACGGTCGGAGGAGTCACACAGCCAGCCACATTCAAGTCCCTCACACCTGACCTGGACAACACCATCAGCCTGTCACCCCAGTCCCTATACGTCCATCACACTGCGCAGGATCCCCTGGACACCAAGCAAGGACCATGCACGATAGCTGGATGCACGCATGTGTTGGGGGAAATCCACAGCACACATGTCATACCTGTTCCCCCTGCCGACACAGCACACATCACTGCAACAGAAAGCACACGTCTCACAGCAATGTGCAGACAACAACCGAATACCGTGGAATCTCCACCAATCTCGCCTCCAAATACCCAGCCACTGTGCACGATTCCTCCAACCTCCAACAGTCCATCAGCAGCCAGTTTCCCCAGGATGGCACCAAGGGAAATGCACACCCTCCTTGCAACTTCAAAAAGAACACCCCACTCACCTCAACTTCACAACCATGCAACTCACAACTCTGGCAATCTAAACCAACATGCCAAACAAGATGCCCACCCACCAGACACGACAAAACAACTCACAATGGTAACCTGGGCAAGCCCTGCACATGATGGCACCTCAGCCACACACTAGCCAAATGTGGGGAGAAGTTGCAACCCGGCATTTGTGACGGAGGCAGGAGAACCATGACTGGGAAAGCACACAATGCCAAGAGTGGCGGAGATGTGCTGGACAGACTTCAGTATGCAGAACACATCCATATCCATGGCGACACACGCCACTGGTGTATGGAGTGCGGTGGACAGTGGACACAACCATGTCCCCCCAGCCAGTGGGGGAGTTTGTGCAAATGTTGCCTGTTACGTCCCCCCGTAAGAGTGAGTGGAGTGGGATTGCCCGGTGTACGCCAGGCCAGCATAGGGGTGTGAATAAAAAGCAAGTAGCCCTGGGCGTGGTCCACTTCCCGAAAGCCCAACGTATCTGCCAGGGCGGCACCTCTCACCACGGCACGGAGCCGACGCCGTCCTCATGAGCGGAGTTGCCTGCAATCCTGTGTACCTGCCGTACCCCGGCCTGCTGGACCCCGAAACTGCCAGGCCCGCTCCTGCGCAGCCAGGCCACACTGATCACCTGCCGACATCGGCGTGTGTCAAGGAGGGTCCACCACGTGCCGGTGCAAGCTCCAAGCACCAGTTCCGTGACTTCTACAGCCTCCGCGGCGCAGACCATCGTTGGCCCCCCGATGCTGGCCCACATTACCTCTTCCACAATCACATACTACACTGGCATCCTCTTTGGCCCAGTAGGTCCCAAATGTGAAACTATGTCCTGAGTCCAGAATGGCAGTGACCCCATAGCCTGGGCAGTGGCCACAGCACCAGACCCCCCCAAGCAGTGAGGCATAGTTCAATATGGGCATCTTGTGACACGTGGTGCCACTAACCCTGTTCAACGCCAGCCGCCACATGTGGTGCCACTAACCCTGTTCAATGCCAGCAGGCCACACGTGGTGCCACTAACCCTGTTCAACTCCAGCCGGCCACACGTGGATGAGGGACCAGGACTACCCTGCGGACCAGTAGGTCCCACATCCAGCACCTAGTTGTGAATCACGAATGGCAGAGTCCACACCAGTGGTCGCATGGAGAGGAGTAAGAGGTGATGCAGTTCAGTCCGGACGAAACCCGGGTCACAGGCACGGAAGTGACCGAACACTATCAACAACTGACCTGGGTCCATCAACCCGGTTCATCACAAGTTCGCGTCATGTGGTGCCACTGAACCTGAACTAGGCAGGCCGGTGGGGCCATCCAATCCATGCCGGCGACAGTCTGTTAATGGCCCGTGCCGACCGCTACCTCAGGCCTACACTGCGGTCCATTAGGTCACACATGTGGAACTGTGTTTTGGGTAAGATGTGGAGGAATCCACACCATTGGACACGCCTCATCACATGCGGCATCCCATAATTGCACTGGTGCCACTAACTCTGTGTGCAATGAGTCATGGGCACCATCTGTTAGGACCCTGGTGGCATCAGAGCCCATGGCCTGGTGGTTTTCTGCATCTTCTTCTGGCTGGACCGGACTTAGTGTCCTACATGTGTCTGTTCCATTCATCTCCACAATAGTGACTGTTTCAGCGTGGGCCTGCCCTCTGCATCCTGCCCTGGGGGTACACCTTCCACTGTCCCTAGAGACACTACGCGACAAGGCCCCTTGTCATCCCGTGGACCTAGTCTGCACCCGTGACCCTGCCCCAGTGCACCACAAGTCAGCAGCCCATGGCGGCAGACCCGTGCAGGACGCTGTGCATCCGGGCCACTAACACTGTGCAGCACAATTCATGGGGCCTTTATGGTTGTATGGTTGTGTCCTTTACGATGTACACTGTTGTCGATTTCTGACTGCACCAGGCAGCCCTTGCCAGATGGTGTGCACATCCCCCATACACATCCAACACAGGTGCCACTCGGTAAATGTGCCTGCTAATAAATGTGGCCATGCGCACGTGCCTGTAGCCTTTCGCAACATCTGAGCAAGTGTTTCCGTGTGTTCATTGTGTCAGCTTGATGTGCATGCACAGGCCCTGCAACATCACAGTGTGCTGTCTTCTGCGGACGTTGCCATGTCACCTCAGCGTTTGCAGTGACCCTGGATATGTAGCTCCGCACCTGCCCCCCGGCATGCACAGGCTGCATGTGCCGATTCGGCAGGTGGGGCAGGGCATGGTCCAGATGTGGCCTGGTGCAAGAAGTGTGGTAAGTGTGTCTCTGTATTGGGGTGTTGTTGCCACCAGGGCCAGAGTACACGATGTTGCAATGTGGCATGTACCAGGAGGGCAAGCCCGCAGGTATGGGGACATGTAGGAGCACTAGGACGCTCAGGGTCTTGGCACATGCATGCCAGGTGTGATGTGTATCTGTCTTGCAGATATATGAGTCTGTTGCCTGGCCTCATTCGCAGTGGGATCCCAGCCAGCCATGGGCTGAACAGCTGTGTCTGCCCTGTCTGGAGCATTGGCCTATGCCCAGGTGGGTGCACACCTTTGAAGGCCTGCGTAGCGGTGTTGTTGGCATGGCACTGGACATGCGCAGACAGGCATTAGAATGGTGTCCCATAGGAGTGCACGTGATGCAACCGTGCAGCGCACACAAGTGTGGGTCCCTGTGGCAGGGCGGAGCAGCTGTGTGGCAACGTGACACACAGTGAGTCCGCTCATATGCATCGTGCTGGGCATATCATCCATGATTCCCAAAGTCGCAGACGTCCCACCACATACACGACCGGCCTCTGTAAGTCTCCTGTATGCAGGCAGCTGGCGAAGTTAACGTAGGGATGAAAGCTCAGTTGTCTGTACTATCAGGCGGTAGCACATCTGCAGCTCCGAGCAGGAACTTGCATGTGCCCAGCACCCCCTGACAAGTACGATGGCATTTGCTTGCGAATCCCACACTACGCACTGCCTGGCATGAGACCAACGTGTACACATCCCACACGCAGTGGTCCTTGGTCGTAGTTGGCGTGCGTGATATGGCCTTCACACTTACTCCCACCCCACCCAAGGCCTGCACCTGTTGCACACAGACACTGCTCATTGCACCGAGCTGTGCCATTTCATCCTCCGGACTGTCTCAGGGCAAGCCAGTGCTGCTTCAAGCAGAGCCACTGACACAGTGGCAGACCATCCCGGACACATAGTCTACTCCAGTCATGTGGAGCAGTACCGTGCATGTCTACTGCATGTACTGGGGGCACTGCTGTTGGCAGTGCTGCAGATCAGTTACCGGGTGGGCTTCCACTTTGCGCACGTCACCTGCGTGCAGCCTGTGTTGCATTGTCGCTCGTGCATATTCGAGTGGTCCATGGATGTCTGCTTCTCCAACGTAACGGTAGCTGACCTGGATTTTGACGTGTGTGTGCGCCCCCTGTTGGACCATGACCAGGAGTTTCACCAGGATGACAGCTTATGGCATGCATGGATGTTCGGAATGCAGGCTGGAAACTGGACCTCAAAGATTGCACAAATCGTCGTGTGCAGTGAGCACATTGAGCCACTACCCGATTGGGATTTGGTGCACATTGGGTCCACTGGTTGGAGTCAGCACATCTGTCCTGGTCAGCTGATGGATTACGTCAACGACATGTCAGATGTGGTGGCCGACGATCGCTCATTGGAGATGTTGTCCTACGCAGCTCCACTCGCGTTCATGGATGAGTGACAAGGTACCTGTAGCCACAACTGGATGTGAGCCATTGCACTTGTCACAACACATGGTAGCATGTTGTGGATATGGTCACAAGTCCAGGGGCGACAGTGGACATGGCTATATTGGCCAGGACTCATGTTCCAGGCGTGGACAATCAACTCGGGCTGGCACTGACTTGTATTGGTGAGGGACTCCCCTGGGATGGACATGGGCGCTTTCCTACATTCCTCACTCAGACATGTTGCTGCATTGATCTGCATGTCATGGCACTTATCTTGGCCGTACTGACTCGCACTTGTTGATAAAGTTTCCGCAGTTTTACTTGTCTCCAACTGTGTTGTGTCTTGATTTGCATGCCAATGTGTGTCAAGGACTCTCTGGCTCCTTGCTATCCATGCATTGCTACCCCATCAGGACTGTGTGTTTGTACATGTGCATTATCATGTCCCTGTTTTGTGCTTTGCCAGATGCGTATGGCCGTTTACCGGCCCCAGGCAGGTGCACTTGTGTCCTGTATTTGGCTGTGCACAAGTTGGTGTTTGTACCACATTGTGTTGGATGTTGGGGTGCTCTGCTTCCTATGTGTGTGTGCTGCATTGTGTGTGAGATGTCCCTTCAGCTCTGATTTGGCTCACCCATCTCCCTTTCAGGCGGTGTTGTGTTCACTTCTGTGCGTGTTCAGTGGTGTGACATTGTCGGGTTGTGTGACTTGTGCACCTGGTTGGTGTTGTTTCTCATGGGCATGGTTTGTCTGCTGTTGTGCTGTGCTTAGTTGTGCATGTTTGCCATTGTGCCCATCTCCTCCCATCCCCCAGTCCCTGCTGGTTCCTCTCCCTGTTGCTGTTGTGTCTGTTGTTTGGTGCAGTTTGTGGTCTCCGAATCCTGCCACCATCTCCAGACTGATGTGGTGGACCCCATTTCCTCCATGTCATCCAGCTCCTGGTGTGGCGCTGGACTCCCACCTCCCGTGTTCATTGCTGCCTTCTTGTTGTTGGCATGTTTCTGCTTGTTTGTGTCTTTTGCATCATTGCTGGACTTCTGGTTTTGTGCCATTGTCCTCCTCCTCTCTCAGGCTCCATTCATCTTGTCCAAGTTGGTCTGCCATGTACAATTTTTTGTTGCCAATGGGTTTGGTGGGTTTGTCTGCTGGCTCGGGTTGCTTCCATTGTGGTTGGCTGTAGTTTTCTGTTTGGTCTGTCTTACTTTTTCAGGCTTTTGTAGTGCTTATTCCTGCCTGCCGTATGTTTCGCGGTCCTGGCGGTGCTTAGCCCTGCTTTCCTCATTGCGGATGGGCTCATCGCATGTTTTCTGATGTTGTGGTTTGTGTTTTTATTTCTGTCGGGGTGGTTGTATCGTGGACATTGGCCACGTTTTCAGAGGACTATTGAATGGTACCGCCTTGTTTTGAATTCCACGTTGACACAGGGTTATTTACCCGCGATGGGCTGCGATGTTGAGAGTTGCGTTACGCTACTTTTGCGGTAGTTATCACACGTTCTTGTGAATATACCCCATAATGTTTATCTGACTATGAGAACTACCTCGATTAACTATTTCCTGAAATTAAAAGAGAATTATATATCAATTTTAGGATAGGCTCGCTCCCGGTACTGACCTATACGAAGAACCGGCCGATCAAGAATGGGTCCACTATTTGTAAATGTGCACAAGAAGGCAACAAAATGGTTCTACACTTCATGTTGTCTTGTTCATTCTCTTTAACTACAAGGATGCTCTACCTCCGCCCTCTCTTTAAGATATGCAGCATAAGACATAAAAGCTGCAGTGACCTTGTGCCTTCCATGCAATCTGGAATTAACTTTTCATCCATTGGCCTCTTATGTTCAAGCTGCCCGGAAAGCTATGCAGTTGATGGCTTAAGAATGACCAGGTTTGGGGAACTAATGTAATTACTGTGAATGTACCACCTAAGAGGAGAATCACTTCGATGTTTCTCGCGATATGTATCATACATCCATTTGTAGGGAGGGTTGTGATCGATGAGTTCTAAAGACCTGCAAAATAGAGGGAAATACGTTGAATTGTGTTTGTCTGTGCAACTATGTGGAAAGGCTGTAATGGTTGCATAGTTAGGTGCATGAGGGTATAAAGTATGCGATATTCATGCCCCAAGAGGTATAAATCCCAAAATTGAGTTTTGACTGTCCGCTCCAGAGGCATATTCTGTAGTATTCTGACAGGAGGGTGATGGTTAAACACGACGTCTGTCATATTTGGGCACTTTTAAAATAGTTTTCTCCTCAAACAAGAGCACTAGGGGATCATTGTCGGGAACTGGGGTAAAGTTTTACATCAGAAGATTGCACTTTTAAGAAGCACATGTATGCACTTCCAAAGTGAAACTAAGGTTAGCTTGTGTATCAAAGTGTCTTTTATTTTAGAATTAAAATGTTGTTAATTGTTCTATATTTTATAGACACACTAACTTTTTTTTAGTAGTTCGTTTTGCAAGCGTGGCAAATGCAATTGTTTTGTGATACTAATTTCCACTGAAAATATCAGGTGTGATCAAAGAGGTGTCCTTACTTTATAAATTTACTATATCAGTTTAAACAGGCTAACTATTATCATGATCCGTTCTTAAAGTCATTAAAATAAATGACATTGCCTGTCAGATAAAATTGAAGGATATTTGCCAGTATTAAAGTTATATGTATCGCTTCTGGACCGCCTGCTACGGATCTACAGCCACATGTTGCTGCTGTGTGCTCCTGAGAAATCAAAACGCGACTTATTTGATACTCTTGGTGAACTGATCTCTTTGTTAATACCTTGGATGCTAAAATATGACCCATGGTGAGTGATATATTTGTCAGCAATCATAATCCCCTTCTCCTTTCCTCTCCTCTCTCCGTTTCTTTCTCAACCCAGCAATCAGTTTGATAAGAATCCTAATAGCATTCTCAGAGGCCTGGCCATGCTGGCAGAGAGTTCCTCTGCACAGCTTCTGTGAAAAGGAAACCTTGACTCGTACTTGACAGGGTCCCAGTTTCCACAGAGAATTCCCCACACTAATGTTTGTTATACTTACAAATGAGTCAGTAGAAATGTGTTCCGTATCTCTTAACTGTTTCTCTCCCTTCCAGTAAACCTTTATCTGGATATACCATCCTGCTGCAGCTATCTCGGCTCTTTTCGGCTCTTTTTTTAAAAGTATCGCGCACAGCTGAAAAAGCAGAGCTACAGAAACAGCACAGAATCTGCTGCACCATCTATCTGTTTACTCGTGTGGACGTTTTCTGGTACTTTTTTAAGCATAAAAATAGTAATGCTGTGTTTGTATGCCTTCTCATTGTAACACGTTTGTTTGTGCCCAGGTGTGGGTGGGCTTCAGACGTGCATCTCTCCTTCACAAATTGGCCACTGGATGATTAAGAACTTTGGCAGGCGAATCTCAGAAAAAAATCGAGGTCCAGAAAAGATGCGCTGAAATTGGATTGGGTTAAATGGCTCGCAGATTTACAATGAAAGTTCCTTCCAAAATCTAATAAGAAAGGCAATTTTTATCGCTAACAGGTTTCCCACAGTCAGAGGAATACTATAATTTGGCAGACAAAGTCGATGCACTGAAATTCATTTATATGGATTTAGTCTGTTTAAATTGCAACGAGAGCAAGCAATTCATATTGGTCGCTTAGGAGATAATCAGAGTTTGATGGAAATCAGCAGCAGTTATTACCTAATCAGTTTAGCGAGTGACTTTCAGTTTGTTGGTATAAAGGCAGGGACAATTAAACAACGCTCTTATGGGCTGAACGCTAGTCGGCACAGGCGATGATTGCAGTAGCCACCGAATGCGAATGGGACTTGGTACGTTGCCATGGAAACAAGTATTTGGTAGCGTGCATGTCCCCACGGTGGCCTTGCGAGGGGCGCAGAGCCCCCAGGAGGGTGCAAACCCCTATAAACATCTATAGAACTCTCAACATTCGCCCATGAATATTCATCGCGTAAGTTGTTTTTTGTTGCCTGCCTAGTCAGCAGCCACAAAACACATGGCGCGCGCTGGCAGCATCTTGCCTAGGTAGATGGCTATGGACTGAGGCAATGGCAGGAACCAGGACCTGTGAGGCTGACTGACATTTCCATCTGTAGCAAAGGCTGGTAATTAACAGGAAGGAGGGTGCCTGCAGCATTGCGCCATCTGCTAGGGAAACGGCTCAGTAAGGACGGAGCAGGATAGCAGCTCAGTGGTGGCTCGGTCTGGTTCAGACATGAGGCTGGGCATCTGTTAGCTAAGGAGATAGGCTATTAGGAAATTCGACTGGGAATGAACAACATGGAAAGAGCTCTCTGACCTAGCTCATAAAAGCAACTTCTCTGAAATGGCGTCTTTTTATCTTACTTACTCGAGTCTTTCGAAAGTGTTCTGCCCAGGGACCATAATGACTGTTTGATGCAACACAATGGAATGAAATGCTATTTGGTTGCATTGTGGAATACTTGAAATTAAGATCCAGCTGTCACCGTGTGAGCAGAATGTCAGAATGTGAATGCGAGTTTGAATTCTTTGTGTTAAAGTTTAAAGCATCGCACAGAAACGAATCAGGGATACTTTTTAAAAGTATAATATATTTTTCGAAATTAAACTGTGCTTTGTAGACGTCAATGTGCTCAAAACAACTAAGGAGAAAGCCTTAAAGTTCTGTGTATATTTATCAGAAACACGGGTATTTTTTGCAAACAGCCCATTTTACAGAGAAAATTCGGTATATTTTAAAGCTGGTGACATAAGGGTTTCTCATATACCTGATATTTATAGGTGTAAACATCTGCAATGCTTCGATAGTAACACTTGTTAAGTCACTGGACAGTTAAGAGCCACACGTGCTCCCTTTGTATACGGTGAAAATCACGAACATATCTCCTCAAAGTGCCTCTAGTAATTGCTGGTGAAATTAGTACATCGGAGAAAGCTAAATAGCCCTTAAATGTCCCAGTGATAGCGGTAAGAAACCGTATAACAATGCATCTACAATTTGCTTTCAATCAAATCTGCAGGATATTGTCAACTTGATGTTTCCAACTTATCAAGGTATCGGTTAATTTTTTAAAAAAAACTAGATCATCAATGACAAAGATTCATACGGTTTGTCTCTAAGCATTCTAAACAAGCATTGTTAAAGGCAATAGGTTTCGTCAGAGACACCTGTTAGCTTCGTCAATACTTAATTTTTTCATCAGATGGTTTATGGCATGCACGCAAATAGCAATGTCCATCTTGTAATAGTTTTCTTTTTAGTTTGTGAAGTACCATTGAAAAATGGCTGCTGCATGTTCACACACATGTTTGGTGGCCATCTTGTAATGACAATTCTTTTGGTTGAGAAAAATCATTATGAGATGGCAGCCAAGTATGCACATGCGTGTATGGTGACCATCTTGGAATCGTTTTTATTTGTTTTTAGTTTAAAAACACTTCCAAGGTGGATGTTGCATATACACTTGCATGGGCTTTGGCCATTTAGTAGTGATATTCCTTATACAAAGAGTAAAACCATTACACAATGGCCATTTCACATGTGTAGCCCTACATAGGTAGGTATCCTTGAATGCTATAAAACAATTTTAAGATGGACAATGTTTCTGCATTGATGGGTGAAAGTTCGGAGTACAAGCGGACTGGGGGTGTCAACTAGCCAAGATAAAGGAAGAAAGCCATATAATCAAGATCAGGCAAGTGAAATAGACAAGAAAGCCATCAGATCATGAGCAAAGTGGTAGACATAAAGAGTGTATATTAGATACGATAGGATAGAATGCATTGTGCCCTATTGGATACGATAGGTTTGTAACCTAACAGACAGCTCAAGTTCATGCAGGCAACATTTAAAATGTCCTCTGTGTTGAGCTTATGTTCTGGCCAATTTATCTGATACAATTTTCAGTAGATTTGTTATTTCACAGCTGTGGAGAGATGCAGTTTCTATGACAACAATCAAGGAAGGTGACCCTAGTAATCCCCGAGATTACGGATTGTTCTCTATGCTTTGTCTCCTGTTAAATTATTCAGAAAAATCGTTTTGGACAAACTCTCATACTGATGGAGACTGATAATACGCTCCCCATTAAACAAATGGATTCAGCAGAGGTCATTCAGTTGTGCACTGTGTCATACGTGCTTTACCACATATAACTGGTCCACTCCACTGTGGTTAGAGTGACTTCTGATTTTGATTCAATTGATCAAACACGCATAGGGCACAAGCTTTATTTCAAGGATTCCCACTTTCTCCATATTCTGCCTAATCCTCATTTAAACAAAATCTGCACACATCATTGAAAGACAGTCCTTTCAAAATTATTTGTCATTTAGTTGTACAACATGGCTGGCACTGCCTTAATTTAACATGCATCTTTCAGATTTGGTTGCAACCATGTCTACTCTGCATGTATTTTCCCCAGTTCGAGGAGGCCTTGAAGCCAGGTATGGTGGTTTAGTGGACTAGTCCTTACACTGTAGAGGCCTGTGTTCCACCTCATGGTCATAGGTTCAAATCCTAATGGGTCCATTCAACCTTTCAGCCTTCTGAGGTTGATAAAATGAGTACCATTGAGTTGGGTAACAATAAACATGTTATTCAGGGCTAAGATACCCTTCTGGGTGAACATGCACTTTACAAATGCAAATGTTATGCTAGCGATCCGAGCATTATACTATGCAAATGATTTCTTATTGTGTGGTATAAGGCTACAGGCCCCACCACCTACCATGCTACAGGAAGCACCTAATTGTATTTCAATAGAAGCCTAGTCTACCTTGTCCTCACTTAACTGTGTAGGTCTCCTCTTTCATGCATCCTGATACATTTCCACTGTCTTGGAAAACTACATTACCCCCAACTTGTGCACAGGAACAGGCTTGGGGTGTTCAAAATGGAACCCACAGGCCTACATCACTTTGCTTCGCTTATACATATAATGCATATACTACAATAGCCACATACACAAATATGCACAACATACACTTGCAAGGGATTAGGTAACAAAACAGGGTACAAATCTGACTGCTCATGGGTGGGATACTCTCAGCCAGTGCCAAATAAATCATTTTTGTGAGTGAGTGAAAAAACCTTCACTTTACTGAATAGTGAAGGATGACAATTAAATGAGACCTTTTCTTTTTTCTTTCCCTATAATCTAACATTGCTTAATGTCCACCAGCCTATCAATCTCTGAAACCATTCACATGAAACCACAGAGCTCCCTACTACTGATCACACCCACCTGGAATTAATATTTCACAATGTAATCGGAGTAAATACAGGCAATTTTTTCTTGAGAGCGCATGACTAATCTCAATACCCAACAATAACTAGTAGATTAACCACTAACCTTGGGTTTTGGAGTAGCGTACTACTCGCGGTAAAGAACTTAAACATACTGTCAGGGGTAGTAAGCGTTATGGAAATCCATTTACAATTACAATAGAAGCCTATTGGACTCTAATATATGCGTGATGTCTCTTCTAAATATGAACAGTTCAATTCTTTAATGAGCAATAAAAGTAACAGCCAGTTCATGACACTGGGACATACCACACCAAGGAAGCATACGTTATTAGCGAGAGCCTCCTTGGAGGCTATGAACATTTGAAAGATTTAGGTGTCCATTTTGAAAATCACCTTTTTTGGAAAGCTATGACTTTCACCCAGAATGTCTCCCTGAAATCTAAGACCGATTCTCTACTTCACTGTAAGAATACATTCGGGGGCATTTTGTTGCTACATTAAGTGATGAATACCATACTAAAGTAACACCTTTGGTAACTTCTCCAATACTGTTTTGGTTCTCACATTTAAATTAATCAAATAATTCATATGGGAGTCCTTATTAAGAAAAAACTGATTTAAATACTATGACAACACTCCCATTGAGTTACTTTGCCTGGAACTTCGCTTTAGGTCAAGTTGGGCAGCAGCTATACCTCCAATGATCAAATGGTTGCTTACAATTATGCTATTATCAGTCAGTGGGATACTTTATATTTGTATCTACTTCTACGAGAGTGCTTTCATAACTATTTCACATTTTGCACATTATGGGTAGGTGCACTGAATTTGAAGTCAGCATAAAAAAATAATGGTAAAGAAGTGGCCATGGAAATTACTATTCAAATTGTGAAAACAGAGGAATGTTGGCCATGGTATTTGGACAAAATATTGAGTTGTAAATATCAGGAGACAGAAATATCAGAAAAAAATATTGAGGTACAAAAATATCATGATCCTGAAATATCATAGTTAAGACTATTGTTTTTTTCAGGTAAGTAATATCGTTGTTGTTAAAATCGTTGTCAATAACATAGTTGTAAAAAATATTGTTTTTTAATTATCTTGTGTTATAGTTCATGTATTACATGTATCTGTTATTGTTTGCATGATTGTTAATAATATTTTAAAATATAGCTTGCAATATTAAGTAATTTTTAATTTTATATTTCATTCCTAATAGTAATTTATAGTGTTGTAGCAGGTTTCTAGGTTTGTAGGGGTAAAAAAAGGTAAGTTAGTTAAGTAATACATAATTCATAATTAATTATTACATTTATGAAACTAATATTAGTTAATAAATTGTTTAATAGTAATGTAAATTGTTTTATTGTTTTTATTATTTAAATATATATATATATATAATTATATATATATATACACATATATATGTAGATATATAGGTTAATGAATACTGTTCATATTAAGAATTTTATATTTGTTCTAAATTAATAGGGTTATTCAAATTTGTAATCTTTGTGAAGTGTAGCACTTTAGTAAATATAAACCCCTTCGAAGTCCAACACTTTCCCTACTGTTGCACAGACTGGAGTGGGAATAGTAAGTCTTACTCCTCCAAAGTCCAACACTTTCCCTATTGTTGCATATTCTGGAGTGGGAATAATAATTCTCACCCCCCCAAAATCCAACACCTAATAGCAAAATCTCACCCTTCCAAAGTTCAATGCTTTCCCTAATGTTGCACAGACTAGCGTGGCAATAATAAATCTTACCCCTCCTAAGTCCAACATTTTCCCTACTGTTGCACAGACTGGATTGGGAATAGTAAATCTTACATCTCTGAAATCTAACACTTTTCTTACTGTTGCACAGGCTGGAGTGTGAATAGTAAATGTAACCCCTCCGAAGCACATCTTTCACTACTGTTGCACGGACTGGAGTGGAAATAATATATGTAATCCTTCTTTAGTCCAACGCTTTCCCTACTGTTGCACAGACTGGAGAGGAAATAGTTAATATTATCCCTCTGAAGTCCAATACTTTACCTACTGTTGACCTGTTTGGAGTGAGAATAGTAAATGTAACCCTTCTGAAATCCTATGCTTTCTCTATGGTTGCAGAAACTGGAGTGGGAATAGTATACCTATTATTCCCAGACTTCGGTACGTTTCCTAATAGTGTTTAAGTATATCTAATCTGATTATTTGTTAATTTTTTTAATTTAAGTCTATCCATCTATTGACCTGTCTATCTATCTATCTATCTATCTATCTATCTATCTATCTATCTATCTATCTATCTATCTATCTATCTATCTATCTATCTATCTATCTATCTATCTATCTATCTATCTATCTATCTATCTATCTATCTATCTATCTATCTATCTATCTATCTATCTATCTATCTATCTATCTATCTATCTATCTATCTATCTATCTATCTATCTATCTATCTATCTATCTATCTATCTATCTATCTATCTTGATAATAAAGATTCAGTGGAATCAACTGTTGTAGAGTGCGTCCTTGCTCTTGGACACAATGGAAACATATATGTATATGAACCGTGACCAAGGTCTCAGGGAATGTTTGGGGGAATTTTGATTGTCAGAAAGGAAAAATTGGATTAATGCTGTAAAACTTTATTCATGAGTGAGCGCCGTTTCTTCTGTTGAAGAAGGTTTTGGAAATATGATACGGCTTGGCTCTGCCATGGAGTCTGCATAGCTGTAGAGGCACTGAATTACCCAGCGAAAATGAGCTGTCAAGTAGGAGGATATATATATATGTGATCAAGGGCACAGGGTGCTCGAAACGCGTCGCAGAGGGAGTCAATAAACTACATCTACTGCCTTACCTGTTTGGGTCCGTCCTTCTCTGTTCGCCGTGAAAGGAAGTACGAGGAGTTTTGGAATATATATATATATATATATATATATATATATATATATATATATATATATATATATATATATATATATATATATATATATATATATATATATATATATATATATATTATCTACTGGCCAGTAGATAGTTATAGTTAGGACCGTGTTTCCATAGGAAATCTGCAACATTCTATTTGGAATAACTTTTGCGTCGATTGACGAATCCTCGCGAAATTTTCAAAATAGGTGGGGCGCTCTGCTCCGCTCCTTCCCTGAAAGTCTCGGGGGGATTTGTCAAGCGGGGGCTGAGAAAAAGGGGGGGTCCCAAAACGCGTTTTCTCCATGCATTTTCCCATAGGACCTTTAGTCCGCGCTACAGCCCGAACGGCTGAACAGAAAACCTTGAAATTTGGCAGAGAGGTAGTCCTCAGGTCAGGGATGTGCCTTTTGCAGGTCTGGTGTAAATCTGTTCAGTATTTTCTGAGAAAATAGCATTTAAAAGCATATATATATCTATAGGCGCGCACCGTGCGCGTACGGTAAGCGCACCCTGCCGTGCACGAGCGCAATTCTGATTGGTTGTTAGATCTTAGTAAACATTCGAATCGGTCGAAACCAGGAAGTGTCGGCCGCCATTTTGTCTCTCGCAGTCCGAGGGAGGTGAAAAATAAAGGTGGAGAACATGAAAAGGGGGCAGGGTGGACAGTTCCTGACCCCCTAGCCATTGTCAGGGGGTCCCCAAAGGACCCCCAAGGGCCATAAATGTTTTTAATATTTTTACGAAAAATCGCGGAGTGCGCTTACCGTGCGCGCACGGTAGGACCGTGAAAATTACGCGAACGGCGTAACGTGGGCCCACAGAGCGCGCATGGTGCGCGAAACGCACCGTGCGCGCACGGTACGCACACGGTGAAAAACCTTAAAAAAAATTTAATTTAAATAATAAATACATAACTTAGCATTTAAAAAACCGTACAAATTCATTGAAAAAACCATAGGTTTCACACACGTTATAGTTAGGAATTAGAATTTAAAAAACCTTGCAAATTCACTTAAAAAACCATAGGTTTCACACATGTTATAGTTAGCTGGACATTTCCCTCGTAAAAAACCAATGAAATTCCCCCGTTATAGTTAGTAAAGGGAACTATAACTCACGTGTCCGCAATCCACTGCTGATGACGTCAGATATTACATCACTGATGACATATGTGTCTTTCTGTAAAATAAATATTTATTAAATATGTATAGCTAAATGTTAAAGGAAAGAAAAATGGGTAAATAAGTGAATAAATACAGTGATGTAATATCTGACGTCATCAGCAGTTGATTGCGGTCGCGTGAGTTATAGTTCCCTTTACTAACTATAACGGGGGAATTTCATTGGTTTTTTACGAGGGAAATGTCCAGCTAACTATAACATGTGTGAAACCTATGGTTTTTTAAGTGAATATATATATATATTACCTACTGGCGGTCGCCAGTAGGTAGTTATAGTTAGGACCACGTTTCCATAGGAAATCCGCAACATTCTATTTTGAATAACTTTGGCGCCGGTCGACGAATCCTCGCGAATTTTTCAAAATAGGTGGGGCGCTACGCTCCGCTCCTACCCTGAAAGTCTCGGGGGGATTCGTCAAGCGGGGGCTGAGATAAAAGGGGGTCCCAAAACGCGTTTTTCCCATGCATTTTTCCATAGGACCTTTAGACACAGCTACAGCCCGAACGGCTGAACAGAGTTAAATGAAATTTGGCAGAGAGGTAGTCCTCAGGTCAAGGAAGTGCCTTTTGTTGGTTTGGTGTAAATCTGTTCAGTAGATTCTGAGAAAATAGCCTTTAAATCAATATATATATCTGAGCCAGCTTACGGTGCGCTTACGGTACGCTTACCGTACGCGTACGGTGGCGTGCGCGATTTCGATTCTGATTGGCTCTTAGATCTTAGTAAACATTCGAATCGGTCGAAACCAGGAAGCGGCGGCCGCCATTTCGTGTGTTTCACTCAGAAAAAAAAGAGTGATAACAAGAAAAGGGGGCAAGGAGGAGAGTTACAGACCCCCTAACATTTGCAAGGGGGTCAAAGAAGGACAGAAAAGTACAAAGAAAACATTTATTGATTTTTAAAAAAATCGCAGGGTACGCGTACGGTAAGCTCACCGTAAGCGTACGGTAAAAAAAAAAAAAAAAAAGAAATGAAATGCAGATTTAAGTGTTTAGATATTAGGGGGCTCTAAAAAGAGCCGTTGTGTTTATGAAGTGATTTTTTAGTGGTACCTACAAGTAAGTACCGATGCAGAGTCTAAGGTTCAAGAGGAAGACTCTGTTCCCTTCATCATTGAAGTGCACACCATCTCCTCTATAAATGTCTTGCATGTCGTAACGCAAGTTGTTGTGGTAAATGGAACCCATACCATAGTCACGGAGGAAAGCAGAAACAGATTTGTTGACGTGCTTTCTTGCTTTGTCAATCTGCGGACAGAAATGATTGGACCAGTTCCATTTTTGCCTTTGGCATATGTTAGAAAACACAAAGGCAGTTTTAGGGAAAAGTGAAAACAGTTGTGCAAAGGTGTTCTTCATAAGCATTTCCAGACCTACCCCAGTCAAAGTGCCTAGGTCATTGCCACCACAGTGCACTATTATGAGGTCAGGGTGTTGGATGTGCATGAAGGATTTCACCAATGGCATCAATTGGTGCCACTTTAACCCTCTCTGACCAATCCATTTAATGTCTACATTTGGCAAAGCAAGGTCTCTCACCATATCTGTTTTCTCTGCATACTTTTCACTCCAGAAGACATAGCTGTGCCCTACAATCCACACTGTGAACATCTTCAAAGGAGAACTGGATGCACTCAGGAGGTGTCTTTCAGTAGAATGGCAATATGAAAAGAAAGACAGTTTGGAAATGGAGGCATACATATTTTTTTCATAAAAAAAAGAACTGATTGGCTGTTTCATACCATTCTAGAATAAAAACTAGGCTGTATGTGTAAATTAATAGAAGCATGTTTTGTATTGGTACAGAAAAATGTGTTACCAAAGAACAGTACTATGGATTTGCTGTTAGGTTTGAAAAGTCAAGCACTCTTGCTCTGTGGAATTGAAACATTGTTTGGTGAACTTCTGACCTAACTCCACACAGCAGTGTTCCATGAGCTGTTGCTATGGTAGCAGGCAGAAGTCAAGTTGGGGGAAGGGTACTAGGCAGAAGTCAAGTTGGGGGAAGGGTACTTTTGGAAAAGGGTTGGTTTTCAACCAATAGAAATGTGTGATTACATTTGAAAAAAAGGGGGAAGCACTGAGATTTGAAACTAACATGTATATGTGTGGAAAAAGAGAGGGAAAGTTTGCCATTATCTGGTTCTGCTGAGAGGAGAGAGGTGTAAAGAACAGAGATCCTGGCTCTGATAATCTGCTGTTTGAGTGCCACATTTCTTTCACAACTAACTAATTTTAAAGGTGAGTTTAGAGTTTGAGAGGGGATGTATATGGTAAATTAAGAAATGAATAGTAGAAATGGGATTCCTTTTGTTGAAGTTGTGTTTATTATTTTCTGTTTTGGGAGAAATTTAAATGTGAGAAACATGTAAAATAATATGAAAAGGGGGAGCCATTTTTTGGTGCAGAAGCAGACTCTTAGCACACACCCAGCTGCTTACCATGTGGAATCATGCACAGTATTCACAAGCGAGTGGGGTTTGAGGTTTCAGTCAGTAATGCAAATACATTCAGCATCACTAAGGCTGGTTGCCCTTGCTGGAGTGTAGGCAGTCACCCAGGTTACAAATGGTGCTGGTCTGAAAAAGCAGTTTGGACATGTGCTTTTTAAAAAATCTGAAAAGTGGATTCATAATGTGTCAGTCTGTAAAAGTGATTATCACTTGCCAAAAAAAAGAGTAGTAAGTGTGATTTCAAATTGGCAAAGAAATTTCGTTTTGTGACTAATGTGAAAACATGACTCTGTGTGCAAATAGGAATTACAGGCAGAGATTTATTGCGTATTGCTCTGGTGATTTCACAGTTGCATTAGATGGAAAGGGGGAGCCATTTTTTGGTGCAGAAGCAGACTCTTAGCACACACCCAGCTGCTTACCATGTGGAATCATGCACAGTATTCACAAGCGAGTGGGGTTTGAGGTTTCAGTCAGTAATGCAAATCCATTCAGCATCACTAAGGCTGGTTGCCCTTGCTGGAGTGTAGGCAGTCACCCAGGTTACAAATGGTGCTGGTCTGAAAAACCACTTTGGACATGTGCTTTTTTAAGAATCTGAAAAGTGGATTCATAATGTGTCAGTCTGTAAAAGTGATTATCACTTGCCAAAAAAAAGAGTAGTAAGTGTGCTTTCAAATTGGCAAAGAAATTTCGTTTTGTGACTAATGTGAAAACATGACTCTGTGTGCAAATAGGAATTACAGGCAGAGATTTATTGCGTATTGCTCTGGTGATTTCACAGTTGCATTAGATGGAAAGGGGGAGCCATTTTTTGGTGCAGAAGCAGACTCTTAGCACACACCCAGCTGCTTACCCTGTGGAATCATGCACAGTATTTACAAGCGAGTGGGGTTTGAGGTTTCAGTCAGCAATGCAAATACATACAGCATCACTAAGGCTGGTTGCCCTTGCTGGAGTGTAGGCAGTCACCCAGGTTACACATGGTGCTGGTCTGAAAAAGCAGTTTTCTGCCTAATTTCAAAGCATGACTTTGTGTGCACACAGGAATTATTTTTAGAAATTTAATTTGTGAAGGTGTTATTGTGATTTTCATTTATAGGAAAGGGGTTTATAGTATTTTAAGATTTCTAAAGAACATAAAAAATGTAGTAATATATTTAAATAAAATAAAGGAATTTTTTTTTAGTTTTTTTCAGGTATTGCTGAAGAGCAGTGAACAAAATTTAAGATGCCTACAAAATCCAGAGTAAAGAAAGACCACACAAAAAACCTATATTTGAAGACAACTGGAGGACCTAAGTTAGTTGGAGATGCTCATGTTGGGAAAAAGAAAAAATCTTCTGGTAAGCAAACAAAAGATTTTTTAAAGAACATATTCAAAAAAAGGAAAAATGTACAAAATGTCTGTACTGGAAAAAATGTT
Organism: Triturus cristatus; assembly: GCF_964204655.1. Taxonomy (NCBI): domain Eukaryota; kingdom Metazoa; phylum Chordata; class Amphibia; order Caudata; family Salamandridae; genus Triturus; species Triturus cristatus. Next base: position 355,639,638 of record NC_140589.1, on the reverse strand, counting down.
TTCAATAGAAAAGGAGAGGAAAAAATTGAGCATTTAGTTAATGCAAATATACCTTCTGCAACTAAAAAGATAAACTTAAACAGAAAAACAGCGTTTAAAGAGATACGTAGAAAAATGTTTCAGAGAAGAGTTATGTCCAATTTGATAAAGGATGTGAAGAAATATAAGCAAAAGGCTAAGTTTTATAAGAGAAAAAAAGAAATTGAAGCCATTGCAGCAAAGGCATTATAATTAAAAAGGAAACTATTCATTTTAATTTTGAATAGGATGCGTACATTAGATAAAATGGTTAATGTACTGAAATAGGAAAAGAGTAGTGAACAGAACAAACTTTTGTAAAGTGTTTTTAGGAAAATGGATGCATAGTTCAAGTAGTGAACCTTTTTTTAATGAAGAGAGCTATTTTCAAAGTAATAGTTTGCTGCATGCAGTTGACACCAGAGGTCGTGCTTACGAAGTGAAAAATGGTTGCATAATGGAGAAGGAGATAATGGTTCCAAGAGATGAGGTACAAGTGATGGCGGATGAGGCTATGGGGAGACGTCCTAAAGCCCCAGTGTACACTTGGAATTGTAGTAGTATTTGCACTGTGCGTCAGGAATCTATTGATAAATTTCGTGAGTTTCTAAGAGAATATAGTAAAAAAAAGTGTAAAACAGAAGATTAAGGTGCTTCAAAGTCTGGATCCGTGCAAAGTGAGAGAGAATACTGGTTTGCAGGGTCATTCTCTGGCTTGTCTATCTAGAAAAGTGTGTAATAGTGTTTTCCATCATTTTAGGATGCTGGCTGTTCATCATACTGAAATGAGAAACTTTGTGAGACGGTTGTATTTTGCTAAAAGTCCAGCAATAAAGTTAGATGAATTGAATAGGGCTCTGTTCCGTGGAACGGTATCAGATGTAGAGAAGGTTGTTGATGAAATTCAGTTTTGTTACTTTGATCCTGAACAAAACAGTGCAGAAAAGGACACAGTAAATGAGGAAGAAGTGGAAGAGAATGTAGAACCCTCTGTAAGTAAGACATTTAATGATCACATAACAAAATTTGCAATAATCTCTAATGAAAGACCAAATATTACTTGTACTTGTTGCCGCAGAACTCATTATAGAAAACAAACTAGGAATGTTGATCTCTACAGAAAAAGTGAAAACGAAGATAATTATAAGTGGAAGGATTTTGCCACATATATATTTCTTGAAAATTGTTTTGAATTGGGTGAAGATCAGCGTATTTGTAAATACTGTTACAACAAGTTAGAGGAAAATAGAATGCCGACCAGAGCTGTACATAATAATTTAGAATTGGATGCTATTCCTGCTGAACTTTCTGAATTAAATACATATGAGTCTATACTCATTCAATGTGTTCATCCGTTCCAGACCATAGTACGTATGGAGCCCAAAACTGGTAAATTACCTCCTTCAGATTTACTGAGAGGTTTAAAAGGTAGAGTGGTGTATTTGCCCTTGGATTTGAAAAAAAATATGGAAACTATTGATGCGGATACTTTGGAAACTGAACCATTAATTATTCTGGTTAATGGTGTACCTACAAAGAATAAGAAGATTTGGCAGGAGCTGGTAGATGTACGGAAAGTACAAAGAGCAAATTTGTATTTGAAAAGGAATAACAAATGGTATGAATCAATTTATATAGAAGAAGAAGAAGAAGAAGATTTACAAGAAGACACAGAAACACCAACTGGACAAATTGAAAAAGTGGACAAGTCAAAGGAAGAAGAAATTTATGAACATTTTAGCATACATCCTCTTCATTCAAAAGAAGTTATGGGAGACAATATTGATCTATTTCAGATGAAGAAAGCAAAAGGAACTCCCGTGAGTGTATGGGAGGAGAGCTTGGAAGCTCAATGTTTTCCCCAGCTGTTTCCTAAAGGAAAAGGAGGACGATACGATGAACGTCCGGAACAGATTCCAGCTTCTGAGTATCGGACTACAAGACTATATGCTGAAGATCCCAGATTTCGACATAGTATTCCTTATTTGTTCCATCTTTTATTTGAAAGCGACTTGTCTGCATTGTCTTATGCAGTAAATCACATTTTAAAAAGTGGAGTACATTTACAAAATGTGTCTGCTAAGGATTTTATGGAGAAAGTGCAGCACCGAGATGATCATTTGGAAACACAACTGATCAATCTGATGGCTTGTCAGCGTGGGACAATTGAATATTGGTACCGACGCCATGGTGAATTAAAATGCATGTTACGGAATTTAGGAACACCAACATGGTTCGTGACCCTAAGCTGTGCGGAGTACGCTTGGGATGATTTACTGGATTTTCTACGAGAGGCAAATTCAAACATTAAAAACATCGAATACAAGACAGCAGGAGAACTGTGCTCATTGGATCCGGTTAATGTTTGCAGATATTTCAATCATAGATTTGAGGCTATGATGTCGTTCATCTGCAATAAAAAAAATCCACCTCTAGGAGTAGTAGTGGATTTCTTTTGGAGAAAAGAGTACCAGGCAAGAGGTGCTCCTCATATTCATATGCTGTTGTGGATCAAGGATGCCCCAAAGTTTGGAACAGATGCTGATGAAGCAGTGTTATCTTACGTTGAAGAATATGCAACATGTGCTATACCAAAAAGCTCAGAAGAGAAAAAGTTAAAGGAGCAAGTTTTACGTTTCCAAAGTCATCGGTGTGGAAAATACTGTCGACGGAAATACAAGAGCAAAGATAAATACTACACTAAATGTCGATTTGGATTTCCTAGACCTGTTCTTTCAAATGGAAGAGTAAACAGTTTTATGTCATCTGTGAGACATACTATCACAAGAAAATCACCTAAGAATACCTACAACCTTAAAAGAAAAGAAGAATCAAAAAATATAAATGACTACAACCCAGTCATTTTATCCATGTGGAACGCTAACATGGATATACAGTATGTAGCTGACAATTCCATTGCTGTTGCTCGATATGTAACGTCTTACATTACGAAATCAGAAAAAACAGAATTGAAGGAAATGTGGGAAGAGATTTCTCACGAGAAAACTGTCAGTAAGAAGCTGTACAGTTTCAGTTTGAAGATGTTATCGCATCGAGAAATTGGATCCTACGAATGTTCAGATAGGTTATCTTCTGCAAGTCTCTACTCGAAATCAAGAAGAATAATTTGGGCAAGTTTAGGCCTTGCAGCAATGAGAAATCGGGTACTGAAATCTGTTGGAGAAATTGAATATTTGGCCGAGAATGACCCAGAAAGTACAGATATTTTGAAATCAAACATGTTGGACACATATTATCCCAAGAGAAGTCATCATCTGGAGAACATGTGTCTCTATGAAGTGCTGCAGAACTACATTTATTCACGGAAAGCCACAGAAGACATCAACAATGGAAAATATAAAGTCATTGGTGAGGAAGGATGTTTGGTGAAGCAAACAAAAGGAAGTTTGATAAATCACAGGAAGCTGAGTTGCGACACTACTGACAAAAAGGAATTTTACAACTTGGCTCTTTTACAGCTGTTTAAACCATGGCGTACAGAGGATGAACTACTGGGAGAATTTCAAAGCTATGAAGATTCTTTTAATGCTTGCAAAGACAGCATACAATGCAGTACATTCTCAACTTATCTGCAAATGTTAAATGAAGAAATTGAACAGGAAACTACAATTGCAGCAGAAATAGCTAGAAACAGTTCTCAGGACAGCCAAAGTTCAGGAACACTCAGTCAAGATCCCCTAGGACAACCAATCGTTGAAAATGAAGCATCAATAGCCATGAATGAAGTGGAAACGGCTATGAATCAAGCTCAAGAAGAATTTATAGACTTACAAAATTTGGAAAGACAACTGAACGAAGAGCAGCAACAAATTTATGAAGAGATCAGAAACAAAATTGATCACGGATTTCTACATGAAAAAAAAGAGTGCTCATGCACATCATTTCATCCAATCAGGATGTATGTAAGCGGACAAGCTGGAACTGGAAAAAGTTTCCTTATAAAAGTCATCAGAAGCTACCTACAGCAAAAAACGGATTCTACTTTGTCTTGTGTGGTTACTGCTCCAACTGGGTTAGCAGCATATAACATAAAAGGAATCACTTTACATCGTTTGCTAATGTTACCAGTGGAGCATGAGAACAAAATACAATACAACAAGCTAACTGGAGAAGCATGCTTGGAAGTTTCAAGAGTATTGAAGAAGATGCAAGTTCTCATTATTGATGAGGTGAGCATGGTATCAAACTTAATGCTTGCCTTTGTGCATTTAAGAATGCAGCAAATTCTGAAGACAGACTATGACGTGTTATTTGGAGGAAAACACGTCATAGTTTTTGGAGATCTTTTGCAACTTACTCCAGTTAAAGGACAACCAGTGTTTAATACTGTGACACATGAAGACACGAAGAAGTCATTGGGAAGCATCGGTAATGCAAATATTTGGTCCTTCTTTGAGTACAAGGAACTCACTACCAATATGAGACAAGCAAACGATGAAGAATATGGAAGTATTCTGAAAGATATCAGAATTGGACTACTCACTGAAGCTGGCAAAAAAGCATTACAGAGTCGGCTGCTACATAATTTATTTCCAAAGGAAGAAATAGTTGCAGAGAAGATATACAAGAACATTGCAGAAAAGAAAAGTGTCATCTGCTTAATGCCAACTCTACGTGAATGCTCAATATTCAATGAGGAGCTTTTGAAATTGGAAAAGGAAGATATCAGGAAATTGGAAGCAGTGGACAAAATTGAGGATGGAAGAATTACTGTCACATTAACAGGCACACTGAAAAATAAATTGGATTCACTAGAGAAGAACATTTCCAAAACAGCTGGATTAGAAAAAAATCTATATGTTTGCATGAACTGTAGAGTATTTTTAAGGAGAAATTTGGATGTTGAAAAAGGTTTAGTTAATGGAGCTATGGGAAGAGTTGTGGGTTTTATTAATTATCAGAAAAAAGATGGAATTGAATGTTTAAAAATAAAATTTGATCAGATAGAAGAAGTTAAAGACATTTGTCGTTGTTCAGTTCGTTTCATGCTTGTGAAAGATTTATATGTACGTAGGAAGCAGTTTCCGTTTTCTCTAGCATATGCTGTAACTATTCACAAATCTCAAGGATTGACTGTAGATTGTGCATTTGTGAACATTGGTTCAACTGTGTTCAAAGAAGGTATGGCATATGTTGCTTTGTCACGAGTGAAAACATTATCAGGTTTATTCATGATAGACTTTGATGACTCAAAAGTTAGTGCTGATGCAAATTGTGTAAAGGAGTATAATAGATTAAGAAGAAGCTATGCTCCTCATCTAGGTCAGTATCCTGTGTTGGAGAAACGTGTAGTTTCTCGTAAAAGGAGAAATGAGAATATCTGTAATGAAGATGTAGAGAGGAGGAAAAAAAAGAGGAGTGATGTAATTGCAAGCAAAAAGAAAAAGGAAAATGAAGAACAGGTTGTAGGATGTCATTTTGAAAATAGCTCTGGTGTCAACTGCTACGCAAATGTAGTGCTGAATGTTGCATTTTATCTGGAAAGTGTGCAAGAGCAGATAATAGTAAATCAGGGAAAAAGATTCTGTTCTGAGTTGAGTCTCCTTTTTCAAAAGCTGAGTAATGATAAAACTCAAATAGAAAGTGCTACTGAAATTAGAAAACTTTTAGATGTATGTTCAGGACGAACACAGTTTTCTCAAAATGTACAGCAAGACGCACAGGAATTCTTGATGTTTTTTCTTCAGGTACTGGAAGAAGAAGGGGTTCCCATTGAAAATGTATTTGGTCTCTCTTATAAATGGGAACATAGTTGTGAAAACTGTTATAATATATGTGGCTCTAATGTTGATTCTGAAAGGTTTATTTATTTAACATTGCCAGAAAGTAAAACAGTCACTTTTGCTAAATTAGTTAAAGATGCTAATCATAGCATGGAATGCAGTGAGTGTCAATCTGACATGTTTTCAACGTTAATTTTAAAGGAATACGGACAGTATGTAATTTTAATGATGCAACGCTGTAAAGCTGATGGTTCAAAATTAGATACTTTAATAAAGAAGTTTACAGGACAGCAATTATCAATTTCAGGGAAAACTTTTGTAACAGTTGCAATAATTTTCCATGATGGACCTACTGTAACTTCTGGACATTACACAGTTTATCTTAAATGTGAAAAAGGCTGGACACTGTGTAATGATTCCCTATTGATTTTTAAGCAACGTTTGCCTTTTGATTTAGCAAATTCCTATCTAATCTTCCTGAAACCTAAATTTTAGAGAGATTTGGCAAGATCTGTACAAAACAATTTTACCATTTTATTGGATTACCATTGGAATTTTTTAAAAAAATGATTTTACAAATTATCATTTGGCCTAATGGAAAGGTAACCAATTGTAATGTGGACTTTTTCAATTTTTAATGAAACTTTGGAAAACCAAAAATTTTGAAAAAATCGGTAACATCTGCACAATTTAAATTTTGGAATGTTATTGGATTGCCATTGGAAATGTATTCAAAAAAGATTTTTAAAATTACTATTTGGCCATGCGGAAAGGTAAACAATTCTATTGTGGACTTATTTAATTATTAATAAATCTTTCGGAAACCAAAATGTTACAGAGAATCGGTGAGATCTGTACAATTTAAACTTTAGATTTTTATTGGATTACCATTGGAAATTTAATCAAAAAAGAATTTTAAAATTACTATTTGGCCTAAAGGAAATGGAACCAGATGTTTTGTGGAGTTATTTGAGATATATTTTTGTGATTATACTTCTGGAACAAAAATATCAGACGGTATTTTAAAGAAATAAGTATTGATATTAGATGATATTTTTTAAGAATATTATGCATTTCTATAAAGTTATGTTTATGCAAAAAGAGATTGTGGGCTTTTTTAAAACAATCTTTGAGATTGTTAATTTTTTTTTTGCCCGCTGTTAAATGATGAATGCAATTGCTTTCACAATTTATAGTGAAATGCAATATATTCTGAAAACAGCAAAAAAAAGGCAAACATTTTTTGGGGAAAAATATGTAAATATGTGTACTGTATTATAAAATGTTTTATTAAATATTAATACTTTTTTCTTTTTTTTCAGATTGAGATAGAACATTTTCGAAAACTAGAACCATTTTTAAAGCAATTTAAAAAAAATTTAAATGAATAAATATTTTTTTGAGTGGGTATGGTAAGTCAAAAATATCATGGTCCCTTTTTTCCACTTCTCTACAATCACATTTTCAGTTTTTCATTGTAGTCTCTCAAGGACCTTGTAATGTGATAATTGATTTTTAGTGTTTTAAAAAAAAAAAAAAAAAATTACGCGTACCGTACGCATACGGTAAAAAATAAATTAAAAAAAGTTTTTAAAAACATATATAAAAAATAGATGAAAGGTAAGGTTGGCTCTTAAAAGAGCCGTTGTGTTCATGCAGGGACAGAGGAAAGAAAGAATGGGAATATTAGACGGTACGACAAGTGTGCTGATCTATTAAATTGTTCACTAGGGAAATACTGGTCTCCCTATAACAAATTAGATCATGACAAGTGGCGCACCGTATTTCAACCCTCAGAAACCGAGGGTCAGTTTCCAGAGGACCAGAAAAAGGAGATGCTCCCCCCACAGATGAAGGGCTCACCTGACCTGCAGAAGAAGGACTCGGCACTGCAGATGATGGTCCAGGCTGAGCTGCTGTGGATGTGCTTGGTTGATTTACTGAAGGGTTACCTTCAGTAAGTCGAGCATGTGTCCTTCTGTGTACATCCTTAAGGTGTCTCATCATGGTGTGATTCCCAAAGGAATACTTCCTGTCGGGATTCCCTCTTGAAAGTACACGGCCACACAGCTTACAAGTCACTAAGGGTGCATTTACCTTTTGCTGGCCCTCTGGAAAAGAAAAATACTCCCATATGTAAGAGGTCTTTTGTTTCCTCGCTCTCTGCCTCAAGGTAGTGCTGCTAGCCTCACTCTCAGAAGGGCTCTGCTGTTCTGCCATCGTATCACAAAGACAACCCAGCTCCTTCTCCTAAGGGATCACAAGCAGAAATGAGGGGAATGGGTGTGGTGTAGGAGAGTTCTAGAACTGAAAGTAGTTTCAACCAATCAAAAGTTGTGTTTCATGATCACATGACAAACCGTACGCTTACGGTGCGCTTACGGTGCGCTTACGGCAAAAGTACGCATGCGCGTAAAAAAGACACGCGCTCGCGCGCATGCGCATAACAGTCACTCCCCAACACTTCCGCGTAATTTGAGATGTCATCAGTGATGTCATGAGTGATGTCACTGACAATGTCATGAGTGATGTAATATGTGACGTCATCAGCAGTGCATTGCGGGCGCGCGAGTTATAGTTAGCTGAACTAACTAGAACGGGGGAATTTCAATGGTTTTGCACGAGTGAAAAGTCCAGCTAAATATAACGCCCCTGAAACCTATGGTTTTTTCAGTGAATTTCTAAGGTTTTTTAAATGCTAATTTCTAACTATGCCTACAGAGATAGGACATGTGAAGAAAGAAGAAAAAACACACAGATAGAAAAAAAAGAAATGAAGAAAGAAGTAACAGAAGTCCTCAAAGACGAAGAAAAGTGCAGGAAGAAGGATAACGTGCAGAAAGAACAAACAGAAGAGCAGAAAGAAGCCCTAGAGCCAGTGCTATGTTAAAAGACACTTAGAATACAGTGAAAACACCTACATGCACTAGGGAACACTATGCGTTGGGGTCCCCCTGTGATTAGCATGACCTCCTCTGTAAGCCCCTAGTATAATAGGGCAGGAGGATTAAAACTACCTCTTAAAACGCGCCACAGGGCGTGTTTGCACACGTCAACTCAGGCCCCGTCCCCTCCCTTCCCCACTGTGTAAACACGCCCTGTGGCTGTTTTCATTTGGGAGATTAAGTTCATTTGAATCCAGAGGGTCCCTAGGGTCCAACTAGCCCACTAGTTACCTCCAGTAAGCACCACAGAACTGCGTTGCAGCAGATGTAAAAAGGGGCATGGCCTAGACCACTTCTCTGAAACGCAGCGCAGTGTCGCTTACTGGAAGCACCTGGTAGGCTAGTTAGCCCCCAGGGTCCCTCAGGATTGAATGTGAATTATTTCCACAACTTAAAACGCGCCACAGGGCGTGTTTGCACATGTCAGCTCAGGCCCCGTCCCCTCCCTTCACCACTGTGTAAACACGCCCTGTGGCTGTTTTTAGTTGAGAGATTAAGTTCATTTGAATCCTTAGAGTCCCGAGGGTACATATAGCCCACTAGGTACCTCCAGTAAGTGCCACAGAGCTGCGTTGCAGAGAGGTGTAAAAAGTGGCACGGCCTGGACCACCTCTCTGCAACGCAGCGCAGTGGCACTTACTGGAAGCACCTGGTGGGCTATTTAGCCCCCAGAGGTACTCAGGATTGAAGGGGAATTATTTCCCCAACTTAAAATGCGCCATGGGGTGTGTTTGCCCACGTCACCTCAGGCCCCGTCCCCTCTGTTCCCCACTGTGTAAACACTCCCTGTGGCCATTTTAAGTTGGGAGATTAAGTCCCCTTGAATCCTGAGGGTCCATAGGGGAAAATAGCCCACTAGGTACGTCCAGTAAGCGCCATTGCAGAGAGGTGTAAAAAGGGGCACAGCCTGCACCACCTCTCTGCAACGCAGCGCAGTGGCACTTACTGGAAGCACCTGGTGGGCTAGTTGGCCCCCAGGGTCCTTAGGATTGAAAGGGAATTATTTCCCCAACTTAAAATGCACCACAGTGCGTGTTAGCACACGTCACCTCAGGCCTCGTCCCCTCCCTTCACCACTGTGTAGACGCGCCCTGTGGCCGTTCTAAGTTGAGAGATTAAGTCCCCTTGAATCCTAAGGGTCCCTAGGGTCAAACTAGCCCACTAGGTACCTCCAGTAAGTGCCACAGAGCTGCGTTGCAGACAGGTGTGAAAAGGGGCGTGGCCTCAGAACACCTGTCTGCAACGCAGCTCCCTGACGCATACTGGAGATACCTGTTGGGCTAGTTGGCCCTCAGGGACCCTCAAAATTGAAGGGGAATTATTTCCCCAACTTACAACTCGCCAGGGGGCGTGTTTGCAGAGTTCTGCAAGGAGGCGGCATGGCCTCCGGCGCGATACCGGTCTTTTATTTATTTATTTTTTTAAGAAGGGGGCTGTGTGGCCCCCCTTCATTTTCTAATTTATTAGCCCTGGGGACCCCATCCCCCAGGGCCTGCCCCTAATGATTTTTTTGAAAAAAAAAAAATTGGAAGGGGGCCACGTGGCCCCCCTCCCAAGGCCTTAATTGGCCCCGGGGACCCCAACCCTGGGGCATGGCCTTTTGTTTTTTTTATTCTTTAGGAGTGGGCTGCGATGCCCTCTCCTCAGGCCACTTATGGCCCCGGGGACCCCATCCCCGGGGCCGGCCTTTGTTTTTAATTATTTTTTTAAATATATTTATAGAAACACCTAGGACATGCTGGACAAACCGTACGTACCTATCACCATGACGATTTGCGTGATATTCATGAAAAGGCGCCTATGCATACAATGAATCCACGTGGAATGTATTTACACCGCTAGTGAAGCTCTGACGTGTCTGACGCCGTACTGTGCCTAAACCCGGCTCCCCCGCCGGTGGGTTTTCTCCAAGTAAACACCCTTGTCGTTTATTTATACAAACATGGGTAGCTATTGATGAGCACATTTAATACACATGCACACCAAGCCATTCAAAGGGGATTCGACAAAAAATCGACCAAAACTATACAAGAAACCCCCCTCACGGTTAATAAAACACACATCCACCGCCGGATGTGTAATACTTTTTATTTTACTCTCTGGAAAGGAGACGAACCTCACTTGAGAGTCACAGCGCGCTCCTGGCTGAGCCCAGTGCCCGCAGAGTGCCACACACCTCTGTGTTGTATTCCATCAGCTAGTGCGTATGCTATGATACTCTCTAGCCCATGTGCACTGTAACACCACCCCGTGAATATGTCATGCCACACTTGCCTTCGCACGGGTTATATTGCCCCATCTAACGTGCCTTCCTCGATGCCTATGTTATAACGCACAGCACTATGCCATACATATTACAATCTGGGATCCATATCTTTGTCATAGTGTATATGCAACGTTACACTCCCCAGCACATATTTTATATTACAACTTTAGAGACTAGTTAGGTTACACAACACTGCCCTGTGCATATTACACTCCAAGGTGCATATCGCATGGCACGCGCTAGTGCCTGTGCTATCTCGCACTCTCCAATGAATCTGTAATTGTGCACAATGTAGTGCATATTATATTTCACACCCGGTTCATCTTATCAATCAATCAATCAATTATTGTATTTATAAAGCACACCACTTACCCGTGATGGTCTCAAGGCGCTGAGGGGAGTGGGTGCTGCTACTGCTCAAAGAGCCAGGTCTTTAGGAGTCTTCAGAAGGTGAGCAGGTCTTGGGTCTGCCGTAGGTGTGTGGGGAGGGTGTTCCAGGTCTTGGCAGCAAGGAAGGAAAAGAATCTGCCGCCAGCGGTCGTTCATTGTATGCGGGGGAAAGCGGCGAGGGTGAAGCTGGCGGACCGGAGCTGGCGGGTGGAGGTGTTGAAGCTGAGTCGGCCGTTGAGGTAGGCTGGTCCAGTGTTGTGGAGGGCTTTGTGTGCGTGGGTGAGTAGCTTGAAGGTGATCCTCTGTTCGACGGGGAGCCAGTGTAGGTCTCTCAGGTGGGGGGTGATGTGGCTGCGGCGAGGGACATTGAGGATCAGTCGAGCGGAGGTGTTTTGGATACGTTGCAGTCATCGCAGGTGTTTGGCTGGGATACCTGCGTAAAGTGTGTTGCCATAGTCCAGCTTGCTACTGACGAGGGCCTGGGTCACAGTTCTTCTTGTTTCGGTGGGGATCCACTTGTAGATCCTGCGGAGCATGCGGAGGGTGTTGTAGCAGGAGGAGGAGATGGCGTTGACCTGCTTTGACATGGAGAGGGAGGAGTCGAGGATGATTCCCAGGTTGCGTGCATGGTCGGTGGGTGTCAGTGCTGTTCCTAGTGTGATTGGCCACCAGGAGTCGTCCCAGGCTGAGGGGGTGGATTCGAGGATGAGGACCTCCGTCTTGTCTGAGTTCAGCTTCAGTAGGCTGCTCCTCATCCATACACTTTTTGGTGCATAGTTTATACCATACACTATAACTAGTTTTCATTTTCAATCGTGCTCTCAGGACTAAATACTATACAACACTGCGTTCACCTACACTTTTCATTGGAATTACATTTTGCGATGGGGTGTGGAGGGTCAGGGGGTGTTTTTGCCAAGTGAGCCCAGAGTCACAGTCACAAACGTCCTCTTTTTCCTGAATAAAAGTGAGATTATGCTGCATACTTGTTCATATTTTAAGTAATTCGCAAAAACAATAAAGTTCCTAATACCCGCCTTCTCTGAACAGTTAGCTTGCTGCCCCATCCACCTCCTCCCTATCCTCTGTTGTCTGAATCAATGGACTAGCCTCCTCCCTCCCTCCTGCCATGCATGGTCTGATGTGCCGGGACTGCCCTCCATTTAGCATGATGCACCAGTCCACTCCTCCTGCCCTCCATTGACCAATTATATGGCCCATCATTGACCTCCCGCTTTGCCTCTGTGCTTAGCCTGCTGCCACTATTCTCCTTCCCCTGCCCTCCGATGTTTTTGTGCATGCCCCTGCTCCATCCCTTTTGCCCACCATGTTCCATGTCCCTGCCACCTCCACCCTGCCTGTCCACATTCCATGCCCCTATCCCCTTCCTCCTGTCCTCCATGGTCTATTTTACTGCCACACCTTTCTGCCCTCAATGGTCTGTTGTGCTGCAACTGCTCCTCCTGCCAGCCCTGCATGGTCTGTTGTGAGGCCACTTCCCCTGAACTCTCTTGTCTGTGCTCAGGTCCTGACCCTCCCTTCTATCCTTCATGGTCCTTTGTGCATGCCCCTGCACCCTCCTTCTTGCCCATCATAGCCATTTTGCTGCCACTAACCCTCCCGTTTGCCATGCATGGGCTTCTGTGCCGCCACGACCCCTCCCACCTTCCCTCCATGGTCTGTGTGTATGCCATCATAGTCTCACTGTTGCTCTCCATGGTGTGTCTTGCTTCTACTGCCCATCCTGCCTGACCTCCATGGTCATTTTGCTGCTCCTGAGTTTCTGCTTCAGCTCGACATTCTGTGATTCTGGTCAAATCACTTAATCTCCCAATGTCTACAACCAAAATGAATTTGTTCTTGTGTGATGTAACCAATACTTATGTAAAGCACTTCAATACCTGACAAGTCTGCACTATATAAAACTGCAAAAACACAAAAAATAAAAAGTGTTTTGCACACTTCTGTCATTGGGCTACATGTGGGCTACATCTGGGTGATTTTTGTGCTGCATTTGGGCTCTTTTGTCTCTGGTGGCCATCTTGAGAGATGTATTTGTTATGAAGTTTCCTAATTTCCTCATTTACTGCAGTCTCCTCAATAGGAAATACTTTTAGTTTTTTACTTTGGTTCCATCAAGAAGGCATTCAGATGTGTCACACATTTGCCATAAATTCTGAATTTTAGCACTCTAGTTGCTCATTAGATCGCTGTAGTAAAGCTACTGCTCACCAGGGAAGGCAAAAGACACACAATTGATGGACGGAATGCAGAACAAATCAAAACATTCACCCCCAGTCAAGAGATCTGGGTTAAATCCATCATTCTTTTGCTCACCATGCCACCCCAGTTTAGACCTGGCTATATGCAGTCTTGACCCTGTGCTTCATGGGAACAGTCCAGCCCGAACTGCCAAGCCAGGTCCTCCCTGGACCGGAAACAAGCATCGTAGGACCGGTTTCGGGGTTTCACCCCTCTTCAGCCAGGATAGCTTGATTCCAGTGGCACAGTGAGCCCAGGACTCACGTCTGAGCATACCTGGCGCACTTAGGGTGAGAAAGCAAAAGACACACAATTGATGGACGGAATGCAGAACAAATCAAAACATTCACCCCCAGTCAAGAGATCTGGGTTAAATCCATCATTCTTTTGCTCACCATGCCACCCCATTTTAGACCTGGCTATATGCAAATCAGTCTTGACCCTGTGCCTCACGGGAACAGTCCAGCCCGAACTGCCAAGCCAGGTCCTCCCTGGACCGGAAACAAGCATCCTAGGACCGGTTTCAGGGTTTCACTGCTGGTATTCAAAGTGCATGTTTCAGTCTGCATGTCAGAATTTTTTAATGAAATCGAAGAGGATTTGAGAAGTCAAAATGTGCCCTAATTGTTCTTTCAGCAGCACTAATCATAATTTCCATGACAAAATGAAACCCCTCATTTTGTTCCTTTGCAAATTAAATGTTTTAAGTGTTACCACTTTATTCCAATCAAGATGGCTTCAGGTGTGCCATACTTTTGTCATAAGTAAGACTGTTAGCGCTCTAGTTGTTCTTTAGAACACTCTGGGACATTCTGTCATTGGACTATACTTGGGCTACATCTGGTTGATTTTTGTGCTGCATTTGGGCTCTTTTGTCTCTGGTGGCCATCTTGGGAGACTTATTTGTTATGAAGTTTCCTAATTTCCTCATTTACTACAGTCTCCTCACTACGAATACTTTCAGTTTTTTTACTTTGATTTCATCAAGAAGGCATTCAGATGTGTCGCACATTTGCCATAAATTCGTAGTCAAGCGGGGGCCGAGAAAAAATAATTCTCCCAAGATGGCCACCAGAGACAAAAGAGACCAAATGCAGCACAAATATCACCCAGATGAAGCCCAAGTATAGCCCAATGACAGAATGTCCCAGAGTGTTCTTAAGAACAACTAGAGCACTTACTGTCTTACTTATGACAAAAGTGTGGCACACCTGAAGCCATCTTGATTGGAATGAACTGGTAACACTTCAAACATTTAATTTAAAAAGGAACACTATGAGGGGGTTCATTTTGCCATAAAAATTATGATTAGTGCTGCGGAAAGAAAAATTAGGGCACATTTTGACTTCTCAAATCCTCTTCTATTTCATTAAAAAATTCTGACATGCAGACTGAAACATGCACTTTCAATACCAGCAGCAGACTTCCCTGGTGAGCAGTAGCTTTACTACAGTGATCTGATAAGCAACTAGAGTGCTAACATTCCGAAATTTATGGCAAATGTGTGACACATCTGAATGCCTTCTTGATGGAACCAAAGTAAAAACTGAAAATATTTCTACTGAGAAGACTGTAGTAAATGAGGAAATTAGGAAACTTCATAACAAATAATTCTCCCAAGATGGCCACCAGAGACAAAAGAGCCCAAATGTAGTGCAAATGTCACCCAGATGTAGCCCAAGTATAGCCCAATGACAGAATGTCCCAGAGTGTTCTAAAGAACAACTAGAGCGCTAACAGTCTTACTAATGATAAAAGTATGGCACACCTGAAGCCATCTTGATTGGAATAAAGTGGTAACACTTAAAACATTTAATTTGCAAAGGAACAAAATGAGGGGGTTCATTTTGCCATAGAAATTATGATTAGTGCTGCAGAAAGAAAAATTAGGGCCCATTTTGACTTCTCAAATCCTCTTCTATTTCATTAAAAAATTCTGACATGCAGACTGAAACATGCACTTTGAATACCAGCAGCAGACTTCCCTGGTGAGCAGTAGCTTTACTACAGTGATCTAATGAGCAACTAGAGTGCTACCATTCAGAGTTTATGGCAAATGTGTGACACATCTGAATGCCTTCTTGGTGGAACCAAAGTAAACAAGCATTGAAAATGCAATAGGTCTCACCCTCGTTTAAATTAAAGCAATTCTGTTTGTAATTAGGTGGCTTTTTAGCTTTGCTTGTATTAGTGTTTTTCAAACTTTCATGTACATAACATGCATATGTATGCATATATGTATATGTATATGTATGCATGCATTTATATTTGTATTTATATAGATATGCAAATTATAAATATGTTTATATACGTGTGTGTATATATATATACACATACATATATAAATGCATATGCATATATATGCATATATATGTGCATATGTGTGCGTGTAGGGAGAGGTAGAGAGAGGTGTAGAGGTAGAGGTGTAGAGGAAGAGGTGTAGAGGTAGAGGTGTAGAGGTAGAGAGGTAGAGGTAGAGAGGTAGAGGTAGAGAGTTAGAGAGGTAGAGAGGTAGAGAGTAGTAGAGAGAGAGGTAGAGAGGTAAAGAGTAGAGAGTGAGTAAAAGAGAGTAGAGAGTGAGTAGTAGAGAGTAGTAGAAAGTAATAGAGAGAGTAGCAAAGAGTGAGTAGTAGAGAGTAGTAGCGTGAGTAGTAGAGAGTGAGTAGTAGAGAGTAGTAGAGAGTAGTAGAGAGTGAGTAGCAGAGTGAGTCGTAGGGAGAAGTAGATAGTGAGTTTTAGAGAGTAGTAGTGAGTGAGTACTAGAGGGTGAATAGTAAAGAGTAGTAGAGAGTGAGTAGTACAGAGTGAGTAGCAGAGAGAGTAGTAAAGAGTAGTAGAAAGTGAGTAGTAGAGAGTAGTAGAGAGTGAGTAGTAGAGAGAGAGTAGTAGAGAGTAGTAGAGAGAGAGTAGTAGAGAGTGAGTAGTAGAGAGTAGTAGAGAGTGAGTAGTAGAGAGTGAGTAGTAGAGAGTGAGGAACAGATAGAGTAGTAGAGAGTAGTAGAGAGTGAGTAGTAGAGAGAGTGAGTAGTAGAGAGTGAGTAGTAGAGAGTGAGTAGTAGAGAGTGAGTAGTAGAGAGAGAGTAGTAGAGAGTAGTAGAGTGAGAGAGTAGTAGAGAATGAGTAGTAGAGAGTAGTAGAGAGTAGTAGAGTGAGTAGTAGTGAGTAGTAGTGAGTGAGTAGTAGAGAGTGAGTAGTAGAGAGTGAGTAGTAGAGAGTAGTAGAGAGTGAGTAGGAGAGAGAGTGAGTAGTAGAGAGTGAGTAGTAGAGAGTAGCAGAGTATTAGAGAGTGAGTAGTAGAGTAGTAGAGCGTAGTCAGTCAGTGTTAGTCAATCAGTGTCATTCAGTGTCAGTCAAACAGTGTCAGTCAGTGTCAGTCAGTCAGTGTCACTCAATCAGTGTCAGTCAGTGTCAGTCAGTCAGTCAGTGTCAGTCAGTCAGTTTCAGTCAATGTCAGCTAGAGCAGCTCTGCTGACCTGGTTTCTCTGGCTCTACAGCAGGTCTGCTGACCTGGTTCTCTGGCTCTAGAGCAGCTCTGCTGACCTGGTTCTCTGGCTCTAAAGCGACTCTGCTGACCTTGTTCTATGGCTCTAAAGCAGCTCTGCTGACCTGGTTCTCTGGCTCTAAAGCAGCTTGGCTGGCCTGGTTCTCTGGCTCTAAAGCAGCTCTGCTGACCTGGTTCTCTCCCTCTAAAGCAGCTCTGCTGACCTGGTTTCTCTGGCTCTAAAGCAGCTCTGCTGACCTGGTTCTTTGGCTCTTGAGCATCTCTGCTGACCTGGTTCTCTGGCTCGAAGGCAGCTCTGCTGACCTGGTTCTCTCCCTCTAAAGAGCTCTGCTGACCTGATTCTCTGGCTCTAAAGCAGTTCTGCTGACCTGGTTCTCTGCCTCTAGAGCAGCTCTGCTGACCTGGTTCTATGGCTCTAAAGCGGGTCTGCTGACCTGGTTCTCTGGCTCTAAAGCAGATCTGCTGACCTGGTTCTATGGCTCTAAAGCAGCTTTGCTGACCTGATTCTTTGGCTCTAGAGCATCTCTGCTGACCTGGTTCTCTGGCTCTAAAGCAGTTCTGCTGACCTGGTTCTCTCCCTCTAAAGAGCTCTGCTGACCTGGTTCTCTGGCTCTAAAGCAGTTCTGCTGACCTGGTTCTCTGGCTCTAGAGCAGCTCTGCTGACCTGGTTCTCTGGCTCTAAAGCATTTCTGCAGACCTGGTTCTCTCCCTCTAAAGCAGCTCTGCTGACCTGGTTTCTCTGGCTCTACAGCAGCTCTGCTGACCTGGTTCTCGTCCTCTAGAGCAGCTCTGCTGACCTGGGTCTCTGGCTCTAGAGCAGCTCTGCTGACCTGGGTCTCTGGTTCTAGAGCATCTCTGCTGACCTGCTTCTTAGGCTCTAGAGCAGCTCTGCTGACCTGGTTCTCTGGCTCTACAACGGCTCTGCTGACCTGGTTTCTCTGGCTCTACAGCAGCTCTGCTGACCTGGTTCTCTGCACTCACGATGTATGCACCCGACTTCGTGAAAATATATTTAAAAATAATATACATTTATTATAAGTACAAATATATTATTTTTATGAATTTCTTCAATAATTTCTTGCCCTAATATGTATATTAAAGACTCATACATATCATTTTGGAACATAACATTTTTTTGCGGGAGTCCCGCACCCAGCGCGCCCCAGCACGTATATGACGTCACGCGGGACCTGCCACCGCGCAAGCATCTCGCACCGTAATGTGCATGTGTCACGAATGCACGGGAGCAGAAGTCGCGGGCTAGTCGCATACCAATCGTGCACATCACGTAATATTAAATGTATATGATGTAACTGAAAAACACGGAGCCGTTGCACACCGTACGCGGATCCTTCACGACTTTTCTAAAATGGCGGCTAGAATCTGCCCACCCACCGTGATGTGTACGCTTTGAGTGCGTGACTTAAAAAAAAAGAAGAAAATAATATAAATATATTAAAATAAAAAATGAAAACAAAAAAAATGTATCAATATTTTAGTTTGAATTTTTTTGTTGTTGAAATTTTGAGAAAAATATATACTGTTATTTAATGAATAAAATATTTATAAATAAACAGTTAAAAAACTGTAGAAAATCAGTACAAAAAATAGGTATAACTACTATCACACTTAGAAATTAGTATTTAAAAAGCTTTGAAACTCACTGAAAAAAAACATAGGTTTCAGAGACGTTATAGTTAGAAATTAGCATTTAAAAAAGCTTTGAAATTCACTGAAAAAACCATAGGTTTCAGAGACGTTATAGTTAGAAATTAGCATTTAAAAAACCTTAGAAATTCACAGAAAAAGCATAGGTTTCAGGGGTGTTATAGTTAGCTGGCCATTTCACTCGTACAAAAGCATAGAAATTCCTCCGGTATAGTTAGTTCTGCTAACTATAACTCGCGCTCCCGCAATGCACTGCTGATGATGTCATATATTGCATCATTCATGACATGGTCAGTGACATCACTGATGACATCTCAAATGACATCACTGATGACATCACTGATGACATCATCCACGTGACAAACTGATACACCTCACCATACACTAGTATAACCTTTCATCACTCACTGTAAAATACAGAGTACCATATTTGAAACCATTGACACACCAATACCAGTAACTACATACCCACTTACTGATTCCTAAGTCTACACATACAACTACCCATTCAACAACAGAATCATTTATATATGCAGTCACTAATTAATAGAACACTATCAAATGCACTTATACACATAGATAGACATTGACACATCAGCAGTGATCTTAATCGGTTAGGCAGTCATCCTACTCACTCATGAAAAAAATTAATCACACTTACATTTACTCACTTACACAATTATCCAACAACACATAATTTACAAAAACACATAGTAACTCATAGTTAATATGTTAAGAAATCACCATTACAATTATACACTCATTCATATAGTTACTCTCACAATCACTGACTCTTACGCATACTTATTTATATTTACCAATTCTCACATACAATGCCCTTTATTTTTTTACTTTGTTGAAGATGTACAATTAAAACATATATTCGCTCACCAACACACAAATAAATACACTCAGTCACCCTAACAACTGTTTCCACATGCGGGGGGATGCCCAAGGGTAACCAGGCGCGTTATAAAACTCGTTAATAATAATAATAATAATAATAATAACATGCACTCTTAAACCTATACACCTAGTCAATCAGCCAATCACACATCTATGCATAGAGTTACACACACCCCATCCAACCACACACAAACTCATATTCACCCAACTAAATAATAACTAATATACACACTCATGTAGTTAGTGACCAACTGATGCAGCATGTTATACAACAACAGAGACAGTGATGCACACATTCACATAGTTCAGTTACTAATCCATGTATTAAGTGAGACACTTTTAATTACTCACTTAAACAGACAGTCAGACAGCTACTAAATTCTCCATCCAGACAGTTATATATCCACTCAATCTTCAAAACAGATTGGTATATATATAATACATATTTAAATTTCAAACTAAACCACATTCACTAGATGATGTCATCAGTGATGTCATCAGGGATATCATTTGAGATGTCATCAGTGATGTCATCAGTGATGTCACTGACCATGTCATGAATGATGCAATATGTGACATCATCAGCAGTGCATTGCAGGCGCGCGAGTTATAGTTAGCAGAACTAACTATAACGGAGGAATTTCTATGGTTTTGTACGAGTGAAAGGGCCAGCTAACTATAACACCCCTGAAACTATGATGTTACGCGGCCAGCCCGGTCGCGGAGATGTCAGCTGCTAATTGTAGTGGATCCTGGTGCTTCAACACAACACCGTGTGGAAGTGAAGAGGCCTCATCTTCGGGGGATATTGGTGCCAAAGGAACTGCATTAAGCCCATTTTCAAACTTGCAACGGGGGCAGCGACGCCCACTTGGGTGTATTTTGGACTAACCTGGGGTCTTTTACAGACATATGGACTGCATCTACCACAATGCAATGCCTGATTACGCCCATTCGGGCGGGACCTCAATTTCAATTAAATGGTTTCCTGTCATTGCCACTGCCTCTGTGTCTCAGCTTGCACCAGTGATCAAGGGCTTACTGCCCGAAACGCGTTTGGTGAATTGAGGGGAATGAGCACATGCAGCAACTTTGTACCCGCCGGGGATGTGAGTGCGGTAACTCTTCACTGTGCGACATCTCCTCTGGGGGCAACCTTTTTTCTTTGATGTTACGCGGCCAGCCCGGTCGCGGAGATGTCCCGCTGCTAATTGTAGCGGGTCCTGGTGCTTCAACACAACACCGTGTGGAAGTGAAGAGGCCTCATCTTCGGGGGATATTGGTGCCATAGGAACTGCATTAAGCCCATTTTCAAACTTGCAGCGGGGGCAGCGATGACCACTTGGGTGTATTTTGGAATAACCTGGGGTCTTTTACAGACATATGGACTGCATCTACCACAATGCAATGCCTGATTACGCCCATTCGGGCGGGACCTCAATTTCAATAAAATGGTTTCCTGTCATTGCCACTGCCTCCGTGTCTCCGCTTGCACCAGTGATCAAGGGCTTACCGCCCGAAACGCGTTTGGTGAATTGAGGGGAATGAGCACATGCAGCAACTTTGTAACCGCCGGGGATGTGAGTGTGGTAACTCTTCACTGTGCGACATCTCCTCTGGGGGCAACCTTTTTTCTTTGATATATAGATATATATATATATTAACTATTGGCAGTCGCCAGTAGGTAGTTATGGTTACAACCTAGTTTCCATAGGAAAAGTATTTGTTGATTTGCTAATAACTTTGGCGTCGTTTGACAAATCTTCGCACAATTCTCCAAAGAAAAAGTCTATCAAGGTCAGCTCCTATCCTGAAAGTTTGGGGGTGATTGGTCAAGCAGGGGCTAAGAAAAAAGGAGGGTCCCAAAACTCGTTTTCTCCATGTCAATTTCCATAGGAAATTTTGCGACGAGCTACAGCCGAACTGGTGAAAGGAATAACCCCAAATTTGGCAGAAAGATAGAGCTTGGTTCAGTAAGCAACCTTTCTTTTAAATGGTGTAAATCCGTTCATTAGTTTTTGAGAAATTGAAAAAGTAAGAGTCAGAAAATCAATCTCCCATAGGAAAGTTTGTGGAATTCTACTGCCGAAACTACTGAACGGAATTACTCCAAGTTTGCCAGAAAGATAGTGCTTGGGTCAGAAAGCCACCTTTTAACAAATGGTGTAAATCCGTTCAGTAGTTGCTGAGAAATTAGAAAAATAAAAGTTTCAATATCTGGGCGGAGCCTGAGTCGCGTGCGCGAGCTGCACTGTGATTGGCTGCTAATAGTCCAAACCAGCAAGTGTTGGCAACCATCTTGTGGCTTGGTAGAAGCGAGTCACACAAAAACGGAGAAACAAAGGTATAAAACAAGAGAAGGGGGTAGGGTAGAAAAACCCTGACCCCCTAGGCCAGCTCAGGGGATCCCAGAAGGAACCCCAGGGCTCAATAAATCCTTAATAAAATAAATAAAAAATCAGCAAAAATGTGCGCCGGTGTCGCGAGTTCTCGCGTTTCATTTTAATGAGGCCCTCGGGTGGGCTAGGTTCCGGGGGTAATTCTTAAAAAATAATAGCAGGGGTTGCGGGGGTGCGCAGGGCTCCACTCATGTTAGGAGGGGGGTTGCGTGGCCCCCCTTCTGGAGCCTTCTATGTGCTTGTAACTTTAGCGTCGTTTGACGAATCTTTATGAAATTATCCAAAAAGTTTCTCTTTTTTTTATTACCTCCTATATTGAGAGTTTGGGGATGAATGGTGTAGGAGGGGCTGAGAAAAAAGAGGGTCCTAAAACGTGTTTTCTCCATGCAATTTCCATACAAAACTTTACAGAAGACTACAGGTGAAACTGCTGAATGGAATTATGCCAAATTTAGCAGGGAGAAAGGTGATGGTCCAGAAAGTACGCTTTTGTTTAAATGGTGTAAATCCGTTCAGTAGTTTTTGAAAAATATCAAATTTTACAGATATCGATATATGAGAATTCTCAAATGTGATTGGCTGAAGCGTTACAAGCACCAGCTTGCGGCTTATTGGCTGTGAATGGTTGAAACCAGGAAGTGTTGGCAGCTATTTTTTTATTTACTCCGTCAGCTCGCATCTCTCCATGAAAAAACCATTGGGTTCGTAGTTTTACCTCTGCGAGGCAACATTGGCATCTGTGTCTGTGTGAGATATGCCTTTCACGCTACCTCTCTTCATATCACCAGGTCACGGCTATGCCTTTAGAAGCCCATCAGTCGGCTTGGAGCTCTGTGAGTCAGTCTGTTGTTGCGATCCCCTACACTACCCAAAGACTACCTAAACACCACTGCACTGTCATAAACTCTAAAACACTACCCCCAGCATGATCCCCTACACTACCCAACCACCAATGCACTACCCTAAACCCTAAATCTACCCCCAGCACAACGCCCTACCCAAACACCACTGCACTACCCTAAACCCTAAAATACTACCCCCAGCACAACCCTCTACACTACACAAACACCACTGCATTGTTGTAAACCCTAAAACACTACCCCTAGCAGGACCCCCTACACTACACAAACATCACTGCAGTACCCTAAATCCTAAAACACTATCCCCAGCACGACCCCCTAGACTACCCAAACACCACTAGACTACCCTAAACCCTAGAACACGACTCCCAACATGATCCCCTACACTATACAAACACCACTGCACTACCCTAAACCCTAAAACACTACCCCCAGCATGACCCCCTACACCACCCAACCACCACTGTTCTACCTTAAACCCTAAAAGACTACCCCAGCACGACCCCCTACAGTTCACAAACACCACTGCAGTACAGTAAACACTAAAACACTACTCCGAGGACAACCCCCTACACTACACAAACACCACTGCACAACCCTAAACCCTAAAACACTACTCCCACCATGACCCCTTACACTACCCAAACACCACTGCATTTTCATAAACTCTAAAACATTACCTCCAGCACAATTCTTACACTACCCAAACACCACTGCACTACCTTAAACCCTAAAACGTTACCCCCAGCATGAACCCCCAAACAGTACACAAACACCACTGCACTACTCTAAATCCTAAAAAAGGTACTCGCTGCAAGACATCCCATTCTACTCAAACACAACTGTGCTATCCTAAATCCTAAAACAGTACTCTCAGCACGACCCCCTAAACTACACAAACACCACTGCACTGCCGTAAACCATAAAACACTATTCCCAGCATGACCCCCTACACTACCCAAACACCACTGCACTGCCATAAACCCTAAAACACTACTCCCAGCATGACCCCCCACACTACACAAACACCACTGCACTACCCTAAACCCCAAAACAGTACTCCCAGCAGGCCCCTCACACTACCCAAACATTACTGCATTGTCGTAAACTCTAAAACACTACCTCCAGCACGATTCTTAAACTACCCAAACACCACTGCACTACCTTAAACCCTAAAATGCTACCTCTCGTCACAAACCCCCTACAGTATACAAACACCACTGCACTACCTTAAAGCATAAAACAGTACCAGTTCATCGGTTCGCAGGTCTGCGTCTGCGAGCCGTCGTGTCCCTAGCTTTACATGTGCGAGCCAGTCCGTTAGGTGATTGGTGTGTCTCTGCTAGCAGGGCCGTTGGCCCATTGGTGTCCCTTTGCAAGTTAGATCCGAGCTGATGGCCCGTAGCTCTCCCTGTGCGAGCCGTGCTGACGGGCTGCAGCTCTCCCTCTGCGAGCCTGCCCGATGGCCCGCAGGTCTCCCTGTGCTAGCCGGATCACAGCTGTCACTCTGAGAACCGATATTGGGAACATAAGGCGGCTCTAAAAAGAGCCCTTGTGTTTATTAGTTGGAGCTACATATAAGTGTGGATGCACAGCATCAGGTTATTCATAACAACTCGTTGTTGTTGTTGTTGTAGATCGACCCCATTCTATGGTCTCTGAGGTATGCAGACACAGCTTTGTTGACATTCTTCCTAAATTTTTCAATCTGAGGACAAAATTGGTTTGACCATTTCCACTTCTGTCTTTGGCATATATTGGAATATACAAAGATAGTTTGAGGCAAAACCAACATCAACTGTCGAAAGGTGTCTTTCATTAGCATTTCCAAACCTACACCAGTCAATGTGCCTAGGTCGTTTCCACCACAGTGCACAATCATGAGGTCAGGGTGTTGGAGATGCAAACAGGTTTTAACCAAAGTTAACAATTGGTGCCACTTCAATCCTCTCTGTTCAAACCATTTAATGTCCACATTTTGTAAACCTAGGTCTAAGTCAATACGCCTCTGTTCTGCATACCTCTTGCACCAGAAAACATAGCTATGTCCTACGATCCACACTAGCATTTTGAAGGTATGGCTGGGAAGTATGGATAGATGTCTGTAGCTCATGCAGTCCGTTCATAGAATAAGAGATATGTTTAAAGGTGTGGAACTACTTTTTTTTCTCATTCAAAATGATAACTGATTGGGAGATGAAAAGCATTGTTTTTTAAAAGTAGGTTGCACATTAGTTTTGTGGAAAAGCATCTTTGTGATTGGTTAAGAAAAAGCAGTTTAAACGTGGAGTACATATCATAGGATAAAATTTGGTCAACTCAAACACACCTGCTATTTGCATTTGGAAGGCACTGTTCGAACTTAAAACAATCGTGAACTTTTAACCTGCAGGTGCCATGAAATGTTTGAGACAATGTTGCAAAAAAATATCGATAGGTTTAAAAAAATTGATGAACTTTTAACCTGCATGTGTTGTAGAATGCTCTAGAAAGTGTGTTGATAGAAAACGTTGCACTTCTTACTTCTATGTGTCCTTGAATATTAAAAAAATTGTTTATGTGGAAAATTCAAAAATAACCAATAGAGAGAAGTTTTGCAATCTAAAAGAATCAAGGAACTATTCTAATTTGTTCTTTACATGTTTTTATGTGTGGAGTAACACAATTACAGACACAACAGCACCAGGAAGAGGAACAAGCAGGGAGTGGGGGGACGAGGGTAGATGAGCACAATTGCACACATGCACAATTAAGTACAGCACAACTACAGACAAACCATGGCCAAAATGAAACACACCAACAAGGAGCACAAGTCACACAACCCGCCAACATCACACCACTGAACAAGCACAGAAGTGAAAATCACGCTGCCTGAAAGGGAGAAGGGTGAACAAAACCTCACATGAAGGGACATCTCACACACAATACAGCACACACACATTGGAAGCAGAGCACACCAACATCCAACACAATGTTGTCCAAACACAAACATTCGCACAATCGAACACAGGACACAAATGCACTCGCCTGTGGCGGATAAACGTCCAAAAGCGTCAGAACAAAACAGGCACATGAGAACGCATAAGTACAAACCCACAGTCCGGATGGGGTAGCAATTCACGTATGGCAGGCAGCCAGATAGTCCGTGACACACACATTGGCATACAAATGAAGACACAACACATTTGGAGACAAGTGAAAATGTGGAAACTTTATAAAAAAAAGTGTGTGTCAGTACACCCAAGAGTAGTGCCACGATATGCAGACAAATGCAGCAAGCAGCATGCCTGAATAAGGAACGTAGGAAAACGTCCATGTTCACCTCGGGGTGGTCCATCACCAACACAAGTCAGTGTGAAGCAGCGTTGGTTGTCCGCGCTTCGGACATGAGTCGACGCCAATGCAGCCATGTCCACTCTCGTCTTGGGACATGTGAGCAGAATCACAACGTGCAATGATGCGGCGGGACAAGTGCAATGTGGCACATCGAGTCGTGGTTACAGGTACCTTGTCACTCGTCCATGAACGCGAGTGCAGCTGCGTAAGCCACTATCTCTAATGAGTGATGGTTTGCCACAATATTTGACATATTGTTGACGTAATCCATCAGCAGACCGGGACAGATGTGCTGACTCCAGCCACTGTACCCAATGTGCAAAAAAGCAGAAGCAGGAAGTGGTTCAATTTGCTTACTGCATACTACGACACGTGCAATCTCCCAGGCCCAGTTCCCAACATGCATGCCAAACATCCATGCATCTGTCAAAAACAGATCGCTTTGTTTCATTTGGGCACCCAAGCACCCCCTGGGGTCATTAAGACAAAGGACAATATGAAATTGTGTTGACCTCGAACTATCTGGTTGTAAGACTTGGTGTGCCAATGCAATAAGATTGGGTCTTATGTTTCCAATAATTACTACAGTCTTATAGATTGTTTTTTTTAAATAATTGTAATTCATTTTGAACATTTGATGTACATTAATGATGTGTTTTTATGAATGTCTTGTTTATATATTTTGAGTTAAAAAAAAACCCACATATAACAAAATAATAAAAACAATGCTTTATATTATCCTTTTTGGTTTCACATGATTGCTGATGATTTGAATGATGTATGCATGAGAACTGGGAGTACCTGTATGCTTTAAATAGGAGCCCAAAGGGATCTTGTTTTTGACAGAAGTGTCTAATTTGGTGTCCTGTCCCTTTGGTGAGTAGGACCCCTCTCTCCTATTTTTGAATTTGTGCACGGTCCTTTGGACTGGAGGGCTTTGGGCATTGCCCATTTATCTTGTAATATCAGACATTTGTGTCGTGGTTGAGCCACAGCTTGTTAAGGCGAATGCGCCAATTTAAAACCTTCGGGTTCAGCGAAGATCAATACAATAAAATTATTAACACTAAGAAAGGCAATACATTCACTGTGATCACCGGTAAGGGGGAAAAATGGGGCACGTTGCTTAATTTAAAGAAAAAACTTATTAGAACTG
Organism: Triturus cristatus; assembly: GCF_964204655.1. Lineage (NCBI taxonomy): Eukaryota > Metazoa > Chordata > Amphibia > Caudata > Salamandridae > Triturus > Triturus cristatus. The sequence goes on along the minus strand of NC_140589.1, from coordinate 355,612,186 downwards.
AGGCCCATGCTGCGTTTTGTAATAGAATATGTAAAATCTGGGGTTATTCCAATTGGGTTACAGATGCGTAATGAACCAGGATTATTCATTGAGAATAAAAAGTTTTTAGAAATCTGGACCCAAATATCCAACCGCTGCAGTCGGGATTGGATACTCTTAATCATAGAGACAGCCCAAGAAGTAATCATTATAGAGAGGGAATCTATAGACAAACTGGAACTGGAATTGAAAGAAAAAACAGGTTTAGAAGATGCCAAATTAAAATTAGAAGAGATTAATAAAGATGTTGATGGGTATAGGGAGTATCTGATAAACAAAAAAACAAATAAACTTAAAAAGGACATCAATAGATTTAGTCAAGAGCTTGCTTACCCATACCTCAAAGAGAAGTATTATGAACAAAAAAATGACCAAGGTTGGGTTAGAAACGCATTTAGAAGACCTAGATACACATGGGGGGCAGGAAACACATTACGTTTTCTGAAACATCAGGATCCAGCGGCGAAGAGGAGTATGTACAAAGGGAAGATAATAGTAGGGGATCCATTGAACAACAGGGCACTTTTTTAGAGCAGAGAAACAGGAGGGGGAGTTACAATGTGAACCAGACAGGGGCTCAACAAGCACGCAACCACCCCCCACAGGAATATATGCAGACCAGACGCCAGAGATATTGGCGATAGACACAATTTCTATCATTAACCTATCTAGCAGATCCCTTAGTAACAGCGAAACCGACATTTTAGGTAGGGGTTTTAGTTTTGTTCCCACAGCAAGAGTTAATAGATTTCAGCTAGAGAGTGATTTGAGATCCTTTTTTAGAAAAATTAGATTAAGGAGGTTCTTTGAAGATAGGCCCAAACGACAGTCCCATAACATCACTGGGTTTAGACCTAAATCCACTTTCATGCCCTCCATAGCTCAGGTGGGGAAAAACATTGAGACATTTGAAAAAGTTGTGGAAATAGATATCCAAAATGTTCTGAAGAAAGAAATGTGTTTCACTCAGAATTTAGATAGGGCACAACGGATTGCCATTAGTACCCTGAAAGAAGATCATTCTATTACGATCAAACCCGCTGATAAGGGTGGAGGAGTGGTCGTATATGACACTCAGGATTATGATAACAGAATGTTGAAACTTTTAAATGTACAAGCACATTATGAAAGGGTAAATGAGAGGGAACTGGTTGCATTATCCAAGAAATGCAGTGACCTCTTGGAAGAAGCGAAAGATAGGGATTGGATCTGCGAGGAAGAGTTCACATTCCTCCATAATAGTAACCCTAAGATTCCATAACCCTAAGATTCCAACTATATATGGCCTCCCTAAGGTGCATAAGGATCACAAGGATCCCCCTATGCGACCCATAGTCATCTGCCTTGGTTCATTATTAGAACCTTTTAGCAAATATATTGATTTCTTACTTAAACCTTTAGTAAGCCAACTCAAATCGTACGTGAGGGATTCTACCCATATTATCAATGTGGTGGAAAATAAACCCTTTTGTGTAAATACTCAATGCCTAGTAACCCTAGAAATTGAGGCATTATATACAAATATTCCGCAACAATCCACCGTTGATGTCATACAAGAAATATTGGAAAATGTAGAAATGGAGGGTGTTAATAAAGACTTTATTGTCGAATGTACAGATTTGGTCCTGAAAAACAACATCTTTCTATTTAAAGATCAGCTCTTTCGCCAGAAGAAAGGGACCATCATGGGCGCTACATGCGCTCCTAGTCTAGCGTGCTTGTATGTAGGGGAATTTGAAAAACACCATGTATATAATGAACTCGCACCATTCTATGAGAATGTTGAGGAATGGCATTGTTTCATTGACAATGTCTTTTTTATATGGAATGGCCCCTTAGAACAACTAGAAGAATTCCTGAGTTGGTTAAACATGGGAGATGAGAACCTTAGGTTCACTGCCCATTACAGCAAAGACAAGGTTGACTATTTGGATATTTCTATTGGATTTGTGGGTGGAAGATTGGAAGTTGAACTTTATACTAAACCGATGGATAAAAATACACTACTTCACTATTCCAGCTTCCACCCCAGATCCCAGAAGGATAATATACCATTTAGTCAAATCCTTCGTCTTAGAAGAAACTGTACGGAGCTGAATTTTTTTTATAAACATTCAGAAATCTTGAAGTGCAAATTAAAAGATAGGGGATATCCTAAGAAACTAATATCACATTCTTTTAAAAGAGCTCGGTTTTACAATAGGAAGACGATGTTTGAAGGCCCCAAAATTGATAAGCCAGTTCTACGAGATCAGTAATAAGATTAAGAATGTGATAAATAGGCACTGGAATATCTTGAATGATGAGGAAAATATCAAACTTGATAGACCTCTGTTTGCGTATAAGAGGAATACCAACCGAGGCAATGAATTAGTCCATACATAAAAGGAGGAAAGTGTCCATAGACAAAGGACTATTGATAATTCCACGGCCAAAGATGTGGTAATTGTTCATTGTGTCCTCAATGTATAGTAGAGAAGGAATTAAACATAATGGTAGAACGATTGTTGTGCACACTTTAAATAATTGTCGCAGCAAGAATATAATTTATTTGATAAGATGCCCCTGTGGATATGCCTATGTAGGGGAAACCAGCGTGAGCTGAGAATACGCCTTTTGGAGCATAGGTCTGCCATTAAAACAAGAAAGCTTAATGCAACTTTGGTAGCCCATTTTGTGGAAAAGGTTATTATGAATAAGAGAGGTGGCAATATGGAGGAGAAAAGGAAGTTTAGGGAAAAATGGTATATATCAATCCTTAATACCATTAGGCAAGGATTGAATTCTCGAGAAAAATGGGATAAACTCATCAAATAAGGTATGTTTTCTATTATAATGTATATTGCTGGCTACAAGTTTGAACATTGCAATTGAGCCTTAGATATTTATTTATTTACTTTATGAAGAATATAGGACAATCATGGATATAGAGTTGGATGTACCATTATTAGGTTTAGCTCAATGAGATTTCTATAATACCCAGTAGTTTGTTTTTCTTGCATGTATTTGTCTGGCATTCTGTTTTTTCTTTTAATGGTGTTATGTTATTGTGTTGCAGCCTTCCTTTTCCCAAAAAAGCGCCGGGACACTCTTTTTGAGTAGCTGTGCGCTATACAAAAGAATAAATAACATAACATAACATAACATAACATAATAGATTGATGAAAGGGTGTAATAAACCATTCAGATATTCGTAGGTTGATAGACGCCCAACATAGAACACAACTATGTGTTTTCTATAATATACTTTCGCGCTTATGGTAAGCTTGATCCTCTATGAAGGATTAGGGCAATTTTGCGTGCATAATATGGGTCCATCATAAATGTTGGCGGTTTACAATTAGGTGCGGATAGTGCCCTAAGTATTGTAATTTTCCCAAATTTTCCCACTTTTATTATTATTAACATTCCCTCAAGTTTGTGCTTTTGGGATGGGGTAATATATTTTTCAGATTCTACACTACTATAATAAATTAATTTTTTACGATATATTAAATATGGGTTTTAGTGACACTGCCATTTCGAGTCCAGTCCAAGATGGCGGATACTTTTCAGCAACAGTCTGCTATCTCTTATCATTAAGATTCAAATTAGCGGAAAGCTATGAAGGACCATTTATAAGCGGTGCATTTGGCTTGCCGGGAACTATCGGGTTTTAGTGACACTTGCAATCCCGAGTCAAGTTCAAGATGGCGGGTACTTTTCAGCAACAGTCTGTTGTCTCTTTCCATTAAGATTCAAATTAGCGGAAAGCAATGAAGGACCATTTATAAGTGGTGCATTCGGCTTGCCGGTAACTATCGGTTAACAGTGGAAGCGTTTGGAGCAGGTCAGGAGACTTTTCATGTCCCGGTGAGTTTCAGAATGTACTCTCGAGTTAGCGCTCTTGTTGGGGCTTTGAAGCAATGAGGAGGGCACTGTATGTTGGGCGCTTTGTAACTAACTCATATTGTTTGAATCATATTGGATGTGAGGCAAATTATACATTTTGTTGCCCTCACTAATCCCTGTATTCGGATCAATTGCAGCCTCACTGCTTTCTTTCCTGAGTATGAGTTAAACAAGTTAGTTGTCAGGGAACCCCAATAATAATTTTATATTTTTATAATTTTATACCCAGTTAACCAAACCTAAAGGAAGGGTTAGAGACTGTGATAAATGTTACATCTGATAAATATTCCATCTGATAGTCCACCACCTTCATGCATTATTTTGATATAAGTTTGAACCTAAGCGACCTGGAAATAAATGGGAAAACGGGGTTCAGAATAAGTTAAGCGTTTGGTTGACCGATTTTTAATATAGGGCCGGTCAACATTGGCGCCCCTCTAAAGATTTCACATTGATATATCGTGTACATCTGTTTAATTTCCCCTTTTTTCTTTTAGTCGGTGAGGATTTAGCACGCATGAACACACATTAGCTTTCCCCTATACGATAAGATAGGATTGTTTGCGGACGATTGTTTGATTAAAATTATGACCAAGATTGACAACATACGTTTTTTTATATTTAGGCAATTGGTTTTACCGCAGGAGTTTTTCTTTAACCCATCAAAAGGCACTTTTATCAAATAGAAGATTATTCGCCACAGCTCCAGTGGCGGTGTGTAAAAGAAGTCCTAAGAAGGTAGATGGCCTTTCTCTTTGCATAAAATGATGAGCATTTATCGGAAGGGCTGGAGGTAAAAATAATTAATTTTCCCATCTATCTGGATATTGTTTCCCATAAATGCAGGAAATTAGCGAAGGTTGATGCAATTTCGTGCTTAGTTTGCCCTTTACAACTCAAGGGAAGAACAAATTAAGGTACAGTTGTGTTTCTTTTGAGTGGTAAGAAAAGTAAAAATAATAATAATAAGAATACAATATGACGTTTGAATTTTTGTCATTACTCTCTGTAGGGAGAACACACATGCCATACTTCCATTGTTTGTATTGTGTGGTCTGGAGGTGAATAGCAATTGCATCAGAGGAAAAAACAGTTCTCCTATTGGTTGTTGGTATTTTTCACAACGGGTGGGTACTTGTGTAACGTGTACGTGTGTGTGTATGCATGATACCAGATTTTTCGGTATATGGTGGTATGGATAGCTGTTGAATCATCAAGCCAGAAACCAAAATCGTAATATAAATAGACTGAGTTTATTTACTAATAATTAATTCTTCTTTTTTATATATGTGTATATTAGCAATGGGTTAATGAATGACTATATGAACTAGATGTATTACAGCACAAGTTTAAACATCTATTATTGTATTTTAATTGTATCTTTATATATTGTTGTTTTTAGATTTGTATGGGGAAACACTGATTCATTACGTTAAGCCTGAAGAAGGTGGCGAATCATATTGTGCCACCGAAACGCGTCGCTTTGTGTCATTTGAGCACCCAAGCACCCCCTAGGGTCATTAAGACAAAGGACAATATGAAATTGTGTTGACCTCGGACTATATGGTTGTAAGACTTGGTGTGCCAATGCAATAAGATTGGGTCTTATGTTTCCAATAATTATTACAGTCTTATAGATTGTTTTTTTTAAATAATTGTAATTCATTTTGAACATTTGTGTTTTTATGAATGTATTGTTTATATATTTTGAGTTTTAAAAAAACCCATATATAACAAAATAATAAAACACAACGCTTTATATTATCCTTTTTGGTTTCACATGATTGCTGATGATTTGAATGATGTATGCATGAGAACTGCGAGTACCTGTATGCTTTAAATAGGAGCCCAAAGGGATTTTGTTTTTGACAGAAGTGTCTAATTTGGTGTCCTGTCCCTTTGGTGAGTAGGACCCCTCTCTCCTAATTTTGAAACATCTATGCATGCCATAAATGGGCATCACCATGACACTCCTGGTCGCGGGCCAACAGGGGGCGCACACACCCATCGTAATCTATGTCAGCTACCCATATGTTGGAGAGGGACACGTCCAAGCACCACTCGGACAGTCACGTGCGACATTGCAATACAGGTTGAACGCTAGTCACGTCCGCAATGCGGAAGCTCAGCCGGTAATTGTTATGTTATGTTATGTTATTTTAATTTATTCAGCGCGCAGCTACTCGGAAGTGTCCCGGCGCTAACAACAGTAAGGCGGCTCAAAAGCACCGGTGTCCATTAAAACAGCAGCGTCTTCAAGGACTTCCTAAATAGACGAGGATCACAGATAGCCCTCAAAGTCAGAGGAAGTGAGTTCCAGGCAAGGCAGGCTCTACGGGCAAACGAGTTGCCCCCCAGCCGTTGACGCTTAAATTTGGGGGCCTGCATCAACAGCAAAGAGGACGACCTCAGCTGTCTCCTAGGAATGTAAAAGGAGAATCTGTCCTGCAAATACATGGGGCCCAAACCATAAAGGGCCTGTTGCACGATGGACAGCATTTTAAATTTGAGCCGTGATTCCACAGGAAGCCAATGACGTGATCGAAGCTGTGCCCGAGCACTATGCCAGGGGGACAGCCCCCCTAGAATGCTGGCAGCCGAATTTTGGACCACCTGCAATTTCTTTACAAGGTAGCCCGGGCTGCCAACCAGGAGGGCATTCGCGTAATCCAGGCGGGAGAGAACCAGTGCATGCACCACCGTCTCTCTGTCCCTGTATGGCAGCAAGGGAAGAAACTTCTTCAGACTCCTCAGCAGCCCAAAACAAGTGCCGGCTAGTTTTTTACATGCGATGCAAAGTTCAGGTTCTCGTCGAACCAGACGCCTAGATTTTTTACGGCCCCATTAAACGCTGGGGAACATGGAAAGCCCAAGGGCCAGAGTCTAGCTCTAAACTCAGGAGAGAAAGAGCCGAACAACAGGACCTCCGACTTTGCCTCATTGCATTTCAGCTGTGCAGTAGCCAACCACTGAAAAACAGAGGACAAGCACTGATGAGGTCTAGTCACCGAGTCGTCCTCCTTGTTCCATGTGAACAGCAGCTGGGTATCATCAGCGTAGGCCATCACTTTAGCCCCCAGAGACTCCGCCAGAAAAATCAGCGGAGTCACATAGATGTTAAATAACAGAGGGATAAGTGACGACCCTTGTGGAACCCCCGTGGTTACCCTCAAGGGGGCCGAGGCACACAGAGGGAGCCAAACCTGCTGATCCGCGGCACTGCCAAAGGCAGTGCACCCAGGACATGCAGCAGACGTGCAAGGTATAGGTGGACATGAATGGAGTCGACCAAGTGTTCGGGATGCCCTGCCATTGCGTCAGTGGCTTTGCTTGTAGCTGCACTGGCTTGCCCTGTGCCAGTCTTGTGGATGAAATGGCACAGCTTGGTGCAATGAGCTGGGACTGTGTGCAATGGGCGCAGGGCAGGGTTGTGGTGGGAGTACGTGTGAAGGCCATTTCATGCACGCTAACTACGACAAAGGACTTTTGAGTGTGGGATGTGTACTCGTTGTTCTCAAATCGGGCAGTGCATTGTTGGGGGAGACGGATGCAAATATTATCGTATCTGTCAGGGGGGGCTGGCCACTTGCAAGTTCCTTCTCGGAGCAGCAGATGTGTTAGCGCAAGATAGCGCAGACAAAGAACCTTTCATCCCTACAGTAGCTTCTCCAGCTGCATTCATACAGGATTTGTACAAAGGCTGGTCGTGGGTGTTGTGGGATGTCTGCGACCCTGGTCATCACGGATGAGATGCCCAGCATGTGGCACATGGGTGGGTTCACTGTGTGTTACGTTGCCAAACAGCTGCTCCTCCCTCCCACAAGCCCCACACATTTGTGCGCTGCGCTGTTGTATCCTGTGCACTCCTACGGCACACCATTGTAATGCCTATTCACGCATGTCTTGCGGCATTCCAATCTCACCGTGGCACTACCGTTTGGAGGTGGTGCATGCCACTTTACAACATTGACTGCTGCGGCCCTTGTGGCGGCCACACCAGAACACAGAACCACACTTCTTGAACACAGACATGTCTGAGACACCCTGTTCCCCTTGCCGGATAGGCACACCCCTGCGCTGACCTGTGTACGCCAGACCAGCACACGCCACTTGTGCATGCAGGAGGATGTGTGCATAGCTGCATGTCCAGGCTCACTGCCAACGCTGAGGTTACATGGTAATGTCTGCTGAAGACAGCACACTGTGATGTTGCAGGGCCTGTGCCCATCATGCTAACACAATGACCACACGGACACACTTGCTCAGATGCGGGTTCGGGGGCATTGGCGGTCCTGGGGTTGTTGCGATGAGTGTTGTGGCCCTCATGGGTATCCGTGTATCATGCTCATTGACTCTATGGCACCTGTGGGTGTTCCGGTGTGGCTCTTGGCTGTGTTCCCTTTCATGCTGCAGGTAGTCGTCCTTCTTAACACCAGCAGAAAGCAGGTGTAAAATCACTGGTGCTAACGCGGCTTATCGCCGGAATTTGTTTTGCATCGCAGGTTTTGCCTTTCGTTTTGAAAGTTGTGATGTGGTTTTTTCATGTACAGAAAAATAAACTAACTGGTCAGTGTATCCTGTCAAGATCCAGCACCTGACCCACTATTCCCAATCAATATAATATAATGAGATTTCTTCATTGATTTTGTGTCTACACTGTAAATGCACCCACTACCATAGTGCAATTCAATACAGGATTTTAGGGGCATATTATCAAGGGCCGGCGATAAATATCCCAAAGCGCGCTTAGCGATATTTATCGCCGGCTAACTCTGGAATTTATCGCCCGGTTAGCGCGTTATCAACAACGCGCATCGCCCAGGCAATAAAAATTCCAGAGATAGTTGGGATATCGCCGTTTTCCATGGTGGGAAACGGCGATATCCTCGATGATAGGGCTCGTGGTCTTAGCCACACAATCCACCCCCCATGTTAGGTATGCCAAAGTCAGGAATTTAACAGACGTTAAATTCCTGCGTTAAGGCATGCTTAATGCGATTTTATATATTGCTAACCCTCCTTGATAATATCGTGAAGCTGCCTTCGTGATATTATCCCATGTTGTTTTCACAGCCACGCCTCTTTTGCATCTCAATATCGAGGCGAGGCATGTGAAAAAGGGGCGGTACGTCAAGGAATCACGCGCTAGCGTGCCCTTGATAATGATGTGATAATATTATCACCGCTTTTCACCCGAAAACGGGATCTAAAGCGGCGATAATATTATCGTCGCCCCTTGATGATATACCCTTTAGTATTGAGAATAAATCGCAAAGGTGCACCTCGTGTGTTTTTGCACAGGAACGTCTACTCTGCATCTCATTATCAGCACTTTAATGCAACTAAAGTTAAGATAAATCTAAAACACTATTCAGAAGCTGGTGCAAACTGCAGCCATCACCAGTATTCCCGCGATAACTGCCCCAAAATATAACACCATGGTGGACATCGCCAAATAACAGTAATAACAACGAGAAAGAGTCACACTGAAATTAAATAACAACCAAAAACTTTATTGATTTTTTTTTTTTCAAACTTTATTTTTCCGTTTACGTATATATAGAGGATAAACTAAATTTAACAAACTCAACACAAAACAACAAGGCGGAAGACTCCTGTCGGATCCATCAATGTCGACGACACAGCCTGGAAATAAAGCACAAAATAATGACGTGTATAATGCGCATATCAAAGGAGTAAGACACAGACAAATAGAGAAGGAAAACAAATCAAGAGCGAAAAAGTGAGGGAAGGAAAGAAAGGGAGTGAGAAAGGGAGAAGGGAGAGAGAGTGAGAGAGATAGAAGGAAAGGAAGGAAGAGAGTGAGAGTGAAGAGAGGGATGTGAGAGAGAGAGAGACACTGCTATCCCTGTGCATCCATGACCAAATAATTACCTGCTGCCACCGGAGTGTCTACTAGTGGGCACTCCACGTGCCCGTGAAAGGTCTAGTGGCCGGTCCCGCCAACATGGCTTAGTGCACATTATGTGGACCCTCTCCGCTGCCCGGCAGATCCCACACATGTCGCTGAGTCCTGAGTCATTAATGGCGGAGACCACATCAGCTTTTGGTGCCGCTAACCCTGTGCAATGCAAGTCAGCGCCACGTGGTGGTAGGCCGCTGACGGCCATACAACTTAGGGTGCGACTAACCCTGTGTAACTCAAGTCCACGCCACGGGGTGGTAGGCCCCTGATGGCCACACCAGCTTCGGAAGGCACTAACCATGTGTAACTCAAGTCCGCGCCACCTATTAGTAGGCCCCTGACGGCCACATCATCTTCGGTTGGCACTAACCCTGTGCAACTCAAGTCTGCACCACATGGTGGTAGGCCCCTGACGGCCACATCAGCTTCGGGTGGCTCTAACCCTGTGCAAGTCAAGTCCGTGCCACGTGGTAGTAGGCCCCTGACGGCCATGCAGCTCAGGGTGCAACTAACCCTCTGCGCAACTTTCATGGACTCTTTATGATTGAGACCCATGGAGCGTCCGCCATCCAGTCACCACCGGCAATAGAGGATGTGATGTTGTCGATGCATTATATTTGCGTGGTCACATTGTCTGTGACGCATGTGCCAGATGGGTGTGGTGTGTGTGCAAACCTGCCCTCAGGGAGTGGCCGTGACATGTAGACAACTAGACCACTGACCTGCACACCAACAGCCAGTAGGCCTGTGACAGGTAGCTATGTGGGGGTTGTGAAAACATGTTTTCCTAATGAATTTTCCACAGGAAACTTTAGACAAGGCTACAGGTAAAACTGCTGAACGGAATTACCCCAAATTTGGTAGGGAGAAAGGTCTTGGTCCAGAAAGCGCGCTTTCTCGTATCGAGTGAAAATATAAAAGAAAGGTCCAGGGGGCAATTGAATATACCAGAGATCTGTCTGTGCAAGATAACCCTTTCGCGCTCCCTCTGCCCAACAGCACCTCTTCGCAGCTATGCCGTTTCTCTCTACCTTTGCGAGCTAGTACGCTGCTGTGCCTGTACCTCTGTGAGCTACTACACTGCTGTCCCTCTGCGAGCCTGGGTGCGAACTGTTCATAAGTCACACTACATAAGCATTGAAAAGTGAATTTTTACAGATCAAGCTCATTTCTGCAATTTTTTCCCCCGTTGTCCCCTCCCCCTCCCCCCCTTCCCCCTCCCTCTGCCCCTCCCCCTCCCTACAGACCCCTGCAACCCACCCCCCACCCTCCCCCACCCGTAATGTGAGGCAATTAGACTCTATAAGAGTCTTTAGTGATGGATAGACTTACGGGTGGGGGAGGGTGGGGGTGGGTTGCAGGGGTCTGTAGGGAGTGGGAGGGGGAGGGGCAGAGGGAGGGGGAGGGAGGGGGGAGGGGGAGGGGACAACGGGGGAAAAAATTGCAGAAATGAGCTTGATCTGTACCATAAGAAACTTTAAAGGCTTTTTGGTCACTCTAATCTCTTTAGGCGATTGGAGTCCTATATTAAGTATTTTGATTAATCAGAACAGGGAGAGGAATATCAATGTAAATATCGAATTTAAAGTTGGCTGGTTGTGGTGCAAATTATGTAACACTGATGGTACCGGTTCAATGGGGAATAGTTTTGAATGGGGAGAGTAAAATTGCGATGTTGGAACGTAGCGGGTCTCAATGATGGGAGAAAAAGGGCCCAACTTCTTCAATTGTTACGTCAGGATCCTGTCGACATCCTCTGTATTCAGGAGACCCACATAGCTGGATGTGATAAAAATTTATTAAAAATTCCTGGATTTAATTTGATAGCAGCAACATCTCAAACGTCTAAAATACGGGGGGTCGCTATCTTGGCAAAACCCGGCTTGGGGAGTCCTAGACGCCGACTTGTCGACAAACATGGCAGGTGGGCTGTGGTTCAATTAGAATCGGATATAACCATTTGTTCACTCTATGGCTCTAATTTGGATGACCCACAACTCTTTATCGAACTTGAATTAGAACTGGCTTCTTGGGCCGGTCCACTTATCCTGTGTGGGGATTTTAACATAAATATTGAAAAACTAGTAAATAACAGACTCCCACAGAATTATAGTGGCCGGAAACCCAAAGTCTACAGGGCAGTATCCCATCTGATGGATAGTCATGACGTAAGGGATACCTGGGACATCTTGAAGCAGAATGATAACGGCTTCACCTATTATTCCTATCCCCACAACAAGTATGTTCGATTAGACTACATTATGACATCAATACATAAGACAGCCCTAATAGACATAATTAGATCCCCCAAAACCATCTCTGACCACAACGCACTTACGTTAATTTTTGAATTGGATAGCTTTAATAGATCTAATATCCAATGGTCATTTGACCGAAAGCTTTTTACTAACCCAGACTATATTAATCATATTACATCATGTGCTCAATCTTTCTTTGATTGTAATCAATATAGCGCACCCAGATTCAGTGTATGGGACTGTTTTAAGGCAGTAATTAGAGGAGAGACTATAGCGTTTGTAGCTAGCCGTAAGAAAACTCAGGATAGTATTAATAAACAACTTAACGCGGAACTCATTAACCTGGAAATAGTACATGCTAAACAAATTCAGCAAGGAATATCAACCTCTGATACACTGCAAAAATTATCGATTTTAAAAACAGAAATTAATAGCTTGCTAACACAAAAAGCAGCGGAAATATATCAAGCCAATAGAGATAGAATTTATGAAGCAGGGGAAAAAGTAGGGAGGCAATTAGCTCTTAAAACTAGACAAAAACAAACATACAATAAAATAAAGAATATCGAATACGAGGGTGAACAGTATACCTCCCCTCAAGATATTGTAGATGTCTTTCGAAAATATTACCAAAAACTATACCAAAATGATAATGAACATCTATCTACAAGAGACACGAAAACCTTTCTCAGCGAGTGGCTACCGGAACCAGAGCTATCTAGAATACACGACCGAGTAGGTAGAGAAGAATTGGAGAAAGAAATTACAATGGTAGAATTAGAGACTGCATTGTCGGACCTAGCTAATGGGAAGGCGGCTGGCCCTGACAAGATCCCCCTAGAGTTATATAAGGTGTTGGGCAAACAGATACTACCCTATTTATTAGACCTGTTTCTAGGGATACAACATCACTCAGCTACACCAGAGTCTTGGAAACACACTAATATAGCGATATTCCCAAAAAAGGGGAAACCCCCCCAGCTTCCATCTTCATATAGACCTATCTCACTCATAAACTCTGACTCAAAGCTATACTCCAAGATACTTGCAAACCGAATGAGGGGGGTCATCGAACATCTTGTATCCCCATGGCAACATGGCTTTATCCCTGGGAGAGGAACAACTGACCATACCCGTAGAGCCATTGCCTTATTTGACATCATGGGCGCCACGGGGGGAGAGATGCCGATGGTCCTACTCGATGCCGAAAAGGCATTTGATCGAGTGTCTTGGCGGTTCTTATGGGAAATTATGGAATTCAACAACTTTGGCCCAGGCTTCATCAAAGCCCTAAAAGCCCTGTATATCAGCCCTAGGGCTAAACTATCCATTGAAGGCTTTGAGTCAGAGTTTGTAGAGGTACAAAGAGGCACTAGGCAGGGCTGTCCTTGTTCCCCGATATTATTTGCCCTAGTAATTAATCCTTTAATTTTAAAGCTTCTTAACTCCCCCCAAATACAACCAGTTAAGGTGGGTTCATAGTCTACTAAAATATTGACATACGCCGACGATATTGCCGTGCTTACAACCAAACCGGCTGATGCAGTAGCAGAAATAGAACAAATAACCCAGGTTTTTGGATTCTATTCTGGCTACTCACTTAATAGAGACAAAACCATGGTTTTATGTACAAATAATATTATATATGACAGTCCCTAAAAAGTCAAAAACGCAACCTATCTCGGTGTAAAGATTTCTCCTGAGGTAAAAGAGATTAACCGGCTTAATTATGACCCTTTGATCAAGGCAGTAAAAACAGATCTTAAGAGGGTAGATAACCTACATCTTTCAATAATAGGGAGAGCGAATTATATTAAAATGAGCATATTTCCTAGAATACTCTATCTATTCCGGGCTATTCCATTGATGGCCGATGGTAGCATTGTTAAAATCTTTGATTCCACAATATCTAAATTTATATGGAACTATGGTAAAATAAGGAGAGCATTACCATTACTAACCCTCCCCCTACATAGAGGCGGCCTTGGTATCCCGAACTTGACATTCTATCTCTGGGCGACACTACTCCAACAAATGGGCCTGCTCTTTAAAGTCAAACCGTCCAATCTACCCAACACAGACTCCTATATCCCTTCTATTTTTGAACTTGGACTAGGTGATAAATGTCAAGGGCTATTTTTGAAACAACTTGAAGCGTCCTATTATAAAAAGACCAAGTTTAAGGTGATTGGAGCCGCATGGAAAATCTGGAAACTTGCCTCCAAACAACTAGGTATACCTAAAATAACAAGATACACCTCTCTTTGGCACAGTAAGATCATTTCATCATTTTTGATAGATTATGTCTCTAGGAGATGGGAGAATTTAGGCATATATACACTTGGTCATTTTTTTGGACAGAATGTTAGTCCATCTTTCGAGGGACTACAACAGAGATTTGATATTCCATCCACAGATTATCTAAAATATTTCCAAGTCTTTACCAATATCCGTAACTCTAAACTTAATATTAATTTAGATAGTTTTCATTTTTTCTCTATTATTGAGAAGCGAGCTACTAGGATAGGTACTTTATATGATATATTTTCTCAATCCTCTAATGATGATCTAGATCGTGTTGAGAGATCCTGGGCACAAAAACTCGGAAACCCAGATGTAGATATCGACTATTCCCTAACTCTTTACACAACATTATTTTTAGCACCTAACCTTAAAGCACAATACTTTAAAACTATTTACAACCTGTATTTTACTCCGGCTAAACTCTTCACCTGGGGAATACGAGTAGATGATTGCTGCCCCAGATGTAGACACGGACAGGCAAATTTAATTCACATGTTTGCCGAATGTCTGAAACTAGATAATTTACAAACATTGATTGGAGGATTTTTGACTCAAGTATTCGGGCGGAATTTTAGATCCTCCGCTACCCTATTTCTTCTAGGTCACGACGAATCCTTAGGGTATAGTCTGGAGGAACAGAGGATTGTCTTCTTGGGCACTGCCGTCTTTCGTATTATTCTGGCGGCTTGTTGGAAAGATCCCAATGTACCCACCTTTCAGATGTGGCTTAGTCGATTTCTTGCCACATATAAGCAGGAGATAGCTATATATAGCACAAGAGGTAGGAAAGCTAGAGCCCGGGGTACCCAGATCTGGGCCCCAATCTCCAACTGGTACTCCAATGTAAGATCTTCCCCCTGATAAGAGAAGGGCCGACATGATATGACGATGCAAACTGTGTAAATTTTCACTTTATATTTTTTATCTTTTATATCAGCTGTGCATATGTATTGGGGTGTAATGATTTTGTTCTTTTTCCTGATGTACTATTGTTGCATTAAGAACTTATTCTTTTTTTTAAAGAAATTGTTTGAATGAATACTACAGATCATGCTCAATAAAAAAAAAAAAAAAAAAAAAAAAAAAAATAAACTTGGAAATATGAAGCTAGTGCTTTGCTGCAAAATATATTACAGGCAGTTAACCTTTCAAAAATGGATGAAATTCTGAATGTGGAGTACTACCACAGATGAAGATACCAACTTTTGTGTAATGAAGTCCTGCAGTGTAATAAAGCATACTTCTGTAACTATGAAAAAAAAAAAAAAAAAAAGTGAATTTTTGATACAGTCCGTTAGCTGACATTTGTCCAAGGCATTTCTGAAAACATACCGGAGTTCTTTCTGTGAGAGATACCCCTTTCATGCTGCCTCTCTCCACATCAGCAGATAACGCACCCTCTTCCCACATTACCAGCATACTCCCAACAACCTTCTTGGGCCCGGAATTGTCCCTGTGCGGTTGGACAAACAAGAATCTTAGTCATGTATAGATTTACATATAAAACATTTTATTTAAACAAAACCACAACAAATAAAATTGAAGGGAGTCTGGTGCTGTGGTCGCTGCCACGAATATGGGGTCACTGCCATTCAGGACTCAGGACATAGTTCCACATGTGGGATAGGCTTGTATTGAACAGGGTTAGTGGCACCACGTGTCGCGTCTTGTGTTGTACAGGGTTAGTGGCACCATGTAAAACACAAACAAAACAGGTAGTAGTGTTCCCTGTAAGGGAAGTATGCGCACCTTCGCTAAGTAAACAAGCGTCTTATAATAATAAGATAGAAAGTATATAGAGAATTCTTAATATTGCTTTTAAGCTATCACTATACGAGTGCTCGAATGGCCCAAAACACCTACTACCAAAAGGTGTTAACAGCACACCTAGGTGTGCAACCAAATTTCACAAAAAACATAGGCATATACAGCACATCGTTAACTGTTTTTAAGATCCTTTGGACATATATATGTATCCTCGTCATAGACAGTAACAATTCAATGAGATCATTTCAGACAATAATCCAGAAGAATCAGACGATCTTCTTTGCTATTCAGCAGTCTTTATTAGAGTTATAGATGAATAAAAGATTCCCAGCATACAACTTGCCAGCCGACGCGTGTTTCGTCTTATTCAAAGACTTTTTCAAGGCATGAATCATTGAATCGAACACCAGAAAAACAAATGGGTCCAAATAGATAACCGTCACGTTTCACAGTATGTCAATCGATGCGCTCAAACAAAATCAGTTCTTAGGCTGTGTCTCAGCCCAGAATCCACGGGCAATCCACCTACCTCGACACCATGTGTCGCCGGCCTTGCATATGGAAATATGCCTGACTGATCAAAGGGAGTCTGGTGCTGTGGTCGCTGCCATGAAGTTGGGGTCACTGTCATTCAGGACTCAGGACACAGTTCCACATGTGAGATCAGCTTGTATTGAACAGAGTTAGTGACGCAGCTTTTGTTGAACAGGGTTAGTGGCACCACGTGTCCAAAATTCGAATTGCGAGCTCTGCTGCCTGCAGTGTAGAGTGTTATTGAGTATTCGTTTGCACTTGAAGATGAATTTGGTGATTGTTCTAAAGCTATAACTGATATAAAAAAAGGCCTTGAAGCAAGGATACTAAAAGGATATTATGTAGGTTTTAGGCCTGTGATAGTTACTTGCCTAGTGGACTCTATAATTAATGAGTCAAGATTTAATTTTAATTGTGAGCCCTACTGACCGCAGTGTAGGTGTATCATGAAAAGATGAAATATGTATAGAATACACTGTCGAAGTGTATGAGCCTGTGATGCTGCTTCGTGCGGACAGGTTGCACTGGAAGCAATGTCTCTTACCTACTGCATCATCTGCAATCGCGACTGTATCTGAATTGTGAGCCCTGCTGACCGCAGTGTAGGCCAGCAGTAGTGGTGATCCAGGGCCCACAGCAGCCCTGCTGACCACAGTGTGGGCCAGATCTAGCGGTGAGCAAGGGCCCACAGCCACGTGCATAGGTTGGTGGCCTCACCGGCCTGCGTAGTTTAGGTTCAGTGGCACCACGTGTCGCGGGCCTTCCATATGCAAATTCGTGTCACTAATCAAAGGGAGTCTGGTGCTGTGGTCGCTGCCACGAAGTTGGGGTCACTGCCATTCAGGACTCAGGACACAGTTCCACATGTGGAATCGGCTTGTGTTGGACAGAGTAAGTGGCACCATGTGTTGCCGGCTTGTGTTGAACAGGGTTAGTGGCACCACGTGTCGTGGCTTGTGTTGAACAGGGTTAGTGGCACCACGTGTTGAGGCTTGTGTTGAAGAGGGTCAGTGGCACCACTAGTCACGGCTTGCGTTGAATTCTGCCTCAATAAGGCCACGTGGTGATGACTTGTGGTGCAGTGAGTTGGAAGTACCTTTGGCACTGAGCGTGTACGTACCCTGTGATGATGCGTGGTCCGGGGGGCCGCACTCGGACCAATGTCATTTGTCTTTTGAATTCTGCCTCAGTTCGATTTTCGAGTGATAGTATGCCTCACTGCTGACATAAAACTGTTCACTCTTCCTTGCGATGACTTAGGGTGCACTGAGTTAGTGGTACTTTGGCGCTCAGCGTGTGCACACCCTGCGATGATGCGTGGTCCAAAGGGCCACACTGGGAGCAATGTATCTTGTGTACTTGACTGCGTCATCTGCAATCGCTACTCCATGTGAATTGTGATGCCTGCTGTCCGCAGTGTAGATGGAAGGCAGTAGTCTGTACAGACATAAGTCTGCGGTGCTGTGCTGCTGGGTTCGCAGGGGGCATGTGTCGAGGAGACCTGCGGTCATGGCGGCAGCCTCGTAGCTGGGTGAGGCCCGCCGCTCTGGCACAGTCGTTGGTCTTTACAGTTCACAAGTGAACCACACCCAGAGCCCCGGCCTATTTATTCACACTCCTATGCTGAAGTGGCGTACATCGGAGCAGCCCACTCCAGTTACGCTTATGCTTACAAGGGGGTCAACAGCTACATGATTGAGATCTGCCCTAGTGTTTGACGTAACATGGTTGGATCCACTGTCCACAACACTACAAGCACCAGTAGTATTTGTGCAGATGGAGAGGTATGTGTTCTGCATACTGAGATGTGTCCAGCACATCACCGCCACACTTAGCATTGTGTGCATTGTTATTCATGGGTGAATTGCTTCCTTCACATATAGTTTGTTCACACCTGTCCCAATATTCATCTATTGTGTGGCTGAGGGGCCATGCCGTTTTCAGAAAGTTTGCTGTCTTGTTCTGCGCTGCCTCGGTGGTAGAGGGGGGTCCTGGGGGTGGTGGTGGGTGTTGGGGCGTTCTTGGGAGCTGCTTGATCAGTAGGTCTATGACATGTGTTGGTCTTCAGATGTGGCTCTGTGCTGGGCTCCCTTTCATACTGTATGCAGCTGTTTAATATTTAAAAAACAAGAAAACATTATATAGTTTAAATAAGAAACAAAAAAATTACAAAAACTATTTTTAGGATAGTAGGATAGTAAAGTTACAAAATATCACATTTTTTTCAAAATTATTGAGAAAAACATAGGTTTTATGAACATTATAAATAGATATTAATATATTTCAGGGGGGTAGGCCTCCAGCCTCTTGGTTGTCAGCCAAGACTGTAGTTTAAAAAAAAAAAAAAACAGAGACCCTACAGATCTGGGGTCTTATCGCCCAATTACGTTGATAAATGGGGACTCTAAAATCTATTCTAAGTTGTTAGCTAGCCGACTGGCACCAATCATATATAAAATCGTATCTGTCTGCCAACACGTGTTTATACCGGGGAGATGTACAACAGATCATGTTCAAAGGGTAATCTCACTATTTGACTGGACGGAGGCGGCAGGAGACCCAATGGCACTTATATTACTCAACGCTGAAAAAGCCTTCGATAGGGTCTCCTGGAAATATCTCTGGGCTACGATGCTAAATAGTGGGATCAGGGAGAGATTTATTAAAGCAGTGCAAATGTTATATATTGAACCGTTGGCCGTGGTGTTGGTTAACAGGTTATTGTCAGAAAAATTAATAATTACTAGGGGGACAAGACAGGGATGTCCCTGCTCTCCTCTTCTTTTCGCGATATATATCGACCCATTCATCCGGAGATTAGAAAATAACAGGCTAATTCTACCAATATGGGCACAAGATCATTCTACAAAGACAGTGGCGTAAGCGTTTGACACTGCCCTAGTTACGAGTGATCCCATCAATGCGGTAAACGCAATAGAAAAGGAGGCTAACATTTTTGGAGAAGTATCTGGATACAAATTGAACCAAGGCAAAACCCAGATTATTCTTAATCACAAAATCCAAATGATGCATGATAGAGTTATGGAGAAAGCCACATACTTAGGGGTCGGTATAATAGCAAAATTGGAAAGTATAGTTAGTAAAAATGTAGAACCCTTAATACAACATACAAAAAAAAGAACTGGCCCGGTTAAATAATCTACATCTAACTATAGGGGGCAGATGCAATGTGATCAAAATGCTCGTTTTACCCAGATTTTTATATTTTTTCAGAAAGATATGTTTGGAATTCTCATCCCAATTGTTTAAATCTGTAGAGTCTCGGTTTTCTGGGTTTATATGGGCATATAGGAGACCACGTAGAGCCCTTAAATTCATTACTCTACCTAAAGAGAGAGGGGGATTGGCAATGCTTAATTTGAAATTGTATTTCTGGGCTACTACATTGAGATATTGCACTGAATTAATGTCTACAGGGATGCATAGTAGACTAGATGGCAGCATCCCCACATCCCAAGAACTTTTATTGCGTGTTGATGGTAGAGGATGCCTTTGGCGACACGTTAATGAAAGTCAGATTCAAGACCATCTCCGGTATATACAAGATATGGTGCAATGTACGAAAATTGCTGGGCCTTGGGCGGTTTTCCTACTATACACCATTATATGATAATGAAGACCTCCAAGGGATTTTTAGGGATAGTTGCATGAATAGGTGGATACAGGCTGTGATTACACAGTTTGGTTGTTTTTATACATCTATTGGGCTGAAATCCTTTGAGGAATTACGAAATGACAATAAACTTTGCCATAGGGATTTTTTCAAATTCTTACAGGTCAGAGACTTTTTGATAAAGAAAGGGGGTGGTAGGATAACATTTCAGGCAATTCAAACTATGGAGAACCAGCTTAAAAAATCGTCCATAACTATCAGGGAAGTTTATGAGTCCATGAACTTACATTATTCAGATGATATGGAGAAATGGATGGCTAAATGGCAGGTTACGCTCAGAGTTTCGCCTCAAACTCCCAACTACTCATAAAAACTATCTCAGACTTGCTTAATGTCCATAAAATTACAAGCCCAATTCTATAAATCCTTTTTCTCACTGTACTACACCCCAAATAAAATAGCGAAGTGGCGGTACGGAAAAGCGACGACGTGTCCACGATGTGCACTATTCGAGGCTGATATTGTGCATATATTTGCATCATGCGCTGCATTAACAAATTTAATCAATGAAAGATCAGGCTTTCTATCAGAGATTTCAAAAACAGGAATAATTATCTCAACGGAGGAAATATTATTAGGCACAACAAATGCACAGAAGCCAAAACATATGAAAGGGTTAATCTTTGTGGCAATGGCTGTTTTTAGGTTGTGTATTGCTTCAGCATGGCTCAACCCGAATCCACCGGTGTTCCAACAATGAAGAGGCCGATTATTGGCAACAAGTAGACTAGAGGTTGCTATACACAAAAGAAAAGGGCATAACAAGCGTAAAAAAGGATTGGCAATATGGGATCCACTATTGCAGTGGATGCAAAGTCATACTTGGGATGGATAGATGCTCCTTAAGACACATTGTATGAGGCTGAATGCAATCCCTTATTTAATTATGAAACATAGGATTGGAATGTAAAGTTTATATGATGAATTGTCTTGCACCTTTGAATTTTACTCTTTGCTGTGGTAATTTTTGATGAATTTTGCTATCAAATTGTCGTTCTGTTCGGTATGGGCAATATCTGAAATAAGGGAGGGGGGTGGGTTTCGGGGTTGAGGGGGGAGATTTATGTGCAAAATAAATAAAGATGTTTAAAAAAGAAATTAGTGTTTAAATAACCTTTGAAATTCACAAAAAAACATAGGTCTCAGGAACATTAAAGTTAGAAATTAGTATTTAAAAAAACCTTCAAATTTACTGAACAAACGATTGCCACATTTCCCAACATTGAGCTATTATATGGCTGAGGGACCATGCCATTTTTGGAGGGTTCGCTGTTCTGTTCTGCACTGCCTTGGTGGTAGTAGGGAGAGGGGTGGTACGGGGGGAGGTCCTGAGGGTTGTGGCAGTGGGTTTTCCATCCATCTTGGGTGTCAGAAAAAATGATAGGTTAACTTAACATTATAATTAGAAGTTAGCATTAAAAAAAACCATTGAAATTCAACGGAAAAAACATAGGTTTCAGGCACATTATAGATAGAAATTAGCATTTAAAAAAACCTTTGAAATTCACTGAAAAAACCATAGGTTTCAGGCACAATATAGTTAGAAATTAGCATTTAAAAAACCTTTGAAATTCACTGAAAACAACATAGGTTTCAGGCACGTTATAGTTAGAAATTATCATTTACAAAACCTTAGAAATTCACTGAAAAAACCATAGGTTTCAGGCAAGTTATAGTTAGAAATTAGCATTTAAAAAACCTTAGAAATTCACTGAAAAAAACATAGGTTTCAGGGACGTTATAGTTAGTTGGACATTTCACTCATACAAAACCATAGAAATTCCACCGTTATAGTTAGTTCAGCTAACTATAACTCACGCCCACACAATGCACTGTTGATGACGTCACATATTACATCATTCATGACATGGTCAGTGACATCACTGATGACATCTCAAATGACATCACTGATGACATCACTGATGACATCATCCATGTGACAATCTGATGCATCTACTCACACACTGATATAACCTTTGATACACTCACTGTAAAATACAAACTACCATTTTTGATACCAATGACACACTAATACTAGTTAGTACATACCTACTCAGTGGTTCCTAGGTCTATACACACATCTACCCATTCACCCATACAATCACTCATACATGCAGTCACTGATCAATAGAACACCATCAAATGCACTCATACACATATATATATTGACACACTAGCACTCATCCTAGTCAGTTATGTTCTCATCCTAGTCACTCATTCAAAGAATCAATCACAGTTCCATTTACTCACCTACACAGTTATACACACACCACCTCATTTATTCATACAGATAGTATCACATAGTTAGTCTCTTATATGATCACCAATGCAAGTATACACTCATACATACGACCACTCTCACAATCACTGACTCTCACGTAAAGTTATTTCTATACACCAACTCTCACAACACTGCCTTTTAAATATGCACTTAGCTGGACAGGTGCACTGAGACATCGATTCACTCACCAAGATGCCCATACACACACTTACCCATCCATACAACTGTTTCCACATGCACTCTTAGACTCATACACCCTGTCAATCAACCACTCACACATCTATGTACAGAGTCACACACCCCCCACCCAACCACACACACACTCAGTCTCCTATACAAATACACATGCAACTAATCAATAACCCATATAGACATTCATGTAGCTACTGACCAACCGATGCAGCAGCTTACACAACAACAGACAGAGTGATACAGACATTCACACATTTTAGACACTAACCCATGTATTCTGTAAGATACATTTAATCATTCACTTAAACAGTCAGTCACACACCTACTAAATCCTCCATCCAGACACTTATACATCCATTCATTCTTCAATACAGCTTGGCATATATATAATACATATTTAAATTTTAAAGAAAACCACATTCACTGTATGATGTCATCAGTGATGTCATCAGTGATGTCATTAGTGATGTCATTTGAGATGTCATCAGTGATGTCACTGACCATGTCATGAATGATGTAATATGTGACGTCATCAGCAGTGCATTGCTGGGGCGTGAGTTATAGTTAGCTGAAATAACTATAACGGTGGAACTTCTATGGTTTTGTATGAGTGAAATGTCCAACTAACTATAACGTCCCTGAAACCTATGTTTTTTTCAGTGAAAATATATATATATGTGTGTGTGTGTGGGTGTGTGTGTGTGTGTTTCCATTGTGTCCTAAAGCAAGGACGCACTCTACAACAGTTGATTCCACTGAATCTTTATTATCAAGAAGTCCGGCATTTAACAGTTCTGATCTCTCTTAATGCCTGACGCATTTCAGAGCAAAGCTGCTCCTTAATCATAGGCTGTTGCTGAAATTGTGCAGACTTTCCCAAACACAACTTTTAAATTACTGAGGACATCATTTCTCTCACTGCATCTCACACGTGAGTGTAATTACTGGAGCATGCTGGAACTCGTAGTGTTTGGGAATCCATTGTTCCCCTTTGGTGGGATCTGCTGCAATGTCAGTGTATTTTAATCCATATTTTCAGCCCTCCAGTGGGCCTCAGAATTGAAAACGCATGATTTAATTCCAAAACTGCTGTGCCACAGTGGGGCTTGCATAATTCATGCACCTGCGGCCCCATGCTATTTCTGAGCGTGGTGCTGTCCATCACGACTGGACTGCCGTGTAACATGTTTACATTGTGTCAAAAGCAAGGACGCACTCCACAATAGTTGATTCCACCGAATCTTTATTATCAGAATAACCAGCATTTCACAGTTCTGATCTATCTTAATGCCTGAAGCATTTAGGAGCAAGCCTCATCCTTAATCATAGGCTGTTGCTGAAACGCGTCAGATCAGAACTGTGAAATGCCGGTTTTCCTGATAATAAAGATTCGGTGGAATCAACTGTTGTGGAGTGTGTCCTTGCTTTTGGACACAATGGAAATATATATATATATATTCACTGAAAAAAACAACGGTTTCAGGGGCGTTATAGTTAGGAATTGGCATTTAAAAAACCTTAGAAATTCACCGAAAAAACCATAGGTTTCAGGGGTGTTATAGTTAGCTGGACATTTCTCTCAAACAAAACCCTAGAAATTCCCCTGTTATAGTTAGTTCAGCTAACTATAACTCGCGCCCCCGCAATGCACTGCTGATGATGTCACATATTACATCACTCATGACATGGTCAGTGACATCACTGATGACATCACTGATGACATCTCAAATGACATCACTGATGACATCACTGATGACGTCATCCAGTGAGTATGTGTTTCTGTAAAGTTTTAATATGTTTACTATATATAGGGAAAGGCCTGTTAAAGAATGAGTGGGTGTACAAGTGTGTGAATGGATGATTTTGTAGGTGTGTACCGACTCTATAAGTGAGTCATTAAATGTATCTTACTACAGACTAGTGACTAAACTGTGTGAATGTCTGTATGTGTCTGTGTGTTGGTGTATAAGTGGCTGCATGGTCTTGTGAATAGCTATATGAGTGTCTATATGGGTTATTGATTGGTTATCTGAGAATCTGTATGGGTGCCTGAGTGTTTGTGTGCGTAGGCTGTGTGTGACTCTGCATAGATGTGTGAGTGGGTGATTCTATGGGTGCATGCTTTTAAGAGTACATCTGTGATGAACTGTATGGTTGAGTGAGTGTGTGTATGGGTGGGTTAGGGATTGAATGTATATCTCAGTGGTACATTTGTGACTAACTACATATCTGAAAGGCAGTATATATGCGTGTAAGAGTATATAAGTGGATAAATGTGAGAGTGTGTGATTGTGAGAGTGGCTGTATAGATGAGTGTGCGCTTGTATCAATGATTGTATAAAAGCGTAAGAATGTGGTACTATTTTTATGAGTATGTGAACTTGAGTGTGTATAACTGCATAGGTGAGTAAATGGGAGTGTAATTAATTATTTGCATGACTGACTAGGTGTGAGAGTACCTCTATGGATGATTGGTGGTGTGTGAGTGTCTATGTAGGTGTATAAATGCATATGATAGTCTTGTATGGAGTGACTGTAAGTATGAGTGACTGTACAGGTGAATGAGTGGAGGTGTATGTAGGCCTAAGAGTTAATAAGTGGGTATGTAGTTATTGGTATTGGAGTATCTATGGTTTTGAGAATGGACGTCTGAAATTTTGAGTTGGTGTATCAACGATTAAATTAGGGTGTGAGAAGATGCAGTAATTTATCACATGGATGACTTCATCAGTGATGTCATCAGTGATGTCATTTGAGATGTCATGAGTGATGTCATCAGTGATGTCACTGACCATGTCATGAGTGATGTAATAGGTGACGTCATCAGCAGTGCATTGCGGGGGCGCGAGTTATAGTTAGCTGAACTAACTATAACAGGGGAATTTCTAGGGTTTTGTACGAGGGAAATATCCAGCTAACTATAACACCCCTGAAACCTATGGTTTTTTCAGTGAATTTCAAAGGTTTTTTAAATGCCAATTCCTAACTATAATGTGCATGAATCCTATGGTTTTTTCAGTGAATTTCAAAGGTTTTTTAAATGCTAATTCCTATCTATAACTCTCTGAAGATACCATGTTTAATGATTTTGATTGGACTTGTATATTTTTCAAATTCAGTGTGTCAATTTCATTAATTACATTTTTTTAAAATACTTTTTTATCACCATTTTTTAAAATTATGTTTTCAATTAATTCTTTTAAAAATTAAAAAATATTATTTGAACTTAATGGGTTTTTTCAAACATATTTTTTTATATTTTTCAAAATATTTTTTTAACTATATGAGCAAAACATTATTTTATATATTTTTTTCAATGTTTTTGGATCCGCGCACCCTAAGCGCACCGTTCCCGATCCCTACGCGATAGCATCCGCGCATGGTATGCATTGGGTGCGTGTTTAGTGCGCCATCGCAATGCGACCGGTATGCGACTTCCAGCGTATACACGACACGTTTGATGTACGTAACGCGACATTTACGCGCTTCCACGATGCGTCATCTGAGTCTATGACGCGGTAGGTGCACGGATCCTGCGAAATATTTAACATTTAAAAAAACATATATATATGTATTTCATGTGAATATTAAGACAAACACTAAACTAGTCTTAAAACTAATATATTTTTACATCTAATCCTATAATTTGTTTTTATTCAATTTCGCGGATGCGCGCTGGGTGCGTGCTGCGTAAGCGCAGGGTGCGCGGATCCCATGTGACCTGCAAAAAAAGAGATTTGATTGGTTCATTACACTTCCTCTTCTAACTATTGAAAGACCCCACCCATTTCAATCATTCTTCTTTGACCTTCTTTAGAGCGCCATCTCTTTGGAGAGAAGAAGATTTTTTAGACTAAGTTTACACTTAGCTCTAACTTTTTTCAACCAAAAATGGATTCAGGGCAGCAGGCATCACCTACATCACCTCATACTTCTGAGGATGAATTTTTGGCTGAAGCACCACCCAAAGAACGCTTTTCTTCAGTGGTGTGGAAAATGTTTTACTTTTGCCCGAGGGGCAGAATAAGACCAATGCCACCTTGGTCACGTGCAAGATTTGGAAGAGTCCTTTCGCGAGGGGATCCTAACAAGAAATACTCTTGCGGCACGGCAAGTATGATGAAGCACATGAGGACCCTTCATCCTAACAATCTTGCACGAGAAGAGTGCCGATGGATGAGAAACACTCCTGCTCCTGCGCCATCCACCTCATCACAGCCGAGCACATCAAGAGTGCATCCATCAGCCCAAACCTTGGACATCCATCCTCAATTTCAATATTTAAAAGTGCTCTGCACTAAGTACAATGCGACTTTGTGCTATGGTGAGCAGCCGATCGATCTGATCTGCCTCTGCCAAGAAAGTCACATTTGCTAGTTTTTTTTAATTTTTGTTATTGTTCCCTGAAGTTCATTGTTTGGTTTCTCCTGTTTTGTTTTTTGTTTTTTTTTTTGCAGAAAAAAACAAACAAAATAAAATTGTTCAGAAAACCCCCCAAAAATTATAAAGGAACAAAGAAGAAAAAAAAAGTTCTTGTAAGAACTCACTTTCCTGGTTTAAAAAAAGAGCTAGATTTCTTTGTTAGTGTTAGTTTAGATGAATGTATGTGTAGTACGTAATTGACTGAATGAATGCATTAGTAGCGCATGGTGAATGTATAAGTGCAGATGTATGAGGAAGTGCTGCAGCATCACACAGTAACCTCTTTAACTGCTGTGTGCTGTAGTACTTCCGAAGCACAGGGATGCAACATATGTACATAAATATGTTGCAAATCTATGCTTCTGTCTGCACGGCTGCTTAAACTGCAGCCATGTGGTGACACAGGCACCCTTGCACCATAGTGCAAGGATATCTGTGTCATGTGCTGTTTGTTTTTCTGCAGGAAGACACACCTTCCTGCACAAAAACAATGAGAAAATGCATTTTTCTCCTTCAATGTATGCTGAACATTTCAGCATGCATTGAAGATATAAAAGTGTGGAGAAATGAAAACAATTCTCCTTGTTGTGCTTTCCTACACCAATTTTAGAATGGTGCACCATTCACACACATATCGAGATTTATGATTTATGATAAATCTAGACATGTGTCTTGTTCTATGAGTATTCAGTGGAATCATGCACAATAACACTTATAGAACACCCTTTCAAAACAAAGTGGGCTGCATGATGAGGTTGTATTTACATGGAGTATAAAAAGTGCACAGAGTTCATTTTCCTCTCTTTGTAAATATGAAAGAGTATCTTACACAATAACTATGGTACAAAAAGTGACATATTTCCGTTTTTAAAATTCCTTGCGAATGATAAAAGGTAAGTTTTTTCTCCAAAGATGTTCAAAGAAGAATGATTGAAATAATTGCGGTCCTTCAATAGCTAAAATAGGAAATATTATGAACGCCTCAAATCTCTTTTTTTGCAGGTCCCATGATATATGATTATGGTCAGATTTCAAAACTACATAGGTATAAACAGAGTGTTTTTAGAAACATGTTTCCACTTTGTAGCTTCTTGCAGACCTCCTCATTCAGCATATTGAGACTTAGTTACACTTACCTTCACAGTAATAGGAATAAAAAATGGTACACATTTTTTTCACATTTTCATTCCAATCTAAATTCTTAAAAATGGCTTAGTTTAAAATGTGGATGTGTGAAAGAAAAGGGAAAAAAATTATAACATGTAATAATACATTTTTTACAACACAGCATAATTTCCACAAAGTAATTTTTTTGCCTTTTTTGCTGTTCTCAGAATATATTAAATTTCACTAAAAATAGTGATTTCAATCATACTCATCACTTAGCAGCGGGCAAAAAAAACACAATCTCAAAGATTGTTAAAAAAAAACCAACATGCTATTCTCAAAAAAAAAAAAACAAGATACGAATCACAGATATATAAAATGCACACAGCTAACAACATTTTTTAACTTTAACTTACAAAAACTGTAAATGATGTCGCTTTAAAATATTCACCGAATCTAAAGATGAATTTTTGGAGGATGCACCACGCCCACAACGTTTTCCTTCAGTGATGTGGAAATTTTCTACTTTTCTCGAGGGGCAAACAAAGAACAATGCCACCTTTGTCACGCGCAAGATTTTCAAAAGAGTTCTGTTACGAGGGGATCCTAACAAAAAATACTTGTGCGGCACAGCAAGTATGATGAAACACCTAAGGACCCTTCATCCAAACAATCTTGCACGAGAAGAGTGCAAACAGATGAGAAACACTCCTGTTCTGTATCTGTAAAAAAGAATGACAAATAAATGTATATTAATAACTTTCAAATTTATACTATTCCATTACTGTACAAACACACTTTATATAAATACTGACTAAGAAACTATAGCCCTGAACCACAAGTGTGACGATGGTTAAAACACTGCATGCATAGTGCATACTACTTTGAAGCAGTTCATGCCCTAAAGCCTACCTCAATAAAACACTACATGCTAACTGACTAAATGATTACAGTACTATAAGGAGACACACTGGATGAGTGACAGGGTGTTTGCTAGAAGTGTATGAATACTAACTAGGAAATTGAAGATGTGAAACACAACTGTGTAGGTGATTAGAGGACTGCATCCATACTGCATAGGCATTTAACGCAGTCCATGTGCTAAGGCCTGGCTCACTGCATGACTACTTGGGTACTGACTGAATGATTAGAGTAAAGCAAGGAGAGTGCCTAGGTGAATTTATAAGTGGTAGGCTTTTCGCACAGGGAATGGATTAGTACTTCGTACTGAATGGGTCACTAGAGGAGTGAAAAGGCAGTGACAGGATGTTTGCTGGACTGTATGGATACTGACTAGGGAATTGAAAGTGTGAAAGACAAGTGTCTAGGTGGTTAGAAGACTGCATACATAGTGGATAGGGGTTTGAAGCAGTCCATGTGCTAAGGCCTGGCTCAGTGCATGAATACTTAGGCACTGACTGAATGATTAGAGTACTGCAAAGATAGTACCTTGGTGAATTTATAAGTGTTTGAGTTTTCGCACAGTGAATGGATTAGTACATTTATTTATTTTATTTATTTTAGCAACTTGTAAAGCGCCTGGTGACCCGAGGGCATCCCCGCGCTGTGAAGATTAAAACCTGCTGAGGGGGATAAGGGCGAAGGGTTTATTTAGGAAACAGGAGGGTTTTAAGTTTTTTCCTGAACGTCAGGTAGTTGGGCTCCAGTCTGAGGGAGCGTGGGAGGGAGTTCCAACCAGTGGACGCTTTTACAGAGAAACGTCGGCCTCCGGTACGTGTTCTCTTGAATTTGGGGATGTTGGCCAGGTGCTCGTTCTCAGACCGTAGAGCTCTCGGTGCTATGTAGGGGGTGACCAAGCCGCTGAGAATCGCAGGTCCCGATCCATTGATTAGTTTATGGGCCGTGCACATGGCTTTAAATTCCACCCTTTGGCGGACTGGGAGCCAGTGCAGAGCCTTAATAGCGGGTTTGGCGGATACTCTGGGAGGTACGCTCATGATTAGGCGAGCTGCTGCGTTCTGGGCTCTTTGCAGTCTCGCTAAGGTAGCTTCCGGCGCACCTAGGTAGACCATATTGCTGTAGTCTAACCGCGACATAATGAGGCCCTGAACTAGTAGTTTCCTGGACACGGGCGGTAGGAGGGGGAAGATTTTGCGGATAGTCCGCAGAAGCCCAAGACAGGTCCCGGCCGTTTTGGCCGCTTGGGTCTTCATTGAGAGGTCGGGTTCTAGCCAGACTCCGAGGGTCTTGATTTCGTGTTTCGGGGTGGGGATTTCCCCGAACACGTCTGGCCAGATCGCCGGGGGGATGGTCGCCCATTGTTTGCCCATGAGCATCACTTCGGTTTTGGAACCGTTGAGTTTCAATGACGATTCGCACATCCACCCGTGAATTTCGGTGAGACAGTTTGGTAATTTGTCTGGGTGGTCGTCTAGTTGGGATAGGGAGACGACCAATTGTGTGTCGTCAGCGTAGCTCACGATTTTTATCCCGAATGGTGATACCACATCTTCCAAAGGGGCCATATACACATTAAAAAGTGTGGGGCTCAGGGAGGAGCCCTGAGGAACCCCGCTGGTAAGTGGAAGTGTGGACGAGTGGAATTCCCCGTCCCAGACCTGGAACGTGCGTCCAGTAAGAAAGGACTCTATCCAGCTGAGTGCCATCCCGGTGAGCCCTGCTGTCGCCAATCGATGAAGGAGGACACGGTGGTTGACCGTGTCGAAGGCGGCACTCAGATCCAGAAGGATCACTGCCACTGATCCTCCTGAGTCTAGAATGCGCCTTGCTTCCTCGATGACGGCAAGCAGGGCGGTGTCTGTACCGTGTCCCGGACGGAACCCGGTTTGGGATTGCCGTAGGATGTTATTTGTCTCGAGAAATCGGAAGAGTTGACTATTCACCAGTTTCTCGGTGATCTTGCTAATCCCCGGGAGGAGGGATATGGGTCGGTAGTTTGCCATATCAGTTGGATCGAGCTGGGGTTTTTTAAGGAGTGCCTTCACCACTGCACTTTTCCAGCTGTCGGGAACTGATCCTTGTGCAAGTGAGCAGTTGATAAGCTCCGTGAGTGTAGGGGTGATAGCGGGGGCCACGTTTTTGAGAAATCTCAAGGGTGCAGGGTCTAAAGGAGATCCGCTTTTTATTTTATTCAGGGTAGCTTCCACCTCGTTATGCGTTACTGGCCTGAATGTCTCGAGTTGGGGACGTATTCCCATCTGATCGGGGGGCTGAGTAATGTTTCTGCGGGAGGGGAGGCTAGGGGGAGGGAGGGATGTGAGGATACGGGCGATTTTATTGTTGAAATATGCGGCTAGGTCATTGCTTCTGTCTACCTGGGGGGTGGTGGGCAAGGGAGAGATGGGAACTTTTAATAGCTCCTTCACGATGAGGTAGGATTCCCTAGAGGAATTTGAGGCTTCCTTTATCCGGGTGTCATAGTGGGAGGCTTTGGAGAGCTTAATTGCAGTTTTGTAGATTTTGACTGAGGAGTGGTAGGCCTCTTTGCTGGCATTATGCCAGTCTTTTCTCCAAAGCCGTTCGGCTCTTTTACAGTTTTTGCGGAGCTGACGAAGTTCTGGGGTGTACCACGGTGCAGAGCCCGTGTTGTTGGTTTTGTCTTCGCGCATTCTGAGTGGGAGCACAGAGTCAAGGGAGGTCGTGATCCAATTTCTGAAGTTGCTATCGGCGTTGTCCGGGATATCTTCATGAGTCGGGGTAGTAGATATCAGTGTATTGGCCCATTCTTCAATGGGAAGTTTGGACCAAGTCCTGCCTCTAGTGAAGGTGGGCAGTTTCTGAGGTTTCCTAAGGGATCCTGGAAGTTGGAATAGGACCAAGAAGTGGTCCGTCCAAGGAAGGGGAATGGAGTCTATTGCTTGCATCGCGGGGGTGCTGGTGAACACTGGGTCTAGCAGGTGGCCTTTGATGTGAGTGGCTCCTGAGTTAAGGAGACGGAGGTCCAAGGTCGCTAGTTCAGTGATCAGGTCGACTACTCCAGAATCTGAAGTGTCTTCGAAGTGGATGTTCAAGTCTCCCACTAAGATAAAATTCGTGACGGAGTGAGCCTGTGTTGCTACAGTGTCTAGGAGGGCATTGGGAAAGGAGCCGGGGTGGCCGGGGGGACGGTAGACTAGAATCCCTGAGAGGGAATTCGTAGGGTCTAGTTTGATTGAGAATTGGAGGCTTTCAGAGTCTGAGATTTGTGCGTCGCTGGAGTTACAGGTGAACGAGTCTCGGTAGATGATAGCAATGCCTCCACCTCTGCCTTGTGGTCGAGGGAGAGACTGGATGAGGAATCCCGGTGGAGTGGCTAGCACTATGTCCGAGTCAGAGTGTGGAGTAAGCCACGTTTCCATTAGGAAGAGAATGTCAATCTCGTAGTCTTCTATTAATTGGTGGATTGGTGTCGCATGTTTAGGGAGGGAGCGACAGTTCAGCGAGGCAAGTTTGAGGGTTGCGTGCTTCAGCACTCGTGTGGGGAGTTTAAGCTGGGCTGGCTGGCAGTTCGTGCAGCTGACAAAGGGTCCATTCATATCATGGATATATCTGCATGAGGAGGCGATAGAAGGTCTGAGGCTTAGGAGGTCACGACGGGAGTATGTGGTTTTGGTGGAGGCTCTGGGTGCCAGGGGGTCTGGCCCTAGGCCCGGTCGTGCGCGGACGGGCGCAGACGGGCTTGCCTTAGGCGCGCCTTCGGTGCGCAAACGGCGCTCCCGCTGCGCTCGTCCGCTGCGCTGGAATGGCCGACACATTTGTAGTAGGTATTATGGGCGTGGCCTCGCAGTGGGCCTCGCACATGATGCTGAATGGGTCACTAGAGGACTGCAAAGGGAGTTACAGGGTGTTTCCTGGAAGTGTATGGATACTGACTAGCGAATTGAAAATGTGAACGACAAGTGTATAGTATGTTAGAAGACTGCATGCATACTGCATAGACATTTGAAACAATCTATGTGATAATGTATGGTTCACAACATGAGGACTTGGAAACTGACTAAATCATCAGACTACTACTAGGTTAGTGCCTGGGTAAAATTTTTAAATTTTCAGTTCTGGCACAGTGAATAGAATAGTACATGGTACTGCACTTTAGTGTCAAACCCTGACTCATTTTATCAATGCATAAGCAAAGAATAGCATCTAAAGCTACTAAAACTTGACAACATGACCGATTTTAAAACAGTTATCTGTCATCAAATTCACTATGTTACCAAATGCTTCTCTCACAATCCTTACCCAAATGTACACAGACTCACAGTGTGATTTTAGACAAGCAACACTATCCCTAGCAGTTTACCAAAACTCATTCACTAGTCTAGAAGAGTTAATGATACTGCACACAATCTACATATTTAAGTACAGCACATTAGTGTCAAAGCATGACTCATTTAATCAACGCATAAGCAAAGACTGGCTTCTAATCCTACTAAAACTTGACAACATGACAGATTTTAAAACAGTTATCTGTCAGCAAATACATGATGTTACCAAATGCTTCTCTGACAGTGATCCCAAATACACACTAACTCACAGTGTGATTCTAGACAAGCACCACTATCCCTAGGAGTTTACCATAACTCATTCACTACAGTGCAAGTGGTAAGGGAACTGCACACAATCTACATATTTCAGGACTACACTTTTCTGTCAAAGCCTGACTCATTTAATCAAAGCATAAGCCATAACTGTCTTCTAATGCTATTAAAACTTCACAACATGACAGGTTAAAACAGTTATCTGTCAGCAAATACACGATGTTACCAAATGCTTCTCTCACAGTGGTTCCCAAATACATATTAACTCACAGTGTGATTCTAGACAAGCACCACTATCCCTAGGAGTTTACCAAAACTCATTCACTACAGTGCAAGTGCACACAATCTACATATTTCAGTACTGCACTTTGGTGTCAAAGCAAGAATCATGTTATCAATGCATAACCAAAGACTGGCTTCTAATGCTACTAAAACTTGACAACATGACAGGTTTTAAAAGAGTTATCTGCTACAAAATACACAATGTTACCAAATGCTTCTCTCACAGTGGTTCCCAAATGCCCACAGACTCACAGTGTGATTCTAGACAACAACCACTATACCTAGGACTTTACCAAAAATCATTTACTATTGTGGAACTGATAAGGGAACTGCACACAAACTACATATTTCAGGACTGCACTTTTCTGTCAAAGCCTG
This sequence comes from Triturus cristatus, assembly GCF_964204655.1. Classification (NCBI taxonomy): domain Eukaryota; kingdom Metazoa; phylum Chordata; class Amphibia; order Caudata; family Salamandridae; genus Triturus; species Triturus cristatus. The sequence goes on along the minus strand of NC_140589.1, from coordinate 355,577,613 downwards.
ACTCATTTAATAAAAGCATAAGCAAAAACTGGCTTCTAATTCTAATAAAACTTGACAACATGACAGGTTTTAAAAAAGTTATCTGTCAGAAAATACACGATGTTACCAAATGCTTCTCTCACAGTGATCCCAAATACACACTAACTCACAGTGTGATTCTAGACAAGCACCACTATCCCTAGGAGTTTACCAAAACTCATTCACTACAGTGCAAGTGGTAAGGGAACTGCACACAATCTACATATTTCAGGACTGCACTTTTGTGTCAAAGCCTGACTCATTTAACCAAAGCATAAGCAAAAACTACCTTCTAATGCTACTAAAACATGACAACAAGACAGGTTTTAAAACATTTATCTGTCAGCAGATACACAATGTTACCAAATCCTTCTCTCACAGTGGTTCCCAAATGCACACATACTCACTGTGTGATTCTAGACAGACAACACTATCCCTTGCACTATACCAAAACACATTTCTTCATCTAGAAGAAGTACTACATTTTAGTATAGAAACATAACATAACTCATTTCACAAATTCATAAACAAGGACTGGTTTCTATTTCTACCAAAATATAAAAACAGCACAGTTATCTGTCTGCAAACACATGAAAAACACAAATGCTTATCACAGAACGGTTTCTACATGCACACACACTGTCAATAAGATTGTAGAGAAAAAAAGTACTCCCTACACTTTAGCAGGAGAAATACATTAGTCTGATTAAAATCAAAATAGTCTACATACATCCCCTCACAATTAAATAACTCACCTTTCAAGTTGTTTTGTAGATTAAGAAGTATATCAGTCACTCACCATATTTTCTTTTACAGAATCTCTGCACTGTGCAAACATAAAGAATGGAAAAGTTTCCCTTTCATTTTCCACACATATACATGTTAACATCAAATCGCAATCCTTCACACATAAAGTCAAAAGCAAACACACATTTCTATTGGTTAAACATGTCAACCCTTTCCAACTGAAATACATTTCAACCCTTCCCCCAATCTGCCTTCTGCCTGTTACCATAGAAACAGGTCATGGAACACTGCACTGAGCACACAGGTCAGAAGTTCAGCGCACAATGTTGCTAAACAAGAGAGGAAGTGTGCTTCACATTTCAACATATCAGCTTATCATATATAATGTTCCTTACAATCTGTTTTTGTTAACCAATAAGAATCATACCTTTAAAAAACAGAAATATACACCCTACCTTTCAGTGTACAAAGTAGTCATACAACCAATGATTTCTTGTCTTTTTAAAAAAAAAAATTCCGTGGATCCGTGCACCCAACGCGATTGGATGCGCGCACGGTGCGTGCATTTTGCCGTTTTTTTTGTTTTTAAAAAAAGGGGGCCCCAGGGGGTCCTTCTGGGACCCCCTAAGCACCTCTAGAGGGTCAGGATATTTCCACTCTGCCCCCTTTATATGTTTTACACACTTATTCCCCTTGCTTCTTCAGCCTCGCTTCTACCGAGGCAGAAAATGGCCGCCAACAGTTCCTAGTTTCGAATGTAGACAGACACTCGACAGCCAATTAGCATTCAGCGTGCGATCGGGAGGGTGCGCACTCGGTTCGGGGAGGGTGCGCTTACGGTGCATGTAGGGTCCCGGCCATAGATATTTATGTACTTTTAACTCTAATTTTCTCAGGAACTACTGAACGGATTCACACCATTTATGCAAAAGGCATGGGTCTGAACTGAGGATTACCTCTTTGCCAAATTTGGTGTCATTCCGTTCAGCGGTTCGGACTGTAGCTGCGACAACAGATCCTATGGGAAATTGCATGGGGAAAACGTGTTTTGGGACCCCCATTTTTTCTCGGCCCCCGCTTGACGAATCACCACGAAACTTTCAGGGTAGGAGCGGAGCAGAGCTGGCCAAAAGTTTTGAAAATTTTGCAAGGATTCGTCAACCGGCGCCAGACTTATTGGGAATAGTATGTTGCGGATTTCCAATGGAAAATAGGTCCTAACTATAACTATCTACTGGCGACCGCCAGTAGATAATATGTATATATATATATATATATATTCACTGAAAAAACAATAGATTTGAGGGACGTTATAGTTGGAAATTAGCATTTAAAAAACATTAGAAATTCAATGAAAGAACCACAGGTTTCAGGGACGTTACAGTTAGTTGGACATTTCACTCATACAAAACCAGAGATATTCGGCCGTTAGATGAGCCACCTATAACTCGCGCCCCCAAAATACAATTCTGATGATGTCACATATTACATCATGCATGATATGGTCAGTGACATCACTGATGACATCTCAAATGACATCACTGATGACATCACGAATGACATCATCCAGTGACTGCGTGTTTCTGTAAAGTTTAAATATGTTTTATATATAAATATATATATATATATATATACACATATATACATATATATATACCAAGGTGTATTGAAGAATGAGTGGGTGTATAAGTGTCTGAATGGATGATTTAGTAGGTGTGTTACTGTATATGTGAGTGATTAAATGGGTCTTACTGGATGTATGGGTTAGTGACAAAACTGTGTGGATGTCTGTATCAGTCTGTCAATTGGTATGTAAGCAGCTGCATGGATTGGTGAGTAGCTACATGAGAGTCTATATGGGTTATTAATTGGTTGTCTGAGTATCTGTATGGGTGCTTGAGTGGCTGTGTAAGTGGGTGGGGTGTGTGTGACTGTGTGCATAGATGTGTGAGTGGGTGATTCACTGGGTGTATGGATTCAAGAGTGCATCTGTGTAGGGCTGTATAGGTGGGTGAGTGTAATGGTGAGTAAATGGATGTCTCAGTGGTACATGTGTGAGTAACTACATATCTGAAAGGAGGTATATGTGAGTGTTAGAATATATAAATGACTATATGTGAGAGTGAGTGTTTGTGAGAGTGGCTGTATGGATGAGTGTGTGCTTGTATCAGTGACTGTAAGAGAGTAAGTATGTGTTAGTATCTGTATGAATAAGTGAGGTGGCGTGTGAATAACTGTATAGGTGAGTAAATGGGAGTGTAATTGATTATTTGCATGACTTGATAGGTAATTGAGTAACTCTATTGATGAGTGGTAGTGTGTGAGTGTCTGTATAGGTGTATGAGTGCATATGGTAATGCTGTATTGATGAGTGACTGTATGTATGAGTGACTGTATGGGTGAATGAGTGGATGTGTGTAGACCTAGGAATCAGTGTGTGGGTATGTAGTAACTGGTATTGGTGTATCAAATGCTATATTATGGTATGAGGAGGTGCATAAAATTATCACATAGATGATGTCATCTGTGATGTCATCAGTGATGTCATTTTAGATGTCATCAGTGATGTCACTGACCATGTCACGAATAATGTAATATGTGACGTCATCAGCAGTGCATTGCGGGGTGCGAGTTATAGTTAGCTCAACTAACTTTAACGGCTGAATTTCTCTGGTTTTGTAAAGGTGAAATGTCCAACTAACTACAATGTTCCTGAAACCTGTGTTTTTTTCAGTGAATGTCTAATGTTTTTTAAATGCTAATTTCTAACTATGCCTACAGAGGTAGGACAAGTGTAGAAAGAGAAGGAAAAGCGCGGAAATAAGCAAGGGAAATAGAGAAAGAGGCAAAAGAAGTCCAGAAAGACGAAGAAAGATGCAGAAATAAGCAAGAGCTATGCAGAAAGAACCAACAGAGGTGTGGAAAGAGGCCTTGGTACAAAGTCATCCTTTTCCCCAAACTTTTTGCTCACTGGTACTGGTGGTAACTGACTCTGACTAACCAGGCTCAGAGCATGTGCTACGCTGAAAGACACTTAGAATTCAGTGAAAACACCTACATACACTAGGGTACACTGTGGGTTGTGGTACCTCTGTGATTGGTATGACCTCCCCTTTAAGGCCCTAGTACAGAATAGGGCAGGGGAATTAAAACTACCTCTAAGTCAGAGGTGCAGAAAGAGGCAAGAGAAGTGCAGAAAGAAGCAACAGAGGTGCAGAAAGAGGCAGGAGGGGTGCAGAAAGAAGGAAGAGAAGTGCAGAAAGAGGCAAGAGAATTGCTGAAAGAAGCAACAGATGTGTAGAAAGAAGAAAGAGGCGTGCAGAGAGGCAAGAGAGGTGCAGAAAGAAGCTAAAGCAGTGCAGAAAGAACCAACAGAGGTGCAAAAAGAGGCAAAAGGGGTGCAGAAAAGGGTAGGAGGGGTGCACATAGAGGCAAGCGAGATACAGAAAGAGGCAGGAATAGTGCAGAAAGAAGAAAGTGAAGTGCAGAAAGAAGCAACAGAGGTGCTGAAAGAGGCGCGAAGGATGCAGAAAGAGCAAGAGAAGTGCAGAAAGAAAGAACTAACAGAGGTATAGAAAGAGGCAAGCGAGGTGCATAAACAAACAGGAAAGGTACAGAAAGAAGCAAGAGCAGTACAGAATGAACCAACAGAGGTACAGAAAGAGGTAAGCAAGGTGCAGAAACAAGCAGGAAAGGTAGAGAAAGAGGGAACAGGGGTGCACAAAGGCACGAGAGGTGCAGAAAGAGAAAAGAGGGTTGCAGAAAGAGGCAAGAGGGGTGCAGAAAGAAGCAAGAGCAGTGCAGAATGAACCAACAGAGGTGCAAAAAGACGCAAGAGGAGTGCAGAAAGAGGTAGGAGAGGTGCAGAAAGAGGCGAGAGAGGTACGGAAAGAAGCAAGAGAAGTGCAGAAAGAAGCAACTGAGGTGCCAAAACAGGCAAGAGAGGTGCAGAAAGAAGCAAGTGAAGTGCAGAAAGAGGGAAGAGAGGTGCACAAATTGGCAACAGAGGTGCTGAAAGAGGAGAAAAGGGTTCAGAAAGAGCAAGAGAAGTGCAGAAAGAATCAACAGAGGTATAGAAAGAGGCAAGAGAGGTGCAGAAACAGGCATTGCATGTGCAGAAAGAGGGAACGGGGTGCAGAAAGAGGCCCGAAGGGTGCAGAAAGAAGCAAGAGCAGTGCAGAATGAACCAACAGAGGTACAGAAAGAGGTAAGCGAGGTGCAGAAACAAGCAGGAAAGGTACAGAAAGAGGGAACAGGGGTGCACAAAGGCACAAGAGGTGCAGAAAGAGAAAAGAGGGTTGCAGAAAGAGGCAAGAGGGGTGCAGAAAGAAGCAAGAGCAGTGCAGAATGAACCAACAGAGGTGCAAAAAGAGGCAAGAGAAGTGCAGAAAGAGGTAGGAGAGGTGCAGAAAGAGGCGAGAGAGGTACGGAAAGAAGCAAGAGAAGTGCAGAAAGAAGCAACTGAGGTGCCAAAACAGGCAAGAGAGGAGCAGAAAGAAGCAAGTGAAGTGCAGAAGGAGGAAGAGAGGTGCACAAATTGGCAACAGAGGTGCAGAAAGAGGCAGGAGAGATGCAGAAAAAGGTAAGAGAGGTGCACATAGAGGCAAGAGAGGTACAGAAAGAGGCAGGAGGGGTGCAGAAAGAAGAAAGAGATTTGCAGAAAGAAGCAACAGAGGTGCTGAAATAGGCGCAAAGGATGCAGGAAGAGCAAGAGAAGTGCAGAAAGAACCAACAGAGGTACAGAAAGAGGCAAGCGAGGTGCAGAAACAAGCAGGAAAGGTACAGAAAGAGGGAACAGGGGTGCACAAAGGCATGAGAGGTGCAGAAAGAAAAAAGAGGGTTGCAGAAAGAGGCAAGAGGGGTGCAGAAAGAAGCAAGAGCAGTGTAGAATGAACCAACAGAGGTGCAACAAGAGACAAGAGGGGTACAGAAAGAGGTAGGAGAGGTGCAGAAAGAGGCAAGAGAGGCACAGAAAGAAGCAGGAGGGGTGCAGAAAGAAGCAAGAGCAGTACAGAATGAACCAACAGAGGTACAGAAAGAGGTAAGCGAGGTGCAGAAACAAGCAGGAAAGGTACAGAAAGAGGGAATAGGGGTGCACAAAGGCACAAGAGGTGCAGAAAGAGAAAAGAGGGTTGCAGAAAGAGGCAATAGGGGTGCAGAAAGAAGCAAGAGCAGTGCAGAATGAACCAACAGAGGTGCAAAAAGACGCAAGAGGAGTGCAGAAAGAGGTAGGAGTGGTGCAGAAAGAGGCGAGAGGTACGGAAAGAAGCAAGAGAAGTGCAGAAAGAAGCAACTGAGGTGCCAAAACAGGCAAGAGAGGTGCAGAAAGAAGCAAGTGAAGTCCAGAAAGAGGGAAGAGAGGTGCACAAATTGGCAGCAGAGGTGCTGAAAGAGTAGCAAAGTGTTCAGAAAGAGCAAGAGAAGTGCAGAAAGAATCAACAGAGGTACAGAAAGGGGCAAGAGAGGTGCAGAAACAGGCATTGCATGTGCAGAAAGAGGGAACGGGGTGAAGAAAGAGGCCCGAAGGATGCAGAAAGAAGCAAGAGCAGTGCAGAATGAACCAACAGAGGTACAGAAAGAGATAAGCGAGGTGCAGAAACAAGCAGGAAAGGTACAGAAAGAGGGAACAGGGGTGCACAAAGGCACAAGAGGTGCAGAAAGAGAAAAGAGGGTTGCAGAAAGAGGCAAGAGGGGTGCAGAAAGAAGCTAGAGCAGTGCATAATGAACCAACAGAGGTGCAAAAATAGGCAAGAGAAGTGCAGAAAGAGGTAGGAGAGGTGCAGAAAGAGGCGAGAGAGGTACGGAAAGAAGCAAGAGAAGTGCAGAAAGAAGCAACTGAGGTGCGAAAACAGGCAAGAGAGGTGCAGAAAGAAGCAAGTGAAGTGCAGAAAGGAGGAAGAGAGGTGCACAAATTGGCAACAGAGGTGCAGAAAGAGGCAGGAGGGATCAGAAAGAGGTAAGAGAGGTGCACAAAGAGTTAAAAGAGGTACAGAAAGAGGCAAGAGGGGTGCAGAAAGAACGAAGAGAAGTGCGGAAAGAAGCACCAGAGGTGCTGAAAGAGGAGCGAAGTGTGCAGAAAGAGCAAGAGAAGTACAGAAAGAACCAACAGAGGTACAGAAACAGGCATTAAAGGTACAGAAAGAGGGAACAGTGGTGCAGAAAGAGGCAAGACTGGTGCAGAAAGAGAAAAGAGGGGTGCAGAAAGGGGCCGGAGCGGAGCAGAAAGAAGAAAGAGCAGTGCAGAATGAACCAACAGAGGTGCCAAAACAGGCAAGAGAGGTGCAGAAAGAAGCAAGTGAAGTGCAGAAAGAGGGAAGAGAGGTGCACAAATTGGCAACAGAGGTACATAAAGAGGCAGGAGGGATGCAGAAAGAAAGAAGAAAAGTGCAAAAAGAGGCAAGAGAATTGCTGAAAGAAGCAACAGATGTGTAGAAAGAAGCAAGAGAAGTGCAGAAAGAGGCAATTGAGGTGTAGAAAGAAGCAAAAGCAGTGCAGTAAGAACCAACACTTGCAAAAAAGAGACAAAAGGGGTGCAGAAAAAGGTAGGAGAGGTGCACAAAGAGGCAAGAGAGGTACAAAAAGAGTCAGGAGGGGTGCAGAAAGAAGAAAGAGAATTGCAGAAAGAAACAACAGAGGTGCTGAAAGAGGCACGAAGGATGCAGAAACAAGCAGGAAAGTTACAGAAAGAGGGAACAGGGGTGCACAAAGGTACAAGAGGTGCAGAAAGAGAAAAGAGGGTTACAGAAAGAGGCAAGAGGGGTGCAGACAGAAGCAAGAGCAGTGCAGAATGAACAAACAGAGGTGCAAAAAGAGACAAGAGGGGTGCAGAAAGAGATAGGAGAGGTGCACAAAGAGGCAAGAGAGGTACAGAAAGAGGCAGGAGGGTGCAGAAAGAACAAAGAGAAGTGCAGAAAGAAGCAACAGAAACACTGAAAGATGAGCAAAGTGTGCAGAAAGAGCAAGAACAGTGGAGAAACAACCAACAGAGGCACAGAAAGAGGCAAGAGAGGTGCAGAAACAGACATTAAAGGTGCAGAAAGAGGGAACAAGGGTGCAGAAAGAGGCAAGAGAGGTGCAGAAAGAGAAAAGAGGGGGGCAGAAAGAGGCCCAAGGTGTACAAAAAGAAGCAAGAGCAGTGCAGAATGAACCAACAGAGGCACAAAAAGAGGCAAGAGGAGTGCAAAATAGGTAGGAGAGGTGCAGAAAGATGTAAGAGAGGTACAGAAAGAAGCAAGAGAAGTGCAGAAAGAAGCAACTGAGGTGCCAAAACAGGCAAGAGAGGTGCAAAAAAAGCAAGTGAAGTGCAGAAAGAGGGAAGAGAGGTACACAAACAGGCAACAGTGGTGCATAAAGAGGCAGGAGGGATGCAAAAAGAAAGAAGAAAAGTGCAAAAAGAGGCAATAGAATTGCTGAAATAAGCAAAAGCTGTGCAGAACGAACCAACAGTGTTGTAAAAAAGAGGCAAAAAGGGTGTAGAAAAAGGTAGGAGAGGTGCACAAAGAGGCAAGAGAGGTACAGAAAGAGGCAGGAGGTGTGCAGAAAGAAGAAAGAGAATTGCAGAAAGAAGCAACAGAGGTGCTAAAAGAGGCATGAAGGATGCAGAAACAAGCAGTAAAGGTACAGAAAGAGGGAACAGGGGTGCACAAAGGCACAAGAGGTGCAGAAAGAGAAAAGAGGGTTACAGAAAGAGGCAAGAAAGAAGCAAGAGCAGTGCAGAATGAACAAACAGAGGTGCAAAAAGAGACAAAAGGGGTGCAAAAAGAGGTATGAGAGGTGCACAAAGAGGCAAGAGAGCTACAGAAAGAGGCAGGAGGGGTGCAGAAAGAATGAAGAGAAGTGCCAAAAGAAGCAACAGAGGTGTTTAAAGAGGAGCAAAGTGTGCAGAAAGTGCAAGAGATGTGCAGAATGAACTAACAGAGGAGCAGAAAGAGGAAAGAGAGTTGCAGAAACAGGCCTTAAAGGTGCAGAAAGAGGGAACAGGGGTACAGAAAGAGGCCCGAAGGGTGCAGAAAGAAGCAGGAGCAGTGCAGAATGAACCAACAGAGGTACAAAAAGAGGCAAGAGGAGTGCAGCAAGAGGTAGGAGAGGGGCAGAAATAGGCAAGAGAGGTACAGAAAGAAGCTAGAGAAGTGCAGAAAAAAGCAACTGAGGTGCCAAAACAGGCAAGATAGGTGCAGAAAGAAGCAAGTGAAGTGCAGAAAGAGGGAAGAGAGGTGCACAAACAGGCAACAGATGTGCAGAAAGAGGAAAAAGTGGTGCAGAAAGAAGGAAGAGAAGTGCAGAAAGAGGCAAAAGAATTGCTGAAAGAAGCAACAGATGTTTAGAAAGAGGCAAGAGACGTGCAGAGAGGCAAGTGAGGTGCAGAAAGAAGCAAAAGCAGTGCAGAAAGAACCAACAGAGGTACAAAAAAGAGGCAAAAGGGGTGCAGAAAAAGGTAGGAGCCCATTGTTGTTTTAATAAGTGTCAGTTCTTTTACCAGTGTCTTAGGTGTAACTTTCTGTACTGCATCAGGGGGCGCAGTAGGAGTAATTATGTTTGGTTTTATGGTAAATGCTTCCATGAATAGGAGCTAGCAGGAGGTCTTATATTATAAAATATAGCAGCACTGTGTTGTACGGTCCTGCTTTAAAATGTGTGTTTCTCAAAATGTCCAGGTAGCTAATTCAAGAAGCTGACACCTCTGCAAGCCTGTCCTGTGTTCTCTTGTTTTGTTTGAGTCCTGGTGGCACATCGGCCTTGGGTAAATGAAAGTGATTCTTTGCCCCACTAGGAAGCAGGAGATGGTTGACGACTTTTAAGTAGCACTAATGCTTTGCACCACTTTTCTTCGGAGTTCTTTATATATGCCTGATCTGAAATGTCACACCTCAAACTGGTGTTCATCTGTCTCCTAAATAGGGAAGTTGTGTAATGGCACATCTTGTGTGCCCAGCGGGTGCAACCAGAGTGCAGAGTAGAAGGTAGTATGTAGAGGTGTTATATGTTATGTTATGTTATGAAGGGATTTGTAGAGCGCACAGCTAGTCAGAAGAGTGTCCCGGCGCTGAGACAGAAAGATATAGAGGCCTGAGGGGGAACATCGGTCCGGGGTGAGCGGCCATTATACTGCTTGTTGGAACAGCCAGGTTTTCTGAAAGCCAGTATATTCATGGCCTGCCTAAGCGGAAGAGGCAGCTTGTTCCAGAATCTAGCCACTTGCACTTGGAACGAGCACCCGCCACGGCGGGCTCTGAGACACTTTGGAATGACAATAAAGTGTTGGTGTGCTGACCTAAGAGATCTACCAGGTACGTAGTATGAAACTCTTCTGCGGATGTAATGTGCCCCCATGCCATGCAGAGCTTTGAAAGCCAGGATCAGAGCTTTGAAGAGTATTCTGCATTGGGCAGGCAGCCAATGCAGATTCTTCAGGTGGTGTGAGATTCGGTCTCTAGGTCCAAGTCTCAAGACTGCCCTGGCTGTCGAGTTCTGCACAACTTGCAGTCTATTGAGTATAAACTCTGGAAGGCCCAGCTAGAGGACATTGACATAGTCCAATCTGGAGGTAATAAGGGCCTGCACGACCGTCTTTCTGTGTGAGGTCGGTAATAGGAAACAGAACCTGCGGAGCATTTTCAAGAGACAGAAGCACGTACCTGCTACCGACTGTACTTGAGGTGTCATAGATAAGGCGCCGTCTATTTTCACTCACAGGTTTTTTACAATTTTAACTGCTGACTGGGGGGGAGACATATCCGTGGGCCACCATTGTTTCCAGGCATCCAGAGGAGGGGTACCAAAAAAGATAATTTCAGAGTTTTCCGGGTTACATTTAAGATGATTGTGCCTGAACCAGGCAAAGATTTCTCTCAGACACTTATTAATATTCTTGTCGTTAAACTCCTCCCCCTTCTTACAGGTGAACAGCAGTTGAGTGTCATCGGCATGGGATAAAATCATAGCCTCACCCGTTTCTGCCAGATTAGCCAGGGGAGCCATATACAGATCAAAAAGTACAGGGCTCAAGATAGATCCCTGTGGCACGCCAACATTCAAGGGCAACATACTGGCTGAAAACAGGGGCGACCAGACCTCTTGATTTCTATCCTCCAAAAAGGGGAAGAACCACTTCAACACTGTGCCTCCAAGTCCACACTCCTGTAACCTCTGCAGGAGGTGACCGTGGGGCACGGTGTCGAAGGCCACAGAGAGGTCTAGAAGAACCAGAACAGCTTTGCCACCTTTATCCAGGGTCTCTTTGATGGAATCAGAGACCTCCAGCAACGCCGTCTCAGTACTAAGGTTCTTACCAGGCTGACTCGGGTGGAGAAGGTTATTGGCTTCAGCAAAGTTGCTGATCACTGAGTGAACATATTTCTCTATTGTCTTTGCAAAGAAAGACAGCAAAGAGATGGGTCTGTAATTAGTTAAGACCATGGGATCAGCCGTAGGTTTTTTAATCTGTGTTGGTCCCGTACAGATCTGTATATGAATTGGGATGATCAGTTTAGGTGACCATTTTCAGCCTCAAGTCTGACATGCAGCACTGAGTTCAGCCAGTGTGAGGTCTTCGTGGTGTATTGGCTGTTATGCACCCTTCTCAAATCCCATGGCTAGAGGAGGTGGTTAGTGCAAAGTAATAGTCTGCAGCCGGTTTTAGTGACCCATTACCATGACACACATCAGTTCTCGAACCTTTGTGCTTTGGATTCAGTGGGTCCTTTGTGCCTGGTTCTCAGGGGTTAGTGGCAGGAAGATATGGGTCTCTATGCCTAAATGTTCCTCTGAATTATTCCTAGGTTCTCACCTATTCCAGTATTTGTTTCTCCCATGGCGGTGAGTGGCGGAGTACCTTATAATCTCCAGCCTGGCTGGGCTCTTTTTCCCTCTGGTGTACGCACTGCTTGTTTGGTGGTCGCTTATCTGATTAAGGATAGTTGTACCCTTTTTTGCCAACTGCGACTCACCCCTAAGTTCAGGTCTTTTCTGGTGCCATTTCCATAGTGCAAGGTCCTCCTGGGGATGTACACCCATTTTATAAAACCCACAATATTGGTGGGACAGAATATTGAAATATCAACAGGTAAGTAAGTCTAGATTTTCTGTACCTAACTCCACATATCTGTACCTTTGTGCTACAAATATTTTCAAAGTACATGGATGTGGAGTTAGACATAATAAATTTATACTTTTCTATATGCACTTATTTTTTCATATTTTTCCCTCAATCGTTTTTCCATAGTATTTTTGTACCACAATATTGTTGATGTACGACAATCGTCCTGAGCAGGCCACATCAGGCCACTCTCTCCATGTCAGTTCAGTCAGTCACCTGGCATCATCTGTCCCATTATTGGCCTTTTTGTACAGGGCCCTATAACCAATAAAAACAGCATATGGGGATGTAGGAGAAGCAGGAGCTCCATCTAAAGTTGGGCATTTTGGGATAGAGCCAAACCTTCTTACAGCGTACTTATTATATTTTGAGCTTCATGCAAATCCATCAATGTGCAGAACGCTTAAGGAAGGGGGTAAAACACGTTTCCATTTGAAGCCTCATATGAATTTGTGTTCTCTGCTACCGAAATTGTGAAATTTGAGATGTCATCATTGATGTAATCAGTGATATCATTTAACATGTGATCAATAATGTCATGAGCAGTGCATGACTGGGGTCTTTTCTTTCGTAACTATAACTTCACTTAACTGTGAAGAATGCATTGAATGAATTCTGGGAATTCCCAGTGTTAACAAATCTGTTGAGAGTTTTTACACTGTTAGATTTGGTTGTAAAAATATACTTGTGTTCTAATTTTTAACTGTTTTCCGAGCTGACAGTCAGGTAGGACTACTATCATGAAGTTAATGAGTATTACGGATGTTAGTGAATGTTTCATATGCGACACCAGGCTGGAGAGGGAATACTGAAAAGCTGTGGCATCAGAGTGTCGCATGTTTTGTTTAGATAAAGAGCATATTCTTCCTCCTTGCTCCCTTATATTACTAATTATTTAGAGGCCGTTCAAACCTTTTGTAATCTCTACCGAAAGCAGAACTGAAATATATTAACTCTTAGCCATGTGTCTTATAAATGAAGGCCATTCTGCTATACTTAATGACAAGGCTGAGGCAGCAAGATGTCATTTGCTTTTTTTCTCGGTTTTAAATTGCTTTCTAAATGAAGTACAGCTGTGAGGGCCAGGTGCTCTGATCCCTTTAGAAAGAGCAGGAAATGATGAAATCCAAATTTTCAAAGTGTGATGGATGTCTGCTCCCGATTCGGTGTGTGAGGTCACCCTCGTGCACCTGGTGCTATCCTCATCACAGAATCACATATTTGTGTAGAAACAAAATAGATGCACATGTCTAATGCAAGCATAACAATAACAGAGAGCATACATCATTATTCTTTTGTTCTCTGCCCATGGAAAGGTTATGGATTGATTCCTTGCTCGAATGTGTGCTTTGCAGCACAAAAAACGATTGTATACATAACCTCTAAGGCAGCAGCTATCTCACGACTTTTTAGTACATTAAAGTATATTTTATATGCAGTGTTTCACCCTATCGTGTCAGATAAGATCATTGGAATTGGGATACATTTATGTGTGCACTATCAATACATTTAAAGGTATCTGAATGCATAGTACCACTCCCCAGAAAATATGAAGAATTCCTTGGTGCCCGAAATGTAGATTTGTTAAATACAATTAGAATAAGTTAGCCCTTGTCTCCTCAAAAATTGTCTTCCTCAAAACTCTATCACATGGTGCTCTTTCGTAAAGCTTATATGAACGTTTAATCTTCTTACCTCCCATGCTCAAAAAATGCAGCATGCTTTACGTTAACACAGCACTCACAATACCATCCCATCCCATCCCAACCCATCTCACATGATACCATACCATTGAGAAAAACACCATACAATGTGTAACAATCCGTTTCCATATTAAAGTCATACTTCAAAAATCCACCTAGTGAATACCATACATACTAAATTCTATTATTTCATATAGTGCCATAACATGTGGACAAATATTTCTCATAATTGGCTGTTGAGTTTCATTTGAATGTAGCACTCCTGCGCCTCGAAATAGCTGATGTGTGGTTACTACCGCCAGAAAATCAGGTGGAAAAGGTAGTGCAAAAAGAAGAGAGGTGTGCTGGCATACCGGCAGACCATACTGTGGCTTGGTGCCACATCTCCATCGTGCATCTGAAGTTGCCAGGCAGTTCACTGCATAAATGTATTTACTATTACAAAAACCTGTGGGAGAAGAGCAAAGTTGTACAGCGACAAACAAGCGTCTGTGCAACCCTTTGTAAATAACTTACTTAGAGTATAACAGTGGTAGTAAATAAAAATGGCAGAGCAGATGTCTTGTGTTACTGCACCAAATCGAGCTTGAGAGTCCATGTTCATGAATTGTCAACCCTGAATAAAACTGGAGACGAGAGTGTGTAAGGGGCTGCCTTTTTTGAGAGGCACTACAATTTGGCACAAGACAGTCACCCAGAACAGATAAAAAAAATAGTTAGAAGTAGATGAATACTTGAAAATAACAGATGCACTTTAGCAAGAAGGAACTACAGTGAAATCAACAAGTAATTCCAACTAAATGAAGTCACTCCGAAACATCAGCCTTGAAAGGGGGCATAAGTTTAGACTGATAGATGCTGTAGAAATAAAAGAGTGTGGGTGTGTATGCAACGTCTACCGGCTGCTCTACCTAAAGTGGATTCTTAGTCAATCTCTAGTTCACTGACAAAATGCTCTCCAAGGCAACTGCAATACTCTTATTTTGATTAATTGGCTACATATGGCAGAGCACCGATTTGGAAATTAAACATGCGCATGCATGATGTGCGAAACTAATGCAACATTTACACAGTTCTACAAAATGTGGCCTAACTATATAGTCTTTGCCATGTTAGTAAATGTATGTAATGCAATGCATCTGCAGCAGTGCCATTAAAATGAAACAGACATTCTAATTTTACCCAAAAAAATGAACACGGGAGCGCAGTAAATGTGTCGTAGTAGGAAGCCCACAAGAGGCCAGGTTGTGGTCCCAGGAAGTAACTTTATTCAGGTTGTAGTTACAGAATCTTTAGGTTATAGCCAAGATGGTAAGTAGGCCTCTATGTACGCCCCACCAGGAGCAGCCTCCTAGCTGCTCAGCCTGCTGACACCAACTGACTCACATCAGGCACCCAACATTCCATGACCTAATCAACATTCCACACATACTCAGGCTGAACAACAAGGGGAAAAGGGGAGCACAGAAAGAAGAGGAAAAGTCACCTTACTACATATTCTCTTTCTTTACACTAAAAACAAAAACAAAGTAAGAAGATGTGCAAAGAAATTAATACATCACTTGAGAAAATAAGTGCAATTAATTTCCAGGAGAGTGGAAACATTCTTGGTATGCACTAATAAACAATAACAAAAGATGAAAGGAAAAAATCCATAGTACTGAGTAATCACACCTGCGTAATGATAAAAATCATCATATATGAAGCATAAAAGAACGTTGACACTAAGGGAATAAAGAATGAATCTAAAACATAGAGTAGTACAAACACTAGGAAAGAAGTACTGTCCCAAGAAAACAATAAGTTAAAATAAATAAAGTAGTCACTGTGGTCTGAAAACAGCTGAAGCTAGGAAACATGTGGGTTGAAACACGGAAAAACAGTTCCTCAAGAAGAATGTAAGTGCCCAGTAAAGTTCATCAATAAGGCACATCGGCAAGTAGAAACACGACAGGAATGAACATGATAGACTCCTTCAGTTGAACATTGTAACTGTCAAAGCATCAGTATTTTCTTCATTAATCATGGTGGCTCATTAATAATGCTGGCTCTGCATATGTGTAGAAGGTTAGGGAGTAGTAGCTGGACATCGGAGAGTGCCTCATATTTCATTTTCCCAAAACGTAAGCCGGAAGGCAATTGGACCTCAGGTTATTTGGCAGAAACGTGATTGGCAATGAGACAGAAACTCAGAGAAAAGTATTGCCGAACAGCTTGTGGTATTGAACAACCACAAGATGGCAGCACGTAGATCGTGCAGGGCCGGATGGCTATCAGCAGGCCGAGGCTGTAAAGCATGCGTTGGCAGTAAACTAACAGTAAGCGTCACAAGAAGTGCCACGAGCCAAGGAGATGCGCGCAAGGTGATGAAAGGCTCGCGCTGACTCTAACGGACATTGAAGGTATGAAGGCTGTTTATTTGAAAAAATAATGGTGCAGCGATCGTTCAAGAATCACAAAGGGAAATGTTAAATACATAAGAGTACCTCCCTTTCGATGGTTTCACACAGAAACTTCCTCGGTGCACAACAAGCAGAGAGGGAACAAAATACATATGTACAACGGGAAAGTAGTGTTGTAAACACTCAGCTCACACCATGGTAGACAGATGCTAGAAAGTATGCCAGTCTTTGTTGTCGTTGTTGACACTGAGTTGACACCATGATAGACAGGTGTTTGAAGGTTTGCCAGGTTTCATAGCAGAAGGTAAGCTTAGATGAAAGGAACGTGAAGCCACATAATGTCCATTCATACGGTTGACAGTATTCAAAGAGCAGTGGTTAAAGCTGAAAAGATGTAAGTATGTAATGAAGGAAAACACTCCAAGCAGGATGTAAGAGAGAGCAAACAGCACAAAAAGTACAGGACTCACCAAGCTTGAGTGAGGTGGAAAACTGGCACGTCCGAGTTGAGGCTGACCGGTGTCGTATGGTCACTGGTGGGGTTGGGGCTTCCAGGAGGTGACACAATGATGGTTCAAGATTGGATTTATTAAAGTAGCTGCAGTTTTTGAAGGTTTCTTAGTTGCTGTAAAAAGGTTACTTCTAATGTAAGTCCATTGAATTTGAATTCAAGCAGGGTTTGAAGACCAGATCGTCGCCAAAATGTTGTAGTAGGAAGTCCACAAGATGCCAGGAAGTAATTTTATTCAGGTTGTAGTTATAGAAACTTTAGGTTATAGCCAAGATGGTAAGTAGGCCTGTATGTACGCCCCACCAGGAGCCGGCTCCTAGCTGCTCAGCCTGCTGACACCAACTGACTCACATCAGACCCCCAACATTCCATGACCTAATCAACATTCCACACATGCTCAGGCTGAACAACAAGGGGAAAGAGGGTGCACAGAAAGAAGAGGAAAGGTCACCTTACTACAAAATGTAAACATCTTATTGAAGAAATCCATCGGTTTAAGACACTTGTGAGGCGATATTAACGGATATAAAGTCATATTCACCAAATATTGTTGATGGATAAAATTGAGAAAAAAAGTAAAACATAGAATGGACTTTGCCAACATGACAAAGGTACATTGGTATATGTCAGAAACTTCTCTCAGAGATTGATGGGGTTCAGTATAGTATGCCAAGGCCCTCATTTTTATGCAGCTTAAACTTTATTTTGATTGACATTTGAACTGCAAAGTCTGCATCGAGTGGCATATTGAGGGTGCAACAGACCCTAGTGCAGGCATAGAAAATGGGTATCCTTGCCCACTGTTGGAAACTAATTGGGGTGCAGAGGGCTCCTCACAGCTTTGGGCTACGGTGCACTACACTTTCTGCAGCATTGATAGTAATGGCCTGTGTATATTAATTGTTGCAGCGTGAAGTGTGCAACATTTCTTTATTTGCACGCTTACTCTGCTTACTCTACTTACCCTCTAACTGCACTGGACCCTTTACGATTAGACAGTCGGAAGCATTTTCATTGCCACAGAGGCAATGATCATCTGATGAATCTTTCTCTCCCAATAGGAGGGGTGGAATTTAGGGTGACCAAACTCCACGTTAGCTGTACATTGGGGAACATTAATTGACAGCCAACTCACAGATATGAAGTCAGATTTAGATAGATCACTCTCAAGAGCATGCTGTAGAAATAAAGAATAGCAACTGGAAGACCTAATCTCCTCAAACGTTAAGTCGAGTGAGGATTATGCAAACCTAAAGCTCAGCACCAAACAGGAGTAGTAATACCTGATGTTCTGACTAAGCTTGCTGATCCTCCCTACAATGCATTTAAACGTTAGTCAGAATCAATATGAATAAAAAACAACACGACTCAATAATAGATTCAGACAGATATTTGAGTAAATTTGGCTATTGTATTAAAGAATCAAAATTCCTTATAATAAGCAATTTCTTAAGAACTTTAGTCTAGAATATAACAGCTTGCATTAAATCTCCTAGAATGTAGGCTAATCTTTATTGAGTGGTTATAAAATCTGTATTACAGAGTCCCACTACCCTTTAAGGCAGAAGGATGGTTACAGTTAACAGCTCAGGTCCTATGGAAGGGGGGAAAGGTTTAGCCTTAAAGTCCATTATGGGCATGTCCATTAGTTTAGAGCTAAAGGTATTATGGAAAATTTGAAAAATAAAAATGGTTTGGCAAAGAATGTCTCAGTCCCTCAGCTACCGTTTGTAGCATTGACTAACCGTCCAATGTAAATGATCGATCAGCATAGCATCCATGTCCCAAGTAGGAAAAATAAGAATGGTGTTTGTTGCACCTCCTTTAGGGATTTTTCTTTTGTTAAATTTTAGTAATGCCCAGTGGCGTGGCATCACACCACCATTGAAAGACCTTCACATGTCCATGCTCTCATCATGTCACCTAAGTTGATGGAAACATCAAGCTGGACAATCTCCCTTTTCCAATGATACCCCTCCCCAGTGGATCCCTGCTTGCCCGAGGAGGAAGATCCCCAAGAAGGGATCCACCCACTAGACACCAGGGAGGGGGGAGTGGCCCCTTGGACAAGGGCCATTGCTCCCCCCAAACAAATTGGCAATATTCAGTCTTTATATCCCCCCTGGGGGGGCAGATGGGGGCAGTAGCCCCTAATCTTCCCCCCGGGTGGCAGAAGGCCCGCATGACGCCAGAGATTTTTTTATTGAAAAATTGGTTTGTGCTTTAGAGAAACATAAATTGCGATATATCCTGCGTGTGTCGCAATGTCAGTCAAACACTAGTAATCAATACCATTTAGAAATGCAACTATATACCCAAATAACAAAATTAGGAATTTATTAAAAACATAGTCAATATTAAACAAAAAAAAAAAAAGAGAAAAAAAAAAAAGAAAAAGCGCCAAAAAGTTATTTAAGTTATAGTATATTTATTCCATATACTTGAATTCGATCAAAATTATTTAACATTTAGAAAGATGCATAAGGTTGCTCAAGAGGGGGAGTGAGGGATGGGTGTGCTTGTAATGAATAGTGATAAGTCACTAGTTTTAGAATACACACATTTTTCAATAATTATGGCAATGGACTGGTAAAGAGACCAGTACAGAATGGCCTGTCCTAAAGAAATTATTTACAACATGTTATACAGTTTCTTTGTAAATGCATCAATGCAACATGAGAAGATTGGGAGGAATGTGGTACAGGCCCTGTGTGGGTGGGGGGCGTCGACATTTCGACTCGGCTAGTGCATAGAGGGTGACTTAAACCTCTGCTGCGAGTCTTCTTCAGGACGAGAGGGGGTGCAACCTAGGAGTGGAAGATCAATCATGTATTAATTAGGCGCTAAAAAACCCAGAACAAGGGAGGTAGGAAGATTAAGGTCATTGTACAGACCTAATCACGGTGCCGCACAGGCATCGCAGGCATGTCAATGAAGAATGAATGGTAATTGCCAGGTCGGTATTTTCTGTAGAAAACCAAACCAAAAATTAGTGTGTGTTAAAGGTAACTATAATGTTAAAGGTACGTAGTATGCATGGTAAAACACTCACCCCCTGGACTGAGGTGAATTCAACTTAAGAGGACCACACTTGTGAAGTCCTCAACGGTATTAAAAACTGTAATTACATAATTCCATGGTGGTTGAACATCACAATAAATCAGGTGAGTTGAAATGAAGTGCATATCTCTATATGCTACAATATGTCCATACTTAGTACATGTATGTACAGTGTAGGGAAAAGGCATAATTAAACAGTAACCGAACAAAACTCATTTGTAAAGTAATACCAATGATAGATAAGAGTTCATCAAAAATACACATATAGAACATTAATTGAGATTACGTCAATAAATATGGGAATAACATATGAGCTTCATATGCATATAGAGAATGCTTATTTACAATAAGTAAGGACCGTGCAGATTATATATAGTGTGCTAAAGATACGACTGAATAATGTATTGCCTGTTTACAATGAGAAATTACTGTGCAAATATATACAGTGTGATAAAGATTGAGGTTGTGTCAATGATCACATGGCTAGATTACATATTAGTAACACAAGGTTTATAAACAACTAAGTGTGTTTCTACAAGTTGTGTACATGCGTATAAACACAAGTAATTGCTGCGATGAATAGTAGGTGCCTGATTGGATCATATTGCCTATTTACAGTGAGAAATTACTCTGCAGTTATATAAAGATTGCGGTTGTGTCAATAATCACATGGCTGGATTACATATTAATAACACAAGGTTTCTGAACGACTACATGTGTGAATACATGTTGCGTGCATGTGTGTAAATACAAGAAATTGTTGCAGTGAATAGTAGGTGCCTGATCAGATCAGATACCCAGTCGGAAGGGGATAGGTAGTGCGATACATCCTGCCTATTTCCAACCTAGACAGGTCGATGATTTATTCTGAGTCAGCCTGCCTATTTACATCCTAAAGATTGCGTGTGCAGTAACTGAATGCGTGGGCCATGTGACCATGGTCCAGGCGGATGAGATTGGCCAATATTAAGAGTGGCCGCCTGTCTAGCTATCTCCTCGTATTCGTTCAATCCCCTCAGTGCGGTATCAAATGTATGAATCCATTTACACTCACAATAATTAAGGGTGTGTGAGAAATTGCCACCCCTTGGGTTCCTGTAGACTTTTTTGATAACCCACCATTTTAGGCTCTCAGTTGAGTGCCCAAATGTTGTGAAGTGTTCCACCAGTGGGGCACCTTGTATCCCACAACGTATTCTGCTACAGTGTTGTAAAACCCGACTTTTCACTTTCTGTGTTGTTTGACCAATATATAAAAACTCACAGGGGTATGTGATGGCATATATGACCCCTGAAGATTTACAATTGGTATGATCCCTCATGGTGTGGGTGTAGTCATTGTGTTTGAAGTACTTGATCTCCTTAGTCATTGTGCAGGCCTTGCAGCCTCCACATTTAAAATGACCCTTAATCGGAGTGATATTCCGAAGTGGCAATTGGACATTGTTGGGTTTGGAT
Organism: Triturus cristatus; assembly: GCF_964204655.1. NCBI lineage: Eukaryota > Metazoa > Chordata > Amphibia > Caudata > Salamandridae > Triturus > Triturus cristatus. The sequence continues at coordinate 355,556,619 of NC_140589.1, read as the reverse complement.
GGGAGTATAGATTTCACCAAAAAGTTTCTAAGGCTTTTTCCTTTTCTGAAGGCATGCATTGGGGGGTCTGGTTTACCCAAATCTTCGGTAACCAAGTGCCAATGTTTATTCACGTTTTTTCAGATATCATTGCTCTTGGTGTAATAGGTCGTAGCACAAGTTAATCGTTCAGGTGTAGGGGAATTTCTATTTTTGGGTTTCAGAAGATACTCCCTGTGGCTAAACCAAGCTCTTTTGCGTGCCTTTTTGAGGAGCCTGACAGGATAGCCTCATTCAGTTAACCGGCCTAGCAGGTCAGCGGACTCCATGAAGTAATCTTCTTTTTTGGTACATTTGCGCCTGACCCTCAGGAATTGCCCAAAGGGCAGATTGTCCCTGAGGCTACGCAGGCCCTTGCCTGTCGTGGGTACTTGGACCTCCCACACGAGTGACGCACCATTTTTATCGGGAGACCTGAAGGAACGCTGGGTGGTAGGAAATTTGTGCCAACACGGTGATGCCACAACTTTCCCACACAAAAATGTGTGGAAAAAGTGATTTTTTCAGATAAATTTAAGGTTTGCAGGGGATTCTGGGTAAGAAAACGTTGGGGAATCCATGCAAGCCATACCTCCCTGGAATTCCCCGGGTGTCTAGTTTTTAGAAATATGTGGGTTTGGTAGGTTTCCCTAGCTGGCCGCCAAGCACAGGTCCAAAAGCCCAGGTGACCACCCTTGCAAAACCAGGTTCTTTTGTGATAGGCAATTTTGATGTCGCCTCAATACGTTTTGGGCCCTTGCCTGTCGTGGGTACATGGGCCTCCCACAAGAGTGAGGCACCATTTTTATCGGGAGACCTGGGGGAATGCTGGGTGGTAGGAAATTTGTGTCAGCCCAGTGATGCCACAACTTTTCCACACAAAAATGTGTGGAAAAAGTGATTTTTTCAGATAAATTTAAGGTTTGCAGGGGATTCTGGGTAAGAAAACGTTGGGGAATCCATGCAAGCCATACCTCCCTGGAATTCCCCGGGTGTCTAGTTTTTAGAAATATGTGGGTTTGGTAGTTTTCCCTAGGTGCCGGCAGAGCTAGGGTTCAAAATCTACAGCTAGACACTTTGCAAAAAATGAGTCAGTTTTCACTGTGAAAATGTGGTGTGTCCACGTTGTGTTTTGGGCCGTTTCCTGTCGCAGGCACTAGGCCTACCCACACAAGTAAGGTACCATTTTTCTCGGAAGACTTTGGGGAACGCAGAGTGAGTGGAATTTTGTGGATCCACGCAGATTCCAGAACTTTACACCACAGAAATATGAGGAAAATGTGTTTTTTTTTACAAATTTTGAAGTTTGCAAGGGGTTCTGGGTAACAGGACCTGGTGAGAGCCAGTCAAGTCACCTCATCCTGGACTCCCCTGGGTGTCGATTTTTAAAAAATGCATAGGTTTGCTAGGTTTCCATAGGTGCCGGCAGAGCTAGGGTGAAAAATCTACAGCAAGGCACTTTTCAAAAAAAGGATCAGTTTTCACTGTTAAAATGTTGTGTGTCCAAGTTGCGTTTTGGCCCGTTTCCTGTTGCGGGCACTAGGCCAACCCAAACAAGTGAGGTAACATTTTTCTTGGAAGACTTTGGGGAACGCGGGGTGGGTGGAATTTTGTGCAGCCACGCAAATTCCAGCACTTTCCACCACAGAAATGTGAGGAAAATGTGTTTTTTTGACAAATTTTGAAGTTTGCAAGGGATTCTGGGTAACAGAACCTGGTGAGATCCAGTCAAGTCACCTCATCCTGGACTCCTCTGGGTGTCTAGTTTTAAAAAATGTATAGGTTTTCTAGGTTTCCATAGGTGCCGGCAAAGCTAGGGTGAGAAATCTACAGCAAGGCACTTTGCAAAAAAAGGATCAGTTTTCACTGTGAAAATATGGTGTGTCCATGTTGCGTTTTGGCCCATTCCTGGTGCGGGTGATGCAGCGCGGAGTGCAAAATCCCTCCCTACTGCCACGGACCAAAAGATCTCACCCATGCACACTATCCAAACATTCGCTGGTGGGGCCCATAACACCAACACATACTCACCATCAGTCCATGCGAGAGGCGATTAACCTTCCAAGCACTGAATAATGAGGGAGGAAGATACCACTTTACCCGAATGAGCATTAAACCTACAAACCTTGCTTATACTCATTAGGCCCTAGACTCCACATTTGGTATTCCCCTGATAACTGGGACGGATCTGTTAGTTGTAGTTTTAAGTGAAATTCTAATACTCTAATTAACCTTTTCATTAACACATTTCAATGAATAAACAACCCAACTTATTTCTGTAGATGTTCAAATCCAAATTTATATTAATATTGCAGATTAAATCATTCATTCAATCAAGTTGCCATTCATATTTACCTATTCTGGCTAAAGTCGTCCTCTATGTCAAACTTTTGCAGTCTCGCAAAACTATGCCCATCAATTTTAGCAGATTCAGTTCATCAGGAGTTTGGTCATTAATTCAGTCCATCAAAGATTCAGGCTAACAGCTGTCCTGCAGTGTCACCGTCCTCTCCGTCAGCATATCATCAAGAATCGAAGGAGCGTCATCGAATCGATCTAATCACCTCTCTATTCTACCATAATTTATAGTAAAATCAATGTTAAAATGTATCAAAGTTTGGGCATCCGAGTTCGCTGATTGGACGATCAGGGATCATCCTTTTGGTTTCTCACGAAAGTGTCTTTTGGGTTATGACCCTTGTCAGTTCCGCTTCACACAACAGTCTTTGTTTGGAACACTTGGACGACGTCCCAGACTGTCCTTGAAAGGTACATGTTCATCTGGGGTCAGGTCCAGGCCACTGTGTATCTGTCGTCACCGCAGGCGCACTTCACCCAAGCCTTGTTCAGCGTTGGCAGTCGGGTTTAGGCACCAAAGTCAGCCATCTTTCGGCAGGCCAAAATGGTCAACTTAAGCAAAGAAACACAAAAACTTAATTAATACATAGAAATGACTAATTAAATGTTATTCCCTTGCTAATACCCATATGTGTGTGTATTTATCCAGCCAAAAGCAACACTCAATGCGGTTTATACTTACTAAATAAAGCACGAATCACAATTACATCACCAAAGCGACATATATCATGCAATGTTCTGATTATCTATCATTAATATGCGTACAAAATTTTGTTTACGTAATTAATTAGGCCATGCAGATGCAAATCCCACGTGTATTTTGGTCATTAATAAGGTTGATTAGTTATTTCCACATCACTCCAAACCATTAGTACGATTATAATTAATTAATTAATCTAATTAATAAAACGTCATGCAAAATGGGGTGGGTATACAACATTTTGCATAACCCGCTCCAGCAATCCCCCCTTTGGTGATTTTATCACCACACCACCCAAAATTTTGTTCTGTCTTTACGGAATCTTTAAAATGTTTTCTTGCTCTTAATCATAATTCAGTTTCACCTACGTCTTCTCTTTTTACTGATTCATACATACTCTCCTTCCACTCCTCCAATTCTATTTCTTCAATTTCTCTTTCTTGTTTCTTATCTTTTCTTTTTGAATTTTCTATTTTTATTCTTTTCCTATTTTTCTTGTTTCTACAGCACATACAACATAATCTTATCATTAAAACTATGCAGATTACACATGTTAATGGAAACAATATTTTACCTCTAAGAGTACTACCTATTTTCACTAAGAAATTCTTAATAGTAGCTATTTTCTTTCCAATTCTATCCCAAACACTTTCAACCTCCAGTGGTGCAAGTTCATCATGCAATTCAGTAATATTCTTAATATACGTTTTCAGATCTTTGCTTTCGTCAGGAATGTAAGTACAACAATGTTGAACATTCAGCATTCCACAGACTCCACCCTCTTTTGTCGATTTTGCATTCCCATAGCACGCATGGCAACCATTTCAGCGTTAACCAATAAAAATCCTCCAGCGGTGATTGTTGACAAGCGATCCACTACTGTTGACAATTTTCTAATTTTGTTTGCATTCAGAGTTATTCCCACTGCTGGTATCAACGCCTGAAAAATATCACCTACAATTTCTGCCCAAGATTCTCTCTTGGTTCTAGCTAAATGATTACTTAACCTATGTACACCATCTTCTCCTCTATCCATATGAAATATTTTTGGAAAGACCAGGCCGACGTAACATGTGCCATACCACTAGTCTGGCAAACGATAATATGCCCTGTTCCCGCAAATAAAATATAATCCAGGAAAGACTAGATCTCTTCCACCTTTGAATCCCCATCCACCCATGATTCGATATGTATCATGGCACTCACTAATACCTAGAAAATAATTATCATACGCCGTTTGATTCCTTCGAATGCAAAATTTCCCTTTCTGAGGCCAATCTAAAGCAATAGTTGGACTAGCTTATCCTTTCAAATGTTTTTCTTTCTCTATATCCCAGATTGTTTTCTCCACTTTCCCTTCTGCTGCTTGTCTTTGCATTTTCAATCTCCTTTCCTCAACCATGTCTAGGAATGTCTTTTCCTCCTTCTTTAGACTGCATGTTAAATTGTTTCTAAAAATATTCTCTAATGTTAGTTCCTTAGATTCTAAAAAGAATTCACCTAATACCTTAGCAGGCTTTACTTTGTTCAATTTATTATAAGAAAGCACTTGCGCAAAAATGTTATCCACATCTGAAAAATAATATTCTAATTTCCCTGTCTCATAAAACAAACTAGCTATTACACTACATGTTATACCATACGTTGCCGGAAGGTGATGATATGTCACTCCCTCAGAAACAGATGCAGGTAACTGCATACATACTTAGCAGTCCCGTACGTCCATTGTCTTTACATATTCATACAATCATTTTGAAAATACATTATTAGAAAAATCTGTTATTCACCTGTCTTTATGCAAATAATTCTTATCTATTCTAGTTGGAACTACTTTAGGAATTTTCCCTATATTAGTTTTATTCTCACTATGTCCTTCTAATGTATCTATAGTAGCCTTAAAAGAAATGACAAGAGCAAGAATGCTCCATAAAAGCATTAATAATCCTGTACAACAACAACACATTCTACACCATCTTTTCATGAATGTACATCTACCTTTACTACTTTCTATGTTAGCCATCTTGTTAAAATGGACCGTGTCTTTTGACTTAGCCTCTTTCACTTCACAACTAGTTTTTAACACCTATTTGGTTCTACCAGTCACTATTTTTACTTCAATATCTTGTTTTCTTCATTAATAATTTTTTTAACTTATTCAGTTTGGCATCTCATCGTTCTTTACTCTCCTCTCGTCTTCCAAATATGGATTTTCCTGAACTTCAGTTTCTTCTTCTCCAATGTCGGACAAGAGAACTCTCAGGATTTCCGATTCTATTTCATCCTCAACCACTTTCAGTACAGTCTCCTCTGGATTTCCTTGACTATCTGCCTCTTCTCCCTGTTCAGGCAGAGCCACGTACGTCCATTCTGGTGACTTATACTTCTGGTTAGGTTTCCTTGTTATTCTACTCTCTTTGTCTTCAGTTAATTCGTCTTCTTTTGATTTTTCTTGACATGTCACTTCATTCACCTGTTCAGCTCTCGGTGAATTCACTTGTGTCAGTCTGTATCTCAGTTTCCTTATTTTATTGGGCCAAACATCATCTCTTGCAACTTTTTTTACTTTACTTCCTTTGTCATTCTTTTCATTTCTCCAAGCTGTCTTTCTTAGAACTCGACCTTCAGGTATTTCATTTTCACTCTCTTCAGACTCTGTCTCAACTTGCTTTGTCTTTTCAGCAACTTCTTCTTCCACCACTTGTTTTGTTTTCCCTACTTCTGTCCCTCCTCGGGTCTCCGGCACGCAATCTTCCTGCTGGCTACTTGTCCCTTCACCTACCTCGATGTTTCAGTTCCCTACACCTCCTTGGGGGTCTTCCGCAGAAATCTGTCCCTCTCTCTCTGTACCTGTCCCTTGTTCACTTAGATTTGTTACTTCAGGTGTAATTTCTCTCAGTCTCTCATCTGGTATTTCCTTTTCACAAATTTATTTTGTTGCGTCTTCAGCACTCTTTCCTCTTTTCTTCCTGTGTTCCTTCTTGGAACCCTGCGCTTCTTGCTCGTTTCCAGAATCACTAGATTCAGAAATCTGCAATCTTCTTCTCAGAGCGATACTTCTGGGGACTAAAGCTGATCTTTGTTCTGTTTCCCCCCTTTCAGAGTTTCCTTGTGTCTTTGACCCTTCGTCATCTGATTCAGTGCTTGATTCTGATTCATCAAAGTATTCTTTTCCTGTGCTGTCCACCGGATTTGGAATGACTGGCATGGATCCAGTTTTTCAGTCCAGCACACTTCACAGCTGTAGTCGTGGTCAAAATGACTTGTCGTGGTTTTCCCCACCTTGGAACCAGACAATTTCTTCCTCTGTGGACTTTTATCCTTACCCAATCACCTGGGCTCAGATCATGGGCGTGCTTCTTTTCATGTGTGGTGGCATCTGGTCCAACCTGATGAAACACAGAATGAACTGCGTCAGCCAGGCCTTTACAATTGTCATCAGCTTGTTGACTGGTATAAACACATGTCTCATTACACGTCCCATGATTATTTCATGAGGACTTAATCCTGTAGTTCTATCTGGAATTGACCTTATTGTCATTAGTACTAGAGGCAAGACACCAGGCCATTTCATACCTGTGGCCAAACACATTTTCCCTATTCTATTTTTGATAGTACCATTCATCTGTTCAACCACACCAGAAGCCTCCGGTCGGTAGGCACAATGTAGTTTTTGTTGTACATTTAATGGTTCACAAATTAATCCTACAATCTCATTATGAAAATGTCCTCCTCGGTCTGATTCAATTGTCACTGGGAACCCAAACCTGGGGATGAATTCTCTGAACAGTAGCTTGGCTACTGTCAACCCATCATTTCTTCTCGTTGGGAATGCTTCTACCCACCTGGAGAATACGCAGACCACTACCAAAACATACCTCAGTCTGTTACAGGGAGGCATCTCAATGAAATCTACTTGCATCCTGGTGAAAGGCCCTCCTTCTCGACCTATTGTTCCCAGACTCACTACTGTCTTTCTTCCAGGATTGTACTGCTGACATATTAAGCATCTCTGACAAAGACTTTCTGCCACAAGTTTGAATTTTGCATTGTAACAGGTCTGCTTAAATGACCTGATCATGGCATCTCTCCCAATATGTCCCTGGCCATGATACATCCGTGCCATGGTAGACATCATGCTATCAGGCATAACTGGTCTTCCATCTCGATAGACCCACACATGATCCTTTTTCCTTGGGGCACATCCTGCTATTCCCCACTGTCTCATTTCCTCATCTCCTGCCTCATCCTGCAATTGTTTTACCTCTTCCCAAGTTCCCACAATGTTAGTGAACATCAATGAGCAAGAAGACATTTCTCTTTCCTTAGCCCGATTGACCGAATTCTGATTTCGTGCACAATACTGTGCCATGTCATTTGCATACCTGTTCCCAGTGGCAATATAATCACCACCTTGACTATGTGCAGCCCATTTTACAACAGCCAATTGTTTAGGCAGCTGTATCGCCTCAAGCAACGTTCCAACCACTTCTGCATTCTTAATGGGAGTTCCACTCGAGGTCAGGAAACCTCTTTGTAGCCATAGTTGGCCGAAGTCGTGGACGACTCCAAAGCCATACTGGCTGTCAGTTAGCACAGTCACTCTCACACTCTTCCCAATCTTCCCATGCTCTAGTCAAAGCCACAAGTTCAGCTACCTGGGCTGATTTCACTCCTTTCAAATATGATGCTTCAATTACTGCTGCGACTGTGCATACTGCATACGCTGCACTTAGCACTCCTTCATCCGTTCTCAAACATGACCCATCAACGAACATCACAAAATCACTTTCTGTCAAAGGTACATCTTTTATGTCTGGTCGTGGTTTGGTACAAAAATCAAGTACATCCAGACAATCATGATCAACTTCATCTCTTACCTCCACCATCTCAGCATCAGGCAACAATGATGCGGGATTCACATTCACACATCTCGCAAGACTCACATTAGTTGCACCCAATATGACCTTCTCATACTTAGTCAGCCGACTGTGGGTCATATACTGAGTACGACTCCTTCTCAACTGGATCGCTACATCATGAGGTACAAACACTTTTAATGGATATCCCATCACAATTCCTTCACTCTGCTCCAAACTTCGACATGTTGCAGCCACCGCTTTCAAACATCCAGGTAAACCTACAGCTACTGGATCTAGCATTGATGAAAAATATGCAATTGGTCTTCTCATTTTACCATGTTTCTGGGTCAACACCGAAAGTGCACATCCATTTCTCTCACTGCAATACAACTCAAATTATTTTTCATAGTCAGGCATGCCTAATGCAGGTGCTTCACACAAACCATCTCTCAAGTGTCTAAATGCTGCCAATTCTTCTCTATTTAATTCAAGGGGATCTTTTACATCACTTCTCATCAATCGCACCAAAGGCTTTGCGATCAAGGAAAAGTTCCCTATCCACTGACGACAGTATCCAACCATTCCCAAAAACATTCTCACTTCTCTTTGAGTCATGGGAGCCCTCATTCCTTTTATTATTCTGATTCTGTCTGTGGTTATTTTCCTTAGTCCTTTCTCACTATTGTGTCCCAGATACTGCACTTCCTTCTTGCAAAACTGTAGTTTCGCTGGTGACACTTTAAGTCCTCCATCTGCCAAATGATTCAGTAAGGCTATTGTATCTGCCTCACAGGCTTCACGTGTTTTTGACGCCACCAAAAGGTCGTCAATGTACTGAACCAGTACAGAGCTTTCAGGCATTTCTAGACTCTCCAAAGATCTCTTTAATAACTGATTGAGTATTGAGGGGCTCTCTGTATACCCCTGTGGGATTCGGCACCATGCCAAAACACGCTCACAAAAACGAAATGCAAAAATTTGCTGACTGTCATGGTGCAATGGGATGGAAAAGAAAGCATGACACAGATCAATTACCCTGTACCATTCTGCATCATGGGGAATCTGATATAAAATCACTGATGGATTTGGTACAATGGGACAACATGAAACCACAATTTTGTTCACCTTTCTCAAATCTTGCACTATCCTGAATTTCCCATTAGGCTTTTTCAGTCCCATTATCGGTGAATTACATGGACTACTCATTATCTCTCTCAAGATTCCTTGTCTGATCATTTTCTCTATTATAGGAGTTACACCTTCAATTATTTCAGGTGTCAATCTGTACTGTGGAACATTTGGATACGTTACTCCTTCTTTTACAGTTATTTTGACTGGATCTACATTTCTCATTAATCCTACATCCTCCCCAGTGAAATCCCAAACCTCTGCCTTTACAGAGTTTCTCAGTTCTTTTGGTAATTCATCAGGGTTGAATACAGCATATGTTTCAGTAACTTCACTTTCTCTGTTAGCTAGGGTCATTTTATACAATACATCATCATCTGGTGTTTCAAAAGCTATTCCATCCGGAGTACAAAATATAGAGCAATTCATTTTGCACAACAGGTCCCTACCTAATAGATTCACAGGACTGGTGTCACACACCACAAAGCGGTGCATTTCTGAACATTTCCCTATGCTGACTTTCACTGGTTCTGTAAGATATGTCTTAATTTGTCTGTTGGACACACCAACTACTTGGATGGTTTCATCCGAGAGAGGAAGATTCTTAACATCAGCTGATCTAACAGTTGATCGAGTAGCACCAGTATCTACTAGGAAAGTAATATTTTCATCATTAACCCTCCCATCTACAAAAGGTCCTGTCTGGTCTACTTCTAGAGTTGCGCCAAGTAAGCACTCTTCTTCCTCCCTTCGGCACCGTCAATAGCTCTCTTCTGCGTCACTCTCATCGCTTTGCAGCCAATACTGCGAGACAGCGCTAGCGCGTGGCAGCTTATTTACCTGTTCTTCATTGTAGAATCCCGATTCACTACTAAACTTCTGTGTGTTTCTGCTCTGTGGAAAAGGCGGCTTTGGCACCTGATTCTGTGGGGGAACAACTTGCTGCTGTTGCTGCAGTTGACCACTCACCACATGCTGCACCTGTGGGTTCAATGATGGATTTTCATTGTTAGTACTCGGAGGAAATTTACACTCGGATTTCCAATGCCCTATCCTGACGCAATTATGACACGGAAATTTCTTTTTAGCTTCTTCAATGTTCCCTTTGTGCTTCCCATTAAATTTTGGCTTAGTCCACGCTTGTTCCACCAATTGTGCTTCCTGTCTCTCTGCTACCTTTAGCTGTGCCCACATTGCTTTCTCCTTTAACTTCCGCTGTTTTGCTTCAATTTCATCACTGAAGTATTTAACATGTCTCAATACTTCATCTATTTTCTTGTTTTGCCAATCTACCGTATGCTGTTTAATCATATCACCAATTTCTGGTCGTAAACCATATACAAATCTGTATACAAAATGGCTCAAATCCTTTTCACTCAGATTCTCGTCTCCGCTAAACTGCTTAAAAGCTTGTATTAGCCTCTCATAGTATGCATGTACTGACTCTTTACTTTCCTGGTGTGTTCGATCAATTTTTACCCAGTCTGTTTCTTTAGGGGGCACTTTATTTTTCAAAAATACCATAACCTGCTCATATTTCTTCATTACCTTGGGATCTGGTGCTCCTGTTTTAGGATCCCTAGGATATTCCTTGGTTGGCCAATTTATCATCAATTTGCACTCTGACCATAGATCTGCTGGTACTATTATGTCAAACAGACTATTCAAGTCAATCCATAGTACTTTAGACAATTTCACAAATCTGTCTACCTGTCTGTACCACTCGACGGGCTTTTTGCGTAGTCGAGGGAAATCATTTGTAAACGGCAAAATATCCTGTCTTGTCCATGGGACATGTACATATCCTCCTCCTGGAATCTCTCTCATAGGGCATTCTGTCACTACCTTCTCCTTTTCTCTTACAGGAAATGCTGAAAATGTCTTATCTGAGGCATCATCGCGTTTTCTATACCACCTGCTTCTCCATTTATCCACGTCTCCCCATTTTCTCAGCAAAATGATTATGTCCTTTATTTGACCTATTCGTCCTGTGGTGTTCATATTTTCAATATCCTTTTTAGTGAATTCTACTTGATATGGTTTCTGTAAGGCTTTTACCTTTTCAATATCAATACCCATTTCATTTGCCACTTCTTCTAACCTTTCATGTAAGTTTTTCGCTCTCCAGGTTGCACTTTTGCACAGAAATAATAATTCTTCATCCTGATATGTTTTCAATTTTTCTGTCGGGATAGTCCCTACGATTAATTCTTCCAATACCATTCGTAACTTGGCCACATCAATTGATTGAGATTCTTTGTCTTTCCTCTGCAAGCTTCTCAACCATTCACTTACCTCGTCTGTTGATGGTCCTACTGGTTTATCTACACTTCCGTGTCCAAAATCATTTTGTGTTTCTGACACTGTCTCTATCATTGTCATGCGTCTCTCTGCACAATTCTGATCTACAAATGGATTATTTGTAAAATTTGGTTCCATTACTCTCATAGTCTGTCTCCATGGATTCTCATTCTGACTCACTCTTGGTTGTTCTACAGGGTTACCATTTCTGTAAGGGACTGTCAAACAATGCTCACTGTCCTTCTGTTTTTCAAAAATAGGCATTTCTGGACCTATCGTTACTGGAACAGTTACAGCTTCTAGATTCTTGGTCAATTCTCTTATTTTCTCAGTTAATTCCAGGGTTGTTTTTGCTAATTCTACAGAATTTTCTCCATCTGTTCTTCCTTCTGATCTCTTTTCTGCTTCTCTGGTACCACTGTTTTTACTCAAACTTAGGGATTCTGGTTCCGATTTTATAATCCACATTGTTTCTCTCATTGGGGCACTTGGAGTTAACATTTCTGGTTCTGATCGATACGGTGGTGGATTTTTATAAAACATATCATCAAGAACATCATCTTCAGACTCATTCGCTCCATACCCTCTCGATTCCAAATTATGCCTCTTTTCTGCACACTTTCGACCTTCATTCTCTCCTACAGTTCTTACAGGGAACACACCCTCAGTCATGATAGCATCTCGCCATCTTTTCATTCGATCACTATGCGTTTCGTGTCCGTATGGTCTTCAGAACCAGTACATATATCCTCTACCATTTCTTTGTCTTCCTCGTTCATGCATTTCGTCTTCCCATTCTGTCAAAGCCTCAAACTGTGTCGGTCTAGGTCTTGGTTCCAAATTCATCATTTTTTCCCGTAAATTTCTTAAAACAGCCAAATTAAATGAACCATGCTCTGGAAAAGCCAATACTCCGTCGTCCTTGGTGTATCTCACCCAGTTATCTAACCAAATACAAGTATGATACCCATATTTTGCAATCATAAAGGATGCAGGGGTTTCGGTGGAGGAAGTAACTGTCCTTCCCCAGTCTTAACTGGTTTGCCTTTCTTAAACCACTTCTTAATTCTCCCTAACCAGGTTTTCTTCTCCTTCTCTCGTGGGTCGTAATACATTTTCTTGTCTTTCGCGCAACGCTAGTCCCTTTTTACAACTGTACCGCTAATCTATCCAATCACAGCGCGACTTCGCACTAACGCACCTATTCAGAGCGTCCACGTCACTGTCAAAGTCCTCGAATCCTAGCGCGACTCACACTAACGCACCAATAAGGAGCGTCTACATCACCCTGTTTCTTCTCCAATCCTAGCGCGGCGTACACTAACGCACCAATCCGGGGCGTTTCACAGTTCTGACCGACTGTCCAATCTCAGCGCGGTCGTTCTGACGTCAGCAGCCACTGCGGCAGCTCCTGCTTCTGTCTACCCCTCCTTTACAAATCCACTCAGTAAGTTTTTGTTTCAATTTCTACACTTCTGTTAGTAACAACATAGAAACTTCTCCATTGTCCGGTTCGCTAACCAAAGAACAGCAAAAAGACCTTTCTCACGAGAATTCCGTCTTTCCCGAGAGCAGCGCTTACCTCTGCCCTACTACAGAATCATTACTTCCGTTGATAAAATAGCACATCCCTCTACTTCACCCTTCTAACAAGCATTAGCTAATTGTTTCTCCAGTATTAAAGACACATAGTTGGAGACCCAATGCTCCTGAGAAATAAACCTAGAGTTTCGCAATAAACCCAAATGCCTTTACATTCACACTCGTTCACACAAGAAAAATGTAGTATATTCACACAGAATCCTGTCTTTCCCGAGAAAAGCGAACAGTCTGTCCTACTACAGAATTATGACATACGTTAAAAAGCAGCGCTTACCTCTCCTTTGTCCTTCTAACAATCTCAGAGAGTACCTATTACCTTTCCAGTGATAAGCGTTATCTGAATGCCAGTTGGTTCTCTGGTACCTAAGACCAGAACTTCACAGGTAACCTTCGCTATCATACACACTTCTCTCACACAGAAAATGTCTCTAATAGCAACACACGACAATGTCACCGAATCGAACCCAGACAATGCGCCGTGCAACTTCACTTGTCACACTTTTCCCCTGTGTACCTACAGGGCAACAACAATTCTGTCTTTCCCGAGAGCAGCGCTTACCTCTGCTCTAGTACGGAACTGTTACAAACTTCCGACTTCCTACATCCCAGAAGCCGTGCAAACAACATTAAACTCAACGTAACTCAACATAGAGTGTTAGTAAATAAATCAATACCAATCAATAACCAAAATCAATAAGCAATGTTCAAGCAATAATCACTAAACCAATCAATAACAAACCATCATACTGCTACCAGAAAAACTAATGCAGCGCGGAGTGCAAAATTCCTCCCTACTGCCACGGACCAAAAGATCTCACACACGCACACTATCCATACATTCGCTGGTGGGGCCCATAACACCAACACATACTCACCATCAGTGCGTGAGAGAGGCGATTAACCTTCCTAGCGCTGAATAATGAGGGAGGAAGATACCACTTTACCTGAATGAGCATTAAACCTACAAACCTTGCTTATACTCATTAGGCCCTAGACTCCACATTGGTATTCCCCTCATAACCGGGACGGATCTGTTAGTTGTAGTTTTAAGTGAAATTCTAATACTCTAATTAACCTTTTCATTAACACATTTCAATGAATAAACAACCCAACTCATTTCTGTAGATGTTCAAATCCAAATTTATATTAATATTGCAGATTAAATCATTCATTCAATCAAGTTGGCATTCATATTTACCTATTCTGGCTAAAGTCGTCCTCTATGTCAAACTTTTGCAGTCTCGCAAAACTATGCCCATCAATTTTAGCAGATTCAGTTCATCAGGAGTTTGGGCATTAATTCAGTCCATCAAAGATTCAGGCTAACAGCTGTCCTGCAGTGTCACCGTCCTCTCCGTCAGCATATCATCAGGAATCGAAGGAGCGTCATCGAATCGATCTAATCACCTCTCTATTCTACCATAATTTATAGTAAAATCAATGTTAAAATGTATCAAAGTTTGGGCATCCAAGTTCGCTGATTGGACAATCAGAGATCATCCTTTTGGTTTCTCACGAAAGTGTCTTTTGGGTTATGACCCTTGTCAGTTCCGGTTCACACAACAGTCTTTGTTCGGAATACTTGGACGACGTCCCAGACTGTCCTTGAAAGGTACATGTTCATCTGGGGTCAGGTCCAGGCCACTGTGTATCTGTCGTCAGCCTAGGCGCACTTCACCCAAGCCTTGTTCAGCGTTGGCAGTCGGGTTTAGGCACCAAAGTCAGCCATCTTTCGGCAGGCCAAAATGGTCAACTTAAGCAAAGAAACACAAAAACGTAATTAATACATAGAAATGACTAATTAAATGTTATTCCCTCGCTAATACCCATATGTGTGTGTATTTATCTAGCCAAAAGCAACACTCAACGCGGTTTATACTTACTAAAAAAGCACAAATCACAATTACATCACCAAAGCGACATATATCATGCAATGTTCTAATTATCTATCATTAATAGGCGTACAAAATTTAGTTTACGTAATTAATTAGGCCATGCAGATGCAATTCCCACGTGTATTTCGGTCATTAATAAGGTTGATTAGTTATTTCCACATCACTCCAAACCATTAGGACGATTATAATTAATTAATTAATCTAATGAATAAAACGTCATGCAAAATGGCGTGGGTATACAAAATTTTGCATAACCCGCTCCAGCATGGGCACTCTTGGAAGACTTTGGGGAACGTGGAGTGGGTGGAATTTTGTGGATCCACGCAGATTCCAGAACTTTACACCACAGAAATGTGAGGAAAACGTTGAGGTTTGCAAGGGATTCTGGGTAACAGAACCTGGTGAGAGCCACACAACTCACCCCATCCCAGATTCCTCTGGGTGTCTAGTTTTCAAAAATGTATAGGTTTGCTAGGTTTCCCTAGGTGCCGGCAGAGGTAGGGTTCAAATTCTACAGCTAGGCACTTTGCAAAAAAAGGGTCAGTTTTCACTGTAAAAATAAAGTGTGTCCACATTGCGTTTTGGACAATTTCCTGTCGCAGGCACTGGGCCTACCCAGACAAGTGAGGTACCATTTTTATTGGGAGACTTAGGGTAACACATAATTGTAGAGCAACTGTTATTACCTATTGACTTTCGATGCATTTCTGCCTTCCAAATGACAGACAATCTGTAAAAAAGAAGTCATTTTGAAAAATGACCTATAAGTCTCATGCTAGTATGGGTACTCACAATTTCGGAAATGTGTAAATATCTAGTGTTTCTAAACTGTATATTTTGTTCCAATTCCAGAAATACATAGGTGTCTTTCATACTGATATTTCCATGTATATATTTTCCCAAATTAATTGCTATATACCTTGAACATAATAAAAATCAATTGCAAGACGCTGCTCAGTTATTGAATCTGGGTTCGTCGGGTTCTTGGTAAACTTACAAGTCCTATATTTCCCCACAACCAGAAAGCTCTTGCGGATGTAACAGTATATTGCTTTAAAACAGATGTCACAATTAAAGGAAGTTACAGGTGAAAACGTTGGCACAAATGGCTGATTTTTTCAACTAATTTTCAATTTTTCATATATTTAACTGTTAGTTTCTATGAAGAAACCTTGAAGGATCTACACAGATGACCCCTTGCTGAATTCAGAATTTTGTCTACTTTTCCGAAATGCATAGTTTCCAGGATCCATAATTGCTTTCATACCCATTTCTACCATTAACTGGAAGGAGGTTGAAAGCACAAAAAATAGCAAAAATTGGCTATGTCCTAGAAAAATGCCAACACTGTGTAAAAAATGATGGTTTTCTGACAAAAGTCTACTTGTCCCTGAAAGCTGGGAAGATGGTGATTTCAGCACCACAACCCCTTTTTTTATACCATTTGCAGGAAAAAAAAGACGCTTTCATCTGTAGCCCTTTTTTCCCATTTTCCCCCAAAAATAATGCAGCTGCATTTTGGCAAATTTCTCGGTCCCCTCCAGGGGAATCCATCAACCCTGAGTATCTTTAGAATTCCCATGATGTTGGAAAAAAAGGTCGCAACTTTGGCGTGGATACCTTATGTAGTCGAAAAGTTACAGGGGCCTAAGTGCGAACTACCTCAAATAGCCCAAAAAAGGCTTGGGGTGGGGGGGGGGGGGGGGAAGGCCTAGCAGTGAAGGGGTTAAGACCATCTGTTTATAGGATCCCAAAAAAGGACAAATATATAAAAGATTACTCTGATCCAAAGAGACTGCAAATAAAAATAGGGAAATGAATATGACTGCATCTCAAATAAATGAAGAAGGCTTATTTTGTAGGCTGGTATGGGGCTATGAAGGCTAAGGATGTTGACTCCAAATTGACCCAATGATCTACAGGAATACCAGCAAATAATTCATAATGAGTTCAACATATTGCTCTATGTCTCTGATTCCAACAGGGAGACATTGCTTTCTTTTCTGGGGAATTATTCAGGGAGCAGGTCAGCTTTATGTGTATTTTGATAGGTTCGGGGATTACGGCAATGCACTTCATGTCACAATCATGAAAAACTATTGCTCTATTTAAATAAGTAGTTGATTGAGCAGGCTATTAAATTTCATTGGTTGTTAATAATAAGTTTTTATGTTTTGGCTGTGTGAGAGACACTTTTATAAAATGTTTGGCGTATAGAATTTAATTCCTAGCATATTGTATTGATTAGTGTATTTGAGTATTATATATATTGAATTGTAGAGTATTTGAATATTATATAAGGTAGGTGAGACATTGATCATACATACTTGGCAAATGACACATATTTCACTTAGGTAATATGTAACTAGGAGATAGATAATTGATCTGCAAACCCTGTTCACCTCAGGTTAGCAACGGCTGCATTTAAATCAAACAGGTAGGTTTAATGCTCTCATCTGTTGTACAATGCAGACCTCTGAGTATGGCCTACATTCCAGCTTGTGAAAAATCTACCCTTGTGTGTAAAATGTACCAAGCTAAATCCTGAGACCTGACTTATGACACTGATCCTCTTATTGTTTATGCAGTCTCCCGCTTTTTATATGGGATGTGGCGGAGAAGGTTGAGTTTTATCTAGTAATGGTCTAGCCTGCAGCTTTTATTCTTTTTTACTGTCAAATAATCATGATAACTTACTGTTTAATAACTTCTTAAAAATTTATTTTTTGTATTTATGGTCTTACTGTCGTACTTGTATATATTTTATTGTACTTTTATGGTCTTATGGCCGAAATAAAGTTAATCAATCAATCAATCAACCAAGCTGAATCTGTCTCAAAAACAGTATGTGTCTTTCGCTATATGATCACCTAACTTGCACCAGTTGGCCAAGGCCGAGAAATACAGGACTGTAAGAGGGAAGAAGGAACCTCACTGCAAGGTGAGTATAGTCCAACACCAGGTGGATGATTCTACCACCAAGCAGAGTGTGCCAATTTGGAGATGGACACAGTCTCAATCAAAGAGACTGCACATAGAATCTACAGCTTAGGAGGTGGTCACAATTGACACTGCATTCCAGGAGAAGGACAGCTCCTCAACCACTGGAGTCTGAAATCTTTCTTTATTATTAAATAAAACTACCAACACCGGGTCCTGAACATATCTCTCCTGTAGTCTCTACTCCTACATTTCCTGCCCAGGACAACATAAACTGATAATGCTCTTCACCCCCAGCTACCTTGCAAACAACATATTTCTAATAGCCTAATTCATGAATATGTACCATGAAAATGTGCATGCTCAGCAGCAGCCCATCTTGCAGGTCCTCTAATCCACAGGTAACAATATTGATACTGTTCTCAAAGCCTTGCAAGATGCCCTGGCAGTCCAGCAATCAGAACTGATGTGGTCATCTGCTGTGTCTCCCCGATTCCCCTCATTCCTCTTCACCGCTCTACCAGAACAGATGTCAGATCCTGCCTTGCCAAAGACAATGCCTGAAGGCACGGATGTGGCAGAGGTTAACTACACAATTGATAATGAGGAAGCTCAGGAGCTCCCATCCTCAACCCAGGACACAAGGAGACGATATCTGGATTGAGAAACTTAATTTGGGAGAAATTGTGTTGTTGGTTGACTGGGGTGTGAGCCCTGGTAAAGCAATAGCCACAATTCCTGGCTGGATGAACAAAAACAGTTTTCAAAAATATCCTATGCTTAACCTGGGTATCTTGGAACAAAAGCAGTCATGCTTAACTTAGAGGCAATGTGTTAAGTATTTATGTAGCACATAAACAGAATGAAATAAAAAATATAGCACAAGAAAAATCCCACACCAATTAAGAATAATACAGCACATTTTAATAAATTATTTCATGACAAAACAACACAAATCCAATTAGTCGAACCAGAGTTATGAATTTTTAGAGTATTTACTAAAAATTAGCACTTAAAAGATCAGTGTCCACCACGGGCATTTGGTTGCTTGAGACCGTGTCAAAGTCGAAAAACATACCTGACTGCACAGGACCACGGGTTGGATAAAACACGTGGATTGGGGCCGTTCAGCGCTTACCTTCAGACTTAAAAGAATTTTTTAAGAAAAACTTCAGAGAAGGTAAGTGTTTAGCGGGGCAAGGCTGTAGGTGGTGTTTGAGGAAGAGAGTCAACATCGGGGAACCAGTAGATAGTTATAGTTAGGACCGTGTTTCCATAGGAAATCTCAAAATTCTATTTTGAATAACTTTGGCGCCGGTTGACGAATCCTTGCGAAATTTTCAAAACTAATGGGGCGCTCCGCTCAGCTCCTACCCTGAAAGTCTCGGGGGGATTCATCAAGCGGGGGCCGAGAAAAAAGGGGGTCCCAAAACGCGTTTTCCCCATGCATTTTCCCATAGGACGTTTAGTCGAAGGTACAGCCCGAACGGCTCAACAGAATTACTTGAAATTTGGCAAAGAGGTAGTCCTCAGGTCAGGGATATGCCTTTTGCATATATGTTGTCAATCTGTTCAGAAGTTCCTGGGAAAATTGCAGTTAAAAGCACATACATATCTAAAGCCGCGCACCGTGCGCGCACCGTGCGCGCACGGTACCGTGCATGAGTGTAATTCTGATTGGTGGTTACATGACAGTCAACATACGAATCGGTCGAAATCAGGAAGTGTCGACCGCCATTTTGTGTGTTGTGTGTGTGACAGGGAAAAAGAAAGGTGGAGAACATGAAAAGGGGGCAGGGTAGAGAGTTCCTGACCCCCTAGCCTTTGTCAGGGGGTCCCTGAAGGACCCCGAAGGGTGAAAAAAACATTTTTCTTTTTCAAAAAATCGCGGGGTGCGCGCACGGTGTGCGCACCCCCCCCAGCCGCCATTTTGAGTTTTAGAGGCAGAAGAGAGCTAAAAACACAAGTGAAGAACATGAAAAGGGGGCAGGGTAGAGAGTCCCTGACCCCCTAAGCCTTCTCAGGGGGACCATCAAAGACCCCCTTAGGTCACAAAAAAAAATGTTTTAAAAAATCGCGGGGTCTGCATACCATGTGCGCACGGTGCGTGCACGGCGGGGAAAAAACATAAAAAAAATAGATTTAAAAAAAGTTTTTTAAGTGTTTAGATGTTAGGTAGCTCTAAAAAGAGCCGTTGTGTTAATTGAGGGACAGAGGAAAAAAAAGACATGGCAAAAATTATAGGGTGTCACACATGTGCTGCTGTATCTTCCTCTCTATTAGCGGAATGCTGGTGTCCCCTTAAGAGATAAGAGCATAACACAAGTTGCACCGCATATGCACCCTCTCAAACAGAGGGTGTATATCCAGAGGAACCGAAGAAGGTGAAGCTGCCGCCGCAGATGAAGTGCTCTGCTGAGCTGCCGATGATGTGCTTGGCTGAGCTGCTGCGGATGTGCTTGGCTGAGCTGCTGGAGGGTTTTCTCTAGCAGCTCGAGCATAAGCCACAGGATGTACATCTCTAACGTGCCTGATCATGGTGAAGATACTAAAAGAGTATTTCTTTTTAGGATCTCCTCTTGATAAGACACGATCACAAAGAGTGCAGGTGACTTTGGGAGCATTCACTTTCTTCTGCCCATGTGGAAATGTAAAAAATTGCCATATAAAAGAGTCTTTCTGTTTCCTCTGTCTCTGTCTCACAAGGGTCTCCTGCTCACTCCCAGAAGATGACTGCTGCTCTGCCATTCTGAAGTACTGAAGTACTAGAAAAGCTGCTCAGCTCCTTCTACCAGGGAATCAGAAGTAATAATGAGGGGAGTGGGTGTGGTGTTGGAAGTTTCTGGAACTGAAACTAATAAAAAACAATGACAAGTGTTGTTTCTTAATCACATGAGCTGAAACTACTATAAACCAATGAAAAGTGTTGTTTCTTGATCACATGACTTGCCGTGCGCACACCGTACGCGTATGGTGCGCGCACACTACAAGCACGCATGCGCGTACGTAGCACGCATGCATGCGCGTATGGAGCACGCGCGTACAAAGCACACGTGCATGCTCGTACAGAGCACGCGCACATGCGCGTACCGAGCACGCGCGTACGCATCACGCACGAAGTACGCATGCGCACGTGGATCATGTACGCATGCACACACGGAGCACGTATGCATGCAAGCCACGTGCGCGCACCGTACGCGTACCGTACGCGTGCGGTGCACGCACGGTCAAAAACCCTAATAAAAAAAAAAACAATGTTTAGAGGATTATAGAAGATATTAACTATGCTGTTCAACTATATCTAAAATAAAAAAAAAAAGCTGAGCCATTCCATATTGCAGGATACAGTAAATCTATAATTATATACATAGGTAGCATATTGTAAAATAAATAAATAAAAAATATAATAAAACATTCATAAATTAGCATTTTAAAAACCTTGCAAATTCACTGAAAAAACCATAGGTTTCACACACGTTATAGTTAGGAATTAGCATTTAAAAAACCTTGCAAATTCACTGAAAAAACCATAGGTTTCACACACGTTATAGTTAGCTGGACATTTCACTCGTAAAAAACCAATGAAATTCCCCCGTTATAGTTAATTCAGCTAACTATAACTCGCGTGCCCGCAATCCACTGCTGATGATGTCACATATTACATCACTCATGACATGATCAGTGACATCACTCATGACATCACTGATGACATCTCAAATGACATCACTGATGACATCATCCATGTGATAAATTACCACATCTTCTCACACCCTAATATAACCTTTGATACACCGACTCATAATTTAAGAGTTCAATTCTCAAAACCATACATACTGCAATACCAATAACTACATATCCACTTATTAACTCTTAGGTCTACAGACACCTCCACTCATTCACCTGTACAGTCACTCATACTTACAGTCACTCCATACAAAACTAACATATGCATTTATACACCTATATAGACACTCACACACTACCAATCATCCATAGAGGTACTATCACACCTACTCAGTCATTCAAATAATCACACTCCCATTTACTCACCTATGAGGTTATACACACTCAAGTTCACTTACTCATAAAAATAGTATCACATTCTTACACTCTTATAGAATCATTGATACAAGCACACTCATCCATACAGCCACTCTCACAATCATACACTCTCACATATACCCACTTATATACTCTTACACGCATATATACTGCCTTTCACATACGTAGTTAGTCACAAATGTACCACTGAGATATGCATTCAATCTCTAACACACCCATACACACACTCACTCAACCATACAGTCCATCACAGATGCACTCTTAAAACAATGCACCCATAGAATCACCCACTCACACATCTATGCATAGAGTCACACACACCCTACCCACACAAACACTGAGGGACCCATACAGATACTGAGACAAGCAATCAATAACTCATACAGACACTTATATGGGTATTCACAAAACCATGCTGCCACCTATACACCAACATACAGACACATACAAACAATTACACAGTTTAGTCACTAGTCTGCAGTAAGATACATTTAATGACTCACTTATAGAGTCAGTTACGCACCACAGAAAATCATCCATTTACACACTTGTACACCCACTCATTCTTCAACAGGTCTTTCCCTATATATAATAAACATATTAAAACTGTTCAGAAACACATACTCAATGGATGACGTCATCAGTGATGTCATCAGTGATGTCATTTGAGATGTCATCAGTGATGTCATGAGTGATGTCACTGACCATGTCATGAGTGATGTAATATGTGAAATCATCAGCAGTGGATTGCGGGCGCGCGAGTTATAGTTAGCTGAACTAACTATAACGGGGGAATTTCATTGGTTTTTTACGAGTGAAATGTCCAGCTAACTATAACGTGTGTGAAACCTATGGTTTTTTCAGTGAATTTGCAAGGTTTTTTAAATGCTAATTCCTATCTATAACGTGTGTGAAACCTATGGTTTTTTCAGTGAATATATATATATATATATATATATATATATATATATACATTACCTGCTGGCAGTCGCCAATAGGTAGTTATAGTTAGAACCTGGTTTCCATAGGAAAAGCATTTTTTTGATTTGCTAATAACTTTGGCGTCATTTCATGAATCTTTGTGAAATTCTCAAAAACAAAGTCTATTCAGGTCAGCTCCTATCCTGGAAGTTTGGAGGTGATTCGTGAAGTGGGGGCTGAGTATAAAGGGGGGTCCCAAAACGCATTTTCCCCATGTTAATTTCCATAGGAAATTTTGCGACGAGCTACAGCCCGAACTGCTGAACAGAATTACCCCAAATTTGGCAGAAAGGTAGAGCTTGGCTCAGAAAGCGACCTTTTTTCAAATGGTGTAAATCCATTCAGTAGTTTTTGAGAAATTCAAAAAATAAGAGTCAAAAGGCTACAGCTGAAACAACTGAGCGGAATTACCCCAAATTTGGCACAAAGGTAGTGCGTGGGTTAGAAAGCGACCTTTTTTTAAATGGTGTAAATCCGTTCAGTAGTTGCTGAGGAATTAGAAAAATAAAAGTTTCGATATCTGGGCGGAGCCTAAGTGCTGTGCACGAGCTTCACTGTGATTGGCTGCGAACACTCCAAACCAGGAAGTGTTGGCAGCCATCATGTTTGTCGGTAGAAGTGTGTCGCCAGAAAACAGAGAAACAAAGGTAGAAAACAAGAGAAGGGGGCAGGTTAGAAACACCCTGACCCCTAGACCTGCTCAGGGTGTCCCAGAAGGACCCCCAGGGCCCCAAAAATTTTTTAAAAAAATAAATCGCCGCAATTCGCGCTGGTGTCGCGGGTTCCTGAGTTTTATTTCAATGAGAACCCGGGGTGGGCTAGGTCTCGGGGGAATTTTTACGAAAAAAATAGCAGGGGCTTGCTGGGGCTGTGGGGGCCCGCTGGGGTCCTACTCATGTTGGGAGGGGTATTGCTCGGCTCCTCTCCTGGAGCCCTCCATGTGCTTATAACTTTTCTCGGGTTCCTGCATTTTATTTTCATGAGATCCCGGGGTGGACTAGGTCTAGAGGGAATTTTTAAAACAAAAATTGCGGGGGCTCGCTGGGGCTCGAGGGGCCCGCTGGAGTCCCTGCAGACTCAGGGCTTTACTCATGTTGGGAAGGGTGTTGTGCGGGCCCTCTCCTGGAGCCCTCCATGTGTTTATAACTTTTGCGTTGTTTGACGAATGTTTACAACATTTTCCAAAAAGCTTCTCTTTTTTGATCAGCTCCTATCTTGAAAGTTTAAGGGTGATTGGTCAAGGGGGGTTTGAGAAAAAAGAGGGGTCCCACAACGTGTTTTCTATACGAAAGTTTAGACAAGGCTACAGGTGAAACTGCTGAACGGAATTACGACAAATTTGGCAGGGGGAAATGTCTTGGTCCAGAAAGTGTGCTTTTCCAGAAATGGTGTAAATCCATTCAGTAGTGTTTTGAGATATTATAGGAAAAAAATATAAATATCCGGTCGGTCCCTAACTGCTGAGCACAAGCTTGCATCTGATTGGCTGCTGACACATCAAACCAGGAAGTGTTAGCAGCCATCTTGTACCTTGCATCGAGTGAAAATTTAAAAGAATGGTTCCGGGGGCAATTTAATATAGCGGAGCTCTGTGTAATGATGATTTGGACGCAGTTAAGGTTTAAGATTTATTAACAATAAAGGAGAAACAGGTGAGCGCCAGGCAGTACGACTTCCACTCCAGAACCGCAGTAGGAAGATAACCCTTTCACGCTTCTTGTGCCCAACATCACCACTTTGCAGCTATGCCGTTAGAAGCCAGTCCGTCGGCTCGCAGCTCTCTACCTTTGTGAGCTAGTACGCTTCCGTGCCTGTACCTCTGCAAGCTACTACGCTGCTGTCCCTTTGGGAGCAGACTGCTCGTAGTTCTGCGTCTGTGAGTCGAGCGGACGGGCTGCAGTTGTCCATCTGCGAGCCTGGGTGCGAACCATTCATAAGTCACACTACATAAGCATGGAAAAGCCATTTTGTGATTCAGTCCCTCAGCTGGCATCTGTCCGAGGCATTTCTGAAAACATTCCGGAGTTCTTTCTGTGAGAGATACCCCTTTCATGCTGCTTCTCCCCACATCAGCAGGTAACACACCCTCTTCCCATATTACCAACATACCCCCAGCAACCTCCGTGGGCCCGGAAGTGTCCCTGTGCGGTTAGACAAACAAGAATCTTAGTCATGTATAGATTTACATATAGAAAATTTTATTTAAACAAAACAACAACAAATAAAACTATGTACAGCCGTGGGGTGTCATCACTGGTCCATTTGTGATTCACAGCCTGCAAGACAAAAAGAAAGATAAGGTGGTGCGTCATGGTTCCAGCAAAGGAGAGAGAGAGAGAGAGAGAGAGAGAGAGCGAGAGAGTGAGAGAGAGAGGGAGAGGAAGAGAGAAAGAGTGAGAGAGAGGAAGATAGAAAAAGAGAGAAAGAGTGAGAGAGAGAAAGAGTAAGATACAAGGAAGAGAAACAGTGTGAGAGAGAAGAACACAGAGAGAGAAAGAGTAAAAGAGAAGAAGAGAGAAAGAGTGAGCTATAAGTAAGAGAGAAACAGTGTGAGAGAGAGGAAGATAGAGAAAGAGAGAGAAAGAGAGAAATAATGAGATACGATGAAGAGAGAAAGAGCGAATCAGTGTGAGAGAGAGGAAAAGAAAGAGAAAGAGTGAGAGAGAGGAAGAGAGAAAGGGTGAGAGAGGAAGAGAGAAAGAGTGAGAGAGAGGAAGCCAGCCAAAGAGAGAAAGAGTGAGACAGAGAGGAAGACAACGAGAGAATCAGTGTGAGAGACAGGAAGAGAGAGAGATAAAGAGAGAAACAATGTGAGAGAGAGGAAGAGAGAGATAAAGAGTGAGAGAGAGGAGGAGAGAAAGAAATAATGAGACAGAGAAAAAGAGAAAGTGTGAGAGAGAGAAAGGAACAGATGGAGAGGGAGTGTTGAGACTGGAAAAAGCTTTGCAGCTTACCTTTGTGCCACCGGTTTGTCTTCAACCATGTGACGGGAGATAGTCCAGACCTCATGTTTAGTGATATGAAAGATAAAGAGAGAAAGAGTGAGAGAGAGAAACAGTAAGATACAAGGAAGAGAGAAAGAGAAACAGTGTGAGAGAGAGGAAGACAGAGAGAGAAAGAGTGAGAGAGAAGAAGAGAGAAAGAGAGAGCTACAAGGAAGAGAGAAACAGTGTGAGAGAAAGGAAGACAGGGAACGAGAGAGAAAGAGTGAGATACGAGGAAGAGAGAAAGATAGAATCAGTTTGGGAGAGGAAGAGAGAGAAAGAGTGAGAGAGAGGAAGAGAGAGGGAAAGAGAAAAAGAGTGAGACAGAGAGGAAGAAAAGAGAAACAGTGTGAGAGACAGGAAGAGAGAGATAAAGAGAGAAACAGTGTGAGAGAGAGGGAGAGAGAGATAAAGAATGAGAGAGAGTAGGAGAGAAAGAAAGAATGAGGCAGAGATAAAGAGAAAGTTTGAGAGAGAGAAAGGAACAGATGGAGATAGAGTGTTGAGACTGTAAAAATCTTGGCAGCTCACCTTTGTGCCACCGGTGTGTCTCCAACCACGTGCCGGGATATAGTGCAGACCTCAAGTTTAGTGATCTGAAAGATAAAGAGAGAAAGAGTGAGAGAGAGAAAGAGTAAGATAAAAGGAAGAAAGAAGGAGAAATAGTGTGACAGAGAGGAAGACAGAGAGAGAAAGAGTGAGAGAGAGGAAGAGAGAAGGAGTGAGCTACAAGGAAGAGAGAAACAGTCTGAGAGAGAAAAACACTGGCAAAGAGGGAGAAAGAGTGAGATATGAGGAAGAGAGAAAGAGAGAATCAGTGTGAGAGAGGAAGAGAGAGAACGAGTGAGTAAGGAAGAGAGAAAGAGTGAGAAAGAGGAAGAGAGAGAGAAAGAGTGAGAGAGAGGTAAAGAGAGAGAGAGAGTGAGAGGAAGAGAGAAAGATTGAGAGAGAGGAAGCCAGGCAAAGAGGGAAAGAGTGAGACAGAGAGGAAGACAACAAGAGAAACAGTGTGAGCGAGAGGAAGAGAGAAAGAAAGAATGAGACAGAGAAAAAGAGAAAGTGTGAGAGAGAGAAAGGAAGAGATGGAGAGGGAGTGTTGAGACTGGAGAAAATCTTTACAGCTCACCTTTGTGCCACTGGTGTGTCTCCAACCACGTGCCGGGAGATAGTGCAGCCCTCGAGTTTAGTGATCTGAAAGATAGTATAGAATTAGTAATTGCAGAGTACATACAACTGCACACGCGTAGTTCTATTTTTCAGAAATGCGCAATAAGGGTGGTGCACCCCATCCACTCTCACT
This sequence comes from Triturus cristatus, assembly GCF_964204655.1. Lineage (NCBI taxonomy): Eukaryota > Metazoa > Chordata > Amphibia > Caudata > Salamandridae > Triturus > Triturus cristatus. The sequence goes on along the minus strand of NC_140589.1, from coordinate 355,529,491 downwards.
GCTTGGAGGTGTCTGTGCGCTCTTGTGCGCACAGACTGCTGCACACAAGGTGACTGCCCGCTGCTGCAGAAAGAAGTCTCTCTGCTCACCTTCCGCCACCGGTGTGTGTGTAAGAGGGTCCACCACGTGCTGTAGCAACCTCCTCAGCCGTTGCTTACACGCGGTCCAGCTGAACTCACAATTCGATTGGGCGTTGATTGTCCAGATGGCCACGCATCATCGCAGATTTTTCACACGTTCAGCTCTGGTAGTGTTGGGGGGTAAACATTGAGCCATGATTCACAGCCTGTTAGATAAAAAGCAAGATAAGATTGTGTGTCATGCGTCCATGAAAGGAGAGAGCAAGAGAGAGAGAAAAGGAAGAAAGTGAGAGGAACACAGAGAGAAAGAGTGAGAAAGACGAAGAGAGAGAGAGCGAGAGAGAGAGAGAAACAGTGAGAGAGAGAAATAGTGAGAGAGAGGGGCAGAGAGAGAGAGAAAGAGGGAAACAGAATGAGAAAGAGGAACAGCGAAAGAGAGGAAGAGTGAGAGAGAGAAACAGAGAGAGGAAGAGAGAGAGAGAGAGAGAGAGAGAGAGAGAGAGAAAGAGACAAACAGTGTAAGAGGGAGATAGAAAGAGTGTGAGGGAGTGAAATGAAGAGATGAGGGATTCTGAGTGCGCACACTGTGTACAAAATCGTCACAGCTCACCTTTTACCCCACCGCTGTGTCTTCAACCATGTGCCGCGAGCTAGTGGTATTCTCAAGCTCCCACATCTAAAAGATAGTACATAATTAGTAATGGCAGTGTTGGTTTAGGACTCAAAATCGATCCGGGCACGCTAAAAAAATGGCCCACATTTGCATATTGCCTTTCCTCAAAACACTGCCTCAGAGAAATTTTATTTTGAAAAAGGGGGGGTGGGGGACATACATAAAAATGCACACATTCGTTTACACTGGTGACTTAAAAACAAGTGAGGTCACTTCTGCTCAGGCCCCCTGCTGATGATGTAATATGTGACGTCATTAGCAGTGCATTGCGGGGCGCGAGTTAAAGTTAGCTGAACTAACTATAACAGGGGAATTTCTCTGGTTTTGTACGAGTGAAATGTTCAACTAACTTTAACATGTCTGAAACCTATGGTTTTTTCAGTGAATTTCTAAGTTTTTTTAAATGCTAATTTCTAACTATAACATGCCTGAAACCTATGGTTTATTCAGTGAATATATATATATATATGTATATATATATTCACTGAAAAAACCATAGGTTTCAGGGGCATTATAGTTAGCTGGACTTTTCACTCGTACAAAACCATTGAAATTCCCCTGTTATAGTTAGTTCAGCTAATTATAACTCGCGTGCCCGCAATGCTCTGCTGATGATGTCACATATTACATCACTCATGACATGTTCAGTGACATCACTCATGACATAACTGATGACATCTCAAATGACATCACTGATGACATCACTGATGACATCATCCAGTGAATGTGTGTTTTTCAGAAAATTACATATGTTTTATATATGTATATCTCAACGTCTATGGAAGAATAAATGGGTATATAAGTGTCTAAATGGATGATTTGTTTTTGAAAAATTGATTGTATAACTGACCGATTAAGTGTATATTAGAGAATACATGGCTTAGTGAGTAATGTTTAAATGTGTAAATATCTGTATCAGTCTCTCACTTGGTGTATAAGTGGCTGCATGGGTTGGTGAGTAGCTACATGAGTGTCTATATAGGTTATTAGTTGGTTTTTTGAGTATCAGTATGAGTGTCTGAGTGTCTGTATGGTTCGGTGGGGGGTATTACGTAGTGCATAGGTGCATTAATGAGTGACTCACTGTTTGTGTTGAAGACAGCATGTGTGCAGGACTGCATGGGTGGATGAGTGTGTGTATGGGTGTGTTAGTGAGTGAATGACTGTCTCAATAGTGTCTTTATGAGAAACTGAATATGTTTTAAAATAGTATATGTGACTATTGGTGTATATAAGTGAGCATATGTGAGAGTGAGAGATTGAAAGAGTTCCTGTATGAATAAGTATGTGTTTCTATAAGTGATTGTTTAAAAGACTAAGTATGTGTAAGTTTCTGTAGAAGTAAGTGTGGTGGTGTGTGTATGATTGTATATGCAAGTAAATGGATGTTTGATTCTTTATTAGCATGAGTGACTATGTGTGTGAGTAACTCTATGTATGAGAGGCGTTGTGTAACAGGATGTATAGGTGTAGGAGTACATATGATGAGTGAGTACATATATGAGTGACTGTATAGGACTGTTGGTGAATGAGTGGATGTGTATGTGGATCTTAGAATTACTGAAGAGGTTGTTGTAACTGGTATTGGTATGTCCATTGTTTTGAAAATTTTAGTTTCTATTTTTGAATGTGTGTATCAAAGGTTATATTAGGGGGAGAGGAGGTCTGACACTCTATCACAAGGATGATGTCATCAGTGATGTCATTTGAGATGTTATACACAAATGGGGCCGCTCCTATTTAGAATGACCGAAGTGAGTGAGTGAAGTTAAAAACCATTACAGTGACCTCATTTACTTTTTAATGATCTAGGAGTCTGTATGGTGTATAGAAACAAGTGAAGGGTGAAATGGGGAAGTTATTAACCCCTTGCCATGTAGAGTTTGGTCGACATGTTTCTGCCTTGTGTCAACAGTGGTACTCGCCATTCATCAGGACCTAGATACTTAAATATATACAGGGCTCCACTCTTACCAACATTGTGGTTTAGAAAAAACCTGTGGTGGGGTGACCTTTGTCACTCTCTGCTGTTTAGGGGTCTTTAGTACCCTGTAAAAAAAGAATAAACAACACATCCTAAGCACTTATTAGGAATGAAGGTCATTAACGGAAAGGCAAACACCACTACTCACATTTTAAGCCCTCGTGCTTCAAGTGTATAACACGTGACTGTCATACGTGAATACACATGTGAATATAAAAACATATAGGAGAGGAATATCTCCCACATCTTACCTACAGACAGATGTGGGAGATATTTCTCTCCTACATGTTCCCCATTTTGCCGTTCACTTGTTTTTATACACCATACAGCCTCCTAGATCATTAAAAAGTAAATGAGGTCACTGTAAGATTTTTTAACTTCACTCACTCACTTCGGGCCCCCACTTAGTTAGAAGTGCATCCCTGTCGTCAGGTGAATGCCCGCCCTCTATCAAACCGAGTTTTTAGAGGGCGAGGACTGGCCAATGATGGAGCATGACACCAGGTGGTGTGTGAGGCCAGTCCTAAACTTTTTGTGAGATGTCCACACTCACATTCACATAGCGCTTCTGAGCACACTTTAGGTCATTCTAAATAGGAGCGGCCCCATTTGTGTATAACAATTTGTGTTGGAGGCAGGCCGTCTCCTATTACCCTGGTGAGCCTCTAGTTCCCTTCCCCAGTGACTCTGGGGCTAGTGTGCATTTATGTCATTTGAGATGTCATGAGTGATGTCATGAGTGATAACACTGACCATGTCATGAGTGATGTAATATGTGACGTCATCAGCAGTGCATTGTGGGCTAACTATAACAGGGGAATTTCAATGGTTTTGTACGAGTGAAAAGTCCAGCTAACTATAACGCCCCTGAAACCTATGGTTTTTTCAGTGAATTTCTAAGGTTTTTTAAATGCTACTTCCTAACTATGCCTACAGAGATAGGACATGTGAAGAAATAAGAAAAAACGCACAGAAAGAAAAAAAAGAAATACAGAAAGAAGCAACAGAAGTTCTCAAAGACGAAGAAAAGTGCAGGAAGAAGGATAACGTGCGGAAAGAATAAACGGACGAGCAGAAAGAAGCCTTGTTGCAAAATCATCCTGTACCCTCAACTTTTTCAGACGGATACTGGTGGTAACTGAGTCTGACTAACCAGTCCTAGAGCCAGTGCTATGTTAAAAGACACTCAGAATACAGTGAAAACACCTACTTACACTAGGGAACACTAAGCATTGGGGTCCCCCTGTGATCAGCATGACCTCCTCTGTAAGCCCCTAGTATATAATAGGGCAGGGGATTAAAACTACCTCTTAAAACGTGCCACAGGGTGTGTTTACACACGTCACCTAAGGCCCCGTCCCCTCCCTTCCCCACTGTGTAAACACGCCCTGTGGCCGTTTTTAGTTGGGAGATTAAGTTCATTTGAATCCTGAGGGTCCCTAGGGTCTAACTAGCCTACTAGGTACCTCCAGTAAGCGCCACAGAGCTGCGTTGCAGAGAGGTGTAAAAAGTGGCACGGCCTGGACCACCTCTCTGCAACACAGCTCAGTGGCGCTTACTCAAAGCACCTGGTGGGCTAGTTAGTCCCCAAGGGCCCTCAGGATTGAAGAGGAATTATTTCCCCAACTTAAAACGCGCCATAGGGCGTGTTTGCACACGTCACCTCAGGCCCTGTCCCCTCCCTTCCCCTCTGCATAAACGCGCCATGTGGCCTTTTTTTAAGTTGGGAGATTAAGTCCCCTTGAATCCTGAGGGTCCCTAGGGGCAAAATAGCCCACTAGGTACGTCCAGTAAGCGCCATTGCAGAGAGGTGTAAAAAGGGGCACGGCCTGCACCACCTCTCTGCAGCGCAGAGCAGTGGCGCTTACTGGAAGCACTTGGTGGGCTAGTTAGCCCCCAGGGTCCCTCAGGATTCAAAGGGAATTATTTCCCCAACTTAAAACGTGCCACAGGGCGTGTTTGCACACGTCACCTCAGGACCCGTCCCCACCCTTCACCACTGTGTAAACGCGCCCTGTGGCCGTTCTAAGTTGAGAGATTAAGTCCCCTTGAATCCTAAGGGTCCCTTGGGTCAAACTAGCCCACTAGGTACCTCCAGTAAGCGCCACAGAGCTGCATTGCATAGAGGTGTAAAAAGGGGCGTGGCCTCAGAACATCTGTCTCCCTGGCGCATACTGGAGCTACCTTTTGGGCTATTTGTCCCTCAGGGACCCTCAGTATTGAAGGGGAATTAATTCCCCAACTTACAACTGGCCAGGGGGCGTATTTGCAGAGTGCTGCAAGGAGGGGGTGTGGCCTCCGGCGCGATGCCGGTCTTTTATTTATTTAATTTTAAGAAGGAGTGCATAATGCAACGTTACACTCCCCTGCACATATTTTATATTACAACTTTAGAGACTAGTTAGGTTACACAACACTGCCCTGTGCATATTACACTTCAAGGCGCATATCACATAGCACGCGCTAGTGCCTGTGCTATCTCGCGCTCTCCAATGAATCTGTCATTGTGCACAATGTATTGCATATTATATTTCACACCCCGGTTCATCTTATATCACACTTTTTGGTGCATAGTTTATACCATTTACTATATCTAGTTTTCATTTTCAATCGTGCTCTCAGGACTATGTTCTATATAACACTGCGTCCACCTACACTTTTCACGGGCATTACATTTTGCGATAGGGGGTGGAGGGTCAGGGGGTGTTTCTGCCAAGTGAGCCCGGAGTCACAGTCACAAACGTCCTCTTCTTCTAGAATAAAAGTGAGATTAGGCTGCATACTTGTTCATATTTTAAGTAGTTCGCACATTCACACATTTTAAAAACAATAAAGTTCCTAATACCCACCTTCTCTGAACAGTTAGCTTGCTGCCCCATCCACCTCCTCCCTATCCTCTGTTGTCTTAATCCATGGACTAGCCTCCTCCCTCCGGCCATGCATGGTCTGATGTGCTGCCACTGCCCTCCATTTAGCATGATGTACCAGTCCACTCCTCCTGCCCCCATTGCCCAATTCTATGGCCCATCATTGACCTTCTGCTTAGCCTCTGTGCTTAGCTTGCTGCCCCTATTCTCCTTCCCCCTGCCCTCCGATGTCTTTGTGCATGCCCCTGCTCCATCCTTTTTGCCCACCATGTTCCATGGACCTGCCACTCCTATCTACTCTGAGTGTTCTGTTGAACTACCACTCCCCTCCCACCTGCCTAGCATTGTCAGATGACTGTAACCTGTCCCTGCCACGTCCACCCTGCCTGTCCACATGCCATGCCCCTATCACCTTCCTCCTGTCCTCCATGGTTCATTTTACTGCCACACCCTTCTGTCCTCCCTGGTCTGTTGTGCTGCAACTGCTCCTCCTGCCTGCCCTGCACGATCTGTTGTGAGACCCCTTCCCCTGAACTCTCTTGTCTGTGCCCAGGTCCTGACCCTCCCTTCTATCCTCCATGGTCCTTTGTGCATGCCCCTGCACCCTCCTTCTTGCCCATCATAGCCATTGTGCTGCCACTAACCCTCCCGCTTGTCATGCATGGTCTTCTGTGCTGCCATGGGCCCTCCCAACTACCCTGTGTGGTCAGCTAGCTGCCCTTGACCCCCTCCCACCTTCTCTCCATGGTCTTTGTGTATGCCATCATAGTCTCACTGTTGCTCTCCATGGTGTGTCTTGTTTCTAGTGCCCATCCTGCCTGACCTCCATGGTCATCTTGCTGCTCCTGCCCTGCCCCCTTGCCTACAGCCCTCTGTTTCCATGTGCAAACCCCTATTCCCTCCCTCCTGGCCTGTCTGTTCCATTGTAATGCCCCTGATCCGTCCCTCCTGCCCTTTATGGTGTGTTATGCTGCAGCTTTCTCTCCTGTCTGTCCATTATGGTCAGCTAGCTACCATTGCCTCTTTCCCCTCTGTTCTCTGTTGTCCATGTGCATGGTCCTGTCCCCTCCCTATTGCTTTCTATGGATTGTTGAGCTGCACTCCCGTCTCGCATGCCCTGTGTGGTATATTGTGCTGCTGCAAATCCTGATGCCTTCCCTGTCGGGTCAGTTTGGTGCACCTCGCCATGTCCCTCCTGTCCTCTGTTATCCGAGTCCATGTCCCTACCCCAATTCCTCCTGCCTGCCATGATCCAATGTACCATACTTGCAAACATTTTGAACTTGGTAAGAGGGAGATTTTGAAAAAAAACTGTTGTATTGATTTTCCCCTTTGAGTTACATTGAAAAAGAGGAAATTGTAGACAGGAGACAGATCAAATAAAGCCCATTTGAGCTTAAAAACATTGGACGTTTCCTGACTGAAACAGGTCTGTTGGCATGTATGGTTGTACTACCACTGCCTCTTCCTTCTGCCCACAATGGTCTATTATATTGCCACAGCCTCTCTTGCCAGTCCTGTATTGTTGGTTTGTTACCCCTAACCCCCTTTCCACTGCCCTCCATAGTCTGTTGTGCTGCCACTTCCCTTCCTGCCTGCCCAGTGTGGTCAAATTGTTGCCTCTGCACTCTCCTACCTGCCTTCAATTTTCAGAGTCCTTGCCCCTGGCCTCTGCCTCTCAACAGTATCCCAATGAACAACTAGATTGCTAACATTCTATATTGATTACAAAAGTGTGGAACGCCTGACGTCATCTTGATGCAATCAAAACTGTAATACCTAGAGCATTTCCTATAGAAATTACATATATGAGAGGGTCTTATTTGCATCAAAATTATGGTTAGTGCTCTAAAAAACTAAAATGAGGACATATTTTCTGAATTTTCAAATAGCGACAAATAACTTTTTAAATTATTTGTAATCTTTATGTTTTTTTATCCAGTTGACTACTTGATTAAATGTTGCTCCTAGGGGAGAGGATGTGGTGTTTCTTCCAGAGCTGCAGACTTTTCAACTGGGGAACCAGGTTGGAGTTTCTGCTTCAGCTCAACATTCTGTGATTCTGGTCAAATCACTTAATCTCCCCATGTCTACAACCAAAATGAATTTGATCTTGTGTGATGTAACCAATGCTCATGTAAAACACTCCAATACCTGACAAGTCTGCATTATATAAAACTGCAAATACACAAAAAATAAGTGTTTTGCACACTTCTGTCATTGGGCTACATGTGGGCTACATCTGGGTTATATTTGGTCTACATTTGGGCTCTTTTGTCTCTGGTGGCCACTAATCATAATTTCTATGGCAAAATGAACCCCCTCATTTTGTTCCTTTGTAAATTAAATGTTTTAAGTGTTACCACTTTATTCCAATCAAGATGGCTTCAGGTGTGCCATACTTTTGTCATAAGTAAGACTGTTAGCGCTCTAGTTGTTCGTTAGAACACTCTGGGACATTCTGTCATTGGGCTATACTTGGGCTACATCTGGGTGATATTTGGGCTACATTTGGGCTCTTTTGCCTCTGGTGGCCATCTTGGGAGATTTATTTGTTATGAAGTTTCCTAATTTCCTCATTTACTGCAGTCTCCTCAGTAGGAAATACTTTCAGTTTTTTACTTTGGTTCCATCAAGAAGGCATTCAGATGTGTGACACATTTGCCATAAATTCTGAATGTTAGCACGCTAGTTGCTCATTAGATCACTGTAGTAAAGCTGCTGCTCACCAGGGAAGTCTTCTGCTGGTATTCAAAGTGCATGTTTCAGTCTGCATGTCAGAATTTTTTTATGAAATAGAAGAGGATTTGAGAAGACAAAATGTGCCCTAATTTTTCTTTCCGCAGACCTAATCATAATTTCTATGGCAAAATAAACCCCCTCATTTTGTTCCTTTGTAAATTAAATGTTTTAAGTGTTACCACTTTATTCCAATGAAGATGGCTTCAGGTGTGCCATACTTTTGTCATAAGTAAGACTGTTAGCGCTCTAGTTGTTCGTTAGAACACTCTGGGACATTCTGTCATTGGGCTATATTTGGGCTACATCTGGGTGATATTTGGGCTCTTTTGTCTCTGGTGCCCATCTTGGGAGATTTATTTGTTATGAAGTTTCCTAATTTACTCATTTACTACAGTCTCCTCAGTAGGAAATACTTTCAGTTTTTTACTTTGGTTCCACCAAGAAGGCATTCAGATGTGTCACACATTTGCCATAAATTCTGAATGTTAGCACTCTAGTTGCTCATTAGATCACTGTAGTAAAGCTACTGCTCACCAGGGAAGTCTTCTGCTGGTATTCAAAGTGCATGTTTCAGTCTGCATGTCAGAATTTTTTATGAAACAGAAGAGGATTTGAGAAGTCAAAATGTGCCCTAATTTTTCTTTCTGCAGCACTAATCATAATTTCTATGGCAAAATGAACCCCCTCATTTTGTTCCTTTGTAAATTAAATGTTTTAAGTGTTACCACTTTATTCCATTCAAGATGGCTTCAGGTGTGCCATACTTTTGTCATAAGTAAGACTGTTAGCGCTCTAGTTGTTCGTTAGAACACTCTGGGACATTCTGTCATTGGGCTATACTTGGGCTGCATCTGGGTGATATTTGGGCTACATTTGGGCTCTTTTGTCTCTGGTGGCCATTTTGGGAGACTTCTGTGTTATGATGTTTCCTAATTTCCTCATTTACTACAGTCTCCTCAGTAGGAAATACTTTCAGATTTTTACTTTGATTCCATCAAGAAGGCATTCAGATGTGTCACACATTTGCCATACATTCAGAATGTTAGCACTCTAGTTGCTTATTAGATCACTGTAGTAAAGCTACTGCTCACCAGGGAAGTTTGCTGCTGGTATTGAAGGTACATGTTTCAGTCTGCATGTCAGAATTTTTTAATGAAATAGAAGAGGTTTTGAGAAGTCACTCAAAATGTGCCCTAATTTTTCTTTCTGCAGCACTAATCATACTTTCTATGGCAAAATGAACCCCCTCATTTTGTTCCTTTTTAAATTAAATGTTTTAAGAGTTACCACATTATTCCAACCAAGATGGCTTCAGGTGTGCCATACATTTGTCATAAGTAGGACTGTTAGTGCTCTAGTTGTTCTTTAGAACACTCTGGGAAGCTGCAGTAGAACACAAAGGAATCAACTGACAGTCTCTGCCCTTGTTGGATGTACATGTTTTACTGAGAATGTCAGACTTCATTCTCACATGACTGAGAAAGATAATGTGAATTTACAGAAAATATGCTCTCAGTTTAGCTTATAGATCACCTTCCAAACCTCTGTGGGAAAAGCATGAGAAAATAGTTTTCTCTCAAACATGATTCATGATATCACAGCAGAAGGCTTTTTCACATGGTAAAATCACCTTAGAACACACCACAATTCCTAAAATGAGTATGGTACCATCAACAAATGATTTATAATGTAACTAAAGTCTTAAAACCTTCTATTAACTGCAATGCTTTTTAAAGATGTGCTATCATGTATATTGGTCCCAAGATGGCTGCCAACACTTCTTGGATGAAGTTCTGACAGCCAATCAGATCTCACGATGAGATGTGTGGTTAGGCTCCGCCCAGATATATATGTGATTTTACTTTTAATTTGCTCAGGAACTGCTGAACGGATTTACACCAGTAGGTAATATATAGGTAATATATATATATATATATATATATATATATATATATATATGCGCAAACAGAAGTCTTTCACCACAGAACCACCAGACAGGCAGCAACGAGGAAAAACCACGCAAGTCCCAGTCTTCTTTCGGCAAGTTTATTTAAAAAGGCAAGTTCACCAAATCTGACGCGTTTCGGGCGTCCGCCCTTGGTCACAGATCGTCAGGCAAATGAAAGAACATCCCTTTTAAAGGGTACATTGCACGAATTTAATTAGTGATTTTCTTCTTTTTGCAACACCATGTGATTAGAAACTGAAAACTGAGGACACACTACATATAGCTAACATAGATAGTCTGTTTTCTAAATCACAATTTGATATATATAAATCGAATAACGGGAGGTATAATTACAATATTTACATTTTGTTGCCCAAATTTGTGTTAACATTCCATTGTGAGTTGCCATGCTATATATTTTGTAAATTTTATATCAGACAATTATTGTCAGTGTGCATTGAAAATGGCACATGATATCCGCATAAATGCGCTTATATAGTAGATTGCAAAAAAAGACACAGTGTTACTGGTGGTCATTTGTCATGAAAAAGTGCAATGCGCGTAGGTAAAGTGCAAATGCAATTGTGCAAATAATGCAAAATATTCTGTGCAAGCATAGCATATAAATAAATATAAATATTTATAAATAATTTCATATTAAAATCATCTAAGCTTCTCAATTCATGAAACCTGATGCTAGGCATATGACCATATAAAAATGTCATCTATGTTTTACTCTTTTGCAATCTCTCAATTAACTGCATGAATGCAATAGACATGTAACGACAATATGGATCGTAATGATTTACAATCAATTCCTTTATATATATTTAGATAAAGCAACAAATATCAACCACCTTCCAAAAAAATGTACTCTATACGTGATTCAAAAGGAGGAAACAAACTAAATCTATCTTGATGTCTGTGTCCCAAAACTTAAATGGGAAAAGTAATGTGAATCCAATGAACCAGTGAAAAAAATCAATTGTGCATGTGATACTAAAAAAAGGGATGATATACAGTATGTGTAATAAAATTCATAATGAAATTAATAGGGTAAAGGCAAAGAAAGCAGATAATGGCCCAAAACAAATCATTAAACAGGGATTGGTTATAAAAAAACATGTAAGTCTTCCGTTGTGTTCAATCCATTGGGGAATCTGCTGTCTAACTCAATAATAAATTGTGACTCAAGTCTTCTGAGCATTTTTTCCCTATCGCCACCCCGTCTAGATTTAGGGACTGAGGCAATGACATAATATTCCAAGCATTGTAAGTTGTTGTTATGTCTTGCCTTGAAATGTCTGGCAACAGGATAAGTGCCATCGTTATTAACGATGGCACGTAAATGCTGGAGTATTCTGGCATGCACCTGTAGCTTAGTGCTGCCCACATATCTGAGGCCACAGGTGCATGTCAGAATGTAGATAGCAAAATCAGTTTTGCAATTAAATGTGCCCTTGATGTTTTTGGCAATAGGACTGAACGGTGTCAAGTATTGGGAAGTGTTTTTTCCAAATTTACAAGCTCTGCAAGTTGAGCAACGCTTGAATCCCGGCCGGGATTTCAACCAATCCTCTTGTTTTGCTAGCTCAGGGAATTCGTGACTGATCTGGGTTTTAAAGGAGGGTCCCCTCCGATAAGTAACCACAGGGTTGTCTGGAAGCCTGGGGGCCAGAACCAAATCTGTTTTTAAAACAGGCCAGCGCTGTTTTATGATGGATTTAATTTGTCTGGCCTGTTTGCTATACCCGGTGATAAGCCTGGGAGTTTGTTCCTCCCTTGAATCAGTTGATGCAATTGATTCACTGTTAGTAAACAGAGACTCACGGGTTCTAGCATTGGTTTTCTGGATGGCAGTTTTTAAGACTGATTCTTTGTATCCCCTACATCTGAATCTGTCTAGGGCTTCATTTGTGCAGGCCTGTAAATCAAGATCAGTGCTACAAATTCGTTTCAACCTGAGCAACTCCCCAAATGGAATGTTGTCAATCGTGTGTCGAGGATGTGAACTACTGGCATGCAAGATGTTATTGCCAGCAGTTTTCTTTCTATGTAGTTTAGTGACAAGACGGCCATCTTTAACGTATAGTTTAACATCCAAGAATTCAGCTTCATTTGCGCTTACATTAGAAGTGAATCTTAAATTTTCTTGGTTGTTATTAATACAAGCCAGGAAATTGTTGACACTTTCCAAATTGCCTCTCCACAGAATAAAAACATCGTCTATAAAGCGTATCCACTGTGTGACATGTTTTCTGTACATTACACCATGGGTGTGCATGAGGACCTGTTCCTCCCACCAGCCTACGTGCAAGCACGCATAGCTGGGGGAGAAACAGGCCCCCATCGCCACACCTCGCTTTTGTATGTAGATGTTGTCACCAAATAGAAAGAAATTGTTGTTTAGACACCAACCAGTAAGTTCTAAAATCATCTTATTGTGCATATAGCATTCAACAGGTCTCTTACCAAGGAAATGTTCTAATGCACTCAAACCAGTTGTATGTACAATACTGGTGTAGAGCGACTCAATGTCTAGGGTGATCAATAAAAGATCGTCGCTCCACGGAATATCCTTAATCTTGGCAATGAAGTCTCCCGTGTCCCTTATATATGTTGGTAATTCCTTCACTAAGTCCTGTAGGAAGTAATCTATATATTCGGTAACATGTTCTACCATTCCCCCGATGGCCGAGATAATCGGTCGGCCAGGTACTGGTGTGACTAGTTTGTGTACTTTTGGGAGGAGATAAAGTCTTGGTATTATAGGAAATTCCACATATAGGAAATCAAATTCTTGCTTTGAGATCATATTTTCCCTCTTCCATTTGTGGAGCAATTTCAAAAGTGATTCTTTGGCCAGATTGTAGTCCTTGCCTGAAGATTTAACATAACACGAGGAGTCATTTAGTTGTTTCATGGCCTCCTCAATGTAGGCATCTTGAGGCCAAATAACCACATTGCCTCCCTTGTCAGCAGTGGTAACAATATTTTTGTAGTCTTTACTCAGTTTCGAGACCAAGGATAGATATTGTTCCTCTTGTTGACTTTTATAACGCTTCTTGTGCTTGATCTTATATTGCAGTTGTTTTAGATCTTCCACAACAACGTCATGAAAAACATCTATCGAGTCTTTTGGCATTACAGGCATGAACTTTGATTTAGCTTTAAATGGACTGCTGTTTGCGCCCATCTGAGCCACAGAGGCCTCTCTTAGTTCTTCCTGGGTAGAGATTGGAACAGAGTTGGATGTGTCATTGTTGGCCAGTTGATGCAAAGTGAGAAATGCTTTGGCGTCTCGAGCAGGCACATTTAAATTTGCGGTGACTCCACTGGTATTGCTATTCGCGGTGTTGCCTGAAGGACCATCTTTGATATTAAAAAACTTTTGCAACTTAAGTTTTCTAATAAAACAGTAAACATCAACCCGGGTTTTGGCATAGTTAAAGTCTGATGGCGGGCAGTAAGTGAGACCAAGGCTGAGTAGTTGTTTCTCAGCCATAGTGAGGGACAGGCTGGAGAGATTGATTATAGCATTATTCTCTACCGCTTTTTGCGCCAATATTGCTTTTTTGGTTTTTTCGGCGACTTTGTGCTTTTTTCTGCGTTCCCTCCTTCTTTTGTTACGTCTTGACTTTTTTTCTGCTGCCTCGTTAGGGGCCTGAGTGTTTGCAGGCGGTCCGAGACTAAAAAATCAACTTCTTCTCCCAAGTCCAGAATCATTGCATTTGGATTTCTTGCAATATAATCACCATCTTCAGATGATGGACCACTGGTAAGTATTTCTTCTTCACTGACAATGTTGATGGAGTCAGTGGTCATTGATGTTGTAGCTACTGCTTGGTTGGTTTGTTGGGCAGCTTTAGTTTGTAACTGTGCAAGTTTATTACTCTTGGCTTTTTCATATTTGCGCGCAAAAGTGTAGATTCTGCCCTGCGCATAATCTTCCTTGTCTCGGGCGAATTTATATATTTTGCGCGCTTTTATCTTCTCCTCCTGTTTTGAAAGCCTTTCATCAATTTCTTTGCGTGTTTTGGTAATAATGTCTCTTGGTCCAAACTTTGCCAGCAGTTCATTGATTTCACTAATTTCCTTCATTAAATTCTCTCTATCAATGGAGGCATACTTAATGAGGATTTGAACCAGTTTAGCTGATGATTCTAGATTAGTTTTACCCCATTCTCGTAGCATTTCAGGGTTGGGGTTTTCATAGCTTGGAGCCAGAAGAATGCGCAAACCGCGTGGAACACGTCCTTCCTCCAGGTATTTGGTGAGAGATTTATGCTCCCACCACTTTGTCATTTCTTGACGCATGCATTTCTCTAAACGTTTCAAGGCCAGTTTAATTTGATTTTCCTCGCTACCATCTTGCTCATTAGACACATGTTTGCTGCTTGTTGCAGAATTCAAAGTCACATTGGGGAGATTAGAATATAGGGCGTCTGCTGCTGCCTCTCTTCCCCTTAAAATTTCATCTGACATGGCCGTGAACTTATATTTGCCTTTGAGATATTTTTTGAACAAAGCGTAGGACCCAAAAAACGATCTTTAACAGAGTCCAAAAACGCTTTTTGCCGCTTTTGATTCCCACCCCACCGCACGTATACGAAGGAGCACTCACCACTGCTTTTACTGAGAAGTATTCAGCATTTTTCACCGTCTCTTTGTTCAGACGTGCCGCCGTCGTTGGCTTCTTTCAGTAATTCATGAACAGCCGCCTTGCATTTGGACAGAAATATTACTGCCGTGGATGGAGAAAGATTAATTGCTGCTTTCCGCAGAACACACCATCGGCGTTATCTCCAGACGTCAGTGCTGTTCAGATCAAAATCAGGTGCAGTGAAGGCTCCCACTTGTGCGGGGGCTGTCGCTAAAGAGTTTCCCTCCAGGGAAGCGAGAAATTGAAGGTTGAATGCAGACAGCCAGCATGTGGGGGGTGGACTTGCCTCGGAAGCAACCTCCTCCCGAAATTGTATGCGCAAACAGAAGTCTTTCACCACAGAACCACCAGACAGGCAGCAACGAGGAAAAACCACGCAAGTCCCAGTCTTCTTTCGGCAAGTTTATTTAAAAAGGCAAGTTCACCAAATCTGACGCGTTTCGGGCGTCCGCCCTTGGTCACAGATCGTCAGGCAAATGAAAGAACATCCCTTTTAAAGGGTACATTGCACGAATTTAATTAGTGATTTTCTTCTTTTTGCAACACCATGTCATTAGAAACTGAAAACTGAGGACACACTACATATAGCTAACATAGATAGTCTGTTTTCTAAATCACAATTTGATATATATAAATCGAATAACGGGAGGTATAATTACAATATTTACATTTTGTTGCCCAAATTTGTGTTAACATTCCATTGTGAGTTGCCATGCTATATATTTTGTAAATTTGTATATTTGTATATATATATATATTCACTGAAAAAACCATAGGTTTCAGACATGTTATAGTTAGCGGAAATTTTACTGATAAAAAAACAATGAAATTCCCCCGTTATAGTTAGTGCAGGCAACTATAACTCACGCGACCGCAATCCTCTGCTGATGCTAATACTGTATTTAGACACTTATTTGCCCATGTCTTCTTCCATAAATTTTTAGCTATACATATATTAGAAATATTTTTTTTTCATAACGACACATATGTCATCAGCAGAAGATTGCGGTCGCGTGAGTTATAGTTGCCTGCACTAACTATAACGGGGGAATTTCATTGGTTTTTTATCAGTAAAATTTCCGCTAACTATAACATGTCTGAAACCTATGGTTTTTTCAGTGAATTTGCAAGGTTTTTTAAATGCTAATTCCTAACTATAACGTGTGTGAAACCTATGGTTTTTTCAGTGAATTTGTACGGTTTTTTAAATGCTAAGTTACTTTACGCCATTCGTGGCGTGCACGCCCACTTAACACAGTTCGTTCCGTGCGCGCACGGTGCGCTTCGCGCACCGTGCGCGCACGGTGAGCACGCGGTGCGCTACGCGCACCGCGCGCCCACTTTACGCAGTTAGTGCCGTACACGCAAGGTGGGCACGCAGTGCGCTACGCGCACCGCGTGCCCACGTTACGCACCGTGCGCACATGGAGGACATATTATGCGCTTCCTTGTGATAGGTAATCTGTTAAATTTAATTTGTAAGTGATGACAATAATATGCCATGCACAGAGAGTTTTTTTTTTTTATTAAAATTTTTAGCGTAAGCGCACCGTACGCGTACGGTAAGCGTAATCGGCGAAATTTTCAAAAAATAAAAATTTACCGTTTTTGGCCTTTGAGGACTCAACTAACATGGCTATGTGCATGGGCGCTGTCTAAACAGCCCCTTTATATGTTTTTTGCCTTTATTTACAGCCCCCCCCTCAGAGTGCGAGAGAGAAAATGGCGGCCGCCGCTTCCTGGTTTCGACCGATTCGAATGTTTACTTAGATGTAACAGCCAATCAGAATCGCGCTCGCGCACGCCACCATACGCGTACGGTAAGCTTACGGTAAGCGTACCGTAAGCTGGCTCAGATATATATATTGATTTAAAGGCTATTTTCTCAGAATCTACTGAACAGATTTACACCAAACCTACAAAAGGCACTTCCTTGACCTGAGGACTACCTCTCTGCCAAATTTCTAGTAATTCTGTTCAGCCGTTCGGGCTGTAGCCCTGTCTAAAGGTCCTATGGAAAAATGCATGGGAAAAACGCGTTTTGGGACCCCCCTTTTATCTCAGCCCCCGCTTGACGAATCCCCCCGAGACTTTCAGGGTAGGAGCGGAGCATAGCGCCCCACCTATTTTGAGAAATTCGCGAGGATTCGTCGACCGGCGCCAAAGTTATTCAAAATAGAATGTTGCGGATTTCCTATGGAAAAGGGGTCCTAACTATAACTACCTACTGGCGACCGCCAGTAGGTAATATATATATATATTATATATATATATATATATATATATATATATATATATATATATATATATATATATATATGAATATCAAGCGCATCCTTCCACTTCCCAGCGGGCGAGGAGGAAAAGCACACGGACACCAGACGTGCTTCATAAAGATTTATTCAAGGTTGGTAACGGCGAGGCATGTCATTACGCGTTTCGGCCACCAGGTGGCCTTGATCACAATATATATATCACTGAAAAAACCATAGGTTTCAGGGGTGTTATAGTTAGATGGACTTTTCACTTGTACAAAACCATTGAAATTCCCCCGTTATAGTTAGTTCAGCTAACTATAACTCGGGCGCCCGCAATGCACTGCTGATGACGTCACATATTACATCACTCATGACATGGTCACGCCCGGTTCATCTTATATCACACTTTTTGGTGCATAGTTTATACCATACACTATATCTAGTTTTCATTTTCAATCGTGCTCTCAGGACTATGTTCTATATAACACTGTGTTCACCTACCCTTTTCACGGGCATTACATTTTGCGATAGGGGGTGGAGGGTCAGGGGGTGTTTCTGCCAAGTGAGCCCGGAGTCACAGTCACAAACGTCCTCTTCTTCCTGAATAAAAGTGAGATTATGCTGCATACTTGTTCATATTTTAAGTAGTTCGCACAGACACAATGTTTTAAAAACAATAAAGTTCCTAATACCCGCCTTCTCTGAACAGTTAGCTTGCTGCCCCATCCCCTTCCTCCCTATCCTCTGTTGTATGAATCCATGGACTAGCCTCCTCCCTCCTGCCATGCATGGTCTGATGTGCTGCCACTGCCCTCAGTATGATGTACCAGTCCACTCCTCCTGCCCTCCATTGCCCAATTCTATGCCCCATCATTGACCTCCTGCTTAAACTCTGTGCTTAGCTTGCTGCCCCTATTCTCCTTCCCCCTGCCCTCCGATGTCTTTGTGCATGCCCCTGCTCCATCCTTTTTTCCCACCATGTCCCATGGACCTGTCACTCCTATCTACTCTGAGTGTTCTGTTGAGCTGCCACTCCCCTCCCACCTGCCTAGCATTGTCAGATGACTGTAACCTGTCCCTGTCACCTCCACCCTGCCTGTCCACATGCCATGCCCCTATCCTCTTCCTCCTGTCCTACATGGTCCATTGTACTGCCACACCCTTCTGCCCTCCCTGGTCTGTTGTGCTGCAGCTGCTCCTCCTGCCTGCCCCGTGTGGTCTGTTGTGAGGTCCCTTCCCCTGAACTTTCTTGTCTGTGCACAGGTCCTGACCCTCCCTTCTATCCTCCATCGTCCTTTGTGCATGCCCCTCCACCCTCCTTCTTGCCCATCATAGCCACTGTGCTGCCACTAACCCTCCCACTTGCCATGCATGGTCTTCTGTGCTGCCATGGCCCCTCCCACCTTCCCTGTGTGGTCAGTTAGCTGCCCCTGACCCCCTCCCACCTTCCCTCCATGGTCTGTGTGTATGCCATCACAGTCTCACTGTTGCTCTTCATGGTGTGTCTTGCTTCTAGTGCCCATCCTGCCTGACCTCCATGGCTATCTTGCTGCTCCTGCCCTGCCCCCTTGCCCCCAGCCCTACTCCCTCCCTCCTGGCTTGTCTGTTCCATTGTAATGCCCCTGATCCGTCCCTCCTGCCCTTTATGGTCTGTTATGCTGCAGCTTTCTCTCCTGTCTGTCCATTATGGTCAGCTAGCTACCATTGCCTCTTGCCCCTCTGTTCTCTGTTGTCCATGTGCATGGTCCTGTCCCCTCCCTCTTGCTTTCTATGGATTGTTGTGCTGCACTCCCGTGTGGTGTATTGTGCTGCTGCAAACCCTGATGCCTGCCCTGCAGGGTCAGTTTGGTGCACCTCTCCATGTCCCTCCTTTCCTCTGTTATCCAAGTCCATGTCCCTATCCCATTTCCTTCCATGATCCAATGTACCATACTTGCGAACATTTTGAACTTGGTAAGAGGGAGATTTTGAAAAAAAACTGGGGTATTGATTTTCCCCTTTGAGTTACATTGAAAAAGAGGATATTGTAGACAGGAGACAGATCAAATAAAGCCCATTTGAGCTTAAAAACATTGGACGTTTCCTGGCTGAATCGGGTCTGTTGGCATGTATGGTTGTACTACCATTGCCTCTTCCTTCTGCCCACAATGGTCTATTACATTGCCACAGGCTTGAAGGAGGGTAGATTTTGTATCACAGGGGGCCCCTGGCCCGTTCTGTCCACACCTGAAGTATGAGACCCTTGTCCTTGCCCTGCCAGCTGCATTTGTAGGCCGTATTAAATTGACCAGCGGGTCCTGTGTTGCTATATAATTATCCTGAGACATCCTTACCACTCAGCCAGTATAAAACCCCTGTGTAGGCCCTTCTGTTCAATATGTAGGCCTCTTTGTTAAATTGACCATAGCTCTGCAATTTTAGTGTATAGCAGTCTGAAGGCAGGTCTGCGAGGCCTTCTGCTCCAAACCAGTAGCCCCCACCCTACCCGAGTGCTCCGTGCTCGGTATCAAAGTTCAACATCCCCCTGAAGCTGTCGACATACAGTAGGCTGCATCCTGGACTGGTACTTGCTTCCTGGGCAGGTTTCCCGCTTTTAAGGAAGTGGCAACCGCAGAGCGTCAAGTTAGGAGAACTGAGGAGATTTTATACATGAATATATTGAATTCCCGTACAATACCCATTATTTTCTGCTTGCTCTATGGAACTTACGATAAGCGATTGGCCTGAGAGACTGACCTTTTCACCCAGTCCATTGTCAGCATTAAGTGGGTAAATGACGAAATGTCTGGTAAAATCTGCAGACGAAGCTTTTGGGTAGCATACGTAGGTAGATGTAGCGTGCAAAGGAGCCCACAAAATGATATAAAAAGGGAGCACCCACAGATATCGACGGACTACCTCGCCGTCTGTATGTAGGTTAACAGGCAGTGCAGGTTTTCCCCAAGAGCTGGGAGCTCTTGTCTTCCTTTGCTTAAAATGTCTTGCTCTGCTTTGCTTGAAGTATCTTATTCTATTTTACCTATATGAAATGTCATGTTATGTTTAACCATTGTTCTCTTTACTTTTGCATTTAAAAGATTTTGTATTGTAATTGCAGGAATGCTTGCTCTAAGAGTAAACGTGAGTGTTCCTAGGTAACATTTTCCTTGGTGTAACTTGTTTCTCATGATGCATTTATAGATGTGTTTTCTCTCTCTCTCTGTCAGTACATTAATTGAGATACAGAGAATATCATGACAGCTGTATGATTATCTGGATTCTGTATTTTGTACTTTATGTCTCTATTCTGCGGTTTCTTTGAAGTTGCATCTTCTCATTAAACTGCCATTGTATTCTGCCTCCAATTCCATGTCTCATATGTCTGTTTTCTTCATTTTTGGAGCAAGCGTTCCTAGGCACCCCGGCTCAAATTAAGGTGCCCCGTTTGTCCCTGACTCACTCTCCTGCTCAGTTCTGTGGTGGCTCCCGGGGATCTGGGGACCGCCCCTAGCTTCCTTGACCCGTAATAGATCTTGCCTCCAACAGCCTCTCTTGCAAGTCCTGTATTGTTGGTTTGTTGCCCCTGCCCCCCTTTCCACTGCCCTCCATAGTCTGTTGTGCTTCCACGGCCCTTCCTGCCTGCTCAGTGTGGTTAAATTGTTGCCTTTGCACCCTCCTACCTGCCTTCAATTTTCAGAGTCCGTGCCCCTGGCCTCTGCCTCTCAACAGTATCCTAATGAACAACTAGATTGCTAACATTCTATATTTATTACAAAAGTGTGGAACGCCTGACATCATCTTGATGTAATCAAAACTGTAATACCTAGAGCATTTCCTTTAGAAATTACATATATGAGAGGGTCTTATTGGCATCAAAATTATGGTTAGTGCTCTAAAAGGCTAAAATAAGGACATATTTTCTGAGTTTTCAAATAGCGACAAAGCACTTTTAAATTATTTGTTATCTTTATGTTTTTTTATCCAGTTGACCACTTGATTAAATGTTGCACTTAGGGGAGATGATGTGGTGTTACTTCCAGAACTGCAGACTTTGCAACTGGGGAACCAGGTTGAAGTTTCTGCTTCAGCTCGACATTCTGTGATTCTGGTCAAATCACTTAGTCTCCACATGTCTACAACCAAAATGAATGTGTTCTTGTGTGATGTAACCAATGCTCATGTAAAGCACTCCAATACCTGACAAGTCTGCACTATATAACACTGCAAAAACACAAAATAATAAGTGTTTTGCACACTTCTGTCATTGGGCTATATTTGGGCTACATCTGGGTGATTTTGGGCTACATTTGGGCTCTTTTGTCTCCGGTGGCCATCTTGGGAGATTTATTTGTTATGAAGTTTCCTAATTTCCTCATGTACTGCAGTCTCCTCAGTAGGAAATGCTTTCAGTTTTTTACTTTGATTCCATCATGAAGGTATTCAGATATGTCACACATTTGCCATAAATTCTGAATGTTAGCACTCTAGTTGCTCATTAGATCATTGTAGTAAAACTACTGCACCATGGAAGTCTGCTCCTGGTATTAAAAGTGCATGTTTCAGTCTGCATGTCAGAATTTTTTTAATGAAATAGAAGAGGATTTGAGAAGTCACTCAAAATGTGCCCTCATTTTCTTTCTTCAGCATTAATCATAATTTCTATGGCAAAATGAACCTCCTCATTGTGTTCCTTTTTAAATTAAATGTTTTAAGTGTTACCAGTTTATTCCAATCAAGATGGCTTCAGGTGTGCCATACTTTTGTCATAATGAAGACAGTAAGCGCTCTAGTTGTTTTTAAGAACATTCTGGGACATTCTGTCATTGGGCTATACTTGGGCTACATCTGGGTGATATTTGGGCTACATTTGGGCTCTTTTGTCTCTGGTGGCCATCTTGGGAGACTTATTTGTTATGAAGTTTCCTAATTTCCTCATTTACTGCAGTCTCCTCAGTAGGAAATACTTTCAGTTTTTTACTTTGATTCCATCAAGAAGGCATTCAGATGTGTCACACATTTGCCATAAATTCAGAATGTTAGCACTCTTTTTGCTCATTAGATCTGTGGTAAATAAAATATACCGGACTGAATTTCATACGGGATCTTAAATAAAGTAAAATAGCTCAAAATAACAAGAGGCAGAATCCGTGGTATAAGAGGTTTTCTAATGGGCTTTATTCCATTCAAAATGGCCGACTCGAGTCGCGGCCTTCAGGTTCCGTCACCACGAGGGTTCAGGAAGTGAAGTACAATAATTCATTGACAGACATGTATTTTTATAATAAGTGCATTACAATGAAACGAATGTAAAAGGCGTAACATTTGATAAGAAAAATGACGTGACAGTGACATAATCGAAACTAGGCGTAACAAGGAATAAAAGAAACATGATTGGTTTGCATTATCAGACATAGGTGGATCTATAAGATAATACTTGGCATAGATGCGCGCGCAGCAGCATGACGTGTAATTGACGTGCAACTAGGGGGTGAAGGGGACTTGACATTTAGCTCTACATGTGGAGACGAGAAGTCTGGGGGGTCAAGTCAACCTAATCCCAAATCATATCTACCATCCTATGTTTGGAGAACTATGTTATCCACAAGGAAGGACTCTCGGACAGAATCTATTCTATACTAACTGTGTGTGCGTGTACAAGCGTCTAAGTGTCTATATGAGATGCGAGGGGCAGAAAACTTTCCATGGCAGCAGGGCTATGAATCACTTGCAGGAGGACGGAAAGGCTGAGTCCTTGCTTGTGAGCTAAAGGAAATGTTTACCTAAATCACTTGACAGGAATGCATCGGCTGAAGAGCAAAATAGATAATTCGAAGGTGAAATACAGCTCCTTGGCAGGCATGCGAAAACTGGCCGAGGCAGGCACCGTTAGCTGCACAGGGAGTAGGACAAAGTTCATGGATACAGATGCGAGCTCAAGCTGAAGCTGTCAAAGACAGAGAGCAGGGAAAGGCTTTGAGGACAGAATCGGGCCTACTTGCCTGAACTGTAAAAATGGAGTAACTTAGCCATATAAAGTCGGTGGCCTTTCATACCTAGGAATCGAATATCCAGCCCATCAATGGCGGATCTGACAGAGAACATGTCGACGGTAGACACACATATGTTTGCGTCTTAGAAACTGGAACTGGAGGGAACATACATGTACTTGTAACATGCATATAGAACCGTTGGGGTCCAAGATAGGGGACATATCTGATCAGGAAAATCCACATTTCCACATTCCCTCCTTGTCCCCTTCTTGCCCTTCAAGAGACATCAATCTTCATCATTCCATCGATTTGCTCATGGAGCATCATTTCTTCTTCCTTCTTCTTCCGGTATTTTGAACGAGAACTGTGATATGGAATGCACGATGTGGCACACAGACCACAAATCGCTGGTCCACATTGTAGACATAGACAGCAACTGAATAGTATGAGAAGGCCAATACCTAGGAAGGATAGAACTCTCCATCCCCAGGCTGATATCACACTCCAAAACCACCCGGACCACGTCCAAGTGCCTGGATTCTCGTGTATCTGGCTTACAATCTTATGAAGGCGTGTTATAGCTTTATATACAGATGGCGAATTTTCTGGTATGAATATGCAGCAGCTGGATCCGATGACCCTGCAAGCTCCGCCCCTATCGGCCAGGATGACGTCAAGGACAAGACGATTCTGGAGAACAACAATTCTCATCACTGATTGTTCCTCTGTCAGATTGCCTAGGGCGGCTATAGTCTCGTTTACTACAGCTTCAAGAGTCTTGGTGAGTCTGCGTATCAGCTTACTATTTGATATAGTACCTATATAGGGAAAGATACCTTTATTGAAATCTACATATTTGTCCCATGCTGTCTCAGTATAATCGACAACTGGGAGATCTCTTCGCTCTCTATTGTGTACTAAATGAACATTTCGATAATAATCAGGGGGAGCTAGGAAAACAGGTGGCAAAAGGAATGCTATGTAACAGGTACCATCCCAATCTAGAGGCAGGCGCATATATGCCGTCTGGCCACATATGAAGTAAGAATGGCGAGAAGCTCTAAATGAAGATTTACCTTGATCACTATATTCTACTATAGTAACGCATTGGCTATGGCCCATATGTATGGAACCAACTTTTCTCACACATAATTCACCCTTAACTGGAAATACTGACATAGTGGGCAGAATTAGTTCAACTTCGGATTTGACATTCAAAATCATAAGATTAGGCGTAAAATTACCTAATTTATACACTTCATTTTCTAAATCAGTTCCTGTTCTACTGGGGTGACCCTCCTTATTAGGGTGACAGACTTTGAATAAAACTAGATTCAGATTTCCCCATATCCAATGTTGTTGATAAACTGCTGTGTCTGGGTCTATGGAATTTAATAAACTAAACCATGCTCCACAGGAGCCATTGTGTGTGAACGGATGTGGAAAGAAAGGCAGAACTCCTTTGTTATTCTGATAGGGAGGAAGTCGGCCACACACCCAACAATTTGTGGCATTACTAGTCTTATGGAAATGATGTAACATACTAATGAATGTGTTACTACGCAGCGCAAGTCTATAGGACAACTCATGTGGGGGTAAGTCACTAAAAGAATGTTCATCAGTTATATTGAAAGCACGTTTAGAAACAGGATAATACATATGCAACAATATACTTGCAGTAACTATTAAAAAACTCAAGAAAAACAAAATTAATAAAGTCACAATACAGTGGCTACGCAGTGATTTACAATAAGCATGTCGTTTCATTATGATTCTGGACTCTACATCATTCAGACCTAAGGGATACATGTCGGGACAGATTCAACCGCTTCACCTTGGAGAGGACTTAAACAATCAAATCGTCCGACAGTTTAGATCTGGACCTGAGTTTCTGTTTATAGAGTTCGGTGCTACTGGCCTCAGCCAAAGGTAGCTTTGAGTCAATGGGGGAAGACACACGGGAAGTACTGTCTGTGTCAGGAGGAAGTCCATTAAATTTTTTTATATGGGTGGAATGCACCCATCCTTTTCTTCCTTCGATCTTCACAGCTGTTCTGGTCGTCAGCAGGACCAACTTAGGAAGCCTCCACCTTGGCTCCAGTTGGGTTTTCCGATCAAAATTCCTGACGAGAACATAATCACCGGGAATTACATCATGAGGTTTCACCTCGGTGTTGTCGGGAAAAGCTGCGACTACCTGTGAACGACAAGATTGTAGTGCAGACATCAAGGAAGCCAGGTAATCTGTCAGCATATTACAGTCAACATCAGTTATTTTACGGGGTATAGGCGTCCCCCACATATTCGGTGGCCTACCAAAGATCACCTCATAAGGCGATAGCCCTGTTCGAGAGTGTGCTACCATCCTCATGTAGAATAGCGCAACTGGTAAGGCTACTATCCAGTCCACACCTTTTTCCTGACATATTTTAGACAATCTGATTTTTAAAAGTTGATTATGTCGTTCCACGAGACCTGCTGCCTCGGGGTGTCGGACACAGTGGAATTTCCACTGATATCCCAACAAGAGTGAGACATGTTTCATTAATTCGGATGAGAAAGGCTGACCGTTATCTGAATATACAACACGTGGTAAACCGTACCGTGGGAAGAATTCTCGAACTAGCTGCTTGGCAGTAGTCGAGGCAGTGTAATCTGATACGGGATACGCCTCTGTCCAACGGGAGAGAGCGCAGACAACTACGAGAACATATTTGAATCCTCGACAACGTTCCATCTGAATATAATCCATCTGGAGGACTTCAAAAGGATGGTCAGGAGGCTGAAATCCACCCTGCTCTACGGAAACACTCTTTCCTGGATTAAACTGACAACATATCATACAGGTACGAACTTTTTGTTTAGCTGCTGCTCGTAAATGTTTATTGAACCAAATGTGTTGAATGCTGTCTAGCATAGCCTTCTCTCCTAAATGTGCTGGACTGTGAACTGTAGCTATAATGACTTGAACCATGGAATCAGGGAGAAACCATACAGATTTCTCCTTCGTCATCCATCCTTGATCTGTCTGGATCCCTCCTAGTTCAGTCCACTTCTTTATTTCTTCTGCTGTGGCATGTGTCTGTATGTCAATTACGTCAAGTGCGGGATCCTTAATTGTCATACACTGTGTTGGTGTCTGAACTATTGGCTTTGTCATGTCTAATGTGCGATTCTGAGCAGTCTGTTTAGCTGTTTTGTCAGCTAAATCATTGCCTTGAGAAATGGTATCAGTAACCTTCGTGTGTGCTTTACATTTCATAATCGATATAGCAGTGGGTAGATGTATTGCGTCTAACAAAGCATGAATGAGGGGTCCGTGCTGAATGTGGGCACCATGGGACGTTAAATAACCTCTCTCTCGCCACAGCACGCCGAAGTCGTGTACAACTCCGAATGCATAACGTGAGTCAGTGTATACATTAACTTTCTTATTTGTGGCTTGAATACAGGCTTGTGTTAGAGCAATAAGTTCTGCTGCTTGGGCTGACAAAGTATCTATACAATTTGTTTCAATAACTTCAGTGTCTGTTGTGACTGCATACGCGGCCACTAAATCTCCTGTACTTGTTCTCATGCACGATCCGTCTACATACAACGTCAGGTCTGGATCTAACAATGGAACGTCTGTCAAGTCTTGTCTAGGTTTCGTCTTTATTTCAATGATTTCAACACAATCATGAGCTAGTGGGTCTGTTCCAATTACAGGTAATAGTGTAGCAGGATTCAATGTATTACACCGTCGGATCTCTATGTGTGGTTGAAACAATGTCAGTTCATAACCGGTAAGTCTTGCTATGGTCAAGTGTTGTGTTTGTGTTCGGTTCACAAGAACCTCTACTGCATGTGGTACTTGTACTGTCAATGGGTGTCCTAATACTATGGCATCGCTTTGTCTGATTGCTAAAGCTGTCGCTGCCACTGATTTCAGGCATGCAGGCAAAGCCTGAGCTACGGGATCTAATGTACTGGAAAAATAAGCACATGGCTTGCGTGATCCTGCTTGATCCTGAGTGAGTACTGACAAGGCAGTACCTTCGCGTTCTGTAACAAAAAGTGTAAAATGTTTGCTATAACATGGCGTTGCTAAAACAGGTGCTTGACATAAAGCTTTCTTTAAGCTTTCAAAAGCTTGTGTATGTTCCTGAGTCCAAGGGAGAACAGTCGATGTGGCTGCCTCCTGTGTGGTTAACTGAATGAGTGGTTTTGCTAGAAATGCGTACTGAGGGATCCACTGCCTACAATATGAAGTGAGGCCTATGAAAGCCCGCACCTCCTTCTGTGTCTGGGGTATTGACATGTTAGCAATTAACTGGATGCGATCTGGTGTAAGCTGCCTTCCCTCCTTGGACAGCGAGTGACCAAGATAAATAACTCGCTGAACACAGAATTGCAGCTTAGAAGGGGACACCTTGTGCCCCTTGTCGGCTAGGAAATGTAAAACTGTCAGAGAAGCCTTTTCACATTCTGGCTCGTTTCTTGCGGTGATCAGCAGATCATCGACATATTGAAGCAGTGCAGTATTGACTGGCATGTGGATACTGTCAAGTTCTCGTTTCAGTGCTTGGCTGTAGATGCTGGGGCTTTCTGTAAATCCTTGGGGAGCGCGTGAGAATTTAAAGCTGCGCCCATTTAAACTGAATCCGAACAAGTATTGGCTTTCCGGATCTATTGGGACGCTGAAAAAAGCATTCTTGAGATCAATTACAGTAAAAAATGTTGCTTCGGAATCAATTGCTGTCAACAATGATGATATATCAGGGACCACAGGGAATTGTGGTACAATACACTTGTTTAGTTCACGCAAATCAATAACCAATCGGTATACTGGTGCGGCAGTAGGGTCAGTTCGTTTAAGAATCGGAATTATCGGTGAATTACATATATTGGAGTCTGTTTCTATAACTACTCCCTGGGCAATCAGCTCATCAATGATTTTCAGCAAAGCCACTACAGCATCATGCGGTAACTTGTATTGTCGCATTCGTGGTAGTACCACTCCTGCTTTCAATGTAACTCGATAGGGTGTAATGTTCATGCAGCCAACATCCGTAGGGCCTTGTGCCCATAGATGTACTGGTAAAGTCTGTAGTCGGGGATCCATGTCTCTAGACACATAGTGACCTTTAAAATCCCGCAAAAACAACCTTACTCCTTCCGGAGAACAACATATTATGGCTCCTAGTGCTTTCAGAGTTTTAATTCCTAACAGATTTTCTGGGCATGATTTAGTAAGCAATAAATCTGTAGTTCGTGTC
The DNA here is from genome assembly GCF_964204655.1 of Triturus cristatus. Classification (NCBI taxonomy): domain Eukaryota; kingdom Metazoa; phylum Chordata; class Amphibia; order Caudata; family Salamandridae; genus Triturus; species Triturus cristatus. The sequence goes on along the minus strand of NC_140589.1, from coordinate 355,501,049 downwards.
AAAGGTCCTATCGTAAGTGGTAGCGGCTGTGATACTTCATTAACAATAGGTTTTCCTGAAAAACCAAGGGAAACATTTTGAGAGCCTGAGAGGGGTGCCCCTGGAACTTCACTACGTTTTATAGTTGTTCGACTTGCCCCTGTATCGAGTAAGAATTTTCTATCTTGACCTAATAATTCACTATGTACATAAGGTCCTTCTTGATCTACAGGAATCTCGATAAGCGGTAAGTCGACTTCCCTCTCTAGGCTGGTTCATGCGTAGCGCTGATATTCAGGGTATTCATACTGTGCAGTCTGATACATTTGTCGTGTTGTGGTTTGTGTGGCAGTAGCAGGCAACGGTGGTGCAGCTGGCACAAACTGTATGGGTTGCTGTGAGGCTGGCATGGACTGTTGCTGAACTGGCATGGACTGTCCATGCTGCATAGCTCCTTGTTCATTCTGATCTTGTCTAACTAATCGTGGTCTCTCTTTTGCAATACCTGTAGCTATATTACGTTTCAGGACTGGACAATCATGTACATAATGGCCTAGTTGTTTACAGTAATTGCAGGTTCCTTTTACAGGAACTGCAGAATCACCAGAATGTGTCACACCCTTTTTGTGACCATCTGCTGGTACTGTCTGAGAAACTAGCATTTTCATTTTTGTATCCTTCATGCGTCTATGCTCGTGTTCTTGTTCATCCCTAATTCTATTGTGATGATACTGTAACATTTGTAGCATTTGCGACGGAGTGTTACTTTGCCAGGTACTCTCGAATTTCAATATTCTATTCTTCACTGGAGGCAATGCATTTTCCACCAATTTTGTCACAAATAAATGTGGATATGAGTCACTACTTGCTTTTATACCACTATTTATACCAAAACATTTTTCAAATCGAGCATAATAATCGCTTGTGTCTTCATCTTGCTTTTGTTTGCAGGCTGTGATTGCACCCCAATCTTCCTTTTTTGTAGTTAATAAACGTGGCAGTACCTGTACTAGTAAACCTGGTAACAGTTTAACTTTATCCCCGAGCCCCGAACCTGCAGTTCGGCCCCTTTCTTCTTCTGCTAATGCTGTCCAGTCTATCTTTTGGTCTCCTACTTCCCACTCTTTTTCTTTCAGTTTTTCATAAATGCCAGCAGGCAAAAGCACCTTTAATATCGTCATAATATCAGGAAAGGTGTACTCTCCCATCAGTAACATGTCTTTAATTTCTCGGTGGAAACCCGCTGGGTCTTTGTCATGACTAGGTACTACTTTCTTCATTTCTAATAATTCCATTTTTGATATGGGTGTGTAAACAAATACACGGTGAAACTCATTGTCTTCGCCTTTTATTGGGTGCACTTCTCGTAAAGGATTTTGTCTATCCATATAGTACGGCGTTCTTTCTCTGTGGGGCAGGGAGAGAGAATCTGGATTTACAAAAAGGACATACTGTTTACGTGACACTAATATCTCTTTAATTAGCTTGTTACTAGAACCTCTCCATCTGTTTGTGAGTAGTTCCGTTAATATATCAGGTAAAGGACCAGGGTCAGCATGTTGGCACTTATATAATATGAGGAGTTGCTGAATCATATAGATTCCAGCTAAGCGTTGTTCATCTGTACTGAGATTGAGAAACGTGTGTGCTACGGTCTCATCACCGTATTTTTCAGGACTGTCAATCCAGTGAACGGCTGATCTGGCTAATTCTTGCTCATCCATGGAATCGAGGAGGTGGTAACCCCTTCGTTCTCGTAGTATCTTATCTGCGGCTTGAAACGAATGTTCAGGAGACTTCAGATTTATTACAGGCGTCGGATACGTTCTGCTGTTTTTTGGGCATACAGAATGTATTGGATCAGGAAAACATCTAGTATTTTCACAGGATCTTCCTCTGCCTACATAGGCTATGGTCTCTGACTGTCTTGCGGAATTCCCTGATTCGGACACTTCATTTTGCTCAAACTCGTCTGTTCCCAATCTTTCTTCATGAATATACTCTATTTCTTTACGGATTTTTCGGCACATGGCTATTATACAATTTTGCTTATCGTGTCTCCCTTCTGATATATTCTGACTCCATCTTGTAAGAATAAGCATTGCATTCGGGTCTACCCCCGGACGATCTTGATTTCTGATTATACAGTTTATGAGGAAACGTAACAGTTCCCCCTGTATCTCTACTTTCTGGAATTCCATAGCTCTGTTAATACATCCTGGATCTCGTCCTGTTTGAACAAAATGATATATGTTGTCTAGATGCGTAGTCATCCCTGGTAACCTCGCTAAATACTCTGCGGCTCGCCTGATACGTAATGATGCCAGGACCATTTCGTCCTCTTTACCAACCACCGGGTCATATCTACAATTTACAAGGAGTTCCTTAAGCGTACGTTCACTTACGAATTTAGGTGTACGTGAATGTGCTGACTCTTGAAAGACAAGTTTATTTATTCTAGGTGGTGTAAAAGTACTGCTAGCACCTCCCGTGGCCCTATCTGGGGCGTCGGGTGTGAATGGGTTCGTTGAACGTGACACAGCAACTGTGGGTGTCGATACCTCTGTAGAGTCGACTGCGGAGACAGATGCGGAAACAGATGTGCTTGCCGACGCTTGTGTCGGAACTTGCTGTTGCACGGGGACAGATACCTGATCCTGACGTTGAACCCCTCCGCCAGTCGGTCTATGTGGTGCGGCGTTAGCATACTCGGGAGCTGCGTCATCTAGATATGAGGAAAGAAAAACATCTTCTGCGGTTCTGGGAAGCCCCTTTGGATGTACCTTAATTGGAAATAATGGGGGTGGCAAGTCTTTTGGTATCTCTGGAGCAGCCTTAGGTAATCCTTCGGCTAGTAGGGGATACATACCATTCATAAGAGCATTTCTTTGTCTATTTACTTGTTCTGATCTCACTCGGATACCTTCCTCAATTAATAGATTTTCTTGAACTTTATTTGAACTTTCTTTACTCCTCTCTTCTTGTCTACGTGCTTTTTCTGTTCGTCTATGAGATTCTTTACGCCATAACTCAACAGCGTCTTTCTGTGACTGTCTGACCTTTCTTTTCCATAACTCTTCCTCCACTTTCATGATGCACTCTGCATCCCAGGTTCCCGCTATGGGCCACCTTTGACTTTCCGGTAATCCCTTGGTATAATCTACCCATAGATCAAGAAACAATATGGCATCTAAGCCATGTTTATGGTACATGAAATGCCCTGGAGTGTCCCTAGGAGGAATAGGAACTGCTTCTTCAAGCACCCCTTTTCTGGTAGTAATCTGTCTTAACTTTGAGAAGAGCGGCATATTTACAACTGATCTGATACTTACTCTTGAATTTACTTAATATGAAAAACACAATAATGAACGGTGAACAATGAACAATCATTCATACCACAATATGCAAGACATTTCTGAATACTTTAAACATTAAACATTAAACATTTTAACAATGATCGACAATGATGACAGTCTGCCTAACTAATCACCACGCTGAATTCTTGACAATAACTGAATACTTCGGAATACTTGATATACTGCTAAACAGTACATATACACTGCTAAACAGTGCAGACCGGATTTGTGTACCCAAATCCGTCTTGACCGGCACAACCTATGTGCGCGTCAACACGCCTCCCCGGCGATGGTACTCACCGAGTAGCTCCTTGAAACGGAAGGCCTCAGAGAATGGACAGGACTCGATAACTGCGGACAGCGGACCCTCTCGACATCGGGATTTCGGAAAACCTGGTGGGCCTCTGTATACCTCGGATCTTGCTCTCTCAGCTAGGCTCTGGTCGGGATACTTCGCACTTCTCACCGCCTCGTCTGGGTTGATCGCAGCCTCAGTCGCCCCCGCTTGACCGGAGGGAGCTTACAGGAAATCCTGCTGGTACGCGTTTATGGTCCGTCCAGCTGTGGCAGGAGACCGGGCCTGCAACGCACCGCCGGCGCGTGAGATGAGAAAGTGTCCCTGTTCGGGCGCCATTCTGTGGTAAATAAAATATACCGGACTGAATTTCATACGGGATCTTAAATAAAGTAAAATAGCTCAAAATAACAAGAGGCAGAATCCGTGGTATAAGAGGTTTTCTAATGGGCTTTATTCCATTCAAAATGGCCGACTCGAGTCGCGGCCTTCAGGTTCCGTCACCACGAGGGTTCAGGAAGTGAAGTACAATAATTCATTGACAGACATGTATTTTTATAATAAGTGCATTACAATGAAACGAATGTAAAAGGCGTAACATTTGATAAGAAAAATGACGTGACAGTGACATAATCGAAACTAGGCGTAACAAGGAATAAAAGAAACATGATTGGTTTGCATTATCAGACATAGGTGGATCTATAAGATAATACTTGGCATAGATGCGCGCGCAGCAGCATGACGTGTAATTGACGTGCAACTAGGGGGTGAAGGGGACTTGACATTTAGCTCTACATGTGGAGACGAGAAGTCTGGGGGGTCAAGTCAACCTAATCCCAAATCATATCTACCATCCTATGTTTGGAGAACTATGTTATCCACAAGGAAGGACTCTCGGACAGAATCTATTCTATACTAACTGTGTGTGCGTGTACAAGCGTCTAAGTGTCTATATGAGATGCGAGGGGCAGAAAACTTTCCATGGCAGCAGGGCTATGAATCACTTGCAGGAGGACGGAAAGGCTGAGTCCTTGCTTGTGAGCTAAAGGAAATGTTTACCTAAATCACTTGACAGGAATGCATCGGCTGAAGAGCAAAATAGATAATTCGAAGGTGAAATACAGCTCCTTGGCAGGCATGCGAAAACTGGCCGAGGCAGGCACCGTTAGCTGCACAGGGAGTAGGACAAAGTTCATGGATACAGATGCGAGCTCAAGCTGAAGCTGTCAAAGACAGAGAGCAGGGAAAGGCTTTGAGGACAGAATCGGGCCTACTTGCCTGAACTGTAAAAATGGAGTAACTTAGCCATATAAAGTCGGTGGCCTTTCATACCTAGGAATCGAATATCCAGCCCATCAATGGCGGATCTGACAGAGAACATGTCGACGGTAGACACACATATGTTTGCGTCTTAGAAACTGGAACTGGAGGGAACATACATGTACTTGTAACATGCATATAGAACCGTTGGGGTCCAAGATAGGGGACATATCTGATCAGGAAAATCCACATTTCCACAGATCACTGTAGTAAAGCTACTGCTCCCCAGGGAAAACTGCTGCTGGTATTGAAAGTGCATGTTTCAGTCTGCATGTCAGAATTTTTTAATGAAATAGAAGAGGATTTGAGAAGTCACTCAAAATGTGCCCTAATTTTTCTTTCTGCAGCACTAATCATACTTTTTATTGAAAAATGAACCCCCTCATTTTGTTCCTTTTTAAATTAAATGTTTTAAGAGTTACCACTTTAATCCAAGCAAGATGGCTTCAGGTGTGCCATACGTTTATCATAAGTAGGACTGTTAGCGCTCTAGTAGTTCTTTGGAACACTCTGGGAAGCTGCAGTAGAACACAAAGGAATTAACTGACAGTCTCTGCCCTTGTTGGATGTACATGTTTTACTGAGAATGTTAGACTTCATTCTCACATGACTGAGAAAGATAATGTGAATTTACAGAAAATAAGCTCTCAGTTTAGCCTATAGATCACCTTCCAAACCTCTGTGGTAAAAGCATGAGAAAATATTTTTCTCTCAATCATGATATCCCAGCAGAAGGCTTTTTCACATGGTGAAATCACCTTAGAACATACCACAATTCCTAAAATGAGTATGGTACCATCAACAAATGATTTATAATGTAACTAAAGTCTTAAAACCTTCTATTAACTGCAATGCTTTTTAATGAGGTGCTATCATGTATATTGGTCCCAAGATGGCTGCCAACACTTCTTGGATGAAGTGCTGACAGCCAATCAGATCTCAGGATGAGATGTGTGGTTAGGCTCCGCCCACATATATATATGTTTTTAAATGCTATTTTCTCAGGATCTACTGAACAGATTTACACCAAACCTACAAAAGGCACTTCCTTGACCTGAGGACTACCTCTCTGCCAAATTTCAAGTAATTCTGTTCAGCCGTTCGGGCTGTAGCTGTGTCTAAAGGTCCTATGGAAAAATGCATGGGAAAAACGCGTTTTGGGACCCCCCTTTTATCTCAGCCCCCGCTTGATGAATCCCCCCGAGACTTTCAGGGTAGGAGCGGAGCGTAGCGCCCCACCTATTTTGAAAAATTCGCGAGGATTCATCAACCGGCGCCAAAGTTATTCAAAATAGAATGTTGCGGATTTCCTATGGAAACGTGGTCCTAACTATAACTACCTACTGGCGACCGCCAGTAGGTAATATATATATATATATATATATATATATATATATATATATATATATATATATATATATTATCTACTGGCGGTAGAGGCAAAGAGGTAATCCTCAGGTCAGGGAAGTGCCTTTTGCAGGTCTGGTGTCAATCTGTTCAGTAGTTCCTGAGAAAACCAAAAGTAAAATCATATATATATGTGGGCGGAGCCTAACCACACATCTCATCCTGAGATCTGATTGGCTGTCAGCACTTCATCCAAGAAGTGTTGGCAGCCATCTTGGGACCAATATACATGATAGCACCTCATTAAAAAGCATTGCAGTTAATAGAAGGTTTTAAGACTTTAGTTACATTATAAATCATTTGTTGATGGTACCATACTAAATTTAAGAATTGTGGTATGTTCTAAGGTGATTTCACCATGTGAAAAAGCCTTCTGCTGGGATATCATGATTGAGAGAAAAATATTTTCTCATGCTTATCCAACAGAGGTTTGGAAGGTGATCTATAAGCTAAACTGTGAGCTTATTTTCTGTAAATTCACATTATCTTTCTCAGTCATGTGAGAATGAAGTCTGACATTCTCAGTAAAACATGTACATCCAACAAGGGCAGAGACTGTCAGTTGATTCCTTTGTGTTCTACTGCAGCTTCCCAGAGTGTTCCAAAGAACTACTAGAGCGCTGACAGTCCTACTTATGATAAACGTATGGCACATCTGAAGCCATCTTGCTTGGATTAAAGTGGTAACTCTTAAAACATTTAATTTAAAAAGGAACAAAATGAGGGGGTTCATTTTTCCATAAAAAGTATGATTAGTGCTGCAGAAAGAAAAATTAGGGCACATTTTGAGTGACTTCTCAAATCCTCTTCTATTTCATTAAAAAATTCTGACATGCAGACTGAAACATGCACTTTCAATACCAGCAGCAGTTTTCCCTGGTGAGCAGTAGCTTTACTACAGTGATCTAATGAGCAAAAAGAGTGCTAACATTCTGAATTTATGGCAAATGTGTGACACATCTGAATGCCTTCTTGATGGAATCAAAGTAAAAAACTGAAAGTATTTCCTACTGAGGAGACTGCAGTAAATGAGGAAATTTCATAACAAATAAGTCTCCCAAGATGGCCACCAGAGACAAAAGAGCCCAAATGTAGCCCAAATATCACCCAGATGTAGCCCAAGTATAGCCCAATGACAGAATGTCCCAGAGTGTTCTTAAAAACAACTAGAGCGCTTACTGTCTTCATTATGACAAAAGTATGGCACACCTGAAGCCATCTTGATTGGAATAAACTGGTAACACTTAAAACATTTAATTTAAAAAGGAACACAATGAGGGGGTTCATTTTGCCATAGAAATTATGATTAATGCTGAAGAAAGAAAATGAGGGCACATTTTGAGTCACTTCTCAAATCCTCTTCTATTTCATTAAAAAATTCTGACATGCAGACTGAAACATGCACTTTTAATACCAGGAGCAGACTTCCATGGTGAACAGTAGTTTTACTACAGTGATCTAATGAGCAACTAGAGTGCTAACATTCAGTATTCATGGCAAATGTGTGACATATCTGAATACCTTCATGATGGAATCAAAGTAAAAAACTGAAAGCATTTCCTACTGAGGAGACTGCAGTACATGAGGAAATTAGGAAACTTCATAACAAATAAATCTCCCAAGATGGCCACCGGAGACAAAAGAGCCCAAATGTAGCCCAAAATCACCCAGATGTAGCCCAAATATAGCCAAATGACAGAAGTGTGCAAAACACTTATTATTTTGTGTTTTTGCAGTGTTATATAGTGCAGACTTGTCAGGTATTGGAGTGCTTTACATGAGCATTGGTTACATCACACAAGAACAAATTCATTTTGGTTGTAGACATGGGGAGACTAAGTGATTTGACCAGAATCACAGAATGTCGAGCAGAAGCAGAAACTCCAACCTGGTTCCCCAGTTGCAAAGTCAGCAGTTCTGGAAGTAACACCACATCCTCTCCCCTAAGTGCAACATTTAATCAAGTGGTCAACTGGATAAAAAAACATAAAGATAACAAATAATTTAAAAGTGCTTTGTCGCTATTTGAAAACTCAGAAAATATGTCCTTATTTTAGTCTTTTAGAGCACTAACCATAATTTTGATGCCAATAAGACCCTCTCATATATGTAATTTCTAAAGGAAATGCTCTAGGTATTACAGTTTTGATTACATCAAGATGACGTCAAGCGTTCCACACTTTTGTAATAAATATAGAATGTTAGCAATCTAGTTGTTCATTAGGATACTGTTGAGAGGCAGAGGCCAGGGGCACGGACTCTGAAAATTGAAGGCAGGTAGGAGGGTGCAAAGGCAACTTAACTACACTGAGCAGGCAGGAAGGGCGGTGGAAGCACAACAGACTATGGAGGGCAGTGGAAAGGGGGGCAGGGGCAACAAATAAAACAATACAGGACTTGCAAGAGAGGCTGTGGCAATGTAATAGACCATTGTGGGCAGAAGGAAGAGGCAATGGTAGTACAACCATACATGCCAACAGACCCGATTCAGCCAGGAAACGTCCAATATTTTTAAGCTCAAATGGGCTTTATTTGATCTGTCTCCTGTCTACAATCTCCTCTTTTTCAATGTAACTCAAAGGGGAAAATCAATACCCCAGTTTTTTTTCAAAATCTCCCTCTTACCAAGTTCAAAATGTTCGCAAGTATGGTACATTGGATCATGGAAGGAAATGGGGTAGGGACATGGACTTGGATAACAGAGGACAGGAGGGACATGGAGAGGTGCACCAAACTGACCCTGCATGGCAGGCATCAGGGTTTGTAGCAGCACAATATACCACACAGGGCATGCGGGACGGGAGTGCAGCACAACAATCCATAGAAAGCAAGAGGGAGGGGACAGGACCATGCACATGGACAACAGAGAACTGAGGGGCAAGAGGCAATGGTAGCTAGCTGACCATAATGGACAGACAGGAGAGAAAGCTGTAGCATAACAGACCATAAAGGACAGGAGGGACGGATCAGGGGCATTACATTGGAACAGACAAGCCAGGAGGGAGGGAGTAGGGGTCTGCACATGTAAACAGAGGGCTGGGGGCAAGGGGGCAGGGCAGGAGCAGCAAGATAGCCATGGAGGTCAGGCAGGATGGGCACTAGAAGCAAGACACACCATGAAGAGCAACAGTGAGACTGTGATGGCATACACACAGACCATGGAGGGAAGGTGAGAGGGGGTCAGGGGCAGCTAACTGACCACACAGGGAAGGTGGGAGGGGCCATGGCAGCACAGAAGACCATGCACGGCAAGTGGGAGGGTTAGTGGCAGCACAATGGCTATGATGGGCAAGAAGGAGGGTGCAAGGGCATGCACAAAGGACGATGGAGGATAGAAGGGAGGGTCAGGACCTGTGCACAGACAAGAAAGTTCAGGGGAAGGGGCCTCACAACAGACTGCACGGGGCAGGCAGGAGGAGCAGTTGCAGCACAACAGACCAGGGAGGGCAGAAGGGTGTGGCAGTACAATGGACCATGTAGGACAGGAGGAAGAGGATAGGGGCATGGCATGTGGACAGGCAGGGTGGAGGTGGCAGGGACAGGTTACAGTCATCTGACAATGCTAAGCAGGTGGGAGGGGAGGGGCAGCTCAACAGAACACTCAGAGTAGATAGGAGTGGCAGGTCCATGGAACATGGTGGGCAAAAAGGATGGAGCAGGGGCATGCACAAATACATCAGAGGGCAGGGGGAAGGAGAATAGGGGCAGCAAGCTAAGCACAGAGTTTAAGCAGGAGGTCAATGATGGGGCATAGAATTGGGCAATGGAGGGCAGGAGGAGTGGACTGGTAAATCATACTAAATTGAGGGCAGTGGCAGCACATCAGACCATGCATGACAGGAGGGAGGAGGCTAGTCCATGGATTCACACAACAGAGGATAGGGAGGAGGGGGATGGGGCAGCAAACTAACTGTTCAGAGAAGGCGGGTATTAGGAATTTTATTGTTTTTAAAATGTGTGTCTGTGCGAACTACTTAAAATATGAACAAGTATGCAGCATAATCTCACTTTTATTCAGGAAGAAGAGGACGTTTGTGACTGTGACTCCGGGCTCACTTGGCAGAAACACCCCCTGACCCTCCACCCCCTATCGCAAAATGTAATGCCCGTGAAAAGGGTAGGTGAACACAGTGTTATATAGAACATAGTCCTGAGAGCACGATTGAAAATGAAAACTAGATATAGTGTATGGTATAAACTATGCACCAAAAAGTGTGATATAAGATGAACCGGGCGTGAAATATAATATGCAATACATTGTGCGCAATGACAGATTCATTGGAGAGCACGAGATAGCACAGGCACTAGCGCGTGCTATGCGATATGCGCCTTGGAGTGTAATATGCACAGGGCAGTGTTGTGTAACCTAACTAGTCTCTAAAGTTGTAATATAAAATATGTGCTGGGGAGTGTAACGTTGCATATGCACTGTGACAAAGATATGGATGCCAGATTGTAATATGTATGGCATAGCGCTGTGCGTTATAACATAGGCATCGAGGAAGGCACGTTAGAGGGGGCAATATAACCCGTGCGAAGACAAGTGTGGCATAACATATTCACGGGGTGGTGTTACAGTGCACATGGGCTAGAGAGTGTCATAGCATATGCACTAGCTAGTGGAATACAAGACAGAGGTGTGTGGCACTCGGCAGGCAATGGTGGGTGTAACACAGCATTGGGCTCTGCCAGGAGCGCGCTGTGACTCTCAAGTGATGTTCATCCCCTTTCCAGAGAGTAAAATAAAAAGTATTACACATCCGGCAGTGGATGTGTGTTTTATTAACCGTGAGGGGGGTTTCTTGCAAAGTTTTGGTCGAATTTTTGTCGAATCCCCTTTGAATGGCTTGGTGTGCATGTGTATTAAATGTGCCCTTCAATAGCTACCCATGTTTGTATAAATAAACGACAAGGGTGTCTACCGGGATTAGGCACGGTAGGGCATCAGACATGTTAGAGCTTCACTAGTGGTGTAAATACATTCAACGTGGATTCATTCTATGCATAGTCGCCTTTTAATGAATATCACGCAAATCGTCATGGTGATAGGTACGTACGGTTTGTCCAGCATGTCCTAGGTGTGTCTATAAATATATATTTTTTTAAAATAATAAAAAACAGTGGCCGGCCCTGGGGATTGGGGTCAAAAAAATATAATTAGGAGACAGGCCCTGGGGGATGGGGTCATCAGGGCCAATAAATTAGAATAAGAAGGGGAACCACACAGCCCCCCTTCTTAAAACATTAAAATAAATAAAAGACTGGCATCGTGCCGGAGGCCATGCCCCCTCCTTGCAGCACTCTGCAAACGCGCCCCCTGGTGAGTTGTAAGTTGGGGAATTAATTCCTCTTCAATACTGAGGGTCCCTGAGGGCCAACTAGCCCAACAGGCATCTCCAGTATGCGCCAGGGAGCTGTGCTGCAGACAGGTGTTCTGAGGCCAAGCCCCTTTTTACACCTCTCTGCAACGAGGCTCTGTGGCACTTACTGGAGGTACCTAGTGGTCTAGTTTGACCCTAGGGACCCTTAGGATTCAAGGGGACTTAATCTCTCAACTTAGAACAGCCACAGGGCGCGTTTACACAGTGGTGAAGGGAGGGGACGGGGCCTGAGGTGACGTGTGCAAACACGCACTATGGCACGTTTTAAATTGGGGATATAATTTCCCTTCAATACTCAGGGCCCCTGGGGGCTAACTAGCCCATCAAGTGCTTCCAGTAGCCGCCACTGAGCTGCATTCCAGAGAGGTGGTCCAGGCCTTGCCACTTTTTACACCTCTCTGCAACGTAGCTCTGTGGTACTTACTGGAGGTACCTAGTGGGCTAGTTGGACCCTAGAGACCCTCAGGATTCAAATGAACTTAATCTCCCAACTAAAAATGGACACAGGGCGTGTTTACACAGTGGTGAAGGGAGGGCACGGGGCCTGAGTTAACGTGTGCAAAAACGCCCTGTGGCCTGTTTTAAGAGGTTGTTTTAATCCCCCTGCCTTATTATATACTAGGGGCTTACAGAGGAGGTCATGCTAATCACAGGGGGACCCCAACGCATAATGTTCCCTAGTGTATGTAGGTGTTTTCACTGTATTCTAAGTGTCTTTTAACATAGCACTGGCTCTAGGACTGGTTAGTCAGACGCAGTTACCACCAGTATCCGTCTGAAAAAGTTGAGGGTACAGGATGATTTTGCAACATGGCTTCTTTCTGCTCTTCTTTTTGTTCTTTCTGCACGTTATCCTTCTTCCTGCACTTTTATTCGTCTTTGAGGACTTCGGTTGCTTCTTTCTGCACTTCTTTTTTTCTTTCTGTACATTTTTTCTTCTTTCTTCACATGTCCTATCTCTATAGGCATAGTTAGAAATTAGCATTTAAAAAACCTTTGAAATTCACAGAAAAAAACATAGGTTTCAGGCACGTTATAGTTAGGAATTAGCATTTAAAAAACCTCAGAAATTCACTGAAAAAAACATAGGTTTCAGGGGTGTTATAGTTAGCTGGAATTTTCTCTCGTACAAAACCATTGAAATTCCCCCGTTATAGTTAGTTCAGCTAACTATAACTCGCGCGCCCGCAATGCACTGCTGATGATGTCACATATTACATCACTCATGACATGGTCAGTGACATCACTCATGACATCACTGATGACATCTCAAATGACATCACTAATGACATCACTGATGACATCATCCTTGTGATAGAGTGGCAGACCTCCTCTCACCCTAATATAACCTTTGATACACACATTCAAAAATAGAGACTAAAATTTTCAAAACAATGGACATACCAATACCAGTTACAACAACCTCTTCAGTAATTCTAAGATCCACATACACATCCACTCATTCACCAACAGTCCTATACAGTCACTCATACATGTACTCACTCATCATATGTACTCATACACCTATACATCCTGTTACACAATGCCACTCATCCATAGAGTTACTCACACACATTGTCACTCATGCTAATAAAGAATCAAACATACATTTACTTGCATATACAGTTATACACACACCACCACACTTACTTCTATGGAAACTTACACATACTTAGTCTTTTAAACAATCACTTATAGAAACACATACTTATTCATACAGGAACTCTTTCAATCTCTCACTCTCACATATACTCACTTATATTCACCAATAGTCACATATACTAGTTTAAAACATATGTAGTTACTCATAAATACACTATTGAGACAGTCATTAACTCACTAACACACCCATACACACACTCATCCACCCATACAGTCCTGCACACATGCTGTGTTCAACACATACAAACAGTGAGTCACTCATTCATGCACCTATGCACTACGTAATACCCCCCACCGAACCATGCAGACACTCAGACTGATACTCAAAAAACCAACTAATAACCTATATAGACACCCATGTAGCTACTCACCAACCCATGCAGCCACTTATACACAAAGTGAGAGACTGATACAGATATTTACATATTTAAACATTACTCACTAGGCCATGTATTCACTATGATACACTTAATCAGTCAGTTACACAATCAATTTTTCAAAAACAAATCATCCATTTAGACACTTATATACCCATTTATTCTTCCATCGACCTTGAGATATACATATATAAAACATATTTAATTTTCAGAAAAACACACATTCACTGGATGATGTCATCAGTGATGTCATCAGTGATGTAATTTGAGATGTCATCAGTGATGTCATGAGTGATGTCACTGACCATGTCATGAGTGATGTAATATGTGACGTCATCAGCAGTGCATTGCGGGCGCGCGAGTTATAGTTAGCTGAACTAACTATAACGGGGGAATTTCAATGGTTTTGTACGAGTGAAAAGTCCAGCTAACTATAACAGCCCTGAAACCTATGGTTTTTTCAGTGAATATATATATATATATATATATATATATATATATATATATATATATATATATATATATTTCTTACTGGCAGTCGCCAGTAGGTAGTTATAGTTAGGACCTATTATCCATAGGAAATCCGCAACATTCTATTTGGAATAACTTTGGCGCCGGTCGACGAATCTTCACGAAATTTTCAGGGTGATTCATCAAGCAGGGGCCAAGAAAAAAAGGGGGTCCCAAAACGTGTTTTCCCCATGCAAATTTCCATAGGAACAGTTAATCGCAGCTGCAGCCCGAACTGCAACTGGAATTACACGAAATTTGGCAAAGAGGTAGCCCTTGGTTCACACTCATGCCTTTTGGTTCAATGGTGTAAATCCGTTCAGTAGTTGCTGAGAAAATCAAAAGTAAAATCATAGATATATCTTGGCGGAGCCTAACCATACATCTCCTTGTGAGATCTGATTGGCTGTCAGCACTTCATCCAAGAAGTGTTGGCAGCCAACTTGTGACCAATATACATCATAGGACCTCATTAAAAAGCATTGCAGTTTATAGAAGGTTTTAAGACTTTAGTTACATTATAAATCATTTGTTGATGGTACCATGCTCATTTTAGGAATTGTGGTGTGTTCTAAGGGGATTTTACCACGTGAAAAAGCCTTCTGCTGGGATATCATGAATCATGTTTGAGAGAAACCTATTTTCTCATGCTTTTCCCACAGAAGTTTGGAAGGTGATCTATAAGCTAAACTGAGAGCATATTTTCTGTAAATTCACATTATCTTTCTCAGTCAGGTGAGAATAAAGTCTGACATTCTCAGTAAAACATGTACATCCAACAAGGGCAGAGACTGTCAGTTGATTCCTTTGTGTTCTACTGCAGCTTCCCAGAGTGTTCTAAAGAACAACTAAAGCGCTAACAGTGTTACTTATGACAAACGTATGGCACACCTGAAGTCATCTTGATTGGAATAAAGTGGTAACTCTTAAAACATTTAATTTAAAAAGGAACAACATGAGGGGGTTCATGTTGCCATAGAAAGTATGATTAGTGCTGCAGAAAGAAAAATTAGGGCACATTTTGAATGACTTCTCAAATCCTCTTCTATTTCATTAAAACATTCTGACATGCAGACTGAAACATGCACTTTCAATACCAGCAGCAGACATCCCTGGTGAGCAGTAGCTTTACTACAGTGATCTAATGAGCAACTAGAGCGCTAACAGTCTGAATTTATGACAAATGTGTGACACATCTGAATGCCTTCTTGATGGAATCAAAGTAAAAAACTGAAAGTATTTCCTACTGAGGAGACTGTAGTAAATGAGGAAATTAGGAAACTTCATAACAAATAAGTCTCCCAAGATGGCCACCAGAGACAAAAGAGCCCGAATGTAGCACAAATATCACCTAGATGTAGCCCAAGTATAGCCCAATGACAGAATGTCCCAGAGTGTTCTAAAGTACAACTAGAGCGCTAACAGTCTTACTTATGACAAAAGTATGGCACACCTGAAGCCATCTTGATTGGAATAAAGTGGTAATACTCAAAAACATTTAATTTGCAAAGGGACAAAATCAGGGGGTTCATTTTGCCATATAAATTATGATTAGTGCTGCAGAAAGAAAAAATAGGGCACATTTTGACTTCTCAAATCCTCTTCAATTTCATTAAAAAATTCTGGCATGCAGACTGGAAACATGCACTTTGAATACCAGCAGCAGACTTCCCTGGTGAGCAGTAGCTTTACTACACTGATATAATGATCAACTAGAGTGCTAACATTCAGAATTTATGGCAAATGTGTGACGCATCTGAACGCCTTCTTGATGGAACCACTGTAAACAAGCATTGAAAATGCAATAGGTCTCGCCCTCGTTAAAGCAATTCTGTTTGTATTAGGTGGCTTTTTAGCTTTGCTTGTATTAGTGTTTTTCAAACTTTCATGTACATCACATGCAGATATATGCATATATGTATATGTATATGTATGCATGCATTTATATTTGTATTTATATAGATATGCAGATTAAATATATGTTTGTACATATATACACACACATATATAAATGCATATGCATATATATGCATATATATATGTGCATATGTGTGCGTGTAGAGAGAGGTAGAGAGAGGTAGAGGTGTAAAGGGGTAGAGGTAGAGGTGTAGAGGTAGAGAGGTAGAGGTAGAGAGGGAGAGGTAATGAGGTAGAGGTAGAGGTAGAGAGGTAGAGGTGTAGAGAGGTAGAGGTGTAGAGAGGTAGAGAGTAGTAGAGAGAGAGGTAGAGAGAGATAGAGAGTAGAGAGTGAGTAGTAGAGAGTAGTAGAGAGTAGTAGATAGAGTAGCAGAGAGTGAGTAGTAGAGAGTGAGTAGTTGAGAGTATTAGAGAGTGAGCAGTAGAGAGTGAGTAGTAGAGAGTGAGTAGTAGAGAGTAGTAGAAAGTGAGTAGTAGAGAGTGAGTAGTAGAGAGTGAGCAGCTGAGAGAGAGTAGTATAGAGTAGTATAGAGTGAGCAGTAGAGTGAGTAGTAGAGTGAGTAGTAGAGTGAGTAGTAGAGAGAGAGTAGTAGAGAGTGAGTAGTAGAGAGTATTAGAGAGAGAGTAGTAGAGAGTGAGCAGTAGAGAGTTGTAGAGAGTGAGTTGTAGAGAGTGAGAAGTAGACAGTGAGTAGTAGAGAGACAGTAGTAGAGAGTGAGTAGTAGCAAGTAGTAGAGAGTGAGTAGTAGAGAGGGAGTAGTAGAGAGAGAGTAGTAGAGAGTAGTGGAGAGTGAGTAGTAGAGAGTAGTAGAGAGTGACTAGTAGAGTGAGTAGTAGAGAGTAAGTAGTAGAGAGTGTGTAGTAGAGAGTGAGTAGTAGAGAGTAGTAGAGAGTGAGTAGTAGAGAGAGTAGTAGAGAGTAGTAGAATAGTAGAGAGTGAGTAGTAGAGTGAGTAGTAGAGAGTAGTTGAGAGCGAGTAGTAGAGAGTGAGTAGTTGAGAGTGAGTAGTAGAGAGTAGTAGAGAGTGAGTAGAAGAGAGTGAGTAGTAGAGAGTGAGTAGTAGATAGAGAGTAGTAGAGAGTGAGTGGTAGAGAGTAGTAGAGTGACTAGTAGAGTGAGTAGTAGAGAATACGTAGTAGAGAGTGTGTAGTAGAGAGTGAGTAGTAGAGAGTGAGAAGTAGAGAGAGTAGTAGAGAGTAGTAGAGTAGTAGAGAGTGAGTAGTAGAGTGAGTAGTAGAGAGTAGTTGAGAGCGAGTAGTAGTGAGTGAGTAGTAGAGAGTGAGTAGTAGAGAGTAATAGAGTGAGAGTAGTAGAGAGTGAGTAGTAGAGAGTAGTATAGTGAGTAGTAGAGAGTGAGTAGTAGAGAGAGAGTAATAGAGAGTAAGCAGTAGAGTAGTAGAGAGTGATTGGTAGAGAGAAGTAGAGAGTAGTAGAGTGAGTAGTAGAGAGTAGTAGAGAGTGAGTAGTAGAGAGAGTAGTAGAGACTAGTAGAGTAGTAGAGAGCGAGTAGTAGAGAGTGAGTAGTAGAGAGAGCAGTAGAGTAGTAGAGAGTGAGTAGTAGAGAGTAGTAGAGAGTGAGTAGTAGAGAGCGAGTAGTAGAGAGTGAGTAGTGGAGAGTGAGTAGAAGAGAGTAGTAGAGAGCGAGTAGTAGAGAGTGAGTAGTAGAGAGTGAATAGTAGAGAGTGAGTAGTAGAGAGTAGTAGAGTGAGTAGTAGAGAGTGAGTAGTAGAGAGAGAGTAGTAGAGAGTAGTAGAGAGTGAGTAGTAGAGTAGTATAGAGTGAGTGGTAGTGAGTAGTAGAGAGTAGTAGAGTGAATAGTAGAGAGTGCGTAGTAGAGAGTAGTAGTAGAGAGTAGTAGAGAGTGAGTAGTAGAGAGTGAGTAGTAGAGAGTAGTAGCGAGTGAGTAGTAGAGAGTGAGTAGTAGAGAGAGAGAGTAATAGAGAGTGAATAGTAAAGAGTAGTAGACAGTGAATAGTAGAGAGAGTGAGTAGTAGAGAGTAGTAGAGAATGAGTAGTAGAGAGTAGTAGAGAGTGAGTAGTAGAGAGTAGTAGAGTAGTAGAGAGTGAGTAGTAGAGAGTAGTAGAGAGTGAGTAGTAGAGAGTAGTGGAGTAGTAGAGAGTGAGTAGTAGAGAGAGTAGTAGAGAGTAGTAGAAAGTGAGTAGTAGTGAGTAGTAGAGAGTAGTAGAGTGAATAGTAGAGAGTGTGTAGTAGAGAGTAGTAGTAGAGAGTAGTAGAGAGTGAGTAGTAGAGAGTGAGTAGTAGAGAGTAGTAGCGAGTGAGTAGTAGAGAGTGAGTAGTAGAGAGAGAGAGTAGTAGAGAGTAGTAGAGAGTGAATAGTAAAGAGTAGTAGACAGTGAATAGTAGAGAGAGTGAGTAGTAGAGAGTGAGTAGTAGAGAGTAGTAGAGTAGTAGAGAGTGAGTAGTAGAGAGTAGTAGAGAGTGAGTAGTAGAGAGTAGTAGAGTAGTAGAGAGTGAGTAGTACAGAGAGTAGTAGAGAGTAGTAGAGAGTGAGTAGTAGAGTAATAGAGAGTAGTCAGTCAGTGTCAGTCAGTGTCAGTCAGCCAGTCAGTGTCAGTCAGTCAGTCAGTGTCAGTCAGTGTCAGTCAGTCAGTGTCCGTCAGTCAGTGTCAGTTAATCAGTGTCAGTCAGTGTTAGTCAATCAGTGTCAGTCAGTGTCAGTCAGTCAGTCAATCAGTCTCAGTCAGTGTCAGTCAGTCAGTGCCAGTCAATCAGTGTCAGTCAGTGTCAGTCAATCAGTGTCAGTGTCAGTCAATCAGTGTCAGTCAGTGTCAATCAGTCAGTGTCAGTGAGTCAGTGTCAGCTAGAGCAGCTCTGCTGACCTGGTTCTCTGGCTCTAAAGCAGCTCTGCTGACCTGGTTCTCTGGCTCTAAAGCAGCTCTGCTGACCTGGTTCTCTCCCTCTAAAGTAGCTCTGCTGAGCTGGTTCTCTGGCTCTACAACAACTCTGCTGATCTGGTTCTCTGGCTCTATAGCAGCTCTTCTGACCTGGTTCTATGGCTCTAAAGCAGTTCTGATGACATGGTTCTCTGGCTCTAGAGCAGCTCTGTTTACCTGGTTCTCTCCCTCTAGAGCAGCTCTGCTGACCTGGTTCTCTCCCTCTAAAGCAGCTTTACTGACCTGGTTTCTCTGGCTCTATGGCAGCTCTGCTGACCTGGTTCTCTGGCTCTTGAGCAGCTCTCCTGACCTGGTTCTTAGGCTCTAGAGCAGCTCTCCTGACCAGGTTCTCTGGTTCTAAAGCAGCTCTGCTGACCTGGTTCTCTGGCTCTACAACAGCTCTGCTGATCTGGTTCTCTGGCTCTAAAGCTGCTCTGCTGACCCGGTTCTATGGCTCTAAAGCAGTTCTGCTTACCTGGTTCTCTGGCTCTAAAGCAGCTCTGCTGACCTGGTCCCTTGGCTCTGAAGCAGCTCTGCTGACCTGGTTCTCTCCCTCTAAAGCAGCTCTGCTGACCTGGTTCTCTCGCTCTAAAGCAGCTCTTCTGACCGGGTATCTCTGGCTCAACAGCAGCTCTGCTGACCTGGTTCTCTGGCTCTAGAGCAGCTCTGCTGACCTGGTTCTTAGGCTCTAGAGCAGCTCTGCTGACCTACTTCTCTGGCTCTAAAGCAGCTCTGCTGACCTGGTTCTATGGCTCTAAAGCAACTCTGCTGACCTGGTTCTCTGGCTCTAGAGCAGCTCTGCTGACCTGGTTGTCTGGCTCTAAAGCAGCTCTGCTGACCTGGTTCTCTCCCTCTAAAGAGCTCTGCTGACCTGTTTCTCTGGCTCTAAAGCAGTTCTGCTGACCTGGGGGCATATAATCAAGGACGGCGTTAAAAATTATCGCCGATTTAGCGGCATAAAACTGCCGCTAAACCGGCGATAATGAGCTTGATAATATGCTCTATGGAATTCCCATAGAAGCCCATGTTCTGATGTGAACATGGGCTTCTATGGGAATTCTCCAGGGCATATTATCAAGCCCATTATCGCCGGTTTAGCGGAAGTTTTCTGCCGCTAAACCGGCAATAATGTTAACGCCGTCCTTGATAATATGCCCCTAAGTTCTCTGCCTCTAGAGCAACTCTGCTGACCTGGTTCTATGGCTCTAAAGCAGCTCTGCTGACCTGCTTCTCTGGCTCTAGAGCAGCTCTGCTGACCTGGTTCTCTGGCTCTACATCAGCTCTGCTGACCTGGTTTCTCTGGCTTTACAGCAGCTCTGCTGACCTGGTTCTCTGCGCTCACGATGCACGCACTCGGCTTCGCGAAAATATATTTAAAAATAATATAAGTTTATATTAAGTACAAATATATTATTTTTATGAATATCTTAGATAATCTCTTGCCCTAATATATATATTAAAGACACATACATATCATTGTGGAACATACATTTTTTTTGCTGGAGTCGCGCACCCAGCGCGCCCCAGCATGAATATGATGTCACGCGGTACCTGCCACCACGCAAGCATCTCGTACCGTAATGCGCATGTGTCGTGAATGCACAGGAGCAGGAGTCGCGGACTGATCGCATACCAATCGCGCACATCACGTAATATTAAATGTAGGTTTTAGAGACGTTATAGTTAGAAATTAACATTTAAAAAAGCTTTGAAATTCACTGGAAAAACCATAGGTTTCAGAGACGCTATAGTTAGAAATTAGCATTTAAAAAACCTAAGAAATTCACAGAAAAAAACATAGGTGTTATGGTTAGCTGGCATTTCAGTCGTACCAAACCATAGAAATTCCTTTGTTATAGTTAGTTCTGCTAACCATAACTCACGCGCACGCAATGCACTGCTGATGATGTCACATATTGCATCATTCATGACATGGTCAGTGACATCACTGATGACATCACTGATGACATCATCCACGTGACAATCTGATACACCACACTAGTATAACCTTTCATCACTCACTGTAAAATACAGAGTACCATATTTTAAACCATTGACACACCAATACCAGTTACTACATAGTCACTCACTGATTCCTAAGTCTACACACACAGCTCCCCATTCAACAACAGACTCATTTATACATGCAGTCACTAATTAATAGAGCAATTTCAAATGCACTTATACACATATATAGACATTGACACATCAGCAGTCATCTTAGTTGGTTATGCAGTCATCCTACTCACTCATGAAAAAAGTATTCACACTTACATTTACTCACTTACACAATTATCCAACAACCCCTCATTTATTCAAACACATAGTAACTCATAGTTAATATGTTAAAAAATCACCATTACAATTATACACTCATTGATTTAGTTACTCTCACAATCACTGACTCTTACACATACTTATTTATGTACACCAACTCTCACATACAATGCCTTTTATTTTTTAACTTTGTTGAAGATGTACAACGAAAACATATATTCGCTCACCAACAAACAAATAAATGCACTCAGTCACCCAAACAACTGTTTCCACATGCACTCTTAAACCTATACACCTAGTCAATCAACCATTCACACATCTATGCATAGAGTTACACACACCCCATCTAACCACACACAAACTCAGTGTCCCATACAAATACTCACCCAACTAATCAATAACTAATATACACACTCATGTAGTTAGTGACCAACGGATGCAGCATGTTATACAACAACAGAGACAGTGATGCACACATTCACATAGTTTAGTTACTAATCCATGTATGAAGTGAGACACTTTTAATTACTCACTTAAACAGACAGTCAGACAGCTACTAAATCCTCCATCCAGACAGTTATATATCCACTCAATCTTCAATACAGATTGGTATATATATAATACATATCTACATTTCAAACTAAACCACATTCACTGGATAATGTCATCAGTGATGTCATTTGAGATGTCATCAGTGATGTCATCAGTGATGTCACTGACCATGTCATGAATGATGCAATATGTGACATCATCAGCAGTGCATTGCGGGCGCGCGAGTTATAGTTAGCAGGGCTATCTATAACGGAGGAATTTCTATGGATTTGTACGAGTGAAATGGCCTGCTAACTATAATACCCCTGAAACCTATGTTTTTTCTGTGAATTTCTAAGGTTTTTTAAATGCTAATTTCTAACTATAACGTTTCTGAAACCTATGGTTTTTTTCATTGAATATATATGTATATACACAAATGCATACATACATATATATATATATATATACACATGCATACATATATATACAGATATATATATGCCAAACTAAACCGCAATAAATTTGCACTGAATACAATATCATCAATCACGTTGTGGTCTGTACCTGTGTTCCTGTGACGTTGAACGGATGGACTTGTGATTTTCATATATATATATATATATATATTCATTTTACGATTGCTCCTTCTGTCTCCCCACGCCCCAGGCAGGCAGGTCGTTCGTTGTCGGCGGAGCGCGCCGACTTCGAAATTCTCAATTGTAGCAAATATAACGACCACCACCGTGCTTTCTTTCACCAGATCTAATTTATTAGGTAACGCGTTTCGCCTGACACAGCAGGCTTGATCACACACGGAGTCGTGGGATGAATACACGTATATACTCTCAGGGAAACACAGTAGAAAACGGACAACATAAAAAACTATTAACCAAGTGTGTTACTGTGGCGGCCATTTTGAGCTAGTCACAAGTATACATGGAAAATACCTACAGTCTAGTGCTCATATGGTCTAATACATGTAATTTGAACTATTGTGTTCATAGTTTCAAACAGTTGTTTCCTCTTTTTATACATGTTCGTAACATTTATACAACGTACCAAAAAACGAAATATTATGTATGCAGTCTAGTGCTGTATTCAATATATGCACACAATGAAAAGCTTTATAAACTGATTTCAAGTTGTGAAAAATATTTTTGTACACAGTCTAGTGCTGTATTCAATTTATGCACACAGTGTATAGCTATATGAACTGATTTCAAATTATAAATTCATAGTTGTAAACAAATGTTATACTATCTTTATATAATAGCTAAAAAGAAAAATTCTCCTCTATTTCATCAAGAGCTATAACCAGTGTATAATATTCTCACTTTGCGTGAAGCATAGTGCTTCTATATGTCCTGTACCTGAGATGAAATTCTTGTGTGCATAGTGGTACGTATAAACTTATGAGTTTCTGATACAGTATCATAATTATAGTCCGATAATCAAACCGTTTCCTCACGCAACGTGACCTACTCTATCCCTGCTCCACCCAAAAAGATCCACACCCAATTCAACAAAATAAAATAAAATTATGTGCTACCTTTCCCTTATATAGTCAAAACACTACAGCAAAGAACTAAAACATATCATTAGGAATATGAAGGTTCTCTTATCTGTCAAGTGATTCAATATTCTTCTGGAAGAAAAGGGTAGGGGTGAGTTGCGATTCCCTTCCGGAGTCGTCCCCTTCCTTTCTTCCTAAAATAAAACAAATTACAAATATATTAGATACACTTATTCAATTAAAATTCTGTTCAAATACCTCTAAGTACACAGATAAACAGATCAAAAAAGATATACAGAGCACAGCATCCAATGAATCTTATTCTCGTAAATGCACACTAAGTTCCTCATCTTGATTCAATCCTCCTGGGTTTTTGCTTTGTAAGTTAATGATATGCCAAGATTCCCTCTGCCTGAGTTGTAATTCCGTATTACCACCCCTTCTGTTGTACTCTATCTGTTCTATAGCAAAGAAGGATAGCAGTGAGTTGTTGGATAGATGGTACTTAGCAAAGTGTCTTGCCACAGGGTAATGTGGGTCTTTGTTCTTGATAGCTCGCATATGTTCCAACACCCTCTTTTTAACTGCCAGAGTGGTACTTCCCACGTATCTTAAGTGGCAAGGGCATTCGAGGATATAGATAACAAATGAAGTTCCACATGTAAGGAATTGATCAATATTCCTTTCACCTATCGGTGTACTGTATTTTTTCCGCATGTGACTGTTGCGGCATGCTCTACAGTGGCCACATGGAAAAAACCCCTTTAAATTGAGTCGGGTGTTTTGGGGTTTAGAAATATCCCCTTTCATCAGTATGTCTTTCAGATTTTTGCTTTTCCTGTAGGTGATTAGTGGGCGTGTGGGTAAGTCTTTGGCCAAACTGGGTTCCGTCTTTAATGTGTTCCAGTTTTTATTCAGAATTTTGGCAATATTTTTAGACTCTGCGTTAAATGTGAGGATAACCCTAGGTTGGTTAGTTGTTTCTCTCTCTTCCTCCAGTTTTTCTAGCAGGGTTGTTTCCCTCGCAATGTTTTTCACTTTTTCGACCGCTCTGTCTAACACCCACTTGGGATATCCCCTTTCTTTGAATCTCTCAAGCATGGTATTTTGTTCAATACAGAAATCTTCCATGCTGCTGCAGTTTCTTCTTGCCCTGAGCAGTTCTCCAAACGGAATACTCCATTTTAAAGTTTCGGGATGGCTGCTCAGGGCATGAAGAAGACTGTTCCCTGCTGTTTCCTTTCTGTGCAACTTGGTGCAGATTTTGTTCTGGCGGATTTCCACCGTGACATCTAGAAATTCTATGGCTACCTTACTGATATTATATGTAAGTTTCAGGTTATAATCATTGACATTTAGGTTGTTTATAAATGTAATTGCTGATTGTTCATCCCCCTTCCATATAATAAAAAGGTCGTCAATGTACCTAAGCCATTTAATTATTTTTTCTCCTGACTCAGTTTGGGTAATTTTACTCTGTACCTCTTCTTCCCACACCCCAAGAAAAAGATTGGCAAAACTTGGGGCAAAACAAGTCCCCATAGCAGTACCGAGAACTTGTTTGAACATTTGATCATTGAATAAAAAAATGTTGTTTGTTAGACAGAATTTTATCATTTCTAGTATTATCATTGTGTGGTCCAAAAAGCAAATTTTTCTTCTTTTCAAGTAATGGAAACAACATTTTAGCCCCAGTTCATGGTCAATTATGGAGTAGAGTGAATTTACATCCATTGTGATTAGTTGATAATCTTCCTCCCACACGATATCATTTATTTTACCAAGAAAATCCTTAGTATCTTTGGTATATGAAGGAAGAGTTACCACGTACTCCCGTAGGAAATAGTCTACATATTTAGAAATGTTTTCTGAAACGCAGCCAATAGATGACAGTATAGGTCTCCCTGGCGGTGAAGTGGCATTTTTGTGGATTTTAGGCAATAGGTAGAAACTGGGTAACTTGGGGTAGTCTTTTTTCAAGTAACAGAATTCTTCCCATTGTATAAGGCCTTGGTCTTTCCATGCTGTTAGCATTGCCCAGATTTTTATTATACTGTCATTGTATTCTTCCATATTGCTAACCACATAATATTGTTCATCATTTAACTGTTTAAGTGCTTCATTAATGTACAGACTGCGATCCCATAAGACGATGTTACCGCCTTTATCCGCTGGGGGGATTATTATATTGTCGTCTTCTGCTAATGATTTCACAAAATCCCATTGGTTTTTAGTGAAGTTCCTTTTAGGTTGTTTGTAAGAGGGTTTCTTAGTTTTCATGCGAAAAGTTACTAGATCTTTCATTACTGTTTCGTGGAAAGCATCTATGTTGTCGTGTGGTGTTGTGGGATAAAAAATTGATTTGGGTTTAAATCCTGTTTTGGCTGGACAATCCGTAACAATTTCTTCCTCTACATTAGTCCTACATTCAGGGTCATCATATAGGTCCACTAACGTAGTTAGTGTGGTAAAATCTCCTATATTAGTATAAGGTGTATCTTCCATTTCCATATAGCTATTGTCATTTTCATTAGGTGGTCTTACATATCTGTTGTTGTGCCATTTTTTTAGCTTAAGTTTGCGTATAAATTTAAAAATATCAATTCTGGTTTCTGGGTAATTGAAGTTACCTGTAGGACAAAATGAGAGACCCAAACATAGTGTTCTTTTTTCTTCCATGTTAAGTGGTCTATATGATAGGTTTACAATAGTTTTGTTTACCATTGCGTCATCCATTATTTCTGTTGTGTTTGACCACTCTTCTTGTTTCCCATTGGTCTGTATCCACGTCCTCGCCCTCTTCTTGATTCTCTGTCGGATTCGCTGTCTTCTTCGCCAGTTTCTTCCCTGTTTCTTCCTCTTCCTCTTGCTTGGAGTCCTCGACCTCTCCCTCTCCCTCTCATTTTCGGTGGTTGTACTGTTCTCGGAATCTGCCTCCCTGTTCTCATGAGGCGATATTCCTCTAAAAAATTCGTTTGTTGTCTTGTTGCGGTTGCTGTTTCGTTACTGCCTCCTTCTTGTACCTCTCCTTCAGGATCACTGCTGGTTATGGAACTAGCGCCACAGTAACACTTGGTAACTGATATACTAGATCTTGAACACATTACAAGATGGCGCCATATTATCTATGTACATTTACGCTGTCCTCTTTCTATGTTTAATGCATGATGCACTGAGAGGTTTAAATAATGGCGTTTTACGGTGTGCTGTGAACACCGAGGAAGGCAGATCGCCGAAACGCGTCTGTTCTGGGAATAAAGTCCCGTTGACACGCTACCCGTGAGTGCTTTATTCTTTACTACTAGAGAATTTTGGAGCGTGAATGTTATGCGGCAGGCACCGCCGCACTTACAGCACCCGACCGTGAGTGACTCAGATTGAAGGTGCGAAGGGAGCAGTAATCTATAACCGAGCAGCACCGCCGCATGCATACCATTAAATAATTGTCACCGAACGGAAGAGTCTAGCCTGTGTCGAGAGGAGAGCAATCCCGGGTTATGACCAGCCGGGTCGGTCCGGCAACGCAATCATAGTTGCAAGTCCACAATCAGCGGCAGGTCGAGGGACGTTTGTCACGGGCATATTCCCAGGATTAATCACCGAACTAAGCAGCAACGTCATGTTCAGTGAAACGGCACGCCGTGAAGCAGTGAAGGATATGTTTAAAATGAAAGCAGGCAATGAGAAAGCTACCACTGGTGAATCATTGCAACCTACCAGCAGCCTATACAATAACCTAGTCAAACTAGAACGTCTGTATGAGCGGGAGACAAGGAAGTGGTGGGAGGCCACTTCCCTGCAGAACTATGTGGACACAAATAGAGTTCCCAGGGGCCTTAGAGTCTACACAGTCCCATCATACGAAAACCCTGATCCCAATCTGCTCACTGAATGGGCAGAACATACAGCGCGATATTGCCAGGGTACTTTAGAAATCTTGGTCAAGTACGCTTGGAGCGACCGAGAGAAGGCCCTTTTGGAGATCAAGGATTTAGAGGAACTTCTAACTAAAGAAGAGGACAAAAATAAAGTCGATGAACTAATGGGACAAATGAAAGCACGTCTGTTAAAATATGAGAATAAAATCAAGGCTAGGAAACAAGAGAAATTCGAGCGGGACGAAAAGGATTACCTGCAAGGCAGAGTGCTCACGTTTGCACGTAAATTCGATGGCCCCAGGAGAGAACTAACACAAAGGACAACACCAATGGCAAGTACACGAGTGGAAACTTCAGAATCCGACTTAACCGAAAATGAATCAGGAGACGAACGGAATATACAAGTATTGGAAGGTGTTTCTAGGGCGACTCCTTTTCACGACGAGTTTCAGATCATAAGGCAATCATGGCTGCGGGGCGGCAAAAACAAACCACCCGAATATCAGTCCGGAGAACACGTCGATCAGGGTGGGGCCGGAAGAGGCAGAGGCAAACCCACATGGATGTCACGCAAGAAGAGGAATCAGAAACGCCAGTAAAAGAAACCAACCTAACTATTGTCAATCTCACTCCTAAAATATTAACAAACCATGAAATCAAGGTATTAACTTTAGGGCTAACGTTTTGCCCTACTAGCAAACTGGAGTTTACACAGACGAGGATTGACCTGTACAATTTCGTACGGAAATTGAAGCTACACAAATATTTCAAGACAAGACCAGTATCAACCAGAACTACTACGGCGGGAGAAAGAATCACGATAACCGACACACTTACCTGCAATGACTTACCAGGAGTTGAACTTCTGCAGAATCTCAATACTGGGGCACCCACCCAATCAAGCATCACTGAAGATATGGCGCAAAGGGCAATAGCTGTGGGTATCGAACAACAATCGGAAGTAAGTCCTTTTAAATCAAAATCTACGTTTGTACCGCAGTTGCCGTTTGATGCCATAGATGTATTTTCGGATACAATGGTCAAGGACCTGTTGAAATTCAGGTGTAACAATCGGAGGCGTAACAATCGTGATAATTTGACCAAAGAGGAGAAACAAGCTCTCGATGGTCTATTACGCGATACAACTATCATAATAAAGCCTTCTGATAAAGGCGGAAACATAGTGTTACAAACCAGAGACCACTATTGCAGTGAAGCCTTGAGGCAGTTGTCAGACAGCAACTATTATGTAAAATCTACCCGGGAAATCTATCAAGAAAGTGTAAAGAGCTATGAGACTTTGATCAGAAAATGGTATGATGGACAGATGTTGGAGACTGATGAATACCTATTTTTAAGAAACACTACTCCTGTGGTGGCAACCTTTTATCACATACCAAAAATTCATAAAGACAATGTGAGACCACCAGGTAGACCAATCGTGTCCTCCCAAGGAAGCTTAACAGAACACATGTCCATGTTTATTGACTATTTTCTGTTTTCATTTGTGTCACATCTTGATTCATATGTAAAAGACACTAAAGACTTCCTGAGCAAACTAAACACTTTAATTTGGGATGCCAAATACAAGCTTATGGTATTGGACATTACCAGTTTATACACCTGTATAAAACATGAAGACGGTATAAAAGCTGTCCAATTCTTCCTTAACAAAAGATCATTGAGATTTGCAGCGCATAACTCTATGCTAATAGAATTTACCAACTTCTGCCTCTCGAACAATATTTTTGTCTTTGAGGATCAATTTTTCAAACAGGTCTCAGGCACGGCGATGTGCACCTGCTTCGCCCCAGCTATGCCAACTTGTTTGTAGGCTGGTGGGAGGGGCAGGTGCCCAGAACCTATGAGAGAGGAAACATCAAGGGTGAGGTCAAAGCATGGTATCGATATATCGATGACCTGTTTATTGTCTGGGAAGGCACAGTAGAATCAGCCAGAGGTTATATAGAAATTTTAAACAACAATGACCTCAACTTGCACTTTTCGGGCACAGTAAGTCCAGTGGCAGTGGACTATCTGGACCTGAAAGTGTTCGTTTCCGCAGGCAAGCTGGAAACTGCTCTTTACCGCAAAAGTACAGCGGGCAATTCCATTCTTTTTGCAACCAGCAATCATCCCCTGAAATTAATCCAGAGCATTCCATATGGAGAGCTTTTGAGATTAAAACGGAATAGCTCCAGATCTTGTGATTTTGAGGCTGCAGCAAAAGACTGTATATCTAGATTCTGTGTAAGGGGCTATGAAAAGGCACATCTGGAAAAAACATTAGCCAAGGTCAGGGGGATCCCTAGACAGCGGCTACTGGAGGAGAAGAGTGGAACTAGCAAAGGCACAGGGTCGGCTGACTCCAAAGAAGCTAAGTTCAGAATCATTACCACGTACTCTGCAGAAGCCAATTTTTTGAAACAAATGCTAAAGAAAAATTGGCATATTCTCAAAAGTGACACCATCATGGGGGAAGATATTCCAAACTACCGCATGATAACCTTCAAAAAGGCGAGGTCACTTAAGGATAGGTTAGTCAGCAGTCATCTAGTAAAACAACCTACTATGCAGGGCACTTTGAAACATATGCAGGGTTTCTTTCCCTGTGGCAAGTGCAAGGCCTGCTCAAATAGTAAGAGGGTTTTAACATACACAGTGCCCTCTGTAAATTTGAAAAGACCTATCCTAAAGTTTCTAACCTGTAGCACCTCTTACGCAGTCTATTGCCTTGTCTGCCCGTGTGGATTGTTGTATATAGGCAGCACCATTCATTCATTAAAGATTCGAATATTGGAGCACAGGAGAGCAATAGTAAAGAGTGACGCCTCATATCCAGTAGCAAGGCACTATGATGAAAAACATCCCAATAGTAAGAACTTTTTACAGTTCTTTGGCCTTGACTATATTCCAGACAACATCAGAGGAGGTGATCGTCTCAAGAAGCTACGCAGGTTAGAATCACGCTACATTATAGACTTGCAAACTAAGTTCCCTCGTGGCTTGAATAGTAATGAGGAATTATCAGTACACTTGGGATCTTAGCAAATAGCTGGTTATGATAACAATGAAATCAATGTAAATATGTGGGTTGTAATAGCGCAGTGACCACTATGGTGAGCCTTTAAAATTGCCTTTTTTCAATTACCTCTTTGCATTTGTAGAATATAGTTGGACAGCAAGGCCGATATACGGCTTGATTGATTGCCATGCCGATACACGGCTTGATTTTGTGTAGTAGAGTAGGTGCCAAAAAAGCATAAGCCGATACACGGCTCTATAAACAAATACTTACGAAGAATTGATGTTCAAAATATTACTGCGTTGGTACACGAGGCAATATGCCTTTACCAAGTTTGTTAATTTTGACAATTTTGACAATTGTGATTAATCTGTACTTCAGCAGTATGTATATGTATATGTTTATCTATTCATATACTAGATCTTGAACACATTACAAGATGGCGCCATATTATCTATGTACATTTACGCTGTCCTCTTTCTATGTTTAATGCATGATGCACTGAGAGGTTTAAATAATGGCGTTTTACGGTGTGCTGTGAACACCGAGGAAGGCAGATCGCCGAAACGCGTCTGTTCTGGGAAGAAAGTCCCGTTGACACGCTACCCGTGAGTGCTTTATTCTTTACTACTAGAGAATTTTGGAGCGTGAATGTTATGCGGCAGGCACCGCCGCACTTACAGCGCCCGACCGTGAGTGACTCGGATTGAAGGTGCGAAGGGAGCAGTAATATATATATATATATATATATATATATATATATTACCTACAGGCGGTCGCCAGTAGGTAGTTATAGTTAGGACCACGTTTCCATAGGAAATCCGCAACATTCTATTTTGAATAACTTTGGCGTCGGTTGACGAATCCTCGCGAATTTTTCAAAATAGGTGGGGCGCTTCGCTCCGCTCCTACTCTGAAAGTCTCGGGGGGATTCGTCAAGCGGGGGCTGAGATAAAAGGGGGGTCCCAAAACGCGTTTTTCCCATGCATTTTTCCATAGGACCTTTAGACACAGCTACAGCCCGAACGGCTGAACAGAATTACTTGAAATTTGGCAGAGAGGTAGTCCTCAGGTCAAGGAAGTGCCTTTTGTAGGTTTGGTGTAAATCTGTTCAGTAGATTCTGAGAAAATAGCCTTTAAATCAATATATATATCTGAGCCAGCTTACGGTGCGCTTACGGTGCGCTTACCGTACGCGTTCGGTGGCGTGCGCGAGCGCGATTCTGATTGGCCCTTAGATCTTAGTAAACATTCGGATTGGTCGAAACCAGGAAGCGGCGGCCGCCATTTTCTCTCTCGCACTCTGACAGGGGGTTGAAAAACAAAGTGCAAATCATGTAAAGGGGCTGTTTACACAGCTCCCAAGCACCTAGCCATGTCGAGGGAGTCCCCAACGATCCCCCAAGTGAAAAAAGGCAATTTTAATTTTTTCGAAAATTTCGCCGATTACGCTTACCGTACGCGTACGGTAAGAAATAATAAAAAAATATCCACATTCTCCCCACCCCGTGTGCAAAAAGTGCCCGAAGGGCACCTTTTGTGCATGGCTCATCAGAGATAAACAAAACCTATATTTTACCTGTCACAACGATGCTCATCATATGACCTCCATGTGCGCACGGTGCGCGAAGCGCATCGTGCGTTCATGGCCCATCTAGCGTAATGTGGGCACGCGGTGCGCGAAGCGCACCGTGCGCGCACGGAACGAACTGCGTTAAGTGGGCGCGCACGCCACAAATGGCGTAAAGTAACTTAGCATTTAAAAAACCGTACAAATTCACTGAAAAAACCATAGGTTTCACACACGTTATAGTTAGGAATTAGCATTTAAAAAACCTTGCAAATTCACTGAAAAAACCATAGGTTTCACACATGTTATAGTTAGCTGGACATTTTACTGATAAAAAACCAATGAAATTCCCCCGTTATAGTTACTGTAGGCAACTATAACTCACGCAACCGTAATCCTCTGCTGATGACATATGTGTCTTCATGAAAAAAAAATATTTGTAATATATGTATAGCTAAAATGTAATGGAAGAAGACATGGGCAAATAAGTGTCTAAATACAGTATTAGCATCAGCAGAGGATTGCGGTCGCGTGAGTTATAGTTGCCTACAGTAACTATAACGGGGGAATTTCATTGGTTTTTTATCAGTAAAATGTCCAGCTAACTATAACATGTGTGAAACCTATGGTTTTTTCAGTGAATATATATATATATATATATATATATTCACTGAAAAAACCATGGGTTTCACACACGTTATAGTTAGGAATTAGCATTTAAAAAACCTTGCAAATTCAATGAAAAAACCAAAGGTTTCACACATGTTATAGTTAGCTGGACATTTCACTCGTAAAAAACCAATGAAATTCCCCCGTTATAGTTAGTTCAGCTAACTATAACTCGCGCGCCCGCAATGCACTACTGATGACGTCACATATTACATCACTCATGACATGGTCACTGACATCACTCATGACATCACTGATGACATCTCAAATGACATCACTGATGACATCACTGATGACATCATCCAGTGAATGTGTGTATTTCTGAAAATTAAATATGTTTAATATATGTATATCTCAAGGTCAATGAAAGAATAAATGGGTATATAAGTGTCTAAATGGATGCTTTGTTTTTGAAAAATTTATTGTGTATCTGACTGATTAAGTGTATCATACTGAATACATGGCTTACTGAGTAATGTTTAAATATGAAAATATCTGTATCAGTCTCTCACTTTGTGTATAAGTGTCTGCATGGGTTGGTGAGTAGCTTCTTGGGTGTCTATATAGGTTATTAGTTGTTTTTTTGAGTATCAGTCTGAGTGTCTGTATGGTTTGGTGGGGGGTATTATGTAGTGCATAGGTGCATGAATGAGTGATTCACTCTTTGTATGTGTTGAAGACAGCATGTGTGCAGGACTGCATGGGTGGATGAGTGTGTGTATGGGTGTGTTAGTGAGTGAATGACTGTCTCAATAGTGTCTTTATGAGTAACTACATATCTATTAAACTAGTATATGTGACTATTGGTGTATATAAGTGAGTATATGTGAGAGTGAGAGATTGAAAGAGTTCCTGTATGAATAAGTATGTGTTTCTATAAGTGATTGTTTATAAGACTAAGTATGTGTAATTTTCCGTAGAAGTAAGTGTGGTGGTGTGTGTATTACTGTATAAGCTAATAAATGTATGTTTGTTTCTTTATTAGCATGAGTGAGTATGTGTGAGTAACTCTATGGATGAGTGGCATTGTGTAACAGGATGTATAGGTGTATGAGTACATATGATGAGTGAGTGCATGTATGAGTGACTGTATAGGACTGTTGGTGAATGAGTGGATGTGTATGTGGTTCTTAGAATTACTTAAGAGGTTCTTGTAACTGGTATTGGTATGTCCATTGTTTTAAAAATTTTAGTCTCTATTTTTGAATGTGTGTATCAAAGGATATATTAGGGGAAGAGGAGGTCTGCCACTCTATCACAAGGAAGATGTCATCAGTGATGTCATCAGTGATGTCATTTGAGATGTCATCAGTGATGTCATGAGTGAAGTCAGTGACCATGTCATGAGTGATGTAATATGTGACGTCATCAGTAGTGCATTGCGGGCGCGCGAGTTATAGTTAGCTGAACTAACTATAACGGGGGAATTTCATTGGTTTTTTACGAGTGAAATGTCCAGCTAACTATAACATGTGTGAAACCTTTGGTTTTTTCATTGAATATATATATATATATATATATATATATGGATTCTTTGATTCGATCTTAATTATTTCTTGAATTATTTAGAGCATCATTATGTTTCCATTCTCAGTAATTGTATATAAAATAGAGACTGATTGTTTTGAATATGTTGGATGAATTCAGATTTTAACAACACTATGCCACCAATATGGTGATGAAATGTTTGCCCATACAGGGCTTGGAATATTGGCATCAGCAGTAAGTGAATCATGCCATTTTTGTACGAAGGCCCATTAGGGGCGTTAATGAATTTGTAATTTAGAATTATTTTTCACCACCACTGTTATTTTTACTTTAAGTGGTGATTTCAAGCAGGTCCTAAGGTGTTTATTTATTCACTAGGGCATTATAAAATGGCGCTGATGGATTTTGCTTTGGGACGACTGTTCGTGATAACGCGTTAGTCCCTTATTTGTGTTGTTATGGGAAGTGACACTGTTTATATTGCATGAA
Organism: Triturus cristatus; assembly: GCF_964204655.1. Taxonomy (NCBI): domain Eukaryota; kingdom Metazoa; phylum Chordata; class Amphibia; order Caudata; family Salamandridae; genus Triturus; species Triturus cristatus. The sequence continues at coordinate 355,466,507 of NC_140589.1, read as the reverse complement.
TTCCGGCGCACATGATAGACATAGAAGAAGGCCGTTGCCGAAACGCGTCTGTTTGCTTGTGCGAGTGTTCTGACTAATAAAATTTCAGAACCGGCCCCTGAGAGTGCTGTCTTCCTTGGTATCACCAGGAGTTGGAGGATAATTTGAGCGACATTGTGGTGCGGGAGCACCCCCGCATATGTGTAGCACCCGCCTGCGAGTGCACCGTTTTGGTGCTTTTGATCGATTATATATATATGTATATATACAGTCTCCTAAGTGGGTTCTAGCTAAAGCAATAAATAAAGCCAGCAAGGTCTCAAGGGAATATACCCGTGCTGACAATATCACCAAGGAACAGGATGATTGTCCCAATAACAACAGGGTCATCCTCATGTTTAACGAAAACTCACAGGACATACAGAAAATACTTACCGAAAACTGGTACATCTTGACCACTGACCCGATCATTGGCCCTACCCTACACGAAAGACCTAGGGTCACTTACAGAAGGGTTCACAACTTACGGGATATACTTGTCTGTGGTGCCATTACGGCCAAACGCTGTCCCAATGAACACAACTTACAGGTATTCTATCCATGTGGCCACTGCAAGGCATGCCTCAGTAGCTTCATGAAGAAAAAATACACAACACCCAGGAACAAAAGAAAGATAACACAATTTCTTACCTGTAGTTCCAATTTTGTAATATTTGTCCTAGATTGCCAATGCAATCTGCGCTATGTGGGCAGTACCACCTTTATGGTGAAGAAAAGAACCTTGGAACATATGTAGCCAATCAATAACAAGGATGCCCACTACCAAATTGCAAGACACTTCGAGCAATACCATCTCTCTAATAGTTCCCTTCTGAGTTACTTTGCTATTGAACATGTGACAAGTGATCGCACGGGAGGGAACAGAGTGCTTAATCTACGCAAGAAGGAGTCCAATCATATTATAGAACTGGAAACCAAAAGCCGGGGGGGTCATAACCAGGATGAAGAACTGGATGTACATTTGCAGAAATAACAAACACTCTAGCTTCTGTGCTTCATGTCTTGAATTTACATTGCAATATACCATGTTGCTTTGTGCACAGCGTGATGTATCTGTCGCTAATTTAACTCTCGCTTATTTGTTCTCCAGCTGGGGAACACATCTGTTTGCTTGACAATAGTATTTTATCAGTTTTTAAATATATATCTTTTTTTATTTCTTTTCAGGAGGAATGGAAGGGATCCGCATTTGATTGGATTCACGGGGCACTGGGTATCCTACCGTTTTCTTCGAGACTTCCACTGGTGAACGACATCATGAGATAAGATATTTTTCAACTGATCTGTGATAATCTTTCTCATTAGGTGCGCAAATCCAGACGAACATTTTTAAAAAAACAAAGTGCGGTCTCCTGCACTTCGTTTTCTTAAAGTCCCCGGGTGGGCCAGGTTTCAGGCGGCAATATTTGATAATGGTGCGGGGGCCCACAGAGCCCCCGCAGCCCGGGGACTGCCACCTCCCCGAGGCCATCCTTATTGAAATGTGTGGGGCTTGCGGCCCCCCACAGCCCCAGGGACCGCCACATCCCCAGGGCTTTAATTATTAAGTGTGGGGGCATTGCAGCCCCCCGCAGCCCCGCAGATAGCCACCTCTCCATGGCTTTTTTAATTTAAGGCATGGCGTTCCTGCCCCCCCACACTGCCCCTGGGACCACCATCTCTCCGGGTCATACATAATTCAAGTGCAGGGGTCCATTGCGGACCCCCAGGCTCCGGGGACGACCACCTCCCTGGGGCTTTAAAGACTTGGGAGGGGGGCCATTCGGCCCCCTCTGGAGCCCTTGATGGCCCTGGGGACCGCCACCCCCCAGGGCCGGCTCCAGCAATGTCCCGGGACTTTGCTGTTTTTCTTTGACAGGTTGGGAGCACTGCTGAGGACCTCAGGACACAAGTGGACTTCATCCCCTGAGCAGCAGTGTGCCAGGTGGCACTTTTGCAGTGTGGTGTAAAAAGGGGGTGTGGCCTCAGACCACTCTCAGCAATTCAGCTGTGTGGGGCTTACTGGAGGTACCTGATGGGCTAGTTGGCTCCCAGGGACCATCATGAGGCAAGGGTACTACATTCCCCAACAATGAGCATGCCAGGAGGCAGGTTTGCAGATTGGTGGAGAAAGGGGGCATGGTCTGTGTCCACCTCTCAGAAATCCCACTGTGTGGGGCTTATTGGAGGTAAGAGGTAGGCTAGTTGGTCCAAAGGACCCCCAGCAGCAAAGGTGACTTCAATCCCCTTCCATGAGCGCACCAGGGAGCGTGTTTTTTTTAGAGGGTGGGCAAAGGTGGCGTGGCCTGCAATGAGAACTTAGCAATCCTTCTGTGTGGGACTTACTGGAGGTAATAGGAGGGGTAGTTGGCCCCCAAGGATGTCCTTGGGAGCCAACTACCCCTCTTGCTACCTCCAGTAAGTCACCTCACTTGCCTCCTTCTGCACTTCTCTTGCTTCTTTCCACACCTCTGTTGCTTCTTTCAGCAATTCTCTTGCCTCTTTCTGCACTTCTCTTGCTTGTGTCTGCACTCCTCTTGCGTCTTTCTGCACCTCTGTTGCCTCTTTCTGCACCTCACTTGCTTTTTTCTGCACCCCCTTGCCTCTTTCTGTACCTCTCTCATCTCTTTTTGTACCCTTGTTCCCTCTTTCTGTACCTCTGATGCTTCTTATTGCACTTGTCTTGGTCTTTCTGTACCCCTCTTGCCTCTTCAAGCACTCTGTTGCTTCTTACTGCACTTCTCTTGCTTCCTTCTGCACCCCTCTTGCCTCTTTCTATACCCCTTTTGCTTCTTTGTGCACCTCTCCTGCCTTTTCCTGCACCTGCATTGCCATTTTCTGCAGTTCTCTTGCTTCTTTCCATACATCTGTTGCTTCTTTCAGCAATTCTCTTGCCTATTTCTATACTTCTCTTGCTTGTTTCTGCACTTCTCTTGTGTCTTTCTGCAACTCTGTTTCCACTTTCTGTACCTCACTTGCCTCTTTCTGCACCCCTGTTGTCTCTGTCTGCACCCTTCTTTCTGCACTTGTCTTTCTTCTTTCTGTACCTCTCTTGCTTCTTTCTGTACTTCTCTTACTTCCTTCTGCACCCTTCTTCCCGTTTTTGCATCCCTCTTGCCTCTTTCTGCTGTTCTCTTGTCATTTTCTGCACCTCTCCTGCCTTTTTCTGCACCTCACTTGCCTCCTTCTGCACTTCTCTTGCTTCTTTCACACCTCTGCTTCTTTCAGCAATTCTCTTGCCTCTTTCTGCACTTCTCTTGCTTGTTTCTGTCCCTCTCTTTGGTCTTTCTGTACCTCTGTTGCCTCTTTTCATACCTCACTTGTTTCTTGTTTCTTTCTGCACCCCTCTTGCCTCTTTTTGCACCCTTTTTTGCTTTCTGCACCCTTCTTGTGTCTTTCTGCACCCCTGTTCCCTCTTTCTGCATTTTTCCGTGGATGTGTCTGCACCTCTCTTACCTCTTTCTGTACCTCTGTTGCTTATTTCTGCACTTTTCTTGCTCTTTTTGCACCCTTCACCTCTTTTAGCACCTCAGTTGTTTCTTTCTATACCTCTGTTGCTTCTTTCAGCAATTCTCTTCCTCTTTCTGCATTAATATTCCTTCTTTCCATACCCCTCCTGCCTCTTTCTGTACCTTTCTTGCCTCTTTCTGCACCTCTGTTAGTTCTTTCTGCATTTCTCTTGCTCCTTCTGTACCATTCCTGCCTCTTTCAGTACTTGTCTTGCCTCTTTCTGCACTGCTCTTGCTTCTTTCTGCACCTTACTTGCCTATTTCTGCACTTGTTTTGCTTCTTTCCATACATCTATTGCTTCTTTCAGCAATTATCTTGCCTCTTTTTTCTCTTCTCTTCCTTCTTTCTGTACCCCTCCTGTCTCTTTCTGTACATTTCTTTCCTCTTTGTGCAGATCTCCTACCTCTTTCTGCACCCCTCCTGCCTCTTTGTTCACCTCCGTTGGCTCTTTCTGTACCTCACTTGCCTCTTTCTGCACTTCTCTTGCTTCTTTCTGCACCTTTGTTGCTTTTTTCAGCAATTCTCTTGCCTATTTCTATACTTCTCTTGCTTGTTTCTGCACTCCTCTTGCGTCTTTCTGCACCTCTGTTGCCTCTTTCTGCACCTCACTTGCATCTTTCTGCACCCCTCTTGCCTCTTTCTGCACCTCTCTCATCTATTTTTGCACCCTTATTCCCTCTTTCTGCACCTCTCTTGCCTCTTTCTGTACCTCTGATGCTTCTTTATGCACTTCTCTTGTTCTTTCTGTACCCCTCTTGCCTCTTCAAGCACTCTGTTGCTTCTTTCTGCACTTCTCTTGCTTCCTTCTGCACCCCTCTTGCCTCTTTCTGTATCCCTTTTGCCTCTTTGTGCATCTCTCCTGCCTCTTCCTGCACCTGTATTGCCATTTTCTGCAGTTCTCTTGCTTCTTTCCATACATCTGTTGCTTCTTTCAGCAATTCTCTTGCCTATTCCTATACCTCTGTTGCTTGTTTCTGCACTTCTCTTGCATATTTCTGTAACTCTGTTGCATCTTTTTGCACCTCACCTGCCTCTTTCTGCACCCCTGTTGTCTCTGTCTGCACCCCTCTTTCTGCACTAGTCTTTCTTCTTTCTGTACCTCTCTTGCTTCTTTCTGCACTTCTCTTGCTTCCTTCTGCACCCTTCCTCCCGTTTTTGCATATCTCTTGCCTCTTTCTGCTGTTCTCTTGACATTTTCTGCACCTCTCCTGCCTTTTTCTGCACCTCACTTGCCTCCTTCTGCACTTCTCTTGCTTCTTTCCACACCTCGGTTGCTTCTTTCAGCAATTCTCTTGCCTCTTCCTGCACTTCTCTTGCTTGTTTCTGTACCTCTCTTGAGTCTTTCTGCATCTCTGTTGCTTCTGTTCATACCTCACTTGCTTCTTTCTGCACCCCTCTTGCCTCTTTTTACATCCTTTTATTTCTTTCTGCACCTCTCTTGCGTCTTTCTGAACCCCTGTTCCCTCTTTCTGCACCTTTCCGTGGATGTGTCTACACCTCTCTTACCTCCTTCTGTACCTCTGTTGCTTCTTTCTGTACTTCTCTTGCTCTTTCTGCACCCTTCAAGCCTCTTTCAGCACCTCAGTTGCTTCTTTCTTTACCTCTGTTGCTTCTTTCAGCAATTCTCTTCCTCTTTCTGCATTTCTCTTCCTTCTTTCTGTACCCCTCCTGCCTCTTTCTGTACCTTTCTTGCCTCTTTCTGCACCTCTTTTGGTTCTTTCTGCACTTCTCTTGCGCCTTCTGTACCTTTCAGTACTTGTCTTGCCTCTTTGTGTACCTCTCATACTTATTGTTGTACCCCTCTTGCCTTTTTTGCACCTCTGTTGGTTCTTTCTGTACCCCTCTTTCTGCACTTGTCTTTCTTCTTTCTGCACATCTCTTGCTTCTTTCTGCACTTCTCCTGCTTCCTTCTGTACCCTTCCTCCTGTTTTTGCATCCCTCTTGCCCCTTTCTGCTGTACTCTTGACATTTTCTGCACCTCTCCTGCCTTTTTCTGCACCTCACTTGCCTCCTTCTGCAGTTCTCTTGCTTCTTTCCACACCTCTGTTGCTTCTTTCAGCAATTCTCTTGCCTCTTTTTGCACTTCTCTTGCTTGTTTCTGTACCTCTCTTGGGTCTTTCTGTACCTCTGTTGCCTCTTTTCGTACCTCACTTGCTTCTTTCTGCACCCCTCTTGCCTCTTTTTGCGCCCTTTTTTTCTTTCTGCACCTCTCTTGCGTCTTTCTGCACCCCTGTTCCCTCTTTCTGCATTTTTCCGTGGATGTGTCTGCACCTCTCTTACCTCTTTCTGTACCTCTGTTCCTTCTTTCTGCACTTCTCTTGCTCTTTTTGCACCCTTCAAGCCTCTTTTAGCACCTCAGTTGTTTCTTTCTATACCTCTGTTGCTTCTTTCAGCAATTCTCTTCCTCGTTCTGCATTTCTCTTCCTTCTTTCTGTACTCCTCCTGTCTCTTTCTATACCTTTCTTGCCTCTTTCTGCACCTCTTTTGGTTCTTTCTGCACTTCTCTTGCTCCTTCTGTACCATTCCTGCCTTTTTCAGCACCCCTGTTGCTGCTTTCTGCAATTCTCTTCTTCCTTCTTCCTGCACCCCTCCTGCCTCTTTCAGTACTTGTCTTGCCTCTTTGTGCACCTCTCATACTTATTTCTGTACCCCTCTAGGCATTTTTGCGCCTCGGTTGGTTCTTTCTGCACTGCTCTTGCTTCTTTCTGCACCTTTCTTGCCTATTTCTGCAATTCTCTTGCTTCTTTCCATACATCTGTTGATTCTGTCAGCAATTATCTTACCTCTTTTTTCACTTCTCTTCCTTCTTTCTATACCCCTCCTGCCTCTTTCTGTAAATTTCTTGCCTCTTTGTGCAGCTCTCCTACATCTTTCTGCACCCCTCTTGCCTCTTTTTTAACCTCTGTTGGCTCTTTCTTCACCTCACTTGCCTTTTTCTGCCCTTCTCTTGCTTCTTTCTACACCTTTGTTGCTTTTCTCCGATTTTGTATGACTGAAATGTCCATTTAACTGCTAATTTCGAACTATAACGTCCCGGAAACCTATGTTTTTTTCAGTGAATATATATCTAGACACGCTCCTTCACAAGTAGCCAGCAAACACCTTTCTCAATGGTGGGGGGTGCCACTGTGAATCGTCAATAAATATCATACACTTCATTGGTTGTGCAAGTGCATTAACATAAACGAAGGACTAACGAGAATCTTTTCCACACATATTTCTGGCATTGCCATCTCGTAGCATCACAATATATTATCATTATACTTGTGTATATTACAAAGCCTCTACTTCTGCCAATTTTCAAATCAGCATAACTCCATAATTGTAAAGAGGGTGGACCACTAGTATGCCCTTTATGGGCAATCCCACTTCCAACACAGTCAAAATTATTATAATAAGACTGCCCTGTAATGCCCTGTATGGCCTAACGTTAATATACCACTGATATGACATACAACATAGGGAGAACAATATGCTATTGCAAATTATGTGCCTTATTTAGTTAATGACGTGCATTCATAGATTGTCCACTTTGATTTATAGTTGTACACAGTTTTTTTACATAATACAAAATGTCCGCCACTATGACTCTACTTTGTACATACTACACGAAGTAGTCCTTTTCTTATGTTTAATCTGGATATGCAAATCTTGCTTCTGTGGTCATTCTGTGTGTGACAAGACTGTGCTAACAGTTTAAACACGTTACACAACTGAATACATTGTTGCTGTATCTTCATATCTTCATTTCGCCTGAGAGTGCGCTTCATTGGATTGGAATTTGAGGATTGATCATCTGCCGTGTCTCACCAGCACAGCGTGCACCAACTCTCATGGGCCCTGGGCCATGGAAGGGATGTTCATTTTGTGCAATATGTATATATATATATATATATATATTACCTACTGGCAGTCGCCAGTAGGTAGTTATAGTTAGGACCTATTTTCCATTGGAAATCCGCAGCATTCTATTTGGAATAACGTTGGCGCCGATTGATCAATCTTCGCGAAATTTTCCAAACTTTTGGCCAGCTCCGGTCCGCTCCTATCCTGAACATATCACGGTGATTCATCAAGCGAGGGCAGAGAAAAAAGGGGGTCCTAAAACGCGTTTTCCCCATGCATTTTCCCATAGGACATGTTGACGCAGCTACAGCCCGAACTGCTAAACGGAATTACACCAAATTTGGCAAAGAGGTAGTCCTCAGTTGGATCACTGACGAAATATCGAGAAGAAGAATATCGAATTGCCAAAATATCGAAGGAAAAATATAGAATGCCAAAATATCGAAGCCCTATCTCCAAACAGGTAAGTACAAAAATATAGAATCCTATATATCGTTGTAAAAAATATAGTTAGTCACAATATCGTATTTTTTTAAATGTCTTAAAATTAATGTAAAATTAATGAAATATAACATATAATTAACTGAAACATACTTAAAAATACTTAAATTACTTTAAAATTAATAAATAATTAATGTAAGTAAAAAAATAATAATAATACATTGTTAGACCTGTCAGCCCTTTGGGTAGTCCCTCCTCATCATTATTTATTTTGTCCCACTTTTGCCTCAAACCCTGTTAGTATTTTTTCCTTTTTGGGAACCACCAGACTTTTTCGTATTGATGCAGATTCAGGGAGCCATTTTATCTACCCCTGGAACTTCTGTCTGAGGGCCTGGAGCACAAAATGGTGGCCACCTGTGACCTCATCAGAACCTACTGGAACCTACCAGCACCTTCCAGAACATTCCAGAACCCTGTGACTGGGCCAAATCAGCCCATAGTATTTAAAATGTGATCTGATTTTACAAATGTCATTGTTGGCTGATATTATTTATTGAGGGTACTGTATTTATTGTATTTATCTAAATTATTCCTGTAATGTATTTATTGTCCTGAGCTAACTTATTCCTGCACAGTATTTATTCCCTCACAGTATTTATTTGACCTGAACCTATTTATTGCACCTGTAAAGTGTTACTATTTATTTGACCTGCACTTTTTAAGGAGAAGCCTTGTGTTCTGTGATTGTATTATTATTTATTTAATCAGCAACTAAGAGAAAAGAAGATAAACACAGAGATATTTTCATAATTTTTAAGGTGTAGTGTCGTTTTTGGAACGGATGCACGCATGGTTATTGTATGGGTATTGCGTATGCTTAGCACGGTGCCTTCCTTCCCGCTCGAGCCAAGCTACCACAGTGTGTCTGGGAGAACACCACCACCCTTCCGGTGTGGGAGTGTGTTTTTCTAACATAATTGGTGTTCAGCGGCGGGATTGAGCTGTGCCTACGCATACTCGACAATAACTGTGGGTAGTCCATAGGCCTACACCTGGAGTTTTCTCAAAGCGGCCTTCCTAATTGTGAGTTTTTGTTTTTTCCAAATTTACTCTGGTGGTGGGAGGAGGTATTATTAAAGGTACCCCCCTGCATTGCTTCTGTAAAAACCTGTCTTCTGTACTGAGTGGGCAAAATGGAGTTTGTGCTAGAAGACCTGGAAACCTATACTGTGGCCCAACTCAGGGAGTTTTGTCAGCGGGAGGGGGTGTATTGTCCCCCAGGAGCAAAGAAGGGTGCACTCCAAACCAGCTTAAGGGCTTGGGGGGAAGCACGACGAGAAAGCAAGGCTGAGGAGGAGGACAGGGATAGAGAGCCCGACAGTGAGGGAGCTGGTTTGTACCAACCTGAGGTGGGGAACCTGTTAGCGGGGCCCAGAACCATTTCCAGGAAGGGCAGCAGTGCCTCTAGCGGTGGCTTGTCTGAAGTGGAGTTAACAGACCGGAGGGAGAAAAGACAGCTCACATGGGACTTAGCAAGGCTAGAGAAAGAGAAGGAGGAACAGAGGATGGCTCATGAGCTAAGGCTGAAAGAGATAGATCTTCAGATCCTAAGAGTCGGGGCACACACTGTTCCTAATGGTGGCAGCAAAGACCAAGAAAGAGAGTTCACTAGGGAACCCAAACCCTACCTGCCAAAGGACATAGTAGCTAGCTATGGAGTGGGCGACGATATTGCCAAGTGGCTAGCGGCCTATGAGGTCTCGTTAAGGGCCCATGGGGTTCCAGAGAAGTACTGGGGAGCGGGATTGTACAAGTACATGCCTCCAGCTGGTAGGGATGCTTTATTGGCCCTAGAGGAGGATGAGCAGACCCACTACCCCACCATGAAGGTGGCGCTCATAAGAAAGTTTGGACTAACACCCGAAAAGTACAGACAGAAGTTCCGGGGTAGTCACAAACTGGGCACACAGAATTGGGTGGACTTCCTGGACTATGCAAAGAAGACACTAAAGGGTTGGATTCAGGGCAGTGAAGTGAGGAACTACGAGGGGTTGTTTGATTTAGTACTGAAGGAACACCTGCTCGAAAAATGTTTCCCTGAACTGCGTCAACACCTGGTGGATAGCAAGCTGACCAATCCCCGGAAGCTTGCTGAGGAGGCGGACATTTGGGCTAGTACCCGGGTGTCCACAAGGGGGACTGGAGGGGATACTCAAAAGGCCGGACAGGGCACCCCCCAGAAGAAAGAGGGAGGGGAAAAGAAAAAGGAGTTCTCCAAAGGCCCCCAAAATAACTTCCAAGGGAAGGGAACAGGACTCACCCCTAGGGCTAACCCACCCAGAAACCCTAATCCTGGCCAGAGTCAGCAGCCAAGGGTTGTCCATTGCTACGAGTGCGGTGGCGTTGGACACTACAAGGGAGATGCGAAGTGCCCAAAACGACCACCCCCTCCCATTGGAGGAAAGACCCCCGGAGTAGCTAGTGTAGTGCTCGGGGAGGAGATGCCTTTAATTAAGGGAAGGGAGTGGGCGGGTGTCACTTTAGTGTCCCTGGGAGAACGGGAGATGGTTCCTAAGATCCAGGTGCCCGCAAATACCGTAAAGTATGGGCAGTGGGTCACCATCAACGGCCAAAGAGGGGAGGCTCTGAGAGACACAGGAGCCAGTAGGACTATGGTACGTAGCCAACTGGTGTCTCCAGAGCAGGTAATTCCCGATGTACTCCACCCAGCCGCGATGGCTGACGGCAGAACAGGCCACTATCCGGTGGCCGAGGTTCCCTTTGAATGGGGGGGGGTTGCAGGTTCACTTCGAGTTGCCGTAAGCCCTGCCGTGCCAGTTGATTGTCTGCTGGGGAATGACATGGAGCACAATGCTTGGAAGGAGGTGGAATACCGGACTCATACTGAGATGCTGGGTACACCTGACTGGGCCTGTGTGAGCACAAGGACCGCGACTACCCGGAGAGGGAGTTTGTTTCGGCTGGAGCCTGGAACAAAGGCCCAGCCAGCTGCCAGTCAAGGGAAGAACCGAGGACAGGAGGAGCCTGCCTCGGCGTCCACACCCCGTAGGACGGATAGGCCACCGGAGGTGGTGGACCAGGAGTCTGCGGTGGGGGATGTTACCAAACTGGAGGACCTACCCATCCCGGCCGAGTGGCACGTGGAGGGAGGCCCGACCAGGGAGGAATTCTGCCAGGGCCAGAGGGAGTGCCCTACCCTTGAGGGGCTGAGGCGTCAGGCCAAAGCCCAGGCAGCAGGGAACGTTGAAGGGAACTACAGTGTTTACTGGGAGGATGGCCTCCTCTACAGTGAACCCAAGGCACCCCTACATGGATCGTCACGAGCCTTGGTAGTCCCTCAACGTTATCGAGCCTTCCTTTTGGAGTTGGCTCACGAGATCCCCTTGGCAGGACACCTGGGGCAAGACAAGACCTTCGCCCGTCTTGTCCCACACTTTTATTGGCCTCAAATGAAAGTGTCGTCCGATACCTACTGCCGGACATGTGTGTCTTGCCAAGCCAGTGGGAAAACAGGGGTGAAGCTAAAAGCTCCCCTGGAACCACTTCCTGTCGTTAGCACCCCCTTTGAAAGGGTGGGCATCGACATTGTGGGTCCGTTAGATCCACCTACTACAGCTGGTCACAGGTTTATCCTGGTTTTGGTGGATCATGCCACACGGTACCCAGAGGCAATACCTCTGAGGACCATTACTGCACCTGTTGTGGCTAGGGCCCTGATGGGAATCTTTACCCGAGTGGGTTTTCCCAAGGAAGTTGTGTCCAACAGGGGGACCAACTTCATGTCAGCGTACATGCGGGCCATGTGGAAGGAGTGTGGAGTGACCTATCGGTTCACCACTCCTTACCACCCCCAGACCAATGGTCTGGTGGAGAGGTTTAACAAAACCTTGAAAGGCATGATCAGAAGTCTGCCTGAAAGCCTGCGGAGGAAATGGGACGTCCTCCTACCCTGTCTACTCTTTTCTTACAGGGAAGTGCCACAGAAGGGAGTGGGCTTCAGCCCCTTCGAGCTTTTGTATGGGCACCCTGCACGTCGACCTCTCAACCTGGTGAGAGACGGATGGGAAAGAACTCCCAGAAAGCTTCCCCAGGATGTGGTGAGCTACATGCTGGCTTTCCGGAGCCAAATGGCTAAGTTGTGGAAGCAAGCTTCTGACAACTTGGAAGCCAGCCAAGCAGTAATGAAGGCGTGGTATGACCACAACGCTCACCCGGTGGAGTTGGAGCCTGGCCAGAAGGTGTGGGTGATCGAACCAGGAGAGCTTAGCGCCCTCCAGGATCGCTGGTCAGGACCCTTTGAGGTATTGGAGAAGAAGGGTAAGGCTACCTACTTGGTGGATCTTAAGACCCCTCGTCAGCCCCTACGGGTGCTGCACGCCAACCGCCTCAAACCCCACCATGAGAGGCCCGAAGTCATCTTGATGATGGTGACTGACGGAGCAGAGGACGCGGAAAGCGAGCCTCTCCCCGATTTGTTTGCGTCTCAAGAAAAGGATGGGTCGGTGGAGGGAGTGATTCTCTCCCCATCTCTAACTCCTGAACAGCAGGAGGACTGCCGCCAGGTCCTGGGGCAGTACTCTTTGTTGTTCTCCCTTGTTCCGGGTAGGACTCACCTGTGCGTCCATGACATGGACACAGGAGACAGCCCACCTGTGAAGTCCAAGATCTACCGGATGTCAGACAAGGTGAAGGCCAGCATTAACAGTGAAGTCACTAAGATGCTGGAGCTAGGAGTGATCGAACCTTCTAGCAGCCCCTGGTCCAGTCCGGTGGTGTTAGTACCAAAAGCTGCACCACCGGGTGCCCAACCGGAACTGAGGTTCTGTGTGGACTACCGGGGACTGAATTCAGTAACCAAAACTGATGCTCATCCGATCCCTAGGGCGGATGAATTGATTGACCGGCTGGGAGCTGCCCAATATCTAAGTACCTTTGACCTTACTTCTGGGCACTGGCAGATCTCTTTGACTGATGGAGCAAGGGAAAGGTCAGCCTTCTCCACGCCCAATGGCCACTACCAGTTCTGTGTGATGCCCTTTGGGCTCAAGAACGCACCTGCCACGTTTCAGCGCCTGGTAAACCAGATCCTCACCGGAATGGAGAGTTTCTCTGCTGCTTATCTGGATGACATAGCCGTCTTCAGTAACAGCTGGGAGGATCACTTGCGTCACCTGCAAGCTGTTCTCCAGGCCCTGAGACAAGCTGGATTGACGATCAAGGCCAGCAAGTGCCAGATCGGGCAAGGGTCGGTAGTGTACCTTGGACTCTTGGTGGGTAGGGGAGCGGTGCAACCCCTCCAGGCGAAGATCGAGGCCATCATGGCCTGGGAACCCCCCAAGACACAGACTGAGGTCCGAGCTTTTCTGGGCCTCACGGGATACTACCGCCGCTTCGTGAAGGGGTACGGTACCATCGTAGCCCCCCTCACGGAGCTCACGTCCAAGAAACAACCTCGACGGGTAGTCTGAACGGAGGCTTGTCAGCAGGCCTTTGTGAAGCTGAAGCAAGCCATGTGCGAGGCCCCGGTCTTAAGGGCCCCAGACTTTTCCAAGGAGTTCATTGTCCAGACAGATGCATCAGAACATGGCATTGGGGCAGTGTTATCGCAACTCAATGAAGAGGGTCTGGATCAACCCGTGGTCTTCCTATCCTGGAGACTACTTCCCAGGGAACAGAAGTGGAGTGCAATAGAGCGTGAAGCCTTTGCAGTGGTATGGGCTCTGAAGAAGTTGCGTCCATACCTGTTTGGCTCGCACTTCCTGGTTCAGACCGACCACAGACCCCTTTGTTGGCTGATGCAGAGGAAGGGGGAGAATCCCAAGTTGTTGAGGTGGTCTATTTCCCTACAGGGAATGGACTTTCAGGTGGAACATCGGCCTGGAGTGGACCACGCCAATGCAGACGGTCTCTCAAGGTATTTCCGCCTTAGTGATGAGAACTCCCAAGGGGTTGGGTAGCTCTCCCCACTTTCAGCTGGGGGGGACGCGTGTTAGACCTGTCAGCCCTTTGGGTAGTCCCTCCTCATCATTATTTATTTTGTCCCACTTTTGCCTCAAACCCTGTTAGTATTTTTTCCTTTTTGGGAACCACCAGACTTTTTCGTATTGATGCAGATTCAGGGAGCCATTTTATCTACCCCTGGAACTTCTGTCTGAGGGCCTGGAGCACAAAATGGTGGCCACCTGTGACCTCATCAGAACCCACTGGAACCTACCAGCACCTTCCAGAACATTCCAGAACCCTGTGACTGGGCCAAATCAGCCCATAGTATTTAAAATGTGATCTGATTTTACAAATGTCATTGTTGGCTGATATTATTTATTGAGGGTACTGTATTTATTGTATTTATCTAAATTATTCCTGTAATATATTTATTGTCCTGAGCTAACTTATTCCTGCACAGTATTTATTCCCTCACAGTATTTATTTGACCTGAACCTATTTATTGCACCTGTAAAGTGTTACTATTTATTTGACCTGCACTTTTTAAGGAGAAGCCTTGTGTTCTGTGATTGTATTATTATTTATTTAATCAGCAACTAAGAGAAAAGAAGATAAACACAGAGATATTTTCATAATTTTTAAGGTGTAGTGTCGTTTTTGGAACGGATGCACGCATGGTTATTGTATGGGTATTGCGTATGCTTAGCACGGTGCCTTCCTTCCCGCTCGAGCCAAGCTACCACAGTGTGTCTGGGAGAACACCACCACCCTTCCGGTGTGGGAGTGTGTTTTTCTAACATACATATATATTAACGTAATATTTATTTAAAAAATGCAATATTTTTTGCGTAGGATAGCGGGCGGGTAAAATTTACTATTACCACTCCAGTAAGTGCAATAGTAGGAAAAACGTTGGATAGCGGGAGGGTAAAAATTACTATTCCCACTCCAGAGAGTGCAACAGTAGGGAAAGCGTTGGATAGCGGGAGGGTAAAAATTAGTATTCCCATTCCAGACAGTGTAATAATAGGGAAAGCATTGGATAGCGTAGGGGTAAAAATTAATATTCACACTCCAGAGAGTGCAACAGTAGGGAAAGCGTTGGATAGCGGGAGGGAAAAATGTACTATTCCCACTCCAGTGAGTTCAACAGTAGGGAAAGCATTGGATAGCGTAGGGGTAAAAATTACTATACCCACTCCAAAGAGTGCAACAGTAGGGAAAGCGTTGGATAGAGTAGGGCTAAAAATTACTATTCCCACTCCAGAGAGTGCAACAGTAGGGAAAGCGTTGGATAGCGTAGGGGTAAAAATTACTATTCCCACTTCAGAGAGTGCAACAGTAGGGAAAGCGTTGGATAGCGGGAGGGCAAAATTTACTATTCCCACTCCAGTGAGTGCAACAGTAGGGAAAACGTCAGATGCCGTAGGGGTAAAAATTACTATTCCCACTCCAAAGAGTGCAACAGTAGGGAAAGCGTTGGATAGCGTAGGGGTAAAAATTACTATTCCCACTCCAGAGAGTGCAACAGTAGGGAAAGCGTTGGATAGCTTAGGGGTAAAAATGACTATTCCCACTCCAAAGAGTGCAACAGTAGGGAAAGCGTTGGATAGCGTAGGGGTAAAAATGACTATTCCCACTCCAGTGAGTGCAACTGTAGGGTAAGCGTTGGATAGCGTAGGGGTAAAAATTACTAATCCCACTCCAGAGAGTGCAACAGTAGGGAAAGCGTTGGATAGCAGGAGGGTAAAAATTACTATTCCCACTCCACAGAGTGCAACAGTAGGGAAAGCGTTGGATAGCGTAGGGGTAAAAATTACTATTCCCACTCCAAAGAGTGCAACAGTAGGGAAAGCGTTGGATAGCGTAGGGGTAAAAATTACTATTCCCACTCCAGAGAGTGCAACAGTAGGGAAAGCGTTGGATAGCGGTAGGGTAAAATTTACTATTCCCACTCCAGTGAGTGCAACTCTAGGGTAAGCGTTGGATACCGTAGGGGTAAAAATTATTATTCCCACTCCAGTGAGTGCAATAGTAGGGAAAGCGTTGGATAGCGTAGGGGTAAAAATTACTATTCCCACTCCAGTGAGTGCAATAGTAGGGAAAATAATAATTTAATATTTTATTAAAAATAAATAAATTATTAATACCAAATAAAAATATTAAAAGTAATTACCAATCACAAAATATTTAATAATTAATTTATTATAAATACCAATGTATAATAATTTAATATTTTATTAAAAATAAATATATTATTAATACCAAATAAAAATATTAAAATTAATTACCAATCACAAAATATTTAATAATTAATTTATTATAAATACCAATGTTTTTTTATTAATAACCTATTAATAATTAATTACCAACCAATTAATTTTCAATACCAAAAATTATTAAATAAGTATAATAACAATTAATAATTAATTAGGAATAAATTAATTAGCAATATACAAAAATTATTTCAATAATTAAATTTTTACAATTAAATTAATTCCCACCATATTCCCCTATAACCCCACAACCCGCTACAAATAATAAATTAATACAATTAACATAATTATCAATTAACCAATTAATACTAATTAATTACCAATTAATACTAATTATTTACCAATTAATAGTTAATCAACAACCAATTAATTTTCAATACCAATTAATAATTACCTAATAACAATTAAATTAATTCCCACCCTATTCCCCTATAAACCCACAACCCGCTACAGAAGTAAAAACGCAAAATTTTATTAAAAATAATTAATAAATCCTAAAAATTATTATTTAATGTACTATAATTAAATTACTTCCCACCCTAATCCCCTATAAACCCACAACCCGCTACGGAATTAAATTACACAAAAATTAAATAACATACAATTCATTACTTTAAAAATATTCAAACATACATTCCAAAATTTAAACATACTTTTAACAAATATACTAACACTTAAAACACTATAAAAAAATCGATATTTTTAACAACTATATTATGACTGTCGATATTACTTACTTCTATATTATTTAAATCGATATTTTTATTTCTTACCTCATTTTCGATATTCTTCACCACTATATTTAGGCAATTTAATATTCTGTTCATTCTATATTAAAAACTCGATATTCTGTCCTATCGATTTTTTGAATTTGATATTATGTCTGTTTACCCCTCAGTTCAGACTCGTGCCTTTTGCTTAAATGGTGTAAATCCGTTTAGTAGTTCCTGAGAAGATTAGAGGTAAAAAGATAGATATATCTGGGCGGAGCCTAACCACACATCTCATCGTGAGATCTGATTGGCTGTCAGTACTTAATCCAAGAAGTGTTGGCAGCCATCTTGGAACCAATATACATGATAGCACCTCATTAAAAAGCATTGCACTTAATCAAAGGTTTTAAGACTTTAGCTACATTATAAATCATTTGTTGATGGTACCATACTCATTTTAGGAATTGTGGTGTGTTCTAAGGTGATTTTACCATGTGAAAAAGCCTTCTGCTGTGATATCATGAATCATGTTTGAGAGAAAACTATTTTCTCATGCTTTTCCCACAGAGGTTTGGAAGGTGATCTATAAGCTAAACTGAGAGCATATTTTCTGTAAATTCACATTATATTTCTAAGTCATGTGAAAATGAAATCTGACATTCTCAGTAAAACATGTACATCCAACAAGGGCAGAGACTATCAGTTGAATCCTTTATGTTCTACTGCAGCTTCCCAGAGTGTTCCAAAGAACAACTAGAGCGCTAACAGTCCTACTTATGACAAACGTATGGCACACCTGAAGCCATCTTTATTGGAATAAAGTGGTAACTCTTAAAACATTTAATTTAAAAAGGAACACAATGAGGGGGTTCATTTTGCCATAGAAAGTATGATTAGTGCTGCAGAAAGAAAAATTAGGGCACATTTTGCGTGACTTCTCAAATCCTCTTCTATTTCATTAAAAAATTCTGACATGCAGACTGAAACATGCACTTTCAATACCAGCAGCAGACTTCCCTGGTGAGCAGTACCTTTACTACAGTGATCTAATAAGCAACTAGAGTGCTAACATTCAGAATTTATGGCAAATGTGTGATATATCTGAATGCCTTCTTGATGGAATCAAAGTAAAAAACTGAAAGTATTTCCTACTGAGGAGACTGTAGTAAATGAGGAAATGAGGAAACTTCATAACAAATAAGTCTCCCAAAATGGCCACCAGAGACAAAAGAGCCAAAATGCAGCACAAATATCACCCTGATGTAGCCCAAGTATAGCCCAATGACAGAATGTCCCAGAGTGTTCTAACGAACAACTAGAGCGCTAACAGTCTTACTTATGACAAAAGTATGGCACACCTAAAGCCATCTTGATTGGAATAAAGTGGTAACACTTAAAACATTTAATTTACAAAGGAACAAAATGAGGGGGTTCATTTTGCCATAGAAATTATGATTTGTGCTGCAGAAAGAAAAATTAGGGCATATTTTGAGTAACTTCTCAAATCCTCTTCTATTTCATTAAAAAATTCTGATATGCAGACTGAAACATGCACTTTTAATACCAGCAGCAGACTTCCGTGGTGAGAAGTAGCTTTACTACAGTGATCTAATGAGCAACTAGAGTGCTAACATTCAGAATTTATGGCAAATGTGTGACATATCTGAATACCTTCTTGATGGAATCAAAGTAAAAAACTGAAAGCATTTCCTAATGATGAGACTGCAGTAAATGAGGAAATTAGGAAACTTCATAACAAGTAAATCTCCCAAGATGGCCACCAGAGACAAAAGAGCCCAAATGCAGCAAAAATATCACCCAGATGTAGCCCACATGTAGCCCAATGACAGAAGTGTGCAAAACACTTATTTTTTGTGTATTTGCAGTTTTATATAGTGCAGACTTGTCAGGTATTGGAGTGCTTTAAATGAGCATTGGTTACATCACACAAGATCAAATTCATTTTGGTTGTAGACATGGGGAGATTAAGTGATTTGACCGGAATCACAGAATGTTGAGCTGAAGCAGAAACTCCAACCTGGTTCCCCAGTTGGAAAGTCTGCAGCTCTGGAAGTAACACCACATCATCTCCCCTAAGTGCAACATTTAATCAAGTGGTCAACTGGATAAAAAAACATAAATACTACAAATAATTAAAAAGTTCTTTGTCGCTATTTGAAAACTCAGAAAATATGTCCTCATTTAAGTTTTTTAGAGCACTAACCATAATTTTGATGCAAATAAGACCCTCTCATATATATAATATCTAAAGGAAATGCTCTAGGTATTATAGTTTTGATTACATCAAGATGACGTCAGGCGTTCCACAATTTTGTAATAAATATAGAATGTTAGCAATCTAGTTGTTCATTGGGATACTGTTGAGAGGCAGAGGCCAGGGGCACGGACTCTGAAAATTGAAGGCAGGTAGGAGAGTGCAGAGGCAACAATTTGACCACAATGGGCAGGCAGGAAAGGCAGTGGCAGCACAACAGACTATGGAGGGCAGTGGAAAGGGGGGCAGGAGCAACAAACCAACAATATAGGACTGGCAAGAGAGGCAGTGGCAATATAATAGACCATTGTGGGCAGAAGGAAGAGGCAGTGGCAGTACAACCATACATGCCAACAGAACCGTTTCAGCCAGGAAACGTCCAATGTTTTTAAGCTCAAATGGGCTTTATTTGATCTGTCTCCTGTCTACAATCTCCTCTTTTTCAATGTAACTCAAAGGGGAAAATCAATACCCCAGTTTATTTTCAAAATCTCCCTCTTACCAAGTTCAAAATGTTCGCAAGTATGGTACATTGTATCATGGTAGGCAGGAGGAATTGGGGTAGGGACACTGACTCGGATAACAGAGGACAGGAGGGATATGGAGAGGTGCACCAAACTGACCCATCAGGGTTTGCAGCAGCACAATACACCACACAGGGCATGCGGGACGGGAGTGCAGCACAACAATCCATAGAAAGTAATAGGGAGGGGACAGGACCATGCACATGGACAAGAGAGTACAGAGGGGAAAGAGGTAATGGTAGCTAGCTGACCATAATGGACAGACAGGAGAGAAAGCTGCAGCATAACAGACCATAAAGGGCAGGAGGGACGGATCAGGGGCATTACAATGGAACAGACAAGCCAGGAGGGAGGGAATAGGGGTCTGCATATGGAAACAGAGGGCTGGGGCAAGGGGGCAGGGCAGGAGCAGCAAGATGACCATGGAGGTCAGGCAGGATGGGCACTAGAAACAAGACACATAATGGAGAGCAATAGTGAGACTATGATGGCATACACACAGACCATGGAGGAAAGGTGGGAGGGGGTCAGGGGCAGGTAGCTGACCACACAGGGAAGGTGGGAGGGGCCATGGCAGCACAGAAGACCATGCATTTCAAGTGGGAGGGTTAGTGGCAGCACAATGGCTATGATGGGCAAGAAGGAGGGTGCAGGGGCATGCACAAAGGACCATGGAGGATAGAAGGGAGCGTCAGGACCTGGGCACAGACAAGAAAGTTCAGGGGAAGGGGCCTCACAACAGACTGCACGGGGCAGGCAGGAGGAGCAGTTGCAGCACCACACACCAGGGAGGGCAGAAGGGTGTGGCAGTAAAATGGACCATGGAGGACAGGAGGAAGGGGATAGGGGCATGGCATGTGGACAGGCAGGATGGAGGTGGCAGGGACAGGTTACAGTCATCCGACAATGCTAGGCAGGTGGGAGGGGAGTGGCAGCTCAACAAAACACTGAGAGTAGATAGGAGTGGCAGGTCCATGGAACATGGTGGACAAAAAGGATGGAGCAGGGGCAATCACAAAGACATCGGAGAGCAGGGGGAAGGAGAATAGGGGCAGCAAGCTAAGCACAGAGGCTAAGCAGGAGGTCAATGATGGGCCATAGCATTGGGCAATGGAGGGCAGGAGGAGTGGACTGGTACATCATGCTAAATGGAGGGCAGTGGCAAAACATCAGACCATGCATGGCAGGAGGGAAGAGGCTAGCCCATGGATTCAGACAACAGAGGATAGGGAGGAGGTGGATGGGGCAGCAAAATTAATTGTTCAGAGAAGGTGGGTATTAGGAACTTTATTGTTTTTAAAAGTGTGTCTGTGCGAACTACTTAAAATATGAACAAGTATGCAGCACAATCTCACTTTTCTTCAGGAAGAAGAGGACGTTTATGACTGTGACTACGGGCTCACTTGACAGAAACACCCTCTGACCCTCCACCCCATCACAAAATATAATGCCCGTGAAAAGGGTTGGTGGACGCAGTGTTATATAGAACATAGTCCTGAGAGCACGATTGAAAATGATATAGTATATGGTATAAACTATGCACCAAAAAGTGTGATGTAAGATGAACCGGGGCATGAAATATAATATGCAATACATTGTGCGCAATGATAGATTCATTGGAGAGCGCGAGATAGCACAGGCACTAGCGCATGCTATGCGATATGTGCCTTGGTGTGTGATATGCACAGGGCAGTGTTGTGTAACCTAACTAGTCTCTAAAGTTGTAATATAAAATATGTGCTGGGGAGTGTAACGTTGCATATGCACTGTGACAAAGATATGGATCCCAGATTGTAATATGTTTGGCATAGCGCTGTGCGTTATAACATAGGCATCGAGGAAGGCACGTTAGATGGGGCAATATAACCCGTGCGAAAGCAAGTGTGGCATGACATATTCACAGGGTGGTGTTACAGTGCACATGGGCTAGAGAGTGTCATAGCATACGCACTAGCTGGTGGAATACAACACAGAGGTGTGAGGCAATTGGCAGGCACTGGTGGGTGTAACACAGCATTGGGCTCAGCCAGGAGCACGCTGTGACTCTCAAGTGAGGTTCGTCTCCTTACCAGAGAGTAAAATAAAAAGTATTACACATCCGGCAGTGGATGTGTGTTTTATTAACCGTGAGGGGGGTTTCTTGCATAGTTTGGTCGAATTTTTGTTGAATCCCTTTTGAATGGATTGGTGTGCGTGTGTATTAAATGTGCCCGTTAATAGCTACCCATGTTTGTATAAATAAACAACAAGGGGGGCTACTTGGAGAGTACCCACCGGCGGGGGCACCGGGATTAGGCACGGTAGGGCGTCAGACACGTCAGAGCTTCACTAGCGGTGTAAATACATTCCACGTGGATCCATTGTATGCATAGTCGCCTTTTAATGAATATCACGCAAATTGTCATGGTGATAGGTACAGACGGTTTGTCCAGCAAGTCCTAGGTGTTTCTATAAATATATATATTTTTTTAAATAATTAAAAACAAAGGCCGGCCCCGGGGGATGGGGTCCCTGGGGCCATAAGTGGCCTGAGGAGGGGGGCAACACAGCCCCCCTCCTAAAGAATTAAGAAAAAAAAAAAGGCCATGACCCGGGGGTTGGGGTCCTTGGGAGGGGGGCCATGTGGCCCCCTTCCAAACTTATTTTTTTCAACAATAAAAATTAGGGTGCAGGCCCTGGGGGATGGGGTCCCAGGGCCAATAAATTAGAAAAAGAAGGGGGGGGCACACAGCCCTCCTTCTTTAAAAATTAAATAAATAAAAGACCGGCATCGTGCCGGAGACCACGCCCCCTCCTTGCAGCACTCTGCAAACGCGCCCCCTGGCCAGTTGTAAGTTGGGGAATTAATTCCCCTTCAATACTGAGGGTCCCTGAGGGCCAACTAGCCCAACAGGTATCTCCAGTATGTGCCAGGGAGCTGTGTTGCAGACAGGTGTTCTGAGGCCACGCCCCTTTTTACACCTCTATGCAACGCAGCTCTGTGGCACTTACTGGAGGTACCTAGTGGGCTAGTTTGACCCACGGGACCCTTAGTATTCAAGGGGACTTAATCTCTCAACTTAGAACGGCCACAGGGCACGTTTACACACTGGTGAAGGGAGGGAACGGGGCCTGAGGTGACATGTGCAAACACGCCCTATGGCGCGTTTTAAGTTGGGGAAATAATTCCCTTTCAATCCTGAGGGACCCTGGGGGCCAACTATCCCACCAGGTGCTTCCAGTAGGCGCCACTGCTCTGCGTTGCAGAGAGGTGGTGCAGGCCTTGCCCCTTTTTACACCTCTCTGCAATGGCGCTTACTGGACGTACCTAGTGGGCTTTTTGCCCCTAGGGACCCTCAGGATTCAAGGGGACTCAATCTCCCAACTTAAAACGGCCACAGGGCGTGTTTACACAGTGGGGAAGGGAGGGGACGGGGCCTGAGGTGACCTGTGCAAACACGCCCTATGGCGCGTTTTAAGTTGGGGAAATAATTCCCCTTCAATCCTGAGGACCACTGGGGGCTAACTAGCCCACCAGGTGCTTCCAGTAAGCGCCACTGAGCTGCGTTGCAACGAGGTGTTCCAGTCCGTGCCACTTTTTACACCTCTCTGCTACGCAGCTCGGTGGCGCTTACTGGAGATACCTAGTGGGCTAGTTGGACCCTAGGGACCCTCAGGATTCAAATGAACTTAATCTCCCAACTAAAAATGGCCACAGGGCGTGTTTACACAGTGGTGAAAGGAGGGGACGGGGCCTGAGTTAACGTGTGCAAACACGCCCTGTGGCGCGTTTTAAGTTGGGGAAATAATTCCCCTTCAATCCTGAGGGACCTTGGGGGCCAACTAGCCCACCAGGTGCTTCCAGTAAGCGCCACTGCACTGCATTGCAGAGAGGTGGTCTAGGCCGTGCCCCTTTTTACATCTCTCTGCATTGCAGCTCCGTGGCACTTACTGGAGGTACCTAGTGGTCTAGTTGGACCCTATGGACCCTCAGGATTCAAGGGGACTTAATCTCCCAATTTAAAAGGGCCACAGGGCGTGTTTACACGGTGGGGAAGGGAGGGGACGGGGCCTGAGGTGACATATGCAAACACGCCCTGTGGCGCGTTTTAAGAGGTAGTTTTAATCCCCTGCCCTATTATATACTAGGGGCTTACAGAGGAGGTCATGCTAATCACAGGGGGACCCCAACGCATGGTGTTCCCTAGTGTATGTAGGTGTTTTCACTGTAATCTGAGTGTCTTTTAACATAGCACTGGCTCTAGGACTGGTTAGTCCGACTCAGTTACCACCAGTATCCGTCTGAAAAAGTTGAGGGTACAGGATAATTTTGCAACAAGGCTTCTTTCTGCTCTTCTGTTTGTTCTTTCTGCACGTTATCCTTCTTCCTGAACTTTTCTTCGTCTTTGAGGACTTCTGGTGCTTCTTTCTGCATATCTTTCTTTTCTTTCTGTGCGTTTTTTCTTCTTTCTTGACATGTCCTATCTCTGTAGGCATAGTTAGAAATTAGCATTTAAAAAACCTTTGAAATTCACTGAAAAAACCATAGGTTTCAGGCACGTTATAGTTAGGAATTTGCATTTAAAAAACCTTAGAAATTCACTGAAAAAACCATAGGTTTCCGGGGCATTATAGTTAGCTGGACTTTTCACTCGTACAAAACCATTGAAATTCCCCCGTTATAGTTAGTTCAGCTAACTATAACTCACGCGTCCGCAATGCACTGCTGATGACGTCACATATTACATCACTCATGACATGGTCAGTGACATCACTCGTGACATCACTGATGACATCTCAAATGACATCACTAATGACATCTTCCGGTGAATGTGTGTTTTTCTGAAAAATACATATGTTTTATATATGTATGACATGGTCAGTGACATCACTCATGACATCACTGAAGACATCTCAAATGACATCACTGGTGACATCACTGATGACATCATCCTTGTGATAGAGTGGCAGACCTCCTCTCCCCCTAATATAACCTTTGATACACACATTCAAAAATAAAAAATAAAATTTTCAAAACAATGGACATACCAATACCAGTTACAACAACCTATTCAGTAATTCTAAGATCCACATACACATCCACTCATTCACCAACAGTCCTATACAGTCACTCATACATGTACTCACTCATCTTATGTACTCATACACCTATACATCCTGTTACACAACGCCACTCATCCATAGAGTTACTCACACACATAGTCACTCATGCTAATAAAGAATCAAACATCCATTTACTTGCATATATAGTTATACACATACCACCACACTTACTTCTACAGAAACTTACACATACTTAGTCTTTTAAACAATCACTTATAAATACACATACTTATTCATACAGGAACTCTTCCAATCTCTCACTCTCACATATACTCACTTATATACACCAATAGTCACATATACTAGTTTAAAACATATGTAGTTACTCATGAAGACACTATTGAGACAGTCATTCACTCACTAACACACCCATGCACACACTCATCCACCCATACAGTCCTGTATACATGCTGTCTTCAACACATACAAACAGTGAGTCACCTATTCATGCACCTATGCACTACGTAATACCCCCCACCGAACCATACAGACACTCAGACACTCATACTGATACTCAAAAAAACAACTAATAACCTATTTAGACACTCATGTAGCTACTCTCCAACCCATGCAGCCAATTATACACAAAGTGAGAGACTGATACAGATATTTACATATTTAAACATTACGCACTAAGCCATGTATTCACTAAGATACACTTAATCAGTCAGTTATACAATCAATTTTTCAAAAACAAATCATCCATTTAGTCACTTATATACCCATTTATTCTTCCATCGACCTAGAGATATACATATATAAAAGATATGTAATTTTCAGAAAAACACACATTCACTGGATGATGTCATCAGTGATGTCATCAGTGATGTCATTTGAGATGTCATCAGTGATGTCGTGAGTGATGTCACTGACCATGTCATGAGTGGTGTAATATGTGATGTCATCAGCAGTGCATTGCGGGCGCGCGAGTTATAGTTAGCTGAACTAACTATAACGGGGGAATTTCAATGGTTTTGTACGAGTGAAAAGTCCAGCTAACTATAACGCCCCTGAAACCTATGGTATTTTCAGTGAATATATATATATATAGGTCATAAAGACCGTAAAAGAAACATTTTAACAGCACACGTCTTTTATAAACATTATAATTTATTGGTAGCACTATTTATTTATTTTTAGCACTTGCACTTTATTTTTGGACGTTCAGCATATATAGAAATGCAAATACGCGGTGAAAGCATTAATCATTATCATTGTGCACATCTTTACCAAAAATGTTAAAGAAATCTATAAAGTAATGTACAACACAATAGAATTAATATGCAGGTCTATTTGAGTTTATTACATGAGGGTTGGTTGGTTAAACATTCTAGAGTTGATGGTTGGATAAAAATAAGAGGCCCAACTGAGCAATGAAAGGCAAAGAAATAATAACACAACCCGTGAAAAGCTTGAAAGGATATTAATCCCAAAAGTAGGGTACACAGCGGGTTGAGGAGTTATATGCCATGTTTGCACACAGTATATACATATACAGTCAATGGAGGCCAATAGTTGCGAGGTCTGCTTAATGTGTTGTATATACGAAATATAATTGCTTTTTAAGAAGGATTTTTAGTATAATGAAGTTGGTATTTTACCTAAATTATTCTATCAAATTAATTTTCTTATTGAAATCTGTTTTTAAATAAGTTAAATTCTTATTTATGGCAGTATGTTGCACATTGATAATGCAAATTTGCACTCAAAATATGTTGTTTATGTCTATGAAAATACGACATCACGTGTGGTTACACTGTCACTTTAAAAACAGTATGGTAACTCCTTAGCGCGTTATGTGAACAAGGCTGAGAGGCCGAAACACGTCATGCTGGACAAGGTAGCTGAATAAAATCAAAAATTGCGGCCCGAAGTTGTGGTCTCGCCGTCCGTTTTTCCCGGAGGAAGTGAAGTGCAAGGAGCGGCGCCGTGCGATATATATATATACATCATTCATGACATGGTCAGTGATATCACTGATGACATCTCAAATGACATCACTGATGACATCACTGATGACATCATCCACGTGACAATCAGATACACCTCATCATACACTAGTATAACCTTTCAGCACTCACTGTAAAATACAGAGTGCCAGATTTAAAACCATTGACACACCAATACAAGTTCTTAAACACCCACTCAGTGATTCCTAGATCTATACACACATCTAATCACTTACCTATAGATTCACTCATACATGCTGTCAATGATCAATATAACACTATCAAATATACTTATACACCTACAACGACATTACACACCAGCACTCATCCTAATCACTTAATTTACTTAGCTATACGCTTATAAAAACACCACTTCATCTATTCATATAGATAATAACTCATACTTACTGTGTTATAAAAACACTATTACAAGTATACAGTTATCCATACAGTCACTCATACAATCACTGAGTCTTATGTATACTTATTTATATACAACAACTGACACATACACTGGCTTTTATTTTTCTAGTTTGTTGGACATGTACCATTGAGACATATATTGGCTCATCACCACACCCATAAATATATTCACTCACCCAAACAACTGTCATAACATGTAGTTTTAACTTCATATACCTACTGAATCAACTATTCACACATCTTTGGGCTGTCACACACCCCCCGCCGAACCACACACACATTCGCTCTCCCATACAAATACTCAGTTAACTAATCTATAACTAATATAGACTTTCACGTAGCTAGTAACCAACTGGTGAAGCAGTTTACACTCACTCACCTAGGGTTGCCTCAGGGTGACATGCTTCATCATAGGGGTCCTCCCAGGCATCTACTGTCTGGGACGTGCTGCAACTTGCAAAATACGTAGGAGAACTTTTTTCATTGATGCTATGTGTTGTGATGTGTTTGTGGAGTGAAAAGGTTTTTTAAATGCTAATTCCTAACTAAATCAGGCCTGACACCTATGGTTTTTTCAGTGAATCTCAAAGGTTTTTTAAATGCTAATTCCTAACTATATCAGGCCTGAAACCTAGGGGTTTTTCAGTGAATATATATATATATTCATACATACATTTATATATGTGTTTGTGTGGATAGATAGATAGACAGATAGATAGACTGACAGAAAAGATAGATAGATAGATAGATAGACAGACAGACAGACAGACAGACAGACAGACAGACAGACAGACAGACAGACAGACAGACAGACAGACAGACAGACAGACAGACAGACAGACAGACAGACAGACAGACAGACAGATAGATAGACAGACAGATAGATAGATAGATAGATAGATAGATAGATAGATAGATAGATAGATAGATAGATAGATAGATAGATAGATAGATAGATAGATAGATAGATAGATAGATAGATAGATAGATAGATAGATAGATAGATAGATAGATAGATAGATAGATAGATAGATAGATACTATAACAGAGAAAGGAACAAATCTAATATTTCAACTTCCATAAATATCAGAAAGAAGATCAAATCATCAGTAATATTTTTAACTTCAGTTATTACATACACAACAGCTGAAATAACAAACATAAACATAGATAATTACCAATTAATAAATTACAAATAAATATGAATTATCATAGACAAATATAATTTATTTTCTTCTGAACCTACTCCTCCAAAATAGTAAAACACAATATTTAAAAATACATCTGTAAAACACATATAAATACTACAATTTATAAAACAATAACTAGTAGCATAATTAGACAAATATTGATAATGTAATTATTGTATATAGCTAGCAATTAAATAACAAATATTGTCCATAAAAGCCATTACATAAAAATATGTTTAATTTAATGCAACATCCCACCTCTACAAACCAAGCAGCATACACCTAAAATATAACTAAAATAGATAAGTATGTCACAATGTACATAAATAATAATCATTTGAATAATTATGTATCACTAAGTAAATAATTGTTAATTCATTAATTATTGCTAAATTAACTTCCCATCCTATGCCCTACAAACCTAGCAGCCTGCATCTAAAATATCGCTAAAATAAGTTAGTATCACACCATTTGCATAATTAATAATCAATTACATAAATATGTACCAAATAATAATCAATTACTTAAATAACTTCCCACACTATCTCCCTACAAACCCAGCAACTAACTACAGCATCATAAGTTACTACTAACAACTAAATAAAAATTCTAAATCACTTCAAATTTCAAATGATGTTTCAAAACATTCATACACTTTATACAAACAACCGCAGCATATAAAATTAATAGATTAACTAAACCACATTAATATAATTAAAAAATGATAATTTTACAACAATATTAATGAAAAAAAGATTTTAAAAACCACAACATTCTTGAAAAAGACATTACTTACATAAAAATACTATATTCTTGGTAACAATATACTTGCAGCACGATATTTGTAAATCACAATATTTTTTTCTGATATTTCTCTCTCCCATTTTGAACTCAATATTTTGTCCAAACACCCCAGCCAGAGAAGTCCCTATGACCCCTAATGCACAGGGTGTAAAC
This sequence comes from Triturus cristatus, assembly GCF_964204655.1. Classification (NCBI taxonomy): domain Eukaryota; kingdom Metazoa; phylum Chordata; class Amphibia; order Caudata; family Salamandridae; genus Triturus; species Triturus cristatus. The sequence goes on along the minus strand of NC_140589.1, from coordinate 355,437,315 downwards.
TTCCTGTGTGTTAGAACTATTGTTTTTTTTGTTCTTTACTAACAAACTCCCCCTTTGGATGTTTTTCTCTTTGTAAACAAATACACTTTCCAACTGGGCACAACAAACATGGGTTATGCAAGCTATAGTAGCTGCCTGACGAGGGCCCTGGCACTTATGTTTTCACAAATTGAGCACTGTTGGCAGGGGTCTTCAAATCTGAAGGGTGGTCCTGCGACAGGGTAGAGGAAGTGATTTGCCTCTCCAAATCTAATGAACCGGCGGACCACCTGCCTCCCTCTAGATGTGGGTCTTAATCACTTTCTGCCTAAGAATTGTAAACATATGGGATGCTTTGGAATTGTAAACATGCAAACTAAGGGGTATATGTACAAGAACTGCCCTAACTAGCGTTAGTTACCGTCAGTTTTCTCAACGCGGCCTAGCACCAAAAACTATTGCTCTGTTGACGATGTATGTACAATACGTCACTACATGGCAATAGTAACAGCTAGCCGCAGTGAAAACTGCAGCTAAAACTAGCGGCAAGGCGATAAATATTTTGACGTTAGTGGGAGAAAGGCCCGTCAGCAGCAAAAAAACTCACGTTAGTCAGCCAAACTTGACTTTTTTCCCTCTGGAGGCAAAAATAGCCTATGACTCCAACTCCAATGAAAAATAGGAAATAAAAGAAATGGAATGCAGAATGGAGCAGCCACAGCAAAGTACGGCACAAATCAAGAACCCCCAAGCCCTCCAACAGCCAGGATGACCTGCCAGAGTCCGTAGGGAACAGGAAATACAGACTCAGGGCTACAGTTATGAAACAAGGTGCATCGCTGGGAAAAACTAGTGAAGCATCACTTTTCATAGCACCCTCCTTGAAACACCATGGCAGCCAAAACCTTGAAAGCGGAGACAGTCCCCGAGCCCAGAGGCCTCGCTGGGCCTGCGTCTGTGACCCAGAGTGGGAGGCAGAGTTGCTATGGAGTTCCTGGGGCATGCCGGTAGACAATGTGGCGGTGGCGCTCGCCCTTACCTGGTGGTGAAGTCTGGCAGGTTACAAAAAGACATGTTGCTGACCTGTGTGAGACGACTGCCTGGCACACCGTGGAGCCATGAATGGTAGAGGCGCTCCTGCTCACCAACGTAGGTAGGTCTGCATCGCATACCAGACATCACCACTGCACTGGGATGCATGGAGGAGATTACTAATGGTGCGCTGAGCCTCACTGCATCTCAGGCCGGAGGCTGTTGTGCTGTCCAAACACTGTGGAGGGTAAGGCCCCTGAGCTGCACCTAACTTGTGTGGCAGGTGCAACGCAACTTCTTGCCTAAGGGGGCCCTGTTGCAACCCTTGCATTGGAAGGTTCTCCAGTGGACTTGGCGGTGACTGCTGTACCCAGGCTTGTGAAATCCCACCTGGCTGAGGATCCTGATGGCTGAGTCACAGATTTGGAGAGAGTGCAGCACATTGAACCCCGGTGTCAATGTCCAGGTGAGGAGGAGGTGGGATGCATAGTGGGGGAGGCACATGGGTGAGTCAGGCCCAGGCCCTTGGGTTTGCAGCTTGATCCGTCCTTGCTCGCTTGGGACCTGGGGAAAGCTGAATCTGGTCACCACTGTTAGAACGGAAGAGGCAACTGGGTGGTGCTGCCTTTCCTTGCCCCCTGTTAGTTTTCTTTTGGCTGCACGGGGGACAAACCCTTGGTCCAGTGGTTCCCAAATGTTTTTGACCTGTGGCTCCCTTGACCCATTGGCAATTGCCCGTGGCTCCCCACTGTTACTTTTTTGGGAGGGTAGGGTGGATGTAAGCCCGGCCTCTGGAGTACTTGCATTTTTCTCCCTGAAAATAATTGGGATGAAGCTGATGAAGGTATTATAATCATATACACAGGATGTTTCGTAATACTAAGGCGGTACATTTAATTAAAAAATTCCTAGTTACACTTCTTTGCCCATGCCTTTTTTAGAGTAGGATCACGCCTATGCATGTAGGCCCCATTGCCAGTGTTTCTGCGCTTGACTTCCATTTCTACCCATATCATACGTACCAACACACCTGTCTCATACTTAGAGTGTTTAATAGACAGGACAACTGTACTTGCCTGATAACTAAAAGTGGTGTAAAATGCATTTGGAAAGAAAAGTAACTATCAACTAGTCTAACAATATAATCCAGGCATCTTCAGTTTAATTTGGGAGTGTTGGAATGTGGGGATCTAGTGAAATATGGAGGTCATCTCCTTCGACATGCCATCAATTAAGCACTACATTAACAGCTTTAAGCATGTCACTTACAAATCATCAACATCATGCATTTAAGTCTAATTAGTTTAACTGAAACCAACAGACTCTTCAACATTAAATCCATAAAGTGCTTGGTGCGTGGCTCCCCTTGCTAGATTTGATGGCTCCCCAGGGAGCCACGGTGCACAGTTTGGGAGCCAAAGTCTTAGTAGACGTTCTCTTCCCACAGCGTTGCGCCGTCTGGTTGCTGCTGCTGCTGTCCCCATCTGCTGCTGATGGTTCCTCTGACCCAAAGGTCAGGTATTCGAGTCCCTCCTCCACCGCAGGCTCCTACCTGTGCCTTATCCCTGGTGGTCCAGTGGTAGAGTGTCACTTCCCTGCACCTTGACTGCCCTCCTGTTCCTCTTTTCTGCTGATCCTGTTCATCTTTCTGCGCTTCTCCATTGCTTTTCTACCTTTATCTTTTTTATCTTTGCTTTGTTAGGCTTTGTTTTTCCTATGCTTTTTTTGCAGTTCCTTTTTCCCTATCATCTCCCTCCTTGCCGCTGCGATCCCCCGTGTCCCTGCCCCCTTCAGTGTCCTTTCCTGCACTTCATGCCTCCCAGCTGTCCAGCACCCCTGCAGCACTACTTAATGGAAGACGATGTGTGGCCATGCACCGAAGGCAACCCAAAGGCAAGCCTGTCGGTGTCTGTCCACCCCTGTACTACACCCAGCACCAGGGACCCTGCCTCATAAACACTCCACCACTACAACACCAGAACCCTCCTTGCCCTGGACACCACGCCTGCCTGCCATTTAGCATCACTGAAGAATATCTTTACACCCTGCACCTGCCAAAACTGCAAACGCACCTCCAGCCATATAAACACACCAGTGCCTCTTGCAGCCCAGCCAACCAACAGCACACCCGACTTAACTGCATCATCCTCAATGTGTGGTCCCTCCACAAATACACCACAGAAATATTGGACCTCCTTGACACCCCCTCTTGAGACATCACCTTCTTCATGAGTCCTGGACCAAACTCTGCTCTGGACAAGACATCACCATGGCCATCCCTGACAGCTACAAATTCACCCACAATGACCACCATGACCATCCAGGAGGAGGCATTGCCATGGTCTACAAAAGCCCATTTTGACTGACCACACTCATTAATGACCCAATGGTGACAATGGAACACCTCCACTTCCAGATCAGGACCAACCCCAACATTACCCTCCACACCACCCCCCGTCCATGACCCCTAAACACCAATGCCATTGTAGATCGCATCCCAGGCTCATCCACCAACTGACTACTTCCTACTCGGAGACCTCAAGTTCCACATGAACTACCCCAGTGACCAAAACACCACCCCCCTCCTGGGGAACCTGGGGAACCTGGGGAACCTCACCAACATCAGACACAAGCAGCTAGTACTTCACCAACCCACATAGTCAGACACACCCTTGAGCCAGTCTTCTCCACCAGGGGGAACTTTAACTACAACCACACTACAGAACTCTCCTGGGCTGGCCATCATTGTATACATCACGCCTTCACCACGCCCACTGTACGCCACTGCCATCATCTCCCCTGTCGCAGTTGGATCAAGGCCACTGAAGAACGTCTCGTCACCACCACTCCACCAATGCATACAGACGCCAACTGCGCACACACCCTGGCACCCCTCAAGAAAAGACCAGACAAACAACACTCTAAGACTGCCAACTGGTTCACTCCTACCCTCCACTAGTCCAGACGCACCTGCAGACGTCTCGAGTAGAGATGGAGCCACAATGTCAGTCAACTCTACAACACAGTCACCCTTGCACCATTGCACAAGGGTGCCTGCGTTGGCACACGGCAGCCATTGTAGGGGAAAAATACAGGGGGCTTAATACTAAGCCCCTTCCAGCACTTTAATGCTGCCAGTGCATCATTTTCTTGATGTACTTGCATCATAAATTTTGCACTACGTTGCACCGTATTTACAAAGTGATGCATCTAGGCATATGCATGACCTTGAGAAGCCATGTTCCACATTATACCTGCATCTGGTATGATGTATGCAGGGTGGGTGTTCCCACGTAGCAAAGCCTTGTAGGATTGGCGTAGTGAAGTCTCTCAGATTTCACTGCGACAATTCTAGGACGCCACTGCATTAAAACCATACGCCTGCCTCATGGCAAGCATAAGGGTGACCCAGTACCATAGGGATTGGCTGGCCCCATGATTTGCTGGATTTGGGTCATGCTTGCAACACAACTGTAGCAATGCGTTACTTTAGCGCTGCCAGTAAGTCAGTATTCCAGACGTATCTGTCATTGATTGCGACATGGAGAGCTGTACATTGAATATGGTACATGCATGGTGTCGCAAGGAGGGTGCAGTGAAAAGTGTTGCAAATCTGTTTTGCTGCAGTGATGCAACACTTTTCACGAATGAGGCCCAGGAGTGCGCCCTATCTTATTGATAGTGCTCATTCCTGCCTTTTGCAGGGCTGCACAGCAACATTCCTTGCAGCGCTGTCGAGCACCAAAACCTCTGAAATGCACCAATTTTAAAACTAGCTATTTTCAGGTCTTAAAAAACTGCCTCTAACTGGACTTAGCAGCAGTTTTGGGGTGTTATCGCCATATGGTAATTTCATTGTGAATATTGTGAAGTGGGGTTAGCAGCAGTTTTTGCACAGAAATCCCCACCTCATTTTCGTTAAGTCCTGCTAACAGAAGTGGCAATCTTAAAAATTCATGTTTAGGCTGGAAAAGTGGCATTAATTGAAGTTAGCGGCAATTTGTACTTACAGCGATATAAAAACAACAGCGGTAACATCAGAAAATTGATGCTACAGCGGCGTTAAGTTCTTGTACATATTCCCCAGATTTTGTACTTTAGAAATGTAAGCATCCCTTTGTTATGTGCACGATCGTGCATTATTGCGCAAGACCCCTGCTAGACCCCTGCTCTAAATATATCTGCAAGTTCTGCAACTCTCTGACTATCTTCGCTCTAAGGCTATTCACAAAACGTCTGTTTTTTTACAACACCTAACAAAAACCCAAATGTCATCCCCCTACAATAACACTGTATTTATAGTCCATCACTTAAGGCACACTCTTCAGCAGCACTACTGTTAAAAAAGGGTTTTAAAGGTATCAGTAGCACTTTATGTTGTAATTGGTGTTGTAAAGCCATAACTCAATAACTCAGTAGACTCAAATTGTTTCTATGAAGCATTAGCTGGTTGATGTACATAAAAATTGCACTATTTGCTGAATATTATGTTTTTTTTCACAGACTGTTTAAAACAAGACTTCTGTTTCATATCCCACGCTACAGCATAATCACCTCTGTTTACCTCATATTCCTTTTCTTAATTAACTGACAAACTATTAGCATACATATTTTTATCCCAAGAGTATTAATTATGCATAATTTATGTCATAAGCATGCATTTCTTATTAGTATGATGAATAAAACATTTACCTGCTTATTGCTACTTGAGGTTAACACTTTTCACAAAAAAGTCACCTGAGACTTCCAATCAAATTATCAGATTTTTAATTTTCTGCTACATAATGATACTGTATTAGTCATTGTAGTTTTTTACTCCACTCTAGGCTAAACAATCGTTTAGTGAGGCACGGTGCTGGCAGCATTAATTAACCAGTGATGCATGCTTAGCTGAACAATAAGCTGTAAATAATACGAACGCAGGATGTTCTGCGACACAAACATTCTGTGTTAATCAGGTTCACCCAGAGAAGGACTAAGTATGAGCATTAATGCATTACAGTGCCTGACTGTAAGTCTGTCAACTCCATGTTTCAAGAGATTATTTCGACAGGGTTACATTAATTATTGTGGCCCTGTTGGTTCTTTAACCCCTTCCATGCGGGGCGGATTCCCCCGCTGTGCTGAGCGCTGCTTGCGCGGGCGTGGTCATGACGGAACGGTTCCGTCATGAGCACAGCTCAACCGACGCTCATGACGGAACCGTTCCGTCATGAGCACCGAAGGGGTTAATTCATTAATGGCCTACAGGCCATGGGGATCTTGCGAGAAAGCAGTTCTTAATTTCTTCAAGTATATATATATAAGAGAGGAGTAAACGGAGAAATGAGAGTAGAAAACAAAGACAGAAAGCCAAAAGGAGGAAACAACAGGGGAAAATGGAGAAATATAAAGAAGAGGAATTAAGTAATGATGTGTCATTGGATAATACTGTTATCAATTTGACTAATGTTATTCTTACCAAGCCTGAGCTTACAATATTATCTAAGGGACTGTCATTTTGCCCTAGAAGTCGTTTTAGGTATGTTCAAACTAGAATCGATGTTTTCAAGTTTATAAGAAAATTAAAACTACTAAAACACTTCAAATTGAACAAAGCATCCAGCACTGCTGCAAGAATCGCAATCTCTGACAATGCTGGAACCCGGCTGACCACCAGTGATGTGACACATCTAAAAACTATATATGCTCTTGTTGGTAATTCAAATGATGCGGTATGTCCAACCCAAGAACAACTCCTTAATCTAGGCACCACGGGTAATTCACCAGCTGTCAGCCCATTTCGTCCAAAATCCATGTTTATCCCACTTATGCCAAAGGATGCATTGGATGTATTCAGTGACTGTGTCACTCAAGACCTGAAAACTTTAAATAAAAAGATTCTAAAAACCGATAAACGTCAAAATCATCAAGAGCGACAATATTCCACCTTAATCAATAAATTGAAAAATAATAATGAAGTCATTATAACAAAAGCAGACAAGGGTGGTAATGTTATCCTCTGGTCTAAGAGTGACTATCTACAGGAGGCTTATCGACATCTGAATGATGAACTGTGTTATAGAAAGGCCACTTTTAATGACATTAGAAAGTTGAAAGATTCAATCAATCAATCAATCAATCAATCAATCAATCAAGCATTTATATAGCGCACTACTCACCCAGAGGGTCTCAAGGCGCTAGGGGAGGGGGGTCCGCTACTGCTCGAACAGCCAGGTCTTGAGTTGCTTCCTGAAGGCGAGGTGGTCCTGGGTCAGGCGGAGGTGGGTCGGGAGGGAATTCCACGTCCTGGCGGCGAGGAAGGAGAAGGACCGTCCCCCTGTGGTGGCTCTTCGGATGCGGGGGACGGTGGCGAGGGCGTGGCCGGTCGATCGAAGCTGGCGTTTGGGAGCGTAGAAGTTGAGGCGGCCGTTGAGGTATCCTGGGCCTTGGTTGTGTAGGGCTTTGTGTGCGTGGGTGAGGAGGCGGAAGGTGATTCTCTTGGTGACCGGGAGCCAGTGCAGGTCTCTCAGGTGTCCGAAGATGTGGCTGCGACGGGGGATGTCCAGGATGAGTCGTGCTGAGGCGTTCTGGATCCGCTGAAGTCTTTTCTGGAGTTTGGCGGTGGTTCCGGCGTAGAGGGAGTTGCCGTAGTCCAGACGGCTGGTGACGAGGGCCTGGGTGACCGTCTTCCTGGTCTCGGTGGGGATCCACCGGAAGATCTTTCGTAGCATGCGCAGGATGTTGAAGCACGACGAGGAGACGGCGTTGACTTGTCTGGTCATGGAGAGGGTGGAGTCCAGGATGAAGCCCAGGTTGCGTGCGTGGTCTGTTGGTTTGGGTGCGCTGCCTAGGGCGGGGGGCCACCAGGAGTCGTCCCAGGTGGAGGGTGAGGAACCCAGGATGAGGACTTCCGTCTTGTCCGAGTTCAGTTTCAGGCGGCTGTTCTTCATCCATTCGGCTACCTCTTTCATCCCTTCGTGGAGGTTGGCTCTGGCGGTGGCGGGGTCGTTGGTGAGGGAGAGAATCAGCTGGGTGTCGTCGGCGTAGGAGATGATGTTCAGGTTGTGCTGGCGTGCGATGTCTGCGAGGGGGCTCATGTACACGTTGAAGAGGGTTGGACTGAGCGAGGAGCCTTGAGGAACGCCGCAGATGACTTCGGTGGCTTCAGATCTGAACGGGGGGAGGCGGACTCTCTGTGTCCTTCCGGCGAGGAAGGAGATGATCCACTCCAGTGCCTTCTCCTGGATTCCGACGTTGCTGAGTCGCTGCACTAGTGTACGGTGGCAGACAGTGTCGAAGGCCGCGGAGAGGTCTAGGAGGATGAGGGCCGCTGTTTCTCCGTTGTCAAGCAGAGCTTGGATGTCATCGGTGGCTGCAATCAGGGCGGTCTCGGTGCTGTGGTTGGCCCGGAAGCCAGACTGCGAGAGGTCGAGGGATCCGTTCGTCTTGAGGAAGGCGGCCAGCTGCTTGCTGACGGTCTTCTCGATGACTTTTGCAGGAAACGGGAGCAGCGAGATGGGGCGGTAGTTCTTGAGGTCGGTGGGGTCGGCTGATGGCTTCTTTAGTAGAGCGTTGAGTTCGGCGTGCTTCCAGCTCTCCGGGAAGGTAGCGGTGTCGAAGGAGGTGTTGATGATGTCCCGCAGGTGGGGTGCGATGACAGCGTCGGCCTTGTTGAAGACGTGGTGAGGGCAGGGGTCGGTAGGAGATCCGGAGTGGATGGAGTTCATCGTGCGGACGGTGTCTTCGGTGCTGATCGGGGTCCAGGCGCGGAGGGTGGTGGTGGGGGGCGGTGGTTCGGTCGCGGCGTGCGTCGGTTGAGTGCTGAAGCTGTTGTGTATGTCCGCGATCTTGTTGTGGAAGTAGGAGGCGAGGGAGTTGCAGAGGTCTTGTGAAGGGGTGATGTCGTTGTTGCCGGCGTTGGGGTTGGAGAGCTCTTTGACGATGTTGAAGAGTTCCTTGCTGTTGTGTGCGTTGTTGTCCAGTCGTTCCTTGAATGCGGTTTTCTTGGTGGCGTGGATGAGTTGGTGGTGTTTTCGGGTGGCGAGCTTGAGGGCAGTCATGTTGTCTGGTGTTGGGTCTCTGCGCCAGGTTCTCTCGAGGGCTTGGCAGTTCTTCTTGGAGCTCTTGAGTTCATCGGTGAACCATGGGGCTTTCTTGCTACCGGGTCTGCTAGTCGGGGTCTTCAGAGGGGCGAGGTCGTCAGCGCAGTCGCTGATCCACTTCGTGAGGTTGGTGGCCGCTTGGCTGGGGTTCGTTGCGCTGGTGGGTGGGTTCTTGCTCAGGGCGGTCGCGAGCTGGTCGTCTGTGATCTTGTTCCAGCATCTGCGTGCAACCTGTTGCTGGTGGTGGTGGATCGTGGTCCTTCTGAAGCTGAAGTGGACGCAGCTGTGGTCCGTCCAGTGGAGTCCGGTGGCGTGGCTGAAGGCGATGTCTTTGCTGGATGAGAAGACGGGGTCGAGTGTGTGTCCGGCGTAGTGGGTGGGGGTGGTGACCAGCTGCTTGAGTCCGAGGTTGGCGAGGATGTCCAGCAGGGTGGTGGTGTTGCGGTCGTTGTTGTTCTCCAGGTGGAAGTTGAGGTCCCCGAGGAGGATGTAGTCAGCGGAGGGGAGGGCGTGCGGGCTGATGAAGTCGGCGATGTCTTCGCTGAATTGTGTGCGAGGTCCCGGGGGTCTGTAGATGAGGGTGCCTCTGAGGGTGGTCTTGGGGTTGATGTGGACCTGGAAGTGCAGGTGTTCGGCGAGTGCGAGAGTGTCGTCGGTGTTGGTCGTGATGCGGATGGTATTCCTGTGGATGATGGCGATGCCTCCTCTTGTCTGGTTGACGTGGTCCCTTCGGATGATCTTGTAGCCGTCTGGGATGGCGATGGCAATGTCGGGCGTTGTGGAGGCGTTCATCCAGGTTTCCGTGAGGAAGGCGACGTCTGGGGCTGTGGTGTCGAGCAGGTTCCAGAGCTCGACGGCGTGTCTGTGGACGGAGCGGGTGTTGAGCAGGATGCATTTCAGGTGGCTGCTGCTGTTGCACGTCTTGGTCGGTGCTGGAGTAGTGCTGGTCCGGATGCAGGTGAACTTGCAGGCTTTGCAGCAGAAGGGTCCGTGGGTGCGTCTCGGGGTGGCTCGGTAGCATCCTGGGAAGCGGCCGGCGTTGAGAGCGTTGAGGGTGGCGGCGTCGTACGTCCGGCGGGTGGGCTGGGGTCTGCGGGGGCCAGGGGGTCTGGCGCTGGGCGCCGTCCAGGCGCGGACGGGCGCAGACGGGCTTACCTTTGGCGCACCTTCGGCGCTCATTCGGTGCTTCCGCTGCGCGCGTCCGCTGTGCAGTCGCTCAGGGGGCGTCATAAGAGAGGAGCCAGGAGGGCGGGTCAGCTCGGTGGCGGGAGCGGGGCGGCCAATGGGCAGGGGGGGCGGAGTCGGCGGTGGACTGTGGCGGGAAGGGGCTCTGAGGGCGGCTCTGCGGCGGCTGGGTCGTCCGGTGGACGGCAGGGGACCCAAGGGCAGCAACGAGGCGGCGGAGCAAGGCTATGCAGGCAGCGGGCAGGAACGGGGCTTCCAGGCAGCAGGTAGGAGCAAGGCTGACAGGCAGAAGGTAGGAGCAGAGGAGTGGGGGCGACCTCGCCTTGGGGAAGGCTCAGCGGTCACTCCCTGTCCCTGCACACGGACCCCTTAAGAGAGGAGCCGGGAGGGCGGGTCAGCTCGGCGGCGGGAGTGGGGGCGCCAATGGGCAGGGGGGGGCGGAGTCGGCGGTGGACTGTGGCGGGAAGGGGCTCTGAGGGCGGCTCTGCGGCGGCTGGGTCGTCCGGTGGACGGCAGGGGACCCAAGGGCAGCAACGAGGCGGCGGAGCAAGGCTATGCAGGCAGCGGGCAGGAACTGGGCTTCCAGGCAGCAGGTAGGAGCAAGGCTGACAGGCAGCAGGTAGGAGCAGAGGAGTGGGGGCAACCTCGCCTTGGGGAAGGCTCAGCGGTCACTGATTCCATTCATGCTGAACTTGGGCAATGGAAGAGGGATGGACTATTGAACAAGAATGAACACAGTTTTCTAAAAATTGAGTTTCCAACCACCGCAGTTCTTTATTTCATCCCCAAAGTGCATAAACAACAGGTGCCTATTCCAGGGAGGCCTATCATCTCAGCTCAACGAAGTCTGTGCGAGAACATATCTAAATATGTATATCACGTGAATTTGTGGAGGAACTTCCGTCGTACATCAAGGACACTGGGCATTTTCTCTCAAATATATCTAAAACAGTGTGGCAAGATGGTTACCGGTTTATTGTTATGGATATTTGCTCTCTCTACACTAGCATACGTCATTGCGACGGTTTGCAAGCAGTCAAATTCTATTTAGAGAAGAGAGATATTATTTTCCATCAACACAATAGTATGTTATTACGTATGATTGAATTATGCTTGTGTAACAACTATTTTTTGTTCAACCAAGATGTGTTTCAGCAATTGCAAGGTGTAGCTATGGGGGCATGTTTCTCCCCCAGCTACGCGTGTTTACACGTAGGCTGGTGGGAGGAACATGTCCTCAGATGCATTCATGGCGAAATGTATTGGACTCATGTCGTACGATGGTGGAGATTCATCGACGACATCTGCATAATTTGGAATGGGTCAATTGAATCAGCTAATGAATTTGTGAAGCTGGTCAATATAAACAACTTGAATCTTGAATTTACTGCCCATATTAGTGCTGAACATGTTGAATTTCTAGATGTTGAACTATATATCCAGGACAATAATATACAGACTAAAGTACATCGTAAGAGTACAGCTGGTAATTCAGTACTCCATGCGCAGAGCTCCCATCCATATCACTTACTCAAAAGCATACCGTATGGTGAGTTTCTGCGTATCAGACGTATTTGTAGTACAGAAATTGATTGTAACAGTTGTCAGGAAGAATCGTTTCAGAGATTTCTAGCTCGTGGTTATACCAGGAAGGATTTGGAAATAGCATTAGTTAAAGCCAACACCACTAACCGTGATGATTATCTTGAGTCGATAATCAGGACCACTACCAACAAATCCACCTCTAAAATTGAGATTGAGTGCAGCGAACCTAGTTCTATTCGGTTCATTACTACCTTTAGTAATCAGGACAAGGAGTTAAGAAAATTGATCTATAAAAATTGGCCCATAGTGAAAACTGATCTTACTATGTCCCAATTAGTGCCTGACTTACCCCAAATTACTTTCAGGAGAGCACCCTCTATGAGGGATGCCCTGGTCAGGACTAGTCCTGAGGTTACCATCACGAGCACATGGTTATCTAACCGTAAGGGCTTTTTCAAGTGCAGTTCGTACCGAGCGTGCAAGTTTGGCACTAACACCTATGAATTCATGAGCGCATTTGATCAAACCCCCACTGCTCTTAAGGGTCTTTTCACGTGCAAAACTGATCATGCAGTTTATGTTCTTGAATGCTCGTGTAATTTAAAGTATGTTGGTAGCACCAAATTACAGGTATCAGTCAGAATTTTGCAACATTTAAGAGCTATTGTCAACTCTGATTCAAGCTACCCTGTTGCCCGTCATTTTAAACTAGTTCACCAGAACAACTTGAACGATCTAAAGTACTTTGTGATCGATGCAGTACCCAAATTAACTAGAGGGGGCAACAGGGAAAAGCGCCTTAGGCAATTGGAAACCCAATATATACTTTTATTAGACACTAAGATGCCTAATGGCCTTAACACAGGGGAAGACATGCATACTTTCCTTTGAATATCATTCTAAGGTATAGTTTTCTCTGTGTGTTTTGATGACAATCTCTTATTGCACTTTTTACAGCAGTTTTCTTGATGATCTGATTTTATTAATCTAATGCATATAAGTGACTAATGGGTTTGTTTAACTATTTGTACCCTTTGGGGTATATTTAGGTTTTTCTCCTTTGTCCTATGGTTATGTTGGGGCTGTATGAATAACTTAGGAAGTGCTGCTATAAGGTTTTTATCTTGCAACCCCAGTTGAAGTGATGATTTTTATTTAGTTTGCTAATTACTCCGACTGGTCATATTCTCTTCCCTATTTCTTAATTGCTTTTGCTGCTATACTACTTTGCTATTTGCACATGTTTTGCCTATTTGCACAGATGCACTTGCATTTTATCTCCAGTATAGTTGTTTTTAGCAGATATCAACTTGCACTTTATATATCTAAATTGGTTTTATTATTATGCGTGCAAATGTGTATTTAAGTGTGTATTTTCATGTGTATATTTATGTCATTCTGCAGTTATCAGCTATATTTAAAGAGCAAATATACAAATTAAGAAAGGGACTGATGCCAGACTGTTAACATCGAATTTGCTGCATTTAAATTATGGGGCTTCAAAGGTTTATCTTGATGAGGATGCTCCGCTGTGAGAATTTTTTTTGAATGTATTATTCCTCTGTCTATTGTTTGTAATTTCTTTGGTTATCCCTCCGTCATGTTGATAATTATTTCCAATTTGATTGGATAAAACATTTTTTGGTACTTTTTATAGGCAAATGTAAAGAAAATGCGTGCTTAACAACTTACATCAGGGTGTATTTAGCTGTGTAACCACTATGGTACAATTGTTTTTGACTTTGTCATCCATTATTTTTTGGGAAATATGCACAGTATAAGTTTTTTTTTCATGATCACCCTTTTGGTAGTTTGAAGTTTGTTGGTTTGTATGCCGTTATTCCATTGGCTCTTACGTGAGGGAGGGGCCAACATTACACTATATCTTTATTGTTTGGTTCTTCAGGTGTCATGTGATCAAGGCCGTGGCAACGCGGCCAAAACGCGTCATGCTGATCGACAGAATAAACCTGCTTTAAACATATCTCTCAGCGTGTGGTGGTCTGTACCTGTTCCAGTTATCTGCTGGAGTCTGGGAACTCTTCGCCTTACATATATATATATTCACTGAAAAAACCATGGGTTTCACACACGTTATAGTTAGGAATTAGCATTTAAAAAACCTTGCAAATTCACTGAAAAAACCATGGGTTTCACACACGTTATAGTTAGGAATTAGCATTTAAAAAACCTTAGAAATTCACTGAAAAAACCATAGGTTTCACACACGTTATAGTTAGGAATTAGCATTTAAAAAACCTTAGAAATTCAATGAAAAAACCAAAGGTTTCACACACGTTATAGTTAGCTGGACATTTTACTCGTAAAAAACCATTGAAATTCCCCCGTTATAGTTAGTTAAGCTAACTATAACTCGCGCGCCCGCAATGCACTGCTGATGACGTCACATATTACATCACTCATGACATGGTCAGTGACATCACTCATGACATCACTGATGACATCTCAAATGACATCACTGATGACATCACTGATGACATCATCCCGTGAATGTGTGTTTTTCTGAAAATTAAATATGTTTTATATATGTATATCTCAAGGTCGATGGAAGAATAAATGGGTATATAAGTGTCTAAATGGATGATTAGGTGTATCATAGTGAATACATGGCTTAGTGAGTAATGTTTAAATATGTATATATCTGTATCAGTCTTTCACTTTGTGTATAAGTGGCTGCATGGGTTGGTGAGCAGCTACATGAGTGTTTATATGGGTTATTAGTTGTTTTTTTGAGTATCAGTCTGAGTGTCTGTATGGTTCGGTGGGGGGTATTACGTAGTGCATAGGTGCATGAATGAGTGACTCACTGTTTGTATGTGTTGAAGATAGTATGTATGCAGGACTGCATGGGTGGATGAGTGTGTGTATGGGTGTGTTAGGGAGTGAATGACTGTCTCTACAGTGTCTTTATGAGTAACTACATATGTTTTAAACTAGTATATGTGACTATTGGTGTATATAAGTGAGTATATGTGAGAGTGAGATATTGAAAGAGTTCCTGTATGAATAAGTATGTGTTTCTATAAGTGATTGTTTAAAAGACTAAGTATGTGTAAGTTTTTGTAGAAGTAAGTGTGGTGGTGTGTGTATAACTATATGCAAGTAAATGGATGTTTTATTCTTTATTAGCATGAGTGACTATGTGTGTGAGTAACTCTACGGATGAGTGGCATTGTGTAACAGGATGTATAGGTGTATGAGTAAATATGATGAGTGAGTTCATGTATGAGTGACTGTATAGGATTGTTGGTGAATGAGTGGATGTGTATGTGGATCTTAGAATTACTGAACAGGTTGTTGTAACTGGTATTGGTATGTCCATTGTTTTGAAAAGTTTAGTCTCTATTTATAAATGTGTGTATCAAAGGTTATATTAGGGTGAGAGGAGGTCTGCCACTCTATCACAAGGATGATGTCATCAGTGATGTCATCAGTGATGTCATTTGAGATGTCATCAGTGATGTCATGAGTGATGTCACTGACCATGTCATGAGTGATGTAATATGTGACATCATCAGCAGTGCATTGCGGGCGCGCGAGTTATAGTTAGCTTAACTAACTATAACGGGGGAATTTCAATGGTTTTTTACGAGTAAAATGTCCAGCTAACTATAACGTGTGTGAAACCTTTGGTTTTTTCATTGAATTTCTAAGGTTTTTTTAAATGCTAATTCCTAACTATAACGTGTGTGAAACCTATGGTTTTTTCAGTGAATTTCTAAGGTTTTTTAAATGCTAATTCCTAACTATAACGTGTGTGAAACCCATGGTTTTTTCAGTGAATTTGCAAGGTTTTTTAAATGCTAATTCCTAACTATAACGTGTGTGAAACCCATGGTTTTTTCAGTGAATTTGCAAGGTTTTTTAAATGCTAATTTTTTTTTTTTCTTCTATTTTTTTAAACATATTTTTAATTTAATGTTCTAACCTTTTATAAAGACTATGGTTACATTTTTAAAATTCTTTAATATGTTTTTTTAAATATATTTCATAAAATAAACATGTTAAAATTTTTTGCAGTACATTTTTTCCTTTTTTTTTTAGTACGCGTACCGTAAGCTTACGGTAAGCGTACGGTTTACGCAATGCCCGTAATTTATCTACGCTGTTTGCGTATAGTTACGCAATTTGCGTAGCCGCGCGTACTCCGCGTGGGACGCGTACGCGTGTACGCTACACGCGCACGTTACGCGGAAGTGTCGGGTAGTGACTGTTATGCGCATGCGCGCAAGCGCGTGTCTTTTTTACGCGCATGCGTACTTTTGCCGTAAGCGCACCGTAAGCGTACCGTAAGCGTACGGTAGGTCATGTGATCATGAAACACAACTTTTGATTGGATGAAACCACTTTCAGTTCTAGAACTCTCCTACACCACACCCATTCCCCTCATTTCTGCTTGTGATCCCTTAGGAGAAGGAGCTGGGTTGTCTTTGTGATACGATGGCAGAACAGCAGAGCCCTTCTGAGAGTGAGGCTAGCACTAGCAGCACTACCTTGAGGCAGAGAGCGAGGAAACAAAAGACCTCTTATGTATGGGATTATTTTACTTTTCCTGAAGGCCAGCTAAAGGTAAATGCACCCTTAGTGACTTGCAAGCTGTGTCAGCGTGTACTTTCAAGAGGTAATCCTGACAGGAAGTATTCCTTTGGGAATCATACCATGATGAGGCACCTCAAGGATGTACACAAAAGGACACATGCTCGACTTTTTGGAGGTAACCCTTCAGAAAGTCAACCAAGCACATCCACAGCAGCTCAGCCTGGACCATCATCTGCAGGGCTGACTCCTTCTTCTGCAGGTCAGGTGAGCCCTTCATCTGTGGGGGGAGCATCTCCTTTTGCTGGCCCTCTGGAAATTAACCCTCGATTTCTGAGGGTTGATATTCGATGTGCCTCTTGTCATGATCTAATTTGTCATAGGGAGACCAGTGTTTCCCTAGTGAACCTCAAAATAGATCAGCACACTTGTCACAGAGACTAATTTTCCCATTCTTTCTTTCCTCTCTCCCTGCATGAACACAACGGCTCTTTTAAGAGCCAACCTTATCTTTCATCTTTTTTTATAGATGTTATTAAAAACTTTTTTTTTTTTTTTTTTACCGTACGCGTACGGTGCGCGTAATTTTTTTTTTTTTTTTTTAAAACACTAAAAATCAATAATCACATTACAAGGACTTTGAAACACTACAATTATTATTATTGACTTACCATACCCACTCAAAAAAATATTTATTCATTCATTTTTTTAAAAAAAAATTGCTTTAAAAATGGTTCTAATTTTCGAAAATTTTCTATATCAATCTGAAAAAAAAGAAAAAAGTATTAATATTTTTTAAACATTTTAAAATACAGTACACGTATTTACATATTTACCAAAAAATATTTTTGCCTTATTTTTGCTGTTTTCAGAATATATTGCATTTCACTTTAAATTGTGAAAGCAATTGCATTCATCATTTAACAGCGGGCAAAAAAAAAATAACAATCTCAAAGATTGTATTAAAAAAGCCCAGAATCTCTTCTCACTTAAACTTAACATTACAGAAATGCATAATATTCTAAAAAAATATCATCAAAAAACAATACTTATTTCTTTAAAATACCGTCTGATATTTTTGTTTCAGAAGTATAATCACAATATTATATCTCAAATAACTCCACAAGACATCTGATTCCATTTCCTTTAGGCCAAATAGTAATTTTAAAAAAAATTTTGGATTAAATTTCCAATGGTAATCCAATAAAATTCTAAAGTTTAATTTGTCCAGATCTCACCGATTCTCTGTAACATTTTGGTTCCCGAATTTTTTTTAAATAATTTATTAAGTCCACAATAGAATTGGTTACTTTTCCGCATGGCCAAATAGTAATTTTTAAAATCTTTTTTGAAAAAATTTCCAATGGCACTCCAATAACATTCCAAAATTTAAATTGTGCAGATGTTACCGATTTTCTCTAAATTATTGGTTTTTGAAAGTTTTATTAAAAATTTAAAAAGTCCACATTACAATTGGTTATCTTTCCATTAGGCCAAATGATAATTTAAAAAATCTTTTTTTTTGAAAATTCCAATGGTAATCCAGTAAAATGGTAAAATTATTTTGTCCAGATCTTGCCAAGTCTCTCTAAAATTTAGGTTTCAGGAAGATTAGATAGGAATTTGCTAAATCAAAAGGCAAACGTTGTTTGAAAATCAATTGGGAATCATTACATAGTGTCCAGCCTTTTTCACATTTAAGATAAACTGTGTAATGTCCAGAAGTAACAGTAGGTCCATCATGGAAAATTATTGCAACAGTTACAAAAGTTTTTCCTGAAATTGATAATTGCTGTCCTGTAAACTTCTTTATTAAAGTATCCAATTTTGAACCATCAGCTCTACATCGTTGCATCATTAAAATTACATACTGTCCGTATTCCTTTAAAATTAATGTTGAAAACATGTCAGATTTACACTCACCGCATTTCATGCTATGATTAGCATCTTTAACTAATTTTGCAAAAGTGACTGTTTTGCTCTCTGGCAATGTCAAATAAATAAACCTTTCATTATCAACATTAGAGCCACATATATTATAACAGTTTTCACAACTATGTACCCATTTATAAGAGAGACCAAATACATTTTCAATGGGAACCCCTTCTTCTTCCAGTACTTGAAGAAAATACATCAAAAATTCGTGTGCATCTTGCTGTTCATTTTGAGAAAACTGTGTTCGTCCTGAACATATATCTAAAAGTTTTCTAATTTCAGTAGCACTTTCTATTTGAGTTTTATCTTTACTCAGCTTTTGAAAAAGGAGACTCAGCTCAGAACATAATCTTTTTCCCTGATTTACTATTATCTGCTCTTGCAAACTTTCCAGATAAAATGCAACATTCAGCACTACATTTGCGTAGCAGTTGACACCAGAGCTATTTTCAAAATGACATCCTACAACCTGTTCTTCATTTTCCTTTTTCTTTTTGCTTGCAATTACATCACTCCTCTTTTTTTTCCTCTTCTCTACATCTTCATTACAGATATTCTCATTTTTTCTTTTACGAGAAACTACACGTTTCTCCAACACAGGATACTGACCTAAATGAGGAGCATAGCTTCTTCTTAATCTATTATACTCCTTTACACAGTTTGTATCAGCACTAACTTTTGAATCATCAAAGTCTATCATGAATAAACCAGATAATGTTTTCACTCGTGACAAAGCAACATATGCCATACCTTCTTTGAACACAGTTGAACCAATGTTCACAAATGCACAATCTACAGTCAATCCTTGAGACTTGTGAATAGTTACAGCATATGCTAGAGAAAACGGAAACTGCTTCCTACGTACATATAAGTCTTTCACAAGCATGAAACGAACTGTACAACGACAAATATCTTTAACTTCTTCTATCTGATCAAATTTTATTTTTAAACATTCAATTCCATCTTTTTTCTGATAATTAATAAAACCCACAACTCTTCCCATAGCTCCATTAACTAAACCTTTTTCAACATCCAAATTTCTTCTTAAAAATACTCTACAGTTCATGCAAACATATAGATTTTTTTCTAATCCAGCTGTTTTGGAGATGTTCTTCTCTAGTGAATCCAATTTATTTTTCAGTTTGCCTGTTACTGTGACAGTAATTCTTCCATCCTCAATTTTGTCCACTGCTTCCAATTTCCTGATCTCTTCCTTTTCCAATTTCAAAAGCTCCTCATTAAATATTGAGCATTCACGTAGAGTTGGCATTAAGCAGATGACACTTTTGTTTTCTGCAATGTTCTTGTATATTTTCTCTGCAACTATTTCTTCCTTTGGAAATAAATTATGTAGCAGCCGACTCTGTAATGCTTTTTTGCCAACTTCTGTGAGTAGTCCAATTCTGATATCTTTCAGAATACTTCCATATTCTTCATCGCTTGCTTGCCTCATATTAGTAGTAAGTTCCTTGTACTCAAAGAAGGACCAAATATTTGTATTTCCGATGCTTCCCAATGACTTCTTCGTGTCTTCATGTGTGACAGTATTAAACACTGGTTGTCCTTTAACTGGAGTAAGTTGCAAAAGATCTCCAAAAACTATGACGTGTTTTCCACCAAATAACATGTCATAGTCTGTCTTCAAAATTTGCTGCATTCTTAAATGCACAAAGGCAAGCATTAAGTTTGATACCATGCTCACCTCATCAATAATGAGAACTTGCATCTTCTTCAATACTCTTGAAACTTCCAAGGATGCTTCTCCAGTTAGCTTGTTGTATTGTATTTTGTTCTCATGCTCCACTGGTAACATTAGCAAACGATGTAAAGTGATTCCTTTTATGTTATATGCTGCTAACCCAGTTGGAGCAGTAACCACACAAGACAAAGTAGAATCTGTTTTTTGCTGTAGGTAGCTTCTGATGACTTTTATAAGGAAACTTTTTCCAGTTCCAGCTTGTCCGCTTACATACATCCTGATTGGATGAAATGATGTGCATGAGCACTCTTTTTTTTCATGTAGAAATCCGTGATCAATTTTGTTTCTGATCTCTTCATAAATTTGTTGCTGCTCTTGATTCAGTTGTCTTTCCAAATTTTCTAAGTCTATAAATTCTCCTTGAGCTTGATTCATAGCCGTTTCCACTTCATTCATGGCTATTGATGCTTCATTTTCAACGATTGGTTGTCCTAGGGGATCTTGACTGAGTGTTCCTGAACTTTGGCTGTCCTGAGAACTGTCTCTAGCTATTTCTGCTGCAATTGTAGTTTCCTGTTCAATTTCTTCATTTAACATTTGCAGATAACTTGAGAATGTACTGCATTGTATGCTGTCTTTGCAAGCATTAAAAGAATCTTCATAGCTTTGAAATTCTCCCAGTAGTTCATCCTCTGTACGCCATGGTTTAAACAACTGTAAAAGAGCCAAGTAGTAAAATTCCTTCTTGTCAGTAGTGTCGCAACTCAGCTTCCTGTGATTTATCAAACTTCCTTTTGTTTGCTTCACCAAACATCCTTCCTCACCAACGACTTTATATTTTCCATTGTTGATGTCTTCTGCGGCTTTCCGTGAATAAATGTAGTTCTGCAGCACTTCATAGAGTCACATGTTCTCCAGATGTTGACTTCTCTTGGGATAATATGTGTCCAACATGTTTGATTTCAAAATATCTGTACTTTCTGGGTCATTCTCGGCCAAATATTCAATTTCTCCAACAGATTTCAGTACCCGATTTCTCATTGCTGCAAGGCCTAAACTTGCCCAAATTATTCTTCTTGACTTCGAGTAGAGACTTGCAGAAGATAACCTATCTGAACATTCGTAGGATCCAATTTCTCGATGCGATAACATCTTCAAACTGAAACTGTACAGCTTCTTACTGACAGTCTTCTCATGAGAAATCTCTTCCCACATTTCCTTCAATTCTGTTTTTTCTGATTTCGTAATGTAAGACGTTACATATCGAGCAACAGCAATGGAATTGTCAGCTACATACTGTATATCCATGTTAGCGTTCCACATGGATAAAATGACTGGGTTGTAGTCATTTATATTTTTTGATTCTTCTTTTCTTTTTAGGTTGTAGGTATTCTTAGGTGATTTTCTTGTGTAGTGTGTCTCACAGCTGACATAAAACTGTTGACTCTTCCATTTGAAAGAACAGGTCTAGGAAATCCAAATCGACATTTAGTGTGGTATTTATCTTTGCTCTTGTATGTCCGTCGACAGTATTTTCCACACCGATGACTTTGGAAACGTAAAACTTGCTCCTTTAACTTTTTCTCTTCTGTGCTTTTTGGTATAGCACATGTTGCATATTCTTCAATGAAAGATAACACTGCTTCATCAGTATCTGTTCCAAACTTTGGGGCATCCTTGATCCACAACAGCATATGAATATGAGGAGCACCTCTTGCCTGGTACTCTTTTCTCCAAAAGAAATCCACTACTTCTCCTAGAGGTGGATTTTTTTTATTGCAGATGAAGGACATCATAGCCTCAAATCTATGATTGAAATATCTGCAAACATTAACCGGATCCAATGAGCACAGTTCTCCTGCTGTCTTGTATTCGATGTTTTTAATGTTTGAATTTGCCTCTCGTAGAAAATCCAGTAAATCATCCCAAGCGTACTCCGCACAGCTTAGGGTAACGAACCATGTTGGTGTTCCTAAATTCCGTAACATGCATTTTAATTCACCATGGCGTCGGTACCAATATTCATTTGTCCCACGCTGACAAGCCATCAGATTGATCAGTTGTGTTTCCAAATGATCATCTCGGTGCTGCACTTTCTCCATAAAATCCTTAGCAGACACATTTTGTAAATGTACTCCACTTTTTAAAATGTGATTTACTGCATAAGACAGTGCAGACAAGTCGCTTTCAAATAAAAGATGGAACAAATAAGGAATACTTTGTCGAAATCTGGGATCTTCAGCATATAGTCTTGTAGTCCGATACTCAGAAGCTGTAATCTGTTCTGGACGTTCATCGTATCGTCCTCCTTTTCCTTTAGGAAACAGCTGGGGAAAACATCGAGCTTCCAAGCTCTCCTCCCATACACTCACGGGAGTTCCTTTTGCTTTCTTCATCTGAAAGAGATCAATATTATCTCCCATAACTTCTTTTGAATGAAGAGGATGTATGCTAAAATGTTCATAAATTTCTTCTTCCTTTGACTTGTCCACTTTTTCTATTTGTCCAGTTGGTGTTTCTGTGTCTTCTTGTAAATCTTCTTCTTCTTCTTCTTCTATATAAATTGATTCATACCATTTGTTATTCCTTTTCAAATACAAATTTGCTCTTTGTACTTTCCGCACATCTACCAGCTCCTGCCAAATCTTCTTATTCTTTGTAGGTACACCATTAACCAGAATAACTAATGGTTCAGTTTCCAAAGTATCCGCATCAATAGTTTCCATATTTTTTTTCAAATCCAAGGGCAAATACACCACTCTTCCTTTTAAACCTCTCAGTAAATCAGAAGGAGGTAATTTACCAGTTTTGGGCTCCATACGTACTATGGTCTGGAACGGATGAACACATTGAATGAGTATAGACTCATATGTATTTAATTCAGAAAGTTCAGCAGGAATAGCATCCAATTCTAAATTATTATGTACAGCTCTGGTCGGCATTCTATTTTCCTCTAACTTGTTGTAACAGTATTTACAAATACGCTGATCTTCACCCAAATCAAAACAATTTTCTAGAAATATATATGTGGCAAAATCCTTCCACTTATAATTATCTTCATTTTCACTCTTTCTGTAGAGATCAACATTCCTAGTTTGTTTTCTATAATGAGTTCTGCGGCAACAAATACAAGTAAAATTTGGTCTTTCATTAGAGACTATTGCAAATTTTGTTATGTGATCATTAAATGTGTTACTTACAGAGGGTTCTACATTCTCTTCCACTTCTTCCTCATTTACTGTGTCCTTCTCTGCACTGTTTTGTTCAGGACCAAAGTAACAAAACTGAATTTCATCAACAACCTTCTCTACATCTGATACAGTTCCTCGGAACAGAGCCCTATTCAATTCATTTAACTTTATTGCTGGACTTTTGGCAAAATACAACCGTCTCACAAACTTTCTCATTTCAGTATGATGAACAGCCAGCATCCTAAAATGATGGAAAACACTATTGCACACTTTTCTAGATAGACAAGCCAGAGAATGACCCTGCAAACCAGTATTCTCTCTCACTCTGCATAGATCCAGACTTTGAAGCACCTTAATCTTCTGTTTTATACTTTTTTTACTATATTCTCTTAGAAACTCTCGAAATTTGTCAATAGATTCCTGACGCACAGTGCAAATACTACTACAATTCCAAGTGTACACTGGGGCTTTAGGACGTCTCCCCATAGCCTCATCTGCCATCACTTGTACCTCATCTCTTGGAACCATTATCTCCTTCTCCATTATGCAACCATTTTTTACTTCGTAAGAACGACCTCTGGTGTCAACTGCATGCAGCAAACTATTACTTTGAAAATAGCTCTCTTCATTAAAAAAAGGTTCACTACTTGAACTGTGCATCCACTTTCCTAAAAACACTTTACAAAAGTTTGTTCTGTTCACTACTCTTTTCCTTTTGCTATGTGATTTCAGTACATTAACCATTTTGTCTAATGTACGCATCCTATTCAAAATTAAAATGAATAGTTTCCTTTTTAATTCTAATGCCTTTGCTGCAATGGCTTCTATTTCTTTTTTTCTTTTATAAAACTTTGTCTTTTTCTTATATTTCTTCACATCCTTCATCAAATTGGACATAACTCTTCTCTGAAACATTTTTCTACGTATCTCTTTAAACGCTGTTTTTCTATTTATATAAATCTTTTCAGTTGCTGAAGGTATATTTGCATTAACTAAATTGTCAATTTTTTCCTCTCCTTTTTTTTTGAAAACATCCTTTCGAGTACAGACATTTTGTACATTTTTCATTCTTTTGAATATATTTTTTAGAAATTGTTTTTTTTGCTTACCAGAAGATTTTTTCTTTTTCCCAACATGAGCATCTTCTACTAACTTTGGTCCTCTAGTTGTCTTCAAATATAGGTTTTTTTTGTGCGTTTTTTGAACTCTGGATTTTGTAGGCATCTTAAATTTTGTCCACTGCTCTTCAGCAATACCTGAAAAAAACTAAAAAAAAATTCCTTTATTTTATTTAAATATATTACTACATTTCTTTTCACAATAGTCACAAAACGTAATTTCTTTGCCAATTTGAATGCACACTTACTGCTCTTTTTTTTTGGCAAGTTAAAATCACTTTTACAGACTGACACATTATGAAACCACTTTTCAGTTTTTTTAAAAAGCCCATGTCCAGACTACTTTTTCAGACCACCACCATGTGTATCCTCGGTGACTGCCTACACTCCAGCAAGGGCAACCAGCCTTAGTGATGCTGAATGTATTTGCATTACAGACTGAAACCTCAAAACCCCACTCGCTTCTAAATACTGTGCATGATTATACATGGAAAGGAGCTGGGTGTGTGCTAAGAGTCTGCTTCTTCCCCCAAAAAATCGCTCCCCCTTTTTCCTACTAATGCAACTGTGAAATCACCAGAGCAAAACGCAATAAATCTCTGCCTGTAATTCCTATTTCCACACAGAGTCATGTTTTCACATTAGTCCCAAAACGAAATTTCTTTGCCAATTTGAAAGCACACTTACTGCTCTTTTTTTTTGGCAAGTGAAAATCACTTTTACAGACTGACACATTATGAAACCACTTTTCAGATTTTTTTAAAAAAGCCCATGTCCAGACTGCTTTTTCAGACCACCACCATGTGTATCCTCGGTGACTGCCTACACTCCAGCAAGGGCAACCAGCCTTAGTGATGCTGAATGTATTTGCATTACAGACTGAAACCTGAAAACCCCACTCGCTTGTAAATACTGTGCATGATTATACATGGAAAGGAGCTGGGTGTGTGCTAAGAGTCTGCTTCTTCCCCCAAAAAATCGTTCCCCCTTTTTCCTACTAATGCAACTGTGAAATCACCAGAGCAAAACGCAATAAATCTCTGCCTGTAATTCCTATTTGCACACAGAGTCATGTTTTCACATTAGTCACAAAACAAAATTTCTTTGCCAATTTGAATGCACACTTACTGCTCTTTTTTTTTTGGCAAGTAAAAATCACTTTTACAGACTGACACATTATGAATCCACTTTTTATATTTTTTTAAAAAGCCCATGTCCAGAGTGCTTTTTCAGACCACCACCATGTGTATCCTCGGTGACTGCCTACACTCCAGCAAGGGCAACCAGCCTTAGTGATGCTGAATGTATTTGCATTACAGACTGAAACCTCAAAACCCCACTCGCTTCTAAATACTGTGCATGATTCCACATGGTAAGCAGCTGAGTGTGTGCTAAGAGTCTGCTTCTTCCCCCAAAAAATCGCTCCCCCTTTTTCCTACTAATGCAACTGTGAAATCACCAGAGCAAAACGCAATAAATCTCTGCCTGTAATTCCTATTTGCACACAGAGTCATGTTTTCACATTAGTCCCAAAACGAAATTTCTTTGCCAATTTGAATGCACACTTACTGCTCTTTTTTTTTGGCAAGTGAAAATCACTTTTACAGACTGACACATTATGAAACCACTTTTCAGATTTTTTTAAAAAAGCCCATGTCCAGACAGCTTTTTCAGACCACCACCATGTGTATCCTCGGTGACTGCCTTCACTCCAGCAAGGGCAACCAGCCTTAGTGATGCTGAATGTATTTGCATTACAGACTGAAACCTCAAAACCCCACTCGCTTCTAAATACTGTGCATGATTCCACATGGCAAGCAGCTGGGTGTGTGCTAAGAGTCTGCTTCTCCCCCCAAAAAATCGCTCCCCCTTTTTCCTACTAATGCAACTGTGAAATCACCAGAGCAAAACGCAATAAATCTCTGCCTGTAATTCCTATTTGCACACAGAGTCATGTTTTCACATTAGTCCCAAAACGAAATTTCTTTGCCAATTTAAATGCACACTTACTGCTCTTTTTTTTGGCAAGTGAAAATCACTTTTACAGACTGACACATTATGAATCCACTTTTTAGATTTTTTTAATTGCACATGTCCAGACTGCTTTTTCAGACCACCACCATGTGTATCCTCGGTGACTGCCTACACTCCAGCAAGGGCAACCAGCCTTAGTGATGCTGAATGTATTTGCATTACAGACTGAAACCTCAAAACCCCACTCGCTTCTAAATACTGTGCATGATTATACACTGACTGCAACCTCAAACCCTTAAAGTATTCCTTATTTTTACCAGTACACCTTAATTTATCATGAAAAAATAGTCCATATTATTTTACATGTTCCTCACATTTAAATTTCTCCCAAAACAGAAAATAATAAACACAACTTCTACAAAATGAATTCCAATTCTATTATTCATTTCTTAATTTACCATATACATCCCCTCTCAAACTCTAAACTCACCTTTAAAATTAGTTAGTTGTGAAAGAAATGTGGCACTCAAACAGCAGATTATCAGAGCCAGGATCTCTGTTCTCTACACCTCTCTCCTCTCAGCAGAACCAGATAATGGCAAACTTTCCCTCTATTTTTCCACACATATACATGTAAGTTTCAAATCTCTGTGCTTCCCCCTTTTTTTCAAATGTAATCACACATTTCTATTGGTTGAAAACCAACCCTTTTCCAAAAGTACCCTGCCCCCAACTTGACTTCTGCCTAGTACCCTTCCCCCAACTTGACTTCTGCCTGCTACCATAGCAACAGCTCATGGAACACTGCTGTGTGGAGTTAGGTCAGAAGTTCGCCACACAATGTTTCAATTCCACAGAGCAAGAGTGCTTGACTTTTCAAACCTAACAGCAAATCCATAGTACTGTTCTTTGGTAACACATTTTTTTGTACCAATACAAAACATGCTTCTATTAATTTACACATACAGCCTAGTTTTTATTCTAGAATGGTATGAAACAGCCAATCAGTTCTTTTTGTTTTGAAAAAAATATGTATGCCTCCATTTCCAAACTGTCTTTCTTTTCATATTGCCATTCTACTGAAAGACACCTCCTGAGTGCATCCAGTTCTCCTTTGAAGATGTTCACAGTGTGGATTGTAGGGCACAGCTATGTCTTCTGGAGTGAAAAGTTTGCAGAGAAAACAGGTATGGTGAGAGACCTTGCTTTGCAAAATGTAGACATTAAATGGATTGGTCAGAGAGGGTTAAAGTGGCACCAATTGATGCCATTGGTGAAATCCTTCATGCAAATCCAACACCCTGACCTCATAATAGTGCACTGTGGTGGCAATGACCTAGGCACTTTGACTGGGGTAGGTCTGGAAATGCTTATGAAGGACACCTTTGCACAACTGTTTTCACTTTTCCCTAAAACTGCCTTTGTGTTTTCCAACATATGCCAAAGGCAAAAATGGAACTGGTCCAATCATTTCTGTCCGCAAATTGACAAAGCAAGAAAGCACGTCAACAAATCTGTTTCTGCTTTCCTCCGTGACTATGGTATGGGTGCCATTTACCACAACAACTTGCGTTATGACATGCAAGATATTTATAGAGGAGATGGTGTGCACTTCAATGATGAAGGGAACAGAGTCTTCCTCTTGAACCTTAGACTCTGCATCGGTACTTACTTGTAGGTACCACTTAAAAAATCACTTCATAAACACAACGGCTCTTTTTAGAGCCCCCTAATATCTAAACTCTTAAATCTGCATTTCATTTCTTTTTTTATTTTTTTTTTCTTCCGTACGCTTACCGTAAGCTTACCGTACGCGTACCCCGTGATTTTTTTAAAAATCAATAAATGTTTTCTTTGTACTTTTCTGTCCTTCTTTGACCCCCTCACAAATGTAAGGGGGTCTGTAACTCTCCTCCTTGCCCCCTTCTCTTGTTTTCACTCTTTTTTTTTCTGAGTGAAACACACAAAATGGCGGCCGCCGCTTCCTGGTTTCGGCCGATTCGAATGTTTACTAAGATCTAACAGCCAATCAGAATCGCGCTCGCGCACGCCACCGTACGCGTACGGTAAGCTTACGGTAAGCGTACCGTAAGCTGGCTCAGATATATATATTGATTTAAAGGCTATTTTCTCAGAATCTACTGAACAGATTTACACCAAACCTTCAAAAGGCACTTCCTTGACCTAGGGACTACCTCTCTGCCAAATTTCTAGTAATTCTGTTCAGCCGTTCGGGCTGTAGCCCTGTCTAAAGGTCCTATGGAAAAATGCATGGGAAAAACGTGTTTTGGGACCCCCCTTTTATCTCAGCCCCCGCTTGACGAATCCCCCCGAGACTTTCAGGGTAGGAGCGGAGCGTAGCGCCCCACCTATTTTGAGAAATTCGCGAGGATTCGTCGACCGGCGCCAAAGTTATTCAAAATAGAATGTTGCGAATTTCCTATGGAAAAGGGGTCCTAACTATAACTACCTACTGGCGACCGCCAGTAGGTAATATATATATATATATATATATATATATATATATATATATATATATATATATATATATATATATATATATATATTTATATTCACTGAAAAAACCATAGGTTTCACACACGTTATAGTTAGGAATTAGCATTTAAAAAACCTTCCAAATTCACTTAAAAAAACCATAGGTTTCACACATGTTATAGTTAGGTGGATATTTCACTCGTAAAAAACCAATGAAATTCCCCCGTTATAGTTAGTTCAGATAACTATAACTCGTGCGCCCGCAATCCACTGCTCATGACGTCACATATTACATCACTCATGACATGGTCAGTGGCATCACTCATGACATCACTGATGACATCATCCTTGTGATAGAGTGGCGGTCGCGCGAGTTATAGTTATCTGAACTAACTATAACGGGGGAATTTCACACAGCCCTCCTTCTTAAAAAAATAAAATAAATAAAAGACCGGGTCATGGCCTTTTTTTTACTTAAATTCTTTAGGAGGGGGCTTCGTTGCCCCCCTCCTCAGTCCACTTATGGCTCCGGGGACCCCATCCCCCGGGGCCGGCCTTTGTTTTTTATTATTTTAAAAATATATATATTTATAGAAACACCTAGGACATGCTGGACAAACTGTATGTACCTATCACCATGACTATTTGCGTGATATTCATTAAAAGGGGACTATGCATAGAATGAATCCACATGGAATGTATTTACACCACTAGTGAAGCTCTGACGTGTCTGACGCCCTACCGTGCCAAATACCGGCACCCCCACCGGTGGGTACTCTCCAAGTAGACACCCTTGTCATTTATTTATACAAACATGGGTAGCTATTGATGGGCACATTTAATATACACGCACACCAAGCCATTCAAAGGGGATTCGACAAAAATTCGACCAAACTATGCAAGAAACCCCCCTCAAGGTTAATAAAAAACACATCCACCGCCGGATGTGTAATACTTTTTATTTTACTCTCTGGAAAGGAGACGAACCTCACTTGAGAGTCACAGCTTGCTCCTGGCTGAGCCCAATGCTGTGTTACACCCACCAGTGCCCGCTGATTGCCTCACACCTCTGTGTTGTATTCCACCAGCTAGTGCGTATGCTATGACACTATCTAGCCCATGTGCACTGTAACACCACCCTGTGAATATGTCATGCCACACTTGCCTTCGCACAGGTTATATTGCCCCATCTAATGTGCCTTCCTCGATGTGTATGTTATAACGCACAGCGCTATGCCATATATATTACAATCTGAGATCCATATCTTTGTCACAGTGCATATGCAACGTTACACTCCCCAGCACATATTTTATATTACAACATTAGAGACTAGTTATGTTACACAACACTGCCCTGTGCATATTACACTCCAAGGCGCATATCGCATAGCACGCGCTAGTGCCTGTGCTATCTCGCGCTCTCCAATGAATCTGTCATTGCACACAATGTATTGCATATTATATTTCATGCCCCGGTTCATCTTATATCACACTTTTTGGTGCATAGTTTATACCATATACTACATCTAGTTTTCATTTTCAATCGTGCTCTCAGGACTATGTTCAATTTAACACTGCGTCCACCTACCCTTTTCACGGGCATTACATTTTGCGATGGGGGTGAAGGGTCAGGGGGTGTTTCTGCCAAGTGAGCCCGGAGTCACAGTCACAAACGTCCTCTTCTTCCTGAGATTATGCTGCATACTTGTTCATATTTTAAGTAGTTCGCACAGACACACATTTTAAAAACAATAAAGTTCCTAATACCCACCTTCTCTGAACAGTTAGCTTGCTGCCCCATCCACCTCCCCCCTATCCTCTGTTGTCTGAATCCATGGACTAGCCTCCTCCCTCCTGCCATGCATGGTCTGATGTGCTGCCACTGCCCTCCATTTAGCATGATGTACCAGTCCACTCCTACTGCCCTCCATTGCCCAATTCTATGGCCCATCATTGACCTCCTGCTTAGCCTCTGTGCTTAGCTTGCTGCCCCTATTCTCCTTCCCCCTGCCCTCCGATGTCTTTGTGCATGCCCCTGCTCCATCCTTTTTGCCCACTATGTTCCATGGACCTGCCACTCCTATCTACTCTGAGTGTTCGGTTGAGCTGCCACTCCCCTCCCACCTGCCTAGCATTGTAAGATGACTGTAACCTGTCCCTGCCACCTCCACCCTGCCTGTCCACATGCCATGCCCCTATCCCCTTCCTCCTGTCCTCCATGGTCCATTTTACTGCCACACCCTTCTGACCTCCCTGATTTGTTGTGCTGCAACTGCGCCTCCTGCCTGCCCCGCGCGGTCTGTTGTGAGGCCCCTTCCCTGAACTCTCTTGTCTGTGCTCAGATTCTGACCCTCCCTTCTATCCTCTATGGTCCTTTGTGCATTCCCCTGCACCCTCCTTCTTGCCCATCATAGCCATTGTGCTGCCACTAACCCTCCCGCTTGCCATGCATGGTCTTCTGTGCTGCTATGGCCCCTCCCACCTTCCCTGTGTGGTCCGCTAGCTGCCCCTGACCCCCTCCCACCTTCCCCCCATGGTCTGTTTGTATGCCACCATGGTCTCATTGTTGCTCTCCATGGTGTGTCTTGTTTCTAGTGCCCATCCTGCCTGACCTCCATGGTCACCTTGCTGCTCCTGCTCTGCCACCTTGCCCACAGCCCTCTGCTTCCATTTGCAGACCCCCTATTCCCTCCCTCCTGGCTTGTCTGTTCCATTGTAATGCCCCTGATCCGTCCCTCCTGCCCTTTATGGTCTGTTATGCTGCAGCTTTCTCTCCTGTCTGTCCATTATGGTCAGCTAGCTATCATTGCCTCTCTCCCATCTGTTCTCTGTTGTCCATGTGCATGGTCCTGTCCCCTCCCTATTGCTTTCTCTGGATTGTTGTGGTGCACTCCCGTCCCGCATGCGCTGTGTGGTGTACTGTGCTGCTGCAAACCCTGATGCCTGCCCTGTAGGGTCAGTTTGGCGCACCTCTCCATGTCCCTCCTGTCCTCTGTTATCCGAGTCCATGTCCCTACCCCAATTCCTCCTGCCTACCATGATTAAATGTACCATACTTGCGAACATTTTGAACTTGGTAAGAGGGAGATTTTGAAAAAAAACTGGGTTATTGATTTTCCCCTTTGAGTTACATTGAAAAAGAGGAGATTGTAGACAGGAGACAGATCAAATAAAGCCCATTTGAGCTTAAAAACATTGGACGTTTCCTGGCTGAAACGGGTCTGTTGGCATGTATGGTTGTACTACCACTGCCTCTTCCTTCTGCCCACAATGGTCTATTATATTGCCACAGCCTCTCTTGCCAGTCCTGTATTGTTGGTTTGTTGCCCCTGCCCCCCTTTCCACTGCCCTCCATAGTCTGTTGTGCTGCCACTGCCCTTCCTGCCTGCCCAGTGTGGTCAAATTGTTGCCTCTGCACTCTCCTACCTGCCTTCAATTTTCAGAGTCCGTGCCCCTGGCCTCTGCCTCTCAACAATATGCCAATGAACAACTAGATTGCTAACATTCTATATTTATTACAAAAGTGTGGAACGCCTGACGTCATCTTGATGTAATCAAAACTGTAATACCTAGAGTATTTCCTTTAGAAATGACATATATGAGAGGGTCTTATTTGCATCAAAATTATGGTTAGTGCTCTAAAAAACTAACATGAGGACATATTTTCTGAGTTTTCAAATAGCGACAAAGAACTTTTAAATTATTTGTAATCTTTATGTTTTTTTATCCAGTTGACCACTTGATTAAATGTTGCACCTTGGCGAGAGGATGTGGTGTTACTTCCAGAGCTGCAGACTTTGCAACTGGGGAACCAGGTTGGAGTTTCTGCTTCAGCTCAACATTCTGTGATTCTGGTCAAATCACTTAATCTCCCCATGTCTACAACCAAAATGAATTTGATCTTGTGTGATGTAACTAATGCTCATGTAAAGCATTCCAATACCTGACAAGTCTGCACTATATAAAACTGCAAATACACAAAAAATAAGTGTTTTGCACACTTCTGTCATTGGGCTACATGTGGGCTACATCTGGGTGATATTTGTGCTGCATTTAGGCTCTTTTGTGTCTGGTGGCCATCTTGGGAGATTTATTTGTTATGAAGTTTCCTAATTTCCTCATTTACTGCAGTGTCCTCAGAAGGAAATGCTTTCAGTTTTTTACTTTGATTCCATCAAGAAGGTATTCAGATATGTCACACATTTGCCATACATTCTGAATGTTAGCACTCTAGTTGCTCATTAGATCACTGTGGTAAAGCTACTGCTCACCACGGAATTCTGCTGCTGGTATTAAAAGTGCATGTTTCAGTCTGCATATCAGAATTTATTAATGAAATAGAAGGGGAATTGAGAAGTCACTCAAAATGTGCCCTAATTTTTCTTTCTTCAGCACTAATCATAATTTCTATGGCAACATGTACCCCCTCATTGTGTTCCTTTTTAAATTAAATGTTTTAAGTGTTACCAGTTTATTCCAATCAAGATGGCTTCAGGTGTGCCATACTTTTGTCATAAGTAAGACAGTAAGCGCTCTAGTTGTTCTTAAGAACACTCTGGGACACTCTGTCATTAGGCTATACTTGGGCTACATCTGGGTGATATTTGGGCTACATTTGGGCTCTTTTGTCTCTGGTGGCCATCTTGGGAGATTTATTTGTTATGAAGTTTCCTAATTTCCTCATTTACTGCAGTCTCCTCAGTGGGAATACTTTCAGTTTTTTATTTTGGTTCCATCAAGAAGACATTCAGATGTGTCACACATTTGCCATAAATTCTGAATCTTAGCACTCTAGTTGCTCATTAGATCACTGTAGTAAAACTGCTGCTCACCAGGGAAGTCTGCGGCTGGTATTCAAAGTGCATGTTTCAGTCTGCATGTCAGAATTTGTTTATGAAATAGAAGAGGATTTGAGAAGTCAAAATGTGCCCTAATTTTTCTTTCTGCAGAACTAATCATAATCTCTATGGCAAAATGAACCCCCTCATTTTGTTCCTTTGTAAATTAAATGTTTTAAGTGTTACCACTTTATTTCAATCAAGATGGCTTCAGGTGTGCCATACTTTTGTCATAAGTAAGACTGTTAGCGCTCTAGTTGTTCGTTAGAACACTCTGGGACATTCTGTCATTGGGCTATACTTGGGCTACATCTGGGTGATATTTGGGCTACATTTGGGCTCTTTTGTTTCTGGTGGCCATCTTGGGAGATTTATTTGTTATGAAGTTTTCTAATTTCCTCATTTACTGCAGTCTCCTCAGTAGGAAATACTTTCAGTTTTTTACTTGGTTCCATCAAGAAGGCATTCAGATGTGTCACACTTTGCCATAAATTCTGAATGTTAGCACTCTAGTTGCTCATTAGATCACTGTAGTAAAGCTACTGCTCACCAGGGAAGTCTGCTGCTGGTATTCAAAGTGCATTTCTCAGTCTGCATTTCAGAATTTTTTCATGACATAGAAGAGGATTTGAGAAGTCAAAATGTGCCCTAATTTTTCTTTCTGCAGCACTAATCATAATTTCTATGGCAAAATGAATCCCCTCATTGTGTTCCTTTGTAAATTAAATGTTTTAAGTGTTACCACTTTATTCCATTCAAGATGGCTTCAGGTGTACCAAACTTTTGTCATAAGTAAGACTGTTAGCGCTCTAGTTGTTCGTTAGAACACTCTGGGACATTCTGTTATTGGGCTATACTTGGGCCACATCTGGGTGATATTTGGGCTACATTTGGGCTCTTTTGTCTCTGGTGGCCATCTTGGGAGATTTATTTGTTATGAAGTTTCCTAATTTCCTCATTTACTGCAGTCTCCTCAGTAGGAAATACTTTCAGTTTTTTACTTGGTTCCATCAAGAAGGCGTTCAGATGTGTCACACATTTGCCATAAATTCTGAATGTTAGCACTCTAGTTGCTCATTAGATCACTGTAGTAAAGCTACTGCTCACCAGGGAAGTCTGCTGCTGGTATTCAAATTCCATGTTTCAGTCTGCATGTCAGAATTTTTTCATGACATAGAAGAGGATTTGAGAAGTCAAAATGTGCCCTAATTTTTCTTTCTGCAGCACTAATCATAATTTCTATGGCAAAATGAATCCCCTCATTGTGTTCCTTTGTAAATTAAATGCTTTAAGTGTTACCACTTTATTCCATTCAAGATGGCTTCAGGGGTGCCATACTTTTGTCAAAAGTAAGACTGTTAGCGCTCTAGTTGTTCGTTAGAACACTCTGGGACATTCTGTCATTGGGCTATACTTGGGCTACATCTGGGTGATATTTGGGCTACATTTGGGCTCTTTTGTCTCTGGTGGCCATTTTGGGAGACTTATTTGTTATGATGTTTCCTAATTTCCTCATTTACTACAGTCTCCTCAGTAGGAAATACTTTCAGTTTTTTACTTTGATTCCATCAAGAAGGCTTTCAGATGTGTCACAAATTTGCCATAAATTCAGAATGTTAGCACTCTAGTTGCTTATTAGACCACTGTAGTTAAGCTACTGCTCACCAGGGAAGTCTGCTGCTGATATTGAAAGTGCATGTTTCAGTCTGCATGTCAGAATTTTTTAATGAAATAGAAAAGGATTTGAGAAGTCACTCAAAATGTGCCCTAATTTTTCTTTCTGTAGCACTAATCATACTTTCTATGGCAAAATGAACCCCCTCATTTTGTTCCTTTTTAAATTAAATGTTTTAAGAATTACCACTTTATTCCAACCAAGATGGCTTCAGGTGTGCCATACGTTTGTCATAAGTAGGACTGTTAGCGCTCTAGTTGTTCTTTAGAACACTCTGGGAAGCTGCAGTAGAACACAAAGGAATCAACTGACAGTCTCTGCCCTTGTTGGATGTACATGTTTTACTGAGAATGTCAGACTTCATTCTCACATGACTGAGAAAGATAATGTGAATTTACAGAAAATATGGTCTCAGTTAGCTTATAGATCACCTTCCAAACCTCTGTGGGAAAAGCATGAGAAAATAGTTTTCTCTCAAACATGATTCATGATATCACAGCAGAAGGCTTTTTCACATGGTAAAATCACCTTAGAACACACCACAATTCCTAAAATGAGTATGGTACCATCAACAAATGATTTATAATGTAACTAAAGTCTTAAAACCTTCTATTAACTGCAATGCTTTTTAATGAGGTGCTATCATGTATATTGGTCCCAAGATGGCTGCCAACACTTCTTGGATGAAGTGCTGACAGCCAATCAGTTCTCACGATGAGATGTGTGGTTAGGCTCCGCCCAGATATATATGTGATTTTACTTTTGATTTTCTCAGGAACTACTGAATGGATTTACACCATTTAAGCAAAAGGCACATGCCTGACCTGAGGACTACCTCTTTGCCAAATTTCAAGTAATTCTGTTCAGCCGTTCGGGCTGTACCTTCGACTAAAGGTCCTATGGGAAAATGCATGGGTAAAACGCGTTTTGGGACCCCCTTTTTTTCTCAGCCCCCGCTTGACGAATCACCCCGAGACTTTCAGGATAGAGCTGAGCGGAGCGCCCCATTAGTTTTGAAAATTTCACGAAGATAAGTCAACCGGCGCCAAAGTTATTCAAAATAGAATTTTCAGATTTCCTATGGGAACTCGGTCCTAACTATAACTATCTACTGGCGACCGCCAGTAGATAATATGTATAGATATATATATATATATATTATCTACTGGCGGTCACCAGTAGATAGTTATAGTTAGGACCGTGTTTCCATAGGAAATCTGAAAATTCTATTTTGAATAACTTTTGCGCCGGTTGACGAATCCTCGCGAAATTTTCAAATCTAATTGGGCGCTCCGCTCAGCTCCTACCCTGAAAGTCTCGGGTGATTCGTCAAGCGGGGGCTGAGAAAAAAGGGGGTCCCAAAACGCGTTATACCCATGCATTTTCCCATAGGACCTTTAGTCGAAGGTACAGCCCGAACGGCTGAACAGAATTACTTGAAATTTGTCAAAGAGGTAGTCCTCAGGTCAGGAATGTGCCTTTTGCATATATGGTGTCAATCTGTTCAGTAGGTCCTGAGAAAATTGCATTTAAAATCACATAAATATCTATAAGCGCGCACCCTAACGTGCACGAGCGCAATTCTGATTGGTGGTTACATGTCAGTCAACATTCAAATCGGTCGAAATCAGGAAGTGTCGGCCGCCATTTTGTGGGTTTGGGGTGTGACAGTGAAAAAGAAAGGTGGAGAACGTGAAAAGGGGGCAGGGTAGAGAGTTCCTGACCCCCTAGCCTTTGTCAGGGGGTCCCTGAAGGACCCGAAGGGTGAAAAATCTTTAAAAAAAAAAAAAACATTTTAAACGAGCCATTCCATATTACAGGATACAGTCAATCCATAACTATATACATAGGTTGTTTATTGTAACATAAATATATAAAAACTATAATAATACATACATAACTTAGCATTTAAAAAACCTTACAAATTCACTTAAAAAACCATAGGTTTCACACACGTTATAGTTAGGAATTAACATTTAAAAAACCTTGCAAATTCACTTAAAAAACCATAGGTTTCACACATGTTATAGTTAGCTGGAATTTTCACTCGTAAAAAAACAATGAAATTCCCCCGTTATAGTTAGTTCAGATAACTATAACTCGCGCGGCCGCCACTCTATCACAAGGATGATGTCATCAGTGATGTCATGAGTGATGCCACTGACCATGTCATGAGTGATGTAATATGTGACGTCATGAGCAGTGGATTGCGGGCGCGCTGAAAGGTTATATGGGGGAGTGAGCGGGTGCATCAGAGATTCTGTGGATGATGTCATCAGTGATGTCACGTGAGATGTCATCAGCAATGTCATCTGTGATGTCACTGACCATGTCAGGAGTGATGTAATATGCAAGGTCATAAGCAGTGCATTGCAGAGGTGTGAGTCACAATTAGCTTCCCTCTGTTGCATAGTCAACTGTTGCCTGCCCTTATGTCACAAAAACTAAAGCCAGCCCTTAAATAATGCTGATTTTTCATTTTCATTCTTGTAAGGCTGATGGGAAAAAATAAATGTTTTTGTTTCTTGTTTAGTGTTTAGAAAGTTGTCTTTTTAGACACACGCACTACGAAAGTCAAGCCACCAATACTAGTATGTCTGCTTATTCCACACATTTATTTTGTATTATATTGGTAGTTTCATTTTGATACTTGTACACCTGCATTTTTGATGAACATCAAATACCAGAATCCAAAGAGACTAAAGTCCTGGATGAACCAGCAATATCTGGCAGTGGGACACTCTGGCATGCAAATGATAGAGAATCACAAGACTCCTCTTGTCAGGCATGGGAACAGCTGTCATTGTATTGCTGAGCATTCAGCCAGGTGTTGTTGTGCTATTTACAAATGCATGAACGATGAAGTGCAATGTGAAAAAATAAATGGACAGGATAAATTACTCACACAGTTAATGGATTAATATTATTCTGCTACAGCCTGCCCTGTAGCTGCTATGTCTAACTGAAACATTGCTGCTTTTTGCAGTTTGCATCAGAAAAGCCTGTGCTGTAGTGCTCTTTCCAATTGAAGCTTTCACTGCTGCCTTAACAGTCTGAGTGTGAGAAAAGCTTGACACTTGTGCTGCCTTGTACCCTCAAAGTTCCATGACTAAGGTCTGCTCAGGGGTTCATGCCTTATGAATAAACAAAGATTGTTTTTTTTGCTAAGAGTCCCAAGAGCTATATGTACTGCACCATTAACAGTGTCACTCTTACTAGTCCTGCAAAGATGCCTGTACTGCCCCAAATAAAGTTTAATAATCCAGATAAGAAGTGTGGATAGTGCCTCATGAAACCTCAGTTGGCTCTGTACAAGGACAGTAGCCCTGTGGGAAGTAGTGCTGCAATTTGACATAATGTGCAGTAGTAAAGCTGAGATGTTATGACTCCATCCTAGTTAAAGTATGAAAGCAATATTGAGTAGTGTTTCAGTGGTTCTATTTAAAGTATAAAAGCCCTTCTGCGAAGAGGAGTTGGCAGCTCACACTGCTTATCATTGTTAATGGTGCCTTTGTGGGTGTAATGATGCTGCAACCCTTAAGTTCAGTCACCTGCATTACTATTGAGACTGGCAACAAGTTAAAGGATCCTCTTCAGATATATAACCATAAAAAACCTT
The DNA here is from genome assembly GCF_964204655.1 of Triturus cristatus. NCBI lineage: Eukaryota > Metazoa > Chordata > Amphibia > Caudata > Salamandridae > Triturus > Triturus cristatus. The sequence goes on along the minus strand of NC_140589.1, from coordinate 355,398,388 downwards.
ACAAAGAAAACATTTACATATGTATTCGTCCAGTGCTTTTCATTGTAAAAGTGGAACTGTAATGGAATGGTTTGGTACAGACAAAGCATTTAATCTGTATTTTGGTTCACATCAGACCAATAAATATTTAAATTTGGCATTAGCCAATACCTTTTGATTATTCTAAAATTATATATGCATACTTATCGGGGCTTTCTGCTTATAGTCTACAACCATTGATCTGTGTGCCATTCACGTTTTACTTCTGCTAATTACAGCTTAGGGCAGTGGGTCAATCTTCAGCAACTGGCTGACTTCACTGTGAGTGACAGTATTCTTCCCTTTTGCATAAAGAACCCAGAAAGTAGTTTCATTCAGTATCAGGGAGTACTACGGCATTGTATGCTTTTGGAGACAAACAAAATCCATAAAGCCTCTGTATGTGGTGTTTTTTTGGTATTGATAAAGGCCTGGCAGCATCACCAACAAAGTTTTTACAGTTCAAAATTGCCTAAGTCTAGATTTTTTTTAATTAACGGTTGCCTATTAGTAAGGCTCAGCTATTTTCTTCTTAGGAGTATACTTTTTGATTAATCTAATCTTACTTACAAACTAGTAAACAAATAGTTATTCTGTAGATCTATTTGGCTGTATTTGAGTTCACTTTAAAGAAGGGTATCAAGCCCATTCAAGCCATGATTAAAATGTATCAAGCTAAATGTGTTGCCACTGCATAATGGTTCTGGAAAATAGTGAGGTGAAGAATTTTAAAAGAAGAACTGAACCTCATGGTCATCACCAAACAATCGGAAGTAGTGTTCCCATCAGGGAAAAACCGCACATCAGAAAATAGAACAATGTAACAAATAACAAGTACAAGAGTGAATAGTAGTAAAAATGTAAATATACCGGGGTGCTTAGATAGCTACAGCACCTACTACCAAATGGTGCTATCGGCAGGTTCCAAAAAACATGCACACAACTATTAACAAAAAAGCTGTTACAGCACACCCTTATCAGTTCCTATGAATCCAAACATAAGTGTATTGGATATTTATATCTCATAACAAATAATTGCTTCCCAGAGTTACGCGGGAGTCAAACCAAACTCCCCACTAACCCTGTTTGTGTTTTGGAGTAGCATGCTACCCCCTAAAAGCACTTCAAAACCTCATCACGAGTAGCAAGCGCTTTATAAATGCAAACCTTTCCCTCTTCTATCCCTCCACCATCCATTTCAAATCAAATAACAGACTTACATGTCTATCACTCAAATTAATTTCATATTTAGCTATACTAATTCACCACTAATAATTTTTAGGTTCCAGAGTACTACACGCCGAAAAAGCGCTTTGACGCCTCATATGGGGTAGTAAGTGCTATATAAATGCGATTACAACTAAACAATTATTCAATGATAACGGATGAATTTCTCTGGTTTTTTACAAGTGACACCTGAGCCTAACTATAAGGTCTCCGGAACCTTTGATTTTTTTCAGTGAATTCCTAAAGTTTTTAAATGCTAATTTCTGTTAAAAATGTCCCTGTAACCTTTAGTTTTAAGTGAATTTCTATTTTATTTAACTAGTAGTCACGTTTGGTGGACAAAGGACAAAGGAGACTAGGCCTCTGACCAGCTCTATGGAATCCTGCTGTGTAGGACTTACAGGAGGTACCAGGAGGGCTTTTGGCCCCCAAGGTCCATCAGGAGTAAAGTGGACTTTATCCCCCAACAAGTAGTGCACCACAAGCCACGTTTGCAGAGCGGTGAAGAATGGGGGTATGGCTCTCTTAGCAATCCTGCTGTATGGGACTTAATGGAAGTAACAGGAGGGGTAGCTGGCACCCAAGGATGTGGTCCCCCTCCCCGGGCCGAATATGCCTCTGGAGGTCCCATCCCTCTAGCCTGCCCATTTAAAGTAAATGGCGTCATGGTACCTACTCACCACAGCTCGCTTCACAGTGGGCAGGGAAAAATACACTTTATCTGCTTTTATCAAGCGAGAACATTTTGTGCTGTCACTTGCTGAAAACAGAGCACTTGTTTGCTATTGCTTGACTGGACCAGTACTTCCGCTAAGACATAGCAAACTGCAATGTCCCTGGGTAGACATTCCGGGACATTGCTGGAGCTGACCCTGGTGGTGGTGGATCCCAGGGATATTTAGGGTTACTGAGGGGCCATACTGCGCCCTCTTTTCTTTAAATTTGCCATGAGGAGGTGGTGGTCTTCAGGGCCAGGGGTCTGCAATGGAGTCCCTTAATTATTCCAGATGTGCCCCAGGAGGTGCAGGTCTCCGGGGCTGTGGGGGAGCCCCCGCTTTAAAAAAAAATAAAGTATGTGTCCCAGGGAGGTGACAGCCACCTGAGCAGCAGGGGAGGCCCTTCCTCTCTCCTGCATTACTTTATTAAAATAAACAGTGTGCCTGGGGGAGGTGGCAGTCTCTGGGGCAGTGGGGGTAGTGGGAGGACAGGAGCCCCCTGGCTTTAATATTAAAAATAGCCCCAGGTTGGTGGCAGTCCCCGGGGCAGCCGGAGGGGCGTTCAGCCTCATGCATCATTATTTAAACTTGCCCTCGCCTCCTGGCCCATTCAGAGGGCCTAGATTAAATGAAGCGCTTCTTTTTTGTTTTTGATTTTTGGCAAGAATCACGGATCCAGCATGACTCCTTAATGCTTCTTTGGCCCTGGGGGTCCAGGAGGTCTTGGGGGTCAGGGTATATCTGTCCTGCCCCTTTTTCTTTTTATTAATGTTTTTTTCCTGTTCAACCAAGTTAAAAAATGGCTGCCAACACTTCTTGTTTTCAAATGTTGGTAGTCAGTCAGATACCAGCGCAATAACGAGAGGGGTTGTAGATCCACTGCGTCCCTATATATGCAACTGGAAATTTCTTTAAACTTCTCAGCAACTACTGAATGGATATACACCATTTAACGAAAAGAGTGCTTTTCTAGACCAAGTGTAACCTTTCTGCCAGATTTGGTGTAATTGCATTCAGCAAATCAGGCTGTAGCTGTTTTGAAAGTTTCCTGTGGAAATTAACATGGGGAAAAGGCATTTTGGAATCCCCCTTTTTTTCAGTCCCCACATGAAGGACCACTACAAAACTTTCAAGACAGCAGCTGAAGTGACTGGTGAATTAGTTTTGAAACTATTGTGAGGGTTCGTCAAACAACGGCAAAGTTATTTGCAAATGTAAAAACATTCTTCCTATGGAAATTACATATTAATTATGAATTAGGTAATATATAAAGGTAGATAGATAGATAGATAGAAAGATAAATAGATAGATAGATAGATAGATAGATAGATAGATAGATAGATAGATAGATAGATAGATAGATAGATAGATAGATAGATAGATAGATAGATAGATAGATAGATAGATAGATAGATAGATAGATAGATAGATAGATAGATAGATAGATAGATAGATAGATAGATAGATAGATAGATAGATAGATAGATAGATAGATAGATAGATAGATAGATGGATGGATGGATGGATGGATGGATGGATGGATGGATGGATGGATGGATGGATGGATGGATGGATGGATGGATGGATGGATGGATGGATGGATGGATGGATGGATGGATGGATGGATGGATGGATGGATGGATGGATGGATGGATGGATGGATGGATGGATGGATGGATGGATGGATGGATGGATGGATGGATGGATGGATGGATGGATGGATGGATAGATAGATAGATAGATAGATAGATAGATAGATAGATAGATAGATAGATAGATAGATAGATAGATAGATAGATAGATAGATAGATAGATAGATAGATAGATAGATAGATAGATAGATAGATAGATAGATAGATAGATAGACTGAAGGACTGAAGGACTGAACAGATTTACACCAAATTAATCAGAAAGGTAAATCATGGTTTGTTAAGTGTGCTTTGGTGATTTGATGTGATTCCGTTCATTAGTTTTTGGTGAATTAATGTTCAAATAAACCTGCACGCAAGGTTAACCCCTTGCGTGCGGGTTTATTTCTCCCGCTGTGCGGGAGAAATAAACGGCGTTCACGATCACGACGGCTCCCGGCCGTCGTGCGCACACGCCCACCGTAATGCACGACGGCCAGGAGCCGTCGTGCGCACACAAGGGGTTAAAGCAACCAGCTCTTGTGAACTCCAGCAGGAGCTTGTGCTCTGATTGTCTGGCCACCGCATGAAGAGAAAGGCTGCGGCTGCCATTTCAGGACAAAGGGGCTCAGTCACTCATGTCACAAGTCAGTCTGCCCTGCAAGACTGTTCAACATACAGTTGCAAACCTGCTATCTATTGGCAACTGTGTTAGGTGCACAGTTAAAGAACTAACAAACTTCCTAGATTAACTAGCTGAACAAGAAATGGAACTCTCAGCTCCTTCCTCTAACAAAAAGAAATCATATAAGTCCTGCCTCTTTGAAACTAAGACTGTTTCACTTCTTCATCTCTACATGATACACTAATGCCATGCCACAATGGCCCCACGTAACTACACATCTGGTTGGCCGGTGCTCATGAGTAGCAGCATCGATAATTATTCTGCATGGTTTACTTTTTTCCCAATGGGATTACCACATTATATTGATGTAATTTGATTTGGAATGATCTAACCTTAAAGCTTTACCTGTTGTCCAACCTGAAAGTTTAAAAGATTTTAACAGAATGTTAAATAAGCAAACACTCATCTCTAGTAATATACATCACCGGACCAAATGACATACTCCCCTGTATCCACATAATATGGACTCATAACATTTATCCTCATACCATGACTAGATAGGTTAAATACAACGTGTAACACAAATATAGTCATCTTGCAAACCTTGGTGTAATAAACTAAAACTACAAGATCTAGTCAGGTATAGTCAGATATAGTCCGGTACCTAATCCTAACATCATGGTCATTATCCCTTGCTCGCTCACTGTTTATGTAAAAGATGCTATTGTTCAACGTTTAGCGCTCCATGCTGAGGGATGAACGCTCATCGTCGTCAATCCACTTGAATTCTAATTATTTAGGGATGGGGTGGGAGGGAGGGACGGGGGTAAGGATAGTGTTTATGTTCTACATTTTGTTCTTGTTCCTTTCCTGTTTCACTACCTATTTCCTTACAAGCTCCCATAGTACACCAACCTTTTGGACAACAATGGCACAACATCCTCAATAACAGCCTTCTGATCAACAACACTATCCAACAAACACTTCTACACCTAGCACTCTTGTATCATCATATTCACTAACATGTCCTCACAAAGTATTGGAGATAACCTTAATATTGTCTCCCTGAATGTGAAGGCCTAAATCACCAGGTGAAACCAATCCAAAGGGCATATTATTCTCCTTTAAGAGACAAGAATCACTGATAAAGAAACTGCCCTCCTTAAAAGTAACTGGATTTCTGAGACAATTTGCTCTCCAGCAACACAAAGTAATAACCCTGATCTCCAAAAACTCCAATATATCCATTGAAGCCTTTACCACAGACTCCAAAGGCAGACGACTAACCTCAACACTTCGAAGAGGGGTGGACCGCTTTCATGTTCTAAACTTATATGGCCCCAAACAAGGACGACATTACATTTTGGAATGGGGTATGGAACACACTTGACAACTTACCCCAAGATGACCTCCTAATATTAGGTGGAGACATTAACCTATTAATAGACACTATACTAGACTGTCAATCTAACTGCAGATGCCAACCCTCAAAATCACATAAAATACTTCAGAATATATGCTCTAAATATAATCTTAATGACAGCTGGCCCCTACAACGTTCTGACTCCAGAGAGTACGCATTCTAGTCAGCATTCTAGTCAGTGCCACTCAATTCTTGCACCAGGATTGATTACATCCTCATCTCTGGTTACCGCACACACTTAATCATCCAATCAAACATATCTCTGAGATTAATCTCTGACCACTCCTGTATAAAATTACTGCTTTAATAATGATGTTTTAAATAACCCAGAACACATAAAAAGAGTTGAACAAACAATAGCTAACTTTCTTGTTGACAATGACCTCCCAGGTACGAACATTCAAACACTGTAGGACCCCCTCAGGGCCACCGTAAGAGGTATACTCATATACATAAAAACACAAATCAATAAGACAAATAAAGCAAAATTAGTGAATCTTGAAGCGGAAATCAAGCAACTTGAAAAGAGACATACAACACTGAGTGATAAGGAAACACACTCAACCGTTACACAGACAAAATATGACTAAAACCTAATAATAAGCAAAAGGGCTGGAGTGAAATTCAAAGGCCTAAGACTGTGTAATCCTAACAAGACAGGTAATATGTTAGCCTCTTACCTTGAGAATAAACAAAACCAGAGAAAGATCAAAGTAGTCAGAGAAGCTCGAAATACAACCCAGAAAAACCAGCAAAAATATCTGGACATCTTCAAGCACTTCTACGAACAGCTGTACACGAACGATCAAACCAACTCCCCAACCCCCTGTAAAAACTACCATGACCAAATAGAACTACAACATTTGTCACAGGAAGTACAATCCTTGATAAGTAAACCTATATTCATGACTGAGTTATCCAACACAATAGGCACTCTGAAAGAAAACAAAGTCCCAGGACCAGATAGCTACACCAGCAAATTTTACAAAACTTTCAACAGCTCAATTCAACCAACCATGCTATCTCTGTTTAACTACATTACTCAATCAGGAACCATCACAGGAATAATGGCGGAAGCAAACATCATTGTAATCCCCAAAGACGGATCTAACACTCACAAAAAATTACAGGTCCATTTCCCTAATAAACCTACACTTTAAACTATGTACAAAAATTCTACTAATCCGTGTCAACTCCCTCCTTCCAAAACAAATAAGCAATTTGCAGGTTGGCTGCCTCAAAAATAGGATTCCAAATGACAATTACACATGAGGCGGAAAAAGCATTTGGCGCAGTATAATGTACATTTCTCTGACAATGCTTGGAAGCCTTCAATATAGGTGAAGGCTTCATACAGATGACCATGGCCCTACACCAGAACTCAACACCTCATATTCATAGCAACAGATCCTTCTCAAATCCACTCAAGCTGTAACAGGGTACAAGACAAGGCGACCCCCCCTCTCTCTCACTCTTCCTCCTAGCATTAGAACCCCTACTAGTAGATATGAAAAATAACCCTGATATTGTTGTAATCAACTTTAAAAATAAACGGGTTAAGCTCACCAACTAAGCGGATGACATCTTTATTGTCACGGAAATCCCTGGTCCGTCTATTTGGGCCCTCATGGAAACCATGGTAAAATATGCTGAGGCCTCAGGATACACACTAAACGGAGATAAATCTGAAGTGAAACCTCTTTAATTATATACTACTAAAGACCTCTTAGGAAACTCTGGTCTCACTTGACATAATCACCAAATCAAATTTCCTGGAATTGAATTTGGATCAGAATTTAAACATAATGAAAAAATCACCCTCCAAAATCTAAAATCTCCTAGACTCCTAGTCACACAAATGTATCACTTGGTAGGGCAGAATAGAGACAATTAAAATGATGATTACCCCAATCATCAATTATCTAAAATGTATGCTCCCCTTACTCATATCTGATGATTTCTGCCAGAAACTGGAGAAATACATTTCAAGATTTTTTTAGCAGGACAAAAAACCAAGAATTGCACTAAAAAACTTAGGTTACACAACACACTAGGAGGCGTCAACTTAGCCAACTTTAGAGATTACCAAACAGCTTTTTAAGCCAAAGAGGGCTCAAATTTGACCTAAACCCCAGATAGCTATACACCAGTGTGGCTGGAAGTTGTGAGAGCGATTTTAAACAACTTAAAAACACCAATGCGACTCCCTTCCTCCCTTAAACACCTCACTAACTCTAAATACATATTTAACAACACCAACAATGCCATACTAACCATAGATAGAAAAACTGCCACCACAACTAAAATTGTCTAACCTAGCTTCTCTATGGAACAATCCGGATGGTAGGTACCAAGGGAAAACACTATACTGGCCAACATGGATTAACAAGGGAATCCTCTTCCCACAACAACTTGGACCTAAATCTACACCACTATATTTTATGAACAGGCAAACACAATTCTAATTAGACCAAAACAGAACTCTATAATTTCCTTAAACTCAATGTTGCCATTTCAAAATCTGAGAGCCACCAAAACACCCCTCCATACCCCCATTAGTCCATAAACTCACCACATTGGGTCATCAAGTATCCAACTTCTACCATTTATTCCATTCAAAGATGACAAACCTAAATATCAACCTAACAAACTTTTGGAGATCTCTTTCATCCAACTCTATATCAGAAGATGACTGGAAAAAAATTATAGAATTCAGTTACCACCCACAAAATCCCCCAGTATTCTCCCAAACAAATTATTGGCTTCCCTACAAAGCCTTCTGGACCCCCGCCAACCTCTACTCACTGCACATTTAAGAGGATCCAAGTAGTTGGAAATGCAATGAAGCAAAGTGACCTGGCTCACCTAATTCTCCACTGTAAATCACTGGCTTTTTCTGGGGACAAGTTTTCTCCTTCATTTCAAAACTGCTTAAACTCCAAACCAAAGAAGAACTCTCCATCCTTATTAAAGGGTTCCCCGACCCCGGTATCAAATGGCCCTCTGACTGCGCCCTACTAGATCTCCTACTTACGGCAGCAGTCAAGATAATTCTATCAAACCAGAAGAACACTCATAAAGCTCCTTTCCATGCTTGGATCAACTGGATAACATTCATCAGAGGGGCAGACAGTTCCGCACTACAGCACTCTCGCTGGAACTTTCAACTTAGACCCTATTGGGACTCTATGGATAGCTACTTTGCTACCAACAAACCTCTATATTCATTTACACCACACCAACTGTTTCCAGCTCTCCCCTCTCAAACTCTTTTCGACCTAACTTAATATATACTGAAACCTCATAACACTTCCTGGACTCCAAATCTCTATCTCTTCCTGTAGGACTGTTTAAGGTGTCTAAAATGTAGAACTACATAATCTGTATTGCTACCTTCATTGAATAATGTACCAAGTTGTCCCAATCAACTGCAACCCATTACAGCTATGTACCATGTCCCCCATTATAATCTTCTTGTTTTTATCCCTTATTTCTGTATCCATTACTTTGCTTTTGTACCTTATTTTATGAAAATCAATAACATTTCTTGAAATAAAAAAAGAACCCTTGACTGCATACTGCAGCATTGTGAATGTATACCATGTGGCAGATTACACAAACAGTGCACTGGCTGAAAAAATTTAACACATATTTTGATTCATTTTACGATTCAAATAATAGGTGTGAAAGGGACAGTCTTTCATCAAGTTTATATAAAATACACGCCTTTCCCAACACTGTAAAAACCGAAGACATTTTTTTTATATACTTTTAATATTTGTACATAATCTGGAATGGATATTCAGTTTTATCCACTTTTAAAATGTGAAACATCAACAACAAGATTGAAGGCAATGCAAAATGTTTCTGATTTTTTTTAGAAGGAATGCTGAATAAGTATTGCAAATTGTTTTTTTTTTCTTTTTTCTTCTGGTTTTTTACCAATGGCTATTTGTTGATTAGGTTTCCAATTTGGTATAAACATGATTAAAGAGATAAAATAAATTGCACATTTTTGCTCAATCTATTTTCTCCATTTTGGAACAATGATGCAAAAACATTTGCTTTAGCATACTCTATACAATGTGACCACACTGCTTTGTTTATCAAAACTGCAACATGAGTACCCACTTCTACACTTCCAATGCAAATTGCCATTAATGAAGGGATTGTAACTGTTTGAGTGGTGTCTTTTGTTTATTATTGTTTGTGTTTATGTTGGATTTCATTCACTGGCAAGAGGGTGATACTCAAGATGCATGGGACTGGTGTCACATGAAAATAGAAGAGTGGCCTATGTACAAAATCCATATAGCTGAAATATAAGTATGGGGAAAAAGCTATGGATGAATGTGTCTCACTTGTGCTATTATATAACAGTGGCCAAGAACATAGCCTCAAGTTGGTGTATGTGAGGGGTCAAGGAGGGTTCGGGTCTAGGTAAGCACAGTCCATTCCATTCAAGGGCATATTTGTTTTTGAAAACCAAATTAGCTATATGACCCTGACTTTTTTCCAGTGACCTCCAGTTTAAATTGGCAGTCCTGAACAGGCAACTGATTTGTCATAAAGCCTACCATAAATAGGGCAGATTATCTGGGGTGCTAACAGTCAAAAATCCATGAATATGTTGATATATGGTTGCCAGCGCTGGCATCCCATGTGAAAACATGACAACTCTAAATAGAGCAGGTGGACCGTTAATTTGGCAGGCAGATTCTGCGAGTATTAATAAAGTAATTCAGTCAGCACAGTCTACAAGCACCAATAGTGCATATCAGTATTGCAATGATAAACCGTGCATACCAGTCTGCAAAGTGTACAAAAGGCAACCAGAAATGCAAAATAAACAATTTTCCATTCGGAGTGAATGATCTCAGAAAAAACATCAGGGGGCTGCAATAAATTCAAAATGGGCTTGTGCTTCCAAAATGTAATATGTTGAAAAGTATCAATAACCTCTAATCTATCAAGCATTGGCAATGCCGATAGGTCTGGCTTCTAAATAAAAGCATCTCAGATGGGGTGTCTTTATAAGTCATCACAAAATCATTCTCTCACTTATTCTTTCACTTATGCATCCATTCACTCAACCACTGACTCATTATTGCATTCAACCACTTACCTAAGAACAATAAAACACACCCAAGTCAACTCAATTTCTTATGCAAGAGAAAGTAAGAGAATGAAAGCAGGAAAAATAAAACATGCTGTCACCTAATAAATGAAACTAAGCATAATAGTGGGTGGCTGTCTTGCAATGGTATAGTCATAGAGTGTTGGTATGCTACTGCTACACCACAGGCCTTACATCGAGAGTCATTACATTGTGGACCTTAATCCAGGAGTTATTACTAGTACATTTTACTACCTTTACTTCACCATCTTTACCTTCACAGGTAAATTACTTTAATGATATTCAAATACACATAATCTTAAAAATATAGATGTATATGTATGTATATATGTACAAAGAAAATGGCTTCTCATGATGCGATATTGAAATTAATTGCACTGAGGAGGAATTTCTCACATTGTGTGTACAATTTAGTTGCCTCAGTAGCATAATTAGAGCAGACTAACTTTAACGGGGTTCAGTCTCTGTGCAGACCTTCATCAAAACCAAAATATTTTAGAAAGTTAGGAATTGCAAATGATAAATGTGTAATGCACACGAAAGGTGCTATGGGAAAACGACTGCGCAAAAAGGTTCCTTTATCAAAGAAATACTCTTGACAGGCTGGCTCATTTGCATGACAAAGTAGTTCCTAACATTCTTAAAATTATCACTGACAGAATTAATAATTTAACAATCTTTTAATCTTGCCTATTGGACTGGTTGGATCATTATCTACTTCCTTTCCATATTTATATGACTCCCTCCACCAAAAACACAATTGGATAACATATTAATATATTATCATATTATATATATTATTATATTATTTTATATTATTATATTATCATATAATTATTATATTATTATATATTATGTTATATTACAGAAACCAATAAAAACATTGAGAAATCCGTTTTCTCCAAAATAAGTATCTCCTTGGTACAGATGCAACACAAGACTGCAGATGCTTTGACCCTTCAAAGCTGCAATCACACTTTTTCCTGTATTCTAGACCAAGAAAATCCTCTAAAAGATCAAATATACCAAGAAATTAGGTTATTAGCATAGATTAAACACCATCAGCCACAGAAACGTTTTTATGACTGCTGACATCAAATGGAAGAAAGCATGGAACTGGAGAGAAATTCTTACAAGTCTCTTCTCTATAAAGTTAAATGATCTTCTCTCAAAAACAAAAAAACTTGATTTGTACTTAAGCCACCCAAAGGAATTGTTCAATAGTCTTAAAAGCCAAACCAGTGAACATATGGATACAGAAATTCAGATTAAAGAATCTAGATATGATTAATTTGTAAACCACTTCTCATACAAACAACTGCTATCAGGAATGCAACTGGCACTCTCCCTTAATCTCCCAACACAATTTCTGATATTTCTGAAAAAGCAATCTCTCCAATTGATGTGTCTGCACTCTCTTAGCCATGCACACAAATAAATAAGTTGCTGCTTAATCAAGACCCTTACACAACCATTTTCCTCCTTATATTGCAAAGACATCCACAAGGGGAATGTCTTGGTCCTTTTTATGGTCTTATATTATAAATTCCTTTCTTGAGCAAGCATATGTTACATATGCTATAAAACATTTCTGACCAAACAATGACTTACAAAATTGTCTTGCCATTCAACGAACTGAGCATATTGGCAGTCACCACATTTTGGGACTCACCCAATACAGTTTCAGGTCTGTGTAGAGAATGGAAATAGCTCTCATAGCACAGTTGGATTTTTGATGAAGATAGTCACCGACTGCTTGTACTACTAGTTTTATTATCTGCCTTCACTAGATTTCTTTTGCAATTCTCCTGGCTTTACTTCATGATAGGACGGTTCTTGAAAACACAGTCCTTAAATGGTTCAAATTATACATCATTGGGAGACTTCAGTGTGAGAAAATTGGGAACTCATACTCTGAAATGACACCAACAGCCTTCAGTGTTCCTCAAAGTTCAGTTCTTGCCTCCATATCTTTCAATCTATATGTTGAAAGTTTACCACAAGTTTGTCTGACATCTAATCATGGTTGAGTCTGATGAAACTGAAACTCAACTGCATCAAATCTCAAAAGAGAATTTCTGAACCTCAGTCCAAAATCCAATTACCAACTTCCACCAGAAAGTAAACACATACTGTATACTGTAGGAACATCATCCATGATAGTAACCTGCTCCAAATCTCTAGGAATCATCCTCGCTCAAAACTTTGAGTCGCATGTGAAAGCCATATTTAAGAAAGCTAACACTCAAATGAGAATAACAAGAAATAACAATCAGTTCCTCCCAAAATCAAAATTGAGGTCTAAAGGGCAATCCCAAGTGACTTCACAGATTGATCATTGAAATGTCCTACTCAATGGACCTCCGATGAAAAGGATTGCTTTCCAATTGATCTCTTACATCATAAAATTTGATCATAATACACCAATCCTCATGATCCTAAAATGGCTATCCCTTGTAGCTTATACTACTCCTGCATAACATAAAAGGTATTGAACACATTTGTACAACTAACATAAAATCAATGTATCTCAAAGGAATAGAACCTAAACAAAGCTCTTCTGTCTTTAGGAATACCAAGTTCTGAAAATACTCCACTCGGAAGTTCTCCTGTTCTGGTGATTCCTCAAACATCTGGAGTTCTTTCTCAGTTCATATCTTTCTTGATAACATAGTGTGTGAACTCAAAATAGAACTACAGTTGGATTCTAAGGCTGTACAAATAACATCTGATTGTAGTTCTCTGTCAATCTATATTTCTCTTTGAAATACCACAGAAATAGTAGGTGCCTCTAATTTGTGTTTACATGTGATTTCCACTCCAGATGTATCCTTCACCACTTCCTGTACTCATTGATATTTGTATACCTCCTCCCTAGTTGGTTTATTTACACAATATCGATGCACACAATATTGATACACAAAAATATCAAAAATATGATATTGTTAACAAATATTGTTAAGAATACAATTTTCTACTCATAATGAAAACCAAAACTATCGGAACTAAAAATATTTTTACTTTCATATAAACATATAAGTAGTCATAAATATTGCCTCACACTATATTGACTACAATATTATAGCCCAAATAATTATATTATCAATAAAAAACATAAAGTAACTACTTTTTATATTTAACAAAACCTTAAAATATGTATTGATGGTGGCAAAGTGAATGTTCCGCCTGTGCACGCGCCCAGCACGGCATCAAGCCGGCGTCTAAACTTACCGCACAGCGGAGATGCTGGCGATTGGAGGTTGCCTGTGTTGGGATAAGTGAACCAGGACTGCCCTCTGGCTGGGTACGAGATGTGTGCTGCACTGAAGTGCCGCGCTGCGGGCAGCAGACGAAAACTGAATTTGACCACGGATCGAGCTGGTGTACCCGTCTCTAAAGCTGCAAGCTGAGATCCTGACACCGAAGGGGAGGTGCAGGGTGGCTCGAGCACCGGTCCTGCTGTGATGCTGCTGCAAGGCTGTAGAAAATGGCCTGGTCTGTAGCGTGAGAGCCCCAAGGTCAAGTCGCAAGACAAATCCACAGGTAGAGGGGGGACCCAGCGCCTGGAATACGATATGCATTGCTGTGACCAAACAATACCCTGCCACATCTGGCCGCATCTGGGACGCTAATGCTACTTATACTACAAGAGTCAGGGCACTGGAACCTTGGGAGAGGCAAGCTGTGAAAGAACTGGAGGCCTGGCCTAGAGTCAGAAAGTACGGAGACTGCTACAAAGACTGCTACAGGCATTTCTTGTGCCCCCATGAACTCTGCCTGTCTGATGCTGTTGCTGGGGTGGGACTTGGTCCCCCAGCCAACACCTGTTCTGCTTGCGATGAGGAGGAGTCCTGCTCACCACAAAAAGCATGCCTCTTTTCTGCTGCGCGAGAGACTGCTCCAGGTGTTTTTTGTGTCCCCATGAACTCTACCTGCCTGACGGTCTTGCTGGAGTGGAACTTGGTCCCCCAGCCAACACCTTTACTGCCTGCGAGGGGGAGGAACCCCGCCTTGCCACAGCACAGGCTGTGCCAAGGGTGGGCCTTTTGGTTTTTATTTATGTGGTCCTCTAGTAGCATTTTGGAACACCATTACACTACTACTACCAGTGGATGCCAGCTACAAGAACCTGAGGGACTACTGGGAAGTAAGTTTGTTTTCCCTCTCTTTCTGCACCTCATACAAGCTAGCTAGTAGCCAGCAGTATGGGTAAACGGAAGGTTGGGGGCACAAAGTCTTTTACTGAGCCAACTATTACACCTAAGCAATCCACCATAGATACATTTCTTGCCCGTGCCATGGGAGCTCTATCTAAAGAAATTGACCTAGCTGAACGGCGTATGTCCCTTAGTATGACTGGGCAAAACGGGGGAACTGAATACATAACACCTACCAAAGAGAAGTTTGGACTAGGTAATAATCAAGATTCCCATAGCTGAGGATGCAGTACTGAGTCTGTGAACTCTATAGCCTGCCAATTGCCTAATGTGTTAGAACCAGCATCAGCTCCTATTCCCCCACCCCAGGACATAACAGGTATATCTAACGCTGCAAAAAATTGTTCCAACTACTGTTCGTCCACCTGCAGCTAAAGGTAAAAGAAAGACCCAGAATGAAATTCCTATCAATTTGAGTTCCCTGGATATATTTTCGCAGCAAGGGGCAGCTGATAATAACAGTAACCCCGTGGACAAATTAGAATGGACCCCATTTTTGGAGAAGCTAACAACTGTCATCAATGGTTTGCTAATGCCTCTTAAAGAAAGACTGGGATGGGATGAGGATGAATTGAAAAATGTTTCCCATGCGGGTGTAATGCCACCAGATAAGAAGCCACGATCATCAGAGGCGAGACAATGCCCCCAAGAGATTAATAGGGAATCTGTTAGGGAGCCTGCCACTGTGATACATGCTGTGGACCAACCCTCACGGAGCCTAACAAATAAAAACCCTCTCAATAATATTATGCCTCCCATGAACTAGCTACCATTAATCTGCCACCTGCCTGCTGCCCAAATGTGCAGTAGTGGTTAAAGTCCCCCTGCTGAAGCCAGGGGCTAGGGAAACCACGGAATGTTTAAAGAACAAGGTTGCCTACTGGCTTAGCGCTAAGCAATTACTTTCGCCTGTTACAGCACATGAAATCCTGATCACAAGGACAGTGGGGTGGATTTGGCCGCTGTAAAACAACTTTGATGGTGACAGTCTAGTTATTAATTTTAGGAATCCTAGAATTGCTTGAGATATCCACACAAATGTTTTAATGATATACCGAATCTACTAGCACTAAGGGCGACCCCAAGACAATATCTGCCATATTGCTCGGAGTTCGCAGTGGCAATTTGATATCAGGCACTGAGTACTTTAGATGATAATGAATAACTCAGTTCTGATCAAAGCCATGCAAAGGACTCCAGGAACTATCAGGGAAGGAACCTTATAACTGTATAACTGTCCAGGCAAGTCAGCTATCCCTTAAAGATCATAAATATATCCCTGGGACATACCCAGTTTGTAGGCTTTCTGTAGCCAAGCTTGCCATGGCGACTGGTCTTGATAATTCTAGTGCTTGTAATATACCCATTCATGCACCAAGTATGGCCCTTGTATGTCAGCTCTTTGAGGGTGGGTTCAAGCTCGCAACATGGAATGTGAATGGGCTATTGAACAAGATAGGGAATGCTGACTGATTAGTACTAAATCTGACTATGACATCATATGTATACAAGAAACCTGGTGCATAGATTCGGTGTATGTAGAAGGGTATTCCTCATACTATGTTGAAGTCCTAGGGTTGCAAGCTGGGCAGGCTAAAGGGGGACTACAGCTACTTATTTCCAATAAAGTCTTCATAAATGTCGAAAAGGTTGCATCCGTGGGCCCCAATGCACAATTGCTGTGGCTAAAAAACAAGCATTGCCATAGCCAATAGGTCTCACCTTTGGGACATTATAAATGTTTAGCGAGAGCTATTGGCTCTGCCAATGTCTTTAAACTATGCTGTAGAACATTGTGGCTGATGTGCTTCATGTTGAAAAGTTATAATAAATGAGAGTTAGGCTATTTACATTGTAAATGACAACGTCTTTTTTCTATGTTTTTTGGAGTGGAGTGGATGTATGTGCTTTGGAGTGGAATTATGTATGTTGATTTGGACTTATTAGTTGTGGAATTGCGTGAGGTGGAATTGTGTGATGTGTAGTGTATTTTTTGTAGTTGAATTATGTGACATGGTGAATAGACAGGGTGAGAGCTGCACAGGACAGAAAGTAGGATAGAGAGGGATACGTAGTGTGTGCACGAAGTGGTGAATTAACTCTAGATAGAGGTGGAGCTCAAGTGGTGCTTGGTGATACTGAGGTGGTGCTGAGTGATGCTTTGGTGTCAGAAAGAGAAGGAGAGTTGTGAGCATGCCCTCCTGGTTTTGCCAGGAGATCTGCCAGGGGTCAGTGAGCTTTGCTGCTTTTCTTTTCAGTTATTAAGAAGAAAATCCCTATTTTGTTGGGCCATAGGACTTCTGAATGTGGACGGGCTTCTAAAACCCCTAAAATAATCGACATACAATCCAAAATGATTGAGAACCCACATTATCAAAGAGGAAAACGCTTAACAGAATAATACAAACATGCAGCCAGCCATGAGTGAATATGTTTTAGAGTAAGGATCAGTGTACTCCAGGCTGTGTGCAATGGGCTGCATCCACACTTTCCTCATAGCTGCCCCCTCCACCAGGCAGGAATGTGTATGTTTAGACTCCAAGCGATGTAGGACATGGAAAGGAATGATGGGCAGCCATGACACTGGAAGGAGCCAAGCCATGGACTAGCAGCAGAAAACAGAAAGGAATCCGGCATTTGACTTCTATATGAAGTGTTTGCTAACAGAGCATGACAGAAGCAGGTGCAAACAAAAGCTCTATTTCCACTGCTTCTAAAAACATGCCTTGAACAACACGAGGAAGGAGGGTGGGAAAGACATCCGAGGGCGGTGGGTGTGTTGAGTAAAATCACGGGTAGTGGGGAAAGGAGGGGTGCTGTGCATGACAATGCCTTATACCCTGGAGCTGGGGAAAGTGAGAGAGCCCCTGCACGCTGCGCAGAAGCTGACACCCGACAGCAGAAGATGATATTACGAGTCCCGTGTTGGTCCTGATGGGGCCAGCAACAAAATGGACTATTCCAGGTAGCTAAGATGGGATACACATTGATTAGTATAGGGTTGTTCCTGGGGCCCTTACCTGTTTCTTCCTACATAATCTGTTACCTTGGTTTGTTTGCCGTTGGTTATAGAATACACACCTTGTGTTAAACACTTGTCTGTGAACTGTGCGATCATACATCATTGAGCACATACAATGTGGATAAAGTCATTTAAACTACTGCATACCTTTTACAACAAAATCTACTTTTGATTATGATACGTTGAGCATCGTATATTTTTCTGAAGCATTCTTCACTGTGTTTTGTATTCTTTTGTGCGATGAAAGTGCATCTATAAGGGATAATTTCCCTGAACAATTTTTTTTCTGTAACTTAAATTATAATAATTATTATCTCAGTGAAACACTTTTGGTTGCTATAATGTACCACACACATTTCATAGTAGTCTACAGGGTTGCTCTGTCCTCTTTTCTTATTAACATGGTTGAGGTTGTCCTACACTGTATGAGTGACTTTAGTTCAGGCATCTAGTTTAGGTATTGCATAGACACTGCAGATGTGAGCAGAGAGTGCATTACGCTGTTGATGCATGCAAGAGAGTAGTGTAAAGGCAGAGATTTATTTTTATTATCAGAAGTGGTAACACATTTATTGACCCTGGAATTAGCAAGGCCACCTAGGTCCCTGCCTGGTCCAATTATTGGCTGAGCCTGACAGATTGTCAGACTATAGCTCAAAATGGCGGTAGCAGGACTTGTATACCCAGATCAGGAGTGGTCATTTGGCATGTGTTCTCCTCTTCCCTTCCCTAACCTCTACTTTTCCTACAAACCCTGCAGACCAATCTGGGCCCTGATGCTGGTGTTGCTCTTACTCTGAAATCAGCTGGGCTTCGAATCCAGGGCCTCACTTTTAAGGACTGTCTCATCTATACAGTGGGTGAGCTCAAGCCTGTTTGCAAACCCAGCCAAGTCACTCATTTGAAGAGGATACCTCTTATTAAACATACGACCTTCTAAAAAGCAAAATGCCTCTGCAGACTTCCTACAAATTCCCAAGATTCCTCATACAACACCTGTCTAGCTTATGAACCCAAGTCCTCAGCTGCAAAAGGACATAAACATGAGGTGTGGATATTTATAATGGGATGAACACGACAGCAAGTACCAGGATGCCAAGGGAAAAAAATGGATAACCCACTCACACAATGAAACAGGAAACCACATATTTGCAGTATCACGCTAAAATACTTTATCTTATCTCCTGTACTTTAATAGGGTTGTCCACCTCAATAGAGAGTCAGCAGGGTGACATTTAGGCAGTGCGTTCAATTTTCCTTGGTCCATAGTGAGGAACTCACCTGGGAATTCTGACACTTACATTCCTATCGAACCTAGTGTATATTTAGCTTTCCAGGCACCAGATTGGAGAAAAAACTTGACGGCATGAGCTGCTCAGGAAAGCACCCTGGAAGCTTGAGAGCTCCTGTTAAGTGCAGTTGCACGAGTTCAGTTGACTGACAGCACCGGAGCGCAGGCTACCTAGCACTTCACTTACCTCTGCTTCCGTCACACGAGCATCAGCGACAGAGGGCATGCAGGAGTAGAATAGGGTCATCGAGAGCCCGTCAGCACACAAGAGATTTATTTTCCTCGGAAAGCACGCACACCTCCTTTTATTCTCCTCAGTTCTTAGCTCTGCAAAAGGTATCCAGGAAGCTGCCTAGGGCTGTGTTAACAACACTTCAGGTTCAGGAACCCTAAGCACGCTGTACCTAAGGTCTTGTGGCAGATTCGGACACTGCATCGTCAGTCACTACGACTGCAAAAACAAAGGAGCGGCGAGAGGAAAACAAACTATGTTTGCTCACTGAGTTGCAGCTTGAAAGGCACGGATGAAAAGGGGCAGCCCGAGGCTTTTAACCATCTCAGCCTCCGCACCCCCACCCCAGATTAGCCTATTGTAACAAGGATTTGCAATGCAATAGGACTCACATTTACGCAAGACCAATTGCATTACAAACGGAAGTGCGGGCGGGCGAGAAGGCATGGACTGCGGAAGGGGGAGGCATTAGAAGAAAATAGTGCTCACAGTATAAATAAAACATACTGTGCAACACTCAAAGTAAAGGGGCTAGTAACCACGGAAGGATACAAATGACGACATACCCGTCAGAAGGAGGGACGGACAAGCCTAAAACCAATTGGAAGGCAGCATTTAGGAACTAAGCCAATGAAAAAGATGGGTGGAGAGTGGGCGGAGCTTCCGTGGAGCTTCCACTCCATACTGAATACTGCATGCCTTGCAAAGCGAGCAGCGCATGCGCGCTGCCGCTATAGGCTCCACCTACAAAGGAGGGAGAGATATGATCATCTTAAAATTCTATAATAATATCTTTGATCCAACACGTACTAGTGTGGCTACAGCTCTTGACCACGGCCTTGAAACCTTTCTAGCTCCTATTTATATGGATAATGTACTAGTGTTGGTAGGAAACTTTAACATTCAGACATAAGTAGTACCCATCAACCAGGCATATGGCCATATTTACCAAGATGGGGAGGAAAATGACAATTTTTGCCACAACCAGTATGGCGAAGCACTAAAGCTGATTATCTCCAAATACGATCTCCAATTACTTAGAGGTGGCTGCGGCCCCAGTGGGGATACAGTCCCAAACTTCACTGGGAGAAATTCATTCTCTACAATAGAACACATACTTGTATCTTTCCCTGCCATTGATATGTGTGGCAATCTTAGTATTGTACCCTCAATTCTTAGCGACCACAATCTGCTTACACTAGCAGTTTTTTCGGAGGGGCAAAGTCAGGCCTCATTCCAATTAGTAAATAGTATCAAGTCTGTTAGGAAAAATGGTGTAAGAATCAAGTGGACAGGTGTTGATCCCCATACAACTTTGATAGCTTTATTTCGGTCACTGACCATAAAAGCACAGATAAAATATTTACATAAGCATAAAATACATAAATAATCATCATTAGGATAAAAAGTTATTAAACAACAGTTATCAAATTAGCAACAATAAACAGTAATCATATCAGTCACTAAGAGGGACCCAACGCCTTTAGGATACGGTTGCGTGTATGCCAGACATTAGTAAGAAATGTTGTTAGCGCGTAGACAGTTGGACCAGAGACATCACATTTCAAAATCCTATACATTGGTGCGTATTCCCTGCAGCCCATATTCCTTATCAGCGGAAGAAGCCAGTATTTTCGTGCTGCCTTGTAGGCTGGGCAGAAGAAAGCCACATGCAAATCAGTTTCCTCCTTAGCATCGCAAGCCGGGCACTGCTTTGTAGTAGGAGCCTTTGACCATGTGCATGTGAAGGACCGAAAAGGCAATGTGCTGTATCTCCATTGGAGAAACAGCTTCCGTGCCAGTACAGGGGAAATGGGATCTAATACTTTCTCGAACCTGTAGGAATCCTTGCTTTGTAAAAACACGAAGGATAGGGACCCGTGTGCCTGAGTGGCTTGGGTCCTGGCTATTTTGTGTTCATGATATGCATTAGCCAGGGACTTTTTGGAAATTTTTAATGCGGCTTTCGCTGGATCAAACCATAAATCAGGGAGCCCTATTTCCATACAAGTGGCTTGAATGTTTTTGACCCAAGGGATATTGAGCACTTTTGGGTGGTTCAAGAGTTCGACCAATTCCGCCCGATATTCTGCAAGATCATTGCTGCTCCACAGCCTACGCCAGAATGCTATGGGTCTCAGACTTATTTCATCTGCTAATGGTCGTAGGCCCAAATCAAGCCTCAGGGGGAGGAGCGGGATGCTGGGGGGGAGGGCGGTTATCTGTCTTATGAACTTATTTTCCGTTATTGAGAGACTCCCGCAAGGCGTATTGCCCCATATTTCCGCCCCATACATTATCGCTCCCCTAGCCTGGGCCTTGTATATCTGGATTAGTGCCCCCAATGGACGGTAAGACGAACCAGTCATCATCCGGGTGATACCCCCAGTAGATTGCGTGAGTTTAAGGTTAGCCCTACTCTGGTGGGATCCCCAAGTCATCGTTTCGTTGAGGGTCACACCAAGATATTCAAAGGTGGCCACTCTCTCGAGCCGTACAGCTCCCAATTGTGGATTTGGTCGCAATTTTTGTCTCGGGTTCAAAACCATGAATTTGGTTTTTGCCGCATTAATTTCCAGCCCCCTGTCAGTGCAGAAGGCCACAAAGGAGTCGAGAACCCTCTGTATACCCATTGGGGTTTTAGATAGCAGCAGGGTGTCATCCGCAAACATAATTGCGGGCACCCTGCTGCCATTCAATTTCGGGGCGTCAGTATATTTAGTGGCATTCAGATGGGCGATTACCCCGTTGACGAAGAGGCAAAACAGGGTCGGTGCTAACACACAACCCTGTCTTACCCCCCGGCCAACGGGGAATCTATCGGTCAATTCCCCCGAGCGCCCGCACCTCACTCGGGCATAATTATTGTGATGCAGCCTCTGTAAGATCAATAGAATGTCCGGGGGAAGACCCATCCCCGCCAGGACGCTCCAAAGTTTCCCCCTGGGCACCAAATCGAAGGCGGCCCGTAGGTCCACAAAAATTGTGTATAGACTACCGCCCTCGAATTTTGCTGCCCTCCAATAGATCAAGTTCAATCTAAAAACCTGGTCCACTGTGGATACTCCCCTCCTGAATCCCGCCTGGTAGGGACTAAGGGCACCCACCTCCTCCATCCAATCCTGGAGCCTGTTCAGCAACACCCTACCAAACAGCTTCTGTGCCACGTCTATCAGGCTGATTGGTCTGTAGTTGGCTGGGAGGAGAGGCGAGCCCTTTTTAAAGATGGGGACCACCTCTGCCCCCAGCCAAGTACTAGGGATTTCCATGCCTCCAAGAACTCCATTAAAAAGGGCGGTAAGGTAAGGTGCCCAAACTCTGGGCTCCTGTTTAAACATATCGCCTGGCAATCCATCCAGTCCTGGCGCCTTTCCAGGAGCCAGTCCTGAGATGGCAGCAGTAACCTCTCCCAACGTTATTGGGTCCCCTGCATAGTCCGGCCAGCCCACCTCAACAGGAGGTAAAGATTCTCCCGGCTCAGAGCTGTATAGGGTCTGGAAGTGAGCCTGCCACACCCCTGGGGCGATATTGGGCTCTAGTGCCGATTTTAAATTCCCCGACCCCCCGTTCACAATCCTCCAGAACAAACGAGAGTTTTGGGTCGCTAGGGCCTTGGTGAGTTTTTCCCACTGGTTTTCCTCCCATTCTACCTTAGCGTGGGCAATAAGTTTCTTGGAAGCTTGCCTACTTTTTTTAATGCTGTCCCCCCCTATACCCTCCTTAATTGTTCTAAGGAGTTCTGTTTTTGCCCTTCTGCAAGCTAGGTTATACCATTGTGTTTTGCCTTGACGTCTCCCTTTTATTGTTTGTGGGCTACAAGTAAAATGAGGTACCGCAGCTTTTATCAGGTCCTCATGGGCCTTAAACAATTTGCCCTGGGAATCTTTATTGTTAGCCTCAGTGTGCATACAACCCACAGTTTCTAACATTGGAATTAACCCATCGTAAAGCGTGGGGAGTTTATTCTTGCTTGTGGCCAAGTGCTCCCACCTAATCCTTCTCCTATTATTATCAAGGAGAAGCACAGGGTTATTCCCTTGCTCGTTATTCGCGGGAGATTGGGGGCCAGGATGATCAAGGTCAAGCTCAAGCGCGTTATGATCGCTATCGGTCCTTTCCATTACCCTGAAATCCTGGATTTTCGGCCACTTCACTATTTGGACCAAGACATAATCTAGACGGGACTCTCTTCCCGGTCTGTTATAGGTGGTTTTGCTTGGTATATCAGATTTCATTCGGCCATTGCAAGCTCTGATTCCGAATTTTAGGGTAAGGGATGTGATTTGTAGTGCTAGTGGGGTCCAAGCCTTCGGAGGCGGAGCTTCCACTAAAGGCACTGCCCATCTGGCCTCTTCGTCCGAAGATAACCCGTCCAGAAGGCCAGAGAGTGGCTCAAAATGAGAGTTAAAGTCCCCTCCCACTACATAGAATAAATCACTCGGTAAATCAGATATAAAGTTAGAGAGTTCATCTATGGTCGGTGATTCCTTAGCAATCCCCATTGGCCTAGAGTAAATGTTAATAAACACAAGTTTAACTTGGTTGGGCCATAAAAGGGAAATCGCAAGGATATCTTCAGAGTTAACCGGTAAGCGCATGGCCATACAGCCCAGATGAGATGCGACCCAAGTCGTAAGCCCTACTGACGGACGGCCTTTGCCTTCCCACCTTGCTGGAATGAAGAATGACATGTAGCCTTGGTGACCATAATCCTTTCTGGCCCAAGTTTCCTGGAACATACATATGTCTCCCGACTCAATATAATTTGCCCAGTCCGGGTCAGCCAGTTTATTAGCCAACCCGGCAACGTTCCAGCAAATCAGCCTCAGATGATTAGAAGTTTTAGATGCCGTACCTGGCGGGTTAGAGGAGATGGTTCCAGACTCGCATGCAATCGGGAATTCTAGCGCATTACCAACACTAGGGAACGAAGATTCGGAGAGTCCACTAGGGCCGTTCTCCACAAGTGTTGGCTCATTCAAAATTCCAAGGGCATTAACAACGTTGCGGGCAGATAGATCATCCATGAGCACTGAGTTGTTTGGTGACTCATGCATTTTGCCAATAGTCGGGGCAGGTGGCTTGGAGAGACTACAGAAGCCACAATCTTGGGTCATTGGCGCATAAGCTGAAAGTCAATCAACCCCATCCAGGTCAGTCAAACAATTAAAGCGGTTGAAATAAAAATAGGGTGCGTCCTGCGTTTGGGTATTTGGGCGTTGTACATAATCCTTGTGTCTACGTCTGTGCACCACCCTTATCCACTCATCCTGTAATGGAACGTGGTGCATGCGATTGGGTGGGAAAAAGAAGGATACTGGAAGGGTCTGGATAGTAGAATCCAGTGATCTATTTATTCCCTCACAGATGTGCAAGACAGTGCCCGGATCCTTAAAGCTTACCAAAATGCAGAACATAAAAAGGTCTAATTATATAAGGAAATAACTTACTGTCTTCAGGAAGAAATTGACCCTAATATAATGATTGAAACTTTTAGTCATATTGTAATCTCGATCAAATTAATTTTAACTAAGTACCGAAATACATCAGGAAACAATAGAAGGGGATGGTTTGATAGTGCTTGTACCAAAGCACTTCAGTCACTTAAATATGCCCTGCCTAATTGCCCATAGGATATTTTAATTACCAAATCCCTTCGGAGCAAGTATAAATTAGCTATGCTAGGAAAAAGACACTTTAGGTGGAAGCATGGGAAAACCAGGCCTTTTCTGTAAAAACAAGAATACCAAACTTTATGGGGATACAGTAAATGCTCCCTTTTTAAAGAACAATGATATTCCTGAGTTCTGCTCTTTTGTTCCATGTGATAGATGAGTGACCCATTTTTCCGAATGTGTTTATAATAGTAGTTAGACGCTGATAGGGCCTTACTGGGAGCCTTTGTATGGGGGGAACGTCTCCCCCTGAACATCAATAACGAAGAAGGCCATCGGGCTATACAGGCCAGTGCCGGAGGCCGCGCCCCAGATACTGATGGGATTGCAGTTGATGTTTTGAAATCTGCCCCTCAATTATGGGGACCTATTCTGACCAGGGCATTTAATTCAGCTGTAACAGATACAATTCCATCCTCATTGGGTGAATCCATCATTGAACCCATATATAGAAAAGGGGATAAAACAGACCCAAGAAACTATTGCCCTATTTCCCTTCTAGGCACCTCCTTGAAAGTAATGAGTAGGGTCTTGTTACTAAGGCTGGAGGAATGGGTGCAAGAGCATTCTATCTTATCCCCGGTGCAATTTGGGTTTAGAAAAGGGCTTGGGATAGAAATATATGAATTTAGAGCTACTTATTGGCAAATATACTAAGGCTAAGGCAGGTGTACTGTATCTTTGCTTTGCTGATCTAAGTAGCACATTTGATCTGGTCGATAATAACCTACTCTGGCCAACCCTGATTTCCATGGGACCAACTAGACCGATTGTTGGATTTCTCTCTCGTTTGTACGAGAACTTAACCAGCTAAGTTAATTTTGGCCCCCAGGGGGGAATGTTCAACTAAATTTAAAATAGGGCGAGGTATACGACAGGATTGTGTGTTAGAGCCAATATTATTTTCTCTTTTTCTCAATGGGGTAGATAACCACTTATAGACAATTCAGGCTGATGCCCCTCAAGTTGCTGGCCGCCCGATACCTGTATTGTTATATGCGGATGAATCAGTAATATTGGTGCGGACACAAGTGGACATTCAGAGATTGATGAACGCATTTGCATACAAAAGAAAATGGCAAGTAACAAATCTAAAACATTTACCCTGGTCTGTGGGCCAAAACATAAACCCTGCAAACTGTTCTTTATTGATAATATCCAAGTTAGTCCAGTGAACTCCTTTTGCTATTTGGATATTTTATTTACAGGTAGCGGCTCTTGGTCACAACATGTTTTAAACACTAGAGCTAAAATGAGCAGGGCATCCCAAGGGATTTTTACATTTTCTTCCGAACTAGGGAACCAACCAATTAATAAAATGGTAGCCATTTATAAAGCCAAAGGAGTGAGCACAGCTCTTTATGGGTCGGTTCTCTGGGGTTATGCAAATAGCACGGCCTCACAAATAGAAGAAAACTGCTTTTTAAAACTTTCATTATATTTACCCTTCTTTGCTTAAAACACTATTGTACACCATGAGGTGGGACTAATGTTTTTATGGTTTAAATGTTTTTATTAAGTTACGAAACAGAAGACATAACCACATACAGACATCTGTCGTCATGGGATGCGATATTAATACCACCGTACTCAGTGGCTATGAAACATTACTCAACTGTATGTGTCCCACTATGCAGAGATATACATAAAATGAACAGTAAAACACCTCCCCCTCCCCTTTCCCTGCCCCGCGTCCACCGCTTAATCTATATATGGACCCTCCAACTACTCCTTTAGCCATCCACCTGCCCCACCTCTGGGAGCCGTAGCAGCCGTAAATATCTGGGGCACATGACTTCTCGGAATTCAGTAGCCAGCAGTGACAGAAATGGTTGCCACAACTCCCCATATTTAGTTCCTTCCCCTGCCATGGTGAGCGCTAGCTTCTCCATCCCTAGGAAATACCACAGGCGATGTAGCCAACCCGTAAAAACTGGGGGAGTGGGGGTGCGCCAATGTGTGAGAATGTTTTGTGTCGCAGACCCTAGTGCAATAGCTATCTGTCTGCCTTTGCGGGATTTTAGTGGATGGGTCAAGGGATTGGGAAGACCCAATAGGACATAGGCCGGGAAGCGCGGTATCTCAGTCTCAAAGTGCTTATCCACCTCATCCAGGACCTGAGTCCAGTATGGTTGAATGTGCACTCACTCCCAGAGTAGATGTACTAAGTTGCCCACTTGGCCACAGCCTCTCCAGCACATCGCCTCTCGGGTATGGTCCATGTCGTGTAAGCGTTCCGGGGTGTAGTACCAGTATTTCACTATCTTCGTGAGTGTCTCCGTGAGTCCCATGTGATATGCGGAGTGCCTGGCTCTATAGTATATTCCCTCCCACTCCCTATGTGTTAGAACTCTGCCCAGCTCCCGCTCCCATCGTTCCCTGCTGGGGTTGTGATTGTGCGCATGCATCAACTGCAGTCTCTTGTAGAGGTCCGATATGAGTTTTTGGTCTAACGTACGCGTGAGAAGCCATCTTTCATAGGAGGAAAAGCACCTATCCGCCCCAGAGCGGACCTGTGGCTGGAGCGCCCAGTGCCTCACTTGAAAATACCGAAGTCTTTCTGACGCCAGGAACCAAATTCCTGCTTCAACTGAGCAATCGAGTGAACCCCGTCAGCACCATAAATGTGGCATAAAAATCGGCACCCCTCCGCTCTCCAACCCGAATAAGCTGCTTTATCCATCCCCGGAGCAAATTCAGGGTTGTCCATTAGGGGAGTGAGCGGGGACGGGAAGGTTGTGAGTTCATGTTTAGAATTAGTGGTGTCCCACACTTCCAGGGGGACTCGTGTGATATATGAGGCGTATAGGTTTGGAGGTCTGTGAGGCTTGCACAGGAACGGGATTTCCTGCAGGGGACGGGCCGCCACCACCTGATCCTGGAATAGCCAATGTTTTCCGGATTCCCATCTACTCCACTCCACCAGATACCGCAACTGTGCCACCTGGAAATAGAGCTGGAGATCCGGTACACCTAGTCCTCCGAATTCTGGAGCAAGCACCACCAAGGCTCGTCTCATTCGTGGTTTTCGGCCATTCCAGATAAACTGGGCCAGCTCGGATTGAGTCCGCCGAATCCACTCGGCCGGTGGTTGCAGAGGTATGGTGCGGAAGAGATAAAGTATCTGCGGTAGAATAGTCATTTTCAACGCCGCCACTCTACCTAACCATGACAGGGGGTAGTGTTTCCACTGGCCCAGCTCTTTACGGATTTTCTCGCGCAGTATCGCATAGTTGACATCAACCACTGCCGGGAAAGAGGGGGCCAGCTGGATCCCCAGGTATGAGATTGTGTCCGGCGCCCATTGGAGGGGGAATAGGGATTGTAGGTAATCCCGAGTGGATCGCGTCAAGGACAGGTCGAGGGCCATGGACTTGTCGGTGTTGACCTTAAATCCCAAGACTCGGAAAAAGGCATCTAGTTTTGCCATACACGCTGGCAGCGTGGACCTCGGTTCAGAGAGTGATATCAGCACATCATCCGAGTATAAGCTAATAGTGTGGGTATAGCCCCCAAATTTAGTTTGAGTTTGAGTTTGAGTTTGAGTTTAAAAGTATTTGTAGAGCGCACTTTCACCAGCGGTTTCATGGCGCTGTTACAGTCAGGTCTCCAGAGTAAAAAGCAGCAGAGGTAAGAAGAGAAGAGAAAAAAAGCGAGAGGATTAAAAAGCTTTGGAGAATAGATGGGCTTTGAGCTTTTTCCGGAATTGGGGATAGATAGTAAGGGATCTAAGCTCTAAAGGAAGAGAATTCCATAGAGCTGGGGCAAGGGTCGCAAATTTCGATCCTCCCTACTTCTTCCTCCGGAAACGAGAGGTTGTCAGTAGGAATAGCGAGGATGAGCGTAGTTCCCTGGTAGGAACATAGGGAACGATTTCAGATGAGATAAAGGCCGGAGCCGCGCCCAGTCGAGATTGAAAAATGATGGAAGCAAGTTTAAACTGGATGCGTTCGCGGACAGGGAGCCAGTGTAAGGATTTGAGTAGGGGCGTTACATGGTGGGATTTAGGAAGGTTGAACACCAACCGTGCCGCCTGGTTCTGGATCAGTTGCAGACGCCTTAAGCTATATGCAGGAATACCTGCATACAGGGCGTTGCCATAATCCAGGCGGGAAATGACTATTGCCAAAATGATCAGTTTTAAGGCATCAAAAGAAAAGAAGCGAGATACCTTACGAATGGTGCGTAGAGACAGGAAGGAAGAAGACACCACAGAGCTAACCTGGGAGTGAAGAGTGAGCTGAGAATTAAGTTTGATACCTAAGGCAGAAGGAACCGGGGGAGAACCTAGGGAAGGGGGCCAGAACAGTGAAGACCAGGGACTGGAGGAACCACCTGTCAACACCAGCTCGGTCTTATCCGGGTTGAGTTTCAAGTGATTGTGGTTCATCCAGTCCTGGATAAAAATCATAATAGACTGGAAATTTAAGATAGAGGCAGAGGAAGAAGATAGGTTAAAGACAAGTTGGAGGTCATCCGCATAGTTATATACGCTTACCTCCATTTGCTGCAATGAAAAAATAAGGGGGGCAATATAGAGGTTGAACAAAAGAGGTGAGAGAGAAGAACCTTGGGGAACCCCGCACTGAACTTTTCGGAAGTCTGCAGCAAAATCACCTAGTCGGACAGCCTGGGTGCGGTCCCTCAGGAAGGAGGAAAGCCACACCAGGGCTGTACCCCCGATCCCCGCCGCCCCGACACGGGAAAGCAAGATAGTGTGGTCTACCGTGTCAAAGGCGGCAGAGAGATCGAGGAGAACCAAAGCCTGAGCCTGGTTGGTATCCATTCCCTCCCTGAGGTTGTCCAAGACCGAGAGTACTACGGACTCCGTAGAGTGGGCGGGGTGGAAGCCTGCTTGGCGCGAAGCCAGAACCCCATACTCCTCCACAAAGGTGCTCAAAGAGCTGGTAACGTGATGTTCGAGCACTTTGGCCGAGAATGGTAGGAGTGAGATGGGGCGATAATTGGCGAGGACCGAAGGGTCAGTGCCGGGCTTTTTTAAGATGGGTACAATAACAGCTGTTTTCAGTGAGCTGGCTACAACCCCTTGGGAGAGAGAAGTGTTAAGGAAGTGGAGAAAGGGGTCTGGACAGGTTGTATAGATGTAACGAAGGATGTGCGCGGGGCAGGTGTCCAATGGGGATCCTGATTTAACAAGTGGAATTATCGAAGTCAAGGATACCTTAGTCAAAAGGGGAAAAGCGTTGAGTTGACCCTTAGATGGAGGACACTGAGGGTCAACAAAAGTGAGGGGGGGTGAGGGAATATTGGCTTTGATGATGGCAATTTTTTCGATAAAGAAGTTGTTGAGAGAAAGACAGAGGTCCAGGGAAGGGGAGGGCTTAAGAGATGTCCTATCAGAAAAAGCTAGTTTGTGGACAATCGAAAAGATTTCCCTTGGTTGATTCTCCGCTGCTAGGATCTTTGAGGAGAAATAGGCCGTTTTAGCAGCCAGGATAGCGTTCTTATATTGAGCTAAGATGGTAGTGAACTCAGATCTGAGTACCGGACAGTAGTTCCTCCTCCAGGCGCGCTCGGCTCGGCGTACCACAAGTTTAGTGGTCTTAAGATTAGGGGTTGGAGGAATTTGCGCAATTGCGTTACGCAAATCTCCGCGAAACGGTAAAAAATCTCCGCGAACACGTAGAAATTCCGCGAGCACGCGGAATTGCTTGTTCGCGATGCTTTTTTCCTGTTCGCAATTGCTGTTTGCGTGCTCGAGGAGAAATATGTCGCGAACATGCATTTTGAGAATGCGGACAAGCAAAAATTTCGCGAAATCGCGGAAAGCAGACTTTTGAGCAATTTCGCGTTCTCCGCGGAACGCGAAATTACGCAAATTCCGCAAATTCCGCGAGCGGAACGGAATTTGCCGCCCAGGCCTACTTAAGATCCTTGTTGAACCACAAGTTGGCGTCTTTTTCCCGTTTTGAGGTCACCCGTTTCAGTGGGACAATGGAGTCGCAGCCTGAGGAGAGCCAGTGTTCGATTGCAGTGGCTTGTGAAAGGGAGGATAGGCCTTGCAGAATGGGGTAGGAAGAGGTCAGCAGGGTGGATAGATGCGCCGGGTCCACTCGGTTCCATGAGCGGACCCAGACATTCTTTGGGAGGGGGGGCTTAGCAGTGGGGTTGATGAGAAGGGTAAATGAGATCAGACAATGGTCAGACCAGGTGCAGGGTGAGATGGACAGGGAATCCACCGGACAATTCAAGGACCAAATCTGGTCTAAGATGTGTCCTTTGACGTGGGTGGGTAGACGAACATGTGGTACAAAATTAAGAGAGAGAAGGGTGTCTGAAAACTCTTTCGAGGACGGACATTCTGCTGGGTCTGATGGCCAAAAATGAAAATCTCCCAAAATCAGGATGGAGGAGTTGTTGACCATGAGAGTGGTCAGTACCTCTTGAAAGTCAGGGAGAAACTGCAAGGGTGACTGCGGAGGACGATAAGTGAGAAAACAGGTGAGAGGAGGAGTGGTAGATGTAGTACGGATAACAAGGTATTCTGTGGTGGCGATTTCTGGCACAGAGAGTATTTGGAAGGGAAGGTCAGCCCGAGTAATGACTGCTACGCCGCCCCCAGCTCGTCCGTCGACGCGGTCTGCTCGTAGAGCATAATAAGGGGCAGGGAGGGTGGCCAGTAAAACAGGGAGAGAGTCCTCACTAAACCAAGTCTCTGTTAGGAAGAGTAGATCCGGTGCGTGAAGGTCCAGCAGTACCGACAGTTCGTGTGAGTGGGCCACTGCTGACCGGGTATTAAGATAATAGGCAGCGAGGGTCCTAGCTGCGACAGGGCTAGCATCTGTACTGGGAAGATGGGGGGGATAGGGGGGGGAAGAGGACAGGAGGAATCCCCTGTACCTCTGGGTTCTGCCGTATTCTTTGAGCTAATGGTTCCATATAAAGGGCAAAGAGAAGGGGGGATAATGGACATCCCTGCCTCGTGCCTCTCTCAATACAGAATCGAGAGGAAGTAAAGCCATTCACTCGAACCGCTGCAGTGGGAAACTTATAGCAGTTGAATATGTACGTGCGAAACCGTTACCCCATCCCGACTTTCCCTAGCACCTGTTCTAAGTATGGCCAGTGCACGCGGTCGAATGCTTTTTCGGCATCAATAGCCAGCATCATGAACTCTCCTGGCACTCGAGTAGCTTTCTCGATAAGGTGCAAGACAGTGTTATCTGCCATTTCCCGTTCCGGGATAAACCCTGCTTGATCTGGGTCAATGAGGTCAGGCATGTAGGGGCCAAGACGGGAAGCCAAAATCCCTGTATATAGTTTGAAGTCTATGTTGAGGAGGGAGATTGGACGGTATGATCCACAGCGGGATCTGTCCTTCCCAGGTTTGGGTATCACAGCTACTGAGGCTTCCAAAAGATACCCTGATATTGCCCCCTGGACGGCAAAGGAATTAAACAACGGGGTGAGGATCGGGGCGATCACGGCGCAATACGTCTTGTAGAAAATCGCGGAACAACTGTCTGGGCTGGGGGCTTTCTCCAGCTTGAGCCGAGAGATTGCTGTTATGACTTCCTCTTTCTGAATTTCCCTATCTAGGTGGTCAGCTTGAGCCGTAGTCAGTGTAGGCAGAGCAACGGAATCAAGGAAGGCCCTCCCCTCTGAACCGTCCAGCGAGTCCCCTGCGTAAAGAGTGGTGTAAAAGTCATGGAATGTCTCCGCTATAGCACCATCCTCTGACACACATGTGCCGTCTACTCGGGTGATATTCTTGACCCCACGTTGCTGATGGACCTCCCGCAATTTGTGAGCCAGGAGAGGTCCACATCTATCCCCCCCGGTGTAGTATGCATGCTTCAGCCGCAATGCCGCATATTCCGCTCTATCCTGATCCAGTGCTGCTAGCTGGTGGCGCACGGCTTTAAGCTGTCGCCACACCCTCGGGGCTCCTGTTCTCTGGGGCATCTTCTCCAGCTCCCGGGTCCGCTGTGTGAGGTCATCCCGCTTACGTGCGTGCTATTTATTGTCCGCCACCGACAATGCTATAAATTCCCCTCGGATTACTGTTTTCAGGGCCGCCCATTGTGTAGCTAATGTGGTGTCGGGATTCACGTTGTGTGAGATGTAGTCATCTATAGTGTATTGTATGTGTTGAACCACATCTGTGCGATGTAGAAGAGTGTCTCTGAGTCACCAAACCCTGGTCGTCCGCGATGTGGGTGGGAGGGCGAGGGTGACCAGGACCGGAGCGTGGTCTGACAGAGCTGCCACTCCAATCTCCACTGTCCTCGTAAGTGTGCGCATGGAATCAGACGTCAAGAAATGGTCCAGCCATGCATATGTCTTGTGGGCATTGGAGTAGAATGAATATTCCCTAGCGTGAGGGTGAAAGCTGCGCCAAAGGTCGCATAGTCCCAGGTCCTGTATATGTGCTATCCCTTCTGCTGTCAATGCCCCCCTGTGGTGAGTGCATTTGCTAGATCTGTCTTTGTGGTTGTCAAAAACAAGGTTCAGATCGCCCCCCAGATTGATATTGGTGTCCGTCGTGGCGGTGGCCTCTACCAGAGCGGAGTGTAAAAATCGTTCTTGGTCTTCATTCGGGGCGTATAGGGAACCAATTGTGAATGTCTGTCCCCCCACGGCGAAGCGGAAGGCTAGTAACCTCCCTTTGATCTCGGCCACCCTATGAAGGACTTCACCCCGGAACCTCTGAGAGACTAGTATCGCCACTCCCGCCGTCTTAGTAGGGGCAGAAGAAAATAATTGCGTGGGAAATTTCCAGGACTTAAGACGGTGGCAATCCCTCAGTGGTAAATGGGTTTCCTGTAAAAGGCATAGTTCTGCATGGGAGTTTTCTAAGCAGGACAGGACAGCCCTGTGCTTCACTGGGTTATTGAGACCCCTTACGTTAAGGGTGAGGACCTTAAGTGTGGTGATAGGCATATATGTGATCCCATGATACCTGTTGCAGTAAGCGGGCGCCCCTCGTATCCACGCCTGCAATCACGCCCAGCAGTCGCAGAGGGTGTGTGCGGGCACCAATAATCCTTTGCACTTTGAAGAAAAGGTGAACACGGAGCATCGGAATCCCACCCCAAACAACCCAAAATAACTCCCTTTCAAAAACAATTCGCAGCAAAAACATAGAACCTGTAGTCCATCACTCGTCAGTGATCGGCAAAAAAGCATCCGGGTAGAATCACCCACAGTGAAACGGAAGCCCCCCTCCTGCCAACGACCCAAATATTGGGAAAACAGTCAGTTGTTATCAAACATTGTGAAGAGTCAGACAGGATCGGGACCGGACATTTCCGTGGAGACGACCTCCAGAGCTGACCTCTGGCTCTCTGCGATTTCTGCAGCTGGGGGTCTCTTGGGGCGACGTCTGCAGCTCTGTTGATGCCATTGAGCCCTGGGTTTCTCAGGCCCTGTTTTAGGTGGTGCATGCTTCAGACAAGGAGCGCAATTGGTACAGTTTATTGTCTTTTCAGAACACCAGCCGGAACGGATGGCCCAAGCTATAAGAGTTGCTGTGCTGTTGAAGGTGCATAGTGACAGGCTTAAAAGTTCGCTGCTTTTGTAACGTGAGCGCAGATAAATCCTGATACAGAACCGGGGACAGGCCCTGGAACTGTATGGGGTGTAGGGGTGGGCGGAATTCATGTAATCGCGTTACGCAAATCTCCGCGAAACGGTAAAAAATCTCCGCGAACACGCAGAAATTGCACGAACACGCGGAATTGCTTGTTCGCGATGCTTTTTTCCTGTTCACAATCACTGTTTGCGTGCTCGGGGAGAAATATCTCGCGAACACGCATTTTGAGAACGCGAACAAGCAAAAAATTTCGCGAAGTCGCGGAAAGCGAAATTACCCAAATTCCGCAAGCGGAACGGAATTTACCGCCCAGGCCTAATGGGGTGCATTTGGCGTGCTTTCTGGAGGATAGTTTCTTTAGTGCGAAAGTCCTGGACACACACTAAGATGTCCGATGGGGAAGCCGTTGGTGCCCTCGGGGGTCCCACTCTGTGAGCGCGATCCATTCGGGCCTCAGTCTCAGGCGAGCTGCCCAAAATGTGATTAAAGAGCTTCTGTGTGTAAGCGAACAGATCTTTCGACTCTTCATCTGCTTTCACTCCTCTAATCCGAATATTATGGCGATGGGAGCAGTTTTCTAGGTCTTCAAGGTGGGTTTGGAGGTCTACTTGTTGATCGTGGAGCCGAATGATCTCTTGCTGCAGCTCCGAAATCTCCACGTCCCTCCAATCGCCTTTGCCCTCCAGATCTGCGACCCTCTCTCCAATGGAATCCACATCGCGACGGACCTCTTTAAGTTCCGAGGTGAATTCTTGCTTGAATGTGCGGATGTCCTCCCTCAATGCACTAAACATAGATTCAAGGAACTCCCTAGTAACGGGCTCCGCTCCACCTCCCACCGCCGCAGCTCCCCCAGAGGCACCCACCTCCACACCAGAAGCCATCTGACCGGCCGGTCCCTGGGCGAACAAATCCTTAATCGACCTACCCTGGTGTTTCTTGGATGTGGACATAGCCCACCTCGTCTGGGCCTCAGGGAGCGTGCTGTAGGCCCGGCGCCGCCGTCCCCACTTCTCGGTAGATGGCGTCACCCGTCCCAGTCCTCTGACCCGGGTTAGGAACGTCGGCCTCCGAGGGCTAGGAGGGCGACCAGACCACCCCTCTACTCCCAGGTGGCGCTTCTATGTGTGCCCCGTCGCTGCGGGCAGCCGTGTCGCCATGGTAAGTAGTGGACCACGCAGCGTCAGCCTCCACCTCTTCTCCTCCTGTTGTTGGGCCCCTCTCCCAGCGACAGGGGATCTGTCGCCGGTCCCGCAGATGTTAGACCCCTTTGCCCTTATGAGGCCTGCCTCCAGTCCAAATCTGCCACCCGGGTCAACCTGCCAGTTCTGGCGCCGTGGCGCTGCAGCACGGCCCGCTATATCAGTGCGCCACTCCAATCACAGCCCCGGGACCGTCCCTTCTCACCTCAGCAGGGTCCCCTCCTCCCAAATCTCCGCATCAACGCCGATGAATCTCCGAGCGGCGTGCCCCCGCGCTTCGGGTGATATGGCGTAGCTTCTTTAGGCCGTCACCGTTCTTGAAATGTCCCCAGCTCCCGCTGCGGAGGAAGCCTACTCGCCAATCTCCACAGAGGGCGTCCAGCTGCCTTCACCTCGGCTCTGGTCAACCAACCCCCCACCCCCGGAGGGCAGCGCCACCTTGCCTCAGAAAGTTCCGACTTGTGGGGGGGGAGGGGAACAGGAAGAAGGGATGTGTGGGGCCCACTCACCGGCTCAACCTTCGTCTTTAACAGGGCCCCCGCACCACTGCTGCCGCTCTGCAGGGCCGCTCTTTCCTCCGACCCCACGTGGAATATCTCGGTTCGTCTCCCCTGTGCCTCCGTCTCTGCCTCTGCTCCAGCCGCCGCTCTCTCTTCACCGGCCGCCGTCACGAAGTCAGGGCCCCGCCTCTCAACAGCCGCAAGCTCCAACTGACTGTCGGCCCACAGCGCGGCCGAGCCCCGATGGCACCACCGTCCTCCTTCGTCCCGCGCTGTACTGTGCCGGAATCTGCTGCAAACCACCCGCAGCAATCTCGGGGCTGTTCCGGCCTGTGAATACTGTACTGTGTGCGCCAATGACGGTCCGCAGACCGGTGCTGTAGGGATCGTTGGCGGGAGCACCAGAGCAGTACGTCTGCTCACTCCGCCATCTTGGCTCCGCCCCCAGACTAATGTTTTTAGAGGATCTTTCCTTGGTTAGACCTTTGTTATTGTGGGCTTCACTATGAGGGAAGAAAGAAACTGCTTTTACTAGAGCAATTATTTTAGATTGTCGAACCCTGAATGATGAATTAAGCATTCCTTGGCTACTGTACATTAATTCCTCCCTTCTAAGGCTGTTTATGATATCTATCTGGTCGGATCCCGCAAATGTATTGTCACTTACTAAGAAAAGTATTAAAGAAACGTTTCTCCAGCACAAACTGTACTGACGATCAATGGTTGAGCAGAATAAATAAACGGTCAACTTGTATAAAACCCTGAATTTGAAGGAGGGAGGAAATAATTATCTATCATTTGTGACTAAGTTGCAGCATCATTTCATGTTAATAAGAATGGGATGTGGTATTGTGCACCATCTAGTCGCCTTCCCAACCATGAAGTTCTGCCCACCTGATATGGTTTTATGCCCTTGTGACAACTGAAGCAAACAAATCACATTGCACTTTCTATTGTTTTGTAAATTATATTAGCATTATAGGACTATTATCTTAAACCATTGTTTGTTGCACAGAACATTAGGTCACATATAATAGCAATGAAATATCTGGCAAAATAAGATGATCCCTTTATATGTTATAATGTTGTTCTATTTATTTTGAAATGTGAGGAAAAGTATTATTCGATAGGGCAACAAATAGAATGAATTTTATAACTATAACTGCATGCTATATCATACGTTTTAATTGTTTTGGCTGTTTCCTTTTGATAGCCCAATAAAGATTTGGAATGGCAATAAATATTAAAATAAATATTAAACAACATATACTCATGTTTCTAACAATATTACAAATGCATTACATTACAAACAAAATTATAAATCACCCTAAATCAAAAATATGACTAAAAACATAACAACATGAGTTAAAAAATATTAAAATTAACACAAACATTTATACAGTAATCTAAATATTAATAGATATATATTATGTATATAAATAAAATAACATTCATAATTATCAAACTACATATTAAACATTACAAATAGAACATGAATTTGTGTTTTCCAAACAAAGACATAAGTGATAAAAAAATGTCAAACTACCTATTGAAAATAAACTATAAACAAACATAACTAATATAATCACGCAATCAATTAAATCAACAATGTAAAAAGCAACTACCTTACTAAGTACATATAATTTATATTTAAACCAAAGCGTATTTTTAATTAAAATTGTAAAAGAGCAATTAATTAACAAAACCTTCTACAACTTCTATCTCTTTACATGTACTTACTAAAAAAATACTAGAGCATTGAAAAAGTGTTAAACTACCAAAAAACAATACTGATCACAAACTAGAAAAAAGACATCAAAATGTAATTATATGTAAATTATCATAAAACAGAAAAAAAAACAGCCTCAACCTCTACAAACTACCAACAAATAAACATTTAAAAGGACACTAATGCTCTTTTTTTCCTACCAACAGAAAATAAAACACCTGCTCCACATTACAATGCCGCCAATGGAAAAGCTGCAAAAAAGTTTGAAACATTTAGGAAGGGCATACATGTAAGTATAAATAGGAACACTAGTGGCATCATTTATATGTAAATAACAAATGCATAAACATTTTAAAATTCTAATTCCTTATACAATTACACTATTTTCAGACATTATGACAAAATGAGCACGATAGATAGCATCACAGAAATTAAAGCAATTATTAAGTCACAGGATTTACACTTACACCTAAGAAGGTCGATTGATGGAAAGTATTACTCTGATGTATGATATGGGAAAATGTGACAGAAATAGAAGTAAGAGAGGTATTGCAGGATATAAGAGAGGTAAGCACTAGCTCCCAAGAGCCCACAACAAAAATCATATATGATATACTCCCTAATGACCCCAAACACACCACAGGCCAACTACCACCTATGCCGAACATCTAATTGCACAAACTAAGAAAGCAACCAGTGATACACCTCCTTCCCCTACAAGTAACCAAGATGTAGAAATATCTAAACACTTAAAATCAAACATAATGAGGAGCTCTTCCTGCTCTAAGATAAGATAAAAAATGATAGACCATTCCTAATCAGTCAATCATAAACTTTATTTCGGTCATTGGGACCATAAAACTGCAAGTGCATACAGTAGATAAATAAGATGCTACATGCATGGCGATAATTCATTGAATTCATAGCAATGGTTGTCAGTTCGATTTGCACCGGCTAGTTTTAAAAATTTAAGACAACAGTTAAAAAGGTAAAAAGACATGGTGTCAGAGGGTTAACCCCCAATTAGAATACACAGAAAGACCCACTTTATGGTCACAATGTTAAAAAGAAAAAAAAATGTCAGAATACTAAAATGTCAGTCATAAAATATTGAAATAAAATCTAGCTAAAAAAGGTCACTTCTGCGCCTGACAGCTTGAATTACATGAATTTTAGTGTAAGATGGGTGACAGTAGACTGCGCCACCCAGTTCCAATATTGAGTCTTAACCAGTTCTTTACTAGACAATAGGCTGGCATCTGTAGCATCCCACAAATTCCCTAAGCCTATAGCTGTTAGCAATTACTTGACTTTGGTGAACCACCCAATTTTCTTGAAATGGTCAAGTTTACAAACTTCGTCAAGAGAAACTACACAATGAGAAAGCTCTGGGGTTTGTTTTACACACAGCCAAAAAAACAGGGGACGGAGTCTTGCTTTGTCCATTATGGATGTTCTCTACATATCTAGCCTAGTGGAAGGTGCGGGGGACTCTGGGGAAGAGAACAAAGGGCTCTTAAGAATTTGGTCTCGGTGATTAGGATACCCTCCAAGTTGTCAAATCCCCAAAGTTCGGCCCCATGCAAAGCAGAGCCTACTACCTTGTGGTCATATATCTGGAGTGGCGCTACATTTGCTCTTGTCTGAGAGGCCCTATGCTCCATAATCAGAGCCTCAGTGGCTTTCTTCTGCTGAAATCCTAATACTTTCTACAGCAAGTAACTTAATAATACTAAGGGCCTGATTTAGATCTTAGCGGTATAACCGTCATGCAGCTGTGGCATCAGTTCCAAGTACTCTGCTAAGCTGATGGCGGTCTGCTCATCCAATTTAGATGTATACTGGTTGACTCTCCATCCACTTCAACAGAGTGTTTACAGCCGTGTACATGGCTCACAGCTGACGACGCGCTGACTTCTCAGCTGGCGAATAGTCCTCTGCCAGGGTGGTAAGATTGTGCCAAGCCAATTTAGATTTCACAGTCCTGCTGGCGGTGTTCATGGGGTGGAGTGATGATGGAGGGATTCTGTCATAGGAAGCTTTTAACACTGGACTTTTCCTCTGGCTGTAGGCTGAATGCTGGCATCACCTACCTGATGTGTATTGGATAATTATTTTTACCTGCATACAACACTACAAAATACATTCCAGACCATGATCCTTTGCCATTTTACAGCAACACAACATTGTTCCACAGCAATTTCTCAGTAAAGTCAGGTTTTCTTTTTGCTTTTCCTGTGATCGGCTTATTGACTCTCTTTTGTAAATTATTTTTGATGGGTAATTACAATCAGTTCAGTTTATCATTTCATAATTTCAGGGTACAAAAGTTCATATTTTACTAAGGGAGACTTGCCAGTCATGGTGGATGAAATCATAAAAGTAGAGCCACAATTGTTTGGAGCCCAAGTCTAAAATACACAGCTATTTCAGAAAAGAGAAATGTGGACCAGAATAGTTGACAGAGTAAATGCTGTACACAGGAGAAAATCGGGAAGAGGTGCAATGACCTGCAGGGGAGAGTGCATTCTCTGGCCTCCACGTGTGTTTGGTTTTGTTGCCCTTTTCTTGCCATATAATTGAGCTGATTACATGGGTAAAACAAATCAAAGTTTGTTGACATAAATAATTTAGCATCGTAAATTTTTATTCTGAATGTACGTGGTACATGTAATACATTTACTCTGCACTGTTAATATGATGATTAATGATGCTAAACATCCTTCTAAGTTGTGTAAATGTCTGTTTATTAGCCTGCGTGGCCTTGGACTGGTTATTTTCAGTTGGCCCACCATCTGCCCCTCATGAAGACTCCAATCCAGCCCAGGTGTAAGCCTCCTGGGATGACTATACTCTTGCAAGTCTGGATGAAGAGAAGTGGCCTGGTCCATCTGATCTGCCTAGGCAGATGGCTCCAGTGAGTCTCACTCGGCCCACGACTACAACTCCCACCCTAGCTGTTACAACACCTCAGCGCATGGATACCTCTGTGTCGCAACCCGGAATCTTTCCCAGAGGGAGGCTGGCCAAACCACTGAAAGTTTGCAAGAGAGAGGGATAAAGTTCAGGAATTTTTGTTTTATTCCAAAATTCAATTTGTCAAGAGCACAAAAATAAAGTCAAAGTCTATGGTCTTTCAGGGGTCCGAACTCCTGGTTGGAAAAGGTTCCGTCTTCACCAGGTCTTCCCCTGGACTTGGGGTTGGATATTCGGTACGTCACCTCCCCAACGTTGATGGAAATGCTGTGGGTCGATGGGGATAAAACAACAAAAGAAATAGACCGGAGTGAGTCGCAGGGAAAAACTGGTGTTTCTCTCTCAGGGAAGGGGAGCGAGGGGAGAAGTCACCTTCGACCGGCACCGAGTGAGCCCCGACGTGACCTTCCTCCTCCCTCTATACAACGTCCTTCCCCCTCCTGTGTCCTGTAAGCCCCTGTAGTGTCGCCCATACCTTAGTAAGCAACCCTCCTCCAGGGGGGTGGCTGGGCGAAACATAGTCCAGTTGACCTCCCGGCTTGTCATATCTGCACGCCACAGCAGTACTTGCTTCAGTCTCTTCTTCGGCTCCGCTTCTTCTCGCTGTTATTCCACCTCCGCTGTTCCTCTCTGTCCATGCCACGGCCTCTCCTGCTCCAGGGAATCCCGCTTCCGTCTCCTGAAAGAAGTACGGCCCTCTTGTTTGTGCCCGCTGCTCCTCCGATAGGCCGCATGGGTATGACATTGTGGGCCACGCCCCCAGGGATTCCGCCTGAGAGATTCCCTTAAAGGGCTCTTGTCCTTCCTGCACAAAGGGTGAAACGACTGGGTCAGAATCGAAGGGCAACAAAGTCTGCAGTCCATTATCGGACTCGTGACACTCTGCTTCCTTTGTTCAAAGTAACAACTTGATGATCTTGTGCCCACCAGTCCTGATTGGTGTTGAGACACCACCACCACCACCACCACATGAAGTTCGGTCAGGAACCAGTGGGTTGTGGCACACTGGGTCAAGGCCACAGGGACATGGGAGTCGGGGTTGTGGGAGGAACACTGTGGGCCAGCATGCTGGGGCCACTAGCTTGACTGTCACACAAGCCGCCCTCAACCAAGTCTTCGAATCCCTTTATCAGTCCAAAGACATGATGGACAAGGTAATCATACAGCTCTGGGACATGAAGCAGTTGCAGAGGGAGCACATTGTACAGATAGAGAATCTCAAATTCAATTTGGGCTACCTGACTCCGGTGCTGCATGACATTCACACACATATGTGCAAGGCTTTCCAAGCACCATCTGCCCCTTTCTGTGGTCCTACAACATCTGGTCCAAGTACATCTGTTGCAGCCGCAAAAACGGAGGCCCTGCCTCAAGTAGGAACTCCGCCACCCACCCCCTGTCATTGTGGATCTCCCAGCCCCACAGGAGTGACAGCCAGCCAGACTACCAGCAGGAGAGGATAACAAGCCCTCTAACACCACTAGCAAGAGACGCCAAACCTAATTGACTCCAGTGTGGGACTACCATTTACTCTGTAGACTATTTGTTGGACACATTTACCTTTCTAATGCCAGTTGTAATTTGGGCCATGGACTTCAAACCAAATTTGTCTGTCAAAGATTGGAATCATTTACCATGATTGACTTTTTAATTTTTAGTTTGCATTTTAATTCTCATGCTGTTTTGATTTATTAGATTTGGTTTAATAAAATCACAACTCAGAAAGTCAAAGACTGGAGTTGTATTTATCAACTAAATTAAATCATTTGTTTCCTTCCATCCATCAATTTACAAAGTGAAAAAGCAAATGATTGTGCAATCATAAATAAACTACAAGTAGGCAACATTTCTCTCAAGTTCTCATCCATGACAGCAAAATACAAATACTAATAACTCATCTACTAGTAATGTATCACATTTGTCAAAGATGTGTCTGTTAACATGTCCACAAACATGTCAATCCATATATGACATAAATACTCAGTGCTATTTTCACATTGCCAATTCCAGACCTTGCCAACATGGAAGAAGGGAATAGAACAAAAACTACCAGATTTAATAAGCAAATCAATATTCATTTATATCCTCAGCTGGAGCTAGATCATCTGGTTCATATAAGGAGTCCCACATCAATAACACCAATAGTCAACATCATGGCAGTACTGCATTTGGTAGACACAGTGTTATTTCTTTTTTAATTTTTTTTTCATAAAAAGCACAGCAATTATTCATATAATTCATTTTAGATTGGGTACATTGGGTACATACCATCCAAATCAGAAAAGAAAGAAAGAGATAATGTCACAATACAGCATAGGTTTGGAAACACACCACCTAAAGAGCTAAATACACAGTAAAGCCAAATAAATAAATAAATAAATAAATGGGGATATT
Organism: Triturus cristatus; assembly: GCF_964204655.1. Classification (NCBI taxonomy): domain Eukaryota; kingdom Metazoa; phylum Chordata; class Amphibia; order Caudata; family Salamandridae; genus Triturus; species Triturus cristatus. Next base: position 355,354,820 of record NC_140589.1, on the reverse strand, counting down.
TTAGAGAGGGTATGAGGAACGGAGGTAACCTCGACTTATATTACAATCTTTGTTAGGAGAGAGTGCTGTATCTCATAGAGCATTTCATATATATATGTATATATATCTTAATTATCACAAACCGATCTTCCTTCTATCTCTTTCTTCCATCTCTGTATTGGACCCCATATACGTTCCCCCTAATATCTTCCCCCTCTTCCCCTTCCATTCATAAATTCCTCTTTCGAGGTTATAAATCGAGAGAAGCCTGGCAATTCATTGCTGAAAAGTTGGTGGTTTAGGATCTATCCACGCCGAGTAGATACAGATTCGCAGCACCGCCATAGAGAGAAATATAAAATATTCTGAACCCTTTATTGCTTCATCCTCCTCCCTAATTCCCAACAGAATTACTACTAAAGTAAGATGGATATTAGCTTTTAAAGAATGTATAAACATTTTCTCGATTTCTTCTTTTAAACTCATCATGTGAATCAAATCTGCATCGTAGCTCTCACATCTGGGGCACGTAATGCCCTCCTGCCCTCCCCATTGTGCGATTTTTGCTGGTGTGTAATATAATGAAAAAATAGTTTTATAGTGTTGGGCTTGTAATCCTGCTAGGCAGAGGGCAGTTTGCCCCAATTCTAAAGATCTCTCAAAAGCCTCCTGTTTTCTACCAAGTTTATCTCCCCATTTTTTGCCATGCTTCTCCATATCATCAGCCTTTAATAAAGCCAATTCAAAATACATTTTCTTGATAGTACACTCTTGTCCCATTTTTAATAGATCCATAATTTTTATTGGGGGGAACCCAGTCACCTCTCCTGTTTTCCCCTTCAAAAAACTACGAATCTGTAAATATTTGAAAAAGTGTTTTTTATCCACCCCGTACAAAGCCTGAACTTCAGAAAATGAACACAGTATTATTTCAATACACTGTCCCAATATGAGGCATAATGTCTCTACCAAAGTTTAAGTGGTGTGCTACAAGAAGTTTGTCCTGCAATGATGAGACACATCAACAGTTTAATACACATGATGATAAATGAAGGTTTAGGCAATGCAAAGGGGCATTAGTATTCTTTGGCTTCACTGCCACATGTGGTTTGAGCAATTGATGGCACACATATTTGCTTAGTGCCAACACACAGCAGAGAATGAGTCCAATGCAATCTTCAAAATGCCCATACAATCACTGTGCAAGTTGTCTTGGTGCAAGATGTGTTCACCCAAAGTCTGTGTCTGTCTTTTCTAGGATCAACCCATTGTCCCTTTGTACTTCAAAAGGCCCATATAACTTCAAATGTCACAACTTTGTAATGTCCAAATGAAGATGACATGCTGAAGATACCTTAAACAGATCAAAACAAAAAGATGAGTTACAAAACATAACAACATTGACACATTACAAAGTCAGCTTTTTGAGGACACATTTTCAAAACACAATTAGAGATAAACAATCAAAATGAATGCAAAAGTCAACATGTCAACACTTTTGTCAACATAGACTGGTGGCCTGGATTTCCCTGAGCTTGTGCTTCCTAATACATGTCCAGCACATACTTTTTCCATTATTAGATCAATAGTTGGTTTAACATTTAATGTGATTATATGTAAAGAGATACTTGCTTTCCTGTGAAGAAGTTGTCAATTACATCCTGACGTTAGTCAACTCCTTCCTCCTCACCACTCTCATCTTCATTTGACATTGCAGGATCCTCACCTGGTGGCTCTTCATGGTCTCCATCCTCTGCGATGTAAGGGATGATCCATCACAGGCTAGCAGCATGCCATGATGATTTGGCACACCTTATTGAGTGAGTAGAGTAGGGCTCCACCATTCTTGTTCAGACAGAAAACTCTGGCCTTTAAGAGCCCGAAACCCCGCTCCACTGGCCTCCATGCTGTTCTAGAGGCCTCGGTGAAGTGGACTTCCCCTGGCATTGTTGGATTCCTCAGCAGTGCACACAACCATGGTCGAAATGGAAAAAAAGAGAAGAGGCAAGATATGTAACACCATTTTAGATGATCCACCCTGAAATTACCCAAACAATATTATGTCAGATTGTACATACTAACAAGCCAGGCCTTCTCACATCCAAGTTATGACATTTACAGGGGTATGCTGCTGTTCCACAGTAAAAAGGAATCATGGGCTGATCAGTGGAAACACCCACAGATACTTGCAATATACAAACCAGCTAAGCAGATAACTTCCTCATTGTCTGAATGTTAGTGCTTCTGATTCTGATGGACTTGTTCCCATGCCATGTGGTGGCACTAAGGCAATACATGTGCCATCAATTGCTCCAACCACATGTGGTAGGTGATCCAAACCATAGAATTCGCTCTTTACATTCTCAAAATCCTCATGTCATGGAAATTGAATGAAGCTCTTGATGTGTCTCAACATTGACGAAAGATCTTCTAGGAGCAAGCCACTGAAAGTTGGTTCTGACATTCCACCAGATACTGCCACAGTGTATTGGAATGATCCCATGGCCAAAAAATGAAGTACTGCCATGAGTTTGGCAATTGGTGGGATTTCAGTCATGAGGCAGAAGGTCTTGCTCCTGCTGATGACATAAATCCAGTATGTTTTGCCTATTCAATCTGAGCTTTTTGATAATATGTCATTCTTCCATGGTGGCAAGGTCTGGAAATGAGGGGCACTCAAGAGTCTGTCATCTCCTCACTCTCACAGGTTTCAAATGTCTGCATTGGAAGAATTGTGAGCATTTTTAACATTTTCCACATATTTATTTCCGATTATTAACACAAATGTAATGTTGTGCTAAAAATATATACGGTTTCACAACATATTTTAATGAAACTTTTTTGTCATTTTTACGTCACAAGTGTCATATTGTAGATGTCATTATTTTAAATATGAAAGAATGTGTAAATAATACATTTCTAATTAGTTATTTAGACACATTCTTGTTTTTAAAAACTTTTCAACCAAAATGCCAACAACAGAGATGTAAATAACACCGCCCAGCTATTGAATGTAACCACAGTAACTACATATCATTTTTTTTTAAATACATGAGTGTCCTTCGAAGTTTGAATATGTAAATAAACTACCCCCCATTTTGCATGGTGGTGACAAACCCAACAGTCACAAACACATTATTTCACTTTCTAAAATGGCGGGCTCTTGACGTCCTCATCAGGACATTTGTAATCAGACATCTGCAGCAGAAGTTGTGTGTTCTTCTCTACAATGGACAAAGCCAAAGAATAACGTGTGTAAAAGCAATGTATGAAGGTCAATGGCTGTGTCCTTCTCTGCTTACAATCCCGTACATCGCATACATGAACATGGCGGTTCGAAAAAATCTCATTTGCATTCTAACACTGCTGTGGCCCGAACATGACCCTGAGTAGGGTGTCAGAGCGCTTTACATTTTCATTTCCGAAACAGTTATGTTACCAAGTCACCAGTTGTTGTAAAATGATTTAGAGGAAAAACATTAAGCTTAATATACAATATACAAACCACACAAAGGTTAATGTTCAAAGAAAGGTAGCGTGTAACTGATCAGGAAGGATCCATGATGCTGGCGAGTCTGTTGAGATTATGGGAGGTATTGACTCATATAAAAGGATTTTGCTTCGTTTTTTAATGCAGAGATGGACGGGATTTTTCTAATGTTGGGAGGGAGAGCGTTCCAGATTTTAGGAGCTGCGCCAGAGAACGCTCGGTCATAAGATCTTTTCTTACGAAAACGGGCCGGTTCAGTAGTAGATCTCCATGGTTCCTAGAGATACGGCATCCTCCAGATAGGGTGATTTTCTGGGCTAGGTACACAGGTGTTTGGAAATGTACCGCTTTGTGATTGAGGCATGCCAACTTAAATTGTACTCTTGCTTCGTAGGGCAGCCAGTTGAGAGCTTTCAAATGAGGGGTGATGTGGTCGAATTTTTTGGATCCCGTTATAAGTCTTGTGGCCAGATTGGGACAAGTTTTCAGTGGGGCTGTTGAGATCTTGGGAAGACCGGCCAAAGTTGTGCAACCATATTCTATCCTTGATATGACAAGTGCCTGAACTGCTATTTTGAAGTCTGATTTTTTTTAAAAATGGTTTCAGTTTTCTGAGGTAGCTTAAATGGAACCCGGCGTTCCATTGTGTTAATATGTGATTGCGTGTTCAAGTTCTTGTCCAGAATAATTCCCAAGGATTTAGTTGAATCAACAATCTTCGGAGTACAGTTTAATGCCGTGATCAGATTGGTCCATTCTATAATGTTCGTGGTGCCTTTCTGGGGGCAGATCAGCAGGAATTCGGTTTTATGTGGGTTAAGCTTCAGATGGTTACTGGTTAGCCAATGACTGGTTCTCTTTAGTGCCTGGTTCACGATACCTATCTCTCTGTCGACTTGACTTTGATGTACAGCTGAGTGTCATCAACGTACATGTGGAAAGAAATGTTTGCTCATTGTAGTGTTTCCATGAGTTGTTCTACGTACAGATTGAATAATGCCGGGGATAGTGTGGAGCCCTGGGGAACTCCGATTGTATTTCTGGATGAAACTGATAAAGTTTGGTTGACTATGAATTTTTGCGACCTTTTTTCTAGGAAAGAGCTGAACCATGTTAGGACTGTACCCTCTACTCCCATTCTATTCTTCATGCGATCTAGTATTTTGGCATGGTTTACCGTGTCAAACGCAGCTGAGAGGTCAAGCAGGATTAAGAGACATGTTTCATTATGGTTGAGGGCAAGTAGAGCGTCGTCCACTATGTGCAGAATTGCTGTTTCTGTATTATGGTTAGGTCTGAATCCTGATTGGAAGTCATTTAATAAATTGAATTCGGAGATATGATGGCTCAGTTGCTGTTGTACACATTTTTCCAGGACTTTGGCTAGCATGGGGATGTTTGTTACTGGTCTGAAATTGTTTGGGTCAGAGGGGTTCTCTGTCGGCTATTTTAAGATTGGAATAACTTGCCCAGCTTTTAGGCATTCCGGAATTGCGCCTTGTGCTAATGGAGCATTGATGATCTTTGTCAATGACGGGATGAGCAGATGGTTTATTGAGGACCAATACTTTGCAGGTAAGGGATCGTTGTAATGATATTAGGTTTAATGGTCGAAATGATCTTCGCAATGTCAAGTTCATTGATAGGCTTGAATTCTGACCACCGGGCATTATTTTTAGGTTTTTGAAACTCTGGTTGACATTGATGCTCATCTAGGATGCTCTTGATGAATTCAGGGCATTCAGCTGCTTTTTTGAGCACCACCTCCATTGAATTGGCTTTCACTGTGAAGAAGGAAGAGAAATCTTCGCTGCTTAAGATCATTTTGTGGTAGTTGGAGCAGATTTAGCAGCTTTATTGGATTGATCTTTTAGCAGATTGAATAGTTTCCTCAGTCTGTTTTTTGCGTTAGCCAGTTCTTTCCCGAAAAGTCTTTTTTTGAGATTAGAATGTGACCTTTGGGAGCAACAATGCCAGGTCAACAGGTGAGGGGGCCCCTGCCTTTTCTCCAGAGAGGCTGGAGTTGCTGACAAAGGAGGTCCTTTCCCTTTACGGCCAACTCTATGGCTCACAAGGGGAATGGGTACATGCCTAAAATATATATGTGAATCTGTCTGTTTTCTTTCCATTTAAACAAACTACAATGTCCCTCTGAGTCCCTGAGTGAAGTGTAGTGATTGATGTGACATGTCAAGTATTTTGTTCCTTACATAGGGCAATGATGTTGAGGATTGTAAGCACTTTACAATGCTATAAAACAACAACATTAGTATGTGTTTTGTGTTTAAACCCTAGATTCTATTTGGTGTGTGTTGGAAACGGGTAGCGTGGTGCAGAGCGGGCGGGCCAAACTCCGGAGGAAATGTGCAAAGCATCCACGCAGTACACACATGCGACACACAAGGCACACTACAAAAAGAGACACTACACCAGTTTAGGTAAAAGAACTACTGTATTGTCAAAACCACTAGGTGTCAGGTAATCTCTACACTGCGCCAACTGGCGCTGGGTCAAATTTACAGGGGGGAATTATATACAGGGCAGGGCCAATCGGGCCGCTGCCAAAACCATTGCGAAGCACAGGTAGAATAAATGTACGTGACAGGAATTAAGGTAACATCCATCCACATGAATCCTGCAATAAAATACCTCAGGGCATGATGTTAGACATTAGGCCGGAACACCTGTAACGGAAACCTCACAGCATCACAATGTACATGACCGGCCTGGGTATCCCCTGAGGCAGGAAATTAGGTTAGGCAGAGCATCAATACATCAAACTGGCATCTAGACATAACCATTAACATAGCACTTAAGCACATGACATTCAAAGATAGCGCTGCGCCTTTCACGGCGATAGCGCGTTAAAACAAGGCCTTAGCGCGCAGGGCATGGCAACTAAACATAGCGCTGCACGGGGCAATTGAATCGCACTTTAAATCAGGCATTTACCCTAGCGCTGCACCTATCATAACATTAGGCCAGCAATCACAGCTCTACCCCGGCACTTCAAGTATGGTAAGGCAATAGCGCTCAGCACATGGCACATAAACATAGCGCTTCCCACAGAGCATGTTAATACAGCGCTGCACATAGCTTTACACCCGGATTCACCAGCAGGTTGAACTCCCCCAATGAAAGCCTGTGGGGGGGGGGGCAACATCATCCCAACCGGCGACCCTTAGGCCTACGACAGGACCACCCGCCTATTCAGACCCAAGGACGTTGCAGCTGCCCACTGTCCTGCGGGGCAGCTGAGGAAGGTAAGTTAGTCCAGTCCGGGGGCAAAAAGCAGCACTAGTCAGAGCCCAGCCCCACTCACCACTCCTTGGGGGCTGGGCAGGTGTGTCCGTGGGGGAGCCTGCCCTCCAGGGGCTTTCACGGAATTCTGGGGGTCCGATGCAGCTGCCCGCTGTCAAGTGGGGCAGCTGAGGAACACTTGAACTCGGGCGGTGGAGCACTCGCGGATACAGGCGGTCCCGGGGGGAAAGGCGAGCAGCGATCCTATGCCCCGATGCCTCCCCCAACACGCGCGGACCAAGGCTCCACTCACCGGCACTCTTGAAGGACTTCCCCCGGGCCCCCTCCTGGGACCCGGGACTTCGACGCAGCACTCGGGGCTCTCCTCCGGTTCCGGAGGGCCCCCACCACGGAGCGAAGTCTCCGTCGACCTCCGGACTGCTTCTCGGCTTCCTGCCGTCCGGCAGCCAATCCGTGCGCGGCTGTCGCGGGGGCGCGGCCGATGACGCGGCCGGGGCTCCTGTTGCCGGGCAATGCCTCGAAGCGTTCTTGAGGCCCGCGCGGCCTTGATTCCAGCCGCGTCAGCCCTTCCCTCGCTCCGGGGGCCGCGGCGGTGATTTTAGTCAGTTTTGAAGTGCGGGGTAGGCTCCCGCCTTCAGCCGAAGACGCTGGCGGGGTAGGCACCCGCGTTGGGCATCAGAGCCGCGGGGTAGGCTCCCGCTGGCACAAACACCAACACCACGTGGCGGCACACACACGGGGTGGGCTCCCGATGTGGTGATTAAACCTTCAAAGGTGGCACACACGCGGGGTAGGCTCCCGAAGTAAGGAATAAGCGCCGAGGCAGTGGGCACTCGCGCCGACAGCGATATCTCGCGGGGTGGGCTCCCACTGGCGTCGCTTTACCAATAATATGGCGACATCACAGGGGAGTGGACAGACAGCGCCCCCCCAGCAGAACACAGTCACTTCAGATGTAGCGCTCACCGGATATAGCGCTCTCCTTCCTCGGGCAGCTTGAATAAAGCGCTCTCTCCCTGCAGGCAGCTTGTAAATAGCGCTCTCTCTTTGCAGGCAGCTTGTACATAGCGCTCTCTGGTCCCTGCCCCTTGATTGAGGGTTTCTTGAGGGGGGGGAAGTTGCGTTGGTGGCTGCAGGCGGACTACTCAGTCTCTGCCTGTCGTCCCTGGATTCTCATCTCGCCGGGCCAGATCAGTGGGTAGTTCAGGATCCCTCACTCACTTAAAGGGCAGTGCCTAAACCCTGTCACCTTCAGAGGCATAGGTCCCTGACTGATCCTACCGCCTAAACTCCTGCGAGGGCTTCTCCAGGTTTGCGTTGCCCCAACTATATCTCTCCCTCGCCCTGTGGACAGTAGGGGGGGGGGGTAGGTAGGCTCAGGGCCCAGCACACAGGCCTATGTGGCGGTAACCCCTGGCAGCAGGTCCCCTCTCTCCCAGGTCCACCCTCTGACTGACTGCATGGCAGCCCAGCTCCGCCCTTTAGACGCCCCTCACCCCACCTTCCAGACAGTGCCAGAAGCTTCTAGAAGCGTCTGGGGAAACTGGCTCTAACTGGCCTAGGGGGAGGGGTAGAGCACCCTGGGTGCCAGGCTTCCCTCCAAAAGCTGGGGCTGCTGGGAAATAATGCCTAGACTGTCAACCCAGCTCAGTCAAACGGCGCAACCACACAGCTTTGGCATCCATCTTAAATCATATTTTTAAAATGGGGAAACTCAGTCTGCACACATTCATACAGCATTCATATGTGGTTCCACAGAAAAGCGAAAAATTTCTGGGAAAAGGGCCAAGTCCAACACAACCCCCTTCCAGCCAAAAGCCAGGGTAGACCGATCAATGCCTTGATGGGCTTCCCTGCTTAGGGCGAGAAAAGGTGGACGCAGGCCCACAACTGCAGGAGCACCCGCAGGTTCTCCTCCACTCTGGAACCCGAAGGTTCCCTCTCTCAAACCTTCCTCGACCGACTGAGCCACCACCCGGGGGTCCCCTAGCTGGTTGTGGCCAGGACTGGCCCCTAGGCCACCCAGATGTCTCTGGCCCTTGCGGTCTCACAGAGTGGGGGGCAGTAACCCCAGGCCCGTAGTACCCGTTGACCACTCTCCTCCTCCTCCTTGCAGCTCCGAACTGCCACTGGTCCTCCCACCTGGGGTCCGCACCCTCAGGCTGACCAGCCCTCAGGGGCGAGGCTCTCCTCCCCCTACCTCTCCTTCTGGGGTTCCTCACCCTACTCCCATGCGAGGCACCCTCAGACCACCACTCTTTCCCCAGTCCAGGGCCTTGACCCTTCAACTGGTTCCCCAGCCTAGGGTCTAAACCCTTAGGCTGCACCGGTGCCAGGGGTGAGACCTCCCTCCCCCTGCACCCCCTCCCAGAGTTCCGCACCCTCCCAACGGGAGTAGCACTCCTGGAAGACAATTCTGGGGGGACACTGCTAACAGATGTCCCACCCGCCAGGTCAGGCAACCCCTGAACCTGGCATCCCAGCCCAGGATCTAAACCCTGTGGCTGAGCCGGTGCCCGAGGTGAGACCTTCCTCCCTCTGCACCCCCTTCCAGAGTTCCGCACCCTCCCACCTGGAGAAGTACCCCTGGAAGTCAATTCTGGGGGGACACTGTTAACAGATGCCCCACCCGCCAGGTCAGGCAACCCCTGAACCTGGCATCCCAGCCCAGGATCTAAACCCTGCAACTGGGCCAACCCCAGAACCTCGGGAGCTCTAATTACAGATGCCCCGGGTCCTCCTAACACTAGGGGCTCCCCCTCACCGGGCGGCACATCAGGACAGCCTAGGCTCCCAACCTGGGGCTCCCTTACGGAACTCTCCAGGCCCTGAGACTGCGGTTGGGGCACCTCGGGACACCTCCCCGTCTCACTCCTTCCTATGGATAGGTCGTGAGGCCCTACAACCCTCTCTCTTCCCGGGGACCTAGCTGGGCTATTTGCCACCTCTCCCACCTCGCTGGGTTGGAAGATCCCTGCACCACCCTCTTCAGGGTCACTCCCCAATGCCTCCTCAGACACCCTGGCCCTCACCCAGAGGTCTGCCTCCTGTGCAAGCTCCCTTGGGTCGGAGAACCCACACTGTACTAGGTGGTGACGCAACCTGGGGGAACAATTTCTGAGCATGTGCTCCCGGATGAGTACCTGGCACAGCCCTTCCCACTCATTCACTGCACTCCTCACCACCCAATCCTCCAATGCAGTCCCACACACCTCCACAAACTCCCCCCAGGACTGGTGGGACAGTTTTCCCCTGCCCCTGAACTCTAACCTGTCCCCCTCTTCCTGGGAATCAGGCACCGTCTCCTGGGCTCTGGGAGTGGGACACCCTACATTGGATCCACTCTCGCTGCCACCACTGGATCCCACCCTTACTGGTGAATCCAGACCACAAAAACCACTCTCAGGGGACAACCTACCCTTCCGAGCTGGTCTCTCCCTGGCAAAGGCCCTCTCTGCCTCCGCCATCCTCTCCTGCGCTAGGACCTTCTCCGTCTCTAGCCTCTTCTCCTGCACACTCAGCCGCGCTAGCTCCACCTTGAGCCTTCCCAGCGCCAGCTGATGCTCCCTCTCTTCCCTCCTATCTACCCACTCTTCTGGGGACAGGGAAAGGGACGGGGCAGTGCCCCCGGGACTGGACCCAGCGCTGGACTCCCTAACTCTGGTGTCCTTACTCGCTACTGGCGTCTCCCCCCGGTCATCTTCCTCCTCCTCGTCAGTGTCACCTACCTCCTGGGTTATGGACTGGGCCCCCTCACTCTCGGAGTCCTCCCTACCCTGGAGGTCCTCCTCCGGGTCTCCACTAAATCCACCCTTTAAATATGCGGAGGGGTAATCTGACAGGTCCCCACCAATCTCTAAGGGTTCCCCCCTCTTGAGGGCCTCATAGAGAAATAGCTTCCTGCGTGTGTTGCCTACTGGGGGTATCCCTCTCTCCCTGCAGAAATAAATCACTTCCTGCTCCGTGTACTCCCCAAGATCACCTTCGTTGTAGGTCAACCCCATCCTGGCAAGGTACACCCGGGACACACCACCCACAGTGCAACAAGGGGACACAATTTAAAAACACTTCCAGGAGGAAATCACAATTATGGAAAAAACAATAATTCCCCAAAACCTGAGATTACATTACACACTCAGTTTGCAGTGCAACCCGTGGTCGCTGCGGTACTGCGCAAACACAAGTCCTATCCCACCGCTGAACACCAATGTTGGAAACGGGTAGCGTGGTGCAGAGCGGGCGGGCCAAACTCCGGAGGAAATGTGCAAAGCATCCACGCAGTACACACATGCGACACACAAGGCACACTACAAAAAGAGACACTACACCAGTTTAGGTAAAAGAACTACTGTATTGTCAAAACCACTAGGTGTCAGGTAATCTCTACACTGCGCCAACTGGCGCTGGGTCAAATTTACAGGGGGGAATTATATACAGGGCAGGGCCAATCGGGCCGCTGCCAAAACCATTGCGAAGCACAGGTAGAATAAATGTACGTGACAGGAATTAAGGTAACATCCATCCACATGAATCCTGCAATAAAATACCTCAGGGCATGATGTTAGACATTAGGCCGGAACACCTGTAACGGAAACCTCACAGCATCACAATGTACATGACCGGCCTGGGTATCCCCTGAGGCAGGAAATTAGGTTAGGCAGAGCATCAATACATCAAACTGGCATCTAGACATAACCATTAACATAGCACTTAAGCACATGACATTCAAAGATAGCGCTGCGCCTTTCACGGCGATAGCGCGTTAAAACAAGGCCTTAGCGCGCAGGGCATGGCAACTAAACATAGCGCTGCACGGGGCAATTGAATCGCACTTTAAATCAGGCATTTACCCTAGCGCTGCACCTATCATAACATTAGGCCAGCAATCACAGCTCTACCCCGGCACTTCAAGTATGGTAAGGCAATAGCGCTCAGCACATGGCACATAAACATAGCGCTTCCCACAGAGCATGTTAATACAGCGCTGCACATAGCTTTACACCCGGATTCACCAGCAGGTTGAACTCCCCCAATGAAAGCCTGTGGGGGGGGGGGCAACATCATCCCAACCGGCGACCCTTAGGCCTACGACAGGACCACCCGCCTATTCAGACCCAAGGACGTTGCAGCTGCCCACTGTCCTGCGGGGCAGCTGAGGAAGGTAAGTTAGTCCAGTCCGGGGGCAAAAAGCAGCACTAGTCAGAGCCCAGCCCCACTCACCACTCCTTGGGGGCTGGGCAGGTGTGTCCGTGGGGGAGCCTGCCCTCCAGGGGCTTTCACGGAATTCTGGGGGTCCGATGCAGCTGCCCGCTGTCAAGTGGGGCAGCTGAGGAACACTTGAACTCGGGCGGTGGAGCACTCGCGGATACAGGCGGTCCCGGGGGGAAAGGCGAGCAGCGATCCTATGCCCCGATGCCTCCCCCAACACGCGCGGACCAAGGCTCCACTCACCGGCACTCTTGAAGGACTTCCCCCGGGCCCCCTCCTGGGACCCGGGACTTCGACGCAGCACTCGGGGCTCTCCTCCGGTTCCGGAGGGCCCCCACCACGGAGCGAAGTCTCCGTCGACCTCCGGACTGCTTCTCGGCTTCCTGCCGTCCGGCAGCCAATCCGTGCGCGGCTGTCGCGGGGGCGCGGCCGATGACGCGGCCGGGGCTCCTGTTGCCGGGCAATGCCTCGAAGCGTTCTTGAGGCCCGCGCGGCCTTGATTCCAGCCGCGTCAGCCCTTCCCTCGCTCCGGGGGCCGCGGCGGTGATTTTAGTCAGTTTTGAAGTGCGGGGTAGGCTCCCGCCTTCAGCCGAAGACGCTGGCGGGGTAGGCACCCGCGTTGGGCATCAGAGCCGCGGGGTAGGCTCCCGCTGGCACAAACACCAACACCACGTGGCGGCACACACACGGGGTGGGCTCCCGATGTGGTGATTAAACCTTCAAAGGTGGCACACACGCGGGGTAGGCTCCCGAAGTAAGGAATAAGCGCCGAGGCAGTGGGCACTCGCGCCGACAGCGATATCTCGCGGGGTGGGCTCCCACTGGCGTCGCTTTACCAATAATATGGCGACATCACAGGGGAGTGGACAGACAGCGCCCCCCCAGCAGAACACAGTCACTTCAGATGTAGCGCTCACCAGATATAGCGCTCTCCTTCCTCGGGCAGCTTGAATAAAGCGCTCTCTCCCTGCAGGCAGCTTGTAAATAGCGCTCTCTCTTTGCAGGCAGCTTGTACATAGCGCTCTCTGGTCCCTGCCCCTTGATTGAGGGTTTCTTGAGGGGGGGGAAGTTGCGTTGGTGGCTGCAGGCGGACTACTCAGTCTCTGCCTGTCGTCCCTGGATTCTCATCTCGCCGGGCCAGATCAGTGGGTAGTTCAGGATCCCTCACTCACTTAAAGGGCAGTGCCTAAACCCTGTCACCTTCAGAGGCATAGGTCCCTGACTGATCCTACCGCCTAAACTCCTGCGAGGGCTTCTCCAGGTTTGCGTTGCCCCAACTATATCTCTCCCTCGCCCTGTGGACAGTAGGGGGGGGGGGTAGGTAGGCTCAGGGCCCAGCACACAGGCCTATGTGGCGGTAACCCCTGGCAGCAGGTCCCCTCTCTCCCAGGTCCACCCTCTGACTGACTGCATGGCAGCCCAGCTCCGCCCTTTAGACGCCCCTCACCCCACCTTCCAGACAGTGCCAGAAGCTTCTAGAAGCGTCTGGGGAAACTGGCTCTAACTGGCCTAGGGGGAGGGGTAGAGCACCCTGGGTGCCAGGCTTCCCTCCAAAAGCTGGGGCTGCTGGGAAATAATGCCTAGACTGTCAACCCAGCTCAGTCAAACGGCGCAACCACACAGCTTTGGCATCCATCTTAAATCATATTTTTAAAATGGGGAAACTCAGTCTGCACACATTCATACAGCATTCATATGTGGTTCCACAGAAAAGCGAAAAATTTCTGGGAAAAGGGCCAAGTCCAACAGTGTGTATGTAGAGATATATCTAAATGTATGTTTGAATTATATGTGAAATGTGATATCATGTGAATCAAGGGGAAAGAGAGCTGTTTTCATATTTTTCCAGCAGCTTATAGAGCTTTGGTGGCTATGACACTGGTCATTCATGAGCAGAGACTATGTGGTCTGCGATAAAATGCTGGTCTAAAACAAAAGCAATAACTGCCTTATTACAACTCAGGTCCAATGATAGTAGCATCTAGATGTGAAAGTTTTGCAAGGCAAGGGTCCTTTTGAGATTATGTTTGACAAAAAACAAAACATGCTGCAAAACATTAAACTCAAGTGGCTCAAAACCTTCCACAACCCTCTGATAGATCTTGTATCAGGGTCTAAGCTCCATTTGCCACTACCATAGCAGGTTTGAATGTGTTATAGTTATTAATCATTTTCTGATAAAAGAAAGCTGCAAGCTTATCATACTTCTGTACATTGTGGATACTTAAACTTCCACAGCCAGAGTAAATAAAGGAATTTATCATTTTAACTAACTTATTTGAATTGTCAAATTCAAAGGTACAGTCTGAATAATACTCTTTTTCATGACTGAATCAATTACTCATATTTTCGAAAAGTCTCTATATATTAATAATTTTCCTTATGCCACATTCTGTCAAATGTCTTACAATTTGGCTTGTCTAGGCATAGTTCTCCTAAAAATCAAGGTGCTGATCACCTGTTTACTGAGATACTGACTCTTTTACTGTGGCAACATGATCTACAGCTGTGGTGATTCACTTGTTTACCGAATCATTTAACACTTCCAAATCATCTGTCTTAAAATTAGATGGTCGGCCTTTTCCTACAAGGCAGCCATTTATATATCTGCAGTTGTTTTGTGGCAAGCTAGTTTTTCTACAGTTCTCTCTGCCCTGCATATTCTTTCAGATACACCTACTTACCAGAAGAAGGTAATTAAGTTGTGATCTCTCCATGGTAGGGCAATACACTCAGACAGTCTAACCTTCTCCTTGCTAGAAAATATCATATGCATGGTGTGGCCCCTAACACACATGGTGTCAGAAACAAATTGTTAAGACCCACGACCAAGCATGCATCTAAGAACTGACCTACTCCTCCGTGGAGGGAAAGTCTACTATGTAATTAAAATCAAATAAAACCAAAGAATTAATTCATATAAGACTATGTGAGATAATAATTCAATGATCTGGCTACTTAAATCCCCGGCCACTCTTGGCAGCCATAACCTAACATTATTGCATATACAGAAGGTGGCAATATAATAACTTTGATGGTCGAGGAGTTAAAATCATTCAAATTCTTCTGAGGGGATCTATTTTATTACTAAATATTTCCTATAAATAATTACAAGGCCTTTCTCTCTTCCTTTAGAGCAATCTAGTCTGATTATATTAAACCCAAGAGGAATTGTCAAAGACAAATTAGGATTAGACCACTAGGTCTCCATCAAGAAAAGGAATTACGAATGTGGTTTGAGACTTCTATGTGGTGTTTGGGAAGGGAGTTTACATCCTAAAGGGTGTGGGCATTAGTTTTGTAATAGGATTCCCTTCTCTAATATCCAGTGTGACTTCTTGTTTCTTGTGAGTGTTTCCTCTCTTTGATTTCAAAATGTTCAATTCTAATAGCTAACCTCTGGTATATGTGATCTGACTATGTGCAGTGTGAAATCAAGTAGCATGGCTGGCACTGTTCTCTGATCAGTTGCTGACAGACACAGCCAAGCTGGCTGTTGGAACGCCTTTTGCATACCAGTAGCATACTTGCTGCACACTCTCGCCTCGTGGATGTACTCCAGCCCAATTAAATTGTGCTATTTTGTCGTTCTTGCGCATGCTCAGTCAGTGCAAATTGTATCCACCTTTTTAAAACAAAACTGATCGAATTTAAAAATTACCCTTCAATCTCCATCTACAGTAAAAGTAAAATAAACTCCTCAAACTTTAAATGGAAAATCTCCCCCATGAACTTTAAAAAATAAGCATTTGATCTTCAGTGTCTCTTGGATCGATGACACATCTGCGTGCATCAGCGTGCTCACTGGTACTCTGGTCATCGTGCCTGAGCTAGGGTCAGTGGGCGCCATCTTCCTTCATCACGGTGAGTAATGATTTTGCTTCTTTCACGTGCTCTTCACCACTCTTAACTTCATTCATTATACTTGGCTGTCGCTGCCTTTAGTGTTTCTCCACACACTGTTGTGAAGAAGTACAAATGACTCTCAGACATGTAGACAGGACATCTTCTTTATTGCAAGTACTTCATTAAGGATAACGTCCTATCCACAAAGTACACCGGCAGCAACTGACTCTAAGAGTCCTCACTAACAGAGTCTTCAGGACAAAGACTCCAGAACCACTTAAACATTCTACAATAGATGGGGACACATAGATGGAGAGTGGCAGCTTGTCAGGTAATTACTACACACCTTCCCCCTTTACCTAAAAGGAAGAACATATAAATAAAATAAAACAAAATAAAATAAACTAGTTTACAACAAAATCACGTATTGTCACAGGAGCTTTACATGTACGAGAGCTCCTGCGTAAAGATGAGGCAGCTTCAGAAGGAACAGCAAGAGCACCTAGTTTGGGACAATTAGTTGAACGCACAAGGGCAATTCTACTCAAATTCCATATGCACCCGTCATCCAGTTTCACAGCATTACAAAACAGTTTTGTTGCCCTAAAAGGTGAAGAGAATGTAGCACTAGAGGATTGTTGGGGATAACGCACTCTCACTCTGTCACCCACACATACTTTCATGCGAGAAACAGCATGTCTAGAATCAAAATTCTCTTTCCTTCCAGCAGACTTAGGATCTTGAGTTGCATACCAAAGTACACCCACACTATCTTCAACATCCACATTTTTCCCTCTCATCCAAGACTGAAACTTGTAAGTGTTGGGAGTTCGGCCCCTAAACAATACAAAGGGGATCTTCCCTGTGGTAGAACAAGGAGTTAAGTGATAAGTTCTCACCCTCTCAACTATACCAGTTCTCCAATCCCTACCTTGTTCTTTGGCCAGCTGAATGGATTCTTTTAGCACGCAATTGAACCTCTCCACCATACCGTTACTTTTTGGATGATAGAGCGCACAACATTTGTGTTTCACACCTCTTTTTGCTAAGACTTCCTCCATTTCTTTTGAGACCAGTTGAACACGCTTATCTGTTAAAAGAGATTCAGGGAGGCCCTCTCTGCAGAAAATGCCCTCCAAGAACTTAACAACATCTCTAGTTTCTATACTTTGTGTCACTCTAATTTCAGGCCATCTTGACAATATGTCCATCAACACGAGGACATAAGATCGACCTAACTTACTTGATTCAGGTCCCAAAAGATCTAAGGCTACGTCTTGCCAACAATGTGTAGGAGCTTCACATATGACCATAGGTTATACCCTTGCCTTGTATACTTTATCACAGGCGTTGCACTCCATGCACTCTCTTACCACACGCTCCACAAGGATATCAATACCTGGCCACCAGAAGTGTAAACAAACTCTCCCTTTAGTTTTTTATGTACTTTGATGACGTTGATGGGCCAAATGTACAATTTTCATCCTAACTCGTGAAGGAGGAACAAGTCTGGTGCCCCTCCAAAGCAAGCCACCACTCACTGAAAGCTCATCACGAACGATTCAGAACTTGTGCACCTCTTCACTCAAATTCTTTATGCCTGCCCAACCTTCAGTCACCAATCTACATATCTCACACATGAAACTAATTCGAACAACAAGAGAGAGAGGGTTAAGCCACACTCTTAGTCCCCCTAAATAATCAAAAGCAACAACAAAAGAGTGTGAAAATAATATACACAGGACTAGTGGTTCGTAAAACAAGACAATTGTGACACTGCGGATCAATCTGAAGTTCCTCGGGAACCCTCACTCACCAACATAGTTGGTGACATGCTTCATCATGGGGTTCTCCTGGGGGTACCTTGTGTACCTCCAGTGTGCTTCGACGCTATGTTAAGGCGGAGCAACAAGATCAGAATAAAGGGATAGTGATTGTCAGTGAAAAAAGGGAAAGATTTAAAATGTCAAGATTCATCCACCGATATATTTAATTGTGATGAAGCTTAGACGTTAAAAACAGTGAAGGATGTGTAATCCTGACTATTAGTGGGTCAGATACATCCAGTTGCGGTCATATTGGTCAACATGTTTCAGCTTCTAATGTGTGATTCACAAAGCTTTCTTCAGGACCTAACCAAAAAAATCAAAAAATCCACCAGGGCGGTATAAGCTTACTAAAGCCTATCCTGACCTCAGGTGTAAGGAACCGATACACTCACGGTTTTCGTTATGTGCCTTCCGCAATTCCGAAAGGATACCTGTAAGGAAAAAATGACACAAATGCAATGCATCAACATGTGACTATCATCTGTGTATTATTTTATGCCAGGAACAAATTAATGCAGTGTCTATCTAGGGACAAAGAAATCAATTTAATTTCATTATTCCCACAGGCTGTGCTCTAACACCGTATTCGAATTAAAAAATCCATAAGTGATAATTGTATTATGAATGATGAAGTAGACCTAGATTTTAGGAAATACTCAGTTGGACGCTTCGACCAATGAGTCATCGAAAAATTAAATAAAGTTACCAAACCAGTGTGACTACGATAAAAAAAGGCACTGATGACCAAATGGATTAGAATGGAAAATAAAGGCACTCACATGTGTTCAAAATGGTGCTGTACTCCTTAGGCAAAAAGGTGGGTGGCGGGACTACAGGACAACTGTGGGGGACACAAAACGGAAAGGTTGCATTTAATCCGAAAGCCCCTCAGTTGCTCCGTCAAGTCGGCATTTAACAAAGAGCCAAACGATAGTAAAAGAACCGTCTGTGGTACTCACATCTTCCAAGTCCACTGCCTGGCTCTTAAACCTACGTGAAACCACCGAGCCCGGAGTCAGCGACGATGTAGTCATGACGGTTAAAGTAGGAGAAAACTCCATGTTGACCGGAAATCCGGTTCCGGCAAAAGAAAACACAAACAACGGACTGCTAGATTGGTTAGAAAAGACTAGACCGTTGAATGCTGAACACGTAGTTCAAAGCTTTACTCGATTTAGAAAACAGACAGACAATATCACAGAATAGGGACGATCCATAATCAAAGTGATTTTGGTAAAAATTCTCTTGGGTGGGTAATCAGTGTTATAGATACCATCCATGATTGTGCAGGGAAATCAATGTTGTTAATACCATACATGATAGTGCAGGGAAGTGTCATCATTCCCATTATGAACCCCCGAGTGAGCAAATAATGACGAGGATCGAAAAAAACAACTAATGTGTAAGCGGTCCCAGTCAAAACCTAAAAAGTTAATCGGGCATGAAAAATTTCCATTATTAATATGCCTGGGAACTAAATAGGCAAAATTGCTAGCTAATGATAGTTATTTGCGTCTCAAAACCGTGCCCCACGGGATATTATCATTAAGACCGGTCAGATGTGTGGAAAGACGGTAAATCCAGCGTTGTTCCTTTTCGAACAAAATCACTGGATTCACCTGTTCAATGATGGTCCAATGCAGATCATCCACCGTGTGGTTAAAACGCAGAAAATTTTCTGTCATTTTCGTAGTGCTTTTCTTACATCGGATATTACTCCGATGTTCACCAATGCGTAACTTCACCTTTCGCGTGGTCATCCCCACGTATCTCAGATCGCAAGGACATGTGATTAGGTATACTACGTCAGCAGTATTACAATTGGTGTGACTCCTTTGCGTCCAGATCTTCCCTGTTTCCAGAGTCAGAGTTCTTGTGGTAGAGGTGAGATAGCAGATGCTACATGACCCACAAGGGAAACGGCCAAGAACGGGTGGTAGACCCCACGCATTGAGGATAGACCTTTCACTAGGCGTGTTGGAATTCCGTGGTCTCGTGTGAACAAGAGAGTCCTTCAAACTGGTAGCCTTTTTATATGCAAATAAAGGTTTTTCCCATTTGATGTTATTACTCTCCAAAATTCGCCAGTGTTTTTTGATGGATTTGGAGATGTTATTGGAGGCAGCATTATAAGTTGTCACACAAGTGAGTGGAATGTCTTTGGGTGGTTTGGGATAATCACGTAATAGATTTTCACGTGGTTGATTTCTGGCCCTCTTACAGCTGGCTGTCAAAATCTTATCAGGATACCCTCTTTGTCGCAGTTTCTCTGTGAGTTCCTTAGACTGCGTACGAAAGTCAGACAGATTACTACAATTATGTCTGATCCGCAAAAATTGTCCATACGGTAAGTTTTCCCGTAATGGTCGTGGGTGAAAGCTTGAAAATGTAAGAAGGTTGTTTTTAGCTGTGGGTTTATGATATGTTTTGGTCAATAGAGAACCATTGACCTTAGACACAATCACGTCCAGAAAAACCATCTCATTGCTATCAAATGTGTAAGTGAATAGCAAATTGGGGTCACGTGTATTAATCCACGCAAGAAAGTTGCGTAGGATATTCTCAGGGCCCTGCCAGATGATAAAAATATCATCTATATATCTCTTCCAAAAAGAGAGGTAAGAAGAGAAAGGATTGGTCGGGTCCAGAATATGTTTGCGCTCAAAGTCGTAAACATATAGTCCTGCGACACTCGGCGCAAATGTGCTGCCCATAGAAGTACCCGTACACTGGAGGTACAATGTACCTTGATATTCAAAAAAGTTCTTTTTGAGTGCTAGAGTAGCACAGTCAATCACAAAGCTTTTAGGTGTTTGAAATGTCCAGTTTATAGAGTCTAAAGATTCCCCAATGACCTTGATGGTATCGTCCTGGGGAATACTGGTGTAAAGACTCTCAATGTCTAATGATACAAGAATGGTATTATCATTATCAACTTTCAAGTCTTGTAGGGATGCCCAAAAACTTTTTGTATCCCTCAGATAGGTAACAGTATTCTGGATTATCGGTTTTAAAAAATAATCACAGTAAATAGATAGAGGCTCTAGGAGAGAGCCAATGCCCGATACTATTGGGCGACCTGGTGAGGTGACTTATTCTTGTGGGTCTTAGGTAGGGTATAGAAGTAGGGCACTATACCTTTACCCTTCATCAGAAAGTCTGCTTCGTGTTTACTAATATACCCTCTACATTCAGCATGTTCCACAAGGTTGCATATGGTGGCCCTCAAAGAGGTGGAAGGATCTGTGGTCAGTGGAATGTAATTCTTGGGGTTATCAAGCAGACGTTTACATTCAAGGTCATAATCAATACTGTTCTGAATTACAATCCCACCCCCCTTATCTGCTGGTTTAATCACGATAAGGGCATTAGATTGTAATGATTGGAGTGCCTGAAAGTCCACGGAACTCATGTTTTTGAAGGTCCCTTGATCCTGAAAGGATTCCACATCATTAAAAACTGCTTGTTCAAACGCAGTTATCTCTGCTGGTATTGTATGTGGTGGGGGTATGAATGTTGATTTCAGACGTAAACCAGTATCGCTCGGATGATCTGCAAGGACTTCAGATTGATTTCTTTCAAAGAAGGACTTCAGTTTAAGTTTTCTAAAAAACTCAGACAGTTCACAGTGCAACTTGAACCGGTCAAAACGTGCAGTGGGGACAAATCCTAAACCTCTCTCAAGGACATCACTCTCACTCTGAGTAAGGACCACTGAGGATAAGCTGGTGACTAAACTTTTAGGTTGTTGGCTGCACCTTTGCTGCGTGTGTTGTTCCCCATGTTCTCCTCTTGTTCCCAATGAACCTGGTTGCGCCCTCTTCTTCTCCCTCGCCCACGTCGGCCTCTGTCCAAAAAAGGAGGACGGAATGAGGGTTGAGGAAAAGGAGGAAGCGGGACAAAGCCCGGATTCCAGCCCATCATTGGGAATTGGGGTGGTTGGAAATGGTTTTGGTAACCCAAATTACCTTGATTGGAGGGAGGTTGTTGCCAAAAAGGTTGATACTGATGAGGTCTGTTTCTACATTCATAATGCAATTATCACTTATGGATTTTTTAATTCGAATACGGTGTTAGAGCACAGCCTGTGGGAATAATGAAATTAAATTGATTTCTTTGTCCCTAGATAGACACTGCATTAATTTGTTCCTGGCATAAAATAATACACAGATGATAGTCACATGTTGATGCATTGCATTTGTGTCATTTTTTCCTTACAGGTATCCTTTCGGAATTGCGGAAGGCACATAACGAAAACCGTGAGTGTATCGGTTCCTTACACCTGAGGTCAGGATAGGCTTTAGTAAGCTTATACCGCCCTGGTGGATTTTTTGATTTTTTTGGTTAGGTCCTGAAGAAAGCTTTGTGAATCACACATTAGAAGCTGAAACATGTCGACCAATATGACCGCAACTGGATGTATCTGACCCACTAATAGTCAGGATTACACATCCTTCACTGTTTTTAACGTCTAAGCTTCATCACAATTAAATATATCGGTGGATGAATCTTGACATTTTAAATCTTTCCCTTTTTTCACTGACAATCACTATCCCTTTAGTCTGATCTTGTTGCTCCGCCTTAACATAGCGTCGAAGCACACTGGAGGTACACAAGGTACCCCCAGGAGAACCCCATGATGAAGCATGTCACCAACTATGTTGGTGAGTGAGGGTTCCCGAGGAACTTCAGATTGATCCGCAGTGTCACAATTGTCTTGTTTTACGAACCACTAGTCCTGTGTATATTATTTTCACACTCTTTTGTTGTTGCTTTTGATATCTCACACATGACCTCATCAGTCTTCATTGTTTCTCTCCATTCTACCGCAGTAATCACCTTCCTAATGATTTTACACACCTTGTAATCGTCTTCTTCCAGCGAATCCTCTGGATCAGTGGACACGCACCCACTCTGTTTGGAAACCAAACGAGAAAGACAGTCCACAACTTTATTCTCTGTCCCAGGTATGTAGTTTACCACAAAGTCATAATCCTGTAGAGCGATAACCCACCTACATATCCAGGAAGAGACTGTATCAAGACTTTTCTTACAAAATACATCCTTCAGAGGCTTGTGATCAGAACGGACAACAAAGGAACTTCCCCAGAGGAATTTTTGTAACTTCTTGATGGCCCAAAAAATACAAAAAAGCTTCCTATTTGATCACAGAATATTGTGTTTCTGGACCAAAAAGTGCTCTGGAGAGGAACATGATTGTTACTTCCTTACCATCTTTAAATTGTTTGAGCACTGCCCCCACCCCTTTTGAACTTGCAATTAAGATGGAACATGAGGAAGTGTCAAAGCACTGAAGTGAAGGTGCAGAACTCAGTGCTTTCTTGACATCTTCAAATTCTGTTTTGCATTGAGAAGACCATGTAAACTTCTCCCCCTTTTTTAAGAGAGACCTCAACGTGAAGGTGTGACCGGCAAACTGAGGAACAAATTTATTGCAATATTCTGCCATTCCCAAGAAGGTGACTAAGTCATCTCTATTTTGTGGGACAGGTAGCCCATCAATGGTCTTGACAAGGTGTTCTCTGGGCTTAACTCAACCTTTCGTCAATTTGTGACCTAGGTAACCAATTTCCGAGAAATTGAATTTGCATTTGTTCTCCAATAAGGTTAATCCTCTCATTGTGAACCTTTCAAGAACTGCCCTAAGCCTATCATCATGTTGTTGTTGTGACGATCCATAAACTAAGACATCATACTGATGAATTTTAACCTCATCCAAACCATCCACCACTCTCCATGACTCTCTGGAATACAGAGGCTGCGGCGTTCAAGCCAAAAGGAAGGCAAGTGAATTTGTATCTTCCGAAAGGGGTTATAAAGGCCGTTAAATTCACGGAATCATCGTCGATCTTTAACCTGATGATAAGCAGCCTTAAGATCTAGTGTGGAGAAAACCATGGCACCTTCTAGTTGAGTCAACATCTCTGTGATATTAAGAAGAGGATACTTGTCAGAAATGACAGCATGATTAAGGGCGTGAAGATCCACACATAGCCTCACCTCACCAGAAGCCTTGTGGGCAAGGACAACTGGGTCCAACAAATCACTTTCTTCTGTTTCACGATGATGCCTTCTCTCCTCAACCTTTCAAGTTCAGTGCGCATAGCTTCTCTCAGAGCCAGAGGTACACTGCGCACCTTGCAAGTCACGGGAACAGCATCATGTTTAAGTATAATTTTATGTGTGTATCCTGAGAGACATCCCAACTTGTCACTGAAAACATCCTTTAATTCAATGCGTAAGTCAGTCTTTTGATTGAATTCTAAGAGATCGTTGGAGACAGCATTCATGTAAACTCCACTCGAAGGAATGTCTCTGAGAACAATACAAGGGTCCTCACCAGGAATCAAAGACACTTCAAGATCTGCCTGGTGAACCCAACTAATTGTAATGTCTTCTCTACAAGAAATGTAGATCTTTCCTGCAGTTAGTATTCCCTTGTACTCGATGATGCCCATGAAGTAATCAAACAACTTTATGGTCTGACCACCATATGCTAGTGGTTTAATGTCAGGTTTATAAATCTTCACCTTCCCAAGCAACATTTTATCGAAAAACTCTTTGGGAACAAGAGATATCTTAGCTCCCGAATCAAAAAGCATTTTGATATTAAAATCATTTACTTGAACCTCATCAACAGGACTTTTCATTTGTTCTGTTTAGTATGGAGAAATACCTCACCACAATGTAACTGATCATAATCAGAACCACTCTCGTTTTTCAAGATAATCTCCTTGACTCACTTACCCTTGTTTTTTTTAGCTCTACGGGCTTTAGCTAAGTGACCCAACTTTCCACAATTGTGACATTTAGATGTGAGAGCAAGACAAGACTTATCGTTAGCTAGGTGACCAACCATGTCACAATGGAAACATTATACTACAACGCCCCTTTTTGGGTTGAAAACTTAAGAGGGATGAGTTACAGGTGCAGGTTGTTTTTTCAATGTAGTTTTTTTCACGCTCTGTACCTTGTCACTCAAAATGCCATTTTCCTTTTTTATAACTTCAACACGGCCAAGGGAATGTTCTATTCTCTTAGCTATGCAAACAACTTTGTCAAATTTTGGGTCATCTTTTTGCCACAATTCATCTTTTTTTTTTTTAAATCTGTTTATTCAGGTTAGCAAATCAATGACATTACAGTTATGGAGTTAGAGAGCCAAAGCAAAAGCAGGCAAGTTCTGAACCAATCAGTCACTGTAAATCAGCATGTAAACAATTATCGGTTTTCATTTACCCCCAAATTCACTTTTTCGTAACCATAACCAAAACAACCAATGGTACAGACGGAAAGCAGCAGAAATAAAACATAGTACTCTAGCAATTGAGGAGCAAAACCTTCAAAGGAAGCAACACATGTGCAGTAGTGTACAGCAGCAGAAATCACATTTGTAGATCGGACCACGACCCAGCGTAATAGGCGCGGGCTTCCGCCCTGTAGTATATGGACTCCAGGACTAGCTATTCGCTGCGTGCCACCCCACAAACGACGGGGCCCTGCCTCAATGCCACCACCCACAGCCGGCTGCATCTAAATGCAAAGTTGTCTAGAGCGCAGCAGCACAGGCGAGCACCTCCCCTCAACCAACAGTGTCAACCCATATCGTCAGAGACCTCTCCAGACATCGAACGAGTAGAGCTGGGGGAGCCAGCTCCCTCCTGGGCCCACTGCAGAAAGGGCTCCCAGATGTCCCTGGGCCGGGAAGCAACAGGCATCGTTTCCCAATAGCGTTCAAGTTGTGTGTTACCATACGTTACATCTTTCACCCACTCCGCAAATTTGGGCAGGGATCTGCGACCCCAGCGCACCGCCACCTGTCTCTTAGCATAAAGGAGCAATAGCGCATGCAATTTCCTAGTCTTTGGTGGAGTATCTTTAACATAACCTAGTAACCCTCGGTGTGGAGACGGCGTATCGGCTCTAAGTAGAATTTGATTAATAGCAGTGAAGATGTTTAACCAGTATTCTTCTAGTCGCGGGCAGCTCCACACCACGTGCATAAAAGTAGCATTTTCGGCCCCACATTTCCAGCATGTATCATCCTCCCTGAGACCCATGCGGTGCAGCGACCGTGGTGTACGGTAGTACCTGTGTAAGAACTTGAAATGCACCAGGCGCAACCTATAATTAGGCGATAGTTCCTTCAGTTGCCCACAGCAGAAGGCCCACTGTTCTTCAGACAGAGGGGCCTCCAACTCCGCATTCCATGCATGCAGGGAGGAAGGCACCACGACAGGGGATTGCTCCTGCATACAGTTGTATAACCGGGACACAAGTTTTTTGGGAGATGCTTACAGGATTCTTTAATCTTATGGAGAATAAAAAGGTCGGCGAAGGACTCTGGTGGGTCAACCTCTCCTACCGCGGGAGCCCTGAAGGTGCCATCGGGGTAAATGTCGGCAAAAGTATGCAGGATCTTCCCTCTAATCATGACGTCCCCTCCTCTATCCTGCAGGCAGGGCAACAATGGATTGCCCCGCAGGGGAATGGCTGGCGCATACAGGAGAGGGAGTTTTGCCCTCCTCTGCAATTCCCGCCACGTCCATCGGAGCAGGGCCACCGTGTCCACATCTTTAGAGGGGCGAGGCGACTTCCAGTACAACGCCACCCTGAGGGGCAAGGGAGCCGCAACCGCCATCTCCACCGCAACATGCGGCTGATAAGGAGTGGGAAAAACCCAGAAGTGCAGAAATTGTGCTTGCGCACACAGCGAGTATAGTGCCATATCCGGGGCCCCCAGTCCTCCCTGCCTCAACGGGAGTGTAAGCAGCGCGCAGGATGATCTCGCCTGGCCCCCAGCCCATACCAGCGTCAGCAGCAGTGACCGTACCCGAGCGTGGAAATGTGCAGTCAGGGGCAACGAGAGATTTACGAATAGGTATAAAAATTTTGCTAGGCCTATCCTTGCAACCAAAGACAGGGGGAGCTTGTTCCAAATTTCGATCTTCCCTTCCAGCCAGTCCACCGCCCTACCATAATTCAAAGTCCACAAGTCGCTCAGGTTACGGCTGATCCAGACCCCCAGGTACTTGACTGAGTCAGTTTCCCAGCGTAGGGGATAGTCCGACATCACCTCAGATGTGGCATCCGTCAAAGGGTACGCGACAGACTTGGACCAGTTGATAGATACTCCTGCCAGGCCCTCAAAGCGGACGAACTCCCTCAGCAGTGGGTTCAAGTTCTCAGCGGGGTTAGTTACATACAGCGTGACATCATCCGCGTACAGGGAAATCAGCAAGCTGCGAGAGCTGAAGCCAATGCCCCGAGCTGTGTGGTGCTGTCGGACCCGGGCCGCGAGAGGCTCCGTGGCAATAGCAAATAGCAGTGGGGACAAAGGGCACCCCTGCCTGGTCCCGTGGGAGATGTCGAAGGGCTGGGAAATCAGCCCATTCACCCGCACTCGCGCCCTGGGAGCGGCATATAGTAGCCGTATCAAGTTTATAAAGAGGGGGCTAAATCCCATCCTGCCAAGAATCCTAAACAGGTAGGGCCATTCCAGCGAATCAAACGCTTTTGTGGCATCCAAGAAAATGGCCGCCGCCTGTATGGAAGGGTGTAAATAGTGTAACACTGAAAAGATCGTTCTTAGGTTGTGTGATGTGGCGCGGCCGGGGATAAACCCCGATTGATCGGGTAGCGCCACCATCGGCAACAAGGGCTGAAGCCTGTCTGCGATTAGTTTAGCGTAGATTTTAACGTCTACGTTAATGAGGGATAGTGGAAGATACGAGTCCAGTAGCTGGCAATCTTTGTCCGGCTTTAACAGCGTAATTATTAGTGCCTTACGCATCGAGTCCGGCAGGGAGCCAGTCTCCAGGGCCTCAGCAAAGACAGAGTGGAGTCTAGGGGCCAGTTCACTGACATAGGTCTTGTAAAAGATTGTCGACAGCCCATCTGGGCCAGGGGCCTTGTGCGCGGGCATGCTTTTTATCACCTGTGCGACATCCCGGGCAGTGAACGGGACATCCATATACCGACGGTGGTGGTCATTGAACCAGACGATGGCGATCAAATCTAGGAAGGCGTCCAGGGATGCAGGAGCTGTAGCCTGTCTGGAGGTATACAGGGTCGAGTAAAACTGAGCAAAAGTAGTAAGAACTGCTTCGTGTCCCAGCAGGAGCGCCCCCTCACTATTTTTTATGGAAGGTATACAGTTGGACTGTGCGCACGGAGATATGAGCCGCGCTAGGGTTCTACTAGGTCTATCCCCCTCTCCATATCTACGGGCCTCCGCTTGCTTGCCCAGGAATTTCACCTCTCGCTGCGCCTCCTCGCTGAACTCCAGCAACTTAGCCTTCATCTGTACCGCCAGCTCGGGTGAAGGGTCATTACAGAATCGCACGTCCAACTCCCTTAATTCCCCCTCCAACCTGCTGAGAATGCCACGTATTGCTTTTAGGACCCCTGCCTGTCTAGAGATGCACTGGCCGCGGATCACCGCCTTAAATGCGTCCCAGAGGACGGCCTCAGTAGTCACTTTCCCCGAGTTGTTTTCGAAGTATTTCACGATGTCCGCTCTAATTTCCTCAGTGAAAGCAGAGTCGGTAAGCGCATGCGGGGGCAACCGCCAGGAGAACGCACGAGCGGGGGCATCAGGCACGTTTGCCACCAACAGGCAAGGGGCATGATCGGAGAGCGACCTGGCCTGAATGTCCACCTCAACCACCCAGGATGCCACATCCGGCGAGACCAACCAGTAATCCAGGCGGGACCAAGCCGCGTGCTGACTCGTTATGCATGTCCCCACGGTAACAGTGGGGTGCCTTGCTCTCCATACATCTGACAGCAACCCCACCTCCATGATATCCAAGACGGCCTGACGAGCTCTAGTGTGTGTGGGCCCTCCTGCACCCCTACGATCCAACGCATCAGCAAGTACAACATTAAAATCACCACCCAGGATGATTGTGGAACAATCCATCAACATGATCTGTGCCCATAGCGCTCTGAAGAAGTCGGGGTCATCCACGTTAGGTCCGTAAACGGCCGCCAACACTAGCTCCCTCCCCTGAAGCACGCCATGTGTAATAACGTATCGTCCCTCTTTGTCTAATAGAGTGCGGTGTTCCTTCCAGTCCAGCCCATTGCGTATGAGGATCGCCACCCCTCTAGCGTAATTAGAATAAATGGCGGAATACACCCGTGCCCAACGCGAGTGCTTCAGTCTGGGTGAAGGAGTGGAGTTCACGTGCGTCAGAAAGCAGATATCCACCTTATGTCGAGAGAGATACCCGTGCATTAGCCGAGCCTTTTTGTAGTCCCCAAGTCCTCTAATGTTCCACGTTAATAACCTAACGCCTACCATCTCGCTGTCCGTTCCGAGTCATATCCGCCCTGCCGCTGTGTGTATAATGTATTGCCTCCCTAGTGTACATCCTGTGCAATGAATAGCGCAGTTTCCTAGTAATCTGTGAGAGAACATTTCCATCGTACCAGAACATAAAGAACATTAAACGACTCAACTCCCCCCACCACCCCCCACCCTCACCAACCCCCCAAACAGGTTGTGACAAATCCCCACCATAGACACGCAAAGCGTGTTGGCAACTTAAACCCCAAAACAATGGGAGACACCCCATGGGGCGTGGTGCTCCAAGCGTACCCCCCTGTTTACACAGGGTGGCTGCACTATAGCGGTCCCTACACAACACCAGCGTCGATCTCCTCACCCAGTCCGCAGCCCACACCCCGGAGGGGCCGTGCGATGTAAGTTCATCCCAGTAACACAGCGCAAATGTCAGGGGCAGGTACCCCGCGCCCCCCCATAAACTAAAAACAGAGCCGCAAGAGCAACTGCGGGTGGGAAGAGGCTGGTACTGAACTAACAGTGGAAAATGCCCTATGAGGATAGGACAGGCCGCATACTCTTAACTGGGTCAGTCATTGTCACTTAGACGACCGTCTTCCACCTCCACACGTGGCGACGTCCGTCTCGCCACAGCACCGCCAAGCTGTTTAGCAAACTTCAACGCCGCCTTGGCACCCATGAAGTGATGTGTGGTACCCTTGTGCATCACCCTCAGCTTCGCTGGATATAACAATGCATATTGGACGTTAGCCTGAAGCAGCAGTTTTTTAGCAGGTAGAAATTCCTTCCGGGCAGCCTGCACCGAGGGAGTGAAGTCAGGGTAAAAGGAGATGCTATTACCTTTGTGCGTGATTTTACCCTTTTCTCGAGCAAGGTGTAAGATGAGGTCTCTGTCTTGGAAATTCAGGATCTTAGCTAGAATAGGGCGCGGTGCCGCCCCCACCGGCGGCTTTTTCCCAAGCGATCTGTGCGCCCTTTCAACAGTGAACACCGGGGAGAGCGCCGGGTCAAAGAGTTTGTGGATCAGCTCAGATACGTATACCTCCATTCTGCCAGTGTTCGTCGTCTCCGGGATGCCCGTGATGCGGATGTTGGATCTTCATGACCGTGCTTCTAAATCATCTGTTTTGGCCCGGAGGAACTCCAGGTCTTTTTCCACAGACGTAAGTTGTTTCTTGGTGTCGTGCCTGAACTCGCAGCATTCGGTATGCTTGGTCTCTAGGCTATCCAGCCTGGTTTCGTGTGAGTCCACTTGCTGTTTGACAGACTCCAGCTGCGAGGACATGGCGTTGAGCTTGGCATCAATGCTCTTGAGGCTCGATCGAACCTCCAACATCAGTGCCCGGTAATCGCCTTCCGACCCCGCCCCCTGCAAGGAAGACTCCGCCGCCTCCAGGTCAGCCGCTTGTTGTGTAGCCTGGCGCTTGTGGTCAAAAGTAAGCCTAGACTGCTTCGCATCATTTTTCCCCCCATGTCGATGGGCCAGGCTCGGTCACGTATGGGGAGGTTGCCTCAAGCACAGCCACGCAGGAACGCTAGGAATTTTCTTATCTAGTCGGTGGTGCCAAAGGCAGCGGCCGGGACCCCAGGGGCTCAACTACCACTTCGCACGGTCACCACCCAGCAGTCACCAGGCCATCAGGGGCACAGCGTGGAGCCACAAGCGCCACCGGAGCCGGCTACGAGGGTATTGCCGCAGCGAAGTTCCGACTCAAGCCGGCCCCAAGCACCAGCGGGGCCGCCGCAGACGTCCCAACGCGGAGTGTCTTAGGGTGGTTACGCATGGAGCCACCTACTCTCGGCCTCCACACCTTTTCAAGCTCGTGGAATCAGGCTCAATGCTGCCGCACCCCCGCCCGTCAACCTCCACAGGGGTATCGCCGCAACAGCTCAGTCGCTCCCCGGTGCTGCAACTTACAGTGGTGTCCTCAGCCCGGCAGACTGCAGCCTCCTCACTCCAGGAGTGTCACCGCACCGCCCAAGCCAAGTCGGGCGCCCACAAGATTCAAATCTAATTCCACAGAGAGCCGGCACCAGGGTCGTGAGGCACACCAATGGCGCAGCCGGCGCGAGCCTCAGCAGAACCCCACCATCACAGGAGCGCTTAATATGGGCGTCGCGGTCACCGGGCACCTCGTAGTCTCATCCACATCTGCGCCGCGTCGTAGGGTCAGCCGCCAGCAAAGGGGGGCGAGCCACATCCATGCAGTTCTCTCTCCTCATCCATCCGCGGGCTGCAGATCGCGCGCGGCGGCCCCCCCGGCAGCAGCAACCCTCACGAGCTCACCTCCAGCGGTCACCGACCCTCTCCGCAGCATGTGCACTTCAGCGTGGGCTCGCCTCTAGTTCAGCTCGGTCAGATCACCACCACAGCCAGCCGCCAGCTCCACTCCCTCGAGGCACACAAAAGGGCACCGGTGTCGTCCTGGTCCCCACTACTCCGGCCAGAAGTATGCAGTCGTGCTCGTGATTCGTACAGTCGGGCAGGCAGAGATCAGCGTCTCATCTCCAGTGCATATCAGTGCCAGCGGCCCCGTCCTCCTCCGACTCGCGTTTCCTGCCCAGCCCGGAGACCGCAGCGCTTTGGTTCTCCTCCGGCCCGGTCAGCCCCGGACCATAGTAACCCTGCCCGTCCGCCTCCGGCAGCTATGGAGGCGGGCTTCCGTTGCAGTATTCGCTCGGGCAGGGCGTCCGGGATCCCAGCTCGACTCCACGGTCCCCGGCAGCCACCAGAGTCCGATTGATGAGGCACTGGGTCTCTCGCTATCCACTGGTGTGTAAATCGAGGCGCTGAGTGCGTCAAGAGCAGGATTTGGACAGGATTAATAGGTGCAGCCGGCGGAGCTCACTCACAGAGCGGCCATTTCGCTGCCCGGTTGGCCACGCCCCCTGCCACAATTCATCTTTGATTTTTTTCTATATTGCAACCCAGCATAAATTGATTTCAAATAAGTTCTTCAAGGGAACCTTCTAACTTACAGGTGGCACCTAACTTTCTAACTTTCAAAGATCACTTATGTATGTCTCAACAGATTCTTGTGGTTTTTGTATTTGTCGTCCAAAATTATATCTTTCTAAAATAGTACTGACTTTCGAAAGATAATGCTTATCAAGTTTTTTAAGGCAAATTTAAAATTCATAAAATTGGTTTGCCAGGATTAGAGAGAAAAAATGGGGGAGGAGTGACATTTTGCATTTTGAACGGGACAAGTAAGTAAAAATAAAATTTCTTATATATGCACGGATTATAGCTTAATGAACATAACAGAATATCTACTTTATGTGAACTGCTAATCACCCAATGACAGTAAATGCAACTTTTGAAACTACTAGCAACGAGACAAAGGTAATTTGCTAATGATTATGAAAGGACCGGCAAGCAGGTGTGCCAGTCACCGGAGGAGATGTAAATGAAGAAGGTGTGCCTGTCACCGCAGGCACCGTAAAGAAATAATGGTGTGCTTATCACCGTAGATGAAGTAGACCGTGTGGGTTGTTTTGGACAAGCAGGTGTGCTTGTCACCATAGTCGTCACCCTCTTCCACTTATAGATTCTGATTTGAAGTGAATCTGACTCACTAATGGTTTGAAGTTAACAAGCAGTACATAGAAAAGGTCAAGAAGAAATCGAAAGTGTCCAAGTGTTCTCTCCTCTCGCAGTATATAAAGAGAACAATGTGTAGTAAAAATCGTGGCAGTACAGAGAAGAACAGAAAAGATTCAAGCAGATAGGTTGATTTCCAAACACTCTTTCCATTAGAGCGGGATTGGAAATAAGCTTGTTTGCAGAACACAGAGTCGTCACTAGGAAGCAGGACGATACTTGTAACGGGTATCCTAGCAACAGAACTGAAAGCGTGAGCTTCGGAGAGACATGCCGATAGTTGTCTTAGTGACGGCAAAAGTGTGAAGGTCGTGGAGACGTGCCGGCGTGATGACGCTTCAGCTCGTCACAAAATGCATTCCACAACTTGCAGCGAGACGCTGCATTCCACAACTTGCATTGTGACATCGACTAAAGAAATGGAGTCGTGTTACAGTCGTAGAGCCAGGAGCGCGTGCAGGTAATGATGCACCTTCAAATGATGCTGGTGGTCGTGATTTTAATTGAAATATTACAAATGGTAAACGTGCACAAAGAGAAGCTTTGCGCTGGTTGTGGAAGAAATCATTCAGTTAAAGTAGTAGAGGCTTGAAATCGGAGCGTGGTACTGAGGAAACATGAGTAGCGAAACACGGGTAGAGCGCTTGCACAGGAAGACGTGGGGAAATGCGGCAGCTGACTAACTAACCAGGAAGCTCAATAAGTTCGTAGGCATCTTTAAGGAGAAAGCAGGGCGCGCACAGTACCTTACTTTCAGAAAGCAGCTCTCAGCTGTGTTAGGACGTTGTGTAGTTCATGAAGATCATTTTTCTTGCACTGTGACTTCATCCTTCTAGGGTCCGTTGTTCTTTACTCGTGTGAAGAAGTACAAATGACTCTCAGATGTGTAGACAGGATATCTTCTTTATTGCACATACTACATTAAGGATAACATCCTATCCACAAAGTACACCGGCAGCAACTGACTCTAAGAGTCATCACTAACAGAGTCTTCAGGACAAAGATTCCAGAACCTCTTAAACATTCTACAATAGATGGGGACACATAGATGGAGAGCAGGCAGCATGTTAGGTAATTACCACATCTGTCTTTAGCGTTTCTGCTTTGTATCAGTGCTAGCTCTGAGTTATGCTGTGGCGCAGTATCTCTTCTTTCAGCCTTACCAGTAGATTTTTGGCAGGCTTACTGACTGTGCTCCTCAGTAGGGCCTTCACTTTCTTCGAGGGCCTCACAAAAGCTGTAATTGCATTTTAACTCCATATGCCAACCGTAGACCACTACTTGAGGCGAACGTGGCACACATGAGTAGTTTGCTGGACCACAGCAAAATCTCAGGGAGAGCAGGCTTGTATCTTTGGGGCACATATCCCCTATCTTGTCACTAGTTGCAGCATCTTTCCCAGTTTGGGAACAGGTAACAGACCACACCACACACGGAGCTGTGGTTTGCATGTCTTTATTCTTCAGCATGCAATTGTTAACTAAATGTACTGTGTCACAAACTTTATTAACCACACCTAGTCACACCCACCAGATTACGTGTTATTTGTAAGGAGTCTGTCTAGAACCACAAGAGGCCTCATACACACAAACAGAGGACACAACAGGTAGCAGCTTTTTTGCATAATCTCAATCGATGTACCTAGAAGCAGTGCTGCAGCAGTTCTTCAGTCATCTATCCTCAAACTTGAGAGTCTCTGAGTTAAGTAGGTAATGGAAGGTCAGCATGAGGAAACTAGTGGCTCATGGTTAGCTGTCCTTATCACATCTAAGAAATGTATTTAAGATGACCAGAGTATTTGTTCCCCCTCTAGCGATGTCATCGCCAACCTGTGGTTTAAGTGTTACAAAAGTTTACTGCAACGTTCCTGTACTGTATTTCATCATATGATAATGTAGGCCTTTGAACAATAACATCCAAATATAGACTACCTGCATGGTTCTTGTGACTGGAGCTGCACGCCGCGCCAGGAGGACCTTCCTAATGCAACTCTCTAAACTTGGTGTTATGTCAGTTGCCCACCCTGCTCAGCATATACCCCACATTAAACCGGATTTCAATTAAGGTACATAAAATCTAAACTGTTTCGAAAATGGCACCATAGGTTCCTATTTCCAGTCTAACACAAATGACCGAGAGAGAAAGCAAAAATGAACACTGAAGGAAAGCAAATTCAGAACAGATGTCAGGAAGCGTTTCTGCATGCAGAGAATCATAAACGTGCAGAACAGCTTACCAGGCAAGGTACTTAAAGCAAAAAGGCTCAGGTCATTAAGGAAACAATTAGATGGCATCATGGAGTAAAATGGGACGGGAATAAATCTAGATGAGCCAAATGGACTTTCTCCAGCACGCCATACTGTATGTTCACATTCGAGAGACGAATTCTGATGACCTCAACAGGTTTTCTTACTAAAGGGCTCTTCACAAACATCATTTCAGAAGACTTGTTCTGAATAAGGAGTGACTTGAGACCTATTCACTACATCTCACTGAAGAAGATTATCAAGCAAGCAATTTTCAGCGCCGAACGACAAAACATGTTTACAAATGTTTCTAGATCCACATATTATCAGGTTTATTTTGATCCATGTTTTATTTCCTCCACATGTCTGTTTTAAAATATATTGCGGTATAAATTGCTGTTGCATGAAGTATGAATGTTGAGATGTGATTTTAGTACTCATTTGTCTCTCCAATAGACCCTTTCCTTTACTTCTTAAAGGAATCTTCTCTGCTTGCACCTAAAGGTAACATGTTTTGTTTTTTATGTCTTAGTTTCAGACTTGTT
The DNA here is from genome assembly GCF_964204655.1 of Triturus cristatus. Classification (NCBI taxonomy): domain Eukaryota; kingdom Metazoa; phylum Chordata; class Amphibia; order Caudata; family Salamandridae; genus Triturus; species Triturus cristatus. Next base: position 355,319,479 of record NC_140589.1, on the reverse strand, counting down.
GGGACATATGTACAAGGAAGTGGTGCAGCGCTCCGGCAAATTTTGCAGCGAACACAAATTCCAAAATGCAGGGATGTGCCGGATTTACAAGAATGCAGTGCACCCCTGTGTTTTCCCTAGGTTTCGCGCTAAGAATAGATGTCAAGTGCCGACACAGACACTGTTGCATCATAGTGTAAGGGGGCCTGTGTTGCAGGGATGATTGTTTATATATAGAAGGTGTCCCTTTCTGCACATAAAGAATAAATAATGGTCATTTGCTACTTCTATGTATGCTGCATTCTGCAGCACACATAGAAGTAGCAAATCGCCATTATAATCATGATTGTTTTTGTGCATGAAGGGAAACATTCATGCCCAAAAACAATCATTAATGGCATTTTGCTCTTATTATGTGTGCTAGATAAAGAAAAAGTGAGGAGAAATAAAAGTACAAATCACAAATGACTAACATGTATATTGAGGGCCCAGCAAATCTGATGCCGTTGAATCAGCATCAGAGAGAGAGGATCACTGGGTTGCTATCTTTCTGGACTGCTGCTTCTCTTGAGTCGTGTTGGTAGTGTTGCTTTACACTCATAAACCCAAAGGGAACTTCTTCCTTCTGACTTGTGAACACTCTCCATGGTGCGGTTGCAAGGGCTACAGCAAACTTTAGGAAACACACAACTTAGTACAGCAATTTACCTTCTAACCTGTCTAGTCCTATTCGCTTAATCACTATTGATTATTAACAGCAAGTATTTTACTATGTCTTTAAGGTTCTTTATTCCCTCTGCCCAGGTCAGATCTAGCAAATCTCCTGACTTGCAGATTCTTGTTTGGGTTATGAACAACAAGGGTAGTAGGACTTTACAACTCATGCCATTACAACGCATGCCGTTACAACGCATACCTTTACCCGGACTTGCTGTCAGGGATGCGCTGGAAGTTGGAATAGTATAATTTACGATTTCAACTCCAGTGTGTGCAAAAGCAGTAGGGAAGGTGTTGGAGTTAACTCCAACACCGTCTACCCCCTGCAACAAGCCTTTCATGTTGTAATGACATGCATTGTAATGGCATGCGTTTTAACGCTTCCATTGTAAAGGCTGTTTCCCAACAACAAGCAATGGGGTTTTAACACCTTGACCTACTGAAACAATTTAGAGGATTGTTGAGTCTTGAAATCACTTACCTTTCAAATGTCCTGGTTGCATTAGATTCATTTAATCAAGGGTCCAAGATATTGTCTTAAACTTGAACTTTAAAACCAGGTAGCCTTATAATGTTTTTCTTACATAGCCTTTAAACTTGTACTCTATGACCAGTTGGTCCTTTTATGTTTCTTACATAGTCTTTCAACAAAGATATTCCTTCTAGGGTTTTATGTATCTCGCTGTGCAGCGCTGGTAAATACTCTTATATTGTTCCTTTTCTTTCTTAGGATTTAGGTAATCAAGACGATGTGCCATTCAAGAGGAGCTGAACTGGAACTGAGCTGGACTGTGGTAACGATCTCTGGGTCTCTCCTAAAGTAACTTCTTTCTTGAGCTCTTAAGGGTTTCTGCTTTCGCAGGAAAAGATCTGTTGCGAAGCAGGGCCTGGCATTTTGGGGATGCCTTCTTTTAGTTTCTGGTATTCAAAATGGCCGCCAAGATTTTGAAGTCTTGCGCGACCTTGCATTAAGTTGTTAGTGACCTACACAGAGTGAGCTTAGAAAGGATGTCCTACGACAGCTTCACAGTCACCTGATACATGCCTCTTCACCTTCTGCTATTCCATCCCCGCTCTCCTGATAGCCATCCAGACCGATCTCACTATGACGAACCAGATTACTGTAACCATCCAAGCCCCATCCCTGGCCAACCACCCCTCCCCTAGCCCTAGTCCAAAAAAAAGCACACTCCCCACACCAGACCCCCGACTTGATGAAATCTTACTGTCATTGCAACAAGTCAAAGATGACCTCCAAATTCTACAGGACTTGATTTCACATCAACCCAAGATCAGACGACTTGATCAGGACTCTAGGATGAATCTCCACAGTAACCGCTCCCATACCCCCACCAGTTGCACTTTCGATCCCCGAAATATCCGCCCCCAAGATGGAGAACAGTACCTTACCCCAATGCCACAACCCGACTGGTCCGATGGAAAAATCCTCTATCGTCCAATGACATACACTCCTACTCCGCTCTTACGATCTCCCTCATCCCACCTATAACACAGAGCACTCAAACAACCTTCATAAACATTTGCTAATGAAATCCATCCCCTCTAATGCATACAAAGCTCCAAAACACAAAACTAGAGGTACAGTTAAAGACAACCTTACACAAGTCCCCCTCACACAGGAACCTCTACCCCCCGTCAATGCACATCTCAAATGTATACTATTAAGCTGTAGATCTGGCTCAAGACATTCGGCTGATATAGCTGATCTCATACTCACTCATGAACCCGACCTCCTAATTTTGACCAAAACATGGGTAAATGAGTCATCTACGCCTATCCTCGAAATACTGGTTCCCCAAAACCATGATTTCATGAGACTAAACAGATCTGATAGACCAGGAGGCGGTATTGCTTGCTTCGGAACAGTCTCTCAGTGAACCCTTTCACATTCACCGGTATTAGCCTCATGTGAATAGCTCTGTATAGATATCAAAAGTAACAACAAACCAGATTGTTCACTGCACACATTCTACCACCCTCCAGGTGACAACCTCACCTTCATCGAAAAATTCATGGATATCGTGACTACAAATACTGGACAACAAAATACCCAAATATACCTCAGAGATCTCATTCAATCAATCAATCAGGGGTTTATAAAGTGCGCTACTCACCCATGAGGGTCTCAAGGCGCAGGGGGGGGTTGCAGCTCCGGTCGAAGATCCAGGTCTTGAGACTCTTTCTGAAAGAGTTTAGAGTGGGGAAGCATCTAATGTTGACTGGGAGCTCGTTCAAGGTCTTTGCTGCGACATAGGAGAAGGCTCTTCCACCTGCTCTGATTCTGCGTATGCGAGGGGTCTCTGGCAGGGTGATGTCGGTGGAGTGGAGGTTCCTCTTGGGTACGTGGAAGGAGACTCTTTTGTTGAGGTATTTGGGTCTGATGTTGTGGAGGGATTTGTAGGAGTGGGTGAGTAGCTTGAAGGTTACTTTCTTTTCGATGGGGAGCCAGTGGAGGTCTTGTAGGTCCGGGGTCATGTGCTTGCGTCGTGGGGTTCCGAGGTTGAGTCTGGCTGCGGTGTTCTGGATGGTTTGGAGCTTGTGTAGCAGGGTTTTGTTGATTCCGGCATGGAGGGTGTTGCCATAGCCCAGTCTGCTTGTTACGAGTGCATGCATGATAGTCTTTCTGCATTCGTGGGGATCTCTATTGGAATGACCTTAATTTTTGATTTTTGATTTTAGCCTCAAAGTTTTCATCTCTGACCTTGACCTCACCCAAATCTGTAACAGCCCCACACATGACAAAGACTCAATCCTAGATTTGGTTATCTCCGTTGCTGAATCCATTCAGCTTGAAACGATCCTCCCCTCTCATTGGTCTGACCACCATTCCATCACATTCTTCATTAATGAATCAGTAAACCTATACTTTGCACAACCCACAAGACCTAAAATATGGTAGAAAAATTTAAAGAATGCCGGCTCAGTCTTAATCACATCCTCTAGTGCCAACCTCTTGCTTCCACCTGAAGGCCTATCTGATGTTCAAGCTCTGAATAACCACTACTTTAACTCTATGACCACGGTATTAGACGCAGCCGCTCCCTTACAACTAAAGAGAGTCTCCACAAAAGATTCTAAACCATGGTACGATGGTAGACTCAATGAGGACAGATGATCCATAAGACTAATCAAACACCAATGGAGATCATCACCATCCCCTGACCACCTTAAGTTGGTAAGAGCCACCAGAAACTCCTACTATAGAATGATCAGACTATCAAAAGCAGACTTTTTCAGAAATCAATTAGACCAAGCCTAGAATCGACCCAAAAAAGTATTTGAACTAATAAAAACACAATCTAATGACTTGCCTAACCCCCCCCCCCCCCAGCTAAACCAGGCACACTACCCAGTTGCAAAGAATTTGCCTCCTACTCGCCTTCTATCAAAGTGAAGAGTCGGTCAGACAGTAGAGAATACAGACAGTTGTTTATTAGAAATACTCTGCAGAGGAGTCCAGTCTGACCTGCACCCTAAGATGTCTGCCAAGGGACTGGCACCCCAACAGTCTGCAACGCATAACCATTCCTCCCAAGAACCTCCAACCACACCCACAGTGGAAAGTTACCGGCTTAGGCCAAACATGAACAAAGGAGGCACAGAAGGATGGGCTACCACCTGCTAGATGGGTACACACTATCACAGTTTCAAGATTGCCGTGCTGGGTCTCAGTGTCTCCTAACTTGGGAGCAGAGCTACACACATAGATAGGTATGCGAAGGCTGAATGGTCTATTCATTAGTAAGTCAGAAGGCAACCTTGAACAGAATAGAAAATAACAACTAAATACAGTGTTTGGCTGAGGCAAACAAAACAAATAAAGGGGCCTAGTTCAGATGCAGCCTAATAAGGATTACGAAATACAAAATGGAGTCACAATCGCTAACTGAAGCTCGCACATTGCAGGGATAACTCGGTGGGTTGCATAACGTGGATACGAATGGTGTCTAATTTAGCCGCACACTGCTAACCTAATATAACATGGAAAAAGTGTATAAAGAGAATGGGGTTTTCAAACCTAACACCTTCTTCACTAAGAAGAGAGAAAACATAAAGATGGATCTGCTTAACGCCTTAGTACTCATACTGAAACTCCCATGGACACTTCATCTTCCCCTCCAGCAACCCCAATCGTATGCCCTCAAAAATAACGCAGCATATTTCTCCTTCAAAACTTCCAGTGAAGATGCAATATTAAAAGCGTTCATGGCTTTGAACCCCTCCAGCAACTTCACAGACCCTCTTTCCACAAATTACCTAAAAGACTTCATACCGCTGCTACTGCCACTATGGACTAGGATTATCAATACCTCTCTACTTCAAGGAATCATTCCAGAAATCCTTAAATCTGGGCAGGTGTCCCCATCTTAAAGAAGCCAACGGCTGACCTCACAGACTTAAATAATTACCGCCCGATCTCCAACATCCCAACTCTGGCTAAACTCTTAGAAAAATGTGTGCACATCCAGCTGGGCAACCACATAGACCATTTCAACCTGCTCAACCAATACCAATATTGCTTTCGTGCAGGGCACAGTACTGAATTGGCCATGACCCACATAGTAGATGACGTACTAAGAATCCTAGACCAAAACATAGCCTGTTTGCTAATCCTGCTTGATCTAGCTTCGGCCTTTGATACCGTCAAACATGAAAATTAGCTACACCTCCTGAAACATAGAATGGGCTTATCAGGGTCAGTACTAAATTGGTTCACCTCTTTCCTCCAAAACAGATCCCAAAGACTCAAGGTTAATCAATCCTTGTCCATGTCCGTCCCAGTCACGTTATGAGTCCCGCAAGGCTCATCCCTCTCACCTACACTTTCAACCTACTCATGGAAACGCTCAACGAAATTCTCAGCTCCTCAAAGATCCATTATCACATGTACGCAGATGATACACAACTAGATTTAAAGATCAAGTCTCTGGAGGACATCAAATCTCTCAACTTAACACTACAAAAAACTCAGACTTGGCTGGCCGAAAACCACCTGCAAATTAAAACCCTTAAACTGAATTCCTCCTAATCGCTCCACCCAACCAATCACCCATCATTCAAGAATGGCTTAAACATTTAACAGCACTCAACTGTCAACATCCTATTATCGACTCAGGGAAATCGTTGGGAGTAACTCTCAACAGAAATCTAAACATGCGTCTGCGGATTCTGACAATGAATATCTGTTGGCTTAATGTCCAGAACAAGAGGAATAAGGCAGCGATTTGGTTGAAATCTCTACGTGCAGACTTCCTTTGTGTTCAAGAGACACATATATAGGGCAGTAGAGCTCGTATAAGGAAACAGCTCGGGCTTAAATTGTTGGCATACACCACACAGGGTTCTCAAACTCGGGGGGTGGCAATTCTTACACGGAGGAATGACGTCAGGGTTCTCAGAAAGTCCGTAGACCAATGGGGCCGGTGGGTAGTGATTGAGTGTTTGCTCAATAATTCTAATTTTACACTCTGTTCACTGTATGGCTCAACATGTGACGATCCAGAACTCCTAGAAACCTTAGATTCTAGTCTGGCAATATGGCCTGCTCCAATAATTATTTGTGGGGATTTTACTATTAATGGTCTGGGTACACGATGGGGCTTGCCAGGAAGTACGTATTCGGGGAAAAAAAGAAAGGTTGGTTGCCCCCTAACTAACCTAATGCGTAACAATGGTCTGACCCATGTATGGGAATACTTGAAGCCCTCTGAGTCAGGTAATACTTTTTTCTCAGCCCTGCATAAGGTAGTTTCCTGGCTGGATTATTTCTTTGTTTCAAAACAATTTATCACTAATTGTGGGATAGAGAGGCACCCTCGCATTATATCGCATCATAACCTGCTAATTTTGGCAGTTAATTTTACAATGATAGAGAAAAAAGATGTGGTATGGACTTTCGAACAGAGGTTGCTATATGATCCAGACTATATAGTATTTATGAAAGGGTGGATCAAGGAATTCTGGGATTTTAATCGGGGGAGTACTAGTGTTGGAATTGCTTGGGATGCTTTGAAAGCGGGGTGAGAGGAGAAACAATAAATTATAGCTTACGTCGCCAAAAGAAGGAGCGACTTTGGGCACTGGCAGTTCAGGAAGAACTAAATAAGCTTGAGGAAGCCTTAGCTACTGCTATCTGTACTGGAGGAGTTATAGACGGAATAATATCTCAGCTGGCTATAAAGAAAGCCGAGGCGGGATATCGTATGGCTAAGAGGGCAGCTGATGTATATCTGTCTAAAAAAGAGCACTGCTATGAATTTAATGAGCGGGTGGGACATACTCTGGCCATAAGGGTTAGGCAAAAAATGGCAGCCGGGGAGATTTCTGAAATCTATGACGGTAACAGAAAGTTAATAACAGATACATCGGGTATTCGAGAAACCTTTAGGCTATTTTATCAGCATCTATATAGCAGAGGACCATCAGTGGCGGTCGCGGATATTCACACATTTTTAGATAAGGTAGCTATACAGAAAGTAGACCCTGCAGACAGTGAGGAACTTGAAAAGGGGTTCTCCCAGGAGGAAATATGGGACGCTCTGCAAAGTCTGCCCTCCGGAAATGCAGTCGGTTCGGATCAGATCCCGCTGGAGTTTTATAAGATTTTCAAAGACTCTATCGGTCCGGATTTGATAGAAGTTATGATGCTAACCCAAAAGGGTGAGTCGGTCCCTGAATCCTGGGCAGGAGCAGATGTGGTTGTTTTTCTGAAGAAAGACAAACCAGCTAGAGTGCCGGGCTCATACCGACCTATTACATTACTGAATAGTGATGTTAAAATCTTCTCCAAAGTTTTGGCAACACGATTAAACGGGATTTTAAAAAGAACTATTCACCCCTGTCAACACGGGTTTATAATGGGCCGGGCAACCACACAACACGTGCGTCGGATGATTACTCTCTTTGATGCATTGAGATCTCAGGGGACCATATGGCTGCTTTGTTATTAGATGCTGAGAAGGCATTCGATAGGGTCTCCTGGGATTTCCTCTGGGAATCAATGAGATGGTTTGAGCTGGGGAAAGTGTTTATTAAGTCTATTCAAATGTTATACGTGGCACCTACTGCTCGCTTAAGGTTAAACAGGAATTATACTCTTCCTTTTAATATACAGAGAGGGACACGACAGAGGTGCCCGTCCTCACCATTATTATGTGCTGTTTATATGGACCCCCTAATAAGGTTATTTGAGTCCAACATTGGAATCTGCCCAGTGGTAAGTCAGGGGGTTGAATCTAAAATCCTTGCCTATGCCGACGATGTGGCTATTATCACTGGTGACCCCCTTTCGGCACTGGAAGTGGTTGAGTCTACCGCACTAGAGTTTGGCATATACAGCGGATATGCACTTAACAGTTCTAAAACTCAAATAGTAAAGAATCGGTTTGTTAACTATGAGGATCCCCGGGTCGTAGAATCGGCAACATATCTAGGCATATAGGTGACATCTGACTTAGAAAAACTGGTGGCTAAAAATATGGAACATGTAATTAGGAAGGCGAGGCTTGACTTTGAAAGGTTAAATAATCTTTCTCTTTCTTTGGTGGGACGGTGTAATGTCATTAAGATGATGTTTTTGCCAAAGATTTTGTATTTGTTTAGGGCAATCCCTTTGGAATTTCAAAAATCCTGGTTTATTATTTTGGAGGGTTTAGTTAATCGATTTATTTGGGCACAGGGGAAAACAAGGTGGGCTTTACGGTTCATGTCTATGTCATGGGAAAAAAGGGGTTTTTCAGTTCCCGATTTCCGCAGTTACCATTGGGCAGTCGCTTTGCAATACATGGGGATTTTAGTTGGGTTATGTTTTGGGGATATGAAAGGGGAAATTGAGCTCCCAGATGTTTATAAATTACTATTGGGTGAACATGCCGAGAACTGCTTTTGGAAATTTACAGAGCCCAGCTATTATAAGAGGACAACATTTAAGACGTTGCTATCGGCTTTTAAGATTTGGGGGGCCCTAAAAAAGAAGATTGGTCTGGGGAGATTCAGTCATTATACGGTGCTTTACAAAAATCCCACCCTTCCGGAAATCTTTTCAGATGAGACTATGACAAGATGGGCCACAAAGGATGTTCAAAAGGCTGGGGACCTAATTCGGAACGAAGGGTTTCGCCAATTTAGTGATATTCAGATGGAGTTCGGGCTGGAAAGGGGTTATTTTTTTAAATATCTGCAGCACCGTAGCTTTTTTGGTAAAAAAATTGGTGGGGAAAGCGGGGTTAATACCAATGTAATCATTGATATTATGCAACGCAATGCTAAGGGATCTATTAAGCTGATATATGCAGAACTGATTGGCTTAAAACCGGATGATTCAATTAAACATGGGACTAAATGGGCTGAACGCGTAGGGGCTGCTCAAGACGCACTTATAAAATCTCTAGAGGTTGCCCAGACTGTTCTATATTCTGCTGGGCTTCAGGTGCAACACTATCGAACTGCTTTTTCTTTATATTATACTCCGGCTAAAATAGCCCAGTGGGGGGAACTATCGCGGGACCTCGTGTCCTAGATGCGGGGGGACTGAAGTGGATTTAGTGCACATGTTTGCATCTTGACCTCGGTCGCAAGGGTTATTGGAAGCAATTAGGGAATTTATAGACTTCTCACTTGGGCTAAAAATTACATTAACCCCGGAACTAATTTTGTTAGGACTCAGCAGATTGAGTTCAAATGAGATAGCTTGTCAATTGCTATGGCGGTTTTGAGGATTAATAGTGCTTCTGCATGGTTAGATCCTCTTCCCCCGACCTTTTAGCAATGGTTGGCTCGGCTACTCTCTATATACACACTAGAGAGGGCAATTTATGAAAGGAGGGGGAAGAAAGCGAAGCTGCTGGGACGGAATATCTGGGCTCCTATAATAAGATGGAAAGAATCTGATTGACTGAAAATTATTAGTGGATTAAATCTAATAGCAGGTTGTTATAAATGGGTCATATATAATCAAACTATGTGTAATTTGACTTAGGCTATACTTTCTGTCGCTATAATTGGTTACCTTTTCTTGCTCATCTATATTTTGGTTGTCTCTCTCTTTGTATATCGTTTAACTATCTGTTTGAACCTGTGAATTATTTCTTACCTCTCCCAAAACCTTGCATTTCTGTTGTCTCGTTTATTTGGTCAATGTTACTGTGCTGACACCCTGGGAGAAAAATTGAAACATTTTAATAAAGAAATGTAAAAAAAAAAAAAAAGAAATCTAAACATGCAGAAACACATTAGTGCTGCAACAAAATGAGCAAACTTTCAGATAAACACCTTGAGAAAATTAAAACCCTTCCTTCCTGCAAATGACTTCAAACTGGCAGTTTAAGCACTAGTAATTCCAAGACTTGAATATGGGAGTGTTACTCTCTGCGGACTTCCCAGATCTACGATGGCCCCTCTAAGAGCATCAATCAACGCAGCAGCCAGACTCATCACAGGCTCCAAAAGAAATTGCCACATTTCCCCTGACCTCAGAGCTCTTAACTGGCTACCTATCAAAGCAAGAATTCAACTAAAAATCAACTGTATGATGCACAAAGCCCTACATCTCAACACTCCGAGTTATCTGGCCCAGAAACGGGTGCTCTCATGGGGCAACAGATCCTCCAGGAGCTCCAGTAACCTTCTTCTGAAACCACAATGATTTGCCAAAAAGAAAACATACAACCATACCTTCACTGGAATAACTCCTAGAATATGGAAAGCATTGTCCCCAGAAACCAGACTGAATCCCTCTGCTGCCTCTTTCAAAAAAGAAGTAAAATCTCTTCTAATGACTAAACTCACGTGAGCAATGTATGTGACTCTCCTAATGGCTGTCTGTACAGTAGGACATAATTGTGAAATACAGTGTTCTTTTGTTCAAATATCTTCCCTTGAAAAGTGCTCTGATACCCGCAACGGTCATGTTCTCGCTATATAAAACCTTCAAAATAAATACAAATTAAAAATAAAAATACTTATGAAAGCATCTTCTCCATTTCTGTACACTGTTTGCACTACCCCACTTGAGATTACCTTGCCTGCCCTTTAGGATAGTTTGAAATGCATGCAGGCTTTTATGGAGAACATGACACCTGCTTTGAGAAGCAGGACCCAGCAGCTGCCATGTGCGGAGGGCTCAACAGCTGGTTCTGTCCCTTTTGTGCTCCATGTGTGTTAGAGCTGTCAGCGTTAAGGTGGTCTTCCCCCAAACCACTAACTTTCCTCCTCTTTTTTTCCTGATCTCGGTTTTGACCGCATTAGGACAGTGCTAAAGTGCTTGTGCTCTCTCCTCTAAACATGGTAATATTGGCTTTTCCCCAATTGGCATTTTTAATTTACTTATAAGTCCCTGGTAAAGTGGTACTAAATGTTCCCAAGGCCTGTAAATTAAATGCTACTAGTGGGCCTGCAGCACTGGTTGTGCCACCTATTTAATTAGCCCTTTAAACATCTTAGGCCTGCCACTGTAGAACCTTTGTGTGCAGTTGTTAACTGTCATTTCGACCAGACAAAATAAACCTTTTGCCATGCCGAACTTTCCATTTTAATACACATAAGTTACCCCTAGAGTATGACCTGGACAGCCCAGAAGGCAAAGTGCAATGTATTTAAAAAGTAGGAAATGTACTTTTAAGATTTACATGTCCTCCTAGTGATAAAATCTTGGATTTTATTTGGATTTTATTTTTTACTACTGCAAGGCCTATATCGCCCATAGGATAACATTGGAAAAGCATAGGCATGCCTGGTTTGGCCGTCACTGGCAGATTGGGACGAGGAGCTGGGAACAGCCCCACTAACACCAAAATTAGCAGTGTCCTGCCTCCACACAATGGGCTGCATACCCCTTGTAGTTATTCTGGAGCCAGGGCAGGGGAGGCGGAATGCATGGGGACTTCAAAGGGCAAACTCTAGAAGCTTCTCCTCCACTTCAAAGCACAACTGGGCACAATACTGGACCTCAGACACTAACTCTTTAGTGTACTTCTGGACCTGTGGGTACTCTGCCAGGAAGAGTGACTGTTGTGCTGCTGCAGAACTGACACTCTCTTTGACTGCACTCTGCTGGACTCCAGCTTTACTGTACTGACCTGCTGCCCTCTTGCCTGGATGAGAAGGACTGGACCTGCATCTCTTGAACCCAGAACTCAGAGGGACTCCAACAGCTAGTTGGCTGTCCCCTGATCTGAAGCCTCAGGGACATAAGAGGCTTCCCACAGCCTTGCATCTGCACCTGCTGTCTGCCATCTGTGAGTCTACCCTGCCAAGTGGTGCCACATCAGCCCTCGACCCTTGGAAGTGGGATTAAGGTATCTTTGACAACCTCTGTTAATCCAGTGGAACCAAGGTATCTCATCTACTGTGTGGCACAACACCGAGCAGAACCAGTGCATCACTACGGCTGCGTGGATTGGACTCATCACAAAGACCCGCTTTTCTGGCACAGCCCACATCACCTTCTGAGCAGCCGCTGCCCAATGCATTCTCAGCGCAGGCCCTCACTTCCCTTATTGACAGCAGCCTCGACAATGACAACTGGCTCAAATCAGTCTCGAGGTTCTTTGGAAGTAACGCATCACCCCAACTACATGACGCATTCCCATTTCTGGACTTGGTATCTCAAGCCCTTGTCAGCACAATCCTCTACGTCGACGGAACAGGACCTCGCAAAGCAGTCTCATCACGAATACAACTCTTTACTACGCGAGGCATTACATCGTGTGCCTTCACAACGTGGTCATTACAACGACTGCGTTGTTACCACACAATGCCATTATTATGCAAGTCATTACATCAACTTGCAGTAGATGGTGCCATAACATTAGGAATATATAATTTACTATTCCAACTCCAGCCTACGCAACAGTAGGGAAGGTGTTGGAATAGTAAATTATACTATTCCTTATTTTAGAGCGCCATCTACTGCAATGCGATGTAATGTCTTGCATAGTTATGGCATTGCGTGGTAACAGCGTTACAACGACCGCGTTGCGGAGGTAATGCGGTGTAATGTCCGTGATGTTAAAGTTATTTCCCCCTCATCACATATCAGAAACGACACATCGCTTTGGCTACACGACGTATCATTCCACAACCCAGGATTTAAGGTACTCTGTGCAGCAGACCTAACTGGGTCCGTTTAGCTGGCCTGCACTCCATCATGGTTGGCCTGAACTTGTGACTTTGCCCCGATCCAGTGTGACCAGATATCCAAATTTCACACTTTATTCCTTTTGACCCAATTTTCTCTCAAAACATTACATTTTAATATCCCCAGTTACGCTAAGTGGAATTTTATCCTTTTGGGTTTGTTTTCTTTATTTAAAATCACTTTATTTTTCTAATACTGTTGTACGGTGGTGTGTTTTCACTGTATTACTCATTGAACTGTTGCCCAAATACTTTACACATTTCCTTTGAGTTACCCAACTTTAGAGCACATATTAATTTATGGTTTGCTTGTAACTTCTTCCTGAGGAGAATTGTGGTTGCTGCTTCAGAAGGGTTTCAATCTTCTCAGCCAGTAACCCAGTTTCTTAAAATCTGCAATGTTCTTTTCTTTTTTAAATATTTGAATTTACAGATCTGCCGTATCAGTAAAGTAAGTTTAGAATGGCCACTATGCATTATTGAGGGAACCCACACAAGTCACAATGCACGTGTGCCCACATGTCAAGATGCTTGTGCTAGAAGACATGAATATCAATGTAAGCAAAAGATAGGTAGTAGTGTTCCTTAATAAGGAAAAAACGCACATCAGATTATAACAATATGTATATATCTAAAAGTCCTTGGCGTGTGATATAATATTCTAAAAGTTAAATCGGGTGCTAGAACAGCTATCAACATCTACTACCTAAAGATGTCATCAGCACATTAAATCAATAACAGGCATACATTAAAGACCCATATAAGCTTTAACTGCACACCCTTAAGTCTATTGATCTGTCCAACACTGGTACGAGTTGTATAGAAAATGCAAATAAAATGTACTTGTTGGTACATGTTGTTCTGAAAAAACATGAGTCAGTTCAGTCAATGTTCTTCATATCCAACAGAGAGTCCAATCCGAGTAAAACAAATTTGCAGATTCTTGTCTTTATTAGCTTCAAAAGAATTCCCAGCACACGATCTAGCCGACACGTATTTCGTCTGTACTCAGACTTTTTCAAGGCAAATGGGAAATTCAGATGTTGATAATTCCAAATCTCAAATACAGTCCAGGAAGCATCGAACCGCGTGTAGATCGGCCATGAGGTTCCCGTGAATCTGGTTGTTTACTAGCCACTGTGAGAGTACTGATGTCATTTAAGTTATGGGTATCCAGATATACCCGTACAGAACTGCACCGATAAAATTCTATTAATATTGAAAAGCCCTTGAATTAGAGCATCGTAAACCATCTGTCAGATGTAAAATAAGCTCCCACAAGGGTGTCAACAATGGTGGTACAACTCCATGATAAGAATGTACCTCTATTCTGACAATTATCCACATTGGCTATTAGCACGGCTGGCCGTCTGCAAAGTAGGCAGTTGTCCTACCACAGATTACATGGTTCATTTGCCAATCCCAATTAACATTGTTCATCCTTTCCTTATTTTCTGTTCCTGCATATATTACAATCTTTGGAAAATAATGGATTGTATTGTTTCGGGAAAGACTGCCAATGGTAAAACGTTGATAAAGTATTATTGCAAAAAAAGAAAATCCAGAAAAGAATTGTGAATAAAAGATTCAATATCAGATATTTACATACATTTATTAGTGAAGGCATTTTATTGAAAGTGATCAGAGTAAACAACCGGGTGAGAGAAAAATGTGGTCATAGCCCATGATCTCAGGTATTGACAGAGTTTAGATTTAAGTGATAACCCTGACAATACCTGCTAAATAGCACCAGGCCAATTGTTTTTACACAGAGTGGTATCCCACTGAGGGATACCACTCCACTCCACATGTAAGCAGGTAGTAATAAGGTAGAAGTGGTCTGCAGTGTCAAAGGCAGCAAAGAGGTCAAGAGAAACAAGTGCAGCCAGATGGAAGAACAATTTTTCAAGGTAAAATAGGTCATTCGCTTCAGCAAAATTTCATTTTTTTACAACTTTTTAATATAGCCCTGTTGGTATTGGGAAATGGTAAGAGGTTTGCAAGGTGGAGAATGCAGGCCTGATTTTGAGTTTGGTGGATGGGTATAAATATCCAGTCCGGCTTATTACAAGTGTGTGTTATTCAAATGCACTCGTAATAAGGCATAAGGGATATCCCCCATGTTGTGAATTCATTCACCAGCAAGTCTCACAAAATAAAACAAGGCCTTCAGTATAGTGCAGGCCAGATTAGCAGATGGGATGGACAAATTAGTTTCCCTCGTTGGAGGATGTGACCAATGCTTTGTAGGTGAGTTCATTTATGCTGGTGGTCATATGTTCATTAAATTAATTGGTTTATTCCTCTTAATTTTCTGTGCTTCATTTCCATCTCACTGCACTATAACTCTCTGCTACTCTGTGCTCATTTCTTTCTCTCTGATCTCACTCAGCCTCCTTTGTCTTCCTTCTCTCCCCATCTTTCCCTTTATTGCCCCTGGCTATGTTTCATTCTCTTATTCTTGCTGATGTTCTGAAGCTACGTCCATTGTATTCACACAATGGTTCATGATTCATTGTTATCACTGGTTAAGAGGGTGGGCAAAGCATCCCTGGTTGGATTAGGCTACCATTGTGGGAGGTGTGATGGATGTGAATTGTTTTGTTTGAATTGTTGTGCTGATCTTCTCAGAACGAATTTACATGTCTACCTGTCCCTGTGTACATTGATGTAGACCTCTGGATTGGTATACCTGTCCTTTACTTCTTTTTTAACGATGACAGACATTGACCCGACACAGACTACAACAGCACATGTGTGATACAACTGCCTAAACACACAAGATGATGGACGGAATGTTGCACATTGGCAAAACATTCACCCCCAGTCACAGATCTGGGTTTAATCCATCGTTGTTTTGCTCACCACGCCACCCCAGTTCAGACATGGCCATATGCAAATCAGTCTTGACCCTGTGCCTCATGGGAACAGTCCAGCCCGAACTGCCAAGCCATGTCTTCCCTGGACTGGAATCAAGCATCCTAGGACCGTTTTCGGGGTTTCACCCCTCTTCAGCCAGGATAGCTTGACTCCAGTGGCGTAGTGAGCACGGGACCCACATCTGGGCATACCCTTCCCACATAGGGCGAACAGCAAAACACACAAGATGATGGACGGAATGTTGCACATTGGCAAAACATTCATCCCCAGTCAGAGATCTGGGTTTAATCCATTGTTATTTTGCTCACCACGCCACCCCAGTTCAGACATGGCCATTTGCAAATCAGTCTTGACCCTGTGCCTCATGGGAACAGTCCAGCCCGAACTACCAAGCCATGTCTTCCCTGGACCGGAATAAAGCATCCTAGGACCAGGTTCGGGGTTTCACTCCTCTTCAGCCAGGATAGCTTGACTCCAGTGGCGTAGTGAGCACGGGACCCACGTCTGGGCATACCCTTCCCACATAGGGCGAACAGCAAAACACACAAGATGATGGACGGAAAGTTGCACATTGGCAAAACATTCACCCCCAGTCACAGATCTGGGTTTAATCCATCGTTATTTTGCTCACCACGCCACCCCAGTTCAGACATGGCCATATGCAAATCAGTCTTGACCCTGTGCCTCATGGGAACAGTCCAGCCCGAACTGCCAAGCCATGTCTTCCCTGGACCAGAATCAAGTATCCTAGGACCGGTTTCGGGGTTTCACCCCTTTTCAGCCAGGATAGCTTGACTCCAGTGGCATAGTGAGCATGGGACCCACGTCTGGGCATACTCTTCCCACATTGGGCGAACAGCAAAACACACAATATGATGGACGGAATGTTGCACATTGGTAAAACATTCCCCCCCAGTCACAGATCTGGGTTTAATCCATCGTTATTTTGCTCACCACACCACCCCAGTTCAGACATGGCCATATGCAAATCAGTCTTGACCCTGTGCATCATGGGAACAATCCAGCCCGAACTGCCAAGCCATGTCCTCCCTGGACCGGAATCAAGCATCCTAGGACCGGTTTCGGGGTTTCACCCCTCTTTAGCCAGGATAGCTTGACTCCAGTGGCGTAGTGAGCATGGGACCCACGTCTGGGCATACCCTTCCCACATTGGGCGAACAGCAAAACACACAAGATGATGGACGGAATGTTGCACATTGGCAAAACATTCACCCCCAGTCACAGATATGGGTTTAATCCATCGTTATTTTGCTCACCACGCCAACCCAGTTCAGACATGGCCATATGCAAATCAATCTTGACCCTGTGCCTCATGTGAACAGTCCAGCCCGAACTGCCAAGCCATGTCTTCCCTGGACCGGAATCAAGCATCCTAGGACCGGTTTCGGGGTTTCACCCCTCTTCAGCCAGGATAGCTTGAATCCAGTGGCGTAGTGAGCATGGGACCCACGTCTGGACATACACTTCCCACATTGGGCGAACAGCAAAACACACAAGATTATGGACGGAATGTTGCACATTGGCAAAACATTCACCCCCAGTCACAGATCTGGGTTTAATCCATTGTTATTTTGCTCACCACGCCACCCCAGTTCAGACATGGCCATATGCAAATCAGTCTTGACCCTGTGCCTCATGGGAACAGTCCAGCCCGAACTGCCAAGCCATGTCTTCCCTGGACCAGAATCAAGTATCCTAGGACCGGTTTCGGGGTTTCACCCCTTTTCAGCCAGGATAGCTTGACTCCAGTGGCATAGTGAGCATGGGACCCACGTCTGGGCATACTCTTCCCACATTGGGCGAACAGCAAAACACACAATATGATGGACGGAATGTTGCACATTGGTAAAACATTCCCCCCCAGTCACAGATCTGGGTTTAATCCATCGTTATTTTGCTCACCACACCACCCCAGTTCAGACATGGCCATATGCAAATCAGTCTTGACCCTGTGCATCATGGGAACAATCCAGCCCGAACTGCCAAGCCATGTCCTCCCTGGACCGGAATCAAGCATCCTAGGACCGGTTTCGGGGTTTCACCCCTCTTTAGCCAGGATAGCTTGACTCCAGTGGCGTAGTGAGCATGGGACCCACGTCTGGGCATACCCTTCCCACATTGGGCGAACAGCAAAACACACAAGATGATGGACGGAATGTTGCACATTGGCAAAACATTCACCCCCAGTCACAGATCTGGGTTTAATCCATCGTTATTTTGCTCACCACGCCAACCCAGTTCAGACATGGCCATATGCAAATCAGTCTTGACCCTGTGCCTCATGTGAACAGTCCAGCCCGAACTGCCAAGCCATGTCTTCCCTGGACCGGAATCAAGCATCCTAGGACCGGTTTCGGGGTTTCACCCCTCTTCAGCCAGGATAGCTTGAATCCAGTGGCGTAGTGAGCATGGGACCCACGTCTGGACATACCCTTCCCACATTGGGCGAACAGCAAAACACACAAGATTATGGACGGAATGTTGCACATTGGCAAAACATTCACCCCCAGTCACAGATCTGGGTTTAATCCATTGTTATTTTGCTCACCACGCCACCCCAGTTCAGACATGGCCATATGCAAATCAGTCTTGACCCTGTGCCTCATAGGAACAGTCCAGCCCGAACTGCCAAGCCATGTCGTCCCTGGACCAGAATCAAGCATCCTACGACCGGTTTCGGGGTTTCACCCCTCTTCAGCCAGGATAGCTTGACTCCAGTGGCGTAGTGAGCATGGGACCCACTTCTGGGCATACCCTTCCCACATAGGGCGAACAGCAAAACACGCAAGATGATGGATGGAATGTTGCACATTGGCAAAACATTCACCCCCAGTCACAGATCTGGGTTTAATCCATCGTTATTTTGCTCACCATGCCACCCCAGTTCAGACATGGCCATATGCAAATCAGTCTTGTCCCTGTGCCTCATGGGAACAGTCCAGCCCGAAATGCCAAGCCATGTCTTCCCTGGACCGGAATCAAGCATCCTAGGACCGGTTTCGGGGTTTCACCCCTCTTCAGCCAGGATAGCTTGACTCCAGTGGCGTAGTGAGCACGGGACCCACGTCTGGGCATACCCTTCCCACATAGGGCGAACAGCAAAACACACAAGATGATGGACGGAATGTTGCACATTGGCAAAACATTCACCCCCATTCACAGATCTGGGTTTAATCCATCGTTATTTTCCTCACCACGCCACCCCATTTCAGACATGGCCATATGCAAATCAGTCTTGACCCTGTGCCTCATGGGAACAGTCCAGCCCAAACTGCCAAGCCATGTCTTCCCTGTACCGGAATCAAGCATCCTAGGACCAGTTTCGGGGTTTCACCCCTCTTCAGCCAGGATAGCTTGACTCCAGTGTCGTAGTGAGCACGAGACCCACGTCTGGGCATACCCTTCCCACATAGGGCGAACAGCAAAACACACAAGATGATGGACGGAATGTTGCACATTGGCAAAACATTCACCCCCAGTCACAGATCTGGGTTTAATCCATCGCTATTTTGCTCACCACGCCACCCCAGTTCAGACATGGCCATATGCAAATCAGTCTTGACCCTGTGCCTCATGGGAACAGTCCAGCCTGAACTGCCAAGCCATGTCTTCCCTGGACCGGAATCAAGCATCCTAGGACCGGTTTCGGGGTTTCACCCCTCTTCAGCCAGGATAGCTTGACTCCAGGGGCGTAGTGAGCACGGGACCCATGTCTGGACATACCCTTCCCACATAGGGCGAACAGCAAAACACACAAGATAATGGACGGAATGTTGCACATTGGCAAAACATTCACCCCCATTCACAGATCTGGGTTTAATCCATCGTTATTTTCCTCACCACGCCACCCCAGTTAAGACATGGCCATATGAAAATCAGTCTTGACCCTGTGCCTCATGGGAACAGTCCAGCCCAAACTGCCAAGCCATGTCTTCCCTGTACCGGAATCAAGCATCCTAGGACCGGTTTCGGGGTTTCACCCCTCTTCAGCCAGGATAGCTTGACTCCAGTTGCGTAGTGAGCACGGGACCCACTTCTGGGCATACCCTTCCCACATAGGGCGAACAGCAAAACACACAAGATGATGGACGGAATGTTGCACATTGGCAAAACATTCACCCCCAGTCACAGATCTCAGTTTAATCCATCGCTATTTTGCTCACCACGCCACCCCAGTTCAGACATGGCCATATGCAAATCAGTCTTGACCCTGTGCCTCATGGGAACAGTCCAGCCCGAACTGCCAAGCCATGTCTTCCCTGGACCGGAATCAAGCATCCTAGGACCGGTTTTGGGGTTTCACCCCTCTTCAGCCAGGATAGCTTGACTCTAGTGGTGTAGTGAGCACGGGACCCATGTCTGGGCATACCCTTCCCACATTGGGCGAACAGCATAACACACAAGATGATGGACGGAATGTTGCACATTGGCAAAACATTCACCCCCAGTCACAGATCTGGATTTAATCCATCGTTATTTTGCTCACCACGCCACCCCAGTTCAGACATGGCCATTATGCAAATCAGTCTTGACCTTGTGCCTCATGGGAATAGTCCAGCCCGAACTGCCAAGCCATGTCTTCCCTGGACCAGAGTCAAGCATCCTAGGACCGGTTTCGGGGTTTCACCCCTCTTCAGCCAGGATAGCTTGACTCCAGGGGCGTAGTGAGCACGGGACCCACTTCTGGGCATACCTTTCCCACATAGGGCGAACAGCAAAACACGCAAGATGATGGACGGAATGTTGCACATTGGCAAAACATTCACCCCCAGTCACAGATCTGGGTTTAATTCATCGTTATTTTGCTCACCATGCCACCCCAGTTCAGACATGGCCATATGCAAATCAGTCTTGACCCTGTGCCTCATGGGAACAGTCCAGCCCGAACTGCCAAGCCATGTCTTCCCTGGACCGGAATCAAGCATCCTAGGACCGGTTTCGGGGTTTCAACCCTCTTCAGCCAGGATAGCTTGACTCCAGTGTCGTAGTGAGCACGGGACCCACTTCTGGGCATACCCTTCCCACATAGGGCGAACAGCAAAACACACAAGATGATGGACGGAATGTTGCACATTGGCAAAACATTCACCCCCAGTCACAGATCTGGGTTTAATCTATCGCTATTTTGCTCACCACGCCACCCCAGTTCAGACGTGGCCATATGCAAATCAGTCTTGACCCTGTGCCTCATGGGAACAGTCCAGCCCGAACTGCCAAGCCATGTCTTCCCTGGACCGGAATCAAGCATCCTAGGACCGGTTTCGGGGTTTCACCCCTCTTCAGCCAGGATAGCTTGACTCCAGTGTCGTAGTAAGCACGAGACCCACGTCTGGGCATACCCTTCCCACATAGGGCGAACAGCAAAACACACAAGATGATGGACGGAATGTTGCACATTGGCAAAACATTCACCCCCAGTCACAGATCTGGGTTTAATCCATCGTTATTTTGCTCACCACGCCACCCCAGTGCACATTGATGCGGGGTAGATTGTCCCTTACAACAGTCACCATTGTTAATTGCTATGGGCCAAACACTGGAAGAGCAAACATTAATTTACACCAGTGGCGTAGTGAGCACGGGACCCACTTCTGGGCATACCCTTCCCACATAGGGCGAACAGCAAAACACGCAAGATGATGGACGGAATGTTGCACATTGGCAAAACATTCACCCCCAGTCACAGATGGCTATGGGCCAAACACTGATGACGCTGCCTTATTTGATAGGCTGTGGGGGAAAATTGTAGATATTGGGTCCATTCATATACTCTGGGGAGGGCTTTAATATGGCATTGAATGTGCCCCTAAATATATCCCATGCCCCGACCGTCTACCACACCTCTGCATACTGACACGTTTGTCACATAATGGAAGAGCAAACATTAATTTACACCAGTGGCATAGTGAGCACGGGACCCACTTCTGGGCATACCCTTTCCACATAGGGCGAACAGCAAAACACACAAGATGATGGACGGAATGTTGCACATTGGCAAAACATTCACCCCCTGTCACAGATCTGGGTTTAATCCATCGTTATTTTGCTCACCACGCCACCCCAGTGCAGACATGGCCATATGCAAATCAGTCTTGACCCTGTGCCTCATGGGAACAGTCCAGCCCGAACTGCCAAGCCATGTCTTTCCTGGACCGGAATCAAGCATCCTAGGACCGTTTTCGGGGTTTCACCCCTCTTCAGCCAGGATAGCTTGACTCCAGTGGCGTAGTAAGCACAACTGCCAAACAGAAACACATACTAGCCTATCTGGATAGATCCGCCATCCATACTGCACATTTTCAGGGGTCCCAACTTGTGGATTCTGTATGCTTTTCTTTTGCAGCTCACTGGGCCTCATACCACCAATTCTCCACTTACTATTCATTCTTGAGAGGCACTGTTACCCTCATTCACAAAGGCACACCTTACACACCTCATGGATCCCTTAACAACCCACAGAGGCGATACACATTGATGCGGGGTAGATTGTCCCTTACAACAGTCACCATTGTTAATTGCTATGGGCCAAACACGGATGACGCTGCCTTATTTGATAGGCTGTGGGGGAAAATTGTAGATATTGGGTCCATTCATATACTCTGGGGGGGGGCTTTAATATGGCATTGAATGTGCCCCTAAATATATCCCATGCCCGACCGTCTACCACACCTCTGCTTACTGACACGTTTGTCACATAATGGAAGAGCAAACATTAATTTACACCAGTGGCGTAGTGAGCACGGGACCCACTTCTGGGCATACCCTTCCCACATAGGGCGAACAGCAAAACACACAAGATGATGGACGGA
Organism: Triturus cristatus; assembly: GCF_964204655.1. NCBI lineage: Eukaryota > Metazoa > Chordata > Amphibia > Caudata > Salamandridae > Triturus > Triturus cristatus. The sequence goes on along the minus strand of NC_140589.1, from coordinate 355,296,917 downwards.
ATGTTGCACATTGGCAAAACATTCACCCCCAGTCACAGATCTGGGTTTAATCCATCGTTATTTTGCTCACCACGCCACCCCAGTGCAGACATGGCCATATGCAAATCAGTCTTGACCCTCTGCCTCATGGGAACAGTCCAGCCCGAACTGCCAAGCCATGTCTTTCCTGGACCGGAATCAAGCATCCTAGGACCGGTTTCGGGGTTTCACCCCTCTTCAGCCAGGATAGCTTGACTCCAGTGGCGTAGTAAGCACAACTGCCAAACAGAAACACAGACTAGCATATCTGGATAGATCCGCCATCCATACTGCACATTTTCAGGGGTCCCAACTTGTGGATTCTGTATGCTTTTCTTTTGCAGCTCACTGGGCCTCATACCACCAATTCTCCACTTACTATTCATTCTTGAGAGGCACTGTTACCCTCATTAACAAAGGCACAGCTTACACACCTCATGGATCCCTTAACAACCCACAGAGGTGATACAAATTGATGCGGGGTAGATTGTCCCTTACAACAGTCACCATTGTTAATTGCTATGGGCCAAACACTGATGACGCTGCCTTATTTGATAGGCTGTGGGGGAAAATTGTAGATATTGGGTCCATTCATATACTCTGGGGGGGCTTTAATATGGCATTGAATGTGCCCCTAAATATATCCCATGCCCCGACTGTCTACCACACCTCTGCATACTGACACGTTTGTCAAATAATGGAAGAGCAAACATTAATTTACACCTGTGAGGGAGGATACTTTCTTTACTGGCTTATATCTAGAGGACTGAGTATGTGGCTGCATGGGGTCACGCACTTGGTACACACCTATTCAGACCACTCTCCGGTGCTTCTGGTGCTGTGTCCCCCGGATACCCCAGCTCCTCATGTCATGTGGAGACTCTTCCCTACAGTCCTGCTAGATGCTCAGTTCTGTAAAGAACTGAGGCAGGAGGTCATTGATGTCTTTGACAGAAACAAAGGCTCCGTCACAGAAATGGGGATGATTTGGTAGGCCTTTAAGATTGTGGTACTTGGCATTTGTATAGTCTTATGTTCCATCCGCAACCAACTACGCATATTAGAAGGAAAGATCAAATCTTTCAAGGCTTGATTGGGCTTCTCAGTTAGCCCTGATGTATCTAAACAGATTAGAGTGGCTCTTTCAGAATGTCAGGAGACAGCCGAAAGAGAATGCCTGTATCGAGGAAAATCTGTAAGGGCATGGGCGTATGGAGCGCGGGAAACACCAGGCTATACGCTAGCAACAATCACATCAAGGTCACGCTTCAATAATGATATTCTTGAAATTCGTGATGGTGGGGGCTGTACCATTAGGGAAACCCCTGATATTCTACAGGTCTTTGCCACATTCTATGAAAACTTATATACATAGATGAGTATCTAGACGAGGTGGCGTTAGGATGGGTAATTGATACTCAAAGAGAGTGTTTGGCAGCCGACATTGAGTAAGTCGAAAGGAAAGCAAACATGCAGTTACAATCTAGTAAACCCCTAGGCCCGATGGCCTGCTTGCTGATTTTTATAAGAAGTACATTGGTGTGCTGTTGCCAATACGGCAGGATGTCTTCTTAGATGCGAGTCAGACAGGGGTGCCCACCCTTCTATGAGAGAAGCAAGAATGATCACTCTGCTCGAGCAGGTAAACCCCCTAAAAACGAATTAACTGTGATGCCTAAATACTTGCAAAGATGCTAGCCATTCCCCTCAGCCTTCTAGAGTCCTCTCTGGTCAGGCTGAACCAATCGGATTTCATCCCTGGACGATTCACATACTATATTCTCAACACTTTGTCTGCACTCAATCAGGACATCAATCTGGATATTGCTGCAGTCATGACTTTTCTTGACACTGCTAAGGCATTTGTTTCCCTAGAATGGTGTTATTTGATGACCGTCTTTTGGAGCATGGTGTTTCCTTTACCATTTCTGACATAAATTACTCCACTTTATTTCCGGCCTGTAGCTAGGATGCAGATAAATGGGGCCATCTCAACCACTTTTCCCATCATGCCTGGCAACCGGCAGTGGTGTAGCCTCTCCCCATTGCTTTTTGTTCAGGCGGTGGAGCCCCTTGCTGCCAGGCTCCTGTAACATCATGGCACTATCAGAATAGATATCCTGCTAGACATTTGCTAATATCATTATACGCTGATGATATTTCCCTCTACCTGAGGGCTGCACATGCCAGCTTGAATGGGACACTGCATGAATTTGTACATTTTGGGGGACTGTCCAGGATCCAAAATAAGTGGGAAAATCCAATTTATTTCCCCTCACCCCTGCTACACGACGATCCCTCCCTGATTTTCCATTGAGCAGGTCGTGTGATACTGAGCCAAAATATTTGGTAAAAGTGGTGTCACAAGATAGAGAGGAGACTATTCGAGAAAACTTTGGCACAGCTCTTTCTAAGATAACAGACCACATTACTCAATGGATATTGCTGCCCCTCTCCCTAGCAGGATGGGTTTCCCTATGAAAATGGCTTTGCTCCCAAAACTCGTATACCTATTTCTTAATATCCCCAACTCGCTGGGATGAAATTCTTTTAATGTGTTAAAACTGCAACAAATGTGTGTAGCCTGGTTGGGGAAGCAACTGTGTCTTTAATAGTATATAAGCATATGAAATGGGGCCAGATTCCGCCCCAACCAAACGCACTGCGTGAAAGCGCCTTGTTAGCGATCATATATAAAGTTAATCCAATCTTAATCATGAACTTTTCTCTCAGTGTTCTCAGTTTGTCCTCTATTTTCTCCAATTTTGTCCCCACACGGAATCCAATACGCCGTTTTCCAAATTTCTTAATGTTTAAACTGTGCTCCTCCGGCCTCTTGTAAAAACATGGACAGATGCGAGGTTCGTCAGACAGTGTTTATTCGATAAAAACCCAATGCATTTCGGGCAACGCAGTGCCCTTCGTCAGGGGTCACTATAAACAACGATAAAATGACCAGTTACTATTTACACTTATTGCCATCATGCTTCAATTGTTCTCATGACTTCATATGCGATATCCCACCATAAACATTTGTTTTACACCCCTTTGGTTGCCACTAACTTCTCTAATACGTTAACCAAATGTTTTCCTTCTTTCTTCCCCCTTTCCGTGTCATCCATTCCCAAAACGCATTCCGTTAATTTTTCACCCTATTAACTAGGGGTGGGCGGAATTTGCGGAATTAACCTTCGCAAATTATCGCGAGAATGTTTAAAATTATCGCAAACAAGCAGAAATATCGCGAAGATGCGGAAGGTTTTTTCCGGCATGTTCGCGCGATTTTCTGCATGGTTGCGGGTCGCCAACTTACCCATGTGGCTGCTTGCGGGCGCGGCCATCTTGTTTTGAGTTGTTCTCGCGGTGCATGATCGCGAGAAGAAAGACGTGATCGCGCGACGCATGACGTCACTGCGGGCGCGAACTGTCGCGAGACAGCGCAAATGGCTAAAAACAATACAACATCTCATGGAGAACGCGACCGGATCAAGAAAACTTGTCGGCGAACGCAGGGAATCAGGTAAGGCGATCGCGCGCGCGCGAGAATGTATCATTTTACAGCGCGAGCAAGAAACAAATTATCGCCAAGCTGCGGAAACCGGAATTTTTGACATCTTCGCGCTCTCCGCGGAACGCAAAAATGTCAAAATATCGCAATTTCCGCGAACGGAACGAAATTTTTGCCCAGGCCTACTATTAACCTCATCACTAAACAGTTCATCAAAATTCTAACAGTTAGATAGAGCCTACTATGACTTCCATTCTTTTCTTCTTTCGTCTGCAAATTGCAACTTTTACAAGTACTCTGTCTCCCTGTGTTCTCAATTTAAACTCGTCAAATTTGTATACTCATTTCAACAAATGTGAACTGTTTCACTGTTATCCATACCTGTCACAAATCCATACGACCGCCGGTCCTCTTCCCCATTCCAGAAAAGTCTTTATGTCCCTCATTACTCCTCCCATATTTAAATACCCACAATTCAACATTTCCCGTTATCGCGATGTTACTAAGATTGCGTGGAAAGTTAAACATACTGCAACTCCCATGATGCACTTCAAATGTATTGGCACTCAGCTAAGCTGACCCGATCTTTAAATTTTATATAAGAACAGTTGTTTATTAATGTACGTTGTAACAATGTTTCTCAAAAGAATATGACATCAACAATTGTAACGAACCTAGATGTTAATCAAACCGTGTGAGTAAAATACTTCTATCATCATACTTTAACCAAACATATTTCTCCATACTTCGAGTGGGTGCATTCCCGTCGGTTGGGCCAAAATTGTAGAACATACATCTGTAATGGCGGGATGCACTCCGATTTAGTATTCAAAATTCAGTTTTGTTTCTATTGCTGCGTGCAGCTTGGTGGGTGCCCTGCCCAAATGACACCCAGGTAAACATAAGCATATGAAATGGGGCCAGATTCCGCCCCAACCAAACGCACTGCGTGAAAGCGCCTTGTTAGCGATCATATATAAAGTTAATCCAATCTTAATCATGAACTTTTCTCTCAGTGTTCTCAGTTTGTCCTCTATTTTCTCCAATTTTGTCCCCACACGGAATCCAATACGCCGTTTTCCAAATTTCTTAATGTTTAAACTGTGCTCCTCCGGCCTCTTGTAAAAACATGGACAGATGCGAGGTTCGTCAGACAGTGTTTATTCGATAAAAACCCAATGCATTTCGGGCAACGCAGTGCCCTTCGTCAGGGGTCACTATAAACAACGATAAAATGACCAGTTACTATTTACACTTATTGCCATCATGCTTCAATTGTTCTCATGACTTCATATGCGATATCCCACCATAAACATTTGTTTTACACCCCTTTGGTTGCCACTAACTTTTCTAATACGTTAACCAAATGTTTTCCTTCTTTCTTCCCCCTTTCCGTGTCATCCATTCCCAAAACGCATTCCGTTAATTTTTCACCCTATTAACCTCATCACTAAACAGTTCATCAAAATTCTAACAGTTAGATAGAGCCTACTATGACTTCCATTCTTTTCTTCTTTCGTCTGCAAATTGCAACTTTTACAAGTACTCTGTCTCCCTGTGTTCTCAATTTAAACTCGTCAAATTTGTATACTCATTTCAACAAATGTGAACTGTTTCACTGTTATCCATACCTGTCACAAATCCATACGACCGCCGGTCCTCTTCCCCATTCCAGAAAAGTCTTTATGTCCCTCATTACTCCTCCCATATTTAAATACCCACAATTCAACATTTCCCGTTATCGCGATGTTACTAAGATTGCGTGGAAAGTTAAACATACTGCAACTCCCATGATGCACTTCAAATGTATTGGCACTCAGCTAAGCTGACCCGATCTTTACATTTTATATAAGAACAGTTGTTTATTAATGTACGTTGTAACAATGTTTCTCAAAAGAATATGACATCAACAATTGTAACGAACCTAGATGTTAATCAAACCGTGTGAGTAAAATACTTCTATCATCATACTTTAACCAAACATATTTCTCCATACTTCGAGTGGGTGCATTCCCGTCGGTTGGGGAAGCAACTGTGTCTTTAATAGGGTATACTCATTCACCCATTTTCTAGAGGGGGCTTCCAAACACCATATGTTGAACTCTACCATTTGTGTGCACAGGCCCACTATGCAGTGCATTAGTACAGGCCCACCCCCTTTTTACCTCGCCTGGCCATGGAACAGGGATACAGGGAGCCGATAACACCTTCCTTTTATTTGGGATCTCATGGGCCCTCCGTGGCCTATTCAGACTCCACTGTTGTCTGTATGACTGGGGCATGGAATAAATTGTCTGGTACACTTGTTAAGCCCATGCTTTATTCCCTGTTAAATCCTCTATGCTACCATCCATCTTTCCTGGTAACACACAAAACAACCTGTAGAAACATGCTTCAAAAGGTTGGAGTCTCTGCCCGTGGCGAGCTCTACTTGGAAGGCACATTTATCAGCCAAAAAGATTCTTTGTACAAGAGCCGCCCACCCCACTAGACTTACTTCTTTATCTCAGGCTGCAACATAATGTAAAAGATGCTACCCCTGATTTCCCTAATGAGCATCTGACTCTTTTTTTTTTTTTTTTTTGTGTCCTCATCTCACCTTTAAACCAAGGCAGATTTTACAAGCTGAGAATTAAGGAACTGGGCACCCTTCGACTCACTGCATAGTTTTCTGCACCCCTTGGGCTTCTCCACGCTGTTGAGGATAGGTGAAATCATTGGACCAGGATTCAGACATCATAGCTCTACCAGTTGATCAGTTGAAAACGACCTTCCCACACTAAAAGGGGAGACCAGATGTTTCCATCTACTTCTGTCCTGTCTTCCTGGTTCAAACATGCCATGTTCAGCGCAGCTTTTACCCAATTTTCTCTATTGGGGGGGAATCGGATCTTTCCACCTTAAACAGATCTCCCTCCTAGCCAGAATAATTAGATATAGTAATAAACCCATTTCTAATTGCGACAATGCTTCCCTTATAGGGTCGTTTGAACCAAAAAACACAAGGTTTACATCAACTTCCAATTCTATGTCAAAAATAGATGTCAAGATATCCCCCACATTCCTCCAGAATAAAAACAATTCTATACACTCAAAAAACATATGAATATCATCAGATTTATCACTTTTACATCTGGGGCATTGTGGAGTCGGAACCGGGCAAACCTGGCAATTCTGGCCGGAGTGTAATAAAGCCTATTCAGCACAAAAAAGTGATTCTTTTTTAGCCTAGTGGGCTTTATATATCTATAAAGTAGCTTAAAAGAAGATTCAAAACGGGCTTCTATGGGGTAGGCTTGGGGAAGAGGGCTCCACACCAACGCTTGAGGCGGGATCTCTCTATCCCCCGCTTCCAGCAAATTTGTATACCAAAGAGATATTTCTTTTTTCCTTGGATGCGGATCTTGAAGTAATTGCTCCAGGTCCCAATTCCCTTTAATTTTGCTAACTTCTGCCTCATACCATGATCTTAACTGCAGGTATTTGAACCTCGAAAGGGTGGGGCCAATCTTGGCCTCTAACAGCTCTCACGGGAGTACCCCCTCTGAGTCCACCAAGTCCGACCATCTCCACAAACCAGCCTTCCTTATAGGGACCGCTAAGCTGTCCTTCAGACATTCTGGGGTCCCCGGTGAATCCCATATTGGGGCAAAGTTGGAAAAATAGCCTATACCCAGAATTCGCCTTATTTTGTACCAGTTTGATAAAGCAGTTTTTAGAACTTTGAGGCGTACACGTTTAAAAAATCTGGGGGCCCCAAATTTATACAAAAACCCACCTTGTCCAATTTCCCCCTCTGCTGATATCATTTCCCCCAAAAGCCTGCCCCATTTAGATTCCACCAGGGTTGTTAATAACATCCTAGTGCCCTTAAACTGGAATGCCATTAGGTACCAATTAATATCTGGTAAGGCCAGGCCACCCTTCAGAAGCTTCCTTCTTAGTTTCTTCCATGAAAGTCTTGCACTCTTTTGCCCCCATATAAAACTTCCAATTTTGCCCTGAATTTTACTAATAATTTTTGATGGAAAAGTGAGGGGGATCGTATTAAAAAGATATGCCAATTTTGGAAGGACCGACATCTTTACTAGGTTAACTCTTCCATAGATCATCATGGGAAGGTTCTTCCACCTAGCAAAGAGGTAATCTATGTCCTTTTCAATTTTGGAAAGATTTAAGAGGGGTATTTTCTTCAGATCTTTCACTATTTTTATCCTGAGATATCTAAACTCCCCACTCTCAGGACCTCGGCTATATGCTGTGTTCCAACACATAATTCCTGTTTTATCCGGGTTTGCTAGATATCCTGACAATACACCGAACTCCTGTAACAATATCTCGATCCGAGGGATTGCAATGTTGGGGTCACTGGTGTAGATAATGATATCATCAGCGGAGAATGCAATTTTACTATAATAGTCCTGTGTTTCAAATGGGCTTATATCATTTTCCAGCCTAATCATTTGCGCCAAAGGTTCAATATATATATTGAACAAAAGAGGCGACAGAGGACATCCCTGCCTTGTTCCTCTCCTGATTTCAAAACTAGGGATCAAAGAACCATTTAGTAAAATTTTCGCCGAAGCCCCAGCATAGCAATTTTTTAGGGTCTGGACAAATATCGGGCCTATACCTGCTGTCTCTAGCGCTCCCCATAGGAAGCTCCAACATACTCGATCAAAAGCCGTAGCGGCATCTAAGGCCACTACCGCTAAGGGATCACCTCTGATCTCTGCCAAGTCAATATTCCCAATCAAGATTTGGGTTTGTTCCTGAATAGATCTCCCGACCATCACGCCCTTCTGGTCGATATTTATTAGGCTTGGTACCAATTTTGCCAGCCTCTCTGCTAATATGCCCATAAAAACTTTATAGTCGGCATTTAGCAGGGAGATTGGTCGATAAGAGTCTGCTGCCAGGGGGTCTTTCCCTGGTTTCAATATTAAAACTATTATGGGCTCTTTCCAAGATCTAGGGACCACCCCAGAGGTACTGTAGACTGAATTAAAAAGTGTATGGAGAATTGGCAGGAGTTCTTCTGCTAACAATTTATAGACCTCATTGGGGAGCGAATCAAGACCGGCCGCTTTCTTATTTTTTGCCCTCCTAATTTGGGCCCTTATCTCCTCAATAGAGATAGGCGCTTCTAACAGGCCTTTGGCGGCTTCAGTTAACACAGGTAGGGACTTATCCCTTAACCATGAACTAATTGTTTCAGTGGAAGGGGTTATGTCCTCACTGTACAACTTTGAAAAAAGGGACCAAAGACATTCCTGCATTTCTGCTTGTTTACTAGATTTAGTACCTCCACTATCTATAATAAGTTCGTTTATATCATTTTTTGCCCGATCCAACCTAGCTTTCCAGGCTAGTAGTGCTCCGGCTCTTTCCCCATATTCGAAGTTCTCCATATTCCGTACACGCCACTGGGCCTTGCATTTCTCATCTAAAAAAATCCTGAGATTCTGTCGAGCATCCTCAAGTTCTTTCTCTAATTTATCCATATGCCTAGTCCTCTCATGATTAATACAATTCCTTTCTTTTTCAAGGGCAGATATTCTTAGCTCTAATGACTGTAATTCCAAGATCTTTTTTTTGTTTTTAATTCCTATTTGACTACCCAGCACCCCTCTCAAATTAGCTTTATATGCCTCCCAAACCTGATCTATTGGGGCAGAACCCATATTAAAAACAAAAAATTCAGTAGTAGCCTCTTTAATTGCCTTGATAATCCCTGAATCTGACAGAAATGCTCTATTCAGAGTCCACCTTGATTGCGGGCGTGGATTACTCATAGAATATTGCAGAAGTAAAGGTGCATGGTCTGAAAGATGGCTCGGAGGGATGGAGATATTGAGGATCCTGTCCAGGGCCTCTTTATTTATCAGGACATAATCTATCCTGGCAGAATGACAATACTTTTTACTATAAAAAGTAAAGCCCTGTACACTACCCATCTTAGATCTCCAGACATCCACCAAATTGATATTTAATAGGAGGTTTTTCATGACCCTTCAAGATCTTGGAGAGCCGATGGTATGACTCTGATTAGACCTGTCCTTGACCGGGTCAAGCCGAACATTGAAATCACCTCCCACAATGAGGAGGGGGGATACTGAGATGAGATTATCCTGTAATTTAACCAGGAAAGTGGGATCATCCACGTTGGGACCATAGAAGGAACAACAAGTCAATTTTTCCCCTCCAAAGTCCAACTGGGCAATAATCCATCTTCCTGTTTGATCTGTTAAGACTGATTTTATTTCACAGGCCAGTCCCTTCTTAACCAAGATTGCCACCCCGCGACAGTTCACTGATTGTTGAGAGTGACAGAAAGATTGTATCCACGGGAGTTTGGAGAAAATACTCTAAGACTCTTCTTGGTTGAGGTGAGTTTCCTGTAATAAGCAAACCTGAACTGGTAACATCTCTAAATACTTAAAAATCAGTCTTTGTCTTCTAGGACATCTTAAACCATTTATGTTTCATGAAATAACTTGAATCTTACTACCCCCCTTTTCTTTTATCCTTCCGAAGTTGATTCTCTACTTAACAGACAGCACTTACAATTTGATCTAAATAACCGGTGAAATTAGGATTTTTTTTCATTTTTACCATTTTTCCTGCCACCCTGTGTCCCACTCCTCCCACACCCTCCCTCCCCCCTTCCCTTCCACCCTTCGTGATCCCCTAACCTCCTTACGCCCTGAGGAACCCTACCTTCCAAAAGGCAAATGCCTATTCGGGCTAATTACCTCTCCGGGCTACCAATTTCATTAACTTGACAGCTTGACTTAACTGAGGCACCATATAAATTTCTACCCCTCACAGACCTCACAGACCTCCCTGTTTGTCGTGCTGAATTTTTGCAATTAAGGTGTCAACTTCTTGTGATGAGCGGATCATGTGCATATGGTTATTCCACATCACCCGCAGTGTAGCTGGAAACCTCAATTGGGCCTTTGCCCCCAACCCATTCAATTCTGATAGTCCTTTCCCCAATTCCCATTGCCTTTCCGCTGTTATATGAGAAATGTCTGATCTTATGAAAAAAGAGAAGGAGGCTTGTTCTGAAAATGGCGAGGGAATAGCACCTTCTTCTAAAGCAGCGGATAAGATCAGTTCTTTCACTGAATAGGATAGGAAGTTAGCCAGAATTTTTTGGGGTTTCATTACGTTCTTAATCTTGGGGATTTCCTCCTCGATTGCATCTGTCCTTGCAGTTACTAGTTCCAGTTTCTGAGCCAGCAACTCACAAGATGATTGAATGGCAGCCTGATTCGCCTCAGAAACCAAGAATCTATTCGCCAAATCCGCTTGATTTGCCTCAGAGACTGTAAACCTATTTGCCATTTCGTCCTTCAGCGCCAAGAGGATGTCAGCCAACGAGTGGGAGCTTGTAGCTGGGGCGGCCTTTATTTCCCTATGGAGGGGTGCTGACCCTTTAGTAAACTGGCTAGTGGAACAACCCGTATCCTCAGATTGTCCTTTTACCTTTCCTTTATTTAGACTCCCCGTTGATAACTCTAATAGTTCTTGCTTATCCATTCCATGCTCTTCCTCCCGACCTTGAGCTTGCTGCGTTCCCTGTAACTGCTCGTCCTCTTTCTGCTCATTCAGAATGGAGTATCTGTTGACAAGAGTAATAGCTGGATGTACTTCTAAATGTACTTCTGGATTTACTAAACCTCTTGACTCCGATAGGGCATTTTCCCTATGTATGTTGTTCTGCTCACAGTCAATGACCTCCAATATTGGCCCTTTCCTCTCTTTCGAGGGGAGGGAAGAGGGAACGCAAACAGGTGAATGGGGCATAGTGGACTCTGATAAAGATGCCCTTTTAGAGCCACCACAGGTTTGTATTTGAGGTCGGGGATTCGTTTTTGCGGAGGCCTGAGACATAACCTGGTAGTAGGATATTAATGAGGGCATAGTTCTTACTTTAATACCCACTAGTTTATTTTCTTTTAGTTTCGGCTTACCCCTTTGGGATTTTGGGAAAGGAACAGATATCTCTGAGACCCCAAAAGACCCTTCCTGCTTAAACTGTTTCCCCTTCCTATCCAAGATGCTATCTCAGCCACTGGGGGGGGTATTTGCTGCGAAAAAATTGAGTGGGTAATTATTTTATTGGAATCTAAATGTGCCGCCCTGGCCCTTAATGAATATCTGGTAAGTTTAGGAGGGGAGGCACCCTCCAGCACAAGAATCCTATTCTCCATACATTCGGGGGGGATTTCATATAAAATTACCCCCTCTGTTCTCCCCAACGTGTGATTCCTATTGCTGTTTTTATTGTTGGGAATAAGCAGAGATGATTCACTCTTAATTGTATCCAGAACAGTCTCCCCCGTACTCGGGGATATTCCTCCCACCGACAGATAAAATGGCCTGGGAACTTCCAAGGGGCACACTGCTCTCACTCCTACCTGAAATCCCCGACACCCAATCCCAGCCCTCACTACCTGTTTCTGAAGAAAACAGAGGAATTCCAAAAAAGAAACATCAGGACTGCAACACGATAACCCAGGAAGCCGCCTGCTTCGTCTCAGTACATCCGCAGCATCTGACTCTTGACACCCTACATATGCTGCTGAAAGTCGCAACTCAGAAAACACCTGGTATCCATCTTTTATCATACAGCCAAGAACAAGGCACCAGACCTCACTGGGTGCTCCCAACCGGGCTGGGAACTGAAGCTGGCTATGCCAATCACAGTGGCTGAACTGCTGTCTGCAGGCAGGAAGAATAGTCTCCAGCAGCCAGCTCGAATCATACATTATAAATTTCTATATAGAATGCATTGCGCATCGGTCAGATTGCATCACTATCTTCTCCACCCTAATGACCATTTCATCCATTGTGGCATGGAAAGGGCAGACTTTCTCCACCTTGCATGGTCATGTGGCCCAATACAGAGTTACAGGCAAGAGATCTCTACTGCCCTCTCTCCCATGACCGACCAAACTGTCAATCTGTCCCCGCTAATGGCCATATCGGGAAAAATACCTGACATAGAGCTCAACTTTAGGAAATATGTTGCACTCTGCCTACTCCTAGCAAAGCAGAGGATTGAATGCAGATGGGGGAGGGACCCAAAATTTAAAGGATGGCTGAATGATCTAATTTACTGGAGTGTTCATTTGATCACCCATGTGGAAATGCTCTCTCATAGCTCTAGGCTGAAAGATATTTGGGCCCGCCTCTTCTTCAAGCAATAATCCAACTCCATACGGAAAAATCGATAAGAATCAAGCTGGGTGAAGGCTCCCATGTCTCCAGGAAGATTCTAACAGAAACTGGTGTCAAACAAGGTTGTGTATTGGCCGCACTTCTTTTTAATTTGTTTCTATCTGACCTTTCTCCAGTACTCGACAGTGTAAATTGCCATCCTCCTCAACTAGACGGGACCCGCATCACCAAATTGCTGTATGCCGATGACTTGGTGTTGTTAAGCCACACAAAATTGGGTCTCCAGAGGCTACTGGATGAACTGCTACCTTACACGACAAGAAATCACCTAGAACTGAACCTGTCAAAAACCAAAACAATATCTTTTGGGAAGCAAAAAAGGTCAATAGAAAGGTGGCACTTCAACGACACAAAGTTAGAATCAACTCCCAGTTACAAATACTTGGGTATCTTTCTCGACACAAGAGGTACTTTTACCAAGCATAAAGAAGTATTGAAAACCAAAGCCTTGTCGTTAGAAGCGGCTGCTGCAAAATTAGCAAAACAGTTGCTTGGTCCAAGCCTATCTCCCATGCTGAAAGTGATGAAGGCTAACGTAATTAACTCCTTGACGTTTGGGCATGAGATCACTAATGGCACAACCAGTGTATTAATAAACAAAGTAATAACAAACATTTTTAAAAGAGCCTTTTGGTTGCCAAGATCTGCCTCGCCAGCCCAAGTGAGACTTGAACTGGGGCTACAAGATCACCATGGAGTGGAGGCAGGCGCATTTTTCAAACTATGTCATAGACTGCAACGTGCCCGGGAGGGTTGCTTGGAGGCCCAACTATGGCAGGGAATACAGTAAAACCAGACCAGCCATAAGCATCGGCAATGCCTGGACCGCAGTTTACAGTTACTAGGAGCAAAAGTCCTCTGGGAAACAAAACCCCCCACCCGGTGTTAAAGACCACCATTAAAAAAACTGTCAGATTGTGGTCCTTTCACTCATTCAGGACAACACTGTCAAAGAGGAAACACGCTTGGGCTGTAATCTCCATTTTTAAAGTGGGTGTTCAGCCATTCTACCTATCAAGCACATACGCACTTTAGTGGAAAAATACGTTTTTAGCCCTGAGGATGGGTGACTGGACCTTTCTGAAGAACCTTCCCGAATGGAGCCGGCCAGGTAGCAGTGCTGAATGCAGGTTGTGTGTCTATCATTCTGAAACAATGGAACACATCGTCTGTGCATGCCCTGCATTGCTTATGGCCAGACGGTCATTGCTGTGAGGCCAATGTATCATGTTGGGAGTTTGATCTTGCCGCCAAGCAATAATGTCCGCTCTTAACCCAGACAACACCAAGCTAAACATTGGGCTTACGAAATTCGTCCACAAAGCGTCAAAACAACTGGAAGCCATAACCACATCCAAACCCTCCTCATCTTAGGATGGCGGCCGAGTTAACAGTCTCAACAATCAAATTGGAGACCAGAACATCAGAAAGCCAGAGCGATGTCTTCCAGCAGAACATTATTAGCCCATAATGGTCCCCCTAATTTTTAGTAATTTTAAATCCACAGTTTTTAACACTTATTAATGTCATTTGTATCGTTCGATTTAATCTTGTTTTAAATTGTAAATGGTTTTTTAAAGCAATCAATAAAGAGTGTATTATTATTATTATTATTATATTGGGGACCCCTAACAAAATTACCTACTGGCTCGGTCCTCTGACTCAGCTGAAAAAGCCTCTCCACATTCCTGTCAGGAGACAGCACCATAAGTAACTGTGGAATAGGGAAGAGAAAGGAGGCAGAGGGTGATAGCACATGCAGCTATGGCTCGTGATAAGACACGCTCATCACTATTTTACATAGATAGTGCCCTGGCAAGAACACACCCCTCACACCTGCAAATGTACCTTTTACACTAAATGTGGTGTTGCTCTGTATCACATGTAACCACCAATGTTCAGACCTTTACCAGCATTTATATGGGGAAGTTTAAGGTAATTTGTCGAACTTCATAATTTTCAAAGAATGTTGAGAAGATGCACATTTGTGTTTGCAATGTTCCATGAATTCTGTTGGCTGTAGAAGCCATTTGTATGCTGAAAATCAATCAAGAAATGTAAAACAATAAAAAACAAAAAAAGTGCATGAACACCATAGTCCAATAGATGATTAACAACAGTCTCATGCTGCATTCTGAAAAAACTGAGGTCCTTCTCTTTGGGAAGAATGCACTGTCATGGGACCATTCTTGGTGGACACAAAGTTTAGGCCCTACTCTCACACCAGTACCCATGCTACAATATTTGGGAAAAGTTTTTGATTCCAACCTTTCTTATAATGCACAATTAAACAAACGTACTTCCTCATGTTTCTTCCTATTACGAAAGATTAGGAAGATCTTCCGGTACATACCTTTTGAACTACAAAAGAAAGTGGTAACAACACTTGTGTTATCTAGACTTGATTACTGCAACACATTATATGTTGCAATTCTTCATAGAGCTGCAAAAAAGCAACGTCTTCAGAAGGTGACAACCCGAATGGCAAAGATAATTCCCAAGTGCCGGTCGGTGTCTGGAAGGTTATGAGAACTTTACTGGTTACCGGTGAAGAAGAGGGTTAGATTTAAGGCTCTTCGTCTGGCCCTTAAGGCCCTCAATGGAGTTGTTCCTGATTACCTGAGGAAAGGTATTACATGGCATAAGCTTAGTATATCTATAAGATCAGCCAACTCCAGAAAAATAATTGTCCAGAGAATCAGGATATCTAATTGAGGAGGCAGAGGATTTATTCATACCACAACCCATCTCCGGAACAGCCTACCACAACTTCTGAGGCTTCTGAGGAGTAAAGCTAATTTTTTGACCTTCAGGAAAGATTTTAAAACCTGGTTGCTTTCCGACTCTTAAATTGAGATACAATGCTTGTTAGTAAAGACTACATCAGTCAGTAGGTCAAATCAGAGCTAAGAATCCATTGGCGTTTGCGCAATTTATAAAATATATCAATATCAATACTCTAGTTGGTTACGGTGGGTGTTTGTGAGGTGTCAAGTGCTCATATAGTAATTACATGTGTACACTATAGAACAGGGTGTTTGCCTGTGCTGCAGTCAATGACAGGAAGATACACTCTACTCCCCTGGTTCAATCTTGAGATTAGTAAACAATGGCTAATTGTATGAAGCACACGCCATTCAAATCAATTACGGTTTTGTTGAAAGACAATCAAAAATTGGCAATGAGCAAAATAGATTTCTTTTCTTCAATTGTTGTATTTTATTTCATTTTCTTCAGGTGACCTTCCTTTAGCCTTTAGCCAACATGTGTTTCATGTTTTCTGGGAGCTATCCCTACGACGTTGTCAGGGCTGGTCTGTTGAAAGGTTTCAGTGGTCAAACCTCCTGCCTAGAAAAATCAGCATGGGAGGTCAGTAAGCCCAGTTCTCCTTGTTATTTCTAAATCCAATATGTAGAATGGCAACAGATTCAAGTGGTTTGTAGTCAAGGGACGGTATTCCCTCCAATGAAGTGGCTAATAGAGTCATCTTTTATTGAATAGATAAGTGTTGGCAGGAGTATAAACTGCCAAAATTGGTCAGGGCTCGTATAGCGAGGTGATCCCTGATGCTAGAGGTGAGCGGCTCAGAAGGCAGCATTCTGATTCACGTATACTTATACTTTATACTCCAGCCAACACTCTTCTATTCAATAAAAGATGACTCTATTGGCCGCTTCATTGGAGGGAATACCATCCCTTTACTATAAACCACTTGAGTCTGTGCCCATTCTACATATTGGATTTAGACATAACCAGGAGAACCGGACTTACTGACCTCCCATGTTAATTATTCTAGGCAGGAGGTTTGACTACTGAACCCTTTCAACAGACCAGTCCAGACTAAGTCTTAGAGATATCTCCCAGAAATGACGAAACATGTCTTGGCTAAAGGAAGGTCACCTGAAGAAACTGAAAGAAAATTCAACATTTGAAGGCAAGAAAAGAAATCTCTTTTGCTCCTTACCAATTGTTGACTGTCTTTCAACAAAACTGTAATTGATTTGAATGGCGTTTACTGCATATAATTAGTTCCTATTTGGTTTGAGTTCAGTCAAGATCTTGAGAGTTTTGCAAAAAAAGATTTGTTTACTGAGTTCAAAGGCATACACTGAGCTCACTAATAGAACCTCATCTATGATTTTCATTTTTGCAAAGGCATTTCATCCACCTGGGTAAAGCCATTTTTTCAACATTTTATGAAGTTGTGTTTTCCTTATTAAAATTACTGACCCCACACTTCTTGGCAGTATGACATCTGTGGGTTGAGGTTCTGAGTGGCTTTTAGTTCGATCACTGCTTGTTATCGTACTGCTCACTTCCTTTTCGGTTGCAGGGCATCAGCATCTAACAGGTGAGCTTCCTGTAATTAGACAATATCCATATTTACATTTTTTACGTAGTGTAAGATCTTTTGTTTTCTGACATAAATACAAGCCATGTACATTAAACAAGGAAACAGTCATTGGTGTTCTGTTTTGATGAAACATGCTAAGTCTAAAGTGATTTTGTTTTATTCTTCTTTTGCTGGGGTTAAGGCAAAGTAGACTGTGTGATGGGTGAGTGATTGAGTATCAATACCATTATCAGTTCTGAGGAATATATATGTGTGTCAAGGAGTGTGGCAGTAATGGACAAAGGTCACTTAAGTCACTCTGCAGTGCATTAAATGGCTCTATCAGCTTGTATCCTCCAAGCCTACTTGTTCACTGACACCTATTCAAAGTGCTCATCCCAATACTACTCTTATTCAGATGGCTAAAGATGGGTTCTGGTGGGTGAGGCTGAACTCTGGTAATGCCAGTGTGTGTGGAGAGGACCTCTCTGCATCTGATATGGTCAATTCACCTCATGGCCATCTAGAGAGTTGGTGGTCTATTTCGGCCAGGTGCGTCTTTATGATAGCTTCATGTGGGTTAGAAGCAGATAAATACTGCTCATCACCTTATATACCTTTTTCTTTCTGTTCCACTTGCCCTGTCTGAGTGGACAATTGTGACATCACATAATAAAGTGGGGAGTGGGAAAGCAGAACGAACCACCATTTTGTTCTTTCCACCTCAGTCTTATAGTACACAAGGCCTTGTCCTAATTCTCACACCAGAGTTCATCCACGATGGCCAAGTATATTGCTGTACAATCAGTCTTTTAGTGGTGATCAGGATTTGTCCGTTGTCATGTGATATCTATTATGGCCTGATTTATCTCCGTTCGATCACTTCTTCATTCACTCGCTCAAGTCTGGTGCTTGTTGATAATCATCGTTCTTTGCTGCATTCCGGTTTTTCTGGCTGGCAAATTGTGTAGGTGTTTCTGAGTTCAAAGTGTCCATTCATGCCACCTCCAGGGCATCCAAGAATCTCTTCCAATGTTCTGGCTCGATATACTCGCTCATTTTTCCAAAAGTGGGCAGGAATTGGCCCAAAAGACTATCATATTGTCTTTTTCGAGTTTCTCAGTGATATCCATGTTATCCCTTCTGCTTTTGTCGTCAAAATCCACGATTTTCCTCTGCAGTGGCCAAATGTCCTTGACACATTTCAATTGATCATTTAGCCTTTTTTCTACAACCATCAGTCTTTCATTAGTTGTTTCCTGGCAACATTGAAAAGCAGTGATATCCTTTCCTATTGATTAAACTCCTGATGCTGTGTTCACCACTGCAGGAACTACAGAGCTCATGAATAGCCTAATGCTTGCTAATTCTTTTAGCAGCATATCAAAAGCTGACACAGAGCTAGATTTTTTTGTCTGCCATTTCCTTATTCTCCTATTTGGACCTCACCATATTTGCAAGAGCTTTGGAGAAAAGAAACTGTTGCGCCAGTTTGGGTTTTGACATGCACAAATTAGTGAGGGACCTGACTCATCAAAACCTCAGATAGATAATCAACCACAAGTGTGCCATACTCTCTGTTATTTATGATGTAGTGCAATGACCATGATGTAGAGGTACACATCAGTGTAATATAAGAGAGTCAGAGTAGTCGCTGGTTATGGGTTGAGGTAGTTGTTTACTGTACCTCAATGTTGCCCTTCTGTGCAGCTCGTGACTATATAATAGAGGGATGGGGCATTTGATAGATGTACAGGTTGAGCCATGTTTCATAATGCTGTAAAGTGTCTTCAGGTTCTGAGTTCTCAATGTTCTAGCTTTGCAATAGTCCGTGATATGTATCAACATGGTCCTTCCTCACTGTTTGAGCCATGTACAGTGTGCAATCTAACCCCTTCAAAGATGGCCACAGCTATGTAGTGCCTACAATCCTCTTTTTATGTCCATCATGCTCCTCAAGGCCTAATTACAGGCTACAGTACTGGTAGTTTTGTCCTTTCTGCCTGTGCAAACACCTCAGGCCATCTCTAGCTCCCCTCCTCTATGTGCTCTCTTGCCACTTTACCACTCTATGGCCCACTGGTCTGATGGCTGCTTTTCACCACAGATATGCAGGATTTCACTCTTTCACCTCACCATCATGAGGTACAAGCAACCCAGCCACTATTTACAACAGACTCCGACATTCTCTGCTGTCGCTCCAACTAAGGGTAGGAGGGTGTACGGGAATGGTACTGAGGCCTGAAAGTGAAGAGGAGCTTTATTGAGCCGCACCCATAGTGTTTTGCATCTATGCACGGCCCCTCTTTTGTTAGGTTTTCAATACCTTAATTCACATAGATTTAGCAATTTTCATTTTAATAGATTGTTGTACAATTTTGGTACAGTGGCACATTAAATTAAGTCATAGCTGAAGGAAAGGTCACTTTTAAATAAGAATATTTATTAAGTTTGATGACTCCAAAGACCTTATTTGAAAACTACACATAGCGAGCTTTTGGTCAGCCACCTTCAACCACTTTTTTCTTTGTTCAACCCATTCTATCATTGCTTAATTCAAGCTTTTGCTATTTTAGATCCGTCCATCAATTGAATGCACAGTTACACATTCTGCAATGGTGATTTAGTATTGGTGTTTAGCAAAAAAAGCAATTAATCTTTGGAATTGCACTGTCAACACTAGCAGCCAGTGGTGTGAGGGAGTGAGGTGGGAGGTGGAGAGCCATCAATTTTATGTCTTCTAGTTAAACAACTTTTATTTGTTTTTCGGGTATCAGCATTATATTTTGACATGTCCCTTAGATATTCAGTGATTGTCCTCCCTCTAAGACCAGAAGGTCAAGGGGGTTGGAGAACATCAAGAGGGTAAATCAAAAAGAGCCAACACCTTTATTCAAACCAGAAGTTACCGGAACTTGATATTCCCAACCGTCTCTCCCCAGTCCGTCCCTCCCTGGAGTGTCAGTTTGTGGTTTCCGACTAAATTAGTGTGTTAGGAATCATCAGAATGTATTTGTAAAGCTGTGGTATAGATACCCTAGCTGTGTGAGATTTGACTGTTACGAAGATCTTGGGGGATGGTGGTTGAATGCTGGTGGGGTTTGGTGGTCCTCAGAAAGTTCATTTGCAGGTGATGAAACAGAAGGAGGGGGATGTGGCTTGGCGCTCGGTGAGCATGGAGGTGTCCGGGTGAAGCTTCGCGGTGCGACTTGGCGGTCCCGCGCTTCCCGGCTGACGTTTAGGTCTAGTGAGCGCCCTGTGCCCTTCTCTGATCCAGCAGCTGCATTAAAACGCAACAAAACTGGTATGCAGTCTCCTCTCAGTGAGAAACAACATCGCGGTACCGGCCGCCATTTTGAAATTTGCATATTTAGCGGCGCTTATACCGTGTGAGGCTTTCTTCATCCACAATTATTCTGGCACCCCTTCTGCCTGCATTTTTGGTATTTTGCTTTGTTCTGCTATGCCCCAAAGCATGCAAGCACCACTATGAGCCCATTTCTTACTGTACTCTGGATGAACAATCTCTTCAGCGGCCATTTTGTGATCCCACGAGATCTCTATCTTACTGGGCTTAATTGGTGGCATATTTTTCTTGACACTTACGTTACTCCCACTAATACTTGGGCAGAATGTTTACTTTTTTATTTTTTGGGGTTGTATTGCCTCATAGTGGAGTTTTACCACCACAGAGTAGCCGCTGACTGCATCACTTGAACAGGCATATTTTTGATTTCTAATTTTTCATACAGATTTTTCCTTTTCACTTTACAGCAACTGCCCTTAATTGCTTGTGTTTTGATACGCGATGCAGTTTTTTGACATATGGGCAGGTTGAAAGGCGCCTTTTCCAAGCAACAAAACCCAAAACACATCTTCATCAAGAACTCAAGAATTTCCACTACATTTTCCAGATTGGAAGACTCTCTGTTGTCTTCATCCCAGACTAATTTGACAAACATGGATCTTCCTGTGGCACCCCCTAGCAAATCTGCTACTAAACGTCTGAAACAACATTCGCCCTCTCCTCCTAAATCGTCTTTACCTGTTTCTATGGAGTTACTGTTTGAAGAAATTAGGGCCCTTCGACCCTTTATGGATGAAACTAATACCAAATTACAAATTCTTGCAGACAACTGGTCTCAGCTTGACACAAGAGTCACTGCAGTTGAACAGAGTATATCCTCCTTTAGTGACACGAGAACAACTGTCTCTCAGCTCCAATCTCAGGTCTCTGTGCTTCAGCGACAGCTCGAGGACCTTGAAAATTGCAATAGGAGGAACAATCTGCATATCTATGGACTGGCGGAAGGAATTGAAGGGTCGAATTCTCTCAGCTTTTTTAAATCCTTCCTTCCCAAATTGTTGCATATGGCTGATGGCACGGCTCTCAACATACAACGAGCTCACAGATTGGGTAGGCCTTCTTCAAGTACCTCACCTGCGCAACGGCCTAGAGGAGTTACTTTATATTTACTGGAATATACTGATCTGCTAAAGGTTTTGTCAGCGGTCAGGTCCTCTCAATGTATTACTTGGTCTGGTTCAACCTTATTTTTTGCGCAAGACTACGCTAAAGCCACTGCCAATAGACGCAAGGCGTTTCTTGATTTGAGACCAGCTTTGAGATCGATGGGTGCTCGTTATGGTCTTTTCCATCCCTGCCTCTTTAAAGTTACCTCCAACAGCAGAACAACATCCTATGATGATCCTGTATGGCTACAGAGCTTCATTAACTCCTGCAGGCCGAGTGCTATGGATTCTGCAGAATCCTCATCTTTGCACATTACTTGACTCTTAAAATCTGCTGTTTTTGTAATTTGTTCTACTTTTTGGTCCCATGCTTGCTCAACCTTTTTTGTTCTTATTATGCATCGCTTACTGTTTCTTAAATGCATCATTTGTTAGTTTTATAGTGTTTGTCCCTTTTATTTTTCAACGTTCTATACTACTTAATAAACTAGATAATCTTGTTGCTTTCTCTCGTATTTATTGCACGTTTGCTCGTTGGTCATGTTTCTTATGGCTTCATGTGTTTATAGCACGTTCTTTTGTTGGCTAACTTATTGTTGTCCTCCACCTTCACAGATCCTTCACCTTTATGGCATGGTTACCTCTGGTCCTCCGTTTACTGAACCCGGATGCCCTGTTTGTTCCACGTGGTTCCTTTCCCCCCCTCGTGTTACTTCCCTGATTCTTCTTTGTGTAGGTATGTTACTCCTATACATCTCCTTTTTATTCTTCTCTTCTCTATTTTTCCACTTCTCTTCCTACCTAGATTTCTTCATTATTCTATTCATGGGTGTTGTCATCATTTCTTTTTTGAGCTCCTCATGTCGTCTTTTTTTCAGTGTTTTTTCGCTCTTCTCTCATCTATTTAATCGGTTCCTTCGTTGTAATACAGTCGTCTCTGACTTTTGTTTTTGGTCTTTGTTCTTTGACTTTTTCACGTTTCTCTATTCTATTTCTGAACTAATTATCTTCTTCATTCTTATTTCTTCTCATGTTCTTTATTGTTGCCATAATGATTTGGACTCTTGTTTTTTATTTTTTGCTCACTTCGTATCTAATACTCTATGTAATTGAAATTAATTACATGGAATGTTAGGGGATTAAATTCTCCCATTAAAAGATAAAGAGTTTTGTCTCACTTGGCCAGATTAGATGCCGACATTGCTTTTTTGTAAGAAACGCACCTCTCAGATGTTGAATCCTTAAAATTAAGAAGAGGTTGGGTGGGTGAGGTTTTTTACTCTCCAGGTGATGGTAGATGCAATGGTGTAATGATACTTTGTCGTAAGTCCCTTTCGTTTACACTTGTATCCCAAGAGTCAGACGATGATGGTAGATGGTTGAATGTTAAACATTAACTGAAGGGTGTTCCAGTCTCTCTTCTCAATGTTTATGCCCCCACTTGTGGAGATTCCACTTTTTGGCCCAAGTTTGCTCTGCAAATCTCTCATTGCATAGAAGATAACTTTATTCTGGCCGGCGATTGTAACCAGATTTTTGATCCATTTATAGATAGGAATTCCACTGTCTCTTTTGTTCCTAATAAACCCCAAAAATCCTTTGTTCACACTGTTACTCAACATAAACTCCTTGATGCTTGGTGTCTTTGTCACCAGACTACTAGAGAGTACACATTTTATTCACCTTCTCATCATGCCCAATCACAAATTGACTACATATTTGTCTCTCATGCCATTTCGCAAACTATCACTCAAGCAGAGATTAGTCCCATTTTATTATCAGACCATGCCCCTGTCTCGATTGGCTTGGACATTTTACCTAAATTTACAGGTTCTAGAAGGTGGCGTTTTAATAATGCCCTCCTATTGGATCCAAAATTTACTGCCTCCTTCATTACATTTCTTGACAAATTTTTCGAGATAAATCAAACTCCTTCCACGCCTTTCTCAACTGTATGGGATGCTTTCAAAGCTTCTGCGAGAGATTTTATAATTGGGTTTGTGGCCAAGAAACAGAAAAGCACCCGTAAATTTACTAAGGACCTCCTTCAGGACATTAAGAGACTGGAGCACTCTTATTATACTTCTCATTCAAAAGATTGTTTGACAGCTCTCATTAATGCCAAATTGCCATTTAATAAGAAGTCTACTGAAGATGCCTCACTATACTTGCTAAAATCTAGTGCAAAATGTTATGGGGGTAAAAATAAAGCAGGGAACATTTTTGCCAATTACTTAAAAGTTAAGCATAACAAATTAAACATTGAAGCAATTTGTGATGCACAATAAAATTTACAATTCAAAAATTTAGAAATTTTGGACGAATTCTCCTACATCATTATATAGTTCCAAAACGCAACCCACTGATCATTCATTATCACAATTCTTCTCCAATATCCAAAAAGCTCAACAAACCCTTCCAGATCTGTCCTCCCTGGAATTAGATATATCACAGCAAGAATTATCAGATGCCCTTAAACACCTTAAAAAAGACAAAGCACCGGGGCCGGATGGATTTACAGTTAAGTTTTATCTCCATTTCTTTAAACATCTGATGCCTAAACTTTACTCCCTTATACATTCTTCTAATTTATTAGGTAGTTCCTCAGGCTCCTTTTCTGAAGCACACATCTGCCTCCTCCCTAAAGGAGGGAAAGACTCTAAATATTGTAAGAATTATAGGCCTATATCCCTATCTTAATATTGATTATAAAAAAAATTCTAAAGATTTAGCTATATGTATATATGGCTAGACTCTTACTTGCCGAATCTGCTGGGAAAAGAACAATCAGGATTTGTTAAGGGTCGATTTATAACTGACAACACACAGCTTCTCTTTAATGTTCTGTCTAAATCCTCTCACTCCAAGCAATCACTTGCGGCAATAGCATTGGATGCCGAAAAGTCATTTGACAGGGTTGATGGACCTACTTATTTTATACCCTTAAGTAGTTTGGTTTCGGCCCTAAATTTATCTCCCTGATTTCCCTTCTTTACTCAAATCCCCACGCAGCAGTATGCGCCAATGGTTTAATCTCCCCATTCTTTGATTTGGGCAGAGGAGTTCGTCAAGGCTGCCCCCTATCTCCTTTCCTTTTCAATTTAGCTTTGGATTGCCTTCTTTCTAAATTACATCAAAATCCCAATTTACATGGTTTTCAGACATCACATTCCCATATTAAACTTGCAGCTTATGCGGATGATATTCTGCTTTTTATGTCACACCCAAATGACTCAATCCCTGCCTTTTTAGCAGAAGTGGGAGCTCACTCTTCGATTTCTGGCTACAACTTAAATAATGATAAATGCAAGATTTTGCCCCTAACTAAGTGTACTTTTAAGGCCGACTTTAGTGCTTCTAATTTTACATGGAAACCTGACAACATTAATTATCTAGGACTATACATTACCCCAATAAATAGGTTGCCCTCTGTATGAATAAGTGGTCTAAAAAAAAATCAGATCTATCCACTAAATGGCATCTCTTATACTTATCCTGGTGGGATCATTTGGATACTATAAAGATGATGTTGTCTCCCATAATTCTTTATACCATTTCTAATATTCCAGTCCCTATTCCTGCTAAATATTTTAAGAGAATTAATTCGATCCTCTCCTCTTTCCTTTGGAATAATAGGAAATCTCGAATGTCCTTATCCAAATTAATTCGTCCTAAGACAGAAGGGGGAGTTAATTTTCCCGATTTTCAGACATACCAGAAACCCTTCCTCTTACGTCAGGCTTCTCTTTGGTTGTTAGATTCTACCGAGGATTGTCCACTTTGGACTACAATTGAACATCTCTTCCTGTCCCCTTTTCTGAATACCTTTCCTTTTCACAAAAACCGCAGACTTTATCTACTCCCTTTCTTAAATTAACCTCCAAACTTCTGGAATCCATTTCTCCCTCAACTCCTGATGCTATGGAGTCCTTCCTTCACTCAACAATCTGGCTTAACAAAAACTTGCTCATTTGTAACAAGTCATTCTATTGGCAGTCTTGGAGACAAAAAGGTTTAGTTTGGATCCATCAACTATTCTCACAATCGGACTTCTTACCCTTTGCTTCACTTAGTCATCATCAAAATC
Organism: Triturus cristatus; assembly: GCF_964204655.1. Taxonomy (NCBI): domain Eukaryota; kingdom Metazoa; phylum Chordata; class Amphibia; order Caudata; family Salamandridae; genus Triturus; species Triturus cristatus. The sequence goes on along the minus strand of NC_140589.1, from coordinate 355,271,246 downwards.
CTTTATTCGCTATTTAAACAATATCATAAAAGTACAATATTACAATTAAAAACAATTCAATACAATTCATATTACATTGACATAAAGGGGGCCATTTACATCAAGGCCTTCAAAGTAGCCCTCTAGTGTGTCTCAATCTTATTGCAACTCTTATAAAATTCATAATACAAGCTAGCGTCAATGGATTCCCAAAATTTTGTAAATATAGAAGAGCAACTTTGGCATGTCTAAATTTCATTTGTTTTAAGAACCTTACTAAAAAACGGCGTCTGGGAACTGAATAAAAAGGGCAGAGAAGTACAAAATGAAGGGTATCCTGCGGAGACCTATTGTCGCAGCCGCAGGTACCCTTCTGCTCAACCGTGGCCGTAAAACCAGGCGGATCAGCCAAAAGGTGATGTAAAAGGTTGAGCCTAAAACGAGTAATTAAAAATCTATCTTGTGCATTGTATAATAAGGCAAGATAGGGTTCCATGCCTTCTACTGACTTAACTAGACTAAAACTACGGACGGTAGACTTGCTTTCTTCTGCGGCGGCTCTGCGAGTAGACTCCTTTGCCAAAAAAATTCTTTTAATACTGGTTTTATCCTCAGTGGTGATTGTCGTGGGTTCGGTAAAAACGTTCTTACAGTCTAATCTAGTTAGAACACCCTTTACATAGTTCAACCATGGGATGTCCATCCCCTTATCTCTACCCATACAATCACTAATTATTTGCCTGCTCAGGCCCGCCTCACTATTAGTCCATATTCTTAGCGAGGCCATAAGTGATCTGACTTTAATCAGGTCCTCCATGTATACCCTTCCCAGTTCAGTATGTGTGATATAAGCTGACGTACTTTGTGGGATTTGTAAGACCTTCCTAAGAAATGTATTTTCCTCAGTTTGAATTTGTAAGGGGTTTGCGAAACCCCAAACTTCAGCCCCATAAATTATTTTGGGGCAGCAAACTGAGCCATAAAGGTGCATGACCTGTTCAGGCGACCACCTACCCAGCCTATGTCCATAGCTCATAATGGCCCCCGTAGAGGCCAATACTTTTGCACTTCTCCCTTTCATTAAAAACGTAAAATTTAAAAGCCCATCAAATAAAACTCCCAGGTAGGAAAAGGTTTTAACCTGTTCCATTATGTGTGAGCCGATTTTGAAGCAAAACTTTTTACATGGTTTGAGCCCTGCCAACAATACATATGACTTGGCTAAATTAGCTGATAGATCTAAACTGGCCATAAAGCTAACAAACCCATCCAGTAAGGTCTGGAGGCCTTTCGGTGTTCGGGCTAAAAGTACCGCGTCGTCAGCATATAGCAACACCGGTACTGCTCGTGCGCCTACTCTAGGGGTATCTGCATTTAAATTGCATAGTGCCTGTTCTAGCCCATTTATATATAATGAGAACAAAAACGGGGCCAGAATACAACCCTGGCGCACCCCGCTAGTGCAAGGGAAGGGAGCTGTAGTATCACCCTCCAGATTATAGCGCACTTTAGCGGAGGTGTTCCAGTGGAGTGCTCTTAAAATGACTACCAAGCCTTCTTCTACCCCTAGTTTGGTCATCAGATTCCAGAGCTTTTCTCTATTGACGTGGTCAAAAGCCGATGAGAGGTCCATAAACCCCATGTAAATCGATTGATTGCTTGCAATAGTATACTTGGCCTTTAATAAATAAAGGTTCAGACACTGATGCTATGGAGTCCTTCCTTCACTCAACAATCTGGCTTAACAAAAACTTGCTCATTTGTAACAAGTCATTCTATTGGCAGTCTTGGAGACAAAAAGGTTTAGTTTGGATCCATCAACTATTCTCACAATCGGACTTCTTACCCTTTGCTTCACTTAGTCAATTATTTAATATGCCTGCCTCATTTATTCATAAATATGATTTACTTAAAAAAGCGGTGATGGATATATATAACCAACTTTCTGCTACACCCGCTGCTCCCACCAATCCTAATTCCGCCTCACCACTCTACACATTGTTAAAAACCACACCCAAGGCTTCTACGATATACAGTTATCTACAAGGTAATCACTCTATTCGGCAGAAATTTAAAATGGAAGAGGCATGGGAAAAGGATTTTACGGTATCCTGGCCAGTGTCCTTATGGAACAAAATATGGATCAAGATTCGTAAGTCATCTAGAGCAGCCAATATAACACAGACGTTATTTTTTGTGTATAATAGGCTTTTCCTGACACCCAGTGTCTTATGTAAGCAGTTTACAACTGTACCTGATGCTTGCTGGACATGTACCTTCCCAAATGCTGATTTGTTTCACATGATCTTTTCCTGCCCAATTGTGCATACTTTCTGGAAACAAGTGTGATCTCAAATTAACTTGTTTTACGGAACTAAATGTCCTTTCTCTTTTACCAATGTTTTCTTAGGCAGTTTATCTTCTTGTTGGGAGAATGTTTTGCTTGATATCAAAATTATTGATTTGTTGTTAGCAGTTGCATTTCAACAAATTACTGCAAATTGGAAAGATTTTACAAAACTTTCTTACAAGGCATGGTGGTATACTGTTTGCCACAATCATAGATTAGATACTGCTTTTGTTCATCCCTTACATATGACAACGAAGCGCTTGGATTTGTGGGCACCTGTCACAATATACCTTGACACAAATGCCAAGCGGTGTTCCCAGATGCAACCATTTCAACAATAAGTTTTAAAACCCCCTTGAATCCCCTTAGTGTTTCTAAATATTTTGATATTTTAGTGGTTCTTGTGACTTTTTCAACTGTTTTTATCCTTTTTTTATCTTTTATTTATGAGTCCAAATTCCTATTAATGTATTATTGCAACTTTCATTGTACTGACATGAGTTTTATTTTGTGAATTGCATATCGACCCCTTTCAGGATATCAATAAAGCTTTTCTGAACTTAAAAAAAACAGAAGGAGGGGTTGTCACTTTTTGTCTGTGGTCCCACATATGGCGAGAAGCCAGGGAACAGTCCCTGAGGGTAGTATGGCTTATATTTGTGATGCCAGTCTACTTTCATTCCCATGGTTTTGAAATTATTTGATCATTGTAGCACAATATGGAGAAATGGGTGTACTTCGTAAAACCCTATTTTCTTTTTTACGTAAGGTTACGTTCTCGGCTTCTGCCCAAGTGAGCACTCTCTGTTTCCAACTTACTAGCGTTGGGATAGTGTGAGCTTTGCATCTCATAGGTATGGCTAGTTTGGCCAGTATTAATTCCAAGTTTAAAAATGTAGTTGACACCATGGTGGTTTTGGGACGGAGGAAAATTCCCACCAAGCAGGCATCTAAAAGGTCAAGCTAGGGAAGGCCGTTACTTCATCCAGTATGTCCTCCACAACTTCCAATCAGAAGGGAAGGAGCATTGTGTAATAGAATAGCATAAAAGGAAAATCTGCTGGGGTTTGTTTGCATCTAGGGGTATCAAGTCTATCACAAGCTTAGAGTGCAGTAGAGAGCAAAGATAGTGTGTAGCAATTCCCCACCTGCAGGCGGGTAGACTTAACAGTTTGCATGACCAGGAAGTTATCATCCTCTGCACCTCCAAATGTCTCAAATCAAGCCTAGAACACTAGAGAGTATGCTTCTAAACATGCTTGTATCTGGTGTATCTAAGAGATGCACATAGATTATTTGTTTTTATGAGAATGCAAATTGAGAAGGGCGCTGGCGGTTGCTATCTTCCAAAACTTAATTAGGAAATATAATTTGCTCTGAGACAAGATGGCCAAACTTTTAAAATCATAAAAAAGGACAGGCTACATGAAGTACAGTGTTGCATAACCACACCAAGGAATTTCCTACACTTCTGCAGGCATGCCAGCAGTTTGTCCCTTCTACAAACATAAGTAGGAGAATGGTGGCTCTGAATATTTTTGGGTGAGTGCAGTTATAGAAACAACCTATTTGCCATAGGAAGAGTGTCACCATGTCCACTCAAATACATCCTCAAATTTAGGGACCATCATGTCTTCTGACTTTACTAAGCAAGCTCCAGCCTCCCCTGTCTATCCAGAAGGCAGTGTATGTAGCACTTTCACTGCCATTTTTGCTGCCCCAAGGCACTGATGTTCGACGAAGTGAGAGAGAAGGAGGTGATATACTAGCAAAGTATAGACATAAATATTGGGTGGAGAAATGCAGTGAAACAAAACTGGGCTACTTATTGATTGACTTGACACGGCATTCAAACGGGCATTTGTCTGTGATATAATGTGGCCCAGTACAAAGGACTTACAGCTCCAATATGAAGGAAAGAGATTTCTTTTTTTATTATATATAGTTTTTGGATTCACTTCTGTTGGAGACAAAGATGGAATGTAAGGACGTACTTTATTCAGTCTAATTTTCTCTGCCTAGACATAGGTCTGATTGAAATGTGGCGGTGGGTTGTTAAAGTAAAAATAACTATATTTTAAACTAGGCAAAGGACATGAATTGTGGGTTTGATATTGTGTTTCTGTTTTCCGAATGTCACCTTTTAATAAGATGGTTCAACACATCCATTATGATTGGTTTGTGAATGAGGATGGAGTTATGTTTCCTTGAGTATAGCAATTGGGGTTACGTTTTAGGGCCTCAATTAGAGTTGGGCAGATGGAGTAATGGCAGTCAAGGTTGCACATGACTTTGAACAGCCACCCTCCCTTAATTTCACCTGCAAAATTCTGAACCCCCCCCAGCCCTGTTGTGAACTCTATGGGTTTGTATGAACCACCATCACAAAGGTTCATAAAAATACATTTAAAAGTGTTATTTTTCCCAAAGTGGGAGTTTGGTCTTTGTCCTGTGACAGACCCACACCAAACTTTTTTAAGTTTTACTTTGCCAGTACCAGGAGATTGTTTTTGGAGAAGTAAAAACTAATGGCCCAAACAACAAGGTGTAGAGGTCATTTTTTATTTTTACTATCTCTCACTTCCAGGGTATGCATGGAGGTGACCAACAGTGAAAATAAAACCCACCTCAGAGCCCACTCTAAAAAAGGCAGACGTTGGATGGCTTATCTTTGATGGCCGGTACTCCCTTGGGTCATTGGAAGAAGGTTTATGCTGACAAAGTAAATTTTACTCCATCTACGTAAACCTGGGAGCCCGTCCAACTCTATATTGGCGGGGTGGACCGAGACTTTGGCAAACGGGGTACTCTGTTGCCTTTCATCCATCATAGGTACATTTATTCCAATCCAGGAGCAGCACTTTCATGCCATTGCTAGTGGTTTTACTAATTTCTAATTCACAACACATTCAGTGCTTGGATTGTAGGGCAATATATGCAGACTTCAGACATCCAAACATTTAGAAAAGTAACATGCAAGATGTTTACATCAGAGGAAAGAGAAGGTGAAGAATAAAAATCAAAATATTTCAACATGTCCACTTGTAATTTTGGCTTTGCATGCAGCAGCTGCATTTGCTATTGTATTTAGCTATCGACAGCAACACAAAGGGACTTCTATGTGAAAGGTCTTTCTTGATTTCATTTATTAATTACTTGGAGTGTTCGGGGCATTTTCACAGTCTGTTCATGTGAAGCTGGGCATCGCTCACTGGTGATTTTTGATACTAATTACAATTTTTGCGCAGATGGTTGTACCTAATGGTTGCTCATGGGATGATGACTTTATTGGCCCATCTTAACCAAGACAAGACCTGAAAAGATGCTAATGGAGTAATTGTGAAGATAAGATGGTGTTGCTGTACTAATGATGGTTATAAATAAAATGAATGTGAGAGCAAGTGGCACTTAAATAGCACATAATATTCGCCATTGGGTTTTGCACTGTGTCGTTGTAACAACTAAAAGAGCTGCTTCATTGTTCGATGTGTTTTCAAAGTGGCATTGTGGATGGGCAAGTGTGTGAATGCCACACCAACTAAATAGATGCCAAAATAAGTAACAGAATGTATGCTTGATGAGTAGCGGGGGTGCCTTAACTCACCAACCAAAGAAAAGACACTAGTCACAAAGCCAGACCTATTGGATTTGTGAATGGAGCATTTTCCACAGACTTGTGGAAGTGTTTTTGAGGGACTAGTTTAAATTGAATTTTAGAAGTCTACAAGCAAACTCAATGAAGGATTCAATGTAATGTATATTAAACTGATAGCTTTTTAACATAAGGTGCATTTTAATCCTGCATTTGATCCATTGGACTCCTCTGTTTGTATTCCACTGCTAAATTCCCTATTTGTTATTCCATTTGTATGTAATTTATGTTACTCTGGTTGAGCAATTTGTTTGATAACCATGTTTTGTATTTATTTTAAAACTATATTTGTGTGTACAAGCCTTTTGTATCTTTTACTTGTTTAGTTTAGGAGCACAGTTACTTTTACTTAGTTCTTTACAGTACATCATTATTCCCTCATTTTTAGGTTGAGCATGAAGGCGCAGACGCTATCTGCACGACCTACTGTGATTACTCTATGGAGTGTATTCCAGCCTGCTAGTTGCAATTGTTTGACTCCTACGATGCTTTAATTTCCTGGCTCCTTATTGGTTAACTCTCCGATACATCATTTGCGGTTTTAGCTGAGGCGCACTGGCCAATTACAGTTTCCTTACACTCCTAAATCTTATGTGTTTGTTAGGGACTACTTATTTTTTTAGTTTATGCAAGTGCTTGGTGTGTTTTTTAACAATTGTGGACATAAATTATTTATCAGCGGGGTGCCCGTTTCACGAGTGTCACACTGGTTTCACTTTCACTGTTGTGTTGTTTCCCCGGCTCCTCTACCCCCTCCCTCCCAATCAGTCAGCAGGCTCCAGCCTGACCTGCTTCACAGCAGACCCAGCAGGCGGACCAGAGAGAGGGCTGTGCTGCTTGCCTCAGAGCAGGGGGCACTGCTGTCTTTACCTGCCCTGCTCCTTTCAGTTGCCCCGGTCATGGACTGGGTCTGGTCTCCCGGAACTACTGGAGCTATGAGCTCCATCAGCGTGGGGCCCTTTCAAGAGCCCTGCTCTGGTTATGCCGCTGCCCGCGTCCCAAGCAGTGGGACATCAGCAGGGCAGCATGTTAGTGGCCGCCCGTCGGAGCCTTCCCCTTTGCTGCCTCGCGCGCGAGGCTACGCCCACTAAGGTATTACTCCCTATAGTTGGAGCGGGAGGCGGGCCATTGGGGGCGGGGGGCGCGGCTTGCCCCCCCTACTTAGGAGGCCCTCTCGCCCAGTTCCTCCTCTGTTTCCTGCTGCTCCAGCCTGGACACGCGATTTCGCCGCCGCCAGGGTCGTCGTTGGGATCGTCGTCGTCGCCGCCGCCAGTCATTACGGTATGTCCATGCTCTTGCCTCCCCCCCGGCCCCGTCCCTGGGTTAAGCCCGGGTAGTACAGGGGCCCTGTGGTCGGATACCACGGGGGGGGCGGAGATGGTCGCGTGTGGTCGGAAGCGGCAGGGTGGCGGTCAGTTGCGGGACAGGGGCAGATGTAGTGACGCAGCAGGGTTAGGGGCGGGTTACGAACGCCTTAGGACGGTCGCCTATCCTGGCGTCGGGTTTGTCAGGAGCCCGTTGTTTTCGGCTAAAACTTGGTGGGAGCGTGAGCCGCTGTGTGGAGCAGCTAACGGCACCGATCTGCAGCCCGCCCCCCTGATCTCAGCAGACCCCACACACCGAAGGCATGCGCGAGGCCATGAAGAGCACATATCACCATGTCAGCGCGTGCAGGTTCACTTCGGGGCGATCGATACTCTTCTCCGATATCTCTTGCCAATACAGGTTAGAACATTATGAATAATTACTCTCCTTTGCAAGCAGGAAAACAGGTCCAGGAGCACATTTTTCATGACTCTGCTTGCCAGCGGCAGGGCCCCCTTTGGGAATAGGAGTTGGCCTAACAGCTAGGGCGCTCAACTGCGAACCTGGGGAACTAGGTTTCGAGTCTTGGCAATGACTCTGAACAGCCTGTGATTCTCGGCAAATCACTTAATCTCCCCGTTCCTCTTCCTGATTGCCAGATGAAAGGGGGAGTGCTCGGAAGAGGTCGGTCAGCATAGATAGTGTGTAAAAAGCATTCCGCCTCCATGTCGAGCAATTTTCCACCCCCATTTAGCAAGAAGCAGTGTGGAGCCGGGCAGCGTCCGAACACCTCATCCTAGGCGGGGGGGAGGGGGGTGGAGACTGGAAACGCACGGAACAGGCATCATTATTCCCGGTGAAAGTGAGCAGTTGATAGGGAAAAGCACTAAGGAACTTGCCCCCTTTGTTTAAAAGGTTCCGCTATGCGGGTGTTCGGAGCTCAAGTATTCCGTTAGCTTTGAAAAAGCTCTCTATGGCGCACAGCCTCCTATGGGTTCAGGTTTTTATCCAAGTGTAGTAGTAGGTTCTGTCAGTCCTCCGCCATGTTGCAGGCTCGCAGAGTTCAGATTCGTAAAGTCCTCTGTGTTGCAGAGAAAAGCGACGCAGCGAAAGGAATTGCTGACATCATGTCCAACGGGAGAATGAGACGGGTACGTTCGTCACTCTTCTAACTCGCAGTATGCTTTTCCACTTTGTTTTCTTGTTCTTAAGCACATGCCTGCACAGAAGTCAGTTTTATGTCAAACGGTATACATCATAAACATTCACTCCACTGAATTGCCTGTGGCACGTAGTCATGGCCTTCCTCAGATATAAATTGCACCTCTGAATTATGCGAATAATATCTCAAAGTCGGATTGTGTTCATAGATAGGCGGCAATTGAGATTCGTCAGGGTTACTAGGTGCTGTTACCTCGCCTGATGCCGGTCGCTCCCCCTGGTCTTGCGTCGGGTTTCGAGTACCGGTGGACGGAGCTCTGGGAGAGCTCAGGCTTTGCATGTATGAAGGCCCCGGGTCGGCTCTCGGCATCTCCAGATTTCTGCTTGCTTGGCTTGGTTGGGATGTGGACCCGTTTCATTTGTCGGGCGTAGTTATGGACTCTGCCCGATTACTGGGGGCTCCTGGTGGTGCGGGGGAAATGGCGCGAATGGGTTGTGTAAGTCTGCAAGGCCCAAGTACCTGAGTATGTAATGTAGATACGGGCCATGTACAGAGCCCCGTGGCCGCGCCCACACCCGGTGTTTCTGGGCAAATCACTTAAACCCCCGTGCCGGAATGCGTAATGTAAATACGATGCTATGTACAGCACCCCTGGATCTGCGTGACGAGATCCCGTGGGCGGTGTGGTCCGCTGGCTGCACCGCCGACTCGGTGCAGGGAACCAGGGTTCGAGCCTCGTTGCCCAGTCAGCTGGGAGCCTTTTCCTTCCGCAGCATCAGCTTCCGGTCACCGGGTTTTGTTTTCATAGATCCTGCAATCGTAGTGGTATCGATCCGTGATTGGTGGGTGGGCACGTGATGGGGCGCGCCCTGCTCTGCTACAGGACTAAACAAGTTTAACATTTGGAAGAGATCGGTTCCAAAACTACAATATAGCATAGTGTCCCATGTCTATGGGAATCCTCCCAGCAACTTCTAATGAGTCCATAGTGTCGCGCTAATGACAAAAGGCCCTGCGAAATTTTATTGACACAGTATAATTCCGGTAATTAAGCGTTATGCGTGTTCGCTGCAAAATCAGAGTGCAGGGGCCCAGGACACAACACGAGCTGCCAGAATTCAAGCAGCTGTTGTGTGCAGTTGGCAGCTGTTATACCGCGTAATCCAACCGGAGCTCCTCTGCAGACCCTCTTGGTGGCCACGCATCCTCAAGTTTAAAAATCAAACTTCGACACAGGAGAATCCATCGCTGAGACAAGGCGCCGTGACGCGGTCCAACACAGGACTGGCGCGACGATGTCCAGCTGCCCATGTGCTTGAGCTGCAGCAATGCACTTCGCGGTCACTGTGCCCCAATAACTGTGTTTTGAGAGGACCAAGGCACAGGAAAGCTAAGGCGAAGTGTCTAGGAGCACACAATTGGGTAACACCTGGGATTGGAACTCGCGCCCCTGGGTTCCAAATTAAGCTTTTCACCCACCGGGTCACACAGGCAAAAGCTCGACCCACTTCTCCATTTTCAATACTTTTATCGCCCACACGTCCCGTGCAGGAGGGGCTTCTGCACAGTCGCGGCACCTCCCTGGCGCTGAATAAATCTGCAGCGCCCAGCTTTGTCCTTCCCTGCACCCGGGGAGCGCTAACCTTCCCCGGGCCGCTCCCAGCTCTACAATAGCCCGCCAGGCGCACCCCGGGACCAGGAAGTTATTTCCAGTTGGCTACTGCATAGTCTGAACGGTGGAATTCGGGGTCCTTCGTATACTCGGTGATCCCTGCCTCCTAGAACAAAGTGTGCATCACTGTGTACTTTGTTTCAGTCATGGCACCGGATGCTGCGTTTCTTTCCACGGCTATTCCAGGCCTCACATAAATGTCAAGATAACTCGTGTGATTCGTTATCTTCCTGGAGAAAGGTCAAGAATTTGTATAGTGGAGGTTTTGACTTCGGTGTAGTTAGTGCAGAGGGTTAAAAATGCCCGCTGCAAAGAGCGTGTGCCACGTAGATTCCAGAGTGCGTATGATGTAAATAGGTCAGCAGGTTACTGTTTCAAAGGAGGCATCCTTTTGTTAATTGCAATGTATATCTTAAAGCCCTTAATGGTCAACAGTGAGCTACGAACGCTCATCCTAGAGCTGCATTCACACCACTAAGCATACATTATTACAACATTGATTAGTGTTGCAAAGAGGGTTAATTTGGCTAGAAATCGACTACGCTTGTGCTTCTCCACACTAAGCAACCTTAAACTATCTGCCTGCCAGTAGGGATGACATGAGTCTCCTACGCATTGAGTCCTTTGGCTCAGGTAACCTTTCCTATACACTGATTCATATGCATATGATTGATTGGCTAGGCGGTATTTGTGTGAGATGCAAAGTTCTCGGACACCCTACACTGGTAGGAGTGGCGCTATATATAACTAATTAAATGCATCTGAGAGTGTGGTTATGGAAACTTGGTCAACTGTTGAAGGGGGCTAGTGAGGGAATCTGTGGTGGGGGCGGCATTGGGGGGGCGCCAACAACATTCTTGCACAGGGCACCACCATCGCCAAGGCATCGCCGTTTACCGCGAGAGTGCGTGAGTTCTACAACACTTTTAGTGGCGTGCTAAGTTACATTAATCATAACCAGCATAGCGCAGGATACAAACCAAATTATTTCCGGCAACTAAGAATAATTTTCTAGGGATACCCAATGAAACTTGTTTATCGGGCAGTAAATAACAGATTTCAAACTTTACCTACTGAAACTTATGCTTTCCCTGCACAACTAGCTAGTGCATGGCCCATTGCTATATGCTGGAGAGAACCAGGCCCGAATTCTCAGCGCCTTACTTATTAGCATGCAGTGATTCTTGGAGAATCACTTATTCTCCCCGTGCCTAATAAGTAAAGAGTGTGTCCCTGGTGTTGCGTCATTTGGTGCGCAGGTAAAGCGCACTAACACTGATACCTTTCTGGTCGTGCAGCACTACCATAAACTGACAATTTAACTTGCAGGCTGTTTCATTCCCGAAAGCAGCAAACTGGATGCCACCAGCACTATTCACACTATCGCCCCCAAGCTTTCCTTCCATACCTGGCTTCATGTTGACCATGCATGGCTTTGATATTTCTAACGTACCCTTTGCCAGCCACTCGCGATTTTAATAAGGAAGTAGGCCTGGCTGATGGTGAATAAGATAGTCACATGAGAAAATATTGGTTAAATGTTTGAATTCGGAATACTGATTTATTATTGTGTAGTTCCACGCTTAGGTCAAGTGATGCTGCTGCCTTTCATCTTTGGGCTTGCTATTCAGAAGCAGCTGGTGTAATTTTTGTCATCAACTCACACTCACAGTGGCAGCTTAGTCCATACAGACAAGTCAGCAGCCTGAGCTGTTTTGGGACAAGCTGAAGGCCGGGGTCTGGGTGTCTGATATAACACCTTGAAGGTATTTATTAGTACTAGTTCCACGCTTACGTCTAGAGATGTGGCTGCCTTTCCTATTTAGCCTTGCTAGTCGGAAACAGCTGGTGTAAGGTTTTCTGCAACCCAGTCATAGTGGCAGCTTAGTCTATACAGGACGTAAGTGCATTGTGTGCTGGGAAACTAAGGAGCGGGTCCATTAAGTAAGCACAAGGAGCATAGGGGGCGTTCCGAGCTCCAAAAGGACAGCTGAAACAACCAAGTTAAGTTCAGTGCTAGGCTACATTTGGTGGGGCAATTCCAGGCGTAAAGCATTAAGCCAGACAGCCCGGGGAATTCGGCAGGCGTACGATTAGCTAGGAATTTGTTCAGACTGAGGGAGAGCATATCGACCACAATTAATTGTGGAACCAGAAAAAAAGCTTTACAAAGCAATGCTGTAGATTTACGGAGAAGGCTGTAGGGATAGGCTTCAGTGATAAGGCCATGACCTTTCTGGACGGGGCATTCTTCTTCGACTGTGTCGAACTGAGAAAGGAAGTAAGGCGGGCTTTAGAACCCTTTCTTCTACCTGCGTTGGCACGTCGTGTTAGGAGTGATTGTCAAAGGTTTTGCCTTCAGCCAGTCTAGGTTATCACCCATCCACTCCAAGCTAATTGTTCCTGGTGATATTGGGGCCGCATTTACACAGCCCAGTATTTGGCCCCTGGGGTTGTCAGTGTCGTGAATCACTAAATTTCACTGAACGGGAGGTGTGGCCGGGTTTTACGCTAGCAGAAGTTTGGGAGTGCAAGCCTCCACCTAGGGGGTGGCTGGCTGAATTTGATGAACTACTTCAAACGTTTCACAGCACTGCACGTGGGAGAGTGTCAATGACCTGTGCATGCTTCAACCAGACACCCCAGAATGGCATGCCCTCGTCTGCATGGTAATAATTAAGAGAGCTGCTCTCCACAGACATTTGACAGGTTAATGGGCAAGGCTAGCGGAAAAGCCAGGTGTATTGTCATCATTTAAGGCGGACGTGACCCAGGTATTGGCAAGATAGTGACACTGCCAACTATGAAGATATGAACGAAATCATAACTGGGGCCCACAACAGATTATTTGATGAAATAAGAAGTTCATCCTCGAGCCACGATGTCTGTCCATCGAATTACCTATAGCACAGCAACACCGGTATAACAAGGACCGTAGGCAAACTTATTAACCTCTTTCAGCAGCAATAAAGTCCAAAAGCTAGCTCCTATTCAACAAGCAAAGAAATTGGATACGTTGTCGCAGTGGAGAGTATGAAAAGATTGGAATAACCGCGGGACTAGTATAAGACTATCGCCCAAGTTAATGTAACTTAATTTAAAAGTAGAATGGCTAAAACGAGGAGATTTTTGCTAAGATATGGATCATTTTGTAGTAAACAATAGGATAATAAGATGTGAAAGGAAGGGAATTGAGATACCCGTGATGTCAGCTTGTTTATATACATGGGTAAAGGGGTTAACTCACACGTACCTTCACCCTGCTTATTGTGCTGTAGCTCTTGGGAACACAATTTCAAGCCAGGAAGGCACCTAATATGGCCAATTGAAAAATCTTAATAGGATTGCAGGTCCATAAGCGCCTAGTTCACCAATGCCTTGTGACCCAAGCCATATTTTCCAGCCTGAGAAACAGATTTAGGTGTTGCTCCTCTCGCTCAGCCTTTCATTGGAGCCAGGGAGGAACGAAATCATAACTGGGGCTCACAACAAATTATTTGATAGCAACGAGTAGTTTCCTTTTCAAGCCATGATGTCGGTGCCACGACTTACCTACAACACTGCAACACCGGTGTAACAAGGACTGTAGGCAAAGATATTAACTCCTTTCAGCAGCAATAGAGTCCAAAGCTAGCTGCTATTCAACAAGCAAGGAATTGGATACGCTGTCCCAGTGGAGAGTAAGAAAAGAGTGGGAGAACAGCGGGACTAGTATAAGACTCTATCGTCCAATTTAAGGTAACTTAATTTGCAAGTAGAGAGGCCAAAACCGGGAGATGTTGCTAAGATATGGGCCGGTTTGTAGTAAACAATAGACTAATACGATGTGAAAGGAAGCAAATTTAGGTAACAGTGATGTCAGCTTGTGTTTATATACGTAGGTGAAGTGGTTAACTCACACGTTACCTTCACCCTGCTTATGGTGCTGTAGCTGTTGGGAACACAAGTTGGGCAATTAAAAAAAAAAGAAAAAAAAAAAAAAAAGGGGATGCAGGTCCATAAGCGCCTATTTCACCAATGCCTTGTTATCGATGCCATATTTCCAGCCCGAAAATCGGATTTAGGTGTTACCCTTCTCGCCCAGCCTTTCCTTGGAGCCAGGGAGGGGGGGAAACGTTCACAAATTTGGGTCCTCGAGCTGAGCGATGTACCTTCGGCAGCTCAGTCAGCTATATCGGCTTTATCCGGAGTCATGAAAGAAGAATGCGTCCATTTAGCAGTTACATAAAAATCTTCTGTCCTGCTAAAGAAATCATGCAATCCCCCGCAGCAGCAGCTGCTTTTCAGGTACCATGACGCATTCTATACATCACCTTTGTAGACAAAGCGGAAATCAACACCTTAGTGCTAGGATATGAAGGGAAGCGATGGATTGACGAATTCAGCTATGGTTTAGTTCTGACTCCATATGTAGGTGCTAGATCTTCCCATAATTACGATAGGAAGATCTGCAGTGGCATCGCTTATAAGGCTAGTAACTCCAGTCACGCCTAAGCTGAGCGGCATTGGGGCCAAGAGTCATTCGTGGTTAGTCTGCCCTGGGCTTCTGAGTAATGTTGCAACTTAATGCCGTATATTTACGGTTACAGAACAGGACCCATTATTTAGCCCACTAAAAGCTGGCTCGCAGGGGCGGGCACCTATAAACAGCGAAGGGAGGAAGGGGGGCTCTGGCAGCGACGGTAGCCTCCCCAGAGCTCTGGCAGAGTTACAGGGCGATCTGGATGCAGACGGGTACAGTAAGGGTACCTCTGCGACAGGCGGTACAGTAAGGGTACCCCTGTCCGGCACAGTAAGGGTACCCGAGCCAAGGTCCAGGAGCCGAAGGGGGTTCTGGGAAGACCGCGACGGCGCCCCGTTAGTCCTTCGGGCGGTTGGGGGGCCTGACCAACCGGGGGTGTGCCACAACACGCTCCGCCCCTGTCGGAAGGGGCGGGAGTAGGAGACAGATCACGTGACCCAGTGGATGATCTGTAAATAATTATGTGCCACACTGCCGGGCATCGACCCACCGTGTGTGCTGGCTCACCAGGCGGGCGGAGCAGCAAGGGGCTGCCTGCCCTGGATCGCCCGTAAGATAACCCAATTTTATTATCATACTATGTTGTATGAAATAAACCTGCAGCAGTTCTTCACCCACAAATAAAGTGTCAGTGTAATCATTGGGTGACGTCTGTGTATGCGTGTTGACTGAAGCGGATGACGGTGTGGTCACTATGCCGCTGCCCGCGTCCCAAGCAGTGGGACATCAGCAGGGCAGCATGTTAGTGGCCGCCCGTCGGAGCCTTCCCCTTTGCTGCCTCGCGCGCGAGGCTACGCCCACTAAGGTATTACTCCCTATAGTTGGAGCGGGAGGCGGGCCATTGGGGGCGGGGGGCGCGGCTTGCCCCCCCTACTTAGGAGGCCCTCTCGCCCAGTTCCTCCTCTGTTTCCTGCCGCTCCAGCCTGGACACGCGATTTCCCATCCTTTCCACTTACCCCACGTGTCAGGCACAGCGCGTTATTTGGAATGCTTTTAATGTTTTCTTTTGCGTTGCAGGCGGAGTTACAGGGTGATCTGGATGCAGACGGGTACAGTAAGGGTACCTCTGCGACAGGCGGTACAGTAAGGGTACCCCTGTCCGGCAAAGTAAGGGTGCCCGAGCCAAGGTCCAGGAGCCAAAGGGGGTTCTGGGAAGACCGCGACGGCGCCCCGTTAGTCCTTCGGGCGGTTGGGGGGCCTGACCAACCGGGGGTGTGCCACAACACGCTCCGCCCCTGTCGGAAGGGGCGGGAGTAGGAGACAGATCACGTGACCCAGTGGATGATCTGTAAATAATTATGTGCCACACTGCCGGGCATCGACCCACCGTGTGTGCTGGCTCACCAGGCGGGCGGAGCAGCAAGGGGCTGCCTGCCCTGGATCGCCCGTAAGATAACCCAATTTTATTATCATACTATGTTGTATGAAATAAACCTGCAGCAGTTCTTCACCCACAAATAAAGTGTCAGTGTAATCATTGGGTGACGTCTGTGTATGCGTGTTGACTGAAGCGGATGACGGTGTGGTCACTATGCTTTCGTCATTGCATCCCTTTTCCTGCTGCTCCAGCCCACTCTCTCTGCTCTCACTTCCACCTCCCTTCTCCCCCTCCCTCCTCCCTTGCAGTCAGTCACCGGGCTCCATCTTGCATGCCGTGTTTGCCAAGTCCGTCCCTCTTTTAATTGTTTCACCTCACCACTCTTTGAATTGATTGCTTTCTGCCGTCCTTTGATCACGCCCCCCCACTTTCCGAGCACAAATGCAGCATTGTGAAATGCAACACAGGGGGGAAGTATCTAGATTCAGCTCGTCACCTGTGATCAGATCGCTTTGCCTCTTGGAAACTTAAGGTGAACATTAGTGAATAGAAGTTGATCCATAGATTGAGCAACCACACACATGGATAGAATGATGAGATTTCCTGGTCCGCTATATCATGAATGTGGACCTTTGCATACCTTATGCATCGCCACAAATTGAATTGGTAGGCAAACGTGCATGCATGCTGCCATTGGGTTACCATACCCCAGATCTGTTCATCTACCCATTCGTGTTTACCCAGATGAACTCTGCATGCTCGGACCTGAGCCTATTCACAGAAACTTAAATGCCAGATTACCTCTCCCAGAGCAAGTGCACAAATTAACCAAGATGCATAGCCTTTGGTTGATTGACTTCATGGTTTTCATTGGGTAAAGCACTTTCTCCCCAAAGACCTATTTATTAATATTTTTCACATACCGGTGATAGTTGAGGCCGTCTGAACCATCATCAGTATCGGTGAGATCACAATAATATTTCTAGCAGTCTTTTCATCATGGGATCAGACGCACTAGCAGGGTTTTGAGGCAGGCCTACATTTCCCAGCACTCTCCCGATCACATGATCAGACGCGTCACGGTGTATCCAGTCGATTATACCAGCTGAACCCACTGCTGCAGCCAGTGTCCCCATATCTGGCACGGAAGCGGTCGGACTGACACAAGGTAAGTGATGGCTCCCTCTCCCTTTGGACGGAACGCGCCATGCATCACTTAAATAGAAACTTTCTCTTAAATCAAGTTTTTAGCAGTTGTGGGTGCATCAGGGATAGCTAGTTTTTAGTTAGTGAACGCACGTCACTGTCCTCAGTAAATACACTCCTGTATGTACTCCTAATGAGCATGCATGTTCATGAGTCCTATTAATCCAGGTGCCACATGCAACCTTATCTTAGAACTAATTCTGAACAGCTGTGAGT
The DNA here is from genome assembly GCF_964204655.1 of Triturus cristatus. Classification (NCBI taxonomy): domain Eukaryota; kingdom Metazoa; phylum Chordata; class Amphibia; order Caudata; family Salamandridae; genus Triturus; species Triturus cristatus. The sequence continues at coordinate 355,253,864 of NC_140589.1, read as the reverse complement.
GCACAAGGTTTACTTTTTTCAGTGAATGCGCGCTGCTGCCTCCTGTAAGCATACTACCATGCTCCTAGAAGCTCCTAGAAGCTTGCATGCTCATGAGCCCTGTTAGAAATGGGATTTCTGGTTGGCTAGGGCTTGTGCCAAAGCCAGGAAGAAACCACCACTCTAGTCAGGGCAAGGAAGGTACACGCCAAAGATAACCCCCGCTCACCCCCTTGGTAGCTTGGCACAAGCAGTCAGGATTATCTCTGAGGCAATGTGTAAAGCGTTTGCGCGCGCACCCAGCAACAACACCCAAGGCCCACCACAAAGGAAACTCCACACAAGGTATTATATAAAAATAACCTTTGTATTTTATCACAACACATTAGATAAAAACACACACGGGCAGAATTTACAAGGGATTATATGTACAGGGGACAGGGCCACATGGACCACTGTCAGGAATTAGCACTTTGTAGAACTTACACTTAGAACGTAGGAATAATACTTTAGAACATAGCACCTACAATCACTGTAGCACTAAAAATAGAACAGGTAGCACACAACCAGTAACTACTGGTAACAGGTAAGTACCACCTACGCAACCCTAACCACCTTAGGAAAATACTGCGCAGGGAATCAGGACCTCACTAGTACCACCTGTACTAGGAGAAAACAAACAACCACCTAAGTATCACAATACCTGTAAGGGTAAACACACATTACACATGACGCATAAAAACATTCAGAGGTGTAAACACAATGTAGGAAAGAAAATAACATGAAGGCATTGCGCAGGCGCAAAAGTACATATCTGAAAATACCAGGTACCCTAGGGGAGGGCACAACACAGCAGAACTGTCCCCAGGCCAACTGGCCTCGCAGGGGTGTAGAAATGACCAATATCCAATACTGTCAGGGCGCGACTGCACAGGCTGCGCAAGCCAGGCGCACAATGCCCAACCTAAACGTGGCAGCTGCCCACTAAGTGCTGGGCAGCTGTAGGAATGAGCGTGGGCACCACTGTGCCTTCTTGGGACAAATAGGGCAAGTGTTGGAGCCTCCCTGGGCTCTAAACAAACAAATGTGGCCCCCAATAACGTGGAGCGCACCATCGCTCAAAGAAAACCATGCGGGGTGTTGGAGCCCCACGAGCGCTCTAAAATAATATGCCCCCACGATGGATTGGAGCCCTCAGGCTCTAGACAGGGAGAAATGCCCCCGTAGCGTTGGAGCGCAGGAGCGCTCAAATACCACCATGCCCCTAACGTTGGAGCCTTGTAGGGCTCTACACCAATATGGGGGCCAATGTTGGAGCGGCCCGCTGCCTTCCGGGGCCGCTCCTCTTACGAAACAAAATGCCCCCGACTTTGGAGCCTCGATGGAGCGCACCAGCGCTCAGTAACCTGCACCCTCCCGCACTCACCGGATCGACGATCCTGTTTCCGGTCGCGGCGGGAGGCTCTCCCTCTTTGCTGGCGGCTTGAGGGGGCGTCTGCCAGAGCGGGGTAGGCTTCCGCCTGGCTTCTCTTGGGCTGCGGGACTTCTCCTTCCTCGCCGGGGAATCCGGGAGCCGGGACTTCCTACTTCCGCTCAGCGTCGGAATGACGTGGCGGTTGGAGTCCCGGTTGCCGGGCAACCCCCTGGCTTCGAGTCCGGCGTCACTTTCCTTTCCTGCGGCTCGGGCCGCGGCGGTGGTTCCTCCGCAGGGTGGGCACCCGCTAGTCCACTTCAGACAGCGGCCAGGTCCCTGGCGGGGTGGGCACCCGCCAGGGATATCACTTCCCCAACAAAGCGGGGTAGGCACCCGCGACCCAAATAATTACATAAGCGGGGTAGGCTCCCGCCTAGACAGATGTACGGCGGGGAGGGCTCCCGCCATAAAATAAACAAATAAGCGGGGTAGGCACCCGCAAGCGCACCACAATGCCGGGTGGGCACCGGCCTCCAGAATAAAGCGCTCCTAGCGCTACGGCCAAAGTGAAAGCGCTCTCAGGCGCTCAGGGACACACATCAAGCGCTCCCAGCGCTATGAGGGAAAGAAAAGCACTTCCCGGTGCTTTAGAGGAGAACCAGCACAAAGTCCAGCAAAGTCTCTAGGAAGGTAGGCAGGGGGCAAGGCTGGGCCAGGGGCCAGCTCACTGGGCCCTCCAGGGCAGGAAGGCAGTCCCAAGTGGCGGTTCCTCCTGGCCTCCAGCAGCAGCAGCAGCCCCCCTCAGGATCCTGGAAGAGAACAGTTTCTGTGGGGACACAGCCCCATTTTTATACAGTAAAACCCTTTGTTCTGGTTTCAGGGTGAGGGGGAAAACCAGTCGCAGCTGGTTGGGGAGCACCCTTGATGTGCTCAGCCCCTCACTCTATTCACTGGCAGGGCTAGGGTCGTCAGTCGCACCACAGGGGGCGGAGCCAGCATTGTGTGGGGAAAACCCTGCCCTATTCAGGACCCAGGTGTACTCCTCCCACCCATCTAGCTGCTGATCTCCCCATTCACCACTGGGTGACTCATCCTGACTCTGGGGAATCCCTAGCCCGTCAAATGACCTCAACCAGCCAATCATGCGACAAGGCACACATTTCACACTGCACACCGAAGTGCCCACTTCTAGAAGTGGCACTTCCACACTAGGTACATGCACGCCGCACACATCACCGCGCAGCATTCAATCACACGAGTCCGCACATACCAAACTCGGGCCTGCACACCCCACGCATCAGGAACTACTAGGGACACATACATTCCCCATGCATTCCTATGGGAGGGCAGGCCTATCTCACCGCATGCACTCAGAGCGCGCACGCACTTTACCCTGGGACACAGGGAAAGTGCGCAGAAACCAAAAAATCACCACACCAAGTCACCAGTAAAAAGCAAAAAAGTTCAGGGGTGAACCTGCCAGAAGGGCCAAGTCCAACATAACCCCCTTCCAGCCAAAACGCAGGGCAGCCCAATCACCACCGTGATGGACTTCCCTGCTTGGGGCAATAGAATACGGACGCGGGCCCGCAACTGCAGGGACACCCTCTGGTTCTACGCCACGGTGAACCCATGGAATTCTTTCTAACACCACTGTCTGGACCAACTGGGCTACCCCACTGGTACTCCCAAGCTGTCCGCGGCAAAGACCAGGCCCTAGGCCACCCAGGTGCCACCGGTCCTTGCCTAACCACAGAGTGGGGGGTAGTAACCCCTGGCACATAGCGGCCATTCTCCACTCTTCCTCTCTGCAAGACAGGACTAGACTGCCACTGGTTCTCCAGCCTAGGGTCTACACCCTCAGGTGGACCAGGAGTCTCAGGGAAGGCTTTCCTTCCCCCACCTCTTCTCCTAGGGTTCCTCCTCCTCCGGCGAAGGGTACACCTAGAACGCCATTCCAACCCAGGGTTTAACTCCTCAGGTTGTACCGGGGCCAGAGGTGGGCTCTCCCACCCTCTGCACCCCCTTCCAGAACCCTGCTCCCTACCAACTGGGGCGGTACCTCTGGAAGAAGAACCGGTCGGGACGCTGATTACAGACGTCCCACCCTTCAGGTCAGGCTGATCCCGAACCTGGCCTTCCAACCTCCGGCCTAGAACCTTTGGTGGAATAATCGCCTGGCACTCCAGGACTTTGGGGGATTTACACTCCATCCCCCTGAGGCTATCAAATGGCACATATGTCGAGCGACTGTCTGTCTGGCGCTGATCTCCCGTCCCCTGTCCACCTGACAGTGCACGGCGATCCCCCAGAACAGAAGTGGTGTCACCCTGGTCACTACACGGGATCCTAGCCCAACTGGGAAGTCCCTGACCCACCGGCTCTTCCACTGGGGAACTCATCCCCCAAGCACTCACGCAGGACTCCTGTACCCTCCCTACCGGAGCGGTACTGCCAGACTCCAGAACCACAGGAGCCCTGTTTACAGGCGCTCCAGGTCCTCCACTCACTAAGAGATCTTCCTCAAGTGGACTAACAGGACAGCCTAGGTCCCCAACTTGGTGTTCCCTCATGAAACCATCCAAGTCCTGAGGCAGGGTTTCGGGCGTCTGGGGACCCTCGGTCACCCCCTCACTCCTGCTCCACTGAGCCAGGCAGTGAGCCCCTACACCCTCCTCGCTATCCTGGGACCTAGCTGGGCTACACTGAGCCTCCTCCACCACGCTGGGCTGGAGGATCTCTGACCCACTATTGTTGGAATCACTCACTAAGGACACTAGAGGACCTCTAGCACTTTCCCAATGGTCTGCTTTTTCTGCAAGCTCAAATGGCTCAGACAATCCACACCCCAACAGGTGTTGGCGCAACCCCGGCACACAACAACTGAGCAGGTGTTCTTTGAGAACCAGATCATACAGGTCGTCATAAGTACGTTCCGAGTTCTGCTCCACCCAATCAGACAGTGCCTCATTACATCCCTCCAAAAACTCCTCCCAAGACTGGTGAGACAGTTTCCTACTGCCCCTGAATTTCAACCTATACTCCTCCTCTTGGGAAACAGGTACCATACTCGGGGAACTGGGAATGGGACTCTCTGTACTGCACTCTATATCGCTGCCACCACTGGACTCCACCCTCACTGGGGAATCCAGAAAATTACCACTGTGCTCAGGGGACAGGGAAAGGGATGAGGCGCTAGCTCCTACGCTGGACCCAGCAAGGGACTCCCTACCTACGGGGTCCTCACTCTCTACTGGCGTCCAGGTACTGTCATCTCCTTCTGAATCTTCAGGGCTCCCCACAGACCCACCACCCTCCAGGTGTGAGGCCCGGGCCCTTTCTTCCTCCCTGCGCTCACGTTCCCATTCACCTGTTTGCCATCCAATCATGTGGTTCCTCAGTTCGTACACAGTGTCTGACTCTCTCACCCCTATGTTTCTCTACCTACAGAACCTTTCCAACTCCTGCATACCGTAATAAACTAGATCACTGGGATCAAAAGCAGGCTCCATTCTGGCAGACGTTCTAGAGAAAAGATCACACAGGGAACCTAGGGGTCTGCGTTTAACACAGGAGTACACAATTCACAAAGGATTCAGCAAGCTCTCTATCCCAGAGAACTCACACTCACTTGCCTAGTGCCACACACCATTCATCCACACACAACCCTCCCCTCGGACTGGTAAGGCAGTTTCTACCACCCCTGATTCCTCAACCTGACCACCACGTGACACAGGTACCAACTCTGGGTGCAGGGCGGGGGACAAATGTACAGGACAATATTACGCTGCCACCACTGGATCCCACCCTCTGGTGAATCCAGAAAACACAATGCACTAAGGGGGATGATCTACCCTCCCGAGCTAGGGACACCTAACTCACAGTGCACAAAAACACATTTCCAAAGAAATTACAATTAAAAACAAACTTAGAACAATAATCCCTATACCATGTGATTTATCTAAATGCAGAGTTTTGTAGTGCAGCCTGTTGCCGCTGCGGTACAGCGCAAACGCAAGTCCAAATCCCACCGCTGATCACCAATGTTAGAAATGGGATTTCTGGTTGGCTAGGGCTTGCGCCAAAGCCAGGCAGAAACCACCACTCTAGTCAGGGCAAGGAAGGTACACGCCAAAGATAACCCCTGCTCACCCCCTTGGTAGCTTAGCACGAGCAGTCAGGCTTATCTCTGAGGCAATGTGTAAAGCGTTTGCGCGCGCACCCAGCAACAACACCCAAGGCCCACCACAAAGGAAACTCCACACAAGGTATTATATAAAAATAACCTTTGTATTATATCACAACACATTAGATAAAAACACACACTTTACAATGTGCCAACAGGCACGGGCAGAATTTACAAGGGATTATATGTACAGGGGACAGGGCCACATGGACCACTGTCAGGAATTAGCACTTTGTAGAAATTACACTTAGAACGTAGGAATAATACTTTAGAACATAGCACCTACAATCACTGTAGCACTAAAAATAGAACAGGTAGCACACAACCAGTAACTACTGGTAACAGGTAAGTACCACCTACGCAACCCTAACCACCTTAGGAAAATACTGCGCAGGGAATCAGGACCTCACTAGTACCACCTGTACTAGGAGAAAACAAACAACCACCTAAGTATCACAATGCCTGTAGGGGTAAACGCACATTACACATGACGCATAAAAACATTCAGAGGTGTAAACACAATGTAGGAAAGAAAATAACATGAAGGCATTGCGCAGGCGCAAAAGTACATATCTGAAAATCACCAGGTAACCTAGGGGAGGGCACAACACAGCAGAACTGTCCCCAGGCCAACTGGCCTCGCAGGGGTGTAGAAATGACCAATATCCAATACTGTCAGGGCGCGACTGCGCAGGCTGCGCAAGCCAGGTGCACAATGCCCAACCTAAACGTGGCAGCTGCCCACTAAGTGCTGGGCAGCTGTAGGAATGAGCGTGGGCACGACTGTGCCTTCTTGGGACAAATAGGGCAAGTGTTGGAGCCTCCCTGGGCTCTAAACAAACGAATGTGGCCCCCAATAACGTGGAGCGCACCAGCGCTCATAGAAAACCATGCGGGGTGTTGGAGCCCCACGAGCGCTCTAAAATAATATGCCCCCACGATGGATTGGAGCCCTCAGGCTCTAGACAGGGAGAAATGCCCCCGTAGCGTTGGAGCGCAGGAGCGCTCAAATACCACCATGCCCCTAACGTTGGAGCCTTGTAGGGCTCTACACCAATATGGGGGCCAATGTTGGAGTGGCCCGCTGCCTTCCGGGGCCGCTCCTCTTACGAAACAAAATGCCCCCGACTTTGGAGCCTCGATGGAGCGCACCAGCGCTCAGTAACCTGCACCCTCCCGCACTCACCGGATCGACGATTCTGTCTCCGGTCGCGGCGGGAGGCTCTCCCTCTTTGCTGGCGGCTTGAGGGGGCGTCTGCCAGAGCGGGGTAGGCTCCCGCCTGGCTTCTCTTGGGCTGCGGGACTTCTCCTTCCTCGCCGGGGGATCCGGGAGCCGGGACTTCCTACTTCCGCTCAGCGTCGGAATGACGTGGCGGTTGGAGTCCCGGTTGCCGGGCAACCCCCTGGCTTCGAGTCCGGCGTCACTTTCCTTTCCTGTGGCTCGGGCCGCGGCGGTGGTTCCTCCGCGGGGTGGGCACCCGCTAGTCCACTTCAGACAGCGGCCAGGTCTCTGGCGGGGTGGGCACCCGCGAGGGATATCACTTCCCTAACAAAGCGGGGTAGGCAACCGCGACCCAAATAATTAGATAAGCGGGGTAGGCTCCCGCCTGGGCAGATGTACGGCGGGGTGGGCTCCCGCCGTAAAATAAACAAATAAGCGGGGTAGGCACCCGCAAGCGCACCACAATGCCGGGTGGGCACCGGCCTCCAGAATAAAGCGCTCCTAGCGCTACGGCCAAAGTGAAAGCGCTCTCAGGCGCTCAGGGACACACATCAAGCGCTCCCAGCGCTATGAGGGAAAGAAAAGCACTTCCCGGTGCTTTAGAGGAGAACCAGCACAAAGTCCAGCAAAGTCTCTAGGAAGGTAGGCAGGGGGCAAGGCTGGGCCAGGGGCCAGCTCACTGGGCCCTCCAGGGCAGGAAGGCAGTCCCAAGTGGCGGTTCCTCCTGGCCTCCAGCAGCAGCAGCAGCCCCCCTCAGGATCCTGGAAGAGAACAGTTTCTGTGGGGACGCAGCCCCATTTTTATACAGTACAACCCTTTGTTCTGGTTTCAGGGTGAGGGGGAAAACCAGTCGCAGCTGGTTGGGGAGCACCCTTGATGTGTTCAGCCCCTCACTCTATTCACTGGCAGGGCTAGGGTCGTCAGTCGCACCACAGGGGGTGGAGCCAGCATTGTGTGGGGAAAACCCTGCCCTATTCAGGACCCAGGTGTACTCCTCCCACCCATCTAGCTGCTGATCTCCCCATTCACCACTGGGTGACTCATCCTGACTCTGGGGAATCCCTAGCCCGTCACATGACCTCAACCAGCCAATCATGCGACAAGGCACACATTTCACACTGCACACCGAAGTGCCCACTTTTAGAAGTGCCACTTCCACAATAGGTACATGCACGCCGCACACATCACCGCGCAGTATTCAATCACACGAGTCCGCACATACCAAACTCGGGCCTGCACACCCCACGCATCAGGAACTACTAGGGACACATACATTCCCCATGCATTCCTATGGGAGGGCAGGCCTATCTCACCACATGCACTCAGAGCGCGCACGCACTTTACCCTGGGACACAGGGAAAGTGCGCAGAAACCAAAAAATCACCACACCAAGTCACCAGTAAAAAGCAAAAACGTTCAGGGGTGAACCTGCCAGAAGGGCCAAGTCCAACAAGCCCTATTAATCCTTTTTGGAGCCATACATGCTTTTAAGCACTCACTGTACCCTGTTAGACACTCATCTACCTCTATGTACAATGCAACATCTCTTCACCAATCCATAGACTGGGGTGGGCACAAGTCAGCCACAGGAATGGGACATTACTTGCAAGATCATTGAAAGCCTGATTCAACAGGCCCCTATCAAATATTTTGTCCTCATCCTGAGATGAATATATTCATTCACATTTACACCCTTTCTGTGACTCCTGTCTCTCTTTTTTAGCTATATGTACTCCAAACTACTTGGAGTTTTTCCACTCACTTTTCTTTTCTCTTTCTTTTTGTTTTGTTAGCTCTCTTCTATAATGTTGTGTTGGATAGAGAGTACACTGAGATCCACGTCAGGGTTTGAGCTGAGGCACAACAACTGATGTTTACTGTAAGCCCCATCTTTAGTTGCATTACATATGAGCCTGTCTGAGTGCATGAAATATTCACCTGTTACAATGGGAATGGGTCTTGCTTCATGAGTGTCATGGATAAGTGTGCTATATTTAATTGTGGTTGCTGGCATGGTGTATTTTCCTTCACCGTGAGCCTGCACTGTAAATGTAACCCAGTAGTTTCATCTGCACATATATATTCATATGTACTTTCTTGCAGGTGACTGCGAGTGGATCCCACCCTTGAATTCCCACAGGACCACTGGACAGTTTTGTAATATTTCACTTATTACACATATTTTGATGTGAGCACAAATTAGAGCAGAAACACTATCACTATAGGTCTTGATAAATGCCGCAACACCTCATCCGAGTGTTACAGGCAGAAACATGTTGACCTACACATTCTAGCAGGTTACATTTTTCCTACAAGGTCTTGCATTTTAATCCTGACCCAGAGACGCACAGACAAAAGTGTTTGCCTACTCTGTAGCCAGTTTTAATTCATCACTTTTCTTTACACGCTCTGCCCACCTCACTACCATGAGCACATTAAATGTTATTTTACCTCTAAAAACGACCGCTGTAATCCACCCTCTCAGTGACGGCATTGTAGCCCGCACCTCGACTAGGGATCACGGTGTTAGGAGATTCACGATGATAAAGCATGCCACCTATGGTCAGTGAGTGAAATTATCCTTTAAAAGGAATACTCCACCCCAGCTAGGATATGCTTCTTTATTTTAAAAAAAAAAAATCTTTGTTCAGGCCCAGGGGTTCTACTGCATTGAATAAAATTAAACCCTGCACTGCCAAATCAAGATATTGACCTTGCTCTCAACATTATTCACTTGACCCCCAAGTCCATTGCTCCCACTGCTTACATACCATTGGACGCAGAAAAAGCCTTTGATCGTGGTAGCTAGGATTTCTTATTTGGAGCATTGAAATGCCATGGCTTTAGCCCTCATATCCTTAAATATATTTGCCTACTCTACTCTTCACTCTCCACCTCTATTTTTATTAACGGCAAGCAGTCACAGTACATTTCCTTCCGTAGAGGAACTAGGCAGGGTTGCCCACTATCTCCTCTTTATTTATATTATCTCTAGAATCCTTCTAAGAATAAATCCGTAGATTCTCTGATTTTTCCAGTTTCAAACATAACAACATTGAGATAACATTCACAGCTTTTGTGGATGATATTTTGCTGTTTGTCTCAGATCCTCAAAATATAATCCCCAAATTATTTTGTTTGTTAAATGAATATTTGGATGTATCAGTTTATAACTCAACATAGACAAAACTGAAGTCACTGAACAATTACTGTTTTCATGAGATATTTAAAGACACTGGTTCTACTTGGAAGTCTACAAGTATCAAATGTCTAGGCATTATATACTCCAAATTCATTAAAGACCAAAACCACTTTGATTGCAGGCACCAACGACATACAAACCTTCCCTGACTGAGGAGAAACAACAACTTTGATCCTCCTTGACCTCCTGCCAACTTTTGGCCCCATATCCCACCACATGCTGATCAAAAGACTCCACCACATCGGCATTCAAGGGGACACGCTCTGATGGATCACCTCCTTCCTCACTAGAAGATCCCTGAGGTTCCACCTCCCACCTTTCACCTCTGAACCTGAGGAGTTAACCTGCAGTGTCCCCCAGGGCTCATCCCTCAGCCCCATCCTCTTCAACTCATATATGACCCCGCCAGCCAACATCCTTAGGTCCCATGGTCTCAACATAATTTCCTACACAGATGCATGACAAACGCCACCAACTGGATGAAGAACAACAGCCTGCAGTTAAACACAGACAAGATGAAAGTACTGATCTTTGTCAACAGCAGCAACACATGGAATGATTCCTTGTGGCCATCTGACCTAGGACCCCCACCCACTCCTTCCAACCATGCCAGAAACCTCAGAATCATCAGTGACAACAGCTTATCATGAAATTATAGATCAAGACCGTCTCTTCTGCTGGCCTCCTCACTCTGCGCATGCTATGCAAGATCTTCAAGTGGCTACCCCTACACACAAGATGCACCGTGACACAAGCCCTCATCACCAGTCGTCTAGACTAAGGCAATTACCTCTACATAGGAATCGCCACACACCTCTTACAGTGATGCTAGACAATACAGAACGCCACAGCCAGACTCATCCTCTGCCTTTCCCGACGTACCCTCATTACACCCACTTCCTGCAACTCCACTGGCTTCATGTACAGAAGAGATGCCAATTCAAGCTGCTGACCTGCACACATTAGGCTATACACAACCAAGGATCCACCTACATCAAACACCACCTGAGCTTCCATGATCAGTCGAGAAGACTACACTCTGCCTCCCTTCCACTTGCTCATACTCCCGCATCTATCAAAGCAGAAGTAGAAGACACTCCTTCTCCCAAATCATGGCAAAGACGTGGAACTGCCTCCCCAGACACCTCCAGACCATCACCTCACTTTTGGAATTTTTAATGGCCCTCAAGACCTGACTGTTTGAATACGCCTCTTGGACCTGCAAACGCCTAGATATCAGGTGATTAGTCAAGCTTTATACACCCTGGTTGATTGATTGATTGAGTGTGAATTCATCTTGCTTGCTTGCATTTTGGTATGCTCACTTGAAACATAGTTACACAAAAAGGGTAAACCCAGTAAAGCCACTGGGACCTGGGTAGGAGACAGTACAGTAAAGATTTGGTCCCAGTAGAACAATTCTAGAGAACACATAAATTTAAACCACATTAAGCATAATAACACAAAAGCTCTATGAATATATACATGGATCAATGTTATTTAATCACATTGAACATAAATACTTATAAATCAGCAATCGTCTCACCAAACTGATTCAGTAAAGCTGTACCAAACAAGTGCCCCACGATCGGAGAGAAAGGAACAATGGGAAAAGTATTGTGCATCAAGTGAGGGTTGAAAAAGTGTGAAGGGAAAGTGGTGACATCATATTCATCACACAATTATTTATAATGAAGAACGGCCTTTTAAAGCCACAAGGTTGAATGATAAACAATATATAGCCATTATTAGAAAAACAAAATCACAGTGAAAAAACACTGTTTATCCAACTGGCATATAACAATGATGCAGTCAACGTTTCGACCCCCAAAAAACAAGGTAGGCTGCTTATATCCTTACAACGGGGTCTTCCACAGGACAGAGAGTGATGCACCATAAACCACCCTGAACTGGATGGTAGTAACGTTGTGGTTGGGCCCGTAGCCTCCAAATGATGGAGAGAAGATAGATGACACTTGGGTCAGTGAATGTAGAAAATAACCCTGGGGAACGTCCATTAAACCAGGGGATTAATATTGCTACATAGTCTATGGTCCAAAGGGACTGAAGGGTTCCTATATGCTGTTGCTCAATCTAAGTAGAATGAACTCGGTCTCAACTTCTGAGGGGCTTCCAATCTGAAGTCTTCCAAGTGCTTCCGTCTCTATAATAATGAGAGATGCTGCAGCACTGTAATTTTTTTTATCTCAGCTCTAACAGTAAAAACTACAGATCCTTGCAACTAATAAGATTCTAAATCACTTTCATATCCTCACGGACTCCTGATATGATTGCCACATTTAATTGGTACTACTCAACTATCCATGTTGCATGTGTCACTGTTTCAACCTGGCTTAATTGCTAGTTGTCAAAACCCATTGGGAAAAGATACTGTAATCACTTTGCATTTTATTCACCTTGGCTTGAGATTTTAGTTATAGACCACACTGCTGGCTGACTTTGTGTCTTTCCTATTTACATTGTAATCCATCGTATCTAGCGTATACTCCTGTGTACACATTCATATCCTCTATTGAGCTAAATGAGTATCTGTTTGATGGCTCAAAAGTGATATCCCTAAATGGAAGATTGCTTTGATTGTATTCCATTACTGGAGAAGATCAGGAAGTGGCAGGGGCTGTCATTGTGACTCCTAACTATTTGTTGTGTTTGATCCATTATTGCATGATATTGTCGAAGGTACCCTTTGGAATTGGATAGCTTGCTGCTTATGGAGGGCATTTCAATCAATGTTTATGTTTATGATAGTTTTTTTTCTTACTGCAATGCTTTCTTTACTGGTATTGTTCTTGTATTGATCTAACACTATTAATTTTATAACAAGATTGCTTTTCTTGCATGCATTGTAACATTTTCATAAACTGTAAGTTTTAGAAAGTGGACATTTCTCTGCACATACTACTCTGTGTTCCTGAAAGCCTGTCTCCAATACATGTCTGGGGTGGGTGACAGCTACACTTTGCGCCTTCCTCTAGACAGCCAAAACACAGGAATGATAGGTGTGTCTGATTACCCATCTGCATACACCTGAATTCTGTTGAGCTTGCCTGGGCAGGATGGAAGGGAGAGGCTAACCCTTAACTTGAATAGGGTGTTCACACACAAATGACTGATTACCCCCCACAGATAGTCTGGCAGACAGGACTGGTTTGAGAGGGATACTTGTACACTTGAGAGGGGCGCTTTGAAGTAACCCCCACATCAAAGGCACTTTTTGGTATATGTGCTCGGCCTCTGACCCCATAAAATCAAGCACTTCAGGATCCTGGATTGAACCTCTGTCAGAAGGCCTATTGTGCTGCTTGAAGGTCTCATCTTTGTATTGCAGACTTGGAAGGCCTACTCTTCTCTAGTGTTGTCCTGCTGCCCTCTTACTCTGCCGAAGGAGAGCTGGACTTCTTCCAAGTTATCTCCAAGGGCTTGTTGGCTGCCTCCTGTTGCTTAAGACTCAGTGATATCAAATTACCCTGTTGCTTAATACTCAGTGATATCAAATTATCTAACCTTGCACCTGTGTATGGATCAATGGAAGTGGCCCAGATACTTGCAACATGGGTTTCAATGCACCTCCTGTCTGTGTGTAACAGAACTGGTGCAGGAATACAATTGACGCATCGCATTGGAACCAGCTCTTCGCATCCAGAGATTGACGCATCGGGCAGTGTATCGCCACCGCAGCATACCTTTGACTGTGAGGCAGAATCCAGTGCATCACTGGAAGCCTTGCAACTCCGGGACCCATCTTCAGAACTGACGCATCGTCTTCACTGCTTGGGGAAGATCGACGCATCTCTTTGTTTGTGACCAGGAAATGTACTTTGCTCACCGGGGAATGTGTGGGTCCTGTAGCCAGCCAGTGATCCATCGTAGTTGGCTTGAACCTTGCCTTTGCCCTGGTCCAGCGTGACCAAAAGTAACCTTATTAGCGCTACTTGCTTCTAAGCGCTTTACTCCATTTATTCCTTTAAATTTAAATTTCTCTTCCGTATCTCAACTCTTGTACATTGGATTTTTGTCGTCTTGGTCTTGTTTTGTTCAGAATCAAATAATCTGTTTTTCTTAACCTGTGTGGAGTCTTTTGTGGTGTATTCATTGTGTTACTGTGTGTTTGTGCGTTACACAAATACTTTACACACTGCCTCTATAGCTAAGCCTGACTGCTCTGTGTAAGTGGTCAGAACACGCACTACTGCAAAATTCTCAAGATGCGTGGTTGTGGCATGCACCTGGGTTATCACCCTCTGACTGGGGTGTAGATAAGAATACGCGTGGGTAGTGGCACTTAAATCAGCGACATCCCCCTGGACACAGCCGAAAGCCTGCAGGAGGCAGGATGCAAGATGCTTGACCAAAGCTTTAGACGAATGAAGGCTGGTTAAATGTTCATTTGTTAAGTATGTTTATTCATGAAGTGTTGATGCTTTATCTCCAAATTAAATCAATAGACTGTAAATAGATCCAGGTCTCCACATTCTCAGTTTAGTCTGTAAGGGGGAGTCTGCATAGCATTGGAGTAGGGGAGACCTGCACAGTCGGACTGGGGAGGGCGGTGGTCCTCCTACAGTGAGGGGTAAGAGGAATCCCTGGTGGGGGCTGAGCAAGGAGTGGTGGGGTCAGGCCAATGGTTGCCCATATAGAAAGGGGGGGTATCCATGTACCTGCGTGACTGGGGAAAAGGGGGGAGAGGAGGATGGGGGAGGGTGGGGGTAGGCAGGGGAAGGGAGAGGGTCATGATCTACATAGGGAGAGGGCAGAAAGGTAAAAGAGGAAGTAAGAGAGAACAAAAGGATGGGGATGGAATGTGGGGGAAAGGAGTAGCACTGGGTGGAGGCCAGGGGTTGTGTTTATGGGTAGAACTCAGCAGTACGTGAGTGTTGTGTCAAGAGCATCCAAGTGCAGGTCCACCGAAGGAATAGCTAGGGTCTGTATAGCCTGCTCTCTAGTAGGCCAGCTACAGTCTTCTGGATGAATAACTGGAGGAAGGGGGAGGACAGCAGTAGCATCTTCCACTTCAGAAGTATCACACAGGAAGGGTGCCCATGTCAGTGTAAACACCCCTATTTGGTCCTGCATACCGTAAATAATACACTCATGTGAGGCTCTCTGTATCAGCACCACCATCCAGTCTTCCTGCAAGGGGGGTACGGGCAACCTCCACTGGCAAAGGATACAGATTTTAGCTGTGGCCAGGGCAATACGACGAAGGTGGTGCTGTGGGTGGGAGAGACCTGAGATGTGTTAGGTGTCGTGAAGACGAATGGCGGGGAGTGAGGGGAAGTTGGAGTGGCATTGATGCTCCTAAAGTGTCTCCGACATAGGACCAGAATAGCAGGAACAAAGGGCATTAGGATGTGAGCAAGATCACAGTGGAGATCATAGCACCTCCAGCAATTCATATGGGGGAGTAGACCAGCCCTGTTCAGTTTTGTCAGGGTCCAGTGCCATTCGTGAAGTGACTTGAAGAAGCAGAATTTCAGCCGGGCTTCCCGGGTACCCATGTCTAAGGCCTCCAAAATGTCACCCATTCATTGTCCTCGAAGATCTGTAGGTGGGTTTGCCACTTGCTACGAAGACTGAATAAGTGGGTTTGGGAGAAAAGATGGCTCAAGAGAATGCTGTAGAGGCCCAACATTATGCCCTTGTCTCAGCCCCACATGGCCAGGTAGCCTGATACCCGTGAGGATGGTAAGGTCCAGGGTTGAGGGCCGAAACAGCGTTTCAGGCAGTACTGTAGCTGCAAATATCGCCAGACCTGTCGCGGGTAAAGGCCAAATTCCTCCCTTCCAATTGCAAATGTCCGTATTCATGGTTACAATTTGATAATAGGTCTCTGAGATCGTTTAGGATATTTTAAATACGTTCACCATGATTGACACATATATACTGAGCCCACCCTTGGGCCTCCCATGTGCAAATGGAATTGCAAGTGTATGAAAAGTCTTAAATCTGTCATGTGTATTGCATCCACTATCCATGTTTCTTGTAAACAAAGTATGTTGAATTTCCCAACAAATTTGTACCAGAGGTGATTTGTCAACTTCGATCATATCCCGGCAATGTTCCAAAATAGAACAGAAATACTATTCACATCTCAATACATTCATTTTCTCTGCCTGATAGTACAATAGTAAACGGGGATACCTCATGCCTCTGGCCAGTATCTGACGCAAGTCCTGCCTCCCACCCACAAATAGGAGTATCGGATTTAATAGGGATTTTTTTCTACTGCGTGATCTCTATATTCCTTACCTATACCCCTATCTGTTGGGGATTCCTTCTTAGGGCTAAGGCCGGTTGCTGTCGGGGCTGTTGTTAGATAGTCTGATACTCTAGTTGGTTCACGAGAGGTGTGTTTGTTTAGTCAGTCTACCTCTTCTAGGGAGGGGAGAAGTTCAAAACGTTTTTTCACCGCAACGTTATACGTGTGATGATTTTGTTTGTTTGTGTCCCTTCTATTACTTCTCAAACCCAGATTGGAAGGTGGTTGGTAAAAAAAAAAAAAAAGTTGTTTTTTTGAATGCCATAGTATATTCTCCACTAGCTCAGGCATCTTGAACGTTAATACCACACAATCCCCGAGTAAGGTTTCCCGATCCCTACCAAGCCAACTAACTTCCCGGCCATCTCAAATTCCATAAAAAGCGCTTCCGTTAACCCTGTCTTTGTACCCAGCCAGTGCAGTGACTTATTTCCAATGGCCTCAGTCTGGGTACGTTTGCAAGGACAACTGTATATGGAGTAACAGCTGGTGGTAAGTCCAAGCAGATTGATTCAGATGGGGCTATCCTGGTGGGAAGGGGTGTGCTACAATGATTGTTATTTATCTGGCTAGAACTACCTGTTCGTGTGTCAATATCCTTGCTAGCCCTGTGGGGTTACATTGATGGTGAACCAGGGGAGTCGTAAGAGAATCTAAGGTGGTGTTTAAGACTTCCTGTGTATAGGGCTTGTTACATTGAGGCCCTGTGGTCATTAACTGCTCATTATGAATTTTTATTCTATCTGGTCTATTGGGATCTCCTACACACTCATGACTACAATGTTTAGTTGTATAATTGGCTGCCCCTTCCTTGGCCAAAAAGTTGGTCAGTCTTACTTCTATCTGGGCGACTCTATCTTCTATTGTGGCCAGTGAATTTCTTAGAAATACGTCTAATTTTTCCACTAGTGAAGTTAAATTCCCAATTTCATTATATTGGGATTTAGTCCTATATCCTACTTCTGGTGGAGTGCTTTTTTTTATTGGGTTTAAGCAATTTATTATATGGTTTAGATAGTGTGGGTCTATATTCCATGCTAATTTATTCACCTTCATCAGCTCCCACATTTAGCTTGTGCTCAACTGCTGGATTTCTTTCGCGTTTCAGAGAGGGCTGTGTGATGGATTCATGGTCACTGAGTATTATGTGATCCGACACATTTTGTATACAGCCGTTCTCGGATACGATGTCTTTTGGGGAGCCAGGGGAAGGGCCAACCACTACAGCTGTTTCCTCATTTAAACCATCAATTACCCCGATTTTTCGAAATTCAGTGTCTCTTCAACTGTAGATATCTGCTTTTCAATAGCCCCCATTGCCCCTGTAAGATAGCTCACGAGCGTTAAGTGTGTTTTGCTGAGGAAATTTTTGGTGGGTGAGGGCTGATTAGTTATAGCCTTTCTCTTTCCCATTTTGTATATCAGATGTATATAGCGAGGTTTATTAATGTGGATAGAGAATAATAAAACGTTTATATATGCCAGTTGTTTGTCATATACAAATATGACGTATAAATACATGCTACAATACACCGTAGAAATATGCAATTAAAAATAAATATAGATCTCAACACTTCCACACCCCAAATGAAGTGTGTCTATGCATGCAGATTGGAACTTATACAAGAGATTAAGGAACGCTTCACTGATATTAAAGGGATACATCCCATGTATGGAGAAGTCTGAGTCCTCACTTACCTCACCTTTATGCAGTCTATATCTAGCAGTCCCACTTGAAACTCAATGGGCGTGCCCTCTCAGGCAGTTTAAGGTGCAAAAACCCAGAAAGAATAGTCACGAGTCAAGAGAGTGGGCTCAGCTCAGCCTCCTCCAGGCTATGACGGGCTAAGACGGGCCCGTCTTCGCCCAGTCTTCACCTGGGCTGAGCCCGAGCACGTCCTGCACAGCAGGACTGCCGCGTTGCTTTTACAGCCTTTCAGCCGGTGTCCCTCCTCTCAGCAACAACAAGGGGCCGATGAAAAGTGAGCTGTGTGCTGTGCAGGGTCCCGAGTCCAGGGTCCAAATGAAAGTGGCGTGTGCAGGTCTCCCACGCAGCAGGACTGCTGCGCTGCTTTAATGGCCTTTCAGCCGGTGTCCCCCCCACCACTCAGCAACAACAAGGGGCCAATGAAAAGTGTGCTGTGCGCTGTGCAGGGTCCCGAGTCCAGGGTCCAAACAAAAGTGGCGTGTGCAGGTCTCCCCTTCCAGGAATGCCAGCAATGAGGGGTGGAGATCTGTGAAGGTGAGCAGACCATCATCAGCAAAGAGGTAGACCTGACTTAGGTGTGTTCAGGAGGAAATTAAAAACCTGGCTATTTCAATAGTATTACTAGCTAGCTGCTGTGAGCTCACTCTGCCTGTTTTAATAGTCTTTAGCGCCGGGACACTCCGTGGAGTAGCCGTGCTCTTTTCAAATACCCAATTACAATTACAATTGGATAGGCCACCCACAATGGGTACACCCACTATATGCGGCAAGTGGCAAATGACAGAGGCCAGTGGTTCTATGGCCAGAAGGAATAGGAGGGAGGAGATTGGGCAGCCCTGCTGGGTGCCCCTTTGGATCTGGAAGGGGTCAAAGAGGAATCCCCTGCAGTTGACCCGGTCCATCAGAGATTTATACAGCAGCCGCACCATGGCAATGAATCGGTCTCCCAGGTAAAACCTTTTCATGGTGATGAAAAGGTATCCCTGCTCGATGTGGTCAAATGCCTTTTTACCATCTAAGCAGAGGGCCACTGCATCGGCCAAAAGGCCCTTAGCTGACCAGAGGGCGTGAGCCAGGGTGCGGAGATGGTTCATATATGATCATCCCGGCACAAAACTGACCTGTGTGTTGTGTATCAGGAAAGGGATAACCTTACCCAGATGTGCCACCAGTATGCTAGCGAGGATTTTTAATCAAAAGTGAGATGGGTCTGTAGCTACTGCACAATAAAGGGTCCCTCGCGAGTTTGGGTAACACTGCGATCACTCCCTTGTTTGAGAGGGGTCCCAGAAAGCCGTCCGCTCTGCTTCCTAGAAGGCGGCATCTAAGGAATCTATCACCTCCTCCCCCGACCACTGGTAGAATTCCGTGGGGAAGCCATCCCTCCCTGTGGACTTGTGATAGGAAAATTTAGAGATGGCTATCAATATCTCCTCTTTGCTGTTCACCCCCATTAGGAGCTTCCTGCCTTTGTCCAATAGATGTGGGAGGTCGACCCTCTCCAGGAAAGTGGCCACCTGTTCATCCCTAGCTGGTGCCTCCGGGGTGAACAGTGTTTTTCAGAATGACGCAAACTCATTGATGATGTCCTGTGGGTTGGTGAGGACTTCCCCGTTCGTTGGGTGTATGGCAGGAATGGCGATAGCAGCCTCTTGTCTCAGTTGGGCTGTTCGAACTCAGCCCACCTTCTCCCCCTTCTCATAGAATCTCTCTTTCAGGCATTGGAGGGCGTATGCAGCTTTGGAGGTAAGAGGCCATTAGAGGCATGCCCGCCTACCCTAGGTGGAGGTGGCAGTTGGGCACCTTGGGGTGGGCTGAGTAGAGGCGGGCAAGGGAGGCTATCTCACCTTCCAGTTCAGTCTTGTGAAGGAATGCCTGTCTGTTGGACACAGCCGCATACCTCATGAGTCAACCCCATATGGTCGCTTTTGAGGCCACCCAGAGCACCCTATGGAAGTCCACTGAGCCTTTGTTGTCCAACATGTAGGCAGAAACATGACCTTTCAGTTAAGATTTTCCCTAGGGGAAGTAGTACCTTTGCACATTCAAGCACCATGGTTTGTGGCCTGGGGAGGCCAAGAACATATCAAGGTATAGTAGGACACTAGAGTGGTCGGATAAGGTGGCTTACAATACGCAGGTTTCACCGACCATTGCCACCATTTATTGGGACATGAGGAAGGAATGCAGTCTGGATTGTGTGCCGTGAACTGGGGACATATAATTATATTACTTGTCCATCGGGTGGCAGATTCAATGGTCCACTAGGCCATGATCCCAGGCTACATCTCCCAGCATAGCCCTGTCCACCTCATTTCCTTTATCCAGGGGTCCAGCTCTGTCCATCACTCCGTTCCGAGCAAGGTTCCAATCCCCTCCAATGAGGTACTGGGATGCCCTGATCTCCGCAAGCAGACAATTCAGCTGAAGAAAGAAAGGGAATTTAGCTCCCGTCGGAGCAGATACTGAGCCCACGCAAAGGAATCTGTCTCCCATCTGCAATTTGGCAAAGGCTTATCTTCCATCTGGGTCTGACTATGTTTTTACCACCATAACGGCCAGTGATTTGAAGAGGCCTATAGCCCCTCTGCATTTGCTGGGGGGTCCGCCCTCGACGGGGGCTGGTGTGGGAACACTACTATGTATCATCCTGCCCAGCCGGTCACAGCGCAGCTTGTCAGACTCAAGTCCATCCAGATGTGTCTCCTGTTGGAGAGCCACATCCGCCTTCTTTGCCTGGAGGTAGGAGAGCACCTTATTATGTTTGATATTGTGTGTGAGGCCATTGGCTTTCTAAGATGGTAAGTGCAAAGGGAGAGGGGAAGCATGAGGTGGGGGTAGACTTGGAGAAACTAAAGGCCTGTAGTAGCACCGGTTACTGTGGGAGAGTAAGCGGTGAGGGCTAGGCATGGGAAAGGGGTGTGTGGATGAGGCAAGGAGATGTTCAAGGATACAAGGTTTTTGTGGCCAGAGGGCTGCTGCAGGCACTTCAGGAACTGGGGAGAGTAGGTAGGGGGAGTGGAGGGATAACAAGATCGGACAAGAGGGTAAGGGGATAATAGAGAGGGAGTGAGCAAAGAGGATAGGGAGGGGGAAGTAGGGATAGAGGGTGGAAGGGCAGAGAGAAAGGGGGGTGGGGAGAGGGAAAAGTGAGGAAAAGTAAATGAGGGTCCAGACATGCAGGAAGGGTACTGTACGAAGAGCAACAGCTTGCATGGAATACAGGCCACTAGAGGGGCACTGAGGGATGTATCAAGGGAAGAGAAGGAGAGAGGGGGCAGGAGAGAGGGAGTATAGGCTAGCTACGAGGGAGGAGAAATGCAGTACAGGTAACACGGTGCTGTGTACCACCGGTCTGGACTTGCGGAGAGAATGTGCAGAGAGGGCCCCTGTGGGAGGCAGGATAGACTGAGGAGCATAGGATTGTGGTTGTGATTGTAGTTACAATTGTGGAGAAGCAAAGGATAATTACCGGGGCTAATGGATATGTGAGGCTAGTAACAAAAGGGTGCCCAGTTTGTGTAGCAGTAGTGGGAGGGGGTAAGTGGTCGAGGGCACAAGGCGCAGCCGGCACATTGTGAAATGAGGGGCCATCACTCCCACCAGTAGGACACGGCACCCACTGCAATATAAGAGCTAGGGATGGAAGGGTCAACATGGGCAGAGGATCTGGTGAAGGGGCATCACAAATCCATTTCCAGCCCTGGGGCTTGCTTGGTGGTGTGCATAGGGGCGTATTGTGGGCCCACAGGGAAGTCAGAGAAGGTGTTTCGTAGCGCACACAGCACACAATGATCATATACAAGGTAAACAAGCCATGAGAAAGAAATAATTAACTAATGAAACATTGGGATAAACAGTCAATGAAAGAGACATGGCGATACTCAGCCATTCGTGAACAGATGGGCTCGACAGTCCTTTCCTAGCGCCTCTGGTGCACATGGTTGGATGCTGCTTGACAGTCCTTAGGGTGCTCATTCTGTGGCAGAGGTGGGTTTCAGGGGCGAGCATTACTTGTCCCAGTCCTGTTTCTGGGTGAGTGCAGCCACAACCTGAAGGGCTTGGTTCCTGTCTCCCAGAGAGCGTGCTGCCCTGTCAGCGTCCCTAACCCTATGTTGGGAGCCACCAGTGCTCCGCAATTGACTGTCGGATGGAGCAGGCGGGGAGAGTGATGATGGGGCACTGCCCTCCGCAGCCACAGAGGAGGCAGTGTCCGTGTCCTGTGGGGGGAGTCCAAGCAGAAAGCGACGTAGGCCCTCCGGGTTGAATAATTTTTTGGAGGAGCCATCCTTCGTGATCCGCAAGCGAGCGGGCTCTAAGAGGCCATATTTGATGTCCAGTTGCCAGAGCTGAGGATGCAAAGAGAGGAAGGCTTTGCAGTGGTTGTTGGTCACCCTGGAGAAGTCCACAGCCATCCAGACCTTGTGACCCTCATACATGTAGGGGCTGTGGGTGCGGGTTGCGGATATCAGTTGACAGGCCTGTTCACAACACATGAACCAGGCAATGAGGGGCCATGGACGTGCCGATGGATCCAGTCATGGTGGGCGAATGCGGTGAGGCCTTAGCATCTCCAGAGAAAGGTCAAAGACAACACCCGTGAGCTTTGGGAGGGCGTCTCTGAGGAAGCATTTGGGGTCATGTCTCTCCACATTCTAGGGAAAGCTGAAGAAGCGGACATTGTCCCTCCAACTTCGGTCCACCAATTCAATGACTTTGCTGCGCAAAATTAAGAGTTCCGGGTCCCTCTCTGGCAGGCTATTGAGGTAGTCCACTAGTGCACCAAGTCTGTGGTCCAGGCCATTCACGCAAGCCTGGAAACCTGCGATGCCCAAGCGGATAGATTTGGTCCCGGCTACCAGTGCAGAGATAGACATGTCTATGCCCTCCCGTCGGGGGCCCACAGTGGAGATTTCCTTGAGTATGCATTCCGTAGTGGTGTCTGGAACACTGCTTTCAGTGGATTGGGGTTGGCCAGACTCCGGAGGTGTTGGCCCCCAGTTGGTCAGCCATAAGGGTGAGATTGGTTGAGGGCTTCAGTGAAGAGAAGCTGTTGTGCGGGTTTGCCTATAGACTTACCAGGAAACATCTCTAGTTATGGCACCAGGTCTTCGTGTGAGATGGAATGGCCTTGCCCGCATACAGTGCCTGGTAGCCAATCAGTAGTGGGCCAGGGGGGTGCTCAGACAGGGGGCTTTGAGAGTGCTGCATTCGGTAGGGCTCCCAGGCTAGTCGTACAGTGCATCGGCAACTGAGTGAGGTTTGAGTGGAAGTCCTTTGGTCACCCCAACGATGATGCGGCCAGAGAGAGAAAGGCAGAGGTCCCTGGGCCATGTTGGAGAGCACCGTGGCTGAGCAGTCATGCGCACCCAAAGTCCAAGCACCGCACGGGTAGCTCCAGAGTCCAAGCCTGTGCACGCCATCTGAAAGCAGACCTGGGCAGTGAACTTTGCTCCGTTCGAGGAATTTGCGGAGTTTTCTGCACTTCGCACTCTGCGGAGCTTGTGAAGTGCAGAAAACTCCGCTTCCAATGTACAGCAGAGTTTTTTCCCTGCTCGCGTTCGTGAGTAGTAAGTTCGTGAGTCCAAGTGGTAAGTTCGCGAGCGCGAGCTGCCGCTCGGGTAGAATTTCTACCTGAGCGGCAGGAATACCAGCACAAACTGCAGTCCGTACTGCACTCCGCCACTCACGGAACTTCGCAGAGTTTTTTTGAAACTTCGGGGAGT
Organism: Triturus cristatus; assembly: GCF_964204655.1. Taxonomy (NCBI): domain Eukaryota; kingdom Metazoa; phylum Chordata; class Amphibia; order Caudata; family Salamandridae; genus Triturus; species Triturus cristatus. The sequence continues at coordinate 355,230,147 of NC_140589.1, read as the reverse complement.
TTCGCATAGCAAAAGTCAGCGAACTACACCCTGGCCTATCTAAAAGGGAGGGCCCACAGTATCTAGATAGCCTTGAGCATGGTACAGATTGTCTCCTTCAGGAAGGTGCACAAGTGAGTGGGAGACACTGGTGCATGGCCCATTCTCCTGTTTCCAGGCAGCCGCGTGAGAGGAGACCCGTCCCAGCAGGACCGTTGTGTGGTAGGGATGGCGGGGTCTCAGTCAGGTTGTAGTCGCAGGGCCAGCATCTGGAGAGGGATAAGAAGCCCAGATGTACAGCAGCAGCTGGGGCCAGGCAACTCCGTATCTTCAGGATCCAAGGTCTCCTATCTTCTACATGGACAGTGAGGGCCTGCATGGTGGTGTGGGCCTGAGGTTCTGTAGCGATCCGAACCCGTGTATTCGGTATCGTAGTACTGACACGATTTTGGTACCAATGAACCGTAAATGATCCATTATATGCATGACAGTGTTTTCGCTGCGCAACTAGCATGAATTCACTGAGAAATAGGGCATTCTGTTGTTAAGTCATGGCATCCATTTTAGTTACGGCATCCATTTTGTTTCTTGCCCTCACATAGTCAATGAACGGGCGATGACCCCGGCAGAATCACCTTGTTAAGGATACGTAAGCTCGAGCCCCGAGAAAGGCTGACGCTGCATGACTAGGCAGAATCAAGCTGCCTCCCTTGCCTGAGGCCAGTCCTGCTATACTGGTTCTCGTGTCCGTTGTCCTGACTGAAAGGCCGAAGACGGTAGCCATGCCCGTTTATGATCCATAAACACCTCTTATCCTACTTTTCAATCCTTTACACCTGGCTCTGCTCCTCTCCTTCTGGGCTTTTACAATGGGGAGGTTACGATTTTTATGATGGGAAGGATCGGGCAAAGAATGGAAAACTGACAAGGGGACCTGATCGAATACCGAAAACCTACGATTAGTTATTGTTTGATGTCTATTTACTGTTTGTTTGGGATACCGGGTTGGGCATGAAAAATATTCGTGTAATGTTGCCTAAAGACATTTTTCGTGTATTTAAGGAACAACCCACTTAATACAATTTGAACAGTCTCGTAGATTCTGCCTCTGTGTGGTTCCTATGACTTCTGTGTCCCTGCAGTGAATAAATCTTGGTCTCTGACACCACCATCTAGAAACCCGCGTCTCTGTTTATTTGTGCACCGAGACAGGAAGGAACTCAGGGGTCTTCGGGTGTTGTTTCCCTGACACCTCTGGACTCTTAAAAGTCCAGAACCTCAGGCCCGAGGTGCAGTGAAATTCAGAGGGACTGAGGGATGACCCGCAGTGTAGGCAGCCGATTAAGGAGGGCTGGGCATGCAATCCAGGTGTAAGCCGCATATCCCCTGGATCCTCCATTTGCCGAACACTAAATGGTGCGGTGGAGCGGGCCGATCGGAGGGTTTCCGGTGGCAGTCAGAAGGCTGGGGCTGCATGCACTGTGCAGCAGACAGATGGAGCAGGGGTCATAACAGGTCACAGGGCCTCCGCTGGTCTGTGATAGCTGTCGCAGTGGATGGAGGTGCCAAACAAGTCTGTAGGCCACTCTGGCCAGGAGTACCCCAGAGCTGTAGGTCTCAGTTTTGCCCGCTGGCCTCAGGTCTGTTTTGCTGCCATCCTTGCAGGTCCAGGTGAGAGGGACCAGCGCATCACAGCAGCATCAGCAGCCCCAGATCCTGGGATCAGGTGTAGCGGACAGCAGGCTCTGTGGAGAGTCCGATGGTAGAGCCCCAGCTGTAGATCTCTCCGGCTAGGGTAACCGCCGCACAATGGGTCGTGGCTTCACTGCATGTGCCAGGCCCGGTCCTGCACTAGCGCCGCTGGCCCGGATCAGAGCAGCCAGTGGCATAACAGTAGCACCTGCAGGTGCTGGAGCATCAAGAGCGGACGCCGCATGTAGCAGGTGCAATAGGGAGGTAGGTTACAGAGCTCCTGTTAGTCTGAAGACGCCACTGCCACCGTCTCGCGCCTGTCTCTGTGCAGAGCTCGAGTATCAAGTAGCCATCTGTTATATACTAATGCTTGTTCTGGTTATGTGAGTATCCCCATGTTGCACCTTCCAGTTCCTTTGGTTGCCTAGCACACTGGAATGTTAGGCTCTTGGAAGGTCCAGTTAAACAGTTTATCTCTGGAGGCTGATGATGGAAGTCGCTTTGTGAGGCTCCTTGGTGCTGTACTCTTACTCTTGGAATAAATCTATTCTCCATACCTTACAACCGGCGTGGACTACTTCATTCAAGGATATAACACCATCTTCATTTATGGTCAAACCTTGCCCCCTCCAACAACAATGTTTTAAAGACAACATATCTGATGTTCATGAAATGACTACACTTTTTGAAGCACACATATTCAAAGTTCGGATAATGCATTCCCACTCAAGGATGTGTATAAATGCAGTAAACGTGTGGTATACACAAATGATGCCTGCCCCTAGGGAAGAAGGGAAGTTCTATCTCAATATAAGTAGGTAGGCTGATGATGATCATATTCCAATGTAGCACATAACATGTTTTTTTAGCAAGGGGGGAACAAATTTACATGGGGTGATATTACAAAGTCGAAGGGAGGGGGTCATGGATAGCGTCCGAGGAAGATGGCGGCTGGTCCCTGACTCTCCCGGGACGGCGGAGAAGGTGGCGGTTCTGGCATGCGATTAACCTCCTGCACAGCCTCCAAAACTACAGTGCAATCATCGGAAATGATGCTGAGCTAATTGATGTGCACCCGAGCTGCCGTGGCAAAATGGAAGCAGTGTTTTTTCATGATTTCATTAGCGGAGCGCTTCCTTCACAGAATCGGCCGCCATTTTGTCTTTTACGCTCCAAGAGGGAATTATTGCGCGCACCTTACCCAAAACTACAGTGCAATCGTCGGAAACAATGCTGAGTCGACTGTTGTGTCCCTGAGCTGCCGTGGCAAAATGTAAGCGGTGTTTTTGTTTTTTTCTTCTCTTTTCCGATTTCACAGCACTTACTTCATGGAATCAGCCGCCATTTTGTTTCTATGCTCCGTCAGGGAATTGTTGCGCGTACCTCACTCAAAGGTACTAAGCTCTCTACAACCCTCAGTTGTCTTCAATAACTGCCCGCTTTTCGGATCTGGTCTGCATCTTTTTCTCTTAGCCTTTTATTGGATGGATAGAAATTTCTTCTAAATCCAAACCTTATTTTTGCATTAACTATATGCTCTATCTGCTGTTTTACAGCATAATTCACTGTTCTGAGGAGCCTAGTAACTAAGTATTTTTTGTGTGAGTACGTTTAAATGCTTACTCTTCCACCTCACACCTTCAGACATATCCCTCATGTGCCTTCCTGTTATATTGACTACGTCCTGGCTGCACCTCACTTTGTTTGTAAGTCATTGCCAGCTGTACCACGACATTACTCATTCCCTGGATTAACTGCACCTACTGATGTGGTTGTCAGATGGAGGCGCCTACAGGATGCTGCTTTGATTGTTGCATAGTGACCTCATTTTCTACCTTTATTGCATGAGAATTCACAACTACTTAAGGTATTTACAAGACTTTGGGACTGTTTGTGTTAAATACTCTTTCCTGCTCTAGATGCATGGGCAAATTACTTAAAGCCACTTCATTTTCATTGTCTCTTGCACGCAAATCTTCAACTCGTTCTAAATCCCGCTTATATTGTTCCTCCATGAATGACTCATCGAATACTTCGCCTAAAGGCGTCACGGCCTCCACTATTGCGACTTCCTCTGGCATGAACAAAACACCAAGCAAACGCCTAAAGAAAGACCCTCCTTCTCCTCCCAAACAACCATCTTCGGTTTCTTTGGACTTACTACTTGAGGAAATTAGAGCTCTCCGTCCATTTGTTGAGGAGACTAACTCTCAAATACAGATTCTAACAGAAAGATGGTCACGCTTGGAGGACAAAGTTACTACAGTGGAACAGAATCTTGGAACTTTAACTTCTACCAGTAGCAAAACGGATGCCCTCCATTCTCAAGTGTTGACTCTCCAAAAGCAAGTCGAGAACCTGGAAAACAGAAACAGGTGGAATAATCTTCACATTTATGGACTATCAGAAGGTTCAGAAGGCTCTGACCCTATCAATTTTTTCAAATCATTCTTAATTTTCCACAGGATACTCAGCTTAACATTCAGTGAACTCATCGTTTGGGCCCTGCTACTGCACCGTCTTCTACCATCATGAGCAAACCGAGAGGGGTTATCTTATATTTCCTAGAATATACTGACCTACTTAAGGTTCTCTGAGCAGCCAGAGCAGCTAACCGTGTTTCATGGGCAGGCAATGCTTTGTTTTTCTCTCAGGACTACTCAAAGCCCACTGCTGATCAACGTAGGGACTTTCTAGCAATGAGACCACAACTCGATCTCTCGGAGCACGTTATGGCCTGTTCCATCCATGCCATCAATAACAAGACTACTACATATGAAGTCCCTCTAAATTGAAACGTTTTCTCAATTTTTGTCAGGCCGAATCTATGGATACATCTGCATCATCCTCATCGATTAACAAATAGTTGTTGTTCTATTTTAACTGAGTTACTACCTGAGTCCTTAGTTTCTCATGGTCACTGTTAATGACTCTCTTTACTCTTGCTTGATTGTAGTCAATGCTCCTACCTACCAGTTTGTGTTGAATTGTTCACTATCTTCTTTTTCTTCCTTACAGGTTCCGTTCTCTTAATGTATTTCCCTATGTGTTGTAATGCCCGTCATTTCTCGTCCCTTCCCGTCTCCAGCTTGAAGTCTGGAGTCGTCATTCTTCCATGTGGCCTCATCTCTTCCCATCTTACATGTGTCTTGAACTATTTGTTAGTATGTCTTTTGTGTCTTCTTTATTGTCTCACATACTATTTCTTTTTCTTTACCTTCTTCCTTCTTTCTCTTTTTCTTTTCTTTCTCTCTGTCACACTTGCTACTTCCTTAGCTGTTTGGATCTTCTTTCATTTTCTCTTTGATTGACCTCTTTAACTTATTTACCCCTTTTTTCCCTCCCTCTTTCCTTCTTCTTCACTTTCTTAAGTTTCAAGTTTTATGCACATCTAATTGCATCTTATTTGTATTTGAATGGTATATGCATTATGACTGGTTCATTTTACTATTTATTTTGTTCCCCTGATTCATGGCTTTAAGAATCATTACATGGAATGTTAAAGGTTTAAATTCCCCTATTAAGAGACAACGGGTATTATCTTACTTATCTAAACTGGATGCTAAAATTGTTTTGCTGCAAGAAACCCTCCTTACCGAGTCTGAGTCTTTAAAGCTCAAGAAAAAATGGGTTGGTGAACTCTTCTTCTCACCTGGTGATTGCAAAAGAAATTGTGTTATTACTCTAGTCCACAAATCATTGCAGACCTCCCTTATTTCACAAGAGAGAGATGAGGAAGGTAGATGGTTGTTTACTGAGTTGGGGATTATGGTGTCTTGCTCTCTCTTTTTAATGTTTATGCCCCTACTTCTGGCGAAGCCCCTTTTTGGTCCCATTTACATCAACTGATGTCCCATCATTTTTCTAGTAATGTTATTGTAGCTGGGGATTGCAACAAACTTTTTGAGCCTTTTTAAGATCGAAAATCCACAGTTCCTTTAATTCCTTCAAAAGCACATAAAACTTTCACACAAACTATTAAACACTTACATTTAACCGACGCATGGAGATTATGTAATCCGTCCTTGCAAGAATTTACATTTTATTCCGCACCCCATCAGACCCAATCAAGAATTGATTATTTTTTTACATCACACAGTGTCTCTCAATCTCTCACATCTGCAGATATAGGTCCCATACTCATTTCCGACCATGCTCCTGTTTCCATCTTGTTAGACTTACTGCCTCATTCAGATCACCCCAGGAGATGGCGCTTTAACAATTCCTTGTTTTTAGACCCTCACTTCAATACTTCCTTTATTTCTTTTTTCAATGCATATTTCCTTTTAAATAATAATGACACTATGCCCTTTTATATAATCTGGGACGCTTTTAAAGCTTCTGCTCGTGACTTTATTATTCGGTACACTTCTAATAAACGGAAAACAGCTTGGGCTTTAAATAAGGAACTCCTCTCAAAGATAAAGAAATAGGAACATACTTATTACACTTCCAAATCGGAAAATTGCTTAACGGATCTCATTAATGGCAAGATTCAATATAGTAAGGACACAACTGATGCTGCCTATTTGTTTCTTTTAAAAACTAGTGCTAAATTCTATGATGGACAAAATAAATCTGGCAAACTATTAGCTAATTATCAAAAAAACAAACCAAATAAGCTTCATATTGAATCCATAATATCAGACACAAACACTTCTAAATATAAAGACGCTGTTATCTTACAAGAATTTGTTAAATTTTACAAACAACTTTATACTCCTGAACTCTATCCCACTGAAGATGATATTTCCCTTTATCTCTCCTCAATCCACAAATGCTTATCCCCTTCTCTACATCTTGACCTCCTTGAAACTGATTTGACTCCGACTGATTTACTTAATGCTCTTAAGTCCCTTAAGAAAGATAAGGCCCCCGGTCCTGACGGTTTCACTGTCGAATTCTTTTTGCATTTTGCCCAAATATTAATTCCTAAGCTACATACTTTAATTTCCTCTTTTTTTTATTCTGGTAATTCCTCTTGTACTTTTCTGGAAGCCTTAATCTGTCTTATCCCAAAGGAGGGGAAGGATTTACATTATTTCAAAAACTACAGACCCATTTCCCTAGTTACCATAGACTACAAAATCTTCTTGAAATCATTAGCTCTTAGATTGGAAGCTTTTCTGCCTCATCTCTTAGGTAAGGAATAATCGGGCTTTGTCAAAGGACGATCTATTAATGATAATACCTGTTTGTTTTTTTGACATTATTTCCAAACCGCCAAATCATTCAGAACCCCTTGCTGCCATTGCCCTAGATACCGAGAAGACTTTTGATAGAGTATATTGGTTTGGTTTTGCCCCGAAAATCATCTCCTTGATTTCTCTACTGTACTTGAATCCTAAAGCTGCCATTTTTGCTAACGGTCTTACATCTCCCTACTTTACTCTTCATAGAGGAGTGAGGCAAGGTTGTCCTTGATCTCCTTTCCTCTTTAATTTAGCCATTGAACCGTTCTTGTCTAAAATAAGACAGAACCAATCCAATCACACCCATCCTCTAATTCTTTGCAGGTTAAATTAGCTGCTTATGCTGATGACGTTCTTTTATTCCTCTCCCAACCTAATGATTCCATGCCGGCCTTTTTGAATGAAGTCAAATCATATTCTTAATTTTGGGCTATAGATTAAATAATGACACGTGTGAAATTTTGTCCTTATCTAAATATACTTTTAAAGCAGATTTGTCCCTTTCCAATTTTACTTGGAGCCCCCTTCACATAAAATATCTTGGCATATAGTTCACTTCTTCCATCAAATCTTGAATTCCTCTTAATTGTAGTAATTGTATTGAGAAGCTTACCTCCCTCTCGGCCAAATGGCATCCTTTCTATCTCTCATGGTGGGGACGTCTTGACACCATTAAAATGATGTTAACGCCTATTATCCTCTATCTTCTTTCTAATATTCCAGTCCCCATTCCTACAAAATGGTTCCACAAAATTAACTCCATTCTTATTTCTTTTCTTTGGTTGAACAAAAAACCTAGAATGTCCTTATTAAAGTTGTTGCGTCCGAAATCTGAAGGAGGTGTCCGCTTCCCTGATTTTCCCAAATTCCATAAGGCCTTTTTACTAAAACATATATCCAAGTGGTTGTCTGTCCCTTCGCCTGATCTGCCTCTTTGGATCGATTTAGAGAACTCCTTCCTATCCCCGTTTTCTTTTCAAGAATATTTATCTTTCACGAGAAAACTACAAAACTTACATACGCCTATTATTAAATACTCGTGTTATAGTTTGAATAAACTTCATGTTGAGCCAAACGATTTCAATACATTTCTCAACTCCACCATATGGCATAATAAATGTATTTGCTTCAAGAAAAAAATGATTTATTGGAGAACTTGGAGAAATAAAGGCATTTTATGGGTGCATCAATTATTTGAAGATGACACCTTTCTCACTTTTTCAAAAGCACGTTCTCTTTTTCACTTACCCTTATAATTTTCACATACATTTCTAGCCCTAAGTTCTGCCATACTAGATTCTTATTCATATTTTCAATTCTTGCCTCACACCCCTATGCCACTAGATCATGCCTGGTCAAGCATCCTCTGCAGATCGTCTAAGGCCTCCACCCTTTACACTTGCTTATTATCCCCACTCTTACCAAGATCCAAAACAAAGATAGAACTTTCCTGGGAGACTGATTTAGGCACACATTGGCCCGTATCTATTTGGGATAAGATTTGGAGGAAAATTAGAAAGTCTTCCAGAGCAGCTAGTGCCACACAATTTTTTTTTTATTTATAATAGGTTGCTCCTAACACCAGCTTCCCTGCATAAAATGCATTCTGACACTCCCAATACTTGTTGGTCTTGTTCATCCCCACAAGCAGATTTTCAACACTTCCTTTTTTCATGTCCACAACTTTTGCAGTTTTGGAAATCAGTCTGGTCCCAAATTATTGCTATTTTTGGGACTAACACCTACCTTACATTTGCAAATATTTTTCTAGGCATTCTCTCCAATAGTTGGAATAAACCAAAACCACAAATGCAAATTATTGATCTGTTAGTCGCTACTGCCTTTCAGCATATAACAAAAAATTGGAAAGATGCCTCCAAACTCTTGTACTTAGCTTGGTGGTACTTTGCCATAATCACAGACTTGACACAACTTTTGTATTTCCCATGTCTCTAAAACAAAAAAGATTACTTTTATGGTCTCCTGTTATGCTGTTTCTGGATAATAGCGCTAAAAGTTCCTTTTCTCCAGTACCATGTATTCAGGAAGTTGCTCAACACCCTTGAAATCTCTGGTTTTATCATCTTTTTTAAAAATTTTCTTCGATCAAATGTAACCTTGTTTTAATTGTATGCTTATTAATTTTTGAACCTGTTTTCCTTTTCCTTACCCTTTTCACCTTTGCCATAGATCTTCTTTTCTTATATGATTACTTGTCTATATGCAATTAATAATATGTTCAGTAATATTTCTTTTTGATGTTATGTTACTTGTTATTTGATGTTTCCTTTTTGACGTACTTTTAATAAACTTATCTTTTGAAACTTACAAAGTCAAAGGGAGGAAAAAAGACTGAATGAGAGTTAAATAAGGACACTGAGACATGGAGACCTTTTGGCAAGCAAATGGGGAAACAGGGACGCAGAATGGGAGGGAGGGGGGAAACCGAGGCATGACTAAATGGAAGCAAGAATATAGAGACTGGGAGACTGAGTTAGAGAGACAGTGAATTGGAGATAATGTGGGAAAGACACCTAGGGGTTCTAGGACTGATAGACATGTTGGAAGGGAAACAGAGCTACAGTTACAGAGGAATGAGGTAGAAGGACAAGAGGAAAACATAAACAGGAAGAACAGATGGAACAGGGAAAGGACATACAGACAGGAAGAAATGGAGGTACGGACACAAGCTGCAAGACAAACAGGGAAACAGATAAGAGAGGTAGGGTACCTAGGACACAGGGTAAGGAGACGTGAGTAAAGAAATGAAGGGAGACAGAGACACGAAGACAGGGAGACAATGTAGGAAGGAGACAGGTAAAATGAAGCACTATGGAAGTAGAATAGGAGTACAGGTACAGATGAAGGTATTTTTGTACTTGTTGACCTAGCTCCTACGGAAAACTTTTTATTTCGCATGACTGGTACATGCAGTACTTATGGGTGGATGATAGGACACACATCATACAAGATGCAGCTGAGCTATGACAAATTCAAGCAAGCTGGTCACTTTCTCTTCCTCATTCCTCTACACTCTGCCATCTTTTTATCTCCTCCTCTGTGCAGACCTCTTTCAATGCTGCATTCACCTTGCCCGTGCCTTCTGTCACATAACCTATCTGGCAACACTGGTCATGTTGTGAGACATGCAATGTAAAACTGATCATAATGCTCCTTCATGTATGTAAGATAGATTTTCAACCTTATGTTCATCCTTATTCATTCTTATTTTTATGACCTTACTGAGCTACCTCGGCACTGCCCTAATGGCCATAGTGACAATATTCATAAGGAGAGAAAAATAAACCACTGTCACATGTTACTATTTACTTCTATGATTGTATATGGTTTTGTGTTATCCTCACCCCCAATTGTGTAACATACATTTCATTGGTTTGCATTAGTGTAAAGCAAGACTGTATATTAATGTTCAAACTACCCCGTCACAGATATTGCTGCAATGTAACACTACACTGCATTCTGCACATGCGTTTATTCACACCTTCCATTCATTCATTCAGTCATTCATTCATTCATTCATTCATTCATGTGTAGCCGGTCACACGTGCTCTGAACCATGCAAGCACTAAATGTCTGCCTTTTTTGTATGCAATCTGTATATATGGTGGCACTGTAATCTGCGGCTAACAGATGAGGTGTGGTATGTCATAATAGCCACTTGGATACGTTCACATGTAACCTACATGGGCGTGCTGGCTTTCGCATCTGACTTATCCAAGTGGCTTCATTAATGCTGCCAGTTCGTCTCTAAGTGCCGGCACTTCGCCAGCAAGTAGCATTTCAACAACTGGTAAAGTCAATCCAACCTTTTAATGCATTAACCTGGAGCAAAATCATAAAATGCATGATACAGTAGAAGTGTATCCTGACTGACCACGCATATTTTATTCCTTTGGTGCATTAACTCGGCTTTCACATAACCACCATTTCCCTTCTCAGTTTTGCCCAGGAGATGGTCCACCCCTTTGATCGTACTTCCTCTCAGCTCTCCTCTTGTTTGTCCATGATGTCATTTTCTTGTCCAAAGATTATTTTCAAAATCCATATAAACTGCCTCCTCCGACCTCCAAGGCAGTCTCCTTTATCATCAGATGCCCACTCCCTTTAAGGGAGAGGGGTAGAATATTGTTGCCCCTGAAACTAATAACAAAGTATTTTCATGCAATCCCAGAGAAACCTCATCCAGTTACTTGTCCAGTCCAGTGGAGATGCAGTATTCTGCAGTGTTCCTACAGATGTAGTGTTTATGGGGTAGTCAATCAATCTGGCTTGTTCCTTTTTGGTACTTTCTCTGTCACCTTCCTGAAGAATCAACTTTGTAGGAAATGATGAATAGGAAAGTCAATCTTTTCACAGGAGTGGTTCTCAACTAAGAAGCAACTCTCTAAATGGTGAGAAACCTTTTTCCCGACGGCTACTCACTTAGACCAGGACTGGCCTCTTCCTGACCCTGCTATAGTCTTTGCACTCCCCGGAGTCTTTTGAGTGCATTCAATCTTCATTCTCTCTTTATTAATTCATCCATTCTACCTTCCACCAGTCAGCAGTCAGGAAATGGGAACCTTTGCGATAGTGGTACTTACATGTCTGGATCAAAGCAGGCCATCCCAGATTTCTAGATTAACTTCACCATTAGTGATTCAGTACCACAATGGGATTCACAATCGAAACAGGAAGTGTTTTATGCATGCTTCATACTGGACATTCAGGGTGTCCTGACAGAAGAACCCTGAATCCTCTCAACCTCCTTTGTCCAGCTCCGACCGTGAATTATGTTTTTCTGTGTGGGAACCCATTCAATCCAGCCCTTAAATTTCTACTAGGATGTCACAGGCATGATGGTCAATGTGGACAGTTATATGACCAGTTAATTGAAGTTCTACCTCTCCAGTTTATCACTGACATAAGCGCACAGTCTTAAAGCATAGAAAAAAGTAGCACATGCGTGTCCTTTCCAAATGTTTAAGTACTGATAGGTACGATTTTATTTCACCATTTATGTTTTTATTGCTTGTTTTTGCTTATTATTTACTCTTACTTGCTTTCTTACCACTTATTTACATGCTTTTTTATATCTACCCACAACTAAAAATTCAACATTTATATTTCGGTGTATGATGTGGACCCAACCTGTTTCTTTTTCCTTTCCCCACAGTTAACAACTGAAAACTTTGGTGCACTTGCTTAACTTTCTAAAGCAGTTAGGGGCAGATTTATGAGATTTTAACGCAGTGCAGTAGCGCAGCTAGTCACCTTGCTGCTATGCACTGTGTGACAGCGAAAGGGCAGGAATGTGCCATATTTAAAAGAATACGCCACATTCCTGCCTTTTCACCTGTGTTGGTGCCCTTTTGGCAGCCTAGTGCCAACTCAGGCTCCAAGGTGCAAGGGGGCCTCTGTTGCATGTAGGATTGTTTTTGTGTAGGAAGGGTCACCTTCCTACATAAAAACAATCTCCTGAGGCATATTCCTCTATCTAAGTGTGCTGCAGAATGCAGCAGACATAGAAAGTGGTAGTGATGAGGAGAAATACAGATATTTCTCCTTGTTGCGCTGCTCGTGGGAAGGAGTATCTTTTTTGTGCATTCCCAGGTTTATCAGATCTGATAAATCTAGGACTGTGTCAAAAGCCATGGGACTCGCAATGTCCATGGAATGCCTCGCTAGAGCGGAGTAAGGCAATACAGTGATTTGCGCTGTGTTGCTTTTCTTCAGATTTATGGAGCCCTTCAGGCCCACACAAATTGGCCTTGCATGGCTTCATAAATCGCATGTAAGGTTTGCGTCAAGCATGTACCACATTGCGTGGTGCAAATGAGACACAAACTGATTAATAAACATGACAAAATGCATCACAAAGTGTTTATGAATGGCAACAAATATAGGTTTGAGTAGGTGTCAACCTAATTTACTCTCATTAGAATTGCCTCAGCTCTGACACTTTACTGGCAATGCCTAATAGTCTATATCTATGATATCAAAAAACAACTAGAAGGTGATGGACTTGAATGGTAGCACCTCACTTTTTGTAATGCTGCTGCCTTATTTGGCTGTTAGTGCACAATCTCTGGCATCCTTCACCTAATGGTGCCTCAGAAAAGAAATCTGCCAATTTAACTACAACAAGTAGAGGTGCACTATACAAAAATAGAGAGTCCAAAATGTTTCTTTTTTATCTTTGTTTAGCTTTTATTTCATAGCCGATGAATACACACAAACAGCCAACGCGTTCCGTTCTTTTAAAGAACAATTTAAATGGAACTTCTTCAGGGCTGTAACAAAATAGAAAAAACATTTTTATAACAAACATTCAAACTGACGGACGTAAACATATTCAGACAAAAAATTTCTTTTTTACAAACATACACCGGATAAAATCATTATGTACAAAAGATACCCTAGCTTGTTCAGCATTTTTTGACATATTCTAAAAAGGTCTTGTTGTACCTAAAACGCGGTGCTTTATTTAATGTTAACATAGTATACACATGTACAAAAAGAATTGATTGATTACATGGGAGAAATAGATCGCCAGTTAAGTGATAAGACATGCTATGAAGAACTAAAAGGCAATCCCATAACAGAACTTGCCTCACAGATAAACCTGAGACTAGGCGAATGGAAGGAAACATGTCTTCTAAATGATTTGGAATATAGATTTTTAAGAGTGAGCAGTCCACGCTTCCCTTGTATCTATATATTACCCAAAACACACAAGAAAGCCAAATTTCCACCAGGAGGACCGATAATTTCGGGAGTAGGCTCGCCTACCGAAAAAATGTCAGAGTTTGTTGATCAAAAATTACAAATGCATATGTTTAATCTGCCATCTTCTATTAAAGATAGCAAAGATGTCTTGTCTAAATTGAAGGATTTTACCTGATCAGATGAGCTTATATTTGTCACTTGGGATGTTGTCAGCCTCTATACATGTATTGAGCACAAGTTTGGGCTTCTGGCTACACAGTCTTTTTTAGACAAAGATGGAGCTGACACCTTTGAACATAACAGAATGATTTTGAATATGATGGAAATGATCCTGACAACAAATGTCTTTCTCCACGATGGCAAGTGGTATCGACAGCTACGTGGAACGGTAACGGGTACTAAATTTGCTCCCTCATACGCATGCCTATTTATGGGATGGTTTGAGGAGAAATATGCATGGGGTAGAGACGCCTCCCCCTGGACACAGTATGTAGTATTCTGGGGCAGGTTTATTGATGACATCATATGCCTCTGGTCTGGTTCTGAAACCTGTTTACATGAGTACTTTCAGTACCTAAATGATAATCCGTATAATGTCAAGTTAACAATGACCCACAACAGAGAAAAGATAGATTTTTCAGATCTACATCTATATGTGAAAGATGGAACAGTACAGAGTGCCCTGTATAGAAAAGAAACGTCCTGCAATGGAGTACTCTTTGCTACAAGTGCCCATTCTAGATCTGTCATTAAGAATATCCCTTATGGTGAACTGGTAAGGGTAAGAAGGAATTGTTCAGAAACAACAGTCTTTGAAAGGAACGTTTCAGAGACCGGAACTAGATTCTTACAAAGGGGTTACGACAAAGATGATGTGAAAAGAGCTATCTCGAGAATACATCAACTAAGTAAAGACTCCACTTTGGAGACAAAAACAACGAAAAGGCAAGCTCACAATAAGAAACCTCGATTCATAACGAAATACACTTCACATAGTAAAAGGATTTTTAGAATCCTAAAAAACAACTGGCATATGTTATAAGAAATACCTGCTTTAAAAGCAACTCTTACAAAAAATCCGAGCATCACATACAAGAAAGGGACAACACTGAAAGATAAACTATGCCCAAGCTATGTAACCTCATCACGAAAACCAGAAACATGGTTACCTACAAAACCGGCAGGTTTCTTCACATGTAGTTTCTGTAACATGTGTGCCTTTGGAAAAAATAAAACGAAGGAATTCATCTTTAACACACAGAAACAATATAAGATTAGAGAATTTATTAATTGTAAAACCTGCTATGTGGTATATATATTGGGTTGTCCATGTAACCAAATATATGTAGGCAGCACAACAAGGAGTCTCAAACTAAGAATTCAAGAGCACAGGAGAGCCATAGTAGGGGGAGACACTAGGTATCCTATGGCTGAGCATTATAAACATGCTCATGCAGATGACCATACTTTTTGGTTTTTCGGAATCGAACATGTAGCAGTATGTTAAAGAGGAGGTGACAGAGCACTTACCTTAAGGCAACGTGAGGCCAAGTAGATTTGCAGATTGCAAGCAATCAAGTTCGGCCATAATACTGATAATGAATTCCATTATTTTTTGAACTAAGATTCACTCAACTAAAAGACAAAGTGTAATATGTGGTTGAATTAGATTGAGTGGATTCCCGATTTCACATTTAGATTTACTATCAAAAAGTCTAGAAATGATTGAATCCAATAATGATTACATCTGTGCCGTTGTTGTTCCTTTTTCAAAAAGACTAAAAACATTAACAATTTCTGTGAAAGCTGTTGTTATAGCATGTAGATATTAAGGTAATATCTATTGACTGCTGTCTTATTTAAAACTGATAGCAAGCAAAGGTGGACAGGTTCCCAACCACTATAAGATATTTAATCTTCATTTTATTTGTTATAATCGCCCCCTTCCTTGAAAAACCTCCTCCCCCCCCCCCCTTTTTGAAACAGAATCCGAAAATATGCTCTGAATCTGAAGCATCACTCATATTTTCATATTGGTTGGCATGATATTATAAAATTGCTAAGACCTACGCTTTGATTATCCATTTCCCGCTACCAAAGACTGTATCAATAAGCTTTTGTGATTTTAGAACATTACTGCTATATAAATCTGGATTATTATATTATTATACTTTAATAGAACTGGATTATCAACCTATTATATTTTTCCAATATTATAATTATCAAATCTGATGGATATGTATATATCCAAACGTAGACCCTTTACAATGTCCGTTTTATTTTCAAGAGACTTTATATGCAAAAGGCCGCTTTTACATAATGGTATGATATCACCAAAATTGCGTTATAGATTCAAGATCATGTGTTCGCACCGTTTTATTCATAACATCTATTCTTTTTTTTCTGATTAAGTGATTATAAGACTAAAAATTGTATCCAACACTTCTTATGATGATATAAGAATGCGATTTTATATTCAAACTTAGACATTTTAAAATGGCTGATTCATTTACAAAAGATCCTTCATGTAAAAGGCCGTTCTGATTTAACTTTAGAATCCCTACGATATGATCACAACTGTGTCAGGGATCATGTGTCTGCGCCGCTTTATTCAGAATATTCTTTCTTTTTTGATCTACTGATCTTAAAATCAAAAATTGTATCAAGAACGTCTTATGATTATATATGAACGTTCATCGAATGTAATCGTAGTGGGAGTCATAAGCAATGCTGCAATAATGATTCATATTAGTACTGTGGTTTCTAACCGGCCACGTATTTGATGAGTATTGGTACAAATTTGATAGATACCTACAGATTTAAGCTTAGACCTTTCAAAATGGCCGACTCATTTGCAATAGGCCTTTCTAAGCAAAAGGCCATCTAGATAGAAACGCAATGTTTTTATGATGTCACAAAGTTAGCGAAACGGACTAGAGATAAAGTGTTACCTCAGATAATACAAGTCCTGTTTATATAAACCGTTGATAACGAATATACCCTTTGGCGGTAAATTGGAGTCGCAATTAATATTCGAGTAAAGATTCTTAATATTATCGCGTTGTGAGCGAATAATGATATTTGAATAAAGATTCATAATATTACTGTGGCCTTCATCTTGTCACGCACTAGATGAACATGAGAAACATTGCAATAAAGTTTGCCAGTTGCTTTTAGAATCAAACTTAGACACTTCAAAATGGCTGATTCATTTGTAATAAGGTTCTCCATGCAAAGGAACGTTCGGACGTAATCGTAATGCCTTGATGATGTCATTAATTGTGTGCCTAGGACTTGAGATCAGGTGTTCATAATTTCGGAAATGCAGGTGCGGAGTATAAAAACCGCCGAAAACGAGTTTCAGTTTGTCGGTGGATTGAAGAGAGGGCAGGAATCGCTTATCAAGGTACTTTTGCTGCATCTAAGAATTTTAATTTTTGCTAGTTAATACAAGGGCACTATGGTCTTTGGGATTTGGTAGGCTGAAGCTAAATTGTTAGACTTGGTCTTTGGGACTTAGTAGGCTGAAGCTAAACTGTTAGACTTGCCATTTTTGGTGTATAAATCTGAAATATTACTATGACTTTTTAAAAAATGTAAGATTATTTAGTAATAATTATTAAGTATACATTTCCTCCATTGATAGCGAATTTGAATATTGGTCATGATACAATCAGTATTTATTTCTTCTTTCTCTGATAGCGACTTGTAATTCTGACTTAAGGGAAATTACCTTCTAGTCCCATAGTATTGAGCGAACCGAAAGGCTATTTAATCACCTTGGTTCACATAAATTCCTTTTACCTATGTAATTGAGCCTAACGATAGTTACATATGGTCAAATCATCTTTAACCTTGTAGAGAGAAACAGAGATTTGTTTTTCATACTCAGGAATTGTTAGACATATATATTATTCTTTGGCAAAATGGCAATGTGTTGTTTGGTAAATGACTAATACGTATATTCGTTATTAGGCGATCATCTGCTATCTTGGTGACATGAAATTGAGCGCTCGTTAATGCAAATTAGAAACTCTACTTTAAATTTATGAAGCTATATCACAGGTGAGAAACCAGTTATCACATATATTATTAATATAAGAGTCGTAGAATCCTTATTTTCAAGATTACGCTCGGTTGTGTATTGTTCTTCTTCTCTTTTCTTCCTTCGTAGTCAAAATCGAATTATTCGGTCATTATTTACTATATTAGAAAATAGTTGGCATACTGATGTTTTCTTATATTTAAACTTCAATAATGTTTTATATAAACAGCTTTGTTATAGATTGAAAATTAATTACACATATATATTTTTTATTAGATGATATTTCATGGCATGAAGTTAAGCGTCTTTAAAAGCCGAGTAGAATTTCCGTCTTAAATCTCATGAAACTACTCAACAGATGAGATTTCAGCTATTCTTCGAAAACGGTATGATTTACAACTTTAGAAAGCTATGTATGAATGTGCACTTTTTCTCTTCCCACATCAACAGAGTAAAAGAAAAAATATTTTTGGTCTCCGGTTCATCTCTGAGATATCTCTTTTGAAGTCCTTTTGACTTTTTTAAATATAGTTATAATAAAATTGTATTTATTAAATTTCTTTGAAACTAATATAGTTATACAAATTTTGTTTGTTCTTTCTTTAGATTTCTTTACAAATTTGATAGCCATCACCGTAATTGGTTCTCGCTTTTCATCTTTTGAATAATTGACTCTTCAGATATATTGAAACACATTGTTACCGACCAAGGTGAGCTAAATGGGAGTATTTAACTGAAGAACTTTATATAAGTTTACTAACAATTCGGGCTTGGCTTATCTGGATCTTTTTACCTTAATTTTTAGATATTGTGGATCTCCTACATACTAAGTGGACACACAGTCTTTTTTTCTTATTTCTTCATTCATCAAATATACAGTTTTGAAACCTGACTTGCTGTCAGTTCAAGGTGAGACAGCAGTATTTATATGTTGTTTTGTTTGCTGTTTTTTGTTTCTCATTTTTTAATTTTGGTCTACGGAAACTAATTTTGGTCATCTTATGTATAAAACAAATTCTTTTTGTACATGTGTATACTATGTTAACATTAAATAAAGCACAGCGTTTTAGGTACAACAAGACCTTTTTAGAATATGTCAAAAAATGCTGAACAAGCTTGGGTATCTTTTGTACATAATGATTTTATCCGGTGTATGTTTGTAAAAAAGAATTTTTTTGTCTGAATATGTTTACGTCCGTCAGTTTCTATTTTGTTACAGCCCTGAAGAAGTTCAGGTTAAATTGTTCTTTAAAGGAACGAAACGCGTTGGCTGTTTGTGTGTATTTATCGGCTATGAAATAAAAGCTAAACAAAGACAAAAAAGAAACATTTTGGACTACTTGTTGTAGTTAAATAGTATATATCTATGTTTAGAGTAATTTTTGCATAATGTGTTCATGAGTTGCATAAACTAACCCCAAATTTGGACATTTATGGTGAAACTACACAAGTATGTACACCTAGAACAATATGTGAAACTGTCAAGTTTAAACCAGCTTGAGGTGAACGAGGGAAAGAATAGCTGAAGTAAGTTAGATGTATGGATTGGGCTGATGCTATATGATTTTTGATGTCACTGAAAAGTAAAATCTTTCTGTCTTTATTAATGATTGAGAACCCTGGGGGGACAAGAATATCGAAGATGGGGGTGAGGATTTGTTCAACCAGATTTCTGTGATGAACGTGATGTCTATGTCGTGGGTTTGGATGGTTTCAGCCAGTTCTGTTGCGTGTTTGTTCGCAGATCTGCAGTTAATGAGCATGCAGTTAGTCGTTCTCTTGTTGTTGAGTTTCTTATTAGGGGGAGCCATGGGAATATTGGAGAGATGAGCTGGAGGTCTGTTCGTGGGGTGGTATGGTCTCTACCGAATCCAGTGATTACTTGGATCACGGAGCTGGGGGCGACAGTAGGAGTTGCATCATAGGATTCTGCGAGATCCCTTGCCTCTTTCATGGACATTACCGCACTAATTCTTTTGGTTCTGATCGGCTGGTTCCTGAGGGGGGTTGTGTTCCAACTGAGTCGTTGGGCCTTGTGATGGTATGTGTGTTTTTTAGGGTGCCTGTGTGTGTGAGGGGTGGGCGTTGGGTAGTCTGAGTGGTGTGGTTAGATAAGATTTTATTGATGCCCTGCATTACTATTTCTAGCTGGTATTACAGTTGTGCCAATCTATGAGCTGTATTCATGGTGTTACGTGTAGGGGAGTTAGTTCTCAGTGTGTCCAGAGCTTGGCCATCTATGGCTGGGTGCGGTTGACTGTGTTCCAGGATGGGGAGATCTTATCTGTGTGGGTGTGGCTCCTTGTGCTTCTGATATCTCTGAGGTTCTTGGGGGAGGTTGTGGGGGTGAGTTGTGGCAGATTGTTTTGGGAATTATGTGTCGACTTCAATGGGTTTAGTGCAGGTAGGGAGTTTGGAGCTGTTGTCTGTGGGCCGGTTTCCCTGGTTACTCGCTGGGAGTAGTGTCGAGTGGGGGAGGTGGCTAGAAGAGGACTGAAGTGTATCATCTTGGACAAACCTTGTGTTTGACGTGGCTAATAGGGATGAGTTGTGCATGTTGGGGGAGGAATTCGAGGGGATGGTGGGGATGGGGGGATCGGTTGGTGGGTTGGGTTTGGATCAAAGGATTGTTTTGATAGTTGAAAGTAAATGTGTTTCTTGAGTGTCCTTATCAGATAGGGTAGGCCAGTGCTGGTCAAAAGTTCTCTGTTTAGTTGGGATCATCGTCACCATTTTGTAAGTGTAATTAGTTGTGCCTGCCCATTTTGGCAGTTAAGGTACTATGCTGATCTTAAAAGACACAATGACACAGTTTAGCCAGCATAGAGTGTGCCCTTTCTGCATAAGTGATGGAATCATTGGAGTAATGCAAGGGTTTAGTCTCTATATTTTCTTTTTTCAAAGTTATGTGGGGGGATAAGACCAAAGCTATATTATTTGGCTGAGATTTTTCTTGTTGTGAAGATCAACATTTCATCTGTAGTAATAGTAGAATCCCTTACCTGAGTATAGTGATTTTGTTGAAGTAGCTTGTTCATTCGTCACAGCTCGATTCAAATAACTGGTAGTAGGGGGAAGGCAAGTATTCCTTAAGGATGCTAAATACCTCAGCTGGGCAGATTATTTGCTCTCAGCAGTCAATTCTTGTAGAAGATGTGTTTGGCGTTTTAAAGGAGCTTTTTTTACACACTTTTTTGTGATTTAAATTCCTTAAGAATGACATCAGTTAGGTATTTCCTCCATCTTCTTTCAGCTGCTCTAAGAGACTACCGTGGCTCCTTACGTGATCAAAATGTGATGTGAATCTCACTCCTTTTAGTTTGGTGTGAGAAGAGGCAATGATGTCCACTATGCTTGGATGTGTAGTCAAGGGTCAGTACCTGAATGTTTAGAGGCTGTTACTGAAACATTCATCTCCTTGAGAACTGTGGAGGGTCAACATTTTTGAAGTGTGAGCCTTGTGAGGATTGGTAAGGTCATTGATTGATCCTTTCCTAATCTGTGGGATCCGTATAGATGGATGAGGGTATTCTTGATTAGAGAAGTTTTACAACTGTTTAGCATTTTGTATTTTCTCATAAGTCCCTAGTAAAGTGCTCTTCAATATACCTAGGGCTGGTAGATTAAATGCTACTTGTGGGCCAGCAGCACTGGTTGTGCCACCCACTTAAGTAGCCCCTTTAAACATGTCTCAGTCTGCCATTGCAGTCTGTATGTATGTATGATTTTTAGCAAGCCTTAAGCTTGATTTTTTAATACATATAAGTCAACCCTAGGGTAGGCCCTAGATATCCCAGAAGTCAGGGTGCAGTGTATTTAAAAGGTTGGACATGTACTTTTACGTTTTGCATGTCCTGGTAGTGAAAAACAAACAAATGTGTTTTTCACCACCGTAAGGCCTACCTCTCCCATATGATAACATTGGGTTACCCTGTAACATTTAATAAGTGGTACCTTTAATTTAGAGGCAGGTAAATTGTCACGTTTGGTGTAAAGGAATTGTAATTTAAAATCCTCTTTAATGGTAAAGTCTGATTGTAAGTCAGAACTCTGAAAATGCCACTTTTAGAAAGTTGGCATTTTTCTGTCCAAGCCATTGGTGCCTGCAGCCTGTTCCTGGATCACATGACAAGGTGGAGTTGGCAGTTGGTCTTTGTGTATTCCTCACAGGCAGTATCACAAAAGGGGAACTGGATGTTTACAGGATGAACCATCTTGCCTTGATGGGTGAGATGGAGCTGTCACTGACCGCACTTGCACTTTATAGACACTGTCTCAGCTCACATACAAAGAACTTTATACAAGCTCTTTTGTGACTTTAGACATCATTGGACCTATGTAGAGAGGCATGGAATTCCAGACACTTCAAAGCTGGCACCAGGTATAAATATTATACCCTCAGACCAACACTTCAGATCACATCTTGACCTGTAGAAGACTCAGAAGAAGGACTACTCTGGTGTCCTGCTGTTGCAGGCACTATCCTGTTGTCCTGCTGCTGGAAGGACTGCCCTGCTGGAGGAGTGGCTGCCCTACTGCTCTACTGCCTTTGGAAGGAAGACAGGACCTGCTCTGTGAAGTCAGAAAAAGCAGAGGTACTACAGGAGCTAGCTGATTGGCCTCCTTTTATGAGCTAAAGGGACATGACAAGCTCCAGAGAACTGGCCTCATCTGCTGAGCTGCCCAGACTCTACTGGACCTGCCGGTGCCCCAAGTTCTGGTTGGCATCAGTGTATACTCATTCTGGCCTAACTGTGGGTTTACTCAGAACAGATGCAGTATGACACAACTTGATGCAAGTCCTCACATTGCAGCCCTCGCAGCTTCTCTTCAGAACAGATGCAGCACAACGCAACTCGATGCAGGACCTCATCTCACAGCCCTTGCAGCTCCTCAATGGAACAGACGCAGTGCAACGCATCACTGGCATCAGGGACATAAAGTACAATTCTTAGCGGAACTAACCTGGTCCCTGTATCTAGTCCGCACTCAATCGCAGCCGGCCTGAACTTGTGACATTGTTCTAGGTAGGCGTGACCAGATAACCACAGTTGGTGCGTTGCGTTTCTTGGTGTTACTTTTGCCTAAAATGTTGAAACTACATATCTCTAGTTATATTGATTGGATTTTTGTTTTTCTGGCATTATTTTATTCATAAAGTCAAACAAATATCCTTTTGGGACTCAATAGAAGTTGCATCAATTCAAAGAGTCATCCACAACCGTCCTCAATGTTCCGCACTCAGTTGTCCAGCAAGTTTAACCAGAAATCAGTGCAACACAATATAAAGTTTATCAAACATTTACTATCACATATATCAACCTCATGTCATCATTAAAAAATCCAATATCAATACAATTATCATAACATTATTCTCTACTTCATGTGTCATCTCATAGTTTAAAATCCCCAATGCTCAGGACAT
The DNA here is from genome assembly GCF_964204655.1 of Triturus cristatus. NCBI lineage: Eukaryota > Metazoa > Chordata > Amphibia > Caudata > Salamandridae > Triturus > Triturus cristatus. Next base: position 355,207,085 of record NC_140589.1, on the reverse strand, counting down.
TTAAAACCATATTATAAAAAAGAAGAACACAGCAGAGTAAATTTTCCTTAACAATTCAAAAACAGAAAACAACATGGGAGAAAAGACAGAAGAAATAAACATTGGTCTTTGCACAGTCCTGATCTGTTAAAATCAATATCATTGATGCCTACTGCTTGACATAATCATCACTTGATGCATCCACACGTTTGTCATCTTTAGTCTCAATATTATATCGACACACTTTGGTGGTAAACATTGAATGAGATCAGCTTTCTCAGGACTCAATAATATCACACAAACTGATACTTATAACAAGGTATCACCTATATAAAAATACAGTAAACCCACAAATATGTCATGTTTCAAATTTCAAGTTTCAAAATTCAACATTTAAATAAGTACATCCAACCAGCTCATTTTATTTATTACCTTTTTGCTCTATTCTTATAGACTGGTGTGGTATTTTTCTCGTGTTGTTTTTTCACTTTATTACCTGTTTGAGTGCTAAGTAAATACTTTACATGTTGTGTTTAAGTTCTACCTGACTGATTTTGTGGCAAGAAACCAGAAGCACAGTCGAATCAAGTTACTTTTGTGATTCACCCTGACACGGATTTTGGCTGGTGCTTGTTTAGGGTTTCACCCCAACAACCCAATTTTTCATTGAAGGCATGCATTTGTAGGAAATACAGTGAAACCTGTGGGTGAGAGACCTGGATGTTTTCTCTACTCTTAGTGTTATTGATGATGGGACTTTTCATAAAGGATATTGGAGGGCTGTTTCCTATAGAGTTGATAGATGTTTGTAGGTAAAATGTATGAAAGTTCTCTCTCCTCTCAGAGTCGATGCAGCTAGGTCTTTCCAAGTTGGATGAATGAATGAATGGATGGATGGATGTATATGGAGCTTATAAAGCACTCTGTCATTCCCAATAGGGCATCCTGGCTTTAGAGTTGCATGTGCAAAGACTCAAGGAGGGCAAGAAGAATAAAAATAAAAATGTCATAAAAAAGGGAGCAGCAAAGAGCATCCAGGACCAAAAAAAGCCAGGTCTGCGGAAGCTTTTTGAAGAAGGCTTCTTATTCCGTGAAACGCAAGTGGCTAGGAAGTAGATTCCACGTCTTGGCACCTGAAAAGGATATACCGCCTCTAGTTTTTAGTCTGGATGGAAGGAGCTTGAAAAGATTAGCATGGGAGAATCAAAGAGTTTTTATTAGAGTACAGTGCATAAATCGAGGGGTAAGGTATTTGGATCCAGTAGCTTTAAATGGTCTGAACTCCAGTAAGAGGGTCTTTAAAAGGATCCTTTTGTGTATTTATAGCCAGTGAAGAGTTTTCAAGACAGCAGAGAGAGAGCTTGATCTAGGCAGTTTTGGCACAATTTGTGAAAAATGTATTTCAAGTCTCCAGCATATAGACTATTACAATAATCAAACTGGGAGACCAAGCAGCTAGCAGGAGATTAAAAAAACGTTCTCAGAGGCTTGATAAGGTTATAGCGCATGCCTGCTACTGCCATGTCAGGTGGATGGACTTTAGGGTTGGTGAACAAATTTTACTCCCATGTGGCAGGAGGCGAAGGCACAGAATGTGGCCGCCATTCGGATGGCGAAATAAATTGGATTTTCTGAACAAGAAAATCTCTGTTTTATCTGTGCTGCATTTTAGATGTTTTGCTTGCATCCACAATATAATAAAATTAAGTTCTGAACCTAAGGATCCTTTATTAAGTGAATGGTCAACTGTGTGTCATCAGCATATGATGTATTGGCAATTCCAAATGAGGTTATCAAAGAGATTAAAGGGGCCATGTAAATATTGAAAAGTACAGGGCAAAGAGATGATCCCAGTGGCACTCCTGATGTCAACACTTTTTCTGTTGAAGTGTAATGTCCCAAAGTGACTACTAGTGTGTGGCTGGGTAAATTCCATAGTTCTGGATTCATCAAAGGAGTATGGCATGTGAGATGGTGTCAATTGTGGCAGAGAGATCGAGTAAAACCATCACTGCGTTCTCTCCTGCATCCAGAATAAGTTTTATAGTGTCTGATACTTCCAACAGTGATGATTCCGTGTAATGTTTGGGACAAAAGCCAGATTTCTGGGGATGAAGAAGACTGGCATTTTCCCAAAAAGCTATTAATTGGGTGTTTCTCTAACATTTTAGCTAAGGACAGAATCAGTGAGATTGGACGTAGGTTGGATAATATGGTAGGCTCTGCTAAAGATTTATTTTGCAAAGGATTTACGGCTGCTTATTTCCATTCAGAGGGAACTTTAGCCATTGACAGAGAGGTGTTGAGAATATTGTTGATAAAAGGAGTAACAATGTCAACAACTTTGTGAAGAATGTTTGGGGGACAGTGATCAAAGGGTGATATCATGTATATCATCGAGATTGTGAGAAAGGTGTATTACAGTGAGATGCTGTCACTGGTAAGGAAGGTGTGATCATTTCTGAGTTCCGGTCTTGATTATTGCCATCATGGTACTTTTGTCTTGGTACAGTGGGAGCCCTGGAAAAATTATCTGTTTGTTGGATTGGAGGTGTTGGGTTATCTGTGGATTTTGGAAAGGAGGGAACAGGTGTGTGATGAGTGTGTTTTAGAAGGTTTTTTGAAGCATGTAGGGGATCAGATGTAGAGAAAAGTCCTTATACTATTGTTTACTTGATGTAATTCAGCAGGCTGAAAATTGTTATAAATATGAGTAGATTGTGTAGATTAATAATAACGGTGTACAGCATTTTCATATGTGCTGATTGGTTTTGTCCCACAGCAAACACATGGAGATGATGGACGAAGCGCTGAAACTTTTCAGATACTCACCCCCAGTCACAGATCTGGATTGAATCCATCATCGTTCTTTAGCTCACTTTGCCACCTCAGTTCAGACCCAGCAATATGCAAATCATTCTTGACCTTGTGCCTCATGGGAACAGTCCCTGTTAATCCTACCGCATCCGAACATAGAAACCATTGTAAATGTAAACAGCAATGCGGAGGAAAAAACAACCTCTATTTTCTGAAGGAATAAACAAATTGATCCCTCGCATTGAGCGTAAATTCTGTACACCTATTTGATTTGGCTCTAATACCAACACCAGAAGTAGTAGTCAAAAAGTATATTTATCTTTTAAATAATACAGCGCACAAATCATGTACATAAATAAATAAATATATATTCACAATTCCTTCCTATCCGTTCTTGTGTTGCGGATGCTAAACAGTAAACAAAAAATACAATTCAAATAGCAATCCGAAAGGAGGGAAAATAGTCTAATACACACTTAAGGGGACACTTCAACCCTCTACTTATAAAAGAGCGTGTAGCAATTTCTTATGCATATCATTTGTAATCTGTCGGACTCCTCTGAATTGTGGGGTCGACGCGTTTCAGCCCATACATTTAGGCCTCATCAGGACAAGGGCAAAAAGAATGCAACACCTATAACTAAAGACGTGGCTGCCCGTCTTCAAAGAAAATGTGGGTGCCTTTAAAAGGTCACTCCAAGTATGAGCAATCGAAATTCAAAAGTACAAGCAAACGCAACGGGGTTATGATTCACCCTCAAACGCGATTTAGAAAGGCTTTACAGAGTAGTAAAAGAACTCATCTCCACGGTGTACGGAAATCAAGTTCCTGTGTTTTGCTGGAAATCAAGTATACACTCGGACACCCTCAGTTGTGGCGTCTTCAGTCCAGGTTCACAGCGGGACAGCAGCATTCTATGTGTCAGAAAATATAATTTTTGACTACTACTTCTGCTGCTGGTATTAGAGTAAAATCAATAGGTGTACAGAATTTACGCTCAACGTGAGGGATCAATTTGTTTTTTCCTTAAAAAATAGAGTTTATTTAGTCTTCTGCATTTCTCATGGTAACAGCCCAGGCCGAACTGCCAAGCCAGGTCTTCCCTGAACTGGAAACAAGCATCCTGGGACTGGTTTCGGGGTAACACCCCTCATCAGTCAGGCTAGCTTGAATCCAGTGGCAAAGTGAGCAAGGAACCCATATCTGACCATACCCTGCCAACTTAGGGTGAATAAAGCAAACACAAGGAGATGATGGACAGAGCGCTAAAACTTTTCAGACACTCACCCACAGTCACAGATCTGGGTTGAATCCACAGTCAATAAGTTTGATATGGTAATTTAGATTTAAGCACTTTTCTTGATTGCCATGCTGCTTGAGGCAATAGGGTAAGATATTAAACCGTTATTAAGGAGCTATTGGATTCACAATACTAATGCAGGGAATGATGGTGAAAAAGTGTCGTGCACAAACATTCTGATACTATATTAGTATCAATTAACAAGATATGCCATTTGGAACATCTATTAACAGATTGTGAGTCCTTTAACTGTTGGCGATTCACTTTAGATTACATCCTTGGCTGAATGGAATGTATAGTGCAAGTAGGATGTGGCTGACAAGGGTCAAGATCTCTTTTCCCAATCCAAAATGGAGGACTGCAGATCATCTTAGAATCGGAGCTGCCTACAGGCGAGAGAAATATTTTCTCTCTCGCTACCTGCAGGGACTGTGTGGTTATGAGACTGAGAGCTGTGATCATGCAGAAAACTATTGTATCTCGTTTTGTGGTAAAATGCACACTAAAATCCTACAAATGTGGAACCAAATATTGTAAGGATCACAGGTAGAAAACACCAGCTCCATGAATATATATTATTGGAATTTGTGTGTGTGATATTGATACTGCTGCTTTCCATTTTCTTACTGATGTTATAGGTCAAGCGATGTTTTGGATTGCACAAACTTTTATACATTTAGTACACGTTTCTGCTTTTTCATGCACAAGGACCATTCAGGTTGTACATAGAAGCATTAGAAAACTAACACACAATATTTGTGAATACCCACAATATTATTTCTCTGAGGATGCTGTCTCCATTTGCAATGGAAATAACTGACTGCTGTAATTATTTTAACATAAATTTAGAAGTTTGGTTACATAACATCTATGTGAGTTGAGTATGGAATTGACACCTAGATCCTCCCTAAACTCTTGAATTTTAAGCATTTTACGATTAGTGATTTCAATATACTGGACAGACTCTCATCTGAAAAAACTTTGAGAATCAGCTCTGAAAGTAAGTTTGAAGGCCATGAGAGTAAACTGTGAAGCTTCACAGAGGAGTTGAAGAATGAAATCTTAGTTGAACCTTCTGGAGTCAATGGGTATCCCTACTGTCATGAGCATTAAGTGTTTTTATCTGGATTAATGGGGAAACACCGGGTGGTAGTTTTTTGTGGATCCCTGTGGAGTCCAGATGTTTACGTGAGAGAAATGCAAGAAAAATATGTAATGTTAGCAAGACTTTGAGGATGGCAGGGAATTGTGGATAAGAAAACTCTATGGGATCCACACAAGGAACACCACCCTGGACTTTCCAGGGTTTCTAGTTTTCAGAAATGTGTAGAATGGTAGGTTTTCCTGGGTGGCCTCTGGGCCCAGCCATATATACCGCAGCTATCTACATTGCCAAATCAGGTAATCCTTTTCTAGGAATTGCTGATGTACCCAGTCCACATTGCATTTTGGGCTCTCTCTTTTCCTGGGCACTATACCCACCCTCATAAGTAGGGTGCCATTTTTGTCTGGATGGAAGGCATTTTTTGGATCCCAGCAGATTCCAGTACTTACACTCAATGAAATGTGGGGAAAATATGTGTTTCAACCTCATGGGATCCATGCAAGGCACATTACTCTGGAGTCGGGTGGTGTCTAGTGTACTAAAATGTCTGGGTTTGGTAGGTTTTCCGTACAGAGAATGTACACCCTGCAGTGAAAGCCAGAAAACACAAACATTATTCCACGCAATCAACTGCTCAAAAACACACACATATTGCCTTGATTTGGCACAAGGGTGAGTGAAAATTTCAAAAGGTAAATGTTATTACAAATAATTTCATGAAAATGAGAATATAAAAAAATACTGTTAATAAGACAATTGAAATGTCAGAATACTGAGCCTATGACTCAGCTCATGGGCTGTAAAGCCTTGTCAAGGCACCATCTGTTTTACAAGCCCTTTGCATGCCTTGCAAGTGTCACACAAAGAGCTGGCCCAGCCCATTACATCACTCACATCAATAAACGGTGATATCCAAGTGCCCTTCACTTTCAAATGATCACAGAACGGACCCACCATAATGCAATCAATCATCCAGGTATCAACCAACTTATAAACAGACCACCAAAAAATCACTACATACACTATCGACCAGCTGCCACAATACACACACACACTGTAAGTCAACCACCCCTACACAGACACTGCCTTTCAACTGCTGTTATACACACACAAACACACAGACTGCCAGTCAACCACCATTACATAAAATGCCAGCCAGCCACTAGCACGCCCAACGCCAGCAAACCATCACTCAGACATAACCATGAAGCTTCATGCCACTTTCATTTCAAAAACAGTGCTAAAATGAATAGATTACATACACACCAAGGAGATACAGAAAAAATTATAAGGTTTTTTTTTCAAATTTAAAATAACCCAGCTATTTGTAGAAGATGTAGAAGATGAAAACCCCAAATATATTTGCATGCAAAGCAGGTGGTACTAAACCATCAAATAATTTGGTAGCCTGGTCTCAAAATAAAAATTCTATAGCAATACATACTATAGTGTAAGTTGCCTTTTACTCTCATGGCTGGTTCTAATACTTTAGTTGAGGTGTGGCTCACTGGTTAGAGGCGTCAGACCCGTAAGCAGAGGACGGCCCGGGACCAGGGTTCGATTCCCGACGCGGCAGGGTCGTGGACCAGGGTCAGCGGGCTTGATAATTCTCGCCTCGGTGCCTACTCCAGTCAGGGACCACACTCGGCAACTCTGGGCATTAGCTTGCCTCATCTTCACAACGGCCCCCCCAGACCGCTGGGGATGCTTGGTCGCACCTTAGAGATACCCATTAGGGACCATCTCTCGGGGTGAGCCAGGACGGGTTCCCCAACGGTCAAAGCGCGGAGATACTCCTCCGGGAGTCGATTCTAGCGCTATATAAACCCACAATTAAATTAAATTAAATTAAATATAGTACAGGTTAAAACACATGAGCACACATAGATCAGGATTAAAAGGAAATTCAGGAAAGTAACTACAACTCTTCTTTTGTACTCCTCTTTGGACACAGAATCTATATCTCTAGCAAGGAAAGTCTTTTTTGGGTGCTGGAGGAATGTGTTTCAGGAAAGTGGCTAACTTTCAATACAGCCACATCCTCAATCACTCCATCTTTCAAAACACACGTTTGCTGTTTTGCAACACGGTTGCCTATTACAGACTTCTGAAACTGTACAAAAGTGAACTTGGAATCTGAAGAATGATATTTGAAAACAACATAACCATTATAGGATACCAAATGAACAGCCAACTTCTTGTACCAGATGTATGACTTCCAATTAGATTTGTGAGACTCCAAGCTTTGGTCTACTGTATGTACACCTCCCATGAGCTTGTTGTAGTCTAGAATGCAAACTGGTTTGTGCACGTCTGCTGCCTGATCCCCAAACAGCTGTGGGTGAAGTATGTTCATCATAAATAGCTGTGAGCATGTGGACACCAATTCTGTATGAAAATTTGAAAAACAAGTATTTCTTTGCTATATAGGGCACTGATCTGTCCCTTTAGAAGTTTCTTACACACAATGTTGTTAGGGTAACATCTGCAGTTAAAGCGGATGGTGCTACACACCACAATTCTTTAAATAAGTGAACTTCTGTGTAGAAATTGTCAACATAAAACTGGTGGCCAAAGTGAAAAAGTGTTCTGACAAGTTCCCACTCAATTATTTCATTTACTCCAAAAGTGGAATGAAAACCATGGGGGGTCAAATGGAGAGTACTTAGTACTGTACATATTTAGTGATACGTTCACACAACTTACACCATTGCATGAATTTCTTGCTGAGTTATGTACTGTTTGAAGACCAAACAGTCCTTGGACCGGAACAGAGATGCATCCACAGTTATATCTAGACCTCTAACATAGATCTTTGAGAAATGATCATTTAAATGGCTATGGACAAGCTGAATCTTGAAGAGACGATCACAGTCAAGGGAATTTCAAAGCAATGCTGTAGCATTATCCACAACATGCAGCACTCACTGCAGAAGCAAATACTGATCTCAGTTCTTAGTTGCTGGAAAAATAAAAGTGTCATTAAGGGAATAGTACACCAATATAAAGACGAGCATGGCTTCCTTAGTACTCCCATCAAAAAGGTAAAGAACAGAACTGCTTCTTCTTATGGGGAGTGGTAGGAATCTACTGGGTAGCTCTAGAGTGGGTCTAAAGTGTGGCACTGTTGCACCTCAAAAACTGTTCTTCACACTAATTAGTCTGCTCAAAAATATCATCCAAAAATGCATAATCATAGAAGGGCTTCAAGACGTTTATACAAAAAAACATTCTCTGTATTAATTGTACATCACCGCTATCGGTAGGCAAAAGAGGCTGCACCTTGTTAGGGAAAGTCCAGGGTTCAACACTTCAAAAGGGAAGCCTTCCAGTCCCAATGCAATGCAATCAGCTTGCATACACTGCACTACAGGCACATCAATGTCATCCTATAAATGAGGGACTTCTTCAACACTAACGGTCGTTCATTATCAGATGATTAATTTCGGACAGAAAATTCACTGCCTGATCCTTGCACTTTGTCCTCCACCTCAGATGCAGGGTCAGTCTCAGAGCCATGTTTAGAGACAGATACAAAAAAGCAACCCAGTGACCTGCCCAGTGGTGAGCTTGTGAGAAACCATACTGCTTTCTAAAAAACTGTCACAAAAAAACAGACAACTATAAATATCACTGTATCACATTAGAACTCAAGAAACTGTGGGCATATCAAAGAGTAAATTCAACTATTGAATTATAACTATCTGGAAAGAAGCTATCAAAATAAACCATACAATAAACTTTCTACCACAAAACGAGATACCTCTAACTTGCCACACACAGCTAGACTGAGGATCCACTGCACCTACTCTGCACAGGCACAGCAAGCACCAAAGATATCCCACAAAAAAAATAACACTCAAGGCAATAAATTATAGACCTCCCACAAATCCAAACATAAACATATAAGACAATAATAAATATGCTAGAATCATTACAACAGTAAAAAATAAACATTGAAGCAGGGCAATGATACACACTTGAAGTAAACATTACAAAAAGGTTTCCTTTCCAAACACATGTAACTATACAAACTGGAGATCTACCAAAGAACAGCAGCAGGATACGCCACCAGGAAAACCAAACGTTTGTCACTACAATAAAACAGAAAAAAATAAGATCACAAATGCACATAATAAGAAATAAATCAGTTAACATTATCAAACACAATTAAGACCACTCTGAGAGGCAGATCAGAATCAAAAAAGGGGGCACAGAGTGAAGGCAAACAACTAGCACCCTAGAGAGAGTGACTCTTACCCCAGGGGCAGCTTCACCCACATACAGGATTGTATCCTCTGGTGTCTAATGTGACTCCATTCCCCCAGGGGTCTTATTGACTTAAAAACAGTCAAACTGCTACAATAGGGGAGGAAAAAAAGAAAAAATGAGCCCCAAATGGAGGCGCAACCTTTGCCCAAGGATCTGCACCCCTACAGACATAAAAACCTTTCCCTGGTGTCTAATGGATTTCTACTCCTCCCCAGATCGGCCCAGAAATGGCTGATATGTCCGAAGGGGGCAGAACACAAAAAGGACATTTGCCTAATTGGGGAGCAACCATTTACCAGGGGGCCATTCCCCTACATACATAAAAAATGTGTTTCTGGTGTCTAGGGCAGTTCCATCACCCTGGGAGGCAGATCAGCCTAAAAAGAGGCATACATGCAGAGGTACATATGTTCACAATTGGGGAGCACCCATTGCCCAAGGGACCACTCCCTTCAGCATAAAAAAACAGTGATGGCCTAGTGTTGAGCATTCCTGATGTGTGATTGTGTTTCCACCCACAATCCAGCAGCGGGAATGTCTTAAAAGTGACACCATGGGGAAAAAGCCTCTTTCCTTTCCCTGGTGTGCCACCTGATGTCTTCCCAGAGAGAGGACTCGCCTAAAAAGAGTTCTCGCTCAACACACTGGAAGCAAATGGCTTCTATGGTGTCTCTGGAGACTAATCATGGTGAGAGAGTGCTGTTCACATGCTGACATCATGATCTTGCAGGGGTGTCAAGGGCAGCAGCAGAAGTGCTTCCTGTGACATCTCTGGTGAGGGCATATGGTGAGGGGGAATGTAGGGTGAGCGACAGTGGGTGGGTGCTAGGATGTACTGGATACGTCCTTAGCACCTGAGAAGTGGTCCTAAGAATGAGTCTGCAAGTACTTACAACCTGAGGGGTTAAATGACTCAACAAGTTTTAAAGAATAAATGAGCCATGAATAAAAGATTTCATGTTGATCTCCATAAAATAACAAAAATAAAAAAATAGCATGATAAATCAGAGAGGGATAGCATTTGTAAGTAAATAAATGCCACTCTACAGTGCTTGATTTTCTCATTTTGTAACAAAGAACTAAGTACCTAGTTTGTGGTGGACTCAAAAAAAGCATAAAATGCCTCATAGTTTGAAATGTTAGATTATCAAATTGGCAAAAGTTGATTACATTCATATAAACCTACCATTTAAAAAAAGCCCAATACATACTGAGTGATGCCCACTCTACACCTGGTCAACAAATGTCATTCATATTTACTTGGATCCCTTTCTAAATAAGGTTCCGCTCCAAATGCCACAACAGTTCTAACAGTTGATTTTTATAATTCTATGCCTCTACAAGAATGCTTCTCCTTTTTAAATATCTTTTACCCAATCTCTATCTGAATTGGAAAGCCTCTGCATGAGGTCAAAAAGCTCTCGGCTGCCTAGTTCATAAAAGGTCTTTTAAACTTGACATGTTTTAGTCCTGGTAGATTTAGGGCCAACATGACATTTTTTAGATCTGCTTGTGTCTAAATTCGGATTGCCCATAATCACACATATCAATCAATAAGATTCTTAACCCCTTAAGTGATGAGGCTTCACCCTCCACCAATAAACCACCCCTTCAAAACCCCTATTGCTGAGCCCTTTTTTGATGTTCAAAGTAGTTGTTCATGCTTAAGCTTTCACCAGCTTCAAAATAGTCAAGAAATTCTCTAACCCGGCAGCCACATAGAACACCATCCACCCCTCCAAAGAAATCTGCGACACCCTCTCAGACTACTTCCACAGCAAGATTGCCACCATCTACAAGAATTTCGACCAGCAACCCACTGCTGTCAACATTGACAGCCTCAACCAACCAACACACTCTAGCTGTATCATCACCACTTGGTCTCAGCTCACCACTCAGACCACCTCAGCCATCATGTCATCCATCCACTCCATTGCACCCACTGATTTCTGCCCCCAGCGTCTCTTTAACCACAGCACCAACCCAACAAAATGTAATTCACCATTATCATCACCTTCATCTCCACAGCAGCCTTCCCGGACAGATAGAAACATGCACAGGTCAGACCCATCCTCCAGCAAACCCCAGCAAACTTAAATATTATCGACTGATCTCCCTGCTCCACTACCAGCCCAAAGTACTCAAGAAGGCCATCAACCAACAACTAACTGAAGACCTGGAACAAAACTACCTACTTGGCACCTCCCAATCAGTATTCCATGCTAACCAGAACACTGAGACTGTGCTTATCGCTGCCACAGGTGACATTAGATCCCCCCTTGACCACAGAGAGACTGTGGCCCTTATCCTTCTCGATCTCTCTGCTGCATTAAACAACTTTTCCAACCACTCCCTCATTAACAGACTCTACAACATTGGCGTACAGCAAAACACCCTCAAGGGGATCGCCTCATTCCTTACAGGATGCACACAGATATCCGGCTGCCTCCCTTCACCTCCAAACCCAAGGACAACATATGCTGCATACCCCAAGGATCATCCGTCAGCCCCACCTTGTTCAGCAGCTACATGAGCCCCTCGCAGACATCGTCAGATCCCATGGCCTTAATACATTCTACTACGCACACAACACTCAACTTATCCTTACTCACTGGAGACCCCTCCACTACCAGGACTAACTTCTGTGATGCCATGACCAACGTAGCCACCTGGATGAGAGCCAACTGCCTTCATCTCAACTACAACAAGTCAGAAGTACTAATCTTCAGGAAGAAAACTTCCATATGACACCACAACAGGTGGCCAGAAGAACTCAAATTGACGCGCACACCAACATACCATGCAAACAACCTAGGCATCATGCTCAACAGTGAACTGACCATTAAACAACAAATCAACACGGTTGCCTCCTCCTGCTTTGTTCAGATGGATCCCAGTCAACGCCAGAAAGACCATTACTCAGACCCTCATCACCAGCCTACTCAACTACGGCAAAGCTCTGTGCACTGGCATCTCCACCCAACTCTTCAGAAGACTCCACACAATACAGAATGCTGCAGCCAGATTCATGCTGGACTTCCCAATTGGGCCCCCATCACCCCCCACTTTAGAAACCTCCACTGACTCCCCATCTAGAAGAGATGCCAGTTTAAGATCCTCACACACACCTAGAAAGCTCTACACAATCAAGGACTGTGCAACATCAACCACCGACTGAACTTCCATCGACTCGCAAGACACCTGCGCTCCTCCTCACTAGCCCGTGAGCAACTCCTCATATCCATCACAGCCAGAGCAGGGGTCACTCCGCCTCCTACCTCACCATCAACACCTGGAACAACCTGCCCCTCCATCTTTGAACAGCACCTTCTCTGGCGGACTCCCAAAAGAAAGTTAAGACCTGGCTCTTCAACTGAGACATCGCACCCACAGCGACCAGATACACCTATGGGTAATAGTGCTGTGCTATCGAAATGATGATTGATTTCATAATATTATTTCTGCAAAAGGTTTCCAGGTCAAACGTGTCTCTTGTTTTTTCATATTTTGGGGATTCTAAAGATTCACAGAGAATGTGGATTCCCCTGGAGGGAACCAATATATTGGCCAAAATATGGCAAACAATGTGTGCTTTTTTTTGGTGAAAAATCAGAAAAGTGCTCTGCAAGAAAATGTATGTTTTTTTTCTTCTAAAAAGGCTCTGTGTGGTATGAGCACCCACTTCGCAGCTGACAGTGAGGGTTGCAAAAAAAATATATTTTTAAGGTTTTTTCAAACTGTTTAAGTTGTAGTGGATTGTTTCAATTTTTGTGATTTCATCCTATTTCCAAGTTGTCATAGAAATAGTATTGAAAGGTGAACACAGAAAGGGATAGATATCTCAAGGGCTTCCCTAACAAAAAAATTGTTGAATTAAAAAGTGAAGGAAAATAAGTAGGTAAAAAAAAATAGGTAACAATGTTTTCAGCTGTAATTTTTGGCCACAATGGCCAATTCACAGATCTAAAATACTGTTACAACCATCAGAATATTCTGGTCGAAAGGATATATAGTGTTTGTTTGTTGTCCAAAAAAGCACATTACCAAGATGTAACATCTGAGCTGCAGCTTGAGATAATTTTCATTGTGTGCAGAGTAGACCAGACATCTGTTCACATAGTAAATTCAATTAATGACAAATGGGTATGAAGACCACCTATGCATGTAATAGAATGTGCTCCAAATAATGAGATTTGGAATATTCCTTTTTTGTACAACTCTGAATTTTGGGTTGCCCTTACAATCATGTGATTCAGTGGCCATTTTCCAAAATGTGTTTTTGCACTGACTTATATATGGTAGCCAAAAGTGGAGACAAGTGGTAATACAATTGTTGTACTATTGTGTGTTTCTACTCTTCTCTTGATAACAAAGGTACTCCACTTGTTTGGCTCGGCGTACCTCTCAGGACACATAGTGGATTCCGCTATGTTTTTATGCCCAGAATATCCTTCCAACATCAAACCTTTGCTAAAACCATGGATTTTACTCACATTTTTGTGAGGGTAAATTCTGTAATCTGCGGGGTAGAGGCTCATAATTATTACTACCCAGCATTGCCACAATTCTCTCAATAAAACTATAACTCACTTCTGTTGTGAAGGCCTATCACCAGTGATAGGAAGAGTCCTAAAATGCAACAAGGAAAAATCAAGATTTCACTTTGAAAATGTTGTGCATTCTGGTGTTGGGGGTAGGTATGGAACTGGAACCTGAGGTCAGATAACACAGAGATAAACCTATCAAGCCCCTACATTTGTGAAAACAAGACACTCAATGGAGCCGCCCTGGACGATGTGACTAGTATATATCCACTACAGTTTTTTTTCTCCAGAATGTCCTACAAACATCAAACCTTGAATAAAATAACAGATTTAAATTATATTTCCATGTGAGGAAGTTCCAAAATCAATGGGTAAAGTTTCTACTACAAGGTATTTCCACACTTCTCCCAATAAAAATAGTTGAGTGGCTGGGCCTATCACCCGTGATAGAAAAATCTTTAAAATGCAACACAAAAATCAAGATTTTGCCATAAATTATTTGCTATCTGCAATATTGTGGCCAAGAGTCGGCCAACACCTAGGCAAACCTACCAAACTCAGACATTCTGAAAATTAGACGAGGTGAGTCCAGGGTGGTGTGACTTGCATGGATCTCACAATTTTTTCTTGCCCAGATTGACCTGCTGACATCATAGACTGGCTAAATCCAAGTATTTCACTCACATTTATCTCCTGGCCTATCATTACATAGGTCGGTTTGCAAAATAAAATAGTGGTCACAAAACGTTGGTACACAATTTGTGACTGTTCTTTGAGACCACTATCATAATAAATCTGGGCCCTTGTTTTAGGGCCGCAAAATTTCTCGGGTGGTCTGCATGAAAGGCGGCTAATTATCGAAGGTGAGCCACCAGTGTGCGAACCCGCTTTCTGCTTTATTAATTTCAAAATGGGGTTGGCCCTGCAAGCAGTTTCATTTCGGTACAAAGTTGCGTTAATGGCAAGAGTGCAGCTGTAGAGTATCCGTATTATCCCCTTTTCATGGGTAATTGGTATATTATGTCCCTGATTCCTTTGAATTTAGTATCATAGACTCTATACGGGCTTTGCTCTGGATTTCGCACTGTAGGAGCCTTAAAAAGACCCTGTGTATTTCCCTTTGAGGGTCTTATATAAAAAATTAGGTCTAATCCCCTGATCTTCTTTCTATCCCTGATGGTAGTAAGGGGATTTCATTGTATGTGATTTTACGATTTCCATACGTGAATTCTCCTCAAGAAAAATATCCTAATTGTCCAGTCTGGGTCTCCCAGATCCCACATCACCACCAAACAGGCATCAGTGAGCTGCTCGCAAATGTTTAAGATACTATCACTGTAGTGAACGATGATAGACTTCGGATGATGTCTGGTTAAAACAGCTGTTAATCTCGATTTCAGGTTAACTTGTTTCAGTCCTGTACGTGTTTGCAAATATACTTACCATGATCAAACATGTTTATCTTTCTATGATGTTGTACCACAGTTAAAAACGGCATTTCTTTGTTTTGGCCACCTTCTATATGCACTCTGTCCTCATTAAACCACATCTCTTTGGCAATGAATGCTGATGAGATCATTAATAGAGGGCAGAGAATTATCCATTTTAATAATCGTCTAATTGGGACAACTTGGGTGTGCTCTCAGGTTACGTGGTGTCGATTTCTTCCCGTGTGCCTCTGCTGAGAACAGTTTTAAGGCACTCCATGCCTCTGCTGAGAACAGTTTTAAGGCACTCCAGCAGACATCACAAACTAACAAAGCAAATAGCATTGCACATACCATAATGAACTCAAGCATCAGAATAAATAATTGCATAGACATTTAAGACATCACACATTGTCATTCTGTCTATGAACTAATTTGTCTGAGCAAGTGAGATTCAATTGAATTGTAAAACAAATGGACAATAAGGTTAATGCTAATGTGCTATTAGAGACAGATGCAAAAAAAAATCTCTTTAATGTAGTCCCATTAGGAAGCACTAGTGAAAGCATCTTTTTCGGAACATTTCGACAATCTGTGTGCCAGAACTGGTGGGAGGGCTTTTGCACCAGCTGCCAAACATGACATTTCTGGACAGGCTGCTGATCCCTCAGCAGGTGACATCTGTGGAGCTGCCTTTCATCTTCACAACTCTCAATGGCTGTGTACCTGCATGGGGCAGGGATCCCAGAGCGGCTCTATGAATGCAGCCTGTCTCTTCCTCCCAGCTGGCCTTCCGCAAGCACAAAATGGATCCCAGAATGGTAGCATCCAGTGTCAACATCTGCTCTCAGAGTCTCTTTTGTCCATCCATCTCTTTGTGTGCTGACAGCCAAAAAGCAGTTCCGCCAACATAAACTATCATCGTTAGACTATGTTTATGCACTTTACAGTAGACAAATGCCTGTTGCTACACGAGGGCAACAAGCAACATTTCCAAAATCATTAGTTAGGATGTCAGTATAATGGTACTTAAAGACATAATTACCTTTCTTTGTGCCGCGTGGCAAAAAGAGAAAACCTTAGGACCGAATTTTTTTATACTTTTGAATGCTGTCTCCAGCACTGAACATAATCACATTGTTGCTGACAATTTGGATGAAGTAGATACAGGCCGGTGCATTTTGCTTTTTAAACCTGCAGATTTGTGCAGCTGGCATAAGATGCAAGTGTCGGGAGGTGCTCTGGTCCAATTACCCACTTACACAGTGTAAGAGTAGTGTGGCTGAAACCCTTGATAGGCATATGCAGAGTGGTGTACATTCCTGCTTCCTACAATTGCGAACAGACATGATGACGCTTGCACTGCGGTATCTGCTATAAAAAAATACCAATGGTCTGCAAGCTTGCATTATCAACACAGCCATAAATTTCACAAAAGGATAAGTTCACACCTAAGAAAACAACACAAAAAAACCTAACACCTGAGTGTACACATGTAAAATTTGGTGGAGCAAGATTTAAAAAAAGTATGTAAATATAATTTTATAATAGCTTTTATAATAATCTCAATAGTTGTAGAGAATGTGTTCCACAGACACATTACTGTCAATTAACCTGACATCAAAGTCAAAGAATGTTTTATTCAGTCGATACCTGCCCATAAAAGCACAAGATAAAAACAGTTCATGTTAAAATTCAATCCAAGAACCCCAAATACACATTTTAAATTTGTTAAAAAGGTTACAGAAAGGGTCTTTCAAGACAGGCCTGTATTCCTAAAAACTAAGGGGCATATTCACAAGGATCTATCGCTGATTTAACGGCACTTTATTGCAGCCAAAGTTGCGGTAAACTTATCGCCCCAATCACAAGCTGGTGTTAACACCCCACAGCACCAGTTTACCCACGATAACAGCCGCAAAAAACATTGCCACAGATGACCCCCGCAACTATCGCTAATGAGATGCAGAGTAGGTGTTCCTGTGACAAAAGCCGCGACAACACCACTCCACAACATTCACAATGACCAGCCAGAACTGCGATAAGAGCACAAAACAGGCGATAAGGCATGTTAGCAGCAGGAAAATAACACCTGCTCTGACCTGGTGCAAAGTCGGACCACAGCCTGCACCACAAAAGGGAGCCCAGCCCACAGCCACACCTGAAGAACAACAGATGCACCCGGGCAACTGAACATGCAGCCCGGAGGGCCGAAAGGGCAACAACACCCGCCGCCACCACCCCCAGGACCCCCCTCCCCGACACCCCCCGACCAAAGAAATGCCACAGCAGCTACACCTAAACATGTACAAAATAATCTGTTTGCTTTTGCACAATCACAACTGGTGACATGCATGTGTCGTCACAAAAATGAGCATCACACATTCACTTTCAAAGCAACAACTGAAACTTTATTAAAACGAACACTGAAATGAAATGAAGACACATGGCGGCTCTCCTCGGGACAATCCGTAGGTCACAGCCTGCAAGACAAAAATCATGATGAGAAGGTGTGTCCTGCGCACATCAAAGGACAGAGAGAGAGCGAAGGAGAGAGAGAGGAAGAGAGGGAGCGAGAGAGAGAAGAGAGGGGGAGAGAGAAGAGAGAGAGAGAAGAAGAGAGGGGGAGAGAGAGAGAAGAAGAGAGGGAGAGAAAGAGAGAAGAAGAGAGAGAGAGAGAAAGAGAGAGAAGAAGAAGAGAGGGGGAGAGAGAGAAAAGACGAGAGGGGGAGAGAGAGAGAAGAGAGGGGGAGAGAGAAAGAGAGTGAGAAGAAGAGAGGGGAGAGAGAGAGAAGAAGAGAGGGGGAGAGAGAGAGAGAGAGAGTGCCCCTGCGCGCCCAGGCCATACTGCTCACCTGCTGCCACCGGTGTGTCTCCAATCACTTGCCGGTATGTATAGCAGTTCACCAGGTCACATATCTGAGACAGACCCATCATCTGAAACAGAGTCCAGATACATGATTGGCACAGTACACACAATTGCACAAGGCAACATCGCCTGCCCGCCTATGCATACCGACAGACAGTGGCATCCCAGCCCCTCCTGCCGCCCATCGGAGCATGCCAGCCCATGCACACCCATGCCTCACTGCTCACCTTCCGCCACCGGCATGCAGACAGGAGGTCCCACCACGTGCTGCTGCAAGCCTCAAGCCCAGGGCCCTCGGACATGGCACCATCCACACCATGCAGCCCCGCTCCGCACGCCACCAGGTCTCACGTTTGGTGCTGGGTCTTGATTGCTCCATGGCAGAGGACATACCAGTGCACCCGTCCTCATCGCAGGCTGCACACCCGCTCAGCTCAATAGGTGCCACTGACTCTGGGATCCTGGAAGCGACACCACATGACGGTAGGCCTACGTTGCCCGCTGGCTCTGGCCTACACTGCGGTCCAGCAGGGCACACAAAACCTGAGCTGTCCGGACCGCCGGGATGGGGCATCATCGCAGGCTGCACGCCCGCTCAGCAGCTTAAGGTGCCCTTACCTCAGTGCCCCCAAAGTCACCGTCCCGTGGCGGGGTGCCGGCTGCAATGCTCCGGGTGCCACTAACCCTGTGCAACCCCAGTCAGTGCCACGTGGTGGTAGGCCCGTGACGGCCGCAAGGCCTCGGGTGCCACTAACACTGTGTGCAACAACTCATGGGCCCTTTATGATTGAGAACCATGGAGCGTCCGTCATCCAGTCACCAACGGCAGAGGGGAATTTGACGTCGTCGGCCCCTTATGTTGGCGGCGGCACATGGCCTGTGACGCCTGTGCCGGATGGGTGTGGTGTGCGTGCAAACCTGCCCTCAGGGAGTGGCTGTGACATGCTGACAACTAGACCAGTGACCTGCACACCACCAGCGAGTACGCCTGCGACGGGTAGCAATGAGGCCCCCCCTCGGAGCATAAGCGGAGTGGTCTGGCCTGCCATACACCAGACCAGCGCAGGGCTTCCAACAGTGACTCGTGGGCTCTGGGCATGGTACAGTCCTTGTCCGGACATGGAAGTGACTGATGCGTGTGTCCCTGTCGTAGTGTTCACGCGACCTGGTACACAATATGCTATGTAGCACCCTCTGACTGGCATCCCACTGGATATGCATCATTGACGCAAGGGAAATCACTGTCCCTACATTCATCCACACATTCATACTGAATGATGAAAGACATAACACAGCAGTCCATCACTGGATGTTTATTGCACAGCCAGTGCAGTTCTGCAGCTGGAGCAGTACAGGGCAATGCCGAGCACACTACATAATATGGGCCCGTGGAGGGCCAGCCAGAGTCCATCCGGGGATGACAAGTACTGCGGAAGAGGAAGGGTACAGTCCACAGTCTGGTCGCCGAATCATTGGTCATCAAACAGGATATGTCAGTCCATGTCGCTGTCCAAGGTGAGTGCATCGGAGTGTATCGGGGGTCAGTGGAAGCTCATGGGGCCATGTGCAGCACCAAGCAGAAACAGGCCAGGTGGCGGAAATGAATGCTAGTGCCTCCTGATCACAAACCCATCCACGTCCTCGTCCCCGGCAGTGTGCTCTGCCCCACCTGTGGGTGTTTCAGTACAAGCTGAGGCACTGTGTGCCACTGACACATCAGGTGCCGGAGTGGATGCGTCTGCCACACTGTGAGGCAATGGCACACCAGAGGGCGCAGATGTGGATGGTGTGGGAGGGCAGTAGCATTCATCATCACCATGCCTTGTGGCAGCAATGCCATGATGATGATCTGCAGGGCATTGTAAATCCCAGCTACATTTTGCTGGTATGCAGCGGTGGCTGCCATCCTCTCCTTCTCCATCCGCACCATGTCCTCCATGACCCTCCACATGTGAGCCAGCTCATGGCTGGTATCGCTGGTGCCCCTCTGAGCAGACAGGTGTTCTACTCTCTGCATCAGGACTCCAGCGATGTCAGTCAGGGCTCGTTGGAGACCATTGAGCGGGCCTAGACACCCATGGATGGTGTCCAGTTTGGTAGCCATGAGGTCCAACCCCACCGCACCTGCCCAGCCGTCTCCCTCTGGCCCTCCAGCACATGGCGTTGGAAGGCTGTGTTTTGTTCCTGGGGGTCTTGGGAGACTACCGGGCCGTGGGTACCTCCTGCTGGGTGGTTTGGGTGGTGTCTCCTCGATGCAGCTGGTCAGCCCTGATCCTGGAGGTGAGTCACAGATGATGTCAATGATGTCTAGGAGGGCTTGTGCGTCGATGCTGGGGTTGTCCTCGTCATCAGTGAAGAGTGGCTGGGACTGCTCTGCAGGGGGTGTTAACGGTGGCCCTGCAGATGGTGTACTGCAATGTGTCCACATGTATGTAGCTGCATGGTACCAATCAACTGTCAATTAACCTGACATAAAAGAGCAAATTTAAATCACCGCAATAAATACCAGGTCCCAGATTTGCAAACAATTCATGCAACGCAAATCAATGAAGCAAGACACCTTCCTGCACTGCATTGTGTGACAGAGAGAGGGGTGGAATGTACCTTAACTTGTAGTTATGGTGCATTCCTGCTCTCTCCCTGTGCTGCTGCACACTGCAGCCTAGGGCCAATGCAGGCACCCTTGCACCATGGTAGGATTGTTATGTGCAGGAAGGGACACCTTCCTGCAGACTTAGCATTTTGACACATTCACAGGTTAACTTTTGTAATTAAATCTGGAAATGTGCCAAAACTAGGGGTGAATGCATCGGAACACCCATGCTACATCTATAGAATGCCTTCTCATGGCAGAGTAACATAAGGCAGTGACTTGCGCTGCCTTGCGTTACTCCAGATTTACTATGCCAGGTTTACTATGCCACAACCTGCTACGTGTGAGAGGTGGCAACCGTGAAGCGTGAGGCAGGGCCAGTGATCGAGTTGCGGAGTTGCAGAGAGCGGTCTGTGGTCCAGGAAGTGGGCCAAGGAGCCATAGAGAGGCATCGCCAGTCTCGCAAGCCCCGCAGCCATGACTGTTATTCCACGATGCCTGCCCCGAGGTCTCCCAGTGATCGAGCAGTGGAGTGCTGAGCAGGACTGCAGGTCTACGGTCAGTGAAGCGGGTCGCAGAGAGTCATTGCAGGCCTCACAGCCATTTTTGAGACAGCAGGACTTTCGATGAACGGCATCATGGGGGGGTCTGCTAGCCGACAAAAATTGTCGAAAAGGCAGCCAGAGCTGGAGTTTAGTGCAGGGGGAGAGCAGAGTGTCGCGGGTGCTGTTCCGCTATTCGGATGTGCCTGCCCCGTGGTCTCCCCGTGGGTCGTGCTGCATAGGGAAGAGCACAGGGTAGTGTAGCAGCCCACCCAGTGAGGTCAATTATCCCTGAACCTGCATATAAAGGGATGTGGGCGACCCCAATTGCTTACAAGTTACAACTATTTACAACGCTGCACATTCCAGTCACGTGAAAAAGGAGGAAGAGCGTGAGTCAGAGGGTCAGGGGGTCGCACAATAATCAAAAAGGAATAGAGCGGATCTGGAGTTTCTCAGCAGTACTTGAAGTAAGTGTCGTTACAAACAGGGCAGGGTAGAGGGTGAAGCGTGCTGGTCAAGTACATTGTTGTGCAGTAGTTGCAGCCACCACCTCACTGCTATTATTGCTACCTCCTTCATTATTGCCACAGCCCCCCACACCCCCTACTCAACAGCCTGTAACCCGTAACTACTAGGCGGATGAGCAAGCGTGGGTGCAAACGGTGGGTAGAGCTGCAGATTCCTCCTATCTGCGTGGAGGCGGTTGGCATTAGGCCAGTGACACTTGCACGTTCGGTGGGGTCCGATCTCGCACCCACATTCTTATTACGGGTACGTTTATCATTTGCCCCCCTCAGACTCTAATCTCCTGTAGCCTTTTGCATTGACATTCTTATGGAAATGGTCATTGTTTCCCCCCGGATATTTTGGTATACTGCTAAGGTGTGGCAAGGAAGGGAGACTTGTTGTCGCAATTCAACTTAATTATTTGTACTCTAGAGGTCTACCTAACAAACTGCTACATTATGAGGTCAGGTTGCCCAAGAGGATCGGTACTGTTACAGTTACAGTCACAAAAGGCAGAAGAGTGTCAAAAAATCCCAAGCTCAAAGATCTTACCAACCGGAAATAAGCTGAATTCTGAGGAACCACCAGTTCACATTGAAGCTTCATATAGTCAAGAACTTGTGAAACTGGTTCCTGGCTACCTAAGATTGCATTTAAGTCTGTTGTTGACAATGGAGAAAAGCGCATCCAGTCCCGTATTATGGATTTTTTAACCCCTTCCATGCCCATGACGGAATGGTTCCGTCATGAGCATCGGTTGCGCTGTGCTCATGACGGAACCGTTCCGTCATGGCCCCGCCCGCGCTCGAACCCTTCAGCACCGCGGGGGAATTCCCGCCGCGCTGAAGGGGTTAAAGCATACAGATAAAATGCAAACTAAGGATGGGTTGCCTTTATCCACACCCACCACTGCAACAGTCTTGATAGTGTGCAATGGTGTGTTATCCCAGGGTGTGGCAGTAGGTGATTGTTTGTTCCCGTCTACTGAAATCTTTTTCCCATGTTTAGAAACTACTGCTATCCTAATTAAGAGATGGAACCCTCATGTAACGGTGGTTGAGGCCCAAGTACATTCGGATCCTGATCATGATCCTGCTGCTTGTCAACCAGACAATTCAACAGAACAAATAATGTTCTCTGTTTAAAAAATCCGTCCTTCGAAGGCCGAAGGTGCAGCACAGGCTGTCATTGGTTATTATAGTGATGTAAATGAAGTCAATCAATCAATCAGGGGTTTATATAGCGCGCTACTCAACCGTGAGGGTCTCAAGGCGCTTGGGGGGGAGGCGGCTCTGGATCAGTCGAAGAGCCAGGTCTTGAGGTCCTTCCTGAATGTGTGCAGGGTCAGGGAGCGTCTGATGTTCACCGGGAGCTCGTTCCAGGTCTTGGCTGCGATGTAGGAGAAGACTCTTCCTACGGTTTTGTTTCTGCGGATGCGGGGGACCTCTGCCAGGGCGAGGTCGGCGGAGCGGAGGTTTCGCTTGGGCATGTGGAAGGAGACTCCCTCATTGAGGTATTTGGGTCCGATGTTGTTGAGGGCTTTGTAGACGTGGGTGAGGAGTTTGAAAGCGAATCTCTTCTCAACGGGGAGCCAGTAAAGGTTGCGTGGGTGTTGGGTCATGTGCTCGCACCGCGGACTTCCGAGGACGAGTCTGGCTGCAGTGTTCTGGATGGTTTGTAGTCTGTGTAGATGAGTTCTGTTGATTCCGTCGTCAAGTCTGCTGCTTAGGATTGCTTGGGTGATGGTCCTTCTGCAGTCAGAGGGGATCCATTTGAAGGTCTTACGGAGGATGCGAAGGCAGTTGAAACTGGTGGAGGCGACGGCATTGATCTGGAAGTTCATGGAGAAGGAGGAGTCTAGAATGATGCCGAGATTCCGGGCATGGTCGGTGGGGGAGGGTGGGCTCCTGAGGGTAGACAGACACCAGGTGTTGTCCCAGGCGGTGGAGCAGGGTACGAGGATGAGGACCTCTGTCTTCTCTGAGTTGAGCTTCAGACAGCTCCATCCAGGCTGCCACATTCTTCATTCCTTCCTGGAAGCAGAGTCTGGTGTCTTCAGGATTCTGTGTGAGTGAGAGGATGAGCTGTGTGTCGTTGGCGTAGGATACGATACTGAGCCCATGCTGTCTGACGATGGCAGCGAGGGGGGCCATGTAGATGTTGAAGAGCGTAGGGCTGTGAGATGATCCCTGGGGTACTCTGCAGTTGATATCGGTGGGTTCGGAGCGGAAAGGAGGGAGTCTGATCCTCTGGGTTCAGCCAGACAGGAAGGATTGGATCCAGTCGAGGGTGGCTCCTTGTATCCCTGCGTCGTCAGGTCTGGCTGTGAGTGTGCGATGTGAAATGGTGTCGAAGGCAGCGGAGGGGTCTTGCAGGATGAAGGCCGCCTTGTGTCCCTGGTCCAGTGGCATGCGGATGTCGTCAGTGTCAGCTAGGAGGGCGGTCTTGGTGCTATGGTTGCTGCGAAATCCAGACTGGGAGGCGTCTAGGATGGAGTTATTTTTGACGAAGGCGGTCAGCTAAGCGTTTACGAGTCTCTCGGTGACTTTGACTGCAAAAGGGAGGAGAGAGATGGGCCAGTAGTTTTTCAGGTCCGTGGGGTTGGCTGTATGTTTCTGGAGGAGGGGTTTCACCTCCGCCTGTTTCCAATCATCTCGGCAGATGCCCGATGTGAGGGAGGAGTTGATGGCGCGATCAAGTTCGGGTGCGATGGCGGCGGCGGCCCTTTGGAATATGGTCAGTGGGCAGGGGTCCGTAGGTGCTCCTGAGTGAGTTTTCTTCATGGTTGTGGTGATGAGTTCGATGGTAGCGGGATCCCAAGATGTGATGGTCAGCTTATCGGCGGTGATGGGCAGGGGGGTGGTGTCTGGGGCTGGTTCACTGAAGTTGTTGTAGAGGTCCTTGATTTTCCGATGGAAGTAGGAGCTGAGCTTGTGGCAGAGTGCCTGGGAAGGTGTGATGTCTGTGGCTTCGCAGGTGGGTCTGTTGTATGATGTTGAACAGTTCTCTGGCGTTGGTCGCGTTGGTCTGGACTTTGTCTTTCATGAAGGTCCGTTTGGTGTTTCTTTTGCGCTGGTGGTATTCCGTCAGGGCGTTCTTGTAGTTGTTCCGTGCTTCTGTGGACTTCTGGTTTCGCCAGGTTTTTTCTAGGTGTCTGCAGGTGTGTCTGACTTCTTGGAGTTTTATGTTGAACCAGGCAGCCTTCAGAGGGTGTTGTTTGGCGGGGCGGAGCGGTGCGAGCTTGTCCACGCAGCAGGATAACCAGCGGTGAAATTCACTGGCTGCAGTGTTGGTGTCGGTCATGGCAGCGAGGGGGTTTCGATGGAGAGTGGCGTTGAGGGGTTCCTCTGTGACCTTGCTCCAGTTCCGTCGTGGCGGGCGTGGGGCGGGCTTATATGCAGTGGTGGTGTTGAAGGTGAAATGGGCGCAGTGGCGGTCTGTCCAGGGGGGCTGGGTAGTGTGGCTGAAGCGGATGTTTGTTCCTCCCGTGAAGATGGGGTCGAGGGTGTGACCTGCTCTGTGGGTGGGAGTGTTGGCGAGCTGCTTCAGTCCTAGGTTGGTGAGGTTGTCGATGAGAGTGCTGGAGTCGGGGTCATTGCTGTTGTCGAGGTGGAAGTTCAGGTGCCCGAGTAGTATGTAGTCTGTGGAGGTGATGGCGTGGGGTGCGGCGAGCTCGGCGATGGTCATTTGCGTGCTGGGTGCGAGGTCCTGGCGGTCTAAAGATGAGGGTGCTGCGTAGCATGGTCCTGGGGCTGGTCTGGATCTGGAAGTGGAGGTGTTCCGCGTTGGTCTGGTGGTCACTCGAGCTGGAGGTGGAGATTCGGAGGGCGATCTTGTGTGCGATGCGGAGTCCCCCTCCTGGTCAGTGTGGGCGGTCCTTTCTCTGGATATTGTAGCCGCCAGGGATGGCGGTGGCGATGTCGGGGCCGGAGGTGGCGTTGGTCCAGGTCTCTGTGAAGAAGGCGATGTCGGGCGAGAGGGTGTTGATCAGGTCCCAGATTTCTACGGCATGTCTGTTCAGGGAGTGCAGGTTGAGGAGGATGCAAGTCAGGTTCTCGGTGGTGCGTGCATCGGCCGGGTAGTCTTCGGTTGCGGGAGTTTTGTCGACGGTGAAGGATTTCCCGCAGGTCTTGCAAGAGAACTGTCCGTGGGTGGTGTTAAGCGAGGATCTCGCGCAGTCGGCGTGTCTTCTGGGGTTGAGAGGCTGGAGAGTGGTCGAGTCATAGCGGTGGGGTCAATGAGAACCAGAGTTCCTGGCGCTGGTCGCGGACGGGTGCAAACGAGCTTGACTTAGGTCCTAGGGAGAGCACATTAAACTGGCATTGACTTTTCAGAGCTGAATTGTAGCTTTGAATTTACTAATATGGCTGCATGCCACCTGTGGTCAGAAGCATCTAGTTTTGTTCTCTTTAAGACATAGTTACATCTATTGTGATGGTGAATCTTGTCCAGTTCAAATTGTCCATTTAAGAACTATGGGGCATATTTATCAACTATTCATCCAACACAATGCAGCAAGTCACCATGCTGTGCTGTGCTGCACCGTGCTGCATGAAAAGGAGAGGGCAGGAATACATAATCTTTAACATTATTTGCACATTCCTGCTCTTTGCCTGCATTGGTGCACAATCTGCTGACTAGCACCAACGCAGACACCCTTGCACCATGTTGCAAGAGTGTCTGCGTTGTAAATAGGATTGTTTTATGAAAGAATTAGGTATATTTCTCCTCATTACACCTCCCCTGGAGAGACATAGCATTTTAATGCATTCCCAGGTCTACCACTAATGGTAAAACTGGGAATGCACCAAAATCCATGGGTGGATGCGTGGAAACACCCACGCTCCACCCATGGAATCCATCCCTGGGGCAGAGTAATGCAAGGCAGCGTTATTTCACATTTACCAAGCCACGCATGACAATGCAAGGTGGCCTTGAGTGACTTGGTAAGTGACATTCTAAGTTCATCAATGCAGGGGCAACTCAAGCCCATGATAAATATGCCCCTCTACACTCGTGTTGTAGGCCGAATAATTTTAGATTTAGAACCAGAGAGATTACTGGCCATGCTACATCTTTTCCCCTTTCTGAAAGCATTAACTCCACGTTCTTAAGCTGGCACATTTGTGCGCAGTGACGTTGATTCAGATCTAGTAAAGACAACTGTGTTGCATTTGGCAGTATGACAATGAAGTTTCATAGAGTTAGTTCATGTTTATTCACATGTTCGAGTGCATTGCTCTGTAGTCTTTCGTTTGATGAGTGCATTTCTGAATTATGCAAGAAATGGCATTAAACATGTATTAGTTTCAAAAGGATACATACCTCTGGAATTCACTCACATTCATAGAGGGGTCAGGACTTTGGAGAATCAACAACAATTTCCTTTTCAGAAAACAATGATCAATATACTTCACACTGGTCCACCAGAAGTTCTAATGCTCCGCCATATGATCACATGCCTTCTTCTTTGTCAATCCTGGAATTTCAGCAAGTGCTAATTTTTTGCACTTTTATTCAGAAGACTCATGTTATCAAGGTATACTAATATTTTAAGCTATGTTGTGTCACACAATGCAAATTTCATGAGCTTCTGAAACAGGAGTGGTGCTCCTGGGAGATATTTTTGTGTCCACCTGAAGACATAGAAACACCAGGGTCTTACTTGATCTTTGGCTTTCATTGGTGACTGGTAAGAGTGTAACAATACATCAGAAGCAGGGAGCCAGTGACCCCTTCCCAAACCATAATAACTTTTTGGCATTGTGCATGATCTAGTGCATTTTTTTTGCAAGATTGGGAAGTATATGACACAAAAAGAGCGCTTGAGGTTATTTTGTACAGTCCCACAAAAAACACCGAAGCACACCAAATGGTTGTAACTATCATCCAACTTCGATAAACTGTGGTTCAACCAGTCAGAATAAATGTCCTTTAGAAGAATTCCACAACAATTGTTGAGTCAGGTCCGTTTGTTTGTTTTAATCCACTTCATTACATATAGAATTCAGCAGCAGCCGACGTACGTTTCGTCCCCCTGGGCTTTCTCAAGGCTGCAAAAACATATGTACAAACTATTTGTATGCTGTATTACATTTATACAGTTTATCATACAGAATAAACAAATGCCCGTATTATTGTGTTTTAAACATAACATAGTGAGAAAGAAAAAAGAAAGAAACCGGAATGTGCATTAAAGTTAGCCAAGAACCCAAGATCCGTGAAGAAATTTACACTGAATAATGCCCTAGGTCATTATAGTAACAAAATAAATTCGAGAAGGGTCCAAACTCCACATAAGCATGGTGTTTGTTTGATTTCAAGAATAGGAGAATACACCCTGTGTGGAAGTACACTCCACGTGAATTAAAAACTGACTCATATAAGAAATTGTTTAAGATTATAATGATTTGTATGGTTTTATCCATATATAAACCACCACCTGTTATTGTCTCAGGCCACATGGCTACACAGGAAAAGATATATATCCTCACGTGCCCGGTCATATTAGAAAGCGGACCAGATGTATGAAACCTAACCATAGATTCAATAAACTGAGTCCAATTTCATGTCTCAAATCGCCATGTTCCAATTTCGTCGTGAACCGTGGAGGAAATGATATTCATCCACGCTTGTGGGACCTTGATACGTCTTCTCAACAAGCAAAACGAAACAAGTTCCAAAGCTATTTATTACCAAGTCGTCCCCCTGAATGTGTTGTCAACAAAGAAAGGTTTGCACATAACCAAAAAGCAAGCCATAACTATCCGACCTCTTCTGCCTAATTTAAATACCTTGTATCTTAAATCAATGCACCTAGTAACCGACAGCAGCACGCTTTTGACTCGCGGGCGCCATCTTTCTAACATTCCATACTCCAACGTAATGAAAATGGAGAGCGGACTGAGGTTTCTTTCAGTTCTAAAATAAATCCCTGAATTCTCAGGTCTAAAATATTCTTACGGGCGTTTCTTTCTATGTTTACACAAGAATAGAAAAGTGGCATACGTACAACTTATATTTAACCCTGATTGGTGTGGTGCAATAACTGCGATATAACTGCTTATTAAATATGTTAATCCTTGTCTTGAATAGCTTCAAATATTTATGAGCATCTAAAAGCCTATCTCGGTATCGAGACATTAAAAAAAACAATTATATAACTTAGTGTGAATTTGTGTTAATTCCAAGAACGGGGACCAAGGAGTGAAATAAAAATAGAAAACGGACTACGTTTCCAGTCTTTCATGAGCCTATTGAAATATCGTCGTAGCCATGTTGCTAGTGGGATTCAAATGTCCAATTGAACCATATATCTGTTAGAAAACGTTGTTAAATAGTAAAGTACTAATGAATAGTAAAACACAGTAATGTAGAACAGTAAGTTATTATAAGTGAGCGTGTGAGTTAAAAGATTGTTTCATTTCGAAAATCATGAATAAAAGAGTCCTCTTAAATCATATGTTATCCAGATGTTCAGCACTTGCTGAGTGCTGCCATATTCATGTAATATGGCTTGAATGCCGATATTTTGACTTCAAAAAAGTTTTTCAAGACATTTTTTAATATCAACCAATATTCTTTTCCAAAGAGCCACATATTCCGATTTCCCTATTGTGTTTTAGAATTGGCAAAAAGTAAAAGGAGGATCATCCCGTGTTGTACGCTGATTATATACCAGCATACCAGGAGAACAGAGTTGAAATGCTGCACAACACTTCCTGGACAGTCGACCAATCAACATGTATGAGCACACGATCATGCTATTAGATCTAATCAGATTAGTCTTGGACAATAACATATTCACTCACTATGGGGAGTGGTATCGTCAGATACGAGGCGTGGCAATGGGGGCTACATTTTCACCCTCTTTGCCAACCTCTACATAGGTCTGTTTGAGCAAACACATTTGTGGAGGAAAGGTTTGAATCTCTTGTTGGAGAATGTTCTATACTGGGGGCGGTTTATTGATGGTTTGGGGTTTTGCCCAAGTGCATGTCCTAATTTTACAACATTCCATGTGAGGTGTTTCAAATTTACTAGAAAGCTCAAATTGCACAAATTTTTCTCAGACAAACAATATCAAGTCCCTCAGAGAGCTGCAACTGAAATTCCAGAATGCATTACAGCCATTAGGGACATAAAAGACATACAACTCTTGCTCTCCTTGAATGAACAAAAGGCTTCCTCATCCATACAGACATTTACATCAGATCTGGACCTTGATATGTTTACTGACATAGACAGTGGTGTGAGAACTACATCAAGATTTATGCCCCGTCTACCTGGCCCCAACTCAATCGATACATTCCAGGAATTGGTCTATCAGGATTTATATAATCTTGAGGACAAATTCCACTCTAAAAATATAACCACGAAACAGAACATCACAATGGAAGAGAGAAGGGCTCTAGAAGTCCTTACGAAAGACACCTCCTTAGTAATCAGAGAAGCGGACAAAGGAGGGAATGAGGTGCTTATGGATAGAGTTGACTACCTCCACGAAATAGATAGACAACTATCAGACAGGACTGCCTATATCCAATTGAGTAGTAATCCTATGAAGACTACCATAACAACGGTAGAAAATCGATTAAAACACTGGCGAGATCTATGTCGTATTTCAGACTTAGAATTTAAATATCTATTCAATGACACACCAACCTATCCCTGCATCCACTGTGTGCCAAAAGTACACAAGGGGGGGTGGTTCCCCCGGGGAGACTCATCATTTCTGGCATTGGGTCTCCCACAGAAAGAATATCCGAATACATTGATTTATACCAACAACCCTTAGTGATTAACTTATCATCTTACACAAAGGGCATCCGAGATATCTTAAGTAAAATTGCAGACGTAGAATGGGTTCAAGGTCATCAACTCGTTACCCTGGGAATGTATAACGTTACAACGCATATATTTACAACACATGCCTGTACAGCGCAGTGTTTACATCTCAACATCCTTTACAACTCATACATTTACATCGCATACCACTAAAACATATTTTTTAAAACTACATTTACAACGCATTCCATTACATCGCATTATACCTTTACAACACATACCATTACATTGCATTTAACCCCTTGTATGCTCATGACGAGCCCAGCTCGTCATGAGCATACAGTCGCCGTGTGCTCATGACGAGCCCAGCTCGTCATGAGCACACAGCTCAAATTGTAATGTAGTGGGGAGTGGCCCCTTGGGCAAGGGTCACTCCCCTTTGGGGGCCATTTTTTTTAAAGTTTATTTATTTTAATTAATTTAAAATTTTTATATAGTGCTAGCTTGACCCGTAGGTAGGTATAGCGCTTTACATACATACTGTAAAGAAAAACAGACTGAAATTGCATTACATAATAGGCAGGCAGTAAGGAAGCAAAACCAGGGGGGGAGCGGCCCCTTAGGCAAGGGTCTCTCCCCTTTTTGGCGGCAATGTAATTTAGGCCTTGTCTGCCCCCCTGGGGCGGGGCAGATTTTCATTATGTAAAAAAAAATACCCACTGGACCACCAGGGAGTGTTTAGTGGGGAGTGGCCCCTTGGGCAAGGGTCACTCCCCTTTGGGGGCCTATGATTTTGGCAGTCTGCCCCCATGGGGGGGCAGATTTTGCCATTTTGAGGTTGAGCATTCGAGACCTCTTGTATATATTTTAGTATATACTTATATGTTTATGTGGCTTGTGGGCTTTGGAGGAGCCCTAGGACTTGTCTGCTTCCGCTTAGGGACTTTTTTTCTGATCAACAGAGGTCAGTAAAATACCAGAATCACTTCAGCCTTCTCTAGTTTTCAGTCCATAGAAATTGTCTTCCAAGAGTACCCATAGACAATAATATTTTTTTTAAATCTTGTATTTTCAGTGATATGACCACCGAAGGCCCAGATTTTATATTAAAAACAGAGCTTTGGACTAAACCATTCCCCGCTGAAAGGCAATATTTCTCCCGGTGTGTTCCAATACTTGGCGTGTCACGCAGTTTGGTGCTTCCTTTTCCTCCATGTCAAAGAACAGCAGATGTTTAAGGGCGCAGGCTAATGTGCTGCATAGCTAAGTACATATAAGGTCCCAAAGGCGAGACCGATTGCATTGCAAATGCTTGTTTAATGTAGGGCCCACTAGGCCACCAGGGAGTTATTTGTGGAGAGTGAATCCTTGGGCAAGGGTCACTCTCCTATTGGGTCAATATGTGTGGCTGTGTCCAGATCACCATGTTTTCTTTTTTTAATTGGGCCCACTAGACCACCAGGGATTTTTTTTGTGGGGTGTGGCCCCTTGGACAAGGGTTGCTCCCATTTGGTAAGCATTAATTTGGCCGTTTCTGCCACCCTGAGGGGCAGATCGGCTGATTTGTTTTTTTGTAGGTCCACTAGGCCACCCGGGTTTTTTTTTTATGTTGGGGAGCGGCCCCTTGGACAAGGGTCGCTCCCCTTTATGGTAGGATGATTGTGGTCATTTCTGCTCTCTTTTGGTGGCAGAATAGCAGTATGTTTTTAGGCCCATCTGCCATCTAGGGTGGCAGAAGCCACTAGACACCTGTTTTTTTTTTTGTTTTGTTGTGTTTGGGAGTGGCCTCAAGGGCAAGGGTTGGTCCCCTTTTACGGGGGTGAATATTTTATTTATACTCTTAGGCCCACCTACCCCTTAGCTTGGTTGGTGGATTGTGTGTGGACTGGTGCATTATTTGCATATGTGATTGTAATGTTTTATTCTCCTTTTCATTCTAGAGTAAAGCTTTTGATTCCTGTTTGCGATTTCGACAGTGGTGTTCTGCAGTTTTGCGCAGTTGCATTTTTTTTGGTAAGAAAAACATTTTTGTTGTATTTTCTCCAAATGAGTATTTTTGTCATGTATGGATGAATTTTTTTGTAAGTGGTGTCATAATTGCAGATGATTTAGTTAGTGTTTTGTGCATGGAATTCTTTGTGATGTGTTTTGCATTGTCTTATGTGTAATTTTCTTTTCTCTTTCTTTTTTAGTGGGATATTGTTGATCCATACTGTGTCTGTGCAGAGTAGGTGGTGGTGAATGTATCTGCTTCTAGCAAGTGAGTGGTATCGTTTTGGAGCATATAGGTATTTCTGATAAAGGTGCATTTTGTTTATTGCTTATTTTACAAAGTGTTTGTTGTTGTTGACTTGTTTGACAAGTTACTGTTATTAGTAAGCAGTATGGCTAGCCGTAGAATGACTGCTCAGCAGGTGGTTGGTACGCTTCTTGAATCTTCCTCTGAGCAGGATTATGAGACTGACAGTGCATCTGAGGGATAGGAGGGAGGGGAAGATTCAGGCAGTGAGTTTTCTCTCCACATGGAATCATCGGATGATGAAGGTACTCTCAGTGCAGATGAAGCTACTCTCAGTGCGGATAAAGTGCCTGTTTTAGAGGAGGATACTGCTGTGCCAATGGTACAAGAGGCATCTGGATTGCAGCCTGAGGCTGCTAGGCTTCCTACTGGAAGTGCTGGACTCTGGGTTGATCCAAACATAGTGCGGCCGGTGTTGCCTGCCTTTAGTGGTGATGCAGGGTGTAGAGTGGATTGTGAAATTTTTTTGCCTATACAGTTTTTTCGGTTGTTTATGGATGATGTATTTTTGGGTGAGATTTTTGAGCAGACTAATTTGTATGCTGAACAGTTTTTGAGGGACAACAGTGACAAACTTAGGCCCCATTCTAGAGCTACCCGGTGGACTCCCACAAATTTGGATGAGATGAAGAAGTTTTTGGGTCTGACTTTATTGATGGGTTTGATAAGGAAGCCGTCCATGGCTTCATATTGGTCTACCAGTCCCTTGATGGCAACGGCCATATTTCCTGCAGTTATGACTCGTGATCAGTATTTGCTTTTGCTACGGATGCTGCATTTTGTTGATAATTCTTTGGCGTTGCCACAAGATCACCCTGACTGTGACCGTCTTTTTAAGAATCGGCCTGTTCTTGATCACTTTGTAGATCGATTTTCAGAGATCTATACTCCAGGGAAAGAAATATCTATTGATGAGTCTTTGGTCTTGTTCAAGGGCCATTTAGTGTTTAGGCAGTACATCCCTAGCAAGAGGGCACACTATGGAATTAAGCTGTATATGTTGTCTGAGAGTAGTTCAGGATATGTTTTTAATTTCCGTGTGTACATTGGTAGGGATTCCACTATTGACCCCCCTGGTTGTCTGTCCACTTTTGGAGTTTCTGAGAAAATTGTGTGGGATCTTGCTAGAGGACTGTTTAACAGAGGCCATCATTTGAACCTTGATAACTTCTACACTGCTGTGAAATTGTTTAAGGAATTGTTCAAAGTGGACACTTTTGCTTGTGGCACAATCCGCTCTAACCATAAAGGTTATCCAAAAGAACTTGTTTGCAGAAAACTTCAGAGGGGACAGTGCAGTTCCTTGCGTAGTGATGAACTACTAGCTGTGAAATTTTTGGACAGGAGGGATGTGTACATGCTGACTACCATCCATGATGAGAGTACTTCACCTGTGGCTGTTTGGGGTCAGATTTCTGAAGTGCGAAAACCTGTGTGCATTTTAGACTACAATAAGCACATGGGTGGTGTTGATAGAGTAGATCAGAGGTTGGAACCTTACACTGCTATTCGTAAGGCTTATGTTTGGTATAAGAAATTGGCTATCCATCTCTTTAATTTAGCAACTTTCAGTGCTTTTGTTGTGTTCAAGGAGTGTTCTCCTGCATCAAAGTTGACATTTGTTCAGTTTCAGCAATCTGTGATAGGCAGCCTTGTTGTTGTGGAACAGGCAAGTGTTCCTAGAGTTGGAGTGGTAGAGGATGTGGCTCGATTGAAAGATCGCCACTTTCCTGATTTCATTCCTCCCACATCCTCAAAAGACTTTCCCACTAGGAGATGTAGAGTCTGTTGGAGAAGAGGTACGCGGAAGGAGACTCGTATGTACTGCCACGAGTGTCCTTCTAACCCTGGGCTGTGTTTCCCTGCTTGTTTTAGAGCATACCACACGCAAAATAATTTTGAGGAGATATCCATGAGTGGTAAAGTGAACTGCCTGGTCTGTATTCTGTAAAACATTTGATTCTGTATCAAGGTTGGCATTAGTGCAATGTATTTAGTTTCAGATTTTGTGTTAGTAGATTTGTATCTCTTTGCAATTTGTTTGTGTTTTTGTCTAAAAAAAATCCTAAATGATGGCGGTGTGTGTAGGCTGGCGCTTGGCTGGTGGTGTGCGTGGACTGGCGCTTGACTGGCGGTGTGCGTGGATTGGTGATTGGCTGGCGGTGTGCGTGGATTGGCCCTTGCCCTTGCCTGTCGCGGGTACTTGGGCCTCCCATACAAGCGAGGCACCATTTTTACCGGGAGACATGGGGAAACGCTGGGTGGTGGGATATTTGTGTGAGCCCGGTGATGCCTTAACTTTCCCACAAAAAAAAGTGTGAAAAAAAGTGACTTTTTCAGCTAAAATTGAGGTTTGCATGGGATTCTGGGTAAGGAAATTTTGGGGGATCCATGCAAGCCATACCTCCTTGGAAGCCCCCGGGTGTCTAGTTTTCAGAAATGTATGGGTTTGATAGGTTTCCCTAGATGGCCGCCGAGCACTGGGCCCAAAACCCAGGTGACCCCCCTTGCAAAACCAGGTGGTTTTGAGATAGGCAATTTTGATGTCGCCTCACTACGTTTTGGGCCCTTGCCTGACACGAGTACTTGGGCCTCCCACACAAGTGAGGCACCATTTTTACCGGGAGACCTGTGGGAATGCTGGGTGGTGGGAAATTTGTGTGAGCCCAGTGATGCCACAACTTTCCCACACAAAAATGTATGAAAAATGTCATTTTTTCAGCTAAAATTGAGGTTTGCAGGGGATTCTGGGTAAGGAAACTTTGGGGGATCCACGCAAGCCATACCTCCCAGGAAGCCCCCGGGTGTCTAGTTTTCAGAAATGTATGAGTTTGGAAGGATTCCCTAGGTGCCGGCAGAGCTAGGGTTC
Organism: Triturus cristatus; assembly: GCF_964204655.1. Lineage (NCBI taxonomy): Eukaryota > Metazoa > Chordata > Amphibia > Caudata > Salamandridae > Triturus > Triturus cristatus. The sequence goes on along the minus strand of NC_140589.1, from coordinate 355,171,171 downwards.
AAAAACTACAGCTAGGCACTTTGCCAAAAAAGGGTAATTTTTCACTGCGAAACTGAGGCATGACCACTTTGCGTTTTGCGCCGTTTCCTGTCGCGGGCACTAGGCCGACCTGCACAAGTGAGGTACCATTGTTTTTGTAAGACTTTGGGGAACGCGGGGTGGGTGGAAATTTGTGAATCCACGCAGATTCCGCAACTTTGCACCACAGAAATGTGGGGAAAATGTGTTTTTGGGGACAATTCTTTAGGTTTGCAAGGGATTCTGGGTAACAGACCCTGGTGGGAGGCAGTCAAGTTACCCCATCCTGGATTCCCCTGGGTGTCAAAAATGTATTTGTTTACTAGGTTTCCCAGGGTGCCCACAGAGCTAGGGTTCAAAAACTACAGCTAGGCACTTTGCCAAAAAAGGCTCATTTTTCACTGCGAAATTGAGGTGTGACCACGTTGGGTTTTGCGCCATTTCCTGTTGTGGGCACTAGGACGACCCGCACAAGTGATGTACCATTTTTCTCGTAAGACTTTGGGGAACGCGGGGTGTGAGGAAATTTGGGGATCCACGCAGATTCCAGAACTTTCCACCACAGAAATGTGGGGAAAATATTGTTTTTTGACAATATTTTAGGTTTGCAAGGGATTCTGGGTAACAGACCCTGGTGGGAGGCAGTCAAGTCACCCCATCTTGGATTCCCTTGGGTGTCTACTTATCAAAAATGTATAGGTTTACTAGGTTCCCCAAGGTGCCCGCAGAGCTAGGGTTCAAAAACTACAGCTAGGCACTTTGCCAAAAAAGGGCAATTTTTCTCAGCAAAATTGAGGTGTGACCACATTGCGTTTTGTGCCGTTTCCTGTTGCGGGCACTAGTCCGACCCGCACAAGTGAGGTACAATTTTTCTTGTAAGACTTTGGGGAATGCGGGGTGGGTGGAAATTTGTGGATCAGCGCAGATTCCGGAACTTTCCACTACAGAAATGTGGGGAAAATGTTGTTTTTTGACAATATTTTAGGTTTGCAAGGGATTCTGGGTAACAGACCCTGGTGGGAGGCAGTCAAGTCTCCCCATCCTGGATTCTCCTGGGTGTCTAGTTTTCAAAAATGTAAAGGTTTGCTAGGTTTCCCTAGGTGCCCGCAGAGCTAGGGTTCAAACACTACAGCTAGGCACTTTGCCAAGAAAGGGTAATTTTTCACTGCGAAATTGAGGTGTGACCATGTTGCGTTTTGCGCTGTTTCCTGTCACGAGCACTAGACCGACCCACACAAGTGAGGTACCATTTTTCTTCTAAGACTTTGGGGAACACAGGGTGGGTGGAAATTTGTGGATCCACGCAGATTCCGGAACTTTCCACCACAGAAATGTGGGGAAAATGTGTTTTTGTGACAATTTTTTAGGTTTGCAAGGGATTCTGGGTAACAGACCCTGGTGGGAGGCAGTCAAGTCACCCCCTCCTGGATTCCCCTGGGTTTCTAGTTTTCAAAAATGTATAGGTTTACTAGGTTTCCTAAGGTGCCCGCAGAGCTAGGGTTCAAAAACTACAGCTAGGCACTTTTTTCAAAAAAGGGTCATTTTTCACTGCGAGATTAAGGTGTGACCACGTTGCTTTTGCGCCATTTCCTGTCGCGGGCACTAGGCTGACCCGCACAAGTGAGGTACCATTTTTCTCGTAAGACTTTGGGGAACGCGGGGTGGGTGGAAATTTGTGGATCCACGCAGATTCCAGAACTTTCCACCATAGAAATATGGGGAAAATGTGTTTTTTTGACACATTTTTAGGTTTGCAAGGGATTCTGGGTAACTGACCCTGGTGGGAGGCAGTCAAGTCACCCCATCCTGCATCCCCTGGGTGTCTAGTTTTTAAAAATGGATAGGTTTGCTAGGTTTCCCTAGGTCCCGGCAGACCTATGGTTCAAAAACTAAAGCTAGGCACTTTGCTAAAAAAGGGTCATTTTTCACTGCGACATTGAGGTGTGACCACGTTGCGTTTTGCACCGTTTCATGTCACGGGCACTAGGCTGACCCGCACAAGTGAGGTACCATTTTTCTTGTAAGACTATGGGGAACGCGAGGTAGGTGGAAATTTGTGGATCCACACAGATTTGCAAGGGATTCTGGGTAACAGACCCTGGTGGGAGGCAGTCAAGTCACCCCATCCTGAATTCCCCTGCGTGTCTAGTTTAAAAAAATGTATAGGTTTGCAAGGTTTCCCAAGGTGCCCGCAGAGCTAGGGTTCAAAAACTACAGCTAGGCACTTTGCAAAAAAGGGTCATTTTTCACTGCAAAATTGAGGTGTGACCACGTTGTGTTTTGCGCCATTTCCTGTCGCAGGCACTAGGTCGACCCGCACAAGTGAGGTACCATTTTTCTCGTAAGACTTTGGGGAACGCGGGGTGGGTGGAAATTTGTGGATCCACACAGTTTCCAGAACTTTCCACCACAGAAATGTGGGGAAAATGTGTGTTTTTTTTACAATTTTTTATGTTTGCAAGGGATTCTGGGTAACAGGACCTGGTGGGAGGCAGTCAAGTCACCCCATCCTGGATTCCCATGGGTGTCTAGTTTTCAAAAATGTATAGGTTTGCTACGTTTTCGTAGGAGCCAGCAGAGCTAGTGTTCAAAAACTACAGCTAGACACTTCACAAAAAAAGGGTACATTTTCATTGTGAAAATGTGTTGTGTTCACGTTGGGTTTTGAGCCATTTTTTGTTGTGGGCTCTATGCCTACCCACACAAGTGAGGTACCATTTTTATCAGGAGACTTAGGGTAATTCAGATTTGTAAAGTAACTGTTATTACCTATTGATTTTTGATGCATTTCTGCCTTCAAATTAAAGACGGAAACTTTACCCACCCATATGATTGAGGTACCATTTGTATTGGGAGACTTTGGAGAATGTTGGGTGGGTGGAATTTTGTGGATCCACACAGATTCCAGAACTTTCCATCACAGAAATGCTGGGAAAATGTGTATTTTTGTCGAAGATTGAGATATGCAAGGGTTTCCTGGTGAGAGCCAGAAAAGTCACCCCATACTAGATTCCCCTGGGTTTCTAGTTTTCAAAAATGTATAGGATTGTTATGTTTCCCTAGGTGCTGGCAGAGCTAGGGTTCAAAATCTACAGCTAGGCACTTTGCAAAAAAAGGGTCAGTTTTCACTGGAAAAATGTGGTGTGTCCACGTTGCGTTTTGGGCTTTTTCTTGTTGCAGGCACTAGACCTACCCACACAAGTAAGGTACCATTTTTATTGTTAGACTTAGGGGAACACAGAATTGGGGAGCAACTGTTATTAGCTATTGACTTTTGATGCATTTCTGCCTTCCAAATGTAAGACAATGTGTAAAAATGAAGTCATTTTGAAAAATGACTGATAATTCTCATGCTAGTATGGGTATTCCCAATTTCGAAAATGTGCAAATATGTACTGTTTATAAGCTCTACAATTTGTTCCCATTTCAGAAATACATAGGTGTCTCTCCTACCGATTTTTCCATGTATACATTTTCCCACAATGATTGCTATATACCCGGAACATAATAAAAAGCCATTGCAAATTGCTACTCAGTTTTTGAACTCTGGGTTCGTCGGGTTCTTGGTGAACCTACAAGTCCTATATATACCCACAACCAGGAAGATCCAGCGGATGTAACGGTATATTGCTTTCAAAGAGATATCATAATTAGAAGAAGTTACGGGTAAAAACGTTGACACAAAAGGCTGTTTTTTCAACTAATTTTCAAATTTTCCTATATTTGCCTGTTTTTTTCTATAAAGAAACCTTGATGGATCTACAAAAATGACCCCTTGCTGAATTTAGAATTTCATCTACTTTTCTAAAATGTATAGCTTTCCAGGATCCATTATTGCTTTCACACCCATGTATACCATTTACTGGAAGGAGGTTGAAAGCACAAAAAATAGCAAAAATAGGCTATGTCCCAGAAAAATGCCAAAACTGTGTAAACAATGTTGGTTTTCTGACAAAAGTCTGACATTCCCTAAAAGCTGGGAAAATGGTGATTTTAGCCCCACAAACCCTTTTTTGATACCATTTGCAGAGAAAAACCCAGACACTTTCGTTTGAAGCCCGTTTTTCCCATTTTTCCAAAAAAGCAAAACAAAAATTGCTGTATTTTGGCTAATTTCTGGGACCCCTCCAGGGGAATCCACAAACCCTGGGTACCTTTAGAATCCCCATGATGTTGGAAGAAAAGGACACAAATTTGGCGTGGATACCTTATGTGGTCAAAAAGTTAGAGTGGCCTAAGCGCACACTGCCCAAATAGCCGAAAAAAGGCTTAGCACGGGGGGGGGGGGGGAGAAAGGCCTAGCAGCGAAGGGGTTAAGGTAAGTGTTGGATAGTGTAGGTTGAAAAATTACTATTCTAACTCCAGGGGGGGCAACGTAGGGTAAGTGTTGGATAGTGTAGGGGTAAAAATTACTATTCTAACTCCAGGGGGTGCAACAGTAGGGTAAGTGTTGGATAGTGTAGGGGTACTATGCGTTGTAATGGTATGCATTGTAATGACATGCGATGTAATGCCTGCGTTGTAGTGACATGCGTTATAGTGTCATGCGTTGTAGTGACATGCAATGTAATGGATACGTTGTAGTGACATGTGTTGTAAAGGATGTTGCGATGTAATGACTACATTGTAAATGTAGTGCGATGTAATGACTGAGTTGTAAAGGTCATTTCCCTTACCCTGGATGTGTGCTCATTATATACCAGCATACCAGGAGAACAGGGTCTAAATGCTGCACAACACTTCATGGACAGTCGACCAATCAACATGTATGAGCACACGATCATGCTATTAGATCTAATCAGATTAGTCCTGGACAATAACATATTCAATCACTATGGGGAGTGGTATCGTCAGATACGAGGCGTGGCAATGGGGGCTACATTTTCACCCTCTTTGCCAACCTCTACATAGGTCTGCTAGAGCACACACATTTGTGGAGGAACGGTCCGAGTCACTTGTTGGAGAATGTTCTATACTGGGGCAGTTTCTTGATGATATTATTCTATTCTGCAGAAACAGCAGTTGATGGACAGAATGCAGAACAATGTCATACATTCATCCCAGTCTAAAGATCTGGGCCTAAATTCATTGTTTTTTTGCTCACCATGCTTTTCCAGTTTGAACCCAGCCATATGCATATCAGTCTTGACCCTGTGCCTCATGGGAACAGTCCAGACCGAACTGCCAAGCCAGGTCCTCCCTGGACTGGAAACAAGCATCCTAGGACCGGTTCAAGAGCATATTCGAGCGATACACAACAACAACATACAGTATCCTTTAGCGGTCCACTTTACAACACATAAGTCACATGAATTGATGAAACTGAGCTTTCATGGCATTGAGGTGGCCCCTCCTGGATTGAGGGGTGGAAATAGAGTGTCACAACTACGTAGAATGGAAATAGATGGATCATTACATTAAGGGTTGTGGAATGTGGTTTGAACATTGATAAGATGTATGAATTTCTGTAAAATACAATGTTGAAAGTGATTATTGACTTGAACTGTAACTTGGCTCTTTTTATTTCCTTGACCAATCTTTCTCTCTTCTCTTGGGTGTATCATAACCTATATAAGTATAATGGATGTGGGTCTTTACCTTTGTGGTGGATCTCGCTTCACTATGTACTAATATCAATTCCATTATGAAAGTCTCCTAACATGTTTTTGCCATTTGTAATTTTTCTTTTTCTCACTTTTCATTTCCATACTTTTTAAAGCTGGACTCGAGTTAGAATTTTGGCAGGAATATAACATGGGATGATCCTCCTTTTACTGTCTGCCAATTCTAAAACACAATAGGGAAATCGGGAAATGTGGTTCTTTGGAAAAGAATATTAGTTGAAATTAGAAAACGTCTTGAAGGGGAATCACGCGCATCGCGACCCAAGATGGCTACCTGATATTGGGGCTCCGCATCGTTCCAGCGCTCCTACGACCACCATGTCGACATATTGCTAAATCGGAACACCTCCGCTACAGGAATCTACTTTCATCCTACATTGCCTTGTGGATTTCTCACAGAAATGATGCAGGTGACTTTCTAACAGCTTCTGGCCACCATTTTGTTTTCCTCTCTTCAACATTTCCTATCAACTGGTTCTTTATGGCGCGCTGAAGCATTCCTTTTTCGACATTTCTTTTACTTTTGTCACCTTTTTTCTCCACTGGAGTTTCTGTCAGCAATGGACACTTTGATTTTTACTGGGGCCGCTGTGCCTATGAGGTAACTTTTCCTGTCACTTCTTCGACGCCTCTCTCACTTCCCTTTTCCTTGGTGATTTGTGCTCTTTTTAATGAGTAGAAGCAAATATCTACTCCATTACACTAAGAAGCAGGCATCGAATGTTATGACATCTGGTTGTGTTATCTCCTCAGCTCCTACTTCTTCCTCAGTTTCCTTGAATTTGGACAGAGTTTGCTCCTTCTCCAAAATAACTTTATTCATCATGGCAGCTAAATCTCAATCTCCCTCAGTCACTGCCAAGAGACTTAAACAGAATCCTCCTTCTCCTCCTAAAGCTGTTTCTCCAGTCTCTCTGGATACTGTTCTGGAGGAAATCCACGCTCTCAGACCTTTCATTGAGGAAACAAACTCTCGCCTTCAGACCATGGATGACAAACGGTCCTCAATGGAATCCCGCCTCACGGTCGTGGAGCAGCAGCTTGATGTGGTACAAGACTCTTCTTCCAGAATTTCCTCTTTGGATAAAGAGGTTCTCCAACTGAAAAGAGCAGCCAAGGACCTTGATAATAGGAATCGTCGCAATAATCTCCGTATTTATGGTCTTCCGGAAGGCCTTGAAGGAGATGACCCTGTTGCGTATTTCACTTCCTTTTTACCACAGTTCCTAGGTCTCCCCTCTTCGTCCAAACTGAATATACAACGTGCTCATAGGCTGGGTTCTTGTTTAGCTTCTTCTGCTGCAAACCCCGTGGAGTGATCAGTTTGTTCCTACAATTCACGGATCTTCTACAAGTCCTAAATGCAGCTAAAACCATAAAACTGTTGACACGGCTTCGCACCAAGGTATTTATTTCTCAAGACGTTTCTTCAGTTACCGCCAAACGACGTAAGGAATTCCTGGATCTTTGTCCAGCTCTTCGATCTCTCGGTGCACGCTATGGCCTATTTCACCCATGCCTCTTTAAAGTCACCTTTCTCAACAAGACTTCTACTTTTGAGGACCTGATCGATCTTCGAAGATTCATCCAGTCACACTCTACTTCTTCCATGGAGATTGCTGCACCTCCACCGATACCTTGACTTTACCGTTTCTCCTGTGATGTTACTTATTACATAAGATTGTAATGTTGTAGTGTTATACTCTTTATATTCTGGACTTCCATTGCTCTTCCTGTTCTCATTTATAAAATGTATTTTTTCTTTTACAGGTTTGTCTAATTGTACTGTGTTCCAAATATTGTCTCCATTCCTGTTCATGTCTAGTTGGTGTCCGGATGTGATGTGTTGCCTATTGTTGGGTGTGCCATTCTCGTTGTCCGTGTTGCTGCTCACCCTTCCCTTTGCTCCCTTTAAGGTGCGTGCCAAAGTCGTCATTTTTGAAATGTACTGTCTTTTCTCATCTGTATTCTCTCTTCCCTCTTTTTTCTCTCTCGTTATTGTATTCCTTTTCTTCTTCCCTCTGGTGATATTGCTTCCTTGTTCTTATATGCCTTCTTCTTCATCTGTTCTCTTCTCTTCCCTATTTTATGCATTCTTTTTTCTCCTTTTGGTATCTCGCGGGTTTCTCTATCTTCTTCCTTCTTCTTTCCCTTTATCTCTTACTTCACTTTTTTACTACTGCATATTTTGTTCTTTATGTGTTTTTGATGGTTTTACATTGAGTTATTTCCTGGAATGTGAAAGGTTTTCTTAACCCAATTAAAAGACAGAGACTATTATCCCACCTTGCCTCTTATAAACCTGATTTGGTTCTTTTACAAGAGACCCAACTTACAGAAGCTGAGGTGATAAAATTGAAAAAAGGTTGGGTGGGTTCAGTTTTATTTTCTCCTACTTCCAATAAGAATTTGATACATAAGGAAGGTGGTTGTTAGCTAAGGTGGTAATCAATAACATTTCTTTGTTTTTTTTCTATGTTTATGGCCCTACTCATCCTGATTGTTCCTTTTGGCCTCTGATTACACAGAAATGTATTCAGTTTCGGGATGATCTCTTTTTATTAGGGAGTGATTGCAATCAGGTTGTTGACCCCTTTCTTGACCATCAATCTCCGGTACGCTTCACTCCTCACAAAACTCATACACATTTTCTCAACACTATTTCCCAAACACACCTTGTTGATTCTTGGAGACTCTCTCACCCCGATATTCTTGACTTTTCCTTCTTGTCTCCTCCTCACAGCTCCCTCTCCCATTTAGACTATATTTTTCTCTCTCAATCTTTATCTCAAAATCTGTTATCCTCCTCTATTGAACCTATCGTCATCTCTGACTATGCCCCAATTGTAACCACCCTTGACTTGCTTCCTCCACACCCCAGGTCTTACCTTTGGCGTTTTAATAATTCTCTTCTTCTTGACCCTCTTTTCTCTTCCTCTTTCAGCACCTTTGCTAATTAATTTTTTGACCTAAATAGTGGTCCCACCTCTTCAACCCATATATTATGGGACTCCTTTAAAGCTACCACAAGAGGTTTCATTATAGACTTTGTCTCAGAAAAAAAGAAACGCTTCCTTCAACAACATAAAGCTACCCTGGCGCATATTAAGGCTTTAGAACATAAGTTCTATACTTCGTCGGCAGACTCGGTCTTACCAGCTCTGATACGTGCCAAATTAGCATTTAATAAAACTACAACTGGCAATGTGTCTTCCATACTTCTCCGTAGTAGTGCTAGTTACTACGGAGGTTGAAATAAAGTAGGTAAACTTTTAGCGAACTACCTCAAAACCCATAAAGACCGTACTTTGATTGACTCTATTTACTCTTCAGATGGCTCTCTCATTCATAAAGATCAGGACATTCTCAATTAATTTAAACTTTTTTACAAAGACCTTTACACACCAGAATCTCCTCCTTCCAGTTCCCTTATCGAATCTTATATTAATAAACTCCCAACCCCGTCTAATTCTCACCTTAATCTGTCAGATTTTGAAGCAGATCTATCCCATAATGAATTATCCACTGCTTTAAATGATTTAAAGAAGGGGAAAACTCCGGGCCCGGATGGTTTTTCAGTTGAATTTAATTTGCATTTTTCTAACTCATTACTTCCTAAACTCTTAAATCTTTTCCATTCATTCTTTCTCTCCGGTAAGACAGAGGATACTTTTCAGGAAGCAACAATTTGCCTCATACATAAAGAAGAACGAGATCCTGTGTTTTGTAAAAACTACTCCCCGATTTCCCTGGTCAATGTAGACTATAAGCTATTTGCCAAAACACTTGCTTTACGTTTAGACCCCCTTATGACACATTTGGTTGGTAAGGAGCAATGTGGCTTTGTCAAGGGTAGATTGACCAGCTAATTCTCGTCTCTTTCTTAACGTTTTAAAAAAAATTCCTTCCCTTTCTACATCCTCAGCGGCCATTTCTGTTGATGCTGAAAAAGCATTTGACAGAGTTGATTGGTCTTTTTTATTAGCATCTATGAGGTGGCATTGTTTTGGTCCCAAATTGATTTAACTTATTTCTTTATTATACTCTGCCCCCAGAGCATCTTTACTAGTTAATGGCTGCGTCTCATCCTATTTCCCTCTTCAGCACGGAGTCCGTCAAGACTGCACTCTTTCCCCTCTTCTCTTCATCTTAGCTCTTGAACCCTTCTTATCCTCAATTCGCAATAATGATTCTATATCTGGTTTTTCTTATTGTGATCAACATTTAAAACTTTCCGCTTACGTGGATGACATCCTACTTTTTATATCGGATCCTGAAAACTCTATTCCCCCTCTATTATATAAATTCACTTCCTTCTCCCTCGTCTCTGGCTATAAAATCAATACAGATAAAACAGGGATTCTCCCTCTCACTAAATTTTGTCTTCCACACTCCTTTTCTTCCACTGGTTTTGCATGGAATGGTTCTAAAATCAAATATTTAGGTATGTGGTTCTCCAATTCCGTTGCCTCTTCCGTTAAATTAAATATGACTGCGGTTCTATCTCAGATTGACAAACTACTTTCCTCTTGTAATCCTCTCTTTCTTTCATGGTGGGGTCGGTTAGACTCAATTAAGATGATGATTACCGCTATTTTGTTTTATGCTCTTTCCATGCTTCCCGTCCATATTCTTGCCTGTTATTTTAAACAAATTAATTCTTGCCTCTCTAACTTTTTTTGGAAGAACAAAAAAGCCAGGATTTCTTTATCTTGTCTTCATAAGACAAAATCTAACGGGTATGTGAACTTTCCTGATTTTCGCCTATATCATAAATAATTCTGCCTTCGTCAGGCCTCGAAATGGCTCCTTTCCAAACCTTCCCCCTTCACTCCCCTTTGGCTTTCCATTGAACAAGCCTTATTATTACCCTTTACTTTAACAGAAGTTCTGGCCTTTCCTACCATAACCCCTCATACCTCCCTTTCCTTGTTTAAACACACTTGTTTCTTATTGAAGCCTTTGACGCAACCAAAATCTATTTCTAGAGAACTCTTTTTAGATTCTCCAATTTGGCATAATTCCCTTATTACTTTCAATAACTGAACCATCTTTTGGAACTCCTGGAGATTAAAAGGTAGAATTTGGGTTAAAAACCTTTTTGATGGCTTGTCTCCATGCTCCTTTCCCCAATTTCAAGCTTCATTTAATTGTCCCCGATCGTTCCTACAGAAATTCACTATTCTAATGGTGGTCATTCTAGATATTTACTACTCTCTCCCCTTTTCCCCTCTTCCCTCTTTCCAAATGTAACTTCTCAAGATTCTTCTCTCTCTGCCCAAAGCTTCTCTCTTCTGTAAATACTTCTCAACTCCTAATCCAGAGTGCACTAAAACTAAATTGGAACTCTCATGGGAATCTAACCTGGGATGTGAATGGACCATCATCTTCTGGGACAAACTTTGGCCCTGGTCTCTCAAAATCTCTTGTTCTGCTTCTCTCACCCAATCTATGTTTTTCCTCTACCATAGACTTTATCTTACCCCTACCTCTATAGCTATATTTTCCCATTCTACTGATACCAACTGTTGGACCTGTGGCTCTTCTAATGCTGATCTTCTACACCTTCTCTTCCTTTGCCCTTCGGTTTATAACTTTTGGGGGAAAATCTGGTCCTATATTTCTCGCCTGTTTAATATTTCCACTCCTTATTCCATTCCTCTTCTCTTCTCTGGGAGTCTGTCCTATTCCTTAGATCTTTCCTCCCACAATCATGGCCTCTTTGACCTTATGCTTGCCTTAACTTTTCAACACATCATTTTCAACTGGAAAATGCTTACAAAACTGTTGGAAACAGCCCACTCCCACTCCGCAGGGTGGTGGTGGACCTTCCCGACACAACGTGGTAGCTTGGCTCGAGTGGTCAGGAAACAGGCGCAGTGCTAAGCATACAAAATACCCATACAATAACCATGCGTGCATCCGTTCCAAAAACGACTCTACACCGTAAAAATTATGAAAATATGTTCTCTTTATCTTTCTTCTCTTAGTTGCTGATTGGGAAAATAAATAACAATCACAATATATACATTTTTAAATATAGCAGGTCAAATAAATATTTGCTGTTTGCTGAAATAAATAGGGGTGATCATAAATAACAGGGCATAAATACAAGTGCAATATATACAGTCAATTAAATACTTTGAGGTAATAAATACTGTATCAATAAATACTGTCCCAATAAATACTGTACACCAACAAGTCCTGTGGACCTAGAAATTCAGTGCAGCAATAAATAGATGAGAACTCAATAAATACAGTAACCCCAATAAATAATTAGAAGTATACAGTACACTTTGTGAATCAGATGACACTTCACTACTGAAGGGCTGAATTGGCCCAGGCACAGCTTGTAGGGTGTGAAAGGCTTGAGGGGTACTACTCCCTGGCTGAGGCAAAGGCTGAGGCCTAAACTGAGGTAGATCAAAAAGGGGGGAAATTCCAATGCCCTGGCTTCCCTCTCCACAGAACCTCTCTAGGTTAGTCCCAGTTCACCCCAGGCACAGTCAGGTGGGTTTCAGCTCCTCCCTGGCCCCTTAGAGTAGTCTCTCAGGTCTCCACAGGGCCTAAGGCGCCCTCTACTCCACTTACTGCCCTTTTCTGATGCTCCGACGCCGCTGGAGTCGTGTCGACGCCGTGAGGCGGTTCCGGTTCGGTCTCGGCGGCCTCGGCACAATGTCAGTTCTATGACGACGCCGGTAGGCGGTTCCGGTCCGATGTCGGGGCCCCGGTTCGACCTCTACCTTCGATTCGACGGCGTCGGGCAGTCTCCACACGATGTCGACTTCGGGCGGCTCCGGTCCGATGGCGCACTCGGCTCCGATGACGTCGGCCGGCCTGGCCTCGCTGTCGACTTCCGGCGACTCCGGGGTGCGATCCTCACTCCCGACCTCCGGTGCTCCTCTACCTCGGTCTCCGACGACTCCGGAGGGCGGACTTCACCCTTCCGATGACGCCGCTCGCTCGACCTCGGTTCACCTCCTTCTCGACCCTTGGTATTCCACTCGACCTCCGCCGGCGCCCTCTTATGACCTCAGGCGGCTCCGGGTACGACGTCTGCTACCTCAGTCAGCGCCGCTTCTCCACCTCGGGCTCCAGGTCTTCGGCTACTCGACGCCAGGCTCCAGGGAAACCAACTCTCAGGTCAGAATCTTGCTATTTTCTTGGTTCTAAGGCCTGTTCCTGCTGTCCAGGTCCTTAGGATGGGTTTCTTCTTTCTTCTTCCCACACAGGGCTATAGGCTGGGATCCATCAGCTGGGACAAGTATCAAGGGTGGGTTTATGGACCCCACTCCAGGCACAAGGTTCCACCCCTGCTGCTTCACTCCTTCCTCCTTCACTCTTGTGCTCCTCTCTCTTCACCAGTCAGGTGCCAACTGCCAGCTCCAACTGCCAACTGCCTCTCTTATCCTCCCAACATTCTAAACGGTTTCCAACTGTCACACAGTTCTGGAATCTCCTGGAAGGTTCTGGAAGGTGCTGGTAGGTTCCAGTGGATGCTGGTGATGTCACAGGAGGCCACCATTTTGTGCTTCAGGCCCTCAGACAGAAGTTTCAGGGGTAGCTAAGATGGCTCCCTGAATCTGCAGCAACACTAAAAAGTCTGGTGGTTCCCAAAAAGGAAAAATTCAAACAGGGTTTGAGGCAAAAGTGGGACAAAATAAATAATGATGAGGAGGGACCACCCAAAGGGCTGACAGGTCTAACACGCGTCCCCCCCAGCTGAAAGTGGGGAGAGCTACCCAACCCCTTGGGAGTTCTCATCACTAAGGCGGAAATACCTTGAGAGACCGTCTGCATTGGCGTGGTCCACTCCAGGCCGATGTTCCACCTGAAAGTCCATCCCCTGTAGGGAAATAGACCACCTCAACAACTTGGGATTCTCCCCCTTCATTTGCATCAGCCAACGAAGGGGTCTGTGGTCGGTCTGAACTAGGAAGTGCGAGCCAAACAGGTATGGCCGCAACTTCTTCAGAGCCCATACCACTGCAAAGGCTTCACGCTCTATTGCACTCCACTTCTGTTCCCTGGGAAGTAGTCTCCGGGATAGGAAGACCACGGGTTGATCCAGACCCTCTTCGTTGAGTTGCGATAACACTGCCCCAATGCCATGTTCTGATGCATCTGTCTGGACAATGAACTTCTTGGAAAAGTCTGGGGCCCGTAAGACCGGGGCCTCGCACATGGCTTTCTTCAATTTCTCAAAGGCTTGCTGACAAGCCTCCGTCCAGACTACCCGTCGAGGTTGTTTCTTGGACGTGAGCTCCGTGAGAGGGGCTACGATGGTACCGTACCCCTTCACGAAGCGGCGATAATATCCCGTGAGGCCCAAAAATGCTCGGACCTCAGTCTGTGTCTTGGGGGGTTCCCAGGCCATGATGGCCTCGATCTTCGCCTGGAGGGGTTGCACCGTTCCCCTACCCACCAAGTGTCCAAGGTACACTACCGACCCCTGCCCGATCTGGCACTTGCTGGCCTTGATCGTCAATCCAGCTTGTCTCAGGGCCTGGAGAACAGCTTGCAGGTGACGCAAGTGATCCTCCCAGCTGTTACTGAAGACGGCTATGTCATCCAGATAAGCAGCAGAGAAACTCTCCATCCCGGTGAGGATCTGGTTTACCAGGCGCTGAAACGTGGCAGGTGCGTTCTTGAGCCCAAAGGGCATCACACAGAACTGGTAGTGGCCATTGGGCGTGGAGAAGGCTGACCTTTCCCTTGCTCCATCAGTCAAAGAGATCTGCCAGTACCCCGAAGTAAGGTCAAAGGTACTTAGATATTGGGCAGCTCCCAGCCGGTCAATTAATTCATCCGCCCTAGGGATCGGATGTGCATCAGTCTTTGTCACTGAATTCAGTCCCCGGTAGTCCACACAGAACCTCAGTTCTGGTTGGGCACCCGGTGGTGCAGCTTTTGGTACTAACACCACCGGACTGGACCAGGGGCTGCTAGAAGGTTCAATCACTCCTAGCTCCAGCATCTTAGTGACCTCACTATGAATGCTGGCCTTCACCTTGTCTGACATCCGGTAGATCTTGGACTTCACAGGTGGGCTGTCTCCTGTGTCCACGTCATGGACGCACAGGTGAGTCCTACCCGGGACAAGGGAGAACAACGAAGAGTACTGCCCCAGGACCTGGCGACAGTCCTCCTGCTGTTCAGGAGTTAGAGATGGGGAGAGAATCACTCCCTCCACCGACCCATCCTTTTCTTGAGACGCAAACAGATCAGGGAGAGGCTCGCTTTCCACGTCCTCTCCTCCGTCAGTCACCATCATCAAGATGACTTCGGGCCTCTCGTGGTGGGGTTTGAGGCGGTTGGCATGCAGCACCCGCAGGGGCTGACGAGGGGTCTTCAGGTCCACCAAGTAGGTAGCCTTACCCTTCTTCTCCAACACCTCAAAGGGTCCTGACCAGCGATCCTGGAGGGCACTAAGCTCTCCTGGTTCGATCACCCACACCTTCTGGCCAGGCTCCAACTCCACCGGGTGAGCGTTGTGGTCATACCACGCCTTCATCACTGCTTGGCTGGCTTCCAAGTTGTCAGAAGCTTGCTTCCACAACTTAGCCATTTGGCTCCGGAAGGCCAGCATGTAGCTCACCACATCCTGGGGGAGCTTTCTGGGAGTTCTTTCCCATCCGTCTCTCACCAGGTTAAGAGGTCCACGTACAGGGTGCCCATACAGAAGCTCGAAGGGGCTGAAGCCCACTCCCTTCTGTGGCACTTCCCTGTAAGAAAAAAGTAAACAGGGTAGGAGGACGTCCCATTTCCTCCGCAGGCTTTCAGGCAGACTTCTGATCATGCCCTTCAAGGTTTTGTTAAACCTCTCCACCAGACCATTGGTCTGGGGGTGGTAAGGAGTTGTGAACCGGTAGGTCACTCCACACTCCTTCCACATTGCCCGCATATATGCTGACATGAAGTTGGTCCCCCTGTCGGACACAACTTCCTTGGGAAAACCCACTCGGGTAAAGATTCCCATCAGGGCCCTAGCCACAACAGGTGCTGTTATGGTCCTCAGAGGTATTGCCTCTGGGTACCGTGTGGCATGATCCACCAGAACCAGGATAAACCTGTGACCAGCTGTAGTTGGTGGATCTAATGGACCCACAATGTCGATGCCCACCCTTTCAAAGGGGGTGCTAACGACAGGAAGTGGTTCCAGGGGAGCTTTCAGCTTCACCCCTGTTTTCCCACTGGCTTGGCAAGACACACATGTCCGGCAGTAGGTATCGGACGACACTTTCATCTGAGGCCAATAAAAGTGTGGGACAAGACGGGCGAAGGTCTTGTCTTGCCCCAGGTGTCCTGCCAAGGGGATCTCGTGAGCCAACTCTAACAGGAAGGCTCGAAAACGTTGAGGTACTACCAAGGCTCGTGACGATCCATGTAGGGGTGCCTTGGGTTCACTGTAGAGGAGGCCATCCTCCCAGTAGACACTGTAGTTCCCTTCAACGTTCCCTGCTGCCTGGGCTTCGGCCTGTCGCCTCAGCCCCTCAAGGGTAGGGCACTCCCTCTGGCCCTGGCAGAATTCCTCCCTGGACGGGCCTCCCTCCACGTGCCACTCGGCCGGGATGGGTAAGTCCTCCAGGTTGGTAACGTCCCCCTCCGCAGACTCCTGGTCCACCACCTCCGGTGGCCTATCCGTCCTACGGGGTGGAGACGCCGAGGCAGGCTCCTCCTGTCCTCGGTTCTTCCCTTGACTGGCAGCTGGCTGGGCCTTTGTTCCAGGCTCCAGCCGGAATGAACTCCCTCTTCGGGTAGTCACGGACCTTGTGCTAACACAGGCCCAGTCAGGTGTACCCAGCATCTCGGTATGAGTCCGGTATTCCACCTCCTTCCAAGCGTTGTGCTCCATGTCATTGCCCAGCAGACAATCGACTGGCACGGCAGGGCTTACGGCAACTCGAAGTGAACCTGCAACCCCCCCCCATTCAAAGGGAACCTCGGCCACTGGATAGTGACCTGTTCTGCCGTCAGCCATCGCGGCTGGGTGGAGTACATCGGGAATGACTTGCTCTGGAGACACCAGTTGGCTACGTACCATAGTCATACTGGCTCCTGTGTCTCTCAGAGCCTCCCCTCTTTGGCCGTTGATGGTGATCCACTGCCCATACTTTGCAGTATTTGCGGGCACCTGGATCTTAGGAACCATCTCCCGTTCTCCCAGGGACACTAAAGTGACACCCGCCCACTCCCTTCCCTTAGTTAAGGGCATCTCCTCCCCGAGCACTACACTAGCTACTCCGGGGGGCTTTCCTCCAGTGGGAGGGGGTGAGCGTTTCTGACACTTCGGATCTCCTTTATAGTGTCCAACGCCACCGCACTCGTAGCAATGGACAACCCTTGGCTGCTGACTCTGGCCAGGATTAGGGTTTCTGGGTGGGTTAGCCTTAGAGGTGAATCCTGTTCCCTTCCCTTGGAAGTTATTTTGGGGGCCTTTGGAGAACTCCTTTTTCTTTTCCCCTCCTTCTTTCTTTTGGGGGGCGCCCTGTCCGGCCTTTTGAGTATCCCCTCCAGTCCCCCTTGTGGACACCCGGGTACTAGCCCAAATGTCCGCCTCCTCAGCAAGCTTCCGGGGGCTGGTCAGCTTGCTATCCACCAGGTGTTGCCGCAGTTCAGGGAAACATTTCTCGAGTAGGTGTTCCTTCAATACCAGGTCAAACAGCTCCTCGTAGTTCCTGACTTCACTGCCCTGAATCCAACCTTCCAGTGCCTTCTTTGCATAGTCCAGGAAGTCCACCCAATTCTGTGTGCCCAGTTTGTGACTACCCCTGAACTTCTGTCTGTACTTTTCCGGAGTGAGTCCAAACTTCCTGATGAGCGCCAGTTTCATGGTGGGGTAGTGGGTTTGCTCCTCCTCTTCGAGGGCCAATAAAGCATCCCTACCAGCTGGAGGCATGTATTTGTACAATCCCCCTCCCCAATACTTCACTGGAACCCCATGGGCCCTCAATGAGACCTCATAGGCTGCGAGCCATTTGGCGATGTCATCACCTGCCCCATAGCTTGCTACAATGTCCTTTGGCAGGTAAGGTTTGGATTCCCTGGTGGACTCTTGGATTTGGCTGCCACCATTAGGAACAGTTGGTGCCCCAATTCTTAGGATCTGAAGCTCTATCTCCTTCAGTCTTATCTCATGAGCCATCCTCTCTTTCTCCGTCTCATGAGCCAACCTCTGTTCCTCCTTCTCCTTCTCCAGCTTTGCTAAATCCCATGTGAGTTGTCTTTTCTCTCTCCGATCTGCTAACTCCACGCTGGATAAGCCCCCACTAGAGGCACGGCTGCCCCCCCTAGAAAGTGTCCTGGGCCCTGCTGACAGGTTCCCCACCTCAGGTTGGTACATCTCAGCCCCCTCGGGGTCAGGCTCTCCATCCCTGTCTTCCTCCTCAGCCTTGCCTTCCCTGCGTGCCTCCCCCCAAGCCCTTAAGCTGGTTTGAAGTGCACCCTTCTTTGCTCCTGGGGGACAGTACACCCCCTCTCGCTGGCAAAACTCCCTGAGTTGGGCCACAGTGTATGTTTCTAAATCTTCAAGAACAAACTCCATCTTGCCCACTCAGGTTAGAGGACAGGTTTTGTGCAGTAACAATGCAGGGGGATACCTTTAGTAATACCTCCTCCCACCACCAGAGTAAATTTGGAAAAAACAAAAACCCACAATTAGGAAGGCCGCTGTGAGAAAACTCCCGGTGTAGGCCTATGGACTACCCACAGTTATTGTTGAGTATATGTAGGCACAGCTCTATCCCACCACTGAACACCAATTTATGTTGGAAACAGCCCACTCCCACTCCGCAGGGTGGTGGTGGACCTTCCCGACACAACGTGGTAGCTTGGCTCGAGTGGTCAGGAAACAGGCGCAGTGCTAAGCATACAAAATACCCATACAATAACCATGCGTGCATCCGTTCCAAAAACGACTCTACACCGTAAAAATTATGAAAATATGTTCTCTTTATCTTTCTTCTCTTAGTTGCTGATTGGGAAAATAAATAACAATCACAATATATACATTTTTAAATATAGCAGGTCAAATAAATATTTGCTGTTTGCTGAAATAAATAGGGGTGATCATAAATAACAGGGCATAAATACAAGTGCAATATATACAGTCAATTAAATACTTTGAGGTAATAAATACTGTATCAATAAATACTGTCCCAATAAATACTGTACACCAACAAGTCCTGTGGACCTAGAAATTCAGTGCAGCAATAAATAGATGAGAACTCAATAAATACAGTAACCCCAATAAATAATTAGAAGTATACAGTACACTTTGTGAATCAGATGACACTTCACTACTGAAGGGCTGAATTGGCCCAGGCACAGCTTGTAGGGTGTGAAAGGCTTGAGGGGTACTACTCCCTGGCTGAGGCAAAGGCTGAGGCCTAAACTGAGGTAGATCAAAAAGGGGGGAAATTCCAATGCCCTGGCTTCCCTCTCCACAGAACCTCTCTAGGTTAGTCCCAGTTCACCCCAGGCACAGTCAGGTGGGTTTCAGCTCCTCCCTGGCCCCTTAGAGTAGTCTCTCAGGTCTCCACAGGGCCTAAGGCGCCCTCTACTCCACTTACTGCCCTTTTCTGATGCTCCGACGCCGCTGGAGTCGTGTCGACGCCGTGAGGCGGTTCCGGTTCGGTCTCGGCGGCCTCGGCACAATGTCAGTTCTATGACGACGCCGGTAGGCGGTTCCGGTCCGATGTCGGGGCCCCGGTTCGACCTCTACCTTCGATTCGACGGCGTCGGGCAGTCTCCACACGATGTCGACTTCGGGCGGCTCCGGTCCGATGGCGCACTCGGCTCCGATGACGTCGGCCGGCCTGGCCTCGCTGTCGACTTCCGGCGACTCCGGGGTGCGATCCTCACCCCCGACCTCCGGTGCTCCTCCTCACAGGTTCCGGGCGACTCCGGAGTGCGATCCTCACTCCCGACCTCCGGTGCTCCTCTACCTCGGTCTCCGACGACTCCGGAGGGCGGACTTCACCCTTCCGATGACGCCGCTCGCTCGACCTCGGTTCACCTCCTTCTCGACCCTTGGTATTCCACTCGACCTCCGCCGGCGCCCTCTTATGACCTCAGGCGGCTCCGGGTACGACGTCTGCTACCTCAGTCAGCGCCGCTTCTCCACCTCGGGCTCCAGGTCTTCGGCTACTCGACGCCAGGCTCCAGGGAAACCAACTCTCAGGTCAGAATCTTGCTATTTTCTTGGTTCTAAGGCCTGTTCCTGCTGTCCAGGTCCTTAGGATGGGTTTCTTCTTTCTTCTTCCCACACAGGGCTATAGGCTGGGATCCATCAGCTGGGACAAGTATCAAGGGTGGGTTTATGGACCCCACTCCAGGCACAAGGTTCCACCCCTGCTGCTTCACTCCTTCCTCCTTCACTCTTGTGCTCCTCTCTCTTCACCAGTCAGGTGCCAACTGCCAGCTCCAACTGCCAACTGCCTCTCTTATCCTCCCAACATTCTAAACGGTTTCCAACTGTCACACAGTTCTGGAATCTCCTGGAAGGTTCTGGAAGGTGCTGGTAGGTTCCAGTGGATGCTGGTGATGTCACAGGAGGCCACCATTTTGTGCTTCAGGCCCTCAGACAGAAGTTTCAGGGGTAGCTAAGATGGCTCCCTGAATCTGCAGCAACACTAAAAAGTCTGGTGGTTCCCAAAAAGGAAAAATTCAAACAGGGTTTGAGGCAAAAGTGGGACAAAATAAATAATGATGAGGAGGGACCACCCAAAGGGCTGACAGGTCTAACAAAAACTTTCTATCCAACACTGGTGGAATAGTCTTTGCCATTTTCATCGACTTGATATTGCTTTTGCCTCCTCCTGCAAACCAATGGTTAGCAGAGATCTCTTTTGGTTGCCTCCTACTACTTATTTAGACAAACTAGCGTTAACAAATAACTCTCATTTAAATTCTAAAAATTTTAAACAGCTTTCTCTTTTATTCCAGTACTAGCCATTATTTTGTTATCTTTCTATTTTAATATGCTTTACTCTGTATTGCTTGTCTTCTGTATCTCTTGTTATTATTCAAATAAAGCTTTTAAACACAAAAAAGAAAACGTCCTGAAAAACTTTTTTGATGTCAAAATTTCGGCATTCAAGCCATATTACATGAATATCTAGATAACATATGATTTTAATAGGACTCTTTTTTTCACGATGTTTTAAATGAAACAATCTTTTAACACGCTCACTTCTAATAACTTACTGTTCTACATTACTGGGTTTTACTGTTTATTAGTACTTTACTATTTAACAATGTTTTCTAACAGATATATCGTTCAATTGGACATTAGAATCCCACTAGCAACATGACGATGACGATATTTCAATAGGCTCATGAAAGCCTGGAAACGTAGTCCGTTTTCTATTTTTATGTCACTCCTTGGTCCCTGTTCTTGGAATTAACACATATTTACACGTATTTATATGGTTGTTTTTTTTTTTTATGTCTCGACACAGAGATGGGCTTTTAGATGCTCATAAATATTTGATACAAGGATTAACATAATTAATAAGCTGTTATATTGCAGTTATTGCACCACACCAATCTGGGTTAAATATAAATTGTACGTATGCACTTTTCTATTCTTGTGTAAACATAGAATGAAACGCCCGTAATAATATTTTAGACCTGAATATTCAGGGATTCATTATAGAACTGAAAGAAACCTCCGTCCGCTCTCCATTTTCATTACTTTGGAGTATGGAAAGTTAAAAAGATGGCGCCCGCGAGTCGAACTGCTGCCGGTTACGAGGTGCATGGATTGAAGATACAAGGGGGCAGATTTACAAGCCCCTTGCGCCACTTTTGCGTCACTTTTAACATGGGAAAAGTGATGCAAAAGTGGCGAATGGGGCTTGTAAATCTGCCCCAAGGTATTTAAATAAGGCAGAAGAGGTCGGATAGTTATGCCTTGCTTTTTGGTTATGTGCAAACCATTCTTTGTTGACAACACGTTCAGGAGGACGACTTGGTAATAAATAATTTTTGGGACTTGTCTCGTTTTGCTTGCAGAGCGGACGTACCAAGGTCCCGCACACGTGGATGAATATCATTTCCTCCACGGTTCACGACAAAATTACCGCGCTTCACAACAGGGATTAATATGACTGCCAGTGGGGCCGTTATTTTTACATTATTTATTGGTAAGCTCTATTGAGGGTGATGACAAGGAGAAATCATATAGGGTTGTGCTCCGGTTTCTGGTCTGGCTGATAAATATTAGTGAAACTCAAGGGGGTTTCATAGGTTTCTTGTCCTATAGCTCCCTCTCATGGTTTTATTAAGTATGTTTGCTCTCCATTTGTTTACGTTCAGGAATAATCACGATCTAATGCACATAATTGGCACATGGCTATTTGAGACATGAAATTGGACTCAGTTTATTGAATCTAAGGTGAGGTTTTATACATCTGGTCGGCTTTCTAATATAATGGCCGGGCACGTGAGGATATATATCTTTTCTTCTGTAGCCATGTGGCCTGTGACAATAACAGGTGGTGGTTTATATATGGATAAAACAATACAAATCATTTTAATCGTAATCAATTTCTTATATGTGTCGGTTTTTAATTACCTTGGAGTGTACTTCCACACAGGGTGTATTCTTCTATTCTTGAAATCAAACAATCATCATGCTTATGTGGAGTTTGGACCATTCTGGAATTCATCTATAATGACCTGGAGCATTATTCGGTGTGAATCTCTTCACGGATCTTGGGTTCTTGGCTAACTTCAATGCACATTCCTGTCTCTCTCTTTTTTCTTCATTTTTTTTCTCACTATGCTGTGTTTAAAACACTATAATAAGGGTGTTTGTTTATTCTGTATGAAAAACTGTATAAATGTAATACAGCATACAAACTGTTTTTACATATATTTCTGCAGCCTTGAGAAAGCCCAGGAGGGCGAAACGTACATCGTCTGCTGCTGAATTCTATATGTAATGAAATGGAATAAACCAAACAAAGGGACCTGACTCAACAATTGTTGTGGAATTCTTCTAAAGGACATTTTTTCTGACTGGTTAAACCACAGTTTATCAACATTGGATGATAGTTACAACCATTTGGTGTGCTTTGGTGTTTTTTGTTGGACATTGTTCTAGGCTGGTTTCAGTCCTAGTGTATTTATACCCTGGTGGGTGTGTATTGTGACACCACGAGAGCACCCTAAAATATTGTGGTTATAAGGACACGGTTAAGACAAACTGAAAACTGATGTAGATAGTTGTGCAGATTATGGAGCATACCCACAGTCTTTGGAAATAGTATGAAATGTTGCTGATCTAGCTCTCCCATGTGATTATTTGATATAACCAATATTGATTGAGATGAGAGACATTTGAGATTCACATTAATTTTCCAAGTGCTTTGTTCTAAAAAGCTTTCTTGAGATTATATATCTCCAGTGATCAGGTTTAGTACCATTGACTATGGCCACCTTTGATGACAATAGAAATGCCCTTATGGATGATTCTTTCAGTCTCAATCCCTCACGGGATTCTAACAGACCAAGGGACACAGTAGAGGAGGGACTAAAACAAAAATTCCTGAGACTGGAGAGGTTAAAAAAACAAGAGCTCTCCATGGGATGCAACAGTCCTACGTAAATACATTGACAAAGAACAAGTACCAAGGGGATTTCGTATTTTGATCTTTCCCTCGTTCGAGGATTTGAATAAGGGTCATTTAAAGGAGTGGGAACAACTATTGTTCAAATCATCTGTAGGAATGATTGATATACTGATCAGGGATGCCTGAAAAATAACTGCTTGAAATTTCCATTTTAGAGAAAGAGATCCATGACCTAAATTTACCTGAAGCAACTGAACGCAATCTGGCGATACTTAAAGAGGAGATACAAAAACATCAACTATACTTAAAGGATAAGAAGTCACAAAAAATAAGACGAGATGAGAGAGATTACCACAGTGGGAGGGTCTATACGTTTGCGAAAAAGTTTGATAATGTCACAACTGGATTACATCCAGTGACAACAGACAATAGACCGCAGACAATGGAAATAACTAGCATTTCTGACACTTCAAGTGTGAGTAGCATGACCAGTGGGGAATCATCAAGTGCACAGGGACAACCATCAGGGAGCACTGCAGATCCCTTTATTTTCAGAACTACAAAGGCTCAGGAAAGGGAACAAACAATCCTTTCAGAAAGAGCGGATTTTAAGAAGACCAGGAGGGGGAAATCTAGACCAAGATCCAAATGTAAAAGAGAAAGTGGGTGTAACAACAAGATCGGGGGCACGGACCCAACAACTGTGAATGATTTGAATCCCACGAATGTCACTGACAAGAAAAATGTTGTTAACTAATCAAATCATATGTTAACGGATGTAGAAATTAAGTTATTGAGCAAGGGTTCGGGGTTTTCTCCCAGTGCAAGTTCTAATTTTACAAAATTGCATGTGAGTTGTTTCAAATTTACTAGAAAGCTCATGTTGCACACATTTTTATCAGACAAACAACATCAAGTCCCTCAGAGAGCTGCAGCTGAAATTCCAGAATGCATTCAGACCATTAGGGACATAAAAGACATACAATTATTGCTCTCCTTGGATGAACAAGAGGCTTCCTCATCCATACAGACATTAACATCAGATCTGGACCTTGACACGTTTACTGACATAGTCAGTGGTTTGTGAACTAAATCAACATTTACGCCCCGCCTACCTGGCCCCAACTCAATCGATACATTCCAGGAATTGGTCTATCAGGATTTATATAATCTTGAGGACAAATTACACACTAAAAATATATACATGAAACAGAACATCACAATGGAAGAGAGAAAGGCACTATAAGTCCTTAAGAATGACACCTCCTTAGTCATCAGAGAAGCGTACAAAGGAGAGAATGTGATGCTTATGGATAGAGTTGACTACCTCCACGAAATAGATAGACAACTATCAGACAGGACTGCCTATATCCAATTGAGTAGTAATCCTAAGAAGACTACCATAACAGCGGTAGAAAATCGATTAAAACACTGGCGAGATCTATGTCTTATTTCAGACTTAGAATCTAAATATCTATTCAATGACACACCAACCAATCGCTGCATCTACTGTTTGCCAAAAATACACAAGGGGGGGGTGCCCCCGAGGAGTCCCATCATTTCGGGCATTGGTTCTCCCAATCAAAGAATATCCGAATACATTGATGTATACATACAACCCTTAGTGATTAACTTACCATCTTACATAAAGGAAACCCGAGATATTCTAAGTAAAATTGCAGACGTAGAATGGGTGGAAGGTCATCAACTCGTTACCCTGGATGTATGCTCATTATATACCAGCATACCAGAAGAACAGGGTCTAAATGATGCACAACACTTCCTGAACTGTCGACCAATCAACATGTATGAACACAAGAACATGCTATTAGATCTAATCAGATTAGTCCTGGACAATAACATATTCACTCACAATGGGGAGTGGTATCGTCAGATACGAGGCGGTACAATGGGGGCTACATTTTCACCCTCATTTGCCAACCTCTACATGGGTCTGTTTGAGCACACACATTTGTGGAGGAAAGGTCCGAGTCACTTGTTGGAGATTGTTCTATACTGGGGCGGTGTATTGATGATATTATTCTATTCTGGGCAGGGACAAATGAGGCCCTAGAACATTTTTTTGCATGCATCAATAATGATGATTTCAATCTGACCTTCACCAAAGATCAAAGTACTGAGCAGATAACTTTCCTGGATATCACCATCCAAGTGGATGTTTATAAGCTTAAAACTGTGCCGTATAGAAAAACTACTGCGTGCAATGCCACACTGCATGCAAGTAGTGCACACCCACCATCACAGATTAATGCCATCCTCTATGGGAAAATGTTGCGGATAAAACGAAACTGTAGTCATGAAACCAGATTAGGTCCAGAATTGGAAATTGTAGAAAATCGCTTCAGGGCGAGAGGTTACTCAGAGACTATGATTAGAGAAGCAGGAAGAAAGGTCAGCAAAGTAAAAAGAACTTGCCTTTTGACAGATAACAAGAAAGCAATCAATAAAAGTAGGAATAAATTGGCTTTCATCACTCCCTATACCACCACAAGCACTGACTTGTATAAGATTCTAAGGAAACATTGGCATTTACTAACACATGACACGACTTTACAAGGTGTAATCAATCCTAAACCCACAATTTTGCATGAAAGAGGTTGAACATTAAAACAATATTTGTGCCCGAGTTTCATACCACCTTTGACAAATGCAACTTGGCTACCTTCAGCTCCCAATGGCTTCCACAGGTGTAGTTCCTGTAGCATTGCTGTTCTGGAATACATAAAATCAACAAAACCCAGTATAGCACTGAGAGAATCTATACAATAAGGAGCTTTATAAACTGCAAAACTAAATTTGTGATCTATTGCATTAAGTGTATCTGTGAAAAAATCTACATTGGTAGCACCATAAGACCGCTGAAAGAGAGAATTCAAGAGCATATTCGAGCAATACACAACAACAACATACATAGGGGCATATTATCAAGAAACGGTATTACAATTATCGCCGCTTTAGCGGCAGAAAACAGCCGCTAAAGCGGCGATAATGGACTTGATAATATGCCCTTGAGAATTCCCATAGAAGCACATGTTCTGTTGTCAACATGGGCTTCTATGGGAATTCTCTGCGGCATATTATCAAGCCCATTATCGCCGCTTTAGCAGCAGTTTTCTGCCGCTAAAGCAGCGACAATTGTAACGCAGTGCTTGATAATATGCCCCCAAATCCTTTAGCAGTCCACTTTAATACAACACATAAGTCACATGGATTGATGAAACTGAGCTTTCATGGCATTGAGGTGGCCACTCCTGGATTGAGGGGTGGAAATAGAGTGTCACAACTACGTAGAATGGAAAGCCGACTGATCATTAAATTAAGGGCGGTGGAATGTGGTTTGAACATTGATAAGGAGATGTATGAATTTCTGTAAAAAACAATCTTTACAGTGATTATTGACTTGAACTGTAACTTGGCTCTTTTTATTTCCTTGATGACTATTTTTTGACCAATTTTTCTCTCTTCTCTTGGGTGTATCATCACCTATATAAGTATAATGGATATGGGTCTTTACCTTTGTTGTGGATCTCGCTTCACTACGTACTAATATCAATTCCATTATGAAAGTCTCCTAACATGTCTTTGACATTTTCAATTTTTCTTTTTCTCACTTTTCATTTCCGTACTTTTTAAAGCTGGACTCGAGTTCGAATTTTGGCAGGAATACAACATGGGATGATCCTCCTTTCACTATCTGCCAGTTCTAAAACACAATAGCGAAATCGGGAAATGTGGTTTTTTGGAAAACAATATTGATTGATACTAGAAAACATCTTGAAAAACATTTTTTAAGTCAAAATATCGGCATTCAAGCCATATTACATGAACAGCATTCAGCAAGTGCTGAACATCTAGATAACATATGATTTAATAGGACTCTTTTATTCATGATTTTCAAAATTACACGCTCACTTATAATAACTTACTGTTCTACATTACTGTGTTTTACTGTTTATTAGTACTCTACTATTTAACAACATTTTCTAACAGATATATGGTTCAATTGGACATTAGAATCCTACAAGCAACATCGCTATGACGATATTTCAATAGGCACATGACAGCCTGGAAACGTAGTCTGTTTCTATTTTTATTTTATTCCTTGGTCCCCGTTCTTGGAATTAACACAAACTCACACGTAGTTATATAATTGTTTTTTTTTAATGTCTCGATACAGAGATGGGCTTTTGGATGCTCATAAACATTTGAAGCTATTCAAGACAAGGATTAACATATTTAATAGGCAGTTATATCAAAGTTATTGCACCACACCAATCTGGGTTAAATATAAGTTGTACATATGGAACTTTTCTATTCTTGTGTAAACATAGAATTAAACGCCCGTAATAATATTGTAGACCTGAATATTCAGGGATTCATTTTAGAACAGAAAGAAACCTCAGTGCACTCTCCATTTTTATTACTTTGGAGTATGGAAAGTTAAAAAGATGGCGCCCGCCAGTCAAATGCACGCTGCTGCCAGTTACACGGTGCATGGATTGAAGATACAAGGTATTTAAATTATGCAGAAGAGATTGGATAGTTATGGCTTGCTTTTCAGTTATGTGCAAACCTTTCTTTGTTGACAACACGCTCAGGAGGACGACTTGGTAATAAATATTTTTGGGACTTGTCTCGTTTTGCTTGTAGAGAGGACGTATCAAGGTCCTACACGCGTGGATGAATATCATTTGCTCTACGGTTCACGCCGAAATTACCGCGATTCACAACAGGGATTAATATGACTGCCAGTCGGGCCGTTTTTTTACATCATTTATTTTTAAGCTCTATTGTGGGTGATGACAAGGAGCAATCATATAGGGTTGTGCTCCGGTTTTTAGTCTGGCTGACAAATATTAGTGAATCTCTGGGGGGTTTCATAGGTTTCTTGTTCTACAGCTCCCTCTCATGGATTTATTAGGTGTGTTTGCTCTCCATTTGTTAATGTTCAGGAATAATCACAATCTAATGCACATAATTGGAACATGGCGATTTGAGACATGAAATTGGACTCAGTTTAGTGAGGTTTCATACATCTGGTCGGCTTTCTAATATAATGGCCAGGCATGTTAGGATATATACCTTTTCCTCTGTAGCCATGTGGTCTGTAACAATAACCGGGGATGGTTTATATATGGATAAAACCATACAAATCATTTTAATCTTTACCAATTTCATATATGCTTTGGTTTTTAATTCACTTGGAGTGTACTTCCACACAGGGTGTATTCTCCTATTCTTGAAACCAAACAAACACCATGCTTATGTGGAGTTTGGACCGTTCTGGAATTTATTTTGTTACTATAATGACCTGGGGCATTATTCGGTGTGAATCTCTTCACGGATCTTGGGTTCTTGGCTAACTTCAATGCACATTCCTGTCTCTCTCTTTTTTCTTCATTTTGTCTTTCTCACTATGCTGTGTTTAAAACACAATAATAAGGACATTTGTTTATTCTGTATGAAAAACTGTATAAATGTAATACAGCATACAATCAGTTTTTACATATATTTTTGCAGCCTTGAGAAGGTCCAGGGGGGCGAAACGTATGTCGTCTGCTGCTGAATTCTATATGTAATGAAATGGAATAAACCAATCAAAGGGACCTGACGCAACAATTGTTGTGGAATTCTTCTAAAGGACATTTATTCTGACTGGTTGAACCACAGCTTGTCAAAATTGGATGATAGTTACAACCATTTGGTGTGCTTTGGTGTTTTTTGTTGGACATTGTTCTAGGCTGGTTTCAGTCCTAGTGGATTTATACCCTGGTGGGTGGGTATTGTGACACCACAAGAGCACACTAAAATATTGTGGTTACAAGGACACGGTTAAGACAAACTGAACACTGATGTAGATAGATGTGCAGATTATAGAGCATACCTACAGTCTTTGGAAATAGTTATTTCCTTCTGTGCACCCTCCAAATGCCGTGCCTTCAGGTCACGGATCCGGCAGCGGCATCAGACGGTGTTGGGTTGATTTTTCTTCTGTTGCAGCACCAAATACCCAGTTGCTGGTACTGGAAGCAGATGACCTTGAAGTCTTTGCTGATCGTGAGAATTCTTAAACAGGGGGCAAGATCTACCTAAAGCCTTGGAGAAACTCAGGAAAATAAGATGCAGAAAGTCTAGTCCGGTCCTTTGACTGCCCAAGACATAAGCAGTCACTGTAGGCGAACACAGCAAAGTACACAGCAAAGTGGAAGTCTCTCCTCACAGCTTCTCCAGCTTGTATTCTTGACGGGTTTCTTGTTCCAAAAGAGTTCTAAAGTTCTGGGGTCAGGGCTCCAATATTTATCAATATGTATAGCACATTTCCCTTTAAAGTTGGTACACACAAAGTTCTACTGGCATACATAAGCCAGTTCAGTTTTGCCCAGGCCACATTCCCTCCCGGAGGGGGAGACAACTTTGTGAAAGGTTGCCACAGTCCATTCAGGTGCAAGTGGCAACTCCTTCCACTACTCTAAATGCAGCCAGCCCGATTCAGCCTGGGTATATCTCACCCAGGAAAGGCAGGACACACCTCTAGCCCCCCACCCCCTTGTGTCTGTCTAGTGTGAGTGCACTTCCCCTACTCCTGTCACTCTAAACCCAGACAGGGAAAATACAAAAGACAGAGGCCCACAGGATGGTTAAGCAAGAAAATGCACACTTTCTAAAAGTGGCATTTTCAAACACATAATATAAAAAACTTGTTTACTCAAAGATGTATTTTTAATTTCTGAGTTCAGGAAGCCTAAACTCCATTTCCCCATCTTGTCCCAATGGAAAGTTATGTTTGTAAGTTGTTATTAAGCAACTCCCATGTTAGCCTATGGGACAGAGAGTCTTGCAATAGTGAAAAATGAAAAGTCCAGTATTTCAGTATCAGGACATGTAGCAAATAACAGTACATGTCCTACCTTTCACAAACACTACACCCTGCCCATGGGGACCTGGGGCCTACCTGAGGGGTACCTTACATTTAAGAATCAGAAAGGTTTGGGTCTGGCAAGTGGGTGCACTTTCAAGGTCGACATGGCAGTAAAAACTGCGCGCAAACACTGCAGTGGCAGGTCTGAGACACCTTTGAAAGGCTACTTGTGTGGGTGGTACAACCAGTGCTGCAAGCCCACTAGAAGCATTTGATTGACAGTCCCTGGACACACAGTGCACTGTATTATAGATCTACTTGGAAATACAATATCCCAATCATGGAAAATCAATCATAGACATATTACAGCAGGAGCACTTGAACTTTAACACTTAAGAGTAGTGAGAAAGGGCTCAGAGACACTAAACCAGCAAAATCCAGCACACCATCAAAACCAGGAGGTCAGAGAGCAAAAAGACAGGGGAAACACACCAAAAGCTGCCATGTCTAACAAAGGCTTTTTCCTCTTTTAATGTGTGCTGCAGCAGCACACACTGAAAGAGGAATAAACAAGGATAAATAAAGTTATTTCGCTTTGTTACGCATCATCTCTGGAGACATAAGGTTTTGTTGCGTCCCCAGGTTCACATGCTTTTGTAAATCTGGGGAAGCGCCAAAATCTATGAGGGAACATCCACTGCAACACTCATAGAATGCCTCTCAAACACAGAGTAAGGCAATTCAGCGAATTGTACTGCCTTGCATTATTACATATCTATGAGGTCATTTAAAGCCACGCCAAGTGGCTTTACGTGACCTCATACTCATGATTTCATGGTTTGTGGCACCAGAGCATCCCAAAAAGTGACTCTCCGGAGGCACAACGGGATCATAAATATGCCCATTAGTGTCTTCAACAAGTCTAGTGCTATCCACAATTGCAATGACGAATGATCTTGATCTTTGTGTGAGTGTATTAAAAGCTGGACTTTCTGTATTTCATCTCATCCAACAGAAGCACATATAAATCCTGGCAGCCCAAGGTGGACTGATCATCTGTGTTTGGCTTCCACATTGCCTCTGATTGTACATCGCACGGTGACGAGGATTGTCTTGGCGTGGGTGCCGCCTGCTTAATTGATGATAGCCCCAGTAGCCCGAGCACGCTTGATCAAATGTGTATAATTTACCCTGCGCTGCCTGCAAGTAGATTTTAAAGCGTGTCATTGCACCTTATCATTTAATCTATTAAAGTTATCCACTAAATAGAGATAAATCAATAGTTTTATATGCCCACAATACTGTGTGTGCTTGCTTGTGCTTTTCACTTTGCAAGATTGCTCGAAAAGTAATGTTACTAGTTGAAAACGATAGAAACAATACAGGAAAAAGATAAACGACATGGAGATAAACAAACATCCATTACGTTGGAATCTTTTACATTCTATCTGTATCAGAATAATAATAATAGCAATGATTATTATTATTACCATTAGTAGTACTAGTATTACTATTATTATTATAATAATTGGAAGAAGAAGAAGCAAAAGAAAAAGAAGAAAGAAGAAGGAGAAGAAGAAAGACGAAGGAGAAGGAGAACAAGAAAAAGAAGATGAATGAGAAAAGGAAGAGGTAGAAACAGGACCAAGAGTGCTACATTTCAATCCGTGTTAGTGGGACGTATCTGTACATCTGATTCCAGTACCCCAGCCAAGCGCTATTAGAGGAAGTTGTGTGGACCATTACTGCAGCAAAACTCTCTGCTTCAGCGCGGTTTGACAGAAGCTTCTTTGAAGTTAATGTAGCACGAAGCCTTCGGACGCCTCCAACATGTGTGGCACGCCGTGTCGAGCGGTCAAACGATTCCATCTGCAGCTAAATCTGCTACTCACGGCTTTTACTCCGGCCTCCTACTTGTTTAATGAGTGGACCTGCTGCTTTCTGCTCCTCTATGGCCCCTGTCCTCGCTTAAGGACAGCACTAATGATGCGGAAAGAACGGCAACCCTGCTGAAGTGTAACAAGAATGCACGATTTTCACTTCTGAAACTAAACATATTGATGACTGCTCGTTACCATGGATTTACTGCCTTGCTATGGTATCCTACACGGATTTCTCACCAAATGAGAAATCGAGTGCACTGCAGTTTCGAATTCGTAATCATTCATAATCGTCATTTGCTGCATTCTGTTCTACTTTCCGTACGAGAGAAGTGCATATCCATTGCGCATGAACACATATAACCAAATGTCTGAAGCCTTAATTAACGAATGCAGAGGAGAAAATGTGGATTTCCGAAAAAGACTTTATGAATGAATTCGTGTATGATTTTTAGTGAATATAAGTAAATAACCTCATATAAATAGGTCCATTGAAACTGAGCGTGGGTGGCAGGTTTTGACTTATTTGTCATGACTTTCGTGATTTTTTATGGTGACCTTTTAAGTTTTGGGTCAAGCATGTGCTTTGTTGCTCGGAAGAGCTGCTCCTTGGCTTGAACTCAGATTTGTATTGGCCCTTAAGGCAGGCCAAACATGCTGTCCACAATAAACCCATCATGCACCGTAGTTAAATATTGATAAGGTGGTCGCACGAATGCAAACAAAAAACTAAGCATGAACATCGCCTAATCAGTTTTTAGTCGTACACAAAACACAAACTTTAATTTTAAGAAGTGTCCAAAAGTAATATTTTCTCACCAATATTTATACTACTCCCATTGTCATAGATTGATTGGTCCAACCTTATGCTGTTTCAAAGTCCTCCTGTGCAATCCCAGTTATTCCTTCCTACACTGTTGTGTATACTTTCTAGTGTCCCGTGGTCCAAAGTGACAGTCTCAGGGGTGAGCATGAACCTCTCTCCTATGCAAATATGCCCTCCAGTGGATTTCCTTGTCACTGCTGTAAAATATCAGCAAGGGAATCCCAGGGGCTTCTCTTTTGTAGGGAGTGTTTGTGGACACTAGTGAAGGTTATCCACGGGGTTATCGTCGTGCCTTTGGACCTGGGGCTTTGTGAGATAATTCTTATCACCTTTAGGAAATCCCTACAAATCCCTACACCTTGCATGCTATCTTTGAGCCCCAGGCAGGGAGAGCGGGGAGGGGCAACTGGCTCTGTGCTCTCCAGCCCCATTGCCACTTCTTGCCATCCGTCTGTCCCCCATGCAATTTAGAAATATTTTCTTATTTGGTGGGGTTTCGTCGAGCTGCTGGCAGTGGTGTAGGAGGGGATTTCAGCATTTCAGTGGGGTTCTCTACACTTACAGCTTCACTTTCTCACTGGTTGCTGGAAGACAGGTGGCAGTAAATCGAGGCCCCAAGCTGTAGTTGTCAAAATAACTGTTGTGTTCATTAACACGTACCCTGGTGTTTTTTTAATCTAAAAACTCTGCTATGATACTTGCAATGAAGTATAGTTATGCTTGCCATAATCGCTTGAGTCAGGTTACTTTATTGCTTGGTATATAATGGTGCACAGTATACTTCAAGGCAGATTTATGAGGCGGTTGCGCCATCGGAACGTCACTTTTTGTGGCGTTCCGTGGCGCAGAAGCCTGCGTGATATTTATCAGGCAGCACTGAGCCACTTTTTTTGGCTTAATGCTGCCTCATAAATATCAGTCCCTTTAACGCAGTGTTCTGCGTTAAAGGGGCATGCAATGGGTGTTGCTGGGGGTGTTCCCAGCAACATCCATGGCCTTTTGACACTGCCCCAGATTTACGAGAAATCGTAAATCTGAGGCAGCGCCAAAAGCTTCCCCCTCCCCAGGGGAGGCGTAAGGGAGGCGCAACGGGGAGAAATACCTTTATTTCTCCTCGTTTTTCCTTTTTCTATGTGTGCTGCATTCTGCAGCACCCATACAAAGAGGACAAACCTCTTGTGATTATTTTTGTACAGAAAGGTTTCCCTTCCTGTACAAAAATATTCATCTCCGCAACGCAGGCGCCCTTGCACCATGGTGCTGAGGTGCCTGCGTAGGCGCAGGCAGCCCATTGTGCGCCGGCGCAGGGGAAAAGGACAGGAATGCGCCGCATTTTATAGATACGGCGCATCCCTGCCCTTTTCTTTTGCCGTAGGGAAGCGCAGCAGGAAGGCCTGCTGCGCTTCCCTACGGCAAAACCTCATAAATCTGCCCCATTATTTCTTCACATGGCTAATCAGGCATGATGCCAGAGGAAATTCAAAAAGGAAAATGTTTAATTATTTTTTACGTTGCTTATCTCATTTGGTAAATTTGGAGATGTGTTGCTGCTCTCTACCTTGAATTCCAGAAGAGTGAGGTCGAATTTAATTATTTTGTGGCATAAAAATGTATAATTATACCCTCAGATTGTTTTGTAGCAGGTTATTGTGGTAAAAGCTTACACAGTGTTACTTGTTTTAATCATTAGGATGTGGTTAAAAACAATAGGACATTTCATAATGCATTACAAAAGATTTTTAAAAAACCTGTTCAATCTAATGTGGTTGCTGCATTAGGTGAGGGTTAAAAGAACAGAGGATGGATGGAATGCTGAACAAATCAAACATTCACAAATCTGGGTTAAATCCATTGTTCGGCTCGCCATGCTATTTCAGTTTGGACCCAGCCATACGCAAATCAGTCTTAACCCTGCCCCCCATGGGAATAGTCTAGCCCAAACTGCCACGCCAGGTCCTCCCTGGACCAGAAACTTGCATCCTGGAACTGCTTTTGGAGAATCACCCTTCATCAGCTAGGCTAGCTTGAATACGGTGGCATAGCGGGAACGGGACCCACATCTGGGCATACCCTTCCCACTTAGGTCGGTGTTAGAAATGGGATTTCTGGTTGGCTAGGGCTTGCGCCTAAGCCAGGCAGAAACCACCACTCTAGTCAGGGCAAGGGAGTTACACGCTGAAGATAACCCCTGCTCACCCCCTTGGAAGCTTGGCACGAGCAGTCAGGCTTATCCCAGAGGCAATGTGTTAAGTGTTTGCGCAACACACACACAGCAGCAACACACTAAGCCCACCACAAAAGGAACTCCACACAAGGTTATATCAAAAATAGCTTTTGTATTATCATAAACACATTAGAAACATAATCACACATTTACACTGTGCCAACTGGCACTAGGCAATATTCACAGGGGATTATATACAGGAAAAGGCCAATCGGGCCACTGTCAAAACCATCAGAACAGGTAAGTAAATATAAAACACAACCAGTAACTTCTGGTACCATAATGACCTAAGCATTATCACATTAGCATTAGACACCATCCTAAAATATCATAGCATGACATTAGGCAATAAATCACATTAGTCCCAAACCTCATTAGCATAAACACATTACGCATTAAGCCTCACCAGCATAAACAATCAAAGGCATACACACATTATGCAATAATCATGGTGTAAACATCACATTTGGCAGTGCACCACTGTAACACAGATAAAGTGCAAACAGCACCTTAGCATACACTGAAATGACCCCAGGACAACTGGCCATCTGTGGGGCTCAAATGTCCTATGTCCCAAATGTCAGGGCGGGCTGCCAATGCAGCAGAATCACAAGCGCGCAATTGCACTGGCACCACTGTGCCTCCTGGGTCCCCACTGGGAATCTTCGCAATGGACTGGCCTAAACGTTGCAGCTGCCGCTAATTGCGGTGCAGCTGTGCAGATCCCCATGGGCACTGGCACTCACTGTGCCCTCTGACCTCAAAAAGAAATGCCCCTAAGTCCCACTCTGGGACTTCTAAAAAACAAAAGGATCTGGCCCAAAACGTTGCAGCTGCCCACAATGGTGGCGCAGCTGTGACCAGCAAATGAAGGCACTGGCACTACTGGTGCCTGAGGATCAACCACAGGGGGAGGGCACCAACAATGTGCCCCAACACACCCCCTGGCTTCTGAGTAAAGACAAAGTGCCCCCAATGTTGGAGGGGCCCGCTCTTCTGCGGGTCCGCTCTGAAATTAGGCACTGACCATGTGCCACCAGGCAGCCCCCCTCACCGGGCTGGCCTGGTGCCTCCGCGGCACCCTCCCAATACTGCTAGCTCTGCCCCTCTCACCAGGGCATGGGATGCACAGTCTCCATCTCCTTCAACGTGGGGAAGCACTGCATGGGGACCTCTTGGGGCTCCGGTCACTCCTCTGAGGCTGCTCGGTCACCAGGCAGCACTCCGGATTTCCTAGTGGGGGTCACCAAGCCTCCTCTCAAGGTTTGTGACACCAGAGCATCCCAAAAAGTGACTCTCCGGAGGCACAACGGGTTCATAAATATGCCCATTAGTGTCTTCAACAAGTCTAGTACTATCCACAATTCCAATGACGAATGATCTTGATTCTTGTGTGAGTGTTTTAAAAGCTGGACTTTCTGTGTTTCATCTCATCCATTTCTGGTTGGCTAGGGCTTGCGCCTAAGCCAGGCAGAAACCACCACTCTAGTCAGGGCAAGGGAGTTACACGCTGAAGATAACCCCATGCTTACCCCCTTGGAAGCTTGGCACGAGCAGTCAGGCTTATGGCAGAGGCAATGTGTAAAGAGTTTGCGCAACACACACACAGCAGCAACACACTAGGCACACCACAAAAGGAACTCCAGCACCTTAGCATACACTGAAATGACCCCAGGACAACTGGCCTTCTGTGGGGCTCAAATGCCCTATGTCCCAAATGTCAGGGCGGGCTGCCAATGCAGCAGAATCACAAGCGCGCAATTGCGCTGGCACCACTGTGCCTCCTGGGTCCCACTGGGAATCTTAGCAATGGACTGGCCTAACCGTTGCAGCTGCCGCTAATTGCGGTGCAGCTGTGCAGATCACTGTGGGCACTGGCACTCACTGTGCCCTCTGACCTCAAAAAGAAATGCCCCTAAGTCCCACTCTGGGACTTCTAAAAAAAAAAAGGATCTGGCCCAAAATGTTGCAGCTGCCCACAATGGTGGCGCAGCTGTGATCAGCAAATGAAGGCACTGGCACTACTGGTGCCTGAGGATCAACCACAGGGGGAGGGCACCAACAATGTGCCCTGACACACCCCCTGGCTTCTGAGTAAATCCAAAGTGCCCCCAATGTTGGAGCAGCCCGCTCTCCTGCGGGTCCGCTCTGAAATTAGGCACTGACCATGTGCCACCAGGCAGCCCCCTCACCGGGCTTGCCTGTTGCCTCCGCGGCACCCTTCCAATACTGCTAGCTCTGCCCAATCACCAGGGCATGGGATGCACAGTCTCCATCTCCTTCAATGTGGGGAAGCACTGCATGGGGACCTCTTGGGGCTCCAGTCACTCCTCTGAGGCTGCTCGGTCACCAGGCAGCACTCCGGATTTCCTAGTGGTGGTCACCGCGCCTCCTCTCAATGACCCGTGGGGCCCCCACTAGCACACGGGGGCCCACTCTCTATGGACACGACCGTCAGCTTCCGGGTCTTGGCTGTGGGAGGCTCTGCCCCCAACCAAGTAGTTGCCTGACTTCCGGGGCCGAAGTGGTGACTTCTCCGGCAGCGGCAAAGTGCGGGGTGGGTAACACCTTAAAAATACTCATATAAGCGGGGTGGGCTCCAGCCAACTTGCACCGCATGTGGGGTGGGCACCCGCTGTTTTAAATATACATAAAGCAGGGTAGGCTCCCGCTCGGCATTCACAATGCGGGGTGGACTCCCGCTTCTCTCGGCATCCAGGGGGGGAATCCCCACGTCGGGATTCCCTCGACGTAAGTTGCAGCTCCGTGCTGCAGGGTCCTAGTACCCTTGAGCCCAGGTCACGACATCTCCCATTTCATTGCAGGAAAATGACAGAAGAGGGTGGTGACTGATAAAGAGCTGTAGAGAGAGATTGAGAGAGAAAGACAGAGAGAAAAGAGAGAGAGAGAGATGTGAACAAAGACGTGTCGTTGCCTTCATCGTTACATTTCTTCAATCAGTCATTTTAGTCTTTTGCATTCTCTTCTTTGATATGTCTCTCCCTTGTTTTTCTGCCAGTCCTCATCCTGTCTCTCGTCTGTGCCTTTGTGTCCTGCTGCTGTATTTCCTCTATCTTCGTCCATGTTCTTTAGCTCCTCGAAGTGAGAGATCTGTTCCGTGTTATCCGGTAAGGGCTTGCTGTTGCTGTTATCATGGGCCCTTTCACCTGTGTCACCGTTAATGGTTC
The DNA here is from genome assembly GCF_964204655.1 of Triturus cristatus. Classification (NCBI taxonomy): domain Eukaryota; kingdom Metazoa; phylum Chordata; class Amphibia; order Caudata; family Salamandridae; genus Triturus; species Triturus cristatus. The sequence goes on along the minus strand of NC_140589.1, from coordinate 355,132,952 downwards.
CTTTGAGAATGGGCTGTCCGATTTTCTCAACTGCCACTGGCGTACCACCACGACATCGCCTTGCTTGAGGTGCGTGGGAGTGGCATGTCTCCTGGCGTTGGCATACGCCTTCATTTTCACCTTGGCCTCTTGGTCTCTGACAGCAATGCTGCTGTGCTCTGGTTTCGCTCTTGACTCCAGCTGTGGTAGCCTTGTCCTGCTTGTTCTGCCCAGCACCAGCTCAGCGGGGCACCGTCCCGTGGAGCTGTGAGGGGTGTTTCGATAGTCACTTAGTACTTGACAAAGAGACTATCGTATTGATATCTGTGCCAGCTTTGCTCTTTGGACGGCCTTTTTTATGTTTCCCATGAATCTTTCCACCATGCCATTTGCTTATGGCCACAGAGGTATTATTTTCCTGTGATGAATACCTAGATAGTCCATAAACTTTCAAAATTCTTTCCCTGAGAATGGCGTGCCATTATCTGTCTTTAGTGTTTGTGGGGAACCCCAGTCTGCGAATATGTCATCCAGTATTGGCAACGTTGCACTTGTTGATGTTGACGAGACTTGTCGCACGATGGGAAATCTTAAGTATTCGTCAATGATCACGAGCAAGTATTGCCTGTTTCTAGAGGTCCGTAGAAGTCTGCTGCCAGTTCCGTCCACACTGCCCGTGGGAGCTCTGACATTTGTAGTGGTTCTGGTTTTGCTGGCTGCCCTGTCGTTTGGCAGATGCAGCAATTTGTGACGGTGGTCCTCACCATTTTGTCCAAACCAGGGAACCACACTTTCTCTCGTAGCAGTTTCTTTGTCACAACCATGCCTCTGTGTGATTCGTGTGCCAAGTTTACAGTCTGTCTGCGCAAGATCCTTGGCATCACTATTCTTGTTCCTCTCATTATTATTCCATTCATGGTCTCTGATAGTTCTTCGTGAACCTTTTTGAACGCCAGCATTTCCTCCTTGTTCATTCCTTCTTTCATGATGCTGTTGTTTGTGACATGTCTCCATCTTTGCTGTCTTGTTACCATATTTACCGCCTGCATTGTGGCATCCCTCTCTGTTTCTTGCTCCAATTCTACTATAGTTATTGATGCTGGGGTATTTTGTTTCAGTAAAAAGTTCAGATATTCCTCCGCTATTGATGTGTCCTGAGGTCTCTGTGGTAGAGGATGCCGTGACATGTAGTCCGCCGGGTTATATTCTTTCCATGGTTTGAGCACGATCTTGAAGTTATAGTCCATCAGTCTTATGCCCCAGCGCTCGATGCGAGGTGGTATTTTCGCCTTTGGATTTCCATAGATTGTCACTAGGGCCTGCTGGTCTGTTATGATAGTGAATGGTTTCCCGTAGATGAACATGTGATAGTGCTCACACGCCCATACTACTACAAGGCTTTCTTTTTCTGGCTGTGAGTATGCCCTCTCAATGTCGGACAGGCTTTTGCTTGCATATGCCACGATCTTTCTTGGAGAATCTTTGCCTGGCATGTGTTGTGCTAAGATCACTCTTAGTTCTACCGGGCTGGTGTCCACCGTCAGTTCCGTGCACAGCAGTGGATCGAAGTAGGCAAGATGGTCCACCGCTATCACAGCATGTCTGATGGCCTCAAATGCCTTCTTGCATACTTGTGTCCACATGAAGGTCTGGCCTTGCTTCGTTAATTCCCTAAGTGGTGTGCTCACTGTGGCAAAGTCTTTTATGTATCTAGTGCAGTAGCTGGCAAGCCCAAGGAATGACCTCACTTTTGCAACGTCGGCCGGAGGACTCGCTTTTTTCAGCGTCTCCACTTTGCTGTGGTCTGGTCGCATCCCTTTTTTAGAGAAGATGTGTCCAAAAAATACCAGTTCATTTCTCCCTATTTCGCACTTGTCTTCATTTAGCGTTAGACCTGCTTGTTCCAGATGTGAACATACGTCCCACAACACTCTGTCATGCTCTTCATCTGATCAACCAAACACCAGAATGTCATCACTGTCATTGAGGCTGTTCTTTACTGGCCTTATGACCTGCCGTATTGTTTCTTGATATATCTCTGCGGCCGATGAGATGAAAAAACTCAATCACTTGTAGCGAAATAGACCCATGTGCGTGGAGAATGTGGTAATGTACCTTAATTGTGGGTCAAGCTCCAGCTGATGATACCCTTTGCACAGGTCCAGCTTTGAAAATCGGCAGGGGCCATTGAGGCAGCTGATCATGTCATTTAGGTGAGGTCCAGGGTGTCTTTCCCTTTCAATTGCTCTGTTTGGTATCCTCATGTCGACACATATGCAAATCTTGGATGTGTTCTTCTTTGGGACTACCACAATTGGTGACACCCATGGGGTCGGCCTGTCTGCAGGCTCTATAATGTCTTGGCTCAACAGGCTTTGTATTTCCTCCTCTACCTGTGGCTGCAGGTGTATCGGCACTCGTCGGTGATGTTGAGCTACGGGTTTTACTGCTTCATTGATGTGCAGTGTTATTTGCCGTCCTTTTAGTTTTCCTAGTCCTTGTAGTATTCCTGGATAGTCTTGCAGGATGTTCTTTTTCTCTGACATGTGGTATGTCATTGCGAGGAGATCCATCACCTGCGCCGTGACGTTGCTCAGTAGACAGGTGTTGGAATGTCACCCTTCAGTACATGTATGTCTTCCTTGCTTGCTCGGTCTTTGTATATCAGTGTCTCTGTAACTTCCCCATGTTGAGCACTGGTTTCTTTGACCCCCAGCTGAATACGTCAATAGTGGATGACACAAGCGATGGTTTTGTTTTCATCTTTTCATATTCTGATACACACATTATGTTGCATGTGGCGCCGCTATCTAGCACGACTCGTGTGTGGTGTTTTCCCACATCTATATCTACGGTCGCCGTTTTTTTTACTTGATGTTTCTCTATTAGATGAATGCTCTCTCCCTCTTCTGCTTCTTCTGCAGGAGCGACGTCGGACATCAGGAATAGTCGTTCCATGTTCTCTTGTACTGCTTCTCCGTCCGACTCAGCTGAAGAGCTGCGATTTGCCGTTTCCATGTGCCTGGCATATCTGTTTGTTGTCACCAGTGGTCTTCCAAGTCATCCTCTCTCACTTTTGAATTGTGTGCCCATGCAGGCGCTTGCAAAATGGTTGTTCCTGTTACATTTTTTGCATGTCAGACCCATTGCCAGGCAGGCACCGACATGTGGAAACTCGAGCCCGCATCTGTAGCATGTTCTTTCATGTTGTTTTCTTGAAAGTTGCTAATTTTTTTCTTCATTACGGCTGTTCATGCGATTGCTTCCGACCATGCGGTTGGCTTGTTCTATTCGTCTGTCTTTTCCCAGCTCCATCTGTTTTGCATGCGTGGTTGCTCCCGCTTCTGCCCGGGCCATGGTCAGAATTTTCTCTAGCGGGGTTGGTTCTTTCAGAATTCGTGTGCGGAACTCCACCGACTGACATCCTTCAATGATGCGCAGTTGAATTGCCTGTTCATTGTTGAACTTATCGAACTCGCAGTGTGTGACTAATTTGCACCGTTTCTTCTTTGGCCGGGGTGGGCTCCCGCGCCGTTTCTTCTTCTCCCTCACTCAGACCAGGGTGGGCTCCTGGCTCCGTTTCTCACTCCCGAAGGACCTGGACACATGCGTCGTCGTATATATGTTGCACCTTCGTCGCCAGTTGTCGAATCTCTCGTCCCAGGCACACACAGGAGTCAGGTAAGACGGTTTACATATACTTTATTGATTTGCTCTCTGCTGCTGCGTTGACCATACGTCCAGTCGCTTCCTTCTCCCATCGTGGTCTGCCTTCCTCCCCACTTTCCTGACCGGAAGTGGTGTCCGGTTCTCACCCCCACCCCACCAGTCAGGGCCCAGGTCACGACAACCTGCAAATTTATTCCCCACTTTCTGTTCTTTCTTACTTGCTCTTTGCCCCTCCCCTTCTTAATTTAGCTTAGATTCCATGAAATTGTGTTGCACGCTATGTCTGCAATTTGTCTTTCTTCACCACTCCTTTCTGCTATTATCCCCTATTATCATGTTGTTGGGTTGTTATGCCAAGTGTGGCTTGCATGGATTAAGATTTGGTTATCATCTGTTTTTTCTTTTTTCATGTACCTGATCTGTGTGGCTTCGATGATGCAATATACTGTTTCATATTGAAAAATATATAGTTGAATCTGTCTGTGTATGTGAGGATTTGGGTGTACTATATGATGTGGCTGTGGGGCCTTATTGTGCAGTGCACTCACAAATTTCATCTTGGCTCCAGTCAGACTCATTTGTGTCACCGTTAGCTCAACCATGGGTAGCTGTGGCTTCGAGCAGCACGGCTTGACAAAGGAACTTATTGTAAAGCATTTAACAACACCAAACAACGGAATAAGAAAGTCACACAACAAGAGACACAACAACAATTCATAAAATTAGAGCATATTTAATGAGTTTTTGATCATCATCCTCCATGAGAGGGTTACAGAGTTACAGATTTTTGAAGAAATAAATACTTTTAATGTAACTGCAAACAAACATCGGTCAACAAAAACTTTGCAAACTCTTGAAAAGGTTGAAACAGTTAGTTAAGCAACCAGGGTGGAGGTTTAGGAGTCCAGTAATATTACTTTGGACAGTTACCTGGCCACCAGAGCCTTTTCGAGTCTATTTCCAGTCTTTAGGATATGACAGCCATACTCGGCAATAGAGAGGTCCTGATGCTGGGAATGCAGGAGACAAGATGCTCAAAGGATGCTCCTGGTGCTGTGCGGTCGACAAGAGTGAAGTCCGGTGGATCCCGCAGTCCACAGGTGGGCTGATGTGACTTTGACTTGACACTTGGGGTCCCACAATGTCCTCTTTGCGATAGCAGAAGGCCAGCTTTGGCTGGGCTACCGATCTCGCAACACAGCGGTCACAGCGAATATCCTTGGTGGGGGCTAGTATCCCTATTGGGCGATGAATTAAGTCTCTGATAGCACGTCTGGGCCGGCAGACACAGATGCAAATATTGGCTATCTCGTATTTGTCATGTGACATGCCCGGTGGTGGCCAGCGGTGATTCCTTAGGAGTGGCTACTGTTTTGCCAATTTGGGCTTCCTCAGCTTTGATGTCCCTAGTGCTGTTCCAGGGGACCAGTCAACTGACCCTGACAGTCATTGCTTCATTCTTGGGCTGGGGATCAACTTTCCCCAGAGTCAGGAGTCACAGGCACAATCCAAACTCACTAGACCAAAGTGCAGGAGGTGCAGTCCTTCTGATGATGCAGCCTCTCTTCCTGAAGCTTTCAAAGGCAGGAGAGCATTCCTCTGCAGGTTTTATTTCCAAAGCCAATGTGTACTGAGGTTCAGGGTGCCAGGGGTATCTATGTTATCCTAGGAAAGTGCCCTTAGACAATGAGGTGCTAGGTTACCTTCTCATTCTACTACAGTACCTTGACTCAAATGTTTGTAATTATGTATTTGTATATATCAGCATGGGTACTTACAGTTTGTAACTTTACCATTGTGTTTTTATTAATGCCATGTGTAAAATGCCTGAGTGTGAAAGATTTGAACTTTTCTTGTGTTTGTTTCCCCACTACAATCTGTTTTTTATTTTAATAAATGGATTTAAAAAAATGTATTCCAGCTGGATATCAGACATAGACCTCATTATATCTCTATGTACTAACATTCTATTTGACTCTCCACTCAGTCCATTTAGAAATATTAATCTTGACTTGGGCATCAAGTCGGATTCAATGCCACAATTTATTTGATACATTACAGGACCCAGTTAGGTAGTCCCATTCAAAAATTAGCCATGCTGGAATGCCAGACAGTAACCCTGTGTTAGCCAATGGGGTTACTAACTTTCCTCAGCCAAACAACAAATTAAGGATTTTGCTGCTAAGACATATAGAATCCTTTATGCCTTGCTTAATAATATACATCTAGCTCCCTGCCATATACCTCAACAGGCCTTCCTTAGGGGAGGTGTGCATATATTATTAAGGGGAGGGTGGCTTTACCACTAATGGTACTGGCAAAGACGAACTTGCAGTGTAAACACTGCTCCACCAGTCTGCAGTGGCACACTTGTGACAATTTTGTCGTTTTTCACACCTAAGGTGGCACAAACCGAGCTGCTGCACTGGGTGGGGACTCTTCCTTGCATGCCCTTGGTACCCTGTGTACCATATACCAGGGACTTCTAAGTAAGTCAGTACTTGCCAACTGGGGACATCCGATTTACTATGTCTTTTGTAATTGGTCATATACTGACACTGGGGTCTGGTTAGCAGGCCTCAGTGCACTCTCACAGTCGAAAACAAAGCAGCTAATAGTCCATTCTGAGCAAAAGGTGGGGGGAAAGCTGTAAAAAGGCTGTTTCGTTACAGTGCATAATTCATAACTATAGCTTTGTAATATCAAGTTTTGATTAGCTTCTGATTTTTTACCTGAGAAAATGCATGCATCATATAAAGAGTTGAACTGTATATTCAGTCGATTTATTAAAACAGACAATTAATTAGCATTTAATACATATACCGGTTCTCTTTTTTCTCTGTCATCTTCCTGGATTTTTGCATTTTTATGGATTTATTCTCTCCTGCTTGTGTTAATGTGCTCTGTCCTTAGAACTACAATTTTTAAATTAGTTGTATTACACCCAATTGGCTTCTTTTGCTCCATATTAAGGCTGTGATACAATAGTGTAGGAAATCCACCAGTGGCTTCAAAGATAAATGCCATATGTGGACATTAATATGTATTTACACATACTACATGTATGACTAAAATGTATGACTTTAAACAATGCATTTGGTGGACTACAATTTACAAACACTTGGCGAAAAACAGGTTTGCATTCCAAGAAGTATAGAGGGGCACATGCATCAACCATTTTTGCGAGCGCAAACGGTGAGATTCGCAAAAATCGTCCGTTTGCGCCCGCAAAAAGAGCATTTCCGATGCATGAAGGGTCAAGGCACTCACAATTTGAGAATTCGCAATTAATTGCGAGTTCTCAAATTGCGATTGCATTTAAGGATTCGCAAATTGAGATTCCTTAAATGCAATGCATTAAAGTAAAATAATTAGCGATTTCGCTGATAGGGGGCGCAAATTACCATGAAGTTGAACTTCATGGTAATTTGCAAAAACTTTAATAAATGCACGAAAGTGCATTTTTCAAAGTGGTAGGTTACACACACACATGTCCTTTGGACATGTGTGTGCGCAACATTTGTACACAGATCAATTTCAGGGGTGCAACAGGGTGTCGTTTTGACACCCTTGCACCCTTAAATTGCATTCTCAATTTGCGATTCTCTAATTGAGAATCGCAAATTGAGAACTTCCTCCCATTCATTCCTATGGGCCTCTAGGCCCATAGGAATGAATGGGGAGGTATTCCTTAATTGCGACTCGCAATTAAGAAATATTTAGAAATCGCTATTTTGTAAGCGATTTCTACATGCATAGGCTTTTGCGATTCCTTATTAGCGAATCCTTATTTTTCGCTAATAAGGAATCGCAAATGGCATTTTTGAAGCATGTGCTAGAGAGTTTCTTCTCAGTCATAGGGCTGGGCATCTGAAGTTTTAAAGTGAGGCAGCATAAATATTGAGGAAATTAATGTCCCCACAGTAAACAGTAGCAAAAGGTTGAATGCCACTGTGTAGACAAAACTACATTTCCCATGAAAAGGCTTGGCTATGAATACAAATCTAATATCATAAATCAGCCATAGAAATTGGTATAGAATAATTAAAAGTTCTTTGTCACTTGTTATTAAAATTCACATTCAATTGTGCCTACAAACTGCATTTCAGAGACTGCAATATGCAGCATCAGAATAGGTGTTATTGACTGCCTCCTGACACTAATTGGAGCTGCCTCCCTGAGCAGTGAGGCTGAAGTGGTGTCAACTGTGACTACATACCAGGAGGAGTCATCCAGAAGGGAATAGGAACAGATGGCAACACAAAGGACTGCCTCACAAGCTCTTCCTTTGAAGAGTATGTTGCAAATGAGGTTGTCAGGTGTGAAACCTCTCATTATCAGAGCCTCTTGAAACATTCTTCTGTGCATCCAAAATGAGACAAAAGGTCTAAAGCACATTTAAATATGTGTGTGTGTGTGTGAAAGAGAACACCAGACTCATGCAGTTGAAGACGGCTACAGCAATCATGACTACTAAGACTCTGCTAAGGTTTGCAGAAATTTGGTATAAAGTAAGTGCTGCAAAAACATGGGTTTGCTGGACATGTTGCAAAGGTTAATGCACAGGATAGGTTGTGCACCTTACTTTCACTACACCTTCATAGAACATTCCTGGACCTGAATGAAGAAAGAATGTCTTGCCTGACCGCAAGGGAATGAAGATTTAAAGGCTCCTGCTGACACTCAGGGAGTGGAACTGCTCTCCAAAAGTCAATTGATTGACCTTCAATTGCTGCTACAAATACACAAAAGGTGAAAGTTCTCTCTGCTCTAAAACACGTACAGCTGACCTTTGTGAGTGAACCCGAAGAGAGCCGTGAATTGAGAGAGACCTGGTGCCTAGAAGCTGTTCCAGGGAATGGATCAGAGTCCTATGCCATGAAAACAGATTTGTATGACTCTCCATATCATAGAACCATTTTTGGCATTACCAGTGGCAAGCGTAGGCTTAGATTATCATGATAACTGGCCGGTAAAAAGGACACCAAATTCAGTTGCAAGTGGATCTCTCAGGGCAGAAATACTTGCCCAAACATACTGCAGGGGTTATTCCTGCCCTAACATATGCACATGCACATGAATGAACCATTCTCCTCATTTAATAATGCAGCCCCAGTGTTCCACCACAGTACATTAGCTTTGACATTCCACTGAAAAGTCCATATAGCTCTGGTCTTTTTTAAGGGGTGGATTTGAGACAGCTTTGACTGTCTCTCTTCCAGATCTTTTTTTTATATAATTTTATTTTCAGTCTTTGGAGAATGCAGGTACAGCAATAAAGTAGAAAATCAGGTATGATCAAAACAATCTTTTCCCAAAAATTAGTTTGGCAATCCATGATGAGTCAAACAAAACAATTTGCGTAACATATTCTCTCATTAGAAACGAAGACACTCTGTATAGTATTTGAATTGTGAATTGATTAAAGAAATTTATTGAGTGGTCACCATTTTAGGTAAAGACAATTGTATCTTCGGAATGAAACACCAAAACCAGTTCCTGCTTCCAATGTACAAATGTAGGTGTTCAACCAAGAGAGAATGAGCATTACCCAAGTGACAGCAAAAGTGGTAACAATCAAAGGTGCTCCGATAAAACCGGTGTGTTAAGATCCTTTCCAAAAATTAGGTGAGCTGGAGATAGCTTATAGCTAGAGTGGAAAATTAAGTTGCTTTACGTAAAGATCTCCTCCCAACATTGTTAATGAGCATCGTAAGAGCAAAAAAAGGATGGATCAGCTCCCAATATCTCACATCTCTGACAATCTGAGGAATCGGTAATCCCCAATCTAAACAGTGGCTGGGCATTGTAATATATCCAAACAATGGTACGAAATGTATTAATGCAAAGTTTACCAAGTTTCAATAAATGCTTTAAGGCTGTTAATGCATTACAAATAGTATTAACATTAATGGGTAAATCTTTGAACTAGTCTAGGCTAAATTATCCATATCTGATATAGTCTAATCGCACAATGTAGTGTACTAATGGTAAATGCATTGAGATACCAACAAGATACGAATGACCGGAATGTGTTCAATATGAAATTCTCCAGGCAAATGCATCTTAAAGTCTTTCAATTAGAAGTAGTCAGTCAATAAATAATACTAATATTAAATCAGATTCTTAATTCAAAAAAGATAAAACAAAATTCCCTTGTGTTAATTGACCAACACAATTAATTCCATGTTCAGTCCAATAGCTAGAAAATGTCAGTAATAGCAACACCCATTATCACAGGTTGGGTTCTAATAAAAACAGCTTGCAACCCCACTGACCTAGAGGTACATAACTATGATGTAGCTAGTCCTAGCATAGTTTGAATTTGACTTGCCAGTAGCATGGACTTTGAAATTTCTCCAGGGAGCCCGGAAATCTCATTTCAGAACTAAAAAGTAATTAATAAAGGAAAAAGGAGTTCCACCAATATGGGGATTTAAAGCTTGATAGATCCATCTTCACCACTACAATCCAATACTACTCAAACATTAGGAGGGTTTATCCACTATCAGCCATAGAAGGACATAGTTTCTGTTCCGTCGTCCCGAGGTGTCTAGATTGGCAAATAAAAGATGAAATTCAGCCCTGCATTTTATTTAAGAAGTGAAGAGGAATCAACCAGGTCAATGCTCAAAATTGGTAAAAGAACCTTGATAAAATAGACATTTACACTGAGGTAAGCACCCTAATAGTGATAGAGGTACATGTTCTCCTTTCTTTACATGCTGCTTAATATTAACATGGATTATGATCTGCAAGATTTTTCAACACTATCAATTCAGCAGATGACATGACACGAAGATCCCTAGTAGAAATGTTAAAGAATAGAATCTGAGTTTTGTCACAGTTGTGTTTCGGGACTGAGAAAGCATCACAATCTTCTTGTAGGTCATTCATTGTAGAAAGAGCAGAACAAGAGCCAACTGTGACCACACTATATCATCAACATAAACCAGTATTTTAATTAAAGTTTGAAAAAAGCAGAATGCGAGTATTGGACATTGGGTTCTTAGTTAACGGGGTATAATCCCTGGTCAAGCAGTAACCACAATCCTAGTCAGGGTAAGGCACGAGCACACCCTTAATTAACCTGTGCTCACCTTCTCGTAGTTTGGCACAGAGCAGTCAGGCATAACTTTAGAGGCAATGTTTAAAGAATTTGTGCAATACTTCAAACTGTAAAACTATGAAAATACCACATGAAAAGCTTCCACACCAGGTTAGAAAAGTAGAGCTTAATCTTACAAATAAAGCAAGATCAAAATGACAAACTTCCAATAAGTAGAAATGGAGTTCTGAATTTTTAAGGAATAAACAGTAAAATAGCAATTAAAAGCATAAAGGGCAAGCCAAGGCTGTCAGGATGCGCGGGGCCAGGCCAAATCCAAATGTTACGGCCAACCGCGATGGAGCTTGGGTCATATACAGTCCCAAATTAGTCCAGATGAATATTTACCTTCTCAAGTTTGAAGCCAAGACCCCAGTTTGCAGTGGGGGCAAGGAGAGAGTCGCTGCGGATAGTCGGCATGAATCGAACAGCAGGTCATGCGTCTCGGAAGGGTGGGTTGGAGCCTTGAAATGGTAATCCACACCGGTGGACTATACTTGCTGTGCTAAGAGATGAACTTGAGGTGGCTTGCGCTTATTTTCTCTGTGAGAGTCATGGTTCTAGAGCGAATTGGCCCGTTCACGTTCGCGTGTCAAGAGATGCAGGTCCAGTCATTCTCATCCACACAAGAGGGTGACTGACAGCAGGTCAGCAGAGCAGGAGTCCAGCAGAGTGCAGTCAATCACAGTGGCAGTCCTTCAGCAGCACAGCAGTCTTTTTTCCTGACAGAGTATCCACAGGTCCAGAAGTATACTGAAGTGGTGGTGTCTGAGATCCAGTACATATAACCAGTTGTGCCTTTGAAGTGGGGGAGACTTCAAAGACATGCACTTGAAGTGCACAGAGTACCTGTCCTCCCTGCCCTGGCTCCAGACTCACTAGACTGGATTAATCAGCCCTTTGTCTCTGGGGAGAACACACCTGTTCTGGTGCGAGTGAGGCTGGGCCCAAATCCTCCGTTGCATTCTGCAAGGATGGCCCAACAGGTCACACATATAGTTTCCATAATGTGTGACTATCTAGGAGGAATACACAAAGCCCAACTGTCAACTACCACAGACATGTGGTCAGAGACAGGCAGCAGGCACCAAATGGCTCAAATCAGCTAAGCGCATCTTTTTAATTTTTTACAGCGACCCCTGATGAAGAACCAGAGAGGTTCGAAATGCATTGGGTGATATTTAAAGTCTGATAATGAAAAATGACTGATTGCACACGCTCATGTTAAGCTTGGATTAGCTACAGAAAGCGTTTTGAAAATGCGAATAAAGTATTCAGTGGTATCTATTTGTCTCCTGATTGATTGCAAACAAACACACAGATTACGGATGAACATGACTTATGGATGGTTTAATGTGGATTACTTGGTTTAGTGTGAACATTCAGCGTACTGAAAAGTTGGTCTGAGAATTTTCTCCTTTAAGCTGTGCAGCAGTTGGGGCCGCTCAACAGCGGTACCTCTTTTCCTGCATCTTGATTAAACACTGTGACGGGACGATTCACAGTACTGCTTGCACGCAGATACATTGGCAGTTTCAGCAACAATTAAAATAAGAAGACAAGGGAAGGTGTGCATCCGCTACTCAAAACTCATATGCTTGTGCAATGTATCGTCCAACAAGCGTTTGCACCCCACAGGTTTCTAAGAATGAAAAGATAAATTGAAGCATCACTCCGGAATGTCTACAACAATCAGAGATAAACTGGATAAATAATACAGGATTTTTTCTTGGACTGTAAAGGATGGTGGATTTGATCACTCTATGATTATTATTATTTTTTGGGATTGTTATAAATGATTATATTGTTTTTATTATTTCTCAGGCAATGCTATGTTGTATAAGCACGTTTTTTAAGCACTTCATTTTTAGGCTTAACACTGTTGTAAGTATGTAGAGTCATCCAGTTTGCTGTTTCACGATTATTGGTGAACCAAGTTTGGTTAATGCAAAGCAGGGGCAAAGCATTGTGGGTTATGTAGTAATGTTCGCTTTCACATAGAACTTGTTCTCCTCTAAATCGGGTAGTCACATGAGCACATTCAACACACCTGTGGGAGTGGTTTAAAAGTGGTGAGGGAGCGAGCCTTGAGTTTAATCTGCTTTGGAACACGGGAGTAGGCTTGAAAAGATCGTAACGTCGGTTCAGGCTTTTATAAGGTAAATATGGGTTAAGTTGATTTCGCTGATAGATTAGGGCCTTTAGTTCAGTTGCGAAAGGGCAAGGGAGAGTTTATGGGGCAGTACAGGTCTTTGGGCACGAATTAGATGTTGGACTCACTAATATACTTTGTGCAAAATTCGGTTTTTTGATGGGTTTCACATTGTTCAGTTGACGGGATTACAGCGAGGGTGGTGTAGGGAGGTGATTTGTTTGGGGTATGGTTTCTAGTTTCCTTTAAGTATTGGGTTGGTTATATTTTAGAGTGGTTAGCTAAGCGCATCTTTTTAATTTTTTACAGCGACCCCTGACGAAAAACCAGAGAGGTTCGAAATGCATTGGGTGATATTTAAAGTCTGATAATGAAAAATGACTGATTGCACACACTCATGTTAAGCTTGGATTGGCTACAGAAAGCGTTTTGAAAATGCGAATAAAGTATCCAGTGGTATCTATTTGTCTCCTGATTGATTGCAAACAAACACACAGATTACAGATGAACATGACTTATGGATGGTTTAATGTGGATTACTTGGTTTAGTGTGAACATTCAGCGTACTGAAAAGTTGGTCTGAGAATTTTCTCCTTTAAGCTGTGCAGCAGTTGGGGCCGCTCAACAGCGGTACCTCTTTTCCTGCATCAAATAAGAGAATGTCAACTTTCTAAATGTGGCATTTTCAGAAGGGAATTTTAGAATCTGACTTCACCATAAATTGTGATTTTAAATTGTGATTCCACAAACACCAAACTTGAATCAGGTTTGTCTTCGCATTTGGAAATTACATTAATGAAGTGTAATAAGGCAATTTCAGTGTTATCCAATGGGAGTCTTAACACTGCTCAGCTCTGCCACACCCAGTACTAAAGTGTTTAGAGAGGTTCCTAGTTCTAAGTCATAACCAGTGCTAAGTTTCTTAAATCAGGTTCTGAGTTGTTACAATAATAATGATGTGTATTAGAACATTTCTATACTCATGCAATTATACGAAGTGTTAACAGAAATGAACTGATGCCAATACGCAGTATTATTGACTTGAACAAGTATGCAAATAAAGCCAATGGGAGTTAGTGTCGTTGTTCTCCAGTCACTCGCCGGTTTCTAGATTTCTCCTCTACAGCATTTTCGGATCAGCTCCTCTTCCAGTCGGCATTCTACTGGGCTGGTTTCCTCTTCTGGCTGGTCCATCCTATGTCTCCGTCCTCCTTCCGGTACCTTTGGATTCCGGCTCCTGTAAAAGAAACAAAAAAGACCTGTATAAAGATGACGATAACGCTCATTCTCAAGTAAGATATCGCGTCTTCAACATTTGTAAATTAGCGCTTCCTGGTGAGTTTATTTCAGTACTTTTCGATGCTGGTCAGCATCAAGACTCTATTACGGACTTGACCTTTTAACTTTTACATTAACAGAGTGCTAGAAGCAGTTGCAAGGTGAATACTGCTAAAACTTCCATGCTTGGTATTAGATATGGAACTTTTGTGCTGAGCTCTCTGATTAGTTACAACTTGTTTATTTATATACTATTTACTAAAAATGATTGTCTTTTGAGAGAGCAAACAAAGGAGAAAGAAGTTCTGAATATTCTATGTGATTGTCTGTATGATTAAGTGACTAGAGGGGACATAAATAAGACAAGCTTCTGATCTAAACATTTTAGGTACTTATAACGAATGTTGTCACAATTCTGAATCATTTGTTCTTCATATGCAGTGAGTGACCTCTTTCTTGTTTTATGTCTATAAGTTCCTCCATTGTCACACTGTCAACATACACTCAAAAGAGACAGGATTCCAGTCTCTGCTGCATCCTTGAGAACCCACATTTCCAGTATTCCCAGCGAGAAGGAGTTTCCGTTTGGTAAGGCGTATGAGCCAAACAAAAACACCGGGACCTGGGTAATTATCAGTATAAAAGGGGGGGGGGGTGTTGGTACCAGTGGGACAAGTTCAAAATACACCATTTGAATTGCGCAACCACGCATTCAATTCTTTACACGAAAAATTATTGTTCGATATTATTTATTTCATAGCGAAGATCCATAAGATGTTTGAGATCCAGCATACATCTGGAACATATATAGCAGACAGTTGGAGAGTGCCCCAAATGGAAATAGGGAACGGGGTTTGTGGGTGCAAATAGTGAGGGAAGGAAAAGTAATGACAATACATACATCAGCAATAATCTTTACAAAGAAAAGGCTTATTCAGCCTGCCAAATGAATATATACAGTTCGATTGCCAATATGTATAGTGAAAGGACACAGTGCGCCTCACTGTTGCCCACATTGGCATAAAGAACATTGTCGACGTTTCAACCCCAAATACACAATATGTAGGTAACTCTGATCCTAACAACAGCGGTCTTCCTCAGGACAGTGTATGGGGCACCATATGCCACGAACAACTGGGTGGTGATATTTGTGAAACTAGGCCTGGGACTCCTGAAGCAGAGTGCGGATGGATAGCAACTTGGTATGAGGTATTCTTCACTCATTTTGCTTGGAAAAATGTCCTTACTGCAGGCTGGAATAAATCAAGAGAGTTCCAAACAGGTAACTCATGTGGAGTAACCGCGGCGCAGTAGATCAATGAATAGCCTCTGTGGAGCGTTCCTTCACAACTTCAGTGGATTCTGCTCTGCCACGTCGTAAAGATCTTATGGACGTTCGCCATGAAATAAATAATATTGAACAATAACTTTTCGTGTACAGAATTGAACGCGCTTGCGCTATCCAAATTGTGTATTTTGAACTTGTCCCACTGGGACCAACACCCCTCCCTTTTGGCTGCACAATGCATCATCAACGGGTGATTCTGCAACTCTTTGCAACCAGGATTTAAGAACTTTTGTTCAGAGGGCCTAACTTGATCCCTGTAGTCGGCCCATGCTCCATTGCGGTCGGCCTGAACTGGTGGCCTTGTCCCGGTCTGGCGCGACCAGATAAACACAATTGGAGCTTTGTGCTTCTAGAAATTATTCTGGGTCTACTGATTTGATTTTTTAAGTTTTGGTCTTAAATAAAAATAAAACAATTGGTGCAGGATTTTTCTTGTCTTGTATTTTCACTTTATTACTGTACGAAGTGCTGTACAAATACTTTACACATTACCAGTAAGTTAAGAGTAACTGTTTTTGTGCCAAGGTACTAGAGGGTTAAGCAGAGGTTAATTTGGGGTTGTATTTGAATTCACCCTGACAGAAAATGCAGTGGCTGCTTCAGTAGGGGTTTCACCCCCACAACCAGTGACCACATTTTGGGCATTGGTATTCAGTGATGACGATTGGGACTTGTGTCTGTGCAGTGCCAAAAAGTGAATCTTTGTTACACTAAATCCCCAGATAAATAATTTGAGATTACTTCAAGTTCTTTTAAATTCTCCTCAATTGGTACTTTAGCTTTCTCCAAATCCACTTTTGTTCTACCCGACGATCTGTAACCATACCTTTACTAATGGAATTTGAGCTGGCCAACCTGGATTACTATACCATGGTTGAGCTCAAGCTGTTCTGTAAGGAGGGGGACTGCTAACCAAGAAAGGTTCCAAGAAGTTGGAGCTGTAGAAAGCTCTGAGGCCCTGGAAAGAGGTTCACCAGTTTCAGGAGCAGGACCGGGATACAATCTTTGTGACGCAGCACTCATGGGAACGGGATGACTCATCTCATGAGTTAGAGCTCCTTGCCAGGGCGGGAAGGAGTGTGTCTTCACAATGTCTTTCCCCAGAGGAACTGGCAGACAGGAGGGCAGAGAGGGAGTTCAGGCTGTAGAATGCCAAATTAAAAACTGAGGAAATGAAACTGACTATTTAGGAGAAACTGGCCTTAGAGCACCTTGCTCATTAAAGGATCCTAAAAGAGCAGGATATCAAAGCCAGACAAGCAGATTCCAGCAGTTATGGTAGCAGCATACCCACAGTGTCTGAAGGGGACAAGAAAGTTCACATACATAAACATCTGATGCCCAGCTATGGAAGGGGATGATATAGACAAATGATTATTAGCCTATGAAGTGGCCCTTAATATGCACAGTCTCTACAAAATGTTTTGGGGGCATTACTCTGGAAACACATGCCTACAGTGGAGAGGGATACCTTGCTGGCACTGGAGGCAGGGGACCAGATGAAATACATCCCAAAGAAAACCATCCTTGTCACCAAATTTTGACTCACACCAGAAATCTACCGCATTAGGTTCAAGGAAAGTCAACAGATGCAGAGCCGGTCTTAGGTTGATTTTCTCAATTAAACCAGAAAGGCACTAATGGTTGGGTGTGGGAAAGCAAAATGTATGATTTTACTGAGTTGTTTAATCTGAGACTAAGAGTACACATGTTCAATATCTGTTTTACAGAGCTGCACTAGCACTTAGTTGGTAGTAAGCTCCCTTACCCCCAGGGAGCTTGCTAATGAGGCAGACCTCTGGGTCAGCACCAGACTGCCCAAAAAGATATCTAGGGGAATCCCCAGAAGGGTGGTCAGTGGTCCCACCAGAAGAAAGAGGGAGGACAAAAATTTAGAAGTACAGTTCTCTAAAGGCCCCCAAAAGAATTCCCAAGGGAACAACAGTAACCAGTTCCAGTCTGAACCTTCAAGGAAGTGGTTCTTTGGTGGTTTGCACCCCAGTGTATTGATTGCTACAAGTATGGGCACTCCAAGGGAGACCCCATATCTCCCAAGAAGGCACAGCCCCCCCCCCTCCACAAGAGAGCAGACAACTGGGTTGGCCAGCCCTCAGGAAGAAAGTGGTCCCAGTTAGCTTGGAGAAGAGAGAATAGATTACCTCAGTGTCCCCAGAAGACAGAGAGATGCTGCCAAATCCCATATGACTCCAAATACTTAAAAGTATTGGCAGTGAGTCACCATCAATGGGCACAGAAAGGAAGCTCTGAGAGACAAAGAAGCCAGTATGACAACTGTAAGTTTCATATGGTGTCCTCAGAGGAGGACATCCCTAATACAGTCTACCACGTCATAGTCATGGACAACCGTGCAAGTCAATACCCAGTGGCTCTGGTTCCCTTTGAGTGGGGAGGTCTCAGATTCTCTAAAAGTAGCTGTGAGGCCTGCCATGCCTGTAGTTTGTTTGTTGGGCAATGACCTAAAGCACACTATCTGGAAGGAAGTAGAGCTCAGGTCACACCTTGAGATGTTAGGCTTGCCTAAATTGGTCTCAATGACCACAAAGGTCCATGGCTGCCCAAGAGGGGAGTCTAGGAAGCCTGGTGCTTGGAACAATGGCCCAGGCAGCTGGCAAGAAGAGGAAGGGCAGGAAACAAGGCTCTGAAATTCCCATGAACTCGGTCAACAGGGAGTCTGAGAAAGTCACCTATGAGCCAAACGGATAGGAGTCTGCTGCCCTGGGAGACCTACCTTACCTTCCTGGATGGTAAATTTAGGGCAGGCCCACCAAGGAGGAATTCTCCAAAAGGCAGAAAGAGTGACCAACTCTAAAGGGGTTGAGGAGGCATGCTGAGGCCCCCGCAGGAGTTAATACCATTGGAGTGCCTGAGTGAAAAGGACTGGATCTGCATTTTGAACCCAGGACCACTAGTGTGAGTTCAAGGGGTAGTTGGCTGGCATCCTGATCGGAATGCTAGGGACAGAAAAGGCTCCAACACCCTTGAGGCCAGCACCTGAACTCTGTCTGTTGTGAGTCCTGCCCCGGAGTGGTGCTACCTCAATCCTGGACCCTTGAAAGAGAGCGGCCCGTAAGGCGATCTGTCAGCCCAACTGTGGTCCTGTGAGCAGAACTGGTGCAGCACAAAGCATCGCCTTCTCCTTGCATTCATATCTAAACCTCTGCTGTTCGAAGCATCCCTGATGCAGTGCCTTGCGTTGCAATCCATATCCATCTCGGAACAGCTACTGCACAACATATCCTCACTGCAGATCTTCGCATTGGTGACAGCATCCTCGACGACAACGTAGGCCTTCATTGTGCAGCCCCGTAGCTTCCTTGGAATCGCTGCTGTGCAATGCATCCTCAAAGCAGGTCTTAACATCACAAGCCTATCATCGACAGCATCCTCAATGACAGGGTAGGACTTTGCCTCGCAGCTATCTCTGATTAATTGTTCTTTGGTCAGTGGGTCTTACTTGGACCCTATAGCTGGCATGCTTTCCACTGTGGTCAGCCTGAACTTTTGACTTTATCCCAGTCTTGCGCGACCAGATAACCACAGTGGTGCTTTGTACTTAAAGACACTATTTTTACTAACTTAAATACAATTGCATATCTCCAGTTCTACTAATTGTTTGTTTTGCCACTTTGATCTCAAATTATTTATTACATTTCAATATATATTTCTACATCAGTTTGGTATTTTTCGTGTGTTGTGTTTTCATTTTATTACTGTTTGAAGTGCTGCATAAATGCTTTACAAATTGTCTCTAACTTCTGCCTGACTGCATTTGTCAAAAATCAATTCTCCTTTTAGAAATACTTCATCAACCAAACATTCATATACAGATATCCGCTATTGTCATATAGAATCAGAAAAACACCTTATCAAGGGAACACACTATTTCAGGATGTCAAGGCACTTATATGATTATTTAATGAAAAAGAAATTCAACTATAATTTGATAAAAACATGCAAATAATAATATATTCCAAAGTACATTCAGTATACCATAGATAAAAACATGATGTATTGCACTTTTATAAATTATAAAAATTCCAACAACCCCCTGAAAAGGAATATATTAAGACACTCATATTTGTCATTAGATTGTTAATTTGCAATAATAGACAGCATACCACAGATGGATTAATTCTCTGTCCTCTTCAAAGGATCAAAGTAGCAGTGGTTTACCTGGTTCTCGTTTTGTTTGTTCTTCCTGCATTACAGCTACGGTTATATTAGCCGTTTTTTTAATTTTCACAAAGTGTTGAGTGAACCGTTAAGACATAAAAGGTGAGGAAACATGGACCATGCGGGTCACGGTGGTCATAACAACATGAGCAATGGTAGGTAATTGGCATCCTGTGTCTCTCTTTTCCCACATTATAGCTACAGTTATATTAGATTTTTTTTTTTATTTCTACAAATTTGCGGTGCGAACAGTTATGAAATAAAAGGTGAGGAAACGGGCTCTCGGGGGCATGATGGATGTGGTAATATAAAAAGCAGCAGCTAACTAGCATCCTGTGTTTCCTTTTTATCCCGCATTACAGCCACAGTGACACAAGACGTGGTTCATAAACCGAAAAGCCGGTTCCTGGGGAAAAGGCATCCTCACATTTCTATAGATAAAAAACAGGTATATATTAGTATCTGTGGGGCCCTATATTAGGCAGTCACATTTGAGACAGTGTGAATATCAGGGGTGTCTTTATAAACTTTTGAACACCCCTATTTTTAAAATACAGTTGGCGGCCAAAGATGTAATGCTGACCCCAGACCGAAGCATCATTTTGTACATAGAATTTTACTGCGACACAGTAGTGTCTAGTAGGTACGTGAACGGGAGGAACGTGTGAAATATGGCCCTGACGGGCCAATAAATCTTTATTATGAGGATACATTTGTACCTCTATTTAGATGTGGAAAGTCATTCTTGAATTTTCTGCCACATTTGAATACGGCTTGTTACTGAGTGCATTGGCATTGATAAGTTATGTCCAAAATAGTGTGCAAGAGCATGAATGCCCCTTAGACTACACTTGGTGGTGAAAGCAGCATGGAGGCATGAGTGGGGCCACTCACTGAGGGATGTTGGAGCACATATTGGTGGTTTTCCTACAAAATTGTGTTATTGTTTTTAAAGTAATATGGGGCATATCAACAAGGGCTTTATCTCTGCTTTTTTGGCTTTAAAAGCCAAAAAAGCAGAGATAAAACTAGCACCCTATCATCAACAGGGTGCTAACATGCAAATTATCATGTTAGCACCCTTTTACTCTACGCTTCCCCTTGCATCTCTAATGAGATGCAAAGGGGGCATTCCAGAGTAAAATAATAGGAGAAATGTCGCTAAGCGACATTTCTCCTATTATCAAGAATATCGCTAACCCAGTTAGAGACAAAAAAAGCAGCGCTAACCTCGGTTAACGCTTCTTTTTTAAGTCTGGTATTTTTCTGACTTAGCCATGATATCCTATGGAAGGAGAATATCATGGCTAAGTTTGTCTGTCCCTATCAACAAGCTAATGTGAGATTATCGCTGGGTTTCCAGCGATAATCTCACGTTAGCCACTTAGCGTTAGGGTTTTTATCGCTATTGAGATAAGCTTTGCTAATAGCACGCTATCTCAGCGATAAAAATCAACGCTAGCCGGCGATAATTATCCTAGCACTAAGTGCGCTTAGCGATAATTATCGCCGGTTGTTGTTGATATGCCCCTATGTTTTGTATTAAAAGTGCATGCAATGTTTTTGGTAAGCACAAAATTAAACTTGGAAAATTGAACAATTTAAATTGAATAGGTTTCCCATTGTGTGATAAAAGTTCCATTTTTATAATGCAATAGGACTTATGATATAAAAAAAAAGTAAAGTAGAAAAATGAATGATGTGTTTGACCAGAGGAAGGTGGTCACATTAGTTTAATCCACTGAAATGCGTCTACGTTGGAATTTCAGTTAAATTTGTAAAAGACAGAAACAAACGAGTACAGAGAATTACTCCCTCTCTTGTGTGATGTCTATTATTGCAAATTTACAATCTAATGACAAATTTGAGTGCCTTATTATATTCCTTTCCAGGGGGTTGTTGGAATTTTCATATTTTATAAAAGTGCAATACATCATGTTTTTATCTATGGTATATTGAATGTACTTTGGAATATTCTTATTTGTATGTTTTTATGAAATTATTGTTGGAATTTTTTTTAATTAAATAATCATATAAGTGCCGTGAAAATTCTGAGTTAGTGTGTTCCCTTGATGAGGTATTGTTGATTATATATGACAATGGCGGATATCTGTATATGAATGTGTGGGTGACTAACTATCTCAAAAGGGAGAATTGATTTTTGACTATATAGTCTGTTGATGCTCTGTCCCTTTTGAGTAGGGGGGACCCTCTCCTTGTTTTTCAAGTTCACTGATTGCTTTTGTGCCAGGCTCCCAAATTTTTAAGGTTGCTTCGGACTTCACCCTGACATGAATTGTGGTTGCTGCTTGAGTGGGGTTTCACACCCCTTCAACCTGAAACCCCATTTCCTACACTCACTATTTACAGAAACGTCTTGACTTCTCTCTGCGTAGTCTGTTCATTTTCATGATAGCAGATATTCTCTCCTGCAGCACCTTCCTTGGTTCTTTCTGGATGCGATGTCCGAGATACAGGAGAGTTTTGCAATTTACTTGGGGAGACCTTCTGTTAAATCTCAGCCAAATGATTTAACAGGGCAATAGTGTCTTGTTTGCATGCTACTTGTGACATTGACTTCACTGACAGATCGTCATTGTAATACACCAAGACTGAATTGCTTCAAGGTCTCCAGATTATTTTTCAAGATCTGGTTGAAGATCGCGTTGCTCTCTGCATACCCCGTGAAACTCGACACCATGCCAAATTCTGTTTTGGAACAGGAACGTGAAGAGAAACTGGCGCACTTTGTGCACTGGGATGGAAAAGTAGGCTGGGATGGAAAAGTAGACTTGACAGAAACCAATTAGTGTGAACCAATCGACTTCACGTGGTGTCTGAAACAGTATCATGATTGGATTTGGCACCATGGAACTACAATAATATTGATTTTTCCGAGGTTCTGAGCAATACAATGGTTACCATTTCTGCAGGACCATAATCAGGGAATTAGATGGACTCTCCAATATCTTTTCAAGATCCCTTGCTCTATGATTGACTCAATTATTGAAGTGATTCCAGCTACCGTCTCTGATGAGAGATTGTATTGGGGTGTTCAAGGATACTCTTTATTCAGTTTAACTGTTATTCACAATGGCTCTAACCTTAAATAGGCCAATATCCTTACCAGAGAAGTCTCAGACTTCAGGTTTAACAGAATCTTTCAGGTCAAAGGGCCAATCATCTGTGGTCATCATGGGGAACAACCGAATGGTTTTTCCCTGTATGGTCACTTTAAAGTCTACATCATCATGTGTCTGAAGCTCAACACCTTCCAGTGTATAGTAGATCACACTAGTGAGGTTGCAGAGTAAATCCATGCCAAATACATAACTGAACTTGAATTGTATACTACGAACTGATGGTTTTCCTTACAAGATCCTATTTTTACAGGAACCCTTGCTGACACTGGTTTTACAATCTGTTCATTAGCCACACCTACAACTTGTACTTGTTTTCTTGAGAGAATTAGATTTGAACTTCCACTGTCTGAACAGTTGAACAGATATTTATGGTGTCAAAAATGACACATCTCACAATCCATAAATGGGCCACTCTTGCCAATCCTCCAAGAATACACAATCTTCCTCTTTTCTCAAGCAACGTCATTGTGACGGATTGGATACATAGCCTCTAGAGGTTTCGAAGACTGGGAACTGTTATAAACTGTTATGATTTTCAAATGAATTTGGTTTAGCCCTAGAAGCTGAAGGGCCTATTTATGAAAAAGACATGCAGTGCAGCGAAGCAAGTCATCTTGCTGTGCTGCACTTCATGACAGGAAAAGTGCACAAAATCACAATATTTAAGGCAATTTGACACATTTCTGCCTTTTCCTCTGTGCTGGCACCCTTTTGGCAGCTTAGCACCAATGCAGGCACCCTTGCACCATGGTGCAAGGATGTCTGCGTGGCATGCAGGATTGTTTTTGTGCAGGAAGGTGCACCTTCTCGCACAAAAGCAATCATCAGAGGCATGTTACTCTTCCAATGTGTGCTTCGGAATGGCGCACATATAGAAAGAGGAAGTAACGAGGAGAAGTAAAGATATTTCTCTACGTTACCTCTCTTGAGAAGGTATATCTTTTTGGCTCATTCCCAGGTCTACCAATTCTGGTAAATATGGGAATGCGTCACACAATGCCCATGGAATGCTTTCCCAGGATAGAGTAAGGCAACAAAGTGATTCACGCTGCCTTGCCTTACTCCAGATTTATGGAGCATTTCAGGGCCATGAAAAGTGACCTTGCATAGCTTCATAAATTTAACTTAAGGGTTGAATCACTCTTGCACCACATTGCATAATGAAAACATGACACAAACAAGCTCATACATAGGCCTCTGAGTTTGCATTAAACCTCTGGTTACTTAGGTTTTGTTGCACCATCTGGACCTGGGACATCTGCCTCATTTGGGCTTGGGAGATGTGAGGGCCCAGAGGCCCCTGCATCTGCATGTTTTGTACTCACATTGAATTAACATCTTGCATTTTGATCATCACCTTACACTCTATTCATGCTTAACTTACACTCCCTCTTCCAATGTCCCAGCTTATAATGACATGAATCAGACCGTTTGAGACTCACCACATCTATTCCAGTGTTTGGATCAATAAGAACAGAATGACCTCTACCTTAAGGAATGCCATTCAACATTTGTCCTCCATTCCCCTACTATCTGTTTTCCTCTGCCAACACCCTGATCTTACCTGCATTTCTCATGTATGAACCATTTTGGAGTCCCTCATGTGCTAACTTTGTCTGCACCAACATGTACTTCTTCCTAATCCTTTTCTGATTAATTTCCAATTTATCACTGCAATACTTCGCATAGCAGAGTATTGAATTTAAAGGCTTACTCTGCCAACATTTTGCTGAATATGGGAACTGATATCCGGATGAAACCCAATAACAGACTGGGACAAAAAATTGCTCTTATTTCCTCTCTTAGATTTTTCAACACCACTATGATGTGGGAACACTGTCATGAGACATTCATAGTAGACATGCTGACACCCTAGCTTCCTGAGTAGCTAGATTTATTTTTAACCAATCTATATTTTTCTGTGACACCATACCTTTCAGGAAGTGTATTTCTTGATCATACTTTAACATGACCTCAAGTGATGGAGCATTGGTCTGAGCTACCCTCTGAGGTTCGGCATTTAGCCATTATCAACCACAATGTCGCAAATGTGTTCGATCTTCCCACAACACTGAAATCTTCACAAACCGCTCTACTTGTTTATACCACAAACTAGGATTCTCTCTCAAATTTGGGAAATTGATTGGTAAATGTATCAAGAGCATCACAACTCTAGGGCACATGTACATAACCATCTCCATGCACCTCTCTCAGGGGCTAGGTGCTAATTCCAGAGTAACTCTGTTTACGTCTATGTCAGTGTCCTACCATATATTCCTTATCTTTCTTTTCCTGTACTCTCTCAGCCCACCTATACTTAATTATCTCCAGCTTAACACAGTTACTCAGTTACTGTATACTTAGCACTAACTGCTTAAAAGGTGCCTTTAACCCAGGACTTCTCATACTATTCAGCATATTGTCCACTATGTATACCCTAAAATTATTTTGCAAGGCCTGACATTAAATTAGGCAGCAGCTCCTTCTAATATTTTATTGGCTTCAATAGCACAACAGGCAACTTATTTACATCAGAACCGAAGTTTCTCCTAATGGTATTTATCTGTGTATCCCTTATTAAATTTTCTTTTGATAAATTCAACCAACTCTACATTTATTCTAAAAACATTTAGGGGTCTTGGGTGTCATGCCCAGTGGGACTATCGAGGATCTCTCCAATGCTTTCTCTCCCACCGGGATTACTTGTACCGCAGGCAGGGCTCCTATATAGATTTATCAAATACCACCTGGAGTATCAGGTGTTGAAAATACTACAGATACGTCTGGAGCAGTAGCACATCTTTGTGTACTTGGAACCCATACAACTACTTGAGAACCTGGTGCCATAGTAACAGTAGTGATAATGGGGACTCCTACTGTCATGACTAAGGCAATAGGAAGTGCTCCTCCTGTTAGAGTTTGTATGGAAACATGCCTTTTTTCAGGTTTCACCCAATTTTTTGGCCCCATTTTAGCTGCTGGTTTTTTGACTCTGAGAGGGCACTGAGGCCTGCTAACCCGACCCCTGTGCCAATTTTCTGACTCATTGCAAATTGTATGTCAAATTAAATGTCCCCAATTGACAAGTACTGACATAGTTATACGTCCCTAGTATAGGGTACCCAGGGTACCAAAGGCATGTAAGGCAGAGTGTCCATCCAGGGGTGCAGCACTGTTTGTGCCACCCTGAGTGTGACAGATAACAAAATGGTGACCAGCCTGCCACTGCAGACTGGAAAAGCACTAAGTACACTGCTAGTCCGACTTAACAGTACCATTAATGGCAAAGCGACTATTCCCTTAATAATATATGTAAGTCTCCCTTAAGTAAGGCATATCAAGCCCTATGGCAGGGAGCTGAATATTATTAAGCTAGATATATATGTTTGTATATGTCTTGGCAACAAAACACATAAATGAGTCATTTTGCTGAGGAAATGTAGTAGCCCATTTAGCCAACACATGGTTACCGGCTGGCATACCTGTCTGGCTAACTTCTGAATGGGTATTGTAAGTTATCAAATTAATCATGGCATTAAATCCGACTCGATACCCAAGTCGAGATTCATGTCACTATTAAAGTTGAGCAACGTTTAGAAAGTTGCCACTCTGGGCCTCAGCTTGTCCAGTGACTTTGCACAAACTCTGGCCAACAGGCAGCTTTCTGCCCACCTACGGAGACATGAGAAGGACTCCGAGGCTTGTTAGCAAAGGCAGTTGTGACCTCCTCTCTCAAGAAGGCCTCTCAGGAAGTTAGCATAAAAAGGTGACATTCAAAGAGTAAGCCACCTATGAAGGGCTGCATGTGACAACACACCCAAGCAGGATGCCTTATGTCCCTGCAGGCAAGCTAGAGACAGGGACAGAGAGGAAAAACCCATCCACAAATTGCTTTTATGTGAGATTGTAGCCCTTAGGTAACCATGCCTCAGAGGTGGGCTACCAAGCTCCTGACAGTTGAGGAAAAGAAGGACATCTTGAGAGTGGCAAGAATATTTCATTCTGGGATACCTTATTGCCACACATCACAGTGACTTTGTCATCAAAGAGGAGGGGACCTATTAGCCCTTTGGCTAGCAACCACGTTGTCCCATTGGGGGACTTTCCCAGTATAAAATAGGCATCCCGGCACCCGGAACATCAGTACAGGTTGGTGGATAGAGCACCTAAAGAGGACTGCACCAAGAGAAGTGGCATTGTCAGAGGGACTGCACCTGCTGCACTTTGGGCTAGTGAGTTTGGACTGTGCCTGTGATGCCTGCCTTGGGGAAAAGTTGATTCCCGGTGCCAGATTGAAGCACGGACTCCAAGGGTCAGTCAGCTGGCCCCCTGGAACAACACCATGGACATCAAATCTGAGGAAGTCCAAACCGGCATAGCAGGAGCCCCTCCTGAGGAATCGGCACTGGCCACTGCTGATCACCTCAAGAGACAAATCCAAGATAGCCAGAAATTGCACCATAGTCTGCAGGGCCCAGGAGCGCTATCAGAGACCAGATTTATTGCCCAAGAGGGACACTTGCCCCCACCAAGGATATTCGGTGTGACCGGTGTGTTGTAAAATCAGTAGCTCAGCTGCAGCCGGCCTTCTACTATCATAAAGAGGATATAGTGGGACCAGAAGTGCCATGCTCAAAGTCGCCTCATCCCACCATCTGGACCAAGGGATCAACTGCACTTCATCCCCAATGACAGCACAGCACCAAGAGCATCCTTTAAGCATTTTTTCCCCTGCATTCCCAGTGACAGGACCACTCCATTGTTGTCTATAACAGCTGCATACTAAAGGATGGAAATGGTCTGTAAAAGGCTCTGGTGGCCAGGTAACTCTCCAAACTAACCTTACTGGACTCCCAGACTTCAACCCTTTCAGATTTGGCTGCCCAAGCTGGGCTACAGTAGCTGAACTGTTTCCAACTTTTCAAATGTTTCCAAGTTTTTGTTGACCATTGCTTGTTTGCGGTTGCATTTAAAAGTATTTATTTCTTTAAAAATCTGTATCTCTGGAACACCCCGGTTGATTTTGATAATCAAGGACTATTTTCCTAAATGATTTGTTATATCTCTTTCTTGTTGTGTGATTTTCTTATTCCGTTGTTTGGTGCTGTTAAATGTGTTACACTAAGTTCCTTTGTCAAGCCTTGTTGCTCAAAGCCACAGCTACCCAGGATGGAGCTAAAGGTGATACAAACGGGCCTGACCGGACACAAGACAGTATTTGTGAGTGTACACATGATAAGGCCCCACAGCCATATCATTAGTACACCCAACTCCTCACAGAGTTTGATTTTGGTTACTGGGTGCAGTCATGTTAGTAGCAACGGCTGGTTGATTCCCTTCAACTGGCTGACCTACATTATATAGGGTGGTAGGGAAGCCAACAAATCCTCCAGAAACTCATCACTAGAGTTGTTATCATTGCTTGCCCCGAATTGCTCAACTGTATTTCCCACCATCTGTGCTTTCTTCTTCTCTGCATTATTATTTACCAAAACAGGGTAAATTCTAACCCCCCAATCATGTCTCTCCTCCATACCTGTTGTTTGGCATCCCACTTTGCATCCAAACAAGAACTGGCCTTTTAGCTTAGGTCTGATATTTGTCTCTGTGTTTTGCATATGCAGCACTGTCCCATGCATTCAAAGCCACATTCTGTGTTGGTCTCGGCGGGAGCTTCATGTCATACAATACTTGCCTCACATTCTCCATTATATTTAGTTAGAGGTACCATATCTAGAAAATTTCAAGTACCCTTCTTTCTTGGTGACCTT
This sequence comes from Triturus cristatus, assembly GCF_964204655.1. NCBI lineage: Eukaryota > Metazoa > Chordata > Amphibia > Caudata > Salamandridae > Triturus > Triturus cristatus. The sequence goes on along the minus strand of NC_140589.1, from coordinate 355,104,310 downwards.
GTTCCATTGTTTAAGCCAAATACATGTGTGTAAACCACCATTTATTGTCATGTAATGCCCGGGCGTGCCCTCAGAAGGAGATTCCTCACCATCAAGAACAGGCACTCTTACGTTGCCTTTAAGGAAATCCTAAACCATATCATTTTTGATTGCTTCAGTGTATCAAAATCAACAACTTTAATTCAATGAAATGCCAGTATCAGCAAATCGCAAAGTAACATGTTGTAATAGCAATACCATATGACATAGCTTGCAGCACGTTCACAGCGGCTCTCCTATTTTCATAAATAACTTCACAAGCGATATTTTACAATGCAAAAATGAAAAACAAATAACTCTTGTCTGTTCTACAAAAAGAGATTCAAAGTTATCACTCACTCAAGAGGATAGGGGAATAACGCTATCCAGATGTTATCACACATACAAGTGAAATCTTGAGCAATGGGAAATCACCCTGACTAGTGTAGCTTCCCCTCTTTGCACAATGATTTACTATCACCAATCACTACTGTTTTTTCTCACAACAGTAGATTAATAGTTCCCTATCTTAATTGTGAAGTCAGTGTTACCTCATGGACCAACACCACAAAACGTTATCAGACAAAAGAAAACATAATATACAAATTTTCTATTTTGCCATTTTAGACTACAAAGAGTCTGATAACCATCTTCTACTTCTTAGCAACAAGCACATTTGCATTTACCTGAGCAAGCAGTGCACACTAATGTTCACATGCAGCTTCTCACCCTTCTTGGAATCAAAAGTGGACATCACACTGTAAGATATACAGTGTCAGTACAAACACAAAAAGCTTGGCATTGTACAATTCGCGGCGCATAGCCTTTCTTACACTCACACTTAGGGCACCGCAACCACTTTTAGAAATGTTGAAACACAAAAATATTGGACCCATCTTAAATGAATCCACTAAAAGCTTAGCGTCCTCAGATGAAGACATTGCTAATATATTTCATGAATATTATCAATCACTCTATTCTGATGATACAAATCCCTCTAATCAAAATCTAGATACTTTCTTCACGAGCCTTCCCAACCCTCCTTCCATGCCCGATGAATTTTTGACTCATTAGAGGGAGAGGCTTCTGTCCAAGAAATAACTAATGCCATTATATCTTTAAAAAAATCAAAAGCACCAGGACCAGATGGCCTCTCTGTTGAATTTTATTCTACTTTTTCATCCATTTTTGTTCCCAAACTTTTGGCTCATTTTAATTCCTTTATTGATGAAGCTAAAGCCTCCGGTTCCTTTATGGACGCCTTAATAATTCTCATTTCTAAACCTGATAAAGACCACTCCCTTTGTAAAAACTACCGCCCTATATCATTAATTAACTATGTAAAATGTTTGCTAAAATTCTTGCTTCTCATCTTGAAAGTATTATTCCATTTTTGGTTAAGACTGATCAAGTTGGATTTGTTTATGGCAGGTTGGCCGCAGACAATGCTCGAATGTTTGCAAATGGTATTTCCTGTGGGAAAAAGTTTAAATCCCCTCTTGCAGCGCTGTCTCTGGATCCCGAAAAGGCTTTTGATCGTATTAATTGGCAATATATGTTTAGAACTCTCCAATGGTTTGGTTTTGGTCCTACTTTCATTTCCTATATTAAATTGTTATATTCCTGACCTCGCGCCAGTATTTTTGTAAATAATCATTTCTCCAGATTTTTTTCTTTATCTAGAGGTACACGTCAGGGTTGTCCCCTTTCTCCCCTGTTATTTGCTTTATGCCTTGAACCCTTTCTTGAACGCATCCGTGTTAATACACATATTTCTGGCTTCATGCATAACTCCATCGAAACCAAAATATCAGCATATGCCGATGATATCTTAATATGTATGTCCGATCCTCAGACTTCCCTTCCTCCATTTTTGGATGAGGTTCGGTGATATTCGAGTATAATCCTCTCTAAAACAGAAGTTTTACCTCTGAACTCTTTATGTTATCAATATATGTTTAATGACACTAATTTTACATGGTGCACCACAAAAATTAAATACCTTGGTATTTGGTTCTCTGCCTCTCTGTCTACCACAATTAGATATATACGTTTAATGCACTAATCACTAAGATTCAATCACCCCTTACTTGGAGTCCCCTTTATCTTTCCTGGTGGGGTAGGTTAGATACCATCAAAATCATGATTGTACCCCATATCCTCTATACACTATCAATGTTGCCTATTCGAATTCCTATTTCATATTTTTCACAAATTAATTCGATCTGTACAACATTTTTATGGAATAAGAAATACCCGTGAATTGCCCTTACAAAACTTAAACGCCCTAAATCTGAAGGTGGTGTACGTTTTCCTGATTTTAAAGCCTTTCACTCGGCATTTTTGATTAAAGAAGCATTTGCTTTATCTCATGATTTTGCTGATATCCCTATACCCAGATGGATTGTTTTTGAGCGATCCTCATTAAAGGATTTTTCTTTTCATAATGTAATATATATGTCCAATTGTACTTTCATATCCAATAACCCTATTTTAAAATATTCCCAAAATTTAATGTATAATATATTCACTAATGGTCTAACTCCATTTCAATGTTTTTTTCCTCTACTATCTGGTATAATAAATGTCTCAAATATAAGGGTAAATCATTCTATTACAAACACTGGAAGGAGAAGGGAATTATTTTTGTGAATCAATTGATTCACCAAAACTCTGTTATTCCCTTTCTTGAATTATAATCACGCTTTCATTTACCTAACACATTTCTTAATGAATACATCTTAATTTCAACCGCTTTACAATCACAATTGGCTTCTCATGACCTTCACAGTGTCGTACCCTCTCTCACTCCACCTACACCATTATATAGTTTATTTCGGGTGCACAGACCTAAAGCCGCTCTTGTCTATAAATTATTGCTGGTACATATTACTGAAAGACCTAAATCTCCTATTGAAGTTGCATGGGAAAGAGACTTGTCCTTTTCATTCTCTATCTCTGTTTGGGACAAATTATGGTCTAAGTTATTTAAAGTTTCTGCTGCTGCTCGTATAACCCAATCTTTGTTTTTTATTTACAGTAGAGCAGTTATTACTCCTGTTTGTATATCCAAGTTTTCCCCTTCCTCTTCTCGCTTATGCTGGTCTTGTTCTAAATACACAGGCACTTTGACACATTAACTTTATGAATGTTCCAATTTATTGATATTTTGGAAATCTGTTTTGTTTACTTGCATGAACATTTTTAATTATGATATTATATTATCATTACAAAATGTTTTTCTAGGTTCATCCTCACCTGATTTTGATGACTCCACTTCTATTTCCTTATTGTTCGACCTATTTATTACATTAGCATTTAAAGTTATTTTGGCATCTTGGAAAGACAATTCCAAAGTATTTTCATTGACTTGGTGGAACTTTATTTGCGATGAACATAGAATTGCCAATGTGTCTTCCTCTATTCTTTCTCAAAAAATCAAATCTGATCTCCTCTGGCTACCATTTACATCTTAGCTTTCAACACATGCTTCTATGCCCTGAGTTTCTTTTTCTTCCTACTCTCCGATAAGGTTTTAGAACATTTTATATCTTTTTTATTTTCTTTCCTCCTTTACTTTACTTTCCCTTTCCCTTCTCCTTTTTCTTTTTTCTTTTTCCCTCTACTGTTTTCATATTCTGCACTTACATATTAATTGGTTACTTATTATTTGTAATATGGTTTTTACTCTGTGATTGTTCTTGCTTTTTGTTTGTTCTTCTTGAAAATTCTATAAAAATTTCTTAAACAATCAACTGGACCATGAGTAAAACGGGAGCTGGCCTTGGGCAAATTCTAATTATTACTGGGGTATTTTCTAGCTTCCTACACTTCAGTAGTAAACCATCCTCGTCACTACCAATTAATGCAACACAATTCTCTATACCTTCTGGCTAAGGTGTAGTAATCAAACAGACTGCGCCACTGGTCGTATGGACCGTTGGTTATTAGCTGAGTGTTTATTCTGGGAACTAACATCAGTACATCAATTTCAAATTATAGTGAAACGTTTTGGCTTAAGAAGAAAGACAGAGAGGATGGTTTTCAAAACCTTGAAGGTTTATTAGCAGATTAGTCAAAGTTACAAAACGTTTTCATTCAGTAAGTCAGTCACTCAAAGAAGCATACAATTCAGCATTATTAATTAGTCCTCCTAGAGTTATCAGGTAAAGGACAAGGCAATCATTAGAAAGTGCAAAATGAAAAATGAAGGTAGTATCCGTTTCATAAAGTAACTTCCCTTTCCCAAATAAAGCATCAAAAGATGTCAGAAGAAATTGTAAGTAAAAGATGATAGGGGAAATTGTAAGCAGAAGCTGCCAGTCTAAAATTAACGAAGTTAAGGTTCCGGTTAAAGAGCATGACATTTAAATGTTCAAGAGTCTAACTCAAGAATAAGGCATATGGAATCACAGTTATCAGAGTGAGGAAAAGTTCTTCTCTCATCAAATTTAGGGCAGGATCTCCTAACAACTATTCTAAGACATGCACTTTTCCTCAGAATGGTTTCCCATAAATCTCTCCAAATTTCGACCAATCAAGTTGTGCCATCTCAATGGAGCAGGTTAACTTCCCTTGGACAATGGCACACACAGCAGCATGGCCTTGAATGTGTCTGTGGTCAGCAGAAAAAGCTTGGGCCTCTGAGGCCTTGTAGTAGTGAAGACAACTTAATAATATGCATTTGGTTAACATGATCATACAACAAGCTAATGATTACACTTTCATTTTTGTCAAATGAGGCCTCTTTATACCTATACAGCCACACATCTACACTCAGATTAACAGATGATTAATTCAAATGATGGAGCTTCACTGCTTCACTGGTCTGGGGGTGCTTGTGTTACCTGCTGATTAGTGCCACCCCTGGCAATGCGATATGGACTGTTCCAATGAGGAGTAGATTTGTATCTCCTTGTCTGTGGGTGTGTTCAAGACCCATAGTCAAAGAAATTTGTGGTAGTTTTAGGCCAAGTACAGATTAAATGCCACTATGGAAGAAAGAATAAACTTTAAAACCTGATCTCCTTCCATATTTTAAAAAGAAAACAATGCAGAAATTGTACTGGCTACCTAACTCTTACATTTACTTCACGAGTTCTTCAATGAGCAGCATGTGTTAGAAAATGCTGACACAAAGCTCTGTGTCCAGTGATGAGTTTGGATATGTATTTCCGGCACGCCGATTTTCCATAAAAAAAAAAAATGGACGTTTATTAAATAGAATATTTCTTCCGCTCAGCTTTATTTTCACCCAAAAAAATAAGACCTTCATCTACATTATATATCAATAGTGTCTTTCTATTACTGTCTCAGCAAAGATTGTGTGACAGACTTAAATTAGACAAATGACATTTTAAACAAGCTGTATATAGCTGTTGTTTCTAGTAATATGCCATATGTTATTTAGCTGTTTCCTAATGGTGTTCCATAGCTCAATTACGAGGCATACTGTAATCGCTGTAATTTCTGCAACTGTTTTCAGTGTTGATAAATACATCTCATCTATCTCTTAATTGTTTTCTTTACTCTGAAAAGATCAAAATATTTTCCCGTGTCTCCTTCCAGAATAGTGCCTTTCATTACATGACAATATCTGCTATTATTGCTCTGTTCTTAATTTTTGCATATTCTGTCAGCACACAAAACACTAAAGGAAGAGGCTGCTGGCCAGTCCTTCTCCGCTATTAGTTGTTGTCTCCATCATTCACATTTTGCTAGCCCATATTACTGCTTTTGGGTGATTTTACTCTCAACAATGATAAAAGGAGTGTTTCATCTTTAAGGGCATCTAACTATTTCATCCATTGAGCAGGTGCTGAGCCTGAACAGACAAGAGAATCACATGGTAAAAGAGTCCCTACCTCCGGTTAATGCCAAGATCTGCTACAGATTGGCCACCATTGAACTGTCAAGGCTAATGCGTGGTGGGGGGGGAGGGAGGGCAAGGCGTGCCATGGCCCCTGCAGAATCAGGATGATAGTTGAAACATCTGTGGTGCTGTCCGGCACCATGTGCCAACTGGCCTTTTCCTTTTTCATGATCTATGCAGCGTGCTACAACCTTTTGAGCTCCAGGGCTAACCCAGTGCAATTAAATCTGTTGGAAATGTTGCCATTGCACCTTTCACTCAAGCCCTCTGGCAGCTGCTTTCTGTCCATCTGGCACATTTCTGGGGAGGTGTGCGACATTAAGGTCAGAAACATGCCATGGTCCCTGTACGTGGAGGGTGTCGCACTCTCCAGACACCACAGGATGGTATTATTCGTGCTCATGCACAGGGTGCTGCACAAGAGTTTTGGCATTGGTTGAGCACTGCTAAGGCAGCACACGGTTTGTGCATTATTGTACGTTACTGTCACACTGAATAGGTAGCTCTTTGCATGACCTTCTCACGGTTGCTGCATATGGAATGTGATAGACCTACGTAATTTTCGTTCAGGGCTTTGCAGATCCCTTGCAAACTAGCCCTTCACAGAGCTTCTCTTCTGGTGTGATGGGGAGGGCCACGAGGGCATATGGCCAGAAACACACAATGGCCTCTGCACATTGAGGGTAATGAGAGCAGCATTGAGGTGCTCTTTAGACACCAGGGGCTGACCCTATCAGTGTTTATAAAAAGCGCCTTATAAATATTTTGACACCACCCAGAACCTGCATTGTGAGTGTAAATTCCTGCATTTGTCGTAATTGAAGAGGTGCCAGCTTTACGTATCACTTCACAGGAGCTGCATACAAAGGGACAGATTTACAAGGCCGCCCTTGCACTGCCAGTATGTCACTTTTTGTCTAAAGTTACTACAAAGTATAGACTTTCATGTCATCACCTCCCGAATTCAGGTGGGGGAGTCTTATTTACAAGTGGAACTTTTCATATATAGGTGAAGGCAGGCAGAGGTCTCTGCTATTGGGATAGAGACCTCCTCTGGAAGTACTAACTCTGAGGTTATGTCATTTCTAAAGATGGATTTCATTTAAGTATACTGTTGTAGACCTCAACCACACTGCTAGAAGGCAATTGGTCCGTCGCCTGGTCTCCATTTACCGCCGTAAACTCTTTGCATTCCAGAGATGATGTGCTGGTTATGGAACACTGCATCATCACATGGATACAGGTAACCACACCACCTCCCTTACCAATACAATCCTAAAATATTTTAAATAGGATCATAACTCAACTTATAACTTAACACACATGTGTACAAGTACACTGCAAGAGTGATGATAATAAGGATATGTAGGGGCGTGGCTAGCGGCCGTGGAAGAGGGCTGCCAGCTAATTACCCTGCGCTAGCCGCTGGTGTACAAACCCGCAATATCCGACATTATCCGAGGAGCTGAGGGGCCCCCGGTGTGGTCAATTGTGTAGAAGAGCAGTGAAGTCCTGGAGGTGCCTTCAGCACCTGCAGCTGTACACATCAGAGCGAGCGAGGAGATCACAGCCCGGACCAGCGACCGTAAGTTGGATACTATGCGGTGATCATGGGCTGAGAGGGTCCTGCAGATCCACTTGGGCCGTGGGGTCTAACAGCAGACGCGCCGACCGGAGGTGATCCGCGCTTCCTTTATACCGCCAGAGGGCGGCTGAGCAGCACAGCTTGCTTCGGACAGAGTGAGAGGCAACGGCGTGGGGACTGCAGCGCAGGGTCTCACAGGGCTGGCAGTGCGGGGATCAAGACTGCACATGCTCCTGATTGGGCTGGGGATGCCTACGCTTGACCCACGGGGTGAGGCTTCACCAGGCAAGTGGTGCAGAGACGCCAGGACCTAGCGCCAGTGAGCTCCATACACATTCCTGAGACTGAGGCTGGGCATTGCAGTGGAGACCGACGGTTGGCCTGGAACCCCACGTTGGTGATCCCCTCCCCCTTGCGGCTTCCTGAGAGACTCAGTGGTGGGATCCACCTGCTCCCTTGCCTGTGAGCCCCGGTAGGAAGACTGTAGTGGCTGGGGCGCCGGACTGAAGCAGCCGCGCAGTGAGGAACTGCTGACCGATAGTCCAGTGGATGCCCATCCCCCCACTGGTGTCCACGTGCGGCATAAGCCTGGTGGCCCTGTGGTGCTGCAAGGGAGGGAGCTGACCTGTGAGACCAAAGTGAACGCCTGGGTGCGCTGTGGCAGCAGAAGTGTCCGAGCTGGCGGAGGTCCCTTGCCGGGAAATTGCAGTTCGGACTATGGGATGCACCAAAGTGACGGGACTGGGACAGGCCAACCACATTGACTGGACGACCAGACCCCAGAACCCTCCCTGAAAGATATCATGAGGGCCATTGGGGACCTGAAGGGCACTCTGGAACCGAAGCTCGACTTCGTCACAGAGGAGGTAAATCTCCTACATGCCGACCTACGCAAAATATCAGAAAAGGTGGCCACGGCAGAGGCGGGCATTGGGGGCCTCCAGTCCAGGACCAAGCGGCTTGAGGATCAGGTGGCTGTTCTCACCAAGAACTAGACAGACATGTTCACCCGGCTCGAGGACCAGGAGGGACGGGCCAGGAGCAACAACATCCGTGTCATGGGAGTGCTGAAGGGAATGAAGGGGAGGTCCGTGGACCTCTTCCTGGAGGACTTGATCCTAAATCACCTGAAGCCTAAGTGCCTGCCCAATATCTTCTCCAGAGAGTTGGCACATAGGGCCCTGGGGGGTCAAGCCTTGCCCCGGAGTGCCTCCGCGCACAACAATAGCTTGTATCTTGAACTTCAGGGACAGGGATGCCATTCTTCATCCTGCGTGGATGCACGGTGACGTGAGACACGAGAATGCCTCTATCCGTTTCTTCCCGGACTTCCCGTTCCACGTCCAGCATCAGCAGCGGTTCTTTGAAGCCGTCAAGAGAGCCCTCCGGACGCAGAACGTCAAATACATGATGCTCTTTCCAGCCCGACTTAAATTTATAGACAACGAGAAAACGTATTTCTTTGACTCACCTGAAGAGGCTAGCGACTGGATGGAGGGATGGCGCACTGTCCACCGCAAAGGAGGGAGCAGCAGGCTGGCGGCAGGCGGTGGCCATGGTGGGCCTGAGGAAGAGGCGGAGCAGTCGCCTGGTGTTCGAGAACGGGAGCAGCGGTCAGATAAGTGACTTGCGGGACATGCCTCACATCACGCACACTGCTTTAACCCCCTGGTGTAGCAAGGGGAGCAACTGCTGGGGTCTGTGGGTATTGTAGTATGATCGGGTCCTGTCCATAGAGGGGATCAAGGATGCTCAGCAGACTCATGTCACGTATGACCCACTGGACCTTTCTTCCTTAATACATATAGATGGACTGACTCTGTGGTTAATTGGGTGGGGGAATCTCAGTACCACGGTATATGGGCTTGAAAAGATTCGCTAGTAGGTTGGATTGTGCTTCACGCTGGAGGCTAGTTCATGGTCCCCTACAAATGTTTTTTCTAAACCTTAAGGGCGACAGGCATTCTGCACTTTTGGGTGGTGGGAGGTTGGGGGCTAACTTAGTAGGGTTGCAGGGAGGGGGGAGTTGGGTTGTTTGTTTTCTGTGTTGTGGGTGGATGGGAGTTATGCTCAAACTCACGAGAACCAAGGGACACAGGCAGGTGACATGGAGACACTCTGGGTGGTGAGACACCTAGCCAATACCTATCCCGACTGACGATATGGGTGACTTAGCCAAAGTGTGGGTATGGACATGTAACGTGACCCGTCTGGGAAATAAGATTAAGTGAACACTAGTTGTGCAGCACATTAAGAGACACTCCCCAGAAATGTTCCACATCCAGGAGTCACACCTGCAAGGGAGCAGGTGCAGGGCACTGGACTGCTTTGGGTACAAAATTGTGGTCCATTCCGGCTTCTCGTCTGTGGCTAGAGGGGTGTGTATCCTGACACGCAACGCGCTCCCTCTGGTCATCGCTGACACCTGGGCAGATGAGACTGGCTGCTTGATGGCGGTGGCGGGGGAGTGGGAGGGGCAACTGTTAGTACTGTGCTCCTATTATATACCCCTGGCCTTCATGCAATTACTTTGCCAAGGCTCAGCTCCTTTCTTACGGGCCTTTCCTCAGGCACGCTACTGGTGGGGGGCAACATGAATGCAGTCATGAATCCGGAGCTGGACTGGTCTGGCACTCACACAGGGAGGCAGGGGGAACGCGGGCTGGCTGTCTTCATCACGGCCATGGGAATGGTGGGCCTGTGGCGGGACCATAACCCTCACTTATGGCAATACACGTACTATTCTGCGTGCCATGGCTTCTTCTCCAGACTAGACCACTTGTTCACACATGTCGACAGAATAGGCGACTTTCTTACCCCAACCGACATGGCGAGAGGTATCTGGGACCACTCGCCGGTATGTGTCACTCTTCAGGGCCCGTCTTTGGATAAGGCTGCTTTTCCCAGGGTTGATGCCTGGCGACTGCGGAACCCAAAACTTCGGGATAAAATCCGTGAGGGCTTGCAGCTCTACTTTAAGGAAAACACGGGGTCAGTGGCCTCTTGCATTACCCTGTGGGAGGCCTACAAGACTGTCTTTCAGGGGCAGGCGCAGGCGCTAATTTCGGCCCAAAGGAAAGAGGAATCCCTGCAGATTAGCCAGATGGAGGGGGATGAGGCGACGTCCCTTAGCGCTGACTTGAGACACCAGCTGACATTGTGCCAGCGGGACCTGAGGGCCCTGGCAGAGGGTGAAGCACAGGCGTATGCCTTGGCGACACAGCACCGACTGTATGACGTTGGGGATAAGGCCTTGAAGCTCCTTGCCTGGCTGGAAAGTCGGAACAAGGAACGATTTTGGGTAACAGGGGTACACGACGTGACTGGGATGTTGTGAACCACAAGCAGCGACATAGCAGAAGCCTTCACTCAGTACTTCGAGGAATTTCTACGGGACTTCGCGCTGCCGGTGCTGTCAGGGGAGGCACGCGCTGTGCTTGAGGACGACATTACGGAGGAGTAATTGGGTAGCGTGCTGGGCCCCCTGAAACCGGGGAAGGCACCTGGCCCAAACGGGCTCCCAGTCGAGATCTGCAAGAGGCAGGCCTCAGTTGTCATCCCCCACTACGAAACATGCTGCTTGTGGCTTGGGACCGAGGCATCTTCTGCTGGACCAGCGGATGGCCATGATCATTGTAATATCCATAAAGCCGGGAAGGCTACGGATCGGTGCAGTTCCTATCGCCCTATCTCTCTCATCAACATGGAGGCCAAGGTGCTGGCAAAGGCCTTGGCGGACAGGCTGATATCTGTCATAACCCAATTGGTTCATGTGGACCAATCGGGATTTATGCCCCGCAGAAGAACGTGGCCCAACCTTCGAAGGCTTTATGGCATTCTCCACATGACTAGCAACCCTGAGGCTCAGCAGACGGCATTGATGGTGCTAGACGCAGCAATGGCCTTGGATAGCATTGAGTGGCCGTACCTGTTCACGGTGCTTCATAGGTTAGGCTTTAGCCCTAACTTCTGTGGTTGGGTGCAACTACTATATGAGGCGCCGACGGCTCAGGTGCGTGTGAATAGGGCAATATCCTAAACCTTCCGACTGCACAGGGGTATTCAACAGGGATGCCCCGTGTCCCCGCTCCTGTTTGCCCTTGCACTGGAGCCATTAGCCTTCGTTCTGTATCTTGTGCGGCCGTATCATTCCATGGCACGCGAGCTCCATATTTTTTAGCTCTTCAGCAGTTAATCAGGTTATGCTACTAATTGGTCCAAGTCAGTGGTGTTTCCTCTGTCGGGCTCCCCTCCCACAATCCTGAGGTGGTATGCGGTCCCGGCGGTGCTGGAGTGTTTCAAATATCTGGGCACCTATGTAACTCGGGACCAGAAGGTGTTCCTCGACAGGAACTTGGGGCCCCAGATGAGATGCCTTGGCACGGTTGTTGCCTCCTGGCACTCCCTTCCACTCTCACTTGTGGGCAGGGCGGCCCCATACAAAATGATGACACTCCCACGTCTTCTATATGTGCTCCAGAACACCCCATATCCGGTCCCCCCGAAGGTTTTAAAAAAGAAAGCGCAGGAAGTTAGAACACTGTTGTGGCAGGGGGTTCGCCAAGAATAGCGTTGCATAAACTGCAGCGGGGGGTCTACGATGATGGCCTGGCTATCTCCGATATCAGACTCTACTATTGGGCCTCGCAGCTGCAGGTCATCAATGACTGGGTGTACTCGGCCTCTGACGGGCCGGCGTACCGAGCAGAAAGAGCTGCCATGCCGGGAGGAAACTGTGAGCACCTCCTTTATTCCTGAAAGTCCTGGCCAAAGTGGCCTGATCACACCAGGGTGGTGATACATTGCTGGAGGGAGGCCAATAAGTTACTTGGTTGGGCGGGGATGCTGACAGGTACGGCCCCATTATGGGTAGGGGACCCCTTATGCGAAGTAACAGCCCTTACAGGCTTCAGAGGGTGAAAACTGATAGGTATTGAATGCCTGGGGGATGTTTGAAGGGCGACTCTCCCCTTCCCTTCGAGGTCCTTCAGCGGGAATATAATCTAAACCAGACTCAGAATTATCATTACCTGAGATTGGTCCATGTGCTGCACACACACATCCACAGTGGTACTTCCGTCCCAGAATACTCCCCACTGGAGGACAGAGTGCTCCTTGACTCCATTGCTGAGAAACCAACATCCACGATTTATCGCAAGGTGATAAATAATGTGCCAGATCCCCTGACAATTCTCCGAAACGTATGAGTAAAGGACCTGGGGCCGATTGACAAGGAAGAGTGGCAGGAGGCGATTCAGAGCCCCAGAGAAATAGCGATGCGCCGTTGCTTTAGACTGGTTCAATTTAAGATACTGCACCGCACCTACTAACCGCGCACTCACCTTTACACATGGGGCAAGATCACTGATGCAAAATGTGGTAGGGAATGTCAGGGGGAGGGAACCTTCCTGCACATCCTATGGGAATGTCTTGAGATTGCACGGTACTGGCGCGGGGTGACAGATATTATGTCTAGGGTAATGGGAATGACAGTCCCCCTTGATGCAAAGTGGCTACGGTTGATAATTATAACGGACGGTGACTGGTCGAGATACGAGGGCCTGTGGCTGGCTCTTGCTGCAGGGGTTGCAAAGAGGAACATTGCCAGAAAGTGGAGGGCGCCTCTACCTCCAACACTGGAGGAATGGAAATGGGACCTTGACTGGTGCCAACGCACTGAAGAAACAGTTTACAAAAACAGGGTGGCTGCTAAAAAATGGGGAAAAATCTGGGCGCCCTGGCAGAAATATAGAGGGTGAACTTGAGAAACTGACACACGCAGAAGGTGTTGCATACTGCCTATTTTCAGTGAATGTATCATTCTTGCAAAATGGTGTCTGCTTGATTGTGCAACCTTGACTACATACTGTGTACAAGAGTATAATACCAGGAAAAATACACATCTTAGACATACATACAGGCTTTTTCCGTTACCATTGTGGTCTCAGATTTTGATTCCCGGATGGGTCCACCACAGATCCTTCATCAGTCTCACCCACAGGATCCACCAATGCACCACCAGAGTCCCACTCCACTGGATAACATCTGTCAACTCTGCTGAGATTCCAGATTCTGTGATCACTTGCTTTCACAACGTTTTTGAACAATGTCAACACCTTGAACGGTTGATTACATTTTGAAGCTTCACCATCCTTCCGTGGGGACCTGATTTTAAACCAGTCTCCTACTTGCCCAGCAGTCTCCTTCTAAGCTTTTCTTTTATCAAGAGTTCTTTACTTTGCACCTTCTTCACCCGCTATTTATCCACCCCTTGACATTTGCCACATGGTCATCCACTTCTTTTCTTCTCTAATTCACCATACCTGGAAATGTTTCACAGCTGTGAATCCCTTTCTTGAACAGCTGGAATGGAAAGACCCCAGTGGTAGAATGTGGTATGAGGCAGTATTCTTTGACTTTTTTCCATATCTCATTTTCCATTTCTACCTCACACAAAAGGGATTGCTGTAGACTTTCCTTGAGCACTCTTAGACTTGAGGTGGTACTGCGCTGCGTTCTTTTGCTTAATCCCTCTATCTTTCAAAAATGTTTCTACCACCTCAGAGTTTAGTTGAACACCGTTGTCAGTGAGGATTGAGGAAAGGAAACTTCCCCTCTCAAAACGTTCTTCCAATAAACCAATAACCGCCCTAGACTCTACTGAGTTTACAGTCTTGATTTCATGCCACCTATAATACATGTTAATAGAAAAAATCACATACCTGCTACATGGCTTCACTTTCACAGGCCCAGAAGCTTCCTCTCTCGCCACCATTGGGTGAGTTCAGTTTTTGAGCATCTTGTCACTCTGCGCACATTCTAAAAAGTTTTTTACCTCCTTCTCAGTCGACATGCCTGCCCGCCAATAATTTTCTTGGAGCCTCTCCTTGGACTTGGATATGCCTAACATGTGCATCATTCTCCAATCTTTTTCTTATACTATGCGGGGAACCAACTTTCTGCCCCTCAGCAACAATCCATTCACAACACCAAACTCATTCTTCACCGGCTAATATCCCAGAACTTCCTGATGACACTTGTCTTTAGTACACCAACTCCCCGCAAACATTTTTATCACCTTTTGCAACACCACATCATCCTGAAGCTCCTTCTTCTACTCAGACTCCTGAATCGCCCCATCAGTTACCAAACACACTTTCATCTCTTCGTCAAAATCCTCCCCAGCAAAATAATCATCATCTTCCACTTCACCAGCTACATTTTAATGGCACAGCCAGCCTGCTTGTTACATGTCCCATGCACATAGGACAATTCAAATTCAAATTTCAGAAGTGCAACCACCCATGCAACACCAAATCAATGCCTTTCTTCATAAAGACCTCTTTAAGACGATTGTGATCAGACCTGATCTCAAATCTGTCCCCTTACAGAAACTTCCTGAGCTTCCTCACTGCCAAATACACACCCAAAGCCTCTTTCTCCACAACACAGTCATTAGGCCCAGCTCCTCTCAAACCTCTCAAGACGAGCAGGATTGTTCTGTTCTGACGACCAGACTTCTGAATCAAGTCCGCCCCCAAGCTTTTGGAACTGGCATTGGTGATTTTTATTGTTTCATCATTGATGTCAAATCTACCTAAATCAGATGCACCTTCCAGGTTGCTTTTAATATCAACACATTTTTCTTTGCATGATTTGAACCAAACAAATAAATAATTTGCCATTGACAAGCAAGGTCCTCATGCACACAGTTCTCTCAGCAAACCTGGGAACAAACTTGTTGTAAAATTCAGCCATTACCAGAAATGTCACCAATTCTCCTTTACTTTCAGGAGGAGATAGATCTTTGATAGCATTCACCAACCCACTTTTGCGCCGAATACCTGTGCCTGTAATCTTATGACCTAAGTACTCAATTTGTGGCACATTGAATTTGTACTGTTTAGGCTTTAGTATAAGCCCACAACTCCGCAACCTTCCCAGGACTTCACTCAACCTCCTATCTTGCTCGCAAACCTCAGCCCCATTCGCCAAAATGTCATCCTAATAAACCTTCACCCAATCGACACCTTTCAATTTTCTCTCCATCGCCCTCTGAAAAACAGAGGCTGCAGAAATCAATCCAAACGGCATTCTGAAAAAATTGAAGGTGCCGAAGGGATTGACAATAGTGGTGAGTTCTTGGGAATAGGGGTGCAACTTAATTTGGTGATATGCTGATGTCAGGTCAAGCATGGAAAAATGCTTTGCACCATTCAGGGAGCACAACATTTTGCTAATGTTGGGAAGTGAACAATGATCCACCACACCACCTTGTTGAGTTCCCAAGGTCCACACAGAGTGCCTGGCCTCCCCATTGGCTTTGCATGCCATCACCACTGGTGTGGCCCACTCTGAAGCTTCAACTTCCTGGATAATCGCATTACTAATTAATATGTCCAACTCCTTCCTCATGCTATCTTTTACTGACATCGGAACATCTCTACTTTGGCGACTTTGGGTTGTACATTGGATTTAAGCCTGATCAAATGCATATTGTCCTTGAGACATCCCAGCTTCTTCACCCATGCACCACCATCAGTTGCAATTCTCCCCACAGTGGGATTTTTTTTTACCCTAACCAGAGAGTCCTCGTTAGGATCCAAAAATACATTCACGCCGCGTTGGTTGAACCAACTAATGAGGGAATTGATACATGAATTTTCCCAGGTACAACACAGTCCTTGGAGTCAATGGTTCCCCAGAAATACTCTAGTCACTTAATTGGTTCCCCACCATACCCTTTTGGTTTCATATCTGGTTTCAATAATTTTAGCTTTGTTTTCAAATTCTGTTCGTAAAATGTTTAAGGAATAAGTGTTGTCTTTGCACCTGAATCAAACACAATCCTAACCAATTCACCATTGACTTGAACTCTATCAAAGGGCCTATCAGGTGAGCCCTCCTTGGTTTGGAATATGGTGACTTCACCACCCAAATTGTCACCATCCTCATCATCATACTCAACCTCCCTCACTTTTTCTACAGCACTTTGCAAAGTGACCTTCTTCCCACAATTGTTGCACACCACCTTCTACCCAGGACAATCCCTGAAAATGGCCATATGATGTGAATTCCCACACTGGAAACATTTTCCAGGAAACATTCTTGTGACTTTGGCACCTGCTTCTTTTCCCTCCACCACCTTGCCTTTTAAAGATTTGTCTTGAACAAACTTTGCAGACATATTCTCTGCATTTTCTGTACATGCAGTACTGCCACAAATAATCTCCACACACCCTTTGGAATGCTCATACGTTTTGCCATGGTCAACACTATTTGCAATGAAGGATTGCCCTTCTGCCACATACTCTCTTTTGCTTTTTCTAATGAGCACCCCAACATAGATTGGTATCTCAGTCTTTCTTCACAGTTATCCCTGAAGCTGCATGTTGACATCAACCAGCGCAATTCCGTTACATATTGCTTAACAGATTCCCTTTGCAGTTGCATTCTCTTCCCAAACTGATAGCACTCTAGCAC
This sequence comes from Triturus cristatus, assembly GCF_964204655.1. NCBI lineage: Eukaryota > Metazoa > Chordata > Amphibia > Caudata > Salamandridae > Triturus > Triturus cristatus. The sequence continues at coordinate 355,087,352 of NC_140589.1, read as the reverse complement.
AGTGCCTAATTTGGGAAAATAATGCCAGTACAACTTTTTTACACAGATTTCATATTTTGATATTTGTAGTGTCACCATCAGACAGATCAGGGAGGTGCTCAAACGCTCCTGTCCTTCTGTGTCCAGACAGTGCATTAACAATGACATTCTACGTTCAGCTCTGAGTGACATACCATACATAATTGTAAAAAGGCTGAATACCTTCTCCCACTTTAGCCATGGTACCAGTGGATCATCAAGTGATGTCAGGAAGAAAGGAGGAGCAGTGATGTTCTGCATGACACAGAGAAGGGGATAATAGCAATAGAAGGTACAAGTAAAGTTGAGACACAAAAAAATAAACTTTTCTAAACCATGACAGTATTCAACCCAATTCCGCTAGCTACACGCGTACACTACTGACAGAGCAAAAGTAGAGTCGAGGTAAAAGTTGCTTCTATTTTGGTGCAGCGCCAGTTAATGATAGTCTTAATGTCCTATATACAGATATAGTACACACCATGGACAGTGCTAGTAACCCACTTTGACCCTGTTAATAAGTACTTCGGGGCATGCAGTTGAAATGTGCAGAGTATGCAATAAAAGATGCCAATTTTACCTCAATGCAATCAAGATCAACAGGAGCAGTATGGAGGAAGAAATGCTCTGAGGAAGAAATGCTCTGAGGAAGAAATGCTCTGAAGCGCCCCCAGCACAAAGGCTGGGCATCCTCTCTGGGACGACACACAAACTTGCTGGGCTAACAGGGATCACTGACACCACTCCCTTCAAAGCTCAGTGATTAGGAGGCAGAGCTTCCTCTCAGGGAAGACACACAAACTTGCTGGGCAAACAAGTGCAGTGATTATGCAAGAGAGTTGTACACGTTAACCACCTCCTGGCAGCTGATTTACTACACTGTAAACAATGCACAGTGAAAGTCCGCACACGCCTTACACAGAAGGTTGCCAAGCAGTCACTCGGAGCCTCCTCTGGAGCTGCAGATCAACGTAAGAAAAGCCACGCAGAATGTCGGGAGCTGCAGCTGCTTTCTCGAGTACAGGCCCATGCTGCAACTGCCGCTCCTCACAGCACAAAACCACTGGCTTCTTCCATACCCAAATCTCACCAAAACAGTAGGAAACTGACTGAAGGAACCTCCACCAAGCCTCACTGATGGGCTGCAGGCCTCCGCCAGCTGAGTTGGAGCCCTAATGTGCCTTGCGCCTGAATGCTGATACCTAGTATCATAAATCAGCAGAGCACCCTGACATTTTGGTAAACTGTTCACTCGTCACCAAATTTGGAAGTATTACATCAGAAGCGATGTGAGTTCCAAAGATGAGCTTTATTTACTTTTAATGTTGTAGACCACATCCACACCTGTAGAAGGCAACAAATTTGTCTCCTAGTCTCCACCAACTGCAAACCCCTTACATTCCATAGATGATTTGGTGGTTACTGAACACCGCATCATCACCTGGATACAGAACACCACACCTACCTATGGTAAACTATATGGAAACTCTAAAAGGATTATATGTTTTTAAAATTATCTTTATGTTAAATATTAATAGGGCAATATCTGTGAGCGAATCAAATGGTTGTTCTATCTTGCTCTCTTTGCTCTAAGATTACCTAAAGTTATGTTTGACAGGTTGTCAGGAGTAGACAAAAAATGTAGGTAGCTAAAGAAAAATAACAAAAATATAAAATATCTATACGATATTAACATTTATTATAGGATCCAGCCTTTCTTTAATTAGTTTTGTGGTTAGTGTGTGGAGTCAAAACCACTAAATCTATGAGGTTGAACATTATCAACGTAAACAAACTTTACTGCAGCATGTCCCATCCAGGATCTGAAGAAATATGATCACATAACATAATGAGATTTTTAAATATTGAGAATTATAAAGCACATAGCTAGGTCAGCTGACGTGTCCTAGTGGTGGAGTATCAGTCCTGCAGTGCAGGGCAGGAATATGAGAACCCTAATCCAAGTTAACCTGAAAAAACATTCTTGCGGGCATCACTGCTGCCCTAATCGAACTCCCCTTACCGGCCCGCCAATTCTTCAAAACTAGCTCCATTATTTATTAAGCAATATTGACTAGCACCTGGATTATCTTGCAGATAGGCTTACCATCTCTGATTGTTTGCGCCACACCAGGCGCAGCTCCTCCACTAAGGCGGAGGAGCTTCGCCCCACTGCTCTTTCAGCAGAAAAAATAAAATGATAATAACATAACTATGCATGTTCCCCACCAGGCAGCATTATACAGACTGGTGGAGAACATACATAGGCTCCCTGTCCCTGTCTGGGTGTTGAACCACAGCGCTCGGACCAATCACAATGCTGCATTGCAGAGATTTGATTGGTTAAGGGGAACAAAGAACAACGCTGTCTTGCAGCATTGTGATTGGCATAGGGGAGGGAGCCTGGATGCTTCCAGGTTCCAGGACTTGCCAAAGAAGCGGAGGAGAGAGGCGGCCGGCAGAAGAGGTAAGTGTTTTATTTTCTTTTTTTGTATTTTGTTCCCTTCAACCATCCCGCCACACCCTCCCTCCACTTTCATTCCCTGCCAGCTGCTGCTGTGGCACCCCCAAACCAGAACATCTTCAGACTGCAGGCTAAGAAGTTTAAAAAAAGGAAAAACAAAGCAGCAGGTGTTTTTCATCAAAGTAACCTGGATCTGGAGCATCATGCCTGTATCTACCCGGACTGCCCCAACACTGCTCCAATTTATGATAGCGTTGAAGACGCTTCACTACAATGCATTGCATTAACCGTCCACAAACTAGCTACCTTTACTGTCACTCATTGACTTTATGGTTTTCTTTGACCATATATAGTGCTCTGCTACCTTTTGGCTAGGGTTTGCTTAACAAAAATACATCATACATACATACAATGTCTGGGGAAATTTTGATTACACTTGCATAATTCTGTAATTTAACGAATTTCACATTGCGCTTGTTTCACAATACTCCAGAAATTATGCCATAATGCCACTTTGCGCCTTTAAAAAAAAGAAATTTCTGGTATATTAATTTTCCTTAACACCACCCCAGCCTAGCCACCCACGATCAGTGCCGGCCTTGACCAGTTAAAAAAGCAGCAGTGAGATCTATTGGCACTCAAGCTCACTTCGATAGCTAACTGCGCATTCACATGTGACTGAGCTGCATCTGCTTAACTGGAGGGAAAGGGATTGGAATGGGGCCTAATGTGGGCCTCAATGAAACTATCAGTGTCAGCAACTTGTAATAAGCCGCACATAACACTTTCTTTATGTGCCATGATATTATTTTAAAAAGAAGCTGTGAATGTTATTATTATTCAGTTCTTCTTAGGATTCAATCTGAACAATCCACACAAGGTTGAACAAAATGTTTTTCTTTGCTCGATTAGCAACTTATCCTAATGTTTTGACACAACACAGAGGCACAGCTGCTGTTTTCTAACATGGCACATCTTATCATATAGACTTGCCCTTTGGAAAATAGAGAGGAGAATTCTAGCAGAGGGGAAAGGTTTTGGAACTGGAGTACCAGCTTTGTGCAACCATAGATGCAGACCACGTAACTACAAATATCAGGTATGGGGTGCGGTGCTAATCCCAGAGATCACTGATATATCCGTGTACTCACATAGTGAGAGTAGGTTTAGGCAGATATATAATTTCAACATGATAGAACTTTTCATTGTATGAAGTTTGCTAGTAAGGCTAATTACTTTGCTCAGTGTTATAATTATTTAATGCATTTTTATATAGCGCAGACTTTACTCAAAGGTGTCAGAGTGCTTAACAATAGAACTAAGTATGTTAAATAAGGAGATTTACATACTTACACGTTACAGATACAATCGGGATAGTTGAAAAAGTAAAATAAAGTAAGAGGTGGCAATCACAAAAAGAAAACAAAAACATTAGGTTAGTACAGGTATCCAATATATATTTACAACGTTGTGCTCAAGTGAATGCCAAGCGGCCTTGAGGGACTTGAAAAGTCAAAGGACAATTGCTTCATGATGGAGTATGATAGTTTCAATACCTATTGTTTATTATGGACATGCATGAGTGAGAAACAAAAGGTTTATCATCTGTTTTCATGGTTCCCTTGGGTACTAGTGAGCCCTGTTTTAGGTTGCTAATTCACCTGTCACTCTGGAAAGGTTTGGAGGGCAATCGAGGTTCAGTGACCTATTCGGATTTGGGCCCTTAGGTACTGATGTGGTATGTTGAGTCAGTCCCCACATTCTGACGTCCAGTGATCCCTGTCACAGTTCTCTTTCCAAACAGAATTAATGCAATAAGGTGCTACCAATGATGGTCTGAAACATATTCACCGGGTCTACTTTGTAGTACCTGTGCGTGTCCATAATACCCCTCACACCTACCACTGGAGGGGTTCGTGGTGTTGGGAATTAATCTCCCACAGTATTTTAGGAAGCACCTAATTTTACTGTTGGTTTTTCAAGCTTGGAACTATGAAAGGATAACTCATTTTTGAGTTTGCACTTTTTTTCCACTGCTCTTTCTGATCATAGCTCAGGCACAGCCTATTCCTATTGCAAACAATTGCAGACTGGCAGTCCATGCACATGTACTTTACTTGGCCTTACAAATGCAGGTGATGATTGTTTTTTTGTTGTTGAATCCCGCGATGGCTATCGCTCTGAATTCTTTTATTTTTGTGTTAACTTTCCAGATGCTGAATCTAATAGCAATACGTTCCATAAATACACAATTTTTACACCACCACAAGCATATGGAGCGTAAATGTTCACTATCACTATCACAGTGGGAGCACTAAACGTGGCTCTGAGGCACCCTTCCACATGTACTTGCACCAATACGCATGGGGCCCCTTAGTAGTGAAGGGGCCACCTGGATAACATTAGCTGGGTATACACCATTCCCTAATTTAGCAAATCTCAATGCTCAAGAGCTACAACAACTACATAACTGTCTAGTTAGACTATACAGATGCTTAACTCAATATGTTTTGTTCATCTCGTTGCAGCCCTGGCAAGGGTTGGCCTGCCAGGGGAAGGTCAGTTGCCTGCAGTGTCTACAATAAGTTGTCCAAATGTTTGTTCAATTATGGGCGAGATTCCCACAAATCGAGAGGAAATTCCATTTTGGATCACCAAAATATTGATCAAATAGAAACTGTGTTTCCACTTACGGGACTACAGGACAAGCACAGAATATTAACTATGTGCTTACCCCATGGAATGGTTTCCAGAATAGGTGACTGTAACACTTGGGGCACAGTCCTTGCTGTAGTCTATACCATAAGTCATAGTACTCCATCTCTGTCAGTGTTGCTGGAGGTGTTAAAACAAATACAGAATGAACATGGGGCATCTGCTGCCCTGGATTTGGGGATGGAACTAATGGGAAATGTTCCTATAGTATCCGCTATGATTCTGTCTAACAATAAAGGTGAAGCAACTTCTCTGACTATATGCCAGCAGCTCACACAGGTCGCACAAGCCAACCGGAAACATGAGCTACCTATAATTATTGCAGATATAAATACTTCACTAGGACACAATAATTTATGAACCTGACCTTCCAAACTTTCACTGGGCTAACCTAGTCCTGACAAGGAAGCTAAGCACAACCCTGAGTTTGTTAAAAAACCATGGGACAAATCTAAACACCTCCGGAGCTCTCTGAGAGGCATTACAATTTGTGTGATCACACACAAATCAGGGCACCAGATAGGTATCATATTACAAATACACGTTCTCCTCATTCCTTTCAGGACTCAATTGAAAAGCAATACAAGAGAGGAGGGCATTCTGATCGCAGACAGGGAAAGTATGTGAAACATAAGAGGGAACACTTGTCTAACATGAAGTAAAAGAACAAGTAAAGCCTCTTCAATTTAAACCCCAATTTCAGAAAAAAAAGGTTGCAGCTACAACCGCAAAGTATGCCGCAAACATAGAATTGTCCTCCTGAGAAGGAGTTGGGCACTAACTCTCCTCAACTGTTCGGCAGAAGTTACTATAGTGCACCGGAATCTTCAGTAGTTTCTGGAAGTGCAACTGATAACTTCATTGCCGTTGAAACCCCAGACAGGTGCATAGCTCCTCCATATAGGTTATACATTTAGATATACAAATTGAGAGTGGCATACAGTGCAGCATTCATGTAATTTTCTGGGAGGACATTGTTCTATGAGATCCTTTTAGAGTAGGCGATTGGCACCTGTAGTTTCTCCAAATGTCCCCACAAGGTGAGGATGTAATAATTCCTTCATTTTCTGCACTGGTCCCTGATTAGATCAAACAAGCCTCTGCAGCAGAATAAGTTCTTGCACAATCCCAACTTTATATTGCAATCATTTCTGCTGGGGTAAGGACTCTCCTTATCATAACATAACCATATGGTCCAGGCCATAAGTGCAACCACAATACTGCATTAAACTGGATGCTAAATTACCTAAATTACCTGTTAGAGAAATCCTCTCCCAATTGGAGTACCAGGGTATGATTGAAGCCTGTGTTTTTCCAATGATAAACCCCCTTTTTCCTGTTTTGAAACCGGATTACTCATATCATTCAGTCTTAGACTAGAGACATTTAAAGTCATACATGCACCTTTGCAATACAAAATACACGCAGAACCGCACTCATAAACAATATAGTCCGTAAAAATTACAAACAACCTTGGATATTTCCAATGTTTATTTCTGCCAAAATGTTGTACCTGAAATCAGAGATTGGCCTGCCTTCTCAGAACTCGGCTTTCAGCGCCATTTGTCTCATTTGCCTATGGGCTATAGGAACAGCCCTGGACTGTTTGCTGCCTGTATAGTGTCAATTCTACATGATATTGACCCAGATGAATTGTCCTATGTATCTGACTGACGATAAACTCAACACTCATTTAGCCAGGGTGGATTGCATCATATTGGGATTTACAGGCTAAGTTCAACTTTAAGAAATCTAATATAACGTTTCCGAATGTCCTTTTCTTGGGATATGAACTTACACATGAGTGGAAAAGTTTTGGCCCTCACTTTTGGAAAAATGTGCACAAATGCAACCTTCAAACACTTTAAAGAAACTACAATCCTTATTAGGATTCCTTAATTTTGGCAGAATTTGCATATCGGATTATGCACAACACATCAAATCACTTTATGAATTAATACACCCTGATTTTTTCAGTTCTTGTTGAACATCAGAACATACAGATAAACTCAGATCCTTACAACCTTGCAACACGTCACTTACATACACCTGTAAATACCGAAAACGTTGTTATCCATGTCCTTACGGGTGCAATTGGAATTACCTATTTCACCGTTAATGAAGAAAAAACAGTGCTGATTGCATATAAATCACATAAAAATACTCACTGCAGTGCAAATGGCTACTCTTAAAGAGTGGCCACTTGCACAAAGGAAATGCATTATTGTTGTTACTTCTCTGCAAGCCTTAGAGGCTGTAACAAAGGCTCGCATTACTAATGCTAAAGCCCTCCATCCTAGATGGATACTGTGGGCAACATCCTTAACAGCTGTTAATGTATACTTTTTCTTTGACCTGTCTTTACAGGCACAATAATTTCTACAGTATGAGCATTTCTATCCCATGCCCATGGCTCAACCCAGCCTGCTATGGGCATTAATCACCAATATTCAGCGGCGTATGATGTTGGACAGACAGTTCCAAAAACAAAAGACTCACACCTATTCCTTAGGGGACTGCACTGGGCAGTTGGCTTAAATAAAAGCTTTGCTTCTTGCACTGCAACATATGGATAATGAATTCCCCACAATTATAATTTGTGTTACTGTGTACAGTCTTTTAATGATATTTTATATTATTGCCACCAAAATGGTTTTAAAGATTCTAAAGTCAACACAATCAAGCATAAAACACTTTGGGTGGAAGTGGCAGACCTGAAAGACAGATTGTCACTGACTCATGTTATTCATACATTGAGTCATCAGTGTGTGGGAACACATGTTGTAGGGAATACTTTGGCAGAGGAAGCAGCCAAATCTGCAGTTGTGACTTCTATTGGTGCTGCGATTACTCATTCTAAAATGAAGGTAGGTAATGACATATTGGCTGCTGTTAATGCTAACAAAGAATACACCCCTTCACCTAAGGGCTTTCCATCTAAATACACATATCAATTATGTGAGCAAAACGTTCATGAAGGTGTTGCTTCTGTACATGCAAGTGTGGCAGCCACAATTTCGTTGCTACAGCAATGTTATTGGTGGGATGGCTTATATCAACAGGCTAAAAAATATGTCCTTTGTTGTGACTTTTGTCAACAAATTAAAGCTTCCACTGTGGCTTGGCCACCGCAAACATACCTGTTGATTTCCAACAAACGTTACAGCTGCATTTATTTGAACCACTATGGTCCTCTTATTTTGGATACTCCTTTTAAATGTATTCTAGTTGTAGTAGATTCTTGCTCCAGGTCGCTCTGGGTTTTGCCATATTGTTTGGCTTACGCTCACACTGTTGTTAAAGATATGCAAGCCTAATTCAGAACATATGAATGCACTACATGTTACTCGGACCAGGGCCTGGCTTTCGCTTCAAAAGTATATTGGTATACTATGGCTTCCTTGGTTGGAGAGGTGCATTATCCTTCGCCGTATCAGCCCAACAGCAATTCTGTTGTGGAGAGGATAAACTGTTACTTAAAGCAGTTCTTAATGTCTAGAGTATTAGGTACAGGGTGTAGTTGGATTCATCACCTTCATAGGGTACAAAGAGCACTTAACAATTTCACTAAATGATCTCCGGAAGTCCGGATCCCACAAAAGGTCCTCTTTGGCATTGAAATGTACGTTCCTGACCTTGACGGTCAACACATTGTGGTGGTGGCTATGCCCTTTAATGTAGATCTTCATTGTGCTGTTTTACAGGATACTCAAACCTTCTGTGACAACCAATTCAGCAAAATGTTTAAGCAGTCTTCCTCTGTGGCAATTAAAGAGAAGCCAGGACCTTCAGGCTGGATCTCACAAGTCGGGGATCTCGTTTGTGAAAAGGTTACTGTAAAAAAAGAGTTGAGCCTCTCATACTGAGCACCGGTGCCAGTCGTTGGCATTCAAGGTAGAAGAACTGTAATCTTGTCACTGCTTTCTTGTTCTAAAAGTCAATCGTTTTGACATTACATTTACATCATGTGGCAGATACTAAACAGTAGGCAATGAGTCATTTGTAGTTTCCTAACTCCTCTTGCTACTATATAGTAAATTAATCTGCAGCTATGAGCACCACCAAAGTTGTTTCTCCGTAGCTGGGGGGAGGGGAATGAACTTTTGTTGATCCCCAATACTGCCACAACTTCCAGCCACATGACTGAACTGAGTACTGTACTTACTACTGCGTCTGCTGCAGCTAATGTCGTTTCCACAGATCTACCTCTTTTGGATTTTTCTGGTCCTGTTACAGTACCTGTGACACCAGTTTTTCAATTAACTGCTTCTGGTTATTGTAAGGGTCCAGATGATAATTCTCAATTTTATACAATTTGCCTACAAAGGCTTGCGTTTTATTTTTATGGCTGAAACGCACTTATCAGGTCCCACCTTGGATATATGTTTGGATAACACTTTTCTTAGTTTTTCTATTGCTATAGATTGGATTTGTGACTATTTACTTCTTACTGATTAATGGCCATTACCTTACAGAATGCACTGCCACAGAACTGGTCAATGAGGTGTTGATCCCTCACTCATCTTCACATAGGCTAAAAAGAGATTTGTACCTTGTGAACATTGCAGCCGTTTCAGTAACTGATGGAATTGTTTGGCATAAATTGCCTTTGATACATTCGGCCCCACGAAAATTCAGCAGATTCCTTATGTATTTAGGGTTTCTATGGGTGATGTAATTGTACCTGGGTTACATTTTGATGATTGGGATGTTGAGACTCTAAACTCCATGCTCTCGGACCTGTAATACTGTATTGCTTTTGAATCAGAGGATCTATACTTAAATTCTGCTAATTATGGTGAAATGTTCTGTTACTATCATTATGGACATCACTATTTACATCAAGCTACTGTTCAACGTACACTTTTTAATTACACACCATGGGATCATTGCCGCACTCCCCCACAAGTGAGTTCAAAAACATACAAGGATAAATTCACATACGTTTCTGGATATGATGCATCAGACCCAAAATCATATTATTTCAAATTCATCCTTACACCACCAAAGAAATATATGCTTACACAAACTAAGCTAAAATACACTGATTTGTTTGTTGCACAATTAGTTATAAAAGACTATGATTATTGAAAGGATTAAATTGACATAAAATCAATTTGGTGTACCAAAGCTTTGCACATTCAGGGGACGGACATTTTGTTCCGAGCCTGACTAATTCCCACACAAATGTTTTTACTGAATGATACAGGTTAGCAGACTGGGTGTCTGGGACTGGCAAAAATTAAATAAATCAATGCCACTAATATCCCTTCCATTGCCCTATTTGATAATTGGCAACATTTGACAAATTACACTGAAGAACAACTTGATAGTATGCTGTAGAATGATACATTTAATTCCACAATTTCAGCTCCTCACATGTAGTTATTGAGGCCAGTGGACACAAATGGTTGTTATGCTGTTTTTTAAAATTCCACACCGAAGTTTAAGGCAAGCAGACCAGATGCCATATTATTCCCACTCACAGCAATGTTACCACCTATTCAGTGGGGAAAGTGTGTCAACAATGGTTGGAACATTCCACACTTTTCCTCCTATCAGAAGCCATGGGCATATCTGACTTTCCATTGGGTAAGTAACTTGTCTTCATTATATCATGGACAAAGACAGCTCAGATCTGTCATACAGTTTAGCTGTACACTTCAAATTCGTAAGAATGGTTGCGTCACATAACGTTACCTTAATGCGACTCAGCTATTCTTGCCTTTGAATCTGAAATAAAAATAAAAACTCATGGCTAAAAGATATGCCACATACACTATGTTACACTCAAGAGGCTAGAACAGTTCCCAATCACAATAGCAGAAACACCCTTTGTTGTTTGGTTAATACATGGCATAATATCTTTGCCAATTTCAGCATTTCAGTTCACAGTTTGCTTGAAACATTTCCCTGTCAGTAGATATGAACACCTAGGAGGCAGCTTCATTCATGAGTCATGGTCACTCTCTTTTTTTATCGTTGTATATGAGCCAACAAAGAATTCTTCCTTACTGTAAAGGAATGTGACTCTTCTGTTGGACATTCACTTGTTTGTAAGCATGTTACCATTCATGGTGCATGTAATGTATTGATGGCAAATTTGGCCTGTTTTCTAAAAGGAATACCAGCCCCTTCAATTCTCCCATCCATTACAGTCCTTTCAAATGGAAGCTATTTGATGCTAAGCAACCAGGACAATTGCATATATTGTATAAGTCTCCCAGATAGTGACCCTCTGTAATAATGTGTGCTTCCCTCCCACACAAGGGGGTTTCGATAGCTTGTTGTGGCCTTCAATTCCAACTTTGAAGGCAGCTTTTAACAAGCTAAGCAGGCTCAAAGCACTATTGTTTCAAAAATTGTAGTATTAACATCTGCTCAAGAAACATTTAAATTACAAGTTGTAAGGACATCCAGTGAAATACAGTCCTGGTTAAACACCAATCTCCCATTACATTTCAGCGAGTTAGTCCACCTAATATGTAATGTGTCCAATATGGCTGAAATAGCTCACTTTTTTAAAGTTACTGAGACTAGTTTAGTGCGTTTAGTCAGGAAAATCTTTGGAGCACTATCAGCTTTTATTCATACCCATTTTTCCAGTGTGTCCTAAAACATACCGTTGGGGTTATTCTTTATTTGATTCTATTTTTGCTTCTCGAAAATAGATGTTCAGTTTTGAAGCCCACTGGAACTACAACCGGTCCAATTGTGCCATAAGTGCATGCTACGATTCTTTGGAAACTCCTTTTTCCAGGAACTGGACTCCGACTGGTCATTGTCATTCCAACTTATCTGTTTAACCTGCGTAAAGCCCATGTTTCATTGCCTGTGCTGCCCCTTCGATTGGGCACTGGATCTTTGCCAAGCTCTGTGGACACATGTTTCTATTGACATGAACCTGTTGATGGACATGGACTCTATAACGACCCATGCTCAGAGTTGTCCCATGAATTTGTGGCTGCTTCAGGATGCAAGTTATAAGCCACTCCCTCAAGCGGAGATGAGTGCTTTTGAACATAGAACACTGAAATTTGTCTCTAATAACACAGATGCAGATTGCCCCACTACTTCCTCAGCATTGGCTGATAACGAGGGTCATGTTTGGTCTCTGGAGCTTTTAAACTGGGCAATTGCAAAATCATCATCTGGGGAGACGAAATCTGTTCAGGAATTACTCTCCATTGAACTTGTGGAAGAAATCCTGGGTGCTTCTGGCTCACCATATTTTGGGCACGTTATCAAAATCATCGTGTTATATTTTTTATTAGGATTATAACTTTTTTGTTTGATGTGCTTATTAACAAAGCATTGAATTTACTTGGCTTGTGCCTTTCATTATTTAGTTAATTGCTAAGTTACTTTCCCGACCAAGAAGGGGATGCAGTAAGTTCCCTTTAGGGTCCACTTTGGTTGGCCCTAATTTTAGCCTACCTAATGTTTTAGGCCGCTTTTGCTTGGCAGGACCACACACAACACATTAATTTTGTCCCATGTTATTATTTTAGAAATACTCTGTACATGATATTATCATTCAGTTTTTCTTGGGATTCAGTCTGAACATTTTGTACAAGGTCAAACAACATGGTGTCCTGTTTTCTCTGCTCAGTTAGGAACATCTCCTAATGTTTAGACACAACACAAAGGCACATCTGCTGTTTTTCAACATGGCACTTCTTATCAAATAAACTGAGACCTGCCCTTTGGAAAACAGAGAGTAGAATGCTAGCAGAGGGGAAAAGTCATGGAACGGGCACATCAGCTTTGTGCAACTTGGGATGAGGACCACCTAACTACAAATGCTAGGTAAGGGGTCCGAAGCTAATCCCAGAGATCATTGATATATCCTGTACTCACGTATCGAGCGTAGGCTTAGGCTGATATATCATTCGATATGATAGGGCTTTTCTTTGTAGACAGTTTGCTTGAAATGCAAATTACTTTGCTCAGTTGTATGTGTTTCCTAATTTCAGCACAATTGCTTAACTGCTTCGGTGCTCAGTACGGCCGGGAGCCATCCTGAACCACAGTGCTCATGTGCTAAGGACGGCTCCCAGCTATCCTCGCACATAGCACCAAAAATCCCTCAGGTGCAGGCACCAGAGGGATTGCCTTTTCTCCCCAACAGCCTTGGGAGCTGGGGAAGAGTTTCCCCTGCTCCCGAGGCTCTCCCCCTGGTTTCTGTGAAATTAAGATAAGCGTGCACGTCGCACTGATGTCCTTTCATGGAAACCAAAACTGAAATGAGCTTTTAGGCTCATTTTATTTTCACATTCTATGTGCTCAGGGGGCTATCTCAGCCCCTAGCACGTTGAAAGAAGGGAGAGGTATAACTGGAAAGGGGAGAATCTCTCCTTTCCAATGGTACCCCTCTCTAGTGGATCGCTGCTTGGGGATCGCCCAAGGAGGGCAATCCCGAAACAGGGATCCACCCACTAGACACCAGTGAGGGGGGAGTAGCCCCCAATCTGACCCCAAGGGGGGCAGAAAGCCCGCTAGAAGCCAGGGTTTTTTTTCCATTTGATTAAGGGATGGGGCTGCCCAAGATGGGCATGCCAATGCCCCTAGCACCTCAGCAAAATTCCATTATTTCGGCCCTCTCTGGGGTAGATGGGGCTGTATCCCCCAATATTGCCCCTGGGGGGGCAGAAAGCCCCTAGAAGCCAGTTTAAAAAAAAAATGATTTAGGGGTTGCTTAAGATGGGCCGGCCAATGCCCCCACTCCCCCAAAAATGCAACTGTCTTTCTGTCACACCAGGGGCAGCTTGGGGCAATAGCTCTGATCTGCCCCCTGGGGGGGCAGAAAGATCACTAGGCACCAGGGATTATTTTTTTTATGCATAAGGATGTGTGTTGCCCAGAATGGGAGTGCCAATGCCCCCACCCCCAAAAAAGTGCCACTGTCTTTCTGACCCCCGGGAGGCAGATGGGGCAATAGCCCCTTATCTTCCGCCCGGGGGGCAGAAACAACAGTAGGCATCTGGAAATATTTCTTTTCAAAATTCAGGGTGGGGGATGCCCAAAATGGGCATGCCAAATCCCCCACCCACTAAGAAAATGCCACAATATTTCTCGCCCCCAGGAGGCAGATTGGGGCAGTAGCCCCTGATCCACCCCCTCAGGGGGCAGCAGAGAGCCCACAAGGCACCAGCAATTATGCTGCCTTTTTTATGCATGGGGTGGGGGCTGCCCAGTATGGGCATACTAATGCCCCCCCCAAAAAAAAATAGCCACAGTCTTTCTAGCCCCCAGGGGGGCATAAAGCCCACTAGGCACTAACTTTTTTGTCACACTGTGACTACCTGTGGATTTTGGGCCCTTGGGAAACCTAGCAAACCTCAATAATTCTGAAAACTAGACACCAAGAGGAATCAAGGATGGAGTGACTTGTGTGCCTCTCCCCAGGTTGTGTTACCCAGAATCCCTTGCAAACCCCAAACGTTGTATAAAAAAATTATATATTTTCCTCACATTTCTGTGATGGAAAGTTATGGAATCTGCGTGGATCCACAAAATTCCATGCACCCTGCATTCTCCAAAGTTTCCCGATAAAAATGGTACCTTGTGTGGGTGAGCCAAGTGCCCGCGGCAGGGAAGGGGCCAAAACGTATTGTGGAGACATCACAATTTTCTATAACAAAATGACCTGTTTTTGTAAGGGGCACACCTGGGTTTTTGGCCCCGTGCTCGGCAGCTATCTAGGGAAACCTACTAAACCCACACATTTCTGAAAACTAGACACCCTCGGGAGTCCAGGGAGATATGGCTTGTGTGGATCCCCTAACGTTTCCCTACCCAGAATAACCTGCAAACCTCAAATCTAGCTGAACAAAAATCACTTTTTCCACACATTTTTGGGTTTGATCACCATGCTGCACAAATGTCCTACCACCCTGTGTTCCCCTTGTTCTCCCAAGTAGAATGGTATCTCACTTGTGTGGATGGGCCAAGAGTCTGTGACTAGGAAGGGCCAAAAAGAAAGGGATTAAGGGTATAGCACAGCGAATTCTATGCATTACTTTTTACACAAAATTAGTTTTTAGCCGATTTTGCATTGGACAGAAACACAAGTGAGTTATAATTTTACTCAGGAGACCAAGGGGAATGCAAGGTGATAGGACATTTGTGCCGACACAGTGTTCCAACACAAAATTGAGGGGAAAAGGTGATTTTTCCAGCTAAATTTGAGGATTCTGGGTAAGAAAATGTTTGGGGATCCACGCAAGCCATACCTCACTGGACTCCCCAGGGTGCCTAGTTTTTAGAAAGGTGTGGGTTTGGGAGGGTTCCCTAGATGGCCACGAGCCTGGGGCCAAAAACCCAGTTGCCCCCTGCAAAACAAATTTGTTTTATGATAGGTAATTTTGAAGTCTCCACATTACAATATGGGCAATTTCCTGTTGCGGCCACTATGCCTACCCACACAAGTGAGGTACCATATCTATCAGGAGACTTGTGGAAATGCTGGGTGGGAGGAAATTTGTATCAGTCCAGTGATCCTTCAACTTTTCCACACAGAAAAGTGAGGAACATTAGATTTTTTTCAGCTACATTTGAGGTTTGCACCAGATGCTTGGTAGGAAAATGTTGGGGGATCCATGCAAGCCATACCTCCCTGGACTCCCCTGGGTGTCTAGTTTTCAGAAATGTGTAGGTTTGGTAGGTTTCCTAAGATGGCCCCCGAGCCCCAGGCCATAAACCCAGATAACCTCTTTTGCAAAACCAGGTTCATTTGTGATAGGTAATTTTGATGTCTCCTCCATTTGATCCCACAACTTTCCCACACAGAAATTTGAGAAAAAAGTTATTTTTTTCTGCTAAAGATGAGGTTTGCAAGGGATTATGGGTAGGAAAACATTGGGGGCCTACGCACGCCATACCTCCCTGGACTCTGCCGGGTGTTCTGTTTTCAGAAATGTGTGAATTTGATAGATTTCACTAGATGGCCGCTGAACCCGGGGCCAAAAACCCAGGTGCTCCCCCTTGCAAAACCAGGTTGTTTTCTGATAGGTAATTGTGATGTCTCCACAATACATTTGCCCCCTTCCATGCCGGGAACTTTACCCACCCACATGGTTGAGGTACCATTTGCATTGGGAGACTTTGGAGAATGTTGGGTGGGTGGAATTTTGTGGATCCACACAGATTCCAGAACTTTCCATCACAGAAATGTTGGGAAAATGTGTATTTTTGTCAAAGATTGAGATTTGCAAGGGTTTCTTGGTAACAGAACCTGGTGAGAGCCAGACAAGTCAACCCATACTAGATTCCCCTGGGTTTCTAGTTTTAAAAAATGTATAGGTTTGTTATGTTTCCCTAGGTGCCGGCAGAGCTAGGGTTCAAAATCTACAGCTAGGCACTTTGCAAAAAAAGGGTCAGTTTTCACTGGAAAAATGTGGTGTGTTCACGTTGCGTTTTGGGCCTTTTCTTGTTGCAGGCACTAGACCTACCCACAGGTACCATTTTTATTGTCAGACTTAGGGGAACACAGAACTCTGGAGCAACTGTTATTACCTATTGACTTTTGATGCATTTCTGCCTTCCAAATGTAAGACAATGTGTAAAAAAGAAGTCACTTTGAAAAATGTGCTATAATTCACATGCTAGTATGGGTACCCACAATTTTGGACATGTGCAAATAGCTACTGTTTCTAAACTCTATATTTTGTTCCCATTTCAGAAATACATAGGTGTATTTCATACTGATTTTTCACTGTTCATATGTTTCCAATTGAATTGCTATGTACCCGGTGCACAATAAAAACCATTGCAAGACGCTGCTCATTTATTGTCTCTGAGTTCCTCGGGTTCTTTGTAAACCTACAAGTCTTATATATCCCCCCACACAGAAGGGTCCCGCGGATGTAACGGTATATTGCTTTAAAAAAGCTGTCATACTTAGAAGAAGTTACAAGTGAAAACATATGCACAATTGGCTGATTTTTCACTCCTTTTCAATTTTTCCTATTTTGAACTGTTAGTTTCTATGAAAAACCTTGAAGGATCTAAACAAATAACACCTTGCTGAATTCTGAATGTTGTATACTTTTCTGAAATGTATAGCTTTCTAGGATCCATTATTGCTTTTATACCCATTCCTACCACTAACTGGAAGGAGGTTGAAAGCTAAAAAAATAGCAAAAATAGGCTATGTCCCAGTAAATTGCCATAAATGTTGGTTTTCTGACAAACGTCTGTCAGTTACTGAAAGTTGGAAGATGGTGATTCCAGCACCATAAACCCTTTGTTGATACCATTTGCAGGGAAAAAAACAGACACTTTCATCCGCAGCACTTTTTCCCCATTTTTCCCCCCAAAAAACAACATTTAGCTGTATTTTGCTAATTTCTGGGTCCCCTCCGAGGGAATGAGCAATCCCTGGATACCTTTACAATTCCTGTGATGTTAGAACGAAAAGGACACAAATTTGGCGTGAATACCTTATGTGGTCAAAACATTACAGGGGCCTAAGCGCTAACTACCCCAAACAGCCAAACAGCCAAAAAAAGGCTTAGCACGGGGGGGGGGGGGCTAGCAGAGAAGGGGTTAATAATAGAGTGCAATTATTTTAATAAATATTATTAACTTTTATTGTGTCTCTTTTATTTATTATGGACATGCAGGAGTGAGGAACGAAAGGTGATGATCTGTTTCCACAGTTCCATTGGGGATTAGAGAGTTGTGTTCTAGGTTGCCAATTCACCTGTTACTCATGAAAGGTTAGGCTGGCAGGTGCACAATGGTGAGTTAGTCGGATTTGGGCCCATAGGTATTGATGTGATATGGTGACTCAGCCACTATATTCTGACGTCCTGTGATCCCAGGCACAGTTCTCATTCTAAACAGAATCCCTGCAACAGACTCATAAGCTATGATACAAAGATGGGATAGCTTGTTTTAAATATATCAAAATAAAAGATGCCAACTTAAGGAGCATAAGGATTGCACAAGTCAATAAGTATATCTTAAATTCTAAAAGGATATATCTATGACTAATGAGTGCTATTTGTTGAAGGGAACTTGCTTCCAAAGATAACAAAAAGGCTCTAAATGGTAAACCTAACACATTTCACAAAGCAAGTTGCATTCCAAATTAGTATACAAACAATGTCGGATACAATACAGTTAATTGATTTTTATTTTTGTAGTCCCTTGTCAGTGTTACGGTTGCAATTGTAAATTTGTGATATTGTAGCAAACAATGCACAATATAAAAAAATAAATGTAAGTTCATCTGGTTTACAGGGCTATTTGTTTCGTGCTTGTGGAGTAGAGCCAACCAAGCTCCCGCAGGGTTAAAAATACAATATAAAACATGCGATTACCAACTGATTTGGAACCCATATTATTTATCAAATATTACAATAGTTCATTTGGTACAAGCCTTTCAGGGTCTGTGCTCATTTTTGACAAGTCAAAATTATGTATTATCAATTACATTTTGAGGTCCAACATAACTCAGGCACATGTGAAGTCCCACAGGGCTACTTATTGTCCCCAATGTTGTTTAAAATGTATGTTCTACTTATGATTCTTCTCATTAATTTATTTGGCTTGGATTGTATGGCATATGCTGGTGACACTCAGCTTCTGTTCCTCCTCAACCATTCTAATAAAGATTGTATTATTTTGTTCTACAGTTTAAAAGTATATGTAATTAATTTACATGTATACTTTACATAAAACCTTTTAACTCATTTATCACAAAGTTAATAAACTTCTTACATGTTCACTTCTTTACCACTGGGAGATCTCCAACCCAACTACAAAATCTCTCTATGGTAAAGTAAAGATTAAAATAAAAAAGTTTATTTAACCCAAAAAACTAATACAAATATTTTATGTTGAATAGTTTTGTGAATTAATTATAAATATAAATTAATTTTAATCCATGAAAAAACTCACTTATAGAATTATAGTAGACAGAACTCTGAATAGATGTGGTGCGACAAATCTAGACAGGCGATACAATTATCGCCGCTTTAGCGGCAGAAAACTGCCGCTAAAACGGCGATAATGGGCTTGATAATATGCTCTATGGAATTCCAATTGAAGCCCATGTTAGATGTGAAGGACGTCTAACATGGGCTTCAATTGGAATTGCATAGAGCATATTATCAAGCCCATTATCGCCGTTTTAGCGGCAGTCTTCTGCCGCTAAAGCGGCGATAATTTTATCGCCTGGCTTGATAATATGCCCCCATGTGCTCAAAGATATGAGGAATATTCTTGAATGTAGTATCACTAAAAGAACTTGTAAAAAAGAGTAAACTTGAAAACATTTCCAGTGGAGGAAGGGGACTTGCAAGATGCAACATCCTTGGCAAAAGCATTGACTATGGATGGTGAGAATTAGAAGCACTACCGAGACCACCCAATCATTTTATCAGACACAATGCAGTCCTCATTGGACACAGGCTTCTTGTTTGCCCCGCTGTGGTTGCTAGGTAAAATATGTCAGTGAGACCAACCACCAACTTGTTTCCGGCCATGTTCACTTGAAGTTGCCATCTGAAGGTGCCTATTTCCTGATGAACCGCACAGAGAATACTTTGCCACAGTTTTCTATTTCTTTAGGATTGCAGTCAGATACAAATGAGCTCCTTTTTCCAATGTTTTCCCGTGCTCTGATGTTAACTTATTTCTAAATGTTGTTCCATACATCTAATTTTCTTAATTTTTGCAACATTTGCTCATTGAATTTGTGTCTCTGTACCTAACCTGGACAAATTAATTGCTGTATTTCTTAACTGTATTATAGTTTGATTAGTTATTGAACACATACCATACGGATGTTCTCTGAGCAAAGCCTTGCTGCATATGCCAGAACCAGTAACAAACTGCTCTTGTCTTATGAGTCAGATTGCTTGACCCTTACCGAGCTGAGTCACAGTGCAAATCAAGACTATGACTGCTCTCTCCCATAAACTCACACGGCCTCATTGCATTCACTTTACAGATGACGCCTCTATGTTTGAAAAAGTAAATATTGTTGTTTAGTTGCATATATGTTGCACCTAGATATCTGTTCATAGTTTTACAAGAGTTCAATTATCTCTTGCATATCATATTTCCATTCCAGAAATACACAGCAGCATATCATCCGTATGCAGTCGCATTTTTATGATTATGATCCTTTTCATGTGCAAAAGTAGTGTGAACTGTATTCAGTCAAAATGTAAGTATATTAAGTAAGGCAATCATATTTTTAACAAAACGTTGATCTTGGATACATCTTGTCTGATTTCTGGGTACCTGTTTGGGTTAAATGCAGTCTAATCGAAGTGCTAATCCTTTAGGAACAGTGTTTGTTTTGACATTGTTTGGGATTATGAATCTGTAAGACCTACAAGTATACTTTCCCATCTGGCAATTAAAGAATGTTGGCTTAATACATAGATAATGGCAGTTTGTCTGGGTCAGGTGTTTCCAACTAGTCGATCAACAAGCTGTTAGTAGCTCTCAGACCCCATCAGTGTACCTGAAGCCTTGAGGTCATTTTTAAATACACAGAGGGTTACATTTTCCTTTTAAAGTTAAAAAAGGCTTGGTTTACTTTTGATTATTATCAGAGCTGGGCCTTATAATGAGCAGTGCTTAGTCGGATTTATGACCCAGGCTGGGGCACAGAGGTGAAGATGCAGCACTGAGGAATTTAACTCTTGAATGAAAGTACCTGTCAACTCAATATTAGAGAATGAGAAGAAAACTATGGGGCATATTATCAAGGAGGGCGTTAAAAATTATCGCCGGTTTAGCGGCAGAAAACTGTCGCAAAAGCGGCGATAATGGGCTTGATAATATATCGCAGAGAATTCCAATAGAAGCCCAAGTTCACACCAGAACATGGACTTCTATTAGAATTCTCAAGGGCCTATTATCAAGCCCATTATCGCCGCTCTAGCGGCAGTTTTCTGCCGCAAAACCGGCAATAATTTTTAACGCCGTCCTTGATAATAAGCCCCTATGTACATAATGCTTTTAAAGGGAAGAAAATTGAAATTAAAAGTTACATCAATCATTAAGTTAATTCTTCCTTCTAATTTTCTCCCATTTCAAAGTGTTGCATTTACAAACATTAGGCCTCTTGCTCCCAGTAGCCAGTGTGCCATATTTATAACTGAAAAATACTGTCATTTTTTTAGGATGGGACCAATTTAATGTGAAGAAAAATACTTCTATGAAACATTAAGTCCTAGGGTCTTATTTAGATTTCATTGGAAGGGTTATTCCATCACAATGGTGATGGGATTTATATTTTGGCAGACGGGATGTCCGTCATCTTTGTGACAAGGTAACCCATCAGCCAAAATCCAAATCGGGCACTAATGTTTTTCTCTACTTTTAATTAAGTCAATTATGTCTTAGGGAAAGATTCTGATGTCGTTCAGAAGGCCTCCGAATCAGATTTGGCTTTCCTGGATCCGATTCGTAGCCCTTGTTTATGACCGAATTGTACACAGGTCTGAACGACCAAGTACAATGCAAAGATCGCGTACACACCGACCGAATCATTTCCGGGACCCGAACCTGTCTGTACGACTCGTTCATAGTAGAATCATGCCATGCTATGGAGTTGAATTATGACCAAGCTAGTACGATGCATGATTCGGACAGCCACTTCGCCTCAGTCTCAAAGAGACAAAATGGCTGTCTGAAGCAGACTTCGGGGGGCCGTAGCAGGCCCCCCTTCACCAGGGGCCCTCCGAATCTGTCAATGGGGTGTGACCATGGGTCCCTCCAATCCAGACATGCACAGTGTGGTGGGCACCATTGGGTGCCCGCCACAGGGTGTACGCTTTTCCCCACCCACCCACCCCTTTTCTGCTATGGGAGCCTGTGTATGCGTCTGTACACGGGCTCCCATAAAGTTCAATGGGAGTCTGAGCGAACCGAGTACGTAAGCATACGGCAGCATTGTACTCGCTCGTTTGGACTCCTGAGACATGTCTTGCTCGGAAAGCCCTTCGGATCCGACTCATACGGAGGGTTTTCCCTAGCGAAATAGGAATCAGCCACATAATGTATTATGAAGCAAGTGCCTTAACTTTAAATTCCTCCTATTTAAACTAATGGCTGTAGTTTTCTGTTATAAATTTGGCACCGTGTCTAGATGCCACTGAAAGCAAGATGCCTGCTATTCATAAATGTGCCACTTGGAAATGGGAGAACATTTTAATGATGACTTTTATGGAATCCATATAAGCATAAAGTTAACTCTTTTAATATTTTTCCAATTCAGAGTGTCAACATAACACACTGCAGGCATATTGCTCCCAAAAATACAGTCATTATTTTAAGTGTGAGAAATTTAAAGTGCAGGAAAATGTTCCATATGATACACATTTGTGCAGAACATTTTTCTGCACTTTTAAATTTCTCCCATTTAAAAATAAATAATTGTATGTTTGTGCTATACTGTTAATAGTGACGCATATCTTGAAAGGAATGTCCTGTGCCACAAATATGTACAAAAAGACTTCAGTCACCCATAAACATATATCCCTTTCATACTCACACATATTCATACATCCCCAAAGATCACACTTTAACTGACACAGATTTAAGCCCAATATTTTGTTCAAACCATAGCATCGTTCTCTGTGGAAAATAAGCTTAAAGCCAATGAAACTGGACTTGGGGGAGGTTTGCCTGATAATAATGCCTGAGTTGTTTAGCCTTTACTAGCTTGTAATGATTTTCACTGACCAGAAGTAGCTCTCACTACAGAACAGGGTGGCTAGCCCCTGGTCAATGCCCCTGTTGAATATGCATACATGACTCCAGACAAGGCGTACAAGTTTTCCATGAAATGCTCATGAAACCTATCAGTATCTCAGTTGATCTGGCAGCCTTGTTTTTATGTTGGCATTAAATTATTATGTCATAATCATCTATTTCAAAGAAACCATATATTGAAGAAATTTCAGACATTTTTGGAAGATTGACAAATTTAAAAAAATCAAAAACTTATTTGTGAGGAGATTAGCTGACTGTGAAGACTGATGTTGAGTTGTCCAATTGGTTGTTTGTACTAATTGAGTCACAACTTATTGAATGATTGGATGCAACTATAGAGTCACTACAATACAGTTCATAATATCATTCTCACTATTTGTACCTTAGCTTGGATCCCCTGAACTAAGCAGTTACCAGAGAACATGCCTTGAAATAAGACATATGTATAGTATGTGAGAGTATCTAAAATCAATTGGGGAAAGTCACGTAAAAAAAGAAGGGCACAAATTGGTTAATATTTTCAGCAGAACTATTATGGATACTATTGCTATTACTTTTGGATACTAGTTCATTGACGACTTAGCTTGGCAGTTCGGAGT
Organism: Triturus cristatus; assembly: GCF_964204655.1. Classification (NCBI taxonomy): domain Eukaryota; kingdom Metazoa; phylum Chordata; class Amphibia; order Caudata; family Salamandridae; genus Triturus; species Triturus cristatus. The sequence continues at coordinate 355,063,814 of NC_140589.1, read as the reverse complement.
GGATTGTTCCCATTAGAGCAAGCTGGGTCAAAACTGAGGTCCCATGGTGTGCAAAATAACAATGGACTGGGTTGTGGTCCAAGTAATTACAAGTGGCTGAAATTAATTCAAGCTTTTCCTGTCATCATTTTAGGTCTCGCCTAGGCAGCGCATGCGTGTCTCTTTGAGACATGCTTTATCCACTCTTTGGGCTTACAGCAGTCTCATCACTTTTAATTTGTTGCTTTGCGTGTCCTTTACAAAGGCTTGCTTCTCTATTATCAATGTGGGTTATGTCCCTCCTGTTTGTGTGTCGACCCATCCCATGAGGTATGCCCCTATTATTTGTCAGCTTGACCTTTTGTGCATCAATCAATCAAGCAGCCTTCTTATAAAGCGAGACTACTCATCTGTAAGGGTCCCAAGGCGCCGAGTTGGGGGGTGGGGTTGGATCTGTGGTTCAGTTAAAGAGCCAGGTCTTGAGGCTCTTCCTGTGTTGCTGCAACAATGGTGATTGCCTGAGGTGCAAAGGCACGGAGTTCCAGGTCTTTGCATAGAGGTAGGAGAAGGATCTTCCTCCAGCCATGGTCTTGAAGATCCATGGGATGGTGGCCATGGCCAGTTCAGCAGAGCAGAGATGTCTGGTGGGAGAAGGAGAGGCGGTGGTTGAGGTATGCAGGTCAAACATTGTGGAAGGCTTTGTAGCTCCAAATCAGGCCCTAATGTTTTTCTCTACTTTTAACGAAGTCAATTATGTCTTAGGGAAAGATTCTGATGTCGTTCAGAAGGCCTCCGAATCAGATTTGGCTTTCCTGGATCCGGTTTGTAGCCCTTGTTTATGACCGAATTGTACACAGGTCTGAACGACCAAGTACGATGCGAAGATCGCGTACACACCGACCAAATCGTTTCCGGGGCCCGAACCTGTCTGTACGACTCGTTCATAGTAGAATCATGCCATGCCATGGAGCTGAATTATGACCAAGCTAGTACGATGCATGATTCGGACAGCCACTTCGCCTCAGTCTCAAAGAGACAAAATGGCTGTCTGAAGCATACTTCGGGGGGCCGTAGCAGGCCCCCCTTCACCAGGGGCCCTCCGAATCTGTCAATGGGGTGTGACCATGGGTCCCTCCAATCCAGACATGCACAGTGTGGTGGGCACCATTGGGTGCCCGCCACAGGGTGTACGCTTTTCCCCACCCACACACCCCTTTTCTGCTATGGGAGCCTGTGTATGCGTCTGTACACGGGCTCCCATAAAGTTCAATGGGAGTCCGAGCAAACTGAGTACGTAAGCATACGGCAGCATTGTACTCGCTCGTTTGGACTCCTGAGACATGTCTTGCTCGGAAAGCCCTTCGGATCCGACTCATACGGAGGGTTTTCCCTAGCGAAATAGGAATCAGCCACATATTGTATTATGAAGCAAGTGCCTTAACTTTAAATTCCTCCTATTTAAACTAATGGCTGTAGCTTTCTGTTATAAATTTGGCACCGTGTCTAGATGCCACTGAAAGCAAGATGCCTGCTATTCATAAATGTGCCACTTGGAAATGGGAGAACATTTTAATGATGACTTTTATGGAATCCATATAAGCATAAAGTTAACTCTTTTAATATTTTTCCAATTCAGAGTGTCAACATAACACACTGCAGGCATATTGCTCCCAAAAATACAGTCATTATTTTAAGTGTGAGAAATTTAAAGTGCAGGAAAATGTTCCATATGATACACATTTGTGCAGAACATTTTTCTGCACTTTTAAATTTCTCCCATTTAAAAATAAATAATTGTATGTTTGTGCTATACATTTAATAGTGACGCATATCTTGAAAGGAATGTCCTGTGCCACAAATATGTACAAAAAGACTTCAGACACCCATAAACATATCTCCCTTTCATACTCACACATATTCATACATCCCCAAAGATCACACTTTAACTGACACAGATTTAAGCCCAATATTTTGTTCAAACCATAGCATCGTTCTCTATGGAAAATAAGCTTAAAGCCAATGAAACTGGACTTGGGGGAGGTTTGCCTGATAATAATGCCCGAGTTGTTTAGCCTTTACTTGCTTGTAATGATTTTCACTGACCAGAAGTAGCTATCACTACAGAACAGGGTGGCTAGCCCCTGGTCAATGCCCCTGTTGAATATGCAAACATGACTCCAGACAAGGCGTACAAGTTTTCCATGAAATGCTCATGAAACCTATCAGTATCTCAGTTGGTCTAGCAGCCTTGTTTTTATGTTGGCATTAAATTATTATGTCATAATCATCTATTTCAAAGAAACCATATATTGAAGAAATGTCAGACATTTTTGGGAGACTGACAAATTAAAAAAAATCTAAAACTTATTTGTGAGGAGATTAGCTGACTGTGAAGACTGATGTTGAGTTGTCCAATTGGTTGTTTGTACTAATTGAGTCACAACTTATTGAATGATTGGATGCAACTATAGATTCACTACAATACAGTTCATAATATCATTCTCACTATTTGTACCTTAGCTTGGATGCCCTGAACTAAGCAGTTACCAGAGAACATGCCTTGAAATAAGACATATGTATAGTATGTAAGAGTATCTAAAATCAATTGGGGAAAGTCACGTAAAAAAAGGGCACAAATTGGTTAATATTTTCAGCAGAACTATTATGGATACTATTGCTATTACTTTTGGATACTAGTTCATTGACGACTTAGTTTGGCAGTTCGGAGTGGATTGTTCCCATTAGAGCAAGCTGGGTCAAAACTGAGGTCCCATGGTGTGCAAAATAACAATGGACTGGGTTGCGGTCCCAAGTAATTACAAGTGGCTGAAATTAATTCAAGCTTTTCCTGTCATCATTTTAGGTCTCGCCTAGGCAGCGCATGCTTGTCTCTTTGAGACATGCTTTATCCACTCTTTGGGCTTACAGCAGTCTCATCACTTTTAATTTGTTGCTTTGCGTGTCCTTCACAAAGGCTTGCTTCTCTATTATCAATGTGGGTTATGTCCCTCCTGTTTGTGTGTCGACCCATCCCATGAGGTATGCCCCTATTATTTGTCAGCTTGACCTTTTGTGCATCAATCAATCAAGCAGCCTTCTTATAAAGCGAGACTACTCATCTGTAAGGGTCCCAAGGCGCCGAGTTGGGGGGTGGGGTTGGATCTGTGGTTCAGTTAAAGAGCCAGGTCTTGAGGCTCTTCCTGTATTGCTGCAGCAATGGTGATTGCCTGAGGTGCAAAGCAGGGAGTTCCAGGTCTTTGCATAGAGGTAGGAGAAGGATTTTCCTCCAGCCATGGTCTTGAAGATCCATGGGATGGTGGCCATGGCCAGTTCAGCAGAGCAGAGATGTCTGGTGGGAGAAGGAGAGGCGGTGGTTGAGGTATGCAGGTCAAACATTGTCGAAGGCTTTGTAGATCTACGTGAGGAGCTTGAAAGTAATTATTTTGTTGATAGGTAGCCAGTGAAGGTCTCTCAGGTGGCCATTGATGTGGCTGCTGCAGGGGATCTACAGGATGAGTCTGGTGGAGGGATTCTGTATGTTCTGCAGTTTCTTAAGATGTTTACGGGTGGTACCAGCATAGGGTGCATTGCTGTAGTCGAGTCCGCTGCTGATGAGTGCATGGGTGACCATTTTCCTGAACTCATTGGGGATCCACTTGAAGATCTTATTAAGCAGGTGGAGCATGTGGAAGCAGGGGGACAAAATGGCATTGATTTGTCAGTTGTTTGAGAGACAGGAGTCCAGGATGATGTTGAGGTTTCATGCATCGTCCGTGCATGTAGGTTTCTGTAAGCGCACTATTTTCTTATTTGGTTTTTGTCCGTGTTTTCAAAACGTCAGGGTTTTTTCCTGTATGCGTTCACCCAAGACTCGAACCTGGTCTCTCAGTTCTAAAGTCAGCAGCTCTGCATGTTACGGTACATTCTTTCTCCATATTTTGCTGGGCATAGCTGGGCATAGGCCTCAGTCTGTTTGACTTGATTAAGATCAACTGCTAAAAGTGAACAGAACTAGTGCCATTTAATTAAATTGTCGCCAAACGTGCCCAGCATTTCGGAACTTCATAAACTCTCAAGCAAGAGGCAGTTTGCTAATCAGACAGGGCTGCAAGTGCTTGAAAAGACCCAGAGTGCCTCACTCCAATGCAAAAAATAGGGGAGCAGCGCACTCCTGATAGTTGACTATACAATTCAGTTGTAGTTTTTTGATATAGGTGCTGCAGTGTTATGCTCGCTGTCTATCGGGCATTGAAGTAAAGAAACAAGAACACAACCAACTGATGGTTGACACTGCGCACTGTGCTAGGGGTAACTGGGACCCTGAACAAATAATCACCTTGTCATAAATAATAATCAAACACAACGGTCCAAATCAAATAAGCATATATTAATTCATATGCAAAGTGAATGTATACAAAGGTAGTTAAACCAATGGTCAGACATTACTATAGTTATTTACAATCATCAACTGGATACATTACTGACAAAGCAAAAATATAATGCATGGTACATTTGATCGTTCACATGATGACTTAATGATGAGCCCAATGCATTTCGGGACTTAGATGTCCCTTCGTCAGGAGCAATCTGTGAACAAAAGGAACATAATAATCATGGAATGAATTTTAGAGAAAAAAAAAAACTTTGATTCACATAGCATGATGCTCAATGCTAAACATCACAAATCCTGTGGCTACCGATAGCGAATAACCCACGTGGGTACATAACACAACATGCCACTGTTAAATAGGTTTTACAAAAGGTATGCGTTTTGTTTAGAGAGAAAAATCGACATCACCCAATAGTGTAAGATCTCCATAGTGGTATAAGTGAGCAGAGTGGCTGTTAAAGAGGAATAGTGCCAAGGTAAGTATAGAAATATGAGAATATGTGGCGAGAAAGCCTCACCTCATGTACTAACTCGGTAAAGTTGATGAAAAAAGAGTTCGTGACTATCGGATCACAACGCGGCTACAGTGGAGGAGAGAAACAAATGTAAATAAACAACAAAGATGTTAATAAGGGTAAATGTTAAGCGGAGTAAAATGCTCCCAACTCACCAGCGGTTTTGTAAGCGGGGCCACGGAGATGGAGACTGAAAACAGAGAAAGTATGGAATCAGCGGAAATGCTGAAATCGGTACGGAAGACAACGCATAAAAGAACTGGGTGCGGTACTTACAAGTATGATCTGGGGAGAGTAGCATGGACCGTACAGCCAAGGAGCATCTGATACCGAAGGAAGGTGCACAAATGAACGCTGCTCACTCTTGATTATATGTGCATCGGAAAAGAGGGGCGGTTACGGACTTCCGGGAAGGGATAGAGATGGAAACAAGACTCAAACTATGGTCGCCATGTTGGAAAAGAGTAACGTGGCAGAGTCACGAAAGGGGCACTACATGGTGAAAATAAGGGGTGTATACGGGGAGTACGGATAGGAAGATCAACAACGGAAAACCGAATACTTACAAAATAACATGAATGGAAAAAGGAGACTGAAAGTTAAAAATGAATGAATAAAGATTGAGAAAAACGATAAATAAAAATAATGGCATGAGAAAGCGGCTAAATAGAGAAGAGAAATAACCAAAATGGAAAAAAACTAAAAAATGTATTACTTGAGAAAGGAATGTATACTAAGGCAGAGATGGGCGTGATGGAAAAGGGCTGTGCATCATCAGAATGATGCGTCAATATAAAAATTTTGTTGGGACCTGAAATGCGGACAATGGGCAGATAAGAATCAATAGAAAGCAAAGCGCAATACATATAGCGTGAAACAAGAAAGTGCGAAAGCAGGCATCAATAGTGATGAGAAGTCAAAGAGAGTATGGTGTGAAAATCATTAGTGGATGATAATGGAGGTGAAGTTGTGGTAAAGTTAGTTTACCCCAGGGTGATGAGGGAACACTAGAAATTCATAAACTGAATTTTGAGGGGATTGTCTATAGAAAGCATGACAGATCAAGGCGATCATTGAGACCAAATGGGGCCAAGGTATGTAATTTCTGAATCCAAAAGTTTCTTTACGTAGTAGTAGGTTGGTAGTATCAACTCCTGGTCTGACGCTGATGGTTTCAATAATTTGAAAACGAAGTTGTGAAATCGTATGTTGGGCTTCAGACCAGTGAATCGCAAGGCTTGAGGTGGTGTTTCTGTTTCTGATCCTGGATTTGTGTTCCGTGATGCGGGTCTTAATTTTACGTTCAGTTTTACCTACGTATGCCTTTCCACAGGGACATTTGATACAGTAAATGGCATGTGAAGTATTGCAGTCACTGGTGTGTTTCAACGGAATTTTGGAAACAGATGAGGGATGAGTGAGAATGTTGCCAGTTATGACGTTATTGCAGTTCACGCATGCTTGACATTTACGTGTACCATGGTACGTACTCAGCTTGTCAGAAACTGTAGTGGGTTTCAAGAGGGAACGTAAATTCCTGCCTCTAGTGTAAGCAAACATCGGTTTCTCTTGGAATAGACCTTGGAAATCTTGTTCTTGTTGAAGAAGTTCCCACCTGGAGTGGATGATGTTTTTGATTTTGGAAGAAGCAGTCGAAAAATTGCTTACAAATACCAATCTCTGGTTGGGACGACGCGTTTGTTGTTTCAGGAGTGCATCTTGCTGTTTGTTCATGGTAACCTCTTGCTAGAAAACGTTTGGAAGTTTCAAGTAGTTCAAATGTGCTATTAGTGGCGTCAGAACAAATTCTACGTATCCTTATGAACTGAGATAATGGTAGATTCATGATCAGGTTGCGTGGATGGAAACTTGAAAAGGTTAAAAGGCTGTTGCGATCCGTTGGTTTGTGAAATACTGTCGTACTAAACTGGTTGGAGGATGTTTTGCTCACTTGTACGTCAAGATAGTGGATCGTATCCTCACTGATGGAGTATGTAAGTTGTATGTGTGGGTTAATACTGTTGAGTTCCTCTATCATCGTGGTGAAAGACAATATGGAGTCGTTCCAGATAAGAAAAATATCATCGATGTACCGATAATACAGAATGATTTTTGTCCACCACTCAAGGTTAGAGATGATGTTATCCTGCTCGTATTGTGCCATGTAGATATTCGCATGAGCTGGCGCTCCCGAAAATCCCATCGATGTACCGTTCAATTGAGCATAGAATTGATTTTGATATTCAAAATAGCTGTTATGGAGACAAAATTTCAGAAGTTGGAGAATAAATTTTTTTTCGGTATCAATGTCCTCCATTTTGAGGAGTGCCCACTCCACCGCATCAAGACCCGTGGAAATGTGGGATCAAGGTATAGAGGGCTGTCACATCGATGGTGCAAAGGTATATTGTGCTTTGTGGGTCAATCATGACCTGTTGTAGAACTTGAAGGAAATGCGTCGTGTCTTTGAGGTATGTACTCCATGATTGGACAAACTTCTATAGGAAATGATCCAAAAATGTCCCGATGGGTCTATTTTTGACGGCCCTCTATACCTCGATCCCACATTCCGCGGGTAAAGAAATTTTTTGGATTCAGAAATTACATACCTTGGCCCCATTTGGTCTCAATGATCGCCTTGATCTGTCATGCTTTCTATAGACAATCCCCTCAAAATTCAGTTTATGAATTTCTAGTGTTCCCTCATCACCCTGGGGTAACTAACTTTACCACAACTTCACCTCCATTATCATCCACTAATGACTTTCACACCATACTCTCTTTGACTTCTCATCACTATTGATGCCTGCTTTGGCACTTTCTTGTTTCACGCTATATGTATTGCGCTTTGCTTTCTATTGATTCTTATCTGCCCATTGTCCGCATTTCAGGTCCCAACAAAATTTTTATATTGACGCATCATTCTGATGATGCACAGCCCTTTTCCATCACGCCCATCTCTGCCTTAGTATACATTCCTTTCTCTAGTAATACATTTTTTAGTTTTTTTCCATTTTGGTTATTTCTCTTCTCTATTTAGCCGCTTTCTCATGCCATTATTTTTATTTATCGTTTTTCTCAATCTTTATTCATTCATTTTTAACTTTCAGTCTCCTTTTTCCATTCATGTTATTTTGTAAGTATTCGGTTTTCCGTTGTTGATCTGCCTATCCGTACTCCCCGTATACACCCCTTATTTTCACCATGTAGTGCCCCTTTCGTGACTCTGCCACGTTACTCTTTTCCAACATGGCGACCATCGTTTGAGTCTTGTTTCCATCTCTATCCCTTCCCGGAAGTCCGTAACCGCCCCTCTTTTCCGATGCACATATAATCAAGAGTGAGCAGCGTTCATTTGTGCACCTTCCTTCGGTATCGGATGCTCCTTGGCTGTACGGTCCACGCTACTCTCCCCAGATCATACTTGTAAGTACCGCACCCAGTTCTTTTATGCGTTGTCTTCCGTACCGATTTCAGCATTTCCGCTGATTCAATACTTTCTCTGTTTTCAGTCTCCATCTCCGTGGCCCCGCTTACAAAACCGCTGGTGAGTTGGGAGCATTTTACTCCGCTTAACATTTACCCTTATTAACATCTTTGTTGTTTATTTACATTTGTTTCTCTCCTCCACTGTAGCCGCGTTGTGATCCGATAGTCACAAACTCTTTTTTCATCAACTTTACCGAGTTAGTACATGAGGTGAGGCTTTCTCGCCACATATTCTCATATTTCTATACTTACCTTGGCACTATTCCTCTTTAACAGCCACTCTGCTCACCTATACCACTATGGAGATCTTACACTATTGGGTGATGTCGATTTTTCTCTCTAAACAAAACGCATACCTTTTGTAAAACCTATTTAACAGTTGCATGTTGTGTTATGTACCCACGTGGGTTATTCACTATCGGTAGCCACAGGATTTGTGATGTTTAGCATTGAGCATCATGCTATGTGAATCAAAGTTTTTTTTTTTTTTTTTCTAAAATTCATTCCATGATTATTATGTTCCTTTTGTTCACAGATTGCCCCTGACGAAGGGACATCTAAGTCCCGAAATGCATTGGGCTCATCATTAAGTCATCATGTGAACGATCAAATGTACCATGCATTATATTTTTGCTTTGTCAGTAATGTATCCAGTTGATGATTGTAAATAACTATAGTAATGTCTGACCATTGGTTTAACTACCTTTGTATACATTCACTTTGCATATGAATTAATATATGCTTATTTGATTTGGACCGTTGTGTTTGATTATTCTTTATGACAAGGTGATTATTTGTTCAGGGTCCCAGTTACCCCTAGCACAGTGCGCAGTGTCAACCATCAGTTGGTTGTGTTCTTGTTTCACTCCAATGCAAAACATTCTGCCCACCCCAATCTGCTCCACTCCAATCCACAACAATTGAACCCACTACCATCTGCCCCACTACGATCTTCCCCACTCCACTCCAGTCTGCCCCACTCTAACCTGCCCCACTCTAGTCTGCCCCACTGCAGTCTGCCCCACTCCAATGTACCCCATCCCATTACAAAACAATCTGCCTCACTCCATTACAAAACAATGGGGCCTCACTCCAATATACTCCACTCCAATCCACCCCAATCCAATCCACACCACCTCATTTCAATCCACCACATTCCAATCCAATTCAATATACCCAATCCAGTCCATCCACTCCAATCCAATCCACTCTACCCCATCCAATCCACACCAAACCCCTCGACCCTACCCCACCTCACTTCATGCCACTCTACAACACTTCACTCTATGATACTACACTCTGACACTCTCTGCCACTAAACTCTGCTCATCTCTACTCAACTCTATGATACTCTACTACCCCACTCCACTCTACAACGCTCTACTCCAACAAATCCAGTCTACAACACTCTACTCCTCCAACCCCACTCTAGGACACTTGCAACCTCCACATTGCAATAATCCACATAAATACACTTCACATCATGCCACATAATTTCAATCAGCATAATTTCACTCAACGGCACACAGTTCCGTGCAACACAATTCCACTCCACATATTTTCACTCCACACCACATAATTCAGCAACAAACCACATAATTCAACTCAACAACACATTTCAACAACACATCAAATTCATCCAATCCACACCACAGAATACCACATCATGCCACAAACTTCAATAGCACACCACATAATTAAACTCCACAAAATACCACTACACAACACAAAATACCATTCCACATAATTCTACTGCTTGACACACAGTCCCATTCCACATAATTCTAGTACACTCAAAACCACAAAATTGCTATCCACATAATTCCACTGCACACCATGCCATATAACTCCACTACACACAACAAATCCACACCACAAAATTCCATAACTAACAATTCCAATCCAACATATTTCCACTCCACACCACATACATCTACTTCACTTCATAACAAATTGGTAAAAGATATTGTCATTTACAGGGCCAATAGCTCAAACGATGAAAAGTTTGAGACCTATTGGCATTGCCAATGCGTCTTTTGTATACTTCAGTGTGACACCTTAAGGCGGATGAGGCATGGGTCACATGCTCACTGTGCCTCTGGAACCACCCTATATCTGACAGATGAGCCCTAATAAGGGTGAAACCATTCTTGGGTTGCTTGAGTTCTGGTGGTTCAAGGAGAGACATGACCTGACAGTTTGGGTTGAATTGTTTGGAGCGAGGTAAAGGCTGATTTGCATGTGCCCAGGTCCAAACTGGGGTGGCATGATATGAAAAATAATGATGGACTGGTATGTGGCCCCGAGAAAGTATCAGCGGCTGAGATTAATTCAAGCATTCCGTCCATCTCTTTTCTATATACTTCAGTGTGATGCTATAAGTGGGACGGGCATGCCCAGACATGGAACCCATTCACACTGTGCCACTGGAACCAAGCTATACCCAACTGATGAGCCTTTATGAAGGCAAAAGGGATCTCGAGCTGCTTATGTTCCAGTTTAGGGAGGAACTGCCTTTGAACTTTGAGCGAGGCTGGTGCCGTTGGAGAAAGGTCAAGACTGATTTGCATATGAATAGGTCAAAACTGGGGTGTGATGCTGTGCAAAGTAATGATGGACTGGTATGTGGCCTGAGCAATTATCAGTGCCTGACAGGAATTCAATCCTTCCATCCATCCATTTTTGGGGTATAAAATCACTTTTAGCATTTCTAAAAGAGAGATCCTTCTTTGTGGATTTTGGGAAAACAACAATCCTACAAACCTTTGCCTAAGGAACTAGAACGCCACAATCACAACCCCAGAGTAAGAAATCTGTTAGCTGTTATTGCCTATAACCTCTCATTGGATCTTTGAGTGTATCAAGTCCCAAAAGAGCCTTCTACATAATGCAAACTTTGAGACAAATCTATCTTAACTTCGAAAAGCCCCAGACACTCAGATCACTATCATTGTTTTGTCATCTATAGGTTATGTAGATGGTATGAATGTAGATTTGAAGTTAGATGGGCCTCTTTTCATATTTTGTAAACTATGAAGGAGCCAGACTACTACATCACAGCAGCTATTTCACCTTTGCCTATAGGAACAGGTCACACCATTATGCCAGGTACTTCATTGGCTCTCGATGACAAGGTCTTAAGCCTTCATGGCATTTTGCATTATTCACAGAAAGTCTTCTACAAAAGTCCTTTGTTCTGCTAAGCTGAATTCAAAAGATACTCATTGAACTGAGCACTCAAATCCAGACTAGCACATATTGGACACACCCATGCCTACAGAAAGTAGAATATACTTGGAGTCATTTTCACCATAGATGCCAAACAAATATGGGACTCACACCCAACAAATACCAGAGAGTGGAACTTTTCACATGTGACTTTTTTGCTTTTCTTTATGCACCTCATCCTTTCTTCCTCCCATCCCATGATTTCTGATAAGGTCCTTAAAAGTGTTGAAGCACCAAACCACTGCTTCTTGATGGTATACAGCTATCCTTCCTTTGAAACACTGTCATTTCAGCAAGTCGTCTAGAATACTAATGTTTTATGGGATAATCTCAGAGAACTCCTACCTAGGCTACTGCTGGAGTGCATATCCTTATATCTCAAATATCGGATTTAATCATCTTATAAACCCCGCCATTGGTCATACAGACCTTTGTTAGTCATTTGGAGAGTGGATAAGGAGCTATCATTTACAATAATTTCCATAGATAGTGACGACCAATCAGGACTTCACAGGAAATGACTAGGCCTGGGCGGACAATTCCGTTCCGGTCGCGAAATTTGGGTAATTTTGCGTTCCGTGGAGAACACAAAATTGCCAAAAATTCCGCGATCCGCGGCTTCGCAGAATTTTGTGCTTGTTCGCGCTTTCAAAATGCGTGTTCACAAGATACTTCCCCCCGAGCATGCAAACAGCATTCGCGAACAGGAAAAAAGCATCGCGTACAAGCAATTCCGTTTTTTTTCTCAAAATTATTGCGTGCTCGCGGAGATTATTTACCGTTTCGCAGAGCTTTGCGTTTTGGGGTCATCTCCGCACTTCGGTCAGAACCTCCGAAATGAGAATTCTCATCGCGTAGATTTTAACATGAGTGCGGTGACTTCTTCACGACTGTGGGACCTCCGCCATGAGTGTGGAGGCCCTTTGTAAATCCGGTTCACAGTGTGCAAGAGACAGTAAGCATGGGAGTCCTGGAATATGAGGCCCCTCTCATTTAAGGAGTGGATGCTAATATAATTCACTGAAAACATTAGTTGCAACATTTATGTTTGTTCCCACTTCCTTCAACCAATCATTTTCTATCAAGCTCTAGGAGCAGGTAAACTCCTATATTTTGCAGGCTATGACAATAGTACAAACATGATTGTGTCCTTGAATTGTTAAACTGGACAAAATTTTGTGTTTCAGAGAGCTCTTCCCATGAGTTGCACTCCTTGGCATCTTCCTTTCTTTCCAATGAGAACCTCACTATCAGTTATCTGACAAATACAATTACCTATTCACTAGCTAACAGAAGGCTTCTGGAAAAGCACAACATCTGAAGTGGAAGAAAAAGAAAAAATATCTCAAGCAAAACAACCCCGTAAATATGAGAGCGAGCCTCTTAGTCTTACGTGCACATTCGACATTCTAAATGACATTAATATTATGCTAACATTTCATTACGACATGTTAACTTGAGTACTAACTTATAATAGCTATGTGTAGTTAGAGACTACAAATTACGTTTTCTTAATGTGCACACGATATTTAAAGTGATAAATCGCACTTTTAATAAAATAAAACATCTTCAATTTGCAAAATGAATAATTACACTCCGTCACTACCAGTAACTAGTGCATGACCAGGGCAGGCGTCTATATTGTCACAGACTTACCCTCCAGTAAACCTTCTATCCCATTAGCTTCTCACCGGTGCAGGCTCTAAATTTCTCTTTTTCCCTCTTGGATTGACCCTGTATTCAACATATACCGGTGGTCTGGTCCTCTATCATTCCTTGATGGACTCACAGAATATCACCTTATTGGGACTTGACCATTCAAGGATGCCATAATTCAGAATGCTGAATATATCATTCATTTAAATCTTTATCCGACAATCAAAAGAGCAGCCATACAAGTGCTATCAAAATGGTGCATATAAAACAGTTAAAAGATATATAATTGCAGTGACAGTTATACAATGTGATCATTTGTTACACTATAGCATGATACTTTTCCCCGTATTAATCGATTTTAAAATAAACAGGTCAACATTTTAACATATTAAAGGATCATCTAGTGCCACCAAACATTTCATTGCTACTTTGTGCGACCTGATGTTCTGAACAACAAACAATTGTTTATGATAAAAACATCTAAAATTATGATAAAAATTACAAAAGAGTAGAAAGTGCAATGTGCTTTGTTTACTTTTGTTATCACAAGTGCATGGTACCAAACCAAGTGGGCAAGACTTCATATTTGGGAATGTGACTAGATAATGAACAATGCCTCATCTCAATCTTGTCAGTACGAAACGATGCTGAACATTAGTCACATATGAGAAATATTTATTACCTCACTCCTCCAAATTAAAAGATTTATTCAAGGTGACCGTTGATTTATTCTGCTCAACCATTGATATGTGATCCAGTCTGTGCTGGGAAAAAAGTTGTTTAATACCTTTCTTTGTAAGAGACAATACTTTTGAGGGATCCAGCCAAATGGATATTTTAAACAGCCTTTCAAGGGAGGAGTTACTATACAATAACCAGGGGATACTTAATGCGCCATTAAAATGTAAACAGTCAAAGATAATTGATCTGGTAAAAGCTGTTTCTTACCTGTCCCAAAGTGAAGCCCACAACAGCAGCGGTCTAACCAATAAAAGATCCTTTAAAAACTGTAATCCCACCTCATGATGTACTATAGTGTTTGATGCAGAGGAGGGTAGGCATAGTAAGCGTTTCATAAAGCATTTTTCCAAAGTTTGCAGGGCCGTGCTATTTGCATAACCCCGAGACCCACCCCACAAAGGGCTGTGCTCACTCCTTTGGCTTTGTAAATGGCCACCATTTCAGTAATTGGTTGATTCCCTAATTTTGCAGATAATTAAAAAATCCCTTGAGTTGCCCTCCTCATTTTAGATCTAGTATTTAAAATATGTTGTGACCATAAGCCATATCCCGAAAATAAGATACTTGGGGGCATATTATCAAGCCAGGCGATAAAATTATCGTCGCTTTAGCGGCAGAAAACTGCAGCTAAAATGGCCAATTGAAGCCCATGTTAGATGTCCTTCACATCTAACATGGGCTTCAATTGGAATTCCATAGAGCATATTATCAAGCCCATTATTGCCATTTTAGCTTCAGTTTTCTGCCGCTAAAGCGGCGATAATTTTATCGCCTGGCTTGATAATATGCCCCCAAGATAGCAAAATGATTTCACTGTGTTAATTAAAATGCTATCAATAACAAAAGATTTGCAGGGTTTAGGCTTAGGCCCACAGACCATGGTGAATGTTTTAGATTTGTTGATTACCATTTTCTTCTGAAAAAGTGTCCATCAGTCTTTTGAGGCCCACTGGGGTCATGCTAATAGTACAGCATCAGCCACATATAGTAATACGGGTATGGGGTGGCCGGCTGCCCGGGGCCATCAGTCTGAATCATCTGTAAGTGATTATCCACCCGGTTAATAAAGAGGGAATATAATATTGGTGCTAAAACACATTCTTGCCCTACTTTAAATTTAGGTGAGCATTCCCCTTGAGGGTCAAAGTGAACTTGGCTGGTTAGATTTTCATACAGACGGGAGAGAAACCCTACAATTGGCTTAGGTGCTTCCATAGAAATCAAGGTTGGCCAGAGTAAATTATGATCGACCAGATCAAATGCAGTACTTAGATTGGCAAAGCATAGATAGAGGGTGTCTGCCTTATCCCTAATATAGTCCCAACCCATTTTCTGAACCCATACTGCACCGGGGTTAAAATCAAATGCTCTTGCGCCCATTCCTCCAGTCTTAATAACAGAACCCTACTCATTACTTTCAGGGTGGTATCTAGGAGCGAGATAGGGCGATAATGTTCAGGTTCTGATTTGTCCCCTTTTTTAAATATACGTACGAAAATGGATTCTCGCCATGTCGGTGGAATCATATCTATTATGGCTGAGTTAAGCACTCTGGTTAAAATAGGTCCCCATAATTCAGGGGCGGCAGATTTAAAAACGTCAACTGGAACACCATCCAGGCATGGCACCCGCCCCCGGCGCATGCCTGAATGGCCCTAAGTACTTCTTCATTAGTGATCTTTAAAGGAAGTTGCCCCCTCACACAACTCCCAAACACACCCATTCATCGTCTACCACCATTACTAAAAATACCAGAAAAATTAGTCACCTATGTATCAGCGGGAACACAAGAACAGAATTCAGGTATGTCATCATTCTTTAAAAAAGGAGCATTTACCGTGTCCCAAAAAAGTTTAGTATTCTTGTTTTTTGTGAAAATGGCCAGGTTTTCCCTTGCTTCACCCTGAAGTGTCTTTTTTCGGGCAGCTATAGCTAATTTATACTCGTTCTGAAGGGATTTAATAGTTGGTGTGTCTCACGGGGATTTAAACAAGGCACGCTTAAGTGCCTGCAGTACTTTTGTACAAATGCCATCAAATCATCCCTTTCTTTAGTTACTTGATGTGCCCGAAGGCCTGGTTATGAGTGATTTAATGGAAACTGTCATACAGCAAAAGTTATTAATCACTATGTTTGTGGCTATTTCCTCCTAGAGATAGTAAATTATTTACCTACGATTAGACACTGCTATTTTCTGCAAGGGCAAGCGTGGATCAACACCCGTCCACTTGATTCTCACACCATTTATCCTAGTGGGGTCAATATTATTTATTAAATCGAATGAGTCCCGCCTTTCTCCCCAGAAGAAAAACGATAGTGTAAGTAGATTATGATCACTGGATATTGAGGGGACGACACTAAGATTACGACACATACTAATGGCGGAGGCAGACACCAATATATGATCTATGATTGAATACAGGTTTCTTAGGTCCGCATTGGGACCACAACACCCTATAACTAGTTGAAGATCATATTTAGAGATGATCCGGTTTAGTGCTTCCCCATAGTCATTATGGCAAAAGTGGTTGTTTCCTTCCCCATCTTGTTTAATATTGCCACATATCTGGGTGGTGGATAATGCACATGCCTGAATGTTAAAATCACATGCCCATTCTAGTGAACATTTTTGTTGATGTGAGCTCAAATTTTTCCAGGCCATGGTCAAGGGCTGCAGCCACACTACTACGTGTAGAGTCAAAGATATTATTGTAAACATTTACAACTATCAGGTCTTTTCCTCCTTTTTTATTTGAATACATCAGTTGTACATGGGGCAAACAGATGCAACCTTTTTGATACTAATAGAGGTTTTGTTAGAAATAAGTATCAGTAGTCCCCCTTTAGCTCACCTGTCTGCTAGAAAATGTGAAGAGTACCCTTCTATGTGTACTGGACTTGTGCACCAAGTTTCATATAGACATATGATGTCATAGCCAGATATGGTACTGACCCAATCAACATTCTCTACCTTATTTGATAAACCATTCACATTCCATGTTGCAAATTTAAACCCTTCTTCAGAGAACTGGCATTCAGGGGCAATGTTTGATACACATGTTGGCATATTGCAAGAGCTAGAATTTGTTTTCACCAGTTCCCTTGCTGGTCTTTGCTACAACCACCCCACAAGTGGCGGGAGCCTGAATAATACATTTACAATCTTTTAGAGGTGGCTGGCTTTCCTGAATGGTTATAGAGTCCTTTTCCTGATATTTCCAAGGATCCCAAGCATAACTTTGATCAGGGCTGAGTCATTCGTTATCATCTAATGTACTCAGTGCCTCATATCTATTGGGCACTGCAAATTCCGAATCATACTGCAGATGCAAACTTAGAGTGACCCTCTGTCTTTGTGAATTCAGTGTGCCACTAGGGCATTGACCTAGACTCTGAAAGTGACGATAAAAAAAAACCCAATGGGAATATGCCCTTGCCTTGTGTATCCATAGTTGGTACCCCCATCTTTATATGAATGCCTCTGACAACTCTAGGGTTTCTGAAGTTAATAACTACACAATCACCACCAATTGTATTTTTCCCGTGGCACAATCCACCCCACTCTCCTTGTAAACAGGATTTCATGTGCTCTATTAGGTGAAAATAGGTGTTTAGATCTAAGCCAGTGCACAATCTTGTTCTTTAAGCATTCCATGGTTTCCCTAGCCCCTTGCTTCAGTGGGGGGACGTTAACTAATACTGCCATGTATGGGCGGCTAGCAAGTGGCAAATTAATAGTAACCAATTCCTGCAAAGGCATATTGATGTTAAGAGGATGTATATTTTAGCCCCTTGAGTGTTGGACCACAGAATGTGTCATAGTGACAGGCTCCCTGTTGGATCCCCCATTGATCTCTTCTGCATTTTCACCCAACATTGCCTCTTGACAGGGTTGAATCATGGACTCGGCATGAGAGGGCATGCTTCGTATAGCACTATTTGGTCTTGTGACTTATGGTAGAGGCCTCTTATCTAGTAGCATTACAGTCACATTAGTGACCTTTTTCAATTTCTCATCCATCCTACCCAGTCTTTCTTTAAGGGGGATTTACAAACCATTTATAATAGATGTTGACTTGTCCTAAAATGGGGTCCATACTGGTTTGTGCATGAAGTTGTTATCTTTATCAGCTGCCTCTTGCAGAACAAGTACATCCGGGGACCTGAGGTCAACAGCTGTTTTCATACTGTTTCTTTCTTTTACGTTTGGCTGCTGGTGGACGGGCTATAGTCGAACCTTAAGTTGTGCCTGTAGTGACCTGACGAGGGGAGGTGGGAATTGATGCCTGTTCTGGTTTGGTTGGTGTTTGGATGGTGGTTAGATTCACCAAGTCAGTAGTGAATCCTGCACTGTGGTCATCTTGGTCATTACCATGACCAGACTTCCCCATGGTAGATATTACAAATTCTGTATCCCCATTTTGACCAGTTGCAGTAAAGGACATACGTCGCTCAGCTAGATCAATTTCTTTAGCTAGAGCTCCCATGGTACGAGTAAGAAAGGTGTCTATGGTGGATCACTTGGGGGGATAGATTGCTCGGTAGGTGGCTTGATGCCCTCCACCTTCCGTTTGCCCATGATGCTGGTTATGAGCTAAATACTGAGGGGGCAAGAAAAGGAACAAATAATGGTGAAGGAGACTTACTTTGCCACAGTCTCGTAGCCATACAGCTAACGTCCTCTGTAGTACTGGTCCGCTCAAATAGGGGAAAATGTAAAGCCAGAGATTAGGCCCAGACTGGCCTCTTCCGGCCGCTGACGAGTGCTGCGGAGCTCCACGCAGCATTTATGCCTTTCCTGGCGTGAAAGATAAATGCATTGTGGTGCCTGCCACTATGCCAGGTGGGGGCTGTGGTCCCCGAGGAGAGAACAAAGTGCACCATGCAATGAGGGGCTGAATATCTCCATAGAGGAATTATCACAATTGAGTAGGTGGGTTGGTGTTTTATTGGATCCCGTGTTTCATTAAGGGACCAAAAACTTGTCCCAGAGATTCACCCTTTCAAGTAGGCCCATTTGACAGTACGGGACTGTCTGACTGCCCTACAGGTAAATTCAACACTGAAAAGCCCCTTTATGAAAAACTTTGCATGTAATTTGAGAAACTTCTCAAAAACATAAAAAAACGAATACATTTAAATTTGTCATCCTGGATTTTGCAAATTAAGCAACAATGCGAACTTAAATTTGCTTACGCCCTTGAGGAAAAGATCTGTAACTTTATTGACAGTCTAGCATAATAGGATTGAATGTATCTCCTAAAAATGAATGATAAATAATGAAACATGGCAATTTCACAGTCAACGCATCAACCTAAAAAATAGTAATCATTTATTAAAATAGCTTACACCCTCGGTCTGTAACCGCATCACATGGTACTAGATGCTTCTGAGATCCTTCCATTGTGTATCTGCCCTCTAATAGAATAGTCCCCATTGCCTACTGTTTATTTTTATCTTTCAAAACATTTGCTATATTGAAAGAAGTATCCAGGCTGAAAAGAGCCCTTTGTTTTGTCATGTAAGCCACTAATGTTATGCAGAGCCGTATGTGCTGCTGACACTTGAAAGCCTCCGAATGTAAGCCATTTGGGTTGAAAATCTGGGTCACAGCATGACATTCCTGTTTTTGTATGCATGGAAATCACACTACATGCCTGAAAGAAGCTAGTGTGAAGCTTTAAATAACAAGAGACAGAAATGTCAGACGCAAATGTCAAAGAACTTTCAAGTACTTCATTATTTCATACTATGTTTTTAGGTCTATACCTTCGGAAATATCCATCACATTTAGGTATCGCTTCAATTGCATGGTGTTCTTGAGCATTTTTATGCACAACGAACTTTATCATGGTTTACTAATTCCCCAATTTTCTTACCAATGGGAATGGCAACAGTTTATTAAATCAATAAGTAAATCAGTAATAACGTTTTATTTTTCAATAGGACTTCATATAAATTATAATACTTATGCCATTTCCAACTAATCAGTGTTAATATCACCTAATTTTAAATTGTGCTCACTTTACTGACCTGCGAAGGACGGAAGGCAAAATTAGTTTTCCTCGAATTGAATTTATGACCGAAATATGAAAGCAGATGCAATAGGCTAGTTTTTAACTTCCGCTGCACTTATAAATAATACATCGAACAAATCATGCTGGACTGGCACTGAGAAAAAACAGTAAAGCATGTATTAATATTTTGGGTAAAAATGTTGAATTTCTTCGAAATGTTTATAATGCAAAACCAGGTTTGAGTGGTTTTTCCCTGCTTTCATAAGGCAAAAATGGATTTAGAATTGGTACGCATTGGAGCTATTGTTCGAGGATTTTTTTTCATACACTGCTTTTAGGTACCATTGTATTAAAAACACTGTACATGCTGAGATAGAAAATGTGGCAAGCATTTGGGAGGATAAAAGGGTTCACTAATTAGGCTTCCATTAAAACAGCAAAAGAAAAACAGGAGGATATGTAAGATGTCTATGGAGTGCTGAAAATGAACACAAAGCGTGTTCTGAAACAGAGAGCGATAAAGTACACGCTGTGCAAATTGATATTTCACAGTTTTCAAAGGATGAAAATTATTCCAAAGAAAAGGTTTTTGTTGAAGATCTTTCCAGCATAACTCATTCTACCACTGAACGTTAAGTTTTGCTGAACTTTTTCTCCTCAACACCGTTTTTTGGTTGATTATTTTTTTTCACAATTGACGAATTACAGCATATCAGAATTCAGCAAGGGACACAGTGATCAGAAACTGTTACCCAAAATGGTGCTATGAAATAGAGGTTATCAATTTGGGACTTCATTGATAACAGCGCTGTACATGGCGGGGTGCAATTTATTGTTACTTCAGGGCTCCCGTTATAGCTACTTCCGTTAACTGTAACTGCTGAATGCAATGATGTTTTTTAGTTTAAAATGCAATTGACATTGTCAGATAACTATCACGTAATTTTGACCTTTGTGTTTTTTTTCATTGAATTGTTAATTTACAGTAGAGCCATTTGAGTTAAGTGCTTAACGCGATGCAGCTCTCAAGGGAAGTATGCAGAGCTGAACTGGCCGTTCTACTACTCTGCATTGCCAAGGTAGGCTGAAAGCTAGGGGCTTCTTTCAGAGCACGATGGGCAGTCATGCCACAAGGAAGTGTCCCAGGCTCAATTCTACATATGGCCTACTGCAGCGTGGGACTGGTTGGAATATTTTTGCAAACAAAGTAATTCAGAAGACAATTTAGAAAAATCAAGACAAATTCAATAAGTGAAATATGCTTCAGGAGAATAAAAACGATGGATTTTTAAAGTTTTACCACCTAACGCACCATAAGAGTAAATTTTACACTGTGGCATTGATTAGATATCAGGCCTTCTGCGATAGAGAGGAAATCAGGCAGGCCTTGTGGGTCTCTCCAGTCAGAGTTTTTTAGCTTCGTTTTTTGTCTTGATTCTTCTCTCAGATTTTTTCCATCAGGGCATGGCAGGATCCATAAAGCGGAGAATGTCAGGTTTAGGCTTGTACTGAAGCCAGAAGTATATGCTCCAAGTGGGACAAACCTGGATTTTGTATCCACGAGGGGGCAGATTTAGGTTAACTGGCGCATCCCTGCATGTCAGCAGGGATGCAGCAATTATTATGCGCCACAGCTGCGCCACCATGGATGCGCCGCATTTATAATGCGGCGCACCATGGGGCAAAAACGGCACAGATGCGTGACGCATCTGTGCCGTAAAAGTGGCGCATTGCTGGAGTTGCGTCGCAAGCGCGACGCAGCTCCAGCAATGTTCTGGAGGGCCATATCTGTGCAATGCTGCGTCAATCCTTACGCCTGCTTCAAGCAGGCGCAGGGTTTTGACGCAGCATGGGCCTATAAGCGACTGAGTGAAATCTTGTAGATTAGGAGGCGTTCCTGCGCCGGAACGCCCCCACCTGCCCTGGAACGCCTACATGTGGCGCAGGGCTTTACAACGTGACGCATCTCCCAGATGCGTCACGTTGTAAATACCCCGCACCATGGCGCAGGATTTGCGCCGCTGCTGCGTCACAAAAGTGACGCAACG
Source organism: Triturus cristatus (assembly GCF_964204655.1). NCBI lineage: Eukaryota > Metazoa > Chordata > Amphibia > Caudata > Salamandridae > Triturus > Triturus cristatus. Next base: position 355,041,751 of record NC_140589.1, on the reverse strand, counting down.
GCGGCGCAAAAGTGGCGCAAGTGCAACATAAATCTGCCCCTAGGTCTTTTTGCCGCTGCGGTAACTTTGCAACCTTGCCCTGATCCCAAGTTTTACCATCGGACATAGCCACTTTTTGGATTTTCTAAATCTTTCAGCAGGGCAAGATACAACACAGTCACTTGGTAAAGTCCCACAAGGAGAGGTTTCACGAAGTTCACCTGAAGCCCTTTTATTCATCCCAAAAACTTGAAGTTGGACAAATCTGTAAATTGTTCTTGCTGAGGTTATACCCTGTGTAGGTTAGGCTCAGCACCATGTTCATTTCCTTTGGAGGTAAAACAAAATTCACATTTTTCTAAATTTTTAGAAAAGTCACTCCTGGTCTCTCTCACAGGTTTCTAGTTTCCAATGATGGCTCTTAGGGTCCCGGTCTCTCATGGTGTGCAGTGCAGTCCAGACCCATCTGGGCAATGGAGCAGTTCTTCAGCCTTTTGTGTCACTTAGGCAATTAATGGATGCTAGCCAACTGTTTATGAGAAGTTACACTCCCTGGTTTCATGTGGGGTGCAAAATCCACCTGAGCTTTCTTCATAGGCAGAGCAGGTAGAAATCTATTTCTAGTGTTTCTTCCAGGTTCAAGAAAGTCTTGAGGAGCTGGTGATTGGGTAACATGTTTATACAGTACTCTAACTTGTGATTGGTGAATTCCACGAGCCAAATCAATGCAGAATTCATATAAGAATATATCTCCGTGTTTTACTTAACTGTAAGCCTTTCCAGAGTCCTCTACTCAAGATGGTAGAAGATGGGCTCCCCACTCAAGAGCTTCATGTCGCCTCCCAAATACAGCCATGGTCACACTTTTAGTAGAAGAGGACTTCTGATGCTAATCAGCCCTTTTTCTTTTAAGGTCTGGCTCACCTTTGGCCTCTCTACGTGGGTGCACCACTCCTCTGGAGGGGTAGTGGGGTTCTGGAAAGACAGAAGCACAGCATCCAGCAGATTCACTACTGTCTCCCGTCAAATGCCCTATTATAAGCTTCAGATAGGTGAAGGTTAGAAATGAAAGCCCTTTGATTCCCAATACATTTAGCTCAACTGTTCAGAGAAGCACCCTTATGGTTAGTATGTATATATAAGAGTTAATACATTAATCTCAACAGCATTTCAATTAGCAAAAAATATAACTAGTCGGCAGGCAAACAGGCATATATATAAAAAAAACAAAGAAACATTGGTAGCTCTTAGGAGAGACATCACTTTGCTAAGAATTGCTGAAGACAGGAAAAACAGGAAAGTGACATCCCCCAAGGAAGAGAAGGTTCATCCAAAGACAGAGGCAAATGGAAAGCTAAAATGATGAGGGAACTCCACTAATGGGTTCAAACTTGGAGAAGATTAAAGGACCCTTAACAACTGATTATGTCAGACACTGGAATACAAGTGAACAGGCTTTTTATTCACAATTGCAATGCTTGCCCACTATTGTACAGCCCTAATGCACTTGTTCTGTGTGTAATTGACATGAAAAAACATTTCTATTCCATATTCTTGATGAAGGGCTTGCACCACATGTTCCTGCTTGTAATTTCACCATCTTAAATTCTGAAATTATACTAAAACAAGTTACTATTACTCTTATAGGTTTATGTTTGCCTATTCACCATATAAAATGTTACGTCTTAGAGCCTCTTGAAAAGCACATCATTTTACTGTTCTGCCTGTTTACTGTTTTATATTTAGTTTTACACGGCCTGCAGAGCATGGACTTATACACATCCACTGCTTCTGTTTTACAACCATTTTATGACCTTCTTTTTTAGCACTCTACACAGTGTTCGTGCTTTTACCTGCTCCATCTCCTCCCACCCACCCTCATGCCACATCCACAGATCACTCCCTCTCCCGTCAGTGCTTTTCCCTTCGTTGCTGGTTTCCCTTTCCCCACCTCCTGCCTCCCATCTCTGCTTGCGCCCTCACACCTCCAGGTGCTTGCCTTGTCCACAAATCCCCTCTTCGCGTGGCCTGTCACTACGTTAAACCCTCATTGTAGTCTGTTTCATTCTAGTGAATGGTGGTGTTCTGCCTTTTAATGTCCTGTTAGTGTATAGCTGACATGCTGATTGGAGCAGGGATGCACGGCATGCTATTACATGCCACAAGTATACTCTCTGTTTATTTTCCTTGCGTGTTGGTACTAGGTGTGTGTGCGTGTTTACACCATATGTGGTCCTTCGCCAATGTTGCAGGAAAATCAGACCTCAAGTGAATCAGGTATGCGTTATCTCGGGGCCTGTCAGAGCTTTTGAAATACCTATGTCTTCTGCTGTAATTGCATATCCACATTTCTCCTGTATGAAATGATTGAACTTTTCCTGTCTCACCTTGTTGCTTCTCATTTCATAGGATAGGACATTATTTCTTCAGAATTCTCCCGTCGGGACACTGTTACTTTTTCAGTATTGACCGGTGAACTGTGTCTGTGAGCCATTGTTGCTTAACTTGAATACTCTTGGAAGGAGCCAGGCGAAGTCTTGATGTCATCACGGTCTGCCGCCTCCTCCGTGTCCATGGCAAAAGTAGTCCTTTGAATCTGGTTGCCGATACAATGTATTTCCTCATGTTCACTACTGTAAACCAGCCTAACATTGTGATTCTTGATTGTTTTTTTGTGCAGTTTAAAACAGTGCCAACTCCACCTGAAGGCAGTGGAACGCTTTACATAAGCACCGGTTCCTTGTTTGTGCAGTTTTATATCACACCAACGCCACCCGAAGGTATTGGAACGCTTTTAATTAGCATCAGTTCCTGTACACAAGGGCACATTCCTTTTTCTAGGCACTGGGAGATTAAGTGAATTGCCGAGAATCAAGGTTATTAAGCTGATGCCAAAACGTGAACCCGGTTTCCCTGCTCCATAGTCAGCAACTATGGCCCTTACGACACATTCTTTCCCAAGAGGACGCCAAATCGTCCCCCAAGCCTCGGCTTCAGTTCTGCATTTTGTAATTACAGCCAAATCACTTAATCTTCCTGTGACAGCCCGAATTTGCTGTAGGTTGCCCATCAACCTCCCAGCATCGCTGCTTGCTCATGCTGAACTCTCATTGCACAGATCCCCCCTGCCCCCAGATCCCCTGCACCCCTGACTCTGCTTTCCACATTGGATTTTTTTTGTGCTGTTTTAAATAGAGGCAACACCACCCAAAGATTTTGAAGTGCTTTACATAAGCAACAGTTATTTTTTTTATACACAAGAACACATTCATTTTTGTAGGCACAGCAAGATTACATGATTTGCCCAATATCAATGGTGTTAAGCTGACACAGAAACTCAAACCCGGTTTACCAGCTCCATAGTCGACAGCTCTGGCTCTTACGCCATATTCTCTCCTGAAAGGACACCATATCATCTTCCTAGCCTCAGTTCCACATTCTGTGATTATCTCCCTGTTCCTAAACACAAAAAGCGATGGCAAAGCCAGTAGGTATCGCCTGTGTGAAATCTATAGTTTTTTTATCCCAGCTAGACAGCACATTCACTGCTCAGCTAGACAGTGCATGTGCTGTCTCGAAGAGACATGTTGTGTTCTATCTGTGGGCTTACAGGCTGCCCCTCTCCTACCATTGGTAAACTTCAGCATCGCTCTCATTTTCTTTGATGCCATTCATCATGGCATGCAGATATCATGTCTTCTTCTTGTGGTTGGCCCCACTGTAGCGCATGGATGAAGTACATGCTCCTTACACGGATCCCAGTTTGCACAGGAGTTTTTTCTTATTTTCAAGCATTCCATAGGAGTACTTGTGTTTTCAGGCCGTCCTCCTTGTACACACACATGCCACCAAAATGCATTAACATGTACATAAACAAATGCATTTCTTAATAAGTTGTTAAAACACAAACAGCACTTTTTTTTCTTTAAGCTTGATGCATTGATATTAGAGCTCTCTGTTCGTCCTCCGTCTTGACATAGCGTGAACAAGAGCCAATGTTATTGGAGCGCCTTATGTGATCACCAGTTACAATTCACAATGAAACATACATTTTTGTTGCAGATCCGGTTTCAATTAAGATATTTTTTTTTACTCCTTCATTGTTGTTTCCTCTTGCCCTCTCCTGTCATTGCTTGCCTATCTTCCCATCCCCTCCTGCTTCGCTGCTTGACCCATCCCCCCTCTACCTCCCTCATCGCTACTGCTTTTATTTTATTCATTTTATGGATGATCCGATGGTATTGGAGTGCTTGTTCCATCCTCCATCTTGCCCTAATGCTAACACCAGTCGATGCCTTTGGAGCGCTCTAAGTGTTTACCAGTTACATTATACAATGACACATTCATTGTTGTACGTAGGAGGAAGCATAAGTGGTTTGCCCAGAATCACAAACTATTCAGCTGACTCTGAGATTCGAACCTGGTTTCCAAGTTCCCCTGTTTGCAGCTCTGGTCTTTATGCCACATCCTCACTTCCCTTCAAAGTGCCTCAACTGTTTCTCTTGTATCTACAGTGCCACAAGTACCGCCGACACAGAGGGGACTCCAAAGCCCACAGTCCCTAGCGCCAGGGAGACACCAAAGCGATTGTCTCGTGCCAGGAGGCACTTTAAAGGGGGCGCAGGGACCCGCAGTGCGGGAGCTCGTATTTACAGTGCTGCAAGTACTGCTGACACAGAGGGGAGTCCAAAGCTCACAGTTCCTAGCACTAGGGAGACGCCAATGGGTTTGTCTCATGCCAGGAGGCACTTTAAAGGGGGCGTGGGCTCCCGCAGCGCGGGACGCGTGCCGGCCTGCCCGTGTTATGCCTGGGTGAAGCCTGGGCCAAGGGCGGGCCCGTCTGCACCCATCAGAGGCCGGGAGAGGCTTGGCTGGGCCACCTTATTTACGTCCCCACATTGGACAGCAATATGGGTAAGCTCAAACAACCCTGTAGCCATGATCTAGGGAAAACAAAGGATAAAGTCCCTAGGAACTCATCTTCTATTATTTCATACTTAATCTCTGCAGTTGGGGCGTTACCCCAAGAGATCCAAAATGCAGAGGAACAGTTGGGACGAAGAACTGAGACTCTGGGATAGAGTGTTTCCCTCACCAGACACACACCCGTACAGTTTGTACCCTGCAGATGACCCTGTAGTTACCTGTGGTACACAGGGAAACACACAGGGGGGTATTTGTTTTTGGGGGTTGACGACTGGGGAAGAGGCGGGAGGCTTAATGTCTCCCTCGCAGACGGAATTGACTATTCCCGTCCCATCGCCCACTAAAAATTGAAAAGGAGAGCCACTAATCTACTACGGCAAAAACTGGTCCGATTTTAGGCTCCGATAAAACGGCGGAACGCAGTCTGGATCCACTCATTCGTTCTGCTATAAAACAAGCTCTGGAGGACATATGGAACACTCATTTTTCTGCATTTTAATATATCTCTGACCTTTGCAAATCATTGATTAATGGGGTAATGGGGAAGCTAGAGTGCCTAGAGAGCCTAATCTTGGATACAATTAGCAAAAATAAGCTGAACGAGAGTTGTGATACAGGCGCCCCACAACCCCAGAAAGCCACTAAAAGGGATGGGGGATCGTCATTAGAGGGGGTTCCTCACAGACCAGCCGGAGTATAGTATCTGGAGCAACTTCTACTCAGAAAACGGGAGGCAGTGTTGCGGGTAAGCAATGTGACTATATCCCGGTTGTAAACAAACATCCCAGGGTCCTGGGTGGGCTCTACGGGTCTAGGAGGGACTACACAAAATAGTTGAAAACTCAACCTGCCACCAGAGGCCACCCCCCTAGTTGCAGTGCTCATAGGAGTGCCGCCACTTAAAGAGAATGGAGTGTAATCCACTGAGGATCTCTTACGCAAGACTAAGTTTTGGTGTAAAACAACACTCAATTAAGAGGATGAAGGCCTCAGCCCATATAATAATGACTAGACGAGTCGGTTGGGTAGGCCAAAGGGTCAAAGAAGTGGAGGGTGAATGTGCGGGAAAGCTTTTTCAGGGAGGCTCTAATGCGGGTCCGGGGGGCATAAGGGCATTACCATTGGGCTTCTTCTATCCGCCTTTAGAGGGTAGTCATGTTACCCGTAGGAGTTCATGACGGAATGCCTCATTCATAAAAAGGAAGGCAGATGAACCGCTAGGATTAAGCCTCACTGAGGTTCAGGTCCCTGGGGAGGGGGCAATGGAGAGTGGTTTAGTGAGTTTGTTAGACTTGGGAGTCTCTAGTTGGCACAGGTATGCACTTGTGACAAATAGGGATCTCCTCCTCTAGTCAGGGTAAGGGGGTATACTCCTAAAATAACCCCTGCTCGCCCCCTTGGTAGCTTGGCACAAGCAGACAGGCTTATCTCAGAGGCAGTGTGTAAAGCATTTGTGAACACATACAGTAATCAAGTGACAACACTACAGATGGACACCACACAGGTTTTATATCCAAAAATAAGTATTCTTTATATAGATTTAACACAAGACCATTAAACAACAAAAATCCACAATACTATTTCCTTAGATGGTAGAATTTACCTCAGTTCTCTTAAGCTCTTAAATGCGACACTTTAAGTCAATGTACCTTTTAGATGCGACACACAGGGCAACGAAAGTGTTGCAACGATGTTGATGCGATGAAGTTTTAGGTGCAAAGAAATAAAGACGTAAAGATCTTCCAGATGCAGCACGCTTCTCCGATGTTGCAAGAAGACTTAACTCGATGCTTCAGCTGCGGCGGCGACACACTTTACGCGATGCGATGACAGCGTCCTTGGCAGCGGCACTTTTCTACGATGTTGCAAGACGCTTCTGCTCGATGCGATGCTGCGGCGGCGTCACCCCTGCACACGATGCGACGACAGCAGCTCCGACGGCGGCACGCTTCTCCGTCGATGCGAGGCGCTTTTCTTGATGCGGTGCAATGCGACAACTACGATGGCTGCGATGGCGAAACGCTTCTTCGGCATTGCGAGACACTTCCTGGATGATGCGAGACGCTTCCGCTCGATGCGATGCTGCAGCTGCGACACACTTTACGAGATGTGACGACCACAGCGCAGACGGCGGCACGCTTCTCTTTCTTCAGTCGCGCTTCCAGCTCCTTGTGACACGCAGTCCCTCAGAAGGCCCAACAACAGCAGCAGGCACTTCCAAAGAACTCTGGGGAGCTGGGTGGTGAAGTATGTTGTTCCTGAGACTTCAGCAGGAGGCAAGCTCTTTTCCGAGCCCTTGGAGATCCTTCACAAGTTGAGCAAAAGTACACACAAAGTTCCTTTCTCCTCTCTTTGGCAGTAGGCAACCCCTGCAGGCCAATCCCACGGTTTCAGGGATAGTCTCTCCTCAGTTTCTTCTTGGTTCCTCTCCTCAGCAGAATTTCTTCTTGTTTCCCAAAGTGATATAATTTCTTGGGATCAGGGTCCCAATACTTATACCCCAAAATCCTTTGTCCTCTGAGGGCAGAGGGGCTTTTGTCTTGTTCAAACCGGTTCTGGTCAGTCTTGGAGCACTTTGTTGACATGACTCCTTCTTTCCTTTCAGAGTGCAGGGCAGGGACATCAGACGCACCACAGGAGGTGGAGCCAGCATTGTGGAGGGAAGGCACAGCCCTATTCAGGTCCCTGGTGCTACTGCTCCCACCCATCTACATGCAGATCTCCCTACTCACCACTGGAACTCCTCACCCTGTCCCCTGGAATTCCCCAGCCCTGTCACTCAAACTCCAGACAGGGAATACACAGCCTAGCAGAGGCAGGTTTGAATGGTTAGACAAGAAAATGCCTACTTTCTAAAAGTGGCATTTTCCAACACAGAATGTTAAAACCAACTTCACTAAAAGATGTATTTTATCATCCTGAGTTCAGGCATACTAAATTCGAATTTCTACCATGTTCCCTGAGTCAGTTAGGATTATAAAATGTAATAATCAAACTGCCCATTCTGGCTTATGGAGAACAGGGAGCCTTGCAATAGTGAAAAACGAAAATGGCTGTAATTCCCTATTAGAACATGGCACACACACCAGGGCATGTCCTACCTTATCCTTACAATGCACCCTGCCCTTGGGCCTACCATAGGGGTGTCTGATATGAAGAAAAGGGAAGGTTTAGGGACTGACAAGTTGGTGCACTTGCCCAGTCAGCATGACAGTACCAGACTGCATGCAGGCTCTGCAATGGCAGACCTTAGACACACTTTTACAGGCTGCTTCTGTGGGTGGCACAACCATTGCTGCAAGCCCAGCAGCATTTGGATTTACAAGCCCTGGGCACTCCTGGTGCACTGTACTAGGGTCTGACAGGTAAACCAAACCAACCAATCATGGAATCGCAAATTCATACATTAATTTACAATAGGGAGAGCATGTGCACGTTAGCACTGATCAGCAGTGGTAAAGTGCCCAGAGTCATAAAACAACCAACAACAGGTCAGAGAAAATATAGGAGGAAGGCAAAAAGTTCAGGGATGACCCTGCAAAAAGGGACAAGTCCAACAGAGTTCTAATAGGTTTTCTCCACTAAGTGGATTAGATGAAAATGACTGACTGAAGCCCCTCTCATTAGCGGGAAGGGAAGGGGGTATCGCGGCCCAAAGGAGGAGGTGAATCTGACCTGTGGAACATAGCAGGTCTTAGAATGAAGAGTGGCTCGATCTTCTTAAATCCCATGACACACTGGCTTTACAAGAGACATGGGATAGAGAAGAGAATTTCTGGCTGGATGGATACAAGTCATACTTTAAGCCAGCACGGCCCTCGGCCTCGGGTAGAGCTAAGTGGGGTCTTATAACCCGAATACCATTAAATCTGATAGGAACGCATTGTACTCTGAATACAGGCTCCAGTAATTGTTTAGCTGTAGAAATTAACACTGTTAACTCAATTAAATTGTTAATTGTACATTTCTATAATTCATTTGCGACTAGATTTTCTGACGAACACTTATGCATTTTAAAATACTTTATAGGGGAATATAGATTGAAGCGAACCACTTTTTATTCTATTAATATTTTGGGAGATTTTAGTATTCATTTATGTATGACGGATTGCCAAGTGTAGATTATCTTGGTCCAGAGGATTTCTCCAATTGTCATTTTAAGCATACTTTGCAAGGAGAAGGTCTGGTGGATCTTCTGGCCTCAGCTGATTTATTTAACCCCAATACAGATACTGTGGAGGGGAGGATCCCCACCTTCAAGGCAAGAGGGCAGGATTCTATAATTGACTATATATTTATCTCCCCTGTATTGCTCTCTCAAGTGACTTATTACAGTGCCTAATCTTCCCACTATAGCGATCACAACCCTGTTATACTTGAGCTAAGTGGGGCAATTGGTCTTAAAGGGAATCAGGGACAACCTCCCTCCCGCATGTGTATAAAGACCACAGATCAGAGACGCAGGCTAAAGTGGTCGAAGGTAATTCCAGAGCTTTTCCTTCAGGACCTAATGCATGATGCTGAAAAGAGTTTTAACATTTGTCTTAACCCTGCAAATGAGGGGGCTGAGGTTCTACTAACACATGAAGAGATTTGTGCACAGGTTGCACCTGGCCTAACGCTGCCCAATAGAAGTTATACTGAATGTGGTGAGAAATGGTGTGTGAAGGATTGTGCGGAAGCACACCAAAAGCTTATTTATGCCTTAAAGCAGGTGCCAAGAGACTGCCTCTGTATAACTCAACTGAGGCAGTCATATACATGTGTGATGAACCTCAGGAAAAACGAAATTAAAGATAAAGCTTGGAATGACCTGCTATCCGTTGAGGTTCTGAGGGACAGTGCTAGATTTTGGGCTATAGTTAACAAACCTTTCTTCACAGGACTTAATAATACGCCCTTACAATCTAATATCACGGAGGATCAGGAGTATTCTCATTTCTTTTTTTTTATAATCAAGTTTATTGATTTAACAGATTGCAGCAAAGGAAAACAATACCAGCTTTTAGTACAGTGGTCATGGCATAACAGTGACAAAAAATAAATAATACCCCAGCATACACTATTCAACATATGAGTAGCAAGCAACATTGTCTGCACCCAAGTCCATAGGTAATCATCAGGAATGTTCAGTCTTCTACCACCCGACTCATTTGCCTCACACCCTTCAAAACTTTTTGGGACAGCCTCCGGCCGCATACATTATTCGTTCCTGCGCTGCGCACCAATCTACGTCTCTGCGCCATCGCGCCATGGACGGAGGTGTCGGGTCCAACCAGAGAGCTGGAATATCCCGTTTAGCCACCATCAATGCCGTATTTAAACAAAGCTTCTAGGCTCTGGTCCCATCCAGTCCCTCGGTAACACCCAAAAGTATGGTCATCGGCCTCAAATGAAACTCCCAATCCAGGACCTCCGTAAGTTCCCTTATCAGTAACTCCCAGTAGCACGTGATTGTAGGTCAGAGCCATACCATGTGATAAAAGTCAGCCTGAGGGCAACCACAGCGGGGACAGGAAGCATCAGGTCGGAGCCCAGCGCTATGAAGATGCAATGGCGTGAGGTAGGCCACGTGTAAGTAGTATATCTGAAGCAGTAACTGTTTTGGGGGCCATCAGTGCATCCCTTCAATCAGCATCATCCAGGGTGCCTAGCCAACCCTCCCACTTATCCCAGAGATGGGAGAGGGAGTTGGGGGTGTTATTCGTGAGGGAACGATAGATGCGGGAAATCCCCCCTTTCCCCAGATTGCCAGTCATGACCTGGGCTTCAGGTGGACTATTTTCGGGTCAGGAGGTCTCCTCTGAGATGTGGGTTTGGAGGGCGTGACGCAGCTGTAGGTAATGCTAATACTGGGAGGTGTGGAGGAAGAACCAGGCCTGCAGATCTGGGAAATCGTGTATGTGGCTCCCGCTCCAAACATCCCCAAGTTGTGAGATCCCGATGAGATCCCAGGGTCTGAAACCAGAAAGAGCGGCAACGTCCTTGAGCCACGTTCTGCACCGCAAAGGGGTATACTGGGTTAATTTGCCCGACCAGTGGGTGTGGCGCAGGGAGGCCCGCCAGGACAAAAGCACCCCACGCATGACCTCAGGCAGAGCATGGGAGATAGGGGTGCCGTAGAGCATCCCCTGGATATTGGAGAAACCCAAGTTATGCAGTTCTAGGAGGTACACCGGGTCCGACCAGCCACCATTAAACCAGTCATGCACGGTGAGGAGCCGAGTCACCAAATAATATAAATACAGGTTCATCATTCCCAACCCAGCATCAAAGGGTGGTATCCTGCACTGGGTGAGGGCCAACCTTGGTCTCCGACCTCCCAACAGGAATTTAGTGGCCAAACCATCCATCTCCCGGACCAGGACCGTGAGAAGAAGAGGGGTGTGTTCTGAAGCATTTAGAGAAATCAGAGCAGAACCATCATCTTAACAAGCATTGAAAATGCATTAGGTCTCGCCTTTGATTAAGTTAAAGCCATTTGCTTTACTAATGGTATTGTATAGCAAAGCAAATGGCTTTAACTTAATAAAAGGAGAGACATTGCATTTTCAATGCTTGTTTCACTTCTTACAGCGTATGATACAGGACTTCATTTGGCACAACTTATGTCAATGGCTAGCACTGCAGAAGCTTTATCTCCCCAAACAGGGTAGTGGACTCAACGTCTCCAATCTTGAGCATTATTATCTGGCGTCACTGTTACAATGGGTGTCACATTGGTTTGCTGGCCAGAATCTCGCCGACACTGCAACAGTGCTTACTTACTGGACCCTGGAATCCATCCTGGCTTTATTTCATCCCCTTGCTAAGCCTTCAACCCCTCCTCTAGATGGCTTATCAATGCCACCACATAACCCTCTTCAACACCATGTCAGCTATACCATATGTTGCAGTGCTACCACTACTTGGCATGCCACGGGGGTGGGGGTCAGCTACTCTCCGGGAGCTGATAACATGGCATGCGGCTGGACTGCACACTTTAGGCTACTTGTACAGAGATGGATCTCTCCTTCCGCTGGATGCTTTATTCGCTAGAACTGAGCTCCCGCCTGGCCAATTCTTACTGCAAGCCTCTTTTATTGCTGTACTAACTTGCTCCTAGGGGGAGATACAACAAAAACCCACTCAACACCTGGTCATACAATATCTTCACACATTAGGTACGGGCAGGCACCAGACCTGCTTGTTAGCCAGCGCCATGCGCACGCAAACTGCAATTCCCCTTGACACATTATGTGGGTGCTGGGACACGCCTGTACAGAGAGGGAATGGCAGACCAATCTGCAATATCCTTCCCTCGTGTCCCACAACACCCGCTTCAAAATTATCCAATTATATGTTTTACCCAGAGCTTATCTAAACCCTAAAAATATCCACTGATATTTTCATTGCACGGATGCTGCCTGTCCTCGTGGCCTGACCCCAGACACAAACATAATACACATGCTCTGGTTCTGCCCCGCACTGACAATATACTGGAGGGATGTTTCAACACACCTTGAACACTGCAAAAGCACTGTCCTCTCGTAAACTTGGGAAGTCTTCTATTGAGAGTCTACAGCCGCACCAAAACACACAAAGCTGCAATACGATTCGCTGACCTAGTCCCTTTTCTAGCGAAACGACAAATCACGGGGAGATAAAAGGTAACACACCCACCACTTGTTTCGGCATGGGCACTCTCTATGCTGCCCTTGGCCCAGGCCCAGGGCACGCAGTTGCATAGAGAAGAGGTAAAGGGTCTCTGTAAATATCTTCTTGCTGAGTTCTGGGATACACTTTTAGAGAAGTTCCATGAAAGACCACTAGATACTCAACACACTTCTGGTTCACCCATACAAGTATCAGCCTGTCCTCCCTGTCCCCCTACTGACCTCTATATCGCCTGATGCCGGTTCTACTATCAGCTATAGACTCCCCCGGCCTTAATGGCATGTGTATTGCATCCTCCTCCTCGATGAACGGCATCCTTGCTATGCTGTTGTGTCAATTTATACCAGGGGTCTTCAAACTGTGGGGCACGACCCCCAGGGGGGCCGTGGAGTGATGCAAAGGGGGTCGCGCCTTCCCAGTCACACTTCTGCCCAGGCCCAAGGGCTTCAGCCCCCCCCCACCTTTTCCCCCGTCCTGTGTCTCAGCCCGGGCTGCTGCAGTGAAACTTGAGCTGCTGGGGGCTCAGCTGGGCAGTGTCCGTTGTCTTATCTCCGGCACCCCCGTGTTTTTCACAGGTCTTTAAAGACCATTTGCATTTTTACATACCTTTGCAAACTTAGGTTTTTTTCCTGGGTCCAGTACTCCCTGGGTTCCCACTAAGCCTATTCCTTTCATTTGTATTTTACATTTTCTGCTGTAGTGTGAGAATGCATTTCAAGGAAAGGAATACAAAGTAGGCTTGCCAAAAAAAAAATGCCTGCCGTGTTTTGTTTAAAGAGCCTGCAAAGATCTTCTCTTGGTACTAAATAGACTTAAAAATAAAAAAGTATGTATGCATTCGTTATGTGACTTTTCTGTCTTTGTTCTCTTTAATTATCAGTCATGGTTCATTGAGGCATCCCTAGAACAAAATTAAAAGTGCTTTCTATTTTTTTTTGCTGTTGGAAGTATGCACAGATAAGTGCTGAAAATACCGCTTTAGGTGACTGCTTTTTTTTGTACCGACTGGGCCATCAAAATAAACTGCTGGCAACCCTAACCATAGGACTGGAAGTTTGTTCCAGGATCAGCACATTATTTATTTCCTTCACCCTCAATCCCCGATTAATGCCGCAATAGTTTAACTTAGATCTTAAACTCTACGCCGCCGTCAATAACATGCTGAGTTACTTCATGGGCCTGGGAATGCACCCTGCATTCAGACAACTCATTCCTCATTCTCGCCCTTCATTTTCACGCTCACCCTGCACCCACAGCGATCACAATACACTCACACAATTCACCCGCTCACCTTTCACTCACAGTGATCACTCTGCTCTCACAATGCACTTGTGCTGCTTACCCTATACCTCAACCTGCAGTCACATGAGTACACTACTCATCCTGCACTCATGTGACACTTCAATTACCTGTCCCCCTCACTACTCAATATGCAACTCACTCAAACTAGACCATCAGAAATTATACATTCATTCATCCCATGCAGTCACTCCTTTTGTCCTACTCTCACTGTTGCATCGCTCACCGTGCACTCACATGGTCACTCTTGTCACCCACACAGTGCAGAGGGTTAATGTGCCTGCTACTTAGAATATGTACCATGCAGATCCCAGAAATTAGTGTGAGTAATCTATGAGTAGTGCTATAAAAAATGAAATGTTTGTCAGAAAGGTGCTATAGAGAGATGCGGTGCATTGTTGGTGAGTGGCAGTGAAGGAATTCATGGAGAAGGAGGAAACGGGGGTGGGGCATCAAAAATAACTGATGCACCAGGTGCGACCAGCGTTAGAACCAGCCCTGACTGGGAGTGTTAGTCCCCCCCCCCCTCTGAAGTTCCGGTCTAGTGGCTCCCCTGCTTCTGCCCATTATTATTTACATTTGTAGTGCACTACTGTTACAAAAAGATGTCCTGGGGCTAATAACCATCTACTGCCTGAAGGCAAATGAGAAACACACAGAAGGAGAAGGAGAACCAGCCAAATGGGGTAACCTACAGAGCATAGAGAAAGGTTTTTTATATCTTCCTAAAGGATAATAGATTCTTGGTGGAGCGAAGCCTGCACCAAAACAGCGAGACAGACAATTCATGCCTTCTTGAATTAGGGAACAATAAGCAGAGTGGCACCTGCTGAGAGGAGCATACGGGTCCGACCCGTATGCTTGGTGATGAGAGGATGAGAGAGAACAGCAAGGGAGTGAGAGAATTTGATTGAAGAGGTCAGGGATGAGTAGAAATGTGAATTGCCGAAGAGAAGTGTGGACACACAAGAAGTGAGTGTGATCCAAAGGTGAGGGCTTCTGTTAGAACAAAGGGGAGATGTGAAAGAGGCATGGGGAGACTGCAGACGTGTAAGATACAAATAGACAAAAATTTGAATGGAGAGACGAGGTGAATGAGAAGTGCTGAGGGGCACGAGAGGTGACAGGGCCAGAGAGGCCATGAGATAAATGTGAGAGACTGTTAGAGATGAGGGCAGTGAAAAGACAAAATGGCAAGAGGTGATTAAAGGTGAAGTGAGAGGTTGAATGGGGAGAATTCAGAAGTTGTAAAAAGGGGTGAAAGAAAATGACCTGCAAAGTGAGAGAGGGATCCGGGGTTAGGAAAGGAGAGAGGGATGGAAGGGAGGGGGTGAGAGGAAAGCTGCATGGGTAAACTGCTTAACTCTGCACAAGACCCCCAGGGTTTTAAGGGACCCCTGCTACTCCCGTCCAGGGTCAGGTGAGCTTCTAATGTGGCAGCACGTATTCCTGCAGAGTGGAAGGGCCTTCACAAAGGTTGACTTGAAATCTTTCTGATGATAATTGCTGTATTTTGGTTATAAATGGGTACTGATTGGGTGAAATCTTTCCTCAGTGTTACTGTGTGTAACAAATGTGAAAATAATGAAGCAATGCTATCCCAAAATACGCGGAATCACATAACCTCATTTACATTTTCATCCCACGCGATTTAGTCAACAGGTTTAGACATTTTTGTCAGGAGTGGGTCCTTACGCCTCAAAATGTTGACAGGGGGGTCTCAGCATCCAAAAGTTTGAAGACCTCTGATTTATACTGATAATGGTTTGTTCAAATGACAACTGTTCATCATATTGTCGATGCTCATGCTTTTGTTTTATGCACTGTTAATATTGTTAAGTGTTGCCTGACATACGCTGTACATGCATTTAACATAACAAATGCTAATAAAAACCAGTTGAGAAAAAAAGATAACTTTATCGTTGTCATTACTTGTCACCTCACTGCACCAACATAAGTAGATTTCTGAAGGATCATCCCTTGGACAAGTAATCTTTTTTATAAAATGTCACACCCCAGTGCTGATCTTGCATAACACTTACTGATGTTTCATGACAGTGTGCAATTGTGTTACAATTCTCAGTTCGTTAAATGGAATGTGGCTTAAAATTAATGTTACTCTGAAAGTGTAAAGGTTTTAAACAAAACACGGTGATAAAGAATTGTTCTTCTCTGCCTTCATGATATGCAATGAGTATTAGCTGGAAAATTAAACTTGGCGGTGCTACTAGCTAACTCTATTTTTTCTTATAATGAGTCATCTGGTTTTCCACCATCTATTTTGTTGATTCCTACTGCACCACCCCTTGTGACCACAAAAAAAAAATCTTTGCAGTACCCTCTAGCTTGTGGTCCTGATGCTTTAGCGCCAGCTCCATGCATTCCTAAAAACTAATATGGCTGCAAAACGGAACCCAGAGTCTGCCATGTATTGTACCATTTACAGGCACAAATACACCCAACACATGCATATAACATACAGGATTGGCATCCAGGTATAGAAACAGACAAAGGGCGCTCAGCAAGCAGTACCGGTAAGTAATTCCAGCTAAGCAATGTTGGTGCTACTAGGTGAAGAAGGGTCGGCAGCCAATTCCACCCCACCAATCCCTTCACAGAAGAGAACAAATCTATCATTACAAGTCCTCTCCGAGCACATAGAGTAATACATTAATAATGATAGTCTCAAAAGTTGCAAGTGTTCTAATCCACTTTTAATCCTTAGACTTCATTTCAAGGACATAATTCAATCCAAGTCAGATTTTCATCAACCAAGTAGTTTGATACAGCTTTATCCACAATACAGCTTGATTCATCAACAGTGCAGCTTGATACAGTCGATTCATCAACAATGTAGCTTCATACAGCCAACACGTGTTTCGTCGTGTGATATCTCACACCTCGACTGCTTCAGGGCTTTGACTGAAACAATATCATGGTTATCCACAAATATTCTTCTATGGTATCCCAATAAGTCGGTATCAACAGGAAAAGATGTTCAAGGAAATGGACCTGCGGAGTCAGTCCACTTGTAGCGCCGGTCCAATTAATTAGTCGCAGGGATAGTATGTGATGATGAACAGCATCATGGTATGCCCGGAGAGTGATCCGTGGGGTGCACAGACCATCTTTTTCTGTTAACACACACCTATTGGGATACTGTAGATTCTAGCAGAAGAATATTTGTGGATAACGACGCTATCATTTCGGTGGAAGAAACTTCGTGAAACTAGACAAGTTGGAGAAGAAAACGTCATTTCATACCGGTTACAGAGCTTCAAAAAACACCCTGCAGTTTAAACGCTTTAAAACATGTTTCAATTATGCTGCTGGTATCCAAACCCTGCAACAACTCTCATGGCATGGTCACGAGGCATCCTAAAAGGAGGGTGGAAGAGAACCATCATAGCCATGCACTACCTTTGAATGCGATCTGCATTTTTGGAGCACCAGGACTGTCAAGCATACGCAAATGAAAATGCAGCAACCATTTCGATGGTCTGAATTACCAGAAAGAGAATCCTCTAAATAAATCCCAATCTGTGAAGAAAAATGCCACTAAAAGTAACAAAAGTTCTTTAAATAAACAAGAACAGTTAATTTGCTTGAAACGTTTCTACCGTAGCCTTTGGATCTATATTTCTTCAGAGATGCTGTTACTATCAGCCAGCTCAAAGGTGCACCTTTATAGGGTTTCAGAAGGATGAACACCGGAGACAGCCCCCTGGGACTTGAACCAGTAAGCAATTGGTGACGCATACCTCTGTAAACCAAACACAAAAACCTAGCAGGCTCTCTTATTAGTGGTAACGAGTCGAGAATGTGGAAGAAACAAGCTGTAACTAAGAGCAGAGAGGAGGAGGAGAAGAAGGATGCATACTTTATTGAAATGGTGAGTTTCCATCCCCTTCGCAAACACCTCCATCGTCCCGAGCCAAGGGCACTATGAGAAGATCTAGATGGAAACGGAGGTGGCGGGTTTGAAATACGCAGGACTGACACCATTTTGACATCATTGGCATGCACTTTATGGCAGTCCAAACCACAAGCCTATGGTTTTACGCATTACAAATTACATTAATTTTCTAACTATGATTATTCGCATCCGATTATCACGTGAGCAAAGACAGTGACAAGCATTTTCTTTTAAGCTGAAAACTGATCTTTTAACAATAGGATTTAGAGTTACAGGTGTTTAAGAACCAGCGCTTGAGTGCCTACCAAGTTAGCACCATTACCCCCCTGTGCAAACGTGCACAACAAAAGCAAGGACACTGGTGCACCTTCTGATACCTTAAGTGTGGTGAATCATTTTAGCCAATTAGCTTCCAAAAGATGCGTTTAATAATCAATTGCACAAAAGTCAGCAGTTAAACCTCCCACAATACCCAAGACGAAGAAATCGAAAAATGCTCCAACTGGGCCCCTGCTGCCAGGGTGGAGACCCACATACAGGTGGTGGACATGTCTCAAGGGTACTTGGCCTGCAACGTTTGATCCAAAAGAGCAGAGTAAGGTTCTATCTCCTGCATTGCCAACAAATTAAAAAGTCTCATCAGGGACTGTGCATTAGATAGCCAATGTCTCAGGTCTTTTTGACAAATAAAAGACAGTACGTACCTTCTTAATGGCCTTCTGCATTGGATAAAACCAAACTGCACCAGTGGCATTAAACTAATCCTCAAACTTTGTTAACAGTGCATTGATCTAGAGAACCTGGGACATAGTCCTTTCCAGCATCCCAGATTTACATCTGTTGCATAACCTAAGCACAGAAATACAGTCTAGATCCTGCCACTGCCTCCGAATCAGGTTCATAAATCCATCATGCACCGGGAGAGCTGGACAGGAAGAGGATATTATGGTAACAAGGTTCAGAGGGGTTCTAACTGGCTCTGCCATAGCAAATCTCAAATTGTGATGCTTACGAATGTCCAGCTAGTCCTCCATCAGACATACATCCGCTTCATCTTGTGATCTGTGGAAACTGAAGGAGATCCTAAGATGCAGACCTAAAAAGTTCAAAACAGTATGAACTCTGGGATGCATTCAGAATTGGCACAGGAAGTGCATGGACTGAAACACTAGGTGTTTTCGTTGATTCTGATTTCCTACCTCCTCCCAATAAGAATTGGTCTGTGCTCTTGCTGGACTACTTTGAGGCCCAGAAAGGTGTAGGCTGCCGCCAGTAAGTGGGCAGGGCATTTGAAATCCGGCAATTTTACGTGTCTCACTGTGGTGACACATGATCCCGCCTGCCTTAGCCCACCATTTTACTCTGTGGTGATACCTGGTCCCAGAAATTAGGACTACCTCAGGCGATGTGGGGGCAGGAAGACTTAGCTTCCACTCAACCCTGGTATTCTCTTTCTTCTGATAGTCCTTGCTATATGGCTAGAACTTGAGCCACTGCTTTATCCACACATCCTACTGGTGGTGAAGGACAAATTAAACACCAAAGCGGCACTTGTCCACTTGCGACTAGATCTGCAGTAATAGATACTTGCACTCCTTTTACGGCTCATTCCAGTGTGTCTGGGTTTTCTTTTTGCAGCATGCTTCCCTGCAGCATCTGAAGATCCTATGCAGATCAGAGCAAACCAACTTGCTAAGAAGGTTCAATAATGGACATTGAACCAGGGCATCTACATGCCTAAAACACACAACATGTCCCTATCGTACAAACACTTGATGAGGTGTTTAGTATAGGTTTTCTGCTAGGCAACCACTTGGGCCAAATCTCTAGCATGCTTCCTTGCTTTTCTAAGTGCCGTCCCACTACATTCGGCATGCACATTTGATGGGGCTCACTAGAATGCTACGCTGCATCCTGGTGGGCATATCCAAGGCCCTCCAACACAGGCGCACAGGTGTCGTCCTAGATCGGTAATTATATGGAATGTGTCTGAAGATCAGTTTTCAATGGCTGCTTAGGGTAAAGTACAGAATCACACAACATCTTCAGGCAAGTGTTGTGGCCCCATGCTTGACCCATGCTTTAGCCCAGCAGTGGTTTAGGCTGTGGGCCTGAATAAACGGACTGTGCAGAACTAAACAAAAATAACTAACACAAAGCAGCAACAGACACAGCCAGGACACAAGCATACTTGTTAGCTAGACAGCTAAAACAGGACATCTTCTGGACAGGTGGTCCTGCTGGAGCGGGCTATGCAAAATTTTGTATACCCACCCCAATTTGCATGTCGTTTATTAATTAGATTAATTAATTAATGATAATCGTACTAATGGTTTGGAGTGATGTTGAAATAAATAATCAACCTTATTAATGACCGAAATACACGTGGGATTTGCATCTGCATGGCCTAATTAATTACGTGAATTAAATTTCGGATGCATACTAATAATAGATAATTAGAACATTGCATGATATATGTCCCTTTGGTGATGTAATTGTGATTCGTGCTTTATTTAGTAAGTATAAATCACATTGGGTGTGCTTTTGGCTAGATAAATACACACACATATGGGTATTAGCGAGGGAATAACATTTAATTAGTCATTTCTATGTATTAATTACATTTTTGTGTTTCTTTGCTTATGTTGACTATTTTGGCCTGCCAAAAGATGGCTGACTTTGGTGCCTAACCCGACTGCCGACGCTGAACCAGGCTTGGGTGAAGTATGCCTGCGCTAAAAGATGAGCAACAATGGCCCTGTCCTGACCCCAGGCAAGCTGTACTTATCAAGGACACTGGGAAAGGTGCCAGCGCTACAGACAAAAGACTTTATTAAAGAACCGGAACCAGCAAGTATGCTGACAACATGGACTAAACCTTATGGGAACGGAGAGGTTGACCCCTGATCAGCCAATCAGAACAGTTTAAAACTCAATATTGTTACATTTTGCTATTGAAATTATTATAAAACCCATAGAATAGAGAGGTCGGGTTGTCGCTCCTTCGATTTCCTGATGATATGCTGACGGAGAGGACGGTGACACTGCAGGACAGCTGTTAGCCTGAATCTTTGATAGACTGAATTAATGCCCAAACTCCTGATGAACTGAATTTGCTAAAATTAATGGGCATAGATTTGCGAGACTGCAAAATTTGACATAGAGGACGACTTTAGCCAGAATAGGTAAATATGAATGGCAACTTGATCAAATAAATGATTTAATCTGCAATATTAATATAAATTTGGATTTGAACATCTACAGAAATGAGTCGGGTTGTTTATTCATTGAAATGTGTTAATGAAAAGGTTAATTAGAGTATTAGAATTTCACTTAAACTACAACTAACAGATCTATCCCAGTCAAGAGGGAAATACCAAATGTGGAATCTAGGGCCTAGTGAGTATTAGAAGGGTTTGTAGGTTTGTTGCTCATTAGGGTAAAGTGGTATTTTCCCCTCTCATTATCCAGCGCTTGGAAGGTTAATCGCCTCTCGCACGGACTGATGATGAGTGTGTGTGGTGTTATGGGCCCCACCAGTGAATGTATGAATAGTGTGCGTGTGTGAGATCTTTAGTCTGTGACAGTAGGGAGGGATTTTGCACTCCGCGCTGGATCAGTTTTTCTGGTAGCAGTATGATGGTTTGTTATTGTTTGGTTTAGTGATTATTGCTTGTACATTGCTTATTGATTTTGGTTATTGATTGGTATTGATTGATTGATTATATGTTTTATAAAAATCCACCACCGTATCGATCAGAACCAGAAATGTTAACTCCAAGTGCCCCAATGAGAGAAACAATGCGGATTATTGGAACCAGAATCCCTAAGTTTGAGTAAAAACAGTGGTACCAGGGAAGTAGAAAAGAGATCAGAAGGAAGAACAGATGGAGAACATTCTATAGATTTAGCGAAAACAACCCTGGAATTAACTGAGAAAATAAGAGAATTGACCAAGAATCTAGAAGCTGTAACTGTTCCAGTAACGATAGGTCCAGTAATGCCTATTTTTGAAAAACAGAAGGACAGTGAACATTGTTTGACAGTCCCTTACAGAAATAGTAACCCAGTAGAACAACCAAGAGTGAGTCAGAATGAGAATTCATGGAGACAGACTATGAGTGTAATGGAACCAAATTTGACAAATAATCCATTTGTAGATCAGAATTGTGCAGAAAGACGTATGACAATGATAGAGACAGTATCAGAAACACAGAATGATTTTGGACACGGAAGTGTAGAAAAACCAGTAGGGCCATCAGCAGACGAGCTAAGTGAATGGTTGAGAAGCTTGCAGAGGAAAGATAAAGAATCCCAATCAATTGATGTGGCCAAGTTACGAATGGTATTGGAAGAGTTAATCGTAGGGACTATCCCGACAGAAAAATTGAAAACCTATCAGGATGAAGAATTATTATTTTTGTGCAAAAGTGTGACCTGGAGAGCGAAAAACTTGCATGAAAGGTTAGAAGAAGTAGCAAATGAAATGGGTATTGATATTGGAAAGGTAAAAGCCTTACAGAAACCTTATCGAGTAGAATTCACTGAAAAGTACATTGAGAACATGAAAACCACAGGACGAATAGGTCAAATTAAGGACATAATCATTTTGCTGAGAAAATGGGGAGACGTGGATAAATGGAGAAGCAGGTGATATAGAAAACGCGATGATTCCTCAGATAAGACATTTTCAGCCTTTCCTGTAAGAGAAAAGAGAAGGTAGTGACAAAGTGCCCTATGAGGGAGATTCCAGGAGGAGGATATGTACATGTCCCATGGACAAGACAGGATATTTTGTCATTTACGGATGACTTCCCTTGACTACGCGAAAAGCCCGTCGAGTGGTACAGACAGGTAGACAGATTTATAAAATTGTCTACAGTACTATGGATTGATTTGAAAAGTCTGTTTGAAATAATAGTACCAGCAGACCTATGGTCAGAGTGCAAATTGATGATAAATTGGCCAACCAAGGAATATCCTAGGGATCCTAAAACAGGAGCACCAGACCCCGAGGTAATGAAGAAATATGAGCAGGTTATGGTATTTTTGAAAAATAAAGTGCCCCCTAAAGACACAGACTGGGTAAAAATTGATCGAACACACCAGGAAAGTAAAGAGTCAGTACATGCGTACTATGAGAGGCTAATACAAGCTTTTAAGCAGTTTAGCGGAGATGAGAATCTGAGTGAAAAGGATTTGAGCCATTTTGTATACAGATTTGTATATGGTTTACGACCAGGAATTGGTGATACGATTAAACAGCATACGGTAGATTGGCAAAACAAGAAAATAGATGAAGTATTGACACATGCTAAATACGTCAGTGATGAAATTGAAGCAAAACAGCGGAAGTTAAAGGAGAAGGCAATGTGGGCACAGGTAAAGGTAGCGGAGAGACAGGAAGCACAATTGGTGGAACAAGCAGGGACCAAGCAAAAATTTAATAATGGAAAGTACAAAGGGAACATTGAAGAAGCTAAAAAGAAATTTCCGTGTCATAATTGCGGTAGGATAGGGCATTGGAAATCCGAGTGTAAATTTTCCCCGAGTACTAACATTGAACCTACAGGTGCAGCATGAGGTGAGTGGTCAACTGCAGCAACAGCAGCAAGTTGTTCTCCCACAGAATCAGGTGCCAAAGCCGCCTTTTCCACAGAGCAGAAACACACAGAAGTATAGTAGCGAATCAGGATTCTACAATGAAGAACAGGTAAATAAGCTGCCAAGCGCTAGCGCTGTCTCACTGTATTGGCTGCAACGCGATGAGAGTGACGCAGAAGAGAGCTATTGACGGTGCCGAAGGGAGGTAGAAGAGTGCGTACTTGGCGCAACTCTAGAAGTAGACCAGACAGGACCTTTTGTAGATGGGAGGGTTAATTATGAAAATATTACTTTCCTAGTGGATACTGGTGCTACTCGATCAACTGTTCGATCAGCTGATGTTAAGAATCTTCCTCTATCGGATGAAACGATCCAAGTAGTTGGTGTATCCAACAGGCAAATTAAGACATATCTTACAGAACCAGTGAAAGTCAGCATCGGGAAATTTTCAGAAATGCACCGCTTTGTGGTGTGTGACACCAGTCCTGTGAATTTATTAGTTAGGGACCTGTTGTGCAAAATGAATTGCACTATATTTTGTACTCCGGATGGAATAGCTTTTGAAACACCAGATGATGATGTATTGTATAAGATGACCCTAGCTAACAGAGAAAGTGAAGTTGCTGAAACATATGCTGTATTCAACCCTGATGAATTACCAAAGGATTTGAGAAACTCTGTAAAGGCAGAGGTTTGGGATTTCACTCGAGAGGATGTAGGACTAATAGGAAATGTAGATCCAGTCAAAATAACTGTAAAAGAAGGAGTAACATATCCAAATGTTCCACAGTACAGATTGACACCTGAAATAATTGAAGGTGTAACTCCTATAATAGAGAAAATGATCAGACAAGGAATCTTGAGAGAAATAATGAGTAGTCCATGTAATTCACCGATAATGGGACTGAAAAAGCTTAATGGGAAATTCAGGATAGGGCAAAATTTGAGAAAGGTGAATAAAATTGTGGTATCATGTTGTCCCATTGTACCAAAGCCATCAGTGATATTATATCAGATTCCCCATGATGCAGAATGGTACACAGTAATTGATCTGTGTCATGCTTTCTTTTCCATCCCATTGCACCATGGCAGTCAGCAAATTTTTGCATTTCGTTTTGGTGAGCGTATTTTGGCATGGTGCCGAATCCCACAGGGGTATACAGAGAGCCCCTCAATATTCAATCAGTTGTTAAAGAGATCTTTGGAGAGTCTAGAAATGCCAGAAAATTCTGTACTGGTACAGTATATTGACGACCTTTTGGTGGCATCAAAAACACGTGAAGCCTGTGAGGTAGATACAATAGCCTTACTGAATCATTTGGCAGATGGAGGACTTAAAGTGTCACCTGCAAAACTACAGTTTTGCAAGAAGGAAGTGCAGTATCTGGGACACAACATTGAGAAAGGACTAAGGAAAATAACCATAGACAGAATCAGAATAATAAAAGGAATGAGAGATCCCATGACTCAAAGAGAAGTAAGAATGTTTTTGGGAATGGTAGGGTACTGCCGTCAGTGGATAGGGAACTTTTCCTTGATTGCAAAGCCTTTGGTGCGATTGACGAGAAGTGATGTAAAAGACCCCCTTGAATTAAACAGAGAAGAATTGGCAACATTTAGACAATTGAGAGATGGTTTGTGTGAAGCACCTGCATTAGGCATGCCTGATTATGAGAAATAATTTGAGCTGTATTGCAGTGAGAGAAATGGATGTGCACTTTCTGTGTTGACCCAGAAACATGGAAAAATGAGAAGACCAATTGCATATTTTTCATCAATGCTAGATCCAGTAGCTGTAGGTTTACCTGGATGTTTGAAAGCGGTGGCTGCAACATGTCGAAGTTTGGAGCAGTGTGAAAGAATTGTGATGGGATATCCTTTGAAAGTGTTTGTACCTCATGATGTAGCGATTCTGTTGACAAGGAGTCATACTCAGTATATGACACACAGTCGGTGATTATATTGCCACCGGGAATAGGTATGCAAATGACATGGCGCAGTATTGTGCACAAAATCAGAATTTGGTCAATCGGGCTAAGGAAAGAGAAATGTCTTCTTGCTCATTGATGTTCACTAACATTGTGGGAACTTGGGAAGATGTAAAACAATTGCAGGATGAGGCAGGAGATGAGGAAATGAGACAGTGGGTAAAAGCAGGATGTGCCCCAAGAGAAAAGGATCATGTGTGGGTCTATCGAGATGGAAGACCAGTCATGCCTGATAGCATGATGTCTACCATGACACAGATGTATCATGGCCAGGGACATATTGGGAGAGATGCCATGATCAGGTCATTTAAGCAGACGGGGTACAATGCAAAATTCAGACTTTTGGCAGAAAGTCTTTGTCAGAGATGTTTAATACGCCAGCAGTACAATCCTGGAAGGAAGACAGTAGTGAGTCTGGGAACAAAAGGTCGAGAAGGAGGGCCTTTCACCAGAAAGCAAGTAGATTTCATTGAGATGCCTCCCTGTAACAGACTGAGGTATGTTTTGGTAGTGGTTTGCCTATTCTCCAGGTGGGTGGAAGCATTCCCAACAAGAAGAAATGATGGGTTGACAGTAGCCAAGCTACTGTTGAGGGAATTCATCCCCAGGTTCGGGTTCCCAGTGACAATTGAGTCAGACCGAGGAGGAAATTTCCATAATGAGATTGTAGGATTAATTTGTGAAGCATTGAATGTACAACAAAAACTACATTGTGCCTACCGACCAGAGGCTTCTGGTGTGGTTGAACAGATGAATGGTACTATCAAAAATAGAATATGGAAAATGTGTTTGGCCACAGGTATGAAATGGCCTGATGTCTTGCCTCTAGTACTCATGACAATAAGGGCCATTCCAGACAGAACTACAGGATTGAGTCCTCATGAAATAATCATGGGACGTGCAATGAGACATGTGTTTATACCAGTCAACAAACTGATGACGATAACTGATGACATGGTGTTGGAATACTGTAAAGGCCTGGCTGACGCAGTTCATTCTGTGTTTTATCAGGTTGGACCAGATGCCACCACACTTGAAAAGAAGCAAGCCCATGATCTGAGCCCAGGTGATTGGGTAAGGATAAAAGTCCACAGAAGAAGAAATTGTCTGGTTCCAAGGTGGGGAAAACCATGACAAGTCATTTTGACCACGACTACAGCTGTGAAGTGTGCTGGACTGAAAAACTGGATCCATGCCAGTCATACATTGAGAATTCCAAATCCGGTGGACAGCACAGGGAAAGAATACTTTGATGAATCAGAATCAAGCACTGAATCTGATGACGAAGGATCAAAGACACAAGGAAACTCTGAAAGGGGGGAAACAGAACAAAGATTAGCTTTAGTCCCCAGAAGTATCGCTCTGAGAAGAAGATTGCAGATTTCCAAATCTAGCGATTCTGGAAACGAGCAAGAAGCGCAGGGTTCCAAGAAGGAACACAGGAAGAAAAGGGGAAAGAGTACTGAAGACGCAACAAAAGAAATTCGTGAAAAGGAAGTACCAGATGAGAGACTGAGAGAAATTCCACCTGAAGTAACAAATCTAAGTGAACAAGGGACAGGTACAGAGAGAAAGGGACAGATTTCTGCGGAAGACCCTTGAGGAGGTGTAGGGAACTGCAACATCGAGTTAGGTGAAGGGACAACACTTCTCCGGTCAGAACAGACTGGCTGCTGCTTTCAGTTTTTAATCACTGCTGGTGAAATCGTTCTTTTAAAATTTAAATGCCGTATTTTAAACATATGCTTATTGCCCTGACTGTTTGCACTACTCTGCGCTATATCTTGCACTTTGCACTTTGTACGTTTTTAGATATGTCAGTGTAATTTGTTTGAAATCCAATTACGTGCAAACATTGTAATTGCTGTTTAAATCATTTCAGCTTACCCGCTCCAATTTCCTGCCTCTAGTTAATGTGAGCCCGACCCCGTTCCGTCACGGCGTGTGCCGATTGTACGGAGGGTCAGCAGGGGCTCGATCACACTTCCTGCTTCCGGCAGAAGTCTAGGGTCGCGCTCTAGTTGTTCAGGGCCATTCCCTACTTAATCAGGACGAGGGCGCGGACGCGCGCAGTGGCGCGCCAAAGGTGCGCCAAAGGCGCACCAAAGGCAAGCCCGTCTGCGCCCGTCCGCGACCGGTCGCGTCCAGCGGCCATACCCCTTGTTCTGTACAGGTCTGTTCCTGGGTTTTTGTGTTATCTGCCTTTTATATTTTTCCTCTTGCTAGTATTTTGGTCTATTCCTAAAATGGTTCTAATTCAATATCCTAGTTCCCAATTAAAAAGCTTTAACATCCCACCCATTACATATTTGGGCCCTCATGAAATCGCCATGTCTCGGCATCCAGAAATCAGGCGTTCTCATGATCAGATCAGTTCTATTCCATCTACCAGACCAAAATTGCCCAATCAAAATAATGCTCCTTCTACTTCATTGATCGCCATCTATTTTAACGCTCGTTCTATTTCTAAACATGCACTGGATGTATGGGATCTTTTGACTCTCACTGACCCAGACATTTGTTTCATTACCGAAACCTGGCTTCATGAGCATTCTGGACCTGATTTACATGTGGCCCTTCCCCCTGATTATAAAATTCTTCGAGTCGATAGAAAGGAGAAAAGAGGGGGTGGCCTACTTATTATATACAAAGGAGCGTTTACTATAAGCATCCTGGATTCTGTATCCTGTAGCACCATTGAAATCTGCTCTTTTAAAATTGTTGGTCTTTCAAATGGCTCCTGGAGAGGAGCTCTGGTCTACCGCCCCCCTGGCTTAAAGGGCAATTTTTCTGACCAGCTAGTCGAAATCATTGCCCCTCATGTTCTGGCCTCTGATAAATTCCTGCTTATTGGGGATTTTAACCATCACGCGGAATTATTGGCCAATCCAGACACAGATAAACTATTTTCAGATCTGAGCACTCTTGGACTAGGCCAGCGGGTAAACGGGCCTACTCACTGTGCGGGTCATACGCTTGATCTTTTGTTCACTAAATGTATTGGACCTGACGGTGGAAATTCCAGTACCACTAATATGGACGGATCACCACCTTTTAAAATTTGCCATTCCTTCCGCACCGAAAAAGAAATTTCATCAGGGTAATGAGTCTATTCTTCGTAGACCTTGGCATAAAGTCACAACTCGATTATTCAAAGATAACTTTAGTTTTTATCCTCTAAACTACGATTCAAGTGTTGACTACGATGTATTGCAATTAAACAATGCTATTGGAACCACTATAGACTTAATTGCCCCGCTTCAGAACATTAGGCCTAAGACTAGAAACTCTCCTTGGTTCACTGATTCACTTAAGGCCACTAAACGTTCACAAAAATTAAATCTGGCTCCCCTGACGACCCTTTCCCTCCTAAAATATTCCCTTCGCTGACCCCTACAGTTCTAACCAGACTGGTTGAAATTTTCAATAAGTCGCTAGCAAAAGCCGATTTTCCACTGTGTTGGAAAAAAGCCAGAATCAGGCTTATTTTAAAAAAAACTTCAGCGGACCCAGATATATTCTTGAATTATCGGCCAATCTCCCTGCTACCATATTTTGGAAAAATATTGGAGTCTCTAGTAAATAAGCAGCTCGTAAGTCATCTCGAGAGCCATGAGCTTTTAGATCCCTCTCAATCCGGTTTCCGTGCGGCACACAGCACAGAGACAGCACTGATTGAGATCACGGATAATATCAGATTAGCCTTGGATAAGCAGCAGTCAGCTATCCTTATTCTGCTTGATTTGTCGGCGGCCTTCGACACCATCTCTCATCACATACTTGAACGTCGACTTTGGGAGATGGGGGTCAGGGGGTCGGCCCTAAATTGGTTCAGCTGCTATCTGAGAGATCGCAAAACCGTGGTCCAGATGGGCAACATCACAGCTAGTGAACGAACAGTAAAGATGGGTGTTCCTCAGGGCTCTATATTAAGCCCCTCCCTGTTTAACCTCTATATGACTCCACTGGCCGCTGTGATTAGACAATATGGCTTCGATGTCATATCTTACGCAGATGATAATCAGATTCTAATTACCTTGGGCCCCGACCCAGAGGAAACTAAGCAGCGTTTTAAAGACTGTCTGATCCAGGTGGATGAATGGATGTCATCAAACCATCTCCAATTAAATGGAACCAAAACAGAGATCATGCTGTTCGGTAAAGCAGCTGACCATTGGACGCATGATTGGTGGCCGTCCAAGCTCAGACCTTGCCCTGCATATAAGAACGTGGTCCGAAACTTGGGCTTTCACATTGACAATAATTTGTCTATGAGTGGCCACGTAAAGCATGTGATTAGCACATGCTATGGTGTTATGCGGAGCCTGCGTAAAGTGTTTAAGTGGCTTCCTTTAGAGGCCCGCAGACCTCTAATACAAGGCCTCATCATGAACAGAGTGGATTACGGTAATTCGCTTCTGCATGCCAATAATTCAGATCTTTTGGCTAAACTCCAAGTCCTTCAAAATACGGCCGCCCAGGCTAGTCCAGAACTGCCCATATAGGACCTCGGCTCGCCTCTGCTTAAACTCCCTTCATTGGCTCCCAATAAGGAAACAAACCCTGTTTAAAATACTATGCTTAACTCATAGGCAAATGTATGGAAATGGTCCCAAGTATTGGCTGCCAAAGCTCCGTTGGTACAAACCCTATAGGGCCCTGCGATCCAGTGATGCTGCCCTGCTTATCCCCTGCAGGATTCGTACAGCTAGGCAGGGAGGCCGTGCCTTCTCCTATTTGGCCCCCTCTTCACGGAACAAAATGCCTTACCATCTCCGTAACATGCCTGATCACGGTGACTTCCGTAAAAAGCTAAAGACCTGGCTTTTTGGCAATTAATCTGTGGCCCTCTTTTCTTTTCGGAGTTTCTGCAAGCGCCATGAGACTCTCTGAGTGATATGTGCACGATATAAGTATCTCTGACTTGACTTGACAAGTAGCCAGCAGGAAGATTGCGTGCCGGAGACCCGAGGAGGGACAGAAGTAGGGAAAACAAAACAAGTGGTGGAAGAAGAAGTTGCTGAAAAGACAAAGCAAGTTGAGACAGAGTCTGAAGAGAGTGAAAATGAAATACCTGAAGGGCGAGTTCTAAGAAAGAGAGCTTGGAGGAATGAAAAGAATGACAAAGGAAGTAAAGTAAAAAGAGTTGCAAGAGATGATGTTTGGCCCAATAAAATAAGGAAACTGGGATACCTGCCTTTGTTGTTAATTTGTTTTTTAGAACTTTGGTCCCTTAGTTGGGTTATTGGGACACCTGGCCCTACATCATTTTCATTCAAGAACCTGGAATTTTCGATTTTATTTGCAGGTTTATTTTTTCGGAAACTGAAATTAAAAGCTTTCTTTGAGAAACAAGGTGAGAGATCACCTGAAGAAGATCCAAACGAAACAGGACTACGATCTAAGTCCACATTCATACCTCCACCCCATACAATTCCAGTTGAAGTCTCGGCCTTTGAACAGGCAGTTTTCAATAATATTGAAAATCTTGAACCTAAACAACCTTTTCAAAACATCAGTAAGGAGGAAAACGCAGCAATAGAAAGCTTGAGAAACTGTGAAACTATTGTCATCAAGCCAGCTGACAAAGGAGATGGGGTTGTGATTCAAGATAAAGAAGCCTATTGCAATGAATGCCTAAGGTTGCTGTCAGATAATAAGAACTATCAGAAAATAAGTACTAATCCGTCTGCAGATTTGCAACAAGAGATAAGATCTCTTACCGACCAGGCTGAAGCCCAGGGGCACATCTCTAAACAAGAGGCTATCTTTCTGTGTGACAGTGAAGGGAAAATTCCATATTTCTACACGTTACCAAAAATGCATAAAAACAAACTCCCCCCTCCTGGTAGACCCATAGTATCAGGTATTGGCTCTTTGTTGGAACCTTTGTCACGTTTCTGTGATGTCTTCTTCAAACCAATTGTTCAAAACACGACTACATAGCTACAAGATACCAAGAGCCTGCTTCAACTTCTGGAGGATATCAGAGTTAATGATACCACGATAATGGAGAGCTTCGATATCGAAAGCTTATATACTAGCATTCCCCAGGATGACACCCTCGAAGTTCTCAGGAGCACCCTTGATGCCACGAACTGGACCTATCGAACACCTAAGAACTTCATTCTGGAATGTGCCAGACTGGCCCTAAAGAAGAACTTCTTTGAATTCGAAGGTACCCTCTACCTGCAAACGGGGGGTACTTCGATGGGAAGCACATTCGCGCCGAGCGGGGCCGGACTCTATGTGTTTGACTTTGAGAAGAAATTTATACTCAATTAACAGAATCCATTTTTCAGATACATTACCTTCTGGAAACGTTATATAGATGATGTCCTTGCAATCTGGCAAGGTCCAGAAGACATCCTGTCCGAATTCTGTCAGTGGATCAATACCTGTGATCACAATCTGAAATTCACCCACACTAAAGATCAGAACACCATGGTCTTTTTGGATGTTGTGATCACTAAGGAAAACGACCGTCTTGAAACCAGAACTCATTACAAACCCACAGCCAAGAACAACTTATTGAGGTTTGAAAGTTTCCCTCCTAGGCCTCTGAGAGAAAATCTTCCATATGGCCAGTATTTAAGACTACGGCGTAATTGCAGCAAAATCATGGATTATAAGAAACAAGCCAATGATCTCACTACCAAGCTATCAGTAAGAGGCTATCCTGAGAGAATTCTCACCAAATGCCAGAAACGGGCACGAAACCAACCAAGAACGGCACTACTGGAAAATAGAGTCACGAAAGAGTCTACGTCACCATTGACTTGTGTAACTACATATAATACGGCATCTAATTTGGTTACTAAATCTATCAACAAACATTGGACAATTCTTAATACCGGCAACCTTAAATGGGAGAAACCACTATTCTCTTACAGAAAATCCAGAAGCCTAAAGGACACTTTAGTTAACACACGCCCTAAAGTGACAGTCCAAGCACAACAGACTACTGTCCTCAATGCGTGGGGTCTACCGGATATCACTGGACACTACAAATATGGCAATTGTAGAGTCTGTCATCTTACAGACAACGCAAAAACTTTAGATCTAGAACCAGGCAAGGTATGGACCCTGAGAACACACACTAACTGCAACAGTACCAACGTAGTTTACAGGATTATCTGCCCCTGTAAACTTCAATATGTGGGCATGCCGCGCAGAAAAATTAAACAGCGAATTTGTGAACATCGCAGCACTATCAGGTGCAAGAAATCAATGACGAAGCTCACGGAACACTTCCTTGTGAAGGGCCATACAACTAACGATCTGAGATGGACCGTCATTGAACAGATAAAGACAGGAGAGAAAATGCAAGAACGATTGTTTGAAAAAGAACAACGCTGGGTGTATAGACTTTCCACTCACAGAAATGGATTGAATGATAACATTCCATGGAACTCTGTCCTTCCAAAATAGATTACCACTTATCTGGCTAATTGCTAACATCTTCTGTTTTGATTTACCCATGGGAACCGACCACCACTGCATTTGAGTGACTGTCCTGTTTATCCGTTTTTTTCCTTCTAATTATGAGTCCTTTTGTGCTGAATTCGGTTACTGGGTTAACATCACCTCATTTGAGTAATCAACTGGGATACCTGCCTTTGTTGTTAATTTGTTTTTTAGAACTTTGGTCCCTTAGTTGGGTTATTGGGACACCTTGCCCTACATCATGTTCATTCAAGAACCTGGAATTTTCGATTTTATTTGCAGGTTTATTTGCTTGCTGTTCACCAACGCGCCCCCTTTTTAATATATTCCTTTCATGTTACCGTGAGGTGAGCGTTAATTATTTACATCTCCCTCCCTTTCCCTATTGGTTTGATATCTGTAGCGTCCTTGGATACCAAGAGCCCCTCTAATCACAGGGACTGATTGTGCGCTGTAACTACCATCACGCCCCCTTTTCCTAGTGAGCGTCTGCCAGTGGCCCTTTCCCCGAGAGCTCGTCAGCTTTGATTGGCTCCTTTCCCTCCTATGGCCATCAACCCGGATGTACTTTACTTCCGCATCGGCATACACTGTATCTCGTCCATTGACGGGATGCCGTTGCGGGTCGCGGTTTAGGCATAATAGCAGAGCTGTGTCTCCACGAAGTAAGTTCCTTCACTCTATGTGGGTGGGCACCACAGAGCCAGTCCCTTTGCCTTATGCCACCCTACCTAACCACCTACCACGTATTTTTCATTTGTAGATTGTGGTAGGATTTTGCAACGTGACCTCGGTATCCTCGAGGCACGCTTCCATCGCAACGCTAGTAAGGCTGGGCCTTAAGGCTTTTCTCACATCCTCAATTACTCTCATGTTCTTCGCACGTTTGTTCACGAGTGTGCTCTTTTATGTTGTTTAGTTTTGACTTATTCAGTTGTGATTACAGACACCCACGTCAGTACGAATCAGTTACAGGCAGTGTGTTTCTTATGTGGGACGAATGGCACCCGTGCGAGTCACTTGACCACTCGTCGCTTAAAATGTGCACCCCAGTATTTTTCTTGTGAGCGCACAAAATCACTTGTCTGTTTCATTGGGATAGATATAGTGACCACGGGTGAATGTAAGCCTGATATAGTGTTTGCGTTTTGTAAATCACAACGTAGCACGATGATATCAATTCAATTTAGTTGATTAAATAGTATGACTGTATAGTTAGTCACCAGTACTCACGGTCTAATAATATTGGTTGACGACTGAGAGGAGCCTGAAACGACAGTTGCTTACAGAACGGATCATGTTGTGTATATATTGTTTCCTTCTTTTTTCCCACAGGTACATTTCCTTAAGAAATTCAAGTAAGGATTACCCCACTGTAAGTACATGAGGGGATTTTTACTCTAACCAAGGGTAGGGTACACCTTAGCGTGTGTAGACCGCCCTGGTTAGGAACATCGGTCCTGACGAAAACCTGGATAGTTTTCCCTAATGTTTGAAACATGTAGACCTACTTCACATTTTTTATTCACCTCACTTTTTTGTCGATACCTCAGGTCAATCTAACCTCACATGGTATCCCCTGATCATTTTTAATATTGTTCAGTTGCTCCAGAATAAACATTTTTTTTTGATAGAGAGAATAATCTGACCAATTTTTAATTCACCTCCTGCACTTGCACCACAAAAAAAGAAAAAATACCAGCTCCACTGTAATCAGGTGTCGCAGCACACCCGGATGGCACTCGGCTATCCCGGTGGGACCCCGATGATGAAGCATGTCACCAACTAGGTTGGTGAGTGAGGGGTCTTCTACAAGGAAGGAAAAACCTTCCCTTTCAGTGCACCTCTCTTTATCTCTGAGGTATTGAGTTACCTTTGAGGGTGTACTCCTCCTATTGTTTGTTTGGAATGAAAAGAATGACAAAGGAAGCAAAGTAAAAAGAGTTGCAAGACATGATGTTTGGCCTAATAAAATAAGGAAACTGAGATACAGACTGACACGAGTGAATTCACCGAGAGCTGAACAAGTGAATGAAGTGACAAGTCAAGAGAAATCAAAAGAAGACGAATTAACAGAAGACAAAGAGAGTAGAAGAACAAGGAAACCTAACCAGAAGTATAAGTCACCAGAATGGACGTACGTGGCTCTGCCTGAACAGGGAGAAGAGGCAGATAGTCAAGGAAATCCAGAGGAGACTGTACTAAAAGTGGTTGAGGATGAAATAGAATCGGAAATCCTGAGAGTTCTATTGTCCGACATTGGAGAAGAAGAAACGAAAGTTCAGGAAAATCCATATTTGGATGACGAGAGGAGAGTGAAGAACGATGAGATGCCAAACTGAATAAGTTAAGAAAACTATTGATGAAGAAAACAAGATATTGAATTAAAGATAGAGACTGGTAGAACCAAATAGGTGTTAGAACCTTAGGTTAGAAAAACTAGTTGTGAAGTAAAAGAAGCTAAGTCAAAAGACACGGTCCATTTTAACAAAGATGGCTAACATAGAAAGTAGTAAAGGTAGATGTACATTCATGAAAAGATGGTGTAAAATGTGTTGTTGTTGTACAGGATTATTAATGCTTTTATGGAGCATCCTTGCTCTTGTCATTTCCTTTAAGGCGACTAAAGACACATTAGAAGGACATAGTGAGAATAAAACTAATATAGGGAATATTCCAAAAGTAGTTCCAACTAGAATAGATAAAAATTATTTGCATAAAGACAGGTCAATAACAGATTTTTCTAACAATGTGTTTTAAAAATTATTGTATGAATATGTAAAGACAATGGACGTACGGGACTGCTACGTATGTATGCAGTTACCTGCATCTGTTTCTGAGAGAGTAACATATCATCACCTTCCAGCAACATATGGTATAAGATGTAGTGTAATAGCTAGTTTATTTTATGAGACAGGGAAATTAGAATATTATTTTTCAGATGTGCCTTCTTATAATAAATTGAACAAAGTAAAACCTGCTAAGGTATTAGGTGAATTTTTCTTAGAGACTAAGGAACTAACATTAGAGTATATTTTTAGAAACAATCTAACATGCAGTTTGAAGAAGGAGGAAAAGACATTCCCAGACATGGTCAAGGAAAGAAGATTGAAAATGCAAAGAAAAGCAGCAGAAGAGAAAGTGGAGAAAACAATCTGGGATATAGAGAAAGAAAAACATTTCAAAGGAGAAGCTAGTCCAACTATAGCTTTAGATTGGCCTCAGAAAGGGAAATTTTGCATTAGAAGAAATCAAACTGTGTATGATAATTATTTTCTAGGTAATAGTGAGTGCCATGATACATATCGAATTATGGGTGGATGGGGATTCAAAGGTGGAAGAGATTCAGTCTTTCCTGGATTATATTTTATTTGTGGGAACAGGGCATATTATCGCTTGCCAGACCATTGGTATGGCACATGTTACGTAGGCCTGGTCTTTCCAAAAATCTTTCATATAGATAGCGGGGAAGATGGTGTACATAGCTTAAGTAATCATGTAGCTAGAACCAAGAGAGAATCTTGGGCAGAAATTGTAGGTGATATTTTTCAGGCATTGATACTAGCAGTGGGAATAACTCTGAATGCAAACAAAATTAGAAAATTGTCAACAGTAGTGGATCGCTTGTCAACAAGCACCGCTGGAGGATTTTTATTGGTTAACACTGAAATGGTTGTCATGCGTGCTATGGTAATGCAAAAATTCAAAAAGAAAAGATAAGAAACAAGAAAGAGAAATTGAAGAAATAGAATTGGAGGAGTGGAAGGAGAGTATGTATGAATCAGTAAAAAGAGAAGACGTAGGTGAAACTGAATTATGATTAAGAGCAAGAAAACATTTTAAAGATTCCGTAAAGACAGAACAAAATTTTGGGTGGTGTGGTGATAAAATCACCAAAGGGGGGATTGCTGGAGCGGGTTATGCAAAATTTTGTATACCCACCCCAATTTGTATGTCGTTTATTAATTAGAATAATTAATTAATTATAATCGTACTAATGGTTTGGAGTGATGTGGAAATAACTAATCAACCTTATTAATGACCAAAATACACGTGGGATTTGCATCTGCATGGCCTAATTAATTACGTGAACTAAATTTCGTACGCATACTAATGATAGATAATTAGAACATTGCATGAGATATGTCCCTTTGGTGATGTAATTGTGATTCGTGCTTTATTTAGTAAGTGTAAATCGCATTGAGTGTTGCTTTTGGCTAGATAAATACACACACATATGGGTATCAGCGAGGGAATAACATTTAATTAGTCATTTCTATGTATTAATTACTTTTTTGTGTTTCTTTGCTTAAGTTGACTATTTTGGCCTGCCAAAAGATGGCTGACTTTGGTGCCTAACCCGACTGCCGACGCTGAACCAGGCTTGGGTGAAGTGCGCCTGCGCTAAAAGATGACCAACAATGGCCCTGTCCTGACCCCAGGCAAGCTGTACTTATCAAGGACACTGGGAAAGGTGCCAGCGCTACAGACTTTATTAAAGAACCGGAAAAAGCAAGTATGCTGACAACATGGACTAAACCTTATGGGAACGGAGAGGTTGACCCCTGATCCGCCAATCAGAACAGTTTAAAACTCAATATTGTTACATTTTGCTATTGAAATTATTATAAAACCCATAGAATAGAGAGGTCGGGTTGTCGCTCCCTCGATTTCCTGATGATATGATGACGGAGAGGACGGTGACACTGCAGGACAGCTGTTAGCCTGAATCTTTGACAGACTGAATTAATGCCCAAACTCCTGATGAACTGAATTTGCTAAAATTAATGGGCATAGATTTGCGAGACTGCAAAATTTGACATAGAGGACGACTTTAGCCAGAATAGGTAAATATGCATGGCAACTTGATCAAATGAATGATTTAATCTGCAATATTAATATAAATTTGGATTTGAACATCTACAGAAATGAGTTGGGTTGTTTATTCATTGAAATGTGTTGATAAAAAGGTTAATTAGAATTTTAGAATTTCACTTAAACTACAACTAACAGATCCATCCCAGTCAAGAGGGAAATACCAAATGTGGAATCTAGGGCCTAGTGAGTATAAGAAGGGTTTGTAGGTTTGTTGCTCATTAGGGTAAAGTGGTATTTTCCCCTCTCATTATCCAGCGCTTGGAAGGATAATCGCTTCTCGCACGGATTGATGATGAGTGTGTATTGGTGTTATGGGCCCCACCAGTGAATGTATGAATAGTGTGCGTGTGTGAGATCTTTAGTCCGTGACAGTAGGGAGGGATTTTGCGCTCCGCGCTGGATCAGTCCTTCATGGTGCCACCAATGAAGAGGGGTTAATTGATGATTTCACTGAAGTGAGAAGTAGCAGGGCAACAAGGTCCATGTTCCCAGTAAGCGACTTGCTTGAGAGGCGAGGAGGCCCTTTTTTATCATGTGGTCTAGCGGTTCCAGCCTTCTCCTTTGGACCCTGGGGACCGAGGTTCAAATCCTGGCCAGGGTGCTAGACACAACATTGTGTGATTACGAGTCACTGAATCCCACTGTGCCTAAAAACTGTGAAATGTAATGTGTGTAAAATGGAACTATGGAATCCCCACCTGAGGTACACGATCTGGTAGATCGTCTCCCGTCCCTACTGTAAGTTTAATGTAAGTTGCTAGACAGTTTAGTTTGTGCTATATAAATACCGATGCATATATTCTTACATCCATCTCAGTTCTCTTTCTGTTCTTTGTGCCGTTCCAGCAGCACAAAGGCGACTAGCTAGATTACTACTTGTTGGATGTTAACCCTTTCGATGCGCATGACGGAGCGGTTCCGTCATGCGCATCGGTTGCGCTGTGCGTATGATGGAACCGCTCCGTCACGGCCCCGCCCGCGCAGTGAACCTTCAGCACGGCGCGGTAATCCGCGCCGCGCTGAAGGGGTTAAAAGCAATTTAGGAGTGGTTTCGTGGCTTAATGTATTTATTAGGTATTTAGAATTTACCTGTACTCCTCTGCATAGTCCGAAGTATGTTACACCCATTACGCCATTTTATGTGTTATTCTAGCTCCTAATGATGGTTTTCAGTGGACGTTTTACCTCCCTGGTCAGACGTTACCTTAATTCAAAGGTCAGATACAACAAACTTCATGGAGGCAATCACTGGGCAATATTTACCGCCTGGAAACGTTCCTTCCGGTGCCTGTTGTAGGAGTGGCAACAGTTTGAGGTCATCACTAAACACGGTGCTACCTTCCCCTGTGCCCTTCTGCTGTCATTGGTGCCCCGACCATACCCTTCAAGATGGGAACGCCGGGGATTAGAGGAATGTCTATTACATTTAGTGAAGTGCACACGGCTGAACCCAGCGATGAGCATTAGCAAGGACTCCCCCGGCCCTTTATATACAGGGTTGGGCTATATTTCGTACTTATGATGGACAGCTGTTTGCTATGGTGTCGATGTGATTTCAAGGCAAACTAGCACAGCTGGGTAGATATTATTCCTATACATAACAAAATGGTTTCTGGGCATTCCAGGATCAGATTTTGCAGGATTTTTTTCTGTGCTTTTTGACCCACGTCACTTCTGCCTCATGTACACGGGCCTGCATACTCTTTACATCCGGACTGTAATGCCATGTTTAGCCTCATAGTAAAATTATGCAGAAAACCAGAGAGTAACAAACACGCTTGGTATCCATATCTCCTCCCAATCACTGGCCCAACAGAAAAGGGCAAGGCTGCAGGCTACCCAAGTACAACATACTTCCAGCCCCCCACCAGCCCCCCACCAAGGGAGTGTCAGAAACTATTGTTACCCTTCGACGGGAAGGGACTTTTTGCCCCGCCATAAGAATGGAAGCAGGAAGCTGGGGGGGGGCGATATTAGCGAATGAAGAGAGGAAGGGGTGACAGATGGAACACTGGCAGGGTGATGCACGTGGTAAAGAAGAGGGGGGGGTCAAGGAAATGAAGATGGCAGGAAGCGCAGAAGGAATACATTACAAGTGTACAACACAAACGCAGTCCATATTAATAACCGGATGAAATAAGTGTTCGGAACGGGAGTACGAAATTGGAAATGGGAACAGAGCCAGGAAAAGAAATATTGAGTTGGGAGTATGGACATAAAATAGGGAGAAGTAAGTCGAAGAAGCGAGGTGTACATCCAAGAATAGTGACGTGCTCTGTGCGAAGGAGCACACACGGGATGCAAGAGTGCAGAAGTTATCTGCTGTTACTACTTCTCTGCCCAAGGAGGGACAAATAGACCAGACCCCGGAGCCTCCCTCTCCAGACCCTGCTCTCCCCCCAGTCTCGGTGAGGCAGCGAGCGCCTCCACCGCACACCCCGACATCCGGGAGCTGCCACAACTCCCGTTCACAGTAAGTTGCCAACACTCCCACTCACTCACTCACCTGGGGTCCTGCTCTCGGATGGAAGTCCCGGCCCACCCGACGGCATCTACCACAGGCAACGCGGGGGTCGCTGCAGCACCCACCAAGATCAGTGCACCCCTCCCCCGCTACAACAGCACCCCACAGGATCCCCAAGAAGGCTTTCCATGTGGGTTAAGGATGTGCTGCGGAAAGAAGACTAGGATTGGAAAGCAAAGCGAAACTCACCGGATCGTTTGTCCCTCAACTTCTTACAGGAGTGACATAATGCACAAAACATGTAAGCACATTCTTATTATAGCGCTATAACAGCGAAACATACATTTATAATCCCAAACCCCGTTCAGCTGCCCACAAAGATTTCAAACCTTAGACGGTTAATACTGAGACAGAAAACACATTCCATTCCATGTCTTATTGCAGGCTGTGTGTATTCTGCACGCGCTGGGCCGGGCCGTGGTGTGAAGTTCCACAGTATGCCCACACTCGAAAACCACAGACCGCGCTAATATGGTAAAATGTTTTATTTTGCGCCTCGGCATGGGCCACAGAAGTGGTTACTGGGTACACAAGATAACGCAGCAAGTGACGTGCTGTCTTGGAAAGAAGGTGGCAAGAGATCCAATTTCCTCAGGTTTGGAACCGCTTATTTTAACCAGTACTGAGCTAGACAAGCGCGCGCAAACGGCTGCAGAAAGAGAAACCAGCACAAGCACGCGCCTCGCGCGCCAACAGGGGGAGGGGGCCTACGCGATTCCCTTGCGGGAGCGAGCAGCAACGTGCGATGACTGCGACCATATGGCGCCGCTCGTTCCCGCAAGGAAATCACCAGACGTGCACGCGTTGCCATTGGAAGCAATGCAACCCGTGCACTTTTTTGCCCCCAAAGCTGTGCCGATGGCTAAAGGTCTCTTTCCTTTGCAGCGCATGCGTGCTGCGTAGGCGAGACCTAAAAAGGGCTATTCTACCCATAGGTTTAGTGGCAGCGTTTGCCATCTAAGGAGATCGGCACAAACCCGTTTCACCAGAGGAGTGATGTTGAGAGACCAGGCGAGATCGGGAAGGAGGGTCCCCCAGATCCCTAAATACTTGAAC
This sequence comes from Triturus cristatus, assembly GCF_964204655.1. NCBI lineage: Eukaryota > Metazoa > Chordata > Amphibia > Caudata > Salamandridae > Triturus > Triturus cristatus. The sequence continues at coordinate 355,000,479 of NC_140589.1, read as the reverse complement.
GACTGCCACCAAAGAGGAATCGAGGATAGGCCTGGGCGAAAATTTTGTTCCGTTCGCGGAAATTGCGATAATTTGACATTTTCGCTTTCCGCGGAGAGCGCGAAAATGTCAAAATTTCCGGTTTCCGCAGCTTGCCGATAATTTGTTTCTTGCTCGCGCTGTAAAATAATACATTCTCGCGCGCGCGCGATCGCCTTACCTGAATCCCTGCGTTCGCCGACAAGTTTTCTTGATCCGGTCGCGTTCTCCATGAGATGTTGTATTGTTTTTAGCCATTTGCGCTGTCTCGCGACAGTTCGCACCCGCAGTGACGTCATGCGTCGCGCGATCACGTCTTTCTTCTTGCGATCATGCCCCGCGAAACAACTCAAAACAAGATGGCCGCGCCCGCAAGCAACCACATGGGTAAGTTGGCGACCCGCAACCATGCAGAAAATCTCGCGAACAAGCCGGAAAAAAACTTCAGCATCTTCGCGATATTTCCGCTTGTTTGCGATAATTTTAAACATTTTCGCGATAATTTGCGAAAGTTAATTTCGCAAATTCCGCCCACCCCTAATCGAGGACTGCCAATCAAAGCACTCTCTCGATAGTTGGAGGGGGACCAGGACCAACTTGGCCGGGTTCAATCGGAGGGCGGAGACTTGCTCAAAGAGGCGCAGGGCTCAGAGACATTGAGGCCCTGATCGAGTTGGGTCTGACAAAAAGATCAGAACGTCATCAGCGTAGAGGGCAATCTTGTCCTCTGCCAGACTGGGCCATTGCCATCCCATGAGAAGCAGAACAGTGCGGATAAGAGAAGCAAAGGGCTCCATCACTAATGCAAAAAGGAGGGGCGAAACGGGGCAACCATGCCTCGTGCCCCCCGACTGGGGAAGGGGCATGAAAGGGCACCATTGACCATCACCTGGGCTCGCAGCTTGCTGTAAAGTGTCCTGACCAAGTTTCGAAAGGGAATCCCAAAGCCCATCTCCAACAACACTGCCTCCAGATATTGCCAATTAACTGAATCAAATGCTTTCTCAAAGTCCACGAGGAGCAAAGAGAGATAGGGGGTCAGTTGTTGTTGATTCACCAAAGCAAGGTGGAGCCATCTGAGGCAGTGCCCGGTTCCCCGGCAGAGCATGAATCCACATTGGTCCATCTGTACCAGCTTTTGTAAATAAGGACGTATGCGGTTTGCCAGGACCGAGGCAAATATTTTGAGCTCCGAATTAATGAGGGAGATAGGGTGATAATCGGAGCAGTGGGTCAAGGGAGGCTGAGACTTGGGAATCACCACGATAGTGGCCTGGTCTGTTTCAGGATGGAAGGAGCCACGGTCAGCCACCTCATGATACATTGCTAGGAGGCGTGTCCCGGTAGGACGCATACAATTCCTGCGGGAGTCCATCTGGTCCTGGTGTCTTACCCACAGCCATGCGGGAGATAGCATTGTTAATTTCTGTGGAGTAATCGGGAAATCCAGGTCCTCTGCCTCAGTGTCACTGAGCCGCGGAAGGGAGAATCTTTCACGCCGGAGGAGCTCTGGGAGTGTGAGGTCTGGAGGCTGGGCTGAGTATAGAGAGGCGTAGTACGAGGCAAAGCACTGGGACACTGCCGTGGGGGTCTGATGGATCTCCCCGTGGGAGTCAGTCACTTCAGGGATAATACGGTTAGCCATAGGATAAGTGGCTAAGCGATGCAGGAGCTGCCCATTTTTATCTCGTCATCCATACACCCGCACCACGGAGGACCTCCATAGGAGCTTAGTGGACTCCATAGAGGCCTGTTTGATCTCATCCCTCAAGAACGCCAGTTTCCGATCCTGGGCCTCCGTTCTCTCTCCTGGCGGGTGGGCTTCCAGCTGGGCAGCCTGGGCCTCCAGAAGTGTGAGCCGGGCCTCCTGTTTTGTGCGTTGGAGTTTGAATTGGCCCTTGGCAAAGCCACGGATGGTGACCTTACTGGCCTCCCATAAAGTACCAGGAGATGAGAACGAGCCCTGCTTAGTGGTGAAGTATTGACGCAGTTCGTCCCCTATGTGATTCCGGTAGTCTTTGTCCTGGAGAAACCGGGCGTTTAACCACCAAATCGGGTGCGAAGATGCTGGGAGGCTGCCTATCAACATAGAGACTGAGGAGTGATCCCTGGGAAGGATGGTGATAGCCTGGATTGACGACAGTCCAGGGCCGGAAGGAAGAGATAGTCCAGTCTGGCATGTGTGTTGTGGGAGGCTGATGTGAACATATGAGTAGTCGGGTGCCAGAGTCTCCAGGCGTCTACGAGGCCCAGAGTCACAGCCCAGTTTGAAAGGAGCGTGGATTAGGAAACCCGAGAGACAGAAGGGGCCGCTGCAGTGTCAAGGCCCGGGTCCATTACTGTATTGAAGTCCCCCCCAACAACAGTCGTCCCCGGTGTCAGGGAAGCCGCTAGATGTTGGAGCGTGGAGGACAGCAGAGAGGGGGGGGAGTACACAGCAATCAGATGCAGGGATTGGTTCCCAAAGTTCCCATCCAGGATGACAAAGCAGCCTCCTGGATCATGTACTACTTTATGCCCCACAAATGGAAGAGCGCGAGCATCAGGGCCGCCACCCCCCGAGATCCACAGGTAAAACCAGAGTGCCAAATCCCACCATAGCCATAGCGTACCAGAAAGGGACAGTGGTTGCCTACTAAGTGGGTCTCCTGAAGCATCAATATGTCTATATTGTTTCGCTGGGCATAACGCAGGACCGCAATCCGGAACGAAGGTGGGGCATGGGGAGGCTGGGCAAATAGCCGAGCACCCGGCACGGGCAGGTGGCATGGTAGTACAAGTGCGCAGGGTAATAGACATAGAATTACAATGTCGCTCATTGTATGATCGTTTCACAGTGAAGTGGAAGTGCTGCTGCAAAAAATAAGAAAAAACAAACAATAAAACTCGAGACAACGGTTCCCCCTCCCCAACCCAACCCCCACCCTATACTTCCTGAACGGAAGCATCTGTCACCCTAGGAGTAAAAAAATTAACAAAAGACCAACCTAGAACGCTTGGGAATGGGGAAGCGTGGAGGACCCCTCCTCATATCAGGATGTGCAAAATCAAGCCCCTCGGGAATTGAAGTAGTGGTGTGCCGATATGCTGCCTCTGGCCTCTGGCCGCGGAGCCATGCCCGGCAGGCAGAGACGAACTCATGCGGGGCCCATGAGAAGTGTCGGGCTACTTGAGAGATCTGTATCCGGTAGGTCCAGCAGCGATGGTCGAGTCGAAGCGCCCCAATGGTCCAGGCAGCCAGAGGAGCCAGACCGCCGCACAACCAGGTGGTCTCCAGGGAGCGGCGTCAGCTGGCGAGAGGGGCCCAGCGGGGAATCTGAGCGTGCTCGCCTCTGGCTACGGCACCTACGTGAGCTGTTGCGCTGAGGCCGGGGGGCAGGGGTCTCCTGTCGGGCGCATCCCCCAGCCACACTCCTGGGTGATGGATTGCGGTCACTGTCTCATAGGGGGCGTTCCTCCGTGGCCCTAGTTCAAGCCTCCTCAGGGGTGTCAAAGAATAGGGTCTTGTTGGAAAACACCACTCTCAAGCGCACCGGGAAGAGGAGCCTGCACTGTATGTTAAGAGAGCAGAGCTTCTGATTGACCTCCCCAAACGAGCAACGCTGATCCTGGACCTCGCGAGTGTAATCGGAGCAGGGGAGAGATGCGCTTGCTCAATCGCGAACCACGGGGAGAGGGAGCCCTCAGGGAACCAGGAGTGCAACAACTTCTCCAAAAAGTCCACCGTATGGCCCTGTTCTGCTACCTCCGGAAATCCCACCAGGCAGAGAATGTTGCGGCAGGACCTGTTTTCCACATCCTTTGCTCGCCGGTGTAGCTCCTGGGTGTGAGATTGGAGGCGAGCGACTTGTCCCTTAAGTTGCTGAACGTCGTCTTCCACGGTGGAGATTCAGGATTTGGTTTCTTTAATCCGGGCCTTGGCGTTCCGAAGATCTTGCTGGATGAGAGTCACATCCACCCAGACCTCAGCAATCTTGCCCTCCACGGAGGACTGTGAGGCATGAATAGCTTGAAGGATGGTAGATAGATCTGCAGTAGGTGGAGTATCCTCATCTGTGCCTCCCCCAGTCGTGGTGGTGAAACGATCCATTTTAGTCAGGGTGGCCGGGTTTTTGGCTGGCCTTTCGCGACCCATGGCTGCCCCCCAACAAGGCAGGAGACCCAGACATACCTCTTACAAAGGTCTCTGCAGCGGGGGGCCCACGGCCAACCTCAGAGGTTCTCGGATCAAGACAGCCACAGGGGGCAGCTGATTCCACCTCTCCTGGTGAGACCCCAAGCCAGAAGCAACAGCACAGAGGCCCAAACCAAGGATCTGCAGCAGGGCCTCCACACTAGGAGCCACAGAACACTCCAAGTGCCTCAAGAACAGTTCAGGGGCAGGGGGATGGCAGAGGAGGCTCCTTCCAGGACCCCGCACCGCTGGCTACATGCGGCCGAGTCCACCCCCCAGGCTGCACTCCCAACCAGAGGCGAAGTAATAGAGGCAAAGGAGCAATGCAGGGGGGGCTTGGAGGCCCCACCTAGGACCTCACGCCGCTCAATGGATGTGACCGGACACCCACTCCCCCTGCACCACCACACCCTGGAGGCAGCACAGCCGCTGCTCAATCCCAAGGCCCAAGTCACTCTCAGACCGGGCAGTCCATGCGTGCGGGGGGCCTCTCTCAATTCAGTCACACCCCCCCACCGACGCCACTCACCAAGTCTCCAGGTCCGTGGAGCACCGGACCTCCAATCACACGGCACAGAGGGCATCAGCTGGGCCCCAGCCACCGATCCCGGTCTCCCGCCACCCGAAAATGGTAGCCGGCACCGCGGCAACGTCGCAGGGAATCCGGGGCATTGTCTCAAATGTCTCCGACAGCCGCAGTCAGCGGCTCCAGCCCCTGATCAGGTACGCCAACCCAGCACCGGCAGGCAGGAACCAGCGTCAGCGGCCGCTCGTGTAGAATCCCAACCTGGCGGGAAGAGGAGAACGCGGTGGGCGTCTCGCCCTGGGACCCCACAGTTCACCACCAGTCGCTGCAGCCTCAGGGGTCATCTCCACCAGCACGGAAGGCCAGGAGCGGGCAGCAGCAGTCCGGTCCGAGGAACGCAGTTGTCCCGACTCAAAGGAGGCCACCATTTTAGAGGAGGGCACCCGGCAGGCTGGCCGAGTGCGATGAAACACTTAATCCCCGGGCTCCCCACGGCCAGGATCTCTGCCTGGGGTGCAGCCAGGCAGTGGAAACAAGACTCAGGGCAGGATGGTTCCCAGAATGGGTGAGTTACGGACAGATGGCGGAGGGGTCCAGGAGCACACTCAAGGTGCGACCGCCATCTTGGCTTGCTAAGCCACTCCCTGGTATTCTCATTTTAATACCATTTATGGGGCATCCCATTCCGGGAGGGGCTCACCAACTATTCCCAATCGGGATCGGTGCAATACCTCATTGATTTTTACAGAAAATGAAGTGGGGAAGGCAATCATCCAAATGACCCGTAACCAGACTGTGTTCCGGCCGATCTGTATAAACAGACTCCGCACCTTTGGGCCAAAATTATAACTAAACTCTTGAATGTGGCCTGTAAGCATGGTTTTCTGCTTTCCTGGTCTCTCTCTACCATTATTCCAGTTTTAAAAAAGGGTCAGAGAGGTGATCCAGGCTGTTATAGACCCATTTCTCTGATTGACTCAGTGGTCAAAGTTTTAGGTAGACCAATTTTAAGTAAACTTTCGGAATGGCTAGATGATCCTGGAATTTTGTCAATATGGTTTTAGAAAAGGCAGAAGCACTTCAGATCAGTGTTTAAACGTGCACCTCTTGGCTAAGAAATATACAGTGTTGAAACAAGGTACGCTACAGCTGGCCTTTATGGATGTATCATCGGCTTTTGATCTAGTAAACAGATCAAAGCAGTGGGCATTACTGATAGGTATGGAGATGGACCGTTGTTTAGTGTATTTTTTAGCAGATCTCCATATGGATCTCTATGCTAGGGTCAGTCAAGATGGCAAATGCACTAAGCACTTTAAAATAGATAGAGGGGTATGTCAGGGCTGCATTCTAGCTCCCTTGCTCTTTACCTTCTATATAAATAATTTAAAATACCTTCCTTGGCACTGCCAGTCTAGACATCCCACGTGTAGGAGACAGGGTTATCCCTGCACTCCTATACGCTGATGATGCGGTCCTACTATCCCGCACAGCGGTTGGTCTGCAGAGACTCCTGGATTCTTTTGGGTCCTTTATACAATCCTTGGACCTTGAGCTGTCAAGGGTTTTCTCCTTCTCCTATCTGGGAAATGTATTCGATGAGAGGGGCTCTTGGGCTCCCCAGATAAAGGCTAAAAAACATGCTATGTCAAGGTCCATAGCTGCCATCCAAGATTTCGCATCCCGAATTGGAGCGAATCCCCTCAAAGCCTTGCTCAATATATATAGTTCTAAAAGTATTGCTATAGCAAGGTATGGGTCTGCCATTTGGGGAAATAAATCCGCGGCAGGGTTATAGATTGTTGAAAATAAATTCATGAGATACCTTTTGGTGGTTCCCCAATCTTCCCCTACCTATGTTATACACTAAGAGTTGGGCAGTGGCTTCGTGGAGGACCTGATTGGTCTTGGTCCCGTGGTACGCTGGTTTACGATTTGGATTAACCCAGAATTGGCACTGAATAGAGAAATTGCCAGGGACTTGCGTTGGATAATGTAAGCAAAATCCAATGGTTACACGGTGTTAAGTCAACGCTAGACAAATTGGGACGACCTGAACTTTTTACCACCCCAGAAAAGATAGCGAAAGAGGACCTGGTATGAGTTAAAGCACAATTTTTAAATGTGTCGTCTGTAGAGAGAGAGGCATTGGAAATTACAAAACCTACGGTGAAAGCGTGTTTTTTGTTAAAAACTGTCCCACAGATCGAACCATATTTGATAATTGTTACAAAACCTTTTCACCGCTTTCTCTTAACTAGATTTCGCCTCAATCTCATTCATTGGCTTCTATCAGATGTTCAGGGTTGGAGTTGGGTAAAGGATTTAGGTCCCTGCACATGTGACAATTTTTCAACACAGGATACCATGCACTTTACAATGTTTTGTGATCATTTTAGCCCCATGCGGAGAGAGTCCTATTTTAAAGGGGAGTGGTTTTATACAAGTCAGACCAGCCTTACTATATTTGCAGATGTTAAATAACCCTTGGGAGATTTTTAATGTTGCAAACTTTCTGATGGAGGCTATTAGACATAGGAAAAAAGGGTGCCAGGTATTGTAAATTTGGATTGATGTTATATATTGATATAATTGCCTTTCTATGTAATGTTTTTATATTCATGAATAAGTCACAGAGTGAAAGGATTTATTGATGTATTTGTTGGTCGCGCTATTGACTTATGAGCGATCCTCTTTACTGCTACTTTAAAAAATGTTTTCCTATAAATGTTATATTTTATCCATCCCAAAATGTATTTAGATAATTTTAACTGTATTGTTTGTATGAATATTGTTGTTTGTTGTGTACTTTTATGGCTTTTATTAGCAGAGTAAAGTGGTTTTGACTGACTGAGTGGCTGTCACTATCACATTTGTTCAGCAAGACTCCGTCAACACTGAACAAGCTTTGGCAAAGCCAATAGATCTCGCCAATGCCCGATCTCTTGGTCTTATCAATGTGAATATCCTTTAGCCATGTTGTCTAGCAGCAAATCTGCAGTTCAGCATGATTGAAAGTCATTGAAGAAAGAGCTATGATGATGCCAGCACAGGCCACCTCCTATCGCTTTTTTGTTTTAGGAGGGAAGGACAATAAACTCAACATGGGGGTGAAAAGACGGCGTCGGCTCAACATCCTCGGAATCCAGGCTTTCAGTGACTGTTAGGCATGTTGAACAGCAGATATGCTGCTAGGCAACATGGCTAAAAGACATTCAAATTGACAAGGCTAATAGCTTGGGCATTACCAAGACCTATTGACTTTCCAAAGCTTGTTTGATGTACTTGTGTATATTGTTTTTAATTAGTTGACAACTTTTAGAATTTTAGTATGATAGGATATTTATATTTGTGTATAATTTGCTTTATATTAGTTTGGAACTTTTTAAAATGTTATCCGAAAATGTTAATTTATTAGCAAGAAGTTGTAAATACAGTGGATTAGGGTGGAAACGTTTTAATATGTAAATTATTAATTTTCGTTTATAAAGCATTTTGTTTGTGATATCGTTATTTAATTGAAAATAAATTATGCGAATTATTTAATTGATTGCCGGTTTAATTGTTTGTGAATTCATAATTATTTATTAATTGGTTGATCACTGTATTTATTTTTTATTGTTTAAATTAATTTGATCTGTATTTATTCATTGTTTGTCAGTGTTAATTTTGGGGGTATTAAGTTGGGGAGTGTGTTAAATGTTATTTAAAAAAGTGTTTTTGTATTTGTAACATACAATTTATATTTATAGAAATGTGATCGGATTTATATAAAATAGATACATTTATAATTCCAAAGATATTTTTTATGTTTTTAACTATATTTAAATGTTGTACTTGAAAATAATTGGAGTGGGAATAGTAAATCCCTGCTGTTGCTCAGATTGAAATGGCAATAGTAAATCTAACCCCTTCAAAGTCAAAAACTTCCCCTTCTGTTGCTCAGATTGGAGCTGGAATATTAAATCTGACCCACTCACAGTGCAACGATTTCCCAACTATTGCAAAGTTTTTGGGAATAATAAATATAACCGCTCAAAAGTCAAACACTTTTCTTACTGTTGCTAGATTGGAGTGGGAATAGTAAATTTGACCCCTCCAAAGTCTAACGCTTTCCTACTATTTCTAGGATTTAACTGGGATTAGCAAATCTGACCACTTCAAAGTCCAACACTTTCCCCGCTTTTGCTTACTTTGGAGTGGTAATAGTAAATCTGACCCCTACAAACCCAATCTTTTTCCTTACTACTGCTCAGATTATTTTGGGAATATTACATTTTACCTCTCCAAAGTCCAACACTTTCTCTACTGTTGCTAAGATTGGGGTGGGAAAAGGGGATGGTAAATCTGACCCCTACATGGTCCAACACCTTCCCTACAATTGCATATGTTGGAGTGGGGACATTAAATGTGCCCCTCCAAACACCCACCACTCTCCATATAGAGGCTCAGATTGGAGTGAGAACAGTTAATCTGACACCTCCAAAGTCAAACATGTTATTGATTTTTGTTCAGACTGGATTGGGAATAGTAAATCTGACCCATCCCAAACCTAGCAATTTGTCTACTTTTACTAAGATTTGAGTGGCGGGTAGTAATTCTGTGCCCCCCAAAGTTTGACACTTTCCCTACTGTTGCTAAAATTGGAGTGGGAATAGTGAACCTGATTCCTTCAGAGGTCAACACTTTCCCTACTATTGCTAAGATTGGAGTGGGAGCAGAGAAGTCAGCCCTTTCCCTATTTTTGTGTATGAATAAGAATAGCAAATCTTTTCCCTCCAAAGCCAAACTAATTTTGTATTGTTGCTCAGATTAGAGTGGGTATCATAAATCTGATGCTTCCACAATCCAATACTTTCCCTACTTTTGCTCCCACTGGGATAGGAGTAGTGAAGAAGACCCCTAAAAGTCCATCCCTTTCCCTATTGTTGCTGGAAATTGTAAAATCTCATCCCTCCAAAGTGCAGCTGCTTTCCTACTTTTGCTTATTTTGGAGTGAGAATAGTAAATCCAACCCCTTTAAAATCCAATACTTTCTCTATAGGTGTTCAAATTAAAGTTAGACTATTAAATCTCACCCCTGAAAACTCCAGCACTTTCCCTAGTATTGCTTAGTTAGGAGTGCTAATATTGAGCTAATATGTATTAAACATTTTTAAATTGTTTAAATAATTTGTCATTTTCTATTTAAAAAAAAAAATTACTTTATTGTTTTTTAATCAATTCTGTTATGATTTGCTATTTGTGTTGTGTTTATATGGTTAACATGTATTATTGTTGTTGATATTGTTATTATTATTACTGTTGTTATTATTATTTATTTGTATAACATGTTTAAGTAATGTTTAACTTTTAAGTATATATCTTTGTGCTTTTTAAATATACATATTTATGTTTATTGTATTATTATTTTAAACTTTAATAGCTACATTAAGTTGAATGTAATGAAATACATATAGGTGCAGATTAGGATCCTGGAAAAACCGGGTACGAACCGTCGGTCGGAGCGTTTTCTCCGTCCGACTCGTACCCGGGACAAAAACATTACAAACATCTAAGTACGATTCGCACGGAAACACCATTTCCGTACGAGTGGTACAAAACACCGACCGCCGAAAATATACATACGAGTGTGATCCGGGAATGCTCCGACGTGACGTCGGGACGCTTTCAGGCAGCGTTTCACGACCCAGGAAGTACGAATCGAACCGACAGCAGTCCGGACGGCAATATTTTTACGGCACCCAAAAAGTGCCGGAAAAGCGAAGTACGCCGCGAAACGACCAGATTAGGGGGCCCGGTACGCGCCGTACGCCCCCCCAGCCCCTGTGAGTACGCGCCGAACCCCCCCGTGTATGTACACCCGTGTACGTACGAGTCGAACCCCCACCCATGTATGTACACCCGTGTACGTACGAGTCGAACCCCCACCCGTGTATGTACACCCGTGTACGTACGAGTCGTACCCCCACCCATGTATGTACACCCGTGTACGTACGAGTCGAACCCCCACCCGTGTATGTACACCCGTGTACGTACGAGTCATACCCCCACCCGTGTATGTACGTGCATACCCCCAGCGCTACGCTGGGGGTACGCAGGAGAGCCACCCCACCCGTGGATACTGAAGTACCAGAGTTATCTATCCCAGGGAAGCCAGGTGCATAGGGTTGAAATGGTGACGGAAACCACCGTCGTTCTCAATGGGAGTCTTCAAAGAAATGCCACTACTGGACAGAAGAAAAGTGTCTGGTGGAATCCGCAGATTGATTCTTGATGGAAGGAACCTGAAAGCAGAGGGGGCAGAGTCTGAGTCACTCAGGAGTGACCAGGGGCTCGGTAGACGAATGCCCACCGATGTCGGGTGCTTCAGGTGCGAAGAAGGAGACCGTGGGCCCGATTCACAGAACTAACTTAAGAAAAAATCCTAAACTTACTACCATTTTGGTATTCACAGAATGCACTTACTTCTTTTGGTATTCACAGAATGCACTTACTACTTTTGGTATTCACAGAATGGATTTACGACTACTAACTTTACGTCTGCACTCGGGCCGGAGGCAGAGCTTCCGGGCCGAAGGCGGGGCTTCCGGGCCAGAGGTGGAGATTTTGGCCATGGCTAAATCTCCGCCACTGGCCGGAATCCCCACCTCCAGGCCGGAAGCTCTGCCTCCGGCCCGGAAGCCCCGCCTCCGGGCCGGAACCTCCGCCTTCGGGCCGGAATTTCCAGCCCGAGTGCAGACGTAAAGTTAGTATTCATAAATCCATTCTGTGAATACCAAAAGTAGTAAGTGCATTCTCTGAATACCAAAAGTAGTAAGTGCATTCTGTGAATACCAAAAGTAGTAAGTTTAGGATTTTGTCTTAAGTTAATTCTGTGAATCGGGCCCCTTGACTCTACAGCTGCAGGGACCAGGAGACATCGAGGATAACCAGGAGCGGGATACAAGCTGTCCCACAAAAATATGTCGAGTGCACAGGGGTCGGTGTCCGGTGGGAGCACCAACAAGCCTTGGCAACAGCAGCCCACGAAGAAGGTCAAAGAAGGTTACAGTCTGGCCCAGCAAGGACCAGAGGACTCACACCAGCAAGGGGAGTCAGGGCAGGCCTGGAGCAACCAGGGGAGCCCAAGAAAATCAGGATAGTCCCTCAAATGGACCTAGAGGCCGAAGGCAAAGGAGTCGCAAGGGGACCTCTAGCAGTTTCACAAGACAAAAGCTTGCAGGGCACAGAGCGTGAGGAGGCCAAAGTCCTTAGTATGAAATGTGCACAGAGGTTGGAGCTATCGACAGTATAATGCATGAAGTTGGGGAACATCAACAAGCATATGCACTTTCAAAAGTACGCAGTGCACAAGGGTTTGGGTTATGCAGTCCCTACAGGTGATACTGGCCTCAAACTTGGTGAGAGGGCAGCACAACCTCAAGGAACATATGAACCCACTTTCTGTGTTGCTGGAGCCTTCAGGGTCCACAAGAGCTCAGGATCAGCAGGCCAGGCTGTTGTGTTACGGTCCCGTATTCACAATAGAGAGTGAGAGAAGCAGATCATTTGCAATCTCCTGGGTACAATCGCATCACAAAATAGCAACTGCTGTTGTCTGTATATCCCTAAGGATGTCAAGACTGTCAGGAAAAAGGAAGAAAGGAGAGTGAAAGCGGTCCCACAAGGGTAGTTTGCTTTCCCTGCAATACATTTTCAGGTGCTGGGGTATCCAAAGATATTGGAGAAGACGCCTCACTCACTTATCGTGACATGCTTCATCATAGGTGTCTTTCCACACCCTGGTAAGATGGTACTACCTGGGCGGGCTCAACCAAAGTTGTTATGGGAGTCCTTATATAAAGCATAAACTGGCCATGCAGGAAACCAGATGAGTGATGTTAAAACTACCTACAAGTATACCCAAACAATATGTTTATTTGGTGTGTACCATGGTTATAGGATAAAAGCGTGAACTAAATGGAATTATGTCTGAATATATTGATTTGGTTATACCCCATTCAGAGTGTCAACATGTTTCGGCCCAAAACGTGAGCCCGCATGGGTCTGGGACCTTCTTCAGTGCTAGAATAAGTATCCCTGCTCTTAGACTAAGCACGCAATCCATGCATAAAAATGAGGCCTAATGTGCTCACCTGCGTTTTCTGTTTTCCAGTAGTTTTTCTACTGGTATGTGCTTATTTGCACCATACGGGTCAGGCAGTTGCTGCTGTCTTTTAGTCACACATTCATACAAAGTACAGTAACCGCTGTGGTACTTGTGTATCTCGCAGGCGGCGGGCAGGGTGAGATACACAGGTACCCAAAGACTCTAACTTCCTGTTCCTGTCCAGCAGGCTCCTCCCAGTGGTTTGTCCAGCTTCTGGTCACTTTTCCTTTGGATATGGAGCTGGAAGGATCACTCTCTTTGTCTGCTGAATACATACCATTGGATTTCAAGGACTTTGTGTTTGTGATTTCACAAGTAAGTTCAAAAAAGTTTGTTTAAGGGTGTTGTTTGGTTCATAGAGGGCATGCACCAGGATGTAGTTGTACTTTTATTCAAATTGTAAAATGTATTGTGATGGATGACCTGCAGTTTTAGTAGGGGCCTGATTATTTTTCTGCAATTCGTTTTTCTTCTTTTGTAAAGGAAACATCACAGTTCAGTGTATTCTATCTATGATTTTTATTAAATCTGTATTATTCATTTAATTCTCATTTTGGCTGGCTTAGTCTGTCAATGGGTCTTCCAGCAAGTAGGCATGGGTGTATGAAACAACTGTTTCTGTAGTGATTGTTGAATTGAAACATCTTTAGGCCATGGATGGCATTGGATTAAATTCCACAATGAATGCTGCCATAATCTTGTCAGGGTTCCTTTATCCCCATGTTTTATGTATTTCATTGACTGAGATTTTGTTGCTTGTATGTGATTGTGGGTAGCTAATGTTTTAAATTATTTTGTTTTTATCCATTTAATTGTTTTATAAATGTTTTATAAATCTTTATATCCGAAATGAACATTTTGATTGATTGATTGATCGATTGACTGATAGATTGAAATTAAAAAAATTGTTTATAGGGGGTATTTCACATTTTCTTCTGCAAAAAGTATATAGGTGGGCTAAAATATATTTGTTACCTTTGGAGGATGTGTATTACCATAGGCGACCATATGTCTATATTCCCATTGCCATGTAGATAGGAGCCATTGAGTATAGTCAGTGTCCATTGGCCTGCATGTGTTCTTTGTTGTGGCCATGCCTCCATGCTGGTTGCTAGTGTTTGACCAAGTGGCTAGCGGCCATTTTGTGTAGACAACCATTGTGCTTTTGCCATGTGCCTGCATATGTTCTTTGTTGTGGCCATGCCTCCTTGCTGTTTTCGACCATTACGTCGGCAGCCATTTTGTGCAGCTACCATTTGTTCCAGGTTTCAAAAGACAGATTGATAGAAGAAAGCTATGCCTTTTTGATTGTGTTAATTTTTTTAAACTTTTTGCTGGTAGTTTAATATTTTGCTACAGGATCAATGTGTAATAATTGTATGTTTATTAACAGTTTTATATTTAAGCTATCCTGTTTTAGGTTTAAACCTATAATAAATGATAAAACCCACTGAAAGATAAATAGCCCTCACCAATGTAAACATACGAACACTGATAAATACTTGCGCAACCACAAACTAAATGCAATTCAAAGAAAGGAAAAGGAGAGTGAAAGAGTAATTTTTATTTCTTCTTGTACATAAGGTAGCAGCAAGAAAGACTGGGCTAACATTATCCTGCTTCAGTTTTGTTGTTTAGAGGTGTCACTAAAATATTGTTTCTTCTTCCTTTTACGTTGTTCAGTTTTGTGGTCTTCGGTCTAAAGATGCAGGGTTTAATAGCATGTTTTAGGTCTTTTTAAATTATTTTATAAACTGTAGAGAATCAGGAAATATCAAAATCATATTTGATATTTTGGCTATGTTTGATTCTTTCACCGATAGGTAAAATGACTGGTTTCATAAGAATCTTTCCAAATATGTACCATCATATTTACCCACAGACAGAGAGTGGGTGAAAACCTTTGACACATCAGCCCCCTTTTCTAGTGAGTCAGTATTGACAATATGTGAATTGCAAAACACCCCAGACTTTAGACATTCAATGCAAGGTGTAGTGAAATATATATGTGAAAAGAGTGCTGTCACCAAGCATCTGGAATAGTGGTGAAAACATGACAACAGACTTTTGGACAACATTGTACACAGTGTTACTTGGAATGCTGCTGCAAAAAGTTCCTACCAAGTTCCACAAAGATTGGAGTGATATTGTTTGTATTTGCAGTGATTCCGCTACATATAGGAAAAAGTTGTGTGATGACCTGTGAAAATTGATACCTAAGCTGAAGTGCTTCCCTGTAAGAGAGCCTTGCCACTTGCTAGATGGTAAGCTGAACGCTTCTTCATAATCTTCAAAGTTAATGAAGAATGCTATTGACTTTGTTGTCCATTCTGGTGCATTGTTTCATTAGGCGTGGGAACTAAAATGCAAATATTTCTCATTATATGTTTTGCGTGACATCAAAGAAAGAGTCATCTCAACTGTGTCATTTAATCTATGGTTCTCATTCTTTAAGGACATAAATTCTATATTATCCATGTGGTGACCTGTTACAAAATGTTTGCTTAGTGATGATGCCAAAGGCAAGAAATGTGAGAATCTGCGGTCGCATATTGATAGTGATTTAAAAAAGTACACTCTACTGCATTCTTAGACTTTTTCAGGAAAACATGGCATAATCAAACAACTAGAGTCTGAAATCACCCTTGTCTACCAAGTGTTCAGCATAATTGGTGAATAGTGAGAGTAGGCTGGGCGACACTTTTATTGACTTTGGCATTGTAATATATTCTATGTTAGAATGCTTGCCGCTTGGTAAGCAAAGAAATGTTGAGGACCTATTCCGGAAATTTTATTTTATGATGCATGAGAAATGGCTTGCAATGATAATTAGAAATGTCCCTTCATTAACCATGGCATGTGAAGTCAATGAAGACTCACTGTGTACGTACTCTGCACAAGTTCTAGATACCTTCTGTAAAGCAGAATTTACTCCAGACTTTGAAAAGCACTGTTTCATTTTTGACTGCTTCAATAACTCTGATAGCATATGCACCCATCAAATTGTGTACTGGCTGTTTTGGCATTGCCCGTCTCAAGTGCCAATGTTGAGAGGAACTTTTCACAGATGAAAGTTTACATGGGAATGAAAGAGCGAGAGGGCATGACCAAAGACTCAGTGAAGAAGTATTTATGGTGTACTACAATAAGTCTGATTTGTAAAAATGTATTTGGATCTCATATATACTGTATATGTACCGTGCAATATCAGTACAGAAAGCAAGCAATAATAAAAGCAAAACGTTCCATAAATACTGGAAAAACACTGTTTCTGTTGTTTTTAATGGGCTCAAAATGTGTAACCACTCAAACCTACTGTTGCTTTAAGGTATTGAAATCACTGGAAAATACTGAAAATAAACCACCAGAATTTCCCAAAAATAGAAATTTAAACAGGAAAGCACATTTATCGTACATGCTTTTTGTACTTTTCACCTGCATCCCTTGACTAAAAATAGGTTTCTCACAGTCCCCTAGTACACCAGCAATCAACTATTGTTATTTTTATTTTGCAATCTTAATTTTGTATTTTATTTTTTATTTTCCATTGACATTTTTTCCATTTTTACAGTTATTTAAAGAAGTGTTCCCACCATCCATCCACCACCTACCTGTCATAGGCAAGCAGTAGCACAACAGCATTCATTTTATAATGATTATTTATTTTTCCCCTGGACCTTCTGCCTGTCATAGGTGCACAAAACACACCAGCATTCATGTTTTAAGGATTATTCCATTTTCCCCTGCTTCTCCCTGGCTGCCACAGGTGTCTCCCTTATATGCATGCATTGCATATAAAGCAAACAGTACCATTGTTATTCTGATTGGAAATTAAATATTTCTGGTGGTGTGGTTTGGCTTTGAAACGCACTGTTATTATTTTGGGCAATAATGATAACTGAAGTAACAACACTAAATTATATTGTCTGTACTAATTTAAACTGCAACAATGTCATGTTTCACTAAATGTTTTTCTTGCTTGTTAGCTTTTAGGTGCACAAGAGCCATCAACCACAGTACTACCAGACGGTCAAATGAGTCTTTCAGTCTCTTCTTTTTGTACAGCTAAGTGTCACTGCCAACTGACAGCTTCAAGATGGACCCAAAAAAAGATGCTGCCAAGAAAGTAGCCAGTGAGGAGAAGAAGCAGATTTCTGCCACTGGTGTTGGGCAGAACTTTTTTGGCAAACTTGTGGCTGCCTCACCGGCCTCCGGGGAGCAAGCTTGGAGCAGCACTCCTGCATCAACGGCACTACCCCAACCTAAGCCCAAGCCCATATCTCTCAATGACGCAGCCACTGCAATCATGTCAATGCAGAGGAGCGGTGAAATTGAATTGGATTTGTCTGTTTTCCAAAGCAGTACCCAAATGTTTCCGGAAAGTGGAGAACAGCTGCATCCAGCAATGGATCTTACTGAAGTAAGAGCAGAATAGGAGGTTGAGCTTCCTGCTGAGCAAGAATCTCTTCTACCATGACCATTGGCTTCCAAATCCCCAGCTAGAAAAAGGAAGGATGCTCCACCATCATATCAAAGACCCCTTTCTGATGATCTGGACACTAATTTTACCCTGACTGAGTCTGAGACATGCCAGGAGAGGCTCAGGAAAATTAAAGTTCCTGAGAGCCTTCCAATTATGGAAGGGGGTGAGGAGGACGATGAGCCACTCATTGTGGAAGCTGGCACAGAGTAAACTAACATGACCCCTCCTATTCAACCTGCTCCAAGGGATGTGGCCCCACCACCCTTGTCTGCAACAGCTCCCATATTTGCAAGGCACACACCAAAACCTGCATGCACCACTAGCTCTGTAGAAGATGCACACTGCACAGAGTCAAATGTCAACACACCCGCCTACCTCCGTTTCTTCTGGAATTGGCAGTGGCACCAGTGGACAAATGAGAAAGTGGACAGGAGGACAACTTTAAAATATGCACAATTTGCAATGCTAGTGGTCATCGAAGTACGCTTTGTACACACTATGGTACAGGAGGCCAAACAAACCAAACCATCACATACTCAGCTAAGATGTGCACCTTAATAAACCTTCTGCATATGGTGGTTGTCAATGTGATGTGGGAGGGGAATTAGCTCTGTACCCGCTCATCCAAGTGGGAGTTGTAGGTGGTGATGAGGAACAGGGTTACATCTAGATGCAAAGCAGCTCAGTCCCCAGCAGTGCACCAGTAACACTTGCCTCATAATCAGCAACCTCGCAATGGCACAAGAGTCTGATTGAAACAACACAGCATACTGTAGTGATTGCCCAAGACATGTATTGAGTCTGCCGCCTCCTGGTCTTCTCCAGAAGTCACCTGCATCAGTGGCACCACCAAAACCAAAAATCCAGGTTAGTATTATATAAATGTTTAGGCATGAGTGGCCGTATGACCGCAACTACCCAATGTCACGCTTGTACAATGGCAAGCTGGCTACTGGCTAAAATGTTATCTCTGGACCTCCTCCCTTTTTCTTTTGTGGAAGGAGTGGGTTTTTTAGAGTTTGTGGCAGCCATCTGCCCAAAATGTAAGGTTCCGAGCAGGACCTACTTTGCCAGAGTGGTTGTTCCAGCACTACATCACAATCTGCCAGAACTGGTTAGAAAAACTTTACAGCAGAGTTCTGTTCATACTATCCACCTGATGACAAATATGAAGACCATTTGTCAAGCCATTGATTACATATGCATCACTGCACACTGCCTCTCTTTTATGGGGTTTAGGCAACAGTTATCTACAGGTCTCAGCGCTGAAGAAACTTTTAATCCCTTTCAGTGGCATGCCACAGAAGCCATGTCATCATAGAGAAATCCTATATAGCTGCAAGCATCTTGGAAGACTTTGACAGCAAGCTGTTTGAATGGCTGCGATGCAGTGGTCTCAGAATTGGATTTGTTGCCATGGATAATGGCAGTAATATAGTTAAGGCCATGGCAGGCAGTTGCTATTTCCAGGTCCTGTGTTTGGTGCATTACAACAATATCATTGTGCAGGACCTTCTCAAAAAGAAGTCCTAGTCAGCAACTTACTGATCATCTGCAGAAGAAACTTTACTCATTTCAGCCATTCTTTTAAAACCCAGAAGTAGTTGACGATCATTCAGCGTGCTAATAGATTACCAGTTGAAGCTCTCATACAGGAGATGCCAACACATTGGAACTCAACCTATGACAAGTTACATCCTCTGTTTGAGCAGTACAAACTGATCAATGAGTATGTCATTCAAAGATGAGGGGATGTAACTAAAAGCATTACCATTGGGATGGACAAGTGGAAACTAGTCAAATGCCTGACAGAGATGCTACTTCCTTTTCTGGTGTTCACCCAGGAAGTCATCAAGGAGGACAGTATGAAGGGCCAAGCTATCCCATTTTTGTATCTGCTAAAGGAGCTGTTTATAAAATGTGTCTGACAGTTTCACAGCTGTGGACGATGAATACGAAGATGTGTATACCTTGAGTCAGAGTTTAATCCTTACCTTGACTGAGAATACAATGCTGCAAAGAGGCATTGTGCCATAACCAAAGAGCAAATCTGTGCAACAATACTGGATCTACATTACAAAAATACTAGCCAATTTCATTTCTTTTTCAGAAGGGGATGTTTCAGAATACAGGGAGGGAATGTTGAGCAAGCCAGAGTACTGGAAGAAAAACTGCTAGAATATAGAATCCCACTCACGGAAAGAAGCTCTGGGGTGCCTCCTTCGACGTCTAGACAGGGCAGTCCAATTGTCTCACAGCAGCCACCACCAGCAAATAGAACACTGGTGGCATCAAAACCAACAGGAACACGAGAATCATCACAAGCTTGATATCAAATGGGAGGGCTTAAGTCCAGTGCAGAGGTGAAAACAAAACTGGTCAAGCAAGTGGCTTCACCAATGACCATTGAAGGGATATTAAATGAGTATCTGTATGACCCAAGAGATGTCCATGTGGATAAAATCCATTGGTGTATTGTATGAAAAGATGAGCCAATGGCCACAGCTAAGCAGGCTGGCAATAAAGTATCTGGCTTATTCAGTAGCCAGGTGTCTGCTGAGCATGTGTTCAGTGCAGCTGGCACAGTTATCACAGTGAGAAGGACCCGTCTCTTGCCTCAAAAAGTGGAGCGATTGACCATGAATAAAATGAAAGAGCTTTTTATACCACCAAATACACCATTTCTGAAATACCACAGAAGGAGGAGGAGGGTGATTGGTCAGACTTTGATCAAAGTGTGTTAGTTGACCACATTCTGGGTGAACCAACTGAATTTGAGGAAAAACTCTACTTCCCTAACAGAGTAGGCCACCATAGAACTTTTATTACTTTGCATAAAAATATATATAGCTAGGGGAAGATTATATTATTTATTTTGTTTGTGTGTGATTGACTTATGCAGCCTACTGTTTTAGGTATATGTATGGTTGGATTGGAGTAGGACCAGTGTGCAGTGAGGAAGACCCCCACATTTCCTTGAAGGATATTGGAGAAACAATGCCTGTCTCCTTCCCGTGTCTTTCCTTTTTTCATTCCAAAGCAGGACTGCCCCAGAACATTGCCTCAATGTGTGTTGCATGCATCAAAGAGGATCAACAATTGTGTACCACAGTGTTTAGATTAGAAAAGGTATATATTGCACCAATAAGTCATTGTGAGTGATGAATGATTCATGTGGTGGTAGAGAGTGAGGGAGGGTGTCCAACTATAATTTGTAGGCTTGATTGTGATGATTAGCAAATGTTTGTAGCATAAAGGGTGAACATTTTTCCTGAAGGTGATTTGCCCTTTGCCTTTCAGAAATTATTTTTTTTCACATGTAGGGGTCGATTTTTATGTTGGACGGGCCAGAGTCTGTCAGACACCAATCCGGAAGTGGGACCGACCGACCGATTATCGGCAGTTCCAAACCAGCAATGAGGATGCGACTGAAATCATATTCTTTACAATGGGAGCATGCATTTCAAACAGAATGCATGCTCTCATTGTAAAGAGCAGAGGTGCACTTCAAGGTGCAAGAGCAGGGGTGCACTTCAAGGTGCCTGCCACAGGAGTACATGGATCAATAGGGGCACCATCAGTTCTCCCTAGGCAGGCCATCTGGAGGCCTTGCACCCATGGGGGCCCTGCTGGGGGGCCCCCAAAGTCGGATTCCCACATCTTTTCTGTGTCGGAAAGGCTGGCACAGAAAGGCTGTGGAAACCTGCCATTGTAATCCCTCGGACGGAAAGAGCCACCCTTGGTATTACAGGCTGCTTTCCAAATAGCAGACCGGCTCTTCGAGCCTGTCGGAAGCCATTCAGAAAGCCTGGATGGATTCTTTTCTGACCAACCACATCATAATTGGTGGGTCGTGAAGGAATCCGAACTGGACATTTTGATGCTGTCAGAATGGCTCAGACCAACGGTCAGAGCTGTTTTCAACTGCATCGAAATCAGCCTCTCTGTTTTTTTCTTTTGTTCTGGAAGCTGGTTCGCAAATTAATCTTCAAAGCCTTTTCTGGGCAGTTTAACAGCAAACACAAATGTACACAACAAAATTACTCAGCATCAGGAGGATAATGGAAGTACTCAGGGTGGGACTGCCTCAACAGCAGCCAAAATGAGGGAGTTATCAACTGTAAGGAAACCAGCAAGATTATGACTCTAATAGTCCGCATTGAATCCATCAAATGATTAAATGTCCTTCTTTATTATTGATTTGTGATCTTCTTTTCTTTAAGAGAACACACAGCCAACGCGTTTCGTTCTCTACAGAGGACTTCTTCAGGGCATTTTAAATTTCCACAAAGAAAAACCGGTATGATATTTATGACTGTGTCGTCCTAATCCAAAGTGACCTATACGCCCGATGGTTTTAGATCAACTTGTAGGTTGAGGAAAGTGCTGTTGTCATATTCAAATTTCTATTAGTATCTTCAAATATGGTTGTGATATGATAGTCACCAAGCATTCCTTAGTCCATGATTACAGCAGGAGCATCACGGCACTACCTGCCGTGGATGCAACATAGTAGTTGTCGATCTCCCGCCACGCGAAGTCCCGCTGAAGTTCAGCGGGACTTCGCCACAGTCACAGTCACAGTCACAGTCATAAATATCATACCGGTTTTTCTTCGTGGAAATTTAAAATGCCCTGAAGAAGTTCTCTATGGAGAACGAAACGCGTTGGCTGTGTGTTTTCTTAAAGAAAAGAAGATCACGAATCAATAATAAAGAAGGACATTTAATCATTTGATGGATTCAATGCGGACTATTTGATCATATTTTGAATGACAGTGGTGCAATCACGATACAAATTAATTTGTTCTATTGACCCTGTGTATCGGGGTGGTTCCTTTGGACAGAGGGTGCCTTTGTGATTTTGCACACAAAAGGATTTTTGGTTCTGGTGGTAATAATCTTTGGTTTAATTTATGAATTTGGTGCCTTTTGCCAAGTTGGTCCACTGTCCAGTTTGTGTGTGAACAATTGATCATGACTCTAAGATGCCTACTCAGCTATATGGACTGGTGAGAGATGTGTTAATTTGGGAAGTCCAATGCTGCTGAGTGGGTGCACTGGCTCAAATTTGAAACTCTATTATGTGTTCGGGGGCAGCTGTTGTAAGTAACTGGAGACAGACATGTGATGTCATCACATTATGCACATACTTGGCTAAACGTATGATGACAGTTGTGAGATTGATCAGCCTGGTACATGCAGCCACTTGACTATGATTGGTTGTAATTACCTCTCACTTCTCAGTTAATCAATCACACATGAGTCATCAAACAATTGGTTGCAGCAGGCTATTCTCTTGTTCTACCTCTCTGAGTCTTCTTGGTACCCTTAGCTTATGTTCTGTCCTTCCCCTTGACTCTACAATACTCTTTCAGTTTTACAATCCGCAGGCCTTCTCTTCTCCTGCACAAAAAGTTGAAAGCTCCATAGCACTTACCTTACCAGACCTCTTCAGCCAGGTACCCAAGATTGAGGGACAATCCGAAAAGAATACAGATGCACAACCCAATTTGTTAATACAGTATAATTTTTCTTTTAAGAATCATTTTCTAGAACTGGTTTGGTTTACCTCACTCATCCATATTTTGTATACAATTTTCAAACCTAGATGGCAGAACTTTTAGATATATTAATTATTTGGGTCTCTGGGGGTAAAGGACTGTTTCTGTTTGCAAAGCATCTAACTGCACCTTGTCATACTCATTCCATCATTTCCTTCCACAACAGATTGATGATTAGCTGCTCATCGCCTGAATAATATTGTGTTGTTCTGTAGTGTTTGTCTTTGTCACACTTTTACCCAGACACCCTTTCCCATCCATTCACCAAACCCCTAACCCTCTGTCCCTTCTGTCCCCAGGCTGTGTGATTTATAGAGCTGCGACCTAATTTACATGATAAATAGATCACACACTTGATGGGGTGGACGTGGTGAAAGTGACACCAACTCACTGCTGGGTCTGCTATTATCTGATCAGTTCCCCACATGGGCCCATTTTATCTTACCCATCCACGTATGAAAGTGATCCATATTTTAAATATAGAAGAACAGCAATAATCAACATCATCATGAAAGCCTTGTGTTGCGTAAATTCTTAACCTTGTCTGCTCCTGACTCTGACTCAACTCTTCCTGACCCGAAGATTTTATAAGTTCTTTAATTTAGCTTTAAAAACTAGCTCCACACACCTCTGAAGAAGTTACTATTGCTAGCTTTTGCCATATCAGGTCTTCTTTGTTGTGTCATAGTGGTAGTTTGGTCTCAGTCTATTTAAAGTTCTGATGATAATATGATAATTTAAAAACCTACTAACTCTATGTTTGCTTTCAATCTAATTGCCTGTGATTGATAATACGTTGATTGAACCTACAGTTGGAGTTCAACTAGGTGGTGTAGGACCTCACTTGTGATTCCTTCCATTAACACGCTAGTCTGCTACACTACCACCAGCATGAGATGGCTCCCTGAGAATCCTTGCAGTAAGACCACAGAGAGAGGTAGCATGTCTTGCTCCATTTATTGAGGTAAGCGATCGATGGAGCATTGTCGGAATATACACGATGGCAATCCCCCCTAGTGGTCAATATAGTTACAGAGGGTAGTAGGACTAGGGTACCGTATAGTATAACCTAATTAGCAACAAAATAAAAACCAGCCTCTGATGGAGGTGAGCAGAATATCTTACTACAACGTATAGAGAGATATTCTGCTCACTTCCATCAGAGGCAGGTTTTTCTTTTGTTACTGTTTAGGTTCCACATTTCCTTGGTATCCTGCCTGCATTATATTTCGGGGTCCTCTCTTTATAAGTACTGTATAGTATACACTTTTCTAAATAAGTTTAAAAGACAGGCTGTGCTAAAAGGCAGCAGTAAAAAGTAAAACACCCTACAAATTTGAGGCATAAATAAAGTAAAATAAGGATGTATTTCCCTCTTTAACAATAAAACCTATCCCTTCTACCCACAACTGGCCCACCCTTCCCCTCAAACATATCTCCCCATCCCTAACCAATGTCTGAAATGTCCAATAAACAGTCCCACTACAAACTCCCATGATTCCCACTCTCTCCACCCACAAGTCCCTCCCACCAAAACAAATATTAAAAAAGGTCTAAAGAAGAGGGTACTACACTACACATGGGCCGGAAGCCGTTTGAGGTACTCCTCCATGTGTTCCTGCCTGCTTACAGTGCACACCAGCCTCAGCATGATGCACCACTGGAAAGTGCAGTCTGAGTGCAAGGTGGGGCAGCAGTGGTGGTGAGATGGGCGGCTGCCAGCTGCAATTACATAATTGTTGCAGGGAGGCTGGAGGCGCTGGTGTATGGCTGGGGCCCTGGGCAGCAGCAGCAGCTGCCTTCTTCTCCTCCTCCAGGAACACCATGTGCTGAAATTTAGCCGGTGTGGCCTCCATTCTTTGTTGCCACACCCGGGGTGGTACCTCCTCCCTAGAGGGTTGTTAACCAGCAGGAGTGGCTATATTGAGAAAGAAAAAGAACACATTGTAAACAATGCTCTGTGCAAAGCCCTCGTTTAAAAGGATGTAGTAACACAGTAGAAGTACATTGCTGGTCCCAGAGGGTCATTAGAATATGATGTGGTTAGATTCACAGCCATGTTTTACCTACACATGCCTCACATAATGCTGAAACTGGCTGAAAGGAATTAAGGCAGAATAACAGGACACTAGTTTAACAAAACTGTTATTTGTTTCTTTTAAATGATTTCCTAGTAAACAAATAAACTGACACTTAGTGTGGAAAAATAAAAATAAAACCTCTCATTAATGAGTAAGATATTATGCACTATTGAGTACTAGTATTCTTGCTGTGCTAAATTAATGGAGGCATGATAGCTAGTGCATTGGTAGCCGCTACTTCGCTATTTTTCACTCGTCAGCCGTAATGGACAATTATCTTATCACAATGACCCTGCCCTTCTCCAAAATGCATTTCAAATTTAACATGACTCTAAGGCAGATGAATAATAATGATACAACGTCACACACCTCAGGTATAAAATTCAGATATCCTGTGCCGCATGTAGAACGGGGGAAATACGATGCACTGTAGTTCAAGGAAAGGATTAAGGAAAGGAATATATAGATTGTATTTGGCAAATTTGTCACAGACTATCCCGTCCACAAAAACACAACGCACTTAGTCCCACTTTATTCCCTGTCCTCGGCCTCCACCAAAATGTATAAATATTTTTTTCCAACAAATACATTTGCTTGGCATTATGGAAAGGAAAAGCAGATAACACAACTGCAGGGTAAATTAGAGGGATTAGGCCGGTAAGTCTGTAGACGTTTTACTACAGAATACTAGTGGGGTACCACGAATCATCATTATGTGCCTAAACTTTGCCTTATCACACATTGTAGTTGACAAATGTTGAATGAGAAAAATGTAAACAGACGTAAATCTGTTGTGGAAGCCATGCAAACAATAAATCACTTGGCCAGAAAAATGTGAAAAATCCCAAGAATGGATTTTCCAATTTTTTGGGCGGGTTGGGACAGAATTTAGGAAAGAAGACAGGAGTGAAGTTCTAAAAAGTAACTGAGTAGGTACTGGGAGGGAAGGGGAACACGCTTTGTTTTCGTTTTGCCATACATTGAAAACTTTTTAAATTGCACATTGGAGAGATGCACATTGCACAGCCAACACTGCAGTGCCAAATTTTTCCATGCAGCAGTGAGGTCAAGGGTGGCAGTTGCATAATGCCATGTGAAGGGATGTGATGGGTGGGCAATATCTCTGCCTCACTGAACAAATACAATGAGTAAAGGGAGTAGACAGAAATCCCCCCCAATTTAAATCAAAGCTTTGATAGAAACCATTCTAAACAAGTGAACTATGTGTGCATGCACCTCTCCAGAAGAACTATATATATATATATCAATTTGTCACCGTTTACAGCTTCAAATCCTTCAATACAATGGATCCGGACCACTGTATTGTGCAATAATTTACCCTTTGTTGGTGCAAGTCGGCATAATGCGTTTCAGCTCTTGCAGGAGCCTTGATCACATGAAGAAGTTCAGCGTTATCATTGGTGTTTTTAAAGTGACTGGTGCAGGCGTGAATACATTCACATGTGCAAAATACGCTATGGACATAAAAGAGTTACTACCTTGAATTCTCCAACGCACGAGTACAAAAGGGTTACAATATGCCAATTAAAATACATTTCTGATCAATTGACATTAATCAAATAAATACCATTTGATTTTTAGTAAAAATACATTGCCTTATGTTAGATCTGGTGGTCTCTAGTTGGGAGGGTAGGTACCACTGTCCAAGTAGGGACCCTTGCTCCTAGTCAGGGAAAGGAGGATACACTGTTAAGATAACCCCTGCTCACCCTCTAGGTAGCTTGGCCTGAGCAGTCTAGGCTATCAAAGGCAATGTGTAAAGTATTTGTACCAACACTCACAGTAACACAGTGAAAACACCACAGATTTACTCCACACCAGTTTTAGAAAAATAAGGAATCTTTACTAAAAACTTCACAAGACCAAATACTACAGACAATCCAACATATAATTCAAAAGGTTACTTTAAAGATAGTTCAAGAGCTTGCAGAAAGTACTCCAGGGTGTAAAAGTCAGTGTCCTGCACAATGCGACTCTCAATGCACAAAATGCGACACTTTCGTGCCCAACAGTACCTGTAGTTGCGATAAGGTTCCCAAAAGCTATAACAAGGAAGATGGCAAAGGCGATGTGATACTCCTGAGATCTTGGGGAGGCTTTGCAGCAGCCCTGCTTCACGCAGCAGAGGTGGATGCGCCGGCTCCGATCTGTAGGGGGAGGATGCGATGACTTTGGCTTTCGTTGCGTAGGTTTCTTAGGGGGAAGCTTCACGCACAGGTACGATGCGACGATCTTCGGTGCGGCGCGGTGCGCGGCGCAGCGCGGACTTCGGGCGCCGCAACCCTCGATGCGTCACGGGATGGGACTGGATACTTTCACGCACCGGCAGTGGTGCGGCTCTCAACTGGTTCTGCGACGACCCTCGCAGCGTCAGGAATCTTCACGCACCGGGACGATGCTCGACGCACTCGGCGATGCGGGGACTCCGGGTGCTGCGATGATGCCGCGATGAAATTTTCCTCGCACTCTCGTTCTTGCGACACGCAATCGGATGATGCGTTGGGTACCAGTTGCTCTTTTTCACGCTTCTGCTTCCCAGCTCCCAAACACAGCAAAAACGACCTCCTGAGGCCCCAAGACTGGGCAAGCACTCCAAGGCAGGTCAGAACTCTCTCAGCAGAGTTCCAGGGGAGCTGGTGGTGAAGTCCTTTTGTTCCTGGGACTACTTAACAGGGAGCCAGCTCTTCTCAGGCCCTTGGAGATCAGAATCAAAAGAAGGGGACACAGCAAAGTCCTTCCCCTCTCCTTGGCAGCAAAGCAAAACAGCAAGCAGGCAGTCTTCTCCTCTTCAGTCCTTTTCAGCTTTCTCCTTGGCAGAGGTTTCTTCTTAGTTCCAAAGTGATCTAACATTTTAGGTGTCTGGGGTCCTCTTCTTATACCCCTCCAAGCTTTTGTCTCTCTTTGTTCCAGTGGGGGGATTCCCCTGCTCAAACCGGTTCCTGGGTGTGCTCTGCTCTGGAGCACCTGGTTCCTTTCAGAGGGAGGGGCAGGGTCATTAGACGCTCAGCAGGAGGTGGAGCCTTCTTTGTGCCAGCAGAGGCAGAGTCCTCAGCCTGGCCAGCAGGGGGTGGAGCCAGCTTTGTGTTGGCAGGGGTAGCCCTATTCAAACCCAGGGAATACTCCTCCCACCCATCTAAAGCAGATCTCCCTATTCACCCTGCTGCTGACTCATCCAGGCTCCTGGAGCCACCTAGCCCATCACATGACACCCTTCAGCCAACCAGCACACAGGCACACAGGAAGGTTAAACAGGAGAATAGCTACTTTCTAAAAAGTGCTATTCTCACACAGTGAATTTAAAAACCATCTTGCTAAAAAGATGTATAATTAAATTCTGAACACAGAGATACCAAACTTGGATTTTCTATCTTGCCCTTATGGGAAGATAGGCATGTAAACAGCCTTCCCCATTCTATTCTATGGGCAAGATAGCCTCTCAGCAGTGAAAAACGAAAATGGCTGTAATTCACTACCAGGGCATGTTACACACCTCAGTACATGCCCTACCTTTCAGATACACTGCACCCAGCCCAGGGGTGTACCTAGGGCCACCATAGGGATGCCTGACATGTACAGAAAGGGAAGGATAAGGCCTGGTCAGTGGGTACACTGGCCAGGTCGACATGGCAGTCCTGGACTGCACATAGGCACTGCAAGCAGGCATAAGACATCATTTTAGCGCTACTCCTGTGGGTGGCACAATCAGTGCTGCAGCCCACTAGTAGCATTTGAATCACCAGACCTGGCACACCCAGTGCACTTTACTAGGGGCTTAACAGGTGAAACAAATATACCAATCATGGATAACCAATCAACATAACAATTTACCAAGGGAGCACTTGCACTTTGACACTGATCAGCAGTGGCAAAGTGCCCAAAGCATCTAAACCAGCAAAAACGAAATCCAGCATAGCATCAAAAAACACAGGAGGTAGAGGCAAAAAGTCAGGGGTAACCACGCCAAAGATGCCAGGTCTAACACCTTATATCAGATCAGAGTACAATATTTCCAGATGCTATGTATCAAATTTGATTTTGTATGCATATCATGCCTCCCAGTGTATTTATGTCTATTACTGTCCTGGCATATATCTGCCTTCGTGCTGAAAAAGTGCTATTGTGTTACGGTGCAAAGTGCTAATCACCTAATTGCCTTGGTGTATGGTTGATGCGATAGTTGAAACAGTTTTTATAGTTTTATCGATTTTCCGCAGGCGAGCAACCGTGTCTCTGTACCTGTGCAATTACTGGAGCCCCAGTAAACTACACTGAGGTGCATTGACCTCTATCTATTGTCTAAGTAATGTACATTTAGAGTAATTGAGGTCGATGTACGAATGAATTCATGTGAATTCCTGACATTGGTTGTATCTTTGTGTTCACTCTGATTGTGTGGATTAGACACCCTGATATCGGTATGACTACCAAATAACAAATTAAATTATCCATATGTATGCGAGTTCTTTGGCTATTATTGCTAACAATATCATGCATATAGGTTGGTTCATGTGCAATATGTGCAAAATAAAGTGCATGTGCTACTTTTCTACATGTACCTAATACAGCATATCTTGTGCAAATTAGCTTCGATGTTTTCCATAAATTGTTAGCAAAGCATTTTTTACACTAATCGATGTATATAGATATAAAATATTATCAAATATCAAAATAATTATAATTCTTAAAATCGTTGTAAAATACCTTGATTAGAACATCATTGTACATAGAAAGACGTCAATAAAACTTGAATAAAACACAAGTTACAATCCTAGCATAAAATTAGACATTTGAATTAAAACCCCAATGTTAAAAGTACCCTCAATAATTTACAAGCATGTATAAAGATCCTCTATTACATTCAGCCTTGTTGGATGTTTAGAATTCAGCTATAAAATATATCTGGTCTCCAATTTACGCAAACGTTGTTCTCTATTGCCTCCTCTTCTGCTAGGTGGGACCGAGTCAATCACGTAATATCTGAGGTCCAGACTTTTTGAACGATGGTTACTTTTAAAGTGGCGTGCCACCGGATAGGTGTTGTTCTGATTATTTATCACCCGTATGTGCTGTAAAATTCGTTTGTGCACCTGTAATTTGGTGCTACCTACATACTGTAGGTTGCACGGGCAGATTAAAATGTACACAGCATATTCGGTTTTACATGTCAGAAGTTTTTTTTTTTTACACTTACGGCAGTGAATGGTGTTGTGTACGATGTCCGGTTTTCCCCTTGTTGGCACGCCTTACAGGTTTTACATCTGTAAAAAACCATGTGTGTCTGTAACCAATTGGTGTTGTCAATGCACTCTGGGATAGTCTTTACCAGCTCGTCCCGCATTGAGAGACCCCTACTATATGTAATGGAGGGTCGAGTCAGTAACCTTCTACCAATAATGGGGTCACTCAATACCATGGGCCAATTGTGTGTAATGATTGATTGGAGCTGTCTATGTTGTTGGCTATATTGTACAATGAATCTGAATTCTTCTACTTCTTCAGTTCTCACATATCTATTTGCTGGCTGTGAGGCGAGAGTTTCAGTAGTTGGGTGTTTAGAAGATAGCAATTGATATCTCTCATAGCGCATCGTTTGTAAAATAACGCTATCTATCACCTTTATTGAGTATCCCCTCTCAAGGAACCTCACTCTACTGTTTGCCTGCGCTTCCCTTAAGTCTTTGTCGTTACTATTGACCCGCCTCAGCCAAAGCATCTCCCCATAAGGGATGCTATTTATCAAATGTCTGGCATGGGAACTACTCTTTGCGGAATAGTTTAGATTCAATCTTGTTATTAGCCACATAGATCTTTGTATCTTGTATCTTTGTATCTAGAAAGCTTACTTCTGTAGCACTAATGGTCACTGTGAATTGTAAATTTAAATCATTAATATTCAATGCTGTGACAAAATCATTGGCTTCATTTGCATCCCCATCCCAAACCACAAACAAGTCGTCAATAAATCGTAACCACATTTTGACGTTTTTTGTCATCACATGTCTGTGTTGGGTTTTGAGGACCAACTCCTCCCACCAGCCCATATGCAAACATGCATAGCTGGGGGAGAAGCTGGCCCTCATGGCTACACCTCTGATTTGTTTGTACATTAGGCTGTTAAACATGAATATATTGTTCATTAAACAGAAGTCAACCATCTCAATTAGCATTTCCTTTTGAATAGTCTTGATTTCAACTCTTTTCACCAGATAAAATCTTAATGCCCTCAAACCATCTGGATGTCGGATGCTGGTGTATAATGAACATACATCCAGTGCTATAAATAAATATTCAGGTTTCCATGTGAAGTCTTTAAGTTTTCTTAAAAAGTCTCCAGTGTCACACACGTATGAAGGCAACGTTTTAACTGCATTTCGGAGAAAAAAAGTCAACATATTGAGACGTGTGCTCAAGTAGGCTGTTCCTGGCTGAAATTATATATATATATCTACACGTATATTGTCCCGATACGCTGTGGTCTGTACCTGTTTTTGCAAGAGAAGACTGCATCAGGACTGTGTTTTCTTTATTGAATATTGGCGGAGTACGGCTGTCTCCGCTCAAAAACGGACCCTCTCCTTTAGAAGTGGCTGATCGGCTGCAGCCGGCATTGCGTCTGCGATAATCTGTGTAACCCGGAAGGAGTTCTTTCCGTATCAGCCCTCTCAGCCGAGCGACACGAAACCCGAGAAAGAGGAAGCCTGGCGAAACCGTTTTTTTGAAGCGTTGTGATGGCTCTGCAGGTCCCGAGGAGTCGGAGGTCGACATGAGCCAGTCGAAGCTTTCGAGAGTGGTAAGCTGGGTGTTTGCATCTATTCGGCAGTGAGATAGTATCTGTAACGAGATGAACAGCGGAATAAACCTACGTTTATCCAGACGTTCAAACGTGCATAACATTTCATTTTGCAATAACGAAGACGCCACTATGGCAACCACAGCGGACGAGCTACGAGACCGTGAGGCTGTAGCTGAAGCCTTATTTTCAAATGGACCAGACAGTACTGAAAGAAGCCCTGATAAGGACATTAACTTAGGAAATAACAATGATGTGAAAACCATGTTAAAAAAATTGGAAAAGCTACTCCGCACAGAACTAACAAAGTGGTGGGAAAGAAAATCCTTAGAAAAATACAGAGAAGCAGGAAGAGTGCCTCGGGGGTTGAGGGTACTTATAGCACCATCTTTTGAGAACCCCAACCCCCTCATGCTAAAAGAATGGGCAACCAATAATTTAGAGGCATCCATGAACATGGTTTCAATACTCATCAAATATGCGGAGATTGACAGAATTGAAATTTTGAAACAAATTGAATAATTGAATCAACAATTGGATGCTTCTGATCAACAGGATTTCATTATAAAAACTAGAGCAGAAATTAAAACGCGTCTCAATAAACATGAAGAAGTAATCAAAACCCGTAAAATATTTAAATTTGCTCATGATAAAAAAGACTACGAGATGGGTCGCGTTTTCACATTTTCAAGAAAGTTTGATACAGTTAAAAAGCAAGCATTGGGCACCAAACAACCTGAAACCTCTCCCTCCAATCCCAGTCGTATTCCTTTGTCAGATACAGAGACAGAGTTAACCTCACTGGCAAGCAGCACAGGTTCAGATACTGAGGGACTGCCAGTACAGCAGGCACAGGCAATGATGAATTTTACCCCATCAGAGGAATTGGGGTTTATAATAGAAGATCGGCGCCAAACACTGTGACCGAGACAGCAGAAGAAAAACGACATAGGAGAAATAAGTGTCGCAAACAAAGGAGGAAGAGGAAGAGGCAACAACAGAGGCAGGAGAGGGAGAGGGAAACAGTAACTTCAACAGTGACAACATGCTGC
Organism: Triturus cristatus; assembly: GCF_964204655.1. NCBI lineage: Eukaryota > Metazoa > Chordata > Amphibia > Caudata > Salamandridae > Triturus > Triturus cristatus. Next base: position 354,967,619 of record NC_140589.1, on the reverse strand, counting down.
AATAATACTGTGATAAACCTGACTGAAATCAAATTAAATAAAGCGGAAATACAATTGCTCTCATTGGGCCTGTCATTTTGTCCAAATAATCGTTTTAAATATGTACAAACACGCATTGATGTCTTTAAATTTATACGGAAACTCAAATTAAAAAAAGCATTTTAGAATGGCAAGAGTAGAAGAAAGGGCTACTACAATTGAGACTTCTAATCAACCTAGTAAATCACTTCAAGCTTCTGATTTTACAACACTGAGATGCATAAATACTTTGGTTGACAATCTGATACTACCAATACCCAAAAAGTAATGCATGAAACGGGCATTATCAGTACAAGTGCAGGTAGCAGCCCTTTTCGTCCTCCTTCAACATTTATCCCCCTAATGCCAAAGGACGCTATAGATACGTTTAGTGATATGGTTATAGATGACCTCAAGAAATTGAATCTTAATATGATACAGCAAAAAAGGAAAAGAGGTTATTCAGAAATACAATACTCTAAACTTATGAAAAAGATCAACAATAATAGCAATATAATTGTCAACAAGGCTGATAAGGGAGGAAACATTGTTCTTTGGCCACGTGAGGCATATATGAAGGAAGCAGAAAAACACCTAAATGATCAGCGGTGTTATAGAAAAGCCTCATTTCAAGAGTTAAGAACTGTTAAAGACATGGTTTTCAAAGAACTAGCAATGTGGAAAAGGGATGGGCTACTGAGTAAAAGTGAATATGATTTTCTCAGAAATGATTTCCCCATTACACCAACTCTATACTTTATTCCCAAAGTACATAAACTAATAAAACCAGTACCTGGAAGACCTATAATTTCTGCGCAAAAAAGCTTATTTGAAGCCATGTCTAAATATGTGGATTTTTTCTTACATGATTCTGTGGAAAATCTTGCCTCATATATCAAGGACACGGGCCATCTCCTCAATAAAATACAGGAGGTTAATTGGAAGGAGGACTATATTTTTATAGTGATGGACATTTGTTCTCTCTATACTAGTATACATTACTCAGATGGCCTTAATGCGGTCAAATGGTTTTTGGCTGAGAGAAATATTCAATTTTATAGACAAAATGCGATGCTACTAAAGATGATTGAGATGTGACTAATGAACAATTTCTTTTTATTCAATAAGGAAGTATATCTACAGTTACGCGGGGTGGCTATGGGGGCATGCTTCTCTCCCAGCCACGCGTGTTTGCACGTGGGCTGGTGGGAGGAGCATGTCCTCAAGGATACCCATAAGGAAATGTTTGACAATCATGTGGTAAAATGGTGGCGTTTTATTGATGATGTATGTGTGATTTGGAGAGGGACTAATGAATCAGCACAAGAATTTGTCAATGTTATCAATGAAAATGAATTAAATTTAGAGTTTACAGTCACCATAAACAGTGAAAGAGTTGAGTTCCTCGATGTGGAAATATACATTGCCAACAATAGTATTCAAACAAAACTCCATAGAAAGAGTACTGCAGGGAACTCGATACTTCATGCTAATAGTTGCCACCCCCGCCACCTGATAAAGAGTATACCGTATGGGGAATTTTTAAGGATTAGGCGAATCTGTAATTCAGACAGCGATCTTAAACAGTGCCAATCAGATTCACTACAAAGATTTTTAATGCGAGGATACAAACTAAAAGAGCTACAAATTGCATTGAACAAGGCCAACAAATCTAGCAGCATATTGGGTAAAACAGATGTTGGTACTGTGAGTGTATCCCGTATATTGGATGGAGGGTTAGAAAATGGAGCAAATGAGGAGAAAAAAGAGGAGAGAAAACAACAAAATGAAGATGTAGTCAGACTAATAACTACATATAGTCGACAGGAAAAACAAATCAGAAATATTGTCAAAAAAAACTGGCCAATACTTAAAACTGATATCACTCTGTCTCCTATACTACCAGACCAGCCTTCTATTACTTTTAGGAGGGCACTATCCATGAGGGATGCATTGGTTAGAACTAGTCCGGAGGTGTCAACATCTACACGCTGGCTTTCTAACAGGAAAGGATTTTTTAAGTGCAGCTCGTGTAGAACTTGCAAATTTGGGGTAAAAAAAACTGAGGTTGCTGATGCTTTTGAAAACATCCCTACTAAAATCAATGGAAAGTTCACATGTAAAACTGAATTTGCAGTCTACGTATTGGAATGTTCTTGTCACCTACAATACGTAGGTAGCACTAAACTGCAAGTATATTTACGTATTCTACAACATCTACGAGCCATAGTAAACTCTGACCCCAGCTATCCTGTTGCTAGACATTTTAAGTTGGCACACAACAATAATCTAAATGATATTAGTTATTTCGTCATTGACGCAGTATCTAAGTCAATAAGAGGAGGTAATAGAGATAAAAAACGGAGGCAACTAGAATCACGGTATATTCTCCAATTAGACACCAAGATGCCCAACGGTTTGAATACGGGGGAGGATTTACATAATTTTTTGTAATCTTATAATGCATTGTGACTCCCCCTACCGATGCAATTATTAAGGGTATTGAAGTTACATTTTGTCTCATCTTAAACAGTGACCAATATAGAACTACTTTAATATCTTCCTGTTAAATTTTACAAGTTATTTAAGATATTACAGAGTAATTTTTATCCCTGATTTTACCTTGGTTTTTTAAGATCCTATTGGTTTTAACAAGGTGTTTTTAAAGGATTTTTAATGTTGGTACTGTTATGGAAATTGTATAACTATATCATGTACAGTTATTCTTTAACCCTATTTATTGCGATTGTTGCACTTATTTCTCTCCATATCTCTCTATATACTGTCAAAAAAGGAATTTGTGATGAGACATCACTGCTCTTTGTTACACTATTGCGTATTTGCACATAGAATCCTCGACAAATCATTGTACTGTATTACATGTGTGATATGTTGCACTCGGTATTTGAATTTTGCACTATCAAATCATGTTAGAGATGTTACATTTTTATCCATTACATATAGGGGATTTACTAATATCCAATCTCCAAAAATGAATTAATGAAATAACCTAAACTATGATAATGACTCCTTAGAAAGGGCTTACAAAATGCACTATGCATCTAAGATTTATAAAGTTCGGTAACTTTCATAGTATATAGGCTCAGCACATTTAACAAATATTTTTTATTATGATAACTTTTATGTAAATATGAAATAATAGTTTACATGTATCATATCACTGCGTTTGCACTAGCACTTTTTATGGCTTTTTGCACAGTCACTATTAGATGCTCCATTAGCTCTTCAAACATTCTGACCCTTTGAGATAACGATTGTATGGTGAGTTTTTTGTTTAGCATTTATGCAAATATGTATAGGTAATTGGCAGTAAACAGCACATAACTGTATATATATCTATATATTGGTATATGGATTCAATGCCTGGTTTAAAACTCAAATCGGAAAAAAGACTCAGGATATAGTCTGTTGTTGGGCTCTATCGAGCAATGGGAGGGATTTTACTCTCAGGAAGTGACTATTTAATCACATTATGGTTTCTAGCAAGTCATGTGATCAAGACTGGGGTAACCTAGTCGAAACGCGTCATGCTGTGGACTTTGCAATAAAGCACGTATATTTTCCTGATACGCTGTGGTCTGTACCTGTTTTTGCAAGAGAAGACTGCATCAGGACTGTGTTTTCTTCATATATATATATATATATACATATACATATATATATATATATATATATATATATATATATATATATATATATATATATATATATATATATATATATATATATATTCACTGAAAAAACCATAGGTTTCACACATGTTATAGTTAGCTGGACATTTTACTGATAAAAAACCAATGAAATTCCCCCGTTATAGTTACTGTAGGCAACTATAACTCACGCGACCGCAATCCTCTGCTGATGCTAATACTGTATTTAGACACTTATTTGCCCATATCTTCTTCCATTAAATTTTAGCTATACATATATTACAAATATTTTTTTTTCATAAAGACACATATGTCATCAGCAGAGGATTACGGTCGCGTGAGTTATAGTTGCCTACAGTAACTATAACGGGGGAATTTCATTGGTTTTTTATCAGTAAAATGTCCAGCTAACTATAACATGTGTGAAACCTATGGTTTTTTCAGTGAATTAGCAAGGTTTTTTAAATGCTATTTCCTAACTATAACGTGTGTGAAACCTATGGTTTTTTCAGTGAATTTGTACGTTTTTTTAAATGCTAAGTTACTTTACGCCATTTGTGGCGTGCGCGCCCACTTAACGCAGTTCGTTCCGTGCACGGTTTTTATCAACTTTAATAAGCCCTGTACATTTGGTGGCCTTCGGCCACCAAAAGCACAGGGGGTGAGGTCAATGTGGATAGTGTTTTTTTTATTTCGATTTTATAATTTCATGTTGCCAAAATTACGTTTTTTTTCTCTATTAATAAGCCCTGCACATTTGGTGGCCTGCGGCCACCAAAAGCACAGGGGGTGGGGTAAGTGTGGATAGTGTTTTTTTTATTTTTATTTTTTTACCGTAAGCGTACGGTAAGCTTACGGTAAGCGTACGGTAAGCGTACGGTAAGCGTACCCCGCGAAATTGCCGAAAAAAAAATAAAACCGTTTTTGCTCTTGGGGGATGTTTGGGGACTCCCTCAACATGACTATGTGGGAGGGAGTTGTCAAAACAGCCCCGTAACATGTTTTTGGCCATCATGTTTGATAAACAACACTCAGTGCGAGAGACGAAATGGCGGACGCCGCTTCCTGGTTTCGGCCGATTCGAATGTTTACTAAGATCTAAGAGCCAATCAGAATCGCGCTCGTGCACGCCACCGTAAGCTTACGGTAAGCGTACGGTAAGCGTACGGTAAGCGTACCGTAAGCGGGCTCAGATATATATATTGATTTAAAGGCTATTTTCTCAGAATCTACTGAACAGATTTACACCAAACCTACAAAAGGCACTTCCTTGACCTAGGGACTACCTCTCTGCCAAATTTCTAGTAATTCTGTTCAGCCGTTCGGGCTGTAGCTCGTTCTAAAGGTCCTATGGAAAAATGCATGGGAAAAACACGTTTTGGGACCCCCCTTTTATCTCAGCCCCCGCTTGACGAATCCCCCCGAGACTTTCAGGGTAGGAGCGAGGATTCGTCGACCGGCGCCAAAGTTATTCAAAATAGAATGTTGAGGTTTTCCTATGGAAACGTGGTCCTAACTATAACTACCTACTGGCGACCGCCAGTAGGTAATATATATATATATATATATATGTACATATATACAATCATTCACCTATCCATGGCTCTCAACCATCCTTTCCCCACCCACACATAATTTCACCCATTCAACATTTCACCCATCCAAAAAGAATTTCATGCACCAATCAACCGTTTCATCCACCCAGGCAGGCATATTTTCACGCATATACCCTTTTACACATCCTTCATCCACTTCTGTCAACCAAATAGGCTTCCTTTAACCTTCACTCACTCACCTTTACTCTCCCCTCGCATCCTTTCACTCCTATAACATTTCACTGATCCTTTCTCCTTCCATCCTTTTTCTATTTCTGCATCAACACATTGCTTTTAGCGCTCATAAATAGCTTTTGTCTGCTCAATTGCAGATAGAAGGGAACATTAACCCAACCCCGCCATAGCCACGAAAGGAGGGGTTCACAACGCCTTTGCAAAGAGTATCAGAATGCTAGTAATTGTCAATAAGCAAGCAATGTGACTTGCCACTGACCGTCCCTGCCGCCGCCGGGACGCCCTCTTTGACCACCGCTGCATCTTCTCTGCTGGCCCTGTCCCCGGCACTGGTGGTCTGTGCTTCTAGAAAAAACATTAAACATTTTAGATTCCAGATACGCCTCCCCTTATTATTTTTATTAACAAATTCAACCACAATACTTCACTACTATTTTGACCAAGAATTATTTTCTATTTGATGGTAATCACTACCAACAACGTAAAGGAACTTTAACGGGAGCCATTTTTGCTCAAACCCAGATAACCTCTATTTGAATGACTTTGAGCAAAGGTTTGTACTATGTCAGAATAATCCTTTCAGATCATACGTAACATTTTGAAAGAGCTATATTGATGAAATGTTCATTGTCTTGGAAGGCTCAATTTCTATGTTGAAAACCTTCATTTGACACCACAATACGAGCCAAGAAAACCTGAGATGCATATGCAATTATGACAATGAGAAAATTCTATTTTTTAGCTCTCATGATTAAACATAACAAGGGTAATTTAATCACAGCTCTCTGTAGAAGGCCGACAGAGAGATACAGATACAGATGTAAAAATTGTACAGATGTGTTTACTGGGACTAGTCACCCATAATAAACACACTAAATATGCGGAAAATGTATGTGAATTTATGAAGTGGGTACGGGCTGAATGTGGGGTATGCTATAGAGAACTGAGACAAGATGCAAAGGGAAGAGATTAATAATACTCTCTAGATGTGTTTGTGAAGTTGATTTAATATGATGCAATGATACAAACTGTGTAGCCTAAGCACCCAAATATATTGTATGGACTTATATTAATTTGCATATGGTGTGACTTACATCTCTCTCTTTATCTGTGGGGCTGGGGGACAGGTAGGATGGGGCAAGTTACTGAACTGTAATGATATCTTCTTTCTTAAATGAACAAACAAATTACTAAATCCTTGCAGGTCAATCTACCCTTAAGTGAGTATTATATTCTCGACCTTGCTGTGGGTGTCACGCATCATTTCACTAAAATTGATGAGTCCCTCAATCAATCAACTTCTTTAAAAATCACCCTATGGGACATAATTGTAACCCCCTAATTTCTGGTCCCTCCACCAACTGGCATGCTTCATTGTATGCTGACAGATGCCCCATTGACCACCAATCTTTTTGATTAATCCGTACAAATATTTTTTCTGCCTGTTGACTATGGAAAATTGCAAATTAACTATTGATCCATATTCGTTGTTGAAAGTGGGGCGTGATCTATGAGAAAGTTTTGGGCTCCATTTCTTCATTGTTTATGTTTTGTATTTTGCATATGTATGACACCATTCAACTTCAATAAAAAAAAAAATAAATAAATAAAAAAAAAGACCACCAATCTACACCTGTAGACCATGTGCCATCCAGGTGACACTCTTGCGCTACACCTATCCCATAATACTATTGCACTAGCGATGCTTGATTCTAAATGGAATTTTGCTCATCTCCAATTTAGGTGTTGAAGATAACCTATTGTTCTGATGAAAACTCTAAACAAATATTAGCTCGAAACACCGTTGACACCCTAGCACACATATTCATTTGGGAGAAAGCAAAGTGCCTCTATTGGACATAAGCAAGCAATGTGACTTGCCACTGACCGTCCCTGCCGCCGCCGGGACGCCCTCTTTGACCACCGCTGCATCTTCTCTGCTGGCCCTGTCCCCGGCACTGGTGGTCTGTGCTTCTAGAAAAAACATTAAACATTTTAGATTCCAGATACGCCTCCCCTTATTATTTTTATTAACAAATTCAACCACAATACTTCACTACTATTTTGACCAAGAATTATTTTCTATTTGATGGTAATCACTACCAACAACGTAAAGGAACTTTAACGGGAGCCATTTTTGCTTAAACCCAGATAACCTCTATTTGAATGACTTTGAGCAAAGGTTTGTACAAATATTAGCTCGAAACACCGTTGACACCCTAGCACACATATTCATTTGGGAGAAAGCAAAGTGCCTCTATTGGACTGTGACAGTGTGCTTAAGAAAACACAATTGGAAATGTTTCCAGCCTTTATATATACCAAATTATGTTTGCGTCTGTGTGTTTTACACTATGGAGCACAGTGCACAACAGTTGTTTTGTTTATTGTTTGTAATATTGTTATGTCTATTTTTCTTGTAATTGATGCCTAATTCTGAATTAAAATCTCGTAAAGGGCTAGTGTATTTGTATATGGTGTTTTTTAATATTACGTGCTTGCAGACAAAAATGTCCCCTGCTTGCCAATTCACCATCCCGGTTCCGGCAGCAGGGTAGGTCTTGGGCTCTATGCATTCTGCATATTTTTATATTTGTTTCTCATTTCTACCATTGCAGGTTATCAACTAGAGAAAGTGGTATGTAGATTTGTCACTTATCCACTTACTGTAGATAGTAATTTTCGTCAATCCTGAGTAAGTTCTCAGATCTTAACGACATTTAAGACACAAAACATATCGATCACTCGAGAGCAGGGTACACACAGCTAGACACATTGCTCCTAGTCTTTTTACCCCTCTCGCTCCCTTTTAAACAGGCAGTTTACCTTTTATAATAAATGGGTTGTTAGGACTAACTGACCTGTTTTAGATCCACTCAATCCCCATTCACATCTACACACACTAGGCCTCTCAACTCCACAGCACCCACCGGCAGGAACAAAAGATCCCAGATAAAGAGCCCCGGTACGGGTGCCCGTATTGCAGCGCCGACCTGACGAGGGGCAGGATCATCTGATGAAGCATGACAGCTAGCTCGATGTGTGTGCGAGAGCCCTAGTTCCAACAAGGGGACTTCCCCCTTTCTTTGCCCCACCAGCATTCCTACCCCAACTCACACCACAGTACCTCTCCTTCTCTTCCTTATGACCTTAGAGGAACTTTGTACCACTTTTTGTACAAAGCTCCTATTAAGTCATTTATAAAAATGCAAAAGAGGGTAGGGGCCAGAACACACCCCTGTCTCACCCCTCTCTCTATGGGTATACGATCAGTGAGGTCTCCATTCTTCCCATATCTGATTTGGGCATAGTTTTTCACATGCAATCTTTTCAAGATCTCGCCTAAATACGCAGGCTCCCCCAGATCAGATAGGATAGCCCAAAGTTTTTCCCTGTGAACTAGATCGAAGGCCAATCTTAAGTACACAAAGATCATGTAGAGACTGCCACCCTCCACGATCACTGTTTTCCAGTGCAATCATTGCAACCTGAAAATTTGATCAATTGTGGAAGTGTTTGTTCGGAAGCCGGCCTGGTAAGGGCTGAGAATGGAGAACTCCTCCATCCAATTCTGCAAATGGTCCAGAAGCACTTGTGCAACATCGATGAGGCTATTGGGCCAGTAATTATCAGGATGGAGGGGTGAGCCCTTCTTAAAAATAGGGATGATTTCTGCCCCTAACCATGTTATGGGAATCTCCATTCCCTGCAAGATAGCATTGTAAATTCTCCATAGGTACGGAGCCCAGATGCTAGGTTCAGTCCGATAGAGGTCTCCGGTGATCTTATCTAACCCCTGTGCCTTTACAGGGATTACTCGAACAATAGTAGCAATTACCTCTTTTAAGGTTATTGCAGGAGTTTCCGGGCAAGCTGTATGTGAAAGAGGGATATAGCTTTCAGATTGCTCATAAGTGCCCTCTGGCCTGGAGTAAAGTGACTGAAAGCGGACCCCTCAGACCTCGGCACACAGATTAGGTTCAATAGCTTGTTTGTCCTCTTTTGATTATGTGCTTATCAGTTTCCAAAAGGTCCTCATATCCTTATTTTTTAGGGCTTCTTTCAAACTCTCCCATTTTTCCGCTTCCCACTCCTTTTTGGCATGCTTAATTGCGTGTTTCTATAATAATCTGTTTTCCTTTATTGCTGATTTGTCATTGGATTTAATAGCTATGAGCAGGGTAGTCTTAGCCTTTCGACATTTATCATTGTACCAGGAGTATCTGGATATATTACCCTCCTTTACTTGTGCTACATAGGAGAAACTATCTGCCAGGGCTGTCACTAAACCTTGGTGGTTTTCTGCAATTTCCTTAAATGGGCAAATAGAAGCTTCTGACTTACTCAGTTGGGTCGCTACCTCCAAATAAGGCATTATTAATTGGTAGCGAGAAGATAGTCTATCTTGAGATTCGCATAGAGTACCCCATCTTACTCTCCTCCTGCAACTCGTTAAAATTGGGCCTGGTATTTTCAATAAATGGCACTTTTGGACATCCCCAGTATATGGAGAGTCCAGTTCTAGGGTCAGGGTGTTGTGATCACTATCATATCTGGGGACGATCTTAAAATTAAGCATCCAATACCAAGATTTAGTATTGACCATTATGCAATCTAAGATCGAAGAGGAGCCTGACCTATTATACGTGAAATTTGCCGGGCTATCAGAGTTAGAACGCCAATTACACACCCTAAGTGAATGAGTCAGGACAAGGGTATTCAACTGTACAGCTAGAGGGGTCCATATCCGGACTGGTACAGCATTCGCCGTAGGAATGTCCCAGTGCAGATCTTCCTCATTTAGATCCCCAGCCTCCAGGTCCTTCAGAGGTTTGTACTGACAATTAAAATCGCCAGCCAGAATCAATATGTCATTATCTATGACTGTGGATACAAATAATAGTAATGTATCAAGGGTGGGAAACTCTTGCCCATACCCTACTGGCCTTGAATATACATTAATAAGCACTAACCTGGTCCTGCAGATGGAACTCAGGATAACACAGAGAATGTCTCTAGATGGCGTCTCAACCTTTTTCACTGTAGAGCCCAGATGTGTAGCAACCCAAATGGTGAGTGCCCCAGATGGTCTGCCCTTCCCCCCTGATGTAGCAGGTAGATTATATGTTACATAACCAGGTCTATGTGTAATCTCCCTATACCAAGTTTCCTGGAACATGCATATATCAAAGTCTTGGATAAAGGTACTCCACTCCGGGTTGTCAATTTTGGAGCGGAGACCTGCAACGTTCCAGGATAATATTTGGAGATTCTGTGATGAATTTATGGGATTACTATGGTAATTGAGCTCCTTATCCGAAGGTCAATGATGGCTCCTGGCAATGGGCTGATTTATTTCTGCAGTTATAGGAGGTAAGTTCGCCAGCTGTTGTGTGTTATAGGTTTCTAATGGTGGTTCTGCGTTATTATTTAAAGTACCGTATCCCATTACCTCATTCATTTCTCCGCTTCTATCTCCACCAACCTTTGCTAGTCCCTGCATGTGGGGCAATAGAGTGCCGACAGAGTGGAATGCCTGGTCCACACTCAAAGACTTAATTGTGTCGCCTCTATTAGCCTTGGAACTACACTCAATAGAATTCAAAGAGGACGGGTTTAGGATTGGCAAATTTGGGGTTTCTAGGGGTCCATGCTCTTTTTCAGCAAAATATTGCCTGGATGGTTCGAAATGCCTTAAGCCTCTTTTGACTACCCTTCTTTCAAATGGCTCAACATTGAATGTCTCCAGTCAATCGTTATCATCCATGTTACCAAGGGCCACATAACGATTGGTCACTGGAATGTTATATCTGGATTGTGTCCATCCCCCACCATCATCCATCCCAGGTAGTGACTGCTCATGGCTAGGTGGCTTGTAGAAAAACCCTAATGGTAAAATATGAATCCCTGTTTGCTCAACTGACCAATTTCCCGCCCTATCAAGGATTGTTTGAACTAAGTTTGGCGACCCGAAAGAAAGCACCACACAGTTCCCCCCTAAAGGCTTTTTTGATCTGCCTATCCAACCAACCAGTCGAAACATTTTGAATTAGTAGAGTGGGTAGGATATTCCAGACCTTGAGCTTAGCAGAGACAGTGCCTTATTTTTAAGTGAAGACCAATGTTCCCTAGTTTCATCAATCAACAAGGGGACATTGGCCAGCACTATTGTATAAGGAGTGGCTTCTGGAGGGAGGTGAAGGGTGTTTGGATCATATGATCCTCTAAATGTCTGTGGTGCTCTATGTTGTGCAGTTCTCATTGGTGGTTTCCTTGAGCTATCATGTCCTGCTCTGCCTAATAAGGGCTCATTTTGAATTCTTAATTAGCGGTCCTGAATGGAACTAGGGGTCTGGGGCTTATGATGTTCTATGGACGTGCCTGCCTTCTTCTGACTCATGGTTTGTGGAGCCAGTTGACCTATTTGCGGTGCTATAGCCGGGCCATGATTTAAAGGTCCTAATTGTGTAGGAAGGGTCCTGTTGTCTCCTATTGTTTGTGTATTCTCAATGACACAATGATAGTTGGAAAGATTGGTCGATTCGGGCTGACTAGTGTGCGGGCCTGAGTAACTCGGCAGAGGCTGCTGCAGCCGCTCGATTTTTTCTATGCTTGATTCAATGCGATTTAATTTTTGAAGTAGTGGTTCTAATAGGGTTGTGATTAGCCCACCGATTTTTTCCCAGAACTCTAAATTGTCAGTGCCTTGTGAAGTGATTGGGGGACTTGTGGGGGGCATTATAGTAACGGGTCTGTTTGCCGATGAATGCACCTCAGCCAGCTCCTCCCTCGTGGTTTTGCTTTTGTTTTTGTGACCTTTCTTTGGTGCTGGGTAAGTAAGCTTATTTGGACCCTGCGCCTTTTTTTTTTCTAGGTTGGGTAGGGGAATTGTTCTCCTGATTGATCTTGCTTTTCTGGCCCCTGGTGTTTATTATGGATTTGGCACTTGCAACCCTTGGCGTAATTCTATCATTTGCTTCTATGATATGACTTCTCTCTGTCCTAATAGGGGAAGAACAATCTTGATGATCTATAATGCTAGAGGCATTCGTGTGGTCAGACTGCCCCTGAGTAGATTGAGGCTCCAGGGAAAGTCTTCACTCTGTTAAAGCAATTTCTTGAATGAGAGCTGACTCAGAGCGAAGCAAGAAGGCTTCAAGAGTCCCCACCACTCCCTGTCCCGTGAGACATTTTCTTTTGTTCATCTTGTTAATGTAGTTAAATGAAAAAGAGAAGTGTAGCAGCCTATGGCAGAGGGTTATCCCTTAGTCAAACCGATTATATAGCTGTGCCAGTAAGAACCCTAGCCCCGCAAACACTGGCCCCCCATACAAAATACAAACATATAGGGCCATATGTATCAAACCCCACTTTAGCGATTCTCAATTTGTGATTTTTAGCGAATCTTAAGTTGAGAATCGCAACACAGGATGTATATAAAAAAATCGCATTTAAATAGCGATTCCGTAAAAATCGCTATTTAATTGCGAGATTTCAAATAGCGATTCCTTATCTGAAAAAATCGCAATTTTGTGAAATTCGCAAATTAGAGAATCGGAAACTCAGGTGCAGTATGATGACATCACAACCAGGAAGTGTGACTACCCATGCTGCACCTGAGTTTCTGAAGCACAGTGTGAGAGAAGGAGTGGAGGTGAGGGAACTCTGCAGTGCAAGAACCAATGGCAGACACTGGAGACATGGCCAGCCAGGACAAACAGCAGCAGGGGAAACACCCAGGAAGAGAAAACATATGTTTTCTGAAACTGAACTGGAGGTCCTGATACAAGAAATGGTGATAAGCCATGAACTGCTCTTTGGCAAGAAGTCCCTGTGGGTGCCGGAGACACGCAAGCGTAAGATCTGTTCGGACATCCAGCGCAAAGTCAATGCAATAGGTGTCACCCACAGGAGCGTGGAAGATCTAAGAAAGCGCTGGTATGATATGTGCCAGCACTGCAAGGAGAAGGTGGCTACCAGGTTGGAGCAAGCAAAGAAGACTGGTGCTGGGACCTCCACCGCCACTGACTCCACACCACTTGAGGAACTGGTTGAGGGGACCCTGCTACCAGAGAGTGTGATGGGAGTGTCTGACCTGGACAGCTCCGACCCCCCGGCACGAAGACAAGGTAAGAAGCATGCCATCACCCCCCTGATGCCCCCCAACTACCCCCACACACCCAGTAGCGACCCATGGGCAGAATAAAACAAAAACTCCAGTGCAGGTACCCAAGCACATACAGCAATGCATTATGGGAGATGTAGTCACATGCACATTACAATGGTGCATTTACACCCAGCCAGTCCCTAACAGCATATGCACATAAGGAAAGGCAAAATACAGACAGACAGGACCTATGTAAATCCAAACAGTGAAATTTAATGCATGACAAGTGCAAGTCTGGACAGAAAATTAATGTGTGCATTTACATCCACAGCACCATCAGAAACACAGGAACTAGTCAGAGGAGGTAAGGACGAATCACCAAACCCAGAGACACCAGGGCAAGAGGATGAAACGGAGGAGGAGGACAGCCCAGTATTCCCTCCAAAACGCAGCAGGCATATTGTAGTGCCACCACTGCCCCCATTGTAGGATGAAGGCCAGGACACAGATGGCGATGTACAACCAGTCCCAGCACAGCCAGAGCCACAACACCGTGATGATCCGATCCCGCCAGTTCTATCAAGGCGCAGGGCACGTACATCCACCAGTGGAGCAGCCCCAAGAGAGGACACAGTCTTCGGTGGGCTGGAGGGCCAAATGTTGGGGGTACAGCGCCTGCAGGCAAAAAACATACGCTCATTACAGAGGGAGGTCAGGGCTGGCTTCATGGGCATGACGGGTGCCCTGGAGGCACTCTGTGCGGAACTGAGTTCAGATCATGCTGCTAGGCACAGGGAGATGCAGCACCTAGACCTGTACACACGGGCAGTTAACCGGCTGTCCTCAGCAACAAATGTGCTGTCAAGTCGAAGCATATGTATGCAGCATGAGGTGGCACACAACAGCCAGGACATGGCAAGGGCCCTGGTACAGATCACATCTGCTGTGGATGAGCTGCAGGCAGCTCGCACTACTGGACCAGGAGTCCTCACTCCAACAGATGAGGATGCACAATCAGGAAGGAGCAGCATCACCCTCCCGCCCCCCGGAGAGGCACCGTAGTGGGCTTCACAGCAGGGCTACTGGGACATGTGAGGAGGGCACTGTGCACCCTCTGCCAGGGGCTCTGGCACGACAGCACCGCACTTGAGGTGTAACAAGTTGGACCAGGAGTTGGGTGCCTCAACCCAGTTCACATGGACACTTGCTCCGGATTGTGCAATCGCACTGTGATAATAACATGTGCTGTGCATTTGACTATACATTGTGGGGAAAACAGGCTGTGTGCCGTCATTTATTCTGAAGTTAAGGAAATAAAACACTGCCTCACAACTGATATTTAGCATTGTGTCATATATTCTTACCTAGAAATAGTTGCGTGTAATCTCATCTCGCCTCTGGCACCCAGCAGCTGCACCAACTACACCGGCTGGCATGCGTCCTGGCGCTGGCCCCTCATCATCGGATGAATCCGATTCACTTAGCTCCACTGGGGTGCCTTTCCTGGTGGCGATGTTGTGCAGCATGGCACAAGCTACCACTATCTTGCAACTGGTCTGTGGGCTGTATTGTAGTGCCCCTTCACTCTTATGTAGGCATCTGAATCTGATCTTGAGTATCCCAAAGGTCCGCTCAATGGTACATCTGGTTGCTATGTGGGCACTGTTGTACCTCAACTCCCCAGCGTTGGCAGGATTCAGGTAGGGAGTCAGAATGAAATTACAGACCGCATACGCACTGTCACCTTTGGGGTGGGAGGAATATGGTTAAACACTGTCCTGACAATGCTATCCTTTACTAGTGTTTCCTTTGTACAAATGCATTTACCTAGTAGGTATCCCTCACCAAACTCCCCACTTGTGAGTCGACGGTATATCCCACTGTGGCAGAAGATGAAGGCGTCGTGCGTGCTGCCTGGGTATTTTGCGACAATGTCGGTGATGATGTGCTTGGCATTACACACCACCTGTATGTTCAGGGAATGGTAGGATTTGCGATTCCTGAACACATACTCGTTCTGTGAAGGGGGGATATTGCGACATGTGTCCCATCTATGCATCCAATGACGTTGGGACATTGGGCTGTTTGATAGAACTCCTGCTTGGTCTGGTCTAGTGCCTGTGGTGTGCTGGGGAAGTGGATGTGGTGTTGCAGCCTCTGGAGCATGGCATCAAGGAAAGCGTGGAAAAGCGCGACAATGCACTCTGTGAGAGCCCTCCTGCTGAGGCTATCACCCCCTGGAAGCTACCTGATGCCAGGAGGTGCAGTGAGCACAGGACCTGGATGTGGGTGGGGATGGTGTGTGTCCTGTGTGTGCGGTGTTCAAGGATAGGTTTGAGCTCCTCAATTAAAACAAGGATGCTCTCTTCATCCAGCCTGTAGTTTGTATGGGTCTCCTCCTCAGTGCGCTGGAACAGGGTTATGCGCACACGAAAGATCCTCTCCTGGCGTCTCCTCCTCTGTGCAGCAGCTCTGATTCGCAGCCTCCTGGCTATCACATACATCCCAGCCATTGTGGAAAAATGTGTTGCATTGTGGGCCTCCTTAAATAGTTTGCACCTGGTTACCACCTGCTCAGACTTGGTGGTAATTGCGATTCTCAAATTTGCGAATATGATGAAATCGCAATTTGTGATTTTTTCATACATTTCATTGCGATTACCAAAAATGTGAATTTTCGAATTGCGATTTCTGCTAGGTGCAAATTGCAATTTTGGAATTCGCAGAATATCTGATTCGCAGTGTAATTAATCGCTATTTTAGCGATTCCTTATATTTGCGATGCGAGAATGTCTCAAATGCTGTTTTTTGCGATTCGCAGCGTTTGAGAGTAAAATTTTGCTTCATACATATGGCCCATAGATTTTAAGGCACAGGATGTTAATAAGGTGGCCCTGCCCTGGCCTTTTATGGTCTCTGATGGGCCCACTGACAGTGTTTTATATGCTTCCTTGGTGCTGCGGCATCAGGTTCCGGCGCGCTTACCCCCAAAGGATGCTGGGAAGTAAAGTCCAGCGCACACGCAGCCCCCTCGTCAAGGGAGGCAGGGCCGTGTCTCGATGGCGGGAGTGGCGGTGTAGGCAGTGGTGATTCTGTAGACCCAGCAGCAGTAAGCAGTGAGTGTTCCCAGTTGATAAGTCGTGGCAGGTTTTGCAGCAAAGATTCCCGCGCTGTGGGAGCACTGACAGTGTTTTATACGTGTCCTTGGTGCTGTGGCGTCAGGTTCCAGTGCGCTTACCCCCAAAGGATGCTGGGAAGTGAAGTCCAGCACACGCGCAGCCCCCTCATCAAGGGAGGCGGAGCCGCGACTTGATGGCGGCAGTGGGGGTGTAGTCAGTGGCGATTCTGTAGACCCAGCAGCGGTGAGTGTTCCCAGTTGAAAAGTCGTGGCTGGTTTTGCGGCAAAGATTCATAGACGATCCCTCCACACCGGAGAAGTGTCCCAAATGCAGAATAGCAGAGAGAGCCTATATTCACAAGCGGTGGACATGTCCTGGTGTAAGAGTCTTTTGGGGTGAGGTAATGCAGAACCTAGTGATACTAATTGACCTACAGCTACAGCCAACCATAGAGATGGGCTTACTGGGACTAGTCACCCATAATAAAAAAACTAGATATGCGGAGAAGGTATTGGAGTTAGGCCTCACTGTGGCAAAGAAGTGTGTAGCCTTGAGATGGATGGCCAAATGACTGCCCACATAAAAGCAATAGTTATGGGAATTTTACGGGCTCAATATGGGGTACATTATAGGTTGGTTTACAACAGAGTGGAAAAGGGAGGAAGGGTGGAATGAGACTCAGTAGAAGTCTGATTATAACTGGAAATTGAAAGCCCTAAACCAAGACAAGATGTAAAGGGAACAGATGATTAATACTCTCTAGATGTGTCTGTGATTTTGATTTGCAGTAATATGATGGGATGATGCCAATTGTGTTGCCTAAGCAATCCAAATGTTATGTATGGACTTATATTCATTTATTCATGGTGTGTTTATGATGTGACTAACATTTCTGCCCTTGTCTGTGGGTCGAGGGGGAGGAGGGATTAGATAAGTAACTTAACTGTAATGTTACCTTGTTCCTAAAATCAATAAACAAATTACTAAATGAAAAATAAATATATATAATTAAATACATTTCACAGGGTGGCACCTTTTGGATATGAAGAAAATGTAAGTAACAGCAATTTGTTTTTCAGCTTAAAATGTATACTGTATCCTATAGAGGAATTTCAAAAATTGACCCTTCTTAAATTAATATGATACAGAAGAGGATGTAAAATCATTTATATGGAGTCCGCAACACTAGAGTAGATAAATGAGATGGTCTCATTGTAAATAATAGAAGCTCTTTGAAACAAAATAAAGAAAGAAAGGATTTCTTAATGCCTACCCTTTTGGGAGGTATCAGATTTTCATAATTATATTACCAAAATGGTAACATTTTGAGGCAGAAGGCTTTATGGTGTAACTGAAAAACTGAGAAATTAACATCTACTTCGTATTTATTACTGTTCAATTTAAACAGTGATAATCATGTTTTGTTCTAATTTCACAAAAATGTTAACAGTTAATCTATTTAATTTTTGAATCATCAATAGGACATATAGAGTAAAGGGTTCCAACATCATCTTGATGGAAACAAGCTTTTCCACCAAGATACGAAAAGTATAACATCTAGTAATCGGATTATAAGATTTTTGCAAGATGTCAAGAAGACTGGCTTTTGGCTGTTTCTTTAATGGAGAAACGTGTCTAATTATTTAATTTTCGTGGAATTCATGTGGAGACCTAAAGAATCAAATAAATGTTTCAAGCATAATTTGTTTTGGGTAGATGTTGAGATTTGTCTGAATTTAATAGATAACCTAATAAGGCAGAATATACAGGAACTCCCTTCCTTGAAATCCAGCAGAGAGGTGTTGGGATCTTAATAATAAAGGAGAATGTCATCAGCCAATAGAGTCAGTTTTAGATACTTACCTCTATATTTAAACCCCTGTATATTTGAATTCTGCCTAATTTTAAAAAGAAACAATTCTAAAGCTAACATAATAGTAAGTGGTCAGAAGCAGCACTGCTGCCTCACACCTCTAAATAATCAAAAAGAACAAGAAGAGATGCTGCCAACAAAAAAGAAAAACAGAAAAATGATGGAAGGAATGCTTGAATTAATTTTAGCCACTGGCGATCGCTAATGGCTGCATTCCAGACCATTGTTTTTACCCCACTGCACGATTTTAGACAGAGACCCACCATATGAAAATTAGTTTTGGTCCTGCTCTTTTTTTTATGTTTGAAAAGCTTTATTCAAGAAAATGTTAATACAAAGATATCAGCAAAGGCATAAGAAATACGCAAATAGAAGTTAAATAGCATAAACAAGCTAATATCATAAAGGAACGATTTCTAAGGAAAAACAGGAGAAAGGGAAGAGACAGGAGGGAGGTAAAGAAATAAAAAAGGGGAAAAAAGGGGGAAATGATAACAATGTATTATGAAAATACAGAATTATGCTTTAAAAAGTAAGTGCTGTAGGTAAAACAATAATCAAAATGCAACACGAAAGAACAATTATAACAATAAATAAATCCTGTAGTATTACTATAAGAGAAGAAGATGCAATTTCCTCAAGGCGGATCAAAATTTTCCGAAAGGATATTTGATACATTCTTGCGAACCATCCGGTCTAAGTATGAGGTAAGAGGTAACCAGAAGAGATCCCTATTGTGTGTAGGATTACAGGAGGAGGCAAAAGCGGTATCAAGCCTATGAAAGTGACATAGAGAATTCCACCAACAACGTATGGAGAGCTTTGTGAGGGACTTCCAGTTAGAGGAGATGTGCTGAAAGGCTAAGGCAAGCATAAGGTCAAAAAGACCACAAGAGTGTAGAGGAAGATCTAGAGAATCAGATAAACTGCCAAGAAAAAGGGTAGATATAGAATACTGAGGTGAGATTGTGAAAATACGAGAGATGTATAGCCAAACAGTATTCCAGAATTGAGAAACAGAAGGACATAAGAATAAAATATGAAAGAGGTTAGCGTTAGGGGCAGAACATGTCCAACAGTTAGACTCAGTAGAGGAGGAAAAACGGCCTAGAGAAAGTGGAGAGATATATAGCCTGTGATATAGGTAGAATACAGATTGAGTGAGGGAAGCAGAACGGGAAATTTTCAAAGATCTGGACCAGAGTTTATCCCATAGGGCAACGGACCAAACACAACCCAAATCCGCCTCCCAAGAGAGTTCCAATTTAGATTTAGGACGATCTGGATTAGGAGAGGAAAAGAATTTATAGATAAGAGAGGCTTTGGGGAGGGCAGAAAGAATTTTAAGAAGAGGAGCTTGGGAAACAGAAGAAGGGGAAGAAGGAGGAGAGTAGAAAAGATCAAGAATAAGTGTCATCAGAGTAACAAATTTTTGCAAAAAGGAACGAGGACAGTGAAAGGACATCTGAAATTGGGGAAAGGAACAAGGAGAAGATCCGTCAAAAAATTGGTTCACCCAAATGATGCCCTTAGACCTCCAAGCTTTCCAGAAGATGGGTCTATTATTTATAAGGATAAGTGAATTATACCAGACAGTGGAACCCAGAAAAGACTCCCGAGTAATAGGTGTAGGATTAAAAAGAGGCTTTAAAAGAGAAGAGGTATGTTTAAATAAAGGAAATGACGAGTGCGGAGCTTTGGCAGAGAAGTGTATGATTTCTCCGAAAGAAAAGGGCAACAACAATGTTTGCTCGATGTGAAGGCAAAGAGGAGCGAGAGGGGAAGGAGTGGACGCCAGCCATCTGGACGCCTGCCGAAGAGAAAAAGATTTATGATAGAGATGAAAATCTGGGAAATTGACCCCTCCATTGGATTTGGATTTACGAAGCCGTGCTAAAGAGATTCTAGATTTCTTTTTGTTCCAAAGAAATCTTGACAAACAAGAATCAATGCATTTAAAATAAATTGCGGTGATATGAACGGGTAACATAGAAAAAATGTAAATTAAAATGGGAGCTATCATCATCTTGATTGAGTCCATTCGTCCCCACCAAGAGAGAAAGAGGGGGTTCCAGGAGGAAAATAATTGTTCAATACGAGACGAAACCGCAGACATGTTTAAGGTAATTGAGGAGGAAATAGAGTTGGAAAACCATATTCCTAAGTATTTAATTTTGGAGCTATTCCAAGCAAATCCAGTAGAGGAAAAGACAGAAGGGGTGCAAAATTTGGTAAGAGGGAGAATCTCAGTTTTATCCGAATTAATCTTGTAACCCGAGACCTGTGAGAAAGAATCAAACTCAGAGAGTAGAGGGGGAATAGAAGTTTCCGGAGCAGAAATGAATAGAAGAATATCATCCGCATACGCAGAGAGTTTCAATTGACTATCGCCATAAGGAAAACCTAAAATAGAATCATTGTTACGGATAGAAGACAAAAAGGGTTTAAGGGCAAGGACAAAAAGTAAAGGGGATAAGGGGCAACCTTGACGAACACCCCGCTGAAGAGGGAAATATGAGGAAACTTGACCGTTGACCAAAACCGAAGGTTTAGGGGAGGAATACAACAGAGAAATAAGAGAGATGAAATGAGGACCAAAACCATGCCAACGCAATGAAGCAAATAGGAAAGACCAATCAACTCTATCAAAGGCTTTCTCTGCGTCAACAGAAATAGCCGCTAAGAGAATAGAGAGAGATGGAACCCTATTTAAAACATTAAGGAAGAGGTGGGAATTATCAGAGGTAAGCCGGCCTTTAACAAAACCACATTGTTCCTTACCGATGAGGTGGGGCATGAGGGGGTCTAATCGTAACGCTAGTACTTTAGCAAACACCTTATAGTCCACATTTACTAAAGAGATTAGGCGATAGTTCTTGCAGAATTTGGGATCGCGACCACCCTTAGGGATGAGACAAATGGTGGCTTCTTGAAATGTACCCTCGGCCTTACCCAGCGAATAGAACAATTGAAAGAGAGAAAGGAGTTTGGGGAGTAAAAGGTCAGAGAAGAGCAGATAGAACTGAAAAACCATCAGGACCTGGGGTTTTACCTTTGGTGAGAGTGTTCAAAGCCACAGAGAGCTCATGTAAAGAGAGATCAACTTTCAGGTCTGGGAAATTAAGATGAGAAGTCGAGGGCTTAGGCAGTTTGTCAAAATAAGCCTGGACAAGAGAGGGAGAGGGAGAAGCTTCCGGCGTGTAAAGAATAGAATAAAATAACTGAAACTGGTCAAGAATATCCTGAGCTTTATGTAGTAAAGTATTGTCAGAAGAGTAGATAGAGTCAATAAAGGAGCGCTCCTTGCGTGACTTAAGATAATTGGCTAGGAGTTTCCCTGCCCTATTGCGTCCACCATAGTAACGAGCACTACTACGAAGAAGCACCGATGAAGCATTATCAGTAGTACTTTTATTGTATTCGAGCTTGGCACGAATAAGATCAGGAGGGACGGAATTATTAAGAGAAGAGTAAAACTTATGCTCCAAAGATTTAATATGGGCTAATATAGTTTTCTGCTTCTGAAGAAAACGTTTCTTCTTCTTGTAAACAAAATCAATAACAAACCCGCGAGCTGTGGCTTTAAAAGAGTCCCAAAGAGAATGGGGGGAAATGTTAGAAACATCATTTATCATAAAGAATTCAGTAACAAAAGATCGAAAAGAAGAGGAGAAAATCGCCAACGAGAAGGCTTGGGATGCGGAGGAAGGAAGTCAAGATCCGTTACAATAGGGACATGGTCCGAGATGAGTATAGGTTCAATAGAAGAAGATAGTAGGATTTGCGATAAGGAGAGAGAAAGAAAAATATAATCAAGGTGAGAGAAAGATGAATGAGGAGGAGAGAAAAAGGAATAGTCAAGGGTGTCAGGGTGTGAAAGTCTCCAAGAGTCAGTGAGATGTGCTTGAGAAATAGTATCTAGAAATTGTTTGTGAGGTTTGTGAGGTATGGACCGAACCGTTGACTTACGGTCAAGGAAAGGGTCCACGATCTGGTTACAGTCACCACCGAGAATAAAGAGGTCATCTCTATGTTGAATACATTTGTTCTTAATTGAGGGCCAGAAAAGTAAATCCGGTTGTGTAGGGCCATAGACATTGAAAACAGTCAGAGGAATAGAGTTAATCGATAATTTAGCAAGTATCCACCTACCATCAGAATCTGCTTCTTGTAATAAAACCTTACATTTTAACCTTTTATGACACAAGATAATGACACCATTCTTCTTATTGGTAGAGGGAGAAAATAACACCGTACCCACCGATCCACGCTTTAGGTTGAGAGATTCAGCCTCCGAGAGGTGAGTCTCTTGTAATAGGACAATGTCAGGGTTATATGAAGCGAGGTGGGAAAGGATCCTCTGGCGTTTAATGGGATTAATAAAACCCTTTACATTCCAGGAAATTACTCTGAATTTAAACACTGTAAAACATTAATAGGAACAATACCTACAACAACATTTAAAAAGAGAAAACATGTCAAAAAATGAAAGAGAATAGAAGCAAGATAAGATGGCTGAGTCAAAGTAAAAGAAGAGAAAAATAAAGAATGCAAGATTGGAACATAACCAATAAAAATTGAAAGAAGAAAAATAGAAAGAAAGAATAATAGTGCAAATAAAGGCAAGACAAGAATAAATAACAAGTGGAACAAAAGGGAAAGGAAAGAAGGGGAAGGGCGAGAAGAAAGAAGTACAAAAAGAGACAGTACATATCCAAAAAGGACGGCTGAAAGTAACATACCTGAGTGGGGCATAAAAAGAATGACAGGGTTGTGGAAGGAATCGACAAGATTGACCTCCCTAAGCCAGGAGAACAACCGAATCAGGACGGAAGATGAATAGGACAAACCATATGGAATGAAGAGGAACACACCAGTCGACCTAGGTAAGGAAGAAAGGTAAAATAAACAGTTATAATGAAAGAAATAACAATAAAAATAAAAATGCGTGAAAGGGAAATATAAGCCAATAAATAAAATGAGAATAATAACAAGAGTAGATTTAAAGACCAGTCAAAGACAAGCCAACACTACAACAAATAGAAGGCAATGCGGGAACAAAATCTGGAGAACCTGCAAGAAAAAATGGAAGTTAAATAATCAGCCATTAGCAGAAGTGGAGACGTCCATGCCAGCATTAGTCTGAATATGAATAAAGTTCTTGAGTTCAGCAGGATCATGGAAAGTCCAAGTATGATTTTGATGGGTAACTTTGAAGATACAAAGATGAAATAAACCATATCTGGCACCAAGAGAGCGTAGAGGAGCCCGAAGATTCAAGAACTCCTTCCTTCTCGCAGCAGTAGCAGCAGAGACATCTTGAGAGAAGAATACTCTCTGTCCCAACCAGGAAATTTGGCGTTTAGCTCTAGCCGCAGAAAGTACCAGAAGGAGATCAGTGAATTTCAGAAAAAGAATGATGACTCCTCTTGGTTTAGTTGAAGATGATGAACGAGGGCCAAGTCTGTGAGCTCTTTGGATAGTTAAGGAAGTGGTAGGAGTGATATCCAAAAAGTTTCAGCAGAAAGGAGGAGAAAAACGAGACAGGACCATCTCCCTCCAAAGACTCCGGCAGCCCATAAATATGTAGATTATTCCTCCTATTTCTATTTTCTAAGTCCTCAGTGTGTTGCTGGAGGGTTAGAACAGATTTTTCTAGAGAGGCAATACGCCGAGAATTGACTTGGATCTCCGGAATCTGTTGCTCTACCGAAGATACTCTATTGTCCATGGCTGACCATTTTGCCTCAAAAAGTTGCATTTTATTATTGGTCTCCTCTACAAACGGACGCAGAGCATGTATTTACTCCAACAGTAGCTCCATGGAGATAGGAGGAGACGGCTTGTCAGGAGGAGGGGGGGGGGAGTTCTGTTTCAAACGCTTCGATGGTGCAGTGGAGGGAGAAGACTTGTTTGAGTTTGGTTGTTGCAAAGAGGAATGGTCAGGGGCTGCTGCCGCCATCTGGTCCGAGGTAGAAGAAGATTCAGCTAATGAAGAAGAGGAAGATAGTGCCGTAGGAGAGCTCTTCGAGGGCACAAAGACGAATTTAGGAGTACGCAATTTCCCCATAAGTACTCAAATGATCAGAAAAAGAAAAAATGGGGTAAAGTAAAACCTTGCGCCAGAAAAAAGCAGCTGAGTAGCAAATACAAAGGCAGGCAATCCGTAGAAAAACAGTCCCAAACACAGTTTGAACGAAGCGATGAAAATATCACAGTTGAGTTGAAAGAGACAATAAAATCCTTGCAGGAAGTGGACGACCAGGATAACTAATGAGAGATATCACATGCAGTCTGAACTAGAAACACATTAATCCTGTGGAAGAGGCCAGGAAAAGTTTGGAGGTCGTATAAATACACAGGCGACCCATAGACAGTACACCGCTGGTCAAATGGCGTAAAAAAGAGAACGCGTTGGACAATTGCAGAGTGTGACAAAAATGAAATAGTGGAAAAAGCGCAAAAGTTATTTTGGCTCTACCAAGTGCGTGCCAGACACCAATCACAAAAGTTGTCAGGAAAAGTTGATGGAAAATGAAAAAGTAATAAAGGCTTAATCCAACAGAGCAAAGACCAAAGTTAGATGATCATCATAGTCAACAACTGCGCTCCATGTTCATTGACCTGTGCAGGAAAAATATGGGAATCCTGTGCCAGCCCACATAATCCTCATGAACTGGTATTGGAAAGAAAATGTGTGGTGCATTTTAAAATTCCAACAGTCTCTCACTCAGACCGTGCATAATTGACCAGCGTGTCGATAATTCCTCACTTGGGGGAAGCATAAGGAAGGACAGTCATTGATAGACATATTATTTGCAGAACAGGAGTAAACTGCTTCCCCCACAAGCGCAGCGAACAATTTGCAGTGATGAGAAACCAGCGTCAATGCCGAACGCACTAACTCCACACAGGCTATGCATTGAACGCAAGATGGCGGCCGCACTGAGGCGTGCAAACAACACGAAACAAATGACGCATTTCAAGAATGTGGAAGGTTCCTCATGGGCTCACCAGGTTCACAACATGTTCCGCTCCCAAGAACACACGAAGAGCACGATGAAAGAGCACCAATGACGCCGTAAAGAACAAAGGGTCCGTCCCGACGCGGCGGAGCTCCGGGATCAGGCGGCCATCTTAGACGGCGTCCAAGCCACGCCCCCGGTCCTGCTCTAATAGGAACAGTTCAACCCAAACTTCCAGGCCTGGTCCCTCCCAATGGGAACACAAGTAACACATACTGGTTTCTACCTAATTATTTCTCATCAGTGAGGTATTACTTGAATGCTATGGCATTGTGACATAGGGGCCCATGTCTGGGCATACCCGTCACAACTTAGCCTATGTACTGAAAAAATAACCAGGTGACAGAAGGAACTATTGAATTATTCTCAGCCACTGGTGATGCTCCAGGCTGCATTCCAGACAATTATTTTCCACCCATATGCCATTCTACACAGAGACCCACCTCATGACTTTGTCCTGCTTCAATTGGAAGAGTCTCTACAAGTTGCAAGCATTCCTCCCATCACCTTTTGTGTTTTTGATATAGCACTTTAAGTAGCAAGGGTATATCTGCTTGTGGGTCCAGTGCTCACAGTGCCACTAAAAGCGACACCCAATTGATGAGCCCCAGTCAGGGGGAATTTGGTCCTGGGTGTCTTGTGATTCAGTTCATGCAATCAAGGTTTTGTAAAGTGCAACTACTCACCTGTGAGAGTCTCAAGATGCTAAAAAAGGGGGGGGGGCAGCTCAGTAGCATGCTGAGGTCATCCAAAGAGCCACGTCTTGAGGTCTTTGCTGAACTGAGGCAGTATGGAGGTTTTCCAGAGAGGGGGGTTATTCTAGGCCTTGGCTGTGAGGTAGGAGAAGGGCTTCCCTCCCATTCCCGTCTTGTGGATGTGTGGGACGGTTGCCAGAGAGAGGTCGGCTGATCAGAGGTGTGTCTTAAGTGCGTGGAAGGAGGGGCAGTCTTTAGGTATGATGGTCCAATCTTTTGGAGGGCTTTGGAACTGTGGGTTAGGAGCTTATTCTTCTTTGATGGGGAGCCAGTGGATATCATGGAGGTGCTGGGTGAAGTGGTGGTGGCGGAGTATGTCTAGGACTAATCTGGCTGCTTGTGAAGTATTTTCTTGTTGATTTTGGTGTAGAGAGTGTTGTCGTAGTCCAGGCTTGGCAGTTCAAGGTGGACTGTGTCTAATCTATCAGGAATAACTAATTTGCATATTGCTGGGTCTAAACTGAGGTGGCATGGTGGGCAAAAGAACGATGGCATGGAATGTTACCCTGAGTGATTGACGGTGGTTAAAACAATTGCAAGCATTCTTCCTATCATCTTTTTGTGTTTGAGAATACTATAATAAAAAGAGATTAAATGAATAATTAGAGGACCAAAACCATTCAATTTTTATGTCTGAAAGAAATAACTCCAACACATCGTGCAAAAGCTTCCTCACAATCTACGGTAACAGCACCAGAACACTGTGACCTTAAAGCTTAAATAGTTAACTTAATACTTGTCAGAAGGACCTAGTATTATCAGCGGATAACCTCCCTTTTAAAAAGCCATATTGTTCTCTTTCAATTTGTTTTCCTAATAGTGGATCTAGGCATAATTTTAGAATCCTAGCAAAGATTTTGAACTCAACATTTACTATTGAAACTGGTCTGGAGCTTTTTTCATAATATATTATCATAGCTACAAGAAATTGAGTTATTGGTTGAGAGGGATTGAAGTTCAATTCAAGCAACATCCACAATTCTTGTCAGGGTGAGTGATAAAAGTAACCAAATCGATCTGTGCTTGAACCTCTGGTAGCTTGACACAAAGGCAATTAGGCTTAACTTAGAGGCAATATATTAAGAATGTATGCAGCACACAGACAGTAAGAAAGTAAAAGTGCAAAACAAGAAAAATCTCAAACCAATTTAGAATGATAGAGTACATTTTAATAAATACAATTATACCCTAATGACAAAAATCCAATCAGTAGAATCACCAAACATTTAGGTGAAAATGGCGATTAAAAGCACAAAGCTACACTGACGATCAACTGGTCATTCTAGAGCAAGGGAAAGCCACAAGTTCAGGCCGACAGCACTGGAGAATGGGTCAGATACAGCGGGCAGGTTAGTCCTGCTGAAAAAGTAATTTTTCTCAAAGTCCGATGCAAAGAGTTCTGTTTGGGGTGGAGGAGACAGCAAGGAGCAAGGAGAGCGTCGCTGATAGTTGTCACTGTAGTGTGAAGAGCAGGCTGGGTGTCATGGGCTGTAATCAATGTAGCACAAAGAGCCAGTTGGACTTCCTGGACAATTGTTGCTGGAGTTTCACATTTGCAGTCACTTCAGGCTGTTGTTAGTGTAGCTCAGAGTGCATGTGTGGCATTGCCAGTTGTTGAGGGTGATCACTCTACCATGAAAAGTAGGTCTCATCAGAGCTTTGGATTGGGTGTCATAGCAGGTGCCAGAATCTCAAAACGAAAGGGCCCGTTCATGGCAGTGAAGAGCCCAAGCCTTAGCATTTCACCTTTTCTTCTTTGGAGGAGGTGAAATCGAGGTCAGCCAAGGGGCCAGGACCTTGGGTTACCTCTTGGGGATCTGGAACTCACTCCAGAAGAGGCCAGCAGGGCCCAGTTAGACCCAGTTGCAGGAAGGTCCAGTGCAGCAGGTCAGCTAGGATGTTGCAGGAAGGACTCTTGAGCTTGTTGTGTCCCTGCATCTCACATAGTAGGTCAACCAACTGATGCCTTGAATCACTCAGATTAGCCTGTAATAAAGGTAGACCGGTCCTGTCTTTCTTCTCAGACTGAAAGGCAGTCCCCAGCAGCAGAGCAGTCTTTCTTTTGTGATGTTCACAGGTCCAGGGGTGTACTGAAGTGTGGCCCTGGAGGGCCAAAATTTAGAGGTTGTGCCAGCCTTTTTGTCGGGGGACTCCCTGTCCAATCCCTGCATCTAGGTCTGGAAAGTTCTTCTGCTCCAAACGGTGGCCAGAGAGAGGTAGGAAGATAACACTGCTCAGCTTGGCCTTTAGCATCTGGGATAATAAGCTCTTGTGATCTGTTCAATATACAGATTAGTGAATTGGAGCCTCAACCTGTTCTGAGTGTGGGTTTCTGTGTCTTAAGAATGCAATTAAACACTAATTAACTGCGTGAAAGAATCCCAGTTTAAACATACATTTCCCTTTCGTGATTAACTATTCCATTTTAATGGCACTTACCCTTTCTCATATCTTTATTCTCTAATAAACCATAGAGAATATTTATAGTGGTTACACCAATGTAGGCACCAAGGAAGATGTTTGTAATGTTTATGTTTATGTTTATATGCTTATATAGCGCTCGAATGCCATGGCGTCTTGGCGCTGTGTGTGTGGACAGGAATGGTGCACTATTGTTGATGGAGGCCTATGCAGATGTAAACAGCAAGGTTTTCAAGCTCTTCCTGAAAAGCTGCAGGTTGGGTTGGAGCTTCATAGAAATCGAGTAATCATTGAGTAATCAATCCAGTTCATAGTAATCGAAATGAGCTGTGCGAAATTACCATTCAAGACTTGCTCTAGTGACACTTGATGTGTACTAAGTCTCTAGTTTTCAAATGCTTTCCTTAGTTGCACAAATCCAGCTCAGAGTCTCCAAGAACTCTAGGTGGGTACAATACATTGATCTTAACACATTTTGTACTTTGTTTTTTATTACAAGACCAGAAGAGGAGAAGCTGCTGCTGCTAAGGACATCCATTATATGGATACAATGGTTCTGTTGGGGATATACAATTGCTTTGGAATGTTCACAATTTAAATACGTTATAAGTAACACGTATCCATGATTTAGGAAAAGAAGAAAAACACCCAAGCAATACTTTTCAATCGATATTTTTAAAAAAGAATAATGAATAAAAGTGGGCTACAACAATATAATTGAAAGAAATGTGAAGAAGAAGTGACATGTAAAGGTGAATACAAACGATACAGTTAATAAACTTAATATAACAAAAACAATTAAGCAGATGTAATTTTTGATGAATGAGTCCATATGTTTGATCACATACGTGTCATGTTCATGTATGAATTGATTTTTGAACTGAGACGTTGCGTAGACTCATAGTATACGTCGACGTTTCAACCCTATGTTAGGCGCAAAATTTAATAAGCGTCGCGGCGGGTCTTCCTCGGGACGAAGGGGTAGATATGTAGCCCTGCGCAAAAGTCAATCACTGCGCGTGAGTTAGGCTTCTAAATACAGCAAAGGTCGGAATGAATTGACCTCCAGAGGGGCACGAGTTGTGAAAGTCTGGGAAAGTTGCCAGGCGAATTAATCCTTTAGTGCCAGTCGGTTAATTTACATGATCTGGTGAATTAACATCTCTCCAGCTCTCAGTCGGAAGCAGTACCAGATCCAGTTCATAGTAATCGAAATGAGCTGTGCGAAATTACCATTCAAGACTTGCTCTAGTGACACTTGATGTGTACTAAGTCTCTAGTTTTCAAATGCTTTCCTTAGTTGCACAAATCCAGCTCAGAGTCTCTAAGAACTCTAGGTGGGTACAGTACATTGATCTTAACACATTTTGTTCTTTGTTTTTTATTACAAGACCAGAAGAGGAGAAGCTGCTGCTGCTAAGGCCATCCAGGACTGAGAGGCCGCTGCTGTGGGAGTCAAGGAAGTGGAAGAGGCTGCTGCTGCGGGTGTCGAAAAGCTAGAACCAAAACCAGGTAAGCAGAGCAGTGGAAATGGTCCATCCAAGGAGGGAACTCAAAGCCAGGCAAGGCTGGGTGGATGGGCGCAGTATTTATAGTACCGTGCCCAGGATGACTGTCAAATCTTGTTGTTTTTTAAAATCTCACTAGACTTTGAAACCCACCATTCATGGTGGTTAATGCAGCCTGTTGAGAGGAAGGAGGCCTTTATAATGGGGGACTGGTGAGTGAGCTTGTGACTACCATTGAAGAGTGAAGAGGAGGTCAGGTGGCCAATAACAACTTTGTGCGAGAAGGGAGCAGCCAAGGGGTCAGGGATAATGTTAGTATTGGGCATTGAGGGAGCAGTCCTAGGGTGGTGTGGCATAGCAGTGGTGCAGGGGCAGATTCAAGTGGCAGGGCACCAAGAGACTTGTGACTAGCAAGCCTTGAGTTGTAAAGAGCACTCATGGACCGGGAGAAAGAGTGGGGCTTGACATCAAGTATCATCCTGACTGGGAGCCATCTGCAGCCTAAGAGCTAGATGCCAATGCAATAGAAGGAAACAAAGGCACTCAAAAACGTAGGTGCAGAAGAACTTAAGAGATACTGGACTGGGGAGGTTAGGGGTTGGAGAGATCCTTTCGTGTTTGAAAAGTGAGGGTATACATACTCCCTACATAAGTATATAACAACTAAAAAAGTATCCTCCTCGTAAGGCTAACAGTGTTCATAGGGAAGGAAAATAAGCTACACCTATAGTCTACCACACTAGGGAAAAAGCAAAACCCCTTTTTTTAATACAACTCTTACTCACTCTAGTAGAGGCATTCTTCATTATCTGTTTCACTCTGACTCCTAGAGGTCAGGGTCAGCTCGACCATGTTCCAGAGGGCACTTTGAAGATTTTTGTTTTTGAGTGAGGGGGTAATTTACAATTAGATCAAATGCCTCATCCAACCCTAAGATGCCCCTTTATTGACGGAGAGGATGGGAAAGATTAAAAACTATATATACACTGGGCTTAGAGGATATTGTTGCCCTATGAGCCTAATGTTAAAATACCAACATGTTTCTGCCCTACTCTACTGGCAAAGGTCCTGGGCGTTCATGAGGGTGGATTAGTGGTATTATTCCCCCAATTATTTGATACAGCAATTTAAAGTAGATCATGCGATTTTGCATGCAGTAAAAGCGGTGTACTTGCTGTTTTGTACGTTGCCTGATAGTAGATAATCTATACTTATCAAGGAGCGGGCAGGGCAAACCCTGTAGTCACACTATCATCAAGGGTCTCTACCCACAGTGTACCTATTCGGCTTACAGCTCTCCTTGGTGTAATTATGGGAATACAAAGCTACAGCAACTACCATACACAACACCCAACCGTCTCTTTGTGCTACAGCGATGACTGCCCACAATGCCTGGTCTGATCTTCGAGCTACAATGATGACCATCTGTGATGCTCTACCTGCTTCTTGCTGCCTCCTACAAAACAAACTGAACTTGTCTTGCTGAGCTCAGAAGATAAGTCTTCAGTGGGACTAACTTGGTCCCTGTAGCCAACCCACACTCTATTGTGGTCAGCCTGAACTTTCCCCGGTCTACTGTGACCAGATGACTCGAGTGGTGCTTTGTGCTTATAGTCGTTATTTTCACTTGAAACTTTAAATTTGGATATCTCTGATTCTACTTATTGGATTCTTGTCATTCTAGTTTTTCAATTATTGTATTTATTAGAATGTATTCTATTTTTCTAAATTGGTTTGCATTTTTTCTTTTGTTGTGTTCACACTTTATTACTGTTTGTGTGCTGCATACAGACTTTGCACATTGCATCTAAGGTAAGCTTGACTGCTTTTGTTCTAAGCTATCAGTGGGTTAAGCACACATACATTTAGTGACTTTTGTGGTTAACCCTAACAAGGATTGTGGTTGTTGCCTGATTGGGGATTTCACTCACCCTCGACCAATTACCAGATTCCTTACAGTGTTCCTCCCAGAGGAAGAGAAAACACCTTCCCACACAAAAGCCATTGACTATGCTCTATGAGCAGTTGTCACACATCATGAGGGCTAAGCACTCACTAGGGTCCTGCTGGAGCTCTAATGCAAATTAGCCTCCAGGAGCATCAAAAAGGTAAAAGGTAATTTTTGATAATTTAGTTTTCTTTAACATTTATTAAAAATCCAACTTCACCATTCAGTTTTCCATTTCATAAATATTAGAAAATAGTGGTTTAATCATATTTCTAGCTGGCCCCAATCGAAAGATAGCAGAATCAATCTTATACATCACTTCCCAGTGTTTCTCTGTGGGCCAGCCAGCCTTGCTACTGTGAAACGCTTTTGGTGCTAGTCACTGTAAGGACATGTTAACTTTATATTTCTACATGTCCTACTTTTAAGTGCAATTCACGCAGACATGTGGAGTACAAGACCTTCATGGATGTGACATCAATAGTTTAAAGAAATGTTTTATCATGTCAAATAGGGCTTATTTTGACTTTATCATAAACTTGTGAAAGAGTTGGTAAGCATATATAAATGTGGGTGTGTCTGCCTAGAGGCTTATGGAGCTGGAGTTTTGGGATGTAAAGGAGCCACTGCCAACCAACTACAGCAGGTTGAGAATATTTGTTTGTGTAAGTTGTTGGCTGTCCCTCAATTCACTTCCTCTTTTATGTGTTATTATGAGGTGGGGTTGAATCTCATGGAAGATAGGATTAAACTAAGCCCTCTGCTCCCCTGGTTAAGGATTGTGAGGAACCCAGATGCAGTTTTTGTGATATAATTACTGTCAGATTGCCTTTGAGATATTTTCCTGGTGATCCCCTGGATAAAATATATTTAAAAATAGTGTTGTAGGCCTAGGATTGCCAGTGCTTTTTATAACCCAGAGAATATCGAGGCATGATCAAAGATGCAGGTGAAAGATGTATTCTTGCAGAAGCAAGCCAGACTCCATTAGAGGGATTTTGCAAAATTAAGCTCCAGTATTAATTATAGAATAATTCATCAGTTTCAGGGTTGTGATTTTTATTTTGTGGGTGTTATTAATGCATAGTATAGGTTTTACTTAACCAGACTTCATTTTAATTTTATACATTTTTAGTGGCCTTCCCCTGACAGTTTGACTGGAACTGCCCACTTCCAAACT
The DNA here is from genome assembly GCF_964204655.1 of Triturus cristatus. Classification (NCBI taxonomy): domain Eukaryota; kingdom Metazoa; phylum Chordata; class Amphibia; order Caudata; family Salamandridae; genus Triturus; species Triturus cristatus. The sequence continues at coordinate 354,934,204 of NC_140589.1, read as the reverse complement.
GTCCTTGTGATAATGCCTAATTAAATAGACAATGCACTTTATGTTTTTTTGTAACCTATATTCTTGTGTACAGAAACAAATTCTGACACCAATTCTGCATGCTACTGTAATTAGGCAATGTAAGGAAGCTTTCATTTTTTCACAGCTGTTGAGCAGTCTGAGCAGTTGTGTCACATTAGTCAACTGTATTCACTGTGCACTATCAGTAATGAAAATATATGGGTCTTTGTAAAGATTGTAAAACCTTTCAGTGATTTGAATTTTACAAATTTGTATTGTGGCTAGGGTTTCAGAATTGTTTTGTTGTAATTTTATTGTTCTCATGATTTTTACTGATCTTCACATGTATGGCTTTTTGCTATATAAAGTATTTTGATGATGATGATGATGATGATGACAGCTTTTAAACTGCAGTTTCAAGGCTACAGTGGTAGACACGGACTCAAGTTTGCCTGGTCAAACTAGTGGATGTCACAGTAGTGCTGTAGTCCATAGGTGACATTTAACTTTCTATGCCATGAGTGTATTTTGGACACCAAATACTATGGTCCTAAAGGAAAATTAAATATGCCACTAAGGAGTTATCCAATTTCGACATATTTTAGGGGTCAGAGTACAAGCATTGGTTCCAGGTCAGCAGTGTCCCAGTTACGAATAATGAAATAAAAAACACAGCTGCTTCACTCCCCAGAAAAGGGGGGTCACCACACAAAAACTGACACTTTCCAACAGATTACCAGATTTATTTTGAAAGTCAATAAACATCTAGCAATATTTCACCAGAAAACAACCCTGGGAGATCTGCATGAGGACTGATAGCTTTGAGGTTGATCGGATGGAATTTTCCCCAAGTGCTTCAACAAACATCTGTTTTTCACAGTACTAACAGCAGTTTGGAGAAATGGAAACAGCTTCATTGGGTTTCACTGTCCTCTGATTATCTGTAGATATCATATTCAATAAATAAATATATCAGTGTAGCATTGCTGATAGTTACCTGTGTGTTTGATAAAGGAGCATACACAGATCAGAAGCAAAGAAGGCCATGAGTATGTGGTTAGTCGGTAATGCCAAGGTTACAGATGGAAATGTTGATGCTGAGTTGTATTTTATGGACCCTAATAAATATAAACCACATTCCAACCCACCTCAAGGGCTGGGTTGACTGACTTAGATATATGGACAAGAAGAGGTGGAGTCCATGTGAAGTTTAATAGACTACATGGAGGAATTCTCGGGAAGCAGAAATTATCTCCTCATCTCTACCTCGCCCCAGTCTTTACACCGGTTTACCTTGTGTATCCCCATCAGAAATAATCTCCTAAATTGTTTTCCCTTTTTTACTAAACTTAACCTAATTCCTTCCCATAAAATCCTCCCCTTCCTACAGCACTTCCTGTTTTATTTCATGTGTGGCCTGTTCAACTCTCCGTGTATTAAGGAGTTGTTTTGGCGCTCCTTACTTCCTCTTTTATGAAAACTACTTTATTATTTTTTCCCCGCCACTCTGTTGTTGAGCTTGGATTGTAGTGGGGACGTCTATGACGGTGGAACACCTGGAATGCTGTGCTGCCGTATGAACTGATTTTTCCTTACCGAGCGGGAGATACAATCGAGATGGGAAGATCACGGCCACTATTTGGGCTTGCACTGTAGAGTGCGATAACCCCATCTGTTTCCCTTTCCCCAGCACTTGCAAAGGAGGCCAGCAAAGGCAAATTAAGGTAGGGTGCATGGCACTTTCATCTGAAGTGCTTTTTGCGGTGTGGTTGCCCATGATTTCAGTGTTTCAGGCAAGGCATCACACCCTTTTGGCAGGAGGCCCATGTATGTTTCTTTCTAGTTTTCTGGAATTACTAGAATTTCTTACTGTTTGTGTTCAGCATGCTGCCCAGCCAGGTATGCCTTAGAGATTATGGGAAAATGGGCAGCAAGGATATCCACTTATCTTTCTTGTGAGGTGTTTTTTTCTATTTTCCTGTTGCAATTTGTGTAATTCATATTAGTTTCTTTATCTCTGTTAGGCACAATTTGTGTGTTTTTCATATTGATACAACTTTTTGGATTTGGAGAATGTTTTTGTGACATAATTCTGTTCAGGCATGCTTTTACCTTCTATGCAGAGGTCCTTCTTCCCTTTATATTGCTCTTCCCCTGGTAAACGCATTGTATGTTTGACTGTTGAATTGTCAAAATGGGTAAACATTTGCATAAGAAGAAACATCGGTCGCCAACTCACTCACCTGAGGCAGAGATCCTGCATGGTGTTAGCGGGAACTCCAACAGAAAATATCATTCTTCTCCGATGGCCCCCCATTGTTCTACCCCTCATTTGGATTTTTCGATTTTTCTATGAGTTCCCCTTCATCAGTTTCTTCCTTAGCTTCTGCTTGCATGAGTCTTTCGATGAGCTCAGACGTTAATCTATGTACAGTTTCAAGTCATTGGTCAAAGACTTTCAGTCCCTCTCATTTGCTAATCAGAAGGGGGGCGTTTTTTTTCTGAACTGTTAGCTCATATGGAAATTCCAGGGAAGTTTCTTTCCGATATTGATTTTAATAGCCTTAGAGCTTCTGCTATGAATAAGGAAGGGCTTGTGGCTGTTTGGCGTCATTTGCATCTGACATTATAAAATTAACGTTGCTCAGGGTTCTTTTTAAGACTGCTTCCTCGATCCCTTTCTAAACATACCTGCCCCCTCCGGGGGGTGTGTTCACCAATCCCTGCGTCACGCAACAACGGAAGTGGACGTGTACGCCTACCCCTACGGCAACACTACAATAGTGATACGCACCGTACTCACACATACATAGCGTGGGTACGGTCCGTGGCACTATATCAGTGGTGCTGTGGGGGTACGCGTGGTACGGACCGTACACACGACCTCAGAGCGTGTGTACGGTCCGTATCACCATTGTAGTGGTGCCGTATGAAGAACCAGAACCTTTTGGGCCAGGCAGCGCAGGGTACGCCTTAATCTCCTGGGTTCTCCTGCTCAGCTACACAGAGACACGGGGACACTCCGTCGGCGTAAAAGATCAGATTTTATTAGCTGCAGCTAGTACAGTTGTCCTAGAAGTACACACGGTAGTTTCTCAGGAGACTGCCACTTAACTCCGTGGCGCACAAACTTATATACTACATAGGTGACAAATACATTAACCAAATACACACCCAGAATATATAAGAAAGAGCCAATAAGGAAAGTTGGAAAACAGGACAGAGCCAATAGAAAAGGTTTGAAAACAAAGTGTCAGATGACTCGAAGAAACCTCTCCTCCAACTGTGTTTGTCACCCCTCCCTCAAACTAATTCATTAACAGATCTGCAACTAACTTGCAGGTGGGGAGATACGTTTGTGTGTGTTGGAGGACAGTTGTGAAATGAGAGAATGCTAGCAGAGGACAGTGAAGGCCAGACGATAAGATAAAGTCAGAAGAGAATAGTGTGAACCAATAGATAGTTGAGTCGGGGATTAGAAAAACCAGACAGGGATTAGTGTACTCGGCCAGTCCTAACACCAGCTTTGCAAATAGAGGCAGAAGGCTTATTTTGACACGCAGCTGCAGGAAAAGCAGAATAGACTTTGTTCGCCATGCTGCCTGAGTGAAGGCAACACAAAATGGCGGCGGAGCACAAAGTGGCGGGTCGATTCGATCACGATCGAAAATCGAATTTTCTCAGACCCTCCTTTTGCCAGAACTCAGGCAAGATAGACTCATGTTAATCTGAGTCAATGTTGATGGCCATGAGGTCATCAAGCTGTTGCTGTAACATCATTCTTATGTTCTCGGCACTTTGTGATTTGGGTTTAGGGATGCACATAGTAGCACAAAGGTCGCAGATGGCAGGACCACAGTGCATACAAAGGCAACAAGAGTAAATAATAGTCAAAATTATTCCAAGGAATGTCAACGCTTTTCAACCCCATTTGGACAGTAGTCCGCAATACACCTCTGTAAATGACCAATCTCCTTCGTCCTGGTGAATCGACTCAGAGATTATATGCAACTTAGAGATAGCTTGGTATACTGTCGGAGCGTCATTAGGTATGAAAATACAGCAACTTGACCCGATCAATTTGCATACTCCACCACGATCCGCAAGAACAAAATCTAAGGCAACTCGATTTTGTAGGGTCATAAGACGATCCGCCTGTAGTTCTGCTGTGATATTACTTAAGGCTCCTACAGTGATGTCTATTGTGGTTTCTACGACACAAACCAGTTGCCTTATATTTCTGCTGTTAGCCATTGGACCCCAAAAAGGAAGAAATCCTTTGAGGAAATCTCCTCCCTCTTGTCCTGCTGTGTCTTTTGAATCAATAATCCCTCTGCCATATCTGTTTCGATGATAGTTTGCAGAAGCGGTGTATGTAGGGGGAAGAAGGAAAACTATATAGCAGGTACCAGAAAAACAGTTGGCAACCAAGTGTAAGCCCTATTGTGGCAGATAAAATACGTGCCTTGAGATGGCACTAGAGGAGGCGAGTTCTGAGAGGAATAAACGTATGTGTGGGAACAGTTGTTTCTTTGTATGGTGTCAGAAGACCGATCATTTATTTGCAGACAGAAATTTCCCTGATGAGGAATGGTCCAAATTGGTGGAGATTCTCTTTGTTGAATCTTATCATTAAGGCTGGTGATATAATGGGTGACGTTCCAGTTTGTATACGCTTTCCTTTCGTCAATGGAAATCTTACTATTTTCCATGATTTTAGCCATAGCTACCATTCCCTTTATCAATGAGCTATGACTAAAATATGGACCACCAATATGTGAACTAACGGGTCATCTGAATTTACTTTGGTAGGCATTGGAGAAGATGACAAAATAGGCCCAAGCAGAACCCTCAGAAAGCGGGAGAACTAAATATGGCATTCCTTTCTCTGTGGTATGTGGCATAAGTCCACACACCCAACAATCAGTCGTGTTGACCACTAACTGGTGTTGATGTAATAACTGGACAAAGGAATTGTTATAATATTCAGTTCTTCTAGAGTTCATGTTGAGGAAGGGTATGAAATAGATGTGGAGAGACAGTAGAAGAAGACGAGGAGGAAGAAGGAGAGACAACTTTTTGCTGCAGAGCATAAATAGTCCAACCTATAAACGCCAGAAGGATACACAATAATATAATAATATATAAGGTTATATTGAAACGACTATACATTATTTACAGGATTCTTTCTTCATTTCATCTTTTCTCTCTCTTTTGCCTAGTGTAGTTTCCATCTTTCTACTGGATGCTCACGGTAATCTTCCTCGATCACTTAAATATGATTATCTGCCGTCCGTACAATTTGCAGTGATGAGAAACCAGCGTCAATGCCGAACGCACTAACTCCACACAGGCTATGCATTGAACGCAAGATGGCGGCCGCACTGAGGCGTGCAAACAACACGAAACAAATAACGCATTTCAAGAATGTGGAAGGTTCCTCATGGGCTCACCAGGTTCACAACATGTTCCGCTCCCAAGAACACACGAAGAGCACGATGAAAGAGCACCAATGACGCCGTAAAGAACAAAGGGTCTGTCCCGACGCGGCGGAGCTCCGGGATCAGGCGGCCATCTTAGACGGCGTCCAAGCCACGCCCCCGGTCCTGCTCTAATAGGAACAGTTCAACCCAAACTTCCAGGCCTGGTCCCTCCCAATGGGAACACAAGTAACACATACTGGTTTCTACCTAATTATTTCTCATCAGTGAGGTATTACTTGAATGCTATGGCATTGTGACATAGGGGCCCATGTCTGGGCATACCCGTCACAACTTAGCCTATGTACTGAAAAAATAACCAGGTGACAGAAGGAACTATTGAATTATTCTCAGCCACTGGTGATGCTCCAGGCTGCATTCCAGACAATTATTTTCCACCCATATGCCATTCTACACAGAGACCCACCTCATGACTTTGTCCTGCTTCAATTGGAAGAGTCTCTACAAGTTGCAAGCATTCCTCCCATCACCTTTTGTGTTTTTGATATAGCACTTTAAGTAGCAAGGGTATATCTGCTTGTGGGTCCAGTGCTCACAGTGCCACTGGAAGCGACACCCAATTGATGAGCCCCAGTCAGGGGGAATTTGGTCCTGGGTGTCTTGTGATTCAGTTCATGCAATCAAGGTTTTGTAAAGTGCAACTACTCACCTGTGAGAGTCTCAAGATGCTAAAAAAGGGGGGGGGGGCAGCTCAGTAGCATGCTGAGGTCATCCAAAGAGCCACGTCTTGAGGTCTTTGCTGAACTGAGGCAGTATGGAGGTTTTCCAGAGAGGGGGGTTATTCTAGGCCTTGGCTGTGAGGTAGGAGAAGGGCTTCCCTCCCATTCCCGTCTTGTGGATGTGTGGGACGGTTGCCAGAGAGAGGTCGGCTGATCAGAGGTGTGTCTTAAGTGCGTGGAAGGAGGGGCAGTCTTTAGGTATGATGGTCCAATCTTTTGGAGGGCTTTGGAACTGTGGGTTAGGAGCTTATTCTTCTTTGATGGGGAGCCAGTGGATATCATGGAGGTGCTGGGTGAAGTGGTGGTGGCGGAGTATGTCTAGGACTAATCTGGCTGCTTGTGAAGTATTTTCTTGTTGATTTTGGTGTAGAGAGTGTTGTCATAGTCCAGGCTTGGCAGTTCAAGGTGGACTGTGTCTAATCTATCAGGAATAACTAATTTGCATATTGCTGGGTCCAAACTGAGGTGGCATGGTGGGCAAAAGAACTATGGCATGGAATGTTACCCTGAGTGATTGACGGTGGTTAAAACAATTGCAAGCATTCTTCCTATCATCTTTTTGTGTTTGAGAATACTATAATAAAAAGAGATTAAATGAATAATTAGAGGACCAAAACCATTCAATTTTTATGTCTGAAAGAAATAACTCCAACACATCGTGCAAAAGCTTCCTCACAATCTACGGTAACAGCACCAGAACACTGTGACCTTAAAGCTTAAATAGTTAACTTAATACTTGTCAGAAGGACCTAGTATTATCAGCGGATAACCTCCCTTTTAAAAAGCCATATTGTTCTCTTTCAATTTGTTTTCCTAATAGTGGATCTAGGCATAATTTTAGAATCCTAGCAAAGATTTTGAACTCAACATTTACTATTGAAACTGGTCTGGAGCTTTTTTCATAATATATTATCATAGCTACAAGAAATTGAGTTATTGGTTGAGAGGGATTGAAGTTCAATTCAAGCAACATCCACAATTCTTGTCAGGGTGAGTGATAAAAGTAACCAAATCGATCTGTGCTTGAACCTCTGGTAGCTTGACACAAAGGCAATTAGGCTTAACTTAGAGGCAATATATTAAGAATGTATGCAGCACACAGACAGTAAGAAAGTAAAAGTGCAAAACAAGAAAAATCTCAAACCAATTTAGAATGATAGAGTACATTTTAATAAATACAATTATACCCTAATGACAAAAATCCAATCAGTAGAATCACCAAACATTTAGGTGAAAATGGCGATTAAAAGCACAAAGCTACACTGACGATCAACTGGTCATTCTAGAGCAAGGGAAAGCCACAAGTTCAGGCCGACAGCACTGGAGAATGGGTCAGATACAGCGGGCAGGTTAGTCCTGCTGAAAAAGTAATTTTTCTCAAAGTCCGATGCAAAGAGTTCTGTTTGGGGTGGAGGAGACAGCAAGGAGCAAGGAGAGCGTCGCTGATAGTTGTCACTGTAGTGTGAAGAGCAGGCTGGGTGTCATGGGCTGTAATCAATGTAGCACAAAGAGCCAGTTGGACTTCCTGGACAATTGTTGCTGGAGTTTCACATTTGCAGTCACTTCAGGCTGTTGTTAGTGTAGCTCAGAGTGCATGTGTGGCATTTCCAGTTGTTGAGGGTGATCACTCTACCATGAAAAGTAGGTCTCATCAGAGCTTTGGATTGGGTGTCATAGCAGGTGCCAGAATCTCAAAACGAAAGGGCCCGTTCATGGCAGTGAAGAGCCCAAGCCTTAGCATTTCACCTTTTCTTCTTTGGAGGAGGTGAAATCGAGGTCAGCCAAGGGGCCAGGACCTTGGGTTACCTCTTGGGGATCTGGAACTCACTCCAGAAGAGGCCAGCAGGGCCCAGTTAGACCCAGTTGCAGGAAGGTCCAGTGCAGCAGGTCAGCTAGGATGTTGCAGGAAGGACTCTTGAGCTTGTTGTGTCCCTGCATCTCACATAGTAGGTCAACCAACTGATGCCTTGAATCACTCAGATTAGCCTGTAATAAAGGTAGACCGGTCCTGTCTTTCTTCTCAGACTGAAAGGCAGTCCCCAGCAGCAGAGCAGTCTTTCTTTTGTGATGTTCACAGGTCCAGGGGTGTACTGAAGTGTGGCCCTGGAGGGCCAAAATTTAGAGGTTGTGCCAGCCTTTTTGTCGGGGGACTCCCTGTCCAATCCCTGCATCTAGGTCTGGAAAGTTCTTCTGCTCCAAACGGTGGCCAGAGAGAGGTAGGAAGATAACACTGCTCAGCTTGGCCTTTAGCATCTGGGATAATAAGCTCTTGTGATCTGTTCAATATACAGATTAGTGAATTGGAGCCTCAACCTGTTCTGAGTGTGGGTTTCTGTGTCTTAAGAATGCAATTAAACACTAATTAACTGCGTGAAAGAATCCCAGTTTAAACATACATTTCCCTTTCGTGATTAACTATTCCATTTTAATGGCACTTACCCTTTCTCATATCTTTATTCTCTAATAAACCATAGAGAATATTTATAGTGGTTACACCAATGTAGGCACCAAGGAAGATGTTTGTAATGTTTATGTTTATGTTTATGTTTATATGCTTATATAGCGCTCGAATGCCATGGCGTCTTGGCGCTGTGTGTGTTGACAGGAATGGTGCACTATTGTTGATGGAGGCCTATGCAGATGTAAACAGCAAGGTTTTCAAGCTCTTCCTGAAAAGCTGCAGGTTGGGTTGGAGCTTCATAGAAATCGAGTAATCATTGAGTAATCAATCCAGTTCATAGTAATCGAAATGAGCTGTGCGAAATTACCATTCAAGACTTGCTCTAGTGACACTTGATGTGTACTAAGTCTCTAGTTTTCAAATGCTTTCCTTAGTTGCACAAATCCAGCTCAGAGTCTCCAAGAACTCTAGGTGGGTACAATACATTGATCTTAACACATTTTGTACTTTGTTTTTTATTACAAGACCAGAAGAGGAGAAGCTGCTGCTGCTAAGGACATCCATTATATGGATACAATGGTTCTGTTGGGGATATACAATTGCTTTGGAATGTTCACAATTTAAATACGTTATAAGTAACACGTATCCATGATTTAGGAAAAGAAGAAAAACACCCAAGCAATACTTTTCAATCGATATTTTTAAAAAAGAATAATGAATAAAATTGGGCTACAACAATATAATTGAAAGAAATGTGAAGAAGAAGTGACATGTAAAGGTGAATACAAACGATACAGTTAATAAACTTAATATAACAAAAACAATTAAGCAGATGTAATTTTTGATGAATGAGTCCATATGTTTGATCACATACGTGTCATGTTCATGTATGAATTGATTTTTGAACTGAGACGTTGCGTAGACTCATAGTATACGTCGACGTTTCAACCCTATGTTAGGCGCAAAATTTAATAAGCGTCGCGGCGGGTCTTCCTCGGGACGAAGGGGTAGATATGTAGCCCTGCGCAAAAGTCAATCACTGCGCGTGAGTTAGGCTTCTAAATACAGCAAAGGTCGGAATGAATTGACCTCCAGAGGGGCACGAGTTGTGAAAGTCTGGGAAAGTTGCCAGGCGAATTAATCCTTTAGTGCCAGTCGGTTAATTTACATGATCTGGTGAATTAACATCTCTCCAGCTCTCAGTCGGAAGCAGTACCAGATCCAGTTCATAGTAATCGAAATGAGCTGTGCGAAATTACCATTCAAGACTTGCTCTAGTGACACTTGATGTGTACTAAGTCTCTAGTTTTCAAATGCTTTCCTTAGTTGCACAAATCCAGCTCAGAGTCTCTAAGAACTCTAGGTGGGTACAGTACATTGATCTTAACACATTTTGTTCTTTGTTTTTTATTACAAGACCAGAAGAGGAGAAGCTGCTGCTGCTAAGGCCATCCAGGACTGAGAGGCCGCTGCTGTGGGAGTCAAGGAAGTGGAAGAGGCTGCTGCTGCGGGTGTCGAAAAGCTAGAACCAAAACCAGGTAAGCAGAGCAGTGGAAATGGTCCATCCAAGGAGGGAACTCAAAGCCAGGCAAGGCTGGGTGGATGGGCGCAGTATTTATAGTACCGTGCCCAGGATGACTGTCAAATCTTGTTGTTTTTTAAAATCTCACTAGACTTTGAAACCCACCATTCATGGTGGTAAATGCAGCCTGTTGAGAGGAAGGAGGCCTTTATAATGGGGGACTGGTGAGTGAGCTTGTGACTACCATTGAAGAGTGAAGAGGAGGTCAGGTGGCCAATAACAACTTTGTGCGAGAAGGGAGCAGCCAAGGGGTCAGGGATAATGTTAGTATTGGGCATTGAGGGAGCAGTCCTAGGGTGGTGTGGCATAGCAGTGGTGCAGGGGCAGATTCAAGTGGCAGGGCACCAAGAGACTTGTGACTAGCAAGCCTTGAGTTGTAAAGAGCACTCATGGACCGGGAGAAAGAGTGGGGCTTGACATCAAGTATCATCCTGACTGGGAGCCATCTGCAGCCTAAGAGCTAGATGCCAATGCAATAGAAGGAAACAAAGGCACTCAAAAACGTAGGTGCAGAAGAACTTAAGAGATACTGGACTGGGGAGGTTAGGGGTTGGAGAGATCCTTTCGTGTTTGAAAAGTGAGGGTATACATACTCCCTACATAAGTATATAACAACTAAAAAAGTATCCTCCTCGTAAGGCTAACAGTGTTCATAGGGAAGGAAAATAAGCTACACCTATAGTCTACCACACTAGGGAAAAAGCAAAACCCCTTTTTTTAATACAACTCTTACTCACTCTAGTAGTGGCATTCTTCATTATCTGTTTCACTCTGACTCCTAGAGGTCAGGGTCAGCTCGACCATGTTCCAGAGGGCACTTTGAAGATTTTTGTTTTTGAGTGAGGGGGTAATTTACAATTAGATCAAATGCCTCATCCAACCCTAAGATGCCCCTTTATTGACGGAGAGGATGGGAAAGATTAAAAACTATATATACACTGGGCATACAGGATATTGTTGCCCTATGAGCCTAATGTTAAAATACCAACATGTTTCTGCCCTACTCTACTGGCAAAGGTCCTGGGCGTTCATGAGGGTGGATTAGTGGTATTATTCCCCCAATTATTTGATACAGCAATTTAAAGTAGATCATGCGATTTTGCATGCAGTAAAAGCGGTGTACTTGCTGTTTTGTACGTTGCCTGATAGTAGATAATCTATACTTATCAAGGAGCGGGCAGGGCAAACCCTGTAGTCACACTATCATCAAGGGTCTCTACCCACAGTGTACCTATTCGGCTTACAGCTCTCCTTGGTGTAATTATGGGAATACAAAGCTACAGCAACTACCATACACAACACCCAACCGTCTCTTTGTGCTACAGCGATGACTGCCCACAATGCCTGGTCTGATCTTCGAGCTACAATGATGACCATCTGTGATGCTCTACCTGCTTCTTGCTGCCTCCTACAAAACAAACTGAACTTGTCTTGCTGAGCTCAGAAGATAAGTCTTCAGTGGGACTAACTTGGTCCCTGTAGCCAACCCACACTCTATTGTGGTCAGCCTGAACTTTCCCCGGTCTACTGTGACCAGATGACTCGAGTGGTGCTTTGTGCTTATAGTCGTTATTTTCACTTGAAACTTTAAATTTGGATATCTCTGATTCTACTTATTGGATTCTTGTCATTCTAGTTTTTCAATTATTGTATTTATTAGAATGTATTCTATTTTTCTAAATTGGTTTGCATTTTTTCTTTTGTTGTGTTCACACTTTATTACTGTTTGTGGGCTGCATACAGACTTTGCACATTGCATCTAAGGTAAGCTTGACTGCTTTTGTTCTAAGCTATCAGTGGGTTAAGCACACATACATTTAGTGACTTTTGTGGTTAACCCTAACAAGGATTGTGGTTGTTGCCTGATTGGGGATTTCACTCACCCTCGACCAATTACCAGATTCCTTACAGTGTTCCTCCCAGAGGAAGAGAAAACACCTTCCCACACAAAAGCCATTGACTATGCTCTATGAGCAGTTGTCACACATCATGAGGGCTAAGCACTCACTAGGGTCCTGCTGGAGCTCTAATGCAAATTAGCCTCCAGGAGCATCAAAAAGGTAAAAGGTAATTTTTGATAATTTAGTTTTCTTTAACATTTATTAAAAATCCAACTTCACCATTCAGTTTTCCATTTCATAAATATTAGAAAATAGTGGTTTAATCATATTTCTAGCTGGCCCCAATCGAAAGATAGCAGAATCAATCTTATACATCACTTCCCAGTGTTTCTCTGTGGGCCAGCCAGCCTTGCTACTGTGAAACGCTTTTGGTGCTAGTCACTGTAAGGACATGTTAACTTTATATTTCTACATGTCCTACTTTTAAGTGCAATTCACGCAGACATGTGGAGTACAAGACCTTCATGGATGTGACATCAATAGTTTAAAGAAATGTTTTATCATGTCAAATAGGGCTTATTTTGACTTTATCATAAACTTGTGAAAGAGTTGGTAAGCATATATAAATGTGGGTGTGTCTGCCTAGAGGCTTATGGAGCTGGAGTTTTGGGATGTAAAGGAGCCACTGCCAACCAACTACAGCAGGTTGAGAATATTTGTTTGTGTAAGTTGTTGGCTGTCCCTCAATTCACTTCCTCTTTTATGTGTTATTATGAGGTGGGGTTGAATCTCATGGAAGATAGGATTAAACTAAGCCCTCTGCTCCCCTGGTTAAGGATTGTGAGGAACCCAGATGCAGTTTTTGTGATATAATTACTGTCAGATTGCCTTTGAGATATTTTCCTGGTGATCCCCTGGATAAAATATATTTAAAAATAGTGTTGTAGGCCTAGGATTGCCAGTGCTTTTTATAACCCAGAGAATATCGAGGCATGATCAAAGATGCAGGTGAAAGATGTATTCTTGCAGAAGCAAGCCAGACTCCATTAGAGGGATTTTGCAAAATTAAGCTCCAGTATTAATTATAGAATAATTCATCAGTTTCAGGGTTGTGATTTTTATTTTGTGGGTGTTATTAATGCATAGTATAGGTTTTACTTAACCAGACTTCATTTTAATTTTATACATTTTTAGTGGCCTTCCCCTGACAGTTTGACTGGAACTGCCCACTTCCAAACTGTCCTTGTGATAATGCCTAATTAAATAGACAATGCACTTTATGTTTTTTTGTAACCTATATTCTTGTGTACAGAAACAAATTCTGACACCAATTCTGCATGCTACTGTAATTAGGCAATGTAAGGAAGCTTTCATTTTTTCACAGCTGTTGAGCAGTCTGAGCAGTTGTGTCACATTAGTCAACTGTATTCACTGTGCACTATCAGTAATGAAAATATATGGGTCTTTGTAAAGATTGTAAAACCTTTCAGTGATTTGAATTTTACAAATTTGTATTGTGGCTAGGGTTTCAGAATTGTTTTGTTGTAATTTTATTGTTCTCATGATTTTTACTGATCTTCACATGTATGGCTTTTTGCTATATAAAGTATTTTGATGATGATGATGATGATGATGACAGCTTTTAAACTGCAGTTTCAAGGCTACAGTGGTAGACACGGACTCAAGTTTGCCTGGTCAAACTAGTGGATGTCACAGTAGTGCTGTAGTCCATAGGTGACATTTAACTTTCTATGCCATGAGTGTATTTTGGACACCAAATACTATGGTCCTAAAGGAAAATTAAATATGCCACTAAGGAGTTATCCAATTTCGACATATTTTAGGGGTCAGAGTACAAGCATTGGTTCCAGGTCAGCAGTGTCCCAGTTACGAATAATGAAATAAAAAACACAGCTGCTTCACTCCCCAGAAAAGGGGGGTCACCACACAAAAACTGACACTTTCCAACAGATTACCAGATTTATTTTGAAAGTCAATAAACATCTAGCAATATTTCACCAGAAAACAACCCTGGGAGATCTGCATGAGGACTGATAGCTTTGAGGTTGATCGGATGGAATTTTCCCCAAGTGCTTCAACAAACATCTGTTTTTCACAGTACTAACAGCAGTTTGGAGAAATGGAAACAGCTTCATTGGGTTTCACTGTCCTCTGATTATCTGTAGATATCATATTCAATAAATAAATATATCAGTGTAGCATTGCTGATAGTTACCTGTGTGTTTGATAAAGGAGCATACACAGATCAGAAGCAAAGAAGGCCATGAGTATGTGGTTAGTCGGTAATGCCAAGGTTACAGATGGAAATGTTGATGCTGAGTTGTATTTTATGGACCCTAATAAATATAAACCACATTCCAACCCACCTCAAGGGCTGGGTTGACTGACTTAGATATATGGACAAGAAGAGGTGGAGTCCATGTGAAGTTTAATAGACTACATGGAGGAATTCTCGGGAAGCAGAAATTATCTCCTCATCTCTACCTCGCCCCAGTCTTTACACCGGTTTACCTTGTGTATCCCCATCAGAAATAATCTCCTAAATTGTTTTCCCTTTTTTACTAAACTTAACCTAATTCCTTCCCATAAAATCCTCCCCTTCCTACAGCACTTCCTGTTTTATTTCATGTGTGGCCTGTTCAACTCTCCGTGTATTAAGGAGTTGTTTTGGCGCTCCTTACTTCCTCTTTTATGAAAACTACTTTATTATTTTTTCCCCGCCACTCTGTTGTTGAGCTTGGATTGTAGTGGGGACGTCTATGACGGTGGAACACCTGGAATGCTGTGCTGCCGTATGAACTGATTTTTCCTTACCGAGCGGGAGATACAATCGAGATGGGAAGATCACGGCCACTATTTGGGCTTGCACTGTAGAGTGCGATAACCCCATCTGTTTCCCTTTCCCCAGCACTTGCAAAGGAGGCCAGCAAAGGCAAATTAAGGTAGGGTGCATGGCACTTTCATCTGAAGTGCTTTTTGCGGTGTGGTTGCCCATGATTTCAGTGTTTCAGGCAAGGCATCACACCCTTTTGGCAGGAGGCCCATGTATGTTTCTTTCTAGTTTTCTGGAATTACTAGAATTTCTTACTGTTTGTGTTCAGCATGCTGCCCAGCCAGGTATGCCTTAGAGATTATGGGAAAATGGGCAGCAAGGATATCCACTTATCTTTCTTGTGAGGTGTTTTTTTCTATTTTCCTGTTGCAATTTGTGTAATTCATATTAGTTTCTTTATCTCTGTTAGGCACAATTTGTGTGTTTTTCATATTGATACAACTTTTTGGATTTGGAGAATGTTTTTGTGACATAATTCTGTTCAGGCATGCTTTTACCTTCTATGCAGAGGTCCTTCTTCCCTTTATATTGCTCTTCCCCTGGTAAACGCATTGTATGTTTGACTGTTGAATTGTCAAAATGGGTAAACATTTGCATAAGAAGAAACATCGGTCGCCAACTCACTCACCTGAGGCAGAGATCCTGCATGGTGTTAGCGGGAACTCCAACAGAAAATATCATTCTTCTCCGATGGCCCCCCATTGTTCTACCCCTCATTTGGATTTTTCGATTTTTCTATGAGTTCCCCTTCATCAGTTTCTTCCTTAGCTTCTGCTTGCATGAGTCTTTCGATGAGCTCAGACGTTAATCTATGTACAGTTTCAAGTCATTGGTCAAAGACTTTCAGTCCCTCTCATTTGCTAATCAGAAGGGGGGCGTTTTTTTTCTGAACTGTTAGCTCATATGGAAATTCCAGGGAAGTTTCTTTCCGATATTGATTTTAATAGCCTTAGAGCTTCTGCTATGAATAAGGAAGGGCTTGTGGCTGTTTGGCGTCATTTGCATCTGACATTATAAAATTAACGTTGCTCAGGGTTCTTTTTAAGACTGCTTCCTCGATCCCTTTCTAAACATACCTGCCCCCTCCGGGGGGTGTGTTCACCAATCCCTGCGTCACGCAACAACGGAAGTGGACGTGTACGCCTACCCCTACGGCAACACTACAATAGTGATACGCACCGTACTCACACATACATAGCGTGGGTACGGTCCGTGGCACTATATCAGTGGTGCTGTGGGGGTACGCGTGGTACGGACCGTACACACGCCCTCAGAGCGTGTGTACGGTCCGTATCACCATTGTAGTGGTGCCGTATGAAGAACCAGAACCTTTTGGGCCTGGCAGCGCAGGGTACGCCTTAATCTCCTGGGTTCTCCTGCTCAGCTACACAGAGACACGGGGACACTCCGTCGGCGTAAAAGATCAGATTTTATTAGCTGCAGCTAGTACAGTTGTCCTAGAAGTACACACGGTAGTTTCTCAGGAGACTGCCACTTAACTCTGTGGCGCACAAACTTATATACTACATAGGTGACAAATACATTAACCAAATACACACCCAGAATATATAAGAAAGAGCCAATAAGGAAAGTTGGAAAACAGGACAGAGCCAATAGAAAAGGTTTGAAAACAAAGTGTCAGATGACTCGAAGAAACCTCTCCTCCAACTGTGTTTGTCACCCCTCCCTCAAACTAATTCATTAACAGATCTGCAACTAACTTGCAGGTGGGGAGATACGTTTGTGTGTGTTGGAGGACAGTTGTGAAATGAGAGAATGCTAGCAGAGGACAGTGAAGGCCAGACGATAAGATAAAGTCAGAAGAGAATAGTGTGAACCAATAGATAGTTGAGTCGGGGATTAGAAAAACCAGACAGGGATTAGTGTACTCGGCCAGTCCTAACACCAGCTTTGCAAATAGAGGCAGAAGGCTTATTTTGACACGCAGCTGCAGGAAAAGCAGAATAGACTTTGTTCGCCATGCTGCCTGAGTGAAGGCAACACAAAATGGCGGCGGAGCACAAAGTGGCGGGTCGATTCGATCACGATCGAAAATCGAATTTTCTCAGACCCTCCTTTTGCCAGAACTCAGGCAAGATAGACTCATGTTAATCTGAGTCAATGTTGATGGCCATGAGGTCATCAAGCTGTTGCTGTAACATCATTCTTATGTTCTCGGCACTTTGTGATTTGGGTTTAGGGATGCACATAGTAGCACAAAGGTCGCAGATGGCAGGACCACAGTGCATACAAAGGCAACAAGAGTAAATAATAGTCAAAATTATTCCAAGGAATGTCAACGCTTTTCAACCCCATTTGGACAGTAGTCCGCAATACCACTCTGTAAATGACCAATCTCCTTCGTCCTGGTGAATCGACTCAGAGATTATATGCAACTTAGAGATAGCTTGGTATACTGTCGGAGCGTCATTAGGTATGAAAATACAGCAACTTGACCCGATCAATTTGCATACTCCACCACGATCCGCAAGAACAAAATCTAAGGCAACTCGATTTTGTAGGGTCATAAGACGATCCGCCTGTAGTTCTGCTGTGATATTACTTAAGGCTCCTACAGTGATGTCTATTGTGGTTTCTACGACACAAACCAGTTGCCTTATATTTCTGCTGTTAGCCATTGGACCCCAAAAAGGAAGAAATCCTTTGAGGAAATCTCCTCCCTCTTGTCCTGCTGTGTCTTTTGAATCAATAATCCCTCTGCCATATCTGTTTCGATGATAGTTTGCAGAAGCGGTGTATGTAGGGGGAAGAAGGAAAACTATATAGCAGGTACCAGAAAAAACAGTTGGCAACCAAGTGTAAGCCCTATTGTGGCAGATAAAATACGTGCCTTGAGATGGCACTAGAGGAGGCGAGTTCTGAGAGGAATAAACGTATGTGTGGGAACAGTTGTTTCTTTGTATGGTGTCAGAAGACCGATCATTTATTTGCAGACAGAAATTTCCCTGATGAGGAATGGTCCAAATTGGTGGAGATTCTCTTTGTTGAATCTTATCATTAAGGCTGGTGATATAATGGGTGACGTTCCAGTTTGTATACACTTTCCTTTCGTCAATGGAAATCTTACTATTTTCCATGATTTTAGCCATAGCTACCATTCCCTTTATCAATGAGCTATGACTAAAATATGGACCACCAATATGTGAACTAACGGGTCATCTGAATTTACTTTGGTAGGCATTGGAGAAGATGACAAAATAGGCCCAAGCAGAACCCTCAGAAAACGGGAGAACTAAATATGGCATTCCTTTCTCTGTGGTATGTGGCATAAGTCCACACACCCAACAATCAGTCGTGTTGACCACTAACTGGTGTTGATGTAATAACTGGACAAAGGAATTGTTATAATATTCAGTTCTTCTAGAGTTCATGTTGAGGAAGGGTATGAAATAGATGTGGAGAGACAGTAGAAGAAGACGAGGAGGAAGAAGGAGAGACAACTTTTTGCTGCAGAGCATAAATAGTCCAACCTATAAACGCCAGAAGGATACACAATAATATAATAATATATAAGGTTATATTGAAACGACTATACATTATTTACAGGATTCTTTCTTCATTTCATCTTTTCTCTCTCTTTTGCCTAGTGTAGTTTCCATCTTTCTACTGGATGCTCACGGTAATCTTCCTCGATCACTTAAATATGATTATCTGCCGTCCTATGACACTGCAAGTCCTGCAGGCCTATTGCCACTACTCAGGTCACAATCAAGACTCCTACCGTGACCCTGCAACCGGGATAGAATACTACACAGGAGAGAGAAAAATATTAAGTGTTCTTTGGTCTAGGTCTTAGATTATAATGTTCTTTATCAGGAATGGTTTGATCTTGGAACAATGTTCGTGGATTTGTCGTATCCAAGCGACGATGTGGTGTTATCGCTTCCTGTAGAATGTCGTCGTCCTCTTTTTCAGACAGTGTCCCATTCAGGCATGCATCGCTAAAAGGTACGAATCGTGGAATTTTTTCACTTTCAGAGTCACCGATACCCCTACGAACCCACTGATCGAAGGGCAAAGGCAAAGGCACTTTCTTGCAATGCACGCCGTGAATCCAATTTTTCTTTCCTTTGACTTTGACTGCTGTTCTCATTGTCAAAAGCACTAAACGAGGCTCCTTCCACCTGGGCTCCAAATTTCTCGTCCTTTGGAAATTCTTTGTACAGACCCAGTCACCTGGTCAGATGGAATGACCTGGGTCGGTGGAAGCATCCAGTAAAACACTCTGAACCTGTTGATGGAGAACACACAATTTAGTTGTAAGTTCATGCAAGTAGTCAATCAACATTGGATATGGCAAGTCTGAGTATTTCCTAGGGCGAGGGACTCCCCATACATTAGCTGGACGCCCAAAGACCACTTCGTAAGGGCTAAGTCCCAAACGAGAGTGCACAGCAGTTCTGGTGGACAGGAGAGCTAGTGGCAAAGCATCGGGCCAATTAAGTCCTGTACCAGCTTGAATTTTCACTAGTTTTAGTTTTAGTATACCGTTATAGCATTCTACTAAACCCGCTGACTATGGATGATTTGCCGCATGAAACTTTTGCTTGATACCAAGTCCCGCACAAACCTTTTGCATGACTTGGCCCACGAATTCGCTTCCATTATCACTCCAGACAATGCGCGGCAAACCAAACCTGGGGAAAAATTCTTTTAATAGAACTTTAGCTGTGGATAAGGCTGTATTGTCTTTTAGAGGGTATGCTTCAATCCACCTAGAAAAGGCGCATACTACCACCAGAACATATTTGAGATTGTTGCATCGTTCCATGTGAATGTAGTCGATCTGCAACACTTCAAATGGATATGTCGGAGGAGCAAACTGACCTGCTGGAGTTGAGGTTCCCTTTCCTGGATTGTACATCAAGCAAACAATACAATGTTTCACTACATTGTCTGCACACTTTGGGATTCCTTCATTTTGCCACACTGGAGCCAGAAGCTTGCATATACCTTTCGCACTTAAGTGGGCTGGACCATGCGCCATAGTAACCACTGGGAGTACATAGGCATCTGGTAACAGCCAATGTTGGAGTTCAGATAATTCCACCCAACAACCCATCTCATCTAACATTCCCGTACTTTCTTCCCACCTACTCAATTCCTTCTTTGTAGCCTCTTTCTGAATTGACTTTACACTTTCTACTGTATTCTCATACATTCCCCTCTCTCTAACCCAATTTGCAGGACCCGCCACATACATTCGACTTGTAGCATCTCTCGCTGTCATTTTCGCTACTTCGTCTGCAAACGCATTTCCTCGACCAACATCATTTGTAATCTTTTTGTGCGCACTACACTTCACGATTGCTATTTGGGCAGGTGAAGAAAGCGACTCAAGAAGATCAGTCACCAACTGACCATGTTGTATTTTAGTGCCATGTGAAGGGAGGAATCCCCTCTCCTTCCAAAGACGCCCAAAATTGAACGCCACACCGAATGCATATTGACTGTCAGTGTAAACGTTCACTCTTTTCCCTTTTGACAATACACATGCTCTTGTTAAAGCTATCAGTCCTGCTGCTTGAGCTGAGTTGTATCTGATACGTGCTGTTTCCACAACTGTATGTAAAGTAGTTACAGCATAGGCTGAAACTGTATCTCCATTAGGCATTTTGAAACAAGAACCATCTACCCATAGAGTTCCATCCAGATTCTCTAGCGGCGTATCTTTCAAGTCAATTCTACCTTTTGTCTCTTCCTCAGTACGGAAGAAACAATCATGTTCCTCCTCAACACCTTTCTCATCTGGAAGGGGCAACAGAGTAGCTGGATTTAGGGTATTACATCGTTTGATGTGTACGTGACTAGACAAAAGCGTCAGCTCGTATCCAGTTAGACGAGCACTCGTAAGATGCTGCGTTTTCGTTCTGTTTAGTAAAGTATCCACTTCATGTGGCACCATGACAATGAGAGTATTATCTAGCACCATTCCAGGAGACTGTCGAATAGAAATTGCTGCTGCTGCTGTCGCTTTGAGACAACTAGGTAATGCTTTAGCTACAGGATCTAACGTAGCCGAAAAATATACACATGGTCGCTGTTTGTCTCCAAAACGCTGCGTTAAAACTGACAACGCACAACCTTCTTTTTCATGAACATATAGCGTGAATGGCTTACTGTAATCGGGAGTACCCAATACAGGAGCAGAACATAGTGCAGTACGTAAGTCAGTAAAACTCCTTTGACACTCATCAGTCCAAGGAAGGGGCTGAGGGGTATCTTTCAAAGTGAGTGCCAACAAAGGCTTGGCCAACAGAGAGAAGTTAGGGATCCACTGCCTACAGTAAGAAGTAATACCCAGAAAGGCACGTACCTCCCTTTGTGTGGATGGCACAGACATTTGCGTAATCGCCTGAATTCGTTCTGGTGTTAATCGTCGTCCCTCCTTTGATAGGAGATGACCCAAATAGGTAACCTCTCGACGGACATATTGTAGTTTGGATGGTGAAACCTTGTGATTCAGATTACACAAATGGCGTAACAATGCAACAGTCACATTTTTGCAAATATCTTCTGAATCAGCAGTGATCAACAAGTCATCCATGTATTGCATAAGAGCAGCACCAGACGGCAAATGAAAAGTATCAAGGTGACATTTTAAAGCTTGGCTGTAAATGGAAGGACTTTCACAATAGCCCTGAGGTGCTCGCTTAAACCGGAAGCTTCGGCCTCCAAGAGAGAAGCCAAAAATGTCCCTACTCTCTTCAGCAATGGGAATACTAAAGAAGGCATTCTTTAGATCGATTACAGAGAACCAAGTCACTGTGGAAGGTATCATTGTCAACAGAGCAGTGATATCTGGGACGACAGGAAATTGTGGTACAACAATTTTGTTTACCTCCCGAAGATCAATTACAAAACGATATACAGGTGGCTGAGAAGGATCAGTGCGTTTAAGAACAGGAAAAATAGGACTATTGCATGTGTTTCCTCTTGTTTCTTCAACCACACCCTTCTGAATCAAATCATGAATGATTTCCAAAAGCGCTTTTTCACCTTCAGTGGAAATTCTATACTGCGGAATACGCGGCAATTCAACATTGGGCTTGAGAGTAACAACATAAGGTGGAATTTCAATACAGCCTACATCGTTCAGACCCGTGGCCCAAAGTGTTGCTGGAACAGAGAGCAATTCAGGTGGAAACTGATCTTTGGACAAATACATTGGAGAAATCAGTTTCTGTCCCAAAGTAAGATGTACACCAGAAGGAGAACAATATATCGTAGCATGCATTCTTTTCAATAAGTCTAAACCCAACAGATTCTCACCGCAACCATTCGTCAAAAGAAGTGGAGCTATCAAATCATAAGGGCCAATTGAAATGGGCAGAGGGCAAGAAACCGGATTACGAACAGGGGCGCCAGAAAATCCTACAGATACATTCGTTAAGCCAGACAAAGGTGCCCCGGGGAGTTTTGAATGGATGATAGAACTTCTCATCGCACCAGTATCTAAAAGAAATGGTTCTGAAACACCCATTGTAGTGACTTTAACATAAGGTCCATTCTGGTCTACTGGAATCGACACAACTCCCTTACTTTGTCCATGGCTGTCCTAGTTAGCATGAAGACTTTCATTCCCGTCTTCAATGTAACAATCCTCATTGTAGTACTGTGTAGACCGAACGTTCTGCTGGTCAAAGTCATTCACGGAATTAGTAGGAGGAGGAGAACGCTGTTCTTGGGTCAACATACCCCGACCTCTACCTCTGTCTGCTGGCTGGAGGCCACCACGACCTCGTGGAGCAGACAATGCTCCATTGCGCTGCAATAAAACCGGACAACTATTCTTGAAGTGACCTTCCTCTCTACGATAGGCCCTGTTGATTAGGTCCTAACAAAGGTCACGGAATATATGGCTCAGGCTTTTGATACACCCTCTGAAACTGCGGAGGCTGTTGAAACTGAGGCTGAGCATAGCGAGGAGGATAAGCTTGTTGCAAGAGAACCTTCGTTTTTAATTCTTTCGTCTTTTTCTCTTGCTTCTCTTTTTCTTCTTTATCTCTGTTTTCATAATATTGTGTAGTAGCCAATATCTGGGCAGAAGAAGAAACAGCCCATGAACTTTCTGAATCTTTCAATTTGTGTGATAGTTCGGGAAGCAAATTAAATACGAATTTGTCCACAAATAATCGCTGTCCTCCCTCTGTAGCCATATCTTGACCACTGTGATCAATAAATGTCTCCTCGAAACGAGTGAAGAAATCAGAGACACTTTCATCTTTCTTTTGTTTGCATGCCGCTAATTTATCCCAATTAACTCGCAATGCAGGCATCATCGTTTTCATTAATGTAATAATCCTACCAGGGAGTTCTGAAATCAATGCGTCAGGCTTTGCACCACCCACTTGGTCTCTATCTGTGGCAGTTATAACATCCCAATTAGCACCTAATTCTTGTGCGTGATTCTCTTTACGAATCCTAGCCCATATTGTCTGTGGAACTACATTTCCCATCAACATATCGATATCAGCTAGGTTCATGATGCAAGCGTCAACTGTCTGTGATAATTCTTTATAATAACCCGCAGGGTTTTTACGAGGATCCGGTAGAGTCTGTTTAAGGGCCAAAACTTCAGATCTCTTCCAGGGGACATGTACCCATATACGCTGAAAATGAGCGGGAATAGCTGGATTAGCACCTGCTGCTGCAACCTCTTCCTTCCATACTGGGGGAACCTCTCTCATGGGATAATTTTTCAATGTTAGTTTGACCGATGGATCGGAATCAAGGAAAGTCTGAGAGGATAATACATTTCTAAAGGAAATTAGTGTCCTTACAGCATTTTCAACTTTGGAACCCACAATAAGTCCTCTATCAAAGTCAGCCTGAACATCTAGCAGGTCCTGTGGAACCGAATTTAAATTCACATCCTCCCATTCTTTAATGAGAGTATCTGAGAGTATCGCACATTACATTAAAAATATATCTTTGCGTGGGTGCATTCCATTGTGAAAAGGTAGGCATAATATCGAACACACTGTATTGGGGACCCTTTTTGATCCATTTTTGCGCGAGAGATTCCAATCTCTCTCGTTCTTCAGAATCTGGGAACTGACTATGAGATTGTCTTCGAGCAAAAGCCGGAGACACATTTAAAGCTTCAAAGAAAGGTGATAGGATACCAGTGTCTGTGAGTCGCTTACGCATAGACGGAGAATTGGACATAAGAATAGGAGACAAAGTATTAGGCGAGCTTACGGACGGAGAACCAATAATTGCAGAAGGTGCAGAAGGCAAAGAAGATGAAGGCAAAGGAGTCGAAGGCAAAGCCGGCAGAGGCGGCAATACTTGAGGGGGCAAATGTGGAAGAGCCGGAGCAGGCGGAGGCACAACTGGTGGCTGAACAGCTTGTAACAACTGGGGTGCATTAGTACCTTGTACATAGGGCAGAGGTAATCTCAATAAGTGAGACATTAGGGGATCTTGTTCTAAATCTCTCTTGTTTTCGGAAGGGGAGACAGGCAACACCGGATAGCATTTATCTATCGCCATACGATGCTGTCTGTCTGAGCATTCTGTCGCTTTATCAATTTCATCGTCTTTAAATCGTTGGGCAGCCTGTATAATTGTCATACCCTGTGCTTTTCTATCTCGTTGTATTTGCTTAATTTTTTTCTGTTTGGCTTCCTTACGCCAAAGGCGGAAAGAGTCAAACATTGCCGGGCGGGCTTTTCTTTTGAATAAGACTGTTTCTAAATTGTCTAACACATCAGGATCGAAACTACCATTTTCTGGCCATTTCAGAATGCCATCTTTCTTCGTGTATCGGATCCATGCCTCGTTAAAGGCAATGAGGCCAATACCATGTTTTGAATAGAGCTCATATGTGGGAGTTCCAACCGAAGGAATCGGACAAGAGTCCTCAAGCCGGGAATCCCTATTACAACCAAAGCAACAAATTCTTCCAAACTTAGTCAGACCAGGCATCTCATGATTTCACCGGACTGTTCACAAACATCAAGGGAGCAAACTTAGTTTACGCAGCACAAATGCACTTACCCTCGGCTTTGACTATTGCAATAGTCAAATCTAAGAACCGGAGGAAAACAAAGAACCAAAATTGTGGGCGTGACCCACCAAATACTTAACTAAGGATGTCTTCTTACGCCAACAGAGGCCCCGTCTATCGTCTCGCTTTACCATACATCATCAAAGGAAGGGCCAAGGCAGGGCAGCAGTCAGGGCAGCAGTCGTCAGTAGCCGTCAGGAAGGAGTAACCACGCTGCAAAAGACCTTCGGACCACTTTTGACATACAGGGGTCGCTTAATGTGGCTCGCGAATCCTCCGGAATTTTCTTGCGAGGTTCCTCACGAGCTTCGGGCAGAACCGGTACCACTGAAGCCGCCCCACGTTGGGCGCCAATTGAAGAACTAGAACCTTTTGGGCCTGGCGGCACAGGGTATGCGTTAATCTCCTGGGTTCTCCTGCTCAGCTACACAGAGACACGGGGACACTCCGTTGACGTAAAAGATCAGATTTTATTAGCTACAGCTAGTACAGTTGTCCTAGAAGTACACACGGTAGGTTCTCAGGAGACTGCCACTTCACTCCGTGGTGCACAAACTTATATACTACATAGGTGACATATACATTAACCAAATACACACCCAGAATATATAAGAAAGAGCCAATAAGGAAAGTTGGAAAACAGGACAGAACCAATAGAAAAGGTTTGAAAACAAAGTGTCAGATGACTCGAAGAAACCTCTCCTCCAACTGTGTTTGTCACCCCTCCCTCAAACTAATTCATTAACAGATCCGCAACTAACTTGCAGGTGGGGAGATATGTTTGTGTGTGTTGGAGGACAGTTGTGAAACGAGAGAATACTAGCAGAGGACAGTGAAGGCCAGACGATGAGATAAAGTCAGAAGAGAATAGTGTGAACCAATAGATAGTTGAGACGGGCATTAGAAAAACCAGACAGGGATTAGTGTACTCGGCCAGTCCTAACACCAGCTTTGCAAATAGAGGCAGAAGGCTTATTTTGACACGCAGCTGCAGGAAAAGCAGAATAGACTTTGTTCGCCGTTCTGCCTGAGTGAAGGCAACACAAAATGGCGGCGGAGCACAAAATGGCGGGTCGATTCGATCTCGATCGAAAATCGAATTTTCTCACATAGGGGTATGCGTGGTACAGACCATACACACGCCCTCAGAGCGTGTGTATGGTCCGTATCACCATTGGAGTGGTGCCGTAGGGGTACGCGTGGTATGGACCGTGCACACGCCCTCAGAGCATGTGTACGGTCCGTAACATCATTGGAGTGGTGCCGTAGGGGTACGGATGGAACGGACAGTACACACACTCACAGGGCGTGTGTACGGGCCGTACCACACTTACCCCTACGGCACCACTACTATAGTGATACGGACCGCACCCACGCATACATAGCATGGGTACAGGCCATATCACCATTGTATTTGTGCCGTAGGAGTACATGTGGTACGGACCGTACATACCCCATGAATGCGGGGGTACGGTCCGTATCACACGTACCCCTACGGCACCAGTACATTTGGGATACAAAGCGTACACACGCCACGAATGTTGGCCTACGGCCTGGTGCAGCATATTACCTCTATATTGGTGTGTGTGTAGGCCCAGGACAGCAGTGTACTGCACCAAGGGTGTGGGTGGGTGGGTGGCTGCATAGGATTCCCAGCAGTGGACAGACATGTGAGGGGTGGGTGCAGAGGACTCCCAACAGTGGACAGACATGTGAGGGGTGGGTGCAGAGGACTCCCAGCAGTGGCCTCCAATATGAGGGGGGTGCATATCACTCCTAGCAGTGGACAGAAATGTGAAGGGTGGGTGCAGAGGACTCCCAGCAGTGGACAGAGACATGGGGGTGGGTACATATCACTCTCAGCAGTGGACAGACATGTGAGGGGTGGGTGCAGAGGACTCCCAGCAGTGGACAGACATGTGAGGGGTGGGTGCAGAGGACTTCCAGCAGTGGCCTGTAACATGAAGGGTGGGTGCATATCACTCCCAGCAGTGGACAGACATGTGAGGGGTGGGTGCAGAGGACTCCCAGCAGTGGACAGACATATGAGGGGTGGGTGCAGAGGACTCCCAGCAGTGGACAGACATGTGAGGGGTGGGTGCAGAGGACTGCCAGCAGTGGCCTGCAACATGAGGGGTGGGTGCATATCACTCACAGCAGTGGACAGACATGTGAGGGGTGGGTGCAGAGGACTCCCAGCAGTGGACAGACATGTGAGGGGTGGGTGCAGAGGACTCCCAGCAGTGGCCTGCAACATGAGGGGTGGGTGCATATAACTCCCAGCAGTGGACAGACATATGAGGGGTGGGTGCATATCACTCCCAGCAGTGGACAGACATGTGAGGGGTGGGTGCAGAGGACTCCCAGCAGTGGACAGACATGTGAGGGGTGGCTGCAGAGGACTCCCAGCAGTGGGCAGAGACATGGGGGTGGGTGCATATCACTCCCAGCAGTGGACAGAGACATGGGGGTGGGTGCAGAGGACACCCAGCAGTGGATAGACATATGTGGGTGGGTGCAGAGGACTCCCAGCAGTGGACAGACATGGGGGTGGGTGCAGAGGACTCCCAGCAGTGGCCTGCAATATGAGGGGTGGGTGCATATCACTCCCAGCAGTGGACAGACATATGAGGTGTGGGTACATATCACTCCCAGCAGTGGACAGATATGTGAGGGGTGGGTGCAGAGGACACCCAGCAGTGGACAGACATATGAAGGGTGGGTGCAGAGGACTCCGAGCAGTGGCCTGCAATATGAGGGGTGGGTGCATATAACTCCCAGCAGTAGACAGACATGTGAGGGGTGGGTGCAGAGGACTCCCAGCAGTGGACAGACATGGGGGTGGGTGCATATCACTCCCAGCAGTGGACAGAGACATGGGGGTGGGTGCAGAGGACTCCCAGCAGTGGCCTGCAATATGAGGGGTGGGTGCATATCACTCCCAGCAGTGGACAGACATGTGAGGGGTGGGTGCAGAGGACTCCCAGCAGTGGACAGATACATGGGGGTGGGTGCATATCACTCCCAGCACTGGACAGAGACATGGGGGTGGGTGCAGAGGGCTCCCAGCAGTGGACAGACATATGTGGGTGGGTGCAGAGGACTCCCAGCAGTGGACTGACATGGGGGTGGGTGCAGAGGACTCCCAGCAGAGGCCTGCAATATGAGGGGTGGGTGCATATCACTCCCAGAAGTGGACAGACATATGAGGGGTGGGTGCATATCACACCCAGCAGTGGACAGACATGTGAGGGGTGGGTGCAGAGGACTCCCAGCAGTGGACAGACATGTGAGGGGTGGGTGCAGAGGACTCCCAGCAGTGGACAGACATGTGAGAGGTGGGTGCAGAGGACTCCCAGCAGTGGCCTGCAATATGAGGGGTGGGTGCATATCACTCCCAGCAGTGGACATACATGTGAGGGGTGGGTGCAGAGGACTCCTAGCAGTGGACAGACATGTGAGGGGTGGGTGCAGAGGACTCCCAGCAGTGGACAGACATGTGAGCGGTGGGTGCAGAGGACTCCCAGCAGTGGCCTGCAATATGAGGGGTGGGTGCATATCACTCCCAGCAGTGGACAGACATTTGAGGGGTGGGTGCAGAGGACTCCCAGCAGTGGACAGACATGTGAGGGGTGGGTGCAGAGGACTCCCAGCAGTGGACAGACATATGTGTGTGGGTGCAGAGGACACCCAGCAGTGGACAGACATATATGGGTGGGTGCAGAGGACTCCCAGCAGTGGGCAGACATATGAGGGGTGGGTGCATATCACTCCCAGCAGTGGACAGACATGTGAGGGGTGGGTGCAGAGAACTCCCAGCAGTGGACAGAGACATGGGGGTGTACATCATTATCAGATGACCACAACTCCATTGGTGTATGTACGAATCCCTAACTGTGGACAATGATGATAGTGCCATAACAACACATCACTGACAGCAGTGTCCCACTCCCAGGAGGATGGATGTCACTCCCCCACTGCATGACACACCACATGTGGGTGTGAGGACAAATAACACATGCATACCCACCCCTGGCGGATGCAGCACAATACACACACTGAGATCATGCCACAAGACTGTATAGTCATGTCACTGCCAACTAAACTAAGAGAGCCAAAGGGAACACACACTGTCACGCACATCCCAGGACTGATAGGAATGTTAAGGTGCTGGGCCAGCCACCAAGATGTTGTCTCTCATGGAAGGACTAGGGTGGAGTGCCCACAGATACAATGCCCACAATTGTGAGTCAGGTGCCCAAATACCCTGCAGAAAAAGTACCATATGTGTGCTAGGCCGGGAGTACACACATGCATAGTGCTGAAAAGAGAGAATTTCTCCATGAAGGCATTTCAACATACTCAATACACAAGTACAGTGACTAGCAAGGATGGCACAGATGATGCAGCCGGAGAGATTGCTGAGCAGGCATGGCCATAGTTGAAGGGATCCGTCACCAACAAAGGAAATGTAGACACAGGTCAGCACAACAATTGTGCAACTCTTTGCAGGGAAGATGTCAGGTGCCACAGAGGAAGGAACTCTACTTGGGACAATGTCTCAAAACCAAAATAACACACTCTAACAATGATTATTTGCAGAGACCTTGTGATGGCACGCAGAAACCATGGTCCACCTCATGACCATCAGAGTAGAACATTTCTCAGAACCATAACACATTACCACTACACCAACTCCAAGAGCCTCAGCACAAACATCAATACCTGAAATGCAATAGTGTGCAAAGTAAAAATAAAATGCTGTATTCAGCATAAAAAAAAATCATGAAATGACACTATATACAAAGGCCAATGGCCAGTCCGCAATAGAAGTCCTTGGGGAGACACATGGGCACGTGTCTCCCCTAGCTTGCCTGCACATTGGAACCCTCAGGTTCGTCGACCGGGGGGGCATCATGTGGGGAAGGAGCAGGCACCACAGGGACGGGAAGGGGAAGGGCAGGTGTGGTGGGTGCAGGGGTGGACGTCTCCAACGCAGGGGGTGGGGCAGCGGCAAAGGTGGATGTTAGCATGTCGCTGCACACTGCTGCCAGGGCGTCCAGGGTAAGCCCTGCACTGGAAGAAATCCTAGGGCCAACGGAGGGGGGGTGGCCGGGGGGGGTTGCTGAGGGATGTGGTGCAGCGCTCGTGGTGGAGGGGGTGGACAGGGGGGGACTTGACTACTCTGGCCGGGGACTTCCTCGCCCGCTTGCGGGGTGGTGTCACAGTGTGGGTGATGGCCAGCTCTTCGGGTGTCAGTTTGGCAGGGGAGCCAAGGGGAGTGCTTTTGGAGGGACTGGCTTGTGAGGCCTGCGGACTCAGACTGTGGCTGCGTGTATGTCTTTTTGCCCCAGACCCAGTGGGTGTGCCTACCTCCCCCTGAGTGTGCGTGACAGGAGGTGTGCGCTTTCCCTTACTTGGTGGTGTGCTGCCTGTGTCTGGTGGGGTGCGTGCTTGGGAATGTCTGGGTGTGCATGGGACAGGTATGGGAGAGGGAAGTGTGGATGGGGCTGGGGTAGGGGGGACGAAGAGCTGCAGGAGACTCACTGCTGCCGTCAGTGAAGAGTCCATGGACAGCAGAAACCTGCATTGTTCAGACATCGATGCTGACATGCCCTCCATGAACGACACCATCTGTGTTAGCAGTGTGGTGTGGCCATGGAGGACAGTCAGCACTGATGCCTGCCCAACCTGCAACTGCCACAGTATGTCCACAGACTCTGCACTGAGGGCAGCAGGGGTGACAGGGGCAGGGGGTGCGGTGCCTGTCCCGAAGGAGACATGGTGGTGCCCTGCACGGACAGAAGGGACTGGAGCAACTGGGAGGGCGGTGCTGGAAATGGAGGAGGTGGGGACAGATGTTGGGCTGCTGCCAGGTGTTGTAGCAGCCTCCGCCCCCTCAATGAGGTCAACCTCGGACCCGTCTGCGTCGTAGTTGGATTCGCCACCAGACAGGTCCTCTGACTGACTCTCCTCGCCCTCCATGCCACTGGCTTCCGCAGACTCACCAGCACTGGTGGCACTGGTGCTGGGTCCCTCATCCAGGTCCGTGCCGGTGTCTCCCTCGGTTTCCAATGATGATGCTGTGGGCAAGGTGAAGATACAGAAAAACATCAGTCACCTGTATACTGAGGCTCTGGACTTTTCTAGAGTCCAGAGGTGTCAGGGAAACAACACCCGAAAGACCCCTGAGTTCCTTCCTGCCTTGGTGCACAAATAAACAGAGACACGGGCTTCTCGATGGTGGCGTCAGAGACCAAGGTTTATTTACTGCAGGGACACAGAAGTCGTAGGAACCACACAAAGGCAGAATCTAGGCGACTGTTCAAATTGTATAAAGTGGGTCGCTCCTTAAATACACCAAATGGGTCCTCAGGCAGTGTTGCAAAAATATCTTTCATGCCTAGCCCGGTATCCCAAACAAACAATAAACATATACCAAACGATAATTATTTGTAAGTTTCCAGTGTTCGATCAAGTCTTCATGTCAGTTTTCCATTCTTCGACCGATCCTCCCCATCATAAAAATTGTATCCTCCCCATAGTAAAAGCCCAGAAGGAGAGGAGCGGAGCCAGATGTGAAAGATTGATAAGTAGGATAAGAGATGCTTGTGGGTCATAAACGGGCATGGCTACTGTCTTCGGCCTCCTAATCGTGATCAGGCCAACGAACACAAGAACCGGTATAGAATGATTGGCCTCAGGCAAGGGAGGTAGCTTCTGCCTAGTCACGCAGCATCAGCTTCCTTGGACTAAAGCTTACGTGTCCTTAACAAGGTGATTCAGCCAGGGTCATTGCTTGTCCATTGACTATGTGAGGGCAAGAAACAAAATGGATGCCGTATCTAAGATGGCTGCCATTAATTTACAACAGAATGCCCTACTTCTCAGTGTATCCATGCTCGGCCCACAGCGAAAACACTGTCACCTACTAAATGGATCATTTACGGTTCACTGGTACCAAAATCGTGTCAGTACTACGATACCGAACACACGGGTTCGGATCGCTACAGAACCTCAGACCGTCCTTTTGCCCTTACATAGGCAATAACTTACTCTAGTCAGAATCTATCTCTATATTCATCAGGTCACTGATATGTTGTTGGAGCATTATTCTATCCCGTGGCATATCTCCTAAAGCAGGTGGTCTTCTTACGCATGTTGCAGCACAAAGGCCACATAAGGCAGGACAACACTGAACGATGAGACAGCATGAGAATAAAAATACCAACAAAACACCAATGACTATCAGAACCTTCCATCCCCACGCAGATAACAGATTCCAGAGCCATCCCATCAGTGACCAATCACCTTTGTCTACATGAATAGAGTCAGTGATCTTGTGTAACTTAGAAATGGCCTCATATACTGTTGGCGCATTATTTGGGATAAAGACACAGCAACTCGATTGGATCATCTTACATACTCCACCTTGATCTGCAAGTAATACGTCAAGGACAATACGGTTCTGCAACGTCATGAAGCGATCCGCTTGAAGCTCAGCTGTCAGGTTACTAAGGGCACCAGCAGTTTCAGTAATGGTGGATTCAACTACCCGTGTTAGTTGACGCCAGTTCCTACTATTGGCCATGGGCCCCCAGAATGGAAGGAAACCTTTGAAAAAGTCTCTTGCTTCTTGGCCAGCTTTATCTTCCTTGTCGAAGACACCTCTCACAACTCTAGTCTTGTGATAATCCGGTGCAGCAGTGTATGTCGGAGGTAATAGTCGGGCGATATAACATGAGCCTGAAAAGTCGGCAGGCAGCCATGTATATGCTCTGTCTTTGCAGACAAAATAGGTACCCTTAGCAGCTAAGAATGCAGGGGAAGACTGTGATGGAAAAACGTACGTTTCAGTACAGTCACTCTTCCCTAGTCGAGCTCTCGGATTCCTCCCATTCCCTTGTAAACAGACCTGACCTTGGTGGGGTACGACCCAAATCGGAGTCGAGCTTTTACGCTTGTTTTCACCCAAACTAATGCAATACTCCGTAGCATTCCAACCCATATAAACTCGTAACTCATCCTTGGGAATAAACGGAGTGTTATTGACATCTCTAACCATGTCAGTAATTCCCTTTACCAAGGCTCTATTAGCAGAGTTATACCTAGTGGAACGCGGAGGTCGCGGGGGATAGGTCTCTAGAGCATAGGCGAACATGGTCTGGAATGCCCAAAACGATCCATTATAACTAAAGGGCAGAACCAGATAGGGGATACCCTTGTTCATGGTATGTGGTATCAGACCACACACCCAGCAGTTCGTTGTATTTACTACTAGTTGGTGTTGGTGCAAGAGCTGAATGAAAGTGTTATTTATAAACTCAGAGCGTCGAGCTTGCTCGTGTGCAGGAAAAGGGTGAAAAGAATGAAGAGAAACAACAGTCGGAGAAACAGAAACATGGGGAGGTACTGTAGATGTGACAAGCGCAAAAATCAATTGGATACCAAAAACGATTCCGCCTACCAAAGTTATCAAAACAATCAGAAAGGTCAGAGCGCATTGCATCATTAAACATTTGCTATGCAAGATTTCATACAGTTTTGTCTTACGAGCATTTATGACGTTAGCTCGTCGCAGTTCAGGAAGCTCCATCTTCTACAACCGTTCGCAACGGATGGTTTGTACGTGTTGAAAAATTGCCTCTGTTTACCCTGGGAGTTCCCAAAATAAACAGAAGAGACCGACCTTGTGTCTGGCCCCCTGCAAGTTAAAACAAGGCACACGTTACGACCCTACGGCAACCCAGATGGCAAGGCGAGAGAACAACAAAAACAAAAGGACAAAGAAATTATAGAGCAAACTTCCTGACTGAATGCAATGTGATAAGATCAAAACAGTTATCACACGGAAAGGTGATTATGCAATGTTATTGGTTCATGGAATGAGAACGTAGGTTATATCTGTACTTTCCGGGCCTTGTCTGATCTTGAAACAGCTGATCTGTAGGTGCAGTAATGTTCAAATCCACAGGTGGCAAATGTTCACTTTGTGCAACACTCTGTTCAGGGCTCAAAGGAACAGTTCCTGGTGCAGTATCAGAGTTCTGTGTTTCAGATCGTTTGTCCCTCATGTACTCTGCATCACTGAAGGGGATAAGCCTAGGAACAGGTTCTGTCTCGGATACACCAAATCCCTGTCTAACCCAGTTGTCGTAGGGGAGTGGCACACACTTCGTATGGGTAGCGTGCACCCAATTCTTCCTGCCAGCCAGGCGTACAGCAGTTCTTGTGGCCAGGAGCACCTGAAACGGACCCACGAATCTTGGCTGGAGGTTCCGGGTCCGTCCAAAGTTCCGCACCACAACCAGATCACCGGGTTTCAATGTGTGAACTGGACTCTCTGGCAGCTTAGGCAAGGATTCAAATACCTGTTGATGAATAAGACTCAATTTAGCAGTCAGGTCAAAAAGGTAATCAATCAACATTGGATATTTGATCTGTTTGAACTCCTTGGGCCTAGGGACTCCCCAGACATAAGCATGGCGACCAAACACAATCTCATATGGGCTAAGCCCTACTCGAGATTGTACAGTCGCTCTGGTGGACAATAAAGCCAAAGGCAGTGCGTCTGGCCAAGATAAACCAGTGGAAGCTTGGATTTTAGCAAGTTTCAGCTTCAAGGTACCATTGTACCCCTCAACCAAACCTGCTGACTGTGGGTGATTTGCACTATGGAATTTTTGCTTAATTCCCAAACCCGTACACACACTCTGCATAACTTTCCCTACGAACTCACTTCCATTGTCCGACCATACAATCCGTGGCATACCATACCTGGGGAAGTACTCTTTGAGGAGGATTTTTGCAGTGGACATAGCAGTGTTATCCTTTAACGGATACGCTTCAATCCATCTCGAAAAAGCACAGACTACCACTAGGACATATTTGAGATTATTACATCTGTCCATGTGGATAAAGTCCAACTGAATCACTTCAAAGGGACAAGAAGGGGGAGCAAAGTGACCAGCTGGGGTTGGGGTTTCCTTGCCAGGATTATGCATCAGGCATACCATGCAATTTTTCACCACTCTCTCCGCGCACTTAGTAATTCCATCGTTCTTCCATACTGGAGCTAACATCTTACAGATCCCTTTCGAACTGATGTGCGCCGCTCCATGCGCCATAGTGACTACCGCAAGTACATACGCATCAGGTAGCATCCAACGCTGATGCTCAGACAAATCAATCCAGCATCCACTCGAATCCATTTTACCCGTTTTCTCCTTCCATGCATTCTTCTCATTTTCAGTTGCTTCATTCTGGATTGCCTTCACACTTTCAATCGTATTCTCACACATTCCTGATTCAGCAATCCATCTTGCAGACGTTGCAACGTACATTCGGCTCATCATGTTCTTGGCCGTCTCTTTGGCGACCTCATCAGCAAACGCATTCCCACGGCCAACATCATCCGTAATCCTCTGGTGAGCACTGCAATTCACAATCGCAACTTCATTCGGTAAGGTCAGAGATTCCAACAGGTCATTGACTAACTGTCCATGTTGGATCTTAGTCCCATGGGACGTGAGAAAAC
The DNA here is from genome assembly GCF_964204655.1 of Triturus cristatus. Classification (NCBI taxonomy): domain Eukaryota; kingdom Metazoa; phylum Chordata; class Amphibia; order Caudata; family Salamandridae; genus Triturus; species Triturus cristatus. The sequence goes on along the minus strand of NC_140589.1, from coordinate 354,898,733 downwards.
CTCTTTCTTTCCACAAGCGACCAAAACTATGTGCTACGCCGAAGGCATAATGGCTATCAGTAAACACATTCACTCTCTTTCCCTCAGCTAAAATACACGCTCTTGTCAATGCAATTAATTCTGCAGCTTGGGCAGAATTCTGACTCACTCTTGCAGTCTCGACAACCATACTCAAAGTCGTAACTGCATACGCAGCCGTCACATCACCAGTCTGTAGTTTGAAACACGATCCATCGACATACAAAGTACCATCTGGATCTAGTAACGGAGTATCTTTTAAATCAATCCTACCTTTTGTCTCTTCCTCAGTTCTAAAACAACAGTCATGGGGCTCTGAATCACTCGAATCCTGAGTAGTCGGCAACAGCGTTGCTGGATTCAATATGCTGCATCGCTTGATCTGAATGTGACTTGCCAAAAGTGTCAGCTCATAGCCTGATAGTCTAGCACTGGTGAGGTGCTGAGTTTTCGTTCGATTCATGAGTGTATCCACAGCATGTGGAACCATGACTACTAACATGTTGTTCATGACCAATCCAGCAGACTGTCGAATAGACACTGCAGCTGCTGCTGTAGCTCTCAAACAACTTGGCAACGCTCTGGCTACCGGATCTAATGTGGATGAGAAATACGCACAGGGTCGCTGCTTGTCACCAAATTGTTGCGTCAAGACACTCAACGCACAACCCTCTCTTTCATGGACATATAGTGTAAACGGCTTACTGTAGTCAGGAGTACCTAACACAGGAGCTGAGCACAACGCATCACGCAATTCCGAGAAGCTCTGTTGACATTCATAAGACCATGGCAAAGGACTCGGAACACATTTTCCAGTCAGAGCCACCAATGGTTTTGCCATGAGAGAAAAATTTGGGATCCATTGTCTGCAATATGACGTAATACCCAAAAACGCATGTACTTCTCTCTGTGTGCTTGGTACAGTCATCTGTGAAATTGCTTTGATTCTCTCTGGGGTCAACCGTCTTCCCTCCTTTGACAAAAGATGACCTAAGTAGGTCACTTCTTGGCAACAATATTGTAGTTTAGAAGGTGAAACCTTGTGATGTAAGTCTGATAAATGACGAAGCAAAGAAATTGTAGCTGTTTTGCAAGTTTCCTTGTCGTCAGCGGCCACTAAAAGATCATCTACATATTGGATCAGAGCAACACCAGGTGGAAGTACAAAAGCATCTAATTGACTTTTCAATGCTTGGCTGTAAATTGAAGGGCTTTCGCAATAACCTTGTGGGGCGCGCTTGAATCTAAAACTACGACCACCTAAGGAGAAACCAAAAATATCCCTACTTTCCTCAGCTATCGGAATGCTGAAAAAGGCATTCTTCAAGTTGATCACTGTAAACCATGTAGCTGAGGCAGGAATCAACGTCAATACTGCAGTGATATCTGGGACCACAGGAAACTGTGGAACCACTATTTTATTAACCTCTCTGAGGTCAATCACAAATCTGTAGATTGGAGGTTTGGAAGAATCAGTGCGTTTCAAAATCGGCAGGACAGGACTATTGCAGACATTTCCTCTAGTTTCTTCTATCACATCTTTCTGTATCAAATCTTGCACGATCAGTAAAAGCGCACGTTCACCTTCATTTGAAATCCGATACTGTGGGATTCGTGGGAATCTAACATTTGCCTTCAGACTCACCACATAAGGGGGAATTTCCAGAAGACCTACATCATTAGGACCAGTCGCCCAAAGATTATCAGGGAGAGAACGCAGCTCCGGTGGGAGCTTATCCATCGACAAGTACATTGGAGAGATGACTCTCTTACCCAACGTGAGCTGTACTCCCGAAGGAGAACAGTACAATGTCGCATGCAGGCATTTCAACAGATCTAAACCAAGCAGATTCTCATTACAACCGGTCGTCAGAATAAGGGGTGCTTCTAGTTGACATGGCCCCACAGAAATTGACAAAGGACCAGAAACAGGGTTGTGAACAGGGGCGCCTGGGAAACCTACTGAAATGTTCGTTGAGCCAAACAAAGGTGCGCCAGGGAGTTTCGCGTGCATAATTGAACTTTTTGCTGCACCAGTATCCAACAGAAACGGTTCAATCACGCCTGATGTAGTTACTGCGACATAAGGTCCACTCTGATCAACTGGAACTGATACTACTCCCTCTCTCTGCCTGTGGCTGTCCTAGTACTCACTTTGCTGAACTTCTTCACTACTTTCATAATAATCCTCGACATGGTATTGGGGAGATCTACCTGATTGTGTAGATTGTACATTTCGCTGATCGAAATAATTAGATGGGCGATCAGTCTGTGGAGGCATAGCACCACGTCCTCTACCTCTAAGAGCTTGCATAGACCCACCACGACCTCTCTGAGCTGGGACACCACTAGTTTGTGAGTGCAGAACTGGACACTCATTCTTATAATGACCCTCCTTTTTACAATAGGGACACTGATTCCATGCTAACTGTTGTCGGGGAAAACCATAGTTCGGATCGCTACAGAACCTCAATACATCTGACACATGAGTACAAAAACAATAGGTCACAGTGCATGTCAGGCAATGCATCATGAGTAACAGCTAGATTACTCCACACATATGTAAGCCCTGTACTCCCCAGTTGGTAGACCCACCATGCCACTTGGACACAAGGAACAATAGGAAACACCAGCCCAAAACTTGAATGAGAAAACACTGAGGAGCTAGTGTCTGGGAACAGGTGAGCACAGCGATACAATGAAGTCATGCCACCTCTTGTTTACCCTGAAAGAAACAGTAGTGTTGCACCCAAGGCAAAGTAACACACCTCAATACCAAAGGTGTCCCCACACTCAGAGACCTGTAAGTACTTTGGAACACAAAACGAAAATAAGTTGGTCCCTTGGGAATCACAATACTTGACACAATCGACATGGTCTGAATGTGGGAATGTGCCATTTTGTGAACAGAACACACATGTGCCTTCATAAGAGATGGCTCCCAAGGAGGTGCACAGAAAACTACATTTACCCAGTCATTGAAGAAGCTGGCAGCCTTCTTTAAAGAAGCCACTGTTAGAAAGAAATGTAGTTGCAGAAAGTACATATACATGGACCCACGGAGGGCTTGATGACTTGACACTCGTAAGTTGGTATCACCAACAACCAAGGACCTACCCAATTTCCACAACACTGGGGGAACATGTATATGTATAATCATTGGAACAGTGCCTTCTTTAAAATTGTGCCAGTGTGTTCCCTGAAAGTGTAAAGGTGGTTTGGTGTGCACTTCCTTGGGAGACATCTGTCATGCAGGCACATTATTGTTCTTGACAACAAAACATCAAACTAAAGCATAGAAAACATGAAGACCTGTTGACAAGTGTTGTGAGTGCCAAGGTACAATACCTTGTGACTAACAACTTGAATTATGTCAGTTGTCACATGGCCATCCGTTACCTGATGACACAGTGGAGAAGTGTGGCTCAATGGTTAGAGCAGCAGACCTCGATGCAGAGCACTGGTCCGGGACCAGGGTTTGATTCCCGTCGCGGCATGGTCTCGGGCTATAAATTCCGCGGACCGGATATTCTCGCCTCAGTGCCTATTCTAATCATGGGTCCCACGCTGCAACTCTGGGCAATAGCTTGATTAATCTCCACAACGGCCCCAACAGCGCTGGGATGCCTGGCCTCACCATGGGGGTGCCCAGGAGTGGACACCCCACATGGAAAGCCAGGAAGGGTTCCTTCAGCGGTATGAGTACAGCGCTGAGATACCCGTAGTGGTGATCGGCGCTATATAAATACCTATACATTTACATTTACAGTTGCCAACACATCTGACCCACTGCCTGTCATGTGGAGTGGCACACATGTCCAAACCCAGGACAATGCATGAGCTAATGGGCCTGCATTAGTGTTGTAAAAAGGCATACCTGCACTGAGGAGACTCCCCCATGGCAAGCCAGAATGTTCACACAGATGTCAGGACACAAAGACCAAACTACGTAGCATCTTGAACACACACTGGTGCAAAAAATGAATGAGCAGGAATCATGTATCTAAACAATTGACACATGCTGCAAAGTACAAACATTAAACCCTGCACAACATGACTGGGTCACTGCACGTCGAGTCTCTGTCCAGCCAATTATCACACACAGGTCAGACCTGGCAAGGAGACATACGGTTTGGCCATGTAGGCCTCGCCCGCACAAATCCCCCATACCTTAGACAATGTGATTGAGACAGATCAAGAAGTGACACCTCTTAATCAGGCTTTACTAAAATGTGCAGCAAGACTTCCCAAATGTACTCCACATCACCTTGTGAGGCTGCCAACACATATTTGTGACAAACAGCCATCGACAGATAGTTGTGAATAGACACACAGGCACTGCCCAGTGTGAGTATGCACAAGCCAAATGGGGTCTCCCTGTCCAGTCGACACATGTAGCACACTTTGGATAAATACAAATGAGGCCAGGGAACAATGCCACAGAGGCAAACATATGCTGAACACACTGAGAATGGGCACAGTGTTGGATGACACACATGATTACGAGGCAAGGGTGTCTCAGGGGACTGTAGTGGGCACACTGCTCCTTGTTCCTGGAATGATCTGACTGTAACATGAGCAACCGTCCTGGCACTATGCATATCTCCCACTCATGCACATCATGTCTGAGGCCACAACATTGGTCATGCATGCTGCAAGGGTGTTCATTTGAAACCCCACACTCCCATGCTGAGACTCATCATCAGTGCCAACAAATATTGACCCTCAACAGAGTGAACAGGACAGGGCACAGGCAAGGTAACAACACATGTCACAAACCACCCTCCCACATGATGCTGAAAGCAATGTGCACTTGGATCAACTGGCAGGCTAGATGACCATGTGCAATTGTGATTACACACAGACCAGGGGACACATGTCAAGCAGGGGAAGGGACGAATAAGAGCACCGGTTGACTTTGGGGAACAGAATATGCACTGCACATATAAACCGTGGCAGTGTATCCAGGCTACAGAGCACTTCCAAAAGCTGGGGACACACAACACAACAAACAGACAGGTACCTACCCCCTCCTTGCTGCTGTCCCTCCTGTAACTGGTCAGGTCAGGGAACACCACCTCCAGGACACGCATCATGTGGGTGGTCAGGCGTTGGCGCCCGCCGTGGGGGCGTGGAGGTGAGAGCCCCAGCTGGACCCGGGCGATCCGCCGGGTCCAGCACCGGATGTCCTGCCACCGTTTTCTGACTTGGTCTAGGCGCCGACTGCGACCCCCCCGCCACTCTCACGGCCCTGACGATCCGCTTCCAGATCCCCCCCTTCTCGTAGGCAGTTACCTGTGAGGATGACAAAGTGAGACAACATCACTACACCTGCTCCATGCCACAGAGACACACATTTGAACATCGATGATATGTTGAACAGGGCATAGGATGCTGCCAAGGAATCCCATCTTACTCATATCGACATTGGCCTCTGTGGAAGCCCCAATGCACTATATGGCATTGAAATTACACAGGGGGCAGGAGTGGTGCGACACACTCCCTGATTATGGCACACACTGTGCATCACATGCAACACCAGGCTGATGGACAGCACCTCAAAGCAGTTAAATGCCCCAGCCCACTGACGTATAATCAGCAGAGTACACAGACACACACAGGCACAGATCAATCACCTGCCATTGGCAACAGTGGATACATACCTCACTCTGCACATGTGCCACTTGCCTGTGGGGTGTCACAGGTGTCGGGCTAGCTCAGCAAGTCAGACACACAGCACGGCTTACTCCTCACATCAGATGGTAGAGCTGTTGCCTCCTCCATGCAGCTGTGGTGCAACACTTCACATAGACACTCACCCACATGACAAGGAACCTTCACACACATCAATGTCCAGGAGGGCGTACACATCACTTGGACACTCTCACCACAGCTCCCCTCAACTCATACACATCTGTGGGTACAGTCACCTGTCACACCGGGGGGACCACTGAATCACCTCAGGACAATAGCGAAAAAATGCCACCAAGGATTTGCCAGGCTGAATGTGTCATGCACTATGCAGTGAATGTCACAGTAAGCACAATGCAAGTGAGAAGTGCACACAGGAATTACTTCATGCTCTGCATGACAGAAATAAGACTTCCGCCCCCCCGGGACCCACTCTAAACCTCATTGCATGTCTGTCACACCTGGACACAAAGCCAGAAGTGACAGCCGCGAAACAGGTGCACAGTCAAAGGTAGTGGGGTCAGCACTCACCTGCTCCCCTGGTCTCCCATACATGCTGGGGTACTGTGGGAGGAGGACATTCAGCAAAGCCTCATTCTCCTCCATGGTGAATGGCTGGGCCCTCTCCACAGTCCGCGACATGGTGCCAGAGGAAGTACAGACAGAAGCAGTGTGGTCGACAGGAAAGTTGTGCAGGCAAATGCCCTCTCATGGGTTCTGGCTGACTTATATCTGTCTTGCTGGGGGCTTTCATTTACAGGATTACAGAGTGATTGGTCAGACTCATTTGCATCCTACGTTTCCTCCAATCCCTTTAAACATACACCAATGACACGAATTTGCATGGTACAAAGTTTGAGCATCATAGCAAGGCAAACGCCACTTTGCAACATTGTAATTTTATGGCCAACTGACTTTTCAAGCCCACATGATGGCCACATTGCAACTGAAATCTCTGTATCCATGATAACCAGCATGCATTTTGAGCCTAATACTTGTCCCCTATGTAATTTTTGATTATAAAAAACATGTACGGTGTGTTTCACACGTACCCGTACACGTACGGCACCACTACAATAGTGATACGGACCGTACACACGCTCTGAGAGCCTGTGTACGGTCCGTATCACTATAGTAGTGGTGCCGTAGGAGTACGCGTGTGTGTACGGTCCGTACCATGCGTACTCCTATGGCACCACTACTATAGTGATACGGACCGTACATACGCTCTGAGAGCGTGTGTATGGTCCGTACCATGCGTACTCCTACGGCACCACTACAATAGTGATATGGACCATACACACGTTCTCAGAGCGTGTGTATGGTGCGTTTCACACACTTACACTGGTGATAGGAGGCACATATGAAAGGAATGGAGGTCTCCGACTCGCACAATGCTGTACATCAAGTCATTGTCATTGCAGACTTTCATGTGCAGGGCCTAGGTGTGTCAGCGAGTGATATTGCACATGTCTCCTCATGTAGTTGCACAATTGATGTGTGATGACCTGTGTACACATGTCATGTGTGATGGGGCACTATGTGGCACACTTCCCCTTCACACTTTGCACATGTGTGCCTGTAGTACAAACGTGTCAAGCACAGCATCACTGGTATGGCACAGTCACCACCACCCGCAACTGTCCCCTGATGCCAGGGACAGGGACACTAACAACTGACATTTCACAATCAGTGTGCCCCGATGTGACTATGTCATGTGTGTGTCATGTGTTCCCATGAGCTTGCTGTTACTGTTCCGTCAACTACATCTGCTTTTTGCTGCATCCAACATGTGTCTGTGTGGAGATGGGCATGGCATACATCTACGCACACCATGCCACATGTGGATTCCCACGTAAGCAGGGTCTGTATGCATCGGACATGATATTTTCACATGAGGACATATCTGCGTCGTCTCAATGTCTGTGTTTTCTGTTTTCACGTGTACCCCTTCATGGCAATGTGTGTGATCTGTACATTTGACATTCCATGAGACCTGTGCGTCTAGCTTGCCGTCAGCTGTCTGTATGAGGTGACATCCTTTAAATGCAGCTATGTGGATGTATGTCATTCCTGTGATGTCTCTGGCTGTTCACTCAGACTGGCCCCAAGCTCGTTTCAGGGCATGTCATGTAGACTTGCCAATTAACGGGTGTATCTGGCTTTTCATAGGAGTATCACCAAGCTAGCATATGTGTCCTGGATGTATTGCACACACCAGACTGTATTTAGCAGGTATGTAGTAGCAGTTGAGCATGTGCTCTGTTCATTGACATTGATGTTGTTGTGCTCTCAATCTTTGTCATTCATCACAATTTTCTGCAGGGCACCGCCTGTCCCCCGAACAATTCCAGACTTGGGTGCCATGAGGGAACGTGCCTGCATCCGACGTTACAGATTCGCTCAACAGTTGATTGAGGACTTGACCGCCAAGGTGGCACCACACCTCCAACCGCGACACAGGTATCCCACTGCGCTGACCCCAAGATGAAGGTGATGGCAGCCCTACATTTTTTTGCCACAGGTACGTTTTAATTCACCATAGCTGATGTTGGTGGCATGTCACAGACAATGTTCAACCGTGTCCTGCGTGATGTTTTGGCAGCCATGTTGGAGCACCTTGATGAATTCATCCATTTTCCGACTCCTGAGGAGTTGACAGGTGTCAAGGGTGATTTCTATGCCCTGGGAGGGATGCCCCATGTCATTGGGTCCATTGATGGGACACATGTGGCTTTGGTACCATCACAGGCACAGGAGGTAGCCTATTGCAACCGTAAACATTACCACTCTATAAATGCCCTTGTGGTGTGTCTTGCTAACATGCTGATTTCCCACGTTTTCCAGGGTCAGCACACGATGCCTACATCATGAGGCGTAGCAGGGTGCAACAAATGATGCTGCGGCTGCACAATGAACGAGCATGTCTTGTTGGTGGGTATACTCTGTTTGTCCTCTGGCTCTTACGACATCTCCTGACCCAATTATTTACATGATGTTTCCATGTAGGGGACTCTGGCTATCCCAACATGCCATGGCTGATGACGCCTCTCCGCAACCCAAGATTAGCTGCAGATCACCGGTACAACAATGCACATGGGCAGACCAGGCGAGTGATTGAGAGGAACTTCTTCTCATAATGGTGAGTCACTGGGTCTGAGTGTACACGCTTGGAGCCTTGGGTGGCATGTGTTGCAATGTGTGTGTCCAGCTGACTGTATGCTAAGTGACTTAGATGTGTGTTCTTATGTGTCACTCGAGTGATGATGTAATTCCACACATTTTAGCAGGGAAACTTTCTTTTAAATTAGCATGGGGACAACATTGTTCCTGTTTAGTAAATGACCATGTATGAGGAGAAACATCTTTTAGCTGACTTCTTGTGTTTCTGTCATTCCCAGGTTCTTGCGCATGTTGTCTGCTTGTGTCATCGTTGTCCTCCTTCTATTCCTCATGAGTATTGCAACGTGTGCTGAATCAGCCTTCCATGCACGGACATGGGGAAATTTCATTTTGGGTAAGGATTGCAGCAAGGCATTTTGAGGGTGGTACGTGTTTGGAATGTGTGGGGACTGCCTCTGTGCATGTTGTGTTACCATGCATACATGTTGACCCACCATGGGGCACATAACATGTAGCATGACTCCCATGAATTGACAGTCACCCTTCGTGACAGTCATCTGTAATGGTTTTTGGATTCTGATGAAAGCATCAATGTGTGTAACAATTCCCTCTGAAACATACAGAATGCTACGGGTGGACATAGTGTGGGACATCCCCATGACAGGCTCAATGGGGAATTTCAGCCTCTCTGTGTGCAGCAGGAGGTGTTTGGCTCATCCCCTTAACTTGTGTGCCAGTTCATTTGGATTTACAACATCCGTGCTGTGAAGGGGGTGTCCAGCGTAGGTCCCACATCTTCAGTCAAATGACCTGTGAGTAAGTTCATATTGATGCATTTCCCTCAGTGTGAGCTTGAGTAATAAAGGTGTTCCTCACCCTCCGAAGTGCCTCATCTCTGTCAATGCAGGACTCTTGCCACTTTGCATGCGTATTCTCTCTGGCATAGTTGTCAAACATTGTGCATATGAGTGTATGTGTAGTTCGGCAACATGCATGCAGTTTTTCCATGGATAATAATCTCTATTGTGCATGAAGTCCATGGTTGTGTATGTATTTGTGAAGGTTGCTCCCACCAACGGGCCGCCAACGCCTGCTGAGGGTGTGTCACCTGTGCGCAGCTCGGGCTTCTGTTTCCTGATCCTGTGTCAGTCATCTTTGGTGATTGTTCATCCATTTTCTCTGGGTGAGCCATGAGTATCCTGACACTCCTTCCTTTACATGCACCTGTTGCAGTTGTCCTTTCTGACATCCTTGTCTTTGTGTGCTACTTTTGGCCTAGTTTACAGTACATGCCGCCTGCTGCTGCGGGCCCTGCGGCAAGGGCCCACCAAGTTCCCCGATTCTGCAACCCACACGTCTCCAAGATGCTCCTCCCTTCCTCTCTCCACCCATTCATTAGGCTGTCCTCAGCTTGTCTGTGCCACTGTTGCGGCTAGGCGGTGCCAAAGGCAGGACCGTCATCTCATGCAACGTGCACATTGCACTACCCTCATGTCCTTGCATGACCCACATCACGCAACAGTCTCATGTTGCAGCCACCCTCCAAGCAATGTCCAAGCGAAAATCAACCGCCTGCTCTCAGGCATACCCTAAGCGCAAACACCAAACCTTCACATGCTGAGTGTGCAACTCCAACTGCCTACACAGCGTTGCCCCGCCTTCCAGGCCCTGTCACACCAACCAGGTCATGTCCCTCCTACTCCACACCGGCTCCGTCCAACAGCACGCCATTGGACTCCTCAACACAACAGGCCCACACATCACCATCATGACAGTGACCTGGATGAAAGCATCCTCAGCACACGACTTCTTCATTGCCATCTCAGACAGTTACAAGAGCATCCGCAGGGACGGCACTAACAATTCCGGAGGATGAATTGATATCTATTCCCAAGAACGCACTCAGGGTCACAAATCCCGTTTGGCACAAACCCCCTGCAAACCCTCAGAGTAACACTCATCTACAGATCTCCAGGCCTACTTCCACAATTCTGCAAAGCCATCAACACGTCCATCGTCACGCATGCCCTCACATCCACAGGATACTTGTAGGAACTTCTGGCTGGATGAGAACCACACCAGCATCCATCATTGTCCATCCACATTAGCATCCACGTCTCCGATGGGCAAGACACTGCCACACACCCCGTTACCAATCCCCCAAAGATGCTTGATGTAAGTCAACACAGACACACTGGATCAGCAACTGATCCAACAATCCAGCCACGTTGACGGACTTTCCTGTGACGCACATCAACAATGAAGCCACCTGGGTCAAGGCAGACCTACTGGACTCATACACGTCTAGCAGGACTCTTGTGCACAGCATGCAACACAAATTACCATCAGTGGCCGTACAACCCTGGAAAACGGCACACACAGCCATCACCTTATCAGCAGCAAGGATAATTAGAGATCCTTCAGATGGGGATGAGGCCAAAAAGCAGCACGACATCAAGGAGCTCATCAGCATCATGAGTGCACTGACATCAGCTCTCCATCCTAAAGACACCCCACCCTTGCAAGGCTGAGCCAATACCTTGCAACTTTCTACCACTGCAAGCTCATGGCACATACACGCAAGCCTTGGCACACAGAAGCAGAACACAATATTATACGCGTGACCAACCACCCTCAGGTTTTGGACTTCCATCATCAGCAGATACAACACCCGGCTCATGTGCAACATACCCTGGGGATCTCCATCAGGACCCTTCCCACACAACATCTCAACCACATCATTCCCCATCCTTGTGCCCCCGTCCAGCATGTCATGTATGTATCTTTGGAGTTAGCCACATTCCATGGTAGATAGAGGCATGCAGTGACCCAGGCCCGTCTTAGACAATGGACGGCAGGAACGCCGGCACTCAAGGAACCTCAACGTGCTTCTCTAGCCAGCAAATGTAATCAGGAATACAGTCAACGAGCAACTGACAAGCTTCCTCCATGCAAAGAGCTCCAGGCAACCTGCACAAGACCGTCTTCCACAGTAATCACCCCACTGCAACCGTCATCATTGCCACCAACACCGACAACTTTGCCCTGCTCAACAATGGTGAGGCCACCCCCCTTGACCTCTCCACAGCATTATGCACGATGTGCTCACACACTGTCAGCTCACAAATCTCCAACACTGGTATCCAGGGGATGGACCAGGATGAAATCACCAAGTGGCTCACCAGCAAGGCCATGGGAGTGAGACTCAAGCCTTCAGCATGTAGTACAGTGGCGTCATCAGGCACATGGCCCAGGACTCATCTCTCAGCGTGTCAATCTTCAATGTGTCCATTACCCCCCTCTCCACCATCACATGCACACACAACCTCATCATCATCTCGTATGCCATTGACAGCCAGCTGCTCCTCACCCTCACCAAAGACACAGCCATTGCCAGTTCCAACCTTCAAGAAGGCATGAGGTCCGTTGATGAATGGCTCAACATCAGCCACCTGAGGCTGGACTTGTACAGGACTGAGGTAATCATCTGAGGATTGTCCCCTTACAGCTGGGTCAACTCCTTGTGTTCCACCTGCCAGGGCACTGCACCAGCACCAAGTGGCCACGCACACAAGATGGTGTGCAGCATGGACTCGTCGCTCACAATTGCCTTGCAAATCACCAGCATCTGTACCTCATGCTGCAACACCCTCTGCATGATGCACATGACCCACAGATAGATCCACTCCAAGGCAAGACAGACCGTCCCCCAGGTCCACGACACCAGCCGTGTCAGCTACAGCCCCGCCCTCCACGGAGCAAGTACAGCCAAACTCCCGGAAAACTTGTCCACATCCAGGGTGCATCTGCACACCTCAGCTTCAACATCCCGCGCCCCAGCCACATCACCGTCCACCTGAGATAGCTGCAATGGATCACTGTCTGCTGCAGGATGACCTTCACACTCCTCACCCACACTCAGGAGGCAGTCCACAACCCCAGACCCCAAACCAACCTTGGACGTCTGTCATCCAAGACCCCGTTGGGCCAACTCTGTGCATCCAACCTTGCCCTGGCCAACATTCTTCACATCCACCGAAGTCCAGCATGCAGGACATAGTTCTCCTACCTGGCTAAACATACCTGGGACTACCTCCCCGGGCACCTCCACATGAGCCATGACCTCTACACCTTAATGATGCTCTTCTAAATTGGTCTGTCCGCACAGTATTGCAAGCCCCCCCTCAGCAGCTTGAGGCCATCACGGGTGAGTATTGTGCTCCATGTCTGTATTGGATGATACATTGTGACCCATGTGTGTCCTGTACCGGACTCAGATCCCAGGGTATGGATGGCTGGAGTTAGTTCAACACTCAGGCATAGTTTGACATTTCCCCACACATATGTTGTGGACTCATGCAAAATGACTGCAACATCTAATTAAAGAAATTTAGTTTTATTCTTGGTGGGGGGTGTCTATTGTGGGGAAAAATAGGTGCTATATAGTGTGCCTAGAATCCAAAGTTCACAGGGGGAGATGGGATCCTTTGCATTTGAAGTCATCAGAGTCCAGAACACAGTGTTTGTCATCATTTGTCAGACTGTGACCAGCAAGTCCATGTGGCAGAGAATTTCAGTGAATGAGGTGCTGCTGTTGCGCATGAAGGCCAGGTGCCAAGCCAGGTGACCTGGGAGATGTGGATGGTCCGCTGCCTCTCCCGGTCTTTTCCGTGGACGACCCACCTTCCTCGCGGGACCCTCAGATGCAGGCCTTGACGATGCTTGGGACGCTCCGTCGGACGAATCCTCCTCCTCCTCCTCCTCCCTCCCTGTGGCAAGTGTTGGTCTTCGCCTGGTGGCACAGGGAGGGTTGCCCATGTTGTCGGCGATCCGACAGAGTGAGCAGCTTATGTCCGTTTGCACCGCCAGGAGCTCAGCCAGTCTTGCCTCCATCCGTCCTTGGTGTTGTTGACTGGCGTGTTGCTCGGCCTGCTGGCTCTTAATCTCTGTGAGGGTCTCCACTACCTGGCTGATGGCCCTGATGTCACGCCAGTATGCGTCCATGATGTTGCGTATGTGTGACATACCGGTCCCATCAGCTGGCTGGTCAGGTTCTCGCCTCCGCCTGCCTCCACTCCCACCACCCCTGCCCACACGAGCCTGGCCTGCCGTTGTGGGCACATCGGGTCTACGAGACCCCTGAGGGATGGCAGCTGCGGGGTTGTCTGCCTCCTCCTTGTTGCCCGGCGAACCTTCTCCCTCCAGGCTCAGTTGTTCAGTGCGGGCAGGGATCCTGGGTGTCTCCTGGGATGTGGCAGGAATGGGGGTGGTGGTTGGCACAGATGTACCTGAGGCAGGTGCTGCAGGGGCTTGGACACCAGAGGGTCCAAGTGGGTTGGGGTCATCTGCGGAGTGTTGAGAGGCGTCGCTGCCGGTGGGTTCAGGTTCCTCCCGAGCCTGGGACTGTGATTCTTCCCCCCATTGTCGGGGGAAGATCCATGACGTTGCCCTGTTTGTGAGAGAGAGACAATGTTAATGCTGTTTCATGCGACATCCATGTTTCATACATATTCAAGTTGGCACAGTTCCTCCAGGTAGTTGTATGTGCCTAGCATTCCCCTCACAGTTCATTTGTGGATGGGTATGTTGCGGGGGACAGATTGATATGTTCTCCTGAATGTTTGACATGTAGGGCCCGATTCACAGAATTAACTTAAGACAAAATCCTAAACTTACTACTTTTGGTATTCACAGAATGCACTTACTACTTTTGGTATTGACAGAATGCACTTACTACTTTTGGTATTCACAGAATGGATTTACGACTACTAACTTTACGTCCGCACTCGGGCCGGAAATTCAGGCCCGGAGGTGGAGCTTCCGGGCCGGAGGTGGGGCTTCCGGGCCAGAGGCGGAGCTTCTGGCCCGGAGGTGGGGATTCCGGCCAGTGGCGGAGATTTAACCATGGCCAAAATCTCCACCTCCGGGCCGGAAGCTCCACCTCCGGGCTGAAATGCGGACGTAAAGTTAGTAGTCGTAAATCCATTCTGTGAATACCAAAAGTAGTAAGTGCATTCTGTGAATACCAAAAGCAGTAAGTGCATTCTGTGAATACCAAAATGGTAGAAAGTTTAGGATTTTGTCTTCAGTTAGTTCTGTGAATCGGGCCCACAGATTTTTGGCTTGGATGCTTCTTTGGCTATGGATTGATCTTGTTGTGTCATATGTCCATTGTGAGAGTGGGTAAATCCATTGCCTGCCCTGGGGGTGTGTGCTTGTGTAAGGGGTGTGTGTGACAGGGCCCGCTGGTGGGTGCAGTGTGATTTGGCTGTGGGTCTCCCAGGTGATGTATCTGTCCCCTCATGGTGCATGCTGGCATGATAGTGAGTGTAAGTTCCTGGCCTAGATATCTGAGCTTGTGGTGTTATTGTTTGAGTTTACAGTGATCACAGGAGGGCCTTGTGCTGGCTACAGCAGGGCCAAGTGTCAGCTACCTTGTCAGTACTTTGCCAGTCCCTGTGCATTGAGCATGGTGCATGGGTTTGTACCTGGGCCATATGGGCTGAGGGCAATGGTGTCTGAATCAGAGTTGAACAATGTGTTTTGTGAGCCTCACCCTCCCAGCATCCCGGACATCCAGTCTTGGGTTTGTGCTTCGTGTAGCCTGGGACATGGCATGGCCTTGCTTTGTGGATGGGGCATACACATGTTAGTGGTATGAGCGTTGTTTTTGAGTGTGGTGGTGTCCGGTGAGGGCTTGGGGGTAGTTGCGTGCATTTGGTGTAGTTGGGGTGTGGATGCCTTTACCCCCATGTTACGTAAGTTGTTTGTGTACTCACCAGGCTCTGCAACTCCTTCGACTCCGTGTACTCCCACCGGCGGAAGCAGGGCCATCACCTTCTCCTCCCAGGAATGGTAATGTGCCGGTCTGCGGGGCAGCCCACCTCCAGTGATGTTGCTCTGGGCGTAGTCCTCATTCATTTTACGCTTGACTGCCCTCCGCAGATCATACCACCTGGCTTGGCATTCATTCCCGGTCCTTCTGATGGGCGCAACAGCATTCACCCTATCGACGATCCTCTGCCACAGGCGTAATTTTTCGGCTATGCTGGTCTGTCTGACCAATGTTCCAAAGAGCTGTGGCTCGACTCTGATGACTTCGTTGACAAGGATGTCCAGCTCCTCCCTTGTGAACTTTGGATTCTTGTCAGTGGGCATGGTGTGGGGTGAGGGTGTGGATGGTTGTGGGTGTGTGGGTGTGAATGTGAAGGTGTGTGTGGGAATGTGGAGAGGGGGTTTGTGTGAAGGAGTGTGTGTGAAGGTGTATATGTTAAGGTGTATGGGTGCAGTTGTTGGGGTGTGCCTTGTAGCTGCAGTGAGTCTGTTGCAAAGGCTCATGGTTTGTGTGTGTGAGCCCTTTTTATTGGTCCATTTGTGGGTGGGCCTGAGTTTGAATTTTCGGTGGGTGTGTTATAAGAGGTGGTTGTGAGTTTGGGCCTCTGTTTACCTGTTTGGATGTGCCAGGTCAGTCATTTTGATGTTTTTTGTAGTGTAGACGTGTTTTGTGGTGTTGTGCGAGTCAAATTGACCCTCCTTGTGCTGTTTTACAGTGTCCTGATTCAGTACGAGTTGTTTTTGCGTATGTAAGGTGCGTCCATCCGCGATGTTGTTGTACCGTGCTCGCATATGCAATGTTGTTGTAAGGTCCGTACATATGCGATGCTGGGGGACGGTGCTGGGGTACGGTGTGTTCAAGTACGGGGCTGAGGTACGTGCTGGGGTACGGTGCGTCCATGTACGGGACTGGGGTACGGTGCGTCCAAGTACGGGGCTGGAGTACGGTGCAGGGGTACAGTGCATCCAAGTACAGGGCTGGGGTATGGTGTGTCCAAGTACGGGGCTGGGGTATGGTGCTGGGGTACGCTGCATCCAAGTACGGGGCTGGTTTACAGTGCTGGGGTATGGAGCGTACAAGTACGGGGTTGGGGTACGGTGCTGGGGTACGGTGCGTACAAGTATGGTGCTAGGGTACGGTGCGCCAAAGTATGAGTCTGGGGTACGGTGCATCCAAGTACGGGGCTGGGGTACGGTGCTGGGGTACGGTGCGTCCATGTACGGGGCTGGGGTACGGTGCATACATGTACAGGGCTGGGGTACGGTGCTGGGGTACGGTGCGTACAAGTACGGTGCTGGGATACGGTGTACCCAAGTACGGGGCTGGGGTACGGTTTTGGGGTATGGTGCGTCCATGTACGGGGCTGGGGTACGGTGCGTCCAAGTACAGGGCTGGGGTATGGTGCTGGGGTACGGTGCGTCCAAGTACGGTGCTGGGGTACGGTGTCGGGGTACGGTGCGTTCAAATACGGGGCTGGGGTACGGTGCCGACATGGGGGTACGGTGCTGACATACGGGGGGTACGGTGCTGACATACGGGGGACGTGCGGACATACACGGGGGTAGGGGGGGCACTGTACGACTCGTATCCCGGGCACAAGTTTACCCGGGATACGAGTGGTACAGAGTTCGCTCCGTACAGGACGTTTTACATATGCTTGTATATTCGGAAGGGCGTTACGGATTGTACTTGTGCGCTCGGACTTCAGTTTTACGATTTGTGTGTAAAACTGTCCGGGTACGTCTCGTAGACCTTTTCCCGAAGCGATTCATATGTATTTTTTACGTACGGATCGTACTTCACCGGTGGGACGGGACTTCTACGATTCGTACGTAAAAATATACGGATACGAGTCGTACGGGAAAAAGTTTTACCCGATCAGAATCGGCACCTATATGTATTAGTTATTATTTTTTAAACATGTTTATTATTTTTAACTATGTTTCTTTTATTTATATGTATTATTTACTTCATTTTACATTATTAAAACATTTTTTTTTAAAACAATATTTTTAACATTGATATTTTTGACAACAATATTTTTTTCCCGATAGTTTTGTACTTACCATTATGTAGATAGGACTTCGAGATTTTTGACATTGACATTGATATTTTTGTGTCCGTCGATATTCTGCCAGACATTCACTCGAATTACTTAGCAATAATCTTCATTACTCCAATTCTCTCTTCCACGTCCCTAGTACTTACAACCCTCCCTCTCTTTTCATTGCCTTCTTACACTAGTGATCATAAATGTTGCTTGGGTATTGCTCAGGGAGTGCTGCAGGAAGGGGAGTAATTTAGGGGATGGGCTTAGATTTGGTTTGGTAAAAAGGGAAAACAGCTTGGGAGATTGTGCCTAAAGAGGATACATGAGGTAAATGTGACTATGTAAGTACTTGGATGATAAAAACAGACTGAGTAATGAAGATTTCAAGTAACTAATCCGAGCATTGGCGGGAAAAGAGAGAAATACATCTAACGGCTAGGTGAGAGGCCACTGATATAGGGCTCACCATAATTTGTATTAACATATTCGGAGTAATACAGTTATAATTTTCAGCTCGTTTAGATGAAAGTAATAATTTGAAAGGTTTAAAGATATGAGAAGTTCTTTAAGTCTATTGAACAAATACACCAGTGTCGAGGAAGCTTTAATGATACTTCCTCGCATACAAGTTCCTCCCATCAAGGAAAGATGTGTTATGTACATGAATAGTGTAAAAGTTTTCTATCACCACAGGGCCTCAGAAGGAAATCTCTTTGGCGTGATTAACTAAGTGGCACTTCTTTCTACAGGTTGTTTAGTACCTTAACTAGAAAATAATCAGGACGCATACTTTGAAATTCAAGGCAAATGTATCTGCTAATGAGCCACTTGTTTAGCCAGGCAGCTGAGCACCTGTCTGTGAAGGGAGCGGCAGATTTCTGGGATCCTGTTGAAACTGAACGTTTTTTTCTTTTTAATTATGTGATTGATGTATTTCTAGTTCTGAAGTGACATCATGTTAAATGAAAATACATTAATTATAAAATACTCTACAAAAATAGAATTTAAATATACAAACTTTTTGCAAATAAATAAAAACTCCTCCGTCTAGGGAGTTTTTTTCTTTCCTTCTAGAATGTGATGTGTGAAGAGCAGAATAGATTGTCCAAAGCATTCTTTTTAAGTCTAACTGTCTGTTGTCACAAATACCTATTTTGGACAATACCTAACTAACCAATGCGTTTTTGACTAGCCCACCTTTGTTGACTTTCTTGTCCATCTCATTTGCTTGATTTTCTTTCATTGCTTTTCTTCCTCTTCTTGTGTGTGCCTTTCCAGGAACAAGATCTGTTGACTGGGTGTGAGTGTTTGATTGGTTCTGATGCTCCGTCCATCACCACCCCCTTTTGTACTGCTTTGTTCGCCATAAGTTGGCAGGGTATGCTCAGACGTGAGTCCCTTGCTCACTTTGCCACTGGATTCAAGCAAGCCTGGCTGAAGATGGCTGAAATGCCAGAAACCGGTCCTAGGAAGCTTGTTTCTGGTCCAGGGAAGACATGGCTTGGCAGTTCGGGCTGGACTGTTCCCATGAGGCACAGGGTCAGACTGATTTGCATATGGCCATGTCTGAACTGGGGTGGCAGAGTGGGCTAAAGAAAGGTGATGGATCAAACCCAGATCTGTTGACTGGGTGTGAGTGTTTGATTGGTTCTGATGCTCCGTCCATCACCACCCCCTTTTGTACCGCTTTGTTCGCCATAAGTTGGCAGGGTATGCTCAGACGTGAGTCCCTTGATCACTTTGCCACTGAATTCAAGCAAGCCTGGCTGAAGACGGCTGAAATGCCAGAAACCGGTCCTAGGAAGCTTGTTTCCGGTCCAGGGAAGACATGGCTTGGCAGTTCGGGCTGGAGTGTTCCCATGAGGCACAGGGTCAGACTGATTTGCATATGGCCATGTCTGAACTGGGGTGGCAGAGTGGGCTAAAGAAAGGTGATGGATCAAACCCAGATCTGTTGACTGGGTGTGAGTGTTTGATTGGTTCTGATGCTCCGTCCATCACCACCCCCTTTTGTACCGCTTTCCAGGAAGCAAAGCTTCTTTAAGATCCTTCCGACTTGATGACTTGTATCTTTCTACTGTTCACTTTCAGGGAACTACTTTTTTCTTTTTCTTTAAGCACTCAAGGGGAAAGTTTGTATTTTCCTGCTCTCGCTATCATGTGATGCAGTCCTCACACGTATCTGCCCCATTCCCCTTCCAGTTCGTCCATGGTTCCCCTTACACTTATGCTTTTGTTGCTCTTCCACGTTTTTTCTCCCACGGGTCAAGCAGTTCCGTTGGTCACCTGTTGTTTCACCAGTTGTTGTGGTCCTTGAAGAAACACAATCCCAATTTTTTGGAAGGCCTACAGCTACTATTTGATGTTCAGCTGCAACAAACACTTTCGCACAGACTCCCGCACACACTTTGGGGCCTATTAGGATGTCCGCCAACCACCCTAGCGGTGCAGGGACCAGCCGCCAGTTGTGCGGCGGTCCCGCGCTGGCAATTAGGGTGCCACTGCCACCGTGGTGGTGGCATCCTCAATTCCCAGCATTGTGGCGGGCGGTGCTCACAGCACCGCACACCACAATGCTGGGAATGCACGTTGTGCATTGTCATGCACAAGGTGACAGGCACCGCATGGTTCCTACCACCTTGTCCATGACAATGTAGGGGGGTACCATAGGTACCCCCCATGTGCACCCCCCCACCCCTCCAATACCCTGGGGGCCCGCAACAGGCCAACGAAAGCAGATTCTGCCTGGCTTTCCATTGCGGGGCCTCCGCCATGGAAAGCCCTGAACCGCTGCCCATACTAATATGGATGGCGGTGTTTAGCAGACACCGCCACCATATCCAGCCCCTTTTCCGCCCAGTCGAATGGTTGACCGGCGGAAAACCAGTGGACGGTCTTTCCGTCTGCCGGGGTCCCCCAACCCTACTAATACGGCGGGGGAAATGGGTGGCGGGCGGGGTATGATGTAGGGCGTATCGCCACCACCATGCAGGCGGTGGCGATCCATCCTACATCATAATAGACCCCTTAATGTTTTATACACTAACAGTTTGGATTAGAAAGTAAGAAAATGGTGTTCCCGATATTCTGCATGAATGCACATGCATGGTGTTGCATGCACATGCATACTATTAAATACTTATTTCAGGGTATGCATTAGTGCTGCTTTTACCATGTATGACTAAGCATGACAAAAACAGCTCCATTCACCTCGGTGTTCAGAATTACTGGGGATGTTGACTCTGAAGCACATGTGCTGTGCAGGCTGTAGTTGGTGGTACACCCATTGCTCCATTTTACAATTACATGTTTGAATGAGAACACAGCGTTTACAATGGAGCTGTTGAGTAGCATCACTCAGGTTTGGAGTGGCTCTCCAGCGCTGGAGCTGAGTCACTCACTTTCCACACCTGCCCTAAACAACATCTGGGGGTCAGCAGGAGACCTTAGTGCCAGATATGCGCTACGAAGGTGCTGCCATTTATTCATTCCAGCCTTTTAAGTGGCAATGGCCTATAAGGAAGCTTTCTCACAATTTCATATTGAATGGTTTAGGGTCTCAATATGTGGTAGTGGCATCAGATGATAGAGAACATGGGTATGTCAAAAAGCAACACACCACGTCTCCCTTCAAGACCAAAATCTTTCTGACCGGCTCCAGCAGTAAATTTTGTAATGGGTCAGCCCGCATGGAGGTGACGCCTGCCCCGTGCCCAAGGAGTTGCACAACACACACAGTTGGAGAGGTGTGGTCAAAGACCACGAGTGGCCTTTCGCCCATTTATTTATCTCTTCGGGTAAGCCCGCCCTGAGGAGTGATACAGGTGCAACATTGTTGTGCAGAGGCCGGGTGGGTCTCTACAATATTTATACCTGGGTGAAAATACCTATCTCTAGCCCAAAGAGTACTGATGTTCTGTTGCTTCCCTTTACAATATGTGCCCTGCAGTGGAATAACATTAGTCTTGAAAGCCCTTTCCTAGGTGAGACTAAAGTACGCTTTTCTCTCCTTCGCTTTCCCTCTCTGGGCACGATGGGCCCGATTCACAGAACTAACTTGAGACAAAATCCTAAACTTACTACCATTTTGGTATTCACAGAAGGCACTTACTCATTTTGGTATTCACAGAAGGCACTTACTCATTTCGGTATTCACAGAAGTTAGGAGTCCTAACTTTAGGACTCCTAAATGCCTTCTGTGAATACCGAAAGTCTTAAAATTAGAATTTTTCTCAGTTTAGTAGTAGTATAGTTAGGACTCCCAACTTTAGGACTCCTAAATGCCTTCTGTGAATACCGAAAGTCTTAAAATTAGGATTTTTCTCAATTTAGGAGTCCTAAAGTTAGGACTCCTAACTTCTGTGAATACCGAAATGAGTAAGTGCCTTCTGTGAATACCAAAATGAGTAAGTGCCTTCTGTGAATACCAAAATGGTAGTAAGTTTAGGATTTTGTCTTAAGTTAGTTCTGTGAATCGGGCCCTTCATCTTTTACTCTGAGTGTTGGGTCTCTATCTCTTCCATCTATTAATGCACTCATTTCTACTTTCTCAGTCAGTTGCCTTTCTTCCGCTCTTTCCCTTACCTTGTCCCTCTTGCTCTCACTGTGTCTCAGTGTTGCCCTGTTTTCTGGCTTTCATTGTTTCCCATTTCCTCTGTGCTCCATTCCCTTGCTGACTTATCTCACACTCTCTTTGTTTGCTCTTCATCACTTCCATTCTTTTAACTCCTCTCCTCTTTCTCTGCTGTCTTTCATATTCTCTTCCACTGTGTCCTTTCTCATTCCATTCTCTACCGGCCTCTCCACTAACCTTATGTTCTTTTCGTTCTCTCTGCTACTTGTTCCTCTCCCCTAGGCCTGTCTCTTTTCCTGATGCTCAATCTTTCTCCTCCCTCCTAATATTTTACCAATTATCATCCTCTTTATCTCAGTTCATCATTGTCTCTTCCAAGCATTCTCTCTTTCCTTGCCCCTTGCCTATGATGTTCTCTGATCTCCTCCTTTCTTCCCGTTCATTCCCTTTCTTTTCTCGTTATCTTATCTTTTTCTTTTACAGTTATCTTGATCATCTTTCCTTCAATATGTTCAGTTTGTGTACTCAGTTTCCTCTCCCATGCCTCCTCTTGATTTCCTTTTTTGCTTTGTTCCCACATTGAGCATCTGCATTACTCTCTCACTGCATCTACAACAATTCTTTACACTGCTCTTACTTCCTCTCTCTCATTGATTCACAAACTTTTTTGGAGTAGAGATGGTAAAATAATACAATGAATATATAGAATTTAAACTAGCAGGCACAACCTCACATACTGTTATATTTGAAGAACAGCAATAGTTCCAGTATAAATAATTCCAATAGCCCTTATTTCTGTAGTATGTGTATTGCCTTATAATGTTATGGCATTATGTGCTAAAATGTACGCTATGTACTGTGTATGTTCTTTGAGCTATGTGCACTTCTACAAACCCATGTGCCCAATTATACATCCACTCTGTCTCCAAGAGGTTAATCTGTCATACCGAAGTACGAAAGTTGGAAGGCCAAAAAACACTCAGTGAAAAAGTAACAGAATCACCTCATCATTTACTCACATAGACATGCACAACTGAGAAGTATTGCTTTAATGGAGGAAGTTCCACGCACACTTCACAAACTCAATACTCACTAAGACAGCCAGTAGGGAAATACCTATCCTAGTTCATTCCTTTTAGTGAACCATGGAAGTCACTAACGGAGGCAGTAACTTACCCAGAAACTTCGATGCACATGGAATCAGAAGATCACATTGAGACACATAGAGACAGATACCGTCATTTGGATATTGACTGAAAAACTGACATTTTGTAGTGTAACATGCAGTCAAGTTGTCCTTTCAATGTGCTTAAGGCATTCTACACTTGACCCACTGGATGGACTCTTACAGCTAGACCAACCATTTAAGTCCTACATAAAGCATAAACTTATTTTATACCATGTAAAAGTTACCACAGGATGAATTTAGAGAGCTATGTGTTGTCCTATAGACCCTATTACAAATATATAGTATCATATTGTATATAGTTGAGAAAGAGAACTGTTTATGATACTAGTTACATATTTAAAAAAAATCATCTAATAGTAGACAATAAAAAGGTAATTATGTTAAGTTCTTTTTTTCTTTTCAGATATCAAAAGCAGAAAGAAACAGCACACAAAAATACCTTTTGTTCAGAACTGAGAAACAAAAGGGGCAAAATGAAAACAAAGTGGTAAAAGAGAATGGAGCTTTTAGCAAGAGTAAAAAAACATTTCTTAACAATAAATATGCTTAGTTAAAAAAGTGGAAAACACTGAGTCAATAAACAAGAATATATATAACACACATAAACAAAGGTGAACAAATACATGGAAAGACAACTGAAACACTGTAGAGAAAAGGAGACACTTTTAGTAGGAGACAGACGCAATTTAGGGAAATTAGACTTTAAATGTTTTGCAGTAGAGTAATACAAAATGTAAGTAGAAGTATAAAAGAAGAAGAGAAGCAGTAAGATAAAAGGAACTTGTTGAGGATGTAGTTGATAAAGCCTTTGCGCTGAAAAAAAAGCTATTTGTTTTGATACTAAACAGAATAAAGACACTAGACAAAATAGTATTGTGAATGAAAAGGCAAAGCCAAAAGAAAACACTTCTGAATAGAACAAATTTTTGCAAGGTTGTTAGTGGTGAATGGATTCATACTTCGTGTACTCAGCCTTTCTTTAAGGAAGAAGGCTACTTAGAAGACAACACATTAGTGCATGCAGTTGATTAATCTGGACATTGTTATGAGATGAAGAATGGTACTCCTATTCCGTCAGAAGTAATGGTACCTGGAAATGTAGAGGAAGTGATTGCTGAAGAGGTGCACGAAAGGCGTAGACAGGCTCCTGTTTATAAATGGAATTATAGAAGTGTTTGCAGTATCCGACAGCAATAAATTGATATATTGAGAAATGTATTACATAGCTTTTCAAGGAAAAGTCTAAGACACAAAAGTGTGGCTTTACAAGATGTAGATTCATGCAAACTGAGGAAGCACACTAATTTACAGGGACACTCAATACCCTGTCTACCAAAGAACGCACGCCAAAGCACCTTCCATAATTTTAGAATGTTAGGCGTACATCACTCAAAAATGCAAATTTTCATCAAGAGGATTGACTATGTGAAAACTCCTGATTTATGTTTAGGAGAAATTAATAGAGTTCTTTTGCATGGTACTGTACTAGAGGTAGAACATATTTGAGATGATGTTTAATTTAATTTCTTTGGTATGGAACAGGGGTGGAGGGAAAATGAAGAGTTTGTATCAGCAGAAGTTGCAGAACAGGAGACAGGCATCATTGTTGATAAAGAGATCATAAATGTTAAGACAGTGTGTTCTGAGAAACCAAACTGTGTTTGTATATGTTGTTGATACACTCGCTACAAAAGTCAAACTCGCAATGTTGATTTGTATATTAAAAGTGAAAAAGAGAATAATGGTAAGTGGTGTGTATTTGCTGTTTACTTATTTGTAGATGAAGTTATATGTATGTCCTGTTATAATAAAAAAGAAGAAAACAAATGCCTGCTAGAGCAGCATACAACAACTTAGAAATACTACCTACTCCAGAAGTACTTAAAGATTTGAATGTTTATAAACCATTCTAATCTAATCTATACATCATTTTCAAGCTATAGTTCGTATGGAGCCATAGACAGGGAAATTACCTGCAACTTAGCTCCAGAAAGGTCTCAATGGCAGAGTTGTACACTCGCCGTTAGATTTTAAGCAAAATAATGAAACTCAGGGGAATATTATCAAGCCAGGTGCTAAAATTATCGCCACTTTAGTGGCAGAAAACTGCCGCTAAAATGGCGATAATGGGCTTGATACTATGCTCTATGGAATTCCAATTGAAGCCCATGTTAGATTTGAAGGATATCTAACCTGAGCTTCAATTGGAATTCCATAAAGCATATTATCAAGCCCATTATCGCCATTTTAGCGGCAGTTTTCTGCCGCTAAAGCAGCGATAATTTTATTGCCTGGCTTGATAATATGCCCCTATAGCGGTACAGACAAATTTGGAAGAGAGACTTGGATTCCTAGTGAATGGTGCCCCTACCAAGAGTAAAAAGATATGGCAAGAGTTAGTAGATGTTAGTAAAGTAAAAAAGGCAACTTCATATCTGGTGCAAAATAAAATATGTTATAAAAATTTAGATATTTTACAAGATATCACACATGTGGAGGACAACACATCACCATCGACAGGTTAGATAGAAGAAGTGGATTGATGCAGAGTAGAAGACATTCATGAACATTATAGCATCCATCCCCTACATGTTAAATAAATAGTTGGTGATGCTATTGATCTATATCAACTAAAAGAAGCAAAATGAGCTCCCTTAAGTGTATGGGCAAAAGGTTTAGAAGCTTGTTGTTTCCCTCATCCTTTTCCTACAGGAGTAGGAGGTAGGTATGATGAGGCCCGTTCAAATACCAGCGGGCAAGTGCAGGTCTACTATGCTTATTTAGACCCTAGATGTCGTCAATGTATTCCTTATATGTCTCATCCATTCTTTGAAAGTGATTTATCTTCATTGTCTTTTGCTGTAAATCACATTTTGAAAATAGGTGTAAATCTGCAAAACCTATCTGCAAGAGACTTTGTTGATAAAATAATGGAAAAGATGGAATACAACTTGATTAATCTCAGGGCATATCAACATGGAACCAAGGAATATTGGCATTGTCGTTATGGTGGGCTGAAGTGCATGTTGAGAAATTTAGGAACATCTACATGGTTTCTAACACTCAGTTGTGCTGAGTATGCATGGGATGACCTGCTTCAATTCTTGCGAAAGGCAAATTCAAATATAGAATTCATTGATTTAAAGTCTCCAGGAGAACACTGCTCATTGGACCCTGCAAATGTTTGCAGATATTTTAACCACAGATTTTAAGCAATGACAGCTTTATTTGCAATAAGAGTAATCATTTCCTTGGTGAAGTAACTGATTTCTTTTGGCACCAAGCTAAAAGGTGTACACATATTTGCATGCTGCTATGGGTAAAGGTTCCTCCAAAGTTTCTGTGTTGTCTTACATAGAGCAGTTTGTAACTTGCGCAATCCCAAAGGACACTGGTGACAAGATCTTAAGACAACAAGTTTTATGGTTCTAAAATCATAGGTGTGGAAAATACTATCATTCAAAATACAGATCCAAAGGGACATTTTACACAAGATGTTGTTTTAGATTCCCATGACCTAGTATGTCACAAGGAAGAGTGAACAACTTTTTGTCTGCAGTCAGATGCACCCTTACTCAGAAATCACTTAAAATTATATACAACCTAAGAAGAACAAAGGCCTCCAAGCGCCTCCAAGTACATTAATGACTACAACCCTGCCATTCTGAAGATGTGAAATGCAAATATGGATCTACAGTTTGTTGCAGATAACTCTATTGCTCTTGCTCACTACGTCACTTCATATATAACAAAGTCAAAGAAGACAGAGAGGAAAGATGTGGGAGGAGATTTTAGTTGAAAAAAGTCTTAGAAAGAAATTGTACAGTTAGTTTGAAAAATGCTGCCCCACAGAGAAATAGGTTCATATGAATGTTCGGACAGGGTGAGCTTTGCAAGTTTATTCTTTAAGTAAAGAGGAATTGTTTGGATGAGCCTAGGGCTTGCAAATACTCATATAAGGGTAGTTTGCTGAATTTGAAACTGAGAGTAGAGACATTCTGAAAACCAACATGCTAGAGGCATTCTACCCAAGAAGAAGTAGACATCTTGAAAACATGTACCCATATGACATACTTTAACACTATGCATATAGAAGTAATGCTACTGAAAACATAGAAGAAGGAATACATGCACAACGTGGATGTGGTGGTTGGTTGTAAGACATAAAAAAGAAAATCTAATCAACCACAGAAACCTGAGTTTCCAAACACCGGTCAAAAAATAGTTTTTCTATTTGACACTTTTGCAGTTGTTACTGTCATGGCATGCAGAATCAGGATTACTTGGACAGTACGACTGTTATGAAGATTCTTTCAATGTTGTCAAAGATACTATAGAGTGGTCAGTATTTCCAAATTGTCTTAAAATGTTAAGAGATGAGCTTGAACAGGACAAAACAATTGCTGCTGAGATAGACAAGGACAGTACTCAAAGTTGCCAAAGTTCAGCACCAGGAAGTCAAGATCCTCTTTTAGAAGCAAATATTCAAAATGAAGCAGCTATAGCTATGAATGAAGTGGAAAATGCAATGCAGCATGTCAGAGCTGAAACTGAGGACTTAGAACTGTTACTGCAGCAACTGAATAAAGAAAAGAAATATATTTTTAACAAAGTTAAAGATAAAATAGAGCATATATACCTGCATGACAAGAATGACAAGAGTGTCAGTGTTCTTAATTTAAACCAGTTCTACTGTATATAATTGTTAAGCTGGTACTGGAAATTGTTTCTTAATGAAATTACTCACCAGTTACCTACAAAAGACTACAGATTCAAACTGGTCATGTGCATTAAGTGCACCAACAGGATTAGCCCCACATAACATTAAAGGAAATTACTCTTCATCAGCTATTATTACAAGCTATAGAAAATGACAACAAACTGGAATTTCAAAAAATATTAGATGATGATTGACATGACCTAGCAAGAGTATTTAAAAAAACAACGCTTCTCATTATCAAGGAAGTGAGCATAGTGTCAAATCTAAGGCTTCCAAAGAATTCAACAGGTATTGAAAACTGACTATGATGTACTGTTTGGTGAAAAACATTTAATTGTATTTGGTGGCCTATTATAACTAATACCGGTAAAAGTACAATCTGTTTTCAAGACACTTCTACATGATGAAGCAAGAAATTCTCTTGGAAGTATTCACAATGTGGATATTTGGGAATTCTTTGAATACAAAGAATTAGTCAAAAATATGCAGCAAGCAACAGATGTGGAATATCAAGATATACTAAAATACATTATAGTGGGAGTTCTAATAAAAGAAGCCAAAGATACTTTGAAAAGTTGCCATATCAGCAAATTATTTCCATTGAATATCACACCACCGCAACTAATGCATAATTTCATTAAAGAAAACAAGTTTATAGTTTTTTAAATGCCTACCTCATAAGAGAGGTGAAAGTTCAATTAACAATTACTCCATCTGGAGAAAGAATAGATTGTGCAAATTAGAGCTACAGATAAAATGGAACATCATGGAGGAACAGTACTACTGACAGATAAACTGCAAGCAAAATTGGATTCTTTTAAAATCTCTGTATCAAAATATGCAGGATTAGGGAAGCAGTTACATCTCTGTAGAACTGTCGTATAATTTTACATCAGAATTTAAATGTTGATGAAGGGTTTGTAAAAGGTGCAATGGGAGAATTCCAATTGAAGCCCATGTTAGATGTGAAGGACATCTAACATGGGCTTCAATTGGAATTCTGTAGAGCATACTATCAAGCCCATTATCGCCATTTTAGTGGCAGTTTTCTGCCGCTAAAGCGGCGATAATTTTATCGCCTGTCTTGATAATATGCCCCCTGGTTCTTACGTTTTTTCTTCTATTTTCTATTTTCTCTTTCCTTTACAATGTGTACTATGCAAGCTGTTAC
This sequence comes from Triturus cristatus, assembly GCF_964204655.1. NCBI lineage: Eukaryota > Metazoa > Chordata > Amphibia > Caudata > Salamandridae > Triturus > Triturus cristatus. The sequence continues at coordinate 354,869,363 of NC_140589.1, read as the reverse complement.
TCCTCCTCCTTAATTTTTAGACAGTTCTGGTGAATCTCCTGTCAGATGGGAGGTATGGTTTGAAACCTTCGAAACGTATATTGGAGCAATTGGAGCTTTGAGATTCAGTGCTGAACGTAAAACATGTCTACTCCTCCACTCTTTGGGTTTTGAGGGAAGGTCCATCTTTAAATATTTACCTGACCTGACACATCAACCTAGGGACAATATAGACGAATACCAAGATACTATTACCAAACTTAAGACCAGGTGTGTCAAACAACCTAGTCTCATGGTCCTTAGGCACAAATTCTTCTAAAGACAACAAAGTGATGGAAAAGATGTTAATGCTTTTATCTCGGTTTTAAGTAGACTTGCTTCTGTTTGTCAATTTGAAATGTTCACTGATCAGCTGATCAGAGATCAATGTGTTTGTCAGTGTAAAGATAAACAAATAAGACAAAAATTGTTGTCTTTGGGAAATCCATTACTAGAAGAAACTATCAAATTTGCCAAAAGCATTGACATTTCTCAAATTTCTTTGAAAGAGTTAGATGACAAAACTCTTGAATCTGTTAATGTTGTGATTGTTAATGGAAAAGGGAAGCAAGAAGATTTTTGCAGTCTTACTCCTGCTAATGTCAAAAGTAGGAATCAATTTGACAGTGCCAGTGCTAAACCTATTTGTTTTTGTTGTGGTAATCCTCCACATCAGAAAGGGGGGCGATGTCCCTGGGCAAATGTTGTGTGCAGTTATTGTAAAAATATGGGACATTTTGCCAAGGTATGTATAAAAAAGAACCAAAAGAAGGCTGTAGCATGTGTGGTAGAGTCTGACTATGAATCTGACTCAAAAGTTGTTTCAGTTGTTACTGATGTACATGTGTTGCCCGATGGCTCTGAACCTTTAGAGGCTGGCCCTTCAAGCTGTGTTGATCCTATTGTTGATATCAATGTCGGAGGTATATCCCTCAATTTGCTGGTTGATTCTGGTGCCAGGATTACAATGATTACTCAAAAGCTGTTCAAGGAGTCCTGGGGTGATAGGGTACTCGAGCCTCCTGACCGTTTCCCATTTCCTATGAAGGGCGTAGGATCAAACTTCTTGGCTATTGGGAGGACGTGCTTGTCTTCAAAGGAAGGTAGATTAAAGGCAAAGTTTACGTTGCCCTGAAGGTTTTGAATATTTTAGGATGGTATTGTTACAAGACGAATTCAACAGGAAGGTAAGTGCAGGTATCATCAGGGGTTGTTCAGTATGGTCCTCAGACTAGGTGCCAAGGAACAAGTTTTAGTGGTTGTGAGTGATGATGTAGGGTGCAAATGGAAGGAAAAGTTCCCCTCAGTTTCTGGTGATGGTTTAGGGAAAATATGAGGGTTCAAGCACAAAAGTATTGTGAAAGATGGTGCTTTGCCTGGTAAGCACAAATTGGGAGAGGTCCCATTTAGTGTGAGAGACAACTTAGACAAAGAGTTGAAGTCTTTGTGTGTCCAAGGAATTATTGAGCCTGCTGATTCATCTTTGTGTTTATCTCCTTTGGTTGTAGCATGCAAGAGGTATGTAAAATTGCATGTTTGTGTTAATTTAAGGTCTTTGAATAAGAAAATCTGGGTGGATTCACATCTCTTACCCAAGATTTGTGACTTATTTGCATGCGTTAGAGGTTCAAAGTTTTTCTCTAAATTAGATCTTGCTAGCAAATTGAACTACATCCTGATTCACGTGCTTTGACAGCTTCTGTTTCTCCTTTAGGGACGTTTCAGTACAAGTGCTTGCCCTTTGGACTTGCGTCTGCTGCCTCTGTTTTTCAGCAAGGGATGCAGAATTTGTGAGGTGGTATTGAAGGGGTGTTAGTCTTTCAGGATGATGTTTTGATTTGTGCTAAGAATGTGCAGTCGCATGATATCATCTTGTGCAATGTCTCAGAAACATTGGTCTGTGGTTAAGTCCAAAAAATTTAAGATTCTGAGTGAAGAGGTAGAATATCTAGGCTATCTCATTTCAGAAGAAGGGATTAGACCTAGGAAGGGTCTTTTAGATGCCATTCTTGATGCCTCTACTCCTGTTGATAAGACTGGGGTGAAATCACTACTAGGACTGTTTGAATACTACTCGAAATTTATCCCGGACTTTGCTACTATTCTACGGCCCATTAGCAGCCTGCTCAGGAAGGGGGTAAAATGTGTTTGGTCTGATGAGTGTGCTTCTGCCTTCCAGAATGTCAAGGCGTGTTTGAACGAAAGTAAAGACCTCAAGCTTTTTGATCCTGATGTCCCTTCTTGCATAATAGTTGATGCCAGAGAATTTGGTTTGGGTGCAGTGCTAACGCAAAATTTGCGTAGTGATGAAAATATGGTTGCATTTGCTTCAAGAGTGCTTAAGGATGCGGAATTGCCGTATTCCATCATCGAGAAGGAACTTTTGGCTTGTCTGTGGGCAGTGGAAAAATGTTGCCCCTATGTTGGGGTAGACGTTTTCTGTTAAGAACTGATCACAAAGCTTTGGTCACTATTCTTGGATCAGGCACCAACAAGTGTTGTACTCCTAGGATATTGAGAATGGTTTCCCGTCTTATGCAGTATCAATTTAATATCATTCACATCTCTGGTGGTAGAAATTGTAGAGCTGTTTATTTGTCCCGATTTCCAGTGAAAAGTGTTGAAGGAGATCAGGAATTTTGAGAATTTTGTGAGGGAGATTCTGATGATTGTTTTGGGCTGCTCTAGAAATTCTGGGATTCAATCTTTGTTCGGAGGAAAATTGGATGAGTGCTCTAAGAGATGATGAGGTTTTGTAGCAGGTCTGTAAATTTGTAACGAGTGGTTGGCCCAGTGAGAGGGTTTTTTCTCCTCTCCTTCAACCTTAGTGGAATGTTGAAACAGAAATATCTTTAGAGGATGGGGTTCTGCTGCATTCTGACAAGTGTATTCCTCCTCATATTATTAGGAGGATTATTATCTCCAAAGCTCACGAAGGTTATTTGGGTGCATCTCTCACCAAATGTCGCATCTGTGAGACTTTTTGGTGGCCCAGTTTGGATGCTGAGATTTGTGAGGTTGTAGAGAGTTGTTTAGTGTATGGGTCGGCAGACAAAAGCTTAAAGGTTGTCACACCACCTCTTCTTCCCATTGAAAGTCCTTCGGGACGCGTGGGTCAAGGTTGGTTTGGATGTCATGGGTCCTTTTCAGTGTTTGCCTGGTAATTTTTGTTTATTTTTGTTCTGGTTGATTATTTTTCCAAGTGGCCTGAAATTAAGATAGTCAAAGACCCCTCTGCTTCCAACCTGGTACTGTTTCTCAAGGAAGTTTGCATGAGAGAAGGATTTCTCAAGGTCCTGGTTTCTGACAATGGGATACAATTTGTGAGTGGTGTTTTTCAATCTTTTCTTGTGTCTTTCAACATTAAGCATTTGAAGAATTCTCTTTATTACCCACAGACGAATGGCTTCATGGAGTGAATCAATCATGTTGTGGGTGAATGCATCAAGTGGGCAAAGTCTGGGAAACATTACATGGTGAATTCTTTGGACAGCATGTTATAGTTTTATGGGACAGCTTCACATTCCATGACCAAGATTTCTCCATTTAAGATATTGAGGGGAAGGAGAGCTAATACAAGTTTCAAACCAGGTTGGATGAACAAGTGGATAAAGTCAGTGTCTTATGGATATTGTAAGAGAGAATGTGTTGATTTCTCAGACCAAACAAAAATGTTGGTTTTATCGAAAGAAAGCTGTCAAGACTGTTCCTGTGTTTGGGGGTTATTTGGTGCGTATGAAGTCTCCTGTCCATGTTAAAAAGGGGCTCAACAAATTTGGTGCCCTGTGATAAAAGTGGGAAGGAAGGCTGTCCAGGTTGAAGGTGGAAAATGGTGGAATGTGCGGAGAATTATTCAGGTCAAGAGGAGCTATCAAGAGAATGTTGGTACCTTCGAACTTTGTGGTGTGCGTGACTCCTCTGGTGTTCCTGTTAGGAGACGCTCCAGGACCAGGGTCATTCCCAGCAGGTACCACGTGTGAACTGGGGTTTTCCTTGTATGCTGTACTTTACTTTGTTTTTTTTGTTTTTGTTTTCTCTTTTTTTTGTTATTAATGAGAAAGGAGGATATGTAGTATCTATGCTTAGTGCTGGGAGCAGAGTGTTCAGTGTCTTCCATGTCATTCTCTCCTAGAGGTTCCATGCTTGCTTAGTAGCCTTACTGTTGGGATTCAAAGGCACTCTGGGCGGTTGGAGCTGGATGGGAAGCTGACTGTGAAGTGCTGTCTACCGTGCAGCTTTACTTCAATAAATCTACTGAAATCAACATTGATCCTGCGTATTTACTACAGAAATATTATACATTTTGTTAATTATGCAAACAGAGATGACATGGAATACTTGATAAATAAATGTGATAAGATTCATGGTGTCAAGCACATTGGTCAGTGCGATGTATGTTTCCTGTTAGTTAAAGACTATGTAAAGCGAAAACATTTTCCGGCCCCATTAGTATATGTGGTAACAATCCATAAATCACAAGAGTTAAGCGTGGATACAGCTTTTGTAAATATTGGAAGTACTGTATTTAAAGGAGGAAAGTCATATATAGCATTATCACAAATTAGAACATTGTCCGGTTTGTTTTTGATTGACTTTGATGAGAAACAAATTAGTGCTGATGCTTGTTGTGTAAGGGAGTACATTCGGTTAAGGAGTGTATTCGCTCCTCATTTAGGTCAGTACACAGTTTATGAGAAAAGGATAATCTGAAAAAAGCAGACGATTACAAAACAGAAAACAGATGATGAACACAAGGAAGTACAGAGGGAACGTTCCCAACAATCAAACAAGAGAAAATTACTAAATGATAAGGAAATTGTAGGTTACTGATTCAACAACACTACAGGGGTGAACTGCTATGCAAATGTTATTGTGAATGTACTATTCCATTTGCCAGATATTGTTACCATAATCAAAAAAAGAACAGATAAGAGAATTTCTGAGGCACTGCGTGGTTTGCTTCAATGTTCACACAGTGACAGAACTAGAATACATTGTGTTTTAGGATTACAACATCCTATAGATATGTCTACCGGATCAATAGTATTTACTATCAATATTCAACAAGATGCACAAGAATTTCCCCTGGTGATGCTAGGAGTATTGGTAGAAGAAAAAGTAAATATTAATAACTAATTTGGAATAAATTACAGATGGGGCAATAAATGTGAAGATTTTTAATTCACCTCCACTACTGTAATCAATTCAGAACGGTTCCTGTATTTGACATTATCAGACAACTGTAAAAACTGCACCTTTTCAGTATTTGACCAAAAACGCCAACCAAAATATTACCTGCTCAAACTGTAATTCGGAACTTCTATCTGCATTATTTCTGAAAAGAACATGAAAATACATTATGTTACAATGATGTAGACCAGATCGTTCAAAATTCGATACTGAATATAAACTTTGTAGCTGGACAAATCTCAATTTTAGGAAGAACTTTTACTACTTTGACAATCATCTTTCATGATGGAGTAAATACAATGTTTGGACACTACACTGTGCTTTTAAAATGCCAATCTAGATGGAAAGAATGCAATGACACTAATCTATAATTAAAACCAAGACTACCTAAGAAATTACCAAACTCATATCTGGTGTTTCTTCAACTAAAGTTCTAACGATTATTTCTCGATAAAGACTGTTGTACTGTAGTTTTTATTACAGCATTTATGGTTTATTAGATCTTATTCAGCCTATTGGGGGTAATGCCTTCAACATATTGTAATTCCAATAGACTTTGTATAACATTTAAACACTATATTCTCTTGTTACAGTTAAATACTGAGTGGATATACTACAATAACAACAGTCTTAACTTACCACCTAAAGCTGTCTTGAAAAATAGAATAACCCTTTTGTTTCTCCAAAAATACCTTCTACAAAGTACTGTATGATATTTTGTGCATATGGGTCATCAGCGTTTTCCATATTATTTGACTAAAGGAAATAATGGTTTCACCATCGTCTACTTCATAATAATATGTAATATTGTAGCAGATATATTAATATAAAAAACAATTAAAACAAATGTTTCTTAAGATTATTGCAGTAACTTTAGAAAAAAAGCCAATAATTAGTAAATTGTAGTAAATGTTATGCACAGTATTAGTTATTTATAAAAATTTACTATGCAGCATTAAGGTTTATTTACAAACCATTAATTGTTTTTTTCCCCTGCTGTTTGTTGATGATGCTTCATACAGACCTCTGTTTATAGTGCATTCATGTGAAAGCTGAGAACAATCTTAAGAAACATATTCTAACATATTTTTTCTTTGTTTTTCGTTTTCCAGAGTGAATGGAGTTAAGCGAGTTTGTATGTGTCAAATAACTTTTCTATCATATACTGATTTATTAGTCATAAGGAAACTAATGCAGCATTTACTCTCACAAACAAGCCCTCATATACCCATTTACACACTTATGCACTCACACATATGCCCATTCACTCACTTATATTGGTACTTACACAGCAAATTACTGACCCATACGGACACTTATCCACTGTTTGACTCACCCTTATTCAAATGAAACCACCAATACACTCAGTAAAATAGACACTGATGAACCTGTTCACTCACTCATATATGCACTACTATACCCAGGAATATTCTTATATACAAATATAGTTACCCATACCAGCAGTGATATGCCCATTCACTCAGCTATATAAGCTCTATTGCATCTATTTACTCCTTGTTTCAAACAGCACATATGTACTCATTCAATCACCTATGCACTACCTATGCACTCATTCTCACATCCATGCACCTATTTGATCATCCATGTACTGCTCATGTACTTATTCATTCATCAATGCTCCACCAATGCACTTAGTCAATCATCCATGTATCACATATACTCATTCTAACATGCATTTACCCCTCATGCACTCATTCACTTGTACATAGACCACATATTCAATAATCCATGCTCCACTCATACAATCATTCAATCATCCATACACCACTCATGCAGTCATTCAATCACTCATGCTCCACTCATTCAATCATCCATGCATCACTCATGCTCTCATTCAATCATCCATGCACTTCTAATGCACTCATTAAATGACCCATATACAACTTGTTCACTCGTTCAATCATCCATGTAGCACTGATGCACTTATTCAATCATCCATCCACTACTCATGAAATCATTCATGGAGTGCTCATGTACTTATTCTAACATCCATGCACAAGTCATTAAATAAGTAATTGTCATGCATTTATGGAAATATCCATGCACACCTCATGCACTCATTAAATCATCCATGCACCACTCATACACACATTCAATCATTTACATGCCACTCATGGACTCATGTAGTCATGAATGCATCACTCATATACTCATTCTAACATTTATGTACCACTCATGCATTCATTCAATCTGCTATACACCACTCATGCACTCATTCAATCATCCATGCACCACCTATGCATTGATCCAATCATCCATGTACCACTCACTCATGCATACATCCATACCCTCTCATCAACTCATTCTGACATCCACGGAGCAGTAATGCACTCATCTAATCACCCATGCACCACTCATGCATGAATTCAGTCATCTATACACCAGTTACATACTCATTCAACCATCAATACACTAGTCATGCACTCATGCAATCATCCATGCACAACTCATGCACTCATTCTAACATCCATTCACCACTTATGTAATCATCCATGCACCAGTCATGCCACTCATTGACCCATCTATGCACCGCTTATGCAATCATACAATATTCCAAGCATGACTCATGCACTCATTCAATCATCCATATACCACTTATACACTCATTCAATGATAAGTTCAACACTCATGTACCCATTCGATCATCTGTGCCCCATGTAAGCATGCATTCAATCATCCATGCCCCACTCATGCAATCTTTCAATCATTCATGCCCCACTCATGCACTCATTCAATCATCCATTTTCTACTCATACACTCATTCAATCGCCATACACCACTCATTCAACCATCCACATACCACTCATACCATCATTCAATTATCCTACACCACTCATACCTTCATTCAGTTATCCATGCACCACTCATACCTTTATTTAGTTTTCCATGCACCACTCATGCGCTCATTTAATAATGCATGTACCACTCAGGCACTCATTAGGTCATCCATGCACTACTCATGCATTCATTCAATCATCCATGGTCTTTTCATGCACTCATTCTAACATCCATGTACTACTCATGCATACATTGAATCATCCATGCACCACTGATGCATTCATTCAATTACCCATGCACCTCTTATGCATTCATTTGTTTATCAATTTACTACTCATCCACTCATTCAGTCATTCATACAGCACTCATTCAATCGTCGAGCCACCACTCATGCACTCATTCAATCATTCATGCAACACTAATGCAGCTATTCTAACATCCATGCACCGGCCATACACTCATGCAATCACTCATAGTCCAGTCATGCACTCATGCAATTAAACATACACCAGTCATGCACTCATTAAACCATCTATGCACCCCTCATACAGTCATGCAATCAATCATTCACTACTCAGGCACTCATTCAAATATCTATACACCACTCAGTCAATCATCTATGCACTACTCATTCATATATTCATTCATCCATACCCCACTCATTCATATATCCATGCAGCACTAATGCACTCATTCCATCACCCATGCAACTCCCATTCACTAATTCAATCATCTAGACACCACTCATGCACTTGTTTAAACATCAGTCCATGATTTATGCACTCATTAAATCATCCATGCACCACTCATGCATTAATTTTTTTATCCATACTCCATTCATTCTTACATCCATGCAGCACTAACACACTCGTTCAATTACCCATGCAAAAATCATCCACTAATTCAATCATCTATATACCACTGAAGCACTTATTCAATCATCTGTGCACCACTCATACACTCATTCAATAATCCATGCACAACTCCTGCACTCATTCAATTATGCATACACCACTGATGTATCCATTCACTTTTGCATAGGTGCACCTATATATACATACTTAATATCCCATGCACAAATCACGCACCCACTTGCTCACCCATGTATTTGATCATACATTCATACTGCATACTTTATCTTTTTTTGAACTATGAAAAGGTGGTTCCAATAGGAACCTTTTTTAATAGCTTTTAAGAGATTTTTGAAGTTGTAAACACAGTTATTCTTTTTTATGCAAACAAAAATTACAACAGAGAGCAGAGCAATCTGAAAAATAAGCACTTAGAATTGTGCAAAAACTATCAAAGGTAAAAAATGGCATTTATGAATTTTTTGCAGCATTGCAAACAGCTGCAACAAACTTCTCAATGGCCATCAACACAACTTCACAGTCCATACAATATGTGGCCATTCTTGAGAAAACTGGAGCCATATATGTATCACACTCTGCACCTGTGAAGGGACTTTCTGGCCTGGAATAGTTGCTGTTGCCAGTGATGTAGCAGGTCATCCGGCTTCTCTCTGCTTCATTGCAAGTTTGAGCGATTGCCATGGTAGGTTTTTAAATAGTATAGCTTTGACGTCGTCCCACATAAATATTTTTTGTTTGTCCCTCTAGAGAGAGTCTTGTCACAGATTGTGCACTACACAAGTTTTGCTACTGTCTTCGATTCGATTCTCCAGAGGGAAGTTTAAAAAACCCCAAGTCATGCTTGCTTTCTTCTGGGGGAAGCCCCTCTTCGTCAATATCTCCATTATTGTCATCCAACACATCCTGATGCTCCTGCTCTTCCAGCTGGTCTACCTCTCCAGTTTCAGTTGCCATTTTTGGTGCAAACAATGCCCAAAAAATATCTAAAGCTAAAATCTGCTACATGCTCAAAATAAAGTTCTATGAAAGACGATTTACAAAGAGAAAGTGGGTGTGTACTTCCTATTCATTTAGTTGAAAAGTATATTATCCAATGATGTTCCTATTTTCAAGGTCACATGATCTTCGCAATGAGAGGCGTATTTGCATTCAGTGAAAATGAAAATAGAATTTTAAAGAAGTTTTCTTTAAAAAGGATCATACCAGCACAAGTTTGAGGAGTACAGTAGTGAACAGCTATAGTAAAAGTTGTTAAAAATATTTGGATATATGTTTCTGAGATTTCGAAAAACATGCGCTATTCATGGTTTTTGATGTCACTGTGACTTTAAGTGTCACTGCAAAAATGGGAAACATGAAGTAAAAGTGCTTTTGTTGAACAAACATTACACAGACAACTTTAAAGAGTATATTAGCAAACTACTTGTGTCAAACATCATCCAAAATATGCCTTTATATGTGTTTTAGAATTTTTGAAAAACACTCGCTCTTTGTGGCGTTGTCCCAGGGATCGCGAAGGCGCCGTAATGATAACCTTTCTAAAACACATCTTCGGCATGTTCTTCCCCAAACATATAGTTAAATGTTCATCATGACTGCAAATACAGTGATCTCATCACCACACACACAAGCACTTCCTTCTGCAAACAACAAATCAGCAAGAGTGTTTTCATAGCAGTATCATTTTGTACAGCTATTAGCTAAAGATGCTTGAGCAGCAATCACAATAGCACAGTTTCACATACAAAACAATTGGACACATTTCATTAGTGTTCTCTACACCATTGTAGTGAAGTATATACACTGTACAATAAATTAGCTGCTACCATTTAGTAATTAGCATTAAGAACTAGTAAAGTTGAAGAGAGGTGTTGTACAAAACAGTTGGTGGTCTTTCATAAAGACAGAGGCAGTATTCATGCAGATACCAAACTAATTGTACAGAAAATAAATATTAACAGATTACACTTAGAAAATAAAATGTATGGAATTGTTGAAATGTGCTCAAAACAAGGAACAACAAAACAGATGTTATAGTCAGGTAATATATTTTAAAAAACCTTTGAGATTCACTAAAAAAACTAAAGTTTACAGGGACGTTATCGTTAGGAAATAGAATTAAAAAAAAACTTTGAAATTCACTGACAAAAACAAAGGTTTCAGGGATGATATAGTTAGAATGACATTTCACTGGTACAAAACCAGAGAAATTCAACAGTTATAGTTATCTCAGCTAATTATAATTCACGCCCCCGCAATGCACAGCTTATGACCTCACATATTTAATCACTCATTACATGGTCACTGACATCACTGAGGACATCACTCCTGACATCTCAAATGACCTGCCACTTCCCCGTGGAACACATACACTAATGAAGTGGGTCTGCGGCGGTCCCCCTGGGCTATATACAAGATGGGAGGGGGCCGTACGGCTCCTCTCCTGGAGCACTGAATTGCCCTGGGGACCGTCACCCCCAGGAACGGTTCTAGCAATGCAGTTTGATATGGCTTGGCAGGAACACTACTCATGCCAAGCCATAGCAAACTCTGGTCTGCTTCATAGAAGCAAGAGCATTAAAAGTGCTCTCGCTTTCACAAAGGGGAGCAGAATTGTTTTTGGACAGCTGTTAGCAGATGTTAGCAGCTCCCTCTGTCCAAAAGCAATGCCGGCTCCTGCAGTAGGCAGGCAGCTGGCAAGGACCACGGGGGTCTTCAGGCTCTCCAGCAGTCCCCAACAAGATGGCCATGCCCCAGGGATATTGACTGAAAAACTGACATTTTGTAGTGTAACATGCAGTCAAGTTGTCCTTTCAATGTGCTTAAGGCATTCTACACTTGACCCACTGGATGGACTCTTACAGCTAGACCAACCATTTAAGTCCTACATAATGCATAAACGTATTTTCTACCATGTAAAAGTTACCACAGGATGAATTTAGAGAGCTATGTGTTGTCCTATAGACCCTATTACAAATATATAGTATCATATTGTATATAGTTGAGAAAGAGAACTGTTTATGAAACTAGTTACATATTTAAAAAAATCATCTAATATTAGACAATAAAAAGGTAATTATGTTTATGTTCTTTTTTCTTTTCAGATATCAAAAGCAGAAAGAAACAGCACACAAAAATACCTTTTGTTCAGAACTGCGAAACAAAAGGGGCAAAATGAAAACAAAGTGGTAAAAGAGAATGGAGCTTTTAGCAAGAGTAAAAAGACATTTCTTAACAATAAATCTGCTTAGTTAAAAAAGTGGAAAACACTGAGTCAATAAACAAGAATATATATAACACACATAAACAAAGGTGAACAAATACATGGAAAGAAAACTGAAACACTGTAGAGAAAAGGAAACACTTTTAGTAGAAGACAGACGCAATTTAGGGAAATTAGACTTTAAATGTTTTGCAGTAGAGTAATACAAAATGTAAGTAGAAGTATAAAAGAAGAAGAGAAGCAGTAAGATAAAAGGAACTTGTTGAGGATGTAGTTGATAAAGCCTTTACGCTGAAAAAAAGCTATTTGTTTTGATACTAAACAGAATAAAGACACTAGACAAAATAGTATTGTGAATGAAAAGGCAAAGCCAAAAGAAAACACTTCTGAATAGAACAAATTTTTGCAAGGTTGTTAGTGGTGAATGGATTCATACTTCGTGTACTCAGCCTTTCTTTAATGAAGAAGGCTACTTACAAGACAACACATTAGTGCATGCAGTTGATTATTCTGGACATTGTTATGAGATGAAGAATGGTACTCCTATGCCATCAGAAGTAATGGTACATGGAAATGTAGAGGAAGTGATTGCTGAAGAGGTGCACGAAAGGCGTAGACAGGCTCCTGTTTATAAATGGAATTATAGAAGTGTTTGCAGTATCCGACAGCAATAAATTGATATATTGAGAAATGTATTACATAGCTTTTCAAGGAAAAGTCTAAAACACAAAAGTGTGGCTTTACAAGATGTAGATTCATGCAAACTGAGGAAGCACACTAATTTACAGGGACACTCAATACCCTGTCTACCAAAGAACGCACGCCAAAGCACCTTCCATAATTTCAGAATGTTAGGCGTACATCACTCAAAAATGCAAACTTTCATCAGGAGGATTGACTATGTGAAAACTCCTGATTTATGTTTAGGCGAAATTAATAGAGTTCTTTTGCATGGTACTGTACTAGAGGTAGAACATATTTGTGATGATGTTTAATTTCATTTCTTTGGTATGGAACAGGGGTGGAGGGAAAATGAAGAGTTTGTATCAGCAGAAGTTGCAGAACAGGAGACAGGCATCATTGTTGATAAAGAGATCATAAATGTTAAGACAGTGTGTTCTGAGAAACCAAACTGTGTTTGTATATGTTGTTGATACACTCGCTACAAAAGTCAAACTCGCAATGTTTATTTGTATATTAAAAGTGAAAAAGAGAATAATGGTAAGTGGTGTATATTTGCTGTTTACTAATTTGTTGATGAAGTTATATGTATTTGCTGTTATAATAAAAAAGAAGAAAACAAATGCCTGCTAGAGCAGCATACAACAACTTAGAAATACTACCTACTCCAGAAGTACTTAAAGATTTGAATGTTTATAAACCATTCTAATCCAATCTATACATCATTTTCAAGCTATAGTTCATATGGAGCCATAGACAGGGAAATTACCGGCAACTTAGCTCCAGAAAGGTCTCAATGGCAGAGTTGTACACTCGCCGTTAGATTTTAGGCAAAATAATGAAACTCAGGGGAATATTATCAAGCCAGGTGCTAAAATTATCGCCACTTTAGTGGCAGAAAACTGCCGCTAAAATGGCGATAATGGGCTTGATAATATGCCCTATGGAATTCCAATTGAAGCCCATGTTAGATTTGAAGGACATCTAACCTGAGCTTCAATTGGAATTCCATAAAGCATATTATCAAGCCCATTATCGCCATTTTAACGGCAGTTTTCTGCCGCTAAAGCAGCGATAATTTTATTGCCTGGCTTGATAATATGCCCCTATAGCGGTACAGACAAATTTGGAAGAGAGACTTGGATTCCTAGTAAATGGTGCCCCTACCAAGAGTAAAAAGATATGGCAAGAGTTAGTAGATGTTAGTAAAGTAAAAAAGGCAACTTCATATCTGGTGCAAAATAAAATATATTATAAAAATTTAGATATTTTACAAGATATCACACATGTGGAGGACAACACATCACCATCGACAGGTTAGATAGAAGAAGTGGATTGATGCAGAGTAGAAGACATTCATGAACATTATAGCATCCATCCTCTACATGTTAAATAAATAGTTGGTGATGCTATTGATCTATATCAACTAAAAGAAGCAAAATGAGCTCCCTTAAGTGTATGGGCAAAAGGTTTAGAAGCTTGTTGTTTCCCTCATCCTTTTCCTACTGGAGTAGGAGGTAGGTATGATGAGGCCCATTCAAATACCAGCGGGCAAGTGCAGGTCTACTATACTTTATTTAGACCCTAGATGTCGTCAATGTATCCCTTATATGTCTCTTCCATTCTTTGAAAGTGATTTATCTTCATTGTCTTTTGCTGTAAATCACATTTTGAAAATAGGTGTAAATCTGCAAAACCTATCTGCAAGAGACTTTGTTGATAAAATTAATGGAAAAGATGGAATACAACTTGATTAATCTCAGGGCATATCAACATGGAACCAAAGAATATTGGCATTGTCGTTATGGTGGGCTGAAGTGCATGTTGAGAAATTTAGGAACATCTACATGGTTTCTAACACTCAGTTGTGCTGAGTATGTATGGGATGACCTGCTTCGATTCTTGCGAAAGGCAAATTCAAATATAGAATTCATTGATTTAAAGTCTCCAGGAGAACACTGCTCATTGGACCCTGCAAATGTTTGCAGATATTTTAAACACAGATTTTAAGCAATGACAGCTTTTTTTGCTATAAGAGTAATCATTTCCTTGGTGAAGTAACTGATTTCTTTTGGCACCAAGCTAAAAGGTGTACACATATTTGCATGCTGCTATGGGTAAAGGTTCCTCCAAAGTTTCTGTGTAGTCTTACATAGAGCAGTTTGTAACGTGCGCAATACCCAAAGGACACTGGTGACAAGATCTTAAGACAACAAGTTTTATGGTTCTAAAATCATAGGTGTGGAAAATACTATCATTCAAAATACAGATCCAAAGGGACATTTTACACAAGATGTTTTTTAGATTCCCATGACCTAGTATGTCACAAGGAAGAGTGAACAACTTTTTGTCTGCAGTCAGATGCACCCTTACTCAGAAATCACTGAAAAATATATACAACCTAAGAGGAACAAAGGCCTCCAAGCGCCTCCAAGTACATTAATGACTACAACCCTGCCATTCTGAAGATGTGAAATGCAAATATGGATCTACAGTTTGTTGCAGATAACTCTATTGCTCTTGCTCACTACGTCACTTCATATATAACAAAGTCAAAGAAGACAGAGAGGAAAGATGTGGGAGGAGATTTTAGTTGAAAAAAGTCTTAGAAAGAAATTGTACAGTTAGTTTGAAAAATGCTGCCCCACAGAGAAATAGGTTCATATGAATGTTCGGACAGGGTAAGCTTAGCAAGTTTATTCTTTAAGTAAAGAGGAATTGTTTGGGTGAGCCTAGGGCTTGCAAACACTCATATAAGGGTATTAAAGTATTTCACACAAATCAAATAGTTTGCTGAATTTGAAACTGAGAGTAGAGACATTCTGAAAACCAACATGCTAGATGCATTCTACCCAAGAAGAAGTAGATATCTTGAAAACATGTACCCATATGACATACGGTGAGCAGTCTAAATATCGAGTTTTAAATTTCGAACTACAAGTATATCGAGTTGTAAATATCGTAGGTAAAGAATATCGAAGTCAAGAATATCGATGGACAGAATATCGACCCCAAGGTAAGTATTATCGAAGTTAATAATATCGAAGTCATTAATATAGATGTAAGTAATATCGTAATCAAAAATTTCGATGTCAAGAATATCGATATTTTATTAGTGTAATGTATTTTAATATGTATTTTATTTGTATGTTAAAGATTATTGTAATGTATTTTGATACATTTAAAAATAAAAGTTTAGAGATTAATAATTATTTAAAATATAATTTAGCGTTTTAGTATCAGAGCGGGTTGTGGGTTTATAGGGGAATAGGGTGGGAAGTAATTTAATTATAATTAATTAATTAATATGTATTGTTTAATTGGTATTTATGATTAATTAATTGTTAATTAATTACTAATTGTTAATTAAATATATTAATTGATTAATTAATTGTTAATTAATAATTAATTGTAAATTAATTTTATTAATTGGTTAATTATATAAGTTATAATTAGTTTAATATTAATATTTATTTATTGGTATTGTTAATTAATTAATTGTTAATTACTAATTAATTGGTGATTTAATTTTATTAAGTGATTAATTGATGATTAAATTAATTATGTGAATTTTTATGTGTAGTGGGTTGTGGGTTTATAGGGGAATAGGGTGGGATGTAAATACATTCAAATAATTACTGATCATTTTTATTTATTTGTAATTAATAATAATTAATTGTTAATTAATTATTAATTGGTATTTAATTGTTATTAGTACGTTACATATAGTAAATATAAATAATTTATTATTCCATGTTATTTGTTGTTATTGCTAATTAATGTATTGTTAATTAATAATTAATTTGTGAATAATTGTAACTTGGTAGTGAATATGTATAAATTTGTAAATTATAAGTATATTAATTATAAAGAATGTATTATTAATTGTAAATAATAGATAAACTGATATTTAAATGTATTGTGTATTTTGTATGTGTAGTGTGTTGTGTGTTAAAGGGGGAATAGTGTGGGATGTAATTTAAAGTTATTTATATAAATATTTATTTTAAATAATTTGTATTTAATAATACATATTTTGTAAATTAATTATTAATATGCTATATTTTTATAACTAATTATTTAATTGGTTATTATGTTTATAGAATCCCTATGCTATCCAGTGCTTTCCCAACTGTTTTACTATCTGGAGTTGGAATAGTAATTTTTAACCCTACGCTATCCAGCGCTTTCCCTACTGTTTCACTTACTGGAGTGGGAATAGTAATTTGTACCCCTACGCTATCCAGCGTTTTCACTACTGTTGCACTCTCTGGAGTGGGAATAGTAATTTTTACTCCTACGCTATCCAACGCTTTCCCTTCTGTTGGACTCACTGGAGTGGGAATAGTAATTTTTACCCTTACGCTATCCAACGCTTTCCCTACTATTGCACTCTCTGGAGTTGGAATAGTAATTTTTACCCCTACGCTATCCAACGCTTTCCCTACTGTTGCACTCTTTGGAGTTGGAATAGTAATTTTTACCCCTACGCTATCCAGTGCTTTCCCTACTGTTTCACTTACTGGAGTGGGAATAGTAATTTGTACCCCTACGCTATCCAACGCTTTCCCTACTGTTGCACTCTCTGGAGTTGGAATAGTCATTTTTACCCCTACGCTATCCAGCGCTTTTCCTACTGTTGCACTCTCTGGAGTTGGAATAGTAATTTTTACCCCCACGCTATCCAGCGCTTTCCCTACTGTTTCACTTACTGGAGTGGGAATAGTAATTTTTACCCCTACGCTATCCAGCGCTTTTCCTACTGTTTCACTTACTGGAGTGGGAATAGTAATTTGTACCCCTACGCTATCCAGTGTTTTCACTACTGTTCCACTCTCTGGAGTGGGAATAGTAATTTTTACCCCTACGCTATCCAACGCTTTCCCTACTGTTGGACTCACTGGAGTGGGAATAGTAATTTTTACTCCTACGCTATCCAACGTATTCCCTACTATTGCACTCTCTGGAGTTGGAATAGTAATTCTTTTCCCTACGCTATCCAACACTTTCCCTACTGTTGCACTCTCTGGAGTGGGTATAGTAATTTTTACCCTTACGCTATCCAACACTTTCCCTACTATTGCACTCTCTGGAGTTGGAATAGTAATTTTTACCCCTACGCTATCCAACGCTTTCCCTACTGTTGCACTCTTTGGAGTTGGAATAGTAATTTTTACCCCTATGCTATCCAGCGCTTTCCCTACTGTTTCACTTACTGAAGTGGGAATAGTAATTTGTACCCCTACGCTATCCAACGCTTTCCCTACTGTTGCACTCTCTGGAGTTGGAATAGTAATTTTTACCCCTACGCTATCCAACGCTTTCCCTACTGTTGCACTCTTTGGAGTTGGAATAGTAATTTTTACCTCTACGCTATCCAACGCTTTCCCTACTGTTGCACTCTTTGGAGTTGGAATAGTAATTTTTACCCCTACGCTATCCAGCGCTTTACCTACTGTTTCACTTACTGGAGTGGGAATAGTAATTTGTACCCCTACGCTATCCAACGCTTTCTCTACTGTTGCACTCTCTGGAGTTGGAATAGTAATTTTTACCCCTACGCTATCCAGCGCTTTTCCTACTGTTGCACTCTCTGGAGTTGGAATAGTAATTTTTACCTTTACGCTATCCAACGCTTTCCCTACTATTGCACTCTCTGGAGTTGGAATTGTAATTTTAACCCTACGCTATCCAACGCTTTCCCTACTGTTGCACTCTTTGGAGTTGGAATAGTAATTTTTACCCCTACGCTATCCAGCACTTTTCCTACTGTTGCACTCTCTGGAGTTGGAATAGTAATTTTTACCTTTACGCTATCCAACGCTTTACCTACTATTGCACTCTCTGGAGTTGGAATAGTAATTTTAACCCTACGCTATCCAACGCTTTCCCTACTGTTGCACTCTTTGGAGTTGGAATAGTAATTTTTACCCCTATGGTATCCAACGTTTTCCTTACTGTTGTTTTTGTTGGAGTTGGACTAGTAGTTTTATTGTGTCTGATATTTCATATGTTTTGTATTATTTTTGCTATTGTAATATATCATTAATAATAAAAATTATTCACATTAAAAATATTGATTATTATTTGCTATATGTAATTATTAAATATTTATTAATGTTATTATTTTATGTGTATAGATGTATTGGTAATTTTTAAAAACATTTAATAATTTATACGTTACAGAAATTATTAGTAAAATTAATTATTAAGTAAGTATATATATTATATATTATATGTGTATGTTTAATTAAAGTTTTATTAAATTATATATATTAATTATACATTTTAAATATTATACAATATATTTAATTATGTTTTTTTAATTTCTAAGTATAATTTGGTTTATTTTACATATATTTTTAAAGTAAAAGAAAAACGATATTTTTAATAACGATATTTTTGACATCGATATTTAATTTTCGATATTTTTGTACTTACCATGTTGTAGATAGGATGTCGATATTCTTGACATCGATATTTTTATTGCGATATATTTGTAGGTCGATTTTCTGTCTGTCGAAATTATGTCATACAACCATGGTGGTTGGTTGTAAAACATAAAAAAGAAAATCTAATCAACCACAGAAACCTGAGTTTCCAAACACCGGTCAATAAATAGTTTTTCTATTTGACACTTTTGCAGTTGTTACTGTCATGGCATGCAGAATCAGGATTACTTGGACAGTATGACTGTTATGAAGATTCTTTCAATGTTGTCAAAGATACTATAGAGTGCTCAGTATTTCCAAATTGTCTTAAAATGTTAAGAGATGAGCTTGAACAGGACAAAACAATTGCTGCTGAGATAGCCAAGGACAGTACTCAAAGTTGCCAAAGTTCAGCACCAGGAAGTCAAGATCCTCTTGTAGAAGCAAATATTCAAAATGAAGCAGCTAGAGCTATGAATGAAGTGGAAAATGCAATGCAGCATGTCAGAGCTGAAACTGAGGACTTAGAACTGTTACTGCAGCAACTGAATAAAGAACAGAAATATATTTTTAACAAAGTTAAAGATAAAATAGAGCATATATACCTGCATGACAAGAATGACAAGAGTGTCAGTGTTCTTAATTTAAACCAGTTCTACTGTATATAATTGTTAAGCTGGTATTGGAAAATGTTTCTTAATGAAGTTACTCACCAGTTACCTACAAAATACTACAGATTCAAACTGGTCATGTGCATTAAGTGCACCAACAGGATTAGCCCCACATAACATTAAAGGAAATTACTCTTCATCAGCTACTATTACAAGCTATAGAAAATGACAACAAACTGGAATTTCAAAAAAAATTAGATGACGATTGACATGACCTAGCAAGAGTATTTAAAAAAACAGCGCTTCTCATTATCAATGAAGTGAGCATAGTGTCAAATCTAAGGCTTCCTAAGAATTCAACAGGTATTGAAAACTGACTATGATGTACTGTTTGGTGAAAAACATTTAATTGTGAAACAATGTGAATATTTGGGAATTCTTTGAATACAAAGAATTAGTCAAAAATATGCAGCAAGCAACAGATGTGGAATATCAAGATATACTAAAATACATTATAGTGGGAGTTCTAATAAAAGAAGCCAAAGATACTTTGAAAAGTTGCCATATCAGCAAATTATTTCCATTGAATATCACACCACCACAACTAATGCATAATTTCATTAAAGAAAACAAGTTTATAGTTTTTTAAATGTCTACCTCATAAGAGAGGTGAAAGTTCAATTAACAATTACTCCATCTGGAGAAAGAATAGATTGTGCAAATTAGAGCTACAGATAAAATGGAACATCATGGAGGAACAGTACTACTGACAGATAAACTGCAAGCAAAATTGGATTCTTTTAAAATCTCTGTATCAAAATATGCAGGATTAGGGAAGCAGTTACATCTCTGTAGAACTGTCGTATAATTTTACATCAGAATTTAAATGTTGATGAAGGGTTTGTAAAAGGTGCAATGGGAGAATGAGGTATCTATGCTTAGAACTGGGAGCAGAGTGTTCTGTGTCTTCTATCTAATTCTCTCCTGGCGGTTCTATGGTTGCTTAGTAGTCTTACTGTTGGGATTGTATTGATTCAAAGGCACTGTGGGCAGTTGGAGCTGAATGGGAGGCTGACTGTGAAGTGCTGTCTAGCGTGTAGCTTTACTGCAATAAATATACTGAAATCAACTGTGATCCTGCATACTACATAAATATGGCGACAAGTTGGCTACACAGCTACATGTTGAATCCTACGTGTGCAACAATCTTCAAGCCTACGACTTATTCAGAAAGCTTTCAAGCTCTTCGTCTCTTCCTTCTGCCTGGGTAAGCCACCCCTTTATTACAGTGCATCTGTTTACCTCATTGGCACTTTTCATGATCTTTGGTTCATCTTTTTGTGGATTTCTCCGACAGCACTGTCCATCTGCCTACATTCACTCCCGGTCAAACGTTTTCCAAGACTCTCCGTCTACCTTTGGGGGATTTTGTGCGCTGTACAGCGTGGCAGTGTGCCGTTTTGTTGTACTTTCTTGATGACGTCTTGTTTGCTGTGCCTGGCCTCTGCCTGACTTGCACGTCTTATGCCATGCATTAGGCCCAATGTTTACTTCGCCGTGCCTGACTTTGCCTGACCTTTGCGCAACACACACACATTTTATAGCACGAACCATGTTCAACGTTCTGCCATCGTTCCTGACTCTGCCTGATTCCTGCGCAGCATGCCACACGTTACGTTTTGACTGGGCTATGCATCTATTGCCATGTCCTCTGTGATGGTCCCCTGCTTCCTAGCAGAATCTAACACAAGAGTCTTGCAGTACGCGGATCTCGGTGATCCACACATGATTGTCTAATCTGCTTTATGACTACATCAGAGTTGGCGTCATACCATTGTTCTCCTCTACGCAGCAAGTAAAGTTGTCACAGTGAGTCGCACACCTTATATTCACGCAAGCGGATCACTACTTTATCATTATGCTGCTCGTTGTTGTTTCCTCAGCAGATCAGCTATTTGCAAATTTGTCTCTTCACTACATTTTAACCTTTTGTGGGTCAGTGATTCGCACACTTGCCCCTCATTGCGGATCAGTGATCCGCACACTGGTGATTATTCAACATTTTAACCCCTAGCAGATCAGTGATTCGCACACTCTTTTCTCCATAACATTTTTCTCCTTTCAATGATTTCCATTTGTTTTGCTGTCTCTCTAACCCTATTTTTTTTTATTCTCTGCACCTACTGCTTGCTTCCTTTCTCACCTACATTGGGGCATATTATCAAGACAGGCGATAAAATTATCGCCGCTTTAGCGGGAGAAAACTGCAGCTAAAACGGCGATAATGGGCTTGATAATATGCTCTACGGAATTCCAACTGAAGCCCATGTTAGATGTGAAGGACATCTAACATGGGCTTCAATTGGAATTCTGTAGAGCATACTATCAAGCCCATTATCGCCATTTTAATGGCAGTTTTCTGCCGCTAAAGCGGCGATAATTTTATCGCCTGTCTTGATAATATGCCCCCTGGTTCTTACATTTTTTCTTCTATTTTCTATTTTCTCTTTCCTTTACAATGTGTACAATGCAAGCTGTTATGGTTTGACACCTTCGAAACGTATATTGGAGCAATTGGAGCTTTCAGATTCAGTGCTGAACGTAAAACATGTCTACTCCTCCACTCTTTGGGTTTTGAGGGAAGGTCCATCTTTAAATATTTACCTGACCTGACACATCAACCTAGGGACAATATAGATGAATACCAAGATACTATTACCAAACTTAAGATCAGGTGTGTCAAACAACCTAGTCTCATGGTCCTTAGGCACAAATTCTTCTAAAGACAACAAAGTGATGGAAAAGATGTTAATGCTTTTATCTCGGTTTTAAGTAGACTTGCTTCTGTTTGTCAATTTGAAATGTTCACTGATCAGCTGATAAGAGATCAATGTGTTTGTCAGTGTAAAGTTAAACAAATAAGACAAAAATTGTTGTCTTTGGGAAATCCATCACTAGAAGAAACTATCAAATTTGCCAAAAGCATTGACATTTCTCAAATTTCTTTGAAAGAGTTAGATGACAAAACTCTTGAATCTGTTAATGTTGTGATTGGTAATGGAAAGGGGAATCAAAAAGATTTTTGCAGTCTTACTCCTGCTAATGTCAAAAGTAGGAATCAATTTGACAGTGCCAGTGCTAAACCTATTTGTTTTTGTTGTGGTAATCCTCCACATCAGAAAGGGGGGCGATATCCCTGGGCAAATGTTGTGTGCAATTATTGTAAAAATATGGGACATTTTGCCAAGGTATGTATAAAAAAGAACCAAAAGAAGGATGTAGCATGTGTGGTAGAGTCTGACTATGAATCTGACTTAGAAGTTGTTTCAGTTGTTACTGATGTACATGTGTTGCCTGATGGCTCTGAACCTTTAGAGGCTGGCCCTTCAAGCTGTGTTGATCCTATTGTTGATATCACTGCCGGAGGTAAATCCCTCAATTTGCTGGTTGATTCTGGTGCCAGGATTACAATGATTACTCAAAAGCTGTTCAAGGAGTCCTGGGGTGATAGGGTACTCGAGCCTCCTGACCGTTTCCTGTTTCCTATGAATGGCGTAGGATCAAACTTCTTGGCTATTGGGAGGACGTGCTTGTCTTCAAAGGAAGGTAGATTAAAGGCAAAGTTTACGTTGCCCTGAAGGTTTTGAATATTTTAGGATGGTATTGTTACAAAGACGAATTCAACAGGAAGGTAAGTGCAGGTATCATCAGGGGTTGTTCAGTATGGTCCTCAGACTAGGTGCTAAGGAACAAGTTTTAGTGGTTGTGAGTGATGATGTAGGGTGCAAATGGAAGGAAAAGTTCCCCTCAGTTTTTGATGATGGTTTAGGGAAAATATGAGGGTTCAAGCACAAAAGTATTGTGAAAGATGGTGCTTTGCCTGGTAAGCACAAATTGAGAGGGGTCCCATTTAGTGTGAGAGACAACTTAGACAAAGAGTTGAAGTCTTTGTGTGTCCAAGGAATTATTGAGCCTGCTGATTCATCTTTGTGTTTATCTCCTTTGGTTGTAGCACGCAAGAGGTATGTAAAATTGCATGTTTGTGTTAATTTAAGGTCTTTGAATAAGAAAATCTGGGTGGATTCACATCCCTTACCCAAGATTTGTGACTTATTTGCATGCGTTAGAGGTTTAAAGTTATTCTCTAAATTAGATCTCGCTAGCGCTTATCCTCAAATTGAACTACATCCAGATTCACGTGCTTTGACAGCTTCTGTTTCTCCTTTAGGGACGTTTCAGTACAAGTGCTTGCCCTTTGGACTTGCGTCTGCTGCCTCTGTTTTTCAGCAAGGGATGCAGAATTAGTGAGGTGGTATTGAAGGGGTGTTAGTCTTTCAGGATGATGTTTTGATTTGTGCTAAGAATGTGCAGTCGCATGATATCATCTTGTGCAATGTCTCAGAAAAATTGGTCTGTGGTTAAGTCCAAAAAATGTAAGATTCTGAGTGAAGAGGTAGAATATCTAGGCTATCTCATTTCAGAAGAAGGGATTAGACCTAGGAAGGGTCTTTTAGATGCCATTCTTGATGCCTCTACTCCTGTTGATAAGACTGGGGTGAAATCACTACTAGGACTGTTTGAATACTACTCGAAATTTATCCCGGACTTTGCTACTATTCTACGGCCCATTAGCAGCCTGCTCAGGAAGGGGGTAAAATGTGTTTGGTCTGATGAGTGTGCTTCTGCCTTCCAGAATGTCAAGGCGTGTTTGAACTAAAGTAAAGACCTCAAGCTTTTTGATCCTGATGTCCCTTCTTGCATAATAGTTGATGCCAGAGGAGTTGGTTTGGGTGCAGTGCTAACGCAAAATTTGCGTAGTGATGAAAATATGGTTGCATTTGCTTCAAGAGTGCTTAAGGATGCGGAATTGCAGTATTCCATCATCGAGAAGGAACTTTTGGCTTGTCTTTGGGCAGTGGAAAAATGTTGCCCCTATGTTGGGGTAGACGTTTTCTGTTAAGAACTGATCACAAACCTTTGGTCAATATTCTTGGATCAGGCACCAAGTGTTGTACTCCTAGGATATTGAGAATGGTTTCCCGTCTTATGCAGTATCAATTTGATATCATTCACATCTCTGGTGGTAGAAAATGTAGAGCTGTTTATTTGTCCCGATTTCCAGTGAAAAGTGTTGAAGGAGATCAGGAATTTTGAGAATTTTGTGAGGGAGATTCTGATGATTGTTTTGTGGCTGCTCTAGAAATTCTGGAATTCAATCTTTGCTCGGAGGAAAATTGGATGAGTACTCTAAGAGATGATGAGGTTTTGTAGCAGGTCTGTAAATTTGTAAAGGGTGGTTGGCCCAGGGAGAGGGTTTTTTCTCTTCTCCTTCGACCTTATTGGAATGTTGAAACAGAAATATCTTTAGAGGATGGGGTTCTGCTGCATTCTGACAAGTGTATTCCTCCTCATATTATTAGGAGGATTATTATCTCCAAAGCTCACAAAGGTTATTTGGGTGCATCTCTCACCAAACGTCGCATTTGTGAGACTTTTTGGTGGCCCAGTATGGATGCTGAGATTTGTGAGGTTGTAGAGAGTTGTTTAGTGTATAGGTCGGCAGACAAAAGCTTAAAGGTTGTCACACCACCTCTTCTTCCCATTGAAAGTCCTTCGGGACGCGTGGGTCAAGGTTGGTTTGGATGTCATGGGTCCTTTTGAGTGTTTGCCTGGTAATTTTTGTTTATTTTTGTTCTGGTTGATTATTTTTCCAAGTGGCCTGAAATAAGCTAGTCAAAGATCCCTCTGCTTCCAACCTGGTACTGTTTCTCAAGGAAGTTTGCATGAGAGAAGGATTTCTCAAGGTCCTGGTTTCTGACAATGGGATACAATTTGTGAGTGGTGTTTTTCAATCTTTTCTTGTGTCTTGCAACATTAAGCACTTGAAGAATTCTCTTTATTACCCACAGACGAATGGCTTCATGGAGTGAATCAATCATGTTGTGGGTGAATGCATCAAGTGGGCAAAGTCTGGGAAACATTACATGGTGAATTCTTTGGACAGCATGTTATAGTTTTATGGGACAACTTCACATTCCATGACCAAGATTTCTCCATTTAAGATATTGAGGGGAAGGAGAGCTAATACAAGTTTCAAACCAGGTTGGATGAACAAGTGGATGAAGTCAGTGTCTTATGGATATTGTAAGAGAGAATGTGTTGATTTCTCAGACCAAACAAAAATGTTGGTTTTATCGAAAGAAAGCTGTCACGACGGTTCCTGTGTTTGGGGGTTATTTGGTGCGTATGAAGTCTCCTGTCCATGTTAAAAAGGGGCTCAACAAATTTGGTGCCCCCAATACTGTGATAAAAGTGGGAAGGAATGCTGTCCAGGTTGAAGGTGGAAAATGGTGGAATGTGGGGAGAATTATTCAGGTCAAGAGGAGCTATCAAGAGAATGTTGGTACCTTCGAACTTTGTGGTGTGCGTGACTCCTCTGGTGTTCCTGTTAGGAGAAGCTCCAGGACCAGGGTCATTCCCAGCAGGTACCACGTGTGAACTGGGGTTTTCCTTGTATGCTGTACTTTACTTTGTTTTTTTCGTTTTTGTTTTCTCTTTTTTTGTTATTAATGAGAAAGGAGGATATCTATGCTAAGTGCTGGGAGCAGAGTGTTCAGTGTCTTCCTTGTCATTCTCTCCTAGAGGTTCTACGGTTGCTTAGTAGCCTTACTGTTGGGATTCAAAGGCATTTTCCGGCCCCATTAGTATATGTGGTAACAATCCATAAATCACAAGAGTTAAGTGTGGATACAGCTTTTGTAAATATTGGAAGTACTGTATTTAAAGGAGGAAAGTCATATGTAGCATTATCACAAATTAGAACATTGTCCGGTTTGTTTTTGATTGACTTTGATGAGAAACAAATTAGTGCTGATGCTTGTTGTGTAAGGGAGTACATTCGGTTAAGGAGTGTATTCGCTCCTCATTTAGGTCAGTACACAGTTTATGAGAAAAGGATAATCTGAAAAAAGCAGACGATTACAAAACAGAAAACAGATGATGAACACAAGGAAGTACAGAGGGAACGTTCTCAACAATCAAAGAAGAGAAAATTACTAAATGATAAGGAAATTGTAGGTTACTGATTCAACAACACTACAGGGGTGAACTGCTATGCAAATGTTATTGTGAATGTACTATTCCATTTGCCAGATATTGTTACCATAATCAAAAAAAGAACAGATAAGAGAATTTCTAAGGCACTGCGTGGTTTGCTTCAATGTTCACACAGTGACAGAACTAGAATACATTGTGTTTTAGGATTACAACATCCTATAGATATGTCTACCGGATCAATAGTATTTACTATCAATATTCAACAAGAGGTACAAGAATTTCCCCTGGTGATGCTAGGAGTATTGGTAGAAGAAAAAGTAAATATTAATAACTAATTTGGAATAAATTACAGATGGGGCAATAAATGTGAAGATTTTTAATTCACCTCCACTACTGTAATCAATTCAGAACGGTTCCTGTATTTGACATTATCAGACAACTGTAAACTGCACCTTTTCAGTAATTGACCAAAAACGCCAACCAAAATATTACCTGCTCAAACTGTAATTCGGAACTTCTATCTGCATTATTTCTGAAAAGAACATAAAAATACATTATGTTACAATGATGTAGACCAGATTGTTCAAAATTCAATACTGAATATAAACTTTGTAGCTGGACAAATCTAAATTTTAGGAAGAACTTTTACTACGTTGACAATCATCTTTCATGATTGAGTAAATACAATGTTTGGACACTACACTGTGCATTTAAAATGCCAATCTAGATGGAAAGAATGCAATGACACTAATCTATAATTAAAACCAAGACTACCTAAGAAATTACCAAACTCATATGTGGTGTTTCTTCAACTAAAGTTCTAACGATTATTTCTCGATAAAGACTGATGTACTGTAGTTTTTATTACAGCATTTATGGTTTATTAGATCTTATTCAGCCTATTGGGAGTAATGTCTTCAAAATATTGTAATTCCAATAGACTTTGTATAACATTTAAACACTATATTCTCTTATTACAGTTAAATACTGAGTGGATATACTAAAATAACAGCAGTCTTAACTTACCACCTAAAGCTGTCTTGAAAAATAGAATAACCCTTTTGTTTCTCCAAAAATACCTTCTACAAAGTACTGTATGATATTTTGTGCATATGGATCATCAGCGTTTTCCATATTATTTGACTAAAGGAAATAATGGTTTCACCATCGTCTACTTCATAATAATATGTAATATTGTAGCAGATATAACAATATAAAAAACAATTAAAACAAATGTTTCTTAAGATTATTGCAGTATCTTTAGAAAAAAAGCCAATAATTAGTAAATTGTAGTAAATGTTATGCACAGTATTAGTTATTTATAAAAATGTACTATGCAGCATTAAGGTTTATTTACAACTCATTGACAGTTTTTTTCCCCTGCTGTTTGTTGATGATGCTTCATACAGACCACTGTTTATAGTGCAGACATGTGAAAGCTGAGAACAATCTTAAGAAACATATTCTAACATATTTTTTCTTTGTTTTTCGTTTTCCAGAGTGAATGGAGTTAAGCGAGGAAACTAATGCAGCATTTACTGACACAAACAAGCCCTCATATACCCATTTACACACTTATGCACTCACACATGTGCCCATTCACTCACTTATATTGGTACTCACACAGCAAATTACTGACCCATATGGACACTTATCCACTGTTTGACTCACCCTTATTCAAATGAAACCACCAATTCACTCAGTAAAATAGACACTGATGAACCTGTTCACTCACTCATATATGCACTACTATACCCAGGAATATTCTTATATACAAATATAGTTACCCATACCAGCAGTGATATGCCCATTCACTCAGCTATATAAGCTCTATTGCATCTATTTACTCCTTGTTTCAAACAGCATATATGTACTCATTCAATCAGCTATGCACTACTTATGCACTCATTCTCACATCCATACACCCATTTGATCATCCATGTACTGCTCATGTACCTATTCATTCACCAATGCTCCACCAATGCACTTAGTCAATCATCCATGTATCACATATACTCATTCTAACATGCATTTACCCCTCATGCACTCATTCACTTGTACATAGACCACATATTCAATAATCCATGCTCCACTCATACAATCATTCAATCATCCATACACCACTCATGCAGTCATTCAATCACTCATGCTCCACTCATTCAATCATCCATGCATCACTCATGCTCTCATTCAATCATCCATGCACTTCTAATGCACTCATTAAATGACCCATATACAACGTGTCCACTCGTTCAATCATCCATGTAGCACTGATGCACTTATTCAATCATCCATCCACTACTCATGAAATCATTCATGGAGTGCTCATGTACTTATTCTAACATCCATGCACAAGTCATTAAATCAGTAATTGTCATGCATTTATTGAAACATCCATGCACACCTCATGCACTCATTAAATCATCCATGCACCACTCATACACACATTCAATCATTTACATGCCACTCATGGACTCATGTAGTCATGCATGCACCACTCATATAGTCATTCTAACATTTATGTACCACTCATGCATTCATTCAATCTGCTATACACCACTCATGCACTCATTCAATCATCCATGCACCACCTATGCATTGATCCAATCATCCATGTACCACTCACACATGCATACATCCATACCCTCTCATCCACTCATTCTTACATCCACGGAGCAGTGATGCACTCATCTAATCACCCATGCACCACTTATGCATGAATTCAGTCATCTATACACCAGTTACATACTCATTCAACCATCAATACACTAGTCATGCACTCATACAATCAATCATGCACAACTCATGCACTCATTCTAACATCCTTTCACCACTAATGTAATCATCCATGCACCAGTCATGCCACTCATTGACCCATCTATGCACCGCTTATGCAGTCATACAATAATCCAAGCATGACTCATGCACTCATTCAATCATCCATATACCACTTATACACTCATTCAATGATAAATTCATCACTCATGTACCCATTCGATCATCTGTGCCCCATGTAAGCATGCATTCAATCATCCATGCCCCACTCATGCAATCTTTCAATCATTCATGCCCCACTCATGCACTCATTCAATCATCCATTTTCTACTCATACACTCATTCAATCGCCATACACCACTCATTCAACCATCCACATACCACTCATACCATCATTCAATTATCCTACACCACTCATACCTTCATTCAGTTATCCATGCACCACTCATGCACTAATTTATTCATTAATGCACAACTTATGCATTCATTCAATTACCAATGCTCTACACATGCACTCATCAAATCATCCATACACCACTCACACCGTCATTCAATTATACTACACCACTCATACCTTTATTCAGTTTTCCATGCACCACTCATGCACTCATTTAATAATGCATGTACCACTCAGGCACTCATTAGGTCATCCATGCACTACTCATGCATTCATTCAATCATCCATGGTCTTTTCATGCACTCATTCTAACATCCATGTACTACTCATGCATACATTGAATCATCCATGCACCACTGATGCATTCATTCAATTACCCATGCACCTCTTATGCATTCATTTGTTTATCAATTTACTACTCATCCACTCATTCAGTCATTCATACAGCACTCATTCAATCGTCGAGCCACCACTCATGCACTCATTCAATCATTCATGCAACACTAATGCAGCTATTCTAACATCCATGCACCGGCCATACACTCATGCAATCACTCATAGTCCAGTCATGCACTCATGCAATTATCCATACACCAGTCATGCACTCATTAAACCATCTATGCACCCCTCATACAGTCATGCAATCAATCATTCACTACTCAGGCACTCATTCAATTATCTATACACCACTCATTCAATCATCTATGCACTACTCATTCATATATTCATTCAACCATACCCCACTCATTCATATATCCATGCAGCACTAATGCACTCATTCCATCACCCATGCAACTCCCATTCACTAATTCAATCATCTAGACACCACTCATGCACTCGTCTAAACATCAGTTCATGATTTATGCACTCATTAAATCATCCATGCACCACTCATGCATTCATTTTTTTCATCCATACTCCATTCATTCTTACATCCATGCAGCAGTAACACACTCATTCAATTACCCATGCAAAAATCATCCACTAATTCAATCATCTATATACCACTGAAGCACTTATTCAATCATCTGTGCACCACTCATACACTCATTCAATAATCCATGTACCACTCCTGCACTCATTCAATTATGCATACACCACTGATGTATCCATTCACTTTTGCATAGGTGCACCTATATATACATACTTAATATCCCATGCACAAATCACGCACCCACTTGCTCACCCATGTATTTGATCATACATTCATACTGCATACTTTATCTTTTTTTGAACTATGAAAAGGTGGTTCCAAGAGGAACCTTTTTTAATAGCTTTTAAGAGATTTTTGAAGTTGTAAAAAAAGTTATTCTTTTTTATGCAAACAAAAATTACAACAGAGAGCAGAGCAATCTGAAAAATAAGCACTTAGAATTGTGCAAAAACTATCAAAGGTAAAAAATGGCATTTATGAATTTTTTGCAGCATTGCAAACAGCTGCAACAAACTTCTCAATGGCCATCAACACAACTTCACAGTCCATACAATATGTGGCCATTCTTGAGAAAACTGGAGCCATATATGTATCACACTCTGCACCTGTGAAGGGACTTTCTGGCCTGGAATAGTTGCTGTTGCCAGTGATGTAGCAGGTCATCCGGCTTCTCTCTGCTTCATTGCAAGTTTGAGCGATTGCCATGGTAGGTTTTTAAATAGTATAGCTTTGACGTCGTCCCACATAAATATTTTTTGTTTGTCCCTCTAGAGAGAGTCTTGTCACAGATTGTGCACTACACAAGTTTTGCTACTGTCTTCGATTCGATTCTCCAGAGGGAAGTTTAAAAAACCCCAAGTCATGCTTGCTTTCTTCTGGGGAAGCCCTTCTTCGTCAATATCTCCATTATTGTCATCCAACACATCCTGATCCTCCTGCTCTTCCAGCTGGTCACCCTCTCCAGTTTCAGTTGCCATTTTTGGTGCAAACAATGCCCAAAAAATATCTAAAGCTAAAATCTGCTACATGCTCAAAATAAAGTTCTATGAAAGATGATTTACAAAGAGAAAGTGGGTGTGTACTTCCTATTCATTTAGTTGAAAAGTATGTTATCCAATGATGTTCCTATTTTCCAGGTCACATGATCTTCGCAATGAGAGGCGTATTTGCATCCAGTGAAAATGAAAATAGAATTTTAAAGAAGTTTTCTTTAAAAAGGATAATACCAGCACAAGTTTGAGGAGTACAGTAGTGAACAGCTATAGTAAAAGTTGTTAAAAATATTTGGATATATGTTTCTGAGATTTCGAAAAACATGCGCTATTCACGGT
The DNA here is from genome assembly GCF_964204655.1 of Triturus cristatus. Classification (NCBI taxonomy): domain Eukaryota; kingdom Metazoa; phylum Chordata; class Amphibia; order Caudata; family Salamandridae; genus Triturus; species Triturus cristatus. Next base: position 354,837,045 of record NC_140589.1, on the reverse strand, counting down.
TTTTGAAGTCACCGTGACTTTAAGTGTCACTGCAAAAATGGGAAACATGAAGTAAAAGTGCTTTTGTTGAACAATCATTACACAGACAACTTTAAAGAGTATATTAGCAAACTACTTGTGTCAAACATCATCCAAAATATGTCTTTATATGTGTTTTAGAATTTTTGAAAAACACTCGCTCTTTGTGGCGTTGTCCCAGGGATCGCGAAGGCGCCGTAATGATAACCTTTCTAAAACACATATTCGGCACGTTCTTCCCCAAAAATATAGTTAAATGTTCATCATAACTGCAAATACAGTGATCTCATCACCACACACACAAGCACTTCCTTCTGCAAACAACAAATCAGCAAGAGTGTTTTCATAGCAGTATCATTTTGTACAGCTATTAGCTAAAGATGCTTTAGCAGCAATCACAATAGCACAGTTTCACATACAAAACAATTGGACACATTTCATTAGTCTTCTCTACACCATTGTAGTGCAGTATATACACTATACAATAAATTAGCTGCTACCATTTAGTAATTAGCATTAAGAACTAGTAAAGTTGAAGAGAGGTGTTATACAAAACAGTTGGTGGTCTTTCATAAAGACAGAGGCAGTATTCATGCAGATACCAAACTAATTGTACAGAAAATAAATATTAACAGATTACACTTAGAAAATAAAATGTATGGAATTGTTGAAATGTGCTCAAAACAAGGAACAACAAAACAGATGTTATAGTGAGGTAATATATTTTAAAAAACCTTTGAGATTCACTAAAAAAACTAAAGTTTACAGGGACGTTATCGTTAGGAAATAGAATTTAAAAAAAACTTTGAAATTCACTGACAAAAACAAAGGTTTCAGGGATGATCTAGTTAGAATGACATTTCACTGGTACAAAACCAGAGAAATTCAACAGTTATAGTTATCTCAGTTAATTATAATTCACGCCCCCGCAATGCACAGCTTATGACCTCACATATTTAATCACTCATTACATGGTCACTGACATCACTGAGGACATCACTCCTGACATCTCAAATGACCTGCCACTTCCCCATGGTACACATACACTAATGAAGTGGGTCTGCGGCGGTCCCCCTGGGCTATATACAAGATGGGAGGGGGCCGTACGGCTCCTCTCCTGGAGCACTGAATGGCCCTGGGGACCGTCACCCCCAGGAACGGTTCTAGCAATGCAGTTTGATATGGCTTGGCAGGAGCACTACTCATGCCAAGCCATAGCAAACTCTGGTCTGCTTCATAGAAGCAAGAGCATTAAAAGTGCTCTCGCTTTCACAAAGGGGAGCAGAATTGTTTTTGGACAGCTGTTAGCAGATGTTAGCAGCTCCCTCTGTCCAAAAGCAATGCCGGCTCCTGTAGTAGGCAGGCAGCTGGCAAGGACCGCGGGTGTCTTCAGGCTCTCCAGCAGTCCCCAACAAGATGGCCATGCCCCAGGGGATGGGGTCCCCAGGGCTTTATCGGCCCGGAGAGGGGAGCCACTCTGGCCCCCCTGCCCATAAAAATAAAATATGTTGAAGGCCTGCCCCATGTCAAAAATAAATATAAATAAAGGCCGGGCCCTGGGAGATGAGAGGGGGGCCCAAAAGGGTCCAGGGAAAGTGGGTCATGCAATCTCCCCTTCCTAAAACCTAAAACATTATTTTTACAAAGTCACAATTCATGGTAGGCCGACTCCATTTCTTCACTAGCCTGCAAATGAGCCACCTGGAACACTCCTGGTTGGGAGATAAAGTCCCCCTTGGGTGCTCGGGTCCTTAGGGGCCAAGAAAACTTCCTGCCACCTTAAGTAAGTCCCACACAGTGGGATTCCTGATTTCTCCACCACTCTGCAAATGCACCTCTCGGCACACTGCAGGTGGGGGGATGATGATGTCCTCTTGCCTCCTGAGGGCCTCAGGACTAAAGTGGTCTTCCTCAAAGCAGCAGTGCCCCCGGAAGTGAAAGGGGCGTGGTCTCTGACCACCTCTCAGCAATCCAACTTCCTGGATATAACAGGAGGATTAGTGACCCCCAAGGACCCTCAATAGCCAAGGGGACTTCATCCTCCTTCTAGTGCACCCGGAGGCACGTTTACAGAGTGGTGGAGAAAAGATACCAACACATACTCACTCACCCATATAGTCACTGACACAAGCACACACACACCCATATGGCCACTCTTGCAATCACTCAGTCACACATACTGTCACTCATATACTCCAATACTCACCTATACAGCCTTTCACATTTGCAGTTACTCACCCATATACCACTGATCCATCCATTCACTCACCGGCACAGCCATACCCACAGTCACTCACCCATACAGCCACTTACATACATACTCATTAACCCATAGAGCCACTGACTCACCCATGCACCCATCCAATCAGGGAGATACATACTCATTCACCCACCCACACTGACATTCAGACACACATACATGTACTCAGACAACCAATCACTCACCAATACAGAAACTCCCATACGCAGTCTCACACCTAGAAAACACTTAGATACCAGCTGACAGACAGATACACACATTCACACAATTCACTCACCCATACATTCTCTGAGACACTTAATTATTCACATATACAGTTACTCACACACCCACTGAATCATCCAATCAGGCACTCATACACCCACAGATTCACCAATACACCTTGGTATGTATATTTAAAACTCATAAACGTTTTTAAAAACACTCACAGTCACTGTATGATGTCATCAGTGATGTCATTTTAGATGTCATCAGTGAGGTCATGAGTGATGTCACTGACCATGCAATGAGTGATGTAATATGTGAGGTCAAAAGCAATGCATTTCAGGGGCACAAGTTATAGTTAGCTAAATATAGCTGCTGATTTGTTCTGGTTTTGTTTGAGTGAAACATATATTATATACTCATATTTTCATATTGCAGCGTGTTCGCCGTTAAAAGAAAGATTTAAATGCCATACACTAAAATGAGAAAGATAGCCAAGTAACATGTAAATTCATAAATGAGTAATCAGGTTCTGAATTATAACACAAGTAATTAATTTTGCTGCGAAATATACGAATTCAGAATTTATGATTGAATATAACAGCTTTTTACTTTAGTGTATAAATATAAATTGTTTGTTTAATGAGTTTAAACAAAATGTATACACTAGAGAAATGTTTAAAGTCATTCATTATGTGACTTTATTGAACATGTTTTAAGATGGCGCAAACAGTGGGGATGCGATAATCTCTATGGTGCGAAGAAAGGTTAAGTCCTTCGCTAGTGTTGTTAATTATGTGGCTATTTTAATGTGAAAAAAATGGCGCTCCTACATCATGAACAAAGCAGCGTGAAGCCGCCGAAACTGTAGATGTTGTTGCAAAAAAAAAAAATGAGTACCCCTTGGAGTGCTGGATGGTCTTTGCTGAATGCGGTGATCTCATTTGAGATATTAGGAAACGTTGCGTACGTTTCGTGACCAGCACCCCTGACGTTCTGGAAGCACGCCAGTATAGTCGCTGAGTGGAATTTGTGACTGAAGAGACAGGCGTGCCCCCGTAGAACAGTATCCACAGCGCTGCCCGGAATGTGAAGGAGTGTGGCCCATGAGAAGGAACCCGGAGCCGGTGATCGGAGGATCTCAGAAACGAGATAGCGAACACGCGGCAAACACCGGTAAGCAGGGAAGCGAGTGGGAGGTCCGGGAGTCAGGCTCGAAAGCGATAAAATCTCAGGATACGTTGCTTGGGATTATAAGAATCGCCAGGAGAGCAAGAGGGAAGACACCGTTTTAAAGACATGAGCGACGATGAATGTGCGGCTCGAGAGCAGGAAGCTCTAAAAATATTTGAGGAAACTGCTTTACCAGTAAACAGGGACAGAAGTGTTTCTTTCCCAACAGGCATTAATGAATTGGGAAAGCAATTGCAAGAATTTGAAAAACTGAAAAAGAGAGAAATCTCCCGATTGTGTCAGGTAGCATCATTACACCAATATCTACAAGTAGGACGAGTTCCACGCGGACTGCGTATAATGATTACACCTACTTACGAGAATCCGCAGTCTGATATGCTATGTGAGTGGGTGGAAAACAGTGCGAATAGTTCAACTAATATGATTTGCATTTTAGTAAAATATGTTGAAAAAGAGAGACAGGAAGTGGTAATTAAAATAATGGAACTAAACACTATCCTGGAGAAAAGTAGAGATCAAGCCAAGGTGGGAAAATTCTAAGGAAAAATGAAAATCAGGCTGGAAAAATATGAAAAACGCATAAAAGATAGAAAGGCAACCAGGGGGCATATGTATCAAAGGATTTTGTATTTGCAAACGCTGCGAATTCTAAAATAGCGATTCTCAAAAAATCGCTATTTGAGAATCGCAAATGGAGATGATGATACATATGCCCCTAAATTCCTACACGACTGTCTGGACTATGAATCAGGGTGTATTTATACGTTAGTTAAAAAATTTGATTCAGTAAGAAGACAAAAGATCCAGAGTGGTACAGTTGAACAACGGGAAACCTCGCAAAGCGAAGCAAGCTCAGATACTGGTTCGGGACAAGAACAAGATGATAAAAGTGGAAGAGGAGTAAGAGAAGTACGGCTTGTTGTGACAGACGGATTCCGTTTTTCACAACTAGAACAACAGACAGATTACCGTACCACAAGAGGTCGCGGGAGAGGAAGAGGCCGTGGAAGAGAAAACAGAGAAGGCGAGGAGAGGGTTACAGGAGGAGCACAAGAATGGCAAACAAAAAGGTCCATGCGCTCCAACATGAAGAAACCAGTGAAAAAGTGAATACCAATCAGACAATTATAAATCTGAGTACTGTGGTGCTATCAGATGAAGAAAAATCTGCACTGGAACTGGGACTTTCCTACTGCGATGAAAATGATTTTAACTATCCTAATAGCAGAATGGATTTATATCAATTTGCACGAAAATTGAAACTATCAAAAAACAATCATAAATAGAAATCTCCAAAGCTCCTCGATCTCGAGAATACAGGCAGTCCCCATTGATGAACTCAGCACTTTGAGTGTAAATGATGCACCCATCCTAGGGGATCTATTATCATTGTATAATGAAAATAATGATGAATTTGAAAATGTAAATGAGCCACGAGCAAATAATGAACCTATGAGACTCCTGATGTTCAATTTGGAGAGAGATGATCATGCCCCATTTTGTTCTCCCTCAAGATTTATGCCACAGACAACACAAGATAATTTGGACATCTTCAGTGAGAACATAACGAAAGATCTTAAATGTTTGTATTCTAAAATAGCACAACAAAAGAGAAAGATCAATCCTAAAAAAGTTTTAATACAAAAAACTGTTGAAAGAATTCTCAAAGAAGATGGAGTACTGGTGAAACCCTCGGATAAAGGACGAAATGTTGTGCTGTGGGGTCGTGAGTTGTATAAGAAGGAGGCACTCAGCCAATTGAATGACACGGAATGCTATCGAAGAATCAGCATAAAGGAATATGAAGTGGTGAAAGAACAATTCTTTTCTAGACTTGAGCTGTGGAGATACCAAGAATTGTTAAGCTGGGATGAGTACAAATTCATCAAACAAGACAATCCAGTGTTACCGATCTTTTACATGCTCCCGAAGGTGCATAAAAGCATCACCACTCCACCAGGGAGACCAATAATATCTTCATGTGGCAGCTTATTTGAAAATACATCTAAATACATTGACTATTTTTAAAATCCTATTGTAAGAACATTGACATCATATATCAAAGATTCAACAGATTTTTTTAAATTTATTTAGTATATATGCTGCAATTAGACTACTATGTTTTTCGTGACCCTTGCTATTGCTACTTTATACACTAGCATAACGCACATTGATGGTTTAAAGGCCACAGCCTCCTTTCTCCAGCCAACGCGTTTCGGGCAAACCATGCCCTTCGTCATGGGCCTGCGGGGAAATGACGACAACAGTCAAGAGGTGATTCCAAGCTGGCGATGTCGATGAAAGAATCCCACCCACGGAGCCATGCAGGTCAGTTCACTGCTATAATTGTTGCAGCTTGAGCGGAATGGGATATGCCCAAAAGATTGAATATGGAGGTGTATGGGCTATTAACCCGTTCATGATTGTTTGTGGAAAATGACGGCACCGATGTGGGTTGGTGAAAGAAGACTACCAGTCCCAGAATGCAGTGGTGATTATTTACATGCGGATTGTTTAATAAATAAGGGATTTTACTGGCAAGTGTTTCCGTTGTCGTCATTTCCCCACAGGCCCATGATGAAGGGCATGGTTTGCCCGAAACGCGTTGGCTGGAGAAAGGAGGCTGTCTTCTATCACCTACCTTTTGTATGGAGTAGTCCCGGGTGAGCCCTCCATTTAGGGGTACCTTATGCAAATAAATTAGTGACCAGCCCTTGGTCACGGAGGTGAACCACCGCCTGTGCCTCGTGGGTCCGTGCATCTCTTGGATGAATTTGGTACTTGGAGAGGTGATTCCAAGCTGGCGATGTCGATGAAAGAATCCCACCCATGGAGCCATGCGGGTCAGTTCGCTGTTATAATTGTTGCAGCTTGAGCGGAAAGGGATATGCCCAAAAGATTGAATAGGGAGGTGTATGGACTATTAACCCCTTCATGATTGTTTGTGGAAAATGACGGCACCCATGTGGGTTGGTGAAAGGACACTACCAGTCCCAGAATGCAGTGGTGATTATTTACATGCAGATTGTTTAATAAATAAGGGATTTTAATGGCAATTGTTTCCGTTGTTGTCATTTCCCCGCAGGCCCATGACGAAGGGCATGGTTTGCCCAAAACGCGTTGGCTGGAGAAAGGAGGCTTTCCACTTTCACCTACCTTTTGTATGGAGTAATCCCGGGTGTGCCCTCCATTTAGGGGTACCTTATGCAAACAAATAAGAGACCAGCCCTTGGTCACGGAGGTGCACCACCGCCTGTACCTCGTGGGTCCGTGCATCTCTTGGATGAATTTGGTACACGGAGAGGTGATTCCAAGCCGGCGATGTCGCCGAAAGAATCCCACCCATGGAGCCATGCGGTTCAGTTCGCTGCTATAATTGTTGCAGCTTGAGCAGAACGGGATTTGCCCAAAAGATTGAATAGTGAGGTGTATGGACTATTAACCCCTTCATGATTGTTTGTGAAAAATGAAGGCACCCTTGTGGTTTGGTGAAAGGACACTACCAGTCCCAGAATGCAGTGGTGATTATTTACATGCGGATTGTTTAATAAAGAAGGGATTTTACTGGCAAGTGTTTCCGTTGTCATCATTTCCCTGCAGGCCCATGATGAAGGGCATGGTTTGCCTGAAATGTGTTGGTTGGAGAAAGGAGGCTGTCCTCTATCACCTACCTTTTGTATGGAGTAGTCCCGGTTGTGCCCTCCATTTAGGGGTACCTTATGCCAACAGATTAGTGACCAGCCCTTGGTCACGGAGGTGCACCCCTGCCTGTACCTCGTTTGTCCGTGCATCTCTTGGATGAATTTGGTACACGGAGAGGCGATTCCAAGCCGGCAATGTCGACGAATGAATCCCACCCACGGAGCCATGCGGGTCAGTTCGCTGCTATAATTGTTGCAGCTTAAGCGGAACGGGATATGCCCAACAGATTGAATAGTGAGGTGTATGGACTATTAACCCCTTCATGCCCAAAACGCGTTGGCTGGAGAAGGGAGCAGTCCCGGGTGTGGCCTCCATTTAGGGGTACCTTATGCAAACATATATATATATATATATATATATATATATATATATATATATATATATATATATATATATATACATTATCTACTGGCGGTCGCCAGTAGATAGTTATAGTTAGGACCGTGTTTCCATAGGAAATCTCAAAATTCTATTTTAAATAACTTTGGCACCGGTTGACGAATCCTCGCGAAATTTTAAAAACTAATGGGGCGGTACGCTCCGCTCCTACCCTGAAAGTCTCGGGGTGATTCGTCAAGCGGGGGCTGAGAAAAAAGGGGGGTCCCAAAACGCGTTTTCCCCATATATATATATACAAACTCCAAAGAAATGGAATGTCGACGCCGTGTCGTTTGGAAAAATAGTTTTATGTCAGCTGTTAAGAGTCGGACGCGTTTCGCCTGCCCAGCAGGCTTGCTCACCAACAACTCAAATAAAGTTTTTTGCCACCATTTAAACTCGTGAATCAGTTCCGTGTCACATGGTAAACTACAACCATAAACAGTGAAGACATACTCGTAGTTTTTTTTACATACATCTCCGCAATATGTCATAGAGTGTATGTTGTAATGTATAAGATCCTTTTAATCAACCAAGACTTTAGTTTAAGAAATTGTAATTTTATAAGGATTTTATAAGTATTTATTGGACCATTATTATACTAGGTTTTAGGGATTTTTTATTCATCCACTCTTTTAAATATATATTTATTCAATGACCTATTTATTAAACATGATAACTTAATGTACAAACTTAATATTATCTATTTTAGACTATATTATGATATTTACTGATTTGTCCTTTATGCATCTCGATATTCATTTATAGATTCATATATGTATTTATTTATTTATATATTCAACCATCGAGTACCCTAGCCTCTTAGTGACTATATTCAAGGTTACACATCTTTCATCTAAACCTTATAAGTTTGATCTTCTAAATGGGAACAATACTATTTATAGTTAAGCATTAGTCCATAAATATTAACATTTATCTTAGGTAAGACACTCGCGTGCACTCAAACATAATATTTCAACTTTGATCTTGTGGAGAGGCAAATTATAATCACTTGTTGTGTTCTTGAGACATTTGGCAACTCAATCTGAATAACTGAGAAGCATCACTAGATTGTCTTTGCAGAAGTCATCCATGTTTTGCATATCTGCGCATTTGTGACCTATATATTTTATTATACTTTCTCTAAGCCTACCTGCAACCTAATACTTCAATATGAGCTGACCACATATAAAAAATATATCTATAGAATTGTTTTATCTAATACAAGACTCATGTAAATGAAATTGTGTTTATACTGGACAGACCGTGATTGCATGTATAAACAGTATCACTGGGGCTCCAGTAACCATTGTGAGGAAAAATTCTTCTCTAGACACCCATGTAGCTACTCACCAACCCATGCAGCCACTTATACACAAAGTGAGAGACTGATACAGATATTTACATATTTAAACATTACTCACTAAGCCATGTATTCACTATGATACACTTAATCAGTCAGTTACACAATCAATTTTTCAAAAACAAATCATCCATTTAGACACTTATATACCCATTTATTCTTCCATCGACCTTGAGATATACATATATAAAACATATTTAATTTTCAGAAAAACACACATTCACTGGATGATGTCATCAGTGATGTCATCAGTGATGTCATTTGAGATGTCATCAGTGATGTCATGAGTGATGTCACTGACCATGTCATGAGTGATGTAATATGTGACGTCATCAGCAGTGCATTGCGGGCGCGCGAGTTATAGTTAGCTGAACTAACTATAACGGGGGAATTTCAATGGTTTTGTACAAGTGAAAAGTCCAGCTAACTATAACACCCCTGAAACCTATGGTTTTTTCAGTGAATTTCTGAGGTTTACTAAATGCTAATTCCTAACTATAACGTGCCTGAAACCTATGGTTTTTTCTGTGAATTTCAAAGGTTTTTTAAATGCTAATTTCTAACTATGCCTACAGAGATAGGACATGTGAAGAAAGAAGAAAAAATGCAAAGAAAGAAACAAAAGAAGTGCAGAAAGGACCAACAGAAGTCCTCAAATACGAAGATAAGTGCAGGAAGAAGGATAACGTGCAGAAAGAACAAAAAGAAGAGCAGAAAGAAGCCTTGTTGCAAAATCATCCTGTACCCTCAACTTTTTCAGACGGATACTGGTGGTAACTGAGTCTGACTAGCCAGTCCTAGAGCCAGTGCTATGTTAAAAGACACTTAGAATACAGTGAAAACACCTACATACACTAGGGAACATTATGCGTTGGGGTCCCCCTGTGATTAGCATGACCTCCTCTGTAAGCCCCTAGTACATAATAGGGCATGGGGATTAAAACTACCTCTTAAAACAGGCCACAGGGCGTTTTTGCACACGTTAACTCAGGCCCCGTCCCCTCCCTTCACCACTGTGTAAACACACCCTGTGTCCATTTTTAGTTGGGAGATTAAGTTCATTTGAATCCTGAGGGTCCCTAGGGTCCAACTAGCCCACTAGGTACCTCCAGTAAATGCCACAGAGCTGTGTTGCAGAGAGGTGTAAAAAGTGGCACGGCCTGGACCACCTCCTTGCAATGCAGCTCAGTGGCGCTTACTGGAAGCACTTGGTGGGCTAGTTAGCCCCCAGGGGCCCTCAGTATTGAAGGGAAATTATATCCCCAATTTAAAACGTGCCATAGTGCGTGTTTGCACACGTCACCTCAGGCCCCGTCCCCTCCCTTCACCACTGTGTAAACGCGCCCTGTGGCTGTTCTAAGTTGAGAGATTAAGTCCCCTTGAATCCTAAGGGTCCCTAGGGTCAAACTAGACCACTAGGTACCTCCAGTAAGCGCCACAGAGCTGCGTTGCAGAGAGGTGTAAAAAGGGGCTTGGCCTCAGAACACCTGTCTGCAGCGCAGCTCCCTAGCGCATACTGGAGATGCCTGTTGGGGGCGCGTTTGCAGAGTGCTGCACGGAGGGGGCATGGCCTCCGGCACGATGCCAGAATTTTATTTATTTTAATTTTTTAAGAAGGGGGGCTGTGTGGTTCCCCTTCTTATTCTAATTTATTGGCCCTGATGACCCCATCTCCCAGGGCCTGTCTCCTAATTATATTTTTTTGACCCCAATCCCTAGGGCCGGCCACTGTTTTTTATTATTTTAAAAAAATATTTATTTATAGACACACCTAGGACATGCTGGACAAACCGTACGTACCTATCACCATGACGATTTGCGGGATATTCATTAAAAGGCGACTATGCATGCAATGAATCCACGTGGAATGTATTTACACTACTAGTGAAGCTCTGACATGTCTGATGCCCTACCGTGCCTAATCCCGGTAGACACCCTTGTTGTTTATTTATACAAACATGGGTAGCTATTGACGGGCACATTTAATACACATGCACACCAAGCCATTCAAAGGGGATTCGACAAAAATTCGACCAAAACTATGCAAGAAACCCCCCTCACGGTTAATAAAACACACATCCACTGCCGGATGTGTAATACTTTTTATTTTACTCTCTGGAAAGGGGACGAACATCACTTGAGAGTCACAGCGCGCTCCTGACAGAGCCCAATGCTGTGTTACACCCACCATTGCCTGCCGAGTGCCACACACCTCTGTGTTGTATTCCAATAGCTAGTGCATATGCTATGACACTCTCTAGCCCATGTGCACTGTAACACCACCCCGTGAATATGTCATGCCACACTTGTCTTCGCACGGGTTATATTGCCCCATCTAACGTGCCTTCCTCGATGCCTATGTTATAACGCACAGTGCTATGCCATACATATTACAATCTGCGATCCATATCTGTGTCACAGTGCATATGCAACGTTACACTCCCCAGCACATATTTTATATTACAACTTTAGAGACTAGTTAGGTTACACAACACTGCCCTGTGCATATTACACTCCAAGGCGCATATCGCATAGCACGCGCTAGTGCCTGTGCTATCTCGCGCTCTCCAATGAATCTGTCATTGCGCACAATGTATTGCATATTATTTTTCACGCCCGGTTCATCTTATATCACACTTTTTGGTGCATAGTTTATACCATACACTATATCTAGTTTTCATTTTCAATCGTGCTCTCAGGACTATGTTCTATATAACACTGTGTTCACCTACCCTTTTCACGGGCATTACATTTTGCGATAGGGGGTGGAGGGTCAGGGGGTGTTTCTGCCAAGTGAGCCCGGAGTCACAGTCACAAACGTCCTCTTCTTCCTGAATAAAAGTGAGATTATGCTGCATACTTGTTCATATGTTAAGTAGTTCGCACAGACTCAATGTTTTAAAAACAATAAAGTTCCTAATACCCGCCTTCTCTGAACAGTTAGCTTGCTGCCCCATCCCCCTCCTCCCTATCCTCTGTTGTGTGAATCCATGGAATAGCCTCCTCCCTCCTGCCATGCATGGTCTGATGTGCTGCCACTGCCCTCAATTTAGTATGATGTACCAGTCCACTCCTCCTGCCCTCCATTGCCCAATTCTATGCCCCATCATTGACCTCCTGCTTAAACTCTGTGCTTAGCTTGCTGCCCCTATTCTCCTTCCCCCTGCCCTCTGATGTCTTTGTGCATGCCCCTGCTCCATCCTTTTTGCCCACCATGTCCCATGGACCTGCCACTCCTATCTACTCTGAGTGTTCTGTTGAGCTGCCACTCCCCTCCCACCTGCCTAGCATTGTCAGATGACTGTAACCTGTCCCTGCCACCTCCACCCTGCCTGTCCACATGCCATGCCCCTATCCTCTTCCTCCTGTCCTACATGGTCCATTGTACTGCCACACCCTTCTGCCCTCCCTGGTCTGTTGTGCTGCAACTGCTCCTCCTGCCTGCCCCGTGTGGTCTGTTGTGAGGTCCCTTCCCCTGAACTTTCTTGTCTGTGCACAGGTCCTGACCCTCCCTTCTATCCTCCATCGTCCTTTGTGCATGCCCCTGCACCCTCCTTCTTGCCCATCATAGCCATTGATCTTCTGTGCTGCCATGGCCCCTCCCACCTTCCCTGTGTGGTCAGTTAGCTGCCCCTGACCCCCTCCCACCTTCCCTCCATGGTCTGTGTGTATGCCATCACAGTCTCACTGTTGCTCTTCATGGTGTGTCTTGCTTCTAGTGCCCATCCTGCCTGACCTCCATGGCTATCTTGCTGCTCCTGCCCTGCCCCCTTGCCCCCAGCCCTCTGTTTACATGTGAAGACCCCTACTCCCTCCCTCCTGGCTTGTCTGTTCCATTGTAATGCCCCTGATCCGTCCCTACTGCCCTTTATGGTCTGTAATGCTGCAGCTTTCTCTCCTGTCTGTCCATTATGGTCAGCTAGCTACCATTGCCTCCTGCCCCTCTGTTCTCTGTTGTCCATGTGCATGGTCCTGTCCCCTCCCTCTTGCTTTCTATGGATTGTTGTGCTGCACTCCCGTCCTGCATGCCCTGTGTGGTGTATTGTGCTGCTGCAAACCCTGATGCCTGCCCTGCAGGGTCAGTTTGGTGCACCTCTCCATGTCCCTCTTGTCCTCTGTTATCCAAGTCCATGTCCCTATCCCATTTCCTTCCATGATCCAATGTACCATACTTGCGAACATTTTGAACTTGGTAAGAGGGAGATTTTGAAAAAAAACTGGGGTATTGATTTTCCCCTTTGAGTTACATTGAAAAAGAGGATATTGTAGACAGGAGACAGATCAAATAAAGCCCATTTGAGCTTAAAAACATTGGACGTTTCCTGGCTGAATCGGGTCTGTTGGCATGTATGGTTGTACTACCATTACCTCTTCCTTCTGCCCACAATGGACTATTACATTGCCACAGCCTTGAAGGAGGGTAGATTTTGTATCACAGGGGGCCCCTGGCCCGTTCTGTCCACACCTGAAGTATAAGACCCTTGTCCTTGCCCTGCCAGCCGCATTTGTAGGCCGTATTAAATTGACCAGCGGGTCCTGTGTTGCTATATAATTATCCTGAGACATCCTTACCACTCAGCCAGCATAAAACCCCTGTGTAGGCCCTTCTGTTCAATATGTAGGCCTCTTTGTTAAATTGACCATAGCTCTGCAATTTTAGTGTATAGCAGTCTGAAGGCAGGTCTGCGAGGCCTTCTGCTCCAAACTAGTAGCCCCCACCCTACCCGAGTGCTCCGTGCTCGGTATCAAAGTTCAACATCCCACTGAAGCTGTCGACATACAGTAGGCTGCATCCTGGACTGGTACTTGCTTCCTGGGCAGGTTTCCCGCTTTTAAGGAAGTGGCAACCGCAGAGCGTCAAGTTAGGAGAACTGAGGAGATTTTGTACATGAATATATTGAATTCCCGTACAATACCCATTATTTTCTGCTTGCTCTATGGAACTTACGATAAGCGATTGGCCTGAGAGACTGACCTTTTCACCCAGTCCATTGTCAGCATTAAGTGGGTAAATGACGAAATGTCTGGTAAAATCTGCAGACGAAGCTTTTGGGTAGCATACGTAGGTAGATGTAGCGTGCAAAGGAGCCCACAAAATGATATAAAAAGGGAGCACCCACAGATATCGACGGACTACCTCGCCGTCTGTATGTAGGTTAACAGGCTGTGCAGGTTTTCCCCAAGAGCTGGGAGCTCTTGTCTTCCTTTGCTTAAAATGTCTTGCTCTGCTTTGCTTGAAGTATCTTATTCTATTTTACCTATATGAAATGTCATGTTATGTTTAACCATTGTTCTCTTTACTTTTGCATTTAAAAGATTTTGTATTGTAATTGCAGGAATGCTTGCTCTAAGAGTAAACGTGAGTGTTCCTAGGTAACATTTTCCTTGGTGTAACTTGTTTCTCATGATGCATTTATAGATGTGTTTTCTCTCTCTCTCTGTCAGTACATTAATTGAGATACAGAGAATATCATGACAGCTGTATGATTATCTGGATTCTGTATTTTGTACTTTATGTCTCTATTCTGCGGTTTCTTTGAAGTTGTATCTTCTCATTAAACTGCCATTGTATTCTGCCACCAATTCCATGTCTCATATGTCTGTTTTCTTCATTTTTGGAGCAAGTGTTCCTAGGCACCCCGGCTCAAATTAAGGTGCCCCTTTTGTCCCTGACTCACTCTCCTGCTCAGTTCTGTGGTGGCTCCCGGGGCTCTGGGGACCGCCTCTAGCTTCCTTGACCCGTAATAGATCTTCCCTCCAACAGCCTCTCTTGCAAGTCCTGTATTGTTGGTTTGTTGCCCCTGCCCCCCTTTCCACTGCCCTCCATAGTCTGTTGTGCTTCCACGGCCCTTCCTGCCTGCTCAGTGTGGTTAAATTGTTGCCTTTGCACTCTCCTACCTGCCTTCAATTTTCAGAGTCCGTGCCCCTGGCCTTTGCCTCTCAACAGTATCCCAATGAACAACTAGATTGCTAACATTCTATATTTATTACAAAAGTGTGGAACGCCTGACATCATCTTGATGTAATCAAAACTGTAATACCTAGAGCATTTCCTTTAGAAATTACATATATGAGAGGGTCTTATTGGCATCAAAATTATGGTTAGTGCTCTAAAAGACTAAAATAAGGACATTTTGTCTGAGTTTTCAAATAGCGACAAAGCACTTTTAAATTATTTGTTATCTTTATGTTTTTTTATCCAGTTGACCACTTGATTAAAGGTTGCACTTAGGGGAGAGGATGTGGTGTTACTTCCAGAACTGCAGACTTTGCAACTGGGGAACCAGGTTGAAGTTTCTGCTTCAGCTCGACATTCTGTGATTCTGGTCAAATCACTTAGTCTCCCCATGTCTACAACCAAAATGAATATGTGCTTGTGTGATGTAACCAATGCTCATGTAAAGCACTCCAATACCTGACAAGTCTGCACTATATAACACTGCAAAAACACTAAATAATAAGTGTTTTGCACACTTCTGTCATTGGGCTATATTTGGGCTACATCTGGGTGATTTTGGGCTACATTTGGGCTCTTTTAGCTCCGGTGGCCATCTTGGGAGATTTATTTGTTATGAAGTTTCCTAATTTCCTCATGTACTGCAGTCTCCTCAGTAGGAAATGCTTTCAGTTTTTTACGTTGATTCCATCATGAAGGTATTCAGATATGTCACACATTTGCCATAAATTCTGAATGTTAGCACTCTAGTTGCTCATTAGATCACTGTAGTAAAACTACTGTTCACCATGGAAGTCTGCTCCTGGTATTAAAAGTGCGTGTTTCAGTCTGCATGTCAGAATTTTTTAATGAAATAGAAGAGGATTTGAGAAGTCACTCAAAATGTGCCCTCATTTTCTTTCTTCAGCATTAATGATAATTTTTATGGCAAAATGAACCCCCTCATTGTGTTCCTTTTTAAATTAAATGTTTTAAGTGTTACCAGTTTATTCCAATCAAGATGGCTTCAGGTGTGCCATACTTTTGTCATAATGAAGACAGTAAGCGCTCTAGTTGTTTTTAAGAACATTCTGGGACATTCTGTCATTGGGCTATACTTGGGCTACATCTGGGTGATATTTGGGCTACATTTGGGCTCTTTTGTCTCTGGTGGCCATCTTGGGAGACTTATTTGTTATGAAGTTTCCTAATTTCCTCATTTACTGCAGTCTCCTCAGTAGGAAATACTTTCAGTTTTTTACTTTGATTCCATCAAGAAGGCATTCAGATGTGTCACACATTTGCCATAAATTCAGAATGTTAGCACTCTTTTTGCTCATTAGATCACTGTAGTAAAGCTACTGCTCACCAGGGAAAACTGCTGCTGGTATTGAAAGTTCATGTTTCAGTCTGCATGTCAGAATTTTTTAATGAAATAGAAGAGGATTTGAGAAGTCACTCAAAATGTGCCCTAATTTTTCTTTCTGCAGCACTAATCATACTTTTTTATGGAAAAATGAACCCCCTCATTTTGTTCCTTTTGAAATTAAATGTTTTAAGAGTTACCACTTTATTCCAAGCAAGATGGCTTCAGGTGTGCCATACGTTTATCATAGGTAGGACTGTTAGCGCTCTAGTAGTTCTTTGGAACACTCTGGGAAGCTGCAGTAGAACACAAAGGAATCAACTGACAGTCTCTGCCCTTGTTGGATGTACATGTTTTACTGAGAATGTCAGACTTCATTCTCACATGACTGAGAAAGATAATGTGAATTTACAGAAAATAAGCTCTCAGTTTAGCTTATAGATCACCTTCCAAACCTCTGTGGTAAAAGCATGAGAAAATATTTTTCTCTCAATCATGATATCCCAGCAGAAGGCTTTTTCACATGGTGAAATCACCTTAGAACATACCACAATTCCTAAAATGAGTATGGTACCATCAACAAATGATTTATAATGTAACTAAAGTCTTAAAACCTTCTATTAACTGCAATGCTTTTTAATGAGGTGCTATCATGTATATTGGTCCCAAGATGGCTGCCAACACTTCTTGGATGAAGTGCTGACAGCCAATCAGATCTCAGGATGAGATGTGTGGTTAGGCTCCGCCCACATATATATATGCTTTTAAATGCTATTTTCTCAGGAAATACTGAACAGATTTACACCAAACCTACAAAAGGCACTTCCTTGACCTGAGGACTACCTCTCTGCCAAATTTCAAGTAAATCTGTTCAGCCGTTCGGGCTGTAGCCCTGTCTAAAGGTCCTATGGAAAAATGCATGGGAAAAACGCGTTTTGGGACCCCCCTTTTATCTCAGCCCCCGCTTGACGAATCCCCCCGAGACTTTCAGGGTAGGAGCGGAGCGTAGCGCCCCACCTATTTTGAAAAATTCGCGAGGATTCGTCGACCGGCGCCAAAGTTATTCAAAATAGAATGTTGCGGATTTCCTATGGAAAAGGGGTCCTAACTATAACTACCTACTGGCGACCGCCAGTAGGTAATATATATATATATATATATATATATATATATATATATAATACAAACTCCAAAGAAATGGAATGTCGACGCCGTGTCGTTTGGAAAAATAGTTTTATGTCAGCTGTTAAGAGTCGGACGCGTTTCGCCTGCCCAGCAGGCTTGCTCACCAACAACTCAAATAAAGTTTTTTGCCACCATTTAAACTCGTGAATCAGTTCCGTGTCACATGGTAAACTACAACCATAAACAGTGAAGACATACTCGTAGTTTTTTTTACATACATTAGGATCTTTTGCGTTCTTCTCTAATGTTTTTAGCTTTGTAGCTCATATATATCATGATAGCATAACGGATGGCTTATTTCATTTTATCCAACACTACTCAATATTACAATAACATATATCTCCAGTGAGAATAATTGTCGGCGTGCATATTAAGATAACACTTCTCAATCATGTGCCCTACCCAAATAGTGGATTCAGAGACACAAATTGTTCCCGATAACAATTAAAAGGGCTCATTTGATAGCCTATAAACATTATTAACAGTTAACAACTCTAGTGAGTATACTCATACGCTCGTGTCTCAGAATTGACGACATTTTTCAGTGATTCAATGCGTCATAATTTGTCAAGCACTATTTACAATAATGTTACCCCAGTGGGTTATCATGAGCATTATTCACTTGATATTGGATTGAACACATTTCTGCGCCAGTGCGCAATCATTGCCTTATTATTCCTTACAATATACTGTCATGTATTAAATCTCCAAATTGTCTTCACCTTGATCAATGTTCGTGAAAAGTGAATACCTAAACCAGATAAAAACATTATTTCTTTTCGATTTAGCAAAAAAGATGAAAAATAGAATCGAGAGGGGAAGTTTACAAGTAAGTATGCAGGTCTTCTTCCATATTAAGCCCCATGGGGGTTTTTGTGTTGAGCTTAATAATGTAACTAGATTCTAGTCTACGTAGGGTTCTCTGCCGATCACCCCCTCTAATGTTGATAGGTACAGCATCTATGACAAAATACGTTAGACCACTCACATCTTTGTTGTGTTTCTGACTAAAATGGCGGGCAACTGGATACGATTGATCCGCATTCTTTATGGCCCGCAGATGTTGTAACACCCGCTTGTGTACTTGGAGAATAGTGCTGCCTACGTACCTCAGGCCACAGGGGCACTGAAGCACGTAGACAGCAAACTCCGTTTTACAGGAGAATTGTCCCTTGATTTTCTGCTCCCTCTTCATGAAGCCAGAAACATAACTAGTAGTGTTCTTGCCAAAAGTACAGGCTTTGCACTTAGTGCATTTGATAAACCCATCTTTTCTGGTTAACCATGTACTTTTGGTCTTGGATGTTCTGTCAGATGGTAACATGTTACTCACTAGTGCCTGCTTCAACGAACGTGCCCTCCTGAAAGTGATGAGAGGTTTCCTCTGAACACACTTTTTTAAAATTGGATCGTTCCAAATAATGTGCCAGTGTTTTTGTAAAATATGGCGCAGATCCTTATGTTGATTATTAAACGTGGTGATCATCCTGCACTGGGAATATCCTGTCTTCTTACTCTTTGTTTTACTGGGTTTAAAGAGTAGTTCCTCTCTTGTTTGTTTAGTGGCTCTATACACAGATGATGTAATACATTCTTCCGAGTAACCTCTAGCAGAAAATCTGTCTTTCAATTGGATATTGGAAAAAGTGAAAAAACTGACTTCAAATTGCCATCAAAATTCATGCCCATGACAGCAAGGGACTCTGTAGACATTTTTAGCGAACTAGTGGTGAACGAAGTGAAAGAACTGTACACTCGGATTAATTCCAAGAAAATACCTTCCACTAAGCAGATGCAAGAATACCATGCATTAGTAACAAAACTTGCCAATGACAAGGAGTGTATTGTCCGTAATGCGGACAAAGGTGGGAATGTGGTTCTATGGGGAAGAGATAAATATTTGATGGAGGCCAATAAACAATTGGGCAATAAAAGTAACTATGTTAAAACTCAGAACACTGTAATGCAAGATAGTTTTGATGTTTATAACATTCAATTGCTCGATTGGCACAGACAGGGTCTAATCAATAAGCATGAATATGCTTATCTAAAAATATCTAACCCCACTACACCAGTATTTTATTTAATACCTAAAGTACACAAGGACCTGACAAACCCTCCAGGTCGCCCCATCATTTCAGCTATTAACAGTGCTTTCGTGCATACATCCAAATTTGTTGATTCCTTCCTTAATCCATTAGTCTCTAGGCTCCCTTCTTACATTCAAGACACGGGAGATTTCTTACGCAAAATATATGATGTACCATGGGAACCTGATTTTTTACTAATGACAATAGATGTGACGACTTTATACACAAGCATACGTCACACAGATGGGTTAAATGCAGTCAGACATTTCCTAGGCGAAAGATCTGCAAAATTCTGTCATCACACAGAAATGCTACTATCTATGACCACCACATGTTTGCAAAACAATTTTTTTCTTTTTGATGAAGATCTTTATCATCAGAAGTGCGGTACAGCGATGGGCACCTGCTTCGCCCCCAGCTATGTCAATTTGCATATGGGCTGGTGGGAGGAGCAGGTGATCCAATCGCAGTTTGCCCTAGAATGGCAAAACAATGTCATACAGTAGAGTCGTTACATCGACGACTTATTTGTTATATGGAAGGGGGATATTGTGAGTGCCCAAAATTTTGTGAAGAGTCTACAATCCAACCAATTAAATTTAAAATTCACCAGCACCATAAGTAACATAGAGGTGAATTTTTTGGATTTGACTGTCTATACACATCAAGGCAAATTACACACAAAATTATTCCGTAAACCCACTGATGGCAAAACGTTATTGCATGCCACGAGTTTTCATCCAGAGAATCTGGTAAGAAGCATTCCCTATGGAGAATGTCTTCGAGCCATGAGAAATTGCAGCATTAAAGAGGACCTAGAGGCGGAAATTAAATGTTTGAAAGACAGATTTTCTGCTAGAGGTTACTCGGAAGAATGTATTACATCATCTGTGTATAGAGCCACTAAACAAACAAGAGAGGAACTACTCTTTAAACCCAGTAAAACAAAGAGTAAGAAGACAGGATATTCCCAGTGCAGGATGATCACCACGTTTAATAATCAACATAAGGATCTGCGCCATATTTTACAAAAACACTGGCACATTATTTGGAACGATCCAATTTTAAAAAAGTGTGTTCAGAGGAAACCTCTCATCACTTTCAGGAGGGCACGTTCGTTGAAGCAGGCACTAGTGAGTAACATGTTACCATCTGACAGAACATCCAAGACCAAAAGTACATGGTTAACCAGAAAAGATGGGTTTATCAAATGCACTAAGTGCAAAGCCTGTACTTTTGGCAAGAACACTACTAGTTATGTTTCTGGCTTCATGAAGAGGGAGCAGAAAATCAAGGGACAATTCTCCTGTAAAACGGAGTTTGCTGTCTACGTGCTTCAGTGCCCCTGTGGCCTGAGGTACGTAGGCAGCACTATTCTCCATGTACACAAGCGGGTGTTACAACATCTGCGGGCCATAAAGAATGCGGATCAATCGTATCCAGTTACCCGCCATTTTAGTCAGAAACACAACAAAGATGTGAGTGGTCTAACGTATTTTGTCATAGATGCTGTACCTATCAACATTAGAGGGGGTGATCGGCAGAGAACCCTACGTAGACTAGAATCTAGTTACATTATTAAGCTCAACACAAAAACCCCCATGGGGCTTAATATGGAAGAAGACCTGCATACTTACTTGTAAACTTCCCCTCTCGATTCTATTTTTCTTCTTTTTTGCTATATCAAAATGAAATAATGTTTTTATCTGGTTTAGGTATTCACTTTTCACGAACATTGATCAAGGTGAAGACAATTTGGAGATTTAATACATGACAGTATATTGTAAGGAATAATAAGGCAATGATTGTGCACTGGCGCAGAAATGTGTTCAATCCAATATCAAGTGAAGATGAGATAATGCTCATGATAACCCACTGGGGTAACATTATTGTAAATAGTGCTTGACAAATTATGACGCATTGAATCACTGAAAAATGTCGTCAATTCTGAGACACGAGCGTATGAGTATACTCACTAGAGTTGTTAACTGTTAATAATGTTTATAGGCTATCAAATGAGCCCTTTTAATTGTTATCGGGAACAATTTGTGTCTCTGAATCCACTATTTGGGTAGGGCACATGATTGAGAAGTGTTATCTCAATATGTACGACGACAATTATTCTCACTGGAGATATATGTTATTGTAATATTGAGTAGTGTTGGATAAAATGAAATAAGCCATCCGTTATGCTATCATGATATATATGAGCTACAAAGCTAAAAACATTAGAGAAGAACGCAAAAGATCCTAATGTATGTAAAAAAAACTACGAGTATGTCTTCACTGTTTATGGTTGTAGTTTACCATGTGACACGGAACTGATTCACGAGTTTAAATGGTGGCAAAAAACTTTATTTGAGTTGTTGGTGAGCAAGCCTGCTGGACAGGCGAAACGCGTCCGACTCTTAACAGCTGACATAAAACTATTTTTCCAAACGACACGGCGTCGACATTCCATTTCTTTGGAGTTTGTATTGTATTACTGGACCGGGCTTCGGAGGTCCATTAACGCCGACGCACCTTGCGTTTAGGAGGTGGTGGGTTGCAGAAGCAAGTTTGAAACCCAATATATATATATATATATATATATATATATATATATATATATAAATATATATATATATATATTTATATATCACAGCTCCAGTGCATGCAAGTCTAGCACGCATAAGGCACTCCCGGGGTAATAAAATACTCTTGTTGTAAGCATTTCAGCATGTAGCTTTCTTCAGTGCTTCAAGTGTAATCATCACCATGCACAGTGTTCGTTTTTAAAATAGAGAATGCCTGCTCCTCATTGGTAGTTTGAAAAGTGGTGGCAAACAAGAAAGGACTGCAGAATAGTTCATGCAATACGGCTGCCATGTTAGTGAGGTGAAGTATAGATGATACATTGAGTCATTCCCCTCGACTTTGACGTCACAATAGTTTGCGTGATGGAAATTCCAAACGCTTGTCCTCACTTCCATAGCAACACACATAATATGTGTTCGTCCTCTCTTCGATCTTAGCCCCACATGGGCAGCCACAATATTCCTGCGCATGGTGTCACCCTCGCCAAGCCTCTAGATGTATCGCCAAGTTCGCTCTGCAGGCTGCAATGAAATCAAAGCATGCCATGAGTTCGTATAACCCACTATCCTTTGGTAGACGGCAGCATCTTTCAGAGGCTGATCAGGCGGCTCTATGATAAATCACAGCTCCCAGTTCCATCTGAGCCGCCGAACTCCTAAGGCGGGTGCCCTTCATTCGTGAGGTTGGAACTCACGTTAAATGTCACAGCTCCAGTGCATGCAAGTCTAGCATGCATAAGGCACTCCCGGGGTAATAAAATACTCTTGTTGTAAGCAGACGCGTTTCAGCATGTAGCTTTCTTCGGTGCTTCAAGTGTAATCATCACCATGCACAGTGTTCATTTTTAAAATAGAGAATGCCTGCTCCTCATTGGTAGTTTGAAAAGTGGTGGCAAACATGAAAGGCCTGCAGAATAGTTCGTGCAATACGGCTGCCATGTTAGTGAGGTGAAGTATAGATGATACTTCGAGTCATTCCCCTCGACTTTGATGTCACAATAGTTTGCTTGATGGAAATTCCAAAGCTTGTCCTCACTTCCATAGCAAAACACATAATATGTGTTCGTCCTCTCTTCGATCTTATATATATCCCAAAAAGAGTTACCATATGGTGAAATGCACTCTCAGGTAGGTTTATTTTCAAAGAAACTTGCCCCAGTGAAACACAAAAGCTACAGTTCTTCACTTGACGCGTTTCGGGCCTAACGTCCTTCCTCAAAAGTGAACTGTACAAATGACAACCAACTTTACTTCCAGTATTTTCCTAATTAAATACGATCACGCTCATGTGAGCACATCCCATCATTGCCACTGCTGGAGTGCCCTTGCGGCCTGAGATATGTGGGCAGTACTATTCTGCAGGGACACAAAAGAGTACTCCAGCAGCTAAGGGCGATCAAAAACAGCCACCCTGGAGCAACCCTCTTTTCTGTTTTGAAATGTTCTCTGCAGTGATCTATTATAATAACTGTGAGATTAAACAGTCACTATTGCAGCTATTTATGGTGCTTGTGTGTCATTTTGAGGATATACCTCATTGAATTGAGAAACGACTGGGGTATAATTATGATGTAACTTGAGTTCTATGTGTACCATGTTTATAGATGTTGGCTTAATGAATACCTTAAGGAAATTAGTCTAGGACCATTGTTTTCTATACCAGTCTTACCCAGTGGCACGACATATCAGTGAGGTACATAGGGGCAACCCCAAGGTTTTAAAGTACTTCCTGATTGATTCCATTCCTCCCAACAAAAGAGGGGGGGATTGGGAAAAAGCCCTCCGACAACTTGAGATGCATTGCATTCTGGATTTAGATACAATGATATAATGAGTCTGCCAAAATACGCGCTGCGACCGCTGCACTGAGCACAGGCGTGTGTTGTTAGCTGCGTGTTTGTCAATAAAGTTCTATCAAGTCAACTGTTACAAAAAAATATTCACAAAGTATGGTCCATAATGCATATGTAACACAATACTGCTATTCAAAATGCCGAATATTAACAAAATTGTCACTGGCAAATGCCTGCAAAATGTCCAGCTGATCATTAAGTCCAATTATCAACTAAAAAATGAAATGCCTAAACCACGTTACCAACATGCAGTGATGTGACGATGTGCTCTTGTAATCCTACGGAAGAAAAAGGGTAGGTGGCCCGTGCTGGTGAATACTGGTGGTGGGCCCCTTCCTTTCTTCCTGTGAAACAAGAGAAAAAATTATAAAGATTAAAAACAGGATCCTTTGACCCTGGAACAATTTTCATGTATCTTTACAATAGAGAAGGATCAACAATGATCTCTTAATGAAAATGAATAATGAGTCACAAAGTAGGAAGAAGATAAAAGGCGAGCATAACTCCAACTGATCGGATAGATTAGAAACCAAAGAGCCGAAAGCCGAAAACCCACAGACACAAGGCACACGGAAAACCAGAAATAGAAAACAGAGAAACAGCATGTAGTGTCGAAAACAGGGCTAGGGTCAATAAATGCATGAGACAGTATTACTCCTTAAGGTGTACAGATAACTCTTCATCCTGATTAAGACCTCCTGGGGTCTTAGTTTGGAAATCCATGATGTACCTTGATTCTTTCTGTCATAAAGTAAGAGCTCTATTGCCGTCCCTGGGATGTCTATAAATATGTTCTAGGATAAGATAACTAATATCTTTGGTGTTAGAGAAATGCTTGCCCCTGAAGTGTCTGGCTACAGGGTACTTAGGATCAAAATTGGTAATGGCCCTGCTGTGTTCTAAAATGCGCTTTTTGGCCATACATGTCGTGCTGCCGATGTACCACAACCTACACGGGCACTCAATGACATATATGACGTAGGTGGTACTGCATGTCAGGAATTGTGTCAGATCTTTTTTGACGCCATTATAAGTAACCTGTTTTCGAGAAATACTGTTATTACAAGCTTTACAGTGGCCGCAAGGGTAAAAACCCTTGAGGCCATGCTGGTTCTTCTGCGTATAGATGGTAATATCGCTGTGTACTAACATGTCTCTGATGTTACTACATCTTCTATACGTAATGCTAGGACGATCGGGGATGCTGTTGCCTATGATGTTATCACTCTTAAGAATATCCCAATTTTTGGTGAGAATTGTTTTGATTCTTTTGATTTTCTCAGCATCAGAACTGTAGGTCATGATCATTCTTGCTTGACTTTCTGTATTCTCGATGTCATGTTCTGGTTTATCTGTGATGGTAGTTGCCCTGTCTCCCAGACTAGCTCTCTGCTGCTTCAGTATTACAGTTTCTCTTTGCCCTCTGCAGCTCCCCATAAGGAATACTCCACTTCAGGGTATCGGGGTGACTGCTGAGGGCATGTAGGATGCTGTTGCCTGCAGTAGATTTTCTAAACAGGGATGTTAACAATCTCAATTTTTACATCCAAGTACTCTGCCTCCGTGTTGCTGATCTCACCACTCAACAAGATGTTATAATCATTTATGTTGAGTTTTTTAATGAAGTTCAGAGCCTCAGCTTCAGAACCTCTCCAGACAATGAACAAATCGTCGATGTAACAAAGCCACATCCGTACGTGTGTCCAGTCAGAATGAAAATCAGATTGGGCTCTGATGTCTTCCTCCCAGCGACCCATAAACAAGTTGGCAAAGCTGGGAGCAAAGCACGATCCCGGTCACCTGTCTAAACAAATTGCCATTAAACATAAAGATGTTGTTGGTAAGGCAATATTCAGTCATTTCCAGCAACATACATGTGTGGTCACGAAATCTAATGGATCTGGCGTTAAGATAGTGTCTACATGCCTCGAGCCCTTGTTGATGATTAATAATGGTATAAAGGCTATGGACATCCAGTGTGATGAGCATTAAATCGTCATCCCACGTGAGATCCTTGATTTTATTGAGAAAATCCTTGGTGTCCCTGATGTAACTCGGGAGGGTCACCACAAAATCCCTCAAAAAATGGTCAATGTATTTGGAAATGTGTTCAGCTGCACTGCCTCTAGAGGACACAATGGGACGTCCTGGTGGTCTAATGGGATCCTTGTGTACTTTCGGAAGGAGATAAAGTACTGGAAGAATCGGATGATCTCTTTTGAGATAACAAAATTCCTCCCATGTAATGATACCTTTATCCTTCCATGTAGACAGAAGGTCCCAAATGGTTGTGACACTGGTGTTGTATTTGTCTGTGGTAACAGGTTCATAGAACTTTTCATCGTTGAGTTGTTCCTCAATGTACAGTTCACGGTTGAGTATGACAACATTGCCACCTTTGTCCGCGGATGGATGACAATGCTGTCATCCTCCATGAGGGCCTTGAGAGCTTTCCTTTGGACCGGTGTCAAATTGATGTTATACTTGATATCATGCCTTTTACTGTTGTGTCTGAAGTCATTCAGAGCTTTGCTGACACATTCATGGAATGTGTCGATGTTATCATGTGGTAAGATAGGAGTGAAGCTAGACTTGGGTTTGAAACTAGTATAGGATGAAGCATCAGTGACAATCTCGAGATCCACCAATGTCTGTGTTAAGGTGACCTCTTGGTCAGAGATGGTGTTGCTCTGACCCAATGTAATCATAGTGTCTAAAACCTCAGCATCATCTATGCTGTAATTGTAATTGGAGTTATCGGTTTCCCTGTAGGTCTCTCTGTTCTTGTTGTTACCATTGATCTTATGCCATTTCTTTAATTTACGTTTCCTAACATACTTAAAGAGATCTATCCTGTCATTGGCGTAATTGGACGGGTAGGAGGGACAGAAAGAGAGTCCAAGACAGAGCGTCCTTTTTTCTACGCTGCTCAGAGATCTTGTAGAAAGATTATTAATAGTTTTATTAACTGTTGCGTCATCCATCAATAGGCTCTTCTGGTGCGTGCCCTGTTGTTTCCCATGGCACCACGTCTCCTGCCTCTTCTGCCAACGTTGTCTGATTCTTGTCCTTCGATTTCGACGTTGCCACTTCCTCGGCCCCGTCCCCGGCCTCGCTGTCCTCTTGGCGCCTATCACGATTTGGACGTTTCCTATTTTCTTTGTCACGTTATGGTATTTCTGTGCATTTCGGCATATCTCATTTTGTCACCATGACATCAAATCATGACATTGTACCATCAACGGTCATTTAATACGCGTTGACTATCACATTTACTAATTGCACATGCTTATTACGTTTGTACTCTCTGGCATTATGAGTTTTATTTATTTTTATTTTTAACCAAATGCATGACAGTGATTTCCAATCCTTACACTGTAGCGGAACTAGGATTCCTGTTTCGTTACCATGGCAACAGTTGACTTGATAGAACTTTATTGACAAACACGCAGCTAACAACACACGCCTGTGCTCAGTGCAGCGGATCGCAGCGCGTATTTTGGCAGACTCATTATATCATTGTACTTTCATTGCATTTTGTGTCAATCAGGACTTATAATTTAGATGTTCTGTTACTATCTGACAATCTGCAACAACAACACGTTTGATACTTTATCGTAGTAATCAAACTGAGTCCAAATAATTCTAAGTATCACAGCACCGTATATGTCTTGTGGCTCTTTTTCCATATTTACATTTTGAGTTGTCCAAGTTATTTCTCTGGCGTTACAATCTATAATAGATCTGCCCACCAGCCTGTACAAGTCCTGTTTCTATGCCATTGATGTTTTGCCTACATATGTTTCCTGCATTGTTTGTCATATTCACGTGATCAAGCTTCTACGGAAGTGAAACGCGTTGTGAATAAACGAGGGTGAACACTTACGAGTACTGAGTCCTATATTTCCTGAGAGCGTGCTTCATCTATTTTGCATCTCCAAGTTGGATTTCCACAGCCGGTTTGCTTCGCCGGAGTGCACGCCACTCTCCTTGGGTTCGCAGCAGTCCAGAAGGAGCGCTGATTGTAAGGTGGATATATATATATATATATATATATATATTCACTGAAAAAACCATAGGTTTCACACACGTTATAGTTACGAATTAGCATTTAAAAAACCTTGCAAATTCACTTAAAAAACCATAGGTTTCACACATGTTATAGTTAGGTGGACATTTCACTCGTAAAAAACCAATGAAATTCCCCCATTATAGTTAGGTCAGATAACTATAACTTACGCGACCGCCACTCTATCACAAGGATGAGGTCATCAGTGATGTCATGAGTGACCCCCTGACCAAGGGTAGGGGGTCAGGAACTGTCCACTCTGCCCCCTTTTCACGTTCTCCACCTTTTTTTTTCACCCCCTCAGACTGCGAGAGACAAAATGGCGGCCGACACTTCCTGGTTTCGACCGATTCGAATGTTTACCGACATCTAACAACCAATCAGAATTGCGCTCGCGCACGGCAGGGTGCGCGAACAGTGCGCCAACGGTGCGCGTGTATAGATATTGATATGCTTTGAAATGCTATTTTCTCAGGAAGTACTGAACAGATTTACACCTGCAAAAGGCACTTCCTTGACCTTATGGCTACCTCTCTGCCAAATTTCACGTAATTCTGTTCAGCCGTTCGGGCTGTAGCTGCGACTAAAGGTCCTATGGAAAAATGCATGGGGAAAACGCGTTTTGGGACCCCCCCTTTTTCTCGGCCCCCGCTTGACGAATCACCCCGAGACTTTCAGGGTAGGAGCTGAATGGAGCGCCCCATTTGTTTTGAAAATTTCGCGAGGATTCGTCAACCGGCGCCAAAGTTATTCAAAATAGAATTTTGAGATTTCCTATGGAAACTAGGTTGTAACTATATTTACATATTTAAACATTACTCACTAAGCCATGTATTCACTATGATACACTTAATCAGTCACAATCAATTTTTCAAAAACAAATCATCCATTTAGACACTTATATACCCATTTATTCTTCCATCGACCTTGAGATATACATATATCAAACATATTTAATTTTCAGAAAAACACACATTCACTGGATGATGTAATCAGTGATGTCATCAGTGATGTCATTTGAGATGTCATCAGTGATGCCATGAGTGATGTCACTGACCATGTCATGAGTGATGTAATATGTGACGTCATCAGCAGTGCATTGCGGGCGCGCGAGTTATAGTTAGCTGAACTAACTATAACGGGGGAATTTCAATGGTTTTGTACAAGTGAAAAGTCCAGCTAACTATAACACCCCTGAAACCTATGGTTTTTTCAGTGAATTTCTGAGGTTTTTTAAATGCTAATTCCTAACTATAACGTGCCTGAAACCTATGGTTTTTTCTGTGAATTTCAAAGGTTTTTTAAATGCTAATTTCTAACTATGCCTACAGAGATAGGACATGTGAAGAAAGAAGAAAAAATTCACAGAAAGAAAAAAAAGAAGTGCAGAAAGAAGCAACAGAAGTCCTCAAAGACGAAGAGAAGTGCAGGAAGAAGGATAACGTGCAGAAAGAACAAAAAGAAGAGCAGAAAGAAGCCTTGTTGCAAAATCATCCTGTACCCTCAACTTTTTCAGACGAATACTGGTGGTAACTGAGTCTGACTAACCAGAACTAGAGCCAGTGCTATGTTAAAAGACACTTAGAATACAGTGAAAACACCTACATACACTAGGGAACATTATGCGTTGAGGTCCCCCTGTGATTAGCATGACCTCCTCTGTAAGCCCCTAGTATATAATAGGGCAGGGGGATTAAAACTACCTCTTAAAACAGGCCGCAGGGCGCTTTTGCACACGTTAACTCAGGCCCCGTCCCCTCAATTCACCACTGTGTAAACACGCCCTGTGTCCGTTTTTAGTTGGGAGATTACGTTCATTTGAATCCTGAGGGTCCCTAGGGTCCAACTAGCCCACTAGGTACCTCCAGTAAGTGCCACAGAGCTGCGTTGCAGAGAGGTGTAAAAAGTGGCACGGCCTGGACCACCTCTCTGCAATGCAGCTCAGTGGCGCTTACTGGAAGCACTTGGTGGGCTAGTTAGCCCCCAGGGGCCCACAGTATTGAAGGGAAATTATATCCCCAATTTAAAACGTGCCATAGTGCGTGTTTGCACACGTCACCTCAGGCCCCGTCCCCTCCCTTCACCACTGTGTAAACGCGCCCTGTGGCTGTTCTAAGTTGATAGATTAAGTCCCCTTCAATCCTAAGGGTCCCTGGGCTCAAGCTAGACAACTAGGTACCTCCAGTAAGCGCCACAGAGCTGCGTTGCAGAGAGGTGTAAAAAGGGGCTTGGCCTCAGAACACCTGTCTGCAGCGCAGCTCCCTGGTGCATACTGGAGATGCCTGTTGGGCTAGTTGGCCCTCAGGGACCCCCAGTATTGAAGAGGAATTAATTCCCCAACTTACAACTCACCAGGGGGCGCGTTTGCAGAGTGCTGCAAGGAGGGGGCATCGCCTCCGGCACGATGCCAGTCTTTTATTTATTTTAATTTTTTAAGAAGGGGGGCTGTGTGGTTCCCCTTCTTATTCTAATTCATTGGCCCTGATGACCCCATCCCCCAGGGCCTGTCTCCTAATTATATTTTTTTGACCCCAACCCCCAGGGCCGGCCACTGTTTTTTATTATTTTAAAAATATATATATATATATAGACACACCTAGGACATGCTGGACAAACCGCACGTACCTATCACCACGATTTGCATGATATTCATTAAAAGGCGACTATGCATACAATGAATCCAATGAATCCACGTGGAATGTATTTACACCACTAGTGAAGCTCTGACATGTCTGATGCCCTACCGTGCCTAATCCCGGTAGACACCCTTGTCGTTTATTTATACAAACATGGGTAGCTATTGACGGGCACATTTAATACACATGCACACCAAGCCATTCAAAGGGGATTCGACAAAAATTAGACCAAAACTATGCAAGAAACCCCCCTCACGATTAATAAAACACACATCCACTGCCGGATGTGTAATACTTTTTATTTTACTCTCTGGAAAGGGGACGAACATCACTTGAGAGTCACAGCGCGCTCCTGGCAGAGCCCAATGCTGTGTTACACCCACCATTGCCTGCTGAGTGCCACACACCTCTGTGTATTCCACTAGCTAGTGCATATGCTATGACACTCTCTAGCCCATGTGCACTGTAACACCACCCCGTGAATATGTCATGCCACACTTGTCTTCGCACGGGTTATATTGCCCCATCTAACGTGCCTTCCTCGATGCCTATGTTGTAACGCACAGTGCTATCTGGGATCCATATCTTTGTCACAGTGCATATGCAACGTTACACTCCCCAGCACATATTTTATATTACAACTTTAGAGACTAGTTAGGTTACACAACACTGCCCTGTGCATATTACACTCCAAGGCGCATATCGCATAGCACGCGCTAGTGCCTGTGCTATCTCGCACTCTCCAATGAATCTGTCATTGCGCACAATGTATTGCATGTTATATTTCATGCCCGGTTCATCTTATATCACACTTTTTGGTGCATAGTTTATACCATACACTATATCTAGTTTTCATTTTCAATCGTGCTCTCAGGACTTTGTTCTATATAACACTGTGTTCACCTACCCTTTTCACGGGCATTACATTTTGCGATAGGGGGTGGAGGGTCAGGGGGTGTTTCTGCCAAGTGAGCCCGGAGTCACAGTCACAAATGTCCTCTTCTTCCTGAATAAAAGTGAGATTATGCTGCATACTTGTTCATATTTTAAGTAGTGCACACAGACACACGTTTTAAAAACAATAAAGTTCCTAATACCCGCCTTCTCTGAACCGTTAGCTTGCTGCCCCATCCCCCTCCTCCCTATCCTCTGTTGTGTGAATCCATGGACTAGCCTCCTCCCTCTTGCCATGCATGGTCTGATGTGCTGCCACTGCCCTCAATTTAGTATGATGTACCAGTCCACTCCTCCTGCCCTCCATTGCCCAATTCTATGTCCAATCATTGACCTCCTGCTTAAACTCTGTGCTTAGCTTGCTGCCCCTATTCTCCTTCCCCTGCCCTCCGATGTCTTTGTGCATGCCCCTGCTCCATCCTTTTTGCCCACCATTTTCCATGGACCTGCCACTCCTAACTACTCTGAGTGTTCTGTTGAGCTGCCACTCTCCTCCCACCTACCTAGCATTGGCAGATGACTGTAACCTGTCCCTGCCACCTCCACCCTGCCTGTCCACATGCCATGCCCCTATCCTCTTCCTCCTGTCCACATGGTCCATTGTACTGCCACACCCTTCTGCCCTCCCTGGTCTGTTGTGCTGCAACTGCTCCTCCTGCCTGCCCCGTGCGGTCTGTTGTGAGGCTCCTTCCCCTGAACTTTCTTGTCTGTGCACAGGTCCTGACCCTCCCTTCTATCCTCCATCGTCCTTTGGGCATGCCCCTGCACCCTCCTTCTTGCCCATCATAGCCATAGTGCTGCCACTAAACCTCCCACTTGCCATGCACGGTCTTCTGTGCTGCCATGGCCCCTCCCACCTTCCCTGTATGGTCAGTTAGCTGCCCCTGACCCCATCCCACCTTCCCTCCATGGTCTGTGTGTATGCCATCACAGTCTCACTGTTGCTCTTCATGGTGTGTCTTGCTTCTAGTGCCCATCCTGCCTGACCTCCATGGCTATCTTGCTGCTCCTGCTCTGCCCCCTTGCCCCCAGTCCTCTGTTTACATGTACAGACCCCTACTCCCTCCCTCCTGGCTTGTCTGTTCCATTGTAATGCCCCTGATCCGTCCCTCCTGCCCTTTATGGTCTGTTATGCTGCAGCTTTCTCTCCTGTCTGTCCATTATGGTCAGCTAGCTACCATTGCCTCTTGCCCCTCTGTTCTCTGTTGTCCATGTGCATGGTCCTGTCCCCTCCCTCTGGCTTTCTATGGATTGTTGTGCTGCACTCCCGTCCCGCATGCCCTGTGTGGTATATTGTGCTGCTGCAAACCCTGATGCCTGCCCTGCAGGGTCAGTTTGGTGCACCTCTCCATGTCCCTCCTGTCCTCTGTTATCCAAGTCCATGTCCCTACCCCATTTCCTTCCATGATCCAATGTTCCATACTTGCGAACATTTTGAACTTGGTAAAAGGGAGATTTTGAAAAAAAACTGGGGTATTGATTTTCCCCTTTGAGTTACATTGAAAAAGAGGAGATTGTAGACAGGAGACAGATCAAATAAAGCCCATTTGAGCTTAAAAACATTGGACGTTTCCTGGCTGAATCGGGTCTGTTGGCATGTATGGTTGTACTACCATTGCCTCTTCCTTCTGCCCACAATGGACTATTACATTGCCACAGCCTCTCTTGCAAGTCCTGTATTGTTGGTTTGTTGCCCCTGCCCCCCTTTCCACTGCCCTCCATAGTCTGTTGTGCTACCACGGCCCTTCCTGCCTGCTCAGTGTGGTTCAATTGTTGCCTTTGCACCCTCCTACCTGCCTTCAATTTTCAGAGTCCGTGCCCCTGGCTTCTGCCTCTCAACAGTATCCTAATGAACAACTAGATTGCTAACATTCTATATTTATTACAAAAGTGTGGAACGCCTGACGTCATCTTGATGTAATCAAAACTGTAATACCTAGAGCATTTCCTTTAGAAATTACATATATGAGAGGGTCTTATTGGCATCAAAATTATGGTTAGTGCTCTAAAAGACTAAAATAAGGACATATTTTCTGAGTTTTCAAATAGCGACAAAGCACTTTTAAATTATTTGTTATCTTTATGTTTTTTGATCCAGTTGACCACTTGATTAAATGTTGCACTTAGGGGAGAGGATGTGGTGTTACTTCCAGAACTGCAGACTTTGCAACTGGGGACCAGGTTGGAGTTTCTGCTTCAGCTCGACATTCTGTGATTCTGGTCAAATCACTTAGTCTCCCCATGTCTACAACCAAAATCAATTTGTTCTTGTGTGATGTAACCAATGCTCATGTAAAGCACTCCAATACCTGACAAGTCTGCACTATATAACACTGCAAAAACACAAAATAATAAGTGTTTTGCACACTTCTGTCATTGGGCTATATTTGGGCTACATCTGGGTGATTTGGGGCTACATTTGGGCTCTTTTGTCTCCGGTGGCCATTTTGGGAGATTTATTTGTTATGAAGTTTCCTAATTTCCTCATGTACTGCAGTCTCCTCAGTAGGAAATGCTTTCAGTTTTTTACTTTGATTCCATCATGAAGGTATTCAGATATGTCACACATTTGCCATAAATTCTGAATGTTAGCACTCTAGTTGCTCATTAGATCACTGTAGTAAAAACTACTGTTCACCATGGAAGTCTGCTCCTGGTATTAAAAGTGCATGTTTCAGTCTGCATGTCAGAATTTTTTAATGAAATAGAAGATGATTTGAGAAGTCACTCAAAATGTGCCCTCATTTTCTTTCCTCAGGATTAATCATCATTTCTATGGCAAAATGAACCCCCTCATTGTGTTCCTTTTTAAATTAAATGTTTTAAGTGCTACCAGTTTATTCCAATCAAGATGGCTTCAGGTGTGCCATACTTTTGTCATAATGAAGACAGTAAGCGCTCTAGTTGTTTTTAAGAACACTCTGGGACATTCTGTCATTGGGCTATACTTGGGCTACATCTGGGTGATATTTGGGTTACATTTGGGCTCTTTTGTCTCTGGTGGCCTTCTTGGGAGACTTATATGTTATGAAGTTTCCTAATTTCCTCATTCACTGCAGTCTCCTCAGTAGGAAATACTTTCAGTTTTTTACTTTGATTCCATCAAGAAGGCATTCAGATGTGTCACACATTTGCCATAAATTCAGATTGTTAGCACTCTTTTTGCTCATTAGATCACTGTAGTAAAGCTATTGCTCACCAGGGAAAACTGCTGCTGGTATTGAAAGTGCATGTTTCAGTCTGCATGTCAGAATTGTTTAATGAAATAGAAGAGGATTTGAGAAGTCATTCAAAATGTGCCCTAATTTTTCTTTCTGCAGCACTAATCATAGTTTTTATGGAAAAATGTACCCCCTCATTTTGTTCCTTTTTAAATTAAATGCTTTAAGATTTACCACTTTAATCCAAGCAAGATGGCTTCAGGTGTGCCATACGTTTATCATAAGTAGGACTGTTAGCGCTCTAGTTGTTCTTTGGAACACTCTGGGAAGCTGCAGTAGAACACAAAGGAATCAACTGATAGCCTCTGCCCTTGTTGGATGTACATGTTTTACTGAGAATGTCAGACTTCATTCTCACATGACTGAAAAAGATAATGTGAATTTACAGAAAATAAGCTCTCAGTTTAGCTTATAGATCACCTTCCAAACCTCTGTGGGAAAAGCATGAGAAAATATTTTTCTCTCAATCATGATATCCCAGCAGAAGGCTTTTTCACATGGTGAAATCACCTTAGAACATACCACAATTCCTAAAATGAGTATGGTACCATCAACAAATGATTTACAATGTAACTAAAGTCTTAAAACCTTCTATTAACTGCAATGATTTTCAATGAGGTGCTATCATGTATATTGGTCCCAAGATGGCTGCCAACACTTCTTGGATGAAGTGCTGACAGCCAATCAGATCTCAGGATGAGATGTGTGGTTAGGCTCCGCCCACATATATATGATTTTACTTTTGGTTTTCTCAGGAACTACTGAACAGATTGACACCAGACCTGCAAAAGGCACTTCCCTGACCTGAGGACCACCTCTCTGCCAAATTTCAAGTAATTCTGTTCAGCCGTTCGGGCTGTACCTTGGACTAAAGGTCCCTATGGAAAAATGCATGGGGAAAACGTGTTTTGGGACCCCCCTTTTTTCTCGGCCCCCGCTTGACGAATCACCCCGAGACTTTCAGGGTAGGAGCAGAGCGGAGCACCCCACCTATTTTGAAAATTTTGCGAGGATTCGTCAACCGGCGCTAAAGTTATTCCAAATAGAATGTTGCAGATTTCCTATGGAAACACGGTCCTAACTATAACTATCTACTGGCGACCGCCAGTAGATAATATGTATATATATATATATATATATATATATATATAAATTCACTGAAAAAACCATAGGTTTCACACATGTTATAGTTAGCTGGACATTTTACTGATAAAAAACCTATGAAATTCCCCCGTTATAGTTAGTGCAGGCAACTATAACTCACGCGACCGCAATCCTCTGCTGATGCTAATACTGTATTTAGACACTTATTTGCCCATGTCTTCTTCCATTAAATTTTAGCTATACATATATTACAAATATTTTTTTTTCATAAAGACACATATGTCATCAGCAGAGGATTGCGGTCGCGTGAGTTATAGTTGCCTGCACTAACTATAACGGGGGAATTTCATAGGTTTTTTTATCAGTAAAATGTCCAGCTAACTATAACATGTGTGAAACCTATGGTTTTTTCAGTGAATTTGCAAGGTTTTGTAAATGCTAATTCCTAACTATAACGTGTGTGAAACCTATGGTTTTTTCAGTGAATTTGTACGGTTTTTTAAATGCTAAGTTACTTTACGCCATTCGTGGCGTGTGCACCCACTTAACGCAGTTCGTTGCGTGCGCGCACGGTGCTCACTGCGCGCCCACTTTACGCAGTTAGTGCCGTGCACGCACGGTGGGCACGCGGTGCGCTACGCGCACCGCGTGCCCACGTTACGCTGGTTGGGCCATGTACGCACGATGCGCTTCGCGCACCGTGCGCACATGGAGGGCATATTACGCGCTTCGTTGTGCAAGGTAAACTTTTACATTTTCATTGCATACATATGCCATGCACAAATGGTGCCATTCGTCCACCATTTGCACACGGGGTGGGGAGAGTATGGTTAAATTTTTTTTTTTAAACATTTACATTTTCGTTTCACTATGCCCCATCATTGACCTCCTGCTTAAACTCTGTGCTTAGCTTGCTGCCCCTATTCTCCTTCCCCCTGCCCTCCGATGTCTTTGTGCATGCCCCTGCTCCATCCTTTTTGCCCACGCACCGCATGCCCACGTTACGCTGGATGGGCCATGTACGCACGATGCGCTACGCGCACCGTGCGCACATGGAGGGCATATTACGCGCTTCGTTGTGCAAGGTAAACTTTTACATTTTCATTGCATACATATCAAAAGTCATTCAAACAGAAGTTTGAAAAAGGCGCACTATCCACCTGCCCTATAAGGTGCAGTTAGTCAATGTGTGAAATTAAATGAGTATATTGCGTACATCAATTGCGAAACATAAAATAAACAGAGAGCACATGTGGTGCCTATTTTAGTTAGAATTATGAACAACGTCCTGAATGGAAAGTAAACAACTGATATATTCCAAAACACTTCTTTGTTGTACAATAATACAATCTGACTAGTGAAATTGAAGATAACTGCAAGTCAAAACATGAGTTTGTGAATCATCATAAATTCTGAGATTCTTCTTTATTTTCTTGGTGTATTCAGAAGAACGTCAAGTGTCCCAATGCATTTCGGTGTGACAAACACCTTCTTCAGGGGAATACTGTAAAAATATATACATGTACGTGTATAAATCAATTCAAATGAAAGCTATACAAATGTACAATCAAACTTATGCATATGTCCATGTATGACATTATTTAACATTGTGCAGCCCTTATCATCCAATGATATCCAGCCAATATTCTGCATGCGAATACAAAGAAAGGAGAAATTTATAAATAAAGTGTATTGAAGACTCGAAGCAGATGCAAAAAGATGAAAAAAAGATGCAGGAGAAACACCAGTGCATACATATGCCATGCTCAAATGGTGCCCTTCGGCCACCATTTGCACACGGGGTGGGGAGAGTATGGTTAAATTTTTTTTTTTAAAACATTTAAATTTTCGTTTCACTGATATGCCAAGCACAACTGCTTCGAAAAAAATAAATATTGACTTTTTGGCCTGGGGGGTTCTTTGGGGACACCTTCATCAAGGCTAGGTGGTTAGGAGCAGTCTAAACAGCTCCTTTATATGTTTTTTCCCTTTGTTTTTCCTCCCCCTCTCAGAGTGCGAGAGAGAAAATGGCGGCCGCCGCTTCCTGGTTTCCACCGATCCGAATGTTTACTAAGATCTAACAGCCAATCAGAATCGCGCTCGCGCACGTCACCGTACGCGTACGGTAAGCTTACCGTAAGCGCACGGTAAGCGCACCGAAAGCTGCCACAGATATATATATTGATTTAAATGCTATTTTCTCAGGAACTACTGAACAGATTTACACCAGACCTACAAAAGGCACTTCCTTGACCTGAGGACTACCTCTCTGCCAAATTTCAAGTAACTCTGTTCAGCCGTTCGGGCTGTAGCTGTGTCTAAAGGTCCTATGGAAAAATGCATGGGAAAAACGCGTTTTGGGACCCCCCTTTTTTCTCAGCCCCCGCTTGACAAATCCCCCCGAGACTTTCAGGGTAGGAGCGGAGCGTAGCGCCCCACCTATTTTGAAAATTTCGTGAGGATTCGTCGACCGGCGCCAAAGTTATTCCAAATAGAATGTTGCGGATTTCCTATGGAAACAGGGTCCTAACTATAACTACCTACTGGCGACCGCCAGTAGGTAATATATATATATATATTTATATATATATATATTCACAGAAAAAACCATAGGTTTCAGGCACGTTATAGTTAGGAATTAGCATTTAAAAAACCTCAGAAATTCACTGAAAAAACCATAGGTTTCAGGGGTGTTATAGTTAGCTGGACTTTTCACTTGTACAAAACCATTGAAATTCCCCCGTTATAGTTAGTTCAGCTAACTATAACTCGCGCGCCCGCAATGCACTGCTGATGACGTCACATATTACATCACTCATGACATGGTCAGTGACATCACTCATGACATCACTGATGACATCTCAAATGACATCACTGATGACATCACTGATGACATCATCCAGTGAATGTGTGTGTTTCTGAAAATTAAATATGTTTTATATATGTATATCTCAAGGTCGATGGAAGAATAAATGGGTATATAAGTGTCTAAATGGATGATTTGTTTTTGAAAAATTGATTGTGTAACTGACTGATTAAGTGTTTCATAGTGAATACATGGCTTAGTGAGTAATGTTTAAATATGTAAATATCTGTATCAGTCTCTCACTTTGTGTATAAGTGGCTGCATGGGTTGGTGAGTAGCTACATGGGTGTTTATATAGGTTATTAGTTGGTTTTATGAGTATCAGTCTGAGTGTCTGCATGGTTCGGTGGGGGTATTACGTAGTGCATAGGTGCATGAATGAATGACTCACTCTTTGTATGTGTTGAAGACAGCATGTGTGCAGGACTCTATGGGTGGATGAGTGAGTGTATGGGTGTGTTAGTGAGTGAATGACTGTCTCAATAGTGTCTTTATGAGTAACTACATATGTTTTAAACTAGTATATGTGACTATTGGTGTATATAAGCGAGTATATGTGACAGTGAGAGATTGAAAGAGTTCCTATATGAATAAGTATGTGTTTCTATAAGTGATTGTTTAAAAGACTAAGTATGTGTAAGTTTCCGTAGAAGTAAGTGTGGTGGTGTGTGTATAACTGTATATGCAAGTAAATGTATGTTTGATTCTTTATTAGCATGAGTGACTATGTGTGTGAGTACCTCTATGGATGAGTGGCATTGTGTAACAGGATGTATAGGTGTATGAGTACATATGATGAGTGAGTACATGTATGAGTGACTGTATAGGACTGTTGGTGAATGAGTGGATGTGTATGTGGATCTTAGAATTACTGTATAGGTTGTTGTAACTGGTATTGGTATGTCCATTGTTTTTAAAATTTTAATTTCTATTTTTGAATGTGTGTATCAAAGGTTATATTAGGGGAAGAGGAGGTCTGCCACTCTATCACAAGGATGATGTCATCAGTGATGTCATCAGTGATGTCATTTGAGATGTCATCAGTGATGTCATGAGTGATGTCACTGACCATGTCATGAGTGATGTAATATGTGACGTCATCAGCAGTGCATTGCGGGCGCGCGAGTTATAGTTAGCTGAACTAACTATAACGGGGGAATTTCAATGGTTTTGTACAAGTGAAAAGTCCAGCTAACTATAACACCCCTGAAACCTATGGTTTTTTCAGTGAATTTCTGAGGTTTTTTAAATGCTAATTCCTAACTATAACGTGCCTGAAACCTATGGTTTTTTCTGTGAATTTCAAAGGTTTTTTAAATGCTAATTTCTAACTATGCCTACAGAGATAGGACATGTGAAGAAAGAAGAAAAAATGCACAGAAAGAAACAAAAGAAGTGCAGAAAGAAGCAACAGAAGTCCTCAAATACGAAGATAAGTGCAGGAAGAAGGATAACGTGCAGAAAGAACAAAAAGAAGAGCAGAAAGAAGCCTTGTTGCAAAATCATCCTGTACCCTCAACTTTTTCAGACGGATACTGGTGGTAACTGAGTCTGACTAACCAGTCCTAGAGCCAGTGCTATGTTAAAAGACACTTAGAATACAGTGAAAACACCTACATACACTAGGGAACATTATGCGTTGGGGTCCCCCTGTGATTAGCATGACCTCCTCTGTAAGCCCCTAGTGTATAATAGGGCATGGGGATTAAAACTACCTCTTAAAACAGGCCACAGGGCGTTTTTGCACACGTTAACTCAGGCCTCGTCCCCTCCCTTCACCACTGTGTAAACACGCCCTGTGTCCATTTTTAGTTGGGAGATTAAGTTCATTTGAATCCTGAGGGTCCCTAGGGTCCAACTAGCCCACTAGGTACCTCCAGTAAGTGCCACAGAGCTGCGTTGCAGAGAGGTGTAAAAAGTGGCACGGCCTGGACCACCTCTCTGCAATGCAGCTCAGTGGCGCTTACTGGAAGCACTTGGTGGGCTAGTTAGCCCCCAGGGGCCCTCAGTATTGAAGGGAAATTATATCCCCAATTTAAAACGTGCCATAGTGCGTGTTTGCACACGTCACCTCAGGCCCCGTCCCCTCCCTTCACCACTGTGTAAACGCGCCCTGTGGCTGTTCTAAGTTGAGAGATTAAGTCCCCCTGAATCCTAAGGGTCCCTAGGGTCAAACTAGACCACTAGGTACCTCCAGTAAGCGCCACAGAGCTGCGTTGCAGAGAGGTGTAAAAAGGGGCTTGGCCTCAGAACACCTGGCTGCAGCGCAGCTCCCTGGCGCATACTGGAGATGCCTGTTGGGGGCGCGTTTGCAGAGTGCTGCACGGAGGGGGCATGGCCTCCGGCACG
The DNA here is from genome assembly GCF_964204655.1 of Triturus cristatus. Lineage (NCBI taxonomy): Eukaryota > Metazoa > Chordata > Amphibia > Caudata > Salamandridae > Triturus > Triturus cristatus. The sequence continues at coordinate 354,795,722 of NC_140589.1, read as the reverse complement.
ATGCCAGTCTTTTATTTATTTTAGTTTTTTAAGAAGGGGGGCTGTTTGGTTCCCCTTCTTATTCTAATTTATTGGCCCTGATGACCCCATCCCCCAGGGCCAGTCTCCTAATTATATTTTTTTGACCCCAATCCCCAGGGCCGGCCACTGTTTTTTATTATTTTAAAAAAATATATATTTATAGACACACCTAGGACATGCTGGACAAACCGTACGTACCTATCACCATGACGATTTGCGTGATATTCATTAAAAGGCGACTATGCATGCAATGAATCCACGTGGAATGTATTTACACCACTAGTGAAGCTCTGACATGTCTGATGCCCTACCGTGCCTAATCCTGGTAGACACCCTAGTCGTTTATTTATACAAACATGGGTAGCTATTGACGGGCACATTTAATACACATGCACACCAAGCCATTCAAAGGGGATTCGACAAAAATTCGACCAAAACTATGCAAGAAAACCCCCTCACGGTTAATAAAACACACATCCACTGCCGGATGTGTAATACTTTTTATTTTACTCTCTGGAAAGGGGACGAACATCACTTGAGAGTCACAGCGTGCTCCTGACAGAGCCCAATGCTGTGTTACACCCACCATTGCCTGCCGAGTGCCACACACCTCTGTGTTGTATTCCACTAGCTAGTGCATATGCTATGACACTCTCTAGCCCATGTGCACTGTAACACCACCCCGTGAATATGTCATGCCACACTTGTCTTCGCACGGGTTATATTGCCCCATCTAACGTGCCTTTCTCGATGCCTATGTTATAACGCACAGTGCTATGCCATACATATTACAATCTGGGATCCATATCTTTGTCACAGTGCATATGCAACGTTACACTCCCCAGCACATATTTTATATTACAACTTTAGAGACTAGTTAGGTTACACAACACTGCCCTGTGCATATTACACTCCAAGGCGCATATCGCATAGCACGCGCTAGTGCCTGTGCTATCTCGCGCTCTCCCATGAATCTGTCATTGCGCACAATGTATTGCATATTATATTTCACGCCCGGTTCATCTTATATCACACTTTTTGGTGCATAGTTTATACCATACACTATATCTAGTTTTCATTTTCAATCGTGCTCTCAGGACTATGTTCTATATAACACTGTGTTCACCTACCCTTTTCACAGGCATTACATTTTGCGATAGGGGGTGGAGGGTCAGGGGGTGTTTCTGCCAAGTGAGCCCGGAGTCACAGTCACAAACGTCCTCTTCTTCCTGAATAAAAGTGAGATTATGCTGCATACTTGTTCATATTTTAAGTAGTTCGCACAGACACAATGTTTTAAAAACAATAAAGTTCCTAATACCCGCCTTCTCTGAACAGTTAGCTTGCTGCCCCATCCCCTTCCTCCCTATCCTCTGTTGTGTGAATCCATGGACTAGCCTCCTCCCTCCTGCCATGCATGGTCTGATGTGCTGCCACTGCCCTCAATTTAGTATGATGTACCAGTCCACTCCTCCTGCCCTCCATTGCCCAATTCTATGCCCCATCATTGACCTCCTGCTTAAACTCTGTGCTTAGCTTGCTGCTCCTATTCTCCTTCCCCCTGCCCTCCGATGTCTTTGTGCATGCCCCTGCTCCATCCTTTTTGCCCACCATGTCCCATGGACCTGCCACTCCTATCTACTCTGAGTGTTCTGTTGAGCTGCCACTCCCCTCCCACCTGCCTAGCATTGTCAGATGACTGTAACCTGTCCCTGCCACCTCCACCCTGCCTGTCCACATGCCATGCCCCTATCCTCTTCCTCCTGTCCTACATGGTCCATTGTACTGCCACACCCTTCTGCCCTCCCTGGTCTGTTGTGCTGCAACTGCTCCTCCTGCCTGCCCCGTGTGGTCTGTTGTGAGGTCCCTTCCCCTGAACTTTCTTGTCTGTGCACAGGTCCTGACCCTTCCTTCTATCCTCCATCGTCCTTTGTGCATGCCCCTCCACCCTCCTTCTTGCCCATCATAGCCATTGTGCTGCCACTAACCCTCCCACTTGCCATGCATGGTCTTCTGTGCTGCCATGGCCCCTCCCACCTTCCCTGTGTGGTCAGTTAGCTGCCCCTGACCCCCTCCCACCTTCCCTCCATGGTCTGTGTGTATGCCATCACAGTCTCACTGTTGCTCTTCATGGTGTGTCTTGCTTCTAGTGCCCATCCTGCCTGACCTCCATGGCTATCTTGCTGCTCCTGCCCTGCCCCCTTGCCCCCAGCCCTATTCCCTCCCTCCTGGCTTGTCTGTTCCATTGTAATGCCCCTGATCCGTCCCTCCTGCCCTTTATGGTCTGTTATACTGCAGCTTTCTCTCCTGTCTGTCCATTATGGTCAGCTAGCTACCATTGCCTCTTGCCCCTCTGTTCTCTGTTGTCCATGTGCATGGTCCTGTCCCCTCCCTCTTGCTTTCTATGGATTGTTGTGCTGCACTCCCGTCCTGCATGCCCTGTGTGGTGTATTGTGCTGCTGCAAACCCTGATGCCTGCCCTGCAGGGTCAGTTTGGTGCACCTCTCCATGTCCCTCCTGTCCTCTGTTATCCAAGTCCATGTCCCTATCCCATTTCCTTCCATGATCCAATGTACCATACTTGCGAACATTTTGAACTTGGTAAGAGGGAGATTTTGAAAAAAAACTGGGGTATTGATTTTCCCCTTTGAGTTACATTGAAAAAGAGGATATTGTAGACAGGAGACAGATCAAATAAAGCCCATTTGAGCTTAAAAACATTGGACGTTTCCTGGCTGAATCGGGTCTGTTGGCATGTATGGTTGTACTACCATTGCCTCTTCCTTCTGCCCACAATGGTCTATTACATTGCCACAGCCTTGAAGGAGGGTAGATTTTGTATCACAGGGGGCCCCTGGCCCGTTCTGTCCACACCTGAAGTATGAGACCCTTGTCCTTGCCCTGCCAGCTGCATTTGTAGGCCGTATTAAATTGACCAGCGGGTCCTGTGTTGCTATATAATTATCCTGAGACATCCTTACCACTCAGCCAGCATAAAACCCCTGTGTAGGCCCTTCTGTTCAATATGTAGGCCTCTTTGTTAAATTGACCATAGCTCTGCAATTTTAGTGTATAGCAGTCTGAAGGCAGGTCTGCGAGGCCTTCTGATCCAAACTAGTAGCCCCTACCCTACCCGAGTGCTCCGTGCTCGGTATCAAAGTTCAACATCCCCCTGAAGCTGTCGACATACAGTAGGCTGCATCCTGGACTGGTACTTGCTTCCTGGGCAGGTTTCCCGCTTTTAAGGAAGTGGCAACCGCAGAGCGTCAAGTTAAGAGAACTGAGGAGATTTTATACATGAATATATTGAATTCCCGTACAATACCCATTATTTTCTGCTTGCTCTATGGAACTTACGATAAGCGATTGGCCTGAGAGACTGACCTTTTCACCCAGTCCATTGTCAGCATTAAGTGGGTAAATGACGAAATGTCTGGTAAAATCTGCAGACGAAGCTTTTGGGTAGCATACGTAGGTAGATGTAGCGTGCAAAGGAGCCCACAAAATGATATAAAAAGGGAGCACCCACAGATATCGACGGACTACCTCGCCGTCTGTATGTAGGTTAACAGGCAGTGCAGGTTTTCCCCAAGAGCTGGGAGCTCTTGTCTTCCTTTGCTTAAAATGTCTTGCTCTGCTTTGCTTGAAGTATCTTATTCTATTTTACCTATATGAAATGTCATGTTATGTTTAACCATTGTTCTCTTTACTTTTGCATTTAAAAGATTTTGTATTGTAATTGCAGGAATGCTTGCTCTAAGAGTAAACGTGAGTGTTCCTAGGTAACATTTTCCTTGGTGTAACTTGTTTCTCATGATGCATTTATAGATGTGTTTTCTCTCTCTCTCTGTCAGTACATTAATTGAGATACAGAGAATATTATGACAGCTGTATGATTATCTGGATTCTGTATTTTGTACTTTATGTCTCTATTCTGCTGTTTCTTTGAAGTTGCATCTTCTCATTAAACTGCCATTGTATTCTGCCTCCAATTCCATGTCTCATATGTCTGTTTTCTTCATTTTTGGAGCAAGCGTTCCTAGGCACCCCGGCTCAAATTAAGTTGCCCCTTTTGTCCCTGACTCACTCTCCTGCTCAGTTCTGTGGTGGCTCCCGGGGATCTGGGGACCGCCCCTAGCTTCCTTGACCCGTAATAAATCTTCCCTCCAACAGCCTCTCTTGCAAGTCCTGTATTGTTGGTTTGTTGCCCCTGCCCCCCTTTCCACTGCCCTCCATAGTCTGTTGTGCTTCCACGGCCCTTCCTGCCTGCTCAGTGTGGTTAAATTGTTGCCTTTGCACCCTCCTACCTGCCTTCAATTTTCAGAGTCCGTGCCCCTGGCCTCTGCCTCTCAACAGTATCCTAATGAACAACTAGATTGCTAACATTCTATATTTATTACAAAAGTGTGGAACGCCTGACATCATCTTGATGTAATCAAAACTGTAATACCTAGAGCATTTCCTTTAGAAATTACATATATGAGAGGGTCTTATTGGCATCAAAATTATGGTTAGTGCTCTAAAAGACTAAAATAAGGACATATTTTCTGAGTTTTCAAATAGCGACAAAGCACTTTTAAATTATTTGTTATCTTTATGTTTTTTTATCCAGTTGACCACTTGATTAAATGTTGCACTTAGGGGAGAGGATGTGGTGTTACTTCCAGAACTGCAGACTTTGCAACTGGGGAACCAGGTTGAAGTTTCTGCTTCAGCTCGACATTCTGTGATTCTGGTCAAATCACTTAGTCTCCCCATGTCTACAACCAAAATGAATTTGTTCTTGTGTGATGTAACCAATGCTCATGTAAAGCACTCCAATACCTGACAAGTCTGCACTATATAACACTGCAAAAACACAAAATAATAAGTGTTTTGCACACTTCTGTCATTGGGCTATATTTGGGCTACATCTGGGTGATTTTGGGCTACATTTGGGCTCTTTTGTCTCCGGTGGCCATCTTGGGAGATTTATTTGTTATGAAGTTTCCTAATTTCCTCATGTACTGCAGTCTCCTCAGTAGGAAATGCTTTCAGTTTTTTACTTTGATTCCATCATGAAGGTATTCAGATATGTCACACATTTGCCATAAATTCTGAATGTTAGCACTCTAGTTGCTCATTAGATCACTGTAGTAAAACTACTGCACCATGGAAGTCTGCTCCTGGTATTAAAAGTGCATGTTTCAGTCTGCATGTCAGAATTTTTTAATGAAATAGAAGAGGATTTGAGAAGTCACTCAAAATGTGCCCTCATTTTCTTTCTTCAGCATTAATCATAATTTCTATGGCAAAATGAACCTCCTCATTGTGTTCCTTTTTAAATTAAATGTTTTAAGTGTTACCAGTTTATTCCAATCAAGATGGCTTCAGGTGTGCCTTACTTTTGTCATAATGAAGACAGTAAGCGCTCTAGTTGTTTTTAAGAACATTCTGGGACATTCTGTCATTGGGCTATACTTGGGCTACATCTGGGTGATATTTGGGCTACATTTGGGCTCTTTTGTCTCTGGTGGCCATCTTGGGAGACTTATTTGTTATGAAGTTTCCTAATTTCCTCATTTACTGCAGTCTCCTCAGTAGGAAATACTTTCAGTTTTTTACTTTGATTCCATCAAGAAGGCATTCAGATGTGTCACACATTTGCCATAAATTCAGAATGTTAGCACTCTTTTTGCTCATTAGATCACTGTAGTAAAGCTACTGCTCACCAGGGAAAACTGCTGCTGGTATTGAAAGTGCATGTTTCAGTCTGCATGTCAGAATTTTTTAATGAAATAGAAGAGGATTTGAGAAGTCACTCAAAATGTGCCCTAATTTTTCTTTCTGCAGCACTAATCATACTTTTTATGGAAAAATGAACCCCCTCATTTTGTTCCTTTTTAAATTAAATGTTTTAAGAGTTACCACTTTAATCCAAGCAAGATGGCTTAAGGTGTGCCATACGTTTATCATAAGTAGGACTGTTAGCGCTCTAGTAGTTCTTTGGAACACTCTGGGAAGCTGCAGTAGAACACAAAGGAATCAACTGACAGTCTCTGCCCTTGTTGGATGTACATGTTTTACTGAGAATGTCAGACTTCATTCTCACATGACTGAGAAAGATAATGTGAATTTACAGAAAATAAGCTCTCAGTTTAGCCTATAGATCACCTTCCAAACCTCTGTGGTAAAAGCATGAGAAAATATTTTTCTCTCAATCATGATATCCCAGCAGAAGGCTTTTTCACATGGTGAAATCACCTTAGAACATACCACAATTCCTAAAATGAGTATGGTACCCTCAACAAATGATTTATAATGTAACTAAAGTCTTAAAACCTTCTATTAACTGCAATGCTTTTTAATGAGGTGCTATCATGTATATTGGTCCCAAGATGGCTGCCAACACTTCTTGGATGAAGTGCTGACAGCCAATCAGATCTCAGGATGAGATGTGTGGTTAGGCTCCGCCCACATATATATATGCTTTTAAATGCTATTTTCTCAGGAAATACTGAACAGATTTACACCAGACCTGCAAAAGGCACTTCCTTGACCTTATGGCTACCTCTCTGCCAAATTTCAAGTAATTCTGTTCAGCCGTTCGGGCTGTAGCTGTGTCTAAAGGTCCTATGGAAAAATGCATGGGGAAAACGCGTTTTGGGACCCCCCTTTTTTCTCGGCCCCTGCTTGACGAATCCCCCCGAGACTTTCAGGGTAGGAGCGGAGCGTAGCGCCCCACCTATTTTGAAAATTTCGCGAGGATTCGTCGACCGGCGCCAAAGTTATTCCAAATAGAATGTTGCGGATTTCCTATGGAAACAGGGTCCTAACTATATCTACCTACTGGCGACCGCCACTAGGTAATATATATATATTTATATATATATATATGCTGCAGTTATCCAGTGAAGGAAAGTCGACGCCGTGTCGTTCAGTCAAATCTGCTTTATTGTCAGCTGTTTATGTCAGGCGTGTTTCGTCTGCCCAGCAGGCTTGCTCACTAACATTTCAATAAAGTTTTTTCAATTTAACTGGAAGTGTTGCCATGTCATGTGAGGACTACAAAATATAAAAAGTGAAAACAGACTTGTAGTTTTTAGTTAAATTCATAATTTTACACCAATCATATCGCGTACCTTGTACCAAAGTTGGAATAATTTTTCACATTACAAGTGCATGTGCAAAATACGTGTTCGTAAAGAACCCCAAATTCTAAAATATTGAATTCTTAGTTTTGAACATTTAACCAACACTATTTACGCCGTAAGTCCTACTCAGCCACTCGCCTTCATGCCACCTTGTAACTGAATATTGCTCATTATATTGTATTGCTCTTCGCTGTCCCAGTGGGCCAAAATACCATAATCAGTCATGGGTTTGAATTCATTTAAAAAGTCACGTAATCAAATCACAAATTATTAAGAACACCTAATTCCATTGCATTTACTGTGCACCAACCTTTTTTCTTTAAGGTACCAATTATGCCCAAGTGGACTGTTACACAAATCCATGTTTGGTGTAATCTTCAATAATTATAGTAAACTATAGTTTATTGCAATGTTAGTGAGCAAGCCTGCTGGGCAGGCGAAACGCGTCTGCCATTAACAGCTGACAATAAAGCAGATTTGACTGAACGGCACGGCATTGACTTTCCTTCACTGGAAAACTGCAGCTTATTTGAAACGAGTCCTGGAGGTCCGTAACGCCGACACGCCCTTCGTTCTGGAGGTAGTGGGCTGACTGGAACACACGTGAAGTTTATATATATTCACAGAAAAAAATATAAGTTTCAGGGGTGTTATAGTTAGCTGGCCATATCACTCGTACAAAACCATAGAAATTCCTCTGTTATAGTTAGTTCTGCTAACTATAACTCGCGCGCCTGCAATGCACTGCTGATGATGTTACATATTGCACCATTCATGAGAAGGTCAGTTATGTCCCTGATGACATATCAAATGACATCACGGATGACATCACTGATGACATCATGTGGAAAATCTTCTCATATATATATATTCACTGAAAAAACCATAGGTTTCACACACGTTATAGTTACGAATTAGCATTTAAAAAACCTTGCAAATTCACTTAAAAAACCATAGGTTTCACACATGTTATAGTTAGCTGGACATTTCACTCGTAAAAAACCAATGAAATTCCCCCGTTATAGTTACTGCAGGCAACTATAACTCACGCGACCACAATTCTCTGCTGATGACGTCAGGGTGCGCGCACCTCGCGATTTATAAAAAAAAAAAAGTTTTTTTCTCCCTTGGGGGTCCTTCTGTGACCCCCTGACCAAGGCTAGGGGGTCAGGAACTGTCCACTCTTCCCCCTTTTCACGTTCTCCACCTTTTTTTTTCACCCCCTCAGACTGCGAGAGACAAAATGGCGGCTGACACTTCCTGGTTTCGACCGAAGCAAATGTTTACCGACATCTAACAACCAATCAGAATTGCGCTCGCGCACGGCAGGGTGCGCGCACCGTGCGCGCACGGTGTGCGCCTATAGATATTGATATGCTTTTAAATGCTATTTTCTCAGGAAATACTGAACAGATTTACACCAGACCTGCAAAAGGCACTTCCTTGACCTTATGGCTACCTCTCTGCCAAATTTCAAGTAATTCTGTTCAGCCGTTCGGGCTGTAGCTGTGTCTAAAGGTCCTATAAAAAAATGCATGGGGAAAACGCGTTTTGGGACCCCCCTTTTTTCTCGGCCCCCACTTGACGAATCACCCCGAGACTTTCAGGGTAGGAGCTGAGCGGAGCGCCCCATTAGTTTTGAAAATTTCGCGAGGATTCGTCAACCGGCGCCAAAGTTATTCAAAATAGAATTTTGAGATTTCCTATGGAAACTAGGTTGTAACTATAACTATCTACTGGCGACCGCCAGTAGATAATATATATATATATATTCACTGAAAAAACCATAGGTTTCACACATGTTATAGTTAGCGGAAATTTTACTGATAAAAAACCAATGAAATTCCCCCGTTATAGTTAGTGCAGGCAACTATAACTCACGCGACCGCAATCCTCTGCTGATGCTAATACTGTTTTTAGACACTTATTTGCCCATGTCTTCTTCCATAAATTTTTAGCTATACATATATTACAAATATTTTTTTTTCATAAAGACACATATGTCATCAGCAGAAGATTGCGGTCGCGTGAGTTATAGTTGCCTGCACTAACTATAACGGGGGAATTTCATTGGTTTTTTATCAGTAAAATTTCCGCTAACTATAACATGTGTGAAACCTATGTTTTTTTCAGTGAATTTGCAAGGTTTTTTAAATGCTAATTCCTAACTATAACGTGTGTGAAACCTATGGTTTTTTCAGTGAATTTGTACGGTTTTTTAAATGCTAAGTTACTTTACGCCATTCGTGGCGTGCGCGCCCACTTAACGCAGTTCGTTCCGTACGCGCACCGCGTGCCCACGTTACGCTAGATGGGCCATGTACGCATGATGCGCTTCGCGCACCGTGCGCACATGGAGGACATATGATGCACTTCGTTTTGCAAGGTAAAATTTTACTTTTTCATATGTCTTATAAGCCGTGCACAAATGGTGCCCTTCAGGCACCATTTGCACACAGGGTGGGGAGAGTGTGGATAATGTTTTTTTTTTTTAAATTTTTACCGTACGCGTACGGTAAGCGTAATCGGCGAAATTAGCGAAAAAATAAAAATTCCGTTTTTGGCCTTGGGGGATCTTTGGGGACTCCCTCAACATGGCTAGGTGTTTTGGAGCTGCCCAAACAGCCCCTTTACATGTTTTTGTGTTTTAATCCACACTCTCAGTGCGAGAGAGAAAATGGCGGCCGCCGCTTCCTGGTTTCGGCCGATTCGAATGTTTACTAAGATCTAAGAGCCAATCAGAATCGTGCTCGCGCACGCCACTGTACGCGTACGGTCAGCGTACCGTAAGCGCACCGTAAGCTGGCTCAGATATATATATTGATTTAAAGGCTATTTTCTCAGAATCTACTGAACAGATTTACACCAAACCTACAAAAGGCACTTCCTTGACCTGGGGACTACCTCTCTGCCAAATTTCATTAAATTCTGTTCAGCCGTTCGGGCTGTAGCCCTGTCTAAAGGTCCTATGGAAAAATGCATGGGAAAAACGCGTTTTGGGACCCCCCTTTTATCTCAGCCCCCGCTTGACGAATCCCCCCGAGACTTTCAGGGTAGGAGCGGAGCGTAGCGCCCCACCTATTTTGAAAAATTTGCGAGGATTCGTCGACCGGCGCCAAAGTTATTCAAAATAGAATGTTGCGGATTTCCTATGGAAACATGGTCCTAACTATAACTACCTACTGGCGACCGCCAGTAGGTAATATCTATATATATATATATCATCGCAAAGGTTGCCCGAAGAGGAGAGGCCACCACAGGAGGTTTTTTGTCCAAAATTTTAATGAAGGTTGCAGCACAGGTAATACAAAACTGCCAAGCTCGAATAATGAAGTCCATCCCCGACGCGTTTCGTGCTTCCAGCACTTAATCATGGGCTCATGGCTTCTGAACTGCAGGTAGGCAACAGCGATTTCCGGCATCTGAAATACATCACAGTCTCCGCCTCAGTGGGCGTGGCCAACACTCTGGCCTGATGGTAACTGTAGTGCCTTCTTTCTCAGGTGAGTTGCTGTGCCCTCGTTTCCAAGTTCCAAATGATCCCCAGTGGGTTGCGATGCCGAAGTCTTTACCCCTGCTGCATTTCTACCACCTCCATTTGCCGGCTCCAGTCCCCCAGCTGTCACGTGTTTGCAGCAATAAAGGGGCTGCTAACACAGCGGGGCTCTCACCGCGGCCCAGGCATGGCCGCTACACATCATCGCAAAGGTTACCCGAAGAGGAGAGGCCACCACAGGAGGTTATTTGTCTAAAATTTTTAATGAAGGTTGCAGCACAGGTAATACAAAACTGCCAAGCTCAAATAATGAAGTCCATCCCCGACGCGTTTCGTGCCTCCAGCACTTAATCATGGGCTCATGGCTCCTGAACTGCAGGTAGGCAACAGCGATTTCCCGGCATCTGAAATACATCACAGTCTCCGCCTCAGTGGGCGTGGCCAACACTCTGGCCTGATGGTAACTGTAGTGCCTTCTTTCTCAGGTGAGTTGCTGTGCCCTCGTTTCCAAGTTCCAAATGATCCCCAGTGGGTTGCGAGGCCGAAGTCTTTACCCCTGCTGCATTTCTACCACCTCCATTTGCCGGCTCCTGTCCCCCAGCTGTCACGTGTTTGCCGCAACAAAGGGGCTGCTAACACAGCGGGGCTCTCACCGCGGCCCAGGCATGGCCGCTACACATCATCGCAAAGGTTGCCCGAAGAGGAGAGGCCACCACAGGAGGTTTTTTGTCCAAAATTTTTATTGAAGGTTGCAGCACAGGTAATACAAAACTGCCAAGCTCGAATAATGAAGTCCATCCCCGACGCGTTTCGTGCTTCCAGCACTTAATCATGGGCTCATGGCTTCTGAACTGCAGGTAGGCAACAGCGATTTCCGGCATCTGAAATACATCACAGTCTCCGCCTCAGTGGGCGTGGCCAACACTCTGGCCTGATGGTAACTGTAGTGCCTTCTTTCTCAGGTGAGTTGCTGTGCCCTCGTTTCCAAGTTCCAAATGATCCCCAGTGGGTTGCGAGGCCGAAGTCTTTACCCTTGCTGCATTTCTACCACCTCCATTTGCCGGCTCCAGTCCCCCAGCTGTCACGTGTTTGCCGCAATAAAGGGGCTGCTAACACAGCGGGGCTCTCACCGCGGCCCAGGCATGGCCGCTACACATCATCGCAAAGGTCCCCCGAAGAGGAGAGGCCACCACAGGAGGTTTTTTGTCTAAAATTTTTAATGAAGGTTGCAGCACAGGTAATACAAAACTGCCAAGCTCAAATAATGAAGTCCATCCCCGACGCGTTTCGTGCTTCCAGCACTTAATCATGGGCTCATGGCTCCTGAACTGCAGGTAGGCAACAGCGATTTCCGGCATCTGAAATACATCACAGTCTCCGCCTCAGTGGGCGTGGCCAACACTCTGGCCTGATGGTAACTGTAGTGCCTTCTTTCTCAGGTGAGTTGCTGTGCCCTCGTTTCCAAGTTCCAAATGATCCCCAGTGGGTTGCGAGGCCGAAGTCTTTACCCCTGCTGCATTTCTACCACCTCCATTTGCCGGCTCCTGTCCCCCAGCTGTCACGTGTTTGCCGCAACAAAGGGGCTGCTAACACAGCGGGGCTCTCACCGCGGCCCAGGCATGGCCGCTACACATCATCGCAAAGGTTGCCCGAAGAGGAGAGGCCACCACAGGAGGTTTTTTGTCCAAAATTTTTATTGAAGGTTGCAGCACAGGTAATACAAAACTGCCAAGCTCGAATAATGAAGTCCATCCCCGACGCGTTTCGTGCTTCCAGCACTTAATCATGGGCTCATGGCTTCTAAACTGCAGGTAGGCAACAGCGATTTCCGGCATCTGAAATACATCACAGTCTCCGCCTCAGTGGGCGTGGCCAACACTCTGGCCTGATGGTAACTGTAGTGCCTTCTTTCTCAGGTGAGTTGCTGTGCCCTCGTTTCCAAGTTCCAAATGACCCCCAGTGGGTTGCGAGGCCGAAGTCTTTACCCCTGCTGAATTTCTACCACCTCCATTTGCCGGCTCCTGTCCCCCAGCTGTCACGTGTTTGCCGCAACAAAGGGGCTGCTAACACAGTGGGGCTCTCACCGCGGCCCAGGCATGGCCGCTACACATCATCGCAAAGGTTGCCCGAAGAGGAGAGGCCACCACAGGAGGTTTTTTGTCCAAAATTTTTAATGAAGGTTGCAGCACAGGTAATACAAAACTGCCAAGCTCGAATAATGAAGTCCATCCCCGACGCGTTTTGTGCTTCCAGCACTTAATCATGGGCTCATGGCTTCTGAACTGCAGGTAGGCAACAGGGATTTCCGGCATCTGAAATACATCACAGTCTCCGCCTCAGTGGGCGTGGCCAACACTCTGGCCTGATGGTAACTGTAGTGCCTTCTTTCTCAGGTGAGTTGCTGTGCCCTCGTTTCCAAGTTCCAAATGATCCCCAGTGGGTTGCGAGGCCGAAGTCTTTACCCCTGCTGCATTTCTACCACCTCCATTTGCCGGCTCCTGTCCCCCAGCTGTCACGTGTTTGCCGCAACAAAGGGGCTGCTAACACAGCGGGGCTCTCACCGCGGCCCAGGCATGGCCGCTACATATCATCGCAAAGGTTGCCCGAAGAGGAGAGGCCACCACAGGAGGTTTTTTGTCCAAAATTTTTAATGAAGGTTGCAGCACAGGTAATACAAAACTGCCAAGCTCGAATAATGAAGTCCATCCCCGACGCGTTTCGTGCTTCCAGCACTTAATTATGGGCTCATGGCTTCTGAACTGTAGGTAGGCAACAGCGATTTCCGGCATCTGAAATACATCACAGTCTCCGCCTCAGTGGGCGTGGCCAACACTCTGGCCTGATGGTAACTGTAGTGCCTTCTTTCTCAGGTGAGTTGCTGTGCCCTCGTTTCCAAGTTCCAAATGATCCCCAGTGGGTTGCGAGGCCGAAGTCTTTACCCCTGCTGCATTTCTACCACCTCCATTTGCCGGCTCCTGTCCCCTAGCTGTCACGTGTTTGCCGCAACAAAGGGGCTGCTAACACGGCGGGGCTCTCACCGCGGCCCAGGCATGGCCGCTACACATCATCGCAAAGGTTGCCCGAAGAGGAGAGGCCACCACAGGAGGTTTTTTGTCCAAAATTTTTAATGAAGGTTGCAGCACAGGTAATACAAAACTGCCAAGCTCGAATAATGAAGTCCATCCCCGACGCGTTTCGTGCTTCCAGCACTTAATCATGGGCTCATGGCTTCTGAACTGCAGGTAGGCAACAGCGATTTCCGGCATCTGAAATACATCACAGTCTCCGCCTCAGTGGGCCTGGCCAACACTCTGGCCTGATGGTAACTGTAGTGCCTACTTTCTCAGGTGAGTTGCTGTGCCCTCGTTTCCAAGTTCCAAATGATCCCCAGTGGGTTGCGAGGCCGAAGTCTTTACCCCTGCTGCATTTCTACCACCTCCATTTGCCGGCTCCTGTCCCCCAGCTGTCACGTGTTTTCCGCAACAAAGGGGCTGCTAACACAGCGGGGCTCTCACCGCGGCCCAGGCATGGCCGCTACACATCATCGCAAAGGTTGCCCGAAGAGGAGAGGCCACCACAGGAGGTTTTTTGTCCCAAATTTGTAATGAAGGTTGCAGCACAGGTAATACAAAACTGCCAAGCTCGAATAATGAAGTCCATCCCCAACGCGTTTCGTGCTTCGAGCACTTAATCATGGGCTCATGGCTTCTGAACTGCAGGTATGCAACAGCGATTTCCGGCATCTGAAATACATCACAGTCTCCGCCTCAGTGGGCGTGGCCAACACTCTGGCCTGATGGTAACTGTAGTGCCTTCTTTCTCAGGTGAGTTGCTGTGCCCTCGTTTCCAAGTTCCAAATGATCCCCAGTGGGTTGCGAGGCCGAAGTCTTTACCCCTGCTGCATTTCTACCACCTCCATTTGCTGGCTCCTGTCCCCCAGCTGTCACATGTTTGCCGCAACAAAGGGGCTGCTAACACAGTGGGGCTCTCACCGCGGCCCAGGCATGGCCGCTACACATCATCGCAAAGGTTACCCGAAGAGGAGAGGCCACCACAGGAGGTTTTTTGTCCAAAATTTTTAATGAAGGTTGCAGCACAGGTAATACAAAACTGCCAAGCTCGAATAATGAAGTTCATCCCCGACGCGTTTCGTGCTTCGAGCACTTAATCATGGGCTCATGGCTTCTGAACTGCAGGTAGGCAACAGCGATTTCCGGCATCTGAAATAAATCACAGTCTCCGCATCAGTGGGCGTGGCCAACACTCTGGCCTGATGGTAACTGTAGTGCCTTCTTTCTCAGGTGAGTTGCTGTGCCCTCGTTTCCAAGTTCCAAATGATCCCCAGTGGGTTGCGAGGCCGAAGTCTTTACCCCTGCTGCATTTCTACCACGAAACGCGTCGGGGATGGACTTCATTATTCGAGCTTGGCAGTTTTGTATTACCTGTGCTGCAACCTTCATTAAAAATTTTGGACAAAAAACCTCCTGTGGTGGCCTCTCCTCTTCGGGCAACCTTTGCGATGATGTGTAGCGGCCATGCCTGGGCCGCGGTGAGAGCCCCGCTGTGTTAGCAGCCCCTTTGTTGCGGCAAACACGTGACAGCTGGGGGACAGGAGCCAGCAAATGGAGGTGGTAGAAATGCAGCAGGGGTAAAGACTTCGGCCTCGCAACCCACTGGGGATCATTTGGAACTTGGAAACGAGGGCACAGCAACTCACCTGAGAAAGAAGGCACTACAGTTACCATCAGGCCAGAGTGTTGGCCACGCCCACTGAGGCGGAGACTGTGATGTATTTCAGATGCCGGAAATCGCTGTTGCCTACCTGCAGTTCAGAAGCCATGAGCCCATGATTAAGTGCTGGAAGCACGAAACGCGTCGGGGATGGACTTCATTATTCGAGCTTGGCAGTTTTGTATTACCTGTGCTGCAACCTTCATTAAAAATTTTGGACAAAAAACCTCCTGTGGTGGCCTCTCCTCTTCGGGCAACCTTTGCGATGATGTGTAGCGGCCATGCCTGGGCCGCGGTGAGAGCCCCGCTGTGTTAGCAGCCCCTTTGTTGCGGCAAACACGTGACAGCTGGGGGACAGGAGCCGGCAAATGGAGGTGGTAGAAATGCAGCAGGGGTAAAGACTTCGGCCTCGCAACCCACTGGGGATCATTTGGAACTTGGAAACGAGGGCACAGCAACTCACCTGAGAAAGAAGGCACTACAGTTACCATCAGGCCAGAGTGTTGGCCACGCCCACTGAGGCGGAGACTGTGATGTATTTCAGATGCCGGAAATCGCTGTTGCCTACCTGCAGTTCAGAAGCCATGAGCCCATGATTAAGTGCTGGAAGCACGAAACGCGTCGGGATGGACTTCATTATTCGAGCTTGGCAGTTTTGTATTACCTGTGCTGCAACCTTCATTAAAAATTTTGGACAAAAAACCTCCTGTGGTGGCCTCTCCTCTTCGGGCAACCTTTGCGATGATATATATATATATATATATATATATATATATATATATATATATATATATATATATATATATATATATATATATATATATATATATATATATATGTGTGTGTGTGTGTATATATTACCTACTGGCGGTCGTCAGTAGGTAGTTATAGTTAGGACCTAGTATTCATAGGAAAAGCGTTTTTGTTTTCCCAATAACTTTAGCGCCGGAGGATATGGTGTATATCCGTATAGTAGTCTTGCTTCGTGGGGGACTTTGGAAATATAAAGCGGGAGCCTGTGGGGGCCCCCGTAGCCCCGGGGACTGCCACCTCCCCGGGGCTCTGTTTTTTAAATGAAAAAAATGTGTAGGGGGCTCGAGCCTCCCCACATGGCCCGGGGACCACCACCTCACCAGGGTTTTGCAAAAGTTGTGAGGGAGGCCTTCGATGGTCCTGGGGACTGCCACCACCCTGGGCCGGCTCCTGCAGTGTCCCTGGGTGCCCACCCCCAGGACACTGCTGTTTGCTATGGTAGGGTGGGAGCACATCTCCTGCCCTACCGTACCAAACTCAGGTTTGATTTTTGCAAGAGAGAGTAGGGAAACCTGCTCTCTCTTCCAACATCCAAAGCAGAATTGCTTTTCCACATGGGGAGCTGCATGTCAGCAGCTCCCCATGTGGAAAAGCAATGCCGGCTCTCGCAGGACGCAGGGAGCCGATGGGACCGTGGGGGCATTGGGGCTCCCCCCACGGTCCCCATCGAAGTCCATAGGCATCGGGGAATGGGGTCCCCGGGGCGAATATAAATTAGTGGTAGAAGCCGTTTTTTTATCTAAAAAAATGTGAAGTTGTGACCCTAGTGCGGCACTCAGCACGGCCCCCTGGTGTGAACGCAAGGGGTGTGCAGCTCCCAGCGCTGGTGTGAACGTGAGGGTTGCACGGCTCCCAGTGCGGCCCCCTAATGTGAACTCGAGGGGTGTGCGGCTTCCAGCGTGGCACCCTGGTGTGAACGCGATGGGTATGCGGCTCCTAGTTGCGCTTGGTGTGCAACTCCCAGCAAAATAAAACCTTTTTATTTATTATAAACCTAGGTTATATGTTTGGATCTTGGGTGGCTCTAAAAAGAGCCCTTGTGTTTATTGGGAGAATTTGGTAGCTACATGTAAGTGCCGATGCAGAGTCTAAAGTTGTTGAGAAGGACTCTCTTTGTGAAATATACACCATCTCTCCTGTAGATGCCATTCATATTAAAACACAGATTGTTGTTGAATATAGACCCCATACTATGGTCTCTGAGATAAGCAGAAACAGTTTTATTGACATTTTTTCTAGCTTTCTAAATCTGTGGACAAAATTGATTGGACCAGTTCTAATTCTGTCTTTGGCATATGTTAGAGTAGACAAAGGCAGTTTGGGGGAAAAGTAACACCAATTATGCACAGGTGTCCTTCATTTGCATTTCCAGAACTACCCCAGTCAATGTGCCTAGGTCATTGCCACCACAGTGCACAATCATGAGGTCAGGGGCTTGGAGATGTAAAAATGTTTTAACCGAAGGCATCAGTTGGTGCCATTTTAATCCTCTTTGTCCAATCCATTTAATTTGCACATTTTGCAAACCTAGATCTTTGTCAATACCTCTGTGTTCAGCATATATTTAGCACCAGAAAACATAGCTGTGTCCCACAATCCACACTCTAAGCATCTTGAAGGGAAATCTAGATGCACTGAAAAGATGTCTGTAGGTGAAGTAGGCAGTTGGTAGAATAAGAGGTATCTAAAATGGCGGATAAGATGCAGATTTAAAAAAAGAAGAAAAATGATTGGCTGTTTATGATTATTATAGAGTGAAAAATAGGGTGCATGTTTCTGTGTTTAAAAAGCATGTTTCTTATTGGTTATTAAATAATGTTTGAAAGGTACATTAGATAGGATAAGCTGATATTTTGGAAAGTCAAGCACACTTGCTGATGGAATTAGCAACATTGTGTGCTGAATTTGTGACCTGCGAGTTCAGTTGAATGTTCCATGAACTGTTACTATGGAAACAGGCATTAAGCAGAATGGAGGTAGGGTTGGAAGTTATGTGTGGCATTAAAATGTGTATATGTTATAACTATTAAAGTAATATGTTATTGCAGTGAGATTTCTCAAGTCACTGGTATGGTAAGAAGTGGTGTGTTATTAAAAAAAAATAAAGCTAAAATTATTTGTAATATACTTTTGAAGTCTCGTATGGATCCGCGGTTCCATCTCTTACGGTGCGCGGTCCGGGTGCGACTCCAAAAAATTCCAGAAGCAATTTCGGTTCAGATAGAGGTCAGTTGGCAAGGGTTGATATGTGTAACCAATAGAAATGTGTTTTAGAATTTGAATTACCTTGGGAAGCAATGTGATTTGATATTTACATATATATGTGTGGAGAATGAGAGGGAAACTTTGCCTTTGGTTTTGCTAAGAGCAGTGCACTATATTCATTGTGTGCTTAAGAAAATCTGGTGTGTGGTTCTGATACTTCATAATCTACTAAGCAATTTGAAAGGTGAGTTATCAATTTGTGAGGTGTACTATGTGGTGCCTTTGTTTTTACACTTAAAAAATAAATCATAAAATTTGAAGTTTGAGATATATTTTGTTATGAAGAAATATTTCTTGCAGTTTTTTGTAATGTATTTAAATGTTGTTTAAAATACATTTTGTATAGTATTATGTGTGTTTTGGGATAGGGATTGCTGATTATGACAGACTGTTTTAATGTGTGGATATGTACATTAGTAGTATATTGCATAACTTTAGGTGTTGATTTCAAATTGGAAATGTATATGTAGAGTGAAGGTATTAGTGATGTGACTAGTTTTTTATAAATCTCTAAAGAGGTACAGTTAACATATGCAACATAATTTTTGGTGTTTGGTTTCAATTTAAAGTTTGTTCTGTGAATTTATGTGGTGTAGATAGCGTTGTGGTAGAGAGTCACTCATTTATGTTTTTCAGTGATATGGTGAGACTTATAGCAGAGATCAGTAGAGATGTATGCAGTACTTTAATGCTATAAGGAGTGGCCTTGAAGAGCAGGTATTGCCCTGTTAATACTGAGACACTCCTCCAATCCACCATCGAGTACCATACACTTATTTATTGAGTGCACTAATACCTGAGTACTTATACATTCTCTATGCACTCTGTTTGCTGCACTGTAATTATTCCAGTCACTAGTCATGTACTTACTGAATGTTCTAGCCAGTAACACTACTACAGGTATGTTATTCTGTGAACTATGCATGCGCATGTCTAACCAGCTACATAGTTTTGTACACTCTTGTAAATACCCAGTTAGTATTCATGCAAACTAGGAATGTCTGTGTCAGTGCCATGCAATTCTTCGATTACCCATTCACCCTACCTAATTATCCTATCAATGCAGCACCACCTAAGCACTTATAAATTCACCATGCACTCTGTTTTCAGCACTGTAATTATTCCAGTTACTAGTCATGTACTTATGGAATGGCGTAGACAGTAATACTACTACAGCTTAGATATTCTGTGCACTATGCATGCAGACCTCTAACCAGCTATATACTATTGATACACTCCTGTAAATACCCATTTAATATCCAGTCACTGTCCATGCACTTGTACAATGCCTCAGGCATTAAGAGACGCAGTGCTACAGTCAAATGTGCACAATCTATGCAATCCCCTAACCCCCTGCAGACTACTGATTCACTCCTGCCAAAATCCAAGTAGTAGACATGCAAGTCAGCAATCACACTGTCACTCTCTGTCCACTCCTGCAATCATCCTGACAGAACCCTGTCCTTATCTAATCTCTGTGCCGAAACACAAGCACTTATAAACTCACTCTGCTGTCAACTGCCATCACTCTAACAATCCAGTCACTGTCCATGCACTTGTACAATGACTCAGGCATTAAGACACGCAGTGCTACAGTCAAATGTGCACAAACTATGTGGTTCCCTAACCTCTGCACACTACTGATTCACTCCTGCCAAAATCCAGGAAGTAGACATGCAAGTCAGCAATCACACTGTCACTCTCTGTCCACTGCTGCAATCATCCTGACAGAACCATGTGAATATCTAATCTCTGTGCGGAAATCAAGCACTTTTATACTTGCCCTGCTGTCAACTACCAACATTCTACCTATCCAGTCACTGTCCATGCACTTGTACAATGACTCAGGCATTAAGACACACAGTGCTACGTTCAAATGTGCACAACCCATTTGGTCCCATAACCCCCTGCACACTACTGATTTAGTACTGCCAAAATCCAGGTAGTAGGTGTGTAGTTCAGCAATTATACTGTCACTCCCTGTCCACTCCTACAATCATCCTGACAGAACCCTGTCCTTATCTAATCTCTGTGCCAAACCAGAAGCACTTATAAACCACTCTGCTGTCAACTACCATAACTCTAACTATCTAGTCACTGTCCATGCACTTCTACAATAAATCCGGCATTAAGATACGCAGTACTACCGTCAAATGTCCACAACCTATGCAGTCCCCTAACCCCCTGCAGACTCCTGATTCACTCCTGCAAAAATCCAGGTAGTAGACATGCAAGCCAGAAATCACACTGTCACTCTCTGTCCACTGCTGCAATCATCCTGACAGAACCCTGTTCTTCTCTAATCTCTGTGCCGAAACACAGGCACTTATAAACTCACTCTGCTGTCAACTACCATCACTCTAACTATCCAGTCACTGTCCATGCACTTCTACAATGAATCAGGCATTAATATACGCAGTGCTACAGTCGAATTTCCACAACCTATGCAGTCCCCTAACCGCCTGCAGACTACTAATTCACTCCTGCAAAAATCCAGGTAGTTGTCAGCAATCACACTGTCACTCTCTGTCCACTCCTGCAATTATGCTGACAGAAACCTGTCCTTATCTAATCACTGTGCAGAAACACAAGCATTTTTAAACTCACCCTGCTGTCAACTACTAGCTCTCTAACCATACAGTCACTGTCCATGTACTTGTAGAATGAATTAGTCATTAAGACATGCAGTGCTACAGTGAATTGTGCACAACCTCTGCGGTCCCATAACCCCCTGCAGACTACTGATTCACTCCTGCAAAAATCCAGGTAGTAGCCATGCAAGTCAGCAATCACACTGTCACTCTCTGTCCACTCCTGCTATCATCCTGACAGAACCCTGTCCTTATCTAATCTCTGTGCTAATACACAAGCACTTATAAACTCACCCTGCTGTCGACTACCAGTACTCTAATTATCCAGTCACTGTCCATGTACTTGTGCAATGACTCAGGCATTAAGACACACAGTGCTACAGTGAATTGTGCACAATCTATGTGGTTCCCTAACCCCTGCACACTACTGATTCACTCCTGCCAAAATCCAGGAAGTAGACATGCAAGTCAGCAATCACACTGTCACTCTCTGTCCACTGCTGCAATCATCCTGACAGAACCATGTGAATATCTAATCTCTGTGCGGAAATCAAGCACTTTTATACTTACCCTGCTGTCAACTACCTGCATTCTACCTATCCAGTCACTGTCCATGTACTTGTACAATGCCTCAGGCATTAAGAGACACAGTGGTACAGTCAAATGTGCACAATCTATGCATTCCCCTAACCCCCTGCAGATTACTGATTCACACCTGCAAAAATCCAGGTAGTAGACATGCAAGTCAGCAATCACACTGTCACTCTCTGTCCACTCCGGCAATCATCCTGACAGAACCCTGTCCTTATCTAATATCTGTGCTGAAACACAAGCATGTATAATCTCACCCTGCTGTCAACTACCAGTACTCTAAATATCCAGTCACTGTCCATGCACTTGTACAATGCCTCAAGCATTAAGATACACAGTGTTATAGTCAAATGTAGACAATCTATGCAGTCCCCTAAACCCCTGCAGACTACTGATTCACTCCTGCCAAAATCGAGGTAGTAGACATGCAAGTCAGTAATCACACTGTCACTCTCTGTGCACTCCTGCAATCAAACTGACAGAACCTTGTCCTTATCTATTCTCTGTGTCGAAACACAAGCACTTATAAACTCACTCTGCTGTCAACTGCCATCACTCTAACTATCCAGTCACTATCCATGCACTTGCACAATGACTCAGGCATTAAGACACACAGTGCTACAGTCAAATGTGCACAACCTATGTGGTCCCATAACCACTTGCACACTACTGATTCACTCCTGCAAAAATCCAGGTAGAAGGTATGTAGTTCAGCAATTACACTGTTACTCCCTGTCCACTCCTGCAATCATCCTGACAGAACCCTGTCCTTATCTAAACACTGTGCTGAAACACAAGCACTTTTAAACTCACCCTGCTGTCAACTACTAGCACTCTAACTATCCAGTCACTGTTGATGCACTTGTACAATGAGTTAGTCATTAAGACATGCAGTGCTATAGTGAAATGTGCAAAACCTATGCGGTCCCATAACCCACTGCAGACTACTGATTCACTCCTGCAAAAATCCAGGTAGTAGCCATGCAAGTCAGCAATCATATTGTCACTCTCTGTGCACTCCTGCAATCATCCTGACAGAACCCTGTCCTTATTTAATCTCTGTGCTGAAACACAAGCACTTATAAACTCACCCTGCTGTCAACTTCCAGTACTCTAACTATCCAGTCACTGTCCATGAACTTGTACAATGCCTCAGGCTTTAAGAGACAGTGCTATAGTCAAACGTCCACAATCTATGTGGTCCCCTAACCCCCTGCAGACTACTGATTCACTCCTGTAAAAATCCAGGTAGCAGACATGCAAGTCAGCAATCACACTGTCACTCTCTGCCCACTCCTGCAGTCATCCTGACAGAACCCTGTCCTTATCTAATCACTGTGCTGAAACACAAGCACTTTTAAACTCACCCTGCTGCCAACTATTAGTACTCTACCTATCCAATCACTGTCCATGCACTTGTACAATCACTCAGGCATTAGGAGACACAGTGCTATAGTCAAATGTGCACAATCTAAGTGGTCCCTTAACTCTCACATTGTAACTCTCTGTCCACTGCTACAATCATCCTGACGGAACCATGTGCTTATCTAATCTCTGTGCTGAAAAACAAGCACTTTTAAACTCACCCTGCTGTCAACTATTTGCACTCTACCTATCCAGTCACTGGCCATAGACTTCTACAATGACTCAGGCATTAAGAGACGTAGTGTTATAGTCAAACGTGCACAATCTATGCGTTCTCCTAACTCTCTGCAGACTACTGATTCAGTCCTGCAATAATCCAAGTAGTAGCCATGCAAGTCAGGAATCACACTGTCACTCTCTGTCCACTCCTGCAATCATCCTGACAGAACCATGTCCTTATCTAATCACTCTGTTGAAAGACAAACACTTATATCTCACCCTGCTGTCAACTACCAGCACTCTAACTATACAGTCTAGGTATCCTCCTGTCTATCCCATGCACTTCTTCAATCACTTATCCACCACTATCTACTTATCCTATCACTCTGCCAATACCTAAGCACTTATAAATTCACCATGTACTCTGTTTGAAGCCCTGTAATCATTCTAGTTACTAGTCATGTACTGATGGAATGGTGTAGTCAGTAACACAAGTACACCTACAATATTCTGTGCACAATGCATGCAGATCTCTAACCAGGTACATACTATTGATACACTCTTGCTAATACCCACTTAGTACCCATAAAACCTAGCAATCCGCCTGTCAGTCCCATGCACTTTGTCAATCACCCGTCCAATACTATCTTCTATTCCTATCACTCCACCAACACTTAACCGCTTATAACTTGACCATGCACTCTGTTTGCAGCACTGTAATTATTCCAATTACTAGTGATGTACTTATGGAGTGGCCTAGCTACTAATACAAGTACACCTAAAATATTCTGTGCACAATGCCTGCAGACCTCTAACCAGATACATACTATTGGTACACTCCAATAAATACCAAAGTAATACCCATGCAGGCTAGGAATTCTCCTGTCAGTTCCATGCACTACTCCAATCACTTATTTACCACTATCTACTTATCCTGTCACTGTGCCAATGCCTAAACACTTATAAATTCAGCAGGCACTCTGTTTACAGCACTGTAATCATACTAGTTACTAGTCATGTATTTATGGAATGGCCTAGCCACTAACACAAGTACACATACAATATTCTGTTCACTGTGTAAGCAGACTTCTAACCAGGTACATACTATTGGAACACTCTTGTAAATACTAAGGTGCTACTCATGCAGTCTAGGAATCCTCCTGTGAATGCCAGGCACTTCTCCAATCACCCATCCAGCACTATCTTCTTATCCTATCACTCCGCCAATACCTAAGCACTTAGAAATTGACCAAGCACTGTTTGCAGCACCGTAATTATTCCAATAACACAAGCACACCTACAATATTCTATGCACCATGCTTCCAGACCTCTAACCAGCTACATACTATTGGAACACTCTTGTAAGTACTAAGGTACTACCCATGCAGCCTAGAAATCCTCCTATCAGTCCCATGCACTTTTCCAATCACCCATTTAGCACTATGTTCTTATTCTATCACTCCACCAATACCTAAGCACTTAGAAATTGAACATGCACTCTGTTTGCAGCACTGTAATCATTCCAATAACTAGTGATGTACTTATGGAATGGCCTAGCCTCTAAGAGAAGTGCACCTACAATATTCTGTGCAGTATGCATGCAGACCTGTAAACACGTACATACTATTGGAACACTCTTATAAATACTAAGGTACTACCCATGCAGCCTAGCAATCCTGCTGTTAGTCTCATGCACTTCCTCAATCACTCATCCAGCACTATCTATTTATCCTATCACTCCACCATTACCTATCCACTTATAACTTGACCATGCACTCTGTTTCCAGAACTGTAATCATTCCAATTAGTACTGATGTACTTATGGAGTGGCCTAGACAGTAACACAAGTACAGCTACAATATTCTGTGCACAATGCCTACAAACCTCTAACCAGATACATACTATTGGTACACTCCACTAAACACCAAAGTAGTACCCATGCAGTCTAGGATTCCTCCTGTCAGTCTCATGCACAAGCCCTTTGGCTGTGCCACTCTGCAGCACTTCCGAAGCACAGAGATGCAACATATTTAGAAGAATATGTTACATCTCTGTGCTTCTGCGCTGGTGCACAAACTGCAGCCATGCACTGGCGTAGGCACCCTTGCACCATGGATGCCTGTGTCACGGGGACATTGTTTTTGTGCTGGAAGAGGCACCTTCCTGCACAAAAACAATCACTACAGGAATTTTCCTCCTTCAATGCGTGCAGTAGAATGAAGCATGCATTGAAAGAGGAAAAAACGAGGAGAAATGAAAACATTTCTCCTCATTGCGCCTCGCTACGCCACCTCTAGGGTGGCGTAGCATTCACACGCATCTCCGGATTTACAATTTCTCGTAAATCTGGAGATGTGTCTTGTTCCATGGGTGTTGCATGGGAACACCCACAGCAACACCCATGGAACGCCCCTTCAACGCAAAGTGCTGCATGTGAAGGGGCCATATTTACAAGCAGATGAAAAGCCATGCAAGGTGACTTTTCCTCTCCTTGTAAATATGGAGGAGCCCCCTGAGCCACCAGTACATCAAAAAAAAGGTGACGTACTGGTGGCACAGGGGGCTTCTAAATCTGCCCCTATGTTCTTATCCTATCACTCTGCCAATACCTAAGCACTTATAAATTTACCATACACTACTAATGCATTCTTTCAGTCAATCATGCTCTACACATATATTCACCCAAACTTTGAGACATTACCATGCAATTATTTTTCTTTTTTTTTAACCAGATAAGGTATTTCTGAGAAGAACCTTTTTTTCTTCTTTTTTGTTTTGTATTTTTTTGTGGTTTTTGAACAATTTTGTATTTTTTTTAATTTTTTTAAAAAAACTGAACAAAAAAAGGAACAAAGTAAACAGGTAACTTTTGGAATTAAATATCATTCCAAAAACAAAAAACAAACAAAAAAATGAACAGCGGTGATTTCTTTGGGCAGCACAAACAGCATCCACCGACTATAGCAAATAATTTTTTTACACTTTACACAGTGTTGCTCCAGGAAGGCAAATTCTGCTCTTATGTCCATAGGGGGTACTGCTGATGATGCTCCTGATGTGCTTGCCACAGCTGCTGATGGGTTTTGAGCAGCTCACCTAATTTCCTGACGAGCAAGATTGTGAGGATGGAGAGTTCGCAGATGTTTGTACATGCTGGCAGTGCCGCATGAATACTTTTTCTCACTCCCTCTTGAGAGGACCCTGCCGCAAATCGTGCAGATCACATTTCTTGCATTAACTTTTTTTTCACCTGCAGGAAAAGTGAAGAACTTCCAGACAACAGATTCTGGTCTCTGTTTACATGGTGCCTCCTCCAACAGTTCTTCATCTGAAGATACTTGCACCTGTTGCTGCTGTCCTGATGGCATTTTCTTTGGAAGTTTTGAAAAAACACAAAAAAAGCCAAAGAGGTTCAAGTAGGAGAACAGATGTTTCTCTGAAGGTGCTCCAACAAGAATGATTAAAATGGGTGGGGTCCTTCAATAGTTTCAGTGGGAAATGTTATGAACCAATCAAATCCTTTTTTTAAGGTCACATGGGAGCCGCGCACCCTGCGCTCATGAGGAACGCACCCGACTCGACTCCGCGAAAATATATTTAACAATAATATACGTTTATTACAAGTAGAGATATATTATTTTTAGGAATATCTTAGATAATCTCTTGCCCTACTATGTACATTAAAGACACATACATATAATTTTAGAATATAAAAACTTTTACGGGAGTCATGCACTCAGCGTGCCCCAGCATGCATATGATGTCATGCGGGGCCCGCCTACGCGCAAACGTATCGTACCTAAATGCGCATGTGGGAGAAGGTGTCGCGCAGCAGTCGCATACCAATCGTGCACACCACGTGATATTATATGCATATGATGTAACTGGAAGCCACGCACCCATCGCAGACAGTACGTGGATCCTTCACGACTTTTCCAAAATGGCAGCTAGAATACGTGCACCCACCGTGTTAGGTGCGTTTTGGGTGCGCGACTCCCAAACATTTTTGGAAAAAAAATATATAATTTAAAAAAAAGGGCATTAAATAATTATATTAAAATAATTAATAAAAATAATAATTGTACATTATTACACTTTTATAAAAAACATTAAAAAAGAATTGCAATTTCTAGAAAAGTATATAATATTGTTTAATAAATATTATATTTAACAGTTAAAAAACTCTAGAAATTCATTAAAAAAACATAGGTATAACGACTATTATACTTCAAACTTATCATTTAAAAACCTTTGAAATTCACTAAAAAAACATAGGTTTCAGGGACGTTATAGTTAGAAATTAGCAATTTAAAAACCTTTGAAATTCACTGAAAAAAACATAGGTTTCAGGGACATTTTAGTTAGAAATTAGCATTTAAAAAACCTTAGAAATACACTCAAAAAAACATAGGTTTCAGGGGTGTTATAGTTAGCTAGACATTTCACTCATAAAAAACCATAGAAATTCCACCGTCATAGTTAGTTCAGATAACTATAACTCGCGCCCCCGCAATGCACT
Source organism: Triturus cristatus (assembly GCF_964204655.1). NCBI lineage: Eukaryota > Metazoa > Chordata > Amphibia > Caudata > Salamandridae > Triturus > Triturus cristatus. Next base: position 354,767,978 of record NC_140589.1, on the reverse strand, counting down.
GCTGATGATGTCACATATTACATCTTTCATGACATGGTCAGTGACATCACTGATGACATCACTGATGACATCTCAAATGACATCACTGATGACATCATCCATGTGACAGTCTGATGCACCTCATCACACACGAGTATAACCTTTGATCACTTACTGTAAAATACAGGGTACCATTTTCAAAACCATTGACACACCCATACAAGTTACTACATAACCACTTACTGATTCCTAGTTCTACACAGACATCTACTCATTCAACATAGAATTACTCATACATGCAGTCACTGATCAATAGAACATTATGAAATGCACTCATACACCTATATAGACATTGACACACCAGCACTCATCCAAGTCAGTTATGCAATCATCCTACTCACTCATGCAAACAATCAATCACACTTACATTTACTCACCTAAACAGTTATACAAACACCACCTCATTCATTCATACAGATAGTAACTCATACTTACTGTCTTATAAAATCACTATTACAAGTTTACACTTATCCATACAGTTACTCTCACAATCACTAACTCTTATGTATAGTTATTTATATACACCAACTCTCACATACACTGCCTTTTATTTTTCTACTTCGTTGGAGATGTACCACTGAGACATATATTCGCTCACCAACACACCCATACACACACTCACTTACCCAAACAACTGTTTCCACATGCACTCTTAAACTCATACACCTAGTCAATCAACCACTCACACTTCTATGCACACACCCCACCCAACCACACACACACTCAGTCTCCCATACAAATACTCAGCCAACTAATAAATAACTAGTATACACACTCATGTAGCTAGTGACCAACTGTTGCAGCAGGTTACACAACAACAGACAAAGTGATACAGACATTCACACAGTTTAGTCACTAACCCATGTATGTAGTGAGACACTTTTAATCACTCACTTAAACAGTCAGTCACACAGCTACTAAATCCTCCATCCAGACACTTATATATCCACTAATTCTTCAATACAGATTGGTATATATATAATACATATTTAAATTTCAAACAAAACCACATTCCCTGGATGATGACATCAGTGATGTCATCAGTGATGTCATTTGAGATGTCATCAGTGATGTCATCAGTGATGTCACTGACCATGTCATGAATGATGTAATATGTGACATCATCCGCAGTGCATTGCGGGGGCGCAAGTTATAGTTAGCTGAACGGTGGAATTTCTATGGTTTTGTATGAGTGAAATGTCCAGCTAACTATAACACTCCTGACACCTATGATTTTTTCAGTGAATATATATATATATATATATATATATATATATATATATTTGCAGAAAGAATTGTAAGTCTGCACCTTTTTAGAACCTAATAATTTTGTGACATTGGGACATTAACGCTATTCAGAAAACATGGATTTACCAGTGCACATACAAGGATACCCAGCAGGTGCATTCTGGGGCCTGCAGTCAAGAGCATGAACTACGGGCACGTGACCACTTGGATTTTATTAATGCACTCACCTGTGATCAAGGCAGATATGCTGAAACGCGTAAGGAATTGGAGTGCGATGCATGCTGTAGCGCAGACGATAGATTAAAGTCAGCTCCTGCCATTTACCGAAGTTGGGCTCTTTATTTTTCTGTGATGAGTCTTCATATCGACAGGATTTCCATTCCTGTCTCAAGAGCCCGCCCTGCAGGGTCGGGGCCCCCAGTAAAATGGAACTGTTTGTGATTATTTGAAGGAGGGGGATGACCCGCTCTCCGCAATTCCAGCTAACAAAGGATTTCCGAAGCAATTTGGAACTGTGGGGGAGAAAGGGAGAGGAGGAAAGCTTTCCTCTTACGACTTTGTGGCAAACAGCACAGTAACAGTTAAGGCGCTGCAGTTTTGAGGCATTTGCAGAAAGAATTGTAAGTCTGCACCTTTTGAGAACCTAATAATTTTGTGACATTGGGACATTAACGCTATTCAGCAAACATGGATTTACCAGTGCACATACAAGGATACCCAGCAGGTGCATTCTGGGGCCTGCAGTCAAGAGCATGAACTACGGGCACGTGACCACTTGGATTTTATTAATGCACTCACCTGTGATCAAGGCAGATATGCTGAAACGCGTAAGGAATTGGAGTGCGATGCATGCTGTAGCGCAGACGATAGATTAAAGTCAGCTCCTGCCATTTACCGAAGTTGGCTCTTTATTTTTCTGTGATGAGTCTTCATATCGACAGGATTTCCATTCCTGTCTCAAGAGCCCGCCCTGCAGGGTCGGGGCCCCCAGTAAAATGGAACTGTTTGTGATTTTATATATATATATATATATATATATATATATATATATATATATTTATATACACATATAAATATATATAGGTATATATATATCCACCACCAAGCTTACTTGTGTTAGCAAGGTAGTTATAGTTAGGACCTAGTTTCCATAGGAAGACCGTTTTTTCTTCGCGAAAATTTCAAAACTATTGGCCCGCTCTGGTCAGCTCCTGTCTTGAACGTCTTGGGGTGATTTGTCAAGCAGGGGCCGATAAAAAAGGGGGGTCCCAAAACGCATTTTCCCCATGTTAATTTCCATAGTAAACTTTAGACAAAGCTACAGCCTGAACTGCCGAACGAAATTACACCAAATTTGGAAAAAAGGTAGGTCTTGTTTCAGGAAGAGTCCTTTTTTTTAAATGGTGTAAATCTGTTCAGTAGTTCCTGAGAAATTAGAAAAAGAAAACGTTTTGATATCTAAGGCAGCGATGGGTTCGCGAACTCTCCCGAGCATGAGCTTCACTGTGATTGGCTTCCAACACTCCAAACCAGGAAGTGTTGGCAGCGCTCTTGTGACTCGGTAGAACCGAGTCACAAGAAAACAGCGAAAAATATTTTGAAAACAAGAAAAGGGGGCAGGGTAGAAACACCCTGATCCCCTAGGCCTACTCAAAAAAAGCGCTGGAGTCGCGAATCCCGCCAACATTATTTTTAAAAATTAAGCGCGGGCTTCCTCTATTCATTTAAATGAGGCCCCAAGGGTGGGCCAGGTCCTGGTGGCAATGGGGAAATTATATATAAATGTATGCAAATAAAAAAAAAACGTAATTGTCTCCAAAGTTGTGATGTCAAGTTTAGGAAATGCATGAGTCTCTGGTCAGCACTGTACCAGACACCTGTTTTTACAGGCAGGGGGGCTTTGTTAGTCTGGCTTGCAGATGAATTAAGCAATATTCCGCAATGCTATGAAATGCAGCCACAATTTACGGGGACAATGATCTATTCAGGGTAATGGAAAATAAGAATGCTTCCAGTGTAGCCATTGCAAAAGGACACCGGAAGGACATCGTATGCAGGCGTTCGCTGTTTTTACCCAACACATCATGTTTGCATAATTTAATGGTCCCCACTGTGCATGACTCCTCCCACCCCTCCCTCCACCGCCCTTGCCACTTTCCTTGCAGAGCATAATCGTTCCAATCAATATTGGCCACTGACATGCGTAATGAAAAAGAGGCCTCCCATAATGAATACAACATGCATAATTAATCACAACAAAGCATCGGTGAGATTAGTGAAAACGCAAAACGAATTCATGTTAAAGAGGCGTCAACACACACTTCAGTGGGGACCAGAATGAATATTATTGTATTTAAATACAAGTGGTGTGACAAAGTTTTCGTTAGCTCTAGGGCAAGTAGGAATCCAACAGCCATAACGGGAGCAAAGGGTCCCTCAAACCCCTGGAGCTCGATGCCACTGCACCCTCCAAATAACAATCTATAAATTATACACATATAAACAAGTTACTATAAAACCTATAAAGTCGTTTCTAATAATCATATATCCGGTCAGATGCTATGGCACTCATCTAATGTAGAAGGTGCTCCATCTAAAATCTGGGTGTCTGGACCGGGGAAACCTGGCAAGTCCTCTCTTTGTCATCCAACATTAACTCTTATAAATACTGCAGCCACTCCTGAATTCCATACCACAAAATCCCACTGACCAGAAGCTGAGCATAAGGTCAGAATCTCCATTGCAGCTCTGTTCTTCTAGCACCTCAAAACAGAACACACATTGAAAAGTCAAATGTTTTGACTTTGGATAGTGATAAAAAGATATATTTTCCACAAGCATATAAACACAGGTAAAGAGATGGCGGATACATAAAGTATCAGGTAGCACAGCAGAGGGAAAAGAGGATTCAGAAGGAAAAGGGCAAAAGCACTGTTAGGCGTGCAGGTTTGTGTTTCTTCAATTCTTAAGTGGTACAAGCCTGCAGAAAATGGCATCATTGAGGAGGGGTCATAGGTGCAATCGATTCCACAGCTGTAACTAGCCTACCACCTCCCTCACCCCCCCGCCCTTTGGTGTGGTGCAGGGGCAACCTACCCAGACTTGAGAGCAAGGATGACTGGGCAGTTGCCAGGAAGTGTCAGGGTCATCGGCCACCCCAAGACAAAAGTGGGTCATCCAGTGTTGCCGTCCTGCCATGTGGCCAACCTGACATACACATATGTGGTTCAGTGCAGGAGCTAGACTGGACGTGACAGCGCTGCAGGGCAGATAGACGCAGAAACAGCAGAACCTCTGAGTATTGCCGCACTCAGAGAGCAGCTTGCTGCTTGTGAACTAAAGTCCAATCTAAACCTGACAGGTCTCCTGTGTGACTGCCAAGTGGAACATCACAGGCCCTGGCCATGACTGAGGATCACCACATGTCCTAGAGCTACTGCTAACTGTGAGACTGGAAAGTGAGGAAATAAGAGCGGTGCTTTAACTAGGGCTGAGATGAGTCCATCCGAGTCTCAGACGTGGCAGTAATTAAAATCTGAAGTTAAACGAGTCCCTATATTGATGCCCTGAGCTTTAAAACCACCAAACTGATTGTTTTCTGCACAAAGACTTTATTAAAACACTTTAAGGAAACCCATGTCACCAATGATGTTCCTGAATATATTTCAAGTTTGGCTTACTACTGCATTCCCTCTGTGTGAGTTCAGGTTATGGGTGGGTATTTATAACGGGCTGCAGTAGAAAGTTCTGGAGTTCAGGCTGAAGGCACTGTGAGTTTTGCACAGTGTCAGTGGGACATACAGCGTTTCAGAATATATGCACATTCGATCCTTGGCCTCACTGTACAGTATACTGTGCAATTTTCAAGTGTGCCAATGGTAATTTGGATTCTATGCCAAAGTGTGCGAAGACTCTACATTGCTGTCGAAATATTTACGGGGGAACTTAAGGAAAATGCAGCGCTTACAAGTGACTGTGTTGTGTGCATTGTGTGTGTGTGAGAGAGAGGGCGATGAAAGGCATCAGTGTCTAAGTGAGAAACTGCAAAAGAAAATAGTGTGAAGAGTAGAGAAGGGTGACGGGGGCACTGTGAATACCACTACCCCTTCCACAGACCTTAGTAATGCTTAATTCACAGGCTCATAATTTCTGAATTAACACAATTTACATTCCAGTTATTCACAACAAAATCATATATGTTACTCGTTTATTTGATTCTGCTAACCAGTAGTGGCAAAGCCAATAGGTCTGCCTTGCTTTAGGTGCACGTCTGCCACTGAGTAAGATGCATTGATGCATTATCTGAAAGCTCACAGAGAGGCACCAAAATAATGGTTGTCTGGCACACTATGGATTTTAGTTTACATGTTTTAAGCCACTCCCTTAATTACAAAGACCACACCTTTTGGACTATATGCATAAATAGTCTTCTTTATCACACCCCTTTTTGAGACCTCCACCCCCACATTTTTCATACCAAATAAATCTCTAAGCAAGTGTTTATGAGTGGTTTACTAAATCTTGATTCCAGCTCTGGTTTTTGGAAAGTAATGGCATGCTTGCCTGTCCAAAGTTAGCCAGATTTAGGGAGTTGAGTGGCAGACATGGTCTCAAGCTGCATGAACATTAAGTTGCCAATTTACAGCTTAGCGTGGGTGGCACTAGCTAGTCCAATTATTAAAGACTTTGCAGTAAAAATGGCAAAAGACTTTGTCCCTTTCTAGCTCGGCGTGGATGGCACTGTGCATATCTTGTGCTTATATTTGAATGACGGCCTAAGGGGATGGGTTTTCAATGGCCTCTTGGAGGCTCAGGGAGGAAGGTCACGCGGCACCCCTACCCTTTAATAAAACCACGTGCCCTACTCCCCCTTGTTTGTAAATGCGCCATACCAGAGGGGTAATTATTTAAAAGACCCATGCTTGTCATTTTAAACTTTTACCACAGAAAATGTTTAAACTATGTTTTTTGTCCAGGGGTTCATGGTGTCTCTATCCTGCCCCATTATGTATTTGTTAACATTTTTGTTAGGACTGAGTCCCGAGTCCTAAGATGACTGCTGCTACATCATTGTTGAGGTGGTGGCAGCCAATCAGATCTCAGCATGAGATCTGTCAGCCCGCATATCCTCCGAAGTGTGACACATATATAGTTTTTGAGCATTTATTGCTCAAAAACTACTGAACGGATTTATACCAGATTACAAAAGGCACTCTTTCTGCGCTAAGATCTAGCATTCTACAAAATGTGGTGTAAATCCATTCAGCTGTATGGAATGTAGCTGTGTCTAAAGTTCCTATGAAAAAATTAATGGGGAAAATGCGTTTTGGGTCTCCTCTTTATTCTCGACCCCCGCTTGACAGATCACCTTGTCCGAGGCCACGCCCCTTTTTACACCACTCTACAAACTTGCCTCTTGGCGCATTGCTGGTGGGGCGATGAGGTCCTCTGCATTGGACTTACTGGAGGTAATAGGAGGGGTAGTTGGCCCTCAAGGTTGACCTTAGAGGCTAACTACCCTTCCTGTTACCTCCAGTAAATCCCACACTGTGGGATTGTAGTGAAGGTGTCCACATACATTGCTATGTTAGCATAAGCGTGTTAGCTTTTAGAAAGCCATCTTGCCACTTTTGCTGCTTTTGCACACGACACTGCGGATACATGTTATTATTTGAGAAACTGCTTGCTTGCCTTTGCTTCACATGGGAACCGTCTGTTGTTCACCTCCCTAGATGTGCACTGCGACCTTGGTCTGAACATTGTGTGCAAAACACTTTGAGCAGCCAGACAATGTATGTTTTTGAATCCAGGTTGATCGGCCCACTCTCTAGCCATAATATGCACACAGCTGCAAATACCTGAATGTCGAGAGCCATTAATATTACAGTTTGCATGAGTTTTGAAACACATTCTGGAGAAGAACATTTCCAGGCGCAGAGCAAAGCTGATCCTGTGATGTGATCCACCTAAAGCTGATCTTTACGGTATGGGGTTCCCCATTCAAGCCTAAGAGACCTTCTGCTAGTCTAATAATATTAGTTTACTAGAGAAAGGAAGGTGGCTGTATGCCACTGTCATTTATACTAGGATGTCTCCTTTAATTTTCTATGGTATTGTAACAATGCTGATGGTTTTGATTATAATCATTTGTCTGCTTATGTTAGCCAAAGTACTGCATCTTAGGACACGTAGTTTATAAAATAAACCTTTTAAACTTCACCGTGTCTCTGATTACTTTGTTGTGGATTGATATATGTATAATAGCGAACAGGTATTTCCGATTCCCACCATTCCTGAGAATACTCTTAGTCGCTTGTTCTGGGTTGTCTATACATTGGGACCACAGTGATGATACGGATAACGAATGGGACACTGATGCTGGTCCGATAGGGGTTCTGGGTGCTGAGGTGAGTTTTTGGTACACCACAATTCACTGAGGTCCCGGTTTCCTGCGCATAGTTCTATGCATAAGCAGAATCCCTGCAACATGGCGCACCTAACGTTTGGTCTTTTGATTTGAAATGCCTTAGTAGCGCTTATATGATTCCACAACACCCTCACTCTTGTTTCCGGATAACGGGAGTGACGGATTTCACCTACCTGTTAGTAACATAATAGGTTCATTCAAGCTTGTAAATTAAATAGGTGTTTTTATATTTCTGAACCCGTGTGCTACAGTAAATTACATTGTTGTTCTTCTCAGTGTCCTTATGGCGGTCGAAATTGCAGCACATAGTCGTACGCATTTGCGGCATCATTTGACGCAGTATGGGGTACCGGATGATGGGATGGCCGTTATTTTTGTGGTGAGTGCTGATGGCTCTCACCCTTATGAGTTGTTTTACTCTTGGGTGACGCTCCCGGCGGTAAATGCGGATGATAAAATGTTTCACTCGTATACTCACACATGGGTCCCAGCCAATTATACGCCATATAGGACACAGGAGATTGCACTTTCTGCCTGGCAGCATAGCATTTGGTTTAATGGCGCCCTTCCCCATGCGGTTGCACCGGCTAGACTCGGCCCTTTGTCAATTCCAGGGGCCACGTGGCCGGTGCTAGCCGGCTTTACGCCTCACCCCCGCTATTTGACTATTGCGGTGGATGAATTGCGTACACTCCATACAGCCCTTATTACAATATATAGGGCTTTGGTGCAATACGTTTCGCGCAAAGTGTAGGTGGGGCAACTGCTGTTGCGGGTCTACCAGCTGGTCATCCTGCGGTTGTTATCACCCCAGTCATAGTTAATTCGGTGATAGGCAAGCGCCCCCAGAATAAGGACGATTTGCCTTATTGGCTTGCCGAGAAATTTGACCAACTGGAAGCAGTGTTTCCACACTCTACGACAGTGGAGAAACACAGAATACTCACCATAAGTTTGCCCAAGGACTTGGTCCCAGAAGTGTCCGATTGTGACACCTGGGGTAAGGTTTTTGCAGCGGTCTACTCGAAGTGCTTTGGCACTCAGTCTATGGCCGTGCTCCCCTCTGTTATTAAACGTGTTCAGGATAATCACGGTCCGGAGGCGGCGGTTGAGTTGGGAATGCGACTTTTCAGGGTGTTCAACGTAGTTGCCTCTCTCGTCCTTCGTAATCTCAAAGGAGATGCGGTACAGTTCCAAGTGGCTAATGGCTTAGCCCGCGTCCATGAACTCGATAAGCCGAAAGAGTTGCCTAAGATTATTGCGGAAGCATATCAAACAATTGACCGCAGTAGTTTAGGGGTTAAACCAACTATTGTCATTCCTGACCTGCAACAACAAACTAAGGTGAGCTTGTCTGTTAAAGACGATCGTCCTAATTTTCCAATGCAAAATTGGAGACAAAAGAAACAGGGAAAGCAGCAACAGAAGCAGGGGGTCTCATCCTGCGTCTCCCACTCAGCCACCTAGTGAGCGCACATACGATTTGCGTGATCGCACTAGTATTAAGTCTCCTGATAGATTTCAGGTTACTGAACGTTCTCCTCGTTCTTCACAGGATACATTGGCCTCACAGTCCGGTGGAGGAGAACGTGGCAGAGGTCGGGGTGCCCAGCAAGGTCGTGAGCAACCCCGTCAGGCTGAAGGTAGAGGCAAGCAAGACGAGTTTGCACGTCAACGTCCCCCGTTTCAAAAGAAGAAGGTTGCTGCATTAACAGCAAGGTATGCCACAGATAGTACGGACGCAACTTCTGAACCTGACATGGGCGATAACGCTGCTCAACAGCGTGGCGGAGGTTACAGTAGTGCGGCAAGCACTACGTCCATATCTGGCCGCGACAGCAACTGACACGTTCATTACTGTAGAGACTGCGGATACTAGAGTGGCTCTCCCTGATAGACTATATGACATAGTCCTCTTAATAGAAGGTGACATACAACGCACAATTCAAGGGATTTTTTAGGATAATCTGACCTCTTCCTATGACATTCTCTTGGAGGAGGCGGACTGGCCCCCGACTTTCATTTTAGATGCTCCTAGAGGGGAGGAGGTTGTCCTCCCGTCCTTTGCACATACGGTGCCGAGGGAGCATGCTGAAAGGTTTGCCGCAGAGTGGGCTTAGGTGCTTGCACCGGCTTTGTATCGTACTCAGGTAGGCTGGGTTAAATTGTCCCCCAGCCATGAGATTCCCTTACGGTCTATGCCCCAGCCGCAACCCCAATATCCCATGCGCCGTGAAGCGAGATCTCACGTCACGGAAATCCTTGATCAATTGGAATATCAGGGTGTTATTGAAACATGTGTGTCACCAGTGAATAATCCTTTGTTCACTGTGACGAAGTCTGATGGGTCGTACCGCCTAGTTTTGGATTACTGGCACCTAAACTCTCTTTGCCGGACGAGCGCGGTACAGAATACCCACAGTTCTGCACCAGTGGATAGCCTTGTACGTAAACTCTTTAAAACCACACTTGGCATATCCAATGGCTTTTATAGCCATAACCTGTCCTCACTTAGTAGTCAATGGACAGCCTTTACTTCTGGCGGCAAACAAAAAACAATTTAAATAGCCCTGGCATCTTTGCCGCACGTGTAGTCTCTCTATTGGAGAGCATAGACCCTGATGCGTACTCGTAGGTTGATGATATCTATCTCACAGACGACGAGTTGTGACTTCAGTTACAAATTCAACTTTGCGAAGTCCCACATTGCAGAGTATACAGTGTTGTTTTTGGGCTATGAGCTCAACAATGAGGGTAGAGGACTGGCTCCTCACTTTCTGGAAAAGTGTGCATGTTTGTGTGCTCCGACAACACTGAAAAAATTACAGTCTATGCTGGGCTTTCTGAATTTCGGTCGCATGTATGTTCCTGATAATTCCCAGCGTATCAAGCCGCTTTATGCCTTGGTACAACCTACTTTTTCCAAATCAAGCTGGCTGCCAGAGCATTCAGCCATTTTGCAATCATTACAGGCTGATCTTCTAGCTTCAAAGTACTTACTGACGCGTGATAACCACACAAACCTGGTAATAAGACTTGTGCCAGGAGCAGTGGGTTTCACGTACTTAACGTTCAATGAGGGCGATACCGTCCCCATTGCATACAAATCACACCTGTACACTTCCGCTGAACTGCGTTTTTCCTCCGTCGAGAAAGTTTTGATGGTGGTAACATCATATCCTGCCCTGGAGGCAGTGACAGAAGCAAGTGTACCTAATTATAAAGCTTTGCATCCACGTTGGATACAATGGGCCACTTCCTTGCAATCACCAGATGTCGTTTATATCTTTGATGCCTCATTACGGACTCAGGAGTACTTACAGTATGAGTTTGTTCATCCTGCTCCTCTGTCTTTGTGCCCGTTCGAAGATTACCATTGTGTCATTTATACGGAAGGTTCGGCGCAACCGGCGACTGGATCGAAGCATGCCTATTCGGCAGCCTGCGCAATTGTGGCAGGTACTTTCGTAAATGGTGAATTCCTATCTGATGTCGTGCATACGCAGACGTTGGGCTACTGTACCACACAGTTAGCAGAGCTACGTGCTCTGGTGCTTGCACTGGAGTTTGCTGATCCTCGAGTCACTACTCTTATAGTAAGTGACTCCTTTTACTGTGTTCAGTCATATAACGACAATCTTTTCTTTTGGTCTCAAAATGAATATCGTGATTCCAAAGGTAGCACAATTAAGCATAAAATGCTTTGGGTTCGAGACGCAGAACTTAAAGAACATCTGCCTCTCGTGAATGTAATTCACACTCTTGGGCACCAACGAGTTGGTGTCCACACTGTCGGAACCAGCGTAGCTGACGAAGCAGCGAAAACAGCAGTGGCTACATATTTAGTAGCAGCAGTTACAAGATCCAAAAGTAAGATCGATGATGACATCTTGGCAGCTATTGCTGCTACAAAGAAGGGAGGTAATTACCCGAGAGCGTTCCCTTCTCATTACCATTATCACTTAAGTCCTGATAAAGTCCCATTAGTGAGAATTAACGACGTTGGTGACAGATTGATTCCCAACGCGGACTGCAGACCATCTCTGATATCAGCGGCTCACGAGGGCATGGCTTCTGCCCATGCCGGCGTTGCAGCAACTGTTTCTATGTTACAACAACGTTACTGGTGGCGCGGGTTATATAAACAAGCTCGCACTTATGTTCTTGATTGTGACATTTGCCAGCAGATTAAACCTTCAACTGCTGCGTGTCCACCATAAACTCAGTTGTACATATCCAATAAACCACTTGGGTGTGTTTATTTGGATCACTGCGGTCCTTTCTCCTCTGATACTGCGTACAAGTATATCTTAGTTGCAGTGGATTTGTGCACACGTTTTCTGTGGGTATGGCCACAAAGGAGTGCTGATGCCCGTAATGTCATCAGGGATTTGCATGTCTTTGTGGGAAGTTTTGCGTGTGGTACCTTTCATTCTGATCAGGGCCCTACATTTGCCTCTAAGGCGTACAAAGAAGCCATGAAAAATGTGGGGGTCCAAGTAAAATTTTCGTCTCCATACCGGCCTGAGGGTAATAGTGTAGTGGAGTGGATGAACCGTGACTTAAAGCAATCTTTGACAGCTAGGGTTTTAGGCACTGGTCGGAACTGGCTAGCCCATTTGTATAACGTCCAACGTGCACTTAATAATCTCCCTAGAAGGTCTCTGGGTGGGCGGACTCCATACATGATGCTCTTTGGCCTAAATATGTTTGTCCCGGACCTTGATTTTCTAGACATGGCAGCGTCTGCCGCACCCTTTGACGTAGATGATCGCTGTGCTGTATTACAGACTCTACAAGAGACCAGAAACAGTCCGCGAAGGAACACGTGCCCTCCACATCTGATGCTGCGCTTCAGATTCCGGTAGTCGGCTGGCTACCTCGAGTTGGTGACCTGGTCCTTGAGAAGGTGGAGAACAAGAAGGAGTTCGGCCGCTCTTAACGTGCCCTGGTTCCAGTGCTCGGCGTGAAGGGTACAAGAACAGTCATTTTACCTCCACTTCCTGGTCACAAGGATAACAGGTACATCTCCATTGACAATGTCAAACTACAGCGAGTGGCCGATTCTTCTTAGTATGACTCCAGCGGTTTCTTGCCCTGCGATGCTGAGAAATTCTGTGTTGGCTCCAGCTCCTAACACCATGCCTGATGTTGCCATCGAGATGCATACAGTTACTGCTCCTTTATTGCTACCACCGGCTGGTGGTCAACCTGAAGATACTGAGTATGCTTATCCTGCAGATGTGACATTACCTGTTTTACAATCTACCGCAGTTACACAGTCACGTTACTCTTTTGACACTAACTCTATGACTTCCAGAGCCCCATCAAAAGTTTCTATTTTTGCTGTTTGGTTTAAAAAACATTTTTTGATTCCTCCTTGGACTTACATTTGGCTGATGCTCATATGTGTTTTTTTATTTATGTCCATCGGATTTGTGGTGGTATTTTTTCGTCTAGTGAACGGACACTACCTAAAAGAAAGATCTACAATTAGACTAATTGATGGAACTTTGGCCCCTCGCTCCTCGTCACACATCATGAAACGGGACCAGACATTTGTGAATATTACTGCCTGGCCTGTGTTAGATGGGATTGCGTGGGATGCTGTTAAATTTGGTCCGACTGAGGTTATCAATGTACCAAATGTATTTTGTGTTTCTATGGGGGATGTAGTTAAACAAAACATCCATTCTGATGATTGGGACTTTCAGGCCATTGAAGCACTGTTTTCTGATTTGAAATATTATGCTGCATTTGATGCTGAGGATTTGTACTTAGATACTGCTAATTATGGAGAGCAGTTTTGCTATCAACATTATGGCAATCATTTCCTACATAAAGCCAATACATTTCCTAATTTTGTAAATTATACACAATGGGAACATTGTCCAACGCCAATGTTAGGCAGCTCAGGCACATTGGTGAACAAATTTGCCTATTTTACTGATTTCAGTATTGCTGAACCGGCTGCCTTTTATTTTAATTTGGCAGCAGAGTCTGCCTCGAAGGTTAGGCTGTCACACACTAAATTATTATATTCCAAATCCTTTTTGGATGATTTAGCGGTCAGGGGTTATGATCTGTGGAAAGATGCTATTGATCTGAAGTCTGTCTGGGGTTCTAAACCTTGGCAGGTACAAGGAACAGAAGCTTTGCATCGTTCCTGCCTTATCCCGAACCACATGTTGTTTTTGAATTCGACTATTTTTCAGACCACCTGCTTTAGATTGGCTACTTCTTAAAAACTGAATTCCCCGTCTATTCCGGATCTGGGTGCTTACCCAAATTGGGATAATCATACAGATCTGTCCCTAGATGCGTTGCAGTCATACGTTACTAATTCATCCTTCAATATTACTAAGTTCGACTCTGAAGGATGGTTGACTTGGCAAACGAGTTCAGATTCCTGTCAACATTGTTTTTTGGGTCTGAAGCCTGGGTATACGCAAGATCGTGTAGACCCCCACTTTGAATCTTCTCATTCTGTTACTACCTACTCTGTTGGGAAGTTATGCCAGTATTGGCTGCAACACTCCACCTTGGCATCTGTTAAAGTTCATTTATCTAAATTACATGACAAAATAGATTTGAATGATTTTGTTAAAGGTCCTGTGGGTGGTAGGTCCAAGAGATGGGTGTATGCTATTTATAACGAGGTTTGGAAATTGTCGCTAATTGAAGCTCCTTCCAGATTGAGAGCTATTGATCAAGCCAATATGGAAAAAGTGCTAGCTGTTATAGATAATAGCATTAACACCCTTTCTTCCAGAATTTACACATTAGACAATATTGTTTCATCTGTTGTTGATATTGTGCAGGATGAAGTGTCTGTTTTATATCATGGTCAGAATCAATTGCGTTCTATAATGCAGTTTGCATGGACATTGCAAACGTTAAAAGTTGGGAAAGTCCCCTGGAATACTTCATCGTTATTCCTTTCTTTTAATTTAACTGCGAAACAACAATTCATGTCCATGAAAGATGCAACATATTCATTACTGCATATTGAAAAGTTAGAACCTTTACCTTTCCCAGTGGCCAAATTGAACTCAGCTGTGTGGCTTATCCACGGATTAATCACATTGCCATTTCCATTGTTCAAGTTCAGTTTGTGCATGAAACATTATGCCCTAGGCAGATATAAACCGTTGGGTACTACTTTCGTGCATGAAATCTGGTCACTCCCATTTACATACAGGTGCATGAGAGACGGTAAAGAGGTCTACTTGAAAGGCGAGGAATGTACTTCCGCACCTGATCATTCTGTAGTCTGTACGCACATCAAATTGCATGGCGCGTGAAATGTGCATGCTCCATTTAGCATGCGTCCTGAAAGGGATTCCAGTGCCTGCTATTACACCTTGTTTCACGTTGCTAGCTAATGGTAGTTATTTGCTTTTGAATAACGAGGCTTGCTGCGGAATGCTTGTGGGAATATTGTGACTGTCTCACAGAGGGTAGTTTGCTGTAAAAATATCCTTTTCCCACCCCTGCATGGGCGGCTGGATGTATCCATCTGGCCTTCCATTTCAACCTTGAAAGCAGAATTCAACAAGATGAGCAGAATAAGGGCTCTATTGTAGGGGTGGGCGGAAATTGCGTAATCGCGTTACGCAAATCTCCGCGAAACGGTAAAAAATCTCCGCGAACACGCAGAAATTCCGCGAACACGCGGAATTGCTTGTTCGCGATACTTTTTTCCTGTTCGCGATCACTGTTTGCGTGCTCGGGGTGAAATATCTTGCGAACACGCATATTGAGAACGCGAAGAAGCAAAAAATTTTGCGAAGTCGCGGAACGCAGTTTTTTGGGCAATTTCACGTTCTCCGCGGAACGCGAAATTACCCAAATTCCGCAAATTCCGCGAGCGGAACGGAATTTGCCGCCCAGGCCTACTCTATTGTCTCAAAAAGTGGTCGCTCTGACTTCGTCCCGTGAAACATTTGTCCTTCACGTAGCCAACACCCGTACCGAGGTGCAGGCTCTTTTAAATACTGATCTCCCACTTCATTTTGGTGCCCTGATTCAGACTATATTCAACGCCTCATCAACAACTGGCTTGGTGCATTTTTTCAAAATTGTGGGCTTCGGCCTTGTGACCTCCTTCCAAACTATTTTTGGTGTGATACCGGCCTTTTTTCATTCTATTTTTTCCAGCGTCTTTGGAGGGCTTCCATTGATTCTCACTCTCGTGGCTGGCGTACTGCTGTTGGTCTGCGTACTGCGCAATGGCTGCACACTCTGTGTCATGCGACAGCCTGGCCCGGCTCCTCCATCTTCGTAACCGGATGCTTGAATACTATGGAACTTTACATCTGGCAACCCTGAGCATTGCCTATGCATTATCTTTCCGGTTTGCCTACTTTACATGCGTACAACCTGTTTTTTATTGCCTAGATTGTCCTTTTGAATGGGCTCTGAATTTGTGCTTATCAAACTCGGTGTCTGCTGCCCTGGATTATGATCTACTAATGAGTCCATTAGTGGCTCATGAGTTGGACTGTTCTGGTGTCAGGATTATGGCCTGTGGAGCGGCACATGGAGTCCTTGGGAACTGGGACATCGGAACGGCAGCGTATGACTTCTTGGCACAAAGTTATTTAGAAGAACACATCAGTTGTCTTCTGAACGTGCTAGAGGCTCCAGTGGTCGAAGAACATGAATGTTCGTTTACCTTGCTGAACTGGATGGTGGATTTTTTTGCATCTCGTTCCAATGACTTCCTTTTGGAAGCTGTTGCTACGTACTGTGCTTACACGTTTATGGATTAACTTGATTATCGTCCAGCTTCTCTAGCACAAACCAAACATTTTTTTTCTCCCATCGTTTTGTTTGTTTTAACGTTTTTTTCGAACTTTCACTGCTCCTTTTGGATATACAATACATGCACTTGGTTCTGCTTTATTGATCTTGAACTCTGCGTTCCTTATTATATCCCTAGTTGCTCGCAGTCCGATCAAGGGGGGGTGTAGGGAAGGTGTCCACATACATTGCTTAATTAGCATAAGTGCGTTAGCTTTTAGAAAGCCATCTCGCCACTTTTGCTGCTTTTGCACGCAACACTGCAGATACATGTTTTTATTTGAGAAACTGCTTGCTTGCCTTTGCTTCACATGAGAACCGTCTGTTGTTCACCTCCCTAGACGTGCACTGCGACCTTGGACTGAACATTGTGTGCAAAACACTTTGAGCAGCCAGACAATGTATGTTTTTGAATCCAGGTTGATCGGCCCACTCTCTAGCCATAATATGCACACAGCTGCAAATACCTGGATGTCGAGAGCCTTTAATATTGCAGTTTGCATGTGTTTTGAAACACATTCTGGAAAAGAACATTTCCAGGCGCAGAGCAAAGCTGATCCTGTGATGTGATCCACCTAAAGCTGATCTTTACGATATGAGGTTCCCCATTCAAGCCTAAGAGACCTTCTGCTAGTCTAATAATATTAGTTTACTAGCGAAAGGAAGGTGGCTGTATGCCACTGTCATTTATACTATGATTTCTCCTTTCATTTTCTATGGTATTGTAACAATGCTGATGCTTTTGATTATAATCATTTGTCTGCTTATGTTAGCCAAAGTACTGCATCATAGGGCACGTAGTTTATAAAATAAACCTTTTAAACTTCACTGTGTCTCTGATTACTTTGTTGTGGATTGATATATGTATAATAGCGAACAGGTATTTCCGATTCCCACCATTCCTGAGAATACTCTTAGTCATTTGTTCTGGGTTGTCTATACATTGGGACCTCCGTGATGATACGGATAACGAATGGGACACTGATGCTGGTCGGATAGGGGTTCTGGGTGCTGAGGTGAGTTTTTGGTACACCACAATTCACTGAGGTCCCGGTTTCCTGCGCATAGTTCTGTGCATAAGCAGAATCTCTGCAACAGGATTGCTAAGAGATCTTTGGAGGCCACGCTCACCTTTCTCCACCACTCTGCAAACGCGCCTCCTGGCACAGTACTGGTTGGGGGATGAAGGCCACTTTACTTCTGAGTTACTTTTTGCGGCCAAGTAGCCCTCCAGATACCTCCTGTAACTCCTATACAGTGGAGTTCCTGAACGCTGGTTGGAGGCCCAGTTCTCATTCTCCACCACTCTGCAAACACGACTACCAGTTAAAGAAGCATTTGTAATGTAATAGGTCTTGCATTTGCAAGAGTTAGAGCGATTGGCGTTGTACATCTAAAAGTGTTTTACTAATGTTTCTTGGAGTGGAGTGGATGTAGGTTATTTGTAGTGGAATTATGTGGTATGTTGTGCAGTGAAATAATGTGGATAGAAAGTATGTGGTATTGAGTGTATAGGAATTATGTAGAGTGGGATTATGTGTTATGGAGAGTACGGTATGATAGTCTGTGTTGTGGAGAGGTAACCTCAGGTTTAGTCTTCCTCGTTTCCACAGAAACTAAACTATAAACTCAATGAGACAAAAAAAGGAACCACTGAGGAGCACTTCTGGACCTAGTCAGAGGAATGAGCAGGGCCACTGGAATTATGCAACTTTTTGGCTGCACTGACTTTTGCATAATTATACATTTTCCGCATTTGCCACATAATCCATCATATGCTGCATAATCTGCAGATTTGAATTAAAAAAACCTTGTTTCTAGCTCAAACATTACCAAAAATGCAGCGACAAGTGTTACAGCATGGTGGAAG
The DNA here is from genome assembly GCF_964204655.1 of Triturus cristatus. Taxonomy (NCBI): domain Eukaryota; kingdom Metazoa; phylum Chordata; class Amphibia; order Caudata; family Salamandridae; genus Triturus; species Triturus cristatus. The sequence continues at coordinate 354,749,589 of NC_140589.1, read as the reverse complement.
GCCCTTTGCAAACCTGGAATGGTCACCTGTTACTTATTGCTAAATGTGGGTGTTAAATTGGTACTGTATGTATGAGTGTCTGTATAGGTGAATAGTTGGATGTGTGTGTATGTAGTAACTGGTATTGGTGTGTCTGGTTTTGAGAAGGCTAGTGTGTATTTTAGAGTGGGTGTATCAAAGGTTATATTAGGGTATGAGGAAGTGCATTAGATTATCACGTGGATGATGTAATAAGTGGTGTCATTTAAGATGTCATCAGTGATGTCACTGACCATGTCATGAATGATGTAATATGTGAATTGATCAGCAGTGCATTGCGGGGGCGCAAGTTATAGTTAGCTGAACTAACTATAACAGCCGAATTTCTCTGGTTTTGTATGCATGAAATGTCCAACTAACTATAACGTCCCTGAAACCTGTGGTTTTTTCGGTAAATATATATATAAATATATATATATATATATATATATATATATATATATATATATATATTACCTACTGGCGGTCGCCAGTAGGTAGTTATAGTTAGGACCACGTTTCCATAGGAAATCCGCAACATTCTATTTTGAATAACTTTGGCGCCGGTCGACGAATCCTCGCGAATTTTTCAAAATAGGTGGGGCGCTACGCTCCGCTCCTACCCTGAAAGTCTCGGGGGGATTCGTCAAGCGGGGGCTGAGATAAAAGGGGGGTCCCAAAATGCATTTTTCCCATGCATTTTTCCATAGGACCTTTAGACACAGCTACAGCCCGAACGGCTGAACAGAATTACTTGAAATTTGGCAGAGAGGTAGCCATAAGGTCAAGGAAGTGCCTTTTGCAGGTCTGGTGTAAATCTGTTCAGTATTTCCGGAGAAAATAGCATTTAAAAGCATATATATATCTATATGCGCGCAGGGTGCGCGCACCGTGCGAGCACCGTGCGAGTACCCTAACGTGCGCGAGCGTAATTCTGATTGGTGGTTACATGTTAGTCAACGTTCGAATCGGTCGAAATCAGGAAGTGTCGGCCGCCATTTTGTTTGTTTTCAGTGCGAGAGTGAAAAAGGAAGGTGGCGAACGTGAAAAGGGGGCAGGGTAGAGAGTTCCTGACCCCCTAGCCTTTGTCAGGGGGTCCCTGAAGGACCCCGAAGGCAAAACAAATTTTTTTTTTTTTTTTAAATCGCGGGGTGCGCGCACAGTGCGCGCACCCTGAAAAACACAAAAAAAAATTTTTTTTTTACAAAAAAAAATAATAATTCGCAGGGTGAAAACCAAAAAAAAAAAAAAAAAAAATTTTAATACGTAGTTTATTGTAAAATAAATATATAAAAAAAAAATACATAAATAAATTAGCATTTAAAAAACCGTACAAATTCACTGAAAAAAACATAGGTTTCACACACGTTATAGTTAGGAATTAGCATTTAAAAAACCTTGCAAATTCACTTAAAAAACCATAGGTTTCACACATGTTATAGTTAGCTGGACATTTCACTCATAAAAAACCAATGAAATTCCCCCGTTATAGTTACTGCAGGCAACTATAACTCACGCGACCGCAATCCTCTGCTGATGACGTCAGATATTACATCACTGATGACATATGTGTCTTTCTGAAAAATAAATATTTGTAATATATGTATAGCTAAAGATTAATGGAAGAAGACATGGGTAAATAAGTGTCTAAATACAGTATTAGCATCAGCAGAGGATTACGGTCGCGTGAGTTATAGTTGCCTGCAGTAACTATAACGGGGGAATTTCATTGGTTTTTTATGAGTGAAATGTCCAGCTAACTATAACATGTGTGAAACCTATGGTTTTTTAAGTGAATATATATATATATATAGATATATAAATATTACCTGTAGGTAGTTATAGTTAGGACCTAGTTAGCATAGGAAAATCGTAACATTCTGTTCCCAATAACTTTGGTGCCGTATGACAAATTTTCAAAACCGGTGGGGCGCTCCGGTCAGCTACTATTCTGAAAGTTTTGGGGTGATTCGTCAAGCGGGGGCTGAGAAAAAAGGGGGGTCCCAAAACGCGTTTTCTCCATGTTATTTCCCATAGGAAATTTTGGAACAGGCTACAGCCCGAACTGCTGAACGGAATTACACAAAATTTTGCACAAAGGTAGCCCTTGGTTCAGAAAGATACCTTTTTTTTAAATGGTGTAAATCCGTTCAGTAGTTCCTGAGAAATTAAACAAATAGAGGTAAAAAAACTAATTTCCCATAGCAAACTTTAGACACGGTTATAGCAAAACTGCTGAACGTAAATACGCCAAAGGTACTGCTTGGCTCAGAATGCGACCTTTGAAAAAATGGTGTAAATCTGTTGAGTAGTTTTTGAGAAATTAAGAAATAAAGATAGTGATATCTATGGCTGCGGAGGATCCGCGCACCCTCCCGATCACGAGCGTCATGATAATTGGCTGTCAACACTCCAAACCAGGAAGTGTTGGCAGCCATATTGTGCCTTGGTAGAACCGAGGCATAAAAAAAAAGAAAAAGAAACGCGAAAAACAAGAAAAGGGGGCAGGGTAGAAACACCCTTACCCCCTAGGCCTGCTCAGGGGGTCCCACAAGGACCCCTAGGGCCCAAAAAAGCATTAAAAAACAAAAAGAACGGCGAGATTCGCTTATCCAGTGTGAATTTCAGCAAAAATTGTAAAAAACGAAGCGTGGGCTCCCGCGCTTCGATGGTTTTTAACCCCAGGGTGGGCCAGGTTCCGGCAGCAGAGAAAAAAAACTTCCCTGGGGACCGCCAACCCCCAGTGCAAATTTTTAAATGTGTGGGTGGGCCTCTAAGGCCCCGCAAAGCCCCGGGGACCACCACCCCGGGGCTTTCATTAATTGATTGTGGGGGGCACAAAGAACCTCTGGGGGGGCTCAAGCCCCCCCACATGCCCCAGGGACCACCACCTCCCCAGGGCACTAATTAGTCAAATTAGGGGGTCTGTTACGGGGCCCCGGGGACCACCACCCCTTGGGGCTTTGCATTAAGTGGGAGGGTGCTGCGGCCCCCCTCCTGGAGCCAGTAATGGCCCTGGGGATCGCCACCCCCTGGGCCAGCTCCTGCAGTGTCCCGGGATGCCCTCCCTGGGACACTGCTGTTTGCAATGACAGGGCGGGAGCCTCGCAGCTCCCGCCCTGTCATTACAAACTGCTTTGTTTCATTGAAGCGAGAGCAGGGAAACCTGCTCTCGCTTCAATGAAGCAAACCAGATTGGTTTTCCACACGGGGAGCTGCATGTTAGCAGCTCCCCATGTGGAAAAGCAATACCGGCTCCCGCAGGACGCGGGGAGCCGGCAGGGAACGTGGGGGGATTGGGGACCCACCAACGGCCCCCAACGAGGTGGCCAGGCCCTGGGGGATGGGGTCCCTGGAGCCAGAAGAGGCCAGGGAGGGGGGCCACATAGCCCCCCTCCCCAAAAATAATTTGAAAAAAAAACGCGCAAAGGCAGGCCCAGGGGGATGGGGTCCCCGGGGCCATAAATGGCCTGAGGAGGGAGGTCACGCAGCCTCCCTCCATAATAATATTTAAAAAATTGGCAATGCCCCGGGGATGGGGTCCCCGGGGCCCGGAATTGGCCATGGCAGGGGGGCCCACGTGGCCCCCTCCCCGTTAATTAATATTGTTTTTTGTTATTTGGGGGACCCCATGCCCCAGGGCCCATAAAAAGTAAAAGGAAGGGGGGCCACACAGCCCCTCTTTCATTTTTTTTTTTTTTAAAAAGACACACGATCGTGCCTAGGCTCCACCCTCACAAAAACACTCTGCAAACGCGCCCTGTGCCGCGTTTTAAATTGGGGAATTAATTACCCTTCAATACTTGGTGTCCCTGGGGGCCAACTAGCCCACCAAGTACCTCCAGTAAGCTCCACATGGCTGCGTTGCAGAGAGGTGGTCCAGGCCACGCCCCTTTTTACACCTCTCTGCAACGCAACCCTGTGGTGCTTACTGGAGGTACCTCGTGGGCTAGTTGGACCCCAGGGACCCTCAGGATTCAAGGGAACTTAATCCCCCAACTAAAAATGCACCAAGGGGTGCATTTGCACAGTGGTGAAGGTAGAGGGCGGGGCCTGAGGTGACATGTGTGCAAACATGTTTGAGGCATTGTGGGAACTGTATTCAAAAATGCCAGTCACGTGACTTTTTGAGTTTTAAAAGGTGCGCATTTACATATGGGACATTGTTTGTTTCTCCTCCTGTGACCAAGGCATCATTGCTGAAACGCGTAAGGATTATGGAGAATACTAAGTGCTACCTTACCTGTGATTAAACGCTTTTCACTCCGGTAATGGGCCTCGCTGTTGTTGTCTGAAGTTAATGGATGGGCGTCTCCGTGCCCATTGTTACGAGGCCGCCCTGTAGGGTTGGGGGCTCCTGTGATCGGAGGCTTGCTTGTGAATTTGTAATCTGGAGCATGACCCACTTGACGCTGCATACCTAAACAAGGGAATGCTAATATAGTGAAGTTGCAGTGAAAAAGGAAGGGATTCAGAATGAGGAATTCCCTGTTCTGATCGTGCCGGAGCAAGCCATTGTCACAGGCTACTGGAAACACCAAGCATCTGCGAAGGTAACAACGATCACTTGACTGATAACCAAAAGCCATTTTAACTTTGCCTTCACTTTTGAAATGAACTTTGTAATTCAAGTTGAACTAGGAACCATTGTGATTCCAGCAGTGAAATTTTGACTACAAGTGCGAGGCATTGTGGGAACTGTATTAAAAAATGCCAGTCACGTGACTTTTTGAGTTTTAAAAGGTGCGCATTTACGTATGGGACATTGTTTGTTTCTCCTCCTGTGACCAAGGCATCATTGCTGAAACGCGTAAGGATTATGGAGAATACTAAGCGCTACCTTCCCTGTGATTAAACGCTTTTCACTCCGGTAATGGGCCTCGCTGTTGTTTTCTGAGGTTAATGGATGGGCGTCTCCGAGACTTTGTTATTCAAGTTGAACTAGGAACCATTGTGATTCCAGCAGTGAAATTTTGACTACAAGTGCGAGGCATTGTGGGAACTGTATTCAAAAATGCCAGTAACGTGACTTTTTGAGTTTTAAAAGGTGCGTATTTACGTATGGGACATTGTTTGTTTCTCCTCCTGTGACCAAGGCATCATTGCTGAAACGCGTAAGGATTATGGAGAATACTAAGCGCTACCTTACCTGTGATTAAATGCTTTTCACTCCGGTAATGGGCCTCGCTGCTGTTTTCTGAGGTTAATGGATGAGCGTCTCCGTGCCCATTATTACGAGGCCGCCCTGTAGGGTTTTTGGGCTCCTGTGATCGGAGGCTTGCTTGTGAATTTGTAATCTGGAGCATGACCCACTTGACGCTGCATACCTAAACAAGGGAATGCTAATATAGTGAAGTTGCAGTGGAAAAGGAAGGGATTCAGAATGAGGAATTCCCTGTTCTGATCGTGCCGGAGCAAGGCATTGTCACAGGCTACTGGAAACACCAAGCATCTGCGAAGGTAACAACGATCACTTGACTGATAACCAAAAGCCATTTTAACTTTGCCTTCTCTTTTGAAACAAACTTTGTAATTCAAATTGAACTAGGAACCATTGTGATTCCAGCAGTGAAATTTTGAATACAAGTGCGAGGCATTGTGGGAACTGTATTCAAAAATGCCAGTCACGTGACTTTTTGAGTTTTAAAAGGTGCGCATTTACGTATGGGACATTGTTTGTTTCTCCTCCTGTGACCAAGGCATCCTTGCTGAAACGCGTAAGGATTATGGAGAATACTAAGCGCTACCTTACCTGTGATTAAACGCTTTTCACTCCGGTAATGGGCCTCGCTGTTGTTTTCTGAGGTTAATCGATGGGCGTCTCTGTGCCCATTGTTACGAGGCCACCCTGTAGGGTTAGGGGCTCCTGTGATCGGAGGCTTGCTTGTGAATTTGTAATCTGGAGCATGACCCACTTGACGCTGCATACCTAAAAAAGGGAATGCTAATATAGTGAAGTTGCAGCGAAAAAGGAAAGGATTCAGAATGAGGAATTCCCTGTTCTGATCGTGCCGGAGCAAGGCATTGTCACAGGCTACTGGAAACACCAAGCATCTGCGAAGGTAACAACGATCACTTGACTGATAACCAAAAGCCATTTTAACTTTGCCTTCACTTTTGAAATGAACTTTGTAATTCAAGTTGAACTAGGAACCATTGTGATTCCAGCAGTGAAATTTTGAATACAAGTGCGAGGCATTGTGGGAACTGTATTCAAAAATGCCAGTCACGTGACTTTTTGAGTTTTAAAAGGTGCGCATTTACGTATGGGACATTGTTTGTTTCTCCTCCTGTGACCAAGGCATCATTGCTGAAACGCGTAAGGATTATGGAGAATACTAAGCGCTTCCTTACCTGTGATTAAACGCTTTTCACTCCGGTAATGGGCCTCGCTGTTGTTTCCTGAGGTTAATTGATGGGCGTCTCCGTGCCCATTGTTACAAGGCCGCCCTGTAGAGTTGGGGGCTCCTTTGACCGGAGGCTTGCTTGTGAATTTGTAATCTGGAGCATGACCCACTTGACGCTGCATACCTAAACAAGGGAATGCTAATATAGTGAAGATGCAGCGAAAAAGGAAGGGATTCAGAATGAGGAATTCCCTGTTCTGATCGTGCCGGAGCAAGGCATTGTCACAGGCTACTGGAAACACCAAGCATCTGCGAAGGTAACAACAATCACTTGACTGATAACCAAAAGCCATTTTAACTTTGCCTTCACTTTTGAAACAGACTTTGTTATTCAAGTTAAACTAGGAACCATTGTGATTCCAGCAGTGAAATTTTGACTACAAGTGCGAGGCATTGTGGGAACTGTATTTAAAAATGCCAGTCACGTGACTTTTTGAGTTTTAAAAGGTGCGCATTTACGTATGGGACTTTGTTTGTTTCTCCTCCTGTGACCAAGGCATCATTGCTGAAACGCGTAAGGATTATGGAGAATACTAAGCGCTACCTTACCTGTGATTAAACGCTTTTCACTCCGGTAATGGGCCTCGCTGTTGTTTTCTGAGGTTAATGGATGGGCGTCTCCGTGCCCAATGTTACGAGGCCGCCCTGTAGGGTTAGGGGCTCCTGTGATCGGAGGCTTGCTTGTGAATTTGTAATCTGGAGCATGACCCACTTGACGCTGCATACCTAAACAAGGGATTGCTAATATAGTGAAGTTGCAGCGAAAAAGGAAGGGATTCAGAATGAGGAATTCCCTGTTCTGATCGTGCCGGAGCAAGGCATTGTCACAGGCTACTGGAAACACCAAGCATCTGCGAAGGTAACAACGATCACTTGACTGATAACCAAAAGCCATTTTAACTTTGCCTTCACTTTTGAAACAGACTTTGTTATTCAAGTTGAACTAGGAACCATTGTGATTCCAGCAGTGAAATTTTGACTACAAGTGCGAGGCATTGTGGGAACTGTATTAAAAAATGCCAGTCACGTGACTTTTTGAGTTTTAAAAGGTGCGCATTTACGTATGGGACATTGTTTGTTTCTCCTCCTGTTACCAAGGCATCATTGCTGAAACGCGTAAGGATTATGGAGAATACTAAGCGCTACCTTACCTGTGATTAAACGCTTATCACTCCGGTAATGGGCCTCGCTGTTGTTTTCTGAGGTTAATGGATGGGCGTCTCCGTGCCCATTGTTACGAGGCCGCCCTGTAGGGTTGGGGGCTCCTGTGATCTGAGGCTTGCTTGTGAATATATATATATATATATATATATATATATATATATATATATATATATATATATATATATATATATATATATATATATACATATATATCAACGATTCCACAGCGTCTCAGCCTTTCACAGCCACACAGGGACACGGACCACGGAATTTTGTGCCAATTTGCGTGTTTTATTCAGATGCCGCCATTATATATATATATATATTCACTTAAAAAACCATAGGTTTCACACATGTTATAGTTAGCTGGACATTTCACTTGTGAAAAACCATTAAAAATTCCCCCGTTATAGTTAGTGCAGGCAACTATAACTCACGCGACCGCAATCCTCTGCTGACGACGTCAGATATTACATCACTGTATTTAGACACTTATTTACCCATGTCTTCTTCCATTAATTTTTAGCTATACATATATTACAAATACTTTTTTTCAGAAAGACACATATGTCATCAGTGATGTAATATCTGATGACATATGTGCCTGGAAACGTCCAATGTTTTTAAGCTCAAATGGGCTTTACTTGATCTATTTCCTGTCTACAATCTTCTCTTTTTCAATGTAACTCAAAGGGGAAAATCAATTCCCCAGTTTTATTTCAAAATCTCCCTCTTACCAAGTTCAAAATGTTCGCAAGTATGGTACATTGGATCATGGTAGGCAGGAGGAATTGGGGTAGGGACATGGACTCGGATAACAGAGGACAGGAGGGACATTGAGAGGTGCACCAAACTGACCCTACAGGGCAGGCATCAGGGTTTGCAGCAGCACAATACTCCACACAGGGCATGCGGGACGGGAGTGCAGCACAACAATCCATAGAAAGCAATAGGGAGGGGACAGGACCATGCACATGGACAACAGACAACAGAGGGGAAAGAGGCAATGGTAGCTAGCTGACCATTAATGGACAGACAGGAGAGAAAGCTGCAGCATAACAGACCATAAAGGGCAGGAGGGAGGGATCAGGGGCATTACAATGGAACCGACAAGCCAGGAGGGAGGGAATAGGGGTCTGCACATGGAAACAGAGGGCTGGGGGCAAGGGGGCAGGGCAGGAGCAGCAAGATGACCATGGAGGTCAGGCAGGATGGGCACTAGAAACAAGACACACCATGGAGAGCAACAGTGAGACTATGATGGCATACACACAGACCATGGAGGGAAGGTGGGAGGGGGTCAGGAGCAGCTAGCTGACCACACAGGGAAGGTGGGAGGGGCCATGGCAGCACAGAAGACCATGCATGGCAAGCGGGAGGGTTAGTGGCAGCACAATGGCTATGATGGGCAAGAAGGAGGGTGCAAGGGCATGCACAAAGGACCATGGAGGAGAGAAGGGAGGGTCAGGACCTGGGCACAGACAAGAGAGTTCAGGGGAAGGGGCCTCACAACAGACCACGTGGGGCAGGCAGGAGGAGCAGTTGCAGCACAACAGACCAGGGAGGGCAGAAGGGTGTGGCAGTAAAATGGACCATGGAGGACAGGAGCAAGGGGATAGGGGCATGGCATGTGGACAGGCAAGGTGGAGGTGGCAGGGACAGGTTACAGTCATCTGACAATGCTAGGCAGGTGGTAGGGGAGTGGCAGCTCAACAGAACACTCAGAGTAGATAGGAGTGGCAGGTCCATGGTGGTCAAAAAGGATGGAGCAGGGGCATGCACAAAGACATCGGAGGGCAGGGGGGAGGAGAATAGGGGCAGCAAGCAAAGCACAGAGGCTAAGCAGGAGGTCAATGATGGGCCATAGAATTGGGCAATGGAGGGCAGGATGAGTGTACTGGTTCATCATGCTAAATGCAGGGCAGTGGCAGCACATCAGACCATGCATGGCAGGAGGGAGGAGGCTAGTCCATGGATTCAGACAACAGAGGATAGGGAGGAGGTGGATGGGGCAGCAAGCTAACTGTTCATAGAAGGTGGGTATTAGGAACTTTATTGTTTTTAAAATGTGTGTCTGTGCGAACTACTTAAAATATGAACAAGTATGCAGCATAATCTCACTTTTATTCAGGAAGAAGAGGACGTTTGGGACTGTGACTCCGGGCTCACTTGGCAGAAACATCCCCTGACCCTCCACCCCCATCGCAAAATGTAATGCCCGTGAAAAGGGTAGGTGGACGCAGTGTTATATAGAACATAGTCCGGAGAGCACGATTGAAAATGAAAACTAGATATAGTATATGGTATAAACTATGCACCAAAAAGTGTGATATAAGATGAACCGGGGCGTGAAATATAATATGCAATACATTGTGCGCAATGACAGATTCATTGGAGAGCGCGAGATAGCACAGGCACTAGCGCTTGCTATGTGAAATGCGCCTTGGAATGTAATATGCACAGGGCAGTGTTTTGTAACCTAAGTAGTCTCTAAAGATGTAATATAAAATATGTGCTGGGTAGTGTAACATTGCATATGCACTGTGACAAAGATATGGTTCCCAGATTGTAATATGTATGGCATAGCGCTGTGCTTTATAACATAGGCATCGAGGAAGGCACGTTAGAGGGGGCAATATAACCCGTGCGCAGGCAAGTGTGGCATGACATATTCACGGGGTGGTGTTACAGTGCACATGGGCTAGAGAGTGTCATAGCATACGCACTAGCTGGTGGAATACAACACAGAGGTGTGTGGCACTCGGCGGGCATTGGGCTCAGCCAGGAGCACGCGGTGACTCTCAAGTGAGGTTTGTCTCCTTTCCAGAGAGTAAAATAAAAAGTATTACACATCCGGCGATGGATGTGTGTTTTATTAACCGTGAGGGGGTTTCTTGCATAGTTTGGTCGAATTTTTGTCGAATCCCCTTTGAATGGCTTGGTGTGCATGTGTATTAAATGTGCCCGTCAATAGCTACCCATGTTTGTATAAATAAACGACAAGGGTGTCTACTTGGAGAGTACCCACCAGCGGGGGCGCCGGGATTAGGCACGGTAGGGTGTCAGACATGTCAGAGCTTCACTAGCAGTGTGAATACATTCTATGTGGATTCATTGTATGCATAGTCGCCTTTTAATGAATATCACTCAAATCGTCATGGTGATAGGCACATACGGTTTGTCCAGCATGTCCTAGGTGTTTCTATAAATATATATTTAAAAAAAAAAAAATTAAAAACAAAGGCCGGCCCCGGGGGATGGGGTCCCCGGGGCCATAAGTGGCCTGAGGAGGGGGGCAACACAGCCCCCTCCTAAAGAATAAAAAAAATTTAAAAAAAGCCATGACCTGGGGGTTGGGGTCCACGGGGCCGATTAAGGCCTTGGGAGGGCCAAATTAATTTTTTTCAACAAAAAAAATTAGGGTGCAGGCCCTGGGGGATGGGGTCCCCAGGGCTAATAAATTAGAAAAAGAAAGGGGCCACACAGCCCTCCTTCTTAAAAATAAATTAATAAAAGACCGGCATCGTGCCGGAGGCCACGCCCCCTCCTTGCAGCACTCTGCAAACGCGCCCCCTGGCCAGTTTTAAGTTGAGGAATTAATTCCCCTTCAATACTGAGGGTCCTTGATAGCCAACTAGCCCAACAGGCATCTCCAGTATGCGCCAGGGAGCTGCGTTGCAGACAGGTGTTCTGAGGCCACGCCCCTTTTTGCACCTCCATGCAACGCAGCTCTGTGGCGCTTACTGGAGGTACCTAGTGGGCTAGTTTGACCCTAGGGACCCTTAGGATTCAAGGGGACTTAATCTCTCAACTCAGAACGCCCACAGGCCCTGTGGCGCGTTTTTAAGTTGGGGAAATAATTCCCTTTCAATCCTGAGGGACCCTGGGGTCCAACTAGCCCACCAGGTGCTTCCAGTAAGCACCACTGCTCTGCTTTGCAGAGAGGTGGTGCAGGCCATGCCACTTTTTACACCTCTCTGCAATGCAGCACTGTTGCGCTTACTGGAGGTACCTAGTGGTCTAGTTGGACCCTAGGGATCCTCAGGATTCAAGGGGACTTTTCACTCGTACAAAACCATAGAAATTCCCCCGTTATAGTTAGTTCAGTTAACTATAACTTGCGCGCCCGCAATGCACTGCTGATGACATCACATATTACATCACTCATGACATGGTCAGTGACATCACTCATGACATCACTGATGACATCTCAAATGACATCACTCATGACATCACTGATGACATCATCCAGTGAATGTGTGTTCTTCCCGTTTTTAAAGAAGTTATTCTCAATTTGATTGGTTATACTCTGCGTTACAAAAATAAGTTGTTTTATGGAACTGTGGGCATAATATAAAATGGGGTTTATTGTAAAAAGATTCTTTTACCACTATGGTAGTATTGTCTTTAAACATTTATATTGAGTCTGAAGTATTGTAGAGATATAGTATCTCTTCTATTTTTACCGTGTTTTATTTTGAAGTTTGTTTTTTTGTATGCCGCAATTCCATTGGTTTACTGGAGAGGGATTCCACCATTTTGCACTATATCTTGAATGATTGGTTCCTTATGTGTCATGTGATCAAGGCCGTGGTAACGCAGCCGAAACGCGTCATGCCGATCAACTTGGAAGAATAAATCTGCACTAATTGAACTTTACATCGTGCTGTGGTCTGTACCCGTTTCCATTCATTTGCTGGAGTTTGGGAACTCTTCATTTCATATATATATATATATATATATATCACTGAAAAAACCATAGGTTTCTGGGGCGTTATAGTTAGCTGGACTTTTCACTCGTACAAAACCATAGAAATTCCCCCGTTATAGTTAGTTCAGCTAACTATAACTCGCACGCCCGCAATGCACTGCTGATGACGTCACATATTACATCACTCATGACATGGTCTTTAGTTTTGTACCCACGAGCTAAGAATCTATGGAACGATTGTTCCTGGCATCTACTACAATCCAAGTCTGTACTACAAATTCGCTTGATGCGGAGGAACTCTCCATAGGGAATACTCCTAAGAAGATGATAAGGATGGGAACTCTGAGCATGGAGTACTGCATTCCCAGCTGTACTCTTGCGGTGTACTTTGGTCTGAATATTATTGTCAAGGATATACAATTCAACATCAGGGAATTCAACATGGTCTGCACTAATATGGGCAGTGAACTCTAGATTCAAATCATTCAGGTTGACCAGCTTCACAAATTCATTGGCTGAATCAATTGACCCATTCCAAATAATGCAAACATCGTCGATGAACCTCCACCAGCGCACGACATGAGTTAAATACAATTCACCATGGGTGCATCTGAGGACATGTTCCTCCCACCAGCCCACGTGTAAACACGCGTAGCTGGGGGAGAAACATGCCCCCATAGCCACGCCCTGCATTTGCTGGAACACTTCTTGATTGAACAAAAATTGTTATTTCATAAACATAATTCAATCATACGCAATAACATGGTGTTGTGTTGATGGAAGATGATGTTTCTCTTCTCAAGATAAAATTTAACTGCCTGTAAACCATCACAATGTCGTATGCTTGTGTAGAGAGAACAGATGTCCATGACAATGAAAAGATATCCTTCTTGCCAAGGAGTTGACAATACATTAGAGAGAAAATGCCCTATGTCCTTTATGTATGACGGCAGTTCCTCCACAAATTCACGCAAGAAAAAATCAACATACTTGGATATGTTCTCACACAAACTACGTTGCGCTGAAATAATAGGCCTCCCAGGAATAGGCACTTGTTGTTTGTGTACTTTAGGGATAAAGTACAGGACTGCAGTAGTGGGAAACTCAACTTTCAAAAAACCATGTTCATTCTTATTCAGTAAACCAACTCTTTTCCATTGTCCTAATTCAGCATGGATAGACTCTTTTAATTTTCTAATATCATTAAAGGTCGCCTTTCTATAACATAGTTCATCATTCAGATGGCGATAGGCTTCCTGTAGATAATCGCTCTTGGCCCACAAGACAACATTGCCTCCCTTGTCTGCTTTGGTTATTATAACTTCAGTATTCTTCTTCAACTTACTGATTAGGGAGGAATATTGTTGCTCCTGATACTTTTGATGTTTGTGAGTTTTCAGAATCTTTCTATTTAATATTTTAAGGTCTTGAGTGACACAATCACTGAATATATCCAATTCATCCTTCGGCATAAGTGGAATAAACGTAGAGTTGGGACGGAAAGGACTCACAGCCGGTGAGTTGCAGACAGTCCCTAAATTGCATAGTTGTTCTTGAGTTAGACATACAGCATCAACTGAATTACTGACAAGGGCATGTATGGTTTTGAGATGTGTCACATCACTAGTCGTATTCCAGTATTATCAGAAATTGCAATTTGTGCAGCAGTATTTGATGCCTTGTTCAATTTGAAATGCTTAAGTAGTTTTAATTTTCTTATAAACTTGAAAACATCAATTCGTGTTTGAACATACCTAAAGCGACTTCTAGGGCAGAATGACAATCCCATAGATAATATTTTCAACTCAGTCTTCGTAAGATTAATATTAGTTACATTAATCACAGTATTGTCCGATATAAATCATTATTTACATTCTCTTCTTCGTATTTCTCCACTTTCCCCTGTTGTTTCCTTTTGGCTTTGTTTTCTACATTAATTTCTTCGTTTGGTCCACTCTTGGATTGAGTAGTTTGCCGCAATGTATGGCGGCGATCTTCCACTAAAAAACCCAGTTCCTCAGATGGAGAAATGTTGCTTGGGATTGACATGAGTCCTGTAGTTGGCCCGCTATCATCTGAACAAACACTGCTGACAGCCGAGCTTAGTTCTAACTCAGATTCCGTTTCTTCAGGATGACGCACATTGGAAGTTAATGATGAAGTCACTTTGGATGTTAAAGCTTGCCTTTTAACATTATCGAATTTCCGTGCAAAAGTGAAAATTCTTCCAGATTCGTAGTCATTCTTATCCCTGGCAAATTTAAATATTTTACGAGCCTTAATAGATTCTTCATACTTCTGAAGGTGTAAATGAATTTCTCCCCTGCTCTTGGTGATGACGTCCTGTTGTTCATGTGAAGCCAATACTACGTTGAGAGCGTCGATTTGTTTTAAAATCTCCTCTCTGTCTATAACAGCATATTTAATCAAAATGGTTACCATATTCATTGAAGCCTCAAGATTATTGGTAGCCCATTCCTTGAGCATCAATGGGTTCGGATTTTCAAAGGAGGGAGCAATAAGTACCCTCAGCCCACGTGGTACTCGTCCCACTTCATTGTATTTCTCCAGTGAACGTTTCTCCCACCATTTATTTAATTCTGTGCGCAAGAGCTTCTCTAACTTTTTAAGGAGAGATTTGATGTCTGTAGTACTCGTGGGATTGATATTATTGGTGGCCCCCAGTGTAGTGAGGTCGATAGGAAGGTTATCAAAGAGAGTGTCCGCCGAAGCCTCTCGATTCCTCAAAGCGTCTGCCACTGACGACATGATGGAAATAAAGTAAAATTATGCACCTAGGTTCGTCTTGCCTATCCAGAGCAAGACCCCTGAAAGAGTGGTAACAGCGATGTCCTTACGCCCGCAAATACCCGATAACAGCAAAGTATAGATAGACCACGGCTTACCCTCAATGAGCATCGAAAAGTCCACCTGCGTCCCCTGACTCCTGTGGGCTTCCGCTGTTCGCGAGAAACCACCGCGAATCAGTACATACTCATTCTTCGTCACTCGGGTGCGGGGGGCTGGCTCCATTTTAATCCCTTCCGGGTTGATTCTGGTATCGCGTCCGCAATGTCGGCCATCAAGGAGTCAGCCTCAGAGATGCAAGGAGGGTCCGTCAAGGGTCCGTCAAGCAAAGATAGCCGCACTTCGCCACAAATGAATGATGATATATGTATATATATGTGTATATATGTAGTTATATTTAGGACCTATTTTCCATAGGAAATCCGCAGCATTCTATTTGGAATAACGTTGGCACCGATTGACAAATCTTTGCAAACTTTTCCAAACTTTTGGCCAGTTCCGGTCCACTCCTATCCTGAAAATTTCACGGTGATTCGTCAAGCGGGGGCCGAGAAAAAAATACATTTTCCCATAGGATCTGTTGACGCACCTACAGCCCGAACTGCTGAACGGAATTACACCAAATTTGGCGAAGAGGTAGTCCTCAGTTCAGACTCGTGCCTTTTGCTTAAATGGTGTAAATCCGTTCAGTAGTTCCTGAGAAAATGAGAGTTAAAAAGATAGATATATCTGTGCGGAGCCTAACCACACATCTCATTGTGAGATCTGATTGGCTGTCAGTACTTCATCCAAGAAGTGTTGGCAGCCATCTTGGGACCAATATACATGATAGCACCTCATTAAAAAGCATTGCAGTTAATAGAAGGTTTTAAGACTTTAGTTAGATTATAAATCATTTGTTGATGGTATCATACTCATTTTAGGAATTGTGGTGTGTTCTAAGGTGATTTTACCATGTGAAAAAGCCTTCTGCTGTGATATCATGAATCATGTTTGAGAGAAAACTATTTTCTCATGCTTTTCCCACAGGGGTTTGGAAGGTGATCTATAAGCTAAACTGAGAGCATATTTTCTGTAAATTCACATTATCTTTCTCAGTCATGTGAGAATGAAGTCTGACATTTTCAGTAAAACATGTACATCCAACAAGGGCAGAGACTGTCAGTTGACTGCTTTGTGTTCTACTGCAGCTTCCCAGAGTGTTCTAAAGCACAACTATAGCGCTAACAGTCCTACTTATGACAAACGTATTTCACACCTGAAGCCATCTTGATTGGAATAAAGTGGTAACTCTTAAAACATTTAATTTAAAAAGGAACAAAATGAGGGGGTTCATTTTGCCATAGAAAGTATGATTAGTGCTGCAGAAAGAAAAATTAGGGCACTTTTTGAGTGGCTTCTCAAATCCTCTTCTATTTCATTAAAGAATTCTGACATGCAGACTGAAACATGCACTTTCAACACCAGCAGCAGACTTCCCTGGTGAGCAGTAGCTTTACTACAGTGATCTAATGAGCAACTAGAGTGGTAATATTCTGAATTTATGGCAAATGTGTGACACATCTGAATGCCTTTTTGATGGAATCAAAGTACAAAACTGAAAATATTTCCTACTGAGGAGACTGTAGTAAATGAGGAAATTATGAAACTTCATAACAAAGAAGTCTCCCAAAATGGCCACCAGAGTCAAAAGAGCCCAAATGTAGCACAAATATCACCCAGATGTAGCCCAAGTATAGCCCAATGACAGAGTGTCCCAGAGTGTTCTAACAAACAACTAGAGCGCTAACAGTCTTACTTATGATAAAAGTATGGCACACCTGAAGCCATCTTGATTGGAATAAAGTGGTAACACTGAAAACATTTAATTTACAAAGGAACAAAATGAGGGGGTTCATTTTGCCATAGAAATTATGATTAGTGCTGCAGAAAGAAAAATTAGGGCACATTTTGACTTCTCAAATCCTCTTCTATTTCATGAAAAAATTCTGACATGCAGACTGAAACATGCACTTTGAATACCAGCAGCAGACTTCCCTGGTGACCAGTAGCTTTACTACAGTGATCTCATGAGCAACTAGAGTGCTAACATTCAGAGTTTATGGCAAATGTGTGACACATCTGAATGCCTTCTTGTTGGAACCAAAGTAAAAAACTGAAAGTATTTCCTACTGAGGAGACTGCAGTAAATGAGGAAATTAGGAAACTTCATAACAAATAAATCTCCCAAGATGGCCACCAGAGACAAAAGAGCCCAAATGTAGCCCAAATATCACCCAGACGTAGCCCAAGTATAGCCCGATGACAGAATGTCCCAGAGTATTCTTAAGAACAACTAGAGAGCTTACTGTCTTACTTATGACAAAAGTATGGCACACCTGAAGCCATCTTGATTGGAATAAACTGGTAACACTTAAAACTTTTAATTTAAAAAGGAACACAATGAAGGGGTTCATTTTGCAATAGAAATTATGATTAGTGCTGAAGAAAGAAAAATTAGGGCACATTTTGAGTGACTTCGCAAATCCTCTTCTATTTCATTAAAAAAATCTGATATGCAGACTGAAACATGCACTTTGATCTAATGAGCAACTAGAGTGCTAACATTCAGAATTTATGGCAAATGTGTGATATATCTGAATAACTTCTTGATGGAATCAAAGTAAAAAACTGAAAGCATTTCCTACTGAGGAGACTGCAGTAAATGAGGAAATTAGGAAACTTCATAACAAATAAATCTCCCAAGATGGCCACCAGAGACAAAAGAGCCCAAATGCAGCACAAATATCACCCAGATGTAGCCCAAATGTAGCCCGATGATAGAAGTGTGCAAAAGTTCTTTGTCACTATTTGAAAACTCAGAAAATATGTACTCATTTTAGTTTTTTAGTGCACTAACCATAGTTTTGATGCAAATAAGACCCTCTCATATACGTAATTTCTAAAGGAAATGCTCTAGGTTTTACAGTTTTGATTACATCAAGATGACGTCAGGCGTTCCACACTTTTGTAATGAATATAGAATGTTAGCAATCTAAATGTTCATTGGGATACTGTTGAGAGGCAGAGGAGAGTGCAAAGGCAACAATTTGACCACACTAGGCAGGCAGGAAGGGCAGTGGCAGCACAACAGACTATAGAGGCCAGTGGAAAGGGGGGCAGGGGCAACAAACCAACAATACAGGACTGGCAAGAGAGGCTGTGGCAATATAATAGACCATTGTGGGCAGAAGGAAGAGGCAGTGGTCGTACAACCATACATGCCAACAGACCTGTTTCAGCCAGGATACGTCCAATGTTTTTAAGCTCAAATGGGCTTTATTTGATATGTCTCCTGTCTACAATCTCCTCTTTTTCAATGTAACTCAAAGGGGAAAATCAATACCCCAGTTTTTTTTCAAAATCTCCCTCTTACCAAGTTCAAAATGTTCGCAAGTATGGTACATTGGATCATGGTAGGCAGGAGGAATTGGTGTAGGCACATGGACTCAGATAACAGAGGACAGGAGGGATATGGAGAGGTGCACCAAACTGACCCTACAGGGCAGGCATCAGGGTTTACAGCAGCACAAAACACCACACAGGGCATGCGGAACATGGACAACAGAGAACAGAGGGGAAAGAAAGAGGCAATGGTAGCTAGCTGACCATAATGGACAGACAGGAGATAAATCTGCAGCATAACAGACCATAAAGGGCAGGAGGGACGGATCAGGGGCATTACAATGGAACAGACAAGCCAAGAGAGAGGGAATAGGGGTCTGCACATGGAAACAGAGGGCTGGGGGCAAGGGGGCAGGGCAGGAGCCGCAAGATGACCATGGAGGTCAGGCAGGATGTGCACTAGAAACAAGACACACCATGGAGAGCAACAGTGAGACTATGATGGCATACACACAGACCATAGAGGGAAGGTGGGAGGGGGTCAGGCGCAGCACAGAAGACCATGCATGGCAAGCGGGAGGGTTAGTGGCAGCACAATGGCTATGATGGGCAAGAAGGAAGGTGCAGGGGCATGCACAAAGGACCATGGAGGATAGAAGGGAGGGTCAGGACCTGGGCACAGACAAGAGAGTTCAGGGGAAGGGGCCTCACAACAGACCGCGCGGGGCAGGCAGGAGGAGCAGTTGCAGCACAACAGACCAGGGAGGGCAGAAGGGTGTGGCAGTAAAATGGACCATGGAGGACAGGACGAAGGTGATAGGGGCATGGCATGTGGACAGGCAGGGTGGAGGTGGCAGGGACAGGTTACAGTCATCTGACAATGCTAGGCAGGTGGGAGGGGAGTGGCAGCTCAACAGAACACTCAGAGTAGATAGGAGTGGCAGGTCCATGGAACATGGTGGGGAAAAAAGGATGGAGCAGGGGCATGCACAAAGATATCGGAGGGCAGGGGGAAGGAGAATAGGGGCAGCAAGCTAAGCACAGAGGCTAAGCAGGAGGTCAATGATGGGCCATAGAATTGGGCCATGGAGGGCAGGAGGAGTGGACTGGTACATCATGCTAAATGAAGGGCAGTGGCAGCACATCAGACCATGCATGGCAGGAGGGAGGAGGCTAGTCCATGGATTGAGACAACAGAGGATAGGGAGGAAGTGGATGGGGCAGCAAGCTAACTGATCAGAGAAGGTGGGTATTGGGAATTTTATTGTTTTTAAAATGTGTGTCTGTGCGAACTACTTAAAATATGAACAAGTATGCAGCATAATCTCACTTTTATTCAGAAAGAAGAGGACGTTTGTGACTGTGACTCTGGGCTCACTTGGCAGAAACACCCCCTGACCCTCCCCCCCCATCGCAAAATGTAATGCCTGTGAAAAGGGTAGGTGGACGCAGTGTTATATAGAACATAGTCCTGACAGCACGATTGAAAATGAAAACTAGATATAGTATATGGTATAAACTATGCACCAAAAAGTGTGATATAAGATAAACCGGGCGTGAAATATAATATGCAATACGTTGTGCGCAATGACAGATTCATTGGAGAGCGTGAGATAGCACAGGCACTAGCGCGTGCTATGCGATATGCACCTTGGAGTGTAATATGCACAGGGCAGTGTTGTGTAACCTAACTAGTCTCTAAAGTTGTAATATAAAATATGTGCTGGGTAGTGTAACATTGCATATGCACTG
Source organism: Triturus cristatus (assembly GCF_964204655.1). Taxonomy (NCBI): domain Eukaryota; kingdom Metazoa; phylum Chordata; class Amphibia; order Caudata; family Salamandridae; genus Triturus; species Triturus cristatus. The sequence goes on along the minus strand of NC_140589.1, from coordinate 354,729,345 downwards.
TGACAAAGATATGGATCCCAGATTGTAATATGTATGGCATAGCGCTGTGCGTTATAACATATGCATCGAGGAAGGCACGTTAGATGGGGCAATATAACCCGTGCGAAAGCAAGTGTGGCATGACATATTCATGGGGTGGAGTTACAGTGCACATGGGCTAGAGAGTGTCATCGCATACGCACTAGCTAGTGGAATACAACACAGAGGTGTGTGGCACTCGGCAGGCACTGTTGGGTGTAACACAGAATTGGGCTCAGCCAGGAGCGCGCTGTGACTCTCAAGTGAGGTTCGTCTCCTTTCCAGAGAGTAAAATAAAAAGTATTACACATCCGGCGGTAGATGTGTGTTTTATTAACCGTGAGGGGGGTTTCTTGCATAGTTTGGTTGAATTTTTGTCGAATCCCCTTTGAATGGCTTGGTGTGCGTGTGTATTAAATGTGCCCGTTAATAGCTACCCATGTTTGTATAAATAAACAAGGGTGTCTACTTGGAGAGTACCCACCGGCGGGGACGCCGGGATTAGGCACGGTAGGGCGTCAGACACGTCAGAGCTTCACTAGCGGTGTAAATACATTCCACGTGGATTCATTGTATGCATAGTCGCCTTTAATGAATATCACGCAAATCGTCATGGTGATAGGTACATACGATTTGTCCAGCATGTCCTAGGTGTTTCTATAAATATATTTTTTTAAAAATAATAAAAAACAAAAGCCGGCCCCGGGGGATGGGATCCCCGGGGCCATAAGTGGCCTGAGGAGCGAGGCAATGCAGCCCCCCTCCTAAAGAATAAAAAAAAAAGCCATGACCCGAGGGTTGGGGTCCCCGGGGCCGATTAAGGCCTTGGGAGGGGGGCCACGCAGCCCCCTTCCAAATGGATTTTTTCAACAAAAAAAATTAGGGTGCAGGCCCTGGGGGATGGGGTCCCCAGGCCCAATGCATTAGAAAAAGAAGGGGGGCAACACAGCCCTCCTTCTTATAAAAATAAAAAAAAGACCGGCATTGCGCTGGAGGCCATGCTCCCTCCTTGCAGCACTCTGCAAACGCGCCCCCTGGCCAATTGTAAGTTGGGGAATTCATTCTGCTTCAATACTGAGGGTCCCTGAGGGCCAACTAGTCCAACATGTATCTCCAGTATGCGCCAGGGAGCTGCTTTGCAGACAGGTGTTCTGAGGCCAATCCCCTTTTTACACCTCTTTGCAACCCAGCTCTGTGGCGCTTACTGGAGGTACCTAGTGGGCTAGTTTGACCCTAGGGACCCTTAGGATTCAAGGGGACTTAATCTCTCATCTTAGAATGGCCACAGGGCGCGTTTACACAGTGGTGAAGAGAGGGGACAGGGCCCGAGGTGACGTGTGCAGACATGCCCTGTGGCACATTTTAAGTTGGGGAAATAATTCCCTTTCAATCCTGAGGGACCCTGGAGGCCAACTAGCCCACCAGGTGCTTCCAGTAAGCGCCACTGCTCTGCATTGCATAGAGGTGGTGCAGGCCGTGCCTCTTTTTACACCTCTCTGCAATGGCACTTACTGGACGTACCTAGTGGGCTATTTTGCCCCTAGGGACCCTCAGGATTCAAGGGGACTTAATCTCCCAACTTAAAACGGCAACAGGGCATGTTTACACAGGGGGGAAGGGAGGGGACGGGGTCTGAGGTGACATGTGCAAACACGCCCTATGGCGCGTTTTAAGTTGGGGAAATAATTCCCCTTCAATCCTGAGGGCCCCTGGGGGCTAACTAGCCCACCAGGTGCTTCCAGTAAGCGTCACTGAGCTGCGTTGCTGAGAGGTGGTCCAGGCCGTGCCACTTTTTACACCTCTCTGCAATGCAGCTCTGTGGCGCTTACTGGAGGTACCTAGTTAGCTAGTTGGACCCTACGGACCCTCAGGATTCAAATGAACTTAATCTCCCAACTAAAAACAGCCACAGGGCGTGTTAACACAGTGGTGAAGGGAGGGTTGGGCCTAAGTTAAAGTGTGCAAACACACCCTGTGGTGCATGTTAAGTTGGAGAAATAATTCCCCTTCAATCCTGAGGGACCCTGGGGGCCAACTAGCCCACCAGGTGCTTCCAGTAAGTGCCACTGCGGTGCGTTGCAGAGAGGTGGTCTAGGCTGTGCCACTTTTTACATCTCTCTGCAACGCAGCTCTGTGGCGCTTACTGGAGGCACCTAGTGGTCTAGTTGGACCCTAGGGACCCTCAGGATTCAAGGGGACTTGATCTCCCAACTTAAAACGGCCACAGGGCGTGTTTACACAGTGGGAAAGGAAGGGGATGGGGCCTGAGGTGACGTGTGTAAACACGCCCTGTGGTGCGTTTTAAGACGTAGTTTTAATCCCCTGCCCTATTATATACTAGGGGCCTACAGAGGAGGTCATGCTAATCACAGGGGGACCCCAACGCATAGTGTTCCCTAGTGTATGTAGGTGTTTTCACTGTATTCTGAGTGTCTTTTAACATAGCACTGGCTCTAGGACTGGTTAGTCAGACTCAGTTACCACCAGTATTCGTCTGAAAAAGTTGAGGGTACAGGATGATTTTGCAACAAGGCTTCTTTCTGCACTTTTCTTCGTCCTTGAGGACTTCTGTTGCTTCTTTCTGCATTTCTTTTATTTCTTTCTGTGCGTTTTTTCTTCTTTCTTCACATGTCCTATCTCTGTAGGCATAGTTAGAAATTTGCATTTAAAAAACCTTTGAAATTCACTGAAAAAAACATAGGTTTCAGGCACGTTATAGTTAGGAATTAGCATTTAAAAAACCTTAGAAATTCACTGAAGAAACCATAGATTTCAGGGGCGTTATAGTTAGCTGGACTTTTCGCTCGTACAAAACCATTGAAATTCCCCTGTTATAGTTAGTTCAGCTAACTATGACTCGCGCGCCCGCAATGCACTGTTGATGACGTCACATATTACATCACTCATGACATGGTCAGTGACATAACTCATGACAGCACTGATGACATCACTGATGACATCATCCTTGTGATAGAGTGGCAGACCTTCTCTCCCCCTAATATAACCTTTGATACACACATTCAAAAATAGAAACTAAAATGTTCAAAACAATGGACATACCAATACCAGTTACAACAACCTATTCAGTAATTCTAAGATCCACATACACATCCACTCATTCACCAACAGTCCTATACAGTCACTCATACATGTACTCACTCATCATATGTACTCACCTATACATCCTGTTACACAACACCACTCATCCATAGAGTTACTCACACACATAGTCACTCATGCTCATGAAGAATCAAACATCCATTTACTTGCATATACAGTTATACACACACCACCACACTTACTTCTACAGAAACTTACACATACTTAGTATTTTAAACAATCACTTATAGAAACACATACTTATTCATACAGGAATTCTTCCAATCTCTCACTCTCACATATACTCACTTACTCACTTATATACACCAATAGTCACATATACTAGTTTAAAACATATATAGTTACTCATAAAGACACTATTGAGACAGTCATTCACTCACTAACACACCCATGCACATACTCATCCACCCATACAGTCCTGCACACATGCTGTCTTCAACACATACAAAGTGAGTCACTCATTCATGCACCTATGCACTACGTAATACCCCCTACTGAACCATACAGACACTCAGACACTCATACTGATACTCAAAAAAACAACTAATAACCTATATAGACACTCATGTAGCTACTCACCAACCCATGCAGCCACTTATACACAAAGTGAGAGACTGATACAGATATTTACATATTTAAACATTACTCACTAAGCCATGTATTCACTAAGATACACTTAATCAGTCAGTTATACCATCAATTTAAAAAAAACAAATTGTCCATTTAGACACTTATATACCCATTTATTCTTCCATCGACCTTGAGATATACATATATAAAACATATGTAGTTTTCAGAAAAACACACATTCACTGGATGAAGTTGTGGTAAATATTTCATTACCGGTACTATTTTTTATGCGGTAAAGTCTAGTAAGAATAACTCAGTAAATATAAGAGGCAGAATCCGTGGTATTAGAGGTTCTAAAAGGCTTTATTCCTCTACAAAGGAATTACAGTTCGAACTGCAGGCTTCAAATTCCATCACCACGAAGGTTCAGGAAGGGAAGGCCATACATTATTGACAAGTAATGGTATTTATATGGAAAGCATTACATTAAGACAGATGCAAGAGGCGTAACAGCTGATAATACAGATATGATACACATACGTAATGAAAATAGGCGTAAACATAGGCGTAACTAAATACGTCATTAAACATGATGTCACAAGTGGGTGGATCCATAAGAGAATCCTGCAATGTCAGCAGAAATACTTGGCAGAGATGCGCGCGCAGCCGCATGACGTGTGATTGACGTGCAACTAGAGGGTGAAGGGGACTTGACATTTAGCTCTACATGTGGAGACAGAAGTCTGGGGGGTCATGTCAACCTAATCCCAAATCATATCTAATATCTTATGTTTAAAGAACTGTATTATCCAAAAGGAAAGGTCTCTAGGATGAAATCTATTCTATACTGACTGTTAGTGCGTGTACAAGCGTCTAAGTGTCTACATGAGATGCGAGGGGGCAGGAATCTTCCATGGTAACAGGGGCTATGAATTACTTGCATGAGAACAGTGAGGCCTGGCCCTTTGCACGGTAGCTGGAAGAATGTTTACCTAAACTACTAGACAGGAATGCATCGGATGAGGAGCGGAGCAGATAATCTTGAAGGTGAAATACAGTTTTTGGCAGGCAACAGGCTGGATCAGGCACCGTTAGCCACGCAGGGAGTAGGACAAAGTTCATGGATACAGATGCGGGCTCGGACTGGAGCTTTCAGAGGCAGAAGGCAGGAAAAGGCTTGATGGCAGAATTCAGGGCCTACTCGCCTGAATCTGTAAAATGTGGAAAGTGAACCACATAAAGTCGGTGGCCTTTCATACTTATGAATGGAATATCTGACCCATTCATGGCGGATCTGAAAGAGGACATGTTGACGGTGGACGCACATGTATTTGCGTCTTCATAACTGAAACTGGAGGGAACATACATGTACTTATAGCATGCACATGGAGCCGTTGGGGTCTACGATAGGGGACATAACTGATCACAAAATTCATATTTCCTCATTCCCTCCTTGTCCCCTACGGACCCTCAGGAGATATCGATCTTCATCAATCCATCGATCTGTTCATATAGCATCATTTGTTCTTCTTTCTTCTTCCGGGATCTTGAACGAAAACTTGGATGCGGGATACACGATGTGGCACACAGGCCACAAATCGCTGGCCCACATTGTAGACATAAGCAGCAACTGAATAGTATGAGAAAGCCAATACCTAGGAAGGATAGGATCCTCCATCCCCAGGCTGACAACACGCTCCAGAACCAACCGGACCAAGTCCAGGTGCCTGGACTCTGGTGTATCTGGCTCACAATCTTATGAAGGCGAGTTATGGCTTTATATACTGACGGCGAGTTTTCTGGTATGAAACACAGCAACTTGATCCGATGACCCTACAAGCTCCGCCCTTATCGGCCAGGATGACGTCAAGGACAAGACGATTTTGAAGCACAACAATCCGCATAGCAGACTGCTCTTCTGTTAAATTGCCTAAGGCGGAAGTAGTCTCGTTTACTACTGCTTCAAGGGTTCTAGTTAATCTATGTATCAGTTTACTATTAGTGACTGTTCCTTTATAGGGAAAGAAACCTTTATTGAAATCTGTGTATTGCTCCCATGCCGTTTCAGTGTAATCGACAATCGGGAGATCTCTCTGCTGTCTATTGTGTACTAAATGGGTATTTCTGTGATAGTTAGGAGGGGCTAGGAAAACAGGTGGTAGAAGGAATGCTATGTAACAGGTACCATCCCAATCTAGAGGTAAACGTATATATGCGGTCTGGCCACATATGAAGTAGGAATGACGGGAAGCTCTAAATGTAGACTTGCCTTGATCACTGAATTTTATTACAGTGGTGCATTTACTATGGCCCATGTGTATGGAACCATTCTTTCTTACACATAATTCCCCTTTAACTGGGAATACTGACATAGCGGGCAAGATTGGTGTAGCTTCGGATTCGACATTCAGAATCAGGAGGTTAAGTGTAAAATTACCTAATCCATATACTTCATTTTCTAGATCAGTTCCTGTTCTTTTGGGAAGTCCCTCCTTGTTAGGGTAGCAGACTTTAAGCAAACCTAGGTTCAGGTTTCCCCATACCCAGTTGTCTTGATAAGCTACTGAATTTGAATCTAGGGAATTAATCAAACTAAACCATGCTCCACAGGAGCCATTGTGTGTGAACGGATACGGAAAGAGGGGCAAAACTCCCTTATAGTTCTGATAGGGAGGGAGTCGGCCACATATCCAACAATTTGTAGCATTGCTGGTCTGATGGGAGTGATGTAACATACTAATAAAAGTGTTGTTGCGCAGCGCAAATCTATAAGATAACTCATGCGGAGGTAATTCGCTAAAAGAATGTTCAGCAGTAACATTGTAAGCATGCTTAGAAATAGGGTAATACATATGTAACAATACACTAGAAACGAAGATCAGAAGACTTAGAAAAAACAAAATTGATAATGTAACGGTGCAGTGACTACGAAGCGGTTTACAGTACGCATGTTTTTTCAGCTTTATCTGTCTATTTCTCTCTCTATTTCGGTCTAGAGGATACATGTCAGAGACAAATTCAACCGATTCACCTTGGAGAGGACTTAAACAATCAAATTGTCTGACTTGCTAGACCTTAGCTTCAGTTTATAGAGTTCGTGTTTTGTTGGTTCAACCAAGGGGAGCTTTGAGTCTGTCTGTGAGGGAATGCAGGGCTGAGTGTTCACATCGGACGGTAGTCCATAAAATTTCTTGATATGACTCGAGTGTAACCACCCTTTACGTCCCTCAATCTTCACGGCTGTCCTTGTTGTCAGCAAGACGAGTTTGGGTGACTTCCACCTGGGCTCCAACTGGGTCTTCCGGTCGAAGTTCCTCACAAGAACCAGATCACCTGGAACCACGTCATGGGGCTTCACCTCAGTGTTATCGGGAAAAGCTGCAGCTACCTGTGAACGACAAGATTGTAGTGCAGACATCAAGGAAGCCAGGTAATCTGTCAGCATATTACAGTCAACATCAGTGATTTTGCGAGGTATAGGCGTCCCCCACATATTTGGTGGTCTACCGAAGATCACCTCGTACGGGGATAGCCCTGTTCGAGAATGTGCTACCATTCTCATGTAAAAGAGCGCAACTGGTAAGGCTACTATCCAATCGACACCTTTTTCTCTACATATTTTGGACAATCTGATTTTCAGAGTTTGATTATGACGTTCCACGAGACCTGCAGCCTCGGGATGTCGGACACAGTGGAATTTCCATTGGTAACCTAACAGAAGTGAAACGTGTTTCATTAGTTCGGAGGAGAATGGCTGGCCATTATCTGAGTAGACAACACGTGGCAAACCGAATCGTGGGAAGAATTCTCGAACTAGCTGTTTGGCAGTAGTCGGGGCAGTGTAATCTGAAACCGGGTAGGCTTCTGTCCAACGGGAAAGAGCACAAACAACTACGAGAACATATTTGAATCCTCGACATCGTTCCATCTGGATATAATCCATCTGGAGGACTTCAAAAGCATGATCGGGAGGTTGAAATCCACCCTGCTCTACGGGAATGCTTTTACCTGGATTAAACTGACAACATATCATACAGGTACGTACTTTCTGTTTGGCTGCTGCTCGCAAGTGTTTGTTGAACCAAATGTGTTGAATGCTGTCTAGCATAGCTTTTTCTCCTAGGTGCGCTGGACTATGTATTGTGTTAATGATGACTTGAACCATGGAGTCGGGAAGAAACCATATAGATTTTTCCTTCGTCATCCATCCTTGATCCGTTTGGATCCCTCCTAATTCAGTCCATTTCTTTATTTCTTCTGGTGTAGCATGTGTCTGTATGTCAATTACATCAAGGGCGGGATCCTTAACTGTCATGCAATGTGTTGGTGTCAGAACTATTGTCTTTGTCGTGTCAGTTGTGTGAGTCTGATTCTGAGCAGTCTGTTTAGCTGTTCTGTCAGCTAAGTCGTTACCCTGAGAAATGATATCGGTAACTTTTGTATGGGCTTTGCATTTCATAATCGATATTGCAGTAGGTAAATGAATCGCGTCTAATAGGGCTTGAATGAGGGGTCCGTGTTGGATATGGGCGCTGTGAGAAGTTAAATAACCTCTCTCTCGCCACAGTACGCCGAAGTCATGGACGACTCCGAATGCATAACGTGAATATGTGTATATGTTGACTTTCTTATTTTTGGCTTGAATACAGGCTTGTGTCAGAGCGATGAGCTCTGCTGCTTGAGCTGACAAAGTGTTAATACAATTTGTTTCAACGACTTCAGTGTCTGTTGTGACTGCGTAAGCGGCCACTAACTCTCCTGTACTTGTTCTCATACATGAACCATCTACATACAATGTCAAGTCTGGATCTGATAAAGGGATATCTGTCAAGTCTTGTCTGGGTTTCGTCGTGATAGTAATGACTTCAATACAATCATGTGCTAATGGATCTGTTCCATTTACTGGCAAAAGTGTGGCAGGATTTAACGTATTACAACGTCTGATTTCTATGTGTGGCTGAAACAATGTTAATTCATAACCGGTGAGTCTCGCTATAGTCAAGTGTTGTGTTTGTGTGCGGTTCAAGAGAACCTCTACTGCGTGTGGTACTTGTACTGTCAATTGATGTCCTAACACTATGGCATCGCTTTGTCTGATTGCTAAAGCTGTTGCTGCCACTGATTTCAGGCACGCAGGAAGAGCCTGAGCTACTGGATCTAATGTACTAGAGAAATAAGCACATGGTTTGTGTGATCCTGCTTGTTCCTGAGTGAGTACTGACAAGGCAGTACCTTCGTGTTCGGTAACAAAGAGTGTAAACTGTTTACTGTAACATGGTGTTGCTAAAACAGGTGCTTGGCATAAAGCTTTCTTTAAGCTTTCAAAGGCATGTGTATGTTCTTGAGTCCAAGGGAGAACAGTCGATGTGGCTGCCTCCTGTGTTGTCAACTGGATGAGTGGTTTTGCTAGAAATGCATATTGAGGGATCCACTGCCTACAGTATGAAGTGAGACCTATAAAAGCCCGCACCTCCTTTTGTGTCTTGGGTGGTGACATGTTAGCAATTAACTGGATGCGGTCGGGTGTAAGCTGTCTTCCCTCCTTGGACAGTGAGTGCCCAAGGTAAACAACTTGCTGGACACAGAATTGCAGCTTAGAAGGGGACACCTTGTGCCCCTTATCGGCCAGAAATTTTAAAACCGTCAGTGACGCTGTTTCACATTCAGGTTCGCTTCGGGCGGTGATCAGCAGATCATCGACATATTGAAGCAAGGCAGTGTTAACTGGCATGTGGATACTGTCAAGTTCTCGTTTCAGTGCTTGGCTATAGATGCTGGGGCTTTCTGTAAATCCTTGAGGTGCGCGTGTGAATTTAAAACTTCGTCCATTTAAACTGAATCCGAACAGATATTGACTTTCCGGATCTATTGGGACGCTAAAGAAAGCATTCTTGAGATCAATTACAGTGAAGAACGTTGCTTCTGAGTCAATAGCTGTTAGTAATGAAGAGATATCAGGAACCACAGGGTATTGTGGTATAATACATTTATTTAATTCGCGGAGATCAATAACTAATCGATATACTGGTGATGCTTTTGGATCCGTTCTTTTGAGAATCGGAATTATCGGGGAATTACATACATTGGAGTCGGTTTCTACAACCACTCCTTGTGCATGAGCTCGTCAATGATTTGCAGTAAAGCCACAACAGCATCTGGTGGTAACTTGTATTGTCGCATTCGTGGTAGTACTACCCCTGTTTTTAGTGTGACTCGATATGGTGTAATGTTCATGCAACCAACATCAGTGGGGCCTTGTGCCCATAAATGTGTAGGTAAATTCTGCAGCCGGTGATCCATGTCTCTGGACACGTAGTGACCTTTAAAGTCACGTAAAAATAATCGTACTCCTTCCGGAGAACAACATATTATAGCTCCTAGAGCTTTCAATGTTTTTATACCTAACAAGTTTTCTGGACATGATTTAGTAAGCAATAAATCTGTAGTTCGTGTCAATGGACCAACCGTAAGTGGAAGAGGTTGCGACACTTCATTAATGATAGGCTTTCCTGAGAATCCAAGGGAAATATTCTGTGAGCCTGAGAGGGGTGCCCCTGGAACTTCACTGCGTCGTATAGTTGTTCTGCTTGCCCCTGTATCAAGTAAAAACTTTCTGTCTTCCCCTAATAGTTCACTATGTACATAAGGTCCCTCTTGATCTATAGGAACCTCGATAAGGGGTAAGCCAACTTCCCTCTCTAGGCTATTTCATGTGTATCGCTGATAATCGGGATAGTCATTTTGTGCATACTGGTACATCTGTTGCGTGGTTGCTTGTGTGGCAGCAATAGGCTGCGCTTGTGGTGGTGCTACGGTCTGTTGTGGAGCTGCCTGTTGCGGAGCTAGTTGTTGCGGAGCTGACCTAGATTGTGCATGCTGAGGGATTTGTGGTTGGTTCTGATCCTGTCTAGGTGGACGTGGTCTTTCCTGGGTTCTACCTGTGGCAATATTATGTTTCAGGACTGGACAATCGTGTATATAATGACCTTGTTGTTTACAATAGTTGCATGTCCCTTTCGTTGGACCTGCGGAATCACCCTTTTTATGACCATCGGCTGGAACTGTCTGGGCAACAAGCATTTTCATTTTCGTATCTTTCATACGTCTTTGTTCATGTTCTTGTTCTGATTTTACTCGGGTACCTTCCTCAATTAATAGATTTTCTCGGGCTTTATTTGAATTCTCCCTACCTTTCTCTTCCTGTCTGAGCGCTTTTTCTGTACGTCTATATGATTCTTTACGCCATAATTCAATGGCATCTTTCTGTGACTGTCTGACTTTCTTTTTCCATAATTCTTCTTCTACTCTCATGATGCAATCTGCATCCCAGGTCCCCGCTGCGGGCCATCTCTGACTCTCTGGTAAATCCTTGGTGCAGTCCACCCATAAATCAAGAAATAATACGGCATCTAGGCCATGTTTATGATACATAAAGTACCCTGGAGTGTCCCTAGGTGGGATGGGAACAGCTTCTTCGAGTACACCTTTTCTGGTTTTGATCTGTCTTAATTTCGAAAAGAGCGGCATTTTTAGACCTTATTACTAGAACACACTTTATACAATAAACACAATAATGAACAATCATTCACACCACAATATGTAGAACGTATTAAAACATTTAACATTTAACAGTTTAACGAACGATGATAACTAATAAGAAAACTAGTTACTGACATAATACTAACACTAAATAATACTTAATTATATGCAAGACATACTAGATATACTGCTAAACAGTACAGATACACTGCTGAAACAGTGCAGACCGGATTTGTGTACCCAAACCCGTCTTGACCGGCACAACCTATGTGCACGTTTAAATGCCTCCCCGGCAATGGTACTCACCGGGTAGCGCGGAACGGAAGGCCTCGGAACTGCACTGAAACTGGACCGGACTGGACTCGACTCGACTGGACTCGGAACTTCGGAACCTGGTGGGCCTCTGTATACCTCGGATCTTGCTCTCTCAGCTAGGCTCTGGTCGGGATACTTCGCACTTCTCACCGCCTCGTCTGGGTGTTGATCGCAGCCTCAGTCACCCCCGCTTGGCCGGAGGGAGATACAGGAAATCCTGCAGGTACGCGTTTTTGTCCGTTCAGCTGTGGCAGGAGACCGGGCCTGCAACGCACCTCCGGCGCGTGAGATGAGAAAGTGTCCCTATTCGGGCGCCAATTTATGTGGTAAATATTTCATTACCGGTACTATTTTTTATGCGGTAAAGTCTAGTAAGAATAACTCAGTAAATATAAGAGGCAGAATCCGTGGTATTAGAGGTTCTAAAAGGCTTTATTCCTCTACAAAGGAATTACAGTTCGAACTGCAGGCTTCAAATTCCATCACCACGAAGGTTCAGGAAGGGAAGGCCATACATTATTGACAAGTAATGGTATTTATATGGAAAGCATTACATTAAGACAGATGCAAGAGGCGTAACAGCTGATAATACAGATATGATACACATACGTAATGAAAATAGGCGTAAACATAGGCGTAACTAAATACGTAATTAAACATGATGTCACAAGTGGGTGGATCCATAAGAGAATCCTGCAATGTCAGCAGAAATACTTGGCAGAGATGCGCGCGCAGCCGCATGACGTGTGATTGACGTGCAACTAGAGGGTGAAGGGGACTTGACATTTAGCTCTACATGTGGAGACAGAAGTCTGGGGGGTCATGTCAACCTAATCCCAAATCATATCTAATATCTTATGTTTAAAGAACTGTATTATCCAAAAGGAAAGGTCTCTAGGATGAAATCTATTCTATACTGACTGTTAGTGCGTGTACAAGCGTCTAAGTGTCTACATGAGATGCGAGGGGGCAGGAATCTTCCATGGTAACAGGGGCTATGAATTACTTGCATGAGAACAGTGAGGCCTGGCCCTTTGCACGGTAGCTGGAAGAATGTTTACCTAAACTACTAGACAGGAATGCATCGGATGAGGAGCGGAGCAGATAATCTTGAAGGTGAAATACAGTTTTTGGCAGGCAACAGGCTGGATCAGGCACCGTTAGCCACGCAGGGAGTAGGACAAAGTTCATGGATACAGATGCGGGCTCGGACTGGAGCTTTCAGAGGCAGAAGGCAGGAAAAGGCTTGATGGCAGAATTCAGGGCCTACTCGCCTGAATCTGTAAAATGTGGAAAGTGAACCACATAAAGTCGGTGGCCTTTCATACTTATGAATGGAATATCTGACCCATTCATGGCGGATCTGAAAGAGGACATGTTGACGGTGGACGCACATGTATTTGCGTCTTCATAACTGAAACTGGAGGGAACATACATGTACTTATAGCATGCACATGGAGCCGTTGGGGTCTACGATAGGGGACATAACTGATCACAAAATTCATATTTCCTCATGTCATCAGCAGTGCATTGCGGGCGCGCGAGTTATAGTTAGCTGAACTAACTATAATGGGGGAATTTCAATGGTTTTGTACGAGTGAAAAGTCCAGCTACCTATAAATCCCCTGAAATCTATGGTTTCTTCAGTGAATATATATATGTATATATATATATATATATTCACTTAAAAAACCATAGGTTTCACACATGTTATAGTTAGGTGGATATTTCACTTGTAAAAAACCAATGAAATTCCCCCGTTATAGTTAGTTTAGATAACTATAACTCGCGCACCCGCAATCCTCTGCTCATGACGTCACATATTACATCACTCATGACATGGTCAGTGGCATCACTCATGACATCACTGATGACATCATCCTTGTGATAGAGTTGCGGTTGCGCGAGTTATAGTTATCTCGACTAACTATAACGGGGGAATTTCATTGGTTTTTTACGAGTGAAATATCTACCTAACTATAACATGTGTGAAACCTATGGTTTTTTAAGTGAATTTGCAAGGATTTTTAAATGCTAATTCCTAACTATAACGTGTGTGAAACCTATGGTTTTTTCAGTGAATTTGTATGTTTTTTTAAATGCTAAGTTATGTATGTATTATTATTTTTTTTATATATATATATTTTTTTATGGTTTTTCACCGTGCGTGCACGGTGCACGCACCCCCGCGATTTAAAAAAAAATAAATTTTAATGTTTTTTTCTGCCTTTGGGGTTCTTCAGGGACCCCCTGACCATGGCTAGGGGGTCAGGAACTCTCTACCCTGCCCCCTTTTCACGTTCGCCACCTTCCTTTTCCACTCTCGCACTGAAAACAAACAAAATGGCGGCCAACACTTTCTGATTTTGACCGATTCGAACGTTGACTGACATGTAACAACCAATCAGAATTACGCTCGCGCACGTTAGAGTGCGCGCACGGTGCGCGGCTATAGATATGTATGTGCTTTTTACTGCAATTTTCTCTGGAACTACTGAACAGATTGACTCCAGATATGCAAAAGGCACATCCCTGACCTGAGGACTACCTCTCTGCCAAATTTCAAGTAATTCTGTTCAGCCGTTCGGGCTGTACCTTCGACTAAAGGTCCTATGGGAAAATGCATGGGGAAAACGTGTTTTGGGACCCCCCTTTTTTCTCAGCCCCCGCTTGACGAATCCCCCCGAGACTTTCAGGGTAGGAGCTGAGCGGAGCGCCCCATTAGTTTTGAAAATTTCGCGAAGATTCGTCAACCGGCGCCAAAGTTATTCAAAATAGAATTTTCAGATTTCCTATGGAAACACGGTCCTAACTATAACTATCTACTGGCGACCGCCAGTAGATAATATATATATAATATATATAACAACAGTCCTTCTTTGCCGAATCCTCAGCTCCAACAAAGCTGCCGACCACAACGTGGAGTTTCGATAAAGTGCTTTTATTGCATGAATCTGTGCATCAAAAAGTAGAAGCAAGTGCTCAGCCTGACGCGTTTCGACCGCGTTACCGTGGTCTTGATCCCACGACGAGCTGGACCAATAAACAACATTAAATAGTGATTCAACCAATTACATCCCTGTTTGAACACACCCTTTAACAACAGGCATGGGCAACATAGTTAGAGGGCTCCTCTTGCTTGTGATACAACAATAGGAACTTAAGACTTCTCTTAATTAATAATATTAAGAGAAAATACTCTTTATATTGCAAAATATGATCTAATTAACACGATTATAGAATTAAGAACATATTGCCATAGTGACCATATCATAATATTCTTCTATACATGATGCAATAGTGAAATATATGCACATTCCACCACAAAGTAAAAACATGCTATCGTTAAATCAATAAAGTGCTGTGAAGATAAAGTGCTAGTGCAAGAAAAAAGTGCAATAGATGTGCAAATGTAAATATTGATTCATTTAAGTTGCAATAAAATGTATAAAACAGCCGCCTGCTGAATGCCCTTACATAAGTAGAATATTAAATGTATATATGTGTTCAAGGCCTGCGAGGGGCAAAACGCATAATGGCTGTACACAAATAAACAGATAACCTGCACTGATTTTGTGGTCCGTGCCCATTTGTGAGAGAAATAAGAAAAAGCAACGGAGTATTCTGATATAAAAATATCTATTACCTACTGGAGGTTGCCAGTAGGTAGTTATAGTTACAACCTAGTTTCCATTGGAAAAGCATTTTTTGATTTGCTAATAACTTTGGCGTCGTTTGACGAATCTTTATGAAATTTTCCAAAAAGTTGCACTATTTAGGTTAGCTCCTATCTTTAAAGATTGGGGGTGATTTGTCAAGCGGGGGCTGAGAAAAAAGGGGGTCCCAAAACGCGTTTTTCTCCATGTTAATTTCCATAGGAAATTTTGCGACGAGCTACAGCCCGAACTGCTGAACGGAATTACCTGAAATTTGGCAGAAAGGTAGAGCTTGGTTCAGAAAGCTACATTTTGTTAAATGGTGTAAATCCGTTCAGTAGGTTTTGAGAAATTCAAAGAATAAGAGTCAAAAAATCTATTTCTCATAGGAAACTTTGTGCAAGGCTAGAGCCGAAACTACTGAACGGAATTACTCCAAATTTGGCACAAAGGTAGTGTGTGGATCAGAAAGCGACCTTTTTTTAAAATGGTGTAAATCCGTTCAGTAGTTGCTGAGAAATTAGAGAAATAGAAGTTTCGATATCTTGGTGGAGCCTAAGTCCCCTGCACGAGCTTCACTGCTCATTTTAAAAAAGAAGAAATTGGCACAATTCTCACTGGGGTCGCGTGTTCTCGCATTTTATTTTAATGAGGCCCCTGATTGGGCTAGGTCCCGGGGGTATTTCTTAAAAAAATAAAAGCGGGGGCTCGCTGGGGCCCCAGCAGTCCCGGGGCTTCATTTATGTTGGGAGGGGGGTTCAGTAGGCTGTGGAAATTATATTGGGAAAACAACAATGCGCCGTATTGCGGCATTCCTTTTATATAATGCAGAATATTGTTTACTTATTATGCAGTGTTCACTGTTATCACGGATAGAGTCACTTTGTTACAGGAAATTTATTAATATGTGGTAGGGAATGTTCTCTATCTCGGGGGCATTTATTAAAAAATATTAGTGGGGGCCCGTTGGGGCCCCTGGAGCCCCGGGGCTTCACTTATGTTGGGAGGGGGGTTCAGTAGGCTGTGGAAAAGTATATTAGGAAAACAACAATGCGCAGTATTGCGGCCTTCCTTTAATATACTTATTATGCAGTGTTCACTTTTATCACGGATAGAGTCACTTTGTTACAGGAAATGTATTAATATGTGGGAGGGCGTGTTTTATATCTGTGCGTGGAACAAAATTAATGTTTAACTGGCTGTGGTGTTCTAACAACAAGCTTAATGTTCATTGGCTGCGAACCATCGAAAGTAGAAGTCTTTCTTGCCATTCACTTGCCTCCGCAGAGTAGCAAGTGCATCTAATTCCCTCACATGTTGTAAGGAGGACCTTTCAGAGCTTAATGTTGATTGGTTGCAAACTATTGAAAGTAGAAGTGTTGCTAGGTATGTCTCCTTCGCAGAGTAGGAGGGACATCTTATTGGCTGACGTGTTCTAAGGAGGAGCTTCAAGAGCTTCATGTTGATTGGTTGCGAACTATTGAAAGTAGAAGTGTTGACAGACATCCATTTCCCCTCTGCAGAGTAGGAGGGACATCTGATTGGCTGACGTGTTCCAAGGAGGACTTTCTCAAGCTTAATGTTGATTGGCTGTAAACCATTGAAAGTAGAAGTGTTGTCAGCGGTTCCTTACCCCTCCGTGGAGTAGTCGGGACATCTGATTGGGTAACGTGTAACAGCGGGACCTTCCCAAGCCTAATGTTCATTGGCTGTGAAGCATTAAAAGTAGAAGTGTTGGCAGCCATTCCCTCCTCCTCTGCGGAACAACATGGACATTTTATTGGCCAAAGTGTTCCGAGTACAAGTTTGCTTCTTATTGGGTGGGAACGGTTCACTGTTGTCAGCCATTTTGTGACGCACTTCCAAAGGAGTACGGGAAAACAAAGTAGTAGAGGAGAGGGGAGGGTAGGAACACTATTAAATCTGTACAGTGGTCACACGGTGGTGGAGAGTGATTGTGAAGGTAAAAATAGTTTTTTATATATTTTAAGGACCATTTATATAATTGCTGTGGGGTGTGCAAATCGTGGCGGAAAAATAACAGAGTGTTTTGGGGTCTTCTTTTTATTAAGTTTGCGGGTGGGATACTTCCCAGGAGAACTATTTACTTTTAATGTGGTGATTACTTTTCTGATGGGGAGGTGTGGTTGCGCAGCCAAAAATTCAGTGTAGGTTTCAACCAGTTTTTATTTAGCAATTAAAAATGAACTTTCTTCGGCTACTGACGCTGTATATATTAAAGGGGTGACAAAAATGGAATTTCATAAAATATCCCTTCAGCTAGGCCACGCCCTCCTTTTTCTCTGCTATAGTTTGTAAAAGTGTTGCCCAATATTCTTGATAATATAAGAGATCATCAGCTACTTTTAGATAAAGTAGAAAAGAAGTGCTACAACAAACAATCCCGTACTACATCATCTGAGGTCAGAAGAACAAGTAAAAAACAGTTTATCACAAATGACTTCATATTACATAGAAATGTATGCATTATCATTTTTCAAGTTTGTATTTTGTAGAATTTGGGACCGTTCTGTCATAGTGCTTAAAGGTCGCACACTGTTCCGCTAACAAACCAGGTACTCTTTTAAGAATATATAGGATAGTAGTATAATAATATACACTACTGGTCCTATATATTCTATAGGGAGAAGGTGAATAGGAACCGCAACAGAGAAAAATAGGAATTAGAAAATAACATTCAGAAATGTAGGGTTTATCAAATTTTTAAAGTAAGAAAGTATGTATAAAAGCTATATTTTTTTAGACTGCAATTTTGTAAAATATGCTCACTGAAAAAATATCTAATCAAGTATGTTATAAAGCTTAGTAAGCTGTATTTCCGATGGCGCCGACAAATCTCCAATTCCTCTTCTGTAGGTTAGTCTATTACAATATAATGAATGACACCATTGTTACAGTAAAAGAAAAGGAAAATAAAGTTATGAATAGAACAGAAGATCAACACCAAAATACTTTCGAGCGGTGAATATTTTAAGAGCTTCTTTTCTCCGGGACTACGAAATGTTTGATCTTCGTAGCGATGGGTCATAAACTCCTCTGAGATGATTATGACTGTGAAAATTATAATATACATATTCACAGTATATGATCAAAATGGGGGAACAGACTAAAAACCGGAAGCTGATGACGTTGCTTATATATCTTTACTCTTTGAGCCGACGGGTCATGAACTCCTATGAGATCACCATGACTGTTGATATTATAATATACATATTGACAGTATATGATCCCCAGGGGAAAACAGACTGACATCTGGAAGCTGATGATGTTAATTATAAATGTTTAGGGTTTGCGCAGACGGATCACCAACACCTCTGAAGTGAAGTACGGTGTCAGTATTATAATACAGAAAGTCCCAATAATTAGGCTGAAAGGAGCCAGAAAAGGAGCAATGTTTGCTGTAATCTGTCTGTTTCTGAAAACAAGCTGCTGATGTTACAGAAAAAAAGGCAAAAACATGCAATAACACTTTTTTCTAGATATAAATGTTTAAATATTGACAAATAGCTACGTATTCTAAATATCTACGATGCCATAATCAAACAACTTACAACTCCGAAATATGTTTTGTTGCCCCAAAACAAGAATCCGACGGTAGAAAGGGGAACCTGCATCACAGAATGGACATGGGTAAAAAACTCACGAAAACATAACTAATCGAACAACGGGTGTGGTTTACATACTTTTTGGTTATTGAGTAGTTTATGGAAGGAAGATGCGGCTCCGCCTGTCACGTTTTATAGTTTACACGTACTCACATTTTAACTGTTGAACTTGTGCACGTTTTGGGAAAAGTTACAAAATGTGAAGCTGTAAAGGTTTCGATTTCCATCGTAATACGTATAAGGTCCATAATATGTAGATACGTTGGAGAGCTTAAAAACTGATACCCGGTAAACCGTGTCATTTCGATTCTCATGCCTAAATACATTTAATAATTGCCGTAATTCTAAATAGAAGACATAAAAAAAATATCTTTCACAATAGAGGAAAAAAAACATGCAATATTTCTCATCACTATGGTTTTAATTAAAAAAATGCGAGCATTTGTAAAGCGTAAAGCTACCCCTGGAAAGCTGTGTCGGCGCTCAGGGTCATCCGAAGGATTAAGCAAAGTGTTGCCCACAGTGACATAGTGGTGGGCTAACGGGCAGCTGGAGCCGGGAATCAAACTGTGAACACTGTTGTTCAAAGTCAGGTATTATAGCTGCTACGTCACACTTTTTCCATACTTACATGTTAATTACTGGTAATTACGTTTCAAACATTGTTAAATTATAACTTATAACAG
The DNA here is from genome assembly GCF_964204655.1 of Triturus cristatus. Taxonomy (NCBI): domain Eukaryota; kingdom Metazoa; phylum Chordata; class Amphibia; order Caudata; family Salamandridae; genus Triturus; species Triturus cristatus. The sequence goes on along the minus strand of NC_140589.1, from coordinate 354,709,815 downwards.
ACTGCTGTTACAGTTAGTATTTCACTACAAAATATTGCACGTCTATTTAAAATTTACTTAAAAACAATATAGGTTTCAGGGCCATTGTAGTTAGAAATTAGCATTTATAAAACCTTAGAAATTCACTGAAAAAACCATACGTTTTACAGACGTTGTAGTTAGAAATTAGCATTTAAAAAAACCTTTGAAATTCACAAAATAAACCAGGTTTCAGGGACGTTATAGTTACCTGGACATTTCACTTGTACAAAATCACAGAAATTCCACAGTTATAGTTAGTTCAGCTAACTATAACTTGCGCACCCGCAATGCACTGTGCATGACGTCACATATTGCATCATTCATGTCATGGTCGGTGACATCACTGATGACATCACTGATGACATCTCAAATGACATCACTGATGACATCATCCACGTGATAATCTGATGCACCTCCTCACACCCTAATATAACCTTTGATACACCCATTCTAAAATACAGACTACCATTTTTGAAACCATAGAGACACCAATACCAGTTACTACATACCCAATTACTGATTCTTAGGTCTACACACACATCCACTCATTCACCTATTCAATCCCTTATACATGCAGTCACTCCTCAATACAACACTAGCATATGCAGTCATACACCTATTCAAACAGTCACATATCGCCACTAATCCATGAACTTACTCACAGACCTAGATAATCATGTAAAGAATCAATCACACTTCCATTTACTCACCTATACAGTTATACATACACCACCTCACTAATTCATACATATAGTAGTGCATACTTACTCTCTTATAGAACCAGTAATACAAGTACACACTCATCCATACTGCCACTTTTGTAATTACTCACTGTCACATATAGTTATTTATATACACCATCACTCACATAAACTGCCTTTTACATATGTAGCTACTTACATGTACCACTGAGATCTCCATTCACTCACAAACACACCCATACACACACACTCACCCAATCATAGAGCTGTTTTCACATGCAGTCTTGAACCCATTCACCCAGTGAATCAGCTAGTCACACATCTATGCACAGAGTTACACACCTCCAACCCACCCACACACACACTCAGGCACCACTGCAAATACTCAGGCAAACATTCAATAACCCATATAAACTGTGATGTAGCTACTGCTTAACCCATGTACTAGCTTACACAACAACAGACTCACTGATACAGACATTCACACAGTTTAGTCACTAATGCATGCATTCAGTAAGACACGTTTAATCAGTCACTAATACAATCAGTCACACACCTCGTAAATCCTTCATCCAGACACTTATACACCCACTGATTCTTCAATACAGCTTGGCATATATATAAAACATATTTAAACTTTATAGAAACACACAGTCACGGAATGATGTCATCAGTGATGTCATTTGAGATGTCATCAGTGATGTCATCAGTGATGTCACTGACCATGTCATTAATGATGTAATATGTGACCTCATAAGCAGTGCATTGCGGGTGCGCGAGTTATAGTTAGCTGACCTAACTATAATGGTGGAATTTCTATGGTTTGGTACAAGTGAAATGTCCAGGTAACTATAACGTCCCTGAAACCTATGGGTTTTTTAGTGAACATATATATATATATATATATATATATATATATATATATATATATATATATATATATATATATATTCACTGAAAAAACCATAGGTTTCACACATGTTATAGTTAGCTGGACATTTCTCTCATACAAAACCAATGAAATTCCCCCGTTATAGTCAGTTCAGCTAACTATAACTCGCGCCCCCGCAATGCACTGCTGATGACGTCACATATTACATCACTCATGACATGGTCAGTGACATCACTCATGACATCACTGATGACATCTCAAATGACCTCACTGATGACATCACTGATGACATCATCCTTGTGAATGTCTGTTTTTCTGAAAATTATATATGTTTTATATATGTATATCTCAAGGTCGATGGAAGAATAAATGGGTATATAAGTGTCTAAATGGATGATTTGTTTTTGAAAAATTGATTGTATAACTGACTGATTAAGTGTATCTTAGTGAATACATGGCTTAGTGAGTAATGTTTAAATATGTAAATATCTGTATCAGTCTCTCACTTTGTGTATACGTGGCTGCATGGGTTGGTGAGTTGTTACATGGGTGTCTATATAGGTTATTAGTCTGAGTGTCTGCATGGTTCGGTGGGGGGTATTACGTAGTGCATAGTTGCATGAACGAGTGACTCACTGTTTGTATGTGTTGAAGACAGCATGTCTGCAGGACTGTATGGGTGGATGAGTGTGTGTATGGGTGTGTTAGTGAGTGAATGACTGTCTCACTAGTGTCTCTATGAGTAACTACATATGTTTTAAACTAGTATATGTGACTATTGGTGTATATAACTGAGTATATGTGAGAGTGAGAGATTGAAAGAGTTCCTGTATGAATAAGTATGTGTTTCTATAAGTGTTTGTTTAAAAGACTAAGTATGTGTAAGTTCCCGTAGAAGTAAGTGTAGTGGTGTGTGTATAACTATATGCAAGTAAATGTATGTTTGATTCTTTATTTTCATGAGTAACTATGTGTGTCAGTAACTCTATGGATGAGTGGCGTTGTGTAACAGGATGTATAGGTGTATGAGTACATATGATGAGTGAGTACATGTATGAGTGACTGTACAGGACTGTTGGTGAATGAGTGGATGTGTATGTGGATCTTAGAATTACTGAAGAGGTTGTTGTAATTGGTATTGGTATGTCCATTGTTTTGAAAATTTTAGTCTCTATTTTTGAATGTGTGTATCAAAGGTTATATTAGGGTGAGAGGAGGTCTGCCACTCTATCACACGGTTGATGTCATCAGTGATGTCATTTGAGATGTCATCAGTGATGTCATGAGTGATGTCACTGACCATGTCATGAGTGATGTAATATGTGACGTCATCAGCAGTGCATTGCGGGGGCGCGAGTTATAGTTAGCTGAACTAACTATAACGGGGGAATTTCATTGGTTTTGTATGAGAGAAATGTCCAGCTAACTATAACATGTGTGAAACCTATGGTTTTTTCAGTGAATTTGCAAGGTTTTTTAAATGCTAATTCCTAACTATAACGTGTGTGAAACCTTTGGTTTTTTCAGTGAATTTGTACGGTTTTTTAAATGCTAATTTTTGAATTATTTAATAAAAAATAATAAAATTATATTAAAAATAAAATTCCTATGTATTCATTTATATATTATCTGTATCTTTTTCTTTGTTTTTGCTTTTTTTTTAAAAATTTAAATTAGGATAAAGTTGAACAGTTTTTTTAATTTTTGCAAATAATTTTTCTCCACTTTTTTTTTTTATATATAAATTCTTGGAGTGCGCGCTCTGAGCGCGCTCCTAGTACAATTTCGTAAGTTTTTTATGAATACCGTTGTACGTTATTTACGTACGCATATATACGTCATAGTGCGCGCTGGGAGCGCGCACCCAGTACGTATGCGTACGTACGTACGCATGCGTGCGTACGTCCTACGCGCTCCACGCGGTTTACTTCCGCATACGCTTAAATTACGCGCAACAACGTTCGCGTATACGCGTGTTCAACGTATGCGCGCTACGTACGCGCATATGACGTATGCACATGCGCTCCTACGCGTTCGCGCATGCGTAATCACGAGGTGCGCGCTCAGAGCTTGCGCAGTGCACGCACCTCGGGTTATATGCTTCATAAAACAACACTTCTTATTGGTTATCATTACTTTCAGTTTCTGATTGTTTCAACACCACACCCAATCCCCTCATGGCAAGTTATGTGATCAAGAATCATCACTTTTGATTGGTTTGAAGTACTTTCAGTTCCAGATTCTTCCCAAACCACACCTATTCCCGTCATTATTAGTTCTGATTCCTTTGGAGAAGGAGCTATTCTGTTGTTGAGATACAATGGCTGAACAGCAACCATCTTCAGACAGTGACCAGGACACTCTTGAGAGGCAGAGGAGCAGGAAGCAGAAAGACAGCTTTATATGGCAGTTTTTCACTTTTCCAGAGGGACAAAAAAAGGTAAATGCACCTAAAGTTACATGTGTACTTTGTCAAAAAGTCTTGTCACGTGGGAATCCTAACAAGAAGTATTCTTTTAGCATTCACACTGTGTTGAGGCATGTTGACAAAATGCATCCAGTGACTTTTCGTCGAGCTTCTGAAGCAAACCCTCCACCTGCTCAACCGACGACATCTGCAGCAGCTCAGCCGAGCACATCTTCGGCAGCTCAGCCGAGCACTTCTTCTGCATTGGTGCCTTTGCCTTCTTCCACACCTCGTTTTGCACCACCTTGTTTTGCGAGGTTGTCCACACGCTGCACTGATTGCGGTAAACTTATTTCTGTGTGTGAGACCAGTCTTGATCTCATTCAGAGAAAATTTGATGCGCATGAGTGCAGTAGGCCATAGATGTTTTTTCTTTTTTTTCTTTTTTCTCTTCCTGTTTCCCTCCATTAACTCAAGGGCTCTTTTAAGTTTTTGGGGGGTTTATTTTTTATTTATTTTTTGGGGGGTGCGCGCACCCTGCGTGCACCCAAGGTTTTTTTTAAATTTTTTTTTTTTTTTTTTAATTTAATGTACAAAAAGAGGTGAAGAAATGGAAGCATGAAAAGGGAGGATTGAGAAATACTAATATTTTTCACTTATTTTTTTAAAAAAATAAAAAATGTTGAAAAAAAATTTTTGAAAGTATTTTGCAAGGGAACAGAATTTTTTTTTTTTTTCCTTTCCAGTTCTGCAAAAAAAAAAAAAAAGTATTAATATTCAATCATACATTACAAAAAGCATTACATGTTTTTACATATTTTACAAAGCAATTTTTTGCCCTTTTTTGGCTGTTTTCAGAATTTTTTATTTTTCACTTAAAATAGTGAAAACAATTGTATTCATCATTTAACAGCGGGCAAAAAAAAAACAATCTGAAAGATTGTTTAAAAAAAGCCCTAAAACTTTCCACACTAAAATATACCTTGTTAGAAATATTACATATATATTACAAGTACTTTTCTAGATGAATAAAATTTTTCTAGATAAACCATCTTTAAACCTTGTCGCAAAAGCACACATGCCAAAATAATTTCTGTCAAAGGAGGCCACAATTTGTTTTTATTACTTTTCCTTTAGGCCAAATAGTAATTTCAAAATCCTTTTTAAGTGATATCTTCAATTACAAAAAACAGATGAGCAAAGAGACTTCCAAAACTGCATGAAGACTGCAGGTATGTATGTAACAATGCATGTGTGCTAAGGGATAATTTGTGTAAACACAACAGGCTTACTGAACAACATCTTCACAAATTAAATCTCTGCCCACAATTCCTGTGTGCACACAGATTCATGCCATCATTTTAGGCACATAACACAGGCTGCCCTCTCCTGGGACTGCAATTCTTACTGAACAACAACTTCATAAATTAAATCTCTGCCCACAATTCCTGTGTGCACACAGAGTCATATCATCATTTTAGGCACGTAACACAGGCTGCCCCTTTCCTAGGACTGCATTTCTTTCAGAACAACAACTTCATAAATTAAATCTCTGCCCACAATTCCTGTATACACACAGACTCATGCTATGTTTTTTGGAACACAACAGTGTTCCTGAATAGTACCAAATTACTGTTACAGCCTGACACATTTCACTTATCATTTACAGAAGCAGAAAACAGCACATGTCCTAACAGCTCCTTAAGACCATGACCATGTGTTACAGGGTGAGTGATTAGACTAGATCAATTTAAATGAGGCCTTGGTGACGTTGAATGTGTTTGCATTACACAGTGCTATCTGAAACAGCACACAGAGCTGAGTACTACACATGAGAGTGTTGGAGAAGCTGCTGCGTGTGTGCCAAGAGTGTGTTTCTAGACACTGTGTATTGTCTGGTGCAAGACAGATGAGCAAAGAGACTTCCAAAACTGCATGAAGACTGCAGGGATGTATGTAACAATGCATGTGTGCTAAGGGATAATTTGTGTAAACACAACAGGCTGCCCCTTTCCTGGGACTGCAATTCTTACTGAACAACATCTTCACAAATTAAATCTCTGCCCACAATTCCTGTGCGCAAACAGACTCATGCCATCATTTTAGGCACATAACACAGGCTGCCCCTTTCCTGGGACTGCATTTCTTACTGAACAACAACTTCACAAATTAAATCTCTGCCCACAATTCCTGTGCGCACACAGATTCATGCCATCATTTTAGGCACATAACACAGGCTGCCCCTTTCCTGGGACTGCAATTCTTACTGAACAACAACTTCACAAATTAAATCTCTGCCCACAATTCCTGTGTGCACACAGAGTCATATCATTATTTTAGGCACATAACACAGGCTGCCCCTTTCCTAGGACTGCATTTCTTTCAGAACAACAACTTCATAAATTAAATCTCTGCCCACAATTCCTGTATACACACAGACTCATGCTATGTTTTTTGGAACAAAACAGTGTTCCTGAATAGTACCAAATTACTGTTACAGCCTGACACATTTCACTTATCATTTACAGAAGCAGAAAACAGCACATGTCCTAACAGCTCCTTAAGACCATGACCATGTGTAACAGGGTGAGTGATTAGACTAGATCAATTTAAATGAGGCCTTGGTGACGTTGAATGTGTTTGCATTACACAGTGCTATCTGAAACAGCACACAGAGCTGAGTACTACACATGAGAGTGTTGGAGAAGCTGCTGCGTGTGTGCCAAGAGTGTGTTTCTAGACACTGTGTATTGTCTGGTGCAAGACAGATGAGCAAAGAGACTTCCAAAACTGCATGAAGACTGCAGGGATGTATGTAACAATGCATGTGTGCTAAGGGATAATTTCTGTAAACACAACAGGCTGCCCCTTTCCTGGGACTGCAATTCTTACTGAACAACATCTTCACAAATTAAATCTCTGCCCACAATTCCTGTGCGCAAACAGACTCATGCCATCATTTTAGGCACATAACACAGGCTGCCCCTTTCCTGGGACTGCATTTCTTACTGAACAACAACTTCACAAATTAAATCTCTGCCCACAATTCCTGTGCGCACACAGATTCATGCCATCATTTTAGGCACATAACACAGGCTGCCCCTTTCCTGGGACTGCAATTCTTACTGAACAACAACTTCACAAATTAAATCTCTGCCCACAATTCCTGTGTGCACACAGTCATATCATCATTTTAGGCACATAACACAGGCTGCCCCTTTCCTAGGACTGCATTTCTTTCAGAACAACAACTTCATAAATTAAATCTCTGCCCACAATTCCTGTATACACACAGACTCATGCTATGTTTTTTGGAACAAAACAGTGTTCCTGAATAGTACCAAATTACTGTTACAGCCTGACACATTTCCCTTATCATTTACAGAAGCAGAAAACAGCACATGTCCTAACAGCTCCTTAAGACCATGACCATGTGTAACAGGGTGAGTGATTAGACTAGATCAATTTAAATGAGGCCTTGGTGACGTTGAATGTGTTTGCATTACACAGTGCTATCTGAAACAGCACACAGAGCTGAGTACTACACATGAGAGTGTTGGAGAAGCTGCTGCGTGTGTGCCAAGAGTGTGTTTCTAGACACTGTGTATTGTCTGGTGCAAGACAGATGAGCAAAGAGACTTCCAAAACTGCATGAAGACTGCAGGGATGTATGTAACAATGCATGTGTGCTAAGGGATAATTTCTGTAAACACAACAGGCTGCCCCTTTCCTGGGACTGCAATTCTTACTGAACAACATCTTCACAAATTAAATCTCTGCCCACAATTCCTGTGCGCAAACAGACTCATGCCATCATTTTAGGCACATAACACAGGCTGCCCCTTTCCTGGGACTGTATTTCTTACTGAACAACAACTTCACAAATTAAATCTCTGCCCACAATTCCTGTGTGCACACAGAGTCATATCATCATTTTAGGCACATAACACAGGCTGCCCCTTTCCTAGGACTGCATTTCTTTCAGAACAACAACTTCATAAATTAAATCTCTGCCCACAATTCCTGTATACACACAGACTCATGCTATGTTTTTTGGAACAAAACAGTGTTCCTGAATAGTACCAAATTACTGTTACAGCCTGACACATTTCACTTATCATTTACAGATGCAGAAAACAGCACATGTCCTAACAGCTCCTTAAGACCATGACCATGTGTTACAGGGTGAGTGATTAGACTAGATCAATTTAAATGAGGCCTCGGTGACGTTGAATGTGTTTGCATTACACAGTGCTATCTGAAACAGCACACAGAGCTGAGTACTACACATGAGAGTGTTGGGGAAGCTGCTGCGTGTATGCCAAGAGTGTGTTTCTGAAGACTGTGTATTGTCTGGTGCAAGACAGATGAGCAAAGAGACTTCCAGAACTGCATGAAGAATGCAGGGATGTATGTAACAGTGCATGTGTGCTAAGGGTTATTTTCAGTTTTGAACATATGGCATCTACATGTGCCTTTGCTATTTTGAAAGGGAAATCTACCCTGTTGGTTTCAAATTTTTTAGCTTTTGCCTCCAATTTGCGATTAACTGATTTCTGCTGAGTGCTAACCACCACATTTGAAGAAAACAAGCTGTCCCTTTCCTGCAAGTGCATGTTTTACAAAACAACTGCAACACAAAATACATCTCTGGCCACAATTCCTATATTCACACAGACTCATTCTGTGTTGGTAGGCACAAAACACAGGCTGCCCCTTTCCTGGGTCTGCAATCCTTAACAACTTCACAAATTAAATCTCAGACAACAATTCCTATATGCACACAGACTCATACTGCGTTGGTAGGCACAAAACACAGGCTGCCCCTTTCCTGGGTCACCAATTCTTACAGAACTAATGCTAATTTCAAATGTGCTGCCATTTTCCTCTCTTTTCTTTCAAAGTGATTTCTGCTAAATCCTAACCATCACAATTAAAAACAAGCTGTCCTTTTCTTTCAACTGCAGGTCTTACTTTTCAACAGCAACACAAATTAAATCTCTGTCAACAATTCTTCTCTGCACACAGACTCATGGTTTGATGGTAGGCAGAAAACAGTATTCCTCATTGTTACCAGTACACATTAACTTATAGTGAAAACATAGTCCTTAATATCTTACAAGTTCAAGACAGTTAAATATCTCCCAAACCTCAAAATGTAAAACATAACTTTTGTAGAAGATTCACAATTCTAATATTTATCTCAAAAATCACCACATACTTTCCCTCTCAAACTCATAACTCACCTTTAAAATTAGTTAGTTGTTTAAGAAATGTGCCACTCAAACAGCAGACTATCAGAGTCAGAATATCAGAGCTCTACACCTCTCTCCTCTCTGCAGAACCAGTAAATGGCAATGTTTCCCTCTCTTTTTTCACACATATACATGTTAATTTCAAATCTCAGTGCTTCCCCCTTTTTTTCAAATGAAATCACACATTTCTATTGGTTGAAAACTTGAACCCCTTTCCAAATGTACCCTTCCCCCTTCTTGTCTCCTGCCTGCTACCATAGCAACAGCTCATGGAACACTGCTGTGAGGAGAGAGGTCAGAAGTTCAGCATACAATGTTTCATATCCAAAGAGCAAGAGTGCTTGACTTTTCAAACCTAACAGCAAATCCATAGTAATGTTCAGTGGTAACACATTTTTCTGAACCAATACAAAACATGCTTTTAAAAATTTAAACATACAGCCTAGTTTTAACTGTAAAATGGTTTGAATCTGCCAATGAGTTCTTTTTATAAAAAAAAGTATGTGTGCCTCCATTTTACAACTGTCTTTCATTTCATATTGCCTTTCTACTGAAAGACACCTCCTGAGTGCATCCAGATCTCCTTGGAAGATGTTCACAGTGTGGATTGTAGGTCACAGCTATGTCTTCTGGAGTGAAAAATTTGCAGAAAAAAGAGGTATGGTGAGAGACCTTGCTTTGCCAAATGTAGACATTAAGGTGCCAATTCCGATCCGGTAAAAACCGGGTACGAACCGTCGGACGGAGCCTTTTCTCCGTCCGACTCGTACCCGGTGCGAAATCCATCCGAAAATGCAAGTACGAATCATACGGAAACACCATTTCCGTACGAATCGAACAAAACACCGACCGAACAGAAACTAAACACAATTCCGATCCTGAAAGGCGCCGACGTGACGTCGGTACGCATCCAGCCTACGTTTCACGAACCAGGAAGTACGATTCGAACCGACGTCATCCCGCACGGTAAATATTTACCGGCTGCCAAAAACTGCCGGGAAATCAGGACGAGACACGCAAGGAGCAGCTGGACGCGACGAACAGACATGGACCCGAACCTACGTGCCATCCCTGCCCTCCTAGCAGTCCACCTGGCGTACAGGAACCGACGCAGACGCCGCAGAAGGTCAGCACAACAACCAGGGGCAAAGGGGGGGGCAGGGGCAGGACACACAACACCAACACATGGTACCAAATCACACATGGCCTGGACATACCTGACCATCAGGGCCTGGACACTGCCAGGGTGTGGGGGCGAGGCCAGCAACGCAAGCGTCCGCCACAACGGAAGTGGATGGTCACGCGAACCGGTACGTACCCTACCCAGGCCGCAAGAGCATGGGTACGGAACGTACCACGCGTCCCCCTACGTCACTCCAACAATGGCGGTACGGCCCGTACCCACGTCAGAAAGGCCTTGGTACAGCTCGTACCAGCATTGCTGGGGTCATGTAGGGGTACGCTTGGTATGACCCGTAGCCACGCCCCCAAGGCCTGTGTACGGTGCGGACCCCACGGCACCGCAACAATGGGGGGATGCACCGTACCCACCCACCAAAGGCATGGGTACGGCCCGTACCCAGGCACGCAGAGCGTGGGCAGGGGTATGTACGGACCGTACCCCCACCCGTAGAAGTACGGCCCGTACCCCCACCCATGCATGTATGCCCCGAACCCCCACCCGTGTATGTACGCACCCAAGCACCACCCGTGTATATACGCCCCGAACCCCCACCCGTGTATGTACGCCCCGAACCCCCACCCGTGTATGTACGCACCAAAACCTCACCCGTGTATGTACGCACCGAACCCCCACCCGTGTATGTACGCCCCGAACCCCCACCCGTGTATGTACGCACCGAACCCCCACCCGTGTATGTACGCACCAAACCCCCAGCCGTGTATGTACGCACCGAACCCCCAGCCGTGTATGTACGCCCCGAACCCCCACCCGTGTATGTACGCACCGAAACCTCACCCGTGTATGTACGCACCGAACCCCCACCCGTGTATGTACGCACCCAAGCGCCACCCGTGTATGTACGCACCCAAACCTCACCCGTGTATGTACGCCCCGAACCCCCACCCGTGTATGTACGCACCGAAACCTCACCCGTGTATGTACGCACCCAAGCGCCACCCGTGTATGTACGCACCGAAACCTCACCCGTGTATGTACGCCCCGAACCCCCACCCGTGTATGTACGCACCCAAGCGCCACCCGTGTATGTACGCACCGAAACTTCACCCGTGTATGTACGCACCCAAGCGCCACCCGGCCACCCGTGTATGTACGCAACGAAACCTCACCCGTGTATGTACGCACCGAAACCTCACCCGTGTATGTACGCACCGAACCCCCACCCGTGTATGTACGCACCCAAGCGCCACCCGTGTATGTACGCACCGAAACCTCACCCGTGTATGTACGCCCCGAACCCCCACCCGTGTATGTACGCACCCAAGCGCCACCCGTGTATGTACGCACCGAAACTTCACCCGTGTATGTACGCACCCAAGCGCCACCCGGCCACCCGTGTATGTACACAACGAAACCTCACCCGTGTATGTACGCACCGAAACCTCACCCGTGTATGTATGCACCGAACCCCCACCCGTGTATGTACGCACCCAAGCGCCACCCGTGTATGTACGCACCGAAACCTCACCCGTGTATGTACGCACCGAACCCCCACCCGTGTATGTACGCACCCAAGCGCCACCCGTGTATGTACGCACCGAAACTTCACCCGTGTATGTACGCACCCAAGCGCCACCCGGCCACCCGTGTATGTACGCAACGAAACCTCACCCGTGTATGTACGCACCGAAACCTCACCCGTGTATGTACGCACCGAACCCCCACCCGTGTATGTACGCACCCAAGCGCCACCCGTGTATGTACGCACCGAAACCTCACCCGTGTATGTACGCACCGAACCCCCACCCGTGTATGTACACACCCAAGCGCCACCCGTGTATGTACGCACCGAAACCTCACCCGTGTATGTACGCCCCGAACCCCCACCCGTGTATGTACGCACCGAAACCTCACCCGTGTATGTACGCACCGAACCCCCACCCGTGTATGTACGCACCCAAGCGCCACCCGTGTATGTACGCACCGAAACCTCACCCGTGTATGTACGCCCCGAACCCCCACCCGTGTATGTACGCACCGAAACCTCACCCGTGTATGTACGCACCGAACCCCCACCCGTGTATGTACGCACCAAACCCCCACCCGTGTATGTACGCACCGAACCTGCAATAAGAATGGGGTGTGCCAAACACCCCCAGCAGTGCCCAGACACAGGAGGGGTGGGTGCACGGTCCTCCCAGCAGTGCCCAGACACAGGAGGGGTGGGTGCAGAGTCCTCCCAGCAGTGCCCAGACACAGGAGGGGTGGGTGCAGAGTCCCCCAGCAGTGCCCAGACACAGGAGGGGTGGGTGCAGGGTCCTCCCAGCAGTGCCCAGACACAGGAGGGGTGTGTGCAGAGTCCTCCCAGCAGTGCCCAGACATAGGACAATATACCCCATCAACAAGTTCAGTGACCTACAAGGGTGATACCCCAGATGCAGGCGGAGCCATCGCTGAGCCAGCATGGCTATATTGAGCGGCAACCCTCACACATCCAGGAAATGTAGACACAGCACAGCACAGCATTTGGGAGACACCCTGCAGGGAAAATGGCCTGCTCCACAGAGGATGGAACACACCTTGGGACAATGTCACCATACAGTGAGAGCAAACATGACCAAATACCATTGGCAGAGACCTTTGTGATGGCACGCAGATGGCAGGGTATACCCCATGAGCAGCACACTCCAACATTTCACAGACCCCTAACACATTATCACCACCCCAACGCAGGGAGCACCAGCACCAACAGCAAGTCCAGGAAAGCATCAGTGTGCAAAACCAAAAGAAAAGGCTTTATTCAGCAGGAAAATATATCTGAGAAAATGTCCACTATGTACAAGGGCCATGGGCCAGCCCAGCAGCAAAGTCCGGGGGGGGGGTACACATCGGGACGTGTGTCCCCTAGCTTGCCTGCACAGTTCACAAGTCAATTTCATCCACAGAAGAGGGGGCATCAGGGGGGAGGGTGGAAACAGGCACCGCAGGGACAGGAGGGGAAAGGGTAGGTGTTGTGGGTGCAGGGAGGGATGATTCTGCCACAGGGGGGGTGCCAGCGCCAAAGGTGGAGGACAGAATGGCGCTGCACACGTCGGCAAGTTCCCCCAGCGACTCCCCCGCACCCAATCCAACCACAGGCCCCAAGGAGGGGGGGGGGCAAAGGGATGGGTCGCAGCGCCACTGGGGGAGGGTGTGGACAGGGTGGGGGACTCAACTCCCCTGGCCGGGTCCCGCCTCCACCGCTTGCGGGGTGGTGTCATCCTGGGGCTGGGGGGCACACTCGCAGTGGATGATGCTGTCACTGACTGTTGGCCAGGAGAGCTAAGGGGAGTGGATTTGGAGGGAGTGGGTTGTGTGGAATGCGGACTCCCACTGTGGCTGCGTGTTCTACGTTTACCCCCCGACCCAGTGGGTGTGCCTTCCTCACCCTGTGTGTGCGTGACAGGAGGTGTGCGCTTCGACTTCCCTGGTGGTGTGGTGCCTGTGTCTGTTGGGGTGCGTGCACGCTGACGTCTGGATGTGCGTGGGACAGGCACGGGAGTGGGAATTGTGGATGGGGCAGGGGTAGGGGGTGTTACGCAGCGCTGCAGGAGATCCAGTGCTGCAGTCAGTGTGGAGTCTATGGACCTCAGCAACTGCCGTTGGTCAGACTGCGCAGCCGACATGCCCTCCATGTATGCCTCCATCTGGGTCAGCACCTGGGTGTGGGCATGGAGGACATTTAGCATCGCAGTCTGACCAACCTGCAACTGCCTCAGGATGTCCACAGACTCCGCACTCACCGCAGCAGTGGTGACAGGGGCAGGGGGTGCGGTGCCTGGCAGGAAGGAGACATGTGGGGACCGAGCACGGAGGGAAGGGCCACGAGCATGTGGGAGGCCGGTGATGGAACCTGAGGTGGCGGGGGGATGTGGAGGGCTGCCATCAGCTGGGGGGGCAGACTCCGCCACCTCTGGGAGCTCAGCCTCGGACCCGTCTGCGTCATAGTCTGTGTTGGCAGTCAACAGGTCCTCTGCCTCACTCCCTTCGGCCTCCGTGCCACTCCATGTGCCAGACAGGACAGCACTGCTGGCACTGGTGCTCAATCCCTCCTCCCGGTCCGTGCTAGTGTCTCCTTCCGTGTCCCCCGGCGATGCTGTGGGCAAGGTGAAGAGACAGGAGAAAATCAGACACCTGTACACATATGTCACATGAGTCAAATATACATAGGTCACATTGCATAGCCTGAAAAGCAACAGGAGTAACACCTACAAAACAATGTACACATGTAGGCCATGGAACACACAGTTTTTCGACCCACCATGCCACTGAGACACAATGGAGATCATGACACAACAGCAAATCACTGCACCTGAAATTTTAGAGAGGAGCCAGCCTCTGGGGACAAATGTGCACAGCACCTGCACCACACTGCGTCGTCAAAAAGGGATGAGCATGAATCATATCCATTTACTCTTGCCGCATGCTGCAAAGGCAATACATGAAACCAGGCCACACATGACAGGGTCACTGCACCTTGAGCGTATGTCCAGTCAAACATCACACACAGGCTAAACCCAGCAAGGAGGATGAAGCTTCTGACATGTAGGCCTTGTACGCACAAACCACCCACACCTGAGACAATCTCATTGAGACGGAGAAAGTATGTACACCTCTTACTCTGGGATGGAAACACATGGCCTCCACTAATTCATGACTGTACACACACAGCCCCTGGTGGCCATGTCCACACATCATTGACAGGCAAACATCATCAGATTGTCTCAACAACACACACAGGTAATGCCCACTGTGAGTATGCACAAGCAAAATGGGTCCCCCTGTACAGTGGACACATGTAGCAACCTGTAGGTCCTAACAGTTGAGCCCAGGGTACAATGCCACCCTACCCAACCCATGGTGAAGACACAGTGAATGGCCATATTGTTGGATGACGCACATGATACCTAGGAAGAGGTGCCCCAGGGCACAGTAGTGCCCACACTCCTCCATGGTCCAGGATGGACATGACTGCAAATTAAGCAACCGTCCCTGCACTTAGCAGGCCTCCCACTCAGGCACATCATGTCAGAGGGCACACAATTGGACATGCATGCTGGAAGGCTGTACATTTTGGAGACACACCCCTATGTCGTGATTCACAATCAGTGCCAAGTGACATGGACACCACAATGACTGAAATTGGCCATGGCACACGCAAGGTCCCCATACCTGTGGCACATCACCCCCACATATGATGCTGATAGCATAGGGCACCTGCATGAACTGCCTGCCTAAATAACCTTGTGCAAGAGTGGCTACAGACAGACCAGGGAACACATTGCAAGGAGGGGAAGGGAGGGAGTGAGAACAGCACTGTGCTACTTTGTGGAGAAGTTGACGCACTGCACAATCAAACCCTGGCAGTGTATCCATGCAACTGCACACTTACATTGGCTGGGGACACACAACTGACACACATGTACCTACCCCCTTCCTGCTGCTGCCTCTCCTGTAGGCGCCTGTCCATATCGGGGAAGACCACTGCCAGCACACGCTTCTGGATGTGGGTCAGACGACGGCGCCCACGGTTCTTACGGCTCTCAGGTGAGTCCCCCAGCAGGAGCCGTGCAATCCTCCTCGTCCAGCACCGGATGTCCTGCCAGCGTTTCCTCACCTGAGACAGGCTCCGCCTCCGACCCTCTGTACCCCTCACGGCACTGACGGCTTCCCTCCAGATCTCCCCCTTGGCAATGGCGCCTACCTGTGAGGATGCAAAAGAGAGAATACATTAATCCACATGAGCAAAGACACAGAGACACACATATAGAACAATCCTCATTATGAACAGGCCATGGTATGCATGCAACTAATTGCACCTTTGTCATAGGGACATTATCCACTGTGGAAGGCCAAATGCACTACGTGCCAGTGAAAGCACACGGGTGGCATGAGGGGTACCACACACTCAATGACCAGGGATCACACTGTGCCTCACAGGCTACACCAGGATTATGTACAGCACCTCACAGCAGTCACCTGCCCCAGCACACTGATGCTACCTCAGCAGAGTACACAGACACACACAGGTACAGGACAATCACATGGCATTGCCAACTGCGGGTACACACCTCACTCTGCCCATGTGCCAGTAGACGGGGGTGTCACAGGTGTGGGGCTGGCTCAGCACGGCATGCACACAGCACTGCTCCCTGCTCACATCGGATGGCCAGGCCATATCCATCCCTCATGCTGCTTGTGTGCAACACTCCCCATATGCACTCACCCACATGACAGGGGACAAACACACACCAATGTGCAGGGGACGAACACGGCCTTTGGACACTCACAGCACAGGTACACTGAACAAACACACATCCATGGGTACTGACACCTGTCACACTGGGGGGAACACAGGATCACATCAGGACTGTGGAAACAACATCCCCAGGAGGAGTATGCAGGCAGAATGTGGCATGCACCTTGCATTCATTGTCACAGTAGGCACTATGCAAGTGAGGAGTGCACACAGGAAACACAGCATGCTCTGCATGGGTGACATGAGGCCTTCCACACCCTGGGACCCACTCCAAACAACAGTGCATGTCTGTCACACATGGACACAATGCCAGAAGTCACTGTCACACAAAAGGGGCACAGTCTAAGCTAGTGGAGTCTGCACTCACCTGAACCCCTGGTCGACCATACAGGCTCTGGAACTGTGGCAGGATCACATCTATCAGGGCAAGGTTCTCCTCCTGGGTGAATGGCTGTGACCTCTCCACAGTCCTGGACATGGTGCCAGAGGAATCACTATCAGCAGCAGTGGTCATGGATGAATGGATGTGCAGGCAAGTGCTCTCTCATGGGACCTGGCTGCCTTATATATGCCTGGCTGGCCTGTTCATGTATAGGAGTACAGATTGATTGGTCAGTCACATTAGCATCCTACGTTTCATCCAATCCCTTCAAACCTACCCCAGTGTGTGGCTTTGCATGGTTTCAGTTTTGATAATGATGTCAAGTCAACATCCACATTGCAACAATGTAGATTCTTTCAAACTGACTTCTGCTGTGCACCTGGTGCTCAAATTCAAAAATTTAACTCCATGGCAACCATCATGCATTTAGGCCCTTATACTTGTCCCTCATGTGTCCCCTATGTGTTTTCATACATTTACACACAGGTACGGTGCGTTCCACGCCCTAGGGCACCCCACAAGCAGTGATACCGACCGTACAAGCGCTTGTACGGTCCGGATCACAATATGGGCGCTGGCGTATGCGTACGCCACAGTAGTACGGACTGTACAAGCGCTTGTACGGTCCGGATCACAATATGGGCGCTGGCGTATGCGTACGCCACAGTAGTACGGACCGTACAAGCGCGTGTACAGTCCGTACTACTGTGGGGTACGCATACGCCAGCGCCCATATTGTGATCCGGACCGTACAAGCGCTTGTACGGTCCGTACTACTGTGGCGTACGCATACGCCAGCGCCCATATTGTGATCCGGACCGTACAAGCGCTTGTACGGTCCGTACTACTGTGGCGTACGCATACGCCAGCGCCCATATTGTGATCCGGACCGTACAAGCGCTTGTACAGTCCGTACTACTGTGGCGTACGCATACGCCAGCGCCCATATTGTGATCCGGACCGTACAAGCGCTTGTACGGGCCGTACTACTGTGGCGTACGCATACGCCAGCGCCCATATTGTGATCCGGACCGCACAAGCGCTTGTACGGGCCGTACTACTGTGGCGTACGCATACGCCAGCGGCAATATTGGCCCAGGGACCCTATACACGCACTCCGAGCGTATGTACGGTGCGTTTCACAACTGTCAGTGGTGACAGGCGGCACACAGACAGGAATGGAGCGGACAGGTATTGCCAAGGGTGGACACCAATGCATTGTCTGTGCAATACCACATGTGTGTGACACAGGTGTGTCAGGATGTGATGTGGCACTTTACCCCTGAGGTGTGGGCAAAGCACATGTACGATGAGCTGTGTACACATGTCGGGTGTGATGGTGCGCATTGTACAACACATCCCCTGCACTCCTTTGACATGTGTGCATGTCGTACACACTAGTGGAGCCATGAGTCACTTGCATGTCCCAGTCACGGACACCCGCACCTGTCCCCTGATGCCAGGTACACGGAATATTACACATGACATGTGTATGGCTGCGTTGCACGCTGCAACCATGTCATGTGTGTGGCATGTCTTTCCATGATTTTGCTGTAGGTGTGTGGTTCAATGCATCAGCAGTTGCTGCTGCCAACATGTGTCTGTGTGTCGATGGGCATGGCACACTGTTCCGCACACCAGCCCACATATGTGATTTGCCATGAGGTGTGTATGTATGCAACTACACGGAGTATCAACACAAGTACATATCCACATGCTCCCTATGTATGTTCTGTCTCGACATGTACTCCTCAAAGGCAATGTGTGTGGCCTGTCCTATTCCTATGACATGTGACCAGTGCATATCGCATCCAACTACCTGTCTTGACCATACGCATACTACTTCTGCACATGTGTGGATGTCTGTGAATCCTGTGATGCGTGTGCATGTTCACTCACACTGGCCCACAGCTAGTCTCATGCCATGTCATCGTGATCTTGCCCCCCTCCGTTAGTGGCTGTCCCTTGGTAGGAGTGTCACCTGACTGGCGTACGTGTCCAGGAAATGTGGCACAGACCTGACTCACAACGTGGCATATGTGTATTGGCTGTGTAACATGTGCTCAGTGCATTGACGATGTCGTTGTACAGTGCTCACTCTTCGGTGTTCCTTCCATTTCACTGCAGGGCTCCGCCTCTCCCTCGACGTATGCCAGACATGGCTGCCCTGCATGAACGGGACTGTATACGCCGCTACAGATTCAGCCAACGGTTGATTGATGAGTTGACTGGCCGGCTGGAAGCACAACTCCTCCCGCGCCACAGGTATCCCAGTGCACTGACACCCAAGTTGAAGGTGATGGCAGCCCTACATTTCCTTGCCACGGGTACGTTCCAACATACCATTGCTGATGTCGGGGGCATGTCCCAGACGATGTTCAGCCGTGTTCTGCATGATTTCTTAGAGGCCATGTTGGTTCACCTGGATGAGTACATAAAATTCCCAATTCGTGAGCAGTTGACAGATGTCAAGCGTGAGTTCTATGCCCTGGGAGGGATGCCCCATGTCATTGGGTCCATAGATGGGACACATGTTGCGTTGGTACCACCACAGGCACAGGAGGTGGTGTATAGGAATCGCAAACATTATCACTCCATTAATGCCCTTGTGGTGTGTCTGTCCAACATGGTGATTTCACATGTCTGTGTTCGCTTTCCAGGATCAGCACACGATGCCTTCATCATGAGGCGTAGCAGGCTGCCTGAAATGATGCTGCAGCTGCGGAACGAGCGAGCATGTATTGTTGGTGGGTAGACTCTGGCAGTTCAGTGTTTGGCGTCATCTTCCAATCTCACTGCCTGTGCTGACACACTTCTGTCCATGATGTTTCCTTGTAGGGGACGCTGGCTATCCCAACATGCCATGGCTGATGACGCCTGTCCGCAACCCCAGCACGGCTGCCGAGCACCGCTACAACAACGCACATGGGCGGACCAGGAGAGTCATTGAGAGGACGTTTGGCCTTCTGAAGAGCCGATTCCGGTGCCTCCACAAGACCGGCGGAGCACTCCCATATGCCCCGGTGAAGGTGTGCAAGATCATCATCGTCTGCTGCATGCTGCACAACATGGCAGTGGAGGAAGCTGTTCCACTCATACTGGATCAAGATGACCAGGACCATCCACCCGTGGAGGATGAAGGCCTTGGTGACGGGGCAAGTGATGTGGAGGAGGAGGAGGCTGTGGAGGACATGCGGAGTCGGCTCATACGCAACTTCTTTGCTTAGTGGTGAGTTCCAGTGTCTGAGTGTGCACGCATTGGGCCGTGTGTGGCATGTGTTGCAATGTGTGTGTCCATCTGCATGTCTGCCAAGTGAGTCAGTGGTGTGTATTGAAGTGTCACTCGAGTGATGGCGCAATGGAAGGATGTTGTCTGAGGGTCATCATTGTCACCTGTCATGTTGACAACATGATACGTGTTGAGTACATGCTTGCGGATGTGCTCCTTTGTGCTGACTCCTTGTGTGTCTCTCTTCCACAGGTCCATGTGCATGCTGTCTGCTGGTGGCATTGTTGTGCTCCTGCTACTCCTCATGAACACAGCAACATGTGCTGATTCAGCGTCACATGCACGGGCAAGTGTTGAAATCTCCTTAGGGTAAGGGATGCCTCACGTCGTTTTTGGTGTGTGAATTGTTTGTAGTCTGTGTGCACTTCTCCGGTTCATGTGTGTTCCATTTGCATACATGGTGATCCTACATGGGGAACATGACATGGGGCAGGCTTCACCTGGAGCCATGGTCAGACTTGGTGACTGTCATGTGGCAGGGGATTGGGGATTGTGATGAGGCCATCATTGTGTGTAACACTGGCCTCGGAAACATACAGGTTGCACCGGGTTGACATGGTGTGTGATTGCCCCATCAGGGCCTCAATGGTGTATAGCGGCCTCTCCATGGCAGCAGGGGGTGTTTAGCTGTTATCCGTCACTTGTGTGCCAGGTCAATGGGATACCAGCATCTGTGTTGCAATGGGGGGTGCCAGTGTTGCTCCCACATGTTCATCCACATGACCTGTGTATGTGTTGACAGAGTATCATTGTCATTCCAACACACATGACTAATAAATTTGTCCCTCTGTCTCCAAGGTGCCTCTTCCCTGTCAATGGTGGCCTGTTGCCACTGTGCGTGCGGCATGTCTGGCATAGTTTTCATAGGTGGTGCATATGTGTCTATGTGTAGAGTGACAAGATGCTAGGGGTTTGTCAGGGAGTGGGAACTGTATTATGCACAAGATGCACAGTTCCATCCACCTCAAGGCAAGAGAGACCATCCCCCAGGGCAACTACAACATCCGTGTCGAATCCTACCCTGCAGTCTACGGACATGTGCCTTACGACTCCCATGGTACTTGTCCATATCCGGAGTGCATCTGCACAGCTCTGCTACTGCGTCGGGCAACCAGGCCACATCAACGTCCAAACGGGATGGGGGGAATGTTTCACAGCCAGCTGCAGGATGACCTTCTCGATCCACGCCCACACTCATGATGCAGCCCACAACCCCAACACAACCATGTGGCACTGTGATCCTAAACTGCATTCTGGCATCTCCATGCATCCAACCTTGGCCTAGCCACCATTCTCAACATCCGCCTGACGCAAGCATGCTGCACATTGTAGGGACACATGTCTAGACATACCTGGGAGCGGCAAGCCAGGTCACTCCACATGATCCCTGACCTCTGCGCATGACTGTTGCTCCCCTGAATGTGTCTGTAGCCACAGTTGTGCGGGAACCACTCAGCTGGTTGGGCCCAGCACAGGTGAGTATGGTACTCCATGTCTGTATCAGATGATACATTGGGTCCCATGTGTGTCCTGGGCAAGACTGCGACCCCACGGTTTGGATGGTTGGAGTTAATTCTGAGATCAGGCATGCTTTGACTTCACGACACACACATGTATTGTAATAATGCAGAATCACGGCATCATCTTGTAAGTGTGATTAATTTATTTGTGGTGGGGTACGGGTTTGTGGGGATGACAAGAGGTGCACAGCGGGAGTGTAGAATCCAAAGTTCACTGGGGGAGTTGGTATCATTGCCGTAGCAAAATGTCAGAGTCCATGCCACAGTCTTCGTCAACATAGGTCAGACAGTGACCAGCAAGTCCATGTGGCAGAGAATGTCATGTGCTGCTATTGGGCCAGAGGGCCAGGTGCCAGGCCAGGTGACCTGGGAGATGGTGATGTTCTGCTGACTCTCACAGTCTTTTTCGTGGACGACCCACCTTCCTGCGGGGACCCTCGGAAGCAGTCCGTGACGATGTCTGTGATGCTCCGTCGGATGAATCCTCCTCCTCCTGATCCCTCCCTGTGTCTGGTAATGGCCTTCGCCTGGTGCCACAGGGAGGGTTGCCCATGTTGTCGGCAATCCGACGGAGTACACCGGTCATTTGGGTTTGCACCGCCACGAGCTCAGCCTGTCTATCCTCCATCCTTCCTTGGTGTTGCAGTTGACAGGCATGTTGCTGGGACTGCAGGGTCTTCATCTCCTGGAGGGTCCCCTTGATGTCATTGAGGGTGGACGCAATCTGGTCCATGCCCCTGGTGTCACGCCGGTATGTATCCAGGATGTTGCTGACCTGGGACACTACCGGGTCCTGAGCTGCCTGGTCAGGTTCGCGCCTCCGCCGTCCTCCACTCCCGCCACCCCTGCCCACGTGCACCTGGCCTGCCGTTGTGGGTGCATCGGGTCTCCGGGACCCCTGAGGGATGGCATCTGCGTTGCCGCCTGCCTCCTCCTGGGTGCCCGGAGGACCGTGTCCCTCCTGGGCAGACTGGCTGGGTGGTCGTGTGCGGGCAGGGCTCCTGGACGTCTCCTGGGATGTGGCAGGAATGGGGGTGGTGGTTGGCACAGTTGTACCTGACGCAGGTGCTGCAGGTGGTTGGACACCAGAGGGGCCAGGTTGGTCTGGGTCATCCACGGAGTGGTGAGAGTCATCACTGGCGGTGGGGTCCTCATCCCGCGGAGCCTGGTCCTGTGAGACTTCCCCCCCAGTGTTGGGGGGTGTTCGTCGACGTTGACCTGTGTGTGAGAGAGACAATGTTAACAGTGTCAGATGTGGCATCCATGTTGCATGCATTTCTGATTTGGCACTCTTCCTCTGGGTAGTTGGATCTGTCCTGCATTCCTCTCACAGTGCACTTGTGCATGGCTATGTCCCTTGGCCACAGCTGTCAGGGCTTTACGCATGTGTGAGACACAATCTTAGTTGATGCATCTATTTGGGTACACAGTCAGCAGTGTGGTGTGCGGGCGTAGCGAGCCATGCAGAGGTGCCTTACGTGTTGCACTGTACGTGGCCAAATGGTGTTTTGCCAAGGCAATTTGATGTTGCAGGTAGGGGACTGAAGCATTTGTGACAGGGTTCTTACCGACACAGTGGGTGTGTATACTGGGTGTGTGGTTAGGTCTGTGCCTGCAGCACGGATGGACTCGTGCACAGATTGACACATGGACCGGTCTTCATCTACGGAAGGGGGGGTTGAGGCACTGCCAGACCTGGTCTGCATGCACACAGTCCACCGGCTGACGAGTGGACATGGCCACACCACCCAAGGGTGATTTAGTCTCCCTGTGTCTCCCTTCCTCCCTCCCTCTGTCACCCTCCTCCCTCCCTCTGTCGGTCTCCCTCTGTCACCCTACTCCCTCCCTCTGTCTGTCTCCCTGTGTCCCCCTCTGTCTCCTTCCCTCTCATTCCCCCTCTCCCTCCCTCTCTTTGTCACTCTCTGTCACCTCAGGCCAGCTTCCTGGGCACACACAGTTAGCCGGTCTTTGAATGGCCATTGGCTTGTTCATGTGAGTTAGTCCCTGTTCTCCGGGCACCCATTGGGCAGTGTGTCTGAGTGTAGGCTGCTGCTGTGGCGGTGTGTGCTGAGACTCTATCAGAGCGATGCATCTTCATTGTCTGCTGTTATGTGCAAATTGTGCCTTCAGACCCATGTCATCCTGCATGGCAGCCACCATTTGCAGGCAAGACAGTACTGTGTGGGTACACACAGTTTGTATGGCTGTGCCCTGGGCCATATGGGCTGAGGGCATTGTTGTGTGCTTGTGAGTTGCTCAATGTTAGTTTTGCTGCCCCCACTCCCAGCATCGACCACATCCTGTGTTGTGTTGGTGTTTTGTGTGGCCTGTGACTTGGCATGGCCCTGATTGATGCATGGGGCATGGAGGCGCTAGTGGCATGTGTGTGTTTGTGGAGTGTTGTTGTGTCCGGTGGTGGCTTGGGGGGGGTGGCATGCATGATTGATCGTGTATGGCATCCCCCCCATGTGCGGTGAGTTGTTTGTGTACTCACCAGGGTCTGGGAGTCCTGGCAGTCCGTGTAGTCCCTCCACCGCCAGCGTGGACATCACCTTCTCCTCCCAGGGATGGTATTGTACCGGTCTGGGGGGCGGCCCTCCTCCAGTGATGTTCCCCTGGTTGTGATTGTCAGTCATCTTCCTCTTGACCGTCCTCCGCAGATCGTACCACCTGGATTGGCACTCGTGCCTGGTCCTTCTGGTGGTCCCAACAGCATTCACAGAATCGACGATCCTCTGCCACATGGCCGTTTTTTCGGATATGCTGGTCTGTCTGACCAATGTCCCAAAGAGCTGTGGCTCGACTCTGAGGATTTCGTCGACAAGGATCTCCAGCTCCTCCTTTGTGAACTTTGGATTCTTGGTGGTGGACATGGCGTGGGGTGTGGGTGTGGATGGTTGTGGGGGTGTGGGTGTGGATGGTTGTGGGGGTGTGGGTGTGGATGGTTGTGGGGGTGTGGGTGTGGTAGTGGAGGTGTGTGTGTGAATGTGATGAGGGGGTGTTTGTGTAGGTGGTTGTGTGAAGGTATGCAAGTGTGAGGTTCAAGTATGGTGGTGTGGGTCGTCTGTGGGCTCTGGCAGCAGTGGGTCTGTTGCAAAGGCTCATGGTTTGTGTGTGTGGTCCATTTTTATTGGTCCATTTGTGGGTGTGGCTGTGTTTGAAATTTGTGTGGGTGTGTTATGAGGAGTGATTGAGTTTTGGGCCTCTGTTTGGCAGTTTGGCAGTTCCAGGTGAGTGTATGTGATGTTTGTGGGGTTGTTGGGCATGTTTGGTGGTGTGGGGAAACTCTACTTGACTCTCCTTGTGTAAGTATGGTTTGTCCTGGTTCAGTACGTGTTTTTTTGGCGTCAGTACGGTCCGTACATGCACTGGTGGGGGTGCGGTGCGTACATACACGGCTGGGGTGGGGGTTTGGTGCGTACATACACGGGTGGTGGTTCGGTGCGTACATACACGGCTGGGGGGGGGTTAGGTGCGTACATACACGGCTGGGGTGGGGGTTTGGTGCGTACATACACGGGTGGTGGTTCGGTGCGTACATACACGGCTGGGGGGGGTTCGGGGGCGTACATACATGGGTGGGGGTTCGGTGCGTACATACACGGCTGGGGGGGGTTAGGTGCGTACATACACGGCTGGGGTGGGGGTTTGGTGCGTACATACACGGGTGGTGGTTCGGTGCGTACATACACGGCTGGGGGGGGGTTCGGGGGCGTTCGGGGGCGTACATACACGGGTGGTGGTTCGGTGCGTACATACACGGCTGGGGGGGCGGTTCGGGGGCGTACATACACGGCTGGGGGGGGGGTTCGGTGCGTACATACACGGCTGGGGGGGGTTCGGTGCGTACATACACGGCTGGGGGGGTTCGGTCCGTTCATACACGGGTGGGGGTTTGGTGCGTACATACACGGGTGGGGGTTCGGGGGCGTACATGCACGGGTGGGGGTTTGGTGCGTACATACACGGCTGGGGGGGAGTTTGGTGCGTACATACACGGCTGGGGGGGGTTTGGTGCGTACATACACGGGTGGGGGTTCGGGGGCGTACATACACGGGTGGGGGTTCGGTGCGTACATACACGGCTGGGGGGGTTTGGTGCGTACATACACGGGTGGGGGTTCGGGGGCGTACATACACGGGTGGTGGTTCGGTGCGTACATACACGGCTGGGGGGGGTTCGGGGGCGTACATACACAGGTGGGGGTTCGGTGCGTACATACACGGGTGGGGGTTCGGGGGCGTACATACACGGGTGGGGGTTCGGTGCGTACATACACGGGTGGGGGTTCGGGGGCGTACATACACGGGTGGGGGTTCGGTGCGTACATATACGGCTGGGGGGGGTTTGGTGCGTACATACACGGGTGGGGGTTCGGGGGCGTACATACACGGGTGGTGGTTCGGTGCGTACATACACGGCTGGGGGGGGTTCGGGGGCGTACATACACAGGTGGGGGTTCGGTGCGTACATACACGGGTGGGGGTTCGGGGGCGTACATACACGGGTGGGGGTTCGGTGCGTACAAACACGGGCGGGGGGGGTGGTGGGGTGTTCGGCGCGTATGCGGGCACATGTCTCCATGGTTGCTATGGGAGTTCGGTTCGGACGGTGTTTTTTGCGTACGGTTGTGAAATGGGGAGGACGGGAGGGATCGTACTTGCGCAGTCGGACTTTATTTTTCCGCACGGTGGGTTTTTCGACCGGGGACGTGTCGGTGACTTTTCCCGACCCGAGGACGTGTGGGGAAATCTTCCCAATGCGATTCGTATGGACTTTTTTCCGTTCGAATCGTACTTGGCAGTTTGTACGCTACTTTGACGATTCGGACGGAAAAAAATCCGGATACGAGTCGGACGGGGAATTTTTTTACCGGATCGGAATTGGCACCTAAATGGATTGGTCAGAGAGGATTAAAGTGGCACCAATTAATGCCTTTGGTGAAAACCTTTCTACATCTCCCACAGCCTAACCTTATTATTGTGCACTGTGGTGGAAATGACCTAGGCACTTTAACTGGGGTAGGTCTGGAAATATTAAGGACACCTTTGTGCAATTGATGTCAATTTTCCACAAACTGCCTTTGTATATTCTAACATATGCCAAAGGCAAAAGTGGAACTGGTCCAACCAACATTGTCTGCAGATTGACAAAGCAAGGAAGCACGTCAACAAATCTATTTCTGCTTTCCTCAGAGACTTTGGTATGGGTTCTATATACCACAACAACTTGCGTTACAACATGCAAGACATTTATAGAGGAGATGGTGTACACTTCACTGATGAAGGCAACAGAGTCTTCCTCTTGAACTTTAGACTCTGCATCGGTACTTACTTGTAGGTACCGAAAAACACACAATAAACACAAGGGCTCTTTTTAGAGCCACCTTATATCTTTTTACTTAATTGCAAAAAAATTTTAATTTTTTTGTTTTTAAAAAATTTTCGGGTGCGCGCTGGGAGCGCGCACTCGGCGATATTTTTTATCAAAATATAAATCTTTTTTTTTGCCCTACAAGGTCCTACTGTGACCCCCTTACAATGCCTAGTGGGTCAATATCTCCCCACTCTGCCCCCTTTTCACGTTCTCCCCCTTTGTTTCTCACCCCCTCTTTATGCGAGAGACAAAATGGCGGCCGCCGCTTCCTGATTTCCACCGATTCGAATGTTTACTGACATCTAACAACCAATCAGAAGCGTGCTCGCGCACAGGACTTGCTCAGTGCGCGCACGCTGCGCGCGTACAGATATATATATATTGATTTAAATGCTAATTTCTCAGGAAATACTGAACAGATTTACACCAAACCTGCAAAAGGCACTTCATGGACCTTATGGCTACCTCTCTGCCAAATTTCACATAATTCTGTTCAGCCGTTCGGGCTGTAGCTGCGACTAAAGTCCCTATGGAAAAATGCATGGGGAAAACGCGTTTTGGGACCCCCCTTTTTTCTCGGCCCCCGCTTGACGAATCACCCCAAAACTTTTAGGGTAGGAGTGGAGCGGAGCGCCCCATTAGTTTTGAAAATTTCGCGAAGATTCGTCAACCGGCGCCAAAGTTATTCAAAATAGAATTTTTAGATTTCCTATGAAAACTCGGTCCTAACTATAACTACCTACTGGCGACCGCCAGTAGGTAATATATATATATATATATTCACTAAAAAAAGCATAGGTTTCACACACGTTATAGTTAGGAATTAGCATTTAAAAAACCTTGCAAAGTCACTGAAAAAACCATAGGTTTCATACATGTTATAGTTAGCTGGACATTTCACTCGTAAAAAACCATTGAAATTCCTCCGTTATAGTTAGTTCAGCTAACTATAACTCGTGCGACCGCAATCCACTGCTGATGACGTCACACATTTTTTGAATTTGCATAAAGTTGAACAGCATAGTTAATATCTTCTATAAACTTATAAACAGTTTAAAAAGTTTTTTTTTTTTTAAGGGTTTTTCACGGTGCGCGCACCGTGCGTGCACCCCGCGATTTTTTGAAAAAAAATAAAATGTTTTTTTCACCCTTCTGGGTCCTTTAGGGACCCCCTGAGAAGGTCTAGGGGGTCAGGGACTCTCTACCCTGCCCCCTTTTCACGTTCTCCACTTGTGTTTTTAGCTCTCTTCTGCCTCTAAAACTCAAAATGGCGGCTGGGGAGTGGTTGCACCATGCGCGCACCACGTGATTTTTTTAAAAAAAATAAAGTGTTTTTTTCACCCTTCGGGGTCCTTCAGGGACCCCCTGACAAAGGCTAGGGGGTCAGGAACTCTCTACCCTACCCCCTTTTCACGTTCTCCACCTTTCTTTTTCACTGTCACACACAAAATGGCGTCCGACACTTCCTGATTTCGACCGATTGGAATGTTGACTGACATCTAACCACCAATCAGAATTACGCTCGCGAACATTTGGTGCGCGCACGGTGCGCGCACGGTGCGCGCATGCTGTGCGCATATAGATATTTATGTACTTTTAACTGCAATTTTCTCATGAACTACTGAACAGATTGACACCATATATGCAAAAGGCACATGCCTGACCTGAGGACTACCACTTTGCCAAATTTCAAGTAATTCTGTTCAGGCGTTCGGGCTGTACCTTCGACTAAAGGTCCTATGGGAAAATGCATGGGGAAAACGCGTTTTGGGACCCCCCTTTTTTCTCAGCCCCCGCTTCACGAATCACCCCGAGACTTTCAGGGTAGGAGCTGAGCGGAGCACCCCATTAGTTTTGAAAATTTCACGAAGATAAGTCAACCGGCGCCAAAGTTATTCAAAATAGAATTTTCAGATTTCTTATGGGAACTCGGTCCTAACTATAACTATCTACTGGCGACCGCCAGTAGATAATATATATATATTATTATATACAACAACGGTAACAGCAACCGAATTTACAGTGTCTGAAGGGTCAAAGTCAACAAACAAACTTAGAACAACAAACCACAAACAAACGGCAGAAATGGAACTAAGAGCTTCGAAAAGGACAACCAAAGCTGAGACCATGTTCCAAAGGGGGTCTACCTCACAAAACACAAGTGGAACAAACAAAACAACACCGCCTCGTGCCAGCACCATAAAACAGCTTTTTTCTCAACTAGAAAAACTTTTACGCAAGGAAACCTCACGCAGTTGGGAAATTATCACCCTGGAAAAATACCTAGAAAATGATATGGTACCTAGGGGTCTTCGCGTATTCACTCTTCCTAACCACCCGGATACCAAACCTGAAATGTTGGAGGAGTGGGGCAAAAATAATATGGAGTGCTCCAAAAATATGATACGCATCATTATTAAGTATGCGAAGCGTGATGTTGAAGAACTACATCAACTCATATCCAATGCTGAATCGCAAATACTATCGAGTAATGAAGACGACGATACCATGAAAAAATTGCGTGCAGAAATGGAACGCAATTTGGATAAACACGAGGAAGAGGTGATACAACGTAAACAACGTAAATTCAGAAGAGATGAAGACGATTATGAGTATGGTACGATATTCACTTTTGCAAGGAAGTTTGAAGTCTATAAAAAACAATGGGAAACGCAAAAGACAACCACTGATCCGCCTACTGGTCAACTGTCAAGCGAAACTGAGTCTGACCTGAGTGAAGGGGAGCAGAGACCAACAGCCTCACGGAAATTTACTTTTTTAGAGGAGATGAAGCTGCTCTATCAGGAGCAGCAAGCACCCAAGAACAAACCAAGAGGTCGTGGTGCTGGCAGAACAAGAGGACGAGGAAGGGGATCCTTCTTCTCAGACCAACAACAAGAAAGACAAGAAGAGGCAAGCGGAAGAGGCGGAAGATACAATCTGAGAAATCGTACCTCAACAAGGAAATAGAAACAACATCTCATAGAAACAAAAAATCACCAGACTTGGTCATCAATCTCTCCAGGTATACCCTCACCAAATTGGAACATAATGTCCTTAACAAAGGCTTGTCATTTTGTCCGGAAATTCACCAAGATCCAATTGAAACCAAAATAGACTTATATAAATATATAAGAAAACTGAAATTAAAGAAATTCTTTGCGAGACAATCACCTCAAAAGAAGGACACACAACTACATGGATCAGATATGGAAGATCTCCAACCGTATCGCATTGAAGAAATATCTCAGTTGCGTGTTGCATACGAATTAGCCAATGAGACACAAACAACTCAAATATCAGACGAACAAATTTTGGTGGAAATGAACATCAAAACGGACAAACGAGTACCGACAAATTTCAAAAAGAAGTCCAAATTTTGCCCAACTCTATACCCGGGCAATAAGATTGACACTTTCTATGAACTTGTTCTTGGAGACCTAGAATCAATCAATAATGTTCCCAACAACAACACTCGTGAAAATCTAACACAAAAAGAACGCACAGCCCTACAAAAACTCAAAAATAACAACCAAATCATAATCAAACCGGCTGACAAGGGCGGGAACATTGTCATCCAAGACAAGCAACAATATATGGAAGAAGCCATGCGCCAACTGCTTGATACAAGGAGCTACCAGTGTCTGAAAAAGAATCCGATTAACAACTTAATTTGCGAGATGAACAACAGGCTCAATGAATGGCATAACAACGGCCTCCTAACGGAAGAAGAAAAAAACTTCATAATGGTGGAGGATCCAATAATACCCACCATATATTTCCTTCCAAAGGTCCACAAGACTCTAAACAAACCACCTGGGCGTCCAATAATCTCCAGTTGTGGGAGTCTGTATGAAAACATGTCTTTATATGTGGACAATTTTCTAGCACCCATTGTACCAACACTCAGCTCATACATAAAGGACACTGGTGATTTCTTACGCATTATTATGGACACCCAATGGAACTCTAACTATCTCTTAATAACAATTGATGCAGTATCATTATACACTTCAATACAACACAATCACGGCCTACATGCAATTCAATACTTCCTTAAGCAGAGACCCATCAGTCAACTAGCACATTCTGAAATGCTACTTGAAATGATCTCTATCTGTCTGAACAATAACATCTTCCTGTTTGACAGAAAAATGTATGTACAATGCTGTGGTACTGCGATGGGAGTTTCCTTCTCTCCTAGCTATGCGAATCTCATGATGGGTTGGTGGGAGAAGAACATAGCTTGGAGAGAGGAGAACAACCACCACATGATGAACGTAGCCCTCTGGCTACGCTTCATAGATGATTTATTTGTGTTGTGGAAAGGGACTGCAAATGAATTTGAGAATTTCTTCATGGAACTCAATAACAACAACGTGGGACTCAGCTTCACATATAACCTGAGCCCTAAGGAAATTGATTTTTTAGACACTAAGGTCTATATTAAAAATGGGCGTTTACAAACAACGGTACACAGGAAAAAAACAGCGACTAACAGTCTCCTGCATGGCGAAAGTTTCCATCCACGCTCATTAAGGAAAAGCATACCTTACGGAGAGTTACTACGCATGAAGAGAAACTGTTCAGAAGAGCAAGAGATGGTGAAAAAATGCGAGGAAACAAAAATCAGATTTCTACAACGAGGATACAGTCATGCTGATATTGCAAGAGGGGAATTGAAAATGAAGAACAAAAGCAGAATGGAACTGTTAACCAACTGTGAGAAATCAAATGTGACAAAAGGATCAACAGAAGACAACCAAACACGCTTGATACTCACCTACAGTAAGGAAACTCCTATGATCAGGAAAATACTCAACAAATATTGGAACATACTACAAAAAGATCCCGACATTGGCATGTCTATAGGAGAACATCCACAGATATCATACAAGAGAGCGCCTAACCTCTCGGATCACTTGGTACGGAGTCACTTTGTAGCCACAAAACCTGAAACCTGGCTACAATCAAGATCGAAGGGCTTCACCAAATGTCTGTCTTGTAAAGCCTGTAAGATTGGAAAAAACCTTAAAAACATCAATGATCCGGCTGGTAAGAACTTCCAGATAAGAGAGACCATCACATGTGAATCCACCTTTGTAGTGTATCTCCTCCAATGCTTTTGTGGAAAACAGTACATTGGCAGTACAACGTGCCCCCTCAAGAAGCGCATATTAGAACATGTGCGTGCTATTCAGAACCAAGACACAACATATGCAATAGCCAGACATATGTCACTACATGTGGGAAAATCATGGTTGGACATAAAGTACTCGGGACTGATCACAGTGCCCCTAAGTGAACGAGGTGGCAATCGCACCCAAAAATTACGCAGACTTGAATCGCGCTTAATAATGAGGTTCAAAACGAAACAGCCGTGGGGCCTCAATGGGGACGAGGAACTTTATGTACATTTATAGACCTCATCAACCATTTTTGTTATATACAACTCCACCACAACGTTTCAATAACAGTAACATCTGGCTAGAACTGTATCAGTAAATAATCTCGCTGTATTATCACACACACATGACATAATAACAACAATTTTCTCATGAAACTGTATACTAATTTGTGTTTACAGGTTGCTTTGTATCCATACAGACACACATAACAGCAGACTTTGCTGCACTTATGGGCACTCAGCCTCAAATATTTGCCATTTACAATGACACATTATTTGTATATAAACAAATCAATCACTTGCACTGTAGGTGTTTTGCACTCAGCAATTAATTCTATACACTTAGTAAGACAGTGAAGTAACAATACCCACTTTATCTGTATAAGTAGCACTTTTCAGTAAGGAATGATGTTAATTCCGTATATTTTGCATTTTGATTAACTACAACACCCACAATGCAACATTAATGGCATTTTAAAGTAACTGTATAAAACCAAGAAAGGGAAAAGGGACCATTGTAACAGTCTACCGTGACCAGGAACTACGGTTCGAAACGCGTAGGAGGGTTACTATCTGAGATTAAACCAACATCTCTATCATCGAGAGGAGTGCCGCGTCTTTTTTCAATTGTGTGGAAAAAATATATATATATACATATATATATATATATATATATATATTACCTACTGGCGGTCGCCAGTAGGTAGTTATAGTTAGGACCCCTTTTCCATAGGAAAACCTCAACATTCTATTTTGAATAACTTTGGCGCCGGTTGACGAATCCTCGCGAATTTCTCAAAATAGGTGGGGCGCTACGCTCCGCTCCTACCCTGAAAGTCTCGGGGGGATCCGTCAAGCGGGGGCTGAGATAAAAGGGGGGTCCCAAAACGCGTTTTTCCCATGCATTTTTCCATAGGACCTTTAGAACGAGCTACAGCCCGAACGGCTGAACAGAATTACTCAAAATTTGGCAGAGAGGTAGTCCCTAGGTCAAGGAAGTGCCTTTTGTAGGTTTGGTGTAAATCTGTTCAGTAGATTCTGAGAAAATAGCCTTTAAATCAATATATATATCTGAGCCCGCTTACGGTACGCTTACCGTACGCTTACGGTAAGCGTACGGTGGCGTGCGCGAGCGCGATTCTGATTGGCTCTTAGATCTTAGTAAACATTCGAATCGGCCGAAACCAGGAAGCGGCGGCCGCCATTTTCTGTGTTTCACTCTGAAAAAAAAAGAGTGAAAACAAGAAAAGGGGGCAATGAGGAGAGTTACAGACCCCCTTACATTTGTGAGGGGGTCAAAGAAGGACTGTAAAGTACAAAACAAACATTTATTGATTTTTAAAAAAAATCACGGGGTACGCGTACGGTAAGCTTACGGTAAGCGTACGGAAGAAACATGGCGTGCGCGAAGGAGATTCTGATTGGCCCATAGATCTTAGTAAACATTCGAATCGGCCGAAACCAGGAAGCGGCGGCCGCCATTTTGTGTGTTTCACTCAGAAAAAAAACAGAGAAAACAAGGAAAGGGGGCAATGAGGAGAGTTACAGACCCCCTAACATTTGTAAGGGGGTCAAAGAAGGACAGAAAAGTACAAAAAAAACATTTATTGATTTTTAAAAAAATCACGGGGTACGCGTACCGTAAGCTTACGGTAAGCGTACGGTAAAAAAAAAAAAAAAAAAAATGAAAAGCAGATTTAAGAGTTTAGAAATTAGGGAGCTCTAAAAAGAGCTGTTGTGTTTATGAAGTCATTTTTTTAGTGGTACCTACAAGTAAGTACCGATGCAGAGTCTAAGGTTCAAGAGGAAGACTCTGTTCCCTTCATCATTGAAGTGCACACCATCTCCTCTATAAATGTCTTGCATGTCATAACGCAAGTTGTTGTGGTAAATGGCACCCATACCATAGTCACGGAGGAAAGCAGAAACAGATTTGTTGACGTGCTTTCTTGCTTTGTCAATCTGCGGACAGAAATGATTGGACCAGTTCCATTTTTGCCTTTGGCATATGTTGGAAAACACAAAGGCAGTTTTAGGGAAAAGTGTAAACAGTTGTGCAAAGGTGTCCTTCATAAGCATTTCCAGACCTACCCCAGTCAAAGTGCCTAGGTCATTGCCACCACAGTGCACTATTATGAGGTCAGGGTGTTGGATTTGCATGAAGGATTTCACCAATGGCATCAATTGGTGCCACTTTAACCCTCTCTGACCAATCCATTTAATGTCTACATTTGGCAAAGCAAGGTCTCTCACCATACCTGTTTTCTCTGCAAACTTTTCACTCCAGAAGACATAGCTGTGCCCTACAATCCACACTGTGAACATCTTCAAAGGAGAACTGGATGCACTCAGGAGGTGTCTTTCAGTAGAATGGCAATATGAAAAGAAAGACAGTTTGGAAATGGAGGCATACATATTTTTTTCAAAACAAAAAGAACTGATTGGCTGTTTCATACCATTCTAGAATAAAAACTAGGCTGTATGTGTAAATTAATAGAAGCATGTTTTGTATTGGTACAAAAAAATGTGTAACCAAAGAACAGTACTATGGATTTGCTGTAAGGTTTGAAAAGTCAAGCACTCTTGCTCTGTGGAATTGAAACATTGTGTGTCGAACTTCTGACCTAACTCTACACAGCAGTGTTCCATGAGCTGTTGCTATGGTAGCAGGCAGAAGTCAAGTTGGGGGAAGGGTACTAGGCAGAAGTCAAGTTGGGGGAAGGGTACTTTTGGAAAAGGGTTGGTTTTCAACCAATAGAAATGTGTGATTACATTTGAAAAAAAGGGGGAAGCACTGAGATTTGAAACTTACATGTATATGTGTGGAAAAATAGAGGGAAAGTTTGCCATTATCTGGTTCTGCTGAGAGGAGAGAGGTGAACACAACAGAGATCCTGGCTCTGATAATCTGCTGTTTGAGTGTCACATTTCTTTCACAACTAACTAATTTTAAAGGTGAGTTTACAGTTTGAGAGGGGATGTATGTGGTAACTTAAGAAATGAATAATAGAAATGGGAATTGTTTTTGTTGTAGTTACACATGGTGGTTTCATAATGTGTCAGTCTGTAAAAGTGATTTACACTTGCCCCGAAAAAAAAAAGAGCAGTAAGTGTGCTTTCAAATTGGCAAAGAAATTTCGTTTTGGGACTAATGTGAAAACATGACTCTGTGTGCATAGAAGAATTATAGGCAGAGATTTATTGCGTATTGCTCTGGTGATTTCATAGTTGCATTAGATGGAAAGGGGGAGCGAATTTTTGGGGGAAGAAGCAGAGTCTTAGCACACACCCATGTGCTTGCCATGTATAGTCATGCACAGTATTTAGAAGCGAGTGGGGTTTTCAGGTTTAAGTCTGTAATGCAAATACATTCAGCATCACTAAGGCTGGTTGCCCTTGCTGGAGTGTAGGCAGTCACAGAGAATACACATGGTGGTGGTCTGAAAAAACAGCTTGGACATGTGCATTTAAATAAATCAAAAAAAGTGGTTTCATAATGTGTCAGTCTGTAAAAGTGATTTCCAATTGTAAAAAGTGATTTTCACTTGGCCCGAAAAAAAAAGAGCAGTAAGTGTGCTTTCAAAATGGCAAAGAAATTTCGTTTTGGGACTAATGTGAAAAAATGACTCTGTGTGCATAGAGGAATTATAGGCAGAGATTTATTGCGTCTTGCTCTGGTGATTTCCCAGTTGCATTAGATGGAAAGGGGGAGCGAATTTTTGGGGGAAGAAGCAGAGTCTTAGCACACACCCATGTGCTTGCCATGTATAGTCATGCACAGTATTTACAAGCGAGTGGGGTTTTCAGGTTTAAGTCTGTAATGCAAATACATTCAGTATCACTAAGGCTGGTTGCCCTTGCTGGAGTGTAGGCAGTCACCGCGAATACACATGGTGGTGGTCTGAAAAAAACAGCTTGGACAAGTGCAATTAAATAAATTAAAAAAAAAGGTTTCATAATGTGTCAGTCTGTAAAAGTGATTTTCACTTGCCCCGAAAAAAAAAAGAGCAGTAAGTGTGCTTTAAAAATGGCAAAGAAATTTCGTTTTGGGACTAATGTGAAAACATGACTCTGTGTGCATAGAGGAATTATAGGCAGAGATTTATTGCGTCTTGCTCTGGTGATTTCACAGTTGCATCAGATGGAAAGGGGGAGTGAATTTTTGGGGGAAGAAGCAGAGTCTTAGCACACACCCATGTGCTTGCCGTGTATAGTCATGCACAGTATTTAGAAGCGAGTGGGGTTTTCAGGTTTCAGTCTGTAATGCAAATACATTGAGCTTCACTAAGGCTGGTTGCCCTTGCTGGAGTGTAGCACTCTGGACATGGGCTTTTTAAAAAATCTGAAAAGTGGTTTCATAATGTGACAGTTTGTAAAAGAGATTTTCACTTGCCCAAAAAAAAGAGCAGTTTGTGTGCATTCAAATTGGCAAAGAAATTTTGTTTTGTGACTATTGTGAAAAGAAATGTAGTAATATATTTAAATACAATAAAGGATTTTTTTTTAGTTTTTTTCAGGTATTGCTGAAGAACAGTGAACAAAATTTAAGATGCCTACAAAATCTCGAGTTCAAAAAACGCTAAAAAAAAAACTATATTTGAAGACAACTGGAGGACCAAAGTTAGTAGAAGATGCTCATGTTGGGAAAAAGAAAAAATCTTCTGGTAAGCAGAAAAAACAATTTCTTAAAAAAATATTCAAAACAAAGAAAAATGTACAAAATGTCTGTCCTGGGAAGAATGTAACAAAACGAAGAGAACAGCAAAAAATTGAGAATTTAGTTAATGCAAATATACCTTCTGCAACTGAAAAGTTTTACATAAACAGAAAAACAGCGTTTAAAGAGATACGTAGAAAAATGTTTCAGAGAAGAGTTATGTCCAATTTGATAAAGGATGTGAAGAAATATAAGCAAAAGGCAAAATATTACAAGAGAAAAAAAGAAATTGAAGCCATTGCAGCAAAAGCATTAGAATTAAAAAGGAAACTATTCATACTAATTTTGAATAGGATGCGTACATTAGATAAAATGGTTAATGTACTGAAATCACAAAGCAAAAGCAAAAGAGTAGTGAACAGAACAAACTTTTGTAAAGTGTTTTTAGGAAAGTGGATGCATAGTTCAAGTAGTGAACCTTTTTTTAATGAAGAGAGCTATTTTCAAAGTAATAGTTTGCTGCATGCAGTTGACACCAGAGGTCGTTCATACGAAGTAAAAAATGGTTGCATAATGGAGAAGGAGATAATGGTTCCAAGAGATGAGGTACAAGTGATGGCAGATGAGGCAATGGGGAGACGTCCTAAAGCCCCAGTGTACACTTGGAATTGTAGTAGTATTTGCACTGTGCGTCAGGAATCTATTGACAGATTTCGAGAGTTTCTAAGAGAATATAGTAAAAAAAGTGTAAAACAGAAGATTAAGGTGCTTCAAAGTCTGGATCCATGCAGAGTGAGAGAGAATACTGGTTTGCAGGGTCATTCTCTGGCTTGTCTATCTAGAAAAGTGTGCAATAGTGTTTTCCATCATTTTAGGATGCTGGCTGTTCATCATACTGAAATGAGAAAGTTTGTGAGACGGTTGTATTTTGCCAAAAGTCCAGCAATAAAGTTAAATGAATTGAATAGGGCTCTGTTCCGAGGAACGGTATCAGATGTAGAGAAGGTTGTTGATGAAATTCAGTTTTGTTACTTTGGTCCTGAACAAAACAGTGCAGAGAAGGACACAGTAAATGAGGAAGAAGTGGAAGAGAATGTAGAACCTTCTGTAAGTAAGACATTTAATGATCACATAACAAAATTTGCAATAGTCTCTAATGAAAGACCAAATGTTACTTGTATTTGTTGCCGCAGAACTCATTATAGAAAACAAACTAGGAATGTTGATCTCTACAGAAAGAGTGAAAATGAAGATAATTATAAGTGGATGGATTTTGCCACATATATATTTCTTGAAAATTGTTTTGAATTGGGTGAAGATCAACGTATTTGTAAATACTGTTACAACAAGTTAGAGGAAAATAGAATGCCGACCAGAGCTGTACATAATAATTTAGAATTGGATGCTATTCCTGCTGAACTTTCTGAATTAAATACATATGAGTCTATACTCATTCAATGTGTTCATCCGTTCCAGACCATAGTACGTATGGAGCCCAAAACTGGTAAATTACCTCCTTCAGATTTACTGAGAGGTTTAAAAGGTAGAGTGGTGTATTTGCCCTTGGATTTGAAAAAAAATATGGAAACTATTGATGCGGATACTTTGGAAACTGAACCATTAATTATTCTGGTTAATGGTGTACCTACAAAGAATAAGAAGATTTGGCAGGAGCTGGTAGATGTGCGGAAAGTACAAAGAGCAAATTTGTATTTGAAAAAAAATAACAAATGGTATGAATCAATTTATATAGAAGAAGAAGAAGAAGACGAAGATTTTCAAGAAGACACAGAAACACCAACTGGACAAATTGAAAAAGTGGACAAGACAAAGGAAGAAGAAATTTATGAACATTTTAGCATACATCCTCTTCATTCGAAAGAAGTTATGGGAGACAATATTGATCTCTTTCAGATGAAGAAAGCAAAAGGAACTCCCGTGAGTGTATGGGAGGAGAGCTTGGAAGCTCGATGTTTTCCCCAGCTGTTTCCTACGGGAAAAGGAGGACGATACGATGAACGTCCAGAACAGATTCCAGCTTCAGAGTATCGGACTACAAGACTATATGCTGAAGATCCCAGATTTCGACAAAGTATTCCTTATTTGTTCCATCTTTTATTTGAAAGCGACTTGTCTGCACTGTCTTATGCAGTAAATCACATTTTAAAAAGTGGAGTACATTTACAAAATGTGTCTGCTAAGGATTTTATGGAGAAAGTGCAGCACCGAGATGATCATTTGGAAACACAACTGATCAATCTGATGGCTTGTCAGCGTGGGACAAATGAATATTGGTACCGACGCCATGGTGAACTAAAATGCATGTTACGCAATTTAGGAACACCAACATGGTTCCTTACCCTAAGCTGTGCCGAGTACGCTTGGGATGATTTACTGGATTTTCTACGAGAGGCCAATTCAAACATTAAAAACATCGAATACAAGACAGCAGGAGAACTGTGCTCATTGGATCCGGTTAATGTTTGCAGATATTTCAATCATAGATTTGAGGCTATGATGTCCTTCATCTGCAATAAAAAAAATCCACCCCTTGGAGAAGTAGTGGATTTCTTTTGGAGAAAAGAGTACCAGGCAAGAGGTGCTCCTCATATTCATATGCTGTTGTGGATCAAGGATGCCCCAAAGTTTGGAACAGATACTGATGAAGCAGTGTTATCTTACATTGAAGAATATGCAACATGTGGTATACCAAAAAGCACAGAAGAGAACAAGTTAAAGGAGCAAGTTTTACGTTTCCAAAGTCATCGGTGTGGAAAATACTGTCGACGGAAATACAAGAGCAAAGAAAAATACTACACTAAATGTCGATTTGGATTTCCTAGACCTGTTCTTTCAAATGGAAGAGTAAACAGTTTTATGTCAGCTGTGAGACATACTATCACAAGAAAATCACCTAAGAATACCTACAACCTTAAAAGAAAAGAAGAATCAAAAAATATAAATGACTACAACCCAGTCATTTTATCCATGTGGAACGCTAACATGGATATACAGTATGTAGCTGACAATTCCATTGCTGTTGCACGATATGTAACGTCTTACATTACGAAATCAGAAAAAACAGAATTGAAGGAAATGTGGGAAGAGATTTCTCACGAGAAGACTGTTAGTAAGAAGCTGTACAGTTTCAGTTTGAAGATGTTATCGCATCGAGAAATTGGATCCTACGAATGTTCAGATAGGTTATCTTCTGCAAGTCTCTACTCAAAGTCAAGAAGAATAATTTGGGCAAGTTTAGGCCTTGCAGCAATGAGAAATCGGGTACTGAAATCTGTTGGAGAAATTGAATATTTGGCCGAGAATGACCCAGAAAGTACAGATATATTGAAAACAAACATGTTGGACACATATTATCCCAAGAGAAGTCATCATCTGGAGAACATGTGTCTCTATGAAGTGTTGCAGAACTACATTTATTCACGGAAAGCTGCAGAAGACATTAATAATGGAAAATATAAAGTTGTTGGTGAAGAAGGATGTTTGGTGAAGCAAACCAAAGGAAGTTTGATAAATCACCGGAAGCTGAGTTGCGACACTACCGACAAGAAAGAATTTTACTACTTGGCTCTTTTACAGTTGTTTAAACCATGGCGTACAGAGGATGAACTACTGGGAGAATTTCAAAGCTATGAGGATTCATTTAATGCTTGCAAAGACAGCATACAATGCAATACATTCACAACTTATCTGCAAATGTTAAATGAAGAAATTGAACAGGAAACTACAATTGCAGCAGAAATAGCTAGAGACAGTTCTCAGGACAGCCAAAGTTCAGGAACACACAGTCAAGATCCCCTAGGACAACCAATCGTTGAAAATGAAGCATCAATAGCCATGAATGAAGTGGAAACAGCTATGAATCAAGCTCAAGAAGAATTTATAGACTTAGAAAATTTGGAAAGACAACTGAATCAAGAGCAGCAACAAATTTATGAAGAGATCAAAAACAAAATTGATCACGGATTTCTACATGTAAAAAAAGAGTGCTCATGCACATCATTTCATCCAATCAGGATGTATGTAAGCGGACAAGCTGGCACTGGAAAAAGTTTCCTAATTAAAGTCATCAGAAGCTACCTAAAGCAAAAAACGGATTCTACGTTGTCTTGTGTGGTTACTGCTCCAACTGGGTTAGCAGCATATAACATAAAAGGAATCACCTTACATCGTTTGCTAATGTTACCAGTGGAGCATGAGAACAAAATACAATTCAACAAGCTAACTGGAGAAGCATCCTTGGAAGTTTCACGAGTATTGAAGAAGATGCAAGTTCTCATTATTGATGAGGTGAGCATGGTATCAAACTTAATGCTTGCCTTTGTGCATTTAAGAATGCAGCAAATTTTG
This sequence comes from Triturus cristatus, assembly GCF_964204655.1. NCBI lineage: Eukaryota > Metazoa > Chordata > Amphibia > Caudata > Salamandridae > Triturus > Triturus cristatus. The sequence goes on along the minus strand of NC_140589.1, from coordinate 354,668,100 downwards.
AAGACAGACTATGACGTGTTATTTGGTGGAAAACACGTCATAGTTTTTGGAGATCTTTTGCAACTTACTCCAGTTAAAGGACAACCAGTGTTTAATACTGTGACACATGAAGACACGAAGAAGTCATTGGGAAGCATCGGTAATACAAATATTTGGTCCTTCTTTGAGTACAAGGAACTTACAACTAATATGAGGCAAGCAAACGATGAAGAATATGGAAGTATTCTGAAAGATATCAGGATTGGACTACTCACAAAAGCTGGCAAAAAAGCATTACAGACTCGGCTGCTACATAATTTATTTCCAAAGGAAGAAATAGTTGCAGAGAAGATATACAAGAACATTGCAGAAAACAAAAGTGTCATCTGCTTAATGCCTACTCTACGTGAATGCTCAATATTCAATGAGGAGCTTTTGAAATTGGAAAAGGAAGAGATCAGGAAATTGGAAGCAGTGGACAAAATTGAGGATGGAAGAATTACTGTCACAGTAACAGGCAAACTGAAAAATAAATTGGACTCACTAGAGAAGAACATCTCCAAAACAGCTGGATTAGAAAAAAATCTATATGTTTGCATGAACTGTAGAGTGTTTTTAAGGAGAAATTTGGATGTTGAGAAAGGTTTAGTTAATGGAGCGATGGGAAGAGTTGTGGGTTTTATTAATTATCAGAAAAAAGAAGGAATTGAATGTTTAAAAATAAAATTTGATCAGATAGATGAAGTTAAAGATATTTGTCGTTGTACAGTTCGTTTTATGCTTGTGAAAGACTTATATGTACGTAGGAAGCAGTTTCCGTTTTCTCTAGCATATGCTGTAACTATTCACAAGTCTCAAGGATTGACTGTAGATTGTGCATTTGTGAACATTGGTTCAACTGTGTTCAAAGAAGGTATGGCATATGTTGCTTTGTCACGAGTCAAAACATTATCAGGTTTATTCATGATAGACTTTGAAGAATCAAAAGTTAGTGCTGATACAAATTGTGTAAAGGAGTATAATAGATTAAGAAGAAGCTATGCTCCTCATTTAGGTCAGTATCCTGTGTTGGAGAAACGTGTAGTTTCTCGTAAAAGAAAAAATGAGAATATCTGTAGTGAAGATGTAGAGAAGAGGAAAAAAAAGAGGAGTGATGTAATTGCAAGCAAAAAGAAAAAGGAAAATGAAGAACAGGTTGTAGGATGTCATTTTGAAAATAGCTCTGGTGTCAACTGCTACGCAAATGTAGTGCTGAATGTTGCATTTTATCTGGAAAGTTTGCAAGAGCAGATAATAGTAAATCAGGGAAAAAGATTCTGTTCAGAGCTGAGTCTCCTTTTTCAAAAGTTGAGTAAAGATAAAACTCAAATAGAAAGTGCTACTGACATTAGAAAACTTTTAGATGTATGTTCAGGACGAACACAGTTTTCTCAAAATGAACAGCAAGATGCACATGAATTTTTGATGTATTTTCTTCAGGTAGTGGAAGAAGAAGGAGTTCCCATTGACATTTTTTTTGGTCTCTCTTATAAATGGGAACATAGTTGTGATAATTGTTATAATATATGTGGCTCTATTGTTGATAATGAAAGGTTTATTTATTTGACATTGCCAGAGAGTAAAACAGTCACTTTTGCAAAATTAGTTAAAGATGCTAATCATAGCATGAAATGTGGTGAGTGTAATTCTGACATGTTTTCAACATTAATTTTAAAGGAATACGGACAGTATGTAATTTTAATGATGCAACGATGTCGAGCTGATGGTTCAAAATTGGATACTTTAATAAAGAAGTTTACAGGACAGCAATTATCAATTTCAGGAAAAACTTTTGTAACTGTTGCAATAATTTTCCATGATGGACCTACTGTTACTTCTGGACATTACACAGTTTATCTAAAATGTGAAAAAGGCTGGACACTGTGTAATGATTCCCAATTGATTTTCAAACAACGTTTGCCTTTTGATTTAGCAAATTCCTATCTAATCTTCCTGAAACCTAAATTTTAGAGAGACTTGGCAAGATCTGGACAAAATAATTTTACAATTTTACTGGATTACCATTGCAATTTTGTAAAAAAAAGATTTTTAAAATTATCATTTGGCCTAATGGAAAGATAACCAATTGTAATGTGGACTTTTTAAATTTTTAATGCAATTTTGAAAAACCAATAATTTAGAGATTATCGGTAACTTCTGCACATTTTAAATTTTGGAATGTTATTGGACTGCCATTGGAAATTTTTTAAAAAATGATTTAAAAAATTACTATTTGGCCATGTGGAAAAGTAACCAATTCTATTGTGGACTAAATAAATTATTCAAAATATTTTCGTGAACCAAAATGTTACAGAGAATCGGTGAGATCTGGACAAATTAAACTTTAGAATTTTATTGGATTTCCGTTGGAAATTTATTCCAAAAAAAAAATTAAAATTACTATTTGGCCTAAAGGAAATGAAATCAGATGTATTTTGGAGTTATTTGAGATATAATATTGTGATTATAGTTCTGAAACAAACATATCAGACGGTATTTTAAAGAAATAAGTATTGGTATTAGATGATATTTTTTTACAATATTATGCATTTCTATAAAGTTAAGTTTAATTAAAAAAAGAATCAGGGCTTTTTTAATACAATCTTTGTGATTGGTATTTTTTTTTGCCCGCTGTAAAATGATGAATGCAATTGCTTTCACAATTTATAGTGAAATGCAATATATTCTGAAAACAGCAAAAATAAGGCAAAAAGATTTTTTGGTAAAAAATGTTAATATGTGTACTGTATTATAAAATGTTTAAAAAATATTAATACTTTTTTCTTTTTTTCCAGATAGATATAGAAAATTTTCGAAAACTACAAACATTTTTAAAACTATTTTTTAAAAAAAGAAATGAATAAATATTTTTTCAGTGAGTATGGTAAGTCAATAATAATAATTGTAGTCTCTCAAGGACAATGTAATGTGATAAATGATTTTTAGTGTTTTTTTTAAAAAATAAAAAAAAAGTACGCGCACCGTACGCGTACGGTAAAAAAAAAATAAAAAAAAGTTTTTAAAAACATATGTAAAAAAAAGATGAAAGATAAGGTTGGCTCTTAAAAGAACCGTTGTGTTCATGCAGGGACAGAGGAAAGGAAGCATGGGAAAATTATTCAAAGCGACAAATGTGCTGATCTATTTTGTTGTTCACTAGGGAAGCACTGGTCTCCCTATGGCAAATTAGATCTTTACAAAATGTGCAATGAATATCAACCTTCCGAAATCGAGGGTTCATTTCCAGAGGGCCAGCAAAAGGAGATTCTCCCCCCACAGATGAAGGGCTCACCTGACCTGCAGAAGAAGGAGTAAGCCCTGCAGGAGATGGTCCAGGCTGAGCTGCTGTGGATGTACTGGCTCGTCTTTCTGAAGAGTTACCTCCAAAAAGATGACCATGTGTCCTTCTGTGTACATCCTGGAGGTGTCTCTTCATGGTGTGATTCCCAAAGGAATACTTCCTGTTAGGATTACCTCTAGAAAGTACACGCTGACACAGCTTGCAAGTAACTAAGGGTGCATTCACCTTTTGCTGGCCTTCTGGAAAAGTAAAATAATCCCAAACATAAGAAGGCTTTTGTTTCCTCGATCTCTGCCTCAAGACAGTGCTGCTAGTGCTAGCCTCACTCTCAGAAGAGCTCTGCTGTTCTGCCATCGTATCCCAAAGACAAACCAGCTCCTTCTCCCAAGGGATCACAAGCAGAAATGAGGGGAATGGGTGTGGTGTAGGAGAGTTCTAGAACTGAAAGTAGTTTCAACCAATCAAAAGTTGTGTTTCAAGATCACATGACCTACCGTACGCTTACGGTACGCTCACGGTACGCTTACGGCAAAAAGTACGCGTGCGCGTAAAAAAGACACGCGCTTGCGTGCATGCGCATAACAGTCACTCCCCGGCACTTCCGCGTAACGTGCGCATGTGGCGTAAGCGCGCACGCGTCCCACGCGCAGTACGCGCGGCTACGCAAAGTGCGTAACTATACGCAAGCAGCGTAGATAGATTACGGACGTTGCGTAAACCGTACGCTTACCGTGAGCTTACGGTACGCGTACTAAAAAAAAATAAAAAAAAAAAAGAACTGGAAATAAATTTTACATGTTTATTTTAAAAAATATATTAAAAAAAAATATTTAAGGATTTTAAAAATTAAAGCATAGTCTTTATAAAAGGTAAGAAAATTAAATTAAAAATATGTTTGAAAAAATTGAAGAATAAAAAAAAAATTAGCATTTAAAAAACCTTGCAAATTCACTGAAAAAACCATGGGTTTCACACACGTTATAGTTAGGAATTAGCATTTAAAAAACCTTTGAAATTCAGTGAAAAAACCATAGGTTTCACACACGTTATAGTTAGGAATTAGCATTTAAAAAACCTTAGAAATTCAGTGAAAAAACCATAGGTTTCACACATGTTATAGTTAGCTGGACATTTTACTCGTAAAAAACCAATGAAATTGCCCCGTTATAGTTAGTTCAGCTAACTATAACTCGCGCGCCCGCAATGCACTGCTGATGACGTCACATATTACATCACTCATGACATGGTCAGTGACATCACTCATGACATCACTGATGACATCTCAAATGACATCACTGATGACATCACTGATGACATCATCCTTGTGATAGAGTGGCAGACCTCCTCTTCCCCTAATATAACCTTTGACACACACATTCAAAAATAGAAACTACAATGTTCAAAACAATGGACATACCAATACCAGTTAAAACAACCTTTTCAGTAATTCTAAGATCCACATACACATCCACTCATTCACCAACAGTCCAATTCAGTCACTCATACATGTACTCACTCATCATATGTACTCATACACCTATACATCCTGTTACACAATGCCACTCATCCATAGAGTTACTCACACACATAGTCACTCATGCTAACAAAGAATCAAACATACATTTACTTGCATATACAGTTATACACACACCACCACACTTACTTCTACGGAAACTTACACATACTTAGTCTTTTAAACAATCACTTATAGAAACACATACTTATTCATACAGGAACTCTTTCAATCTCTCACTCTCACATATACTCACATATATACACCAATAGTCACATATACTAGTTTAAAACATATGTAGTTACTCATAAAGACAATATTGAGACAGTCATTCACTCACTAACACACCCATACACACACTCATCCACCCATACAGTCCTGCACACATGCTGTGTTCAACCCATACAAACAATGAGTCACTCATTCATGCACCTATGCACTACGTAATACCCCCCACCGAACCATGCAGACACTCAGACTGATACTCAAAAAACCAACTAATAACCTATATAGACACCCATGTAGCTACTCACCAACCCATGCAGCCACTTATACACAAAGTGAGAGACTGATACAGATATTTACATATTTAAACATTACTCACTAAGCCATGTATTCACTATGATACACTTAATCAGTCAGTTACACAATCAATTTTTCAAAAACAAATCATCCATTTAGACACTTATATACCCATTTATTCTTCCATCGACCTTGAGATATACATATATAAAACATATTTAATTTTCAGAAAAACACACATTCACTGGATGATGTCATCAGTGATGTCATTTGAGATGTCATCAGTGATGTCATGAGTGATGTCACTGACCATGTCATGAGTGATGTAATATGTGACGTCATCAGCAGTGCATTGCGGGCGCGCGAGTTATAGTTAGCTGAACTAACTATAACGGGGCAATTTCATTGGTTTTTTACGAGTAAAATGTCCAGCTAACTATAACATGTGTGAAACCTATGGTTTTTTCACTGAATTTCTAAGGTTTTTTAAATGCTAATTCCTAACTATAACGTGTGTGAAACCTATGGTTTTTTCACTGAATATATATATATATATATATTACCTACTGGCGGTCGCCAGTAGGTAGTTATAGTTAGCACCACGTTTCCATAGGAAATCCGCAACATTCTATTTTGAATAACTTTGGCGCCGGTCGACGAATCCTCGCAAATTTTTCAAAATAGGTGGGGCGCCACGCTCTGCTCCATCCCTGAAAGTCTCGGGGGGATTCGTCAAGCGGGGGCTGAGATAAAAGGGGGGTCCCAAAACGCGTTTTTCCCATGCATTTTTCCATAGGACCTTTAGACAGGGCTACAGCCCGAACGGCTGAACAGAATTACTAGAAATTTGTCAGAGAGGTAGTCCTCAGGTCAAGGAAGTGCCTTTTGTAGGTTTGGTGTAAATCTGTTAAGTAGATTCTGAGAAAATAGCCTTTAAATCAATATATATATCTGAGCCAGCTTACGGTGCGCTTACGGTACGCTTACCGTACGCGTACGGTGGCGTGCGCGAGCGCGATTCTGATTGGCTCTTAGATCTTAGTAAACATTCGAATCGGTCGAAACCAGGAAGCGGCGGCCGCCATTTCGTGTGTTTCACTCAGAAAAAAAAGAGTGATAACAAGAAAAGGGGGCAAGGAGGAGAGTTACAGACCCCCTAACATTTGTAAGGGGGTCAAAGAAGGACAGAAAAGTACAAAGAAAACATTTATTGATTTTAAAAAAAATCACGGGGTACGCGTACGGTAAGCGTACGGTAAAAAAAAAGAAAAAAAAAGAAATGAAAATCAGATTTAAGTGTTTAGATATTAGGGGGCTCTAAAAAGAGCCGTTGTGTTTATGAAGTGATTTTTTTGTGGTACCTACAAGTAAGTACCGATGCAGAGTCTAAGGTTCAAGAGGAAGACTCTGTTCCCTTCATCATTGAAGTGTACACCATCTCCTCTATAAATGTCTTGCATGTCATAACGCAAGTTGTTGTGGTAAATGGAACCCATACCATAGTCACGGAGGAAAGCAGAAACAGATTTGTTGACGTGCTTTCTTGCTTTGTCAATCTGCGGACAGAAATGATTGGACCAGTTCCATTTTTGCCTTTGGCATATGTTAGAAAACACAAAGGCAGTTTTAGGGAAAAGTGAAAACTGTTGTGCAAAGGTCTCCTTCATAAGCATTTCCAGACCTACCCCAGTCAAAGTGCCTAGGTCATTGCCACCACAGTGCACTATTATGAGGTCAGGGTGTTGGATGTGCATGAAGGATTTCACCAATGGCATCAATTGGTGCCACTTTAACCCTCTCTGACCAATCCATTTAATGTCTACATTTGGCAAAGCAAGGTCTCTCACCATATCTGTTTTCTCTGCATACTTTTCACTCCAGAAGACATAGCTGTGCCCTACAATCCACACTGTGAACATCTTCAAAGGAGAACTGGATGCACTCAGGAGGTGTCTTTCAGTAGAATGGCAATATGAAAAGAAAGACAGTTTGGAAATGGAGGCATACATATTTTTTTTTTTTTAAAAAGAACTGATTGGCTGTTTCATACCATTCTAGAATAAAAACTAGGCTGTATGTGTAAATTAATAGAAGCATGTTTTGTATTGGTACAGAAAAATGTGTTACCAAAGAACAGTACTATGGATTTGCTGTTAGGTTTGAAAAGTCAAGCACTCTTGCTCTGTGGAATTGAAACATTGTTTGGCGAACTTCTGACCTGACTCCACACAGCAGTGTTCCATGAGCTGTTGCTATGGTAGCAGGCAGAAGTCAAGTTGGGGGAAGGGTACTAGGCAGAAGTCAAGTTGGGGGAAGGGTACTTTTGGAAAAGGGTTGGTTTTCAACCAATAGAAATGTGTGATTACATTTGAAAAAAAGGGGCAAGCACTGAGATTTGAAACTAACATGTATATGTGTGGAAAAAGAGAGGGAAAGTTTGCCATTATCTAGTTCTGCTGAGAGGAGAGAGGTGTAGAGAACAGAGATCCTGGCTCTGATAATCTGCTGTTTGAGTGCCACATTTCTTTCACAACTAACTAATTTTAAAGGTGAGTTTAGAGTTTGAGAGGGGATGTATATGGTAAATTAAGAAATGAATAATAGAAATGCAATTCTTTTTGTTGAAGTTGTGTTTATTATTTTCTGTTTTGGGAGAAATTTAAATGTGAGGAACATGTAAAATAATATGGACTATGTTTTCACAATAAATTAAGGTGTACTGGTATAATAAAAGAATAGTTTAAGGGTTTGAGGTTGGACTCAGTAATGCAAATACATTCAGCATCACTAAGGCTGGTTGCCCTTGCTGGAGTGTAGGCAGACACCCAGGTTACAAATGATGCTGGTCTGAAAAAGCAGTTTGGACATGTGCTTTTTAAAAAATCTGAAAAGTGGATTCATAATGTGTCAGTCTGTAAAAGTGTTTATCACTTGCTAAAAAAAAGAGCAGTAAGTGTGCTTTCAAATTGGCAAAGAAATTTCGTTTTGTGACTAATGTGAAAACATGACTCTGTGTGCAAATAGGAATTACAGGCAGAGATTTATTGCGTATTGCTCTTGTGATTTCACAGTTGCATTAGATGGAAAGGGGGAGCCATTTTTTGGTGCAGAAGCAGACTCTTAGCACACAGGTAGCTGCTTACCATGTGGAATCATGCACAGTATTCACAAGCGAGTGGGGTTTGAGGTTTCAGTCAGTAATGCAAATACATTCTGCATCACTAAGGCTGGTTGCCCTTGCTGGAGTGTAGGCAGACACCCAGGTTACAAATGATGCTGGTCTGAAAAAGCAGTTTGGACATGTGCTTTGTAAAAAATCTGAAAAGTGGATTCATAATGTGTCAGTCTGTAAAAGTGTTTATCACTTGCCAAAAAAAAGAGCAGTAAGTGTGCTTTCAAATTGGCAAAGAAATTTCGTTTTGTGACTAATGTGAAAACATGACTCTGTGTGCAAATAGGAATTACAGGCAGAGATTTATTGTGTATTGCTCTGGTGATTTCACAGTTGCATTAGAAGGAAAGGGGGAGCCTTTTTTTGGTGCAGAAGCTGACTCTTAGCACACAGGTAGCTGCTTACCATGTGGAATCATGCACAGTATTCACAAGCGAGTGGGGTTTGAGGTTTCAGTCAGTAATGCAAATACATTCAGCATCACTAAGGCTGGTTGCCCTTGCTGGAGTGTAGGCAGACACCCAGGTTACAAATGATGCTGGTCTGAAAAAGCAGTTTGGACATGTGCTTTGTAAAAAATCTGAAAAGTGGATTCATAATGTGTCAGTCTGTAAAAGTGTTTATCACTTGCCAAAAAAAGAGCAGTAAGTGTGCTTTCAAATTGGCAAAGAAATTTCGTTTTGTGACTAATGTGAAAACATGACTCTGTGTCCAAATAGGAATTACAGGCAGAGATTTATTGCGTATTGCTCTGGTGATTTCACAGTTGCATTAGATGGAAAGGGGGAGCCATTTTTTGGTGCAGAAGCAGACTCTTAGCACACAGCCAGCTACTTACCATGTGGAATCATGCACAGTATTCACAAGCGAGTGGGGTTTGAGGTTTCAGTCAGTAATGCAAATACATTCAGCATCACTAAGGCTGGTTGCCCTTGCTGGAGTGTAGGCAGACACCCAGGTTACAAATGATGCTGGTCTGAAAAAGCAGTTTGGACATGTGCTTTGTAAAAAATCTGAAAAGTGGATTCATAATGTGTCAGTCTGTAAAAGTGTTTATTACTTGCCAAAAAAAAGAGCAGTAAGTGTGCTTTCAAATTGGCAAAGAAATTTCGTTTTGTGACTAATGTGAAAACATGACTCTGTGTGCAAATAGGAATTACAGGCAGAGATTTATTGTGTATTGCTCTGGTGATTTCACAGTTGCATTAGAAGGAAAGGGGGAGCCTTTTTTTGGTGCAGAAGCTGACTCTTAGCACACAGGTAGCTGCTTACCATGTGGAATCATGCACAGTATTCACAAGCGAGTGGGGTTTGAGGTTTCAGTCAGTAATGCAAATACATTCAGCATCACTAAGGCTGGTTGCCCTTGCTGGAGTGTAGGCAGACACCCAGGTTACAAATGATGCTGGTCTGAAAAAGCAGTTTGGACATGTGCTTTGTAAAAAATCTGAAAAGTGGATTCATAATGTGTCAGTCTGTAAAAGTGTTTATTACTTGCCAAAAAAAAGAGCAGTAAGTGTGCTTTCAAATTGGCAAAGAAATTTCGTTTTGTGACTAATGTGAAAACATGACTCTGTGTCCAAATAGGAATTACAGGCAGAGATTTATTGCGTATTGCTCTGGTGATTTCACAGTTGCATTAGATGGAAAGGGGGAGCCATTTTTTGTGCAGAAGCAGACTCTTAGCACACAGCCAGCTACTTACCATGTGGAATCATGCACAGTATTCACAAGCGAGTGGGGTTTGAGGTTTCAGTCAGTAATGCAAATACATTCAGCATCACTAAGGCTGGTTGCCCTTGCTGGAGTGTAGGCAGACACCCAGGTTACAAATGATGCTGGTCTGAAAAAGCAGTTTGGACATGTGCTTTGTAAAAAATCTGAAAAGTGGATTCATAATGTGTCAGTCTGTAAAAGTGTTTATTACTTGCCAAAAAAAAGAGCAGTAAGTGTGCTTTCAAATTGGCAAAGAAATTTCGTTTTGTGACTAATGTGAAAACATGACTCTGTGTGCAAATAGGAATTACAGGCAGAGATTTATTGCGTATTGCTCTGGTGATTTCACAGTTGCATTAGAAGGAAAGGGGGAGCCTTTTTTTGGTGCAGAAGCTGACTCTTAGCACACAGGTAGCTGCTTACCATGTGGAATCATGCACAGTATTCACAAGTGAGTGGGGTTTGAGGTTTCAGTCAGTAATGCAAATACATTCAGCATCACTAAGGCTGGTTGCCCTTGCTGGAGTGTAGGCAGACACCCAGGTTACAAATGATGCTGGTCTGAAAAAGCAGTTTGGACATGTGCTTTGTAAAAAATCTGAAAAGTGGATTCATAATGTGTCAGTCTGTAAAAGTGTTTATTACTTGCCAAAAAAAAGAGCAGTAAGTGTGCTTTCAAATTGGCAAAGAAATTTCGTTTTGTGACTAATGTGAAAACATGACTCTGTGTCCAAATAGGAATTACAGGCAGAGATTTATTGCGTATTGCTCTGGTGATTTCACAGTTGCATTAGAAGGAAAGGGGGAGCCATTTTTTGGTGCAGAAGCAGACTCTTAGCACACACCCAGCTACTTACCATGTGGAATCATGCACAGTATTCACAAGCGAGTGGGGTTTGAGGTTTCAGTCAGTAATGCAAATACATTCAGCATCACTAAGGCTGGTTGCCCTTGCTGGAGTGTAGGCAGACACCCAGGTTACAAATGATGCTGGTCTGAAAAAGCAGTGTGGACATGTGCTCTTTTAAGAATATGAAAAGTGGATTCATAATGTGTCAGTCTGTAAAAGTGTTTATCACTTGCCAAAAAAAAGAGTAGTAAGTGTGCTTTCAAATTGGCAAAGAAATTTCGTTTTGTGACTAATGTGAAAACATGACTCTGTGTGCAAATAGGAATTACAGGCAGAGATTTATTGCGTATTGCTCTGGTGATTTCACAGTTGCATTAGATGGAAAGGGGGAGCCTTTTTTTGGTGCAGAAGCTGACTCTTAGCACACAGGTAGCTGCTTACCATGTGGAATCATGCACAGTATTCACAAGCGAGTGGGGTTTGAGGTTTCAGTCAGTAATGCAAATACATTCAGCATCACTAAGGCTGGTTGCCCTTGCTGGAGTGTAGGCAGTCACCCAGGTTACAAATGGTGATGGTCTGAAAAAGCAGTTTGGACATGTGCTTTTTAAAAAATCTGAAAAGTGGATTCATAATGTGTCAGTCTGTAAAAGTGTTTATCACTTGCCAAAAAAAAGAGCAGTAAGTGTGCTTTCAAATTGGCAAAGAAATTTCGTTTTGTGACTAATGTGAAAACAAATGTAGTAATATATTTAAATAAAATAAAGGAATTTTTTTTTAGTTTTTTTTCAGGTATTGCTGAAGAGCAGTGAACAAAATTTAAGATGCCTACAAAATCCAGAGTAAAAAAAGAGCAAAAAAAAACCTATATTTGAAGACAACTGGAGGACCTAAGATAGTTGAAGATGCTCATGTTGAAAAGAAGAAAAAATCTTCTGGTAAGCAAACAAAAGATTTTCTAAGGAACATATTCAAAAAAAGGAAAAATGTACAAAATGTCTGTACTGGAAAGAATGATTTCAATCGAAAAGGACAGGAAAAAATTGAGAATTTAGTTAATGCAAATATACCTTCTGCAACTAAAAAGATAAACTTAAACAGAAAAACAGCGTTTAAAGAGATACGTAGAAAAATGTTTCAGAGGAGAGTTATGTCCAATTTGATAAAGGATGTGAAGAAATATAAGCAAAAGGCAAAGTTTTATAAGAGACAAAAAGAAATTGAAGCCATTGCAGCAAAGGCATTAGAATTAAAAAGGAAACTATTCATTTTAATTTTGAATAGGATGCGTACATTAGACAAAATGGTTAATGTACTGAAATCACATAGCAAAAGGAAAAGAGTAGTGAACAGAACAAACTTTTGTAAAGTGTTTTTAGGAAAATGGATGCATAGTTCAAGTAGTGAACCTTTTTTTAATGAAGAGAGTTATTTTCAAAGTAATAGTTTGCTGCATGCAGTTGACACCAGAGGTCGTGCTTATGAAGTGAAAAATGGTTGCATAATGGAGAAGGAGATAATGGTTCCAAGAGATGAGGTACAAGTGATGGCGGATGAGGCTATGGGGAGACGTCCTAAAGCCCCAGTGTACACTCGGAATTGTAGTAGTATTTGCACTGTGCGTCAGGAATCCATTGATAAATTTCGTGAGTTTCTAAGAGAATATAGCAAAAAAAGTGTGAAACAGAAGATTAAGGTGCTTCAAAGTCTAGATCCATGCAGAGTGAGAGAGAATACTGGTTTGCAGGGTCATTCTCTGGCTTGTCTATCTAGAAAAGTGTGTAATAGTGTTTTCCATCATTTTAGGATGCTGGCTGTTCATCATACTGAAATGAGAAAGTTTGTGAGACGGTTGTATTTTGCTAAAAGTCCAGCAATAAAGTTAGATGAATTGAATAGGGCTCTGTTCCGTGGAACGGTATCAGATGTAGAGAAGGTTGTTGATGAAATTCAGTTTTGTTACTTTGGTCCTGAACAAAACAGTGCAGAGAAGGACACAGTAAATGAGGAAGAAGTGGAAGAAAATGTAGAACCCTCTGTAAGTAAGACATTTAATGATCACATAACAAAATTTGCAATAATCTCTAATGAAAGACCAAATATTACTTGTATTTGTTGCCGCAGAACTCATTATAGAAAACAAACCAGGTATGTTGATCTCTACAGAAAGAGTGAAAATGAAGATAATTATAAGTGGAAGGATTTTGCCACCTATATATTTCTTGAAAATTGTTTTGAATTGGGTGAAGTTCAGCGTATTTGTAAATACTGTTACAACAAGTTAGAAGAAAATAGAATGCCGACCAGAGCTGTACATAATAATTTAGAATTGGATGCTATTCCTGCTGAACTTTCTGAATTAAATACATATGAGTCTATACTCATTCAATGTGTTCATCCGTTCCAGACCATAGTACGTATGGAGCCCAAAACTGGTAAATTACCTCCTTCAGATTTACTGAGAGGTTTAAAAGGTAGAGTGGTGTATTTGCCCTTGGATTTGAAAAAAAATATGGAAACTATTGATGCGGATACTTTGGAAACTGAACCATTAATTATTCTGGTTAATGGTGTACCTACAAAGAATAAGAAGATTTGGCAGGAGCTGGTAGATGTACGGAAAGTACAAAGAGCAAATTTGTATTTGAAAAGGAATAACAAATGGTATGAATCAATTTATATAGAAGAAGAAGAAGAAGAAGAAGATTTACAAGAAGACACAGAAACACCAACTGGACAAATTGAAAAAGTGGACAAGTCCAAGGAAGAAGAAATTTATGAACATTTTAGCATACATCCTCTTCATTCAAAAGAAGTTATGGGAGACAATATTGATCTATTTCAGATGAAGAAAGCAAAAGGAACTCCCGTGAGTGTATGGGAGGAGAGCTTGGAAGCTCGATGTTTTCCCCAGCTGTTTCCTAAAGGAAAAGGAGGACGATACGATGAACGTCCGGAACAGATTCCAGCTTCTGAGTATCGGACTACAAAACTATATGCTGAAGATCCCAGATTTCGACAAAGTATTCCTTATTTGTTCCATCTTTTATTTGAAAGCGACTTGTCTGCACTGTCTTATGCAGTAAATCACATTTTAAAAAGTGGAGTACATTTACAAAGTGTGTCTGCTAAGGATTTTATGGAGAAAGTGCAGCACCGAGATGATCATTTGGAAACACAACTGATCAATCTGATGGCTTGTCAGGGTGGGACAAATGAATATTGGTACCGACGCCATGGTGAATTAAAATGCATGTTACGGAATTTAGGAACTCCAACATGGTTCCTTACCCTAAGCTGTGCCGAGTACGCTTGGGATGATTTACTGGATTTTCTACGAGAGGCAAATTCAAACATTAAAAACATTGGATACAAGACAGCAGGAGAACTGTGCTCATTGGATCCGGTTAATGTTTGCAGATATTTCAATCATAGATTTGAGGCTATGATGTCCTTCATCTGCAATAAAAAAAAATCCACCTCTAGGAGAAGTAGTGGATTTCTTTTGGAGAAAAGAGTACCAGGCAAGAGGTGCTCCTCATATTCATATGCTGTTGTGGATCAAGGATGCCCCAAAGTTTGGAACAGATACTGATGAAGCAGTGTTATCTTACATTGAAGAATATGCAACATGTGCTATACCAAAAAGCACAGAAGAGAAAAAGTTAAAGGAGCAAGTTTTACGTTTCCAAAGTCATCGGTGTGGAAAATACTGTCGACGGAAATACAAGAGCAAAGATAAATACTACACTAAATGTCGATTTGGATTTCCTAGACCTGTTCTTTCAAATGGAAGAGTTAACAGTTTTATGTCATCTGTGAGACATACTATCACAAGAAAATCACCTAAGAATACCTACAACCTTAAAAGAAAAGAAGAATCAAAAAATATAAATGACTACAACTCAGTGATTTTATCCATGTGGAACGCTAACATGGATATACAGTATGTAGCTGACAATTCCATTTCTGTTGCTCGATATCTAACGTCTTACATCACGAAATCAGAAAAAACAGAATTGAAGGAAATGTGGGAAGAGATTTCTCACGAGAAAACTGTCAGTAAGAAGCTGTACAGTTTCAGTTTGAAGATGTTATCGCATCGAGAAATTGGATCCTACGAATGTTCAGATAGGTTATCTTCTGCAAGTCTCTACTCGAAATCAAGAAGAATAATTTGGGCAAGTTTAGGCCTTGCAGCAATGAGAAATCGGGTACTGAAATCTGTTGGAGAAATTGAATATTTGGCCAAGAGTGACCCAGAAAGTACAGATATTTTGAAATCAAACATGTTGGATACATATTACCCAAAGAGAAGTCATCATCTGGAGAACATGTGTCTCTATGAAGTGCTGCAGAACTGCATTTATTCACGGAAAGCCGCAGAAGACATCAACAATGGAAAATATAAAGTCATTGGTGAGGAAGGATGTTTGGTGAAGCAAACAAAAGGAAGTTTGATAAATCACCGGAAGCTGAGTTGCAACACTACTGACAAAAAGGAATTTTACTACTTGGCTCTTTTACAGCTGTTTAAACCATGGCGTACAGAGGATGAACTACTGGGAGAATTTCAAAGCTATGAAGATTCTTTTAATGCTTGCAAAGACAGCATACAATGCAATACATTCACAACTTATCTGCAAATGTTAAATGAAGACATTGAACAGGAAACTACAATTGCAGCAGAAATAGCTAGAGACAGTTCTCAGGACAGCCAAAGTTCAGGAACACTCAGTCAAGATCCCCTAGGACAACCAATCGTTGAAAATGAAGCATCAATAGCCATGAATGAAGTGGAAACGGCTATGAATCAAGCTCAAGGAGAATTTATAGACTTACAAAATTTGGAAAGACAACTGAACGAAGAGCAGCAACAAATTTATGAAGAGATCAGAAACAAAATTGATCACGGATTTCTACATGAAAAAAAAGATTGCTCATGCACATCATTTCATCCAATCAGGATGTATGTAAGCGGACAAGCTGGAACTGGAAAAAGTTTCCTAATAAAAGTCATCAGAAGCTACCTACAGCAAAAAACGGATTCTACTTTGTCTTGTGTGGTTACTGCTCCAACTGGGTTAGCAGCATATAACATAAAAGGAATCACTTTACATCGTTTGCTAATGTTACCAGTGGAGCATGAGAACAAAATACAATACAACAAGCTAACTGGAGAAGCATGCTTGGAAGTTTCAAGAGTATTGAAGAAGATGCAAGTTCTCATTATTGATGAGGTGAGCATGGTATCGAACTTAATGCTTGCCTTTGTGCATTTAAGAATGCAGCAAATTCTGAAGTCAGACTATGACGTGTTATTTGGAGGAAAACACGTCATAGTTTTTGGAGATCTTTTGCAACTTACTCCAGTTAAAGGACAACCAGTGTTTAATACTGTGACACATGAAGACACGAAGAAGTCATTGGGTAGCATCGGTAATACAAATATTTGGTCCTTCTTTGAGTACAAGGAACTTACAACTAATATGAGGCAAGCAAACGATGAAGAATATGGAAGTATTCTGAAAGATATCAGGATTGGACTACTCACAGAAGCTGGCAAAAAAGCATTACAGACTCGGCTGCTACATAATTTATTTCCAAAGGAAGAAATAGTTGCAGAGAAGATATACAAGAACATTGCAGAAAAAAAAAGTGTCATTTGCTTAATGCCAACTCTACGTGAATGCTCAATATTCAATGAGGAGCTTTTGAAATTGGAAAAGGAAGATATCAGGAAATTGGAAGCAGTGGACAAAATTGAGGATGGAAGAAGTACTGTCACATTAACAGGCACACTGAAAAAATAAATTGGATTCACTAGAGAAGAAGATTTCCAAAACAGCTGGATTAGAAAAAAATCTATATGTTTGCATGAACTGTAGAGTATTTTTAAGGAGAAATTTGGATGTTGAAAAAGGTTTAGTTAATGGAGCTATGGGAAGAGTTGTGGGTTTTATTAATTATCAGAAAAAAGATGGAATTGAATGTTTAAAAATAAAATTTGATCAGATAGAAGAAGTTAAAGATATTTGTCGTTGTACAGTTCGTTTCATGCTTGTGAAAGACTTATATGTACGTAGGAAGCAGTTTCCGTTTTCTCTAGCATATGCTGTAACTATTCACAAGTCTCAAGGATTGACTGTAGATTGTGCATTTGTGAACATTGGTTCAACTGTGTTCAAAGAAGGTATGGCATATGTTGCTTTGTCATGAGTGAAAACATTATCAGGTTTATTCATGATAGACTTTGATGATTCAAAAGTTAGTGCTGATACAAATTGTGTAAAGGAGTATAATAGATTAAGAAGAAGCTATGCTCCTCATTTAGGTCATTATCCTGTGTTGGAGAAACGTGTAGTTTCTCGTAAAAGGAGAAATGAGAATATCTGTAATGAAGATGTAGAGAGGAGGAAAAAAAAGAGGAGTGATGTAATTGCAAGCAAAAAGAATAAGGAAAATGAAGAACAGGTTGTAGGATGTTATTTTGAAAATAGCTCTGGTGTCAACTGCTACGCTAATGTAGTGCTGAATGTTGCATTTTATCTGGAAAGTTTGCAAGAGCAGATAATAGTAAATCAGGGAAAAAGATTCTGTACTGTGCTGAGTCTCCTTTTTGAAAAGCTGAGTAATGATAAAACTCAAATAGAAAGTGCTACTGAAATTAGAAAAGTTTTAGATGTATGTTCAGGACGAACACAGTTTTCTCAAAATGTACAGCAAGACGCACAGGAATTCTTGATTTATTTTCTTCAGGTACTGGAAGAAGAAGGGGTTAACATTGAAAATTTATTTGGTCTCTCTTATAAATGGGAACATAGTTGTGAAAACTGTTATAATATATGTGGCTCTAATGTTGATTCTGAAAGGTTTATTTATTTAACATTGCCAGAGAGTAAAACAGTCACTTTTGCTAAATTAGTTATAGATGCTAATCATAGCATGCAATGCAGTGAGTGTAAATCTGACATGTTTTCAACATTAATTTTAAAGGAATACAGACAGTATGTAATTTTAATGATGCAACGATGTAGAGCTGATGGTTCAAAATTGGATACTTTAATAAAGAAGTTTACAGGACAGCAATTATCAATTTCAGGAAAAACTTTTGTAACAGTTGCAATAATTTTCCATGATGGACCTACTGTAACTTCTGGTCATTACACAGTTTATCTTAAATGTGAAAAAGGCTGGACACTGTGTAATGATTCCCAATTGATTTTTAAGCAACGTTTGCCTTTTGATTTAGCAAATTCCTATCTAATCTTCCTGAAACCTAAATTTTAGAGAGATTTGACAACATCTGGAGAAAACAATTTTACCATTTCATTGGATTACCATTTGGAATTTACTAATAAAAAGATTTAACAAATTATCATTTGGCCTAATGGAAAGGTAACCAATTGTAATGTGGAATTTTTCCATTTTTTAAGGAAACTTTGGAAAACCAAAAATTTAGAAAAAATCGGTAACATCTGCACAATTTAAATTTTGGAATGTTATTGGATTGCCATTGGAAATTTTTTCAAAAAAGATTTTTAAAATTACTATTTGGCCATGCGGAAAAGTAAACAATTCTATTGTGGACTTATTTAATTATTAATTAATCTTTCGGAAAC
The DNA here is from genome assembly GCF_964204655.1 of Triturus cristatus. Classification (NCBI taxonomy): domain Eukaryota; kingdom Metazoa; phylum Chordata; class Amphibia; order Caudata; family Salamandridae; genus Triturus; species Triturus cristatus. Next base: position 354,649,386 of record NC_140589.1, on the reverse strand, counting down.
CAAAATGTTACAGAGAAACGGTGACATCTGTACAATTTAAACTTTTGTTTTTTATTGGATTACCATTGGAAATTAAACAAAAAAAGAATTTTAAAATTACTATTTGGCCTAAAGGAAATGGAACCAGATGTATTGTGGAGTTATTTGACATATATTATTGTGATTATACTTCTGAAACAAAAATATCAGACGGTATTTTAAAGAAATAAGTATAGATATTAGATGATATTTTTTTAGAATATTATGCATTTCTTTAAAGTTATGTTTATGAAAAAAGAGATTCTGGGCTTTTTTAAAAACAATCTTTGAGATTGTTAATTTTTTTTTGCCTGCTGTTAAATGATGAATGCAATTGCTTTCACAATTTATAGTGAAATGCAATATTTTCTGAAAACAGCAAAAAAAAGGCAAAAATATTTTTTGAAAAATATGTAAATATGTGTACTGTATTATTAAATGTTTTATTAAATATTAATACTTTTTTCTTTTTTTTCAGATTGAGATAGAAAATTTTCGAAAACTATATCCATTTTAAAAGCAATTAAAAATAAATTAAATGAATAAATCTTTTTTTGAGTGGGTATGGTAAGTCAATAATGTCATGGTCCCTTTTTTCCACTTCTCTACAATCACATTTGCAGTTTTTAATTGTAGTCTCTCAAGGACCTTGTAATGTGATAATTGATTTTTAGTGTTTTTTTAAAAAAAAATTACGCGTACCGTACGCGTACGGTAACAAAAAAAAAAAGTTTTAAAAAAATATATAAAAAATAGATGAAAGGTAAGGTTGGCTCTTAAAAGAGCCGTTGTGTTCATGCAGGGACAGAGGAAAGAAAGATTGGGAATATTAGACGGTACGACAAGTGTGCTGATCTATTTTAATGTTCACTAGGGAAATACTGGTCTCCCTATAAGTAATTAGATCGTGACAATTGGCGCACCGTACTTCAACCCTCGCAAACCGAGGGCTAATTTCCAGAGGACCAGAAAAAGGAGATGCTCCCCCCACAGATGAAGGGCTCACCTGACCTGCAGAAGAAGGACTCGGCTCTGCAGATGATGGTCCAGGCTGAGCTGCTGTGGATGTGCTTGGTTGATTTACTGAAGGGTTACCTTCAGTAAGTCGAGCATGTGTCCTTCTGTGTACATCCTTAAGGTGTCTCATCATGGTGTGATTCCCAAAGGAATACTTCCTGTCAGGATTACCTCTTGAAAGTACACGCTTACACAGCTTGCAAGTCACTAAGGGTGCATTTACCTTTTCCTGGCCTTCTGGAAAAGTAAAATACTCCCATACGTAAGAGGTCTTTTGTTTCCTCGCTCTCTGCCTCAAGGTAGTGCTGCTAGCCTCACTCTCAGAAGAGCTCTGCTGTTCTGCCATCGTATCACAAAGACAACCCAGCTCCTTCTCCTAAGGGATCACAAGCAGAAATGAGGGGAATGGGTGTGGTGTAGGAGAGTTCTAGAACTGAAAGTAGTTTCAACCAATCAAAAGTTGTGTTTCATGATCACATGACCTACCGTACGCTTACGGTACGCTTACGGCAAAAGTACGCATGCGCATAAAAAAGACACGTGCTTGCGCGCATGCGCATAACAGTCACTCCCCGACACTTCCGCGTAACGTGCGCGTGTAGCGTACACGCGTACGCGGCCCACACGGAGTACGCGCGGCTACGCAAATTGCGTAACTATACGCAAACAGCGTAGATAAATTACGGACATTGCGTAAACCGTACGCTTACCGTAAGCTTACGGTACGCGTACTAAAAAAAAAATAAAAAAAAATGGAAAAAATGTATTGCTAATAAATTTTACCTGTTTATTTTATAAAATATATTAAAAAAAACATATTGTAGAATTTTAAAAATTTAACCATAGTCTTTAAAAAAGGATAGAAAATTAAAATAAAAATATGTAAAAAAAAATAGAAGAAAAAAAAATATTAGCATTTAAAAAACCTTGCAAATTCACTGAAAAAACCATGGGTTTCACACACGTTATAGTTAGGAATTAGCATTTAAAAAACCTTAGAAATTCAATCAAAAAACCAAAGGTTTCACACATGTTATAGTTAGCTGGACATTTCACTCGTAAAAAACCAATGAAATTCCCCCGTTATAGTTAGTTCAGCTAACTATAACTCGCGCGCCCGCAATGCACTACTGATGACGTCACATATTACATCACTCATGACATGGTCAGTGACATCACTCATGACATCACTGATGACATCTCAAATGACATCACTGATGACATTATCCTTGTGACAGAGTGGTAGACCTCCTCTCACCCTAATATAACCTTTGATACAAACATTCAAAAATAGAGACTAAAATTTTCAAAACAATGGACATACCAATAACAGTTACAACAACCTATTCAGTAATTCTAAGATCCACATACACATCCACTCATCCACCAACAATCCTATACAGTCACTCATACATGTACTCACACATCATATGTACTCATACACCTAAACATCCTGTAACACAATCCCACTCATCCATAGAGTTACTCACACACATAGTCACTCATGCTAATAAAGAATCAAACATCCATTTACTTGCATATACAGTTATACACACACCAGCACACTTACTTTTACAGAAACTTACACATACTTAGTCTTTTTAACAATCACTTATAGAAACACATACTTATTCATACAGGAACTCTTCCAATCTCTCACTCTCACATATACTCACTTATAAACACCAATAGTCACATATACTAGTTTAAAACATATGTAGTTACTTATGAAGACACTATTGAGACAGTCATTCACTCACTAACACACCCATGCACACCCTCATCCACCCATACAGTCCTGCACACATGCTGTCTTCAACACATACAAACAGTGAGTCACTCATTCATGCATCTATGCACTACGTAATACCCCCCACCGCACCATGAAGACACTCAGACACTCATACTGATACTCAAAAAACCAACTATTAACCTATATAGACACTCATGTAGCTACTCACCAACCCATGCAGCCACTTATATACAAAGTGAGAGACTGATACAGGTATTTACACATTTAAACATTACTCACTAAGCCATGTATTCAAAAAGATACACTTAATCAGTCAGTTGTACAATCAATTTTTCAGAAACAAATCATCAATTTAGACACTTATATACTCATTTATTCTTCCATCGACCTTGAGATATACATATATAAAACATATTTAATTTTCAGAAAAACACACATTCACTGGATGATGTCATCAGTGATGTCATTTGAGATGTCATCAGTGATGTCATGAGTGATGTCACTGACCATGTCATGAGTGATGTAATATGTGACGTCATCAGTAGTGCATTGCGGGCGCGCGAGGTATAGTTAGCTGAACTAACTATAACGGGGGAATTTCATTGGTTTTTTACGAGTGAAATGTCCAGCTAACTATAACATGTGTGAAACCTTTGGTTTTTTCATTGAATTTCTAAGGTTTTTTAAATGCTAATTCCTAACTATAACGTGTGTGAAACCCATGGTTTTTTCAGTGAATATATATATATATATATATATATATATATATATATATATATATCACACTATGCCTTTTTTTGTGGTGAACTAATATAAAACTTTGTGGCCCTCACAGATTGCAGTGCAAACTCTCCTTTTATGTTTGGATGCTAACTCAAGGAAGGAGCTGAAGCTAGCAGTACAATTTAAGCATAAAGGATCTATGTGTACCTTGCACAATAACTATTTTGCTAGATTAATTGCGTCTACACCTTATAAATAAACATTCAACTGTCCATTTACCCCTGGGCGTGTCATCTATCAAATGTGGATGAGTTTGAGAGCTATAGGTTTCTCTATAGAAAAAGAAAAATACAAATTAATATACAATTACACATTGGTCACTGTTTTCAGTGCATAATTTACACTGTGTAGAATTATGCATTGAAGAAATGAGAGCTGAGGGAACGTCACAAGATGTTTCTAGTAGTATGCCTGCTAACATGCACCTGACACAGCATTGCTTTATTTCTCCTCGTTTTTGCATTTTCCATGTGTGCTGCCTGCTGCAGCACACATGGAAAATGCAAAATTTCAAAGTGTGTTTATGTACAGGAAGGTGTCCCTTCCTGTACATAAACGACCTTTTTTTTAAAAATGCTGTTTTGTAACTTACTGGCATGAAGCAGCACACATGTAAGTTACAAACTGGCATTTTCGGTTTGTTTATGTGCAGAAAGGGACACCTTCCTGTACATAAACAAACCTCCCTGCTTGGTGCAAGGGTGCCTGCATTGGTGCTAAGTTGTGAAACGCAAGGCTGCACCATGTCCTTGTGAATATGGTGCAGGCTTGCTTTTCCGAAGTGGCGGAGAGAGGCGCTAAGCCAAGAAAGCTAATGCTTCTCCCCACCACTTCCTTGTGAATATCCCCCAGGTGTTTTTTACTACTGTAAGTTTTGTGAATTCCCAAAAGCATGAATACTGTACCTGTTTTTAGGTGTATTAATAAGAGAGTAGGGGGCATATTTACAACAAAATGTTGGAGCGTGGAGCTGCACCAAATTTGGCAACACACACTCCAACATTTCCAAAATGCAGTGATGCATCATATTTACAACAATATGTCACACCCCTGTGTTTTCCCTAGCACTGGAGCTATGATTTGTAACTTCTAATGTGCTGCAGAATGCAGTACACATAGAAGTAGTAAATCATCATTATTTAATTATTGTTTATGTGCAGGAAGGGAAACTTTCCTGCACATAAACAATCATTCATGGTGTTTTGCTTTTCCTGTGTGTGCTGCAGGATGCAGAACACATAAAAAAAGCAAAAACGAGGAGAAATTAAAGCATTTCTCCTTGTTTTGCCATTCTAATGCCTGCTCTTGCATGGCATTAGTATTTGGCGCTGCCTCAGATTTGCACCTCCTTGTAAATCTGTGGCAGCGTCAAAAAAGCAATGGGTGTTTTTTTTGTTGCAGTTTTATTCAACGCAAACTGGATCCAAATGTACTGGAGCTGTGGAACTCGCACAGAAACACCCATTGAATCCCCCCCCCCACTAAATGATGCGGGTAAAGGGGCCATATTTACAAAGTGATGTTAAGCCACAAAAAGTGGATTAACGCCGCTTTGTAAATATGTAGAAGGGCATAGTGCCACCAGAACGTCACTAAAAGTGACATTCTGATGGCATTATTCCCTTGTAAATATGCCTCCAGGTTTACCATTTATCTATTCGAATCAGGCGGTATGTGTTACCGTGAGGGAAACACAGACTGTCATCAAATCCGCGGGGGGCCAGGGGGATTTAATGTTTACCATCTTAACCAATAGTTACTTCAAGATTTCAAGATTGAACTACATCACAGACTATGACAGTAAATGTTTCTGTGTGACAACTGGGTTAACTTAAAACATTCATTACTTTTGTGTTACAAATAAAGGCTTGTCAAGATAAAGTTATTTCGACTCTGCAGTCTTCAGAATTTTCATTTTAGAGAGCCATTAAAACTCACATGGATAATATATAGGGTAATACAGTAAAAAAGCCAAAAATTATGCAATAAAAATCCACAAAGCAAGGCTGGGGCGTTTGTTCGCATCATCGAATTAATCATTTGCTGATGTGCTACATTGTCACACAATATAGAAGAAACCTCCCTTAAGTCATTCTTCTGGGATAGATGTAGCCATATGGTTTGTGTTTTTTGCGTCTGGTAGGTGTGTTCATCACATTTGTTGGGAATGTAATGAGGAGAAATATGATTAGGGGTAGTAAGAACTGACACTTAGGAATCTAGGCCTATCCTTATCACTCTGTTACGTTGATCTTGGTCCCTGTCATATTTGACATAATAACTGCTTTTTGTCCAAATTGGTGTAAATTGATCATCACGAAATGGGTATATACATAGGAGTCACTCCCAACAAAATCGTGGATTGGGTTTCCTGAAAGTAGAGGGAAACAAAAAACATGACATTCTAGAAAAAGAAAATGGAAAACAAAATGAGTAAAAGAAATGCAATGTCTTGGAGAGTGCAAATTCGAAAAATTACAAACACAAGACAATGAAATTAAATCAGCCCAAGCACAAAACACGAGCAAACGTATTTTCAGATATTAACTGAAAATTCAGATCCCGGGAGCATGTTTCTTTCAATTTTCGGGTCAAATTCAAAAAATCTCCAGAGCTACGAATGTGACTCTACCAGCTGTAGAGGGTTGGACGAGAAAGAACAAAAATGATTATTCTACAGCACAGGGAGGGGCAGCTGTCACATTTCCATGTCGAATCCCATCTAGGAAGAGAAACGTGTCTCCTTTGTGTATTTAGAACTTGTGTCATGAAAAGTAGCTGAGAAACATCTGCTTTCATTATAATTATATTTCTATTTCAGCTGCACGCTCTATTTACAGACGATTCCGTTTATAAAGAGCTTTATAATTAAGCAAACAGAAATATCTTTTTATAGGATGTGAATCTGTGGGTGATAATCATGCACAAAACACACAGCCGCAGTTACAAACAGAGCATTATGTTAGTTATATACTGAGTGACATGCGCAACTGAATTGATACCTCTTTCTCATCGATACACTGCAACCTGGCCAGAAATTTACAGTAGTAAAAAGACATTTTAAATTGAAAGGTTAATGTTTTCTCATCGGTTCTAAACTGGCAGCAGACAACAGATATGTATGTGTCTTGGTATTGTTACATTTGCAGTGGTTTTCGAGTGAATATTATAAAATCACGGAATGAGTGTCTAACAGACTCATAAATCTGATGTGAGATTTTTAGACTCTCATGGGAAAGTGTTCAAAGATCTATGGCAAACATGAAATGGTTATCTCCTATGTAAAGCATTGTACAATTGTTTTAAGTCGAACTGATTGTTTTTATTTACAGTGTGGCATCATAGATTTTCAAATGTTACAATCTTTTGACCTCGGATGGATGAACGTCGAATGAACCTTCCAGATATTATAAAGCTAACATGACTGATATTTTGTTGGGAATGAGGTGGGCCCTGAAGCTGAAGAAGACTTTATGTATAAGCCTCAGCATCGTTATTATTATTTAGAGGTGTGCGACCCAACAAATAAATAGGGACTGGCCATATCGGGCGTTTCCCCAAGAAGCTGGAAGGGTGGGGTGGGGGGGTGGGCTCTTTTGTTACTGGTTCCGGATTTGTAGCAGTGCTGCAGTTTTAAAAAGCAACAATAAAAGTGACAAGATAACTCTGGTGGTGAATAATCTACCTGATAGAGAGAGATTGGACTTTTGCCTAGTGGCAGTTTTGACTCATCTAAGGTAGCGCAGAAGATTAATATGCCTGCTGCAAAGAACGCGTACAATGCAGATCACAAAACAGTATTTTATGTGCATAGCTCAGTGGGTTACTGTTTTTGTCACAGAGATGCTTTTGATACTGTGCAGTTCATAAATTACAATCATAATCTAGGTTAGAATGTTTTTTTTGACCCAGTCTTTCAGCACCCTAATTTTGCTAAAAAGGGTTTGTTTGGGTAGAAATGCATTCTTATTAGTAAAGTCACCAGTAACCACTGTGCTGCATTCTGAATCCTAATTTTGTGCTTACCCAGACCAGGTACTCCTACTAAATGCCCACCATAATGGAAGACATGTAAATCCTACATCTTTTAGTCCCCTTGGACCTATTTAACATTTTCTATACACTAATTTAGACACTCCACACATGTATGAGGGGCTCTATAAAACAAATGAAATGCATGTGAGAGAGGGGCTACGGAGTAATGAAATGCAATGCTGGAGGATGATAGTGAGGGAATCATTGTAGAGCCCCAATAATGATAGCTGCGACGAGAGGAGTGGTACTTGGGCCTATGTCAGGGTACGGTGAGACCATGAGCATGTGCGAGAGGACTCGACTGGTCAGCTATGGGCTGGAGTTCTCTTGCCTGGGGGCAGCAGGCCTTGGCACTGGTGGTCCCAAGGACCGTACTGGCTGAGCCAGACTTCCCTGTCTCCCACGATTTATGATATCAAGGACAATCTGAAAATACAAAGAGTTTGGGTAGATGGCATGGGTGGGAAACAGCAGTCAGTAAGAGATTACTAGCATGCTGGATGCCTAAAGTGAAATCCTGAAGTGCCCCAGCACCTGGTTGAGGCCAGACGGGGACTTATGTCGAGGGAAAAGGTACCACTGACTCTGCCCAGCCGTCCCTGCCTTGGAGAGCTCCACATTACCCCAGTGTTTTCTGCTTCTGGCTTGCCCTCCCCTCAGCAGTTGGGGCCCATATGAGTTGCTGTACTAGCTGGTAGCTGGGACCCATGCTGCCTGATTCATGGACAGCTTGGATAATACAGAGGTAACAGACAGACTTTACCCCCTGTTAGACACGGGATCCCTGGTTGACTGAGGTAGGTACTTTTTGGCCAAATAGGGACCCGTGGTTCCACATCAGGGAAAGAAGGTAACCTTCTGAGATAGCCCCGCTCACACCTTTGGTAGTTTGGCACGAGCAGCCAGGCTTATCTTCAAGGCAAATGTGTAAAGTATTTGCAACCACGCTCACAGCAACCCAATGATGACACCACAAATAGACTCCTTACGAGTTTCATAAAAACGAGTATAAACGTTATATAAAAAGATATACAATAAGACCACACGATATAAACCTAACATATGCGTATTTGTAATATTCCTTTTGGCTGGTTGTTAGGCCAGCCAGCACTTGTAAGTTCTGGCGATATTAATGAGCGCTTCTAAACATTCTACTGTAATCCTAACACCATGTTATGCAGATTGTAATGCTAGAATCAGGCACTTTTGCAAAGTAAAAATAATGCAATGCGTACGCAACAATCAGGCACTTTCAATGTAAAAATAATGCAATGTGTAACACAGCAATCAGGTTTTTTGCAATGTAAAAATACACGAATCAGGTAGTTCTTCATGCAGGAATAATGCAATGCGTAATACGCTAATCAGGTAGTTCATTATGCAGAAACAATGCAATGCGTTATACGACAATCAGGTAGTTTGTTATGCATAAATAATGCCATGCATCATACACTTATCAGGTAGTTCGTTATGCAGGAATAATGCAATGCGTAATACTCTAATCAGGTACTTCGTTATGCAGAAATGATGCAATGTGTAATACTACAATCAGGTACTCAGTTCTGCAGAAATAGAGTAATCCGTAATACACTCCGGCACCGATCACGGTGCCTTAGGCGGTCCCTCCGCCACTCATGCTGACTCGCAGGTAGCCTCTGACAACAGTTGCCCCCACACAGGTATGGTATAACACAAAAAGTGCAGCTCTGCACTCCGGCCCCGGTGCTGCCACTCCCTTGGCAATACGGACCGCGATACAAGCCGAAGCAGAGGCCTGTGCTGCTAAAATGAGAAAGAGGCCGAGAGTGTCTCCCTCTGAGCCTGCACCTCACCCCAGGAGTCGACACACGTGGGGGGCGTGAACTCACACTCCTCTCCTCGTCCAGCAACTTAGGCCTCAGATACAATCTTTGGGACTTGGCAACTGCAGGCTCGGGCCGGCGGCTCAGCTCCTCCGGGGCTGCCGGTCCAGGCAGCTACTGCTACAAAGATCTCAGGCTGCCACAGGGCACACGCACACAGCATTGGTGAGACTTCCTTGCACTTCGGGTGCACGATCACCAGGCACTCCACACGAAGGTCTCAGGCTGCACAATGAACACGCACGCAGCGTCACTGAGACTCACTTTAACTCCGGGTGCACAATAACAAGGCAATCCTCACGAAGGTCTCATGCTGCACAAAGCACACGCACACAGCGTTGTGGAGACTCACTTGGATTCCGGGTGCACAATACAAGGCAATCCTCACGAAGGTCTCACGCTGCACAAAGCACACGCACACTGCGTCGATGAAACTCACTTAGATTCCGGATGTACGATAACAAGGCAACCCTCACGAAGGTCTCATGCTGCACAAAGCACATGCACACAGCGTCGTGAGACTCACTTGGATTCCAGTGCACACAATAACTGGACAATCCTCACAAAAGGTTCAGGCTGCAAAAAGCACATGCACACAGCGTCGCTGATCCACGCTTGGACTCCAAGAGCCCACGATCACAGAGCACTGCTTACGAGGTTCACAGGTTGCAACAAGCACGCACACACAGTGCCGCTGAGACTCTCCTGGAAACTTTACTGTTCCTGAGTTTCCGCAACAGGGAGCCAGCTCACCTCGGGCCCTTGGGGATAATTTACTTCAGGACACAGCACAGCAAAGTCCTTTCAAGCAGGGGGACACAGCACACAGCAAAGTCCCTTCAGCCTTTCCTTGGTTAAAACAGCAAACTGCAGACCAGCCCCAGAACACACAGCAAGGGTCAGTCCTTTCCTTCAGTCTATTCAGTTGTTTCTTCCTTGGCAAAAGTTCCTCTTGACCATGAAGTAGCTCCACTCTTGTTCAATCTTGATCAAGCCATTCTCCAAAGTTCAGGGACGTCAGTTCTCATAGTTATACCCCTCAATGGCTTTGAAGTCTTTGCGTTCAGGGGGCACTGACCCCTGTTCAAAACGGCTCTGGGTGCCTCCCTGCCAGTGACACCTTCTTCCTTTGATTAGTGGAGGTCTGGATTCTCAATCACTCAGCAGGAGATCGGACAATTGTTTTATAGCAGCAACCCAGGCCTCTTCACCTCTGGGGGCTACTCCCCCCCTACACTCCAGATGCAGGTCAGCCCGTTGCTGTCTCACCTCCTCCGCTGGGTCAAGACATTCTCTAGATCCTATCACTTTCAAATCCAGACAGTCAATCCACAACCAGGCAGAGACACACAGAAATGTTAGAGCACAAAAACCCAGCCACTTCTAAAAGAGTGGCTTATAAACACACAATGCAAAAATACACCTTCATAGAAAGATGTGTTATTACATTCTGAGTTCAGGCACACTAAACTTCACCTTTCCTTTTTAAGCCTTTAGGAAGATAGGCTGGAAAACATATCACACAGCCTTCCCATTCTATCCTATGGCCAAGATGGCCTTTCCACAGTGAAAAACGAAATGGAGATTATTTCACAGTCAGGACATGGCACACACCTTAGTACATGTCCTACCTTTCACATGCATGGCACCCTTCCCAGGGGGTACCCTAGACCTACCATAGGGGTGTCTGATGTGCATAGAAATGGAAGGGTAAGTTCTGGCAAGTGAGTGCACTTGTCAGAAAAACTTGGCAGTTTAACAAACTGCGTGCAGGCACTGCAATGGCAGGCCTGAGTTCCCTTTTTAAGGCTACTTGTGTGAGTGGCACAATTAGTGCTGCAGGCCCACTAGTAATATTTGCATTACCAGCCCTGGCATACATAGTGCACTTTACTAGGGACTTTACTAGTAAGGCAAACTACCAATCATGGACAACGAATTACCATAACATTTTTACAGGGAGCATATGCACTGTAGCACTGATCAGCAGTAGTAAAGTGCTAAGAGTCCTAATAACCAACAAATACAGGTCAGAAAGAATACAGGAGGAAGGCAAAAAGTTCAGGGATAACCCTGCAGAAAGTGCCAAGTCCAACACCCCCCAGCCCTCTTGTGATGGCCGGCTGAACGGCACTGACAAAGCGGTGTGGCTGTGAGAGTGAGACTGCACTCCATTGAGACCCCACGCTGCTAGAGCCTGTGCACAGTGAGAGCAGCAAGTGGCATCCTCTGGTGCCAGCGCTGGATAGAGAAGCCCGACTCCTTAGGAGGTAAGATTCGCCTGACAGCCACCTATGTGGACCTGGGGGCAGGGGCTGCCCTGATACATGGAGGCTCACCCATTGCTCAGCCCTGGGTGATAGCGAGGTGACACTGTTGGTGCGACATATGACTGCTTGCTTTCATTTAATGAATGTGTGATCTTCTGGCGCACCTGTGACCCCCCCACACTTGGTGGAAGAGAGTACGGAGGGTGGACTGCGCAAGTATGACTAATTGGCGATTGGGCCCTTGGGGGGAACAAACTCTGGGGAAGTGCAGGACCTTTGGGAGCTTGCTACAGCTTGTGGCCTTGATCAACTCATGGCGTCTTAAACAAGGGTGTGACTAAATATCTCGAGAGCCAGGGATATTGCCAAAAGGAGGAAGGCATGGTCTTTACCACTGGGAGCAGCTCTGAGTATAAGCACACCTTCCCTGTCCCCATTTGTGGGGATGGAAGGTCAGGACCCCCAGATGCCTCTATACACACTCACATGGATAAAATACTGACTGCTATTGTGGACACTAAATTCACACTTTAGCAAGATATCAGTGCAGTGTATGCCGGCGTGGGCCTGCTGCAAGCAGAACACCAGAAGCTGGTAAACAGGGTCAAGGAGGTCGAGACTACGTTTGAGGAACTCCAGCCCAAACTGAAGACTTTGACGTGCAAAGTAGAACACATTTCTGAAAGGGTGCGCATGCTAGAATGAAGAGCTGAGGATTCCTAAGGATGTAATAGAGTAGAGAGCACTTTGGGAAACCCAGCAATAGGGTTGTGGAAAATTGAGAGAGGTAGCAGCCATCTCTTCATTGATTCAGGTAAGAGAATTATGCAGAGAAGTGAACAAATTTAACTAGTTACTCACTTCTACTGAAGATTAAGATGTGTAGAATAGGTTGTTGTAGGCATTGTAAGCATTGGAATAGCCCCCTAGCGGTCAATATAGTTACAGAGAGTAAAACGGTAAGGGAATAACTAACTGGTATACACTTTGTGAAGTGGATTTTAAAAAAACAGGTTGCACTAAAAGGCAGCAGTGCAAAGTAAAACACACAAAAAAGTCTTCACTAATAAACAATTTCCCTATAAAAAAAATTACAATAAAAACCCACCCTCTCACCCACTACAGACCCACTCCTCTCCCCAAACAAATCACCCCAACCAATTTACAAAAGAGGAAGCTAAAATCAAAAGTCGTACTTCCATTCCCAATTACCTCCCTCTTCACTCTCAACAAAAGTCCCTCCCACCAAAGCAAAAAAAAAAAAATAAGGGCATTAGAATGCATCAATCTGGGTGTGAAGGCATCCCACCTCTCAGCCAAGCAACACCAGCTTGTGTAGGAAATGGCACTGGAAGGGTCTGGGTATGATTCGGGGGGCAGCAGTTGTTGATAAGGATTCCAGGTTCCGGCAGGGCCTCTGATGGTGAGGCTGGGATGGAGGTGCTTGCGACTGGCTGGAGGTACTTGGGCCTGGGGCAGTGGCAGTGGCTCCTCCTCCTGAGCCACCAACCAGTGATATTCTGCGTGGATGGCCTAGATTCATTGCTGCAACAGCTGGACTGACATCTCTTGCCAAGATGATGGCCTAGCAGGAGTAGCTATATCAACTCTTGCCACTCTTGAGGCTTGAGCCGAGAGTGAGAGGGAAGCGCTCGCCGCTTGCCTGTGAGTCTTTCCAGCGTTTTACTGACACTAACAGCGATTTTAAAATTGTATATTTTCTGTGTTCTTAATCTTGTTTGGGGGGCTACTAAAAACGGGGCTTTTAAGTGTTTTTATTTCACTCCCTGGTTTTTAATTCCGTTCTTATTCCAGTAAGTCTATGCTGCTAAAAGTTAGGCTCACCTGCTTTCACTTTATTCATTCCCGACGCGGCCGCCATCTTGGGTGTAGTGCAGGGAGCAGTTCTAGCGTCTGTCTCCCTTGCACTATATCTGGGGCGATGGCGCAAACGCGCAGTGTTGCCACTCTTGAGGCTTGAGCCGAGAGTGAGAGGGAAGCGCTCGCCGCTTGCCTATGAGTCTTTCCAGCGTTTTACTGACACTAACAGCGATTTTAAAATTGTATATTTTCTGTGTTCTTAATCTTGTTTGGGGGGCTACTAAAAACGGGGCTTTTAAGTGTTTTTATTTTACTCCCTGGTTTTTAATTCCGTTCTTATTCCAGTAAGTCTGTGCTGCTAAAAGTTAGGCTCACCTGCTTTCACTTTATTCATTCCCGACGCGGCCGCCATCTTGGGTGTAGTGCAGGGAGCAGTTCTAGCGTCTGTCTCCCTCGCATTATATCTGGGGCGATGGCGCAAACGCGCAGTGTTGCCACTCTTGAGGCTTGAGCCGAGAGTGAGAGGGAAGCGCTCGCCGCTTGCCTGTGAGTCTTTCCAGCGTTTTACTGACACTAACAGCGATTTTAAAATTGTATATTATCTGTGTTCTTAATCTTATTTAGGGGGCTACTAAAAACGGGGCTTTTAAGTGTTTTTATTTCACTCCCTGGTTTTTAATTCCGTTCTTATTCCAGTAAGTCTGTGCTGCTAAAAGTTAGGCTCACCTGCTTTCACTTTATTCATTCCCGACGCGGTCGCCATCTTGGGTGTAGTGCAGGGAGCAGTTCTAGCGTCTGTCTCCCTCGCACTATATCTGGGGCGATGGCGCGAACGCGCAGTGTTGCCACTCTTAAGGCTTGAGCCAAGAGTGAGAGGGAAGCGCTCGCCGCTTGCCTGTGAGTCTTTCCAGCGTTTTACTGACACTAACAGCGATTTTAAAATTGTATATTTTCTGTGTTCTTAATCTTGTTTGGGGGGCTACTAAAAACGGGGCTTTTAAGTGTTTTTATTTCACTCCCTGGTTTTTAATTCCGTTCTTATTCCAGTAAGTCTGTGCTGCTAAAAGTTAGGCTCACCTGCTTTCACTTTATTCATTCCCGACGCGGCCGCCATCTTGGGTGTAGTGCAGGGAGCAGTTCTAGCGTCTGTCTCCCTCGCACTATATCTGGGGCGATGGCGCGAATGCGCAGCAGACGCGCGCAGCGGGCGCGCCGCCGGCGTGCCAAAGGCGCGCCAAAGGCAAGCCTGTCTGCGCCCGTCCGCGGCCGAACGGGGCCCGGGGCCTTACCCCCTGGTTCTCCTGCCCCCCGGGTCATCCCGGCAGCCCACAGACAGGAGTTACATTACACTTAACAAGAACTATTATCTTTATGCCCCACACCTAAAGATAACTGCTTCCACACCGCGCAGGCGGACGCTCTACCCCTCATGGCTATTGCATACTATGGTGTTTTGCTGAATCTAGAATCTGGAACACCGTGTGTGTGCCAGATTCTAAAGGAGACGGTTAGACCCAGGTTTACCGATAAGGCTGATTTCTATGAAGCTCAATGTTAATAAAGCTTCCTACTTCAAATAAGGCGTGCTGTGAGACATCATTATTGCATTGGCGACGATTGGAGAACAAGCGGAAATAAAAGAAAGGTAAACCTGGAGTCCTGCGAGCTGCAGATCAGGTGACCGTCATCGTTTGAAGTGAGTGAGCTGGTATCGAGTCGGATGCAAGAGCGGGATAGCGGAAGACATTTGACGAAAATCCGGTGTTTACAAGACCTTCGGTGAGAGGCATAGTCATTTTTAACTAATTGACTCGATTTCATGACTGGAGTGAACCACTGCGCAAGCGTGCGTTCTGGCGTGATGATGTCATGAAGTTGGCGGCCATACTTTGGGATATCTGCACGCAACGTGACGGCCATTTTAAGTGCATATCACGGGCGTAATGTTATGTGTACATCGCTGATGTGCACAGCAACTGTATTTGGGCTACTATTTAAAAAAAAATACGAGCGTAACGTTACGTGTACATCGCTGATGTGCACAGCAACTGCATTTGGGTTAAAATTTTGTGCAGAACACAGTTAGTGCGCACAATTTCAACATGTGTTGTCATTAGTGATAGTGACACATATACACAAAAAAAAAAAATAGTTGTATAAACGAAGCACCAGTGAATACTTGGCTACATTAAATTCATTATTATACATGGAGGGTTTTAATGCTCCCACTCCATTTTTACCATCTCCTGGTGAACCGGTGTTGGAATGGAAACGCTGGAAAGAAGGTTTTGAGGCATATATTGAAGCCATAGGTGGTGAAGCCTATACTGATAAAAGGAAACTGGCCATGTTAAAACATTGTTTGGGTGCAAAGGGAAGATATGTTTTAAGCCATCTTCCACCGTGTTCTAATCGGATTTCATCATCAGAAGAGGATGTTGATGTATATGAAGAAGCTATTACGAAGTTGGATAAACATTACATAAAAAAAGTCAATGAAGTGGTGTCACGTCATAAATTTCTCAGCAGAGGTCAACTAGTAAATGAATCCATAGACACATTTGTAAATGATCTAAGAATTTTGGCATCCAAATGTAACTATTCTTCATTTCATGATCAAATGCTGCGTGATCAAATGGTGCATAAAGTTGCAAATGTGAAACTTCAAGAAAAATTACTTGCTGCTGAAGACTTGACTTTGGATAAGGCTATGGATATTGCTCATCGTTTCGAAGATATGGAGTTGGGTTTAAAAGAGCTTGCTGAGCAAAAGGCATCACAAATCAATGCGGTCAAGGTTTCGAATGCTGCAGAATCGACATCTAGCAAAGATAAATTTAAAACTCAAGTTAGGCAAGAAAAAAAAGAATATATATGCTTTAAATGTGGTATTCCAGGTCACTTGGCTAACGACAAAAGGTGTCCTGCTATTAGCCAAGTGTGCAGATATTGTAAACTAAAAGGTCATTATACTAGGATGTGCAGAAACAAAAATAAGATAAGAAATAAAAGTATTGAACAAAAGGTGCAAAAGGATGAGTATATAAAAGAAGTTGATGATGTTATCAATGACGATGAATTTATGTTAGCGGTTTATGAAATTAATAGCAATTTGAAAGATGCTCCATTGTGCACTGTGACCATTGGTGACAAAAATGTGAAGGTAATGGCTGACTCTGGTGCCAGACACACACTTATTGGGGATGAATGGCTTAAAGAATTTCCCGATGTGTGTTTATCACCTCCGGATATCAAATTGGTTGGTTATGGTAGGAAACCCATTGATGTAATTGGGTATTTTACATCTACTCTTACATTCAAAGGTAAAACCATTACTTCAAAAATGTATGTTGCCAAAGAAGGTTTGTGTCTTTTGGGGTGGCCTCAACAAAGAGATCTGATGATCACTTTAGACCCTAATCATCCGGATCAGGTTCGAGGTTATTCGGATTTGATTGGTCAGATTGACATTGACCCTGCGTCTGAGTGGGAGAAAAGATTTCCTAGTGTATTTTCAACAACAAACTTGGGTCTTTTAAAAAAATTTGTGCACAAAATATTGTTAAAACATGATGCTATACCAAAGGTTCATAAAGTTAGGAATGTTCCGTTACATTTGAGAGAGGCGGTTAAGGTGGAGCCTAAATTTAGGACTACTAAATTGAGAAAAATCCTAATTTTAAGACTTTCGGTATTAACAGAAGGCATTTAGGAGTCCTAAAGTTAGGAGTCCTAACTATACTACTACTAAACTGAGAAAAATCCTAATTTTAAGACTTTCGGTATTCACAGAAGGCATTTAGGAGTCCTAAAGTTAGGACTCCTAACTTCTGTGAATACCGAAATGAGTAAGTGCCTTCTGTGAATACCAAAATGGTAGTAAGTTTAGGATTTTGTCTTAAGTTAGTTCTGTGAATCGGGCCCTCTGTGACTTGGATATCATAGAAGAAATAGAATCATCTTTGTGGTTAAGTCCGGTTGTAGTCGTGCACAAACCTAATGGGAAAGTCAGATTATGTGTGGACTTGAGGGATCTAAATGACAGTGTGTGGGTGGATAGACATCCGTTACCAAATATAGGTGAGATGTTCACCAAATTGAAGGGTGCAGCGATATTCTCTACTCTTGATTTGTCTAATGCTTATCATCAGATTGCTTTACACGAGGAAAGTAAACATCTTACGTCCTTCATTACATCTGAAGGTGCGTTTAGGTATAAGAGAATGCCTTTCGGACTAATTTCTGCATCCTCTGTATTTCAAAGATTGATGCATAAGTTATTCAAAGACATGGATAATGTGCTGTATTTCCAAGACGATATTTTATTTTTTGCTGCCAATCCCACTGAACATACGAATATCTTACATCAAGTTTTGTGCATTCTCCAAGATAATGGGTTAACTTTGACTAAAGATAAATGTAAATTTGGTGTAAAGTCAGTTGATTATTTAGGGCACTCAATTGACAAACATGGAGTGTCGCCCAAGCAAAATTTAATCAGGGCTATTGAACAGGCTCCTGATCCACAAAACAAAGATCAGTTAAGATCCTTTTTAGGGTTAGCTGAATACTATGCTAAATTTATACCTTTGTTTGCTGACAAAACTGTGCATATGAGAAATTTATTTTAAAAAAATGTTTTTTTTGTATGGGATGACAATTGTAAAAATGAATTTAAGCTGTTAAAAAAGGATATTTCATCAGCGCCTGCTCTAGCCACGTTCAACACTGCGTATGGTTCAATAATTGTTTCAGATGCTAGCAATGTTGGATTGGGTGCAATGTTGATGCAAAATCAGAATGGTCATTTAGTCAACATTGGTTTTGCATCAAGACCATTGAAGGGTGCAGAATGCAAGTATTCAACATTGGAAAAAGAAACTCTTGCTTGTTGGTGGGGGATAGAATATTTTAGGAAGTATGTTTATGGTACTACATTTAAGGTCAGATCTGATCATCGCCCGTTGGTGGATCTCTTTACAACAAAAGGTTGTGGTAGAGCCACTTCAAGGATCGCCAGATGGCAATACAAAATACAAGATTTTCATTTTCATGTGGAATATATTCCAGGTGTGAGAAATGTTCTGGCAGATTGCTTGTCAAGGTTGCCAGTTGTGGACGATAATGTTGTAGAAGAAGATTGTGATCTGAAGAAGGTGATTTCCATTTGTGAGGTGTCTAATGGTTGTATTCAAGAGAAGGAATGGAAATTTGCATGTGATAAGGATGCCATATTTGGGGAAGTGATTAAATACGTCAAATCTATGTGGCCAAAGAAGGCTGAGGTGTCGGAATTGGTGCGTCCATTTTGGCAAGTTTCTCATGAGTTGTCTCTCAAGGAGGATATTTTAATGAGGGGTCTACAGCTAGTGGTCCCGGTTGAGTTACAACAAACAATTTTAGACATGGCTCATGACGGTCATCCGGGCATGACAACCATGAAACGCAGAATTAGGAGTGAATTCTGGTGGCCAGCCATGGACAAAGCTATTGACCGCAAGGTCAGGGATTGTGTAGAATGTGGTGTAAGTGATATATCAAAAAAAGTTTTACATATGATCATCTACCGGTGTCTAGACCATCTAGAGTTTGGCAGTGTATTTCTTTGGATATTGCTGGTCCTATTTGTCTTGGTCAAAATCCGGTGTATGCAATTGTACTCATTGATCAATTATCTCAATGGCCAGAAATTAAAATTGGGCCTCATGTGACTTCTAGTGTGGTTATTAAATTTTTGAATGAGGTATTTGAAAGGGAGAGTTTTCCTGAATTCCTGGTGACGGATAATGGGGTACAGTTGATTTCAATTGAAATGAAAAGTTTTCTAGAAAGACATGGGATTAGTCACAAACGTGCTTCTGTATATTATCCTCAAAGTAATGGGATTGTTGAGAGGTGGATTAAAGTTTTTAAGGAAGGGTTACAATTGGCTATTTCTAATGGTAAAAATTGTAGTCAAGCTATTAGCGAAGTCTTGTGGAGTTACAGGAATACCCCTAGGAGTACTGGGGATATGTCGCCTTTTGAGAAGATGAGGAGGAGGAAGTGTATATCTAACTTGAGTCAAGGGTGGATGAGACATATTGGTACCTGCAAGGAAGACAGGGATGTGTTGGATAAAAGTGGTTTGAATAAAGATGTTATTTCTCCAGTTAGAGTCAATGATTGGGTTCATGTGAAGAAAGGGAGGTTGGTTAAAGCTGGTGAATCGCGTTATTCTCATCCATTAAGAGTAGTTCGGGTTGGTCGTCAGGTGGTGGAATTATCTGATGGAAATGTTTGGAGTTTATCCAAAGTGATTAAAGTACCACAATTCTTGTGGCCTGATAAAGAGTCATCTCGATCAGATAATATAGTGTTACCCAAAATGTCTAACAATAAAACTAATTGGAGAAGGTTTGTTTCTCCAAAAGTCAGTAGTTTGGTTAAGGACCATGTGCACAGGTCACAACAAATGCCTGTTAGGTATAAAGATTATTATGTAACTAAGTGATAATTATTTTTTATTTTGAATGTGTTAATTGATGTATGTTATTTTGGTGTAATGTAAATAATGATCAAATTGTTTGCATAAAGGTTATGTAGTAGTGTTCATGTATTTAAAAATGTTTTGTTTTGTATTTTTAAAGGAGGGAAATGTGTGGTGTTTTGCTGAATCTAGAATCTGGAACACCGTGTGTGTGCCAGATTCTAGAGGAGACGGTTAGACCCAGGTTTACCGATACGGCTGATTTCTATGAAGCTCAATGTTAATAAAGCTTCCTACTTCAAATAAGGCGTGCTGTGAGACATCATTATTGCACATACTTAGATTAGACAGACTGAAACAGAGAGGTGGGGGGCTTGCACTATTGCATAAAGCAGACTTAGAATGCACCCTATGGAAGGCTTCGCTACCCATTAGCGAGGGAGGTTTTTTCACAATAAAGGCAGGAACCAAAAATATTATTAATGGGCTACTTATATACCGCCCGCCCGGAGGAGCAGCTCAGTTCGGCGACCAACTCATAGAACTAATCACCCAACCAGCACTTCGATATAAAAAATTTCTCATTTTAGGTGATTTAAACCTTCATTTCGACATTGCTGACTGTAGGGAGGCACAAGACGTGGCAGAAGCATTGAAAGCCCTAGAATTTAACCTTCAATCCTACTCCCCCACGCACCAATTAGGCCACCTTCTCGATCCTATCTTTGCCAATTGGGAGGGTGTAATGGTTTTCCCCCGATCAGAACTATCTGGTCAGATCACTTTATAATCCCGTTTGATATAGAAAGTACTTCTTCAGAAACCAGATCCAACAAACCCCTACCCCAGAAACGGAGAGATTGGAAAAAATTCAATCAGGAAGCATTTAAACTTACCCTACTTGAAAAGCCTCCACCCCCTAGTAACACCTTACAGGAGGCATGGAATAGCTATGAAACTTGGATGTCCAACGCGTTAGATACGGTAGCACCCTGGACACATAAACCTCCCGCAAGACACACCAAAACTGCCCCCTGGTTCTCCGAGGAACTCAAAATAGCCAAAGTTAAATGCAAAAATTTGGAAAGACAATGGAGGAAAAAATATGACCATACAAGTAAGTCACTTTATAGAATAGAACTAAATAAATATCATAAACTTATAAGAACAGTGAAAGGTGCCCACTTTAAGAGCAGAATAGAACTCGCCGACAATCCCACCAGAGAACTCTTCACCATCTATAAAGAGCTAACGGTCCCAACTAGACTCGAAGCGCAAGACACCTACTCCAGTGAGTTATGTGACGCTATAGCTGATCATTTTGTTGGCAAGGTTGATAAAATACATGCCACTTTCACAATCAACACTGATGCCTCTAGTAAGCAGGTAGCATCTACAGACAATTTTACCATAATGCCCGGTCTGACACATTTCAAAGTGCCCGAAAGACAGGAACTGCTGAACATTGCTTACAGCATACAATCCGGCTCCCCCTGTGACGTTTGTCCCCCCAAGCGCTGTAAGGGAGTCTTGGATAGCATGATTGATCAGATCACTCATATTATCAGCCTCTCCTTCCAAGAATGCCATGTGCTCGATGCATGGAAAACAGCCCAGGTCATCCCATTGAAAAAAAAACCCAATATCCACATTTCCCAACTTCAAAATCTTCGTCCCATCTCCCTCCTTCCCTTTTGCTCGATAATTCTGGAAAAAGTGGTCAACGGCCAACTCATGACCTATCTAGAGGAGGAATCCCTTCTTCACCCCACCCAATCGGGGTTCAGAGCTGGCTACTCAACGGAATCAGCCGTCCTATACTCCACCGAATGCCTCAGACAGATGGTGGATGAAGGACAGACAGCAGCGTTGGTTTTACTTGACCTTAGTGCAGCTTTTGACACCGTGATGCACACTACACTGCTGTCTCGCCTCTCTGATATGGGAGTGAAGGGATCCGCCCTTGCCTGGATAAAATCTTTCCTAGATAACAGGAGTTTCCAAATGCACTGCCCACCTTTCAAATCTTCCCCCCGCAAGCTGACCCATGGGGTTCCACAAGGCTCCAGTTTGAGCCCAACTCTGTTTAACCTTTATATGGAACCCTTGGCCCATATTGTTGAAGCCTTTGGAGTGGATATTGTCACCTATGCTGACGATACCCAGCTAATGATCAAGCTTACGCTCGACCACACAGAAGATGCCACTAATTTCTCCAATTGCCTGTCATCTGTGGCAACATGGATGAATAACAACTGTCTGCGCCTTAATGGCGACAAAACGGAACTTTTAATCATCGGAAAATCCTCTAATGCCTGGACGCACATGTGGTGGCCTGCGGACTTGGGAAATTTTCCCACTCCCGCCGAATCTGTCAGAAACCTCGGAGTAATGATCGACTCCGATCTTTCTTTCAGGTCTCAGGTGAGCAAAGTTACGGGTAGATGCTTCAGTACACTAAAAACTCTCCGTAAAGTCCTTGACCTGCTCCCCATCAACACTAGAAAAACACTCGTCTATACCTTAGTCACACCCCATCTTGACTACGGCAACATTCTGCTCCTAGGTCTAAGTAAAACAGGCCTACATCGTCTTCAGTGCGTACAAAACGCTGCGGCCCGCCTGGTACTTAACCTGCCCTGCAGAGCATCTGGGAAGAGTGCTCTAACTAAGCTCCACTGGCTCCCGGTTAAGGAGCGCATCAAATTCAAAGCCCTATGTTTCTCGCACCGCATCGCCCATGGCAAAGGTCCTAGATACTTGCAAAAGCTCCTCACTATTCACCGCCCCACCCGGAATTTAAGGTCATCCGGTGCGATGCTGTTTAAACTCCCCCGCATTCGCAGAGCCAGAATGGGAGGATGCTCGTTCAGGTACCTGGCCCCTAGGCACTGGAATGAACTTTCGCTTGACCTCCGTATGGAACCTTCAGAGACCAGATTCCGTGCCAAACTTAAAACTCACCCATTTCCACCCAACTAATCCCCTTCTCTCCCCGGCCCCTCTCCGCTCTCTTGACTCAATACCTCTTGTGACACAGCAACAATCTAGCGCGGGGACACACTATTTTTAGTGCAGCCAGGCGCTTTAGAAATGGCTTTATTATTATTATTATTAAGAAAGAAAATAGAAAAAAAATATTATAAATGTTCCCTAGGTACATTGGAATTTTCAATGTGATTAGTCAGAAGGCCAAGTATTCCCCACACATGCATCACATATAAGTACTAACAGGCTGCAAGGAATTAAGGCAGAATACCACCGCCGTAATGTAAAAACTGCATGTGCATTTGCATGAACACTGTGACAGGCACCACGTGGTGCCTGCCACCTTGTGCATGCAAATGTCGGGGGGAACCATGGGTACCCCCCAAGTGCAGCCACCCACCCCCCAACCCCCTGGGGGCCCATGAAAGACCACATGCCTTTCCATGGCGGAGTCTCTGCCATGGAAAGGCAATTCACCGCCATCATCCTAATATGGATGGCGGTGCCTGCAAGGCACCGCCACCATATTGCTGGCCTTTTCTGCCCAGTAGGCAATCAGACGGATTGCCTACTGATGGACGGTCTTTCTGTCCTCCTGGGTCCCCACCCGCATTGTAACATGGTGGTGGAAATGTTAGGTGGGTGGTGGAGTATGGCAGGCGGATCGCCACCGCCATACGATCCGCACGCCATCCTAATGGGCCCCTTTGTGTGTAAAATGTAAAATAAATTAGCCCTCAATAATGTGTAAGGCATTATGTAGCACAGGTAATAGTATTCTTGTTGTGCAACATTAATGGAGGCACACTTTGCTACTCTCTGCAGTCTGTAGCTGGGTCAGGTTTAATGGACAATTGAATATCTTACTTTAATCCCAATGGCTCTGCTCTTCCCTGAATCTCTTTAAATTTTACCCTGATTCCAAAGTGGCAGATGAATAATAATAATAATATGCCACACACGTCACATATAAAACACCAATATCCTGTTTGCCATAGGCAGACAGTGAGAAAAACGATGCACTCAAGTACAGGGATTGGAACAGGAAATACATTTTAATTTGGACATTTGTCACAGAGTATTTCATCCACCAAACTCTAAATCAGGCACTTAGTCCCACTTTACTCCATGGCCTCGCCCTCCACCACAAATTATTTTCAACAAATACTTAAACTTGTCATTAAGGAAAGTTACTCTACTGCAGGGTAAATTAAGGGATTAGGCTAGGTAGAGGTTATGCTATAGAACAGTGGGGTGTCACTGATCATCATGCTCTAATCTTTGACTTAGTCAGTCAGTGTAGTAGGCAAATGATGAATGGGAAGAATTTGAAAAGGCTCCAATCCGTTATGGAGGCCATGAAATATACAACTACATATATCACTTGGCCAGAAAAATGTGGCACATGCCAAGAATTGTTTTTTTTATTTTTTATGTAGGCTAGGACAGAACTTAGGGAAGAATAATGGAGTGAAGTACTATTAGGAGGTGATTGAGTGGGCACTGAGACCCACACCTGGTTTTTGGTTTGAAATGCATTGAAAACTTTGTACTGCTGCATTAACTGAAGCAGACACACATTGCACAGTCAACACTGCAGTGCCAAAGTGAACCATTCTGGAGTTAGGTCATAGTTGGCAAAATGCCAAGGGCAGGGAGGAAAAGAATGATGACTTAGTGGGCTCTTTGCCTCACTTAACAAATACAGCATACTAATTTGTCAATAAGCAAAAAATGTGACTTACCACCAACCGTCCCTGCCACTGCTGGGACTCTCCCAACAACCTCTCCTCTGCAGCCTCCTTCACACTGGCGCTGCTGACGCTGCTGGCCCAGCACTGGTGATGTGTGTGGCTAGAAAGAAAATGACACATTTTAGAAGCCAGATTCTTCTCTTAAGTAATTATTATCATTTTTTAACAAAGTACCAATGCCACTGCCTCACTATAGTTTGGTTAGCAGTATCTTCTATCAAAACTATCACTTTGGGAGATTTGTTCATTGACAATGTTAGAAAAGCCAGGTAGTCAAGCCAACCCAAAACATTTTTTAATGGAGGGGCAGAGCCATGCTGACTCTGAGTCATTGAAGCGCAATGAAGGGGTAGAATGGTCAATGAAGGACACATGGTCTTGGTTGGCAAATGCAATGGGATCTTATACTTTCCTGCCATGCTGCACTGTCATGGAAGTTAGGTGTACTGTAAAAATGAATGATAACACAACATTGGATGGGGGTTCATGGCCATTCTCTCATTTTGACAGTTTGAGCATGAACAAGAAAGCCTTCTCAATAAACATGCATGGTGAATAACGGCTTAATTAGGGTAGCAAACATCAGAGTAGAGTACCAGAAATCTGTTCTCTTAATCTGATAGTACCACAAAATATGTAAGAGGAGAGAGAAAGTTTACTAACAAAGCAGAATAACAGGAATTTAACAAACATTAGCTAGAGGAGTGAAAGAAAATATACAGTATTAAAAATATAAACAAGGCAAATCTCGACTGGACTTGAAGAAAATCAAGGAAGAGCTCACTTGCTGCACTGTGGACCATGCAAAGAAAGGAAGGCTGCACTGAAGAGGACTGCACCAGCTAAACCTGGTGGCTAACAAAGAAGGTAGACTGTGCTTGCTGTGTCCTGCTTGTGGGGGAGTCCTCTCCAGTCAAAGGTAAGAAACTCCAAGGGTCAGTTGGCTGACCTCCTGTTCAAAGCACAGTGCCACAACAGCTGAGAAGCCTGTTGGGGCAAGTTGGTAGCCCAAGATGCTTCTGAAGTTGATAAAATGAGTACCATTGAGTTGGGTGACAATAAACATTTTTTATTCAGAGCCAAGATACCCTTCTGGGTGAATGTGAGCTTTACAAATAAATGTTATGTTATGCTTGAAGCAGAATTATCGCCCAGAGAAGGATTTGGCTATAACCCCGATACCAGACTACTGGTAGCCCAGTGGCGACTGGAATTCTACCAGCACCAAGAGTACTTTGAGGGATGTCAACCCTATGACCAGGGTCGTCTCTTCCCAGACGTGGATCGAGGAGTAGTAGCATAAAGACCCTCATTGACTGCCTCACATCTGCAGCATATTTGAGCATATAACAAATAAGCAAGAGGCAACAAAAAGTAAAGTGTACACAAACAAAGTTTATACAAGACAAAGATAAGACTAGTGGGTCCTTGTGTAAAACACTATTAGGATGCTGAGTAACTGACTTGCTGGATGTGACTTTGTGCAGAACATGGCTTGGATGACAGATGTTTGAACACACAGGGCCCGATTCACAAAAGTAAACTGAGACGTAAGTCTAACTTTACGAGTTTCCGTATTCAAAAAGGGCATTTACGAGTAGTAAAGTTAGACTTTTTTCTCAGTTAAACTTAAGTTTTGGTCTTAAGTTTAACTGAGACCAAAACTGGGAAAAAAATCCAACTTTACTACTCGTGAATGTTGTTTCTGAATACCCAAAGTCGTAAAATTAGACTTTTGTCTCATTTGATCTTTTTGAATTGGGCCCACAATCTCTATCCTTACAATAGGATGTTTACTGCTCAATTTCTGGTGTACATTACCTAATTTCTACATAAAGTGCACATAAAATGATTGGTTGTCCTTTTCATCATTGTTTATGCAGCTTGGATGATGTTAACTTTCTATGTCAAGCTGCACTGAGGAAGTCTTTGCTAAGGCGAAACCTGTTGGCTGCATTTGTGCTTTTTGAAGAACACAAATAAAAGACAGAGACAAATCAAAAGGACCCATTAGTCTTCTCTTCATTGTTTCTTGTATAAACTTTCTTTGTCTACACTTTGCTTTTTGTTGCCTTTTGCTTATGTGTTTAATTTCTCTAATGTATGATCAATGAGCAGCTGGTTATTGGAGGAGGGCAACTTGTACTTGGAATATAGTGATAAATTCAGGTGGTGGAGCACCAGTTTCCCTAGCTACCATCATTGGTTCAATATTTGAACATCTTCAGCATCCTCCATCCCTTCCATCAGGACCATTCCAAAGGAATCCATTGCAAAGGGGTAAAGTGTATGGAATTACCTCAAGACTGCTTCACCTCTAAAGGTAACTGATTTTGAGGGCCTTGCTGGCTCCCTACTGGAGTTGGTCATCTAAAATGACTCTAAGTGACAGCAATACAGCTCATCCAACTTTTTGGTGAAAAGGTTTATAACAGTCAAATTATACGAATTTGCCAATGCCTGTTCATGGTTGAGTGAAATGCTTTGATATACTATGATTTGTAGATACTATATCTCTAGAACCCTCCATTAGATCTTTTTCATTGTGGTGTCTAAAACTATATAAATTACAGTCTATGTGTAGACATGTGTGCTGGATTTCTTTAGAGTATTGTTGATATCTTCTTCAATTGTTTTGGTGCTGTTGAAATGCTTAACACGTGTTCTTTTGTGCAAACCTTGCTGCCCAAGCCACAGCTACTCAGAGTTGATCTGTATGTGTGGCAAATGAAACCTAGTGGGGCTAAATGGGTTGGTAAGTGTATTAGATAGTAAGGGCACAAAGACAACACCGCAAATTAGAGTGCTTTTCCTCACAGCAGTTATTTTAATTATTCTTGTCGTTGAGATTCATCTAATCAGTTTACAGAGCTGTATTTCTGAGGTGAGGTGATGCACTTTGCTACCTTAATTATAAAATTCTGTAGCGGATCCTCAATCCTCCTTCATCAGAGCCCAACATTTGCAGTTCTCACTTATTTTTGAAGCCATGACCACTTCCCATCTGCAGTCCCTTCACTGAATGCCAGGGACAACATTTTTCAAGGATCCATGGTGAGTCCATGGGTGGGTTCCCTCAAGCACTTCTCTTGCAGCTCCAGCAGCCATGTGCAGCTGCTCCACTCACATCAGACGCAGACTTTTTCCCTGGTTATATTTTATTTTTTAAGGCTTTTCTTTGTTGCTCTAGTGGGGCCATACTGCTATACACTCAACATCAAATTCACACTTTCGCACTACAACTCTTTCATTTTGTTGCCACAATTCTCATGTTGCATTGTAAGGCTGGTCCTTGATTTATTGATGTCCTCCTCAAGATCTGCATGGATCACATTATATCTTCACCATGCTCTGTAGTTGAAGCTCAGTTTAAAATAAAATAAAAATAGAAGAGACTATCTTTCATAATGATAAAAAAGAGGATCATTGTGTTACTCTAATTTAATAGTAGCAGAAGAAAAGGAAAGAATACATATGGCACTCTTGGTCTTCTACCTATATACATATGTAGTTACAAGGTGCAAATAATCGGTTCTTTTAATTATGTTTTAGTCTATTGTTATAGATTATCATTTTAACTTGTTTGTTTAGGTACCTTTATATTTATGGCTGTGACCAGCATAACCCAAACTTTTCCCTTTTCAATGACTCGGGTGAACTGATATAGCAATTGAAAAATGGGATTAACTTTTTAAATCAGGCTTCATTGCCGGTTAAGGAGTAGGGGGCAAAGTACACACTTAAGAAAGCAACAGGCACATAACCTTGGTGTCATGGGTAAGAGGTTTACAAAAGTCGACCTGAACCAAATCAAGAAGGTGAAGAAGGTGGGTGTGTGCTATTTACCAAATAACCTTTAAACAATTTAGAGAATAATTTTGGAGGGAAGATCAATGTGGGCCTAGAAAGAAGGTCTCTCAACTACTGTATATAAGAGATTTTTCTAAAACCCAAGAAATGTTCTTTACTCCCACCCTGGCCTTTTGAAGCTACAGAAACTGCCAAAAGTGTAGAACACAATGCTGATTGCTTGAGACAAATGAACACACCAGTAGAACAAGAATCATATGAAGTGGAAGCTAATAATAAGGGGGAAGATATTCTTACGGGTAGAGATACATCCAAGCCTGTCTTTTATATAAAACATATGAAATATAATATAGTTAAGCGTGGGCAAAGCACTCGTTACGCTCGCGTAGTTTGCGAAGTTTGCGCTACTTGGCACTACGTGAATCGCACAAAGCACAGTGCAAACACGCGTAGCGGTCATTTTTTGCTTGCTCGCAGTTCTCAACGTCAAGTTGACGACCGCGAGCAAGCAAAATGACATCCCGCCGAGACTTTTTTCTCGTTGCGATGAGAAACTACCAGTCCGCATTGAGAAAGCTGCCGCTCGAGTAGAAATCTACTTGAGCGGCAGAAAACGACCGCTTGCGTGTTTGCACTGTGCTTTGTGCGATTCACGTAGTGCCAAGTAGCGCAAACTTCGCAAACTACGCGAGCGTAACGAGTGCTTTGCCCACGCTGCACTGATTGTACAGGGCGGACAAGCATCGCATCCGGCACTGTGCAATCAGTGCGAACAGCATTTTGCACAGTGCACTACGCAGTTCACGTAGCTACACGTAGCTCGCGTAGTGCGAAGTGCACTTCACGTAGCTACGCGTAGCGCTACTTCGCAAACTACGCCCAGGGTTAGTTATAGTCACTTGGGTCTTTATTTCAACAGAGAAATTCTGTTACCTACAACAGTGGAAAAAGAAGGCATTTTGCCACAGCATGGAAGAATGGTCTACGGAACAGGTTAATGCTACTGAGAACTTAGAAGAGAGTGAGGATAACGTTGTGCTCCAAATTAAGGACAAGAGTGTATATGTGAACTACTTAGCTGCAACATCAGATTGGATGGACAGGTTATTGAAGTGATGATAGATTCTCAACACCCTACATGCTGAAACAGAGTAGTGGTTGTCATGAGATGTTCAAAACTACTAATTACACTACTAAACAATCAGATATTAGACTAGGAGGTTATCAACAGACCCATTCTCCTTGTAAGATATGGTAAGAATCAGGGGTGTTGGGAACCCCCTGCTTTAGCAACTACAGTGGGGTTGGGGTTCTATATGGGCCTCGTCTGTCTGCAACTCTGCAGGCAAAAACTCATCATTCATGCTGGAATAGTGTCAATAGAAGAGCAAGTAGGAGCAAGGGAGAATGACAGTTGGGGAAATAGAAGAAGAAAGAAAGAAGGAATATTGGAAGGAAGGGTGAAAAGAAGAATATATGGATGAATGAGTGGGTGGCTGAATATGTGAATGAATGACTAGGTGAAAGGATGAGTGGATGATAGGTGGATGGACAGGTGAAATGATAGCAAAGTAAAGGGGTGGGTGATTGGATGAGTAAATCATGACCGGACTGGGAACCTAAAGCAGCCCTGCCAATTTCGGAGACCAGCCCGGGGGGGTAAGGGGATGCGCAAGTGTGCACTGGTACTTTTGTTACTGGTGGCTGATATTGCAGTGCCATTGCAAAACCAGCCCCCAGGAGCAAAACCAGCTGCTGGTTCTGAAAAAACGGCCCACACCCTTCCAGCCTCCCAGGGAAACGCCTGATGCTTGCTACAGCCAGTCCGGCCCTGGAGTGAATGGCTAGGTAGATGGGCAGGTGAAAGGGAGGCAGAGTAAAGGGATAGAGGGGTGGATGAGTGAGTGGATAAGTGGATGGGCAGGTGAAAGGATGGCAGAGTAAAGGAAGAATGGATAGATGGATGGACAGGTGAAAGGATAGTAGAGTAAAGGAATGGAAGGATAGAGGATGGACAGGTGAATGGATGGCAGATTAAAGGGATGGATGGATGGGTGGATGGATGGATGGATGGATGGATGGATGGATGGATGGATGGATGGATGGATGGATGGATGGATGGATGGGTGGGTGGATGGATGGGCAAGCAAAGGATGGCAGAGTAAAATGATGGATGGATAGGTGGTTGAATAGGTGAAAGGATGGTAGAGTAAAGGGATGGATTGATAGGTGAAAAGATGGCACAGTAAAGGGATGGATGGATGAGTGGGTGAAAAGATGTGTGAATGGATGGCAGAGTGTATGGATGGCTACCTGGATGCATGGATGATGGATTGATGGCAGGGTGGATGGATGACTGGGTGGCAGAGTGGATGGATGGATGGATGGCACACTTGATGAAGGGATGGATGGATTGCAGAGTGGACCGACGGATAGATGGATGGCTGGTTGTATGGCAGGGTGGATGGATGGCAAAGTGGGTGGATGGATGGCACAGATGGTGAAGGGATGGATGGATGGTAGAGTGGATAGATGGATGGATGGCAGAGCGGATGGATAGGTGGATGCCAAAATGGATGGATGACAGAGTGTAGGGATGGATGGATCGATCAATCAGATGGGGAACGATTCAATGATGGATGCAAGAACTAATGGGCAAAAGAATGTAAAGGTAAAATGGTGGATATCAGCAGGCGGATGGAAGGGTGAAAGAATGAATGGATAGATGCATGGATGAAAGGGACAATTAAGTTGTTCTAGGGAAGGTTATGCTCACTTGCTTCACTTGCTTTGTGGCATAAGTGCTTTAGTTTAAAGTGGGGGCTAATTTAATTTCTGGCTATTCCCTTGGTAAGAATTTACATTGCACTCAAAGGTAGATCAACAGTTGGTATAAGGTATTTATTACAAACAATAAAGTAGATCCAGTATACTACTAATCTATTTAATATTGTTGAGTCGTGATAATATTTATGCAGAGTTGCCTGTGGTATTCTAAAAAAAACCATGCACATTTAAACGATTTACTTGAACAAGACACCTTTCCTGATGCACACAAGATCCATTTAGCTTCCTATTGATGGAAAGTTTAAAAGAAATTGCAGAGCATTCAGATACTGGGTAATTACTGCTTGCCTGTCTGAAAAAAGATCAATGGACTTGTCATAAATTAATAATCAATAAATTAATGCTAATTCCTGCTGCTGTGGATCTTCTCCCCTGACAGAAGTCCCAAATGAGTGAGGAAGATCTTGTGTGCCATAGAGAATTTCATTGGACCACTTTAAACTGGATGTTTTCCCTTGAATATGAACGTGGAAAAATAGAACATGTCCTGAATGCATGAGAAAATCTTAGACTTCATATAAAAGGTCGCCATAGAGAACATATGCCATTTTTTCTCATGTTTTCGCATTCCTCAGGCAATACCACTGAACAGATGTTTCCAGCACTTTGCAATAGGGTGTTTATTTTCAAACATTTGACCCTTTGTGTTGCTTTGTTCAAGTTTGTGAGATTTTTCACTCTTTTTAACTTAAGTGCCTTTAAAGGTTTTTATTTTTTAACTGTATTGTTTTATTGCATAGTTTTTTCACAAATACTACATTAATTTTTTCAAAGAGCATCTGTTGAAATTTGTGTCAAGCTACCAAGGGAGAGCCATGGACTCTACACAGAAACTCACATCTGGGGCTGTATCACGTATTGGCATTGTTTGTGGCCGACGTACATTTGAAAAGATGTGCCAGGCGCAAACAATGCCAATGCACCCCATGTTGGTTAATGCGCTGCCCCCAGGTCAGTGCATTCATGTGAAAACACGGAGCAGCTGCTCCGTGTTTTCACAGTGCAGGCGGCACCCGCCTTCACTTTCGAAGGGATTTAGAGAGCCCCTTGCAAGCGGGTGCAGTCAGTGACTGCATTTGCCTTGCCTGCAAGGGGATGTCTGGGGGGTCCATGGGACCCCCATTACCCCCTGCAGAGGGCTGCTGTCAGGAAGCGCACTGACAGTGAGCCACCTTTTAAATGGCGCACTGTCAGTGCTCCTCCTGAGGGCTGCTTTGACCTTGCGCCCGCGTCTGTAATATGGCACAGGCGCAGAGTCAAAGGAATTCCCTCATTTGCGTAGGGCATGCCCCTATGCAAATAAGGGAAGACCCTCTGTTGATAGCACTGATGCTTTAAGTGCACCATCGGTATTATAGACGGGGATGCCCAAGCGTCTGTGGCCCCTTCTATATTACCAAAGTGCCCCAGGGGCACGCAAAGCAGGCACAAAGCCCTTTGCGCCCCCGGGGCACTTTAAGGAATACGGCCCCTGGACTGTTGCCGCTCTCTCCCATAGCCTAGGAACACTGAGGATGTACAGGAGGGAAATGATTAAGGCCTGGTGAAATTTTGTTTATGCATAATTGAGATTTTGATCGGATACAAATCCTATTGCAGGAGTACAGGAAGAACACAAACAAATCAACACGAGTGGCTTTTAGTCCCATCACATAAGATGTTGCCCTTTTTTTACACTAAACCACAGCCCATAATGCTACATCAGCATGTCATGTAATAACTTGTAACTTTGCATAACTTTGGATATCACGCGTGACGTTCACACGGGAAATTACATGTATTTCCATCTGGCCTAGAAATGATAGCTGCACAATGCTTAGACTTCGAAAATGAAATCGTAAGAGCTTTGTTCTTTGGGCAATCCACATGATTTCCTTCTGCACTGTTGTGCATCCACTTCGGTGCATGGAGAAAATCACAGATTTCCCAAGACTCTGGAGTCTCCATCAGGTGGCGCGTCTACCTGATTTCCAAGGAGAGGGACTAGGAGGAAAGAGGCCTTAGCTTCGTGGTGCTTCCATTGTCATATCGATGCCCACCATTGCCACTCCATTGCCCTACAATATTCCACCCATGCCTTTAATTAAAGGCAATTCTAGTTGCCATCTGGGGCAGACGTTCTTCAGGAAGGTGGTTAAATTTAGGCATTGGTTCATAGGTGTGTTTTATAGCTAGACAAATATTCATTGTTTAATTGAAAAAGTACAGGTCTAATAACACTAGTTTAAATATTTTCAGGGCTCCCTAAGTTTTTGGATAAAAACTCTTCTACTTTCAGATGGAACCCTCGATTGAATGATCAGCACGATTAATGCCTTAAGAAACTTGTGATCTTCTAAGTCGCTTCTTATGTGGCATATGTGGGGTGACTTTTTTGACATTTGGCTGATTCAGTACTTTTCAACATGCAGTGCTTTTTTAATAATCATGGCCCAGAAGGGGTGACATATTTTTTGAGTGCAGCTTGTTGGCAGAGAGAGACCTCTGATGCACATCTTATTTTAGATGTTGTTTGTGATTCACCGCTTCTATTAGCACACATTATTTTCCTGGGCCCCCTAACTGGTGTTTGCTCCTTGCTCAGATTTTCATTCTACACATTTTTTAATGTTAGACATTAACAAAAGAGAACTCATGCTGTCCGCTGATCTTCATTACATTACTTTTCACCACTTAAAGTGCCGTGAGGATTCTTTAGCACGCATTCAATGACTGTGCTCTTCAAGACAGTATGGTTATATTTCAAATAATAACCCACAATATATCTCAAAATAACACCGGCCGAGCTAAAGGAGCTAGACTCTCCGGTCTCCATTTGTTTGCCATTTCTGTCCTTTGCCCACCGTCGTCTGGTAGAAGGATTTGGCCGCGGTACAGTAGCAGCGAGAGCACACCTGGAGTCTAGACTCGGTGGCTCCGTGGCAGGGCTCATATCCATAGGCTCCCTTAGGCCCACTGCCTGGCTTTGTTTACATAGGTGGTGAGCCGCATCATCCCTTCCAGTTCTTCGATATACAGAGTCCCTCTGATGCTTTCATTCCGGAGGCTTGTCGAGAAGACCCTACCGCTACTACCCCCCCCCCCCCCCCCCCGCTTTCATGCTTCTTTTAATCCTCAAGTGTTATACGGCGAGTTGGCGCCTTCTACATGGGCCGGCGCCTTTTATTTGTGTTCCAAAGGCGTACTTCCGCAGGCCTGTACAGTAATACGCTTGCCTGACATCATCTGAGTAACACAAACTGAGCGCAGGGAAGCTGGGGAAAAGCGTGACAAAATCTTAACTTGGGTGAAACAATTGCTTGTGACTTGTAATTCCAGATTTGAAAGTCACAAGACATCTTCAGATGCGGTATTTTATTTGATTTTTTTCTTGTGCTATATTTTTGGGTACCACTACGTTCAAAGTGTATTTAAATGAATGAGACGCTTTTGCAACTACTCACAGAACTTCAGCTGGAAAACTCGACTTCCTTCAAACTGAAACTAGGAATGCATGTTATCTTTCAATTTGGATTGAATTACTCTCTCCTTAAGCAGATCACTAAATTCATTTAATATGTAAAGCAATTAGCTATTGTGTTCAACTGCATCAAGGAAAACGTACCCAAATTTACATCTTTTTCAAATTTGCATTAATATATTCCAGTTTCCCAAAGAAATCACTATTATGATGCAACACACGGTCATCTTGAAACTGTGACTCAAAAGATCTCTATTATTGTTTACATTCCTAATATTTTGATAGAACAGCACTGCTAGTGCGGTGGAATAAGCACATTACAGAAAGTGAAAGCAGATTGTTAAGATTTGGGATTTGTCTATTGACAAGCAACATGGTGATCTGATTAAATATTTCGTAACACCTGGACATCGATGTTCAGTTGTAGATAACACTGCACAATTTAAAACAAACTTGTGTTGGACTTGACCCGTCTGCAAGGTCATCCCCAAACCTTTTGCATTCACTCCTATGTTTTCCTGAATTCGTTGGCTTTAGGACTCTGTGCACATTACCACTGCTAACCAGTGCTAGCGTGTGTGTGCTCTCTCCTTTAAACACGACAAAACTGGCGTACATCTAATTGGCACATTTAATTTACATGTGAGTTCCTAGTAAAGTGGTACTGCCTGTACCCAGGGCCTATAAATTAAATGCTAATATTGGAACTGGAGCACTACCTAACTGAGTAGCCTTTTAATAAAATATCTCAGGTCTGCCATTGCAGCATGTTTGCAGTTTTAAAATGCCAATGTGAATTGGCAAAATAATCTCCTTTTACCAGGCCTAAACCTTCCTTCTTAATACATATAAGTCAACCCTAGGGTAGGCCCTAAACAACTCATAGTGCAGGGTGAAACGTAATTTAAATGTTGAGTCATGTATTTTTAAGTTTTACATGTCCTGGTTGTGAAAATCGTGCAAAATTGCTATAGAAGCACTGCCTCCAGGCCTGGAGCTACAGTGAGGACCCCATTAGAAGCCCCCATGAAAGGCAATAGAGATGGAGGTGATGCTTCATTGCCGGAGTGGAGCATGAATTGTTTGTGGCCACAGGGCCTGTAATGCGCCAGATTAGGAGAGGAGAGGATGGAGCCTAGGCTGGCATATACCATTGTGTTGGATCCCGCAATGTGTGGCGATAATGAACACTGAGGGTCCAGCCGGGCTGGCGTACAGTTCTGTGAGGCAGGGAAGGGGGAGCAAAGTGGTAGACTGCCTTGGGGTGAGTGGCACCTGTGCTTTCTTTGCTTAAAAACCTGCAGTGATATAGACAGAGGCTGTTGTGATTTGGATATGAGGCCATGGTTAGATGGCTTCCAGGGACACTCAGATGGGATGGGTGAGCATGCTCTGTTATTTGCCCCTGGAGGCCCACTAAATGGGCTTGTGAGTCTAAGATGGCAATTTTAGGTGGGTGAGAGATTTTAGCACTTCCTCAGAGAAGAGAACTGTGTGGACAGTGCTTCACATACAGAAAGTGGGAGTATGGTCTCATGCTGAGTCTAATTGGCAGAGGCCCTCAATATATTTGTGAAGAATACGCCATCCAGATCCTTGCAGGCTAACAAAATACTGCAGTACACCCCTACTATGTTTGGATTCAGAACCCATACTTACACAACACAGAGGATCAAACAGGATGAAGATTAAATGATAATCGTGACAGATATTCTGAAGGCAATTGTGGGCTTATGCTCTACAATGGAGCACAAAATGATGACCTTGTTAATGTAGAACATGCTATTCTTGGCTGACCAAATTGCAGAAAAGACAAAGGAAGCAGAACTGATGTTGTGGGCAGTCAGAGAGGAAGTTGGTGAGAAGTGCTCCACAATCATTAAACTCTAGGAGACCACAAATGCCCTTGAGGCTTTGCTGCAACAATTGGTAGCTTCTGGGTTTTCCAGAGTAGACTGAAAACCCATCAGCAGAGCAATTTTTGAAAAATTGGATACTAGAATCAATGAAACTCAGAGGGTTGTTCAAAGATTTTTCTTAATTGAAAGAGCCTATAGAATGCTGGTGTCACCCACTAGGCATGGGGCTTGTCCAAATATCACCATTACCCAATTCCTACATTTTAGAAACTGGGCCATGATTTTGAAAGCAAGATGCAGAAGCAACATGGTTCAGTACAGTGGTCTTATTACATAAATATTCCCAGACTATACAAAACTAGTAAAAAAACAACACAAATCCTTTTATGCCTTTTTACCTGTTCTTGGAGATAACTGGGGACTGGTTGGACCGTTAGGAGAAATCTCATCAGTACTGTAAGAGCAAACCGGAAGCACAGCCAGGCTAAACACTGGCTGTAGCATCCCCTGGATCCATGGAGAGAGTGGAGGCCTGTATACCCCCAGCCACAGCTGAGTGATTGTGCATGAAAATGGAGTTCTGGATTTGAGCACTGAAGTGAGAACTACCAGGGAATAGTGTGGGACTGTGATGGCGACCAAGAGCTGAGGAACTAGATTGACTTCTGAAGTGGAAGGGCAGAATAACTGATGTGTTGATGAATTACCCTCCCTTCCCCCAGAGTATATTGAGAGCTTGCGAGGCTGAGGGCAGGTGCTTTTGAAACCCTTGCTAGATGTGGCCAGCAGGTGCCGCTTTCCTCCCCAATACCTATATACAAGTTATACTGAGTTGATGTTGGAGTTGGGGATGGGTGGGAGGGCTCATATGGGTTGCTGGAGCTGTTGGGAAATATTTATTTGAAATGTTCAGTACAAAATGTTCCTGATTCTTTGGGTGGGGGATGGGTGAGTTTGGATGACAGATATTACTTGTTCAAAGTGCTGTGTGGAGTGGTAATATTAGATGTATTGATGGTGTGATGTAGCAGAGTGTATTAGGGTGGAAGATGAGGTGTAGAAGTCATGATTTTGTATCAGTCGAGCTATGGCGGGTAAGGTTTCGTTGATGACCTTGAATGTCCGGAGGTTGAATGATTATAAAAAGAGGCCCATAATACAGATGTTCTTCTGGAATTAGAGGTTGGGAATTGTGTTTCTTCCAGAGACACACCTGGATGTCCTTGAACACTCTAAGGTAGCTTGAAGATAGAGGATGACCTTTATTACTCTGCCTAGTGCTAGTATTTCAGGGGGGTCACATAGTGTATAGTGTCCCTATCAGAATGCTACAGGTGACAATAAGGGTTGTTATGTCATGGAGAGCAATGGCTTTGGTGGCCTGTAGATGTGTTACCTTAATGCTCCAGTACCGTGATAAAATACTGTAGCTTGTCAGAGAGAAGCATGACATCAAGTATGCAGTCTTAAGGAGCTTTGTTTACCCAGATTACACACAGTCCGTCCAAGAACCTAATTGGAAATTAATGCCAGTAAAACAGAAACTACAGTCACTGGAAGTACATTACTCTATGCTAAATCCAGCCAAACTAAGGTTCATGGTGGATTGAAAGATGCAGGTGCTCACGCATCATCAAGCAGAAGCTGCATATGTCAAAAACAATGAAAAACAACACTAACCATGACACAAATAAACAAGCATTATCAAACACACTTTGTGATGAGAAATGAGCAAATCTGGTAGGAAGTTGATTTGTGGGAGGGTACCAAATACTGACTATTGAGGATGTGAAAGAGGTTGCTCCAACTTGTCGCTACCCACCTGTTATGTGTTGTTCTCACATATTTAAATGTATAGTGATCACATGTGGTTGTTGTGCTAACTAATTGAACTGGACAATGTCATCAGTCAAAGACAAAAGTCTAACTTTATCACTGGTAAATGTCCTTTGTGAATAATGAAAGTCATAAAGTTGGACTTTCATCTCAGTTTACCTTGGTGAATTGGGCTTATTGTTTCTACTGGAAACAAACCTCTTCCAAGATCCCACTGCTAACATTGCTAAAAAGTGGGGTACATATAGATTCTTTGCATCATATCGTCCATACTCCAGTGACCATATTAATAAAAATAGCAAAATCACTACAAACATATACATAATGACCAGTAGTATTATGATGGGACTTCCCAACAGTCTGTTCACCTAGCTCCATTACTGAGTCCTGAAGCTTCCCTGCTCACTGCTTAGAGCCTTTACTTTTCACTATTGCTGGTGGAGACTGCACAGATTCTGACATGCAGTCACGCCAGGTGCTTTCTGAGGTTTTAAGCAATGGAGAGGCATGTAAATGCCTTAATGACTGAGTATTTTGGACCTGCCACCACCACTGGGGTGCAGCTAAGAGGGAAAAAATGACTGATGTGATTCACTAATACAGGGTGTGAAAACTCATGTGAGCGGAGATAAACATTTGAGCCCTGCTATCCGTGGGAAGGTTTCCACTTAGGGCAAATTGAAGCATTGAAAAATATCCCCTGACTTCTGCTTTATGGACTCCTTGGAGAGCTGAGAAGACGTACAACGTGATGTAAGGGTTGTGAGGAGAGTGGAGTGAAAGTGAGTGCAAAAGACTGGTGGAGATAGGTCCTTGTCTTCTTGCTTAATCTTGAAATGATTCTGTTTATTTTTAAGCAATACAGTTTGGAGACATTGTGGTGAAAAAAAATGAAATTTATCCAATATAAGTATCACATACTAAGCAGAACAAAGAGCTCATTGCAAGTAGGTGGAAGTGAATAAAAAGCATGGCATGCAAGATTCTTTATTTTCAGCCTGCTGAGTGCCACCCAGTGTTCCTTCTTTCCATGCCAATGGGTTATTGGGTTTCCAGAACAAGAATGAGGGATTAATGCCAGTGGAATCCCTGACAACAAACTGCTTCTCCTCAAAAGCCCTTTTCCTGACAGGGACCTCCTTCTTTGGTGACATCTTCATTACTTGTTTATGGTTTAGCAGTCAGCACAAGAAGGTGAACTTAGCAGAGGGCGCATGTCACTGTCAGCTAATTTGCAGACCTCTCGTTGTCTCAGTATTACGTGTGATGTCTCATGCACCTGCAGGCAATTCAAATTAAGCAGGAAGTTTGGGAGAGCTGGCAATCTAATCACTGTAATACAAGTCGTCATCATCATCGCAAATGCTTTACATTAGTGTACTCATGTATAAACTAACTTTGTTGTTTGCTAGACATTACACTAGAAAAGCTAAATTGGTGTGCCCCAGGCACATGGGACCCCTTTGCAATGCAAAGGGAGCACGGCTAAAAAAAAAAAAATAGCTGGTGCCCCTCCAGGGCCCATGGGACCCCATAGGAAACAGGGGGGGGGGGACACAAAAATTTAATAAATAAAAAAACAAACACTAGCTGGTGTCCCTCTATGGGAGGTGGGCAAAAATAAAAATAAATATTAAATGATAGCTATTTTCTCTCCAGGGCCTATGAGACCCCTCTGGGGCGCAGTGGGAGGGTGGTATAAATCAAATGAATTAATAAAATAATAGCTAGTGTTCCCCAGGACCCATATGGCAGCTATGGGCAGTGGAGATAAGAGAAAAGGCAAATAAAGTAATCTAAAACAACAACTGTGTACTACAGAACACTGCAACAAACCACACACAAATAAATATAGCAGTAAAAATATATTAGGAAAAAGCTAAATACTTACAAAAATGACACGGGCTTCCTAATTTCAATACTCCCAGACAATGGAATAAAATGATGACTAATCAGAAACACCCACAGACTCAACAAAATGGTGGTCCCTCACCACATGGCATGGCCCATCAAGAAAGGAGTCATGGCATATATATTATTAAAAAGTTGCATGAAAACAACACAATAATCAACTTTCTCACACATACACAAACTGATAAAAAAATGGAAGGAGAGCACATGGGGAAACAGATGACTGAGAAAAAAGGAAAATGCCTAGCTCATGTGCCTAGGCTCCAGGAGCTAATGGGACCCTAGCCACTAACAGACACAGGCAGAAATAAATAACTTACATTTTGTATTAGTACATGGCCATTCTCATGCCCTAAATATATTAAAAAAAATACCAATAACACATCAGGAGTAAGAATGTGAGAGATACATTAAAAGGTATACCCAAGGCCGACCGTGGAGACTAGGCCCCAAACAATAGGACAATGACACAGTCAAAGAGTTAACAAGTTTGTATAACATTCACCAAAAACACAAGGACATGGAAAAAATGTATATATAACTCCTGGCCTCCACCTTTCCAAAATGTGCGAAATTAAATTATCCCCTAGAAATCTAAATCCCACATGAGCCCATACTTCAACCTTCTGCTCATTCTTCAACTAACAAGCAAAAGGAAAGAAATAACAATTATCAAGATCATCAAAGATCTTGAAAAAAGTTTGCTTTGAACTTAATTATTTTTCTCAAAAGTAGAGATTTCAAGGATGTGGATGCATCAGAGATTTCAGATAACAACAGAAAGATGTTTTCCCTTCAAAATCCAAATCTAAATGAACCAAGAGCTGAATAAAGAAGAGAGAGTGGCCTTCCAGTCAGTATTGCAGTCACTGTAAAAAGAAAATATTAAATGACCTGAACTGTCCCCACGGGTTACAATCCTGCACACAAATGTATGTTTGAGCTGATTTCGGGCACCTGAATTAAAAAAGAACTTCCACTCGTGTTCAGAAAATACAATTTCCATTTGTGCCAAATGCGTTGCTTCCTGTGCTCTTGTGTTAGGATTTTTACCCAAAGCTGTCTTCTCATTAGGTGACATGGCATAATGGTATAATCTCCAGCATAAGGCAACTTTTGTTGCGCCAAATAACTGCAACTACACCAAATTACACTTCTGCATCGAAAATAAAGCTCACCTTTCGATATACCACTATTCCAGTTACCTGCTCCATGGTCTATCTCGATCACATTCTGTTTTCCACAATCTGGTCTCAAGTGCAATCCACACAACACTATAGTTTATGAGCTACTCCCCACGTTGAGCAGCCTATTCTATGTCAAAATGTTCATTAAAGGTGTCACTTCTATGTCTGCACTATATGAAGTACTTAAAATAATAAATAAGACTGTCATTTGAAAAGAAATCCAGGGTGGGTTCAGGTTGTCAATCTGAAAGGGATTTTAATGGTAAATGATCGACATATTAAAGCATTCAATGATTTCAATAAAACTACATAATAGACGTGTTCAAAGAAAATTGACTTAATGTTAATCTGTTTACTGATTTTATTATTCCTGTTAAGCTCCGAACACCATGTTTGGCCACATCAGACAGCATTGAATATGTGTATTTATGTGTGGTGGAAGGTAATTGTTCATGTACATATGTGTAGATAATCATGCACCACTTACAGAAAACTGTAGGACCATGTCCAGTTTTGGTTAAAAAGACGTTGCGTCTTCTGATTAGAGGGTAAATGTTAGATTTCAGGAAATACACTTAAGTCTATATAACTTACGAACAACATGTGAACAACATGTAAAGATGAACTACAGTTGTAAAAACAGAGTTGAAATATAGGTGATGGGCTCTTTTTTGGAGAGTAAGGTGGCAGAATGGATGATTGTATCTCTTAATCAAACAGGGAGGAATAGGAGTTAGTGTTTAGCACTTTCAGGCACTTCAAAAGATGTCCATAAAGTTTCTGCTGTGTTGTTAGGGAGTTAATATACCGAGATCGTCTACTCAGTTTTCTTTTTCTGATTTGGTGATGATTTCCCTACCAGAGTATCATACGTAGAATATCACCCAAAATAAATATCTTGCCCTAAACAGTGTTTTAGGAAATATCGCTCCATCAGAGATAATAATAAAAACTCTGCACGCAATGGGATAATATTTTTGTCAAAGATATTTGAGACAAAGGGCCTGATTTAGATCTTGGCAGGTGGATTACTCAATCTCACATCTGCCAAAATATAAATTCCGTTATATCCTATGGGATTTATATTTCGGCTGACAGGCTATTCATCACCGTTGTGACGGAGTAACCCATCTGCCAAGATCTAAATCAGGTCCATAATATTTATGGAACATGATTTTCCTAGCTACAGTGTTCTGACATACAACCTGGTGATGTTATGTAGATTGAAGATGGCCAATGTCAAACGTGCAGGTGAATGTTAATGCCGGAAAATCAATTGGTGGCCATGCTAGCTGCTCCTCAATCTAGGAATAGTAGATTGTTGTAGTGATGACCCACATTTCTCTTGAGGAGGTTCTATAGACTGTGTGAAATAGATTTCATTTATGCTGTAAAGTACCAAGAGAAGTTTAGTGTGCACTGGAAAAGACCAACAGGCAACTCATGACACACCTGCAGCATAACGAGCTACTCGACGCCTCCCAATCCAGCAATCAAAGCATCAAGACCACCCTGATCGCAGCCACTAACGACATCTGGACCCTCCTCAACTGAGGAGAAACAGCAGCTCTGATCCTCCTTGACCGCTCAGCAGCCTTCAACATCATAACCCACTACATGCTGATCGAAAGACTCCACCACATTGCATCCAAGGGGATGAGCTCAGATGGATCACCTCCTTCCTCACCGGAAGAACAGGGTCCGCCTACCACCCTTCACCT
The DNA here is from genome assembly GCF_964204655.1 of Triturus cristatus. Classification (NCBI taxonomy): domain Eukaryota; kingdom Metazoa; phylum Chordata; class Amphibia; order Caudata; family Salamandridae; genus Triturus; species Triturus cristatus. The sequence continues at coordinate 354,605,985 of NC_140589.1, read as the reverse complement.
CTAAACCCAAGGATGTCATTTGCAGAGTTCTCCATGGCTCATCCCTCAATCCTACCCTCTTCAACTTGTACGTGACCCAGCTGGCCAGCATCATCTGAGCACATGGTCTCAATATATCTTATGCAGATGGCACTCAACTCATCCCTCCTTCACCGATGACCCTTCCACCACCAGGACCAATTTCCACAGATGCATGACAAGCATCACTGACTTAATGAACAAAAACTGCCTGAAGCTGAGCATGGACAAGTATGAAGTACTGATCTTCGGCAACAACAGCAACCTGAGGGATGACTCCTGGTGGCCCCCAGACTTGGGGCCTGTACCCATATGGCCGGCCACGCTCAAAACCTCGAAATCATTATTGATAACAAGCTCACCATGAAATCACAGATCAACAATGTCTCCTCTGCCTGCTTCCTCAGTCTAAGAATGCGGCAGAAGATCTTCAAGTGGCTAACCCTGCACACGAGACACAACGTGACACAGTCCCTCATCATCAGCCGACTGGACTATGACAACGCTCTCTACGTAGGAATCGCTGCACACCTCCTACAGAGAATTCTAACCATACAGGAAGCAACAGGCAGACTTGTTCCCGAGCTCCCAGATGAACCCACATCACACCCCACCTCAGGCAACTCCACTGGCTCCCTGTACAAAAGAGATGCCAAAGCAAGCTGCTGATCCACCTACACAAGGCTCTAAACAACCAAGGTCCCGCCTACATTAACTACCGCCTGTGTTTCCACCAAGCACCAAGAAGTTTACGCTCTCCCTTTCTGTCACTTGCCCACAGTCCCTGTATTCACTGCAGCAGAAGTGGAGGATGCTCCTTCTCGTACTTCGCAACAAAGTCATGAAAGAGCATCCTATGCATCTCCGGACCATCACCTCACTTAGAGAAATCCGAAGGGCCCTCAAGACCTGGCTGTTCGAATGAGCCTTCTGGGACCTGCAAGCACCTGGATACCCTACCAGGTGATTAGCAGCTCTATAAACATCCTGATTGATTGATTGATTGATTGATTGATTGATTGATTGCTCCCAATGGGCTCATAAAAAGGAGGAAGGCCGGTACTGCTGTCGCTTCCATAAATGTATGCATGCATGCATGAAAACATGTAATTTGCTTATTTTTAACAATGTGTGAAAATGAATAAAGGCTGTTCGATTACAGTGGCAATTGTAATAAAGAAATAATAAAATATAAACACTCTGTGACCGATTCACAAAGATTTGTCTATGAATTGGTGTAACTTACTCTTGTAGTACTTGTTGCTTGCTCTTGGAATTCAGGAATAAGCCAGGACTGCAAGAGTAAGTCGCAGCAAACTCTTTGTCAATGATGGATGTAACACAGATAGGATTACAAAGGAAATTGGATGCTTTCACTGAATATCGTGATAAGAAACAATTTACAATTAACATGGATAAACCTAAGACTATAATTTTTGGATATCAAAAGAAAACATATCTGTGGCTCATTAACAGGATACATCTAGAAGTGACATTCCATAGGTACAGTGGATTGAATTTTGGATCAAATTTAGACTGGAAACTTTGGCCCATATCTCTGAAATTGTGATTACTGACTAGCGAATCCGTAGAAATCTCTTTTTGAGAATCGCAATATAGAATATATATAACCTGTGATTTTCTGTTAGCAATTCCTATGGATTTGCATTCACTATTAGGAAAACGCAAGGTAGGAAATTGTAAAAGTGCGATTCCCTGATAGGAAGACCAAAAATTAATGCATATGGGCCTAAATAGGGTTGCAACATCCAAACACATAGCTTCAAATACTTTTAATTCTCTTCTCATATATTTACACGTGCACAATGTTACATTTAAGGATATACTCGCCAAATGAAGAGCTGTCTTCCTGTACAAACTGTGGTGTACTCACATGAATGGGCTTGAAATGTGATCTCATTAAGGACACGTTGTTGCCCACTTACTTCATAAGGAAACATGGTCCTGGATTTTAACCTTTGACCTGGAGCTTGACCACCAATTTTCAGAAAAATTCACATGAATTACTGAGCTCACATATCAGTGTAAGATATACTTGTATGGAAAACTGTGATTTATGTGGGCAAAATACATGGATATGAACACAATTTTGTCATTAACTTCTTCTCAATGAAATGATATTTAAAGTGCACCTTGTAGCTTCTGAGAAGCCCAGGTGATTCCCTCTGGTTGAATTCTGAGTACCATTCAAAGATAACAGCACCCTCACTCGAAACAGAGAGAAGGCCCTTCCACATGGAGTTGCTGTTACATTTGACAGGCACAAAAGGTGAAGTATAAATAGGAAAGTCCACGGTCACTGATACCAGTGTTGACTTTCAGGTGAAATTATCCAAATATTTGCGTCTTTATAGACTAGAATAATCCTACAACGAGACCGAAACAGACATTATGTCATTGTGGTGGAGCCACCTTGTTGCTACCAGCAACATTATGCCTTTTATTTGAAGCTCAAATGAGACGAAAGATGAGCTGAGCACATTGATTGCAACCTTTTGTTGCATAAGATGGACTTTTCTGCATTCTAGAAATTCTAGAGGAAATTCCCTCCTACCTAAGAAAGAGCATTACTGTAGTCTCCTTATATCATTGGTCATTGTCAATGCACAAGATATTGAATAGGAAATTCTCTGTCACTTCAAATCACGTAGCATTCTATGGCACCTAAATATGAACCTAGGATGTACCCGAACAAACATCGGTATGAAGCACCATCAGGGTACCAAGTTTGAAGTAAGCCTTGTTTTGAAGCATCTCTTCTGGATGAGAGACCAACCAGGAGAAATGTGTGGAGTATGTAGCAAATCTTGAATTCAGGAAGGAGAATTGCTGGGATACTCAGTAACAAATTATGATTTTTACGAGGGAAAACCTACTCGGAATTAAACCATAATGACTGTGAATTATACAACTGCAAGAATACCCCCAGAAAAAGTCAACTGAACGTTTCATTTGAGTTAGAGTGTCCTTTTTAAAGGACCACATGATGGGAATGAGAACTGGGGGGGGGGGGGCAGTCGCAAGTAAGTGGCTAGACATGGAACAGACATGGGCAGTCTAGTAAGTACAAAACACACTAGTGGACCCAGGGCATGAAGGATAAAGGTATCGCCAAGTGGTTTGCAATCATTGAAATGGTCGACTGTGATGTACTGTGTTGCTGAACAGAGGTTCATTAAAATTTCCTAGCGTACCAAATAACAAAATCCTAATTTGTGAATTCAATTAGCATTATGGAATTTGGCATTATAAATTAGCAATTCATCATTTGTATGTACTAATCGATTGCACATTTTGAATACACGCAAAAATAGCAAGAAAAGCATGTGCAATTTAGCATCATAGTTAATCCATGTGCAAAGTGTAAAAGCTCACTCTTAATTCAATGTAAACTTTCATAATCATAGACCTCTATGCTAAACTGAGGAGGATGCCCATCCTGGGAGCACAGCAGTGGAGGAGGAGGAGAAGAAGAGAATGTTTAGACAGAGGGTGACCTTGTTTGATGCATTTTGAAAGACTTTTTTAAGTTGCTCAATTCGATGGCAATTGCATTTCCTAAATGCCCACTTTGGGACTAGTCACAATTAGGAAATACTCTGTAAATGCAGTTACTGAATCGCAAATATGAAATCCCTATTGCCATTTCCTATTTTGCGATTCCCAAAATGCAATTTCTACTGGTTAGAAATCGATTTTTCGACGCAGCATATGCCTTTCGTACATACTGAAGGGACATATTGCATTTTCTAATGGCCCAATATAGCGATTTGCACCGTTAAGAAATGCAAAATGTGTTTGTACATATGGGCTCACATCTGGAGTTCTGTTAAAGCATGAGCATTTCCTTGTGTCCTGGGTTTACACAAGTTCTACAGCAATTATGAAGAATACAATATACTCCTAGTTTGAGAAGCTTTTAAGGCCATGGTGCAAACAAAATCGCTTTATGGTACAGAAAATTGTTATATGAGTGGAAATCAAGACTGGAATACGTTTGATGGTGATTGTCTAAAAAGTATTTTAGACATTCCCTAGTCTATAGTTCATTCAAACTTGCCTCCTGGTGTTTTATCACAATGAAGTTGTGGATACGATTTTGCAATATGTTACTACAGGAAAGAGAGGACAAAATTCCATATTTCTGTAAAAGTGTGTTTTTAAATAGTGAGTTGCAATGTGCTTGGATTGTAAGAGAGCTTTTATGAAATATTCTACTTTCCTTGCTTTATATTTTCCCACCAAAGGGTAACCCATAAATATCTCCCTGCTGGATTTACATATGAAAATCTAGGTATTGTCTAGAAAACATGATCTGAGGTATTTAGGCTCAAAAGTGTTGATCACACACATAATTGTTTCATGGTGTAATGAGGATGTGCGCCGTTACACTTCCAGATTGCCTGACATGGCCATGTCTGGACTGGGGTGGCAGAGTGGGCTAAAGAACGGTGATGGATCAAACCCGGATCTGTTGACTGGGTGTGAGTGTTTGATTGGTTCTGATGCTCCGTCCATCACCACCCCCTTTTGTACCGCTTTGTCTGACACAGTCTTGCGACATAGCATTTGGAAATATAGGGGCTGATTATGAGTCTGGCAGTGGCGCAGGAGTGGCGGTCCACCGTTTTGCTTTGCCAGGGAACAGTTGTTCCCTGGCGGTCACGCAGGATTGCCACAACACAATATGCTGAGCAGGGCCTGGCGCAGTCCCGCTCAGCATGTTTCGAGTTTCTGTAGCGCCAGCCTTTTCAAGGCAGAACCCCACCATAAAAAGGCTGGTGGTGCAAAAACAAAGGGGGCCCTGCAGGGCCCCCATGTTCCCCCACCATGGGTTACAACAGGGGGGCACAACATGTGTACCCCTGTCTGTTTCCTTACCAAGTTCCAGCATGGTATTGACGTCCACGTCCAGGCCGTGCTGGAAACTTTTTGCCCTTCCCATTGCAGTGCCTGTTTTCCAGCCACCGCCATGGGAAAGCCAAAGGACCCCCGACCGTATCATGAGTTGAACTCATGTAGCACGAGTTGAACTTGTGATACGGTCACGGGCCTTGTGTGGGTTTGGTGCTTCTCAGCCAGCATTGAACAGGCGCCGTTCCGCCAAAATCATACTCATGCCCCTAGATATGGTCTTAACACAAAGTTGTCTGACATGCAGTTACCCAAAGCGTCTTTTAAAATTGGTGTATACTGTAATTGTGGTATGTTATGAAATGTACAAGTGTGCATATTTTCCTGGATTGCTGGTTTTATATTGGGGAAAGGCACAGATTTCTAAAGCCTATTTTAAAGAAATATGACATCAAAACCCACCAGTGGCCGTATTTCGGTAAATGCGCTATTTCATTGTTGGGTTAGGCTCACCTTTAAATGGGTGCGCCTGGCACAATCAATGAAAATGCGCCCTATTACAATGAATGCACTGCCCCAAGGGCAGCTGCAAACTTGTGCTGCCCTGGGGGCAGCGCATTCCTGTAAAAAATGGAGCGGCTGCTTTACAGCCGCTCCTTGTTTCACAGTATAGATGGCAACTCGCCTGCACTTTGAAGAGGGATTAGAGATCCCCTTGTAGGCGGGTGCAGTCAGTAACTGCACTCACCTGCAAGAGGATGCCTGTTATGGATAAGGGTGGGTGGAATTTGCGAAATTACCTTTCGCAAAATTTCGAGAAACGGCAAAAAATTCCTGTGAACGCGCAAAGTTTCACGCCCTCGCGGAGATTTTTGGCTGATTAATGCGTTACTGAATTTGACCTTCAACACGGGCACCTGCTTTATTTATATCTGTAAGTGCTTCCTGTTGAGGTTTAATTTTTGTGACAGGAGCATCGTGGCAGAAGGAATCCTGCCCTGCATATTTATCCAAGAAGATGCCACCATTTTGTGCAATACCTCTACTCAACTGGAGTACTTTCTACTGGCTAATCAGTAAGTGCTACCTCGGTGGGTAAATGTATAGTGCTTTTCCTACATTACAGCTGCGTAAAAGGCCAGAAGAGTTGTCTCCAGCGACCATGTGTGTCTGTAACTTTTGCCACCCCGCCGATGGGCGCCGGGGTCCCTCGAGTGAGTTGTCCATCAGAGAGGGGAAAGGGCGGGAAGACGTTGCACATCGCTGGTGTGTGGGCGGGGGCCAAACAACGGGGCTTCTATGCAGTTCACATGCCTCTTGTTTATAAAGGGTCAGAGACCGACCAGAGCAGCACATGAGGAGACAGAACCTCCTGGTGTCAGGAACTACATGGGGATTGAGCTCCAGAAACTCATGGATGCACAGACCTCCATCAAGGATTACAGCAAATTGTTGACGGTAGATATGGAGAGAAAGCACACCTGTCTAGCCTCCACCGTGCTCACGAATCTTTTGTGCTGATTAATGCATTAGTGAATTTGACCTTCTACTCGGGCACCTGCTTTATTTAAATCTGTAAGTGCTTACTGTTGAGTTCTAAAATGACAGGAGCATCGTGTCAGAATGAATCCTGCCCTGTATATTTCCGTTTCGAGATTTTCGCGTTCCGCGCAGAACGCAAAAATGTCGAAATGTCGCAATTTCCGCGAGCGGAACGGTAATTGTCGCCCACCCTTAGTTATGGACCCCCTTTCCCCCTCCAGATGGCTGCTCTCAGGTGGGGGGGCGCGCAGTGACAGTGCGCCACCTTTTAGGTGCTCTTTCCTGAGAGCCTCTTTTCCTCTGTACACATGTCTGTAATACGGAGCGGGTGCAGAGTCAAAGGAATTCCTTCATTAACATGGGGCACACCCCCATGCAAAGGAGGGAATGCCCCCTCAAGATAGCGCCTATGGCCCCTGGGCACTTTATGTAATATGGCCCTAGATAGCTTTACAGTTTTTATGCGCTATGCGCTCATTAGAGTTAATATTACCAGTCAGAAACTTTTTTACAAATGATTAAAAAGAAACATAAGGCGTATTAATTCATTTGGGGATTTTTTTTGTTTTGCATTTTAACATATTTATAGTAGTTGTTGTATTTGGGTATCATCAAATATTGACATGAATTTTCAATGATGTTTGATGTGCACATGTTTTATGATTGGAATAGTTTATTGGTACCAATAAACTTACTTTTTGACTGTCTGACTGACAACTCTTTGTGAATCAGGCCCTATTTTGAAAGGATTTAATCTTAGAAATTTTGCACTAAGAGCATTCAATATAAAAAGCAATGTTTAAGGGCCAACAAGGAACACAACAAATCCTCTTATTAGATGCCTTAAATTGTTCCCACCCCTATTTTCCCCAAAACAATCAATTGCTGCAGTGCTGGAGTTGATTTAGACGGTAACACTGTTGTTTGCCTCAGTATAAGTGATTCAAGAGAACTGAACTATTACAGCTTTATGAGGAACAACTGTTTTGAAATCACACTTTCAGTGATTAATAGCACTAACAGTATTTTGGCGCTTAGAACTTTGTATACAAACTTAATGGGCACGGTCTTATGCAACCTGCTCCTAAGCTCTTGGCAACCATTCATTAGAACAAATATTAACATCAGGCAGCCTTCATAAGTGTGTATAATGGGAACAGTGGAACAGAGTAATAGTTAGAGAAACAATTAGTTCAGGTCACCTATTATTCACAGTTCCAAACTTGAGAATGATCATATTTTTTCAGGTAACATTTTAAATTGTTTTAGCATCAGACCAGTAGTAGCTTATGAAGAACCACAATAACATACAACAGATAACAAAAAAATTGTGATTTGAACATTGGTCAAACTAATTTGCAACTGAAGTCAGCTCAAGCAGATTCCCAAAAGTACCAAAAACAGGCTATCTCAAAATAAACAGTGTATCAAATGAATATGAAATCAGCAACACGTGACTACAAAGAGCAAGTTGTGACTTTCCATGAAGTAGAAGCAGTTGGTAACCAGGTGCAAATTATTAAAGGAAACCCAAATGCAATGCAGTCTTTCACAATGGCAGCACAAAATGCAATAGTAAGGATGGAGAGAATATGTTGATAGAGAATTAGAGAAAGAGGAGTAAAGCTAGTTTGAGGCTTTAAAGGTCAGCAAATCTACATTTATAATATGAGCTGCAGCACATGGTTGGCAGGCAGACCCATACACCCCTAGGTCATCCCAAATCATTTACAGGTTGTGTGTTCCTGTTGTTGCTAGTGAGGACCACACAACTGCTTATTAGGGTATCAGACACACTAATTGATTGATTTATGGGGCTTTCCTCTTTAATTCAGGTGTATAGCTCCCTTTCAAGTTCTGTGGTTATCCCAGTTTCTAGGCTTCCAGGTATCGTTCTCACCATCTCTACTGGAGTTCTCGTGGTTCTCTTAACCAAGGAGAAAGGAGTACTCTCAGAGCAAACCACATTCATACAATTAGGAGCCTGCTTCTCCTGAGTCTGAACTTCTTAAGAGCCACCACCACCAATTTCTGTAAGTAATGGCGAGTTACCAGTGTCTTCCACTTGTCACCCATCACTGAGAGTCTCCCTGTGGGCTACACCAGTGTTGCCACCGCCTCCACCAATGCATGAAGTGAAATACCGGAAATTGTCTTTGGCCACAACCCTCCTCGTGGCAGTAGGGAACTCGGTGTCCTCCTTTTCCTCCTGGTAACTGGATTTGTGCATGTTTGGTGATGTCTCCTGGGGCTCCCCTTCCTTCCTGGTACTGGTCTCAGCTTCCTTGGGGTCACAAGAAGAAGTTTCTCCAATGTCCTGCTCAGCCGCTGTTCCTGTGAATTCTCATCCCCAGGTTCCTGCTTGGCTTCTCCTGTTCGGCTCGCCCAGCTGACTTCTCCATGTTCCTCTCTCTCCATACTCACTTCCACTCCTCTGATATCATACTCCATGTCTTCTCCTTATGATGCCCTCCACGTTCTGACACATGTTTTATCTCCATGGACTACTTCCTGCTTCCCGCCGCTGTCTGATATGTTTGGCACTAGACCATGAGGCTTAATTCTATTGCAGAACAGCCCAACAGCCATCTTGGAATTCTTGGGCTCTATATGCGTTCTTTACCCTGTTAGAGTCAGGATGCTACCAAAGCACAATACATGTGGCATTTCCTTGAGTGGACTGTCCAGGGTAGGAGCTTCATGGATGCAATGTTGTCCACGATATATACTAATTTAATATTCTGATACCCCCCTGGTGAATTGCCAGGCAAGACGGTGCAATTCTATGAGACAGCACAGCTGCCACATATTATAGGCTGTGTGAATTGCACCTACGTCTTATATTCCCTACAGAAGGTGAGCATCTGTAAAGAAGCAGAAAGAGTCAGCCCTATCTGAACTGAAAATGAATGTTCAATTCTGGAACCTTCATCACATGCTTAGGGGCACAGTATCCAAAAAACACATATAATGTGTACATGGTACTGCACTATCCTCTTTATGGCAAACCTACAAGACTAGCCTGGGAGAACGTTGGTAGCTTGGTAAGTCTACATGAGCAACCTCATAACACATTACATAGGGCATGGTGAGCACATCAATAAAACCAACCTAACCATGCTAATGGAGATAGTGCACCTGACACCTTATCCTGTACTGCTGACATAGAGGGAACATAGGAATAATTATTGCAAAGCTGACAAGATCTGTCATTTAAAGTACATTTGCATTACTGAGTAGCAGATTCCACTATATACATACAATTGATTGAGTACTAAAGTACAATCCAGACACATCACAAAAGTATAGCCACATGTGCAATTTTTCACAGCATCACCACGAGGAAGGGTCTGTCACTGGAATCTGAAGATGACAACCCAGATGATGGTAAGGACTTCCCTCCTAACCCACCACCTCCAGGACAACATGCAGCAAGACATGCTGAGGAAATGGCAGGCAGCACTGTGGGGCCAACAACTACCTTTGAGATCAATAATATGTGGGCTCATCTTAAAAAGTGACATTAACGGCACCTGTGGACGTAACAAAAAAAACTGTTTATTCAGTAGTCGCAATGTTATGTGAACAAGTACTAAAATAACTGTTCACACTGGCCCTGATAAACAACAAAACTGGCAAAATAGAGATTGTAATATCTAAACAGAGGATGCAAGATCTGTAGTTAAATGTATTACTCCCTTATATGCTCCTTGGTTTGGCCATAGAAGCCCTCTTCTATGGCCAAACCATAGTCCCCGCAGTCTCAGTGCGCCCTTTAATTCACCACTGTGGTTCCTTGCGAGCCTTGGTGTGCCTCCTTCAGCCACTGCAGCACTACATATTTTGAAGCACTCCTCTATTTCCCCTTGTGGTACTGCTGTACGAATCGTAGCACTGGAGGTCTGAATCTCCTCAAATGCACTGGTGACTTGCATAGAGTTCCTTGAAAATGTTTCCTTGTGAAATGACAGAACATCTATGTTTTCTGTTTGGTGATGTGCCTGTAACTGATGGTAATAGCCCTTACATTGAGAACCATTACATTGTGGACCTTACGCCAGCAGTGACTACATCACAGGTAGGTTGTACTACACTTAATTAGCAGTGCTTTACATCACAGGTGAGTTGCTTTTGTAATATTAAAAGGCACATGTATACTGCCTACTGCTGTATATTGAAGCCATATGAGGGAAATAACTGCTGATCAAATGAGCAGCATCCAAACAGCTTTTAAAGCTGTAATTACTCACCCTTTGGCTCATCACATATCTCCATTTCATGGCATACTCTAAATGCTTCATGGGTTCTTGGCATTGATCCAATAAGAGATTTGGCACAAATACAAAGATTTGTTAAAATGACACTGTCCTTGTGTGTGGATTGTTTACTGCCTTACATAATGTAGCACCCCTGACTGCTACACTGACTACTCATGATTTCCCATATCTCTCAAAAGGAGAACAACAGATATAGTGTTACTGATTTTTTAATGCTACCCTACCACAACCCCAGCACATGACAACAGAAAAATCATAACATGTCCTAAGCTAGCGTACCTTTGAATACACTCTATTGGTCCTCAATAAAATGAACAACAGCTAAGTGATTAACAATACTCTATCACACACCAAACACCAGAAAACACATAAATGATAAAACAACACATTCCTATGCACTTTCCAATGCATTATTGTAAACTTTTGTCATCTACACTTACTACACTTCATATAAGCCAAAAGACTGAGAAGCCTTTACACAAGGATTCTTTCCCATGCATCAGGGAATTGATCCGGCTGAGTCTATCTGCTGAAAGTAGTTGACCTGTTGCAAGTCTACCTCATGTGCCATAATACGGTCATTAATGAATAACCTGCATTTTGAATGTGCAAAGTCAATCACTATACGAGTAAACACCACAGCTACCTCAGTTTGGGATGTCATGCAACTTCCATCAGAGCACACTAGCATGAGTGCTGTGTCACTAACACATACATAGCTAAAGTTTACACAGAGTCCTAAGATGTTTTATAGTAACATGTACACGTACAAAGGAGAGCCTTAGGTTCTCCTGGATACTGCCACTACATGGAGGAACATGAGTGCTTGTCCCCAATTCTAGACTTTAAAACCACCTGACTGGAATTACTCATGCTTATTGCTGCCTCCATACCTTAGACAGGGAGTCCAGGGGTGTGTTCAAGGGCACATCACTGCATAGTCCAACAGGGCTAAAACAGTTGAGGAGACGGGGATAATGCAAACAACTAGCTACCTATTCACATTGTATACAGGCACATTATAAGCAAACTTGTCCGAACACTTTTGTAAAAAGCCAAGGGAGATCCAGGGGCACCAATGGCCAATGCTTGTGACTTCGCTGTCAGTCTCCTGTGGACTTGTCCTTGACAAACAAAGAAGGCCATACTCATATTTTTAGGTCATGCATAGGCAGTACATGCGCTGTCTCTCGAGACATGGAGTATCTGCTCTGGGGGCTTTCAGCACACCCATCACTTCTCATTGGTTCCCTCCTATGCCTTTCAAAATGCCTTGTTTTTCAGGGGTCTCTAATTGTCCCTTCGTCTGCTCAGTTGTTTCCTCCCATGCTACTGGCCCTCTTACACATCTAATTTCGCATCTGGACTTTCGTTTCACGCACTATTTTTTGCATTGGTTTCTGGGCGTAACACCAGCACACGTGCCTGCACTGGATCTGTTCCTATTTTCGATCAGAATTTAATTTGGTTTCAGCATTGTTTACGTTTAGTTACAATTGTTATGCGCTATGCTTACGAGAATATTTTTTTTAGGTATCATGCATTCCATTTATTTGGTTTTGTTCGTTTAGGATTAGTGTGTATTTGCCGTAACACCATTGGTTAACTTTGATTACAATTATGCCATAGTTAGAGCGCAGTGAGCGGTGATTGATCTTTTATTGTATTTTAAAATATATTGTTTCATCTATTAATGGGGTTTGGGTATCTACCCTAACCTGAGCAAGTACTCAACATTACTAGACTGCCGGAATGCAATGGTGACCGCTTTCTAACTCCGGTACGACTATACGATCGTCCTACCTCTGTCTCAATAGCCTCCAACATAATGGGGACTGTTTGAACATAAGCGGGATTAGGCATTATTTTGGGCACTACAGACAGAGATACACTACGGGTGCGAGCTGAGACTGCTATGTCCTGTCACTATTCCATGCTTTGGAGCGTCTTCGTGTTTTTTTCCTTATTTCTCACAAATCTTTTGTAAGACCTGCAGGTTTAACACAAGAATCCCACCACACTAAAACGCCATTTAAACAAAATCTGTAGTCTATGCAAGATGGGACAAATGTTTCCAAGTACAGAGTGTGACAACTCGCTGGGAGTTATGAGGTTAATCCAGATGACTGGCAGGCCTTGAAAATGTAAGCTTCTCCCACGAGGCCTATAGGTGTTTCCTGATTATAGTGACTGGAAGAAGACATTTTTTCTTCATGCTGGAGTGATTTCTTCGTTTACACCAAATGGGAGGTTGATACAGAAGCTATTCAGAAAGTTCTGGGATCTCAGACTCTCACCAAAAAGAAAACAAGCATTTGCAATGCAATTGGTCTCTCATTACTGAAAGTTGAAGCTATTGGCTTTCTAAATAATAATGGAACACCAATAGCTCAAACAAGTAATGGGAGACCTATTGCATCACAGATGTTTGTTTCCTCTGCCACTTGGTACCACCATAGTGCTGTCACATATCATCACATATTTGCTCCAAACAATGGCCAACATTCTTATTGCAGTAGAACTGTATGTGCTGCACATGTACTGTTCTTCAATGCCTCTATAGTGTCCTTAGCTATTTTTTGTGTTTTTCTTCCTTTCTAATCTACTACCTATTTTCTATCCTTTCTAACGAATTTTCTTCTTTTTAACAATCTTTATTCTTTCTAACCAATAGTCTTGGAGGGTGGTGAGGGGGAGTCCAAATATGTTAGGCTGAGAACTCCTCTGTCACTCAGAAAGCAATTTTGCCGCCCAAGGGGTTCAATATGTACATGGAAACAATGAGACCTTTGACAAAGGATACTGTTTTTTGGTGGAGGAAAAAAGTATTAGGACATGAATACCCTGAGAAACTGCCTAAAAAACCTTCGTAAGTGGACTTCTGCCATTTTTTCAGTTTAAGCCTGAAAAAAAAGAATTCATTCTTTTACGATGGTAGCATGACAGTAAATTGAACAGGGAGGCAACAAGCTGGGTAGGCAGGAAGTATACCCTGCCTGTTTCACTAGGACCATGACCTGGAACTTGCATACTTGCGTTAGTTGTGAACCATTTATTCTGGTAGTGGACTTGTATTCACAGTCTAGGATTTCAGGCTTAGAGTTCAGAGGCCAGAGCAAAGTGGTACAGATATATAAGTTGGACCTAACACAGACTGTTGGGCATTCAGTCTCTCTACTTCTGCCTTCCACACAAGTACAACACCACTTATTTAGTGTGGTTAGGGTTATAATCATTCATAACCAAGTTGGTTGGTTTCCCAGTTTGTGCTGCAAGAGCCTTCCTGTCCAAGATGCTGTTTGTCCTTTTTCCTTCCGTGAGATCATTTTCTGTTCTACTCGTATATAAATGAGTTTGGATCTGAGAAGGATATATCACAAAGGCTTGATTTCCCTATTTCTTGATGACCTTAAATGCTTTTTGTCCCAAATTTTTGCTCCTACAGCTGTTTTTCCATGTTTAATTCTTCAGCTTGAAGTTTATGTCCGACTTTTTCTTTGCTGACTCAGGACAGGTTTGATGTCTTGATTCCGAATTCTTGTAAAGCTCTTCATCTTTAATAAAGATTCACCCATATTACCACAAAGGATTTTCTGTCCTTTCTTGTAATTTCTTCCTATCTGTGCCTGCTTAGGGAGACACCTTCAATGTGTACCCTAATTGGAGGGTGACAGTATGCCTACTCGGGGGAGTCACTCTTTCTTCGGTCAATAAGAAGAGAAACAATTCACAATACAATTAAATCACATCTATTTGCCAGTCATCTATCCCATTAGGCCCTAATTTTGACTGATGCATGTTCTATTTCCCTCTCTTACCTCTTGCTCTAACTTTCGATCTTCATTTTCTTCCATCAATTTCCTCTATCAGTTGTTGATCTTTGGTCTTGCCCACACTTCTTCCTCCTTCTTTTCTCACACACCCTTTCACCGTCATATGTATCACTAGCTTCCTTTTGCTCAATTTATTGTCCATCACTCATAATTTTACAACAATAAATGATGTAATGCATATTTGTTTAAGCTAGCTTATTTATATCTGATTGTTTTTGTGTATTTTGATGGTTGATGTTAACTTACATTGTAAAGAGATTTGAAATCTAGAATATTGTTTTATGTGAAATGTGCTGACGCATTTTGTCAAGTTGAGAAATTTAAAATTATAAAATAAACAAATGTTGATTTACCTTTCTACAGCTGGTTGAGAACATTGACATCTTCCCACTTCTGCTGCCTTTGGTTCATGTTCACAACATGAAACAACACTCTATTTTTAACATGTGAGATGATCTTTGTTTTTTCTTGCACACTGTTCTCTGATGCGACAAACCTCATTAAGGAGGAACTGAGTGCTGGAACTAAGAGGTTTACTTGGCTGCATCTCCAAGAGGAGAGCCTGCCTTTTGAAATTATCAGCTCAGGTGACAACTGACTAAGGAGCTGTGCAAGGGACAAGCCATGAGTCCCAAACCTGTTTGAGGAGCTGCATCAAACTCGATGTGAGAGGGATGCTTAAAGTGTGCCCATGCAGGAGTATGCTTTCTTGAAAAAGAGGAGCTGGGAAACAATGTCCAAGTAGGTATCAAATAGAAAATAGTTACTTACTCAGCACCTAAGAAGATGTAGTGCCGGCAAAGCAGTTGAGTGGAAGATAAGAAAATTAGAGAAATGACTCATTCAAAATATAAGACATTTTTAAATGTAATAATTACATAAAATAAAGTAACCAAAATGAGTCATGAAGTTGATTTAACATCAGTCTGTTTCATCAGACGGGAAGACCTTCAGTTTGGCAGAGAGAGTACTCCATCGCAGTTGCGATGGAGTACCCCCTACACCAAACTCTAAGGGGTATATTCACAAGAACGTGTGATAACTACCGCAAGAGTAGCTTAATACAACTCTCAACATCACAGCCTATCGCGGGAAAATTACGCCGTACCAACCAAGTATTCACAGTGCGGCGGTAGCATGCGATAGTCACCAGATAATGCGTCAAATGTCAGCGTGAAAATCAATGCCACGCCGCAAAAATGCAAAGCGCAAACGCAAAAAATCATGCGATTAGGCCAATCGCGGTATAAAAATTTGCGAAAACCAGCCACAGGCCTGCAAATCCCACGCGTCTGGCGGGAGAATGCACTATAAAAAAAAGAAAAAAAAACATCAAAACCAATTCAAACTGCGTAGCACCATGGGACTGAGTGCAGAGGACAAGCTGAACTCCACAAGCCCCATGGAGGAACAGCCAGGAACCCCGTGTTTGGGGAAGGGCAAGGAGAAGAGGAAGAGGATGACTGGGTTCAGTCCACAGGAAGACCGGATCATCGTCACGAAGGTGATAGAACACCATCAATAACTGTTCGGTAACTCCACTGCAGTGCTGGCAACCCAAACGGAAATATGGCAGGCCATTGTCACCAACGTCTGCAGTGGGAGTGTTGAGGAGGTCAATGGAGGAGATAAAGATGCGCTGGCATAATGTGAAAAGGCAGACCAAGCAGAAACTCGCCACCAACAGGAAGGCAGCAATGGCGACTGGAGGTGGGAGTCCTGTGACACAGGAGGAACTGGATGAGCTGGAGGAAATGGTGGCCACAGTCAGCAGTGTGGAGACGGTGGCAGGATTTGGGGGCCTGGACACAGCTCGATACGACCTGACTCAACAGCAACAGGGTGAGTAACGACCAGGGACTGGGGGAGCGGGCGGAGATGGGCACAATGGCACACATGCACAATTATATGTAGCACAGTTCACACCCACAATGATCGTGGAACATGTCCCTGATAGCCTTGGCACACTGCAGCACACATCGAAACACCAAGTAGGCCCCCGTCCACAATGTGCACAAAGGGGCCCCCTTTCCTATCACCAATATCACAAACGACCCATGCACATGTGCTGAATCCAGCAAAGCAGCGGCTCTGTGAGCCACAATGACTATGCAAGTGACACTGCATGACCGATAGCATGGCAGCAGCCCAAACACCTGACATGGCCCACGAATCGACATGGAGGTGGCCCAGTGTGGATCACATCTGTAAAGGAGCAGGTCACACTCTGACATATCCACGTGTACCCACAACCCATGCCATACAATACACGCAGCTGACGAACAATGCACCAGGCCACAAAATCTGTCCGAGAGCACATATGACCTTAGTCAAAAACAATTCAGCCCCCGAAAAGCACACAATTCAAAGGCACCCCACCTGAAAGGGAGAAGAGCACACGGAATCAGAGCTACAGGGGCAACTCCCCCGCAATGCAGCACACACACATGGCAATCACAGAACATCAGCAATGACAGCAATGTGGTACAAAGTGCAACACTAACCCCACAGGACAGAGCTCACAACGGGTTCCGCTCGTGCGTATTAACTGTCCACTCACATCTGGCATTGCCTGACACTGTGTGATGATAATGTACGGGTGCTACCACACATTCGTCAAGCAGTTGAAAAACACACTGACTGCCATCAAATAGCCAGCTCCACCAAAACAGTCCCAATGTACATTGGCATGCAGTCTGAATGTAAACATCTGCAAATCTTCAACATACATGTGAAACTCTGTTAACCTGCATCTCCCCTTTACATTGCAGAGGGACAAACAACACCTCCTGCAGAGCGCACCACACTTCTCATCATCTATGATGAAGAAGACAACCTGCACATATGTCAGGACACCCTCCAACGGATAATGGACAGCCTCCGCACCCCATCCCCAGGAGCAGGGCCTCGAGGTGACCCCACCACCCGCACAGACCACACAGCAGGAAACACACACCACCACGGCTGTCTCCCAGGACCCCCCGACCAATACATGGAATTCCAACAGCGTGTGTGGGGTTGCCAGGTGGAGTTGGCTGAACAGCTGCAGGTGGGTTTCGAGCCCGTGGCAGCCAAACTTGATGTCGTACAAGGGTGTCTGCGTCCCATCAGGGACCACGTACAGTCCCTATCGGACACCCCCTGTATGCACCATGCTCCACCACAGACCTTGGCTAACCTCGCTGTGGCCATTAATCGGATACAAGAACTGTCTGGTCAGACAGGCACCAGCGATGACAGCACAGAGCTGGCACAGATGCCGAGGTCAATGGAGACCATGGAGCAGATGCAGGTTGGAAGTATGGCTGCCATGGCTGGACACCAGTGAGTAGCAGCTGGGAACTTCAATGCCCTGCAGTTCATCATCTTGCCATTGCTGCCACTGAGCCTGTCCCAGATGACTGCAGCGGGAACATCGACACACACAGCTCTGCCCCCTGATGTGTCAGTGGCACACAGTGAGGCAGCACCATCACCTTCGCAGTCTGATGTGTCAGTGGCACACAGTGATGCAGCCATTACCCCGCCACACACATCGGACACACCGGACACAGAACCCGTATCAGGGGAGTAAGATGGGGATGGTAATACCTATGTGAGGAAGGAGGCAGTAGCATCCATCACCGACATATGGTCTGTCCCTGCCTGGTTCTGCCCTATGCATCATGCCTTGGGACTATACCTCCCACTGACCCCCGGAACACTCTGCGAAATTCAACCAGACCCCGACACGGACTGCCATATCTTCACTGCTGGCCAATTACACAGTAATCTTGCTGCGGACTGCACCCCCCCTCTTCCTAATCACATTTCAATCCCCAAAGGCATCTGGTTGTCCCACCACTGGGCTTCTATGTAATGTGGGCTTGGATGGCCATGTACAGCTCCAGCTCCGTCAATCACCTGAATTTGAATAAAACATTCTAAATCCCACAGATGTGTCATGACTATGTTCACTCACGTATGGAAGTATGGCTGGATATAGGGACAATGATTGCACATGAAGGTACACCCTGGTAACTGACATCTATTTGCATGTGTATCCCTGAGACACATGGCTAATTGGATGACTGTGAAGATGAGTACTAGCTGTGTCCCCATTGCACATCAACAACAATCTCACAACCCCCCAGCGTAGGCACACGTCCATGTATTGAATAGGGCTGTGTGTAGGAATAACCAAAGAGTGGTGTCCTACATCACATGTGACAACAGAACTTCACGTCGCATACCTACTCACACACATCTGTGTGGACACATTCTGTTATGATATATGACATTGCTCTACATGGTCAGAGGTTGGACACCATACTCACATTTCTGAAGTCATGTAAGTGCACAGGTCAGCCAGCAACTTTCCCAAAACAATGTCTGGCTCACCGAGGTGGAGCTTGAAAAAGGGAGCCCCCCTCATTGCACATGCGTCAGTCAGTTCCTCCCTGTGTAGGGACGATGCTCATTGTGGCTCACGAGTAGACAATCTAATCAACACTCATCACAGTTAGACACCAGTGGAGTTGCATTGACTTTATTGGCATGTGCGTGTCAGTGTGGATGAGGCAACGGCCACAACAAGCAGGGACATGCTTAAGACACTTACACGCAGCATGGGAACATGTCGAGGTTCAGAAAATGGTGAGGTAAAAATGGGCAACAATCATCATGGATGGCAACGGTCTCACCCCACCTTGTCGTGCTGGACGAGTCATGTGTTGTTTGGCACCAGCCCATTGCCCCGTGTGAGGGGGCACGACTCACTGCCCATGGGATCTGCATAGCGCTCTGCCACCGGAGTGCACCAATTGTCTGCTCTGCTGACAGTGATCAGGTGAAAGGGTTTGACAGGTTCACATGTAGTGCTACATTGCCATGTGTGTACTCTCCCCCCAGCAGTATGTCCGAATTGCTAACGTTGCCAAACGACGCTGTGTTGCTCCGACCATGGACCTGCATCACCTTGCACAGGTGTGTGTACACACGCATAGTTCCATGCACACGCATCCAGAGTCCTGGCGAAGGCAGACATGTCCTCTGTTGTGGTGGGATATGTGAGCATTCCCCACGTTGCAACAAGTTGTTGGAACCTGTGCTGTGGGTGACAATCCGATGTGGCTGCAGGAACGTAGTTACTCGTCCATTAATGCCTGTGCAGCTTCATGTGCAATGTGTTCCAATAGTACGTCGTTGTCGTGTTCAAGGAACACCAGGGTAAGCCAATCCATTACCTGGTCCGGGCAGGTGTGCTCAGCCCACGCCGTTTCACCAATCCACAACACAGCCCAATAGGGGAGCACCTCTATGTGGTCACTGCACCCGAGGAATTGTGCAATCTCCCATGCACAACTGCCAAAACATACGCAGTATGTCAAGGCATCCCATGCACGGCTGTCTCGGTTACACTCCTGTTCGTGATCCAATAGGGGGCGCACACACAAGTCATAGTCCAATTCATCTACGGTTGTGTTGGATAGGAAGACATCCATGGGACACTCGAATGTGCACGTTTGGCAGTGAAACCAGGGCTGGACAGAGGTGACGTAGGCAAGGCGGAAGCTAAGCCGGTAACTGATCCGCAGCACTGCCAGTGGCAGTGCGCCCAGTAAATAGAGCATACGTGCACGGTACTGTTCCACGTGACGGGGGTTGTGCATGTGCCCGGCATGGCCTGCCCTTGCGTTGGTGCGTCTCGTGGAACCGACACTCTTCTGAACTGCGGCAGTTGTGCGGAGGATATGCCACAGCTCTGAGCAATGATTCGAATGTGTGTTCTACGTCGGGGAGAATGGGTTGATGTTTCCGAGAGTGTCAAGGGCATCCCATGCGGGGGTACCTCAGGCAGGGGCTTCTGTGTGTGGAGTGTGGATATGTTGAATAGTTCATTTGCGCAATGCATGGTGTGGGAGTCGTCCCCATCTGCCATGGCATCTCTCTCAGGGTGTTCCAGCCGCGTTCAGGACCAAGGTCAGAGGTGCAGGTGTCCTCCCGCCTTCTGCATTAGAACAAAGGAGCTTTAATCCCTATTGTTTGCCTGACTACTACTTGCATTTTAGGAATGTGATGTGGCTTTGGTGCTGAGATTGAGACAAGGCCTTGGGCTCATGGTGAACCGATGGCGATACACACACACATGTTGGCATGTGGAGCCAGGTGCCCGAGAGCCCTTGCGCTGCTTGTGCAATCTCACTCCGTCTCTCTTCCTCGCTTTCTCCCTCCCTCTCTCCCTCTCACACCTTTGTTGGGCGCATGGCACACCTTCTTCTCTTGGATTTTGTCTTCCAGGCTGTGTCCTACAGATTGTCCAGTGAGGAGCCGCTAGGACTCATCCGAATGGTTGTTTTGGCTTTTGTTTGAATGGTGTTTTGTGTTGGTGATTGCATTGCTGTATGACTGATTCTCCTTGTTTTGGCCATGCATGTATGTTGATTTTCCTGCTTGTGCGACATCAGGCAAAATATTTTGTTTTGGGATTCGTAGTGGTGGTGTGCAGTTTCTTTGTCCGGGGTTGGGGGGGCCAGAAGGGGGGTTGCGGGCCTGGGTGTGGTGTTGGTGGGTGTTGTGGCCCTCTTGGGTGTCCGTGCTGCATGGGCAGTTGCTCGGGGGCATCTGCTGTTCTTCATGTGTGGCTATGGGCTGTGCTCCCTTGTCTGATGCAGGTTGTGGTCCGACTTTGCACCAGGTCAGAGCAGGTGTTAATTTCCTGGTGCTAACGCACCTTATCGCATGTTTTGTGTTCTTATCGCAGATTTGGCTGGTCGTTGAGAATGTTGCGAGTGATGTCACTGCTTTTTGCTTGGGAAAGCCTACTCTGCATCTCATTAGTGATAGTTGCCGGGGTCATCCATGGCGATGTTTTTTGCGAATGCTAACGCAGGAAAAGTGGTGCTGTACGCTGTTTGCACCGGCTTGTGAATGGGGTGGTAAATTTATCATGACTTTGACTGCGCTAAAGTGCAGTTAAATCGGAGATAGCTCCTTGAGAATATGGCCCTAAATCCACCTGTTAGACTACTCTATCATCATTCCCTTGAAAGACAAGTGCTGAAGTGTTATGTTTGGCAATACATTTGAGATGTAAACAGTACGGGCACCTAGCACACCAGTTGAGAATGACCTCGGTTGACTCAATTGGTGCCCAGTAGCCTCTGGATGTGTCTGCTGCCTACCCTTCATGCACCTCCCGAAAAATACTTCACAGAAATGGGTAATTATATGTGTTGCTGGTGGTGTCAAATTTGTCCTTTGTTTGCCATGTTTTGCTTCACGTGCAACCTGCAGTTGCATATGACTTAATTTGATACTTGTCATCATGTACAATCTGCCTGTCTGTGTCCTGGACAGTAGCGATATAACACTATGGGGGCGTAGTTCAATTTTTCATATTTTTTCTCGAATAGATGCCCCTTGTGTGACAATGCATGTGCTGTTGCTATGAATGTTTGACCTTGACTACAGTGCACGTTGAAGCTGGCAGAATGTCTGGTAGATTTTTAATTATATACGCTTGGATTTGCATGGTTTTTAGTGTATTTTTCGAAGCAGGGTGTCTGTGTGTATCCTTGCTTTTGCATTTTTGTTTTTTGTATTTCCTTTCTTACTAATTGCGAGGCACCAATGCCCCTAAATGCTCTTACGAATGTTTTATTGATCTGCAATGAGTAAAACTTTGCTATCCGGTGAGATTTTTACAGATATTACGCATGGGCATTTTCATACGTCTCCTAGTTACATTGTGGCAAAACAATTTCAGGATTTGCAATTCCATTTGTCAAATGCAACCTTTGTGATTGACATATAGGGCCTTATTTAGATCTTTGTGGATAGGTTACTTCAACAAAACGGTGACGGATATACTGTCTGCTGAAATATAAATCCTGTAGGATATAATGGGATTTGTATTTCGACGAACGGGAAATTCATCACTGTTGTGACGGAGTAACCCATCTGCCAAGATCTAACTCAGGCCCATGATCTCAGCTACAATTTTCTTGTTTTCAAATGGAATACAATTTTCTCGAAACCTACAAATGGTGTTGTCTCAGGAAGGGCAGTTCCTCTCACTCTCACAACACATATTATTATCATGAGGATCATACTGCAAACAGTTATTCTAATCATGTTTCCTAGTGGTAATGGTAATAATAATTCCTATTCGTAAAGTGCAAACATATCACCCATTAAGAGTTTCAAGGCGCTGAGCAATTGTCCAGAGTCACATGATGCTGAGCTGAGCTGTCACCAGTGATCGAACCACGAGCCCCGTGCTCCAGAGTCAGTCACTCCGGCCGCTGCACCACACCTCATACTTTGTACACTTCAAAATACAGCAGATATAAGTCAGTGGTGTTTGGAGTACGACAGGGCCAGTTCTTTTTCTATAATTAATAAATTCCTAAGTCTGTCCAAGTCTGTCCAAGTGGTAAAACTACTACTTGTGCCCTGCATCACTTTTTGTGACGGACCAGCAGGGTAAAAAAATGCGCCACGTTGCGTCATATTTACAAAGTGACGCATCTAGGTCGATGCGTCACTTTGTAAACCCCTGCGCCACATTATACCTGCGCCAGGTATAATGTATGCAGGGTGGGCATTCTGACGCAAGTAAGCCTCCTAGAAGTGACGCAGTGACATCTATGAGATTTCACTGCGTTACTTCTAGGATGCAAATCCGTCAATATCTTACGCCTGCCTCACAGCAGGCGTAAGACTGACGCAGGCACATTTAACATGGTACTTGCCCATGTGAAATTACCCATTGATGGAGTTGCGTCACTATTGTGACACACTCCAGCAATGCGTCATTTTTGCGCCTACATATACATCAGAAAAACTGACGTATCTGTAACTTCTTGCGACATGATGCGTCATACTGTAAATATGACGCATCCATCATGTCGCAAGGAGGGCGCAATGAAAAGTGGCGCATCGCTGTTTTCACGCAGCGATGTGTCACTTTTCATAAATGAGGCCCCCAGTTTCTTGTGACTACCAATATTCCAAAAGAGCTGGTTAGTTTTGGGATAATTATTTGTAACTAAATGAGTGCATAGTTAACGACAATGAGGTTCATACCTTAGCTACGGAACTGCATAAAAATGTGCATTCACCTATATGTGCATGCACAGTCTTCGATAAACTAGTTGTTTTATGAATAGATAGAAACATTTTCAAATTAAGGAACAACACATGGCACATGGTTTAAGATGTATCTCTATATATACGTGGATAGTATTTATTGCAGTCTGAAATATATTCATGTAGATGTAAAGTGCCTTTGTTACTTACCTATGATATTCAACATTTTTTGTTTCTATTTGGTGACTGGCATTTTACGGGCTTCCAAAAAAGCTGCTCATTCTCCCAAACAAGAGTACCATATGTTCACAAGCAGCTGTGCTCGGCTCCTGTGAGGTGCTGAGGGCAAAGGGGAAGCAAGAGAGAAAAGATGGAAAGAAACATTTGAAATTTTGAGACTGAAAATGCGGAGTACCACGATATAGAAAAGTAGGTTTGGAACAGATATGACAAATTTTCATGGCACATTATCATTGCTAACCGGCTGTCTGGGAACTTCTCCAACTTGATGTTGGGTTCCCTCTGATAACGTGGTGTTCCTAAGCAACATTACCAGGCAGTCTTGTACATACGAGTGGTCAGTCATCACAGCGTGACTTCAGAAATTGAATTTCTTTGTTACGTGAAAGTCAATTTTTTTCTCTTTTTTTTTGCCAAACATGTGCAGAGGGATAAAAAAAAGACTTGAAAAGTGGGCCATATGCATTAAGCTTAATGTGCTGCAATTTACATTGTTTCCTGAAATTTTTAAGTAGCATTTAGGTTGAGAACAGATGGGACAATTGGTTCAGTCCTAACGTATATCCAGTACCAGCAGGCAGGTCCTTTTACTCCGCATGTAAAAGACAGCTATTGCAATGTTAGATATGTCAACAAGATAAAGAGAGGACAACAAGTAACAATGAAAAAGAATTAACAACATAACTGGCCATTTAATGACCGAGGTTCATTTGCAGCTGATATTTAGATTACATATTTTAAACTACTACATAAGAAAATTCTAAACCACCGATGAGCTATTTACATCTCCTAGAAAAGCTAAATTTAGAAAGCAAAATGTGGCATGCTTAATATATTTTTCTGACAAAATACAGGAAGAATTATCTATCCATAGATAGAGACCGATAGAGTCGACAGGATTTTCAAGTAATCAATCAGGACGCCATGGTTGTTCCAGTCCTTTGAATGCATATATGAATTATACATGTGTACAAATCAGAGAGTTTTATGACCAGCATACCAAACAGGCACAGAGAATGAGACGTAGCAATTAAGCTCTATGTCCTATCTCCTATCTATAAAATTGTACATTAGTGTAAGTACTCATGATCACCTCTTTAAGGAACATTACCTCAAAATACATTAACTATCCACAAACCAGCTACCTCTACAGTCTGACCTTGCACAGACCTCAGCTGTCTTTTGGCTAGGTTTACGCTATAGAAAGATCACATACATACAAATACCCCGTATAATAGCATAAACCTAAATGGAACTTTGCAGTAAGGTTAAGAAAAACATCAGCATGGCTAGCAAGTTTCTGGCCAGATGAAGTGGGTATAATCTGGGGGTCATCTTTGATTCAGAAGTTTAAATTAGGATCCAACGTGTGGTTCGTTTAAAAAGGTCAATCTGCTGTTACGACCAGCATCTCTACTCGCAAAAAGGCAGGATGTTATTATGTATTTCCTGTAGGTGCACGTGTCCATGTATATTCCTCTATTTATGCATTCACTGTGCAAATCCAACTACATTCCCTTTGTCTATGTTTTTATCTGAAACTTTGATCCACTTACAATTTTAGTGCTAAGCTGCATTCCTTCCATTTACGCAAATACTTCAAGAAATGACTAATGAGGAAGTGAAGTGAAAAGTGAAAGTTCAAATTATTTGGCTTTCTAACATTAACATGCAGATTGCTTCTCTGAGGGATGGTGCTGACAGGGGATGTGTCAAACCATCATGACAGAATCCTCCTGTTCTGGAAATGCAATGCCGTAAATCTCCTTTCATTTCTCTGTCTGCTAGTTTATTTTCATTGCTTCTGGTAATCCATTCATCTGGTTCTCCTTGTCTTTCTGCAACCTTAACATTTAGAAAGATTATGTAATTGCACCATGTGTTTAAGTTCAGTATGTCTGACACAAAACTTGGGGGGATATTCTCAAGAACGTGTAATAACTACTGCAAAATCATTTTAACACAACTCTTCACATCGCAGTCTATTGCGGGAAAATAACTCTGTGTTAACGTGGTATTCTCAAGCCGGCGGCACCATGCGATCGTCCAATGACAACACGTCAAACGAACGCGTTAAAATCAACACGACTCAGCAAAAAAGACGAAACACCAACGCGAAAAAAAAGAGGCGATGACGACAATCGCGACACAAAAAATCAGTGAAAACCAGCCACAGGCCTGCAATCCCCACGCGACATGCTGGAAAATGCACTACAAAAGTTGAAAAAAACCACATACAAAGGCCAAATAACAGCAAAGCACTTTGGAGTCAGCTGGAGCAAGTGCAGAGGACAACCAGAATGCCACAAGCCCCCTGGAGGACCACCCTGGGACTTCCGGGTCAGGGAAGGGCAAGCACAAGAAGAGTAGGAAGAAGCGGTTCAGTCCGCAGGAAAACAGGATCCTGATAATGGAGGTCATAGAAAACCATCAACTACTGTTCGTCACCTCCACTGTGTCACTGGCAACTAAAAATGAAATATGGCAGACCATCGTGGACAAGGTGAATGCAGTCGGAGTGCTGAAGGGGGCAATGGAAGAGGTCAAGAGGCGCTGGAATGATGTCAAGCGCAAAACCAAGCAGAAACTCACAAACAACCGGAAGGCAGAAATGCAGACTGGAGGTGGCAGTCCAGCACCACAGGAGGAGTTGGCCAAGATGGAGGAAATGGTGTCCACAGTCATGAGTAGGGAGACGGTTGAGGAAATATGAATTTTTATGGTCAATTGTGTCCCCTATCTAGACCCCAACGGCTCCATGTACATGCTACAAGTACATGTATGTTCCCTCCACTTCAAGCTATGAAGACGCAAATACAATTGTGTCCAACGTTAATATGTCCTCTTTCAGATCTGCCATGAATGGGTCAGATATTCCGTTCCTAAGTATGCCTTGCCACCGTCTTTATATGGTATACTTTTCACGTTTTCCAGCTCTGGCAAGGTAGGCCCTGAATTTTGCCATCGAGCTTTTTCCTGCTTCTGCCTCTGAATGCTCCAGCCTGGACCTGCATCTGTATCCATGAACTTTGTCTTACTTCCTGCGCGGCTAACGGTGCCTAGCCCGGCCTGTTGCCTGCCAAAAACTGTATTCACCCTTCAAGTTATCTGCTCCGCTCCTCAAGAAATGCATTCCTGTCTAGTAACTTAGGTAAACATCCCTCCAGCTGCAGAGCAAAGGGCCCGGCCTTACTGTCTCCGTGCAAGTAATTCATGACTTTCGTTACCATGGTAGGCCCATGCCCCCTCGCATCTCATGTAGACACTTAGACGCTTGTACACGCACTAACAGACAGTATAGAATAGGATTTGTCAGAGAAGACTTTCCTTCTAGATAATATAGTTCCTTAAACACAAGATATTAGATATGATTTGGGACTAGGTTGTCCTGACACCCCAGACTTTTGTCTCCTCATGTAGGGCTAAATGTCAAGTTTCCTTCACCCTCTAGTTACACGTCAATCACACGTCATGCGGCTGCGCGCGCATCTCTGCCATGTATTTCTGCTGACTTTGCAGGATTCTTTTATGGATCCACCCACTTGTGCCATCATCATAATGACGTTTTTAGTATACGCCTCTATGCACGCCTATTGTAACGCCTTTTTATTACGTATGTATATTCTTATCAGCTGTAACGCCTCCTGCATCTGCCTTTACTGTAATGCATTACTATATATATTATAACCTGTCAATAATGTATTGCTGATCCCTTCCTGAACCTTCGTGGTGACGGAACTCGATTGCCTGGTTCGAACCATCATTCCTTTGTAAGGAATAAATTCCCTATTATACCCTCGAGTACCACGGATTCTGCCTCTTATTTTTACTGAGTTATTCGTATTGTATTTTACCGCATAAATTAAGTCCAGGTAATTTAAATTTACCACATAATTGGCGCCCGAACAGGGACACCTCTCACACCCCACGCGCCGGAGGTGCGTTGCAGACCCGGTCTCCTGCCACAGCCGGACGGACAATTACGCGTACCCGCAGGATTTCCTGTATCTCCCTCAGGCCAACGGGGGCGACTGAGGCTGCGATCAACACCCAGACGAGGCGGTGAGGAGTGCGGAGAATCCCGACCAGAGCCTAGCTGAGAGAGCAAGATCCGAGGTATACAGAGGCCCACCAGATTCCGAAGTTCCGAAGTATCTAAGTCACGAGTCGAGTCCAGTCCAGTTTGGTCTAGTCCAGTCCAGACTTCCGAGGCCTTCCGTTCCGTGCTTCCCGGTGAGTACCGTTGCTGGGAACGCATCTAGACGTGCACATTAGTTTGTGCCGGTCAAGACGGGTCTGGGTACACAGACCTGGTTTGCACTGTTTTAGCAGTGTATCTGTGCTGTTTAGCAGTACATACAGTATATTTAGTATTATGCAGTTAACTAGTTTTATTCTAATTATTATTGTTCGTTCTAAAATGTTTTGATATGTTTTAAATGTCGTGGTATGAGTGATTGTTCGATCTTCATTATTGTGTCTATTGTAATTAATTGTGTTCAAGTTCGAGTAAAGTAAGAATTAAGTAGCAAGGTTCAAGATGCCGTTATTTTCAAAATTAAGACAGATAAAAACTAGAAAAGGGATACTCGAGGAAGCTGTTCCCATTCCACCTAGGGACACTCCAGGGTACTTTATGTACCATAAACATGGCCTAGATGCCGTATTATATCTTGATCTATGGGTGGACTACACCAAGGATCTAGCAGAGAGTCAGAGATGGCCCGTTGCTGGAACATGGGATGCAGATTGCATCATGAGAGTAGAAGAAGCATTATGGAAAAAGAAAGCTAGACAGTCACAGAAAGATGCCATTGAACTATGGCGTAAAGAATCGCATCGACGCACAGAGAAAGCGCTCAGAAAAGAAGAGAAAAGTAGGGAAGATTCAGAAAAAGCCCGAGAAAACATATTAATTGACGAAGGTATCCGAGTAAAAACAGAACAAGTAGACAGACAACGAAACACTCTTATGAATGGTATGTATCCTCTTCTGGCCGAGGGTTTGCCTAAGGCCACCTTGGAGGTACCAAAAGATCTGCCACCTCCATTACTCCCGATTAAAGTACATCCCAAGACCGCAAAGGACATTTTCCTTTCTTCCTATTTAGATGATGCAGCCCCCGAATATGCTAATGGTGCGCAGAAACGCACACCACCTGTTAACGACGCTCAACCCCAAGATCAGCTGCACCCACCTCCGCAGCAACAAACTCCTACTCACGTTCTAAACATTCCATCTGTTTCTACAGTCCTTCCTGCACCCACACTCTCTACCCTACACCCAACAAATCCTTTTGGACTTGGCACCTCAGGAGGTGCGACAGGAGGTTTTTCCACGCCACCGCCAACAACTAGATTGACTTATAGGGATTTAGCATACCAACGTACACCCCAAAGAGCTAATGACAATATATTAAATGAGCCTCTTACAGATTGTAGATATGATCCAGTGCCAGGTAAACACGACAGAATGTTGCTATCTTCAGTACGTTTACGATGAGCTGCAAACTATTTAATGACGTTACCAGGAATGGTTGAACATCTAGACAAAATATATCGCTTTGTCCAAACAGGGCAAGGTCCTGAAAGTATTGCCGAGGCCATGGAATACCAGAAAGTAGACATGCAAAAATTATTGTTACGCTTTTTTATAAACTGCTTGATCAGAAACAGAGATAGGCCTGATGTAGATTCGGAGGAAATGCAAGTACTTACCAAATGGGGTCAGAATATAACAGACGGGAGACATGATAAACAGAAGTGTATAGAAGTCATGTGCCGAAGGATCAGAAAAGAAGTAGAACGAATACATGAAAGAAGAGTAGAAGCAGATAAAACTGAATCAGAGGAAGAGGGGGAGGAACAGTCAGAAATGAACGCAGGACAATTAGAATTACCAGCTAAACAAATGATAGCTTATGTAGGAAAAGGAAGATCCTTTAATAAAACAATACGTCCGATACGTCCAGAATGTAACAGAATTTTTCAAACAGCTATCTCAAATCCAAGGACCCCTGAACACTTATTCCAGGCTACTGATAAATTACTTCGAGAACGAAGGGGGTACCATGTGCTCGATTCTATGGATGAACAAGAATTAGCCAGGTCAGCAGTACAATGGGCTGACAGTTCTGAAAAATACAGTGATGATGCGCTAGCACACACGTTTTTGAATCTCGCCCCAGACGAACAGCGTTTAGCTAGTATATACATGATACAACATCTCCTTATATTATATAAAGGCCAACACTCCGATCCTGGTCCCCTACCTGATATATTGATAGAACTACTCATGAATAAATGGAGAGGTCTAGGTACCGATCTAATTAAAGTAATTCTAGAATACCGACATAGATATAGTGCCTTTTTGTGTCCAGAACATGATTCAGCTCCTCCTATGGAGAGAAAAACGTATTACATAGACAGACAGAATCCCTTACGCGAAGTACACCCAGTTAGAAATGATGATAATACGTTTAGACGCGTGTTTGTGTACACGCCCATAACTAAAATAGAACTATTGGAAATGAAAAAATTAGTGCCCAGCCATGACAAAGATCCAGCAGGTTTTCACCGTGAACTAAAGGACATGTTACTCATGGGTGACTATACCTATCCTGACATTATGAAAATATTGAAAGTATTATTGCCTGCCGGTATTTACGAGAAACTCAAAGAAAAAGAGTGGGAAGTGGGAGACCAAAAGATTGATTGGACCGCATTAGAAACCGAAGAAAATAACCGAACTGCAGGCGTAGGGCTTGGGGACAAAACAAAAGCATTGCCAGGATTATTGGTACAAGTATTGCCACGTTTATTAACTACGAAAAAGGAAGACTGGGGAGCAATCTCAGCTTGTAAACAGAAACCTGATGAAGACACTAGTGATTTTTATTCCCGATTTGAAAAATGTTTTGGTATTAATAGCGGCCTGAAAGCAAGTAGTGATTCATATCCACATCTTTTTGTAACAAAACTAGTCGAGAATTCCCTGCCACAGGTTAAAAACAGAGTATTGAAAGTTGAAAGCACTTGGCAAGCTAACACTCCTTCACAGATGTTACAAATGTTACAGTATCACCAGAATAGAATTAGAGAAGAACAAGAACACAAACAAAGACGTATGAAAGACACGAAAATGAAAATGCTTGTCGCTCAGTCAGTTCCAGCTGACGGTCATAAAAAGGGTGCGACACAGTCCAGTAATTCAGCGGTTCCCGTTAAAGGGACATGTAACTATTGTAAACAGCCAGGTCATTATATAAACGATTTTGCAGTTCTGAAACATAATATCTCTACGGGTAAAACCAAGGAGAGACCACGTCCGCCTAGACAGGATCAGATCCAACAACAAGCACCTCAGAATGTACAGCCTATGCAAGCTGCACAACAGACCATAGCGGTACCACAGCCACAGCCTATTGCCGCAACACAAAACACGACACAACAGATGTACCAGTATGCACAAAATGACTATCCAGAGTATCAGCGATACACATGAAATAGCCTAGAGAGGGAAGTTGGCTTACCCCTTATTGAGGTTCCTGTAGATCAAGAGGGTCCTTATGTACAGAGTCAAGTATTAGGGAAAGACAGAAAGTTTCTACTTGATACAGGGGCAAGCAGAACAACTATAAGTCACGATGAAGTCCCAGGGGCACCCCTCTCAGGCTCACAAAATATTTCCCTTGGTTTCTCAGGAACGCCTACTATTAACGAAGTATCGCAACCGCTTGCATTTACAGTTGGTCCATTGACACGGACTACAGATCTATTACTCACAAAATCATGTCCAGAAAACTTGTTAGGTATAAAAACATTGAAAGCTCTAGGAGCTATAATATGTTGTTCTCCGGACGGAGTACGACTATTTTTGCGTGACTTTAAAGGTCACTACGTGTCAAGAGACATGGAGCCGTTCACCGGTTACAGAATCTACCTGCACATTTATGGGCACAAGGCCCCACTGATGTAGGTTGTATGCACATTACACCATATCGAGTCACACTCAAAACAGGAGTGGTATTACCACGAATGCGACAATATAAGTTACCTCCAGATGCTGTAGTGGCTTTACTGCAAATCATTGACGAGCTCATTGCACAAGGAGTGGTTGTAGAAACCGACTCCAATGTATGTAATTCTCCGATCATTCCGATTCTTAAACGAACTGATCCAAAAGCACCCCCAGTATATCGATTAGTTATTGATCTGCGCGAATTGAATAAATGCATTGTACCACAATATCCCGTGGTCCCAGATATCTCTTCATTATTGACAGCTATTGATTCAGAGGCAACGTTCTTTACTGTAATTGATCTCAAGAACGCCTTCTTTAGCGTCCCAATCGATCCGGAAAGTCAATATTTGTTCGGATTCAGTTTAAATGGACGAAGTTTTAAATTCACACGCGCACCTCAAGGATTTACAGAAAGTCCTAGCATCTACAGCCAAGCACTGAAAAGACAACTTGACAGTATCCACATGCCAGTCAACACTGCACTGCTTCAGTATGTCGATGATCTGCTGATCACCGCCCGAAGCGAACCCGAATGTGAAAAAGCATCACTGACGGTTCTACATTTTCTGGCCGACAAGGGGCACAAGGTGTCCCCTTCAAAGCTGCAATTCTGTGCCCAGCAAGTTGTGTACCTAGGGCACTTGCTGTCCAAATGGGGGAGACAGCTCACACCTGACCGCATCCAGTTAATTGTAAACATGCCACCACCCAAGACACAAAAGGAGGTACGGGCCTTCATAGGCCTCACTTCGTACTGCAGGCAGTGGATTCCCCAATATGCATTTCTAGCAAAACCACTCATTCAGTTGACAACCCAGGAGGCAGCGACATCGACTGTCCTCCCTTGGACTCCAGAACATACACAAGCATTTGAAGACTTAAAGAAAGCTTTATGCCAAGCACCTGTTTTAGCGACACCATGTTACAGTAAGCCTTTTACACTCTTTGTTACAGAACGTGAAGGTACTGCCTTGTCAGTACTCACTCAGGAACAAGCAGGATCACACAAGCCATGTGCTTACTTTTCTAGCACATTAGATCCCGTAGCTCAAGCTCTTCCTGCGTGTCTGAAATCAGTTGCAGCGACAGCTTTAGCGATCAGACAAAGCGATTCCATAGTATTAGGACATCAATTGACAGTACAAGTACCACATGCAGTAGAGGTTCTCTTGAACCGGACACAAACACAACACTTGACTATAGCACGACTGACAGGTTACGAACTGACATTGTTTCAGCCACACATAGAAATCAGACGTTGTAGTACATTAAATCCTGCCACACTTTTGCCATTAAGTGGAACAGACCCACTGGCACATGATTGTATTGAAGTCATTACTATTACGACGAAACCCAGACAGGACTTGACAGATGTCCCATTACCAGACCCAGACCTGACACTTTATGTGGATGGTTCATGTATGAGAACAAGTACAGGAGAGGTAGTGGCCGCTTATGCAGTCACGACAGACACCGAAGTCATTGAAACAAATTGTATTGACACATTATCAGCTCAAGCAGCAGAGCTTATTGCTCTGACACAAGCCTGTATTCAAGCCACGAATAGAAAGGTTAACATATACACAGATTCACGTTATGCATTCGGAGTTGTACACGACTTCGGAGTCCTTTGGCGAGAGAGAGGTTATTTGACTTCTCACGGTGCCAACATTCAACACGGTCCCCTCATTCAAGCTCTGTTAGATGCAATACATCTACCTACTTCAATATCTATCATGAAGTGTAAGGCCCATACAAAAGTCACCGATATCATTTCCCAGGGTAACGACCTAGCAGACCGAACAGCTAAGCAAACAGCACAGAATAGGACTCATGCAACTGACTTGACAAAGACAATAGTTCCGACGCCGACACACTGCATGACAGTTAGGGATCCCGCCCTTGATGTAATTGACATACAGACACATGCTACACCAGAGGAAATAAAGAAATGGACTGAATTAGGAGGGATCCAAACAGATCAGGGATGGATGACGAAGGGAAAATCTATATGGTTTCTCCCCGACTCAATGGTTCAAGTTATCATTAACACAATACATAGTCCAGCACATCTAGGAGAGAAAGCTATGTTAGACAGTATTCAACACATTTGGTTCAACAAACACTTACGAGCTGCAGCCAAACAGAAAGTCCGAACTTGTATGATTTGTTGTCAGTTCAATCCAGGTAAAGGCGTACCTGTAGAGCAGGGTGGATTTCAACCTCCCGATCACCCTTTTGAAGTCCTCCAGATGGATTATATCCAGATGGAACGATGTCGAGGATTCAAATATGTCCTCGTAGTTGTATGCGCTCTTTCCCGTTGGACAGAGGCGTATCCCGTCTCAGATTACACTGCCCCGACTACTGCCAAACAATTAGTTCGTGAATTCTTCCCACGGTATGGTTTGCCCCGTATCGTGTACTCAGATAATGGCCAGCCGTTCTCATCCGAGTTAATGAAACACATTTCACTCTTGTTAGGCTATCAATGGAAATTCCACTGTGTCCGACATCCCGAGGCAGCAGGTCTCGTGGAACGTCATAATCAGACCCTGAAAATACGACTTTCTAAAATCTGTAGAGAGAAAGGTGTCGACTGGATAGTAGCCTTACCGGTTGCACTCTTTTACATGAGAATGGTAGCACATTCTCGCACAGGGCTATCCCCGTACGAGGTGGTCTTCGGTAGGCCACCAAATATGTGGGGGACGCCTATACCTCGTAAAATAACTGATGTTGATTGTAATATGCTGACAGATTACCTTGCTTCCTTGATGTCTGCACTACAATCTTGCCGTTCACAGGTAGCTGCAGCCTTTCCTGACAACACCGAGGTAAAGCCCCATGAAGTGGTTCCTGGAGATCTAGTTTTCGTACGAAACT
The DNA here is from genome assembly GCF_964204655.1 of Triturus cristatus. Classification (NCBI taxonomy): domain Eukaryota; kingdom Metazoa; phylum Chordata; class Amphibia; order Caudata; family Salamandridae; genus Triturus; species Triturus cristatus. The sequence continues at coordinate 354,571,219 of NC_140589.1, read as the reverse complement.
TCGACAGGAGGAGCCCGTTGGAGCCTCGCTGGCAACAACCAAAGCTGGTTCTTCTAACGACGAGGACAGCAGTGAAGGTCGAGGGTCGCAAGGGTTGGTTACACTCGAGTCATATCAAGAAATTTCATGGACTACCATCGGATTTGAACTCTCAGCCCTGCCCCCTTCCAGAGACTGATTCAAAACTCCCCTTGGTTGAAAAGACCGAATCACAGGAATATAAACTGAAACTAAGGTCTAGCAAGTCAGACAATTCGATTGTTTAAGTCCTCTCCAAGGTGAACCGGTTGAATTAAGTCTTTGACATGTATCCTCTAGACCGAATTAGAGAGAGAAATAGACAGAAACAGCTCAAGAAACATGCATACTGTAAATCACTTCATAGTCACTGTATAGTGACATTGTTGATTATGTTTTCTCTAAACCTTTTTATTATTGCTGCAAGTATGCTGTTACACATGTATTATCCTATTTTCAAGCGTGCTTACAATGTTACTGCCGAACATTCTTTTAGTGAACTACCTCCACATGAGTTGTCCTATAGATTTGCGCTGCGCAACAACACATTCATTAGTATGTTACATCATTCCCATCAGACCAGCAATGCTACAAATTGTTGGATATGTGGCCGACTCCCTCCCTATCAAAAGTACAAAGGAGTTCTGCCTCTCTTTCCGTACCCGTTCACACACAATGGTTCCTGTGGAGCATGGTTTAGTTTGATTAACTCTTTAGATTCCAACACTGTAGTTTACCAGAGCAACTGGGTATGGGGAAACCTGAACTTAGTTTTGCTTAAAGCCTGTTATCCTAACAAGGAGGGACTTCCCAAAAGAACAGGAACTGATCTAGAAAATGATGTATATGGATTAGGTAATTTTACACTTAACCTGTTGTTGAATCTGAAGCTGCACTAGTCTTGCCTGCTATGTCAGTATTACCAGTCAAAGGTGAATTCTGTGTAAGAAAGAATGGTTCAGTACACCTGGGTCATAGTAAATGTACTACTGTGATCGAATTCAGTGATAAAGGCAAGTCTACATTTAGAGCTTCCCGTCATTCCTACTTCATATGTGGTCATACCGCATATATACGCCTACCTCCAGACTGGGATGGTACCTGTTACATTGCATTCCTTCTGCCACCTGTTTTCCTAGCCCCTCCTGATTATCATAGAAATACCAATCTAGTACACCATAGACCCCAGAGAGATATCCCGATTGTTGACTACACCGAAACAGCATGGGAACAATATACAGACTTCAATAAAGGTCTCTTTCCTTACATAGGTGTTGTCTCAAACAGTAAACTGATACGTAGATTAACCAGAACTCTTGAAGCAGTAGTGAATGAAACTACCTCTGCCCTAGGCAACTTAACAGAGGAGCAGTCTGCGATGCGGATTGTTGTTCTCCAAAATCGTCTCGTCCTTGACGTCCTCCTAGCCGATAGGGGCGGAGCCTGTAGGGTCATCGGATCAAGTTGCTGTGTTTTCATCCCAGAAAACGCGCCATCCGTATATAAAGCCATAACTCGTCTTCACAAGATTGCAAACCAGATACATCAGAATCCAGGCACCTGGACATGGTCCGGTTGGTTCTGGAGCGTGTTGTCAGCCTGGGGATGGAAAGTCCTTCCTTCCTTGGTCTTGGCCTTCTCATAGTATTCAGTTGCTGCCTGTGTCTACAATGTGGACCAGCGATTTGCGGCCTGTGTGCCACATCATGTATTCCACGTTCAAGTTTTCATTCAAGATCCCGGAAGAAGAAAGAAGAGCAAATGATGTTACATGAACAGGTTGATGGATTCCTGAAGATCGATATTTCATGAGGGTCCGTAGGGGACAAGGAGGGAATGAGGAAATATTAATTTTTATGGTTAATTGTGTCCCCTATCTAGACCCCAACGGCTCCATGTACATGCTACAAGTACATGTATGTTCCCTCCACTTCAAGCTATGAAGACGCAAATACAATTGTGTCCAACGTTAATATGTCCTCTTTCAGATCTGCCATGAATGGGTCAGATATTCCGTTCCTAAGTATGCCTTGCCACCGTCTTTATATGGTATACTTTTCACGTTTTCCAGCTCTGGCAAGGTAGGCCCTGAATTTTGCCATCGAGCTTTTTCCTGCTTCTGCCTCTGAATGCTCCAGCCTGGACCTGCATCTGTATCCATGAACTTTGTCTTACTTCCTGCGCGGCTAACGGTGCCTAGCCCGGCCTGTTGCCTGCCAAAAACTGTATTCAGCCTTCAAGTTATCTGCTCCGCTCCTCAAGAAATGCATTCCTGTCTAGTAACTTAGGTAAACATCCCTCCAGCTGCAGAGCAAAGGGCCCGGCCTTACTGTCTCCGTGCAAGTAATTCATGACTTTCGTTACCATGGTAGGCCCATGCCCCCTCGCATCTCATGTAGACACTTAGACGCTTGTACACGCACTAACAGTCAGTATAGAATAGGATTTGTCCGAGAAGACTTTCCTTCCAGATAATATAGTTCCTTAAACACAAGATATTAGATATGATTTTGGACTAGGTTGTCCTGACACCCCAGACTTTTGTCTCCTCATGTAGGGCTAAATGTCAAGTTCCCTTCACCCTCTAGTTACACGTCAATCACACGTCATGCGGCTGCGTGCGCATCTCTGCCATGTATTTCTGCTGACTTTGCAGGATTCTTTTATGGATCCACCCACTTGTGTCATCATCATAATGACGTTTTTAGTATACGCCTCTATGCACGCCTATTGTAACGCCTTTTTATTACGTATGTATATTCTTATCAGCTGTAACGCCTCCTGCATCTGCCTTTACTGTAATGCATTACTATATATATTATAACCTGTCAATAATGTATTGCTGATCCCTTCCTGAACCTTCGTGGTGACGGAACTCGATTGCCTGGTTCGAACCATCATTCCTTTGTAAGGAATAAATTCCCTATTATACCCTCGAGTACCACGGATTCTGCCTCTTATTTTTACTGAGTTATTCGTATTGTATTTTACCGCATAAATTAAGTCCAGGTAATTTAAATTTACCACACGGTGACAGGATTTGGGGGACCGGACACTGCTCAACAGGACCGGACACAACAGCAACAGGGTGAGTAATGACTAGGGACTGGGGGACGGGGAGATGGGCACAATGGCACACATGCACAAGTAAGCATAGCACATCTGCAGACAACCATGCCCCAGACCCCCAACTCCCACCAAGATACCACTGCACCCAAGAATGCAACATCCCAGCACTGTATAAGCACAGAAGTCAGAGGCACACTGCATGTAAGGGATCAGGGGCAGCCAAATCAGAGCTGCAGGGGCGACTCCCCCAAAATGCAGCACACACATCACATGCAGAGCACATCAACATTGACAACGATGTGGCACAATCCGCAACACGTCCACAACAGAAGAGGGGACACAACTGGTGCCGCCTTTGTGAAGAAACTGGCCAATCACATATGGCATCGCAGGGAAATGTGCGTTGACAATGTACAAGTACAAACACATCTGTGATGTTGTCGCAATGTCCACTGTCCCGCATCATATAGGCAGCTCCCCACAAACAGTCACAATGTACACTGTCATCCAGTCTGCAAGTAAACATGTACAATGCGCCAACATACATGTGAACACAATGTTAAACTGCATCTCCCCTTCACATTGCAGAGGGAAATTCAACACCTCCTGCAGGGCAGTCCCAACCTCTCTTCTCTGATGATTAAGAGGACCACCACACCTTCGACTCCGATGCCCTCCAACAGCTCATCGAGTGCCTCCGCAGCCCACTTCCCAGAGCAGAGCAGCCCAGCTGCTAAGAGGAGAACCCACCCCCTGCACAGTACCCACAGCAGGCAGCACCCACCACCACGGCTGCCTCCCAGGACCCCCATGACAAACACATGGCCTTACCACTCCATGTGTTGGGGTGCCAGGAGAATCTGGCTGAACAGGTGCAAGTAGGGCTGAACCGCATGGCAGACAAACTAGATGCCATATGTGGGTGTCTAAGTCCCATCAGGGACCGCTCACAGTCCCTAACGGACACCAACAGTCTGCACGATGCCCTCCAACGAACCATGGCTGAAATAGACAGGGTCCTGACTCAGAGGCAAGAACAACTGTCCAGTCTACGTGGCTCCAGCGAGCTCGCCTGGGAGTTGGGACTCATGCGGAGGCTCATGGAGGACAGGGAGTGTAAGCATGTGGAAACAGAGTATGCCACGGCTGCACACCAGCGAGAAGTAGCTGGGTCCCGCAATGCCATAAAAACCATCCTCATGGCATTGCTGCCACAAGGCCTTGCGCTGATGCATGCTGCTGCTACCACTCCATCCACAACTCCGGCCCCTGATGTGTCAGTGTCACACAGTGCGGCAGACATTCCACCTCCAGCCCTTGAGGTGTCACTGCTACACTGTGCTTGGGACAGAACACCACCACCCACATGTGAGGCACCTGAAACAGCAGAGGACGAAGATGCTGATGAATCTGCCCTCGTGGTCAGAAGGAAGCGGTAGCATTCATGTCCGCCATATGGCCTTTTTCTGCTTGGTTGTGTCCTCTGCATTATCTACTTCCACTGTCCCCGATGCACTCTGCGACACTCACCTCGGACCTCGACATGGACTGCCATATTCTGTTTGGTCACCAATGACACAGATATCAGACTGCAGACTGAACTCCTCCTCAACTGATGTACTTGTCATTCCTTGAAGGACTCTGGCTGGCCATCCACGGGCCAACACTGCAAGGTGGGGTTTGCATGGCCCTGTCCTGCACCAGCTACAACACTTCATTGAATGTGCATTAAACATTCATTTTCACAACGATGTGTCATGTCTGTGATCTTGCAAGTGTGGGCGCATGGATGCATGTAGGGTCAATGATTTCACCTTACGTCAATGTTGCCTATGTTGTGGGACTTGGGTCACAGGGTGACACATTGCCGATTGCGTGCTGGGTGGCGCCGACACTAGAAAGGAGACACACGCATTAGTTACTTCCTTGTCCAGCCCAGAATGGATGCACGCCCAGAACCCTGGGGTCATTGTTCACACCCTTACGCTGGACTGGCATATGCCAGGCCTACCCACACTGCTTACGCTCACAGGGGGGGACGACAACGCTACATGTCCCAGGTCTTCCCTGTAGGGATCTGCTGCTCACAGGTCTAGTTGTCAGCATGCCACAGCCACTCCCTCACGGCTGGTTCACACCCACACCACACCCATTTGGCACCGGCGTCACAGGACATGGGATCCTGCCAATAAAAAGGGCCTGGCGCATGTGCTGGATGCCATTCCCACTCTAAAACTGGGTGTCTCCATGTGGGGATCATTTAAACATGAGGGCCTAGGGCCCTGCCACCTCACATTGCCCAGTGCCGTGGGTGACATGATGGCATCCGCACCACAGGACACAATCGTAATGGGGTTCATGGCTGCGGTGCACAGACCTGGTGGCACCGGATACAATGCAGCAGGCACAGGCACACCACCACGGGATGGTGTCTTTCGGTGGACTGAAGTAGGGGCACCTGAACTGCTGAGCGGGTGTGCAGCCTGCAATGATGCGCAGTCCAGGTGGTCCGGAAGGGTGGCATTAGTGTGAGCACTGCTGGACCATAGTGTAGGCCTGAGCTAGCGGGCAGTGCGGGCCCACTGACACGTGGCGTTGCCTCACGGTTCACAGAGTTAGTGGCACCTCTAGGGCTGAGCGGGTGTGCAGCCTGCGATGATCCCTTGTGCACTGATATGTTCTCTGCCATAGCATAATCAAGACCCAGAATAAAGTGTGTGACCTGCTGGCCCACGGTGCGGGGCTGCATGATGTGGAGGGTGCCATGGTCGGGGACACAGGCTTGGAGCGAGCTCCCACCGGCACCTGGTGGGCCCTCTTGGAGATACACCGGTGGTAGAAGGTGAGCAGTGAGGCCTGGTTGCGCAGGGGCTGGCAGTCTCCACTGGGTGGCAGGAGGGGCTGGGTGCAGCAGCCTGTGTGCGCAGGGGCAGGCAACCGATGATGGCGTGTGCAACTGTATGGACTCTGCTATTCATGTCTTTGGCAGCTGTTTCAGATGAGTGACATGGGGGACTGGAGTGTGTACCGGCACATGGTTGGAGAGACACCGGTGGCTGCAGGTGAGCAGTGGGGCCAGGGTCCGTAGTGCCGGCACTCTCACTCCCTCTCTTTCTCTCTCCCTCTATCTCCCACTCTTTCTGTCTCCCTCTCTCTATCTCTTTCTCTCTCCCTCTATCTTCCTCTCTTTCTCTTCCCCTCGCCCCCCTCTCTCTCTCTCTCTCTGTCGCTCTCTCTCTCTGTCCTTTGATGGGCGCATGACACACCTTCTTATCTGTCTTTCTGTCTTGCAGGCTGTGACTTACGGAATGCCCAGAGAAGACCCGCCGTGCCTCTTCATGATTGTTTTTTTCGTTGTATCTGTAATAAAGGTTTATTTTAGAGTATAAGGTATGAATGTATGTTTCCATTTTTCTTGCCACACCTGGATGTTAGGTGTTGTGATTGTGCGACTTCAGGCGATTTGTTTGGTTCATAGTTTCATGGAGTTGATGTGTATTCTCTTTGTCTTTGGGAGGGGGGCTGGTGGGGTCTGGGGGGGGGGTTGGTTTGTGATGTTGCCATATTGGGGCTCCGGGCTGCATGTTCAGTTGCTCTTCATGTTTGGCTCTGGGCTGTGCTCCGTAGTCTGCTGCCATTTGTCATCTGACTTTACACCAGATCAGAGCAGGTGTTAGTTTCCTGCTGCTAACACACCTTGTTTCCTGTTTTGTGATCTTATCGCCAATCTGGCTGGTCATTGAGAATGTTGTGGAGTAGTGTTGTCGTAGATTTTTGCTCGGGATTGCCTACTTAGCATCTCATTAGCGATAGTTGCCGGGGTCATCCATGGTGATGTTTTTTGAGGATGCAGGTGGTATTGGTTGTTTGCATTGGCTTGTGAATGGGGCGATAGATTAATCTCGACTTTGGCTGCGATGAAGTGCTGATAACTCGGCGATAGATCCTTGAAAAAATGCCCCTTGGAGTCACAAATCCATAGGGTTAGGATCTGTCATAATCAGTGACGTACCATCTGATCATGAGTGTGTAAAGGAAAATGTAACTTACTATCTGATTTTAACTATTTGTTAAATAGATTGATTTTGAAGATTTGCAGTATCTGTGTTTACTGAGCAAACAGCAGTAAATATTCAAAGGAGTAAAACAACATGTACAAAATCTTAGCAAGGGCACCATGAAACCTAAGGCAGGGTGTAAAATATTCCGCTTTAGCCCCTAGTTGGGTTGTGAAAGACAACCATAATTGAGGTGAAGTGGGCCCCCCATACTTCTTAGGACTGGGTGCCACTACACCAGCTTAACAATTAATAGCTGTGTCACTGAACATGGACATCGCACTGGGATATGGACCACAAGCATTTTCTATGCTACCAAACTCACCTATTCAAATTCAACTTAAAACCAGCCAATTAATAGACCTCTCATAACTACTACCACTGTATCTGTTGTCTTTTTCATTTCTTCATTGTGCACTGGGTTTCTGTCACAAACGTCTTGTAAACCTGTGTGCTTAGGGGGTATTCCATCGGTGCACATGGGCAAACCCATGCAACCACTCATGGGTTTTGATGTAAAGCATCATCTGCTAACAATAGTTGACTAGGTTTTCCTCCAAAAGATAGCACCTATTACAGAGTAGCGTTAACTTGGAGAAATACATATATTTCTCCAAACATTTCCGTCTTTGCACCCTTCCAGCATAAGACCTATGCTAGATATGATGCATACACACTCATTATGGTGCAATGATGCATGGGTGGCACTAGGAAGCCTAATATTGTGGCAGCCCTAGGGAGAAAGCAGGACAGTTTCATAACTTAGTAGATATGATACCTTCCCGCTGTCTACCAGTGGCATAATGAAACTTAGGGGGGGGCCCTGCAAAGTACAAGGAGGGCCCCCCAGGCAACCACCTACCACTTTTTCCTACTGCCAAATTTAGAGTGCATAAAACTATCACTAAGTGGTCTCAGACCCAGTCTATGAACTTTGCGGAGGGGCCCCCCTGAAGCTCAAGCTCCCAAGCACCACGGGGGCTCCATGGACTAAAGTTACACCACTGCTGACTACCCTCTCACTCAATGCATTATGGAAACCTTGGTTGCTGTACTGCATTGCCAGAGTTTTTTGTAACTATACCCCTATATGTTGTTTGTTAGTACTATGTAATCTGTATGGAACCGCTCCACCCCCCCCCCCGCCATTCGGATGAGGTCTGAGCAATATGAATAGCGCAATAAATAAATAAAAATATACCAAAATGACTATAATTTTACACTGACAATCACTGCAGAAACTGACAAAGTGGAGATTTCTGAAATGGTCGTCCTCTAGATGTATGTCTAGCTAGTGTATCTGTTGCCTTTATAGTTTATGTGGATATGGAACAAATCAAAGCTAATCATCTAAATTCGGTTGGAATATTTAAAATAAATTATTATTTTTTTGTCATAAACTATGACTATTTTGGATTTAGGATCATATGGGAGACTTTTTAAAAGTCCTATGTTATGTAGCAAGCATATACATCTGTTCATAATCATCAGAGCAAAGATAAATGTTGACTGAAAATGTTACCCTTTAATTTATTTTCCAAAGACAGTTCCATCTTTGTACAGGGTTCATCTATACATAACACTGTCTTATTCAATTACATATGAACTGTGCCAAGAGATCCCTTGGGGTAGTGACTGTTTAATAATTTCAGCTAATCTCTCTCTCAGAAAGGTTTTAAAGGGCAACATGTACAATGAAAATAACCTCTTGATGCTGGGACTGAAAGAGGAGACAAATAAAAAATTAGTTCAGAGCATAGAAAAGGCAACAGAAAGGTGGCATGGACATGGGCAGATGCGTGTCCATCTACTGAGATCTGTGGAATTACCTTCCAGACTTTGGCATCTTCTGCTAAGAATAATCAACCAGTTGTATGCATCTTTTTGAACATAGAAATCACAGCCTGCAGCACTTAACATTAAGATGTCTGGGAGGCAGTGCATTCTTTTAGGTAAACTTGGTGGTGGTGGTATAGGGGGTGGTGACATAGGCAAAGAGATTTAAAATTAACATATATTCAGACTGATAGCCTATGGAGTCACCTGATTTCTCCTGATAAGTGGTTCCAATATTTAAGAGACTTAAAGCACTTTTAATGGTTGAGCTAGAACTCAACAAGATTTCAGTTGAATGAGAGATTGCAGCAACTTCTATCAACTTCTGTTCGATTCTAGAGCAATCCCCTGATGAATGGCTAGGTGTGGTACCAGAATATTGTGTTAGAATATATAATGACATAAGTACTCAGACATAAATATAGTCCACAGCAATATAGTCTTATTGGAGTTACTAAAAGAAAATCTATACTCAAGAGGTCAATATTTTTGGAAAGAAAATGTAGGACACAATATTTCAGGCAACATTTCTGTATACAGTATTCTAGCATACAACCCAATAGTAGCAAGAGACATGGAAAAATATGTCACATGCAACAGCAATCAGATGCTAATGACTGCAAAGTACAACTGCATCATTTTAATGATTATTTTAAAGAGTGCATTAAAATGACCGAGGGGTTCATAAAGACTTCATGAAACATGTTGTTAAACCACACAGCATACCATCTGTCAATATTTCCTACAGAGGACTGCAAGTTGTACCTAGGTTCCGTATTTTGTGTGTCTCTATGCCCTTGATTTAGTGTGGCATTGATGCTCATCTCTCTCCACATACCGCCTACAGACATATGGACAGACGGAACGGGTTATTAACATCTTAGAGCAATACCTGGTTGCTACACCACCTCTGGCAATGATTGGATTTCATTGTTGTGGCTCACAGAGTTTGTGTATAACAGTGCACCACACTCTGCCACTGGGGTTTGTTCTTTTTCTACCTGACAGGTCAGAACCCAAATATCGTGCCTCCAGATCTACCCAACACTAGTTTGATCCTAGCTGTCTAGTAGCACATGCAGAACTACTTCTCTAAAAAACAATTAAGGAATGCTGCAAGAAGCAAAATACACTACAAACATTATGGTGACAGCCATCAATGGCGATGATCACAGTAGACCTCTATAGATCGGATATGGTTGTCAGCTCAGTATCATTACTTAAAGACATATCAGAAAATACTACCTATGTTTTTGGGGCATTTCCCATTGACCGTAGGAGAAAATCCTTAGCTGCCAAGCTAGATCTACCAACATTTTAATCAATACAGGCTTAGTTTCATGTTTTACTCCTCAAGCCCTGCAAAAGTGATACATGTGTAACAGTACCACCACCCCTATTTGTAATTGACAGACACACAGCATTCAAGGTACTTGTTATACTGCTGCTCATCCCTTAAACCAGTACTGTTGCAATATAAAATAGTGCAGTGTCAGTTCTTGTTTTCTTTTCAAAGAGATATGGGCATGAAGAAAGGTCATGAGAACTAGTGAGGCAAATCCATGCTCCTCATTTAGTATGTCTTTTTTTATCCTGCAGTTTGCTGCCTTATGCAATACCCACCCCAAGTTCATGGTGCAACTCTCAGAATCTTTCAGGCTTCTGTGCTTCCATCATCCCATTACCCAGTACCATCTTGTGACATACCCATCCCACACTCCAACCACCATCCTTGTCCCAGGAGGCTTCCATGCTCCATCAGCACCTGGAAGTCAGATACCAGTGTTCAATCTCATGTGACGTCCTGAGTTTCCAGTTCTTGTGCCTCCCCACAGTGTCTTGGTTCATGACAAATCCAATGGTGGGGTCTCCTGTAGTCCTGCCATCACCCACGGAAATTACACTACAACCCAAGATCCCACATAGTCCTAAGAAAGGTAATGGCTATGCTGTGCACAGTTGTCTATTAAAAACATGTTAAAGAGTTAGAAGTAACAATTCGTTTCGTTTCTTGTATTAAAACATTAGCAGTTATGAGCTTCTGATATCTGATACATGCCACTCTGACTTCTAGCAATCTCTTGTTCCCGGAATTTTCTAAGGTTGGTGGCACTCTGCAAATCCAGAATTATGAGCACTTGTAATAGACGACAAAGGCAGTGAAAAGATTAGTCTATTTATTAGCATATGAGATTGTAATCAAAGAAAGAGACAAGGTAGCGTAGAACTTCAGTGAATGCTAAATCAATATACTGCTGTTATCCCAGAGCTTAGAGAGTGAAGACAGAGAATTGAAGTGAAACTGAGAAGTAAGGCAAAGTCTGAAACCAAAGCACTGACTCCATACAGTGTGAGGAAACGTTATGTACATTCTTTGATATCAGTCATTTAGTGTGAAGTAACACCTTTCCTTCGTGCATGTCTTTATGTGCATTTTGTGTGTAGTACCACATCAGGCTAGTTGAAAAAGAGCCACAGGCACTACTAGTATTGCCACGTGTTAATGCTTTTCATGTTTTGCTGCAGGTGTTGTGGAGGGTTGATGTGAGAAAGTGGCTCTGTATACACTGTTCCCAAATAGGTATAGTGTGTGCAGAGTCCACAGTCCCCAGAGGTTTGGCAGAGGTTAAAGTTAGATATAACCTTACTCTCTAAAGTGGTAGCTTGGTCGAGCAGTAAGGTAGTATCAGAGGACAGTGTAAAGCATTTGTTGTACACACTCAGTCAGCAAATGGTCTCACACACTCAATAACTGAACTCTAGGTCAATTGTTTATATAAAAAAAATATGGTTGTTTTATTTTAGAACCAACAATAGGTACCAAAATATACTTTCTCAGAATGAGATACTTTAGTTAAATACTTTTGCAATATGCAATTGACTTTTGTAGGTAATAATTACAGGTTGTTGCAATAGGCAACACAATTTCAAACACAATAATACATTGAGCTCAATAGGAATTTTAAGTTATGTGCACGTGATTACTTTTAGGATAACTTTTCTAACTCCAGGACTGTATCCTAGATTCAGTCCTGGGACAGTTCTTGGAAACAAGTGAGTAAATTTGGTTAAGTTACTGTTGTGATTTTTAAACAATATTTCAGTGTTGGATCCTGGATCCAGCACTAGTGTACCCCCTGTAAGCAGTTGAGAAACTGCGTTTAAGTTATACAGGCGATTTTTAAGGAATATTTATAAGTATGCAAAATTGACAGAAGAAATTTCATAGAAAAACAGTCAATTATTCCCGATGGAAGAAAATTCAAGTTACGGGTAAAGTATGTTCTCGTTACTTTTGTAATCCAGTACTGGGCTCCGAGGCTCAGGGCTGGAACATCTATCTAACACAGGTAAGCATTTACGTTTTCACAGTTGGTACGATTTTTTAAGAATATTTGTAGTTTGCAAAAATCGACACTTAGAAGAAATTTCACAGAAAAACAGTCAATGATTTCCTATGGGAGAAAATTGAGTTAGAGGTAAGTACGGTTGTGAGTACTTTGCAGGGTCAGTGCTGGGCACCAAGATCCAGCACGGGTATCTCTCCTAATAGCAGGTGAGTATTTCCGTTTTCGTTACTCGGTTGATTTTAGGTGAATATTTTAAAGTTTAGAAACTCCACATGAATCTCCACACGAAATTTCAGAGAAAACCAATCAATGTTATCCAATGGAAGAAAAGTGAGTAATCGGCTTTTGGGTAAGTACTCGACTGGCAGAGTTAAGGTTCTGGGCACAGACTCAGGGGTCTCCCAGGGTCAGGTAAGTACAGTTGTTACACCCTCAGCGGCACAGGGGCAGCCAGGTGCAGAGTGAGTTAGGCCCTATGTTATCCTTTTGGAGGCAAGGGGGCCTTGGTTGGTGGCTGCTGACTAGCAGGCCACACGACTGTGGCAGCTGGGCTCCTGGTCACTTGCTCAGGGCAAATGGGGAAGTAAGTAGGAGTAGAAGTTGCACTGCCAGGGCCACTCGGGGGGCTGGGTGAAGGGTGCTTTTGAGCCTTCGGGCGCTCAATGGATTTCAATGGAAAAGCTCAAGGATGAACAAAGGCTGCAAGCTCGGGGACGAAGATTCTTCAGGTGCCACCACCACTTCGAGAGGTAAGTTGGGTAGTTGGAGAATAGGTAGGTACGCAGGAGTCGGGCACAGGGGGCCGCAGGGCACCGGGTGCAGGGGTGCCCTTTGATGTCGGGAAATCTTACCCTCTGTTGACCGCGGTTGGGGGGGTCCCTGGTTCAGAGGCTGCAGGCATCGTCAGGAGCGTCGAGGGTCGTCCTTGGGTGCCGGATTCGGGGTCACAGTCACCAGTGGGACGTCCTCGGGGTCATTGTCTGCTCCAGCACAGGCCAGGCTTGGCGGGTGCAGGGTGTGCAGGGTGTGCAGGGTTCGCGGTTCCGGGCTGATGCCAGGGGTTAGATACTTGCTTTGAGCAGAGCCACTGCCCGTGGGAGTCCCAGATGCTCAGAGTGCTAAGGTAGCCAGGTCCTCCGGGGTTTGTGAGGTTGCTGGCCACAGGAGGTGCCGGGATTTAGCAGGAGCAGGTTCAAGGGTCGACAGGCCAGTAGGGCTGGGGCCAAATCAGTTGGTGTCTTCCTCTTCTTAGCAGCTGCGCGGCAGGTCTTCTTTCTTCTTGTTCTTCTTCGCTTGTTCGGGATCTGGAATCTGGAGAAGGAAGGTTCAGGGTGCCTCTAAATACTAGATTTAGGGGCGTTACAGGTAGGTAAAGGGCAGGGACCAATGGGTCCCTGCCCTGGGGTGGGTACACCCCCTATCCTGTCACATTCCTGTGGGAGGGGGGCAGTAGCCTAGTCCTGATTGGGCAGGGCCTCCCATCTTCAAAATGGCGAGCACCCAGAGATGTGCTTCACCTCGCCTTCCCCACCTGAGGGGTGGGGTTGGCAGGCTGGCACATCCCCTGTCCTTATTTGGGGTTTCCGGCCAGTCTTCCTGCCAGAGTGGGGGTCAGAACCGGTGGGGGCCAGTTTGCTGGGTACAGCAAGTGGCCTGGAGAAGCTCACAGAGGCGGCATGCCTTTTAAGCTTCCCCCTGCCCATCCTCGGGGAGGAGACCTAGCACCTCGCCCAGGATGTGCATTGTTGCAGGCCCAGGAGAGCGGGGGCTCTCCACCCAGGGGTCCAGCAACATGTCTGGGCAGCCTCCCAGACCAGACGTGGAGTGTAGGTTAGGTTTCAGGGGGCATCTCTAAGATGCCCTCTGTAGTGCTTTGTACATTAAATCCCACACTGGCATCAGTGTGGGTTTAATGTGCTGAGAAGATTGATACCAAACTTCTTAGTCTTCAGTGTTGCCATTATGGTGCTGTGGAGTTTGTGTTTGACGAGCTCCCAGCACCATATACTCTTAAATGGCAGCACTGCACTTACAGTGCCCAGGAATGGACCTGGGTACTGTAGGGGCACAGGGCTCATGCTCATGTGCCCACACCACTGGCATAGGGCACCCAGCTAGAGGGGTGGCTGATGTATGCCAGGGCAGTGTAGGTTGTGGGCATGGCACACAGGGATGTGTGCCATGTCGACTTTGTGTTTTGTCTTGTACCCGGACACTCAGCCTGCAAGGGCAGTGTGTTTGTGTTAGGGTACAGGGTCTCTAAGGGTGGCACAATAAGTGCTGCAGCCCTTAGAGGCCTTCCCTGGTCACAAGGCCCTGGGTACCTAGGGTACCACTTACCAGGGGCTGACATGTAGCCAAGGTTTGCCAATTTGGGTTTTAGGTTTTAGGGAAGGAACATAGGCCCTGGGCACCTGATTGGCAGGAGCCCAGGGCATACTCAGTCAAAGCACAGTCAGCAATTCAGCAAAAAGTGGGGGCATACCATGCAAGAAAGTTGGCACTTTCTCACAGTTGATAGATGGAGACCCAGGTGCCGAAGATGTGACAGCCATGAATGACAGGATACGTCTTTACCACACTCCTGTCCCTCACTTTATTCCCCCTACCCTTATTTCATCAACCTGGACCCTTGAAAGAAATAGGGGTCTGCATTGGGGAAGCTTGGGCTGAGAAAGAACCCATATCATTTCTACATGTTGCAGCTTCACAACCTCTACTCACAGTATAGTGACCGCAATCACAATAACTATACACAGGAAATGTATTCTGTTTTGGTAAGGAAATCCTCCTTGCTGAGAAATCCACTACCTCTTATTGATGAAACCTGTCATAGTCATTTCTCAAATCTATACAGGTCAACAGATTGGAACTTCACACAGTTAGTTAGGTTATCCAAAGACTCCAACAAGGAGTTGACCGACAAATAGATTAGTGGACCATAGTAGTTCTCACCTTACCTCTTGGCCTTTCCAGGTGGTCAATTTTTTATTACTTTAATAACCCTATATTGGAAATATTATTGAGAGCTCAAATTGGGGTACAGCTAAATTTCTATATTTCTCTTTTACAACAATGATGTAATCCTTTTACCTAGAGAATACGGGCCGTGATATGAAGCAAAGCTTTAGCCATCCATAGCTTAGTTTAAATACATGTTCAGTTATTCTACAACTCTGAGACATAATAGGCTGTTGGGGAGTATGTTGCACATAATACAAAAAAAATACATGAGCAGACATAGCTGACTTTCTAAATCCACAATTTACACTGTGTTGACTAACGATGTCATCATACATTCTACTGACAAACTGATAGGCTGAAGTATTAATGTGGTACCATATTAGCAGGGGTTGCACTGAAGAAGAATTAAAACATGTTTTAAAATGAGCATTTAAAGTCTTAGTGCTGTTCTGAAGATGTCAAAAATCCAGAAGGGAAGAAATCAAATATACGGAGGTACACCAGGAGGTGATAGGATTTTTTACAGTGAATGTGTGACATGACATGCAAACTCTCATCCACCTACACACTTACTCACTTGTGAGTGTTTAGTTTAGTTTATTGAATAATTGCTAAATTACTTAAAACCATTGCAATAAAACTTAGACAGGATATACATTACATGAATACATGTTGTGCATAAAATTAACAAGTTGAAAATAAAGTCTTTACGTTCAAATTAAAAGTATTGAATGATTAAAGAAGAAGGCGAGGTTCGATGTTTTGGTGAACAGGAACTGCAGCTTTGTAGCAAGGTAGATGGAGTTGCGTACGCTAAAATCGCATAGAGAAGGAGAACGGTTTAAATTTTGAGACTTTGCATTCAGGCGTATTTATTATTACCAGGGTAATCGGATTTTAAGTTTTATTAGCCAGGATCTGCACCAATTTTACCTTAGTGGACGGGTATACTGTTTCTTAAAGATGATGTGACCAGATTATGTTGCAGTTTGAGTCTACTAACCTGAACAGAGTGCATTATGATACAGAGTTTGTTCCACCTTTAACAAAAAATTAACTGGGTGGCAGTTCAGCAGGGTGTCCCCTGGGTCAAAGCAGGCTAGGATAGTCTGTCTTCTTGTTCGAATTTCCATTTGATTAAATGCTTTATTTAGTAACTGTCTCCATTCTATGTGAACAGTGTTGCAGGAGCAGACTAGTTGCAACAGGTCTTCCTTACCACTCCCACAGAGACGGCAGGTGTCAGGGAGATTTCCACGCAACCAGTTTGCCACGTGATCTTTAACTGGCAATATCCCCAGCCGATATTTTAGGAACTGCTGCTTGATATAAGCTGGGTAGCCATTAGTTAAGTAGATTTGGAGGGCAATGGTTTTGCAATTATTGAGAGTCATCCATCCATGTGCTCTTTTTGATAGTGTTACCTTGTCCTCTATGGCAGACTGAGTTTTGAGTGACTTCATAACCAGACACTTAAAAGTCTGAAAATTGGTAGGTGTAACCCAAAGTTGTGTGAGTCCTGTGAGTTCGAGGGACTCTTGTATGTAAACTCTTGCTGGTGATGTTTTGCAGTGCTGTAGTTCTTCCTATAGCATGTGGTTCAGGGTGTTTGGTTAGCTTTCCAACATATATTGGGGCAGATTTATGAGGTTTTGCCTTAGGGAAGCGCAGCAGGCCTTCCTGCTGCGCTTCCCTACGGCAAAAGAAAAGGGCAGGGATGCGCCGTATCTATAAAATGCGGCGCATTCCTGTCCTTTTCCCCTGCGCCGGCGCACAATGGGCTGCCTGCGCCAACGCAGGCACCTCTGCACCATGGTGCAAGGGTGCCTGCGTTGCGGAGATGAATATTTTTGTACAGGAAGGGAAACCTTTCTGTACAAAAATAATCACAAGAGGTTTTTCCTCTTTGTATGGGTGCTGCAAGAAAAAGGAAAAACGAGGAGAAATAAAGATATTTCTCCCCGTTGCGCCTCCCTTACGCCTCCCCTGGGGAGGCGTAAGCTTTTGGCGCTGCCTCAGATTTATGATTTCTCGTACATCTGGGGCAGTGTCAAAAGGCCATGGATGTTGCTGGGAACGCCCCCAGCAACACCCATTGCACGCCCCTTTAACGTAGAACACTGCGTTAAAGGGACTGATATTTATGAGGCAGCATTAAGCCACAAAAAGTGGCTCAGTGCTGCCTGATAAATATCACGCAGGCTTCTGCGCCACGGAACGTCACAAAAAGTGACGTTCCGATGGCGCAACGGGCCTCATAAATCTGCCCCTATGTATGCAGCACGCCTGGATAGTGACTGTTTTAGCAACCTGAATTCTAATCTTATCTGCACAGGTAAGGTGTAACTTGGCAGGGAGAAAATAATTCCGTAGGCTCTTGTGATTGTAGTGACTAGAGGACTGGCTTCCTGCCCTCTTAGAGCTTCGCTTCCACATGAGATTGTTGGCAGAAGCTTCACTCTTGCAACTTCGAGCAGTGGCTTCAGGGAGGGGCGGGCATGTTTTTTTTATCAAGTGTTTAAATGCTATAGCCAGTTCCAGTCTTTTCCTTTGTATTGCCTCCTTGTGGGCTAATAAGGTGCCTTTTTTTGTCAACGAGGAGCCCAAGATACTTGTATTCCTCTGTTCTTTCCAGACGAATTTCATCCAAGAAGCATGCCTGTGTTCGAGCGTTTTTAGTGTCGTAAACCATGGTTTTCGTTTTGCCCAAGTTAATCGTTAGGCCGTTAGCAAGTGAATAGGCCTTCATTGTGTCTATCAGTCATTGAAGCCCCACCCAATTGCAACAGACCAGTACCACGTTGCAGGCGAACAAAAAGCTTGATATTGCTTTTCTACCTAGTTTGGGGGCGTGAGAGTTGCAGATTTGTAACTGTTCAGTCAAATCAACTAGTGAGTGAGTGTTATACAGGTAAAAGAATGATTATAAAACTGAATGCCACCATTGGTATGTACAAGCACACCTGTGAGTAGACACTGTGCATGCGTGTGTTGGTCTGTGTGTGTGACTCGATGTATCCAAAAGCCTCAATTGTAGAAGTGTTTTAATAATATCGAAAAAATGATGCAATTTCTCATAAATGTGCAGAATTAAGGTGTAGGCCTTTACGGAAATAATATAAGTTTAAGGCAAAAATTGCGGTAGACAACCATATTTACTAATACTAGGCTTCAAATAGCTGAAGCATCATTGTATGAAGGGCTGACCAGACAAGAAATGTTTAAACATGCATACAATGTTTATTTTGTACCTCTCCATGAACATGTTTTTTTCATAATAAATGATAGTTGCATACATTTTTTCATATAATTCTGCAAAATGTTCCTACTTACATAAAGAACACTGATTGTTTTTTGTCATTTAAAGTTCATCCATTGAGATGCAGCTTTTGAAAGAATATGAATGATTGCTCTAATGAGCGCCCTATTATGATGTCGGTTGGAAAGCATTCTGACCGACTCGGTGTCAGAATGGTTTCCAACCGACTCAGGTTGGGGAGTTCGACCAAGCGATTACGATGTTTCCGAACACCATTTGGTCGGACTCCCATTGACTTCAATGGGAACCTGTGTTCGGACCGACAACACAGGCTCCCATTGAAAAAAGGGGTGGGTGCGGAGAACCTTTCACCCTTTGGTGGGCACCCCATGGTGCCTGCCACACTGTGCATGTTTGGAAAGAGTGGACCCATGGGTACCCCCACGGGTCCCAACCGGAGGCCTCTGAGTAAAGGGGACCTACTACGGGCCCCCAAAGTCGGTTTCTAACAGCCGATCCATGTCGGACTGACCGAGTTGGAACAGCTTTTAGAATCCGATATCGTAATCGGTCAGTCAGAAACGTGCCCTATAGAGGTCTACAATTCGTCTCCCACCGACTCGGATTCTCCGAATGCCAGTCGGAACCGATTCACAATGATGGACCGACTATCTTTTATCATAATTTGCCAGTTGGAAATGTTTCCAAGTCAGTCGGAAACTTGGCTTCCGACATGAGTTCGGTGAAACCGAATAACATTCGGAGCCTTTCCGTCTGACAACGTAATTATGCCCTAAATGTTTTCTTTTCGTTAATACAGATGTTTCAACTTCTACATGGATCATTGTTAGCAAATGATTAAACTTGATATATTGGAAGGGTAAATATGTGGTAAGGTAGATCTGAAAGAGAAAATTGCACATATGAACTTAGTTATTATGCAACTTAATTGCAAACTCAGCATTGCTGTCTGTGGACTATTGTATTTTTGTGAGAAGAAGATGAGTGATCCTGTACCTATGAGAGCATCGAAAGCTGATTGGCTAACTGGAGACGGAATATGCAACATGTTTCATAAGTATCAGAATGTGTTGTCTATATATGTTTCTAGAGTAGATTAACCCACTTTTGTCCAGACCATTCTTTTACCCACTTCCATTTGACCTTATTCCATGTTGCAATTTGATTAAACTTTCATTTATTGAACTGCTTTATAGGCCACAGCTTCATACTTAAAATCTCACTCTCTCGAACTAGAACCCTTTATGGGTTCTAACTGACACCATTCACACTCTATTACTAGAGTAGGAATGTTCTTTGCTTTATGGAATGCGCCTAATGCATTTATTATGATTAATTGTTGGAGTTATGCAGATTATCGATTTCTATCCATATGTGATTATTGGGATTAATACAATTTAAATTGTGATCTAATAAAGATTACGTACACAATTTTTTAATATTAAAAATCTCAAACTCTCCTTATTAATTGAAAATTTGATTCGAAATTCTGATTATAATTTCTGTGATCTTCACCTCCTGATCTTCTCTAAAACAATGGTAAAGAGCCATTTGTCTAATGCTAGCAAAGTTTAAGAGGGGGCAAATGAAGGTAAATCAATTTTCTTAATTGAGAAACTGATTCCTGCTCTAGCAAACGTGGTAGTAGGAGGATGTTTTACGATATAAGAAGATGAGCTATAAAATAATTATCCATAGTTAGAGTTATGCCCAAGTCCCAAAGCCCAGAATTTGAAGAATGACAAGGTGTGGTTTTGAAAGCATTTCCTGTATTGAAGTTGTGAGTATCAATAGGTTTATTCATCGTGAATTGTGATTATTGATGTGTTTTATTTGTGTAGTATTGGAGTTTGCTTGGTGAATGAATTGGTGATGTTTATATACTTATTGTGAAGAAGTTTAAGAGATTATCAAACTCCAAAGTAGTCTAAGATGCATGAATAAGTGCAGAATACACTGTATCGTTTTCTTGTCTTCTAAAGATTAGTGGTGTAGGCCGTGAGACACCATCAACTACACAATTGAGACAGAGATATTAAAACACTGTTGTGAATGAATTAATATTGATTGGTTTTGGCAGAACCTAATTGTACAAAAAGTGGAGCTACATTGATTAGGGCGATTTTCTGCTGGTAAAGATTTCTTTCATGTGTGTGAAAAATCTTTCTACGTGGAAAAGTCGGAAGGTGTAAAAACCTTAATAGTCTGATTGTTGAATTGGTTTGTCTTCTTTAGAGGAGCAGACAATGATAGTTTCTTTACGTTTGCTTAGAGTTTTAGAATTGTGTGCCCAAGAGAAATTGCACAGGAGCTTGAACTGCTGCAAGGCGTGAGTTCATATATCATAGTGTGCCGTGCTGCCATTGGTTGGTTGGTGTACTGTTGTGTTGCTATTTGTTGATCGACAACACAGAGTACCGCGCTGTAGGCTAATTGTTGTGCAAGAGACACATTGAAATTGGTTACCAGGTTTTGAAGTAATAAAGCTATAACTGGATTTCAGAAAAGAGATTTGATATAACCGATATCGAAAATCAACATTATTGAATTGAATTGCTGAACACTAATTGTTGAATTATCGCACAAATGAAATGTTCTAAAGGATTTAAGAATCTTCTGAGAGGTGATGTAACAATTCCAATATGGGAAGGTGAAGAGGCATATCCAGAGGGTACACCAGCACATTATGTAGAACAAATGTGGGGTTACATACATGTTGGTGGCTTTGTTAATGGTGAAAGATCACTGAAAATGAGGGTCGTTTGAGTTTTTTGAGCTATGGTACATTTGAATTAAGTATCACTAAAAGATTGAGAGAAAAGCTATATGATATGAAGCCATCACCTAGACCCACACAGTATAAAAACATTAAATATTTGTCAGAAAACTGCACATGTTAAGGAGAGAGAGAAATACCAGAATAAAACTAAAAGAGTTGTGTGTAATTATGCAGATGCTCAATGAAATGAAGAAAAACAGAGGTGGAGGAAAGCCATAGTCGAGGTGACTAGACTATACTCAGCTATTTCTACTGAAAAACATGAGAAGCTGAAAAATAATAAGACACGGAAAAGATGATGAGGGAGCTGCAAAGAAATCAGATACTGAGAGTGATTCAGGGGATGAAATTTTGGATGCATTGTAAGTCACGCTTCCACTACTGTATGTGACCCTGTAACAAATACTAATGGTGCTTTGACATCAGGGGGCCTATTAAAACGTTGGTCTAAAGGCCTACAACCTCTATTCGGAGGCCTTATGACAAACATCGTCAGTTTCAATTCCGGCCTGGCTGATTTTGATTCAGCCTGTCAGAATTTAAACTGGCCGTTCATTCCATCTAGGAGCCCGTCGGCCAGTCAGAACCAGCCTGTAATCCAAACCGGCGTCCAGATTACGATGCATGGTTTCCAGTAGGGTTTCCATGCAGGCCTTTCCGACATAGAAACCCTGTCGGAAAGTGTGTTTGGGGGCCATTAGCCAGGCCAACCTTCCCTTGTGGACTCCAGTTGGGGGCTCAGTTGGCACCTGTGGTGCCCCACTGTTAATCCCTACAGCTCGTGGCAGGCACATTGAGGTGCCTGTCATGGGGTGCAGGGATTAACACCAACTCCCATTTCCCTCAGGTCATAACACATGCCTCCATAAGGAAATGTCAGAATGCGACCGAACAGCATTCAGTCGCATCCTAATCAGGCAGTCCGGACTGCCGACCAGAGGTCAGTTGGTTCCATTTCCGAGGCGGTCCGTCATCGTAACCAGCCACCAAATTCAACAGTGGCTACAGCCCCTGTTAAATCGAAAGCCATTCAAATTGAATGAACATTACAGATGACACAGCTTATTATGAACCAGAATCAGAATCCATTTCAATAGCACCCTGTGTTAGGAAGTGACACTTTTGGCTTCAACTATATTCAATGATGGTGCCTGAAGGGAGAGAAAGATTGCATGCTTGGTGCAGTCTTAGAGGTAGACCAGAGCGGACCACCTGTTATATCAAATGTTGTGCCTGCTCAAAATGAGAATGTTCCTACAGTGATAACTCCAGGTGTTACTGCTTGTATTTTATCTGTAGTGGCAACCTATACTAGGGTTATAACAGCACAGCCATTAGAGATTTGCACAACAGCTGCTCTGATTAATATTGTTCAAGATGAAGTAATGCCAAGAACTGTTCCAGGGCCACCCGTGACAAGGTTTATCCGGCATTGCAGAATTTTCAAATTGTTGTTTGGACACCACCACAAACAGTTCAGTCATTGAGAGAATGGAGAAGGATTGTCTCTACGACACCAATAACAGCGTGAGACTTACCTACTTGAAGATGGGATTTTTCCCCAATGGTTGGAAGAAATGTTAGAGAATAAAAAGACAGAAAATGTCCCAAGATTTAAAGTTGAGTTAGAAGAAATAATCAGAGGATATTTGATCTTGAGCATGTGAATCAGTACCAGGAAAATGAGTTGATATACTTGTGAAAAGAAATTATCAGACGTTCAGCAGTTGCTCATGATTAACCTACCGAAATAGCTCAAAAATATGAAGTTGATCTTTCAAAACATTTTCCATTGCAGAACTGTTTCAGGGCACAATTGGATGGTGAAGTTATTGAGACAATGTATTCTTCAGGAATACAATTATTTAACTAACTTAGTAAAATACATTCATAAATGGAGTGATTTTGAGAAGTTAGAGAACAAATAAGCAAGGAAGCATGACAAGAAAAAGAAACAATCAGAGGCAGTTGAAGAAAATAATAAGCCAACGATAGATCCCCCAGAAGATGGAGAAGCTTTGACTTATCCATTGAGAAAAATACCAGGTGGAGCGTATGTACCTTGGATCAGAGGCGATCTTGCAGCATTTATAAATCATTTTCCAAAAGTGAGAGAGAAGCCTGTACAGTGGTACACACAAGTTGACATATTTTATAAAATGTTGAAAGTGCTTTGGATTGATTTGATATTGATATTGTAGTGCCTAGTGATTTGTGGGCCGAGTGTAAAATTATTGTACAATGGCTGTGTGCAGAAATGATGAGAGATTCCCACACTAATGCACCATCTCCTGTGGTTATGGAAAATACAATGAGTTGATCACATTTCTGAAAGGCAAGGTTCCTCCAAAAGATTTTGACTTGTTAAAGATTAAAGGACTCTCACAAGAGCTGAAAGAGTTAGTGCATGATTACTATCAGCAGTTGCTTCAGGTGTTTCAACAGCACAGTGGGTGGGAACATCCCAGAGTGATATGGATTTTTTTATGTCTCAGTTTGTTCTAGGGTTAAGACCAGAAATCAGTAGGCACATAAAACAAGTGTCATTTACTGGCAGACAAAATTGTTGGATGAGATCCTGAGGTATGAAATATATTGTAGTGATGGACAATAGATAAAACAGAAAAAGCACAAGGAAAAGTTCATGTTAGCCCAGATGAGGTTTGCTCGGAAAGGTTTTCTGAATCAGTCGTTTGTGGGACACCAGAGTGAGAAGCAAGTTGTTGGTTTGCAGACTCAAAGTGTTCACAGGGTAGAGGTGTTCTGATTAAACTGAATTCTGGTGTAGATGTTGCAACACGGAAGAAATGCAGAAACAGGTTCCAAAGATGCAGGTTCCACAAGCCCAGATGGTCTCACAAAATATGAAAAACCATATATTTAATATGAATCAGATTCCCAAAGCAAATCCAAAGCCATTTCAGAACCAGAATCAGAATCCATTTCAATAGTACCCTGTGTTAGGAAGTGACACTTTTGGCTTCAACTATTTCCAATGATGGTGCCTGAAGGGAGAAAAAGATTGCATGCTTGGTGCAGTCTTAGAGGTAGACCAGAGCGGACCATTTGTAAATGGAGAAAATAATGGCCACCAAGTGTAATTTTTGTTCGTCACCGGCACTACCCGATCCACTGTTAGTACAGTGGCAGTCCAAGACCTTCATTTTTTTAGAAGAAGATCCAAGTTGTAGGAGTTTCAAATAAACAGATAACAAACCGAGTTTCAGAAAAAGTTCCTGTAAAAATAGGTTGATTTGAGGAAAATCATGAACTTGTCTGTGATTCTAGTCCTGTAACCTTGTTAGGGAGAGATTTATTGTGCAAGTTAAATTGCACTATTTACTGTACCTTGGATAGCTTTAAATTTTAAGTGCATGATTAATATGTTGAAGTTAAAATGGCCGAAAAAGAAACAGCTGTAGAATTGTACTCAGTGGAAACAGTTGTATATTTATCTCCAGATTTATTAGAAAAAATGAATCAAGAAATATGAGACTTCACAGGGAAAAATATTGGACTGATTAAAAGTGTGGAACCTGTCCAAGTTACAGTGAACCTAAATGCTGCGTGTCCGAGAAAACCACCAAACAATTTGACCTCAGAGACAGTTGCAGGAATTTCACCAGTGATTGAAAACATGCTGAGTAAAGGGATTTTAAACGTAGTTGTTGGAAGCCCTTGCAACTCTTCGATCATGGGCTTACAGAAGCCCAAAGGTAAATATTGGATTGTCCAAGATCTTCAAAAGATTAACAGCTTTGTTGTTCCATGTTGTCCCATGATACCAAATCCAGCCACCGTGCTTTTTCAGCTTCCATGCACTGTAGAAGTTTTTACCATTGTGGACTTGTGCCAGGTCATATTTTCCGTTCCATTACACGAAGAAGGACCGTTTTTTTTCACTTTTAATTTCGACAGAGGGTTTTTTCATGGTGCCGAGTTCCACACGGAGCCCATCTATTTTCAATTAGATCTTGAAAAAGAATCTTGAGTCACTGCAGATGCCTTACAATTCAGTTCTTGTGCAGTTCATTGATGACCTACATGTGGCATCAGATACACAGGAAGCTTGCAGACAGGATACGATTGCACTGTTCAATCACCTGGCTGAGAATGGACATAAAGTGTCTCCAGGTACACTGAAATAGCATCAAAAAGAAGTCCAATATTTGAGACATATCACTGAGAAAGGAGCAAGTAAGGTGTCATTAGAAGGAGTTGAGACAATTCTTCAGAGGAATCCACCCAGAACAAAGAGAGGAGTCCAAGTGTTTTTGGGAATGATTGGCTACTGTAGACAGTTGATGACGAACATTTCCCTAATGGCTAAGCTTATATTGAGGATGACACACAAAGATGTGCCTGATCGACTTCCATGAAACATCAATTGGTTGAAAGCTTTCCTAGAGCTGAGAGAAAGGATCTGTCATACCCCGGCACTAGGAATGCCTTATTACAGTAAAATGTTCACATTGTTTTGCAGTGAGAGGGAGGGCTGCACTTTCTCAGTGCTTACTGAGATGCATGGAGATGCACGAAGACCTGTGACTTATTATTTAAGTACTCTGTAGCTAAGGACTGCCCAGCTGCCTTAAATCGATAGCTACGGTTGAAGTCAGTACAGAGAGATGTGAGAACATAGTGATGGGACATCCTTCAACTGTTAGGGTCTCTCACTCCTTAGAATTTAGCTTATTTTAATGGAAACCCAGTACAGACTTATAAAGTATGAGTAGCAGATCCTTGCTGCTGAGAATATAATTTTGAAACGATGTAAAATTTTAAATCCATCAATTCTGTTTCCCTGTAAATGAGGATTTCAGTGAAGATTAAGTTGAATATGATTTTCTAGATATCATGGACTTGTGTAGCAAGCCAAAGCTAGACATAAAAGAAGAACCTTTGGATGACTTTGATTATTTATTTTTTGTCGATAGCTCAAGTCTGACAAATAATGAAGGCATTCTGACAGCAGCTTACACTCAATTCAAGATGTTGTGGAAGCTTCATGGCTTCAAAGTGTTACTTCAGCACAAGTTGTAGAAGTAATTGCCCTTGTAAGAGTTTGCAGTCTGACAGCCCAATTGACAGGGGCTATATTTACGGTAGTCAACATGGCTTTGGTGTTGTCCATGGTTTTGTGCAGTATTGGTCACAAAGAGGTTTTCACAGGGCATACACAAATCAGTCTGAAGAAGACACTGTTTTTTTGCTGTTGTTGTCAGAAGCTGATACATGTGAAGAGCTCAAAAGATTGAAGGAAAATGTTTTGGAAGCAGAACATCAGGGTTGGAACAGAGCAGGACGCAAGACAAATTCAAATGACATTTGGATGTCAGCAGATGGAAGGCCATTTTTGCCAGACAGTTTATTGTTTCCCATGACCCAACATTTCCATGGCCCAACAAATCTAGGAAGAGATGCAATGGTGAGATTATTCAGACAGAATTTGTTTGACCCCAGAATTAAGATGCTTGCAGAAGAATTGTGCTATCTATGTGTGACATGTCAACATATGAACACAGGGAAGAGAACACTAGTAGCACTGAGCCAAATAGGGAGATCAGGTGGTCATTTCAACTGAATGCAAATGGACTTTATTTAGATGCCTGTTTGTAAAGGTTGAGAAATGTCCTGGTTATAGTGTGCATTTTCTCTTGATGGTTGGAAGCCTACCCAACACACAAAAATTCAGTCTCACTGTAGCAAAATTGCTGTTGTGGGATTTAATACCTAGGTATGGATTACTGGTTTCTCTGATATTAAACCGTGGGACTAATTTCAACAAAAAGATTAAGCAGATTACACTGTAGTTATCGACCAAAAGCCTCTGTATTTGTTGAATAGTTCAATGGAGCAATAAAGTCCCGATTGACAAAGGCTTGTTCCTCCACATCACTGAAATGGCCAGATGCTTTACCTTTGGTGTTGATGAGTGTGAAAGGGAGATGGAGGACAACTAAGCAGAAGATGTACAATCCAATCCCTGGTACATTTTCAGCTTACCTGCACACTCTCCTTTTCCTCTGCAGCCCGACGGTCATGGCGGGGGTTCGAATGGGAAAGAAAACATACTAACGAGAGAACCGGATGATGACGATCACGTAGTGGCCCCAGAACCAATCACCAAGCAGGGGGAGTCTTTTAAACCCAGGAACCAGGAAGGGTTTGGTCTGGAGGAAAACACTGAGTCAGAAAGCAAAAAAAGAAAGAAGCAAAGAAAGACTTAAGTGGCATATGTACAAGCCCCTATTGCCACGGGAACATCACTTTTTGTGACGTTCCAGTGGCGATAGGGGCCTTGTCGTGTGTACAAGGCAGCATTAAGCCACTCAACGTGGCTTAACGCTGCCTTGTACATAAGGCACTCTTTCATGCTATATTTATCGTGAAAGGGGCGTGCAGTGGGTGTTGTGATGGGCGTTTCACAGCAACACCCATTGTATTTGATGCTGCTGCCTATGTACAAGGATGGTGTACCTAGGAGGCAGCACCAAAATTTAGACCAGGAAAATCCTGGTCTTAAGTTGGCGAAATGAGGAGAAATGCATTATTTCTCCTCGTTTTTGCTTGTTCCATGTGTGCTGCCTTGTGCAGATTTGCATACTGGAGAAGGAAGAAGGAAAAAGCAACATGCTGCAAAAGCTTCAGAATGTGATGTCCATTTCTTTACCCACTTCCATTTGTCCTTATTCCATATTGCTTTGAGACTCTACTGAGTTTCACGAACCTCTCTTTATGGGAAATTTTGCTTTGATTGAATTTTGATTTATTGAATTACTTTATATGCCAAAGCTTTATCCTCACACTCTCACTCTCTCTAACTAGAACCCTTTATGGGTTCTGATTGACACCATTCATTCCCGATTCTTAGAATAGTGATTTTCTTTCCTTTATGGAATGTGCTTAATGCATCTATTATGATTAATTTATTGACTAATGTTGATCATCGATTTCTGATCATATTTGATTATTGAAATTAATACAAATTAACTTCAATTATGTCTCACACAATGCCAAAGATTCATTTGCCTCAGACCAGCAGAGATTAAGAGTGGGAATTAGCCCGTTTGAGATTC
Organism: Triturus cristatus; assembly: GCF_964204655.1. NCBI lineage: Eukaryota > Metazoa > Chordata > Amphibia > Caudata > Salamandridae > Triturus > Triturus cristatus. The sequence continues at coordinate 354,542,786 of NC_140589.1, read as the reverse complement.
TTAATTGAGAAACTGATTCCTGCTCCAGCATACCCAAATCCTCTCAGTCACTGGAGTAATTGACTTGTGTCTGTGTCACCCATCACAGGGCATGGCAATCAACCATTTTCTACACTCAGTGCCACATGCCTTCAGTACTCACAGGGCATATCATGAGATATTATCCATTCGGCAATGACACCAGGGTATTACCTGCGATCATGACCTGTGCTCATCATACTGAAAGGATGTGGCACTGGTACAGCGGGTTGTGTGTCCATATTGCCCACCCCTTCTCTAATGGGAAATGCACATTTTTGTACTTGCTCTATATCCTTATTACGATTCCCCAAAGTGATGTTGCACAAAGATTTGTTAAACTAAGTCACAGTTAAATGCAAACTAACAAATGTATTTCAAACAGTAGCTGGAATGTCGCCATATCATGGCACTAGGAGCAAGGACCTGCACGCATTGCATTCCAGTACAACTATATTCTGGTCTTGTGTGCATAGGTGAATATAGTGTCAGGGGTGTAGGCTAATGCATTTGCATCCTAAATGTGGGAGTCGAAGGACAAATTGCAAATGAGATTGTGCTTTTTCCAGTAGCAAACTCCATCCACTTTTCTTAGAACAATTTGCATTCTCTATCCATCCAGGAAATGGCCCAGCCATCCATAGAAACAGGAATGTGATATCCCATTTGGATACGCGACCGTCACAACGACTGCGCGAACAGTGAAACCAAGGTGAGAGACATTTTGTAATTTTTGTCGTTGAACCTGTATCTTACCGGTACGTCATGTGATTTTTGAATGTAAAGCATGACCTCATATTGAAAGTCACGAAATAGCGATAAGTACATATCATAAAACTTCATTAAATTTTGAATGTATGTGAATTTATTGAAATACTCAAAAAAGCTATTGCACGATCTCACCCATCCCTAACGTATACTGAATGAGAAGACTCGAATGTCATATAATAGGCAAAATTATGACAAAACATAAAATTCCATGAAAGACTTTCAGTCAACTGAAGTTATGATATTATTAGAGGACCTGCCAACCAGTAAAATATTCTGATTGTGTTGAGCTACACACTCACATATACCATCCACTAAATACATGGCTCTTGACTGTACATATTGTCACATATAATATTAGAAACTTGATAACTGATGACATCACAGATGAAATCATCCTGTACGTGATTATTGGCATCTTACTTAAAATGCAATTGCAATAATAAAGTACTACTGTCAGTAAGTTGCTGTTGTTTTCATTAATATATTGAGGCAACACACTGCTACAGTCAATTGCAGGTGGAAGGCTTTTAAAATGACCGATAACCTTTGGCCCTGTTCATTTGGCCCTGAGAGCATGGAATAAACTACAGATTGTGCCCAATCACAATGTCTGTACAAGGTTGGCATGTCCTTCAGCTGCATCCAGGCCACATCTTTGACAATCCAGGCTGCATTTCCACGGTCAGCAAACAAATGTGGAAAAATTTAATGTGATGAGAAATGACATGATAGCACCAGAGATATCAGCAATGATGTAATTTCTGATAACATCTATGAGTGGAGATACTAAAGACTGCTGCTATTGCAGCCACTGGTATTACATATGCCCTTAGACATTCATTGCTTTGAACATACAGATGTACCCATAATGGATACATCTTAAAACAAAGCTATATTTCAATGGTCAGTGACAGGATGTGGGAAAAAGGTATTCTTGGAGCTACAGTGATGTCATTATTAATGTCAATGGCAATATAATAAGTGGCATCACTAGAGATGCCATCAATGATTTATTTTTTCTGTCATCCGTGAATATAGCTAATAAAGGCTGATTCAATAGTAATAAATATGTTTACAGACATTAATTTTACATGTGAGACTGCTGTATCATTTTAACATCTGGATATCACTGCTAAGAATATATATGTAAACAATTCTGACACACTGACCCACGGTGGCAGGGTATATAAGGCCGCACCACTACCAGTGTTTATGGAAAAGTGTATTGGAAACGTAGTTACTGTTTCCTAAAAAAGGACTCATGTATAATGCCCACCTCTAAAGACCAGCCACCGTTGGTGGTCCTGAATATAACATGTGAAAACAGAGATAAGAGAGGCACATATACAGAGACATCTAAACCATAGTCTTAGAATTAGTCCATATAACAAAGAAAAGGAACACTATGACAGAGGTAAATTTTTCAGATGATGTCATCAATCGTTTTATTCATAGTGCCTCGTGTTTACTTTGGGAAGAAAAGCGTGGCAGTGAACCTTTGCCGGTTGGAGTTTCGCCCTGACCTTGAGCGCGACACACTATGCGCTTCGGTTTCTGATTTTACAAATCTTAAACCCTCTACGTCACTACTATCTTCATTAATAGTTTGAGATATACATCAAGATTCTATAGGATACCTTGCCCCTTCTTGTTCGGGTTAATACCCTGTAGCACCTACTGGACTATTTTTTGCCCTGAAAAAGCCCGCAAGGGTGAAACGCGTTGGCTGTTTTGCATTGTTCACCTACATGAATTTATACTATGAATAAAAGGATCGACAACATCATCTGAAAAACGTACCTCTGCCATCGCATTCCTTTTCTTTGTTATATGGACTAATCCTAAGACTATGGTTTAAATGTCTCTGTATGTGCCTCTCTTATCTCTGTTTTCATACATGCAAACAAGCCTGCATTTCGACTGTCATCAACGTGAGAAACTGCAGCTATTAGCATGTTGTTTTGTTGTTTTTTAAACTCTTGTCTGTGTGGAAGTAGGTAACATCCACACAGCTTTTTGTTGTTCCTGGTTAGTGGGAGGCCAGGAAAAAGGGTCGATTTCAAACCCTTTCTCATTTTCTGATCACGTGGAGGGGGATCTCTCCAGGCTTCTAAAAGTCTTATTGCAACCACACAAAACGTATGAGTCAGCTTTCAAGATACCCTGGTCATATGGAATAGGAACACCGTGTTTCCTTCCTCTTGAGAAAGTTTAGGGGACAGACAAGCTTCTGAAACACTGGCAGTAATCTCCAGCTTGATGACAGGCTTTGCAATAAGTCGCTAACGCCCACTCTTCTTAGGTAGGCAAGGAGTTGTGCAAGGGCCATCCTGTTCCTAAGCATTATCTGACTGTTATTTTATCTCACTTTAGGCTCTGTCTGCAGGTATTTGCAGATCCTCAGTTCATGTGCCTGACTAAATGTGCTTGAAGTTTATCCCACTGAGAGGACAATTTGGATTTCGATTTATTTACTTGGAAATCTTGTCCGTAGAAATGAGGGATACCATCCACATCAAGCAAAAAGTGACAGTTGTGCCCCCCAAAAGTGATGTGACTTTGTTATTGGGATTCCCGGGCCCCTGTGATTTCACTTCCGAGGAGGGGGGGTGACGTCACATGTGTTGTGACATCACCGTGGTGACATGCTAGTCGTGCTCATGGTTCTACTATGTGGTTTGGGCTCAATGAACCAGAGCCGCTGGAGATCAGGTGACCATGATGTTATGTAGAGGAGTACACTCCTTTTTGATATTTGAATACATATTAGGAGCCCCTAATCAGCATATGCCAAACCTAGGAGGCATTTTTCAGACAGAGCTCGCTCGGTCATTATGAAGAGATACAGCCACCTCATCAAAAAAAGACACCCTTTGATGATGTTTTGAACACTGCAATATATAATATGGTAGTCTGACACCAGTGGCAATGGAGCAGAATGCGCAGCAGAGCTACCTTAAATACGGTGGTCATGATGTCACCGGTTTTGATGAGGAGCTAAGCCAGCAGTTGGAAACTCTCAGCCTCAAGGACTTGCTGCAACCTATATTCCCTATTAAGGACTCCAGCAGCTGCAGCGAAGCCTCGGGTAGTGAAGCAATGCTAGAATGCTAGAAACAACTTTATCGACATTGAAGATGGTGAACAATCTATAGCAACTCCTACCTCACTAGTCTGGGAAGATATGGGGCCCGATTCACAGAACTAACTTAAGACAAAATCCTAAATTTACTACCATTTTGGTATTCACAGAAGGCACTTACTCATTTTGGTATTCACAGAAGGCACTTACTCATTTCGGTATTCACAGAAGTTAGGAGTCCTAACTTTAGGACTCCTAAATGCCTTCTGTGAATACCGAAAGTCTTAAAATTAGGATTTTTCTCAGTTTAGTAGTAGTATAGTTAGGACTCCTAACTTTAGGACTCCTAAATGCCTTCTGTGAATACCGAAAGTCTTAAAATTAGGATTTTTCTCAATTTAGTAGTCCTAAATTTAGGACTCCTAACTTTAGGACTCCTAAATGCCTTCTGTGAATACCGAAAGCCTTAAAATTAGGTTTTTTCTCAGTTTAGTAGTAGTATAGTTAGGACTCCTAACTTTAGGACTCCTAAATGCCTTCTGTGAATACCGAAAGTCTTAAAATTAGGATTTTTCTCAATTTAGTAGTCCTAAATTTAGACTTAGGACTACTAAATTGAGAAAAATCCTAATTTTAAGACTTTCGGAATTCACAGAAGGCATTTAGGAGTCCTAAAGTTAGGAGTCCTAACTATACTACTACTAAACTGAGAAAAATCCTAATTTTAAGACTTTCGGTATTCACAGAAGGCATTTAGGAGTCCTAAAGTTAGGACTCCTAACTTCTGTGAATACCGAAATGAGTAAGTGCCTTCTGTGAATACCAAAATGAGTAAGTGCCTTCTGTGAATACCAAAATGGTAGTAAGTTTAGGATTTTGTCTTAAGTTAGTTCTGTGAATCGGGCCCATGGAGTTTCTGGAGTAATCGGCTCTGGAGGCTATCGTCGTACAAAAGCCCTGCACAAACTCTGACAAGGGTTATGCCTAGATGGACCTCAGTGACTCTCAAGATATCAGAGCCACCGCAGAGTCCCAAGAAAAGGACAAGATTAGTAAAAATCATCATAAACTCTTACTTATATCATATATATGGCTTTATTTTATTTTTGACTAATAGTCTGTCTTTCTTTCTTTCTTTTTTGAACCGTAGAAAGCATCAGCAAAAAGAGCCGTGGTAGAGGGGATGCTGCCAAATATTAATGCCGTAAATCTTTACTGCTTATGTTGTTCAAAACAGACTGAAAGTTCCACAAACCATAACAAAGAGCTGCATAAGAAATGTGTTTGTTCCTATATTATTGCAGATTTTGAATAGTAAGCTCCAGGCGTACCTTACAATACTGTATGGCATGTTAAAGGTTTTGCTGTGATTGTTTTGAATGTGTGCGTAAAACGTGACTAATATAACCTCTGTTACAGCCATAAAATCAATGCTCCGCATCAGGAGGCTCATAAGTGTCTATACAACTCATACACTTCAAGAACAATCCATCATATATGTAGCTTGCTAGATCCGCACAAAGTATATAAACTGCTACGGTTGGTGTATGGTTTGTCAGAGGAAAAGAAAAATGTTCACCCTGATATGACCACGCTCAAAGAAATCTGATGCTTGAGCAAGCTCAAAACTCCGATGTATGAAAAGTTTGTGTATATATTTTGTTAGACGGATGGCAAAAGTGATACAGAAAGACGTATGTGTGATATTTATTTTAAACATAAAAGAGTTGGCTCTTTAGCCCCACCAAAACTGTTTTAAAAAAGGATGAGTCCCCTGGTTGCGAGTCATTATTGTATTATTTAACGTTACATACTTTTAGGACAAGCATCTGAATGTCGGTGCGCAAGATGCTTCGGAGTTACGTCCAGGATACATATGTATTGCCGGTTTGGTATATATGTCGCTTAAAAAAGTATAGGTGAAAAACAATCTGTAACTCTGCACTATCTGAATCTTGGTGAGCTGCCCTTTTGCGATGCAGTGTGCCAGTCCTACGTCCATAGCCAACTGTACTATGTAGATACAGAACAGAGGGGCATATTATCAAGAAACGGCGTTAAAATTATCGCCGCTTTAGTGGCAGAAAACTGCCGCTAAAGCGGCGATAATGGGCTTGATTATATGCCCTTGAGAATTCCCATAGAAGCCCATGTTCTGGTGTCAACATGGGCTTCTATTGGAATTCCCTGCGGCATATTATCAAGCCCATTATCGCCGCTTTAGCGCCCGTTTTCTGCCGCTAAAGCGGCGATAATTTTAACGCCGTGCTTGATAATATGCCCCAGAGTTTTTAATCAATTAGTTTTTAGACAGCATGCTGTTCTTCATTTTGTAACCCACACAGAGGTAAAAGTTGCTGTTGTGGAACATTTTAGCAGAATTTTAAAATCTAAGAAGTGGAGATATTTCACGGCCTACAAAACACACCAATATGTACATGTTCTACAGGCATTTATAGGGGCTTATAATGCCAGTTATCAAAGAACCCTCAAAACATCTCCCATAGAGGTAATGACGAGAGTTGTATTGCTGCCAAGGTAAAGAAGCAGGTGTTCATGTCAGGGTTTCAAAGTTGAAAGGAGCCTTTACGAAGGGCTACCAGAACAAAATATTTATACTTGAGAGTGTGGAGCTTAAAGAAAGCATATATATTTACAGGTTAAAGGACTATGATTGCTAAATGGTGTTGGGTGCCTTTTACAACAAAGAGTTACAAATGGTACTGGACGATCCACACCTGGTGTACAGCGTTGAAAAGATTCTGAAACAGAAAGGTAGCAGGGCTAACAGACAGGCCTTTATCAAATGGAGGGAATGGTCTGATAAATTTAAACATTTGGGTGCTGACCAGCTCCCTGCAGGGTGTGTGAGTACGGGTGGCTCTCTGTAGGTGACAATATGGAGACAATATAATTTTATATTACCTTGCTATCCAACGCCTCGAAGAACATTTTCCTCGACAATCACATTTATAATTATACCATGAAACTAGCTAAAGCTGTGGACCAAAAAGGGAACTGGGAGGTAGCTCTTACCAAAATCTAAAACCCAAGAACATGGAATACATTCACAATGCTCAAGACCAAATTTACTATAAAGTGTGATCAGGATGCCTTGAGCATCCACGCTGGCTTTTGTCACAGCTATTACCTCAGCGTGGTGGTGGTTGTCAAAGCCATCAACAAATCCATTGACAGCTTGAAAACATATTCACATTTTCAGCTAGTATTTGAGAATGGGGGGACCCTCAGAGAAGATACTGGCACAGTGCACTTTACTCCCGACCCCTGGAGCGCGAAACCTGCAGCAGAGGTGTGCCACATCACGGGATGCTTGCGGGGCATGCCCGGGCTCAGCCAGAGCGAAGGCAGAGTGAAGTCAGGCCCGTCTTAGCCCTTCATGGCCCAGAAGAGGCTGGGCTGGGCCCCCTCTCTTGGTCCTACTGGCAGAAAAGAGTTCTTCTATTGCTCCACTGTTGGTAAGTGCCCAAAGGGGGAGAACATTAGTAACCTTTGCCTTCACCGGGTTATACTGAGATGACTTTATGACCTGATGACTATAAGTTTATGATAACAGTATCGGTGACTGAGAAGACTTGTTGCTTCAAACTTAACCTTCTAGGTCTGTTGTGGTATATAATCAATAAAAAGCATACTTAATAATATTTATTTCCGCTCACTACTGGCTTGCCATTGTAACCCTGAACTATGGGGAAAAGGAAGGCTAAAGCAAAAAAAGGTGACCCCGACAAAGCCCGCAACGAAGTTGACTTTGGGTTTGCGTTCGACTTTATTAAATTACCTCACAGGGGCAATGGGGGCAATCAAAAAACAGATATCATACATTGAGGAGACTTTAAATGTAGAAAACAGGGGAGAAAGCCAGAGAGTGGAGACAGCCCTAAGAGAAGGACCTCGAACACTAACATAGAGTAAACGCCGCTTACCCACTAATGGCTGTGTGCAAAATATTTCGAACCACGTGTGGGTAAGCGATCAGGACAGTGACACCCAACCCCCATTAAAGCGCCCTAGAAACCCAGGGAAGGAAAACAGGGTTCTACAAGATGATCATATAGGCCCAGAAACTAAGGGTAAAAATTTGCAAAAAAGGGTAATAAAGCGGAGAAATTCATCAATATCACTACAAACAGGTCATAGTGCGAAATCACCAACTCTTATGGAGCCCCATTACTCTAAAGATGACTTAAAAAAGCTTTATAGGCAGATAGAGGGTTAGAAAGTACCCTTAAAAAAGCCCTAGTCAAGATGTCAGATAGATTACAACTTATAGAGTCACCAGTAGAAAAATGTTTAGGAAACGCTACCCACAGCAGAGAAAATGACAAAAGTAATGTTGTGGCTTCCTCGCAAACTAGGACTAACAGAGTATCTCATTCAACAGCTCCGGAATTGTTAATTAGACAAACCCCACTTGAGGGGAAACAAGGAGAGTCACATTAGGAAAGCCAGGGGATCCATGGGAACCAGACAGAAACGCGGGGGCTGAATTCCCTTCCTGGCCTAGTAAGGTACCCCCTTAACAATGTTAGGAGAGATGCATACAGTGTAGTCTAGAGGAGGGAGCTAAATGATATACCACCCCTAGAAAGCCAATTCAACCTTGATCCCATAAGTACTGTTAGGGATCGCTTCCAAGCCACCCCTCAAATTCTAAAGCTCCCTCCGGAAGCAACTCTCTACAGGATAGTTCTGGCAAATGTTCCTCAGCTCATTATGAATGATGGTGAATCCTGGATCGCTGTGAGGAATAAATCATCACACTGGTTGAGTATCAGAACAGGATTAACAGAAGCCCTATTATCAGAATTTAAAATGGTCAGAAAAATAGCCTGGATAGGCAGAACCCGCAAAGCCCTAGTAGGGGACTGTGTGGTTTTAACATTTAGATCCACCTGGTGCGAACCATTCTTGAAAGAGCATGGAGCCACGTTATTATGCCCCAGGAAATAAACTTTGTCCCACTAGGCTACTTCTATCAACCATCAAAGGCTCAGAGTAGTGGAAATAGGATTAAGAATTACCCACCCGAAACTCACTACAGGTTTAGTGCCCCAGTAACCAATCGCTTTGAAAGTCCTAATAACTTAAAAGATATTGACTGACTAAAAAAGGATGCAGTACAATATCACAAGAATAAGAAGGTTTCAGTCAGAAAAATGCCTATTAGTTCAAGTAGTCATAGGCACAATACAAATTACATTACCCCAAATAACATACAACAGACATGACTGAAGGCGGCCCACTTACAGAGTCAGCCTTATTTGAGTGATAAACTGCTAGACACCAGTCAAATAGCAGAGGATACAATACCCAACCAAGGTATAAGTCAGACTCAAATACTACCTATTGTCCCTATTGTGACTACTGTAGAAGTTACCTGTATGAAGTGTGCAGGTAACAATTATAGCGAGTTGACCAACGTGGTTTAGTGGAATGTCTCGGGTATTCGAACTAAGCTGACATACCCGCTATGGGCTCATTTTATTTCAAAGTTCCCTGTCATGTGCTTTCAAGAAACCTGGGCAAAGAATGCTGTTCATATTATATTCATATAGTTATCACGCTTTCCACACCGCGGCTGTGGCAGGGAGTCATGGGAGGGCAGAGGGGGGTTTGTCTACCTACATATCTAATATGGTAAATATAAGAAAAATAGAGCTGAAATCCGCCGAGTTATATTGTCAAGTGATTGTACTGTATATGGATAATAAGCACTGTATTGTTTTGACAAATTTCTATAGTAATGCCCCATCTGATCAGATGAGGACGATATTGAAAAACTAGATAATGACCTGAAATCTATCTACAGTGATAGTGAAGGAATCACGTTCATTGCCTGGGGAGGGGATTTTAATACCGCCCTGTGTCCTAATAACCGAAGGGAAGTATGTTGCTTCATGACTGAAGAAAGGAATAGTGCTACACACTTCCCACACCCACAATACGGTGAATACTTAAATGAACCACTGTTTGGACATGATATGGGTTTTGCAAATGAGATTTGTGTTACACCTGCACCCTTCAAATGCACCTTTAATGGTAGAGGATGCTCTACAATAATAGATTGCATTCCGATATCAAATAGATATTCAAATAGAGTTAAAACATTCACTACCCATAATATTACTTTGAGTGATCACTTCCCACAGAGCGTTTCCCTCTCGCAGCTAAGAAAACAGACTTGCTCTGGGGTTAAACCTTTGCACGTTCCTCAAAACCTATCAATAAACAGAGTGAACAGTTACACTTTGCGATGGTCGATGGTAGACCCTCTAGAAATCACAAGGATGGTTGTAATGAAGAGTAAATCTGCCTTCCTAGCTTGTCTAGACAAAAATGCCACTCATGAAACAGTTTTGACCTCGTTTCAGTACATTACAGGAGACATAAACGAGGCACGAACTGCACAAAACAGAAAATCAAATAAGAATAGAAAAGGGTGGTTTGATGCACAGTGCACTCGGGTCTACACCAAATTAAAACTTGAGACACACATAACTCCGAGAAATCTATCTGATATAAGACAGGCAAGGAGGGCTCATAAAAATGCACTAGAGGTGCGCAAGGCGACATTGAGAAACAAGGTCTGGATGGCGCTGCATGAGGCATCGCTGTCTAAAGACGGCTCGGCCTTCTGGAGGTCTGTTAAAGCCCCTTTTCTGGATCCTGGGGAGGCACCATCTATTGAAATTGTAATAACAGAGGAGCATTGGATAGAGTATTTCTCCAATTTATTTAACAATGATATGTGTGTCAATATTCCAGAAACTTAGCCACTTGACGATGATGATATACATCAATAACCTCGATTGACCTCCAGGTAACCCTGGATGAAGTCAACGTGCAATCATGGCAAGCATGGGTGGGTAGGCTCCTGGGCCAGATGGAATCCCTGTAGATTTATTTAAAAATAATACGGTGTTATGGGGCCCACTGTTAACTCAGGTAATCTTTCCATCTTATAGAAACGTGGTCGGAATCAATTCTAGTGCCGTTATTTAAAAAGGGAACCGCCAAAACCCTGCCTGCTATTGGCCAATATCCCTATTAGATTCTTTGTCAAAAGTAGTCGGGCTTATCGTGCTTGAAAGACTACAGAATTGGGCAGTGGTAAATAAGATTATCTCTGAGTTACAGTTTGGGTTTCACAAGGGCCTAGGAACACTAGAAAAAAGCTTAAACCTGAACATCATTTTAGGGAAATATACCCTTGTAAATAAGGGCAGGCTGTTCCTACCTTTTGTCGACCTCACTGCAGCCTTTGACTGCGTGAGGCATGACCAGCTCTAGCGAATTCTCCAGGAACTATAAGTGGAGCCTACAATCATCCTCTTTTTAAGAAACCAGACCAGTTTCATATCAAGAAAGGAGTAAGGCAAGGCTGTGTGTTGGGACCCCTTTCGTTTTAATCTTTACATAAATGGTTTAGGCCAAGAATTGGTGACCAAGTGTCAAGACCTCCCCCAAAAAGAAGGACGGCTCATCCCTGCATTATTGTACGCGGATGATGCCGTCCTGATGTCACGTGCCCAGGTGGGTTTACAGAGGGTATTAAACAGTTTTTCGGCTTTTATGCACGACTTGGGGTTGAGGGTAAACACATCAAAAACCTTCGTTATGAGGTGTGGCACTGGCAGCCATAAATGTAGAGACATGTACATTGATGAACAGAAAATAGATTTTACAAATAGATTTAGTTATTTGGGCATTCTATTTGATCAAAATACTACATGGACCCACATGGGGCAAGCCAGAAAACTGGCCTTTATGAAAACTATCGCCGTCTTGGGTAATTTTGCGAAAAGGTTGAGCAGGAGGCCGCCACGCGAGCTATAACAGATATATATGGCCAAATGCATCTCTACGGCCATGTATGGAGCAGGGGTCTGGGCATAGTCTAATCTCCAGGCTCTGCAAGTTATTGAAAACACATTTTTAAGATATACTTTGGCAGTCTCAGGCAGTACCTCCTCATATGTCTGTCATTCTGAATTGGGGGTCCCATATATCACAGCTCTTATAAAACGAACCAATTCTCTAATGGCACAGGATATGGCCATCTGTAGATGCTAACCCTAACAGGGAGATTTTAAACAATATTTTTTAATTGGAGGGTGTTTTAAGAAAAGTATGGCTTAAGTATGTGTGGGACTTTGTGCATGATTTAGGTCACCCAGAGTTTTACACTGATCCGAGCACAATGACCAGCTGGCCAAGAAAATTGTTAAAAGTAAAAGGCCTGTCTCTACTTGAATTACTTAGATTATCATTAGAAATATTGAAGCCTACACTACTGTATAATCAAACAATCTTAATCACATATAGCATCCAACCATACCCCACTCTTGACAGATTACTATTGACAAGATTTAGATTTGGGACACTACACAGAATAATAAGTTTCCCAAAGATGAACGATTACTAAAGAGTTATGCAATTGTGCCCCTGTGATGATCATTCAGAACAAACAACAGTCCATGTTGCTTTATTTTGTAAAATGTATAACAGACAAATAAAAAAATGGATCTTACCCCTCTTAAAAAATCTCGGACTTAGACAATATCATCCCACTCTTTTAGCGCTGCAGTTTTTAGAAAATGAACATTTAGTTTAATATTCTTAAAAAGTGTAGTAAAATGTAGAAAATCGATTTTAATGTGATTGTCTTACTGACCATTGAGCTAAAACATGTAAAGTGGCTCCAAATAAGTGACTTTTAATGACAGTACATTGTATTGATTTAATGTACGATGTCCACTAAATTCATGTTTCTTTTTTTGCTGTGCAATTTATATGTGATTTTATGTGCTTTTATGATTATCTAAATAGAAATCGAATAAAGCTACATTTTGATTTGATTTGATTTGATTTGATAATGTTAGAAGGAAGGTGTTTCTTAAAGCTCCAAATTGTGATATAGAGTTTAGCTGTATGTGAAATTAAGGAGAGTGTTAGGAACAGTACAACATATAAAAAGCCAGGTATAGTCGGACCCTACGTGCACCGATATTAATGGAGGCTTCTATACACTCTATGTGTATAGTGACATTGTAGAGCAGCAGAGGATCAGGATAGTTATCCATCATTGTTAGATTGGGTCCAGGCGAAGGGGGAAAATACACGGCGATTAATATTCAATATATCAAATTTCTAAAAACCATTTTGACACTATGTCGTTCATGATTATCAATAATCAATCTGAGCCATTGTAAATACAGGAAAATCAATGCTAAGTTTCATTTAAGACCACAATGCGTTAGCAAACATTAAGAAGTCATGGTGAACAGGGAAACATACTGCAAACCCACTCTGTACAGGGCCTAGTACAGACACCAGGCCGGATATGGAGTGCCACCATTCTTTCAGGGTGTCTTGTTATGTACGGGGCAGGACTTGGAGGTTTTTTCCATAGTTTGTTTAGAAGAGCTATGACTTTTGTTGACAAGAGGCTATGAAATTTCAAAATCCTGAGTTAAAGCGGTGGCCTCGAACATTGCAGAGGACGTGATGGGATCTGTGACTTATGCTGTCACCAAACACATGAACAAACAACCCCAAGAAGGAGCAAGACTTGTGTACAGGCCAAACACAAGTATTAAAAGGAAGCAAAGGTCTTTGAGGCATAGGGGTCTGCCGGTTCCCTATAACAAAATGGAGGCGCTCTTCAAAAAACTCCCACAAAAGAAGATCTGTAAGGTTGAAGAGAGCCTCAAAGAACAACCCACTAGCGCAAATATTTTTTAAAACACAATAGCCTGAAACATGGCCTTTGTACATTGCACATTGGGAGAATGCGCCAAATCAGAGTTAGACTTGTTTCCTCTAAAGCCCACACAGTATCGAAAACTGTTTTTTCATGGAAGTATCGCCTCTACCCCCTTTACAGCTGTTGCCGCCGATAGCGTTTTTTATGGCTGGGTCCATGGATATGTATCTGGAGCTCAGCAATACTCTGCTGCATCTTGTTTGAAAATAGTTAAAAGAACACTGGCCACCGCTAAAGTGGCGATGTTCGCGTACACCATTGCGACGATGTTTAACCCCTTCGACGCGGCGCCGATTCCCGCTGAGCGCTGACCGTTTCTTGCGTGGGCGTGGTCATGACGGAACGGTTCCGTCATGAGCACAGCTCAACCGACGCTCATGACGGAACCGTTCCGTCATGAGCGCCGAAGGGGTTAATCAGGTGGACATTATCCTCGGCGACCGACTCGTCATGCACAGGTGTAACATGTATCCCTACAGAGCTTACATCAACAGTATTCTAAATTACAGCTGCAATGCCCTGAACACACAGCGTTCAGCAAGGCTCTTCCACAAGAATACTTATGCACATTTTTAAAGACAAGGAGCTGGACAGTGACAATCATGGTTTTGTAAAAAGAGGAAGCTTTGCCACTAGCAGCAGACAGTTTGACCTCCTTGGGAATATACATTCATGCCTTTTCTTCCAAGATAAACTCTCATCAACTGTATCAATCTTAAGATCAGACTTAACCGCAGCAAGGACTCATTCTGTCTCATCAGCAGGAATGTATAACTGGTGATGCTGTCTGCTAGTTTCTAAAGAGAGCGAAAGTATCCCCAAACATCAGACTGACTCACGTCAAAGCTTTACAGCTATTAAACACCAAGTACATCGCTGAAAGAGTAGCTCTGAAGATATTCAGATTTCCTGCTTGTACCTAACCTAGCAGAAAATGTATTTTTGAGGAAACTACTGAAAGTTAAAATCATAGGTTTTGTTGAAACACGGCTTTTAGCAGTCTCTATACCTCAAACCCTTTCAATTTCAAAGACTACAACATCAATTATGCAGAGCAGTTCCACGAGGGGACTGTGATTCCTGTAAAACCATGCAAATCCAGCTATGAAGACGCTAATTTTATCAGGAAATAGAAGACAGCGACCACTATAGCTTCATCAATAATGGAAATCTAAAAGCAGAAATATATTTTAGTCAGCCCTTGGCTACGAATGTGAACATGGTTATATCCTCTGTATTCAACAATGCCATTCCGATCACCTACGACCAGCAGATTATGTTTGACTATCTTTAAAATATTGGAAAATGTACACTGTTCAGATTCAGAATATTGTAAGCTGCAATAAAAACGCTACGAAATATCTGGTGAAATAGGGTCCTAAAGACCCCGAAGACTTTAACACAGATCCGCAATACATTGAAGGAACTTACTGGGCGGCCCTGTTTTTAGATAGAGACAAGGTTGCAGTGTTTGATAGCGCAACAGCATTCCCCGAGCATCGCATATATACAAAACCTATGTTCAGTTATGCTGCAAGGGTGGAGTATAACAAAATACATGTACAGGATTCTGTAGCATTGTATTTGTTATATTAGTAGAATATCTGAGCGTATGTGTAAAGTTAATGAATTTCTCAGTCCACTGTTGGTTTCCAAGAATGTTTATTTTTCACAGTCCAACCCATCAACCCTACCAGACCATGATCCAATCTTCAACTGCCACAGCAACGTTCCCCACAGTATCACACGAGCACATAGAACCATAATACATCACAGAATGACATAGTGAATGTCCCACGCACAGGGATTCAACCATAGCACATTATCCCCCCTTTGAAAAATGAAAAGCGAATAACCAAAAAACATGAAGAACAAGTGAAAATGTCATGAAAATGATAATATAGAATAAAGATCCAGAAGAGTAAAAAGAATTATAGAAAAGTGAAGAACAATTCAATAAACATGCAGAACAATGTATACAAATTAATAACATCCAATAAAAATCAAGTGACAATTTCAGATAAACCACTAAACTATAATGACATCACATAATCTTTATGCCAATTGGGCTTGAATCTCACTCTCCCAGAATTCAGGCTAGCAGAGCCACTCGACCCATCAGCAACAAAATACCTACCGGTTTGTAGCTGATGATTGGGAACTTTCACCAACCTGGTCATGCTCCAAACATCACCGGAATCTAGCACAACAACGTTCTTTTTAACAATGGCTATAACAAATAGACCAATAAATCTTGAACACCCTTTCCTTATCAGACCAGGTCTTTTCACCAAAACTGTATCACCCACACGCCATTTACACTCTTTTGTACAACGTCTATTGTCAAAATTGGTTTTATACTTTGCTGATGCTCCTCTCTACGTAACCTCAACTCATCACAGGAGAGTTGATTGGAAACAACAGTATCCAATTTCAACAAAGCCGGATTCAATTTACGATGAGGTTTCCTTCCCCCGAGGGCAGCAAAAGGTGACACTGATGTCACACTATTGGATGTAACTCAATGTGCCCAACAAGTTTCTCTTAAAGCCATTTTCAAAGATTCCTTATTAAGAATGGCACGTTGTGCACAACTTTTCACAACTTTATTCATGCTCTCATCCAAACCATTAGCTTGTGGCGAGTAAAGAGCAGTTTTGAGATGTACAATGGCAAAATCCGATAGAAAGCACTCCATCTCTTGCGACACAAACTGTACCCCATTGTCAGTGACCAAACTTTTGGGAATTCCCCACCTAGAAAACTCTTCTTTCAAAAACTCTATGACAGTCCTGGTATTCACTACAGGAACACATTTAGTCACAACCCATTTGGACATATAAACCACAAGTAAAATAACATAACGCTCATCAAGAGCTAACAATTCAAATGGGCCAGCAATGTCCACACCCAGTTTTGTCCAAGGTTCCACAGGTACCCAACAGAAGATATTGATGCCATGTGAGTTTTTTAAATATTTGTTTTGGTTTGCACACTGCCAGCAGTCTTTCACAACTTCTCCCACATCGTGGTCCATACCAGGCCACCAATACCGTTCACAAAGTCTAGCTTTGGTCTTGTTTCTACCCAAATGCCCTTCATGTGCCAAATTGATCAATTTGCTCTTCAATTCCATTGGAGCCATCACACGTTTACCTCTAAAGATTTTACCATCCAAGATACTCAACTCATCTTTTACTCCAAAGAAACCTTCAAAAACAGCTGACAACATCTTCTTCTCCGACCAGCCTTTCACAATAAAGTCTTTTAAAACACTGAAATAAGGATCACTTGAATATGAATTTACCCATCCCTTTTCATCCAATGCAGACTCACATACCCAATTTACTCCAGCACTGTCAAGATTGTCACAATCTTGTTGAATAGGCATTCTTGACATGGAATCAGCCATACACTTTTTAAACCAGGTATATACTCAACCACAAAGTTGTAGTTAAATAAACCATTCACCCACCTGCATATCCTGGGAGATAGGTTATCCAACTCTACACATAACAATCCTGGTGAGAAGCCTATGATCTGATCTAACAGTAAAAGGTATACCCCACAAACAAATATTGAAGTGGAGGATGGCCCAATACACAGTCAACGCCTCCCGTTCTATAACAGAATACCACCCCTCAGCTCCCTTCAGGGAACAAGAAGCAAAAGTTACCACCTTCAAATTGCCATTTTCCATTTGAGCAAGAACGGCACTCAACCCACTGATGCTAGCATCAGTTGACAAAATTGTTTTTTTATTGACATCAAAATGACCCAAATTGGGTAGTTTTCCAATACTGTCCTTGATATTATTGAAAGCCACATCACATTCTTTAGACCAAAAGTACTGAGAACCCTTTTCTAAGATCTTAATGGTTGAGAAATGCTAGCAAAATTCTGAATGAACTTTGAACAGAATTCCGCTAATCCTAAGAATGAATGCACCTGATCTCTGTTGACAGGCTTAGGAGCTTCAATTATACTCTTGACCAAATCCATCTTTAGACTAATCCCTTCACTATAGATGGTGTGACCTAGATAAGTCACTGATGTGACCCTGAATTTACATTTCTCTTTTTTAATGACCAAACCAGCATTATGCAAGCTCCCCAACACCTTCCACAAAATTCCATCATGTTCCTCCAGATTCGTCTCATAAACAAGTATATCATCCTGAAAAAACAGATCATTGTCTAAACACTCTAACACTTGTTTCATCACTCTCTGAAAACATGCCGCTTCTTAGGCAAGTCCAAAAGGCATTCGAATAAACTGGAATGCTCCTAAAGGTGTTCTCAAGGGTTTGGGATCTGGATGGAGCTGAGCCTGGTGGTAAGCAGAGGACAAATCCATCACACAAAAAATCCTTGCATCTTTTATGAAAGCCAAAGTCTCTGTGATATTAGGTAGAGGTTCTCTGTCCACCCAAATAAATGTATTCAAACCTCTCAAGTCCGCACACAAACACATCTCCTTACCACCATCCTTGGATGCCAATACCACCGGAGCCAACCACACAGAACTCTCAATTTCTTCAATTACACATTTCTCCTTAAGTTTCTTGATTTCCTGTTCCAACGGAGCTAGCATCAAGTGTGGAACTTTCCTCACTTTAGAGACACACAGTATGGCACCACTCTTCAAAATTCTTAAGTAGACCCAGATCACTATCAAACACTTTAGGAAATTTAAAACATATGTCCTCAGGCAACACCTCTCTGGCCAGAATTAACACCTTCTGTTCACTGTTGGGATTGAGTGTAATACCCATGTCGCTCTGATGTCTCCATCCAAGAAGGTTGTTGACCCTCTTCGTAACATAAACTTTTCCAACTGTTTCACGATCAGTAAATTGGATCTTCCTCAAACAATAGCCAAGCACTTCGATTTTGTCACCTCCATAGCCCACAGTATTGATATCAGGAGGCAGTAATTCAACATCATCGTCACCGAAAGTAGTAGCCCAATTCTTGACACCAATCATGGTGTAAGGTGAACCAGAGTCAGCAAGAGCTAATATTTTTTTTCCACCAATCATAACCTCATATTCAGGTATCTCAATAGGATTTGCATCCACACACCCATCATCTGTCATGATCCTCTCTCTCTTATGCCATCTTAATGCCTGTATGTCTTATGCCTTCATGCCACTATGCCTGTATGTCTTATGCCTTGGTTCTGATGCTCCGTCCATCACCACCCGCTTTTGTACTGCTTTGTCTTATGCCTTCATGCCATCTTTTGTTTTAAATGTTATGTTTAATTTAAAAGTGCGCTGTGCAATGAGTGCGTTGAGCCATGAACACAGACGCTATATGTTTGGACAAAGGCGCGCTGTGTAATGAACAAACTGTGCATTGTATAACAAACTGGAACAAGAAAAGTAATATGTGTGTTCTTTTTATTTATAATATGGAAAGTATGTTTTGTCAAGCGCATTGCTTTTTTCGTTTTCATTGGCATGTTTCTTGTCCCTAGGCTAATTCCGTATAGCGCATTGTTGCAATAAAAGGCAGCCCTGCCCTTCCGCTACCGCTGATTATTGAAGCCCTTCCGTACGCGTCTAACGTTTCCCCCAGATCCCGGAGGAATCTTCCCAGTTGATTTTCCTGCTCCGCTTTTGGGCGTGTCTGCCGATCTCTTCAGGTCGGTTACAATTTGGTTTGTCAAGCGGTTAAGGTTTGGAGACCTTACGGTAAGAAACATTTTGTCCATTTAAAAGCTACGCTCAAGGTTTAACTCTCTCAGACTATTGGCAAGCAGCATCCAGGAACATGTTCTAACGCGCGCACATGGTTAAAGAGTCAATTGTTATTTTTAGTCGCGCTAAAGATGTTCAAGGCCATAATACGAACATTGTTTTTCCTTTAGGGTGAATGTCAGTATCGTAGTTATCCTATTTGAATGTTCAATGATATAAGTACGATTATAGTCAATTTAAACGCTAATTCATGATATTTTAAAAAAGAGTTCATAAAACTTTTGAAAACCGAATTCATGATTTATTGCAACCAAGTTCGTGAAATAACCAGAAAGAGCTGTTAATTTTGATCTAATCATCATAAGTTTCTCGATATTGTTTTATTTGACAACTATCTCAAGAGAAGCATACGTTTTAAAGGCAATAGAATTAATATTTGTAATTCATATATGTTCGTTTATTTTTATGATTAACCAGCTTGCCTTTACAGATCTCCTTCCCAGCAGTACCCTCCCTAAATCCCCTCCCCTCGTCTGGCCATCTTGATCATCTGATTACATTTCTGTACAGAGTCGAGGCCGCCAGAAGGTGGGCTACTTGAGGGTACTGCTCCCGAGGAAGTTGGATCTTGACAGAATAATCCGCCCACGGATTTTGTTCCTCCTGAGCAGTACCGCCAAGATGGCTACTTTAGATGACGTTTGTAAAATGTTGGGTAATATGCAAAAGGAATTAACAGCTGCACGTCTAGAAACAGCAACGTTGGCGAGTAAGGTGGCTCATATACAAAATCAACTACCGTCTACTCCAGCTCCGTCAGGCTTCAGCGGAGAAACCTCAACAGAGTCAACCGCACCTACCATCTATGTCACAGTCCCCTCCACTGTACCATTGGCCTCCCCTGAACGGTTCTCTGGAGACTCAACTAAGTTTCAGACATTTTTAACGCAAATTCAATTACATTTTATGGTGAAACCAACTTCTTTTCCAAATGCCCAATCAAGAATCGCCTTTTTTAATTTCGTATCTGAGTGGCGATGCAGCAATGTGGGCAGTGCCTTTGGTAAATGCAGATGATCCAATTTTGTATAATTGGCATAAGTTTAAGAACGAATTCAAAAAAGTTTTTGACAGACGCTCTATCACTGGCTCAGCTGATAGAAAACTCCTGGAACTTAAACAGGGAAATAAAGATCTGATACATTATTTGACCTCATAGACGCACCTCAATTTGGAGTTATATTGGGCATGCCATGGCTCACAAAGCATAACCCCACAATCGATTGGGCCAAAAGAAGTTTAACATTTACCTCTGATTGGTGTCATCAAGAATGCATTCTTCCTCTGCAATCTCAAAAATTAGAAGGAAATGTTGATTCACGACCAGTAACAGGAGCACATTTGATTGACACAGCAGCAGAGCAAGACATAGAACTACCTCAGCAATATCCAAATTTTCACGATATCTTTAGTGAAACTAGTGCTGAAATTCTACCACCACATCGTCCTTACGATTGTGAAATTGAGTTACAACCAGGCGCAAAGATTCCGTGTGGTAGGATTTATGCTCTCACTGAGGCCGAGAGTAAACACCTTTGAGAATACCTTGACAAGTATCTTAAAAATGGGTTTATCAGACCCTCTAAGTCACCCGCAGCTTCTCCTCTTTTCTTTGTGCCAAAAAGTAATGGCGATTTGCGGCCATGCATCGATTATAGAGCTTTAAATGCAATTACAATAAAAAACCGGTATCCACTATCCCTAATTCCGGTTCTTCTTGATCAGGTTCGAAAAGCAAAAATATACACAAAATTGGACTTGCGAGGAGACGAGTGGAAAACAGCTTTTAGAACTCGATATGGCCTTTTTGAATATTGTGTGATGCCGTTCGGGCTTTGTAATGCCCCAGCGGCTTTTCAATTTTTTCTCAATTATGTATTACGAGAATTCCTGGACCAATTTGTTATTGTCTACATTGGCGATATTCTGATTTATTCCAATTCTGAATCAGATCATGAGCAACATGTCACATCTGTTCTAACCATCTTGAGAAAACATGGGCTTTACTGTAAGTTGCCAAAATGTGAATTCCATGTACGACGTGTAGAATTTTTGGGATTTATCCTTTCACCACAGGGGATATCCAGGGCGGACTGAAAGGTACAAGCAATACAATATTGGACACAACCACGATCTGTGAAAGACATACAAAGGTTTTTAGGGTTTGCCAATTTTTACCGGCACTTTATCCACAAATTTTCTGCCCGAGCAACACCATTAACACGATTGTTACAAAAAGGACGAAAATTCCAAAGGTCCTCAGACTCAGAGCATGCTTTTCAGGATTTAAAAAAGGCTTTTATCACAGCACCAGTCCTAAGACACCCAGATCTGTCTAAACCGTTCATTGTTGAAGTGGATGCTTCTAACACTGCAATTGAGCAATCTTGTCACAAAGAGACGAAGCAAATAATCAACTTCATCAAGTAGCCTATCTGTCTAAAAGATATTTGCCTGCAGAAAAGAACTATACTATAGCAGAAAAGAGCTTTTAGCAATCCGCTTGGCTTTTAAGGAGTGGCGACACTATCTGCTGGGGTCATGTCAACGATCATCGCAATTTACAATTTCTTCGCTGTGCTAAGGCTCTAACACCTCGACAATTGCGATGGACTTTATTTTTTGCAGAATTCTATTTCCACAGAACCTTTCGACCAGGTAGTGCAAATAAAAAAGCAGACTCTCTTTCTCGATATGAGGAAACTCAAAATCCCTGTGACCAACAAGAAGTAAGACCCATAGTTCCACAGGAACATATCATTCGAGTGACAATGTCTGGAGAATTTTTGGCTGAAATCAGAAAAATGATGCCGCTTCAAAAAATAATAAGTTGGAAAAATCTTGACCGGAAACGACAAATGATAGATGGTCTTCCTTTTCAAGGACGTCTTCTCTATGTCCCACAGAAAAGATTACAGCGACGAGTTCTTTTATGGTGCCATACCCATCAGGTAGCAGGACATCCTGGTCATGCTAAAACACTTGACTTGGTTAGCAGACATTTTTGGTGGCCTAGTTGGAGAAAGGATATCATAGACTATGTACAAGCTTGTGACATTTGTACAAGAGCTAAATCTGATCATTCTCTCAAAAAAGGAAAATTATTCCCTTTACCAACACCTACACAAGTATGGGAGGACATCTCTTTAGACTTCATCACCAATCTACCAAGAGATAAAGACAAAACAGCAATCCTGGTCATAGTGGATCGACTGTCTAAAATGGCACATTTTGTAGCCTATGAAGGATTGCCTACTACAACAGCTCTGGTGGATATGCTTTTAATTCATGTGGTACGATTGCATGGTTTACCACGGTCCATAACCACCGATAGAGGCTCTCAATTCACTTCCAAACTGTGGAAAACTTGGTGTTCGGCCTTACAAATTCAAAGTAACTTGTCCACGAGTTTTCATCCTGAGTCGGATGGACAAACTGAATGTGTTAACCAGATCTTAAAGCAGTATCTCCGCTGTTATTTGAATCAAACCCATTCATCTTGGGTAGATTTGTTATGGGAAGCAGAATTTGCATACTATAATCTCTTGCATACTTCTACCAAAATGTCACCATTCTTTGCCACACATGGTTGGCATCCTCGAGCATTGCCATTCACAACTTCATTGGATGTGCACATTCCACATGTTGCTACAAAATTACAAAAGATGGAATCAATAATGAAAACATTACGACAAAATGTGACTAATGCTAAGGTGGCGTATAAAAAATTTGCAAACAGAAAAAGAACACCGGGCCCTATCTACCAACCCGGAGATAAGGTATGGCTATCTACAAAAAACTTACGCTTCAAAACGCCGAGTCCTTTTCATTCACGTTTCATTGGGCCATATACTATCGTTGAATGTATAAACCCAGTAGCCTCTAAACTCCAATTACCGTCATCCATGAAAGTGCATCCGGTGTTTCATACATCGTTACTTAAACCAGCACAAATGTCACGAAACGTGACACCGAGAGTAAAACCACCTCCTGTGTTGGTGGGGGACCACTTGGAATACGAGGTTCAGAAAATTAAAGACAGCAAGTACAAGAATGGGCAAGTGTGGTATTTAATATCTTGGAAAGGATATGGTCCCGAGGAGGATTCTTGGGAACCCTGTGATGCTATTCACGCTCCGCGCCTGATACGACAATTTCATATCACTCATCCCAATTCTGCTGCTTGAACTCCGGGGTGGTTTTGATTTTGATGGGGAGGACTGTCATGATCCTCTCTCTCTCTTATGCCATCTTAATGCCAGTATGTCTTATGCCTTCATGCCACTATGCCTGTATGTCTTATGCCTTCATGCCATCTTTTGGTTTAAATGTTATGTTTAATTTAAAAGCACGCTGTGCAATGAGTGCGTTGAGCCATGAACACAGACGCTATATGTTTGGAGAAAGGTGCGCTTAATGAACAAACTGTGCATTGTATAACAAACTGGAACAAGAAATGTAACATGTGTATTCTTTTTATTTATAATATGGAAAGTATGTTTTGTCAAGCGCATTGCTTTTTTCGTTTTCGTTGGTATGTTTTTTGTCCCTAGGCTAATTCCGTATAGCCCATCGTTGCAATAAAAGGCAGCCCCGCCCTTCCGCTACCGCTGATTATTGAAGCCCTTTCGTATGCGTCTGACGTTTCCCCCAGCTCCCGGAGGAATCTTCCCAGTTGATTTTCCTGCTCCGCTTTCGGGCGTGTCTGCCGATCTCTTCAGGTCGGTTACAATTTGGTTTGTCAAGCGGTTAAGGTTTGGAGACCTTACGGTAAGAAACATTTTGTCCCTTTAAAAGCTACGCTCAAGGTTTAACTCTCTCAGACTATTGACAAGCAGCATCCAGGAACATGTTCTAACGTGCGCACATGGTTAAAGAGTCAATTGTTATTTTTAATCGCGCTAAAGATGTTCAAGGCCATAATACGAACATTGTTCTTCCTTTAGGGTGAATGTCAGTATCGTGGTTATCCTATTTGAATGTTCAATGATATAAGTACGATTATAGTCAATTTAAACGCTAATTCATGATATTTTGAAAACGAGTTCATGATACTTTTGAAAACCGAATTCATGATTTATTGCAACCAAGTTTGTGAAATAACCAGAAAGAGCTGTTAATTTTGATCTAATCATCATAAGTTTCTCAATATTGTTTTATTTGACAACTATCTCAAGAGAAGCATACGTTTTAAAGGCTATAGAATTAATATTTGTAATTCATATATGTTCGTTTAATTTTATGATTAACCAGCTTGCCTTTACAGATCTCCTTCCCAGCAGTACCCTCCCTAAATCCCCTCCCCTCGTCTGGCCATCTTGATCATCTGATTACATTTCTGTACAGAGTCGAGGCTGCCAGAAGGTGGGCTACTTGAGGGTACTGCACCCGAGGAACTTGGATCTTGACAGATCAATCTTTACCTCCTCTTCCAGATATTTCACACCTTGCTGTTTGGATCCTCTGCAAACCCAAGCATAGTGTCCTTTCTTACCACACTTTTTGTAAAATGCACATCTCGCGAAACACCGCGGGCTGTTTGAGGAATGGCCTTCACTACCACATCTGAGACATTTAACACCTCCACTTCTAGAATCTGTCTGTGGATATTTTTGTATCCAATTTCTAGTCAAAGCCTTTGTTAATAACCCACCTTTGTCAGTATCCTTCTCCACTGGTCTGTCCACACCTTTAACCTCATTCACGGATGATTTCACTCCGGTTCCATCCTTCCCTTTGTCATCAGGCATCTCATGTACCCACATACTTGTATTCCCCATGCCTTCTATGATAGCTACAGCATCTTCAAATTGGGATTTTTGCTTAACAACTTTTCTTGTACTTTGACATTATTAGTGCATCTAACAATTTGATCTCTGATCAAAGAATCTGTAAGATGCTCAAAATCACATGTACAAGCTAATACTTTTAAAGCAGCCACATAACTACTACCCTTTTCCAATTTCTCATGCATCCTCAAAAACAACCTGTGTCTCTCCCCCAAAAAAAATTTGATTTGTGAACCAAAAAGCTTTTCAAGCATCATCACTGACATATCAAAGACATTACCAGGATCACCACTACCATCTCTTATCTCTATTTCATTGAGGCTTTCATATATGCAACTTCCCTCAATACCTCAATTGTGTAGCAGTGTAGCTTTTTTGCTGTCTGCTGAAAACTTTTCACCACCAATGGCTATCAAATGTGATTTTTCCATCTTTTCCAGGGTAGGACAGGTTCTCCTTAATCCGATAGAAAATAAGGAGGCTCAGATGTGGTTGACATGGTGAGTATTACAATCAACTTAAGAAAAGTTCCAAGCAGTTCACAGTGAACACACCGGAGAAATAACACCCAATATAACCAAGCTATCTATTAAATAAAGAGGAAATTGTAGAGAAAAAAAATATTCAGATCAGACTTTGATACTACGAACAATGCTAAAGTCAAAAGGTGTATGCACAATTCTGCACAAAATAGACATAAGCAAACCGTAAGTGCAGCTCCTCGTGCCCCTCATCAATATGTTTTGGTAGATCATCACAGTTACGGAAAATGTTGTTCCTTAGATGCAAGTAAGGATTCTATAAAACAAAACACCAGAATTAAAGTATGTACCTCACCACTAGCGCATTTGATCTGGTTGAACCTGACACCTTCACTGACACTCCAATGGTAGAAGAGACAAGGTGTGTGCATCACCGCATGCACTTTCCACAAACAATCACATCCAGTATGCCCGCCACAGCCAGATACGCCATCAGGTCGACTTGCTTCCTATTGTAGAAGGGATTTTTACATTCAATATGGCCTCTGCAGTTGACAGTCTAGTGTCAATGGCCGCATCATGATGTTGACGTGCTTCTCTCTTCGAAATCCTCCAGGATCAAGAACAGAATTCACGTGATGTCGGTTGAGCTGATCTTACGATATCATCATAAGAGAAAAGGATTTTGTACCATCCATATCTGATCAGATTGTTGGTCACAGTGCGTCTCCACGCCAATCTCATTCACGGATCCTCTGGTCACTGGTCTCACTGAATTCAAGTAAGGTTATCTGTAAATGGTGATACATCTCGTCACAATACCTTACGAGGTATGCCGATAAATCCAAATAGCTTCCTTCAGGGAGAGGAGATTCTCCAAAACATAGATTCTGAATTTTTCTCTTTAGTTAGAGTTGATGGAATTTACTCCCAGTCGTCACCAATGTTAAGTTAATGAATTTCTCAGTCCAATGTTGGTTTCCAAGAATGTTTATTCTTCACAGTCCAACCCATCAACCCTACCAGACCACGATCTAATATTCAACTGCCACAGCAACGTTCCGCACAGTATCACACTAGCACATAGAACCATATTACATCACAGAATGACATAGTGAATGTTCCATGCACATGGATTCAATACATTAACCATAGCCGTATGATAATTAGAATTTGTTTTAATCTATATTCGAACGATCTAGATAACAATGATAACATTGTTATGAAAATTGTGAAAGAAAACTTTAGGTATGCGTGAAGCGCTGTCAAATCAGAATACACAGTTTGTCAAAAGTGTAAGTTAGTGTAACACCTCTAATGTGTGATGGTGACTGCATAAGAAGAATAAAAACTTGAATGCCACCTCAGTATCTCTATTCTGATGCAAGGACACACATTTAAAATGTTTTTAAAAGATGACAGAAAAACTTTGAAAAGTTAAAAAGGTTATTTACAATTCAGTTTTTAAGCAGTATAGGCTTCACATTGATAAACCTACTAAAGAAATAAAAGAAGAAAAAAGTCAAAATCTTAACTGTGGCCAAACTATAAACAAAAACACAGACACACATACATAGGTTCAAAAGTCAGAAGAAACATCAAACATTTAAACCACGTGATCATTTTGGATAATGTCTT
Source organism: Triturus cristatus (assembly GCF_964204655.1). Classification (NCBI taxonomy): domain Eukaryota; kingdom Metazoa; phylum Chordata; class Amphibia; order Caudata; family Salamandridae; genus Triturus; species Triturus cristatus. Next base: position 354,515,452 of record NC_140589.1, on the reverse strand, counting down.
TTTTTAGACTCAGAGGCACAACCATGGTGCTCCAAAAGGGGGATAGCCAGGAAAGACAGGGGATGCTGGCATCTTAGGTAGGGGTTTAAAAACAACCGATGTTGAAGTAGGTTTTCAGTCAAAATATGGTATTGGAAATGTCGACTTACACTAATATCGAGTTTTAAATATCGTGACAGAGAAATATCGACAGCAAGAATATCGTGGTCAACAATATCGACTTTAAGGTGCGAAATATTGATGAAAAAATATAGAAGTCATTAATATCATTTGCAAAAATATAGTTGTTTAAATTATCGATTTTTTTATTAGTGTTATGTATTTTAATATATAATTTAAATGTATGTGATGTCTTTTTTTATAAGTATGTTTTATGTTTTTAATACATGGGTTACATTTTTTGTAATTAATAATTTTATTTTAATTACATTTTGCATTTTGTAATTCTGTAACAGGTTGTGGATTTAAAGGGGAATACGGTGGAAAGTAATTTAATTATAATAAATTAATGAATATTTTACATTTATTAATATTTATTTAATTAAATTAGTGTTAATTGTGTTTATCATTTTTTGGGGTAAATTTTAGGTTCGGGTTGTGGGATTTATAGGAGCAAAGGGTGCGACGTAATTCATTTTTAATTAATTAATAATTAGTTGTTAATTAATGTTATTTCATCAATTGGCAATTAATTATGGTAATTTTGTAATTAATTTTAGGTGTGGGTTGTGGGGTTTATAAGGTTAATGGGTGGGAAGTAATTTATTTTTAATTGCTTGATAATTAGTTGTCATTTAATATTAATTAATTGACAATTAAATATGGAAATAGTGTATTTGATTTTAGTTGCAGGTTGTAGGGTTTTTAGGGGTTAAGGGTGGGAAGTAATTTATTTTTAATTGACAATTAAATATGGAAATTGTGGTATTAATTGTAATTGCGGTTTGTGGGGTTTTTAGGGGTGAAGGATGGAGAATAAATGAATTTTACTTACTTTGTAATTAGGTGTTAAATACTATTAGTTATGTAATTGATTTCTTTTTTATTGTGTAATAAAACATGTTACAGTTTGATTTAGGTGTGGGTTGTGGGGATTATAGGTGTAAAGGGTGGGAAGTTAATTACATTTCATATGTTTTAATTTGCTTTTTAGTTATTAATATTTGTATTATTGGTAATTAATAATGATAAATGTACAAATAGTTATTCTGTATTTTTTATTTGGGTTGTGAGTTGTGTGGTGTTATAGGGTAGGAAGTAACTAGACTGAGGGTCCGATTCCAATCCGGGTCGGAAAGCTCTCCAACCGAGCCAGAGTCCTGCAGTCCGACCGAGCGAGTACGACGTGGCCGCATGCTGCCGGACTCGGTTCGGTCGGACTCCCATAGAAGTCAATGGGAGCCGGTCGTACATCGCGTGTATGTGCTCCCATTGACTAAATGGGTACGTCTCGCACAAGGGCACCTCCTTCAGTGGGTACGTGTCTGTGCCATTCGCACCGTCCATGCCTGTGTTGGGGGGACCCTTGGGTCTCCCCCTGTGTCTGTGTCATAGGGCTGCGGGTGACAGGGGGTCCGACGCGGACCCCTAAAGGCAACTTCCTGGACGTTTTGCAAGCCGGACACTCCGGCTCGCACCAGCTGTCCTAAGCGTGCATCGTACTGGCTCGGTCGTAAATCGCATCCATTGCATGCCATGGTTAGCTAACGGCCGAGATGCATGGAGCGTTTCGGACCCGGAAACGACTTAGTCGATGATTTTCACGTAGTTCGCATCGTACTTGCTCTCTTGTACAGCTGTACGAGCCGGGCGGAAAAACACGCGTACAGCTCGTAGTTTTTCCGGCAAGATCGCATTTGGTGCCCTTCCGACCCGGATCGGAATTGGCCCCTAAATGTATGTCATAATTAATGTTTCTGTTAATGAATAATTTCTAAATAAAAATATTTATTTGTTGGAAAATTATTTTTTATTTTATTTCATATAAACTTTGTGGGTATTTGTGATATTTGATAAACTTATATCGTGGTTGCACCACTTCATCTGAATACAATCAAATAGTCCACATTGGATCCGTAGAATGATTAAATGTCCTTCTTTATTATTTGTTTATAATCTTCTTTTTAGAAAAAAACACAGCCAACGTGTTTCGTTCTCACAGGAGAACTTCTTCAGGGCAATTATAATTTCCACGGAGTGACAAATGGGGCATATATAACTATACAATCCTGATCCGATACGACCTGCGCGTCCAGTGCTTCTAAATCAATTTATAGGTTGAAAAGTGCTGTTAACATTCTAAGATCACTATTAGTATTTTCCATGAAGTAGTGATATGATAGTCACTATAGAGCCCTTAGTCCATGACTACGACAGGAACATCACAACAGTACCTATGATAGCGGCATTATAATAGGCATTATATAATTTTTGTAATTAATTTCATTCTTTATAATACTCAATATTTATTTTATATATATAAAAAAATATCTTTTGTACAACTATATTTATGATCGATATTTTTTTCTGATATTTTTGTACTTACAATTACAAGTATAGGATGTAGATATTTTTGACATCGATATTTTGGTCAAAATATTTTTGTATGGGGATATTTTGAGTGTTGATATTTTGTCAGTGTACAATTGGAATACTTGGGGGAGCTGTAAGTCAGATCTTTCAAACTTTCAAGCAGCTGCCTGTGTTCAGTATTACCGGCAATCATTAAAGGAATGTTTAGTTCCGCAGAGGCTCACAGATACTGTTCCCAACCTCTAGGTGCTTTCTGGAGCGGTAAGGTTTTGGGGTGCATAAGACCTTTGACTTGGTCGTACATGTGGGATCCAAAAACTGGTTGACCTTTGTAGAGGAATTCACCTCTCTCATTCCATAAGGACAGGTTTTTAGAAATTGGTATTTTATTTAGTAACATTTGCACGGCCCCACTGTACCTTTGACTTATATTTTTTTCAAGTTCTTAAACAATGATGTCTAAGGATGGAGGTGGTTCTTTAGGCGTTAAAGGGGGTGGTGGAGGATGTTCCATGTCAGAGGCATATAGAGTAAACCTGTTTTTTCAGCATTCCCTTGCTTGTAATATTTTAAAAGGTTTGAAGAGCACTGGAGTATAGACCTGCTTTGTTGTAAGGTTTTAAATCAGTACGGTTCAAAATGTCTTTAATCTCGACATCTAGGTGCTGAGTGTTATTCTTCCGGATATCCCAGGCATTGCCTGTAGACGTCTCCAACTGTTCCAGCTGCTGCTGTGAAACTAAGTACATCTTTTGGGCATGATTCATCAGTCCCTGGTTAGGAGACTGGTAATTAGTGGGATAGCTATGCCCAACAAAGAACCAATAAAACCTCCCGGCTGATTTATCAGTTTCTTCTTAGAAATGAAGGGAAGCTCTTTGATTACTGAGCTTCTTGATAAGGTGGTGCTTCTTCTTCAAAACACAGAACTGGCGCTCTGATTTAGGGACATTACCTTTTAGGGTGTTTAGAGCAATATCTGAAATCGCGCTACTATATCTTCCGGATCCACACACAGGATGGCCTTTCTTTGCTGGGGGATAGCAGTGACTAGCATTTTGAGGAGGGCTAGATTACGGCGTAAATGCGCCGACATGGTCAATACCGGGTATTACAAGGTCTAGAGTGCAAATGTTATGGGAGGCTTTTTAACGATTCTGTTGCTAGCCTTTGGGTGTGGTTTTAAACTTTAAACATATAAGTGATAGGGAAATGGGTGGGAAAATAGCAGCACACAGTATGTAGTCTTCTAGAATTTTGTTATTTAAGTCTACCAGTAAGTAACTTTGGGGTTTCTCAGTTGCATTGTTTAAAGCTTCCAAGAAAAACTGGGTGTTCCCGGGGTACATCTGTTTAGCTATAAGGGATATCTGTTGCTTGTCTCTGGGTTTAAATAAAACCAGGTATGGGGTGTCTAGAGCTATAGAACGACTGCTCTTACTCGTGTAAAACAAGTTCTGAACGATGTAACATATGCCTAGATTGTGATGGTGTGAATATTGAGTAAAAGCCTTCTCTATCTCAGGGTGATCCCCACCTTTGCTCATAAGGTCATCTACAATCACCCTGTTTACAAGGTCTGTAGGTAACAATGCATCGTTGTTGAGATTATTCGGTATTCCTTCTATAAATTTGATGTGTGGGAACCTTAGAGATAGTTCCGTATAAAGCTTTCGCCACCACGAATAAACCCAAACACTGGGAGCATTTCTACTTCTTTCTTTATAAAATAGCTTTTACCGCAATTTGAGGAGCCTGTCAAAATGCAGGGGAACGGGTGCTGCAACCTGGTATCTATAGTCAGAATTGTGAGACTATAATGCAACTTTAATAACCATATGGTAGGGATTTGTAGTCTTCAGTCAGGACCCTTCTATCAAACACTACGCGCAAGGTTTTATAAAATGACTGGGTTGTAATTTCCCACTTTTTTTTGGACTGGACTATGCTAGGTTGTTTTTACAATGATTGTTTTATAATTTTAACGTTCACTCACCAGATCCTTTTGACTGTCAAAATTGGTTTTGACTCTGTCACCGATGTGCTCACATTCTTCAAATCATTTTTCAATAAACACATTGGATTACATGCACATTTGTAAATAAGTAAGACATCATGCAAATCTGTCATTTTTAACAAAAATGACATTGTCTTTTTTAATAAAAACAGAATTGTATTATGTTTTTTTTTAAATGTAGCAATTTAATCTTATGTTGATGGTCATTTTGGCTCACATGTTTACTATTGTTTGTTTATAATACTAACTCACAAATGTGACGTTTGGGTCTATTCATACAATTGTCTGCATTTTGTGAATCATCTCATGTACAAGCCTATCAATCACCTTGTCTAGTCTTTTAGCTGTGATTTGCGTGTAGATTTTATAATTATTGTTTAGCAATGATATGGGTCCCATGCTCTCCATGACACTGGAATCCAGATATCCTGACTGAAGAGGGTTGAAACCCCTTAAACGGTCCTAGGATGCTTGTTTCCAGTCCAGGGAGGACCTGGCTTGGGAGTTGGGGCTGGACTGTTCCCATGAGGCACAGGGTCAAGGCTGATTTGCATATGGCTGGGTTCAAACTGGCATGGCGAGCAAAAAACACGATGGATTTAGGCCCAGATCTATGTACTGGGGTGAATATATGACATTGTTCTGCATTCTGTTTCTGTCCATCAACTGTTGTTTTTGCATCTAAATAGTCAACCAATTCTGCAACTTTTAGTTTATTCCTTAGGACCGCCTGCGCCCGACATTATGGTTTGATTGTAAAGCCCTTTGTAGTTCCTCTAGCTTCACTTCAAGCTCACTCAGCCTATGTCTATGTTTCTTTTTTTCAGTGCTGCATAACTTAGAATCCTTACCCCCATAAAATGCTCTGCAGTCATCCCAAATGATGTGCAGAGAGGCAGAGTCTTCATTTATCTAAAACAAACTCTACTGTGTCTCTCTTGAGTTTGTTAATAATTAAAGTGTCACCTAGCAAAGTTCTATCCACCTTCCATCTAGCTGTTCCTGCATCTTTATCCAGCAGAAGTTCCCACTTCACCACCGATTTATCAGACAAATTTACTGGCAGGTGCTCCACCTTTTCTAATTTTTCCTTTAATGTGTGCTTATCAGTAAGAAGCCAATCTGAGAGGAGTGACCGTATCTTCTATTAAGATAAGTGAAAACTTTTCTGTGAACCCCTCATATGTCTGCAAATATTCATTAACCCAAGATCATTCATCATGTGATGTAAGCTTGCTCTCATCTTAGAGGCATTAATCGCAGGTCTAGTAGTGGAGCTATCTTAAAGAAGATCTAGCAATACATTAAAATCACCTCCTATCACAATGAAATTCCCGCCCTCGACTAGTTGGTCATATAATTCTCAGAGAAGTCCTGGGTCATCAATATATGGGCGGTAATACCCTATAATTGTGTGTTCGATTCTACTTATTTTGGTGTTTACAATCAGCTTGGAATCAGTAACATAGTTTTCCACCTTAGCCTGTGCTGAGTTTTTAATTGAGAATTAACAGCCCCTTCACACTGTATGCTGATTTTTTCATGCAAACTGGCTAATCCATTTCTGTCCCTTTAACATTATTCCCATTCTTCCTGAAGTAGGTGAGTTTCCTGCAATCGTATAACCTCGCCTCACTATCTGATTGTTTAAGCTATTCTGAATTTCTCCTCCTTTCATGTACCCTAAGCTCAAACACATTCCAAGTCAGTATTTTTAAACTAACTTTGTCATTTTATCATTTGGTTCCCTATTTTGATGATTTTTTAATCTTTCTACCATTCCTTGTCTCAAATGAGAGAGTACTTTTTTTTGTTTTTCTCCACCCTGTGGGAATTCTATTTACTCATCAACTTCTTTTATGCCCCCACCCAAACCTTCCCTCCTCCCTGCCCTCCCTGGGGAACCCACCACACAACTGTAATGTGTGTCTCATGATACACATGAGCCTCCTCTCTCCAATAATTATTAATGTTTCCTTTTATTTGTTCTCAGCAAATTCTCAACCTCAATGGGATCTTTTAGGTTATGTATTTTACTGTCCCACATTATCCTGATCACTGCTGTGAATTTCAGCTGCGAAAACAACAATTGATGGACAGAATGCAGAACAATGTCATACATTCACCCCAGTACAGAGATGTGGGCCTAAATCCATCGTTTTTTTGCTCACCGTGCCATTCCAGTTTGAACCCAGCCATATGCAAATCAGTCTTGACCCTGTGCCTCATGGGAACAGTCCAGCCCGAACTGCCAAGCCAGGTCCTCCCTGGACTGGAAACAAGCATCCTAGGACCGGTTTCGGGGTTTCACCCCTCTTCAGCCAGGATAGCTTGATTCCAGTGGCATGGAGAGCACGGGACTCACGTCTGAGCATACCCGTCCCACTCGGGGTGACAAATGCAAAAACAACAATTGATGGACAGAATGCAGAACAATGTCATACATTCACCCCAGTACAGAGATCTGGGCCTAAATCCATCGTTTTTTTGCTCACCGTGCCATTCCAGTTTGAACCCAGCCATATGCAAATCAGTCTTGACCCTGTGCCTCATGGGAACAGTCCAGCCCGAACTGCCAAGCCAGGTCCTCCCTGGACTGGAAACAAGCATCCTAGGACCGGTTTCGGGGTTTCACCCCTCTTCAGCATTCCGTCCATCATTTGTTTGTTGTAACGCTTTCCGCCCTAAGTGGGATGGGTATGCCCAGACGTGGGTCCCGTGCTCACTACGCCACTGGAGTCAAGCTATCCAGGCTGATGACGGCTGATAGCCAGAAACCGGTCCTAGGATGCTTGATTCCGGTCCAGGGAAGACATGGCTTGGCAGTTCGGGCTAGACTGTTCCCATGAGGCACAGGGTCAAGACTGATTTGCATATGGCCATGTCTGAACTGGGGTGGCGTAGAGGGCAAAAGAATGATGGATTTAACCCAGATCTCTTGACTGGGGGAGAATGTCTGCATTGTCAGCATTCCGTCCATCATTTGTTTGTTGTAACGTGAATTTCAGCTGAGCAGTTCCACCTAAAGATTGAATTTCCTCTATATATTTTCCCAGCTCCCATTGTTGGCTTTGGGTCACTATGGAAATGGAAATGTCTGACCTGACACAGAAGGTAATCTCACCTTTCTTGAAGGTGTTAGACTTTAAACAAAATCTGCTGTTTCAGGGAGAAGGTTTTCATGTATACTGGTATCTTCATGCGTTTCTCCTTATTTTTGCTTGTTTGGGCTCATTTAAAAGGAGGCTATGAAGGGAGCAAACTCCTTTAACAGATCAATCACTAAACCTTCTAAATCTTCCCCTTCCAAGCCTTCTGAAATATTTAGCACTCTTAAGTTATTTCTTTTAGCATTGTTGTAGCATTCAATCTTGTCCTGTAATTCTTTTTCCCCTGCTTTCAGTGTTTGAGTTTGTCTGTGGTTGATTTCAACCTCTTTATTTAGTGACTCTAAGGAGGCTACCTCATTGCATAACCCCTCAGTTAATTCAGTCATTTTGAGCTCTAAACTGTCACAAGCTTCTTGTATTTTAGCCTGATATTTTTGGGAAATGACAAATGTATGTTTCACCACTTCCATCAATGTGACCAAAAGTGTTGTCATCCCAGATTGTTCTACAGCATCCGGATTTGTCTTTCAACCATTTGAAGAGGTGGGTCTTATTGTTACCTTCGCCCCCTGCAGCTGATTGTGAAAAGACTTGGAAATTATTCCTAAGTGCTAGGTACTTCCCCTCATTCCAAGTCTGTCTTTTTTCCATAGTGCATTATTTTGTGTAGCTGCAGAGCCGTGCAAGTATGATTTAATGATCCCTTCTTTCTGTTTAGCTTGAACCATGAATTTTAGCTCTTAGCCCCGTTTCAAGTGGAGGTTCCCAGTTTGTTTTCACACTTTGTGCCCAAACGTGGTAGTAATGTGGTCAATGAGGGACTACCTCCAATATCTTGGAGACCGGAAGTGTCCCCAAAAGATGGGGGAAGACTGTTCGTTTTACCTGATGTACTTTATTGCTCCCACCCACCTCAGTGCAAGTAGGTTCAAATTTGTGCTGTTGTTGCTTAACATGTATCAATTTTTACAGATATTACCCCTTACCAGACCTGTCTCTTCAGGATTTTCTGCCTCCCGACATAAGAGGTTCTTATTTTAGGATTTATTTTAGCGGCTGAGTGTGTAGCCACACTACAGTGCTTTCCTTTATTGCGCAGTGCTGCTTTCGGTGTCAGGCTCAGATGACTCTGCTGGCTCTTTGAGCACCTTGCTTCATCTGGTCACTGCAAAGCTAGGGGCCACACCTATGGCCCTGCATGCAATCACCAGTCAGTGCCGGTGCTGTCTATTGTGCCCTAGGAGCCTTCCAAAGCCGAGGCTCTGCAGTTTCAGGAGATCTCCTGTACAGCACATGACCCTGAACCGAGCCCGCCTACCATGGTCCTCCGGGCGCTGCTGTCCTTGTCAGGAGGGGGTTTACTCATTCGATTGCCACAAAAAATACTGCCTCAAGAAGAGAAAACAAATGTTAAAAAGTTGCCCTACACAAGTGTAAGTGTCCCATCAGTCGTTAGAATAAGCCCATTATTTTATATTTGCTCTGCCTAGCAACATCAGAGAGAGGAGCTCGCGGTATAATTGTAATATGTTTTTAATTACAAATGTAGCCATTTAATCTTATGTTGCTAGTCATTTTGGCTCATATGCTTACTATTGTTTGTTTATACTTCTAACTCATAAATTTGATGTTTGGAACATCCACTGTATCATACATTCATTTTATGCTATGTCACTTGTAATAGGGGTAACGTAACATCCTTCACAATTGTGATGGATCACACCTGACATAAGAAAAAATGTTGTCCTGTTTGGTACAACTGCTCCTCATAACATCAAACACACTCATGCTTAATTATTCTTAGGCTGGTATGTGTCTGCTAAAAAACAGTCTTTTGAAAGTGATCAGAAATATATAGGTATCATTTTCCACAAATTTATAGAAAAGACGCACAAGGATACAACTTGTTCAAAACTTGCACCTACAAGAACTCTTCCTCTGCGTGACCAATTTCTCAATTTTTATGTTGATGCCAAAATTTGTTACTGTAACGAAAAAAAGGTATTTAAAATGAAAAACTCGAACGACAAATGACTCCCTTCATGCTGCACTCTTGCTCTCAACTGCCCATCAAGCTGGGAATAGGCCAATGCAAGTATGCTGGCTTTTGGTGGGTGTCAGGGTGCAGCACACATGCTTTGAATGTTGAGAGGGCTGGTCAAGCTGGACTTCTGCTGATTTCTCGGTCCAGCATCGTAGGTCCTGCCATCGCTTTCTGCAGTAGTGCTGCGCCGCTTGTAGACCCACTGTGTCCGTACCCTCTTAGAGATGGCCTTCCATATCTCCTTCTTCTGATGGGACTCGACCTGTATGGATAAAAAAATGAAAAAAATTTAAAAAATACTGTGACTTTTTGTTTGTTTGTATTGATGTAATACAATTTTGAGAAATCAATCACAAGAGGTTTTTAAAAAGTTAAAAAGGCATAGTTTTTTTATATAAAAAAAACGATTTTGTAGTACCCTGTTGAGTAACCTTACCACTTTAAAAGTCTTTATTTTAGGTTGCGTTATTATTTGTCAGGTTATAATGATGGAGCGGGTAAAATGTTTTCTTTTTATATACCCAATCCATTTATATATGTTTATATTAAAACGATTAATAATTAATTATAATAATTAATAGTTTGATGTGAAGGTACTAAATCAACCTTATTAACAGAAAGAATACACGTGGGAATGCATTTGCATGGCTAAAATAATACGTGAACTAAGTTTGTATGCATATTAAAACGATAAATGTTGCTTGAGTAATGTTATTGTGATTTGCGCTTAAATAAACCAGCATTAACGGCTTTGGATGTTGCATATGGCTAGATAGATGCATACACATAAGGGTATTAGCAAGAGTTTAACACTGTTTTACTCATTTCTATGTATTAATTACGATTTTGTGTTTCTTTGCTTAAAATTGACTATTCTGACCTATCAAAAGATGGCCGCCGACTGAAACCTAACTAAAGTACATTACTTCATCATTTGAACAATGGAAAAAGGCGCCTGTACTGACTTCGTTCGTGTCCCTTGTGTGACCTGCCAGACCATGCCCATGAAGACTACCCTGGGCGAGGTGCCAATGTGCCTGAACGTGAAGCAAATGTTGCTATTTGGAAAAATGAACTGTCGAACCCAACCTGTTACCAACTAACTGATACATTTGGGACTATGACTTAGTCTTTCCCATACATTTAGGTGCCGATCACGATCCGGTAAAAAATGTCCCCGTACGACTCGCATCGGGTCTTTTCACCGTACGAATCGTACAAGTGCCGTACGAACTGGCAATCACGATTCGCATGGTAAAAAGTCCATACGAACCGCACTGGGAATCATTCCCCACACGTCCTCGGGTCGGAAAATGTGTCCGACACGTCCTCGGACGATATACCTTACAAACGTAAAAATCCAAGTCCGACCGAGGAATCACGATCCATCCCGTGCGTCCGAGCCTACAACCGTATGGAAAAAACACCGTCCGCACCGAACACCTATAGCAACCATGGAGACATGCATACGTGCCCAACACTCCCCCCAGCCCCCGTACGTCCGACACGTACCCCCGTATATGTATACCCCCACCCGTCTAGGTACACCCCAGTACGTTCCAGTCGTACCCCCACCCCAGCACGTGTCGTACCACCGTCCATGTACACCCCAGTACGTTCGAGCCCCACCCCCACCCCAGTACGTGTCATACCCCCGTGTACCTACACCCCAGTACGTTCCAGTCATACCCCCACCCCAGTGCGTGTCGTACCAACGTCAATGTACACCCCCCCACCCCTGTACGTGTCGTACCACTGTCCATGTACACCCCAGTACGTTCGAGCCCCACCCCCACCCCAGTACGTGTCATACCCCCCGTGTACCTACACCCCAGTACGTTCCAGTCGTACCCCCACCCCAGTACGTGTCGTACCAACGTCAATGTACACCCCCCCACCCCTGTACGTGTCGTACCACCGTCTATGTACACCCCAGTACGTTCGAGCCCCACCCCTACCCCAGTACGTGTCATACCCCCCGTGTACCTACACCCCAGTACGTTCCAGTCGTACCCCCACCCCAGTACGTGTCGTACCACCGTCAATGTACACCCCCCCCTGTACGTGTCGTACCACCGTCAATGTACACCCCCCCCCTGTACGTGTCATACCACCGTCAATGTACACCCCAGTACGTTCGAGCCCCACCCCCACCCCAGTACGTGTCATACCCCCCGTGTACCTACACCCCAGTACGTTCCAGTCGTACCCCCACCCCAGTACGTGTCGTACCACCGTCAATGTACACCCCCCCCTGTACGTGTCGTACCACCGTCAATGTACACCCCCCCTGTACGTGTCGTACCACCGTCAATGTACACCCCAGTACGTTCGAGCCCCACCCCCACCCCAGTACGTGTCATACCCCCCGTGTACCTACACCCCAGTACGTTCCAGTCGTACCCCCACCCCAGTACGTGTCGTACCACCGTCAATGTACACCCCCCCCTGTACGTGTCGTACCACCGTCAATGTACACCCCCCCTGTACGTGTCGTACCACCGTCAATGTACACCCCAGTACGTTCGAGCCCCACCCCCACCCCAGTACGTGTCATACCCCCCGTGTACCTACACCCCAGTACGTTCCAGTCCTACCCCCACCCCAGTACGTGTCGTACCACCGTCAATGTACACCCCCCCCTGTACGTGTCGTACCACCGTCAATGTACACCCCCCCCCTGTACGTGTCGTACCACCGTCAATGTACACCCCAGTACGTTCGAGCCCCACCCCCACCCCAGTACGTGTCATACCCCCCGTGTACCTACACCCCAGTACGTTCCAGTCGTACCCCCACCCCAGTACGTGTCGTACCACCGTCAATGTACACCCCCCCTGTACGTGTCGTACCACCGTCAATGTACACCCCCCCCTGTACGTGTCGTACCACCGTCAATGTACACCCCAGTACGTTCGAGCCCCACCCCCACCCCAGTACGTGTCATACCCCCCGTGTACCTACACCCCAGTACGTTCCAGTCGTACCCCCACCCCAGTACGTGTCGTACCACCGTCAATGTACACCCCCCCCTGTACGTGTCGTACCACCGTCAATGTACACCCCCCCCTGTACGTGTCGTACCACCGTCAATGTACACCCCCCACCCCTGTACGTGTCGTACCACCGTCCATGTACACCCCAGTACGTTCGAGCCCCACCCCCACCCCAGTACGTGTCATACCCCCCGTGTACCTACACCCCAGTACGTTCCAGTCGTACCCCCACCCCAGTACGTGTCGTACCACCGTCAATGTACACCCCCCCCCTGTACGTGTCGTACCACCGTCAATGTACACCCCCCTGTACGTGTCGTACCACCGTCAATGTACACCCCCCCACCCCTGTACGTGTCGTACCACCGTCCATGTACACCCCAGTACGTTCGAGCCCCACCCCCACCCCAGTACGTGTCATACCCCCGTGTACCTACACCCCAGTACGTTCCAGTCGTACCCCCACCCCAGTACGTGTCATACCCCCGTGAACCTACACCCCAGTACGTTCCAGTCGTACCCCCACCCCAGTACGTGTCGTACCACCGTGAACCTACACCCCAGTAGTTCCTGGCGCACCCCCAACACAACCTCCTAAGTACGGAGCGCACCCCATGCCCCAACATCACGACCGCATGTACGAGTCGTACAAAGCCACACACAAGGACATAATCGTACAACCAAATGGCCCATGTACACACCGTACACACGCTCAAAACGCACGTACACAACCAGGACAAAATAAAACAACACAAGAATACACCATTCGAAAGGCACACAGCCACTAAACATGGCCAACAACCACTAAAATAACACAATCACTGACCTGCAACTGCCAAAAACAAACAGAGGCCCAATACACCACCACTCCTTATAACACACCCACCCAAAATTCAAAAACTGCCACACCCACCCATGGACCAATAAAAAGGGCCCACACACACAAACCATGAGCCTTTGCAACAGACTCACTGCTGCCAGACACCACAGAACCAGACTACAAGCTACACCACACCTTACACTTGCACACCTTCACACGACCACCCTCACAAACACCCTCTCATCCCATTCACACACACACACAACCATCCACACCCTCCCCCCAACATCCACACACCCCCCACACCCACACCATCCCCACCCACACCCCTCACCATGCCCACTACCAAGAATCCAAAGTTCAGTCACCGAGAGTTGGAGGTCCTTGTTGATCAAATCCTCAGAGTCGAGCCACAGATCTTTGGAACATTGGTCAGAAGCACCAGCCAGGCAGCCAAAACAGCCATGTGGCAGACCATCGTCGATGCTGTGAATGCTGTTGCGGACACCAGGAGGACCAAGCAGGATTGCCAGAACAGGTGGTACGATCTGCGGAGGAGGGTCAGAGCCAAGAGGCAGGAGGAACACGACCAGGCCAACGCCACCGGAGGAGGGCCCTCCCGCAGAGCCGTACAGTACCATCCCTGGGAGGAGAGGGTGATGGCCATACTGCCGGTGGAGGCAGTTGAAGGAGTAGAAGGACTCCGAGACCCGGGTGAGTACACAAACAACGCAACTCACATGGGGGGAACTGCAACCACAACCAAAATTACTAACAGGCACGCAACCACCACAAGCCATCGCATGACTCAACCACACTCCATGAGCAGGCACATGCCACTGCTGCCACCATGCCCCATGCACCCAGCTGGACAATGTCAAGTCACAGGCCACAGAAGACAACAACACATGACACGGTAACCCGGATGGCGGGAGGCTGGGCACAAAAAATCACATAGTGCGACTCCAAAGCAGACAACAATGCCCTCTGCCCATATGGCCTAGTTCACAGCCAGACAAACACTGTGTCCCAACACAGGAATGACTTGCCAGCAAATGGCGGCCGCCTTGCATCAACACATGGGGGTGAAGGCACTGTTTTGCACATGACAGCAGCTAATGAACAGCCAACATTGTGAAAGAGTGGCAGCACACACCACCACAGCAGCAGCGCACAGACACACAGCAGACAAAATGGGTGCCTGGAGATCAGAAACAAACTCACATCAACAGGCCAAGGGCCACTCAAAGATCTGCTAACAGTGTGTGCCCAGGAAGCTGGGCCAAGGTGACAGAGGGTGACACACGGAGGGAGGGAGAGGGGGACACAGAGGGAGGGAGAGGGGGACAGAGAGGGAGGGAGAGGGGGACAGAGAGGGAGGGAGAGGGGGACAGAGAAGGAGGGAGAGGGGGACAGAGAAGGAGGGAGACACAGGAAGACGGACAGAGGGAGGAGGCTGACACACAGAGGGAGGGAGAGGGGGACAGAGAGGGAGGGAGAGGGGGACAGAGAGGGAGGGAGAGGGGGACAGAGAGGGAGGGAGAGGGGGACAGAGAAGGAGGGAGACACAGGGAGAGCAAATCAGTCCTTTGGTGTGTGGGAATGTCTGCTCGTCAGCAGGTGGACTGCGTGCATGTAGACAAGGGTGGCCAGTGCCAGAACCCCCCCTCTTCATCATGGAAAAACGCAGGGCCATGTCACAACCTGTACACGAGCACAAGGACAGCCACCTGCATCATATAAGTGTGTGGATCCACTCCATGTGCACATGTACAGTGCTACAAGGAAGGCGCAAATGCATGGCTCGCCACACCTGCACACTCCACTGCTGACTGCAGTCACACTTGACGCAGCAAGTAAGACTGTGCCACACATAGTTAAACGGGCCAAATTGGTGCCCAAGGGACACACCCATGCACAAGTGCACTGTGAGTGGAATGCAAGACAGATCCTAATTCCAAGAGGAAATGTGCCAACTTTGAAACGGATGAAACATGGATGTTGCATGGACCAAAATTAACATTTTCTCTCTCACACACAGGTCAACGTCGTGCTGCACCCCACAACACTGGGGGGGAACACTCACAGGACCCGGATCTGCAGGAGACCGATCCCACCGGCAGCGACCACTCTCACCACTCTGCGGACGACCCCGACCGACCTGGCCCCTCTGGTGTCCAACCACCTTCAGCACCTGCGTCAGGTACAACCGTGCCAACCACCACCCCCACTCCTGCCACATCCCAGGAGACACCCAGGATCCCTGCCCCAACACCACAATGCAGCCAGGCTCGCCAGGAGGGACACGGTGTCCCGGGCACCCAGGAGGAGGCAGGCGACAACGCCAATGCCACCCCTCAGGGGTCCCGGAGACCCGATGTGCCCACAAGTGCAGGCCAGACGCAAGTGGGCAGGGGTGGTGGGAGTGGAGGACGGCGGAGGCGCGAGCCTGACCAGTTGGCTGGGGATCCGGTATTTTCCCATGTCCGTAACATCCTGGACTCATACCGGCAGGACACCACGGGCATGGCCCAGGTTGTGTCCGTCCTCGAGGGGATCAAGGTCCAGCAGGCCCAGCAACATGCGGAGCTCATAGCCTGTCTACAGGTACACCAACGGAGGATGGAGGACAGACAGGCTGAGCAAGTGACGGCGTTCCAGGGGATTCACGCTACACTCCGTCGGATGGCCGACACCATGGCCGACCCTCCCTGTGCCAGAAGGCGGAGAACATCACCACCCACAGGGAGGGATCAGGAGGAGGAGGAGGAAACATCCGACGGAGCATCCCAGATGTCGTCACGGCCTGCTGCTGAGGTTCCCCCGCAGGAAGCCGGGTCGTCCACGGAAAGGACCGTGAGGGTGGCTGCTACATCACCATCTCCCAGGACACCTGGCCTGGCACCTGGCCCACTGGAGCAACAGCATCACAGCATCAAGAGACATTCTCTGCCACATGGCCCTGCTGGTCACTGGCTGACCAATGTTGACAAAGACTGTGGCATGGACTCTGAGGATTTCCAATGGCAAGGACACCAACTCCCCTACTGAACTTTGGATTCCCTAATCCCGGAAAGCCCCTTACTTTGTCCCCCCCCCCCCCAATAATAAATCACACTATTAAGAGTAGATGCCTGCTGGTAGCATTATTACCTAACATGTGTCTTGTACAGTCTAAACATGCCTGAGTCATCTGTTCACTTCAACCATCCACACCCTGGGGCCTGAGTCTGGCACAGGACACATGGGTCACCATTTATTAGGCAAGACAGACATGGAGCACCATACACACCCGTGATGGGCAGAACCAGCTGAGGGGGTGGCCGAACAACCGTGCTGACAGACACATTGAGTACAGCAACAGTCATGCGCAGAGGTCAGGGATCCTGGCCAGTGTCCTGGGGGGCACCCAGGTATGTGTAGACAGGTGGCAGAACCATGTCCTGCAAGCTTGAGTCCGGTGGATGCAGAGAATGGGGTCATGGACAACGTTGGATGCATGGGGATGGCACATGTCACAATACCCACATAGTCATGGACATCATGCCCAATACACAGTCTCAACACACACACACAGCTTGCATCTTGCCACACGACACATTGACACATAGCCACAATCAGGCAATACCATGCCAGACATGCAGGATGCACCGTGCCAACACACCAGCATTGACTGAGAAGAGGCACCTTGGAGGCATAGGGACACCTTTATTAGTCATGTTTTTGGGATTGCAGAGGCAACTTGAAGTACACATGAACACATCATGTGGAGTAACATGTGGGTCCAACACTGGCACCCCCCTTCTGCAGCACAAATGCGTGATAGCCATGGAACTGGCACACAAGTGTCGGCTAACAGCTAAAACCCACAGCTGCACACGGAGAGCCTGACATACACCATAGATCCGCTGATGTGGAAGTCCCACGCCATGCCAAGACAATGTCAACCGTATGTGTCCGAGGGCAGTGTCACACACATTGATGCCATCATCACAATCCACTATCCCATCACTGATGACTGACAACCAGGCAGCCCATCTATTCAGGTGTACCCAGCTGCATGTCGTGTCCCATGGGGATGCCACATGACTGCAGAGGAACCAAACCCCGATCGGGGAAGTGTGCACACATCGTGAACAACAGCCACACCCAATACACCCCAGATGCATCCCTTACCCCATGGAGACTTCCAAACGTGTCCGTGCCTGTAACGCTGAGTCAGCCCACGATGTCATGTCCATGAGGAATAGCAGTGCCACAACAATGCAACCAGCAAACGGCATGCGCAGGTACCTGGGGAAGAGAGACACACAAGAAGTCAGCCACAAAAAGCACAGCCACTTGCATGTGCATTTACTCGACACATGTATGGATGACAACATGCTAGGTCACAATTATGACTGGGGAAATACTACCATCACTGCCACCATCACTCCAGTGACACACCCACACACACCTCTGACCCACGTGCCATACATGCAGGTGGAGACACACATCACAACGCATGCCACACGGGGACCAATGCGTGCACACTCAGACCCTGGTACTCACCACTAAGCAAAGAAGTCGCGTATGAGCCGAGTCCGGATGTCCTCTTGCGGCTCCACATCCTCCACATCACTAGCCCCATTGCCAAGCCCTTCGTCCTCCACGGGTGGATGGTCCTCGTCATGTTGATTCAGGATGAGTGGCACAGCTCTTTCAACTGCCATGTTGTGCAGCATGCAGCAGACCATGAAGATCTTGCAGACCTTCGCCGGGGCATAAGAGAGTGCACCGCCGGTCTTGTGGAGGCACCGGAATCGGCTCTTCAGCATGCCAAACGTCCTCTCTATCACTCGCCTTGTCCGGCCATGGGCGGTGTTATAGCGGAGCTGGGCCGGCGTGATGGGGTTGCGGAGAGGTGTCAGCAGCCAAGGCATGTTGGGATAGCCAGCGTCCCCTACATGGGAAGCACATGGACATCGTTAGAACTGGTGAGGCGGTCGTGCTGGTCGGCTATACAGAATACAGGACAGACAGACTGTACCCACCAACAACACATGCCCGTTCGTTGCGCAGCTGCATCATCATATCAGGCATCCCGCTACGCCTCATGATGTAGGCATCGTGTGCTGACCCTGGGAAACGAGCACAGACATGTGAAATCACCATATTGGACAGACACACCACAAGGGCATTGATGGAGTGGTAGTGCTTCCGATTGCGGTACGCCACCTCCCGTGCGTGTGGTGGTACCAAACCTACATGTGTCCCATCTATGGACCCAATGACATGGGGCATCCCTCCCAGGGCATAGAATCCACGCTTGACCTCAGTCATCTGTTCAGGGGTTGGAAACTTGATGAAGTCATCCAGGTGAATCAACATGGCCTCCAAGAAATCATGCAGCACACCGCTGAACATGCTCTGGGACATGCCACCAACATGAGCTATGGTATTTTGGAAGGTACCCGTGGCAAGAAAATGTAGGGCAGCCATTACCTTCAGCTGGGGTGTCAGTGCCGTAGGATACCTGTGCTGCGGTTGCAGGTGTGGTGCCAGTCTCGCCGTCAGCTCCAGAATCAACGGTTGGGTGAAGCGGTAGAGCCGGATCCTGTCATTCTCCTGCATGGTAGCCAAGTCTGGAATTCTTCGGGCAAGAGGCGGCGCTCTGCAGTAATTTGGAAGTGACAAGGAAGAGTGAGTGCACTACGAGAACAACTCATGTCTACTGAGCACATGTAAATCTGGCAATACACACATGCTACATAGGGAGTCAGGTATGTGCTACATGCCCAGGACACGTATGGATGCAAGGTGACACTCCTTCCAAGACCCAGCTACACACGGTGATTGAGAACCTCCCCATGCCACGCCATGGAAATAGCTGTGTCCCAGTGCAAGTGCACAGCCCGACGCAAGACAGGAGTGACATACACCCACACATCAGCAGAAGTGGGATGCCGATTGCAGAGACTGGTAGCGGAACACTGGAGCCACAGGTCACATGACATTACACTAGTCCAGCCCACACACCTTGCCATGAAGGTGCACATGTCATGACTCACCACACATTCCTTGTGAGGATGCTGACATGGCCTTGTCACGCTACTCCATGTCCCATGCATACATGTGCACCTCACATCCGATAACACATGTGGCATGGTGTGCGGAACAGTGTGCAATGACAATCTACACACAGCCACATGTTGGTTGCTGCAACGGCTGCAGCTTTTGAGGGTGCTACAACATCAACCTGATGTAAATCCCGGACACATATATGACATAGTCACATTGTGCACTGTGGGTAGTGACAAGTCATGTGTCATGACCCCTGTACCGGGCATCATGGGACACTTCCGTGTGTTGGTGTCCGTGCCATGCCAGTGACGCTCACCCCAAGTGCGCAGTCCCACATGCACACATGTCAAAGGAGTCAAGGGCATGCCTGGCACACATTGCACCATCACACAGTACACCTGTACACATCTCATCATACATCTGGTGCCTTCTCCACTCAGGAGGCATGTTCCACATCACAGCCTGTGACACCTGTGCCCCACACATGTAGTAATGCACAGACGATGCCTTGATGTCCATTCCTGGACAAGTATGTCCATCCATGGACAAGTATGTCCATCCATGGACAAGTATGTCCATCCATGGACAAGTATGTCCGCCCTATTCCTACCTGTGTGTCGCCTATCACCACAGTGATGTGTAAAAACCGCCGTACTGCTGCTGAGAGGGCCTGTGCATGTTCCCAAATCACTGTGGGAGTGCTGCCGTATGTGTACCCATCGTGATGGCGAGCGTACAGGCATTTGTACGGTCCGTAGCACTACGAGTACGCATACGCGTGCAGACCCATAGTGATAGGGCCGTACACACGCATGTACGCTCACTATCACTATGGGTCGGCACGCGTATGCGTACCCGTAGTGGTACGGACCGTACACACGCATCTACGCTCACTATCACTATGGGTCGGCACGCGTATGCGTACCCGTAGTGGTACGGACCGTACACACGCATCTACGCTCACTATCACTATGGGTCTGCACGCGTATGCGTACCCGTAGTGGTACGGACCGTACACACGCATCTACGCTCACTATCACTATGGGTCTGCACGCGTATGCGTACCCGTAGTGGTACGGACCGTACACACGCATCTACGCTCACTATCACTATGGGTCGGCACGCGTATGCGTACCCGTAGTGGTACGGACCGTACACACGCATCTACGCTCACTATCACTATGGGTCGGCACGCGTATGCGTACCCGTAGTGGTACGGACCGTACACACGCATCTACGCTCACTATCACTATGGGTCGGCACGCGTATGCGTACCCGTAGTGGTACGGACCGTACACACGCATCTACGCTCACTATCACTATGGGTCGGCACGCGTATGCGTACTCGTAGTGGTACGGACCGTACACACGCATCTACGCTCACTATCACTATGGGTCGCCACGCGTATGCGTACTCGTAGTGATAGTGAGCGTAGATGCGAGTGTACGGTCCGTACCACTACGGGTACGCATACGTGTGCAGACCCATAGTGATAGTGAGCGTACATGCGAGTGTACGGTCCGTACCACTACGGGTACGCATACGCGTGCAGACCCATAGTGATAGTGAGCGTAGATGCGAGTGTACGGTCCGTACCACTACGGGTACGCATACGCGTGCAGACCCATAGTGATAGTGAACGTAGGCATGCATGTACGGGCCGTTGCCATGCATTTGGGGTGCCCTAGGGCCCCGAAACGCACCGTACCTGTGTGTGATGCTCCAAATTACATAGGGGACAAGTATTAAGGCCTACATGCATGCTGGTTGTCATGGTGACCAAGTTCAAATTTCGAAATTGTTCTGGAAGGTGCACAGCAGAAGTCAGTTGGAATTCTTCTACTTTGTTGCAATGTGTTTGTGGGGCTGACATCATGCAGGAGAATGAAACCGATAGAGAACCCACAGACTGCTAGGTTTGAAGGGATTGGTGGAAACATAGGATGCAAATGTGAGTGACCAATCACTCTGTACTCCTGTGCATGAGACTGGGCAGAAGGGCACATATAAGGCAGCCAGGTCCCATGAGGGAGCACTTGCCTGCACATCTTTGCATTCGTCGACCCAGCTGCTGCTACTGATTCCCTGGAACCATGTCAAGGGCTGTGGAGAGGACACAGCCATTCACCCTGGAGGAGAACATGGCTCCGCTGGATGTGATCCTCCCACAGTACTCCATGCTGTATGGGCGACCAGGGTATCAGGTGAGTGCATAGGCCACTGCCACAGACTGTCCCTATGTTGTGACTGTGACTTCTGCCATTGCGTCCAGGTGTAACACACATGCCATGTACTGTCGGGGGGGTCCCAGGGGGGGGTGCCTGATGTCTCCCAGCAGTGCCCTGAGACAGGAGGGGTGTGTGCAGAGTCCTCCCAGCAGTGCCCTGAGACAGGAGGGGTGTGTGCAGAGTCCTCCCAGCAGTGCCCTGAGACAGGAGGGGTGTGTGCAGAGTCCTCCCAGCAGTGCCCTGAGACAGGAGGGGTGTGTGCAGAGTCCTCCCAGCAGTGCCCTGAGACAGGAGGGGTGTGTGCAGAGTCCTCCCAGCAGTGCCCTGAGACAGGAGGTGTGGGGGCCTATCACTCACAGCAGTGCCCTGAGACAGGAGGGGTGGGGGCCTATCACTCACAGCAGTGCCCTGAGACAGGAGGGGTGGGTGTGATGCACAGTGTGAGCCTTGATCATTGATTGTGACATTGCCATCATTCCACCTGTGTACCCACTGTGGCACGTACTGCTTTTGCCCTCACCAGGGGATGATGTCCCTATGACAAAGGTGAAATGCGTTGGCTGCATGACATGCCTTGTTGTAACCAGCTAATTTGTACCCATATGTCTCTCTGTGACATGTGGCTGGTGTATTGATGTGGTGTCACTTGTTCCTCCTCACAGGTAGGCGCCACTGCCAAGGAGCAGATCTGGCTGACCGCCGTCAGTGCCGTGAGGGGTGTGGATGGTCGGAGGCGGAGCCTGCCCCAGGTGAGGAAACGCTGGCAGGATAACCGGTGCTGGACGCGGAGGATTGCACGGCTCCTGCTGGGGGACTCACCTGAGAGCCACAAGAACCGCGGCCGCCGCCGTCTGAGCCACCTCCACAGGCGTGTGCTGCCGGTGGTCTTTCCAGACCTGGAGAGGCGCTTACAGGCGATGCAGCAGCCGGAAGGGGGTAGGTACATTTGTGTTTGTTGTGTGTCACCGGCATTTGTAAGGGCACAGTAGCATGAATTCACTGGCAGGGTTTAAAGGTGCTGTGCAGATCCTGTTTGCCCCAGTATAGCGCTGTTCCCCTGCCACCCTTCCCCTCCTTGCAATGTGTTCCCTGGTCTGTGTGTAGTCACTCCTTCACAAGGTAATGTAGGCTGGCGCTTTGTCCACGAGAACAATGACTGTAGCATCATGTGTGGGGGTGGTGTGTAACAGGTTGTGGGACCTTGCCTGTGCACTGTCAAGTTCACTGCATGTGGGTTCCATGTCAGTTGCCACTGATGCTGACTCCAGACATGGGAGTTGGTCTCTCATGTGTCATGCCTTACAGCGCGCATGTCCTATGTAGTGGCCTGTGACATGATGTGCATGAGTGTGCGATACACATAGTGCAGGGATGGTGACGTGTGTTGCAGTCATTACCATTCAGTAGCATGTAGTTGCGTACCCACTACTATCCCCTGGGGCACCTTTTCCTCAGTGGTGTATGTGTCATCATAAACGTGGCCAATCTCAGTGTCTACAGCGTAGGTTGTGCTCTGTGCCATTGTCCCCTGTCACCATGTATATAGACGTGCTATTTTGTACAGGTGTCCACTGTGCAGCCTGACCTGATTGTCCTTCTTCATACTCACAGTTGTCAGTGCCTGTGTGTCTTTTTCTACTCATCTGAGGATGGGCACTGGTACCTCATTATTTGTACAGGCCCACCTTGGCTGTTTGGCGTCCAATCTTGCTTTTTGCCTGCCCCTGTGTGTATCACCCAGACTATGAGATGTTGGTGCCACCTGTGTCTCAACAATTTGCCTCGTGTAGGGTCTTGTTGGGGCGGGCAATGCCTATGTGTTAACTCCTGATTTCAACTTGCTGGGTCTGGGCAGTGTGTGATGTTTGTCTGGACACACACGCAAGGTGCAGTGACCGAGTCATGTTGTGCATGTTTTCAGCATTACCTATGCAGCATGTGTCTCAAGTTCATGGATATGCTCCCTGGTCATCGGTATTATTGCCAACGCTGTGTGGTGCAGATGCAGTGCTGGATTGTCCCCAGGGCCTGGGTGCCATGTCAGACTCCGTTTCCTGTGTTTAGCTATTGTCTCATGCTCTCCATGGTATTTCAGTGGCATGGTGGCTCAACCAACTGTGTGTTTCATGCCCTACATCGGTACCCTGTTCAGTAGATGTTAGGGATCTTCCTTTTCAGGCCATGCAATGTTACCTATGTAGATTGGACTCATGTGACAGATGTGTACAGGTGTCTGATTAATTTCTGTCTCTCCACCCTGCCCACAGCATCGTCGGGGGACACAGAGGGAGACATGGACACAGACCAGGCGGAGGGACCGAGCACCAGTGCCAGCCGTGACATCGGGTCTGGCACATCGAGTGGGACAGAGGCGGAGGAGAGTGTGGCCGAGGACCTGTCGACTGGCACATCAGACTACGAAGCTGACAGGTCCGAGGAGGATGTCTCCGAGTGGGCGGAGGCTGCACCAGCAGCTGACAGCGGAACAACACCTCGCACCGCCCCCTCAGTTTCCACCAGCCGCCTCCCACTTGCTCGTGTCCCTTCCCAGCGTGCCCGGTCACAGCATGTCTCCTTCCTGCCAGGCACCGCACCCCCTGCCCCTGTCTCCACTGCTGCCGCCAATGCAGAGTCTGTGGACATCCAGCGGCAACTGCAGGTTGGTCAGGCTGCGATCCTTAATGTCCTCCATGCCCACGGCAAAACCCTCACCAACATCGAGGCTTTCTTGGAGGGCATTCATTCATCACAGGCTGACCAACGCAACTTGCTGAGGTCCATAGACTCCACACTGACTGCAGCAGTGGGTCTCCTGCAGCGCGACCTCCCCCCACCTACCCCTGCCCCATCCACACTTCCCACTCCCAAGCCTGTCCCACGTACACCCAGACGTCGGCATGCACCCACATCAACGGACACGGGCACCACACCAGCAGGGAAGGTCCACCGCACTCCTCCTGACACGCACACACAGGGTGAGGTAGGCACACCCACTGGGTCGGGGGGCAAACATGTGACACGCAGCCATAGTGGGAGTCCGCATTCCACCCAGTCCACTCCCTCCAAATCCCCTCCCCTCAGCTCTAATGGCCACATCTCCCCCAAGGACTCCTTCATGGCCGCTCTGTCCCTGAGCCCCACAGTTACACCACCACGCAAGCGGTCAAGGAGGTCCCCGGTCAGGGTGGTTGAGTCTCCCCCCCTGTCTCCACCCTCCCCCGGTGGCGCTGCGACCCATCCCTCTGACCCCCCCCCTCCTTGGGGCCTGAGGTCCCTTCGGGTGCAGGGGACTCCCTGGAGGACCTTGCAAAGGTGTGTAGTGCCATCCTGGCCTCCGCCTTTGGCCCTGCCCCACCCCCTGTGGTGGAGTCCTCCATCCCTGCACCCACAACGCCGCCCCTTTGCCCTGATGTCCCTGCGGTGACTGTTGCTTCCCCCCCCCCTGATGCCCTCACCAGTGTGGAAGACGATGCCATTTGACTGTGCAGGCAAGGTAGGGGACACGCATCCCACTGTGTCCCCCATCCAGCTGAGAATCATTGACTGCCCTATGGGCTTTGTGAAGATTGTACTGCCTGCGATCCACGGACATTGTGCTCATGCTGAATAAAGCTTAATTTTGTTTTCATTATCACACTACTGCTATGCTGGTATTGGTGTTGGTGGGGCTGCGACATGGTTTTAGGTGGTGTGTATGGGTTTGGGTGTGTGGGATATGTAGTGGTGTACTGCTCATTGGTGGGACCTTGGGATCTGTGTGCCATCACAAGGTGTTGGCTAACTTTCTTTGTTCATGTGAGCAGTTACTGCATGGTGCACTTGTCCCAGGGTGTATTCCTTCCTCTGTGTACCCAGCTTTCTTCCCTGCAGGGTGTTCCCAATGTTTAGCGCAGAGCTGTGTCTACATGAGCTGTGTGTGTGACGGAGCCCTTCTACTTTGGCCATGCATGCAGGGCCATGTGTCCACCTGCAACAATCGTGGCATCCTTGGTGATCACTGTACTTGTGTGTGGAGTCTGTTGACATGAGTTCATGGGGACATGTTCCCTTGTAGCCAGTATGCATGTGGATAATTCTGGCCTCACACACATGTGTTACACCCCTCCTGTCTCAGGGCACTGCTGGGAGGACTCCACACCCACCCCTCCTGTCTCAGGGCACTGCTGTGAGTGATAGGCCCCCACCCCTCCTGTCTCAGGGCACTGCTGGGAGGACTCCACACCCACCCCTCCTGTCTCAGGGCACTGCTGTGAGTGATAGGCCCCCACCCCTCCTGTCTCAGGGCACTGCTGGGAGGACTCTGCACCCACCCCTCCTGTCTCAGGGCACTGCTGGGAGGACTCCACACCCACCCCTCCTGTCTCAGGGCACTGCTGTGAGTGATAGGCCCCCACCCCTCCTGTCTCAGGGCACTGCTGTGAGTGATAGGCCCCCACCCCTCCTGTCTCAGGGCACTGCTGGGAGGACTCTGCACCCACCCCTCCTGTCTCAGGGCACTGCTGGGAGGACTCCACACCCACCCCTCCTGTCTCAGGGCACTGCTGTGAGTGATAGGCCCCCACCCCTCCTGTCTCAGGGCACTGCTGGGAGGACTCTGCACCCACCCCTCCTGTCTCAGGGCACTGCTGGGAGGACTCCACACCCACCCCTCCTGTCTCAGGGCACTGCTGGGTGGACTCTGCACACACACCTCCGATTTCAGGATATGTACGCTTGGAACATACACGGTGGGGGTACGCTCAATGCATTCGAGGTGAGGGTACGAGTCTACTTACACTGGTGTGGTGGGGGTACGCTCCATGCATACGCGGGTGGGGGTACGGGTCGTACTTACACTGTTGGGGTGGGGGGTACGCTCCATGCATACGCGGGTGGGGGTTCGGGTCGTACTTACACTGTTGGGCTGGGGGGTACGCTCCATGCATACGCGGGTGGGGGTACGGGCCGTACTTACACTGTTGGGGTGGGGGGTACGCTCCATGCATACGCGGGTGGGGGTACGGGTCGTACTTACACTGTTGGGCTGGGGGGTACGCTCCTTGCATACGCGGGTGGGGGTATGGGTCGTACTTACACTGTTGGGGTGGGGGGTACGCTCCTTGCATACGCGGGTGGGGGTACGGGTCGTACTTACACTGTTGGGGTGGGGGGTACGCTCCTTGCATACGCGGGTGAGGGTACGGGTCGTACTTACACTGTTGGGGTGGGGGGTACGCTCCTTGCATACGCGGGTGAGGGTACGGGTCGTACTTACACTGTTGGGGTGGGGGGTACGCTCCTTGCATACGCGGGTGGGGGTACGGGTCGTACTTACACTGTTGGGGTGGGGGGTACGCTCCTTGCATACGCGGTTGGGGGTACGGGTCGTACTTACACTGTTGGGGTGGGGGGTACGCTCCTTGCATACGCGGGTGGGGGTACGGGTCATACTTACACTGTTGGGGTGGGGGGTACGCTCCTTGCATACGCGGGTGAGGGTACGGGTCGTACTTACACTGTTGGGGTGGGGGGTACGCTCCTTGCATATGCGGGTGAGGGTTCGAGTCGTACTTACACTGGTGTGGTGGGGGTACGGTCCGTGAGTCCGCGGGTGGGGGTAGGAGTCGTACTTACACTGGTGGGGGTGGGGGTACGGTCCGTACGTTCGCGGGTGAGGGTTCGAGTCGTACTTACACTGTCGGCATGGGGGGTACGCTCCATGCATACGCGGGTGGGGGTACGGGTCGTACTTACACTGTTGGGGTGGGGGTACGCTCCATGCATACGCGGGTGGGGGTACGGGTCGTACTTTCACTGTTGGGGTGGGGGGTACGCTCCTTGCATACGGGGTGGGGGTAGGGTCCGTACATATCCGTCCCCACGCTATGTGATGCTTGTGCGGCCCGTACCCAGGCCTTTGCCACGTGGGTACGATCCGTCCCGCCATTGTTGGGGTGACGTGTGTGTGGGCGTGGTACGAATCGTACCCACGCTCTTCAGGCGTGGGTACGGGACGTACCTGTCTGGTTGTGTTGCCGGTTCGCGTGGTGACGGACTTCCGTTGTGGCGGTCGCTGGCTTATCAGGACACGCCCCCACCCCCTCGTGGTGACCAGGGCATGGGAGTCAGGTATGTCCAGGCCATGTGTGGTGTGTGACTTATGTGGTTGTTTTGTTGCCTGCCCTGGTCGTGCCACCCCCACCCCACCCCACCCCACTTTCCCCCCTCCCTTAGTTATTCTGACCTTCTGCGGCGTCTGCGTCGTAACCTGTAGAGGAGGTGGACTGCTATGAGGGCAGGGATGACTCGTAGGTTCGGGTCCATGTCTGTCCGTCGCGTACTGGTACTCCTTGCTCGCGTCGTCCTGTCGCGTACGGGTCCTCCTTGATCGCGTCGTCCTGTCGCGTACGGGTCCTCCTTGGTGGTGTCGTCCTGTGTGTCCGTCACGTACTGGTCCTCCTTGTTCGCGTCGTCGTCTGTCCGTCGCGTACTGGTGGTCCTTGTTCGCGTCGTCCTGATTTCCCGGCAGTTTTTGGCTGCCGCAAAATATTCACCGTGCGGGGTGACATCGGTGCGAATCGTGATTCCTGGAATGGCTGGCTGCGAGCGTCCCGACGTCAGGTCGGCGCTTTCCCGGATCGCATTGGTAGGTGTTTTTTTGTTCGGTCGGGCTTTTTTACGATTCGTACGGTAATGGTGTACCCGTGCGAATCGTAATTCCTTGTTTGTAAAAATTGACAACCGGGTACGCGTCGGGCGGAGATTGTGCTCCGTCCGACGGTTCGTACCCGGTTTTTACCGGATCGTGATCGGCACCTATATGTCTTTGCACAAGAATAATATGAATCAAAGATCCAAGGTCTATTCTGCTCCTCCCATCTGACTTAATACTTCCTCCGGCTCACGGATATTGTACATTTTATTCTGCCACATAATCCTCAACATGGCAGGAAATTTCATTTGCACTTGCGCACCCCTTGCGTGAAGATCATTCATTTTTTTAGCCTTAAAAGCCACTGCCGCTCAGCTGTTCTTTTACCCATATCGGAGCGTATCAAATATGCAGAGTCTCCGTAGGTTAATGACCGTTCTTTTAATGCCCGGGTCAAGACAAGCTCCTTGATGGAATAGGTAAGAAAATAAATTAAAATATTCCTCGGGGTTTTCCACCGTGTTTGTGGCCTGTATGGATTTCTGTGCACTCTTTGGAGCTCTTTTCCCCAATCTATATCTGTTCTATCCGGAAACAGCTCCCCCAGCAACCTGCAGACAAAACCCTTTATATCTGCCCCTTCTGCGTTTTCATTAATTCCCAGGAGGCGAATATTCTTTCCTCTGGCCTGAATCTCAAGTCTTTCCAGATCCTGTTGCAATACTTTATCCCCTTGTTTGAGCCTCTGGATTTCACTGAAATTACTGGCAGTGGCCTCACCTAAAATCTTCACCTCTTCCTCCAAAGTCTCCGTGCGTTTGACTAAACCGTCTATCTTCTGTTCAAGTATTTCCCCTTTATTTTGAACGTCCTTTTGATTGATTTCGGAAGTTCAAATTTAGCTAAGATCTCCTGTCTCAAAGTATTTATCAGACCTACCAGCTGGTCTGCTGAGGCCATTGTAGGAGCTTCTTCCCGAACAGGATTCAATGATTCAAGGTTGACAGCATCATTCAAAATTTCTCCATTTGTATCATTGGTGTCACTTGTATCATTGATTTCCAACCTCATATCATTCTGAGGTGACTCGAGTAGATTTTCGGGAGCCTCTGCCAGCGGAGAATAACGATTCTCAAGCCTCAGTGGAATGCTCTGCGATAAAGAAGATGCCGTTTTCTCTGCTAGATTTTGTAGACTCTCACTTTCTCCCACAACTGACTGAGAGCCTGCAACCTGCTCCAGTATTTTAAAATATGACCTAATGGAAGGAGGTGGTTTAGGTAAAGATCGAACCTCTATTGACCTGCACTTTTTAATTTTGGCTATTTTTTTATTTTTCTTGACAGGAGTCTTAGGAGTCCACTAAAGAGGGTTTGTCGGCTCTGTCCTCAGTTGTCTTCTTCCTTACAGGGGCCGATCTGAGCTGATATCTATTCCTTTCTGACAAGGAGCTCTCCTCTTTAATATTAATGTTCATGTTCTCACACTGTGGACTCAATCCCTCTGAAGAGACTTGATCCGGTATGAATGCCCTGACCTCCCATTCACTTAAAATTATGGTACATTAGGAGTTAGGGCACGAGGGTGGAACTCCCTCTCCATCCACACCTTCCCCGCTTTTATGTGTGTGTGAACTGCATGCCAATATTGAGCAGAGGTGCAGAAATGGAAAGTTGTCCTCAAAAGATTGGTGGAAAACAGATTAGAAATTTCAACCTCAACGGTTCCACTTTTATAGGCTTTATTTCTTACTCCCTTATATGCGATATTAATCCTGTCCCCAGCTAGAATAAAAGCAGGAAAGCACTCTTACCGATATGGAGGTTTCTCTCAGCTACATGGAATCTCTTCTAACACTCCACCGCGGTAAACAACCTTTACAACGCAACTTTTACAACGCACTACCATTACAACGGGATTTTTACAACGCAAGTGGATTTACAACACATGCTTTTACAACGCCAGCTTTTACAACGCAAGTACCTTTACAACGCAAGTATTTTTTTTCAATGTTATTTTATGTTATGTTATTTTTATTTAAAAAAATATATATATTATTAAATTATATTTCAGATTTATTATATTAATGAATAAAAAAAGTTTAGAAATAGTCAAGTTGTTTTATTAATATTTAAAAGTAACAAATGGTAAAAATACTCAAGTATTGAGAAATAATACTTTAGTATTAATATTTTAAAAAATAGTACTAATAATGAGAGGTAAATTGAAAGTGTTATTAATAGAAAGAAATAGTATTAAAAGTGAGAAAATATATAAAAAGGAATGTATTAAAATTCAGGTATTAAATATTATTAAATAGATTTTTTTTAAATAAATATATTGAAGAAACAAACAAATTTAGAAATTAATACTCTAGTATTTTTATATTACAATTACATTTAAAAAAAGGAGTGTAAAGGTAATAATGTAATACTTAGGTAAAAAAAATATTAATTGAAAAAAAAAAAAATTAATACTCTCGTTTATTTATATTACAATATTTTGGTATTTAATTTTAATGTGAGAATAATTATTAATTATAATTTAATTTTTAAAAAAATGAGTGTAAAGGTAATAATTTAATACTTAGGTATTAAAATTAATATTGAAAATGTATAAATAAATAATACTTTTGATGAAAAATTATTAAAATGTATTAAAATATAAATGTTATATATATATATATTTTATAAATAATTATTGGTTGGAATTTTTTTTAAAAACTATTATTAATAAAAAAGGTCCCACGCTTTTGCATTGTTTTCCATGGGAAAAATTGTCCTTCATTTATTTCCATATATGAAGCTGTTTCTCTCGCGGAACTGAAAAGGAAGGTGTTAAAAAAGAAGAAAGGGGATCTTTTGAAAGGAAATGGAGTAAGCATCCAGGTAAGGATAAAATTACGTTATTTTACAAGTATAAACATACAATTAAGATATATAGATTAAATAAATACATTAATAAAAACATAGAACACATAGATTCGTAAATTATTTTTTTTTATTGAAAAATATAGAAAAAAAGCATTTTTTTTATAAAAAAAATTCACGTATTTACATATTTTTTTGGAAGTAATATATTATTTAATTAAATAACAAAAGTAATAATATAAATAATATAAATAAATAGTCCGTTAACAATCTTTGCAGCTTAAGATGACGTAAGCACGTAAACGTGAACGTAAGCGGCCACTCGATGGAGGAAGCAGCAGGAAGCTGATCTACGTCCAGGTAGGAAACGATTTAAACTTTATTTATACATGTTAAGTTAAAAAAGGATACATATATTGTAAAGAAAGGGTAAGGAGAGGTTGCGGTTAAATAATGTAACGTAAAACAGATAAAAAAGCATGTCGCCGATCGTGTAATTAGAGTATGCCTATATCGGGTCAGAAAAAGTTATCGTCAAAAGTTATTTGTGTTTACAATTGGTTTCAAAATAAAGATTAATTATTATAAGATAAATGTTTTATACAACTGATTTGTTTACGAAAAGCTGTATTGAAAAAAAAAAATGTTGGCGTTGTTTTTTAAAGTACTATGGCAGATATAGTGACAGTATGGTTTGGTAGGAGGTAGTAATTGTTGAATTTTGAATTGGTTGGTCAGAAGAAATACGATTTTATTTCTTGTGGAAAAAGGAAAATAGTACAGGTTGACATAGGGAGAATATGTTTTTGAAGGAGGTAGATTTGGATCTATTGTTAGATAATAGAAGTACATTTCTGCATTCATTCGGAACGAAAAAACATGGTAATTTAAAGAAGGCAACAAAAGGAAGGCTGACCCGACGTATATTTGTGAAAAATGTTCTGGCAAAATGTTATTGCCAATTGTAATTACTGTTTCATAAAATTTAGGGCAAAGCAGGAAAGTAAGGTGAAATAGTGATTTAGAAGTTTAGAATGTTAGCAACATTTTCATGGTAGTCTAGAGCCACACACAACGAAAACTGTTGCATAATACCCAAAAGTCTTTCAGACATTTCCTTTGTTTTTTGTGTAAATCGTGGGTTTAGACTACCAGTTAATGTTTGTGAAAGTCTCATTTCTTGAAAACTTTGCTCCTTCTTCAAAGTTTCCAAAAAATAGTAGAAAATAGGGTGTGGTTTGCCAATTGTGTGGTTGAAGGAGTTATGCCATCCCTCAATGGCATTATTTGTTTTTGCTTCTCCCTCTAAACAGCTTGTGTAACAGTTCCACCACTCCACATGGAAACGTGGCTTCCTCCTGCGACCCGATCTGCTTACGTGCCCAATCCATGTGTCTTCAAAATAATTTAGGATGGGTGCCAATTTCTCTTCATTTACATTGTAATAATCTGATTCTGTAATGGCAGTGTAGTATTCGTCTACACTTATGGGAGGAACAAAACAAAGAGCTGTTAACTCAAATTGAAGTTTGCTATCTGTTGAGTACTCTGCATCCAGGGATGTTTTCTGTAACTTACGCCAGAATGCCTGGGAAAAATGGAAAAACAGCCCTCAATTTGTGTATCTGTGTACGTTTTACTGATCACATTGATCATGCTCAATTCAAAATCGACAATTATTTTCCTAGGACTTTTTGATGTTTTATTTTTAATAACTGATAAAAGTTCAGTGTGGGTTGCAGTAGTCTTATCAGGAAGCAAACTATATACTAAGGGGATCACATTATGGTTAATTTTAGCATGTATAGTGTAAATTTGGGTGAAAGGATGGGGTGTAGTTTTAAACGAACCATCCATCATCCAAATTTGACTATTTTCTAATTTAACAAGTTTGCGGGGTGTACTAAAGATTAAAATACGTTTTTGAGGGTTTTTGTTGTCAAGGAGAAGGAAAGGCTCATCAGCAAAAGAAATAGTAAGTTCATGTGGAATAATAATGTCTGAAAAGGTATGAGGTGTTGTGGATTGTGTGTTACTTGCCTGCTTTTGTCTTTGTATAATTCGCCTCAAATTAGGAATTATAGGCATATTACTAGCAACATGACTTGGGAGATGCTGTGCAACCTCTCTTAAAATGGATCCAGTAGAATCATTGGAGGTGCTTGCAAGTTGTTTCATTTCATTTAAGGTTTCCCTTACATCAATCTCCATTGCAGAGGCAGAGTGGTTATGATCTGTTGTCTTAATAATTATATCATCAAGGGTAACCGCTCTTCCACTGCAATGGGATGAGTAGTATTGCACACACCTCCAATGATTCCTTGGGAAACTTATCCTTTCTTTACAATATATGTATCCAGCATGCTTTAGTAATCTGTTTCCTTTTCTGGATTTTATGTAGGAAGCTGTTTCCTGAGTAGACATTATCTGTGAAGAAAATATGTTTGATTTTACTATGTGGAATAAAAAGAAAAATAACAAAGAACAATATCCTACATTATCCATTATGCTGCACTTTCTGGGAGTTAGAACAGTAAATTCTGCCTTTACACTATCCTCCACTTTCCCTAATGTTCCACCTCCTTGGAGCTACAATAGTAAATTCAGCCACTACACTATCCAACACTTTCCCTATTGCTTTACCTTCCTGGAGTTAGAATAGTAATTGTTACCCCTACACCATCCCACACTTTCCCTACTGCTACACCTTCCTGGAGTTAGAATAGAAAATGTTACCCCTACAGTATCCCACACATTCAGTACTGCTGCACCTACCTGGAGTTAGAATAGTAATTGTTACCTCTACAGTATCCCACACTTTCACTACTGCTGCACCTTCCTGGAGTTAGAATAGTAATTGTTACCCCTACAGTATCCCACACTTTGCCTACTGGTGCACCTTCCTGGAGTTAGAATAGTAATTGTTACCCCTACACTATCCCACACATTCCCTACTGCTACACCTTCCTGGAGTTAGAATAGTAATTGTTACCCTTACAGTATCCCACACTTTCACTACTGCTGCACCTTCCTGGAGTTAGAATAGTAATTGTTACCCCTAGAGTATCCCACACTTTCACTACTGCTGCACCTTCCTGGAGTTAGAATAGTAATTGTTACCCCTAAACTATCCCACACATTCCCTACTGGGGCATCTTACTGGATGGTTTCCTACTTTGGAGTGTTAATTTCAATTACCTTTTGATTTAGATGGTTTCTTTTTGGTTTGGTTTTAGTCTGGTTTCTCGATTTTTGCTGGTCTTTTTTGTTGTCTGGTCTTGTGGGATTCAACGAGTGCTTTGGTTTTGAGAAGATTTATGTGAGTATCCGAAAAAATCAGAAATGATAAAGTAATGGAAATGGTATTGATTATTGCAATGTATGTGATACAATAAAAAATGTATACATTTTGGTGCCGATAAGGATCCTGGAAAAAATGTCCCCGTACGACTCGTATCCGGTCTATTTACCGTACGAATCGTACAAGTGCCGTACAAACTGCCAAGTACGATTCGCATGGGAAAAAGTCCATACGAATCGCATTGGGAATAATTCCCCACACGTCCTCGGGTCGGAAAATGTGTCCGACATGTCCCCGGACGATTTACCGTACAAATGTGAAAAGTGAAGTCCGACCGCGCAAGTACGATCCATCTCGTGCGTCCGATGTTACAACCATATGGAAAAAACACCGTCCGCACCAAACTCCCATAGCAACCATGGAGACATGTGCCCGCATACGCGCCGAACCCCCACCTGTGTATGTACACCAGTGTACGTACACACCGTACCCCCACCCGTGTATGTACACCAGTGTACGTACGCACCGTACCCCCACCCGTGTATGTACACCAGTGTACGTACGCGCCGAACCCCCACCCATGTATGTACACCCGTGTACGTACGAGTCGAACCCCCACCCGTGTATGTACAAGTCGAACCCCCACCCGTGAATGTACACCTGTGTACGTACGAGTCGAACCCCCACCCGTACACCCATGTACGTACGAGTCGTACCCCCACCCTTGTATGTACACCCGTGTACGTAAGAGTCGTACCCCCACCCGTGTATGTACGGTAGCGCTGGGGGTATGCACCGTACATACACAGGTGGGGGAACGACTCGTACGTACATGGGTGTACATACACGGGTGGGGGTACGACTCGTACGTACACGGGTGTACATACACGGGTGGGGGTTCGACTTGTACGTACGCGGGTGTACATACATGGGTGGGGGTTCGACTCGTACGTACACGGGTATACATACACGGGTGGGGGTTCGACTCGTACATACACGGGTGGGGGTACAACTCGTACGTACACGGGTGTACATACACGGGTGGGGGTATGACTCGTACGTACACGGGTGTACATACACGGGTGGGGGTTCAACTCGTACATACGCGGGGGTACATACACGGGTGGGGGTTCGACTCGTACGTACACGGGTGTACATAGTGTACATACACGGGTGGGGGTACGACTCGTACGTACACGGGTGTACATACATGGGTGGGGGTTCGACTCGTACGTACACGGGTGGGGGTATGACTCGTATGTACATGGGTGTACATACACGGGTGGGGGTACGACTCGTACGTACATGGGTGTACATACACGGGTGGGGGTTCGACTCGTACATACACGGGTGGGGGTACGACTCGTACGTACACAGGTGTACATACACGGGTGGGGGTTCGACTCATACGTACACGGTTGTACATACACGGGTGGGGGTACGACTCGTACGTACACGGGTGTACATACACGGGGGGTTTGGCCATTCCACACTTTCCCTATTGGTGCACCTTCCTGGAGTTAGAATAGTAATTGTTACCCCTACACTATCTCACACATTCCCTACTGCTGCACCTTACTGGAGGTAGAATAGTCATTGGTTCCTTGTACACAATCCAACACTTTCCCTGCTGCTGCACATATATGGAGTTAGAATAGTAAGTGATACCTGTATACCATCCTAAACATTTTCTACTGCTGCAGCAACCTGGAGTTAGAAGAGTTATTGTTATCTCGACAATATGCCACACTTTCTGTGTTGTTGCAGCTTTCTTGAATATATTTTTTTAAGTTTTGCCAATTGATTGCTTTCCTACTTTGGAGTGTTCATTTCAATTACCTTTTGATTTAGGTGTTTTCTTCTTGGTCTGGTTTTAGTCTGGTTTCTCGTATTTTGCTGGTCTTTTTTGTTGTCTGGTCTTGTGGGATTAAACTTTGGATTTGGTTTTGAGAATATTTATATGAGTATCTGGAAAAAAGAGAAAGTAATGGAAATGATATTTTTTATTGTAATGTTTGTGAGACAGTAAAAAATGTAAACATTTCTGTGGATGAGTGATAGTTTAATTTATTGTACATAAATACTATACTACAATTTTCCTACTGCTGCACCAACTTGGAGTTAGAATAGTAATTTTTACCCATACACCATCACACACTTTCCCTACTACTGCATCTTCCTGGAGTTAGAATACTAATTGTTACCCCTACAGTATCCCACAGATTCACTACTGCTGCATCTTCCAGGAGTTAGAAAAGTAATTGTTACCCCGACACCATCCCACACTTTCCCTACTGCTGCACCTTACTAGAGGTAGAATAGTAATTGGTTCACTCTACACCATCCAACACTTTCCCTGCTGCTGCACATAAATGGAGTTAGCATAGTTATTGATACCTGTATACCAGCCTACACTTTTTCTATTGGTGCAGCAAATTGGAGTTAAAATAGTAATTGTTTTCCCTACCCCATCCCACACTTTCCATACTGCTGCATCTTCCTGGAGTTAGAATAGTCATTATTACCTCTATAATATCCCACACATTCACTACTGCTGCACCTTGGGGGTACGTCTTGTACATACATGGGTGGGGGTACGTCTTGTACATACATGGGTGGGGGTACGTCTTGTACATACACGGGTGGGGTACGTCTCGTACATACATGGGTGGGGGTACATGGGTGGGGGTACGACTCGTACATACACGGGTGGGGGTACGTCTCGTACATACATGGGTGGGGGTACACGGGTGGGGCTATGACTCGTACATACATGGGTGGGGGTACGTCTCGTACATACACGGGTGGGGGTACGACTCGTACATACACGGGTGGGGGTACACGGGTGGGGGTACCACTCGTACATACACGGGTGGGGGTACGTCTCGTACATACACGGGTGGGGGTATGTCTCGTACATACACGGGTGGGGGTACGACTCGTACATACACGGGTGGGGGTACACGGGTGGGGGTACGACTCGTACATACACGGGTGGGGGTACACGGGTGGGGGTACGACTCGTACATACACGGGTGGGGGTACACGGGTGGGGGTACGACTCGTACATACACAGGTGGGGGTACGAGTCGTACATACACGGGTGGGGGTATGACTCGTACATACACTACACGGGTGGGGGTACGTCTCGTACATATGCGGGCACATGTCTCCATGGTTGGTATTGAAGTTCGCTCCGGACGGTCTTTTTTCCATACGGGTGTACATTCGGATGGACGGGACAGATCGTACTTGCACGCTCGGACTTCATTTTTCCGATTCGTACGGATAATCGTCCAGGGACGTGTCGGACACTTTTTCCGACCCGAGGACGTGTGGGGGAATTTTCCCAATGCGATTCGTATGGTCTTTTTAACATTCGAATCGTACTTGCCAGTTTGTACGGTACTTGTACGATTCGTACGGAAAAAAATCCGGATACGATTCGTACGGGATCATTTTTCCAGGATCGGAATCGGCACCTTATTAGGTGCAGCGTTTTACATGTTTCAAGTAAACATTTCTGTTATTCGTTTTAAAAATTTACTTGTATTTCGGCAAATAATCCTTCTTAAATGGAGTCGGGTCTTATCTCGGTGAAGAGGTCAGAGGTTCAGCTTTTGGCGTCTGGTCACTCTGGGAGTTGATAATCAACTGATTTTAAAATGGTGTGTTGGTTGTATTTATACGTTTTAGCAAGTGTCATGATTAATTTTAAGAAATACAGCGTTGGTTATATTTTTTTAAAATCTTTTAGTTACTGTGGAAACGTATAATTTAAAATAGCATGTTAAGATGTGTTGTTTTCAAGTTTTTTTATCTGTTTTGGCATCCATTTTGCAAGTAGTGTTGTGGTATTAATTTCATGGAAAGTGTTTTAGGACAATTTGGGAACTACAATGTTTAAAATGGCGACTATGTGTATGTCATATGTTTTTTTTTACGAATACTTATTTAGTGAATTAGTAATATTTTGTAAGTATATAATATTTAATAAATCGTTGCGAATGTAAATGTTTCAAGATTGAAAATAAGTGAGTATTTTTTTTAATACTCAAGTATTAATTTTAATACTCGAGTATTAATTGTAATACATGCTTTGCATTTCATTACATTAACGTTCCGTTTTTCTCTACATTTTAAAACACTACCCCACCCAAAAACCCCTAATTTCCCTGCATCCCATGCCAGGTTTTATTTTACAAAATAAATTTTTTTTTTAAAAAAGCCACTATATTTATGCGTTGTAAAGGTATGCGTTATATTTGAATTAGTTGTAATAGCACTTTACAACTAATAACACTATATCGCGTTGTAACAGTATTCGTTGTAACAACACACGTTGTAAAGGTATTTGCGTTGTAAAAAATGCATTGTAAAGGCATGCGTTGTAATAGTATGCGTTGTAACGTCATACATCCCTCCACCACCCAACCCCGACCCGTCAAAGGGGCGGAGCCACGTCTTTCAGCGGTAGAGAAATCAGTATTCAAGCCCATGTGAGACCTTACCGGTTCGCTTTTTAGCTGTGTCAGCGTCACGGTAACACTCAGCTAGACTACACAGAACTGCAAAAACTGCGAACCCGCACAAAGCCGCTTCCGGCCCCGTTCTCCTCACTTTCCCAGTCGCGGTATACTCGGTCTCCTCGGTCCTGCCAGAGCTTCACCAAATGCTTGCGCGCCCGCACCACCTACTCCGGAAAGTACAGTAGACAACACTACTCAGTCCACCTGCTTCCATCCGCTGGATTCCTCTCGCCTCACAGATGGGCTCTCCCGACTGGCGTCAACCAGCCGCCATGTTCTCCGACCATGTTATCGCCCGAGTCCAAGGCAAGTCTGAGGTTGTCATCTACCTCTATCAATGTTGTTTCCATACTGTGAGCTGCTCGAAATCTGGATTGGGAGAAATTCAGCAGTTTATTACTTTCTAGGTTGGCTGAGAGTTGTCGGTTAATTAGTGATTCCAGAACTTTCAAGAAAAAAGGGAGAAGGGAAATGGGCAGATAGCTTTTCTGTTCCTTGGGGTCCAGAGTGGGCTTTTTTAAAATAGGCTTGACCATAGCCGTTTTCCATTTCATGGGAAGCGTAGAATGATTTGATCTTAGCAAAGGCGGTACTTACATCCTCTTGTGTAAATTCAATGAATTTAGTTAAAAACATTGAAGAGGATGCATGATCACAATTGGACTGACAATGCAAATTTTCGCAAAGCTAGCTAGGGAAAAGGCTGTAGATGGCGTAGATTTACCCACAACGAAAGTGGACAAAGTATCTACACAATCCTGTGAGGCAGGGTGTTTGAGCTGGCAGGATATGGGACTGGTGAATTCTTTTAATATTTTATAGAGTTCCTTGTGAGAGTTGGACGCCTTATTTATTCTATCACCTATGTAAGTTTTTTTCGCTCTTAAGATATGATCAAGATAACGCCTGTGAATATGTTTATAAGCTTGCCTGTCCTTGGTACTTTTAGAACTTCTTCATTTACTTTCAGCTTTCCTACTAGGTAGCTTATCAGTTTTTAAGGATACTTCTCACGAGTGCCATTACAGTGTCACAGTGCAATTTCTAAAGCGGCTGAATAGTATATCAATTTCATAGTAAAGTCTAGCACCCCTGCAGCTCTCTCCATTGAGCAGACCATTGCTGCCAAAAACATAGACCAAGACATGCTCACACTTAAGGATATCATTGCAACGCAATCATGGGGAAAACATACTTAACCTCTCACAGATGACATTGAATATCACTCAAGAAGGTATTAAGAGGTTCAAGGATTGTCATACCAGAACGCTTGAGGCAACAAGTGATTGAAATGACATACGAAGAAACATTGGGGTATGTTCACAAGAACGTGTGCTAAACATCACCAAAAAATGTTAATGCAACTTTCCACATTGCAGTCCATCGCGGGAAAATAACACCTTGTCAACGTGGAATTCACAACAAGGCGGTACCATGCGATAGCCTGCTGAAATCGCGGACAATGTCCGCGATATAACCACCTCGATGGAGATAAAAACACAAACCACAACACAAAAAACCTGCGATGGGCCAAAGTGTGATGAGGAAATCAGCAATAAGCAGCGCCAGGCCTGCAACACACACCTGGCAGGTGGGAAAAATCACCATAGAAGTAGAAAAAACACCCAATCACAAACTGACCAACACCCAAGCACCATGGAGGCAGCTGGAGCAGGCGCAGAGGATGAACGCAACCCCACAAGCAACCCAGACGACCAACCAGAGACCTCGTGGACAGGGAAGGGCAAGGACAAGAAGAAGAGGAAGACGAAGTTCAGTCCGCAGGCGAACAGGATCAT
Source organism: Triturus cristatus (assembly GCF_964204655.1). Taxonomy (NCBI): domain Eukaryota; kingdom Metazoa; phylum Chordata; class Amphibia; order Caudata; family Salamandridae; genus Triturus; species Triturus cristatus. Next base: position 354,474,511 of record NC_140589.1, on the reverse strand, counting down.
AGTCACGGAGGTGATGGAACACCATCAACAACTGTTTGTCACCTCCAACGTGTCATTGGGCACCAAAACTGGAATATGGCGGGACATCGTAGACAAGGTAAATGCTGTCGGAGAGCACAAGAGGACAATGGACGAGGTCAAGAGGCGATGAAATGACATCAAGCGAAAGACCAAGGAGAAACTCGCAGCCAACCAGAAGGCAGCAATGCAGACTGGAGGTGGGGGCCCAGTGCCACAGCTCGTGCTGGATGACATGGAGGAGTGGTGTCAACATTCATCAGTGTGGATGCTGTGGCCAGAGTCGGGGGACCGGACACTGCTCAACAGGACACAACACAACCGCAACTGGGTGAGTGACCACCAGGTACTGGGGGGACGGGTGGAGATGGCCATGATGGCACACATGCACAATCAAGCAGAGCACAGTGCACACCCTCAATGACTCTGGGTCATCGCCCAGATCTATAGTCTGTCACAATGTACAATGTCATGCTGTCTGAATGTCAACATGTACCATGTGGCTACATACATGTGGACACATTGCAAAACACCATCTCCCCTTCACATTGCAGGGCCACCGTCAACATCCCCTGCAGAGCAGTCCCAGCCACTCTTCACTGATGACGAGGAGGACAACCCTAGCATCGACGCACAAGCCCTCCTAGACATCATTGACATCATCTGCGACTCACCTCCAGGATCAGGGCTGCCCAGCTGCATCGAGGAGACCCCACCCACCACCCAAACCACCCAGCAGGAGGCACCCACAGCCCTGGCAGTCTCCCAAGACCTCCAGGAACAACACACGGCCTTCCAACGCCGTGTGCTGGAGGCCCAGAGGAAGACGGCTGAGCAGGTGCGGGTGGGGTTCGACCTCATGACTACCAAACTGGACGCCATCCATGGGTGTCTAGGTCCGCTCCATGGTCTCCAACGAGCCCTGACTGACATCGCTGGAGTCCTAACACAGAGAGAAGAACACCTGTCTGCTCAGAGGGGCACCAGCGATACCAGCCGTGAGCTGGCACATATGCCGAGGCTCATGGAGGACATGGTGCTGAAGGAGGTGGAAAGGATGGCAGCCACCACTGCACACCAGCGAAATGTAGCTGGGATCTACCATGCCCTGCAGATCATCATCATGGCATTGCTGCCACAAGGTGTGGCGCAGATGAATTCTGCTACCCCACACCATCCACATCTCTGCCCCCTGGTGTACCATTGCCTCAAAGTACGGCAGACGTATCCACTCCGGCACCTGATGTGTCAGTGGCACACAGTGCCTCAGTCGGTATGGCACCACCCACAGGTTGGGCAGAGCACACATCCGGGGACGAGGACGTGAATGGGTTTGTGATCAGGAGGCACTGGCATCTATTTCCCTCACCTGGCCTGTTCCTGCTTGGTGTCGCACATGGCCCAATGACCTTTGACTGACCCCCGATACACTCCGATTCACTCACCTTGGACAGCAACATGGACTGCCATATCCTGTTTGATGATTAATGACACGGCGACCAGACTGCGGACTGCACCCTTCCTCTTCCGCTGTACTTGTCATCCCCGGATGGACTCTGGCTGGCCCTCCACGGTTCCATATTGTGTACTGTGCTCCGCATTGCCCTGTACTGCTCCAGCAGCAGAACTGCACTGGATGTGCAATAAACATCTAGTGACGCACTGCTGAATTATGTCTTTCATCATTCAGGTATGAATGTGTGGATGAATGTAGGGACAGTGATTTCCCTTGCGTCAATGATGCTAATCCTGTGGGATGCCAGTCAGGGGGTGCTACATTGCATATTGTGTGCCGGATGCCGTGGACACTACAACAGGGACACACGCATCAGTCACTTCCATGTCCGGACATGAACTGAACAATGCCCAGAGCCCATGAGCCATTTTTGCAAGCCCTGCGCTGGTCCGGCGTATGCCAGGTCGGACCGCTCCACTTACACTTCGATGGGGGGGCCCACACAGCTACCTGTCGCATTGGTACTCGCTGGTGGTGTGCAGGTTACTGGTCTAGTTGTCAGCATGTCACAGCCACTCCCTGCGGGCAGGTTTGCATGCACACCACACCCATCCGGCACAGGCATCACAGGCCATGTGACTCCACCAACATAAGGGGCCGAGAACGTCATATTCCCCTCTGCCGGTGGTGACTGGATGACGGACGCTCCACAGTTCTCAATCATAAAGGGCCCAGAAGTTGTTGCGCACAGGGTTAGTGGCACCTGAGGCCTTGCGGCCATCACGGGCCTACCACCACGGGGCGCTGACTGGGGTTGCACAGGGTTAGTGGCACCAGGAGCATTGCGCCCACAGGCACCCCGCCACAGGACGGTGACTTTGGGTGCACTGAGTTAGTGGCACCTTAAGCTGCTGAGCGGGTGTGCAGCCTGCGATGATGCCCCGTCCCGGCGGTCCAGACAGCTCAGGTTTTGTGTGCCCTGCTAGACCGCAGTGTAGGCCAGAGCCAGCGGGCAGCGTGGGTCTACCTCCACATGGCATCGCTTTTGGGATCCCAGAGTTAGTGGCATCCATTGGGCTGAGCGGGTGTGCAGGCTGCGATGATGCCGGGTGCACTGGTATATCCTATGCCATGGAGTAATCAAGACCCAGCACCAAACGTGAGACCTGGTGGCCTGCTAAGCGGGGCTGCATGGTGCCATGTCCGTGGGCCCCAGGCTTGTGGCTTGCAGCGGCACGTGGTGGGACCTCCTGTCTGCATGCCAGTGGCAGAAGGTGAGCAGTGAGGCCTGGGTGTGCAAGGGCGGGCATGCTCCGATTGGCGGCAGGAGGGGCTGGGTGCCTCTGCCTGGGTGTGCATGGGCAGGCAGGCGATGTTGCCTTGTGCAATTGTGTGTACTGTGCCAATCATGTATCTGGACTCTGTTTCAGATGAAGGGTCTGTCTCAGATATGTGACCTGGTGTACTGCAATACATATTTTTTTTTTAATGCTGTTTATTAGATTTTCACAGCATTGTACAAACATACCGCTCCGGCAGGCAGCGTTAAACCAAAAACAAGATAACAAAACTTTCAAAGGTACATGTTGAGATCAGATATCACATGACCTGCATTCTTTGAGCCACACTCCATAGTAACAATGACCCCAAATCCAAGAGTTCCGAATACATGCCAGTATACAAAAGCAAGAAAGTTATACAGTATCATCATGTATCTGTAGCAATAAATAGTCTCTTAATGGCGACCAGATGTCTTTAGGCTTAGATGACAAGGGCAGATCCTCTGCATACAACTCTAACTGTTCACGGCAGAACACAAGGTCCTTACTCCACTCGTCAACTTTAGGGGACCATTTGCTGTCCCAAGTAAACATAATACGTTGTTTGGCGAGCAAGAGAGCTACCTTAACAAGTCTACCCAGAGAGACCTTCAGCTGGGGTGCGTGGCCAAGCAGACATTCCAGAGGTGTACACTGTAAAACAATTCCTGTCATGGTGTGTATGCGAGCACCGACACCCTCTCAATATTTATGCGCACAATCACACCGCCATGCCAGGTGCAGAAAATCAGCTTGCGACAGGCCACAGCACCTGCAGTGATCTGACTCCCGCTGTCCCATTCTATATAACCTAACAGACGCATGATATACTTGATGTATGAATTTAAAGTGTATAATACGGAGATTACCATTGGGGGAAAGGCGACCCGTGAGAGTACAGATTTGTTCCCAGTCCCGTGGGAGAATCGGGTAATCCAATATAGCATTCCAGCGCTCCAGACTACCATCTGACCCCCACACTGTCTCCCCCTGCACTGCCTTATAGAGCTTGGCAATTAACTTTTTCTTAGTTGGGGTGAACATGAACAATAGCAGCTGAAGTGACTGGAGCGTGGGGGGCTCCGCCGGAAAGTCGGGGTAATGATCCTTGAGTGCGCGTTTCAGCCGATAGACGGAGTATTGAAACAGCAAGGTAGGATTCTGGGTGTAGCCTGTATCAGCCTCCGACAAATACCTCCCTCCCGGAAAGAGATTGCGCATGTGCGCAATGCCAACCTCCTTTAGGGCTCTCATAGGTCCCCGCTCTTGAGTCACCGATAGGGAGCCGTGGCCCGTCAGGGGCAATACCGGCGCATAGAGTGGGAGCTTCTGAGCACGCCTACCAATTGCCTGCCAGGCTGCAATAGTGGTATCTATAGTGTTAATCTCGGGTTTGGGCGTGCTCCTGTTTGTGTGTGTGATAATGCTTGCGAGTGAAACAGGGTAAGCATCCCCATCCTCCACCGCAATGTGTGGAGTAAAATCATGTGTCCGGAACCAGTAGTACGCGAATTGGGCCTGGGCGCAAAGATAACATATAAGAAAATCCGGAGCCGCAAACCCTCCTTTATCATAAGTCACGGTTAATGTACACCAGCTGATTCTGGGTTGCTTATTACCCCAAACCAGCCGCAAGAGTTGGGATCGGACTGTTTTAAAAAAATGCGTGGTGAGTTTGATCGGGATATTACAAAATAGATATAAAAACCGTGGAAGAATTATCATCTTAATCACTGCTATGCGGTCAGCCAGGGACAACGGGAGGTTTAACCACCTATCCACTTGTTGCACTAAGTTGTTGTAGGCCATTCCATAGTTCTCCTTGATAACTATCTCAGGATCTCGGTGTATCCATACCCCTAGATACTTCACCGGAACTGTGGACCAGACCAAAGGGTATTCCAGCTGGGGCGGAGGCGTATTGAGTGTCAAGGGAATAATTACCGATTTTTCCCAGTTTATTTTTAGTCCAGAGAACAAGCCAAAACAAATATATTCCCGGATAACCAGAGAAAAATTCTGCTGAGGGTCTCGTATGAAAAGGACCATATCGTCCGCATACATCAAGATCCCGACCGGACGATGATTAAAATTTAAGGCAGTTTCTCTATGTCGTTGTCGGATTTTGCAGGCCAGTGGCTCCAACATGAGGGCAAAGAGGAGCGGGGGCAGGGGGCAACCCTGCCTAGTGCCCCTTTCAATCTGGAAAGGCTCCGACGTGAAGCCACCCACCCTCACCCTCGCCGACGCGTCCGTATATAAAACCTGAATCCACCTCGTCAAGACCATAGGAAACCCCATCCTGTGCAGAATGTGAAACATGTATGGCCATTCTATGAAGTCGAACACTTTGGCCGCGTCGAGAAGGACCGCAGCCGCTGACAACTCCGGATTTAGAACATGAAACATTGAGAAAATAGTCCTCAGATTGTGGGAGGTGGAACGTTCCGGGATAAACCCGGATTTATCAGGGAGCACCAGAAGAGGCATTAGCGGTTGGATCTTCGTGGCCAGTATCTTAGCCAGAATTTTTGCGTCTAGGTTTATTAATGAGAGCGGAGGATACGATTCACAGGATGTGGGTGGTTTATCTTTTTTGAGCAGAGTGACAATCAATGCCTGTCTGAGGGAAGGAGGGAGGACGCCGGAATCATGAGCTTCCGCGTACATTTCCAGAAGGTGGGGTATGAGGATGTCAGCGAAAGACATAAAATTCCGCTGTTGGACCATCCGGTCCCAGGGCCTTGTTATTGGGAGAGAAAGAATAGCATTGCGCACATCCATCTCGTCTATCGGTAGACTCAGATACTCTCTGTAGGTGTCCAAAAACCAAGCGCAGGCCACATCTGATAAATATTCATCCGGTGCCTCAGGTTCCATCCCACCTCGGGTTTTATACATATCCGAATAAAACTGTCGGAATTGATCCAATATATCATGTGTAGTAAAATATTCCGATCCAGAGGAATCGAGTATACGGTCAATCTGATGATGATCAGCACGGAATTTTAGTTTGAAGGCCAGAGCTTTGCCGGGTTGACCCCCTCCCCAAAGGCACGTGCCTTACGCCTCCTTGCAATGTATTTTGCCTCTGTCTCAGCTAACGAAATATATTCTGTCAGGGACGCCTGAATATGTGTTAGCAACTCTGTCGACGGGGCACTAAGATATTGCTCTTCCAGTTCGCCCAGTACTTTCTCAACTCTGGACAGCTGACCTCTGAGGTCCCTGAGGATCCCCGCTGTGGTGCCTATGCATACTCCCCGAATAGTCACCTTCAAGGCTTCCCAAAGCGTAGACTAGCTTTCTACCAAATCCACATTTATCTCAAAATACTGAACAATAGCGTTTCTGACGGCGTTGCAGTAAGTGGGATCGAGTAAAGCCTCTGCCCGGAATCGCCAGGTGAAAGGGCGACAGGGGTTTGCGGGGACACTAAGGGTTAAAGCAACAGGATTATGATCTGATAATGTGCGTGGCAAAGTGCAAACTGCTGTAACCCACCCATTAGCTTCCTCACTCAATAGCCAATAATCTAATCTAGACCAACTGTTGAAAGCTGGAGTGATGTGTGTGCCCCCAAGAGTCTCTGAGTTGCGCAGCCGCCAGACATCGACAAAACCAAACTCCGCCATTGTGTCATGCACGCACTGAGCCTCCCTAACTGTGCATGCCCCAGAAGGATTGGATTTATCTACTTGAGGGTTGAGGTGGGTATTCATATCGCCTCCCCATAGTACAGCAGAATCTGGCAATGAGCGTAAGACAGCGAGCATATTAAAAAAAGGCGCGGGGTCATCCACCACTGGACCATACATGTTAACAATTGTAACTACAGTCATACCCAGCTTGCCTTGCACCAAAACCCAGCGGCCTTATGCATCCACACTAGTATGTATAGGCAAGAATGATATTCCCTTTCGGATAAGGATAAGCACCCCTCTAGCATAGTTAGAGTAAGATGACGCCAACCGAAAACCCACCCACCTCCGTGCCACCCCATGTTCAGAACGACTGCTCAGGTGTGTCTCCTGTAACAATGCAATGTGTGTGGTATGTCTGTCTAAATACGACAAAACTTGGCGAATCTTCTTGGGAGTATTAAGCCCACGTACATTCCATCTCATGCAGTTATACGTCTCACCCGCGGTCATCACCCATAATAATCACCATCACATTGGCAGCATACAACAAATTATGTGCATACCAGGCAGCGCAGACTCTCACTTGAAAACAATCTGATCGGTGTACCTGTGAACTTACGGAACACAAACCCAAACCCTCCCTCCACCCACTTCAGCAACCCCGATTCGCCAAAGACAGTACCCACTAATAGAACCATCCCCAACAAAATCAAAATACCACAACATAGCTTTTGGGGTACATCCATTGGGGAGAACGTAGCGGCTAAGACTCACTCACTGGTGAAGACGGGAGCGGGCCGCCATAGAAAGGAAAGCGAACCCCCCCTGCCCACCATCCACCCTCTCAACCAGCAACGGAAATATCCAGCAGCCAGCAGAGCAACGGCAGGTTGAATTCAAACTATCAGTCTGCGGGGGCCATTATGATTCCAGCACAGGAGGAGAGTCCCGCCCCCCCCCAGGCCCACACCAGCAGCCAGTAGATCTAGACCACCTTAGCCAGCAATAATACAATTGCCCAAGACCAATATAGGCGAAAAAAGAAAAACACGTTAAAGCCTGAAGGCGTGCCACGCCAGCACTGTGGCACACGCAACCCTATCTCTGTCCCACGAAGACGCCTATCCACCCACCGACGAGTGTCACATTATGATGCCAAGGTCAGGACTGGAACGCAGTCCACAACAATATACACAATCAGCAGATGCACGCCAGCCCCACACCACTCAATCATCGACATCCGAGGTAGAGGCTGTAGACTGACGCTGTCGTCGTAGAAATTTAGCATAATCCCAGGCCAATTTGGAATTAGTGAATATTTATGCGTTGTCTTCCGGGCCTATGCGCATGCGGGCTGGATAAAGCATGGCATATGGTATTTGTTCCTTCATAAGGAGCTTCTTGACCCCCTGAAACTCTTGAAGTGCCGCCTGCACTGATGCCGTAAAATCTGGATAAAATTATAATACAGTGCCTTGATAGTTCACTGTTCCTTTTTGACGAGTGATGCGCAGTATAGTATCTCTGTCTCTATAGTTCAGCAGCCTGGCTATTATAGACCTCGGGGGCACCAGGAGGTGGATGCGCCGCCAGGGACCTGTGGGCTCGTTCAATGGTGAACATGTTAGAGAGGCTGTCAGACCCACAGATATCCCTTAGCATGGTCTCAACATAATCTTCCAGCCACCCAACATTTGTGGATTCCGGCAGACCCAAAATGAGCACGTTGATGCGCCGTGAGCGCGCTTCAATGTCCTCGTTCTTGGCTTGTATTACAGCCAACAACTTTTCCATACCAACGGTTTAGCGGTCATCTGCTGCAAGCCGTCCTCCACGTCCGAAATCCGCTGCTCGGCCTCGCCAATCCTCGCCGCGTGGTTATCAAGCTTGGATGAGAAATGATCCATGCGATCATTAAGCGCCGCTATCTTCCCATCTATCGCCTGCAAACTGGTGTGTATGGCAACCAATGATTTTTCCAGGGCTGTGGGGACCGACGTCGAAGCATCCAGCTCTGAGTCAGAGGCAGCGATTTGGGAGGATTTGCCGCCCTTGCGGAGTTCAAAGGTGAGCCTGGGCTGATTTTTCTCCGGCTTGCCCATGGCGGCAACAAAGCCCAAGAGTGCAGGAATCACAGCTACCCAGCAATAGGGTCAAGAGCAGGGGACTCTCCCACCTAGGCAAAGGCGAGGCACTGGCCGACGTGCTACGCTATCCGTGTTATGCCATCCACACTCAAACGGTGTAGCCAGTGCCAACTCGGGCATGCAGCCAGCGGTATGAGCAGCCAGGCTAGGCACTGCCTATCAGAAGAGTAGGTCAAATCAATGGGCCCTCCAGCCCGTCCATTCCCAGCAAGGTTTTGTGGAAGGCTTGCCCCAGATGCTCCACTCTGGCAGCGGGGAGCACCCTCAGTCGCAGCCCCCACAATCCAAAGGGCAGAGGAAGCACAGCAGAGAGCCCAGCAGGCCGCAGCAGGGCACCACCCAACCAGCACGCCGCTGTCGTGTCCCCGTGGAAGCGAGGGGTGCAGCAGTCAATGATCGCCCCTCTCTGTTTATTTAAGTCTCGGGGTGGCTGGGCAGACAGCCGTCAGGCAGCACTGGGGTACTTCAATGCGAGCGCCGCCGTCAACCACGCTCACACCGCGGCCTACCTCCCGAATCGGTGCCGGGTCCTCGCGTGATCCCAAGGGCCGTGCACCCCACAATTCCAGCTCCCAGCACTGCCGCTGCCTCGGAGCGCTCACCAACCTCAGCGGATCTCCCAGTCAGGGCCAGCGCCGCACAGCCTCATAGATCACCAGCAGGCACTCCGGGAATGCCAATAGGGACAGCAGACGATGCGGACACAGCAGGCAACTGCTTCCGCTCACAGGAATCCGGCCGCTATGACCGCCACAGGCCGAGCAAGCAGCGTCCCCCTCACAGGTCCCGCAGGCAGAATCAACTCCAGCCGACCCACCGCCAGTGAGCCCACGACATTGATGCTCCCCGCTGACATAGAAAGCACGGTGGATGGCTCAGGGAAAGCAGGATATTGGTAGGATGATGATGATGGCGGCCGGCAGAGCTACACTACTGTGTGGACATCTAGCCACGCCCCCGTGTACTGCAATACATACCGCCAAGTGGTTGGAGACACACCGGTGGCAGCAGGTGAGCAGTGTGGCGTGGGTGCGCAGAGGCAGTACTCTCTCTCTCTCTCCCCCTCTCTTCTTCACTCTCTCCCCCTCTCTTCTTCTCTCTCTCTCTCCCCCTCTCTTCTTCTCTCTCTCTCTCCCCCTCTCTTCTTCTCTCTCTCTCTTCTCTCTCTCCCCCTCTCTTCTTCTCTCTCTCTCCCCCTCTCTTCTTCTCTCTCTCTCTCCCCCTCTCTTCTTATCTCTCTCACTCTCTCATTTACTCTATCTCTTTCCTTTGATGTGCGCAGGACACACCTTCTCATCATGATTTTTGTCTTGCAGGCTGTGACCTATGGATTGTCCCGAGGGGAGCCGCCATGTGTCTTCATTTCATTTCAGTGTTCATTTTAAGAAAGTTTCATTTGTTGCTTCGAAAGTGAATGTGTGATGCTCATTTTTGTGACGACACATGAATGTCTCCATTGGTGATTGTGCGACATCATGCATATTATTTTGTACATGTTTAGGTGTAGCTGATGTGGCATGTCTTTGGTTGGGGGGTGCTGGGGAGGGGGGGTCCTGGGAGTTGTGTCGACGGGTGTCGTTGCCCTCCGAGCTGCATGTTCAGTTGCCCGGGTGCATCTGTTGTTCTTCAGGTGTGGCTATGGGCTGTGCTCCCTTTTGTGGTGCAGGCTGCGGTCCGACTTTGCACCAGGTGAGAGCAGGTGTTATTTTCCTACTGCTAACGCACCTTATCGCATGTTTTGTGTTCTTATCACAGTTCTGGCTGCTCGTTGTGAATGTTGTGGAGTGGTGTTGTCACAGCTTTTGGCACGGAAACACCTACTCTGCATCTCATTAGCGATAATTGAGGGGGTCATCTGTGGCAATGTGTTTTGTGCCTGCTATCACGCGTATATTGGTGTGGTGGGCTGTTAACACCAGCTTGTGATTGGGGCGATAAGTTTATCGCAACTTTGGCTGCGATAAAGTGCTATTAACTCAGCGATAGATCCTTGTGAATATCCCCCTGAGTGTAGTTTACTCACTGTGTTGAACGAGTGGAGAAGGAACTGACAGCATCTAACTTGTGTAACTGCTTACCGCCCAGGAAAACACAGCATCTGCTAAATATGTCTGACCTTCCTAACCTTGGGAGAATATTGCAGTTAATTTATTTGAACACAAAAACAATAAACATCAACTCATGGTAGTCATTGAAGGGTACTCACAGTTTCCCTTAGTTGAAGATTTATCATCGACCACCTATGAAAAAGTTATCGAGAGGCTGGATATTTTAACAGCATGGGGTGTTCCCTCCATTCTTAAATCTGACAACAGTACAATAGCAGAGAGTTGTAGGGCTTACTTAGTTGCTTGAACATCAAGCATCAAAAAAGCACACCTCTCTGGCCACAGGCTAATGGTGTTGTTGAACAATTTATGGGCACCCCGAAGAAAGTGGGTTAGTGCGCTGTGCTAGAAGGAATCGATCTCAAGTCAGCCTTATGTCCAGCCCTTCGTGCCTATCGGTCAACTCCCCATTCTACAACAAGTGAAAGCCCTGCCACCTTGCTGTTTGGGAGAGCCATTGGGACAAAGCTACCACAACGGACCACGAGCTGAGTGATAGATAGTGATGAAATTCATGACACTTACAGTTCTCAAGAAAGCAAAATACAGAGTTTCTCAGATACAAACAAAAACGGAAGCGCAAGACTGATGCTCCATTGGATGCTGACCCATTGAGAGTTGTGACAAGTAAAGGACATATGGTGATCGCTGAACATCCCGGACAGTCCATTTTGAGAGACTTGTCACATTTCAAGCATCTGTCTCAATGTTCGTCAGCTCCAGATATCACGAGTGAAAATAGTCCACCCACCACGATGCCATATGACAGTGCAAATCCTTCACGTCATATGACTTGATCTGGAAGATTGGTGTAAGCAATCCACTAATCTTGTCAGTGGACTGCTGCTTTCCCTACACAGCTCCACCTGATAGCTGCTGCCCCCTAAGCTGCTGCTGACCTTCTGGTCAGTGGTTCGAGAGCCTCCTCCACCCGCAGGCTCCCGCCTGCACCTCATCCCTGGTGGTCCAGTGGTAGAGCTTCTGCTGCTGCGCTGCCCTCTGTCTCTCTGTTCTGCCTTCTTTCTGCTTCTTCTCTCTCTTCCTCCATTTTGCTTTCCTTTTGTCACCTTTTTTCTCTGCCCTTTTGCCACTTTTGGGCATTTTCTTCTCTGCTGTTCCCCACTACTGTGATCCCCATGTGGCCCAGAGGCCCTCCAGTGCACTTTCCTGTCCCTGAGTTTCCTGCTTCCTAGCCGTCCAGCCCTCCCCTGCACACTACTTAATGGGGGTGGCTGTGGGGTGAAGGTGCAATCCACTGATCTTGTTGGTGGACTGCTCTCTTCCCTGCACAGCTCCACCTGGTAGCTGCTGCCCCCGTAGCTGCTGCTGACCTTCTGGTTAGTGGTTGAAGGCCCTCCTCGACCCACAGGCTCCCGCCTGTGCCTCATCCCTGGTGGTTGAGTGGTAGAGCATCTCTACTCTACTGCTGGACTGCCCTCTGTCTCTCTGATCTGACTTCTTTTTGCTTTTTCTCTCTTCCTCCATTTCACTGTACTTATTACACGTTTTTAGTCTGCCCTGTTGTCACCTTTGCCTTTTTGCCACTTTTGGGCATTTTCTTCTCTGCTGTTACCCGGTGTTGCAATCCCCCGCAGCCCGACCCCCCTCCAATGCCACTTTCCCACTCCACATGTTTCCCACCTCCCAGCTGTCCAGGCCTCCCCTGCACACTACTTAGGGAAGGCAGCTGTGTGGCTGTGCCATCAGCACGCCGAAGTTGAGTCAAAGGCAAACCCGCCTGCACCCGTCCAGGCCTGGACTGTGCTGAGCACCATGGATCCTGGTCCTCAGACTCTCCACCGCTACGATACCAGCACACTCCACACCCTCAACCCTGGATGTCACACTGCCTGTCACCTCCTGGTACCTGCTGACACCCATGGCCCCATCTCCTGCCGCCACTGATACTGCATCTTCACCCACCAACACACCCCAGCACCTCCCACCACTCAACCTTCCAAACCCGGACCGGACCACCTCAACTGTATCCTACTCAACAAGCCATAGAGATCTGGGACCTACTCAACTCAGTCTCCCCCGAAATCACCTTCCTTGATGAAACCTGGACGAACCCCAGCTTAACCCCAGACATCACTAATGCCATCCCCAATGGCTACAAGATCATTCGCAAGGACCGCACCAACCAACCAGGGAGAAGCATCGCCATCATTCACAGCAACATCCTCCACCTGACCACCCACTCGGGTGACCCAACAACCAGCATGGAGCACGCAACTTCCAGATCCAGACCAACTCAAACACCACCTTCTGCGGCACCCTCATTTACAGACTGCCCAACCCCCACCCACCCTTCTGCAATGCCATCATCAACTTCATCGCACCACATGCTCTTGCATCCACTGACTACATCCTACTCAGCCACCTCAATTTTCACCTGGGCAACCCCTACACTGAACACTGCATCCTTACTAGAAAACCTCACCACCGCAGGACTCAAACAACTAGTCTCCTCTCCAACCCACTCAGCAGGAAACACACTCAACCCTGTCTTCTCTGCCAGCAACAAAATTACCTTCAGCCACACCTCCAAGCTCCTCTGGACGGACCACCGCTGCATCCACTTCTCCATCACCAAACCCACCATACACTATCATGCTCACCACTTCCTTCACAGAAGCTGAAACAAGGTCACCAAAGAACATCCCACCAGAGATGGAGGAACAACAAACCCCTGGACCCCATGCAGCCTTCAAATCTTCCATCACCGCACACCACATCCTCCTCAAAACAACAAAGAAAATGGCCCTTTAAGAAAGAACCAACACAAACAACAGCAAAGAACTCTTCTCCATAGTCAAGGAGTTCGGCAAGCCCAACAAAGAGACCACAAACATCCCACCCCACAAGACCTCTGCAACAAGCTTGGCAACTTCTTTCACCACAAGACCAAGCACAACTATGACAGCTTCGACCCCCAAGACCCTCCCACCACACCCACCAGCACCACACCCAATGACACTGACCCCCACCAGACTCTGCTCAACTGGACGCCCCTTACCACAGGCGACACCCTCAAGATCATGATGAGCATCCACTCCGGAGCCCCCTCGAACACCTGCCCATACCACATCTTCCACAGAGCCACCACCTCCATCACCCCGAGCTCCACTACACCATCAACTGCTTCATCAAAACTGCCACCTTCCCTGAAAACTGGAAACACGCCGAGATCAACCCCCTGCTGAAGAAGCCCTCCGCTGACCCGACGGACCTCAAGAACTTAAGATCCTTCTCCTTGCTCCCCTTCCTAGTAAAGGCCATTGAGAAAGCCATCAACACCTAACTTGCCGAGTTCATCGAAATCAACCACGTCCTGGACCTCTCACAATCCAGCCTCTGAAGCAACCACACCACTGATACCGCCCTTATAGCTACTACAGATGACATAAGCTCCCTCCTTGACCAAGGCGAAACAGCAGCCCTCTTCCTCCTGGATCTCTCAGCTGCCTTTGACACCATCTCCCACCGCACTCTATGCACAAGACTCCATACGCTGGCATCCATGTTAAAGCCCTGGAATGGATAAGCTCCTTCCTCACCGGTCGAACACAGAGAGTCAGACAACCACCGTTCCTCTCAGAACCCAAAGAGCTCAGCTGCAGAGCGCCCCGGGGCTCCTCCCTGAGCACCACTCTCTTCAACGTCTTCATGGCCCCGCTCGCAGCCATCGTCAGGAACTACAGACTCAACATCGTCTCCTACGCTGATGACATCCAGCTGATCCTCTCCCTCACCATCGAACCCACAGTCGCCAGGGGCAACTTCCACAATGGAATGAAGGCCGTCGCCAGCTGGATGAGAGACAGCTGCCTCAAGCTCAACTCAGACAAAACCAAAGTCTGCATCCTGGGCCACCCCCCCTCCACTTGGGACAACTCTTAGTGGCCCGCTACACTCGGAACACCTCTAAACCCATGAATGGCGCACAAAACTTCGGCATCATACTGGACTCCTCATTCACCATGAACTCGCAGATCAATGCTGTCTCTTCTCCCTGCTTTCACATGCTTTGCCTGCTTCTAAAGATTTTCAGGTTGATCCCCACCAAGTCCATAAAGACTGTCACCCACGCGCTCATCAGCAGCAGACTCGACTATGGCAACGCACTCTACACCGGGCTTTCACTCAAAAACTCCTCCGGAAACTGCAAAATATTCAAAACGCCGCAACCAGACTCGTCCTCAACATCCCCCACTGCAGCCACATCACCAAACACCTTCCAGTCAACAAAAGGGTCACCTTCAAGCTTCTCACACACGCCTAAGAAGCCCTCCATGATGTGGGACTGCCTCTAATTCCACTCACCACCAGACACCACCACTCGACCCATCAGACCCTGACTACCGTCCCATTGACCTGTAACACTACGGCCAGAGGAACTCTAATTTATATATGTTGTAAATACTTTTTATTTATCAAAGCGGGAGATGTAGTGTTGTGTGATCATGTGCAGTGGGACCCTTGTGGTCCTCGGCAGACTGCTTACCAAGTTACTTAATCTGCATGGATATTTCTAGGTGTGTCTGGGTATGGTTCATAAAGTTTATGGCATAGTGTGTTCAGTTAACGTTTGTATGCCGAAGAATAAAGATATGTGTTACAGAGCTCCGTCTGTGGCATGGTCAATTGCATGCTCCAGAGGAGGACGCGACAGTGACTTGTGAAAACTGTTGAATACAAAAGTACTATTTGCTAAATAGAGCGATTATTGCAACCATTCCAGAGAACAAATTGATTGAAATAGATCATTCTGTATCCCTGATCTTGCTTGTTTTTTAGACTCTGTGCGACCTCTAGTACATTTGGTTTGGCTGTTGTACATGTCCGATGTGAAGCCCAATGCTTTCCAAAGCTGAAATGTTTCTACAAACGTTCAGAGTGCTCCAAATCTGATCGTCTTAGGCCCAGGGCGGCACTAACATCAGCAGTATCTGCATTTTACACCCTGCTCTTGGCAGCTCTAGGCGCGTCACCTCTCCTGTATTCTGTTAACTTTCACATATTTTGGAAAGGAGGCCTAAACTGTTAGTCAACATGACTCCCGTGGGTGTGCCAGGAATTAATAGACTCCACAGAGCCCTCATGTGATACTAAACTGTTCTGTAATTCGTTTACCCACCAAAGACAGCAACGAACATTCAGATTGCTGGAGTTGGCGCCTGTAAGATTTACAGTATACTTCTCTGTTTGGTTATTTTTAATCAGGGGAGTAAAATATTACGCTGTAAAAACCCTTTACGAGCGTGCACACACCATGCAGAGGCATCGGATTCTTGGCAGGAGCAAACGATGTCAAATAGCACCTTCTGACACTCTTAAAACACAGAGATGAATATGCAAAAGAGGCACTAACTGGGGCCGAGATGGGGGGAATTCGACGCCAATTTATTTTTGTAAG
Organism: Triturus cristatus; assembly: GCF_964204655.1. Taxonomy (NCBI): domain Eukaryota; kingdom Metazoa; phylum Chordata; class Amphibia; order Caudata; family Salamandridae; genus Triturus; species Triturus cristatus. The sequence goes on along the minus strand of NC_140589.1, from coordinate 354,458,400 downwards.
ACTCTTGTTTTGAAGTGACAGGGTGACGGCAGGGACAAGAGGGGTTGTCTGCAGGACCCACCACGCAGGGAAGCAGCAGGGGAGTGGCAAACGTTAGTCAGAAAAGGTGGCGAGACCTTGTCACACAGCTTAGTCTGTTTGGATAAAGCAGGCAAACATGTGGGCTAAGTCAGATTGAAGCATCACACCTGGAGCACAAAGACAACTTGCTCTAGCCTCAGTGCCACGAGACTGGCTCCACTAAGTCTAGCCAACATCTGGAATGGATATCTAGAGACAGTGCAGCCCTGACTGGCTCCACTCTACCTTTGTACTTTCCACTACAAACTGAAAAGCAAAACAGACACTAAGCGTATATTTATATAACTGTCTTCAAGCTGCATGCTGTACTCCCATCTGCTACATATGATAAGTTTCACGTTTTCTAATAAAAACATAAAGGAATTCACTCAGTGCTCTTGTCAAGCTTTCTTTCTTTTTTTAAAGGGACCGGAGCGAGTTTTAATTTCCCTAACACGTGTCAACGAATTGATATATGTATGAATTAAAATGTCAACTTTTTTGTGATATGGAGGGCTGCACGTTAACAAAGAGCAATACATGCTTGGAAAGAACACTTATAGGGACTAGAGGGAACAGAACAGCGGCGTAACAAATGTGAATAGATGATATCAGCGGACCGCCTCTCAGAAAACTAATACGAAAATAGAGACAGTATGGGAAGAGTCGTTAACTATTTCCGTACCGGTTGTCACACTAAAATGGCGCCCCATTACACTATCCCTTCCCGAAAAACCCATCAAGACCTCTCCTCTACACCCCTTGACCAATCCCTTGTGCCCTCGCCCTAGGACTCTGCCACCCGCCCGAGCTTTCCGAGGAGGGCAGGGCCTTCGGGCCACCCTCCTAAAACCATCATCTGGATTTGCTGGTATTAGGTATAGTGCTGCTCCTGTGGACCTTGAGGGCAAAAGCGAGGACCCAAAATGATGGGCGCACCCCTCACACACGCTCTTGGTTTCCCATGATACCCCCAACGTATTTTGCAATATGTCACTTCTCTCATCTATACCTGTCGAATGAGGGTGGGGGCGAGGACTTTTTTTTGGGGGGGGGGGGTGCGTCTGTGGTGTGGTTGGGATCTGGAACCAATGTTACATTTGTAAATCATAATAGTAATAATAATATTAATATTAATAATAATGCCAGTGACCAAAATTCAGTTCATTAGCAAGCGGCCGGAGCAATTAAATGTTGACTTGCAGAAAACCAAGACTGCACAATCTTAAATCCACCTTGTACCTCTTTAATCCATAATCAGACTCACTGCACCTTTTTCTCACTCTTGCAGGTTCCTCCTTTTTACCTTTGCGACTTATTTTTCGTCCTCTTCTTCTCAATTATTCCACTTTGTTTGTTTTTCCCTCTCTCACTTCTGGTAAATGTCTGATGGGAGTGCTGTGGGCTCCGTCTGGAACCAGCTCAAATTAAGCACTGCCTGACAACCTATGTCAGGGTGGGTACCTGGGTCACCAGCTTGGGCACCTTTATTCGCTCTTTATGCACTTGAACTGGGGAAATACCAGGCTCCCTTTAGGAAACAAATGCCCTCTGATGTGGTAGAATATGTAAACCACCTTGAATGGTCCACATTCTCAACTGCCGCCATGTCAAATGAATTCCCCATTAGATCAGGCGCCAGATTGACTGGGATTACTGCATTTGCTTGTAGCAGACCTCAATGCAAATGAGACCACCCCCTCAGGAATAATCAGCGCTAAACCCGCGCGTGAGCGGTTGGCAATAAAGAAAGAGACTAGGCCCCATCTGTACTACTACACTGCACAATCAGCACTGAAAATATGATAATGAACTGCTACCCCTGAAGGACTGTTTATATTTTTAATGAACAATAATAGAGCAATTTTTTTCAGTGATGAGATTACATTTTTCTGTCATCTGGTAATTGTTAAAAATGATATTACCGTTTTCTCCTACTTTCAGAAAAAATGGAGGCATACCAAAAACATGATTTTCTAATTTCAAAGTATATGATATATCACGTCACTCAGCATTATGTCCAGTCGTGTGCTCGAGTAGTCCGTGAACCTTTTTCGTGAGTAACTAACAGTATTTCTGTAAGTTGAAAGTCGTTTTGGGCCCATTCTCGCTGAGCATTCTGGGCTGAAAGAATTGTCTTTAGAATCTACAAATAATAAGACTGTTTATTTGCGGTTTCAGTAGGACATTAAGACGGACCAAGGCATGGTAAGTAAAGCCACTTGCAAGCTGAAGTCGATGGAATGGAATTTACCCAGTGCAATAGCCTGTGGTGCAGATTGAATCATGCATTTCTATCCACTACTTATGTGCCCACGTCTAAAGGGTGAGCCTTAAGTCAACTGACTTTATATAAATTAGGCATAGATGTGTACCTTGACGCTTGAGCTATTGTATTTAAACAGAGTGCAAAGGTGATTTGCCAGAATAACACATTCAGTTCTGAGCTTATTTGTCCAGTGAAATTGTGCACATCACTCCCCACGCATAGCTGCCAAGGTTTCAGATTGCTTATGTGTGAAATTTTTGTAATTTTAGTGTTTCTACGAAGATCTTATAACTATTGCAAAACACTAGAAATGGAAGGACACTATCTGACACGAAACACAGCCTGCATAGTTGCCATGTTTTAAGAGTGCTTATGTGTTACATTTTCAAGGTTTCAAGGTACTTATGAATGACATTCAGCTACTAAATGTATGACAGTAAGAGTGACACTTGTTTGCGAGCAAAATCAACAAATTAAGTACATGGAAACAGATAAACATAAGAAGTTACACTCATTTGAGCAAGGACAAGCTAGGAAAAGAATTTGAAAGGCCTGCAAAACACCTAATCCTACTGTAAAACGATTGTGTACCCACAATCTACTCACATTTGACATGATTTTACACTTGTGATCATTACTGCTTCTTGCAGAGCCACAAACAAATTGCATTTGACAGTGTAAAATTGCCAGATTATGTTTGGCTACGGAACACTTGATCGAAGTTAGTTCAGCAATTCAACTCCCCTTCTTATTGTAATCTCAACCTCATTACCTGCTCTCTTCCTAAACACAAACATCACTGCACTGATTCTAGTGCTTGCTCCGTAGTGTAGCAGGCCACTTACCAACGGGAACATCCTGCCTGGGGCTGTACTTTCTAAACTGCAGTGGGGAACTCACTGCTGACAGCTAATCTGCTCAAAGCTGCTCACAGACAGTGCGGTGCTCGAGTCCGTGGGGCAGTCCATACACCAGTGCTCTGCCAGGGCAGAAAGGGCAAATGCTCTCAGCAGCAGAACTTATGTTGCAGTGTGTGCCGGTGGTTGTGTTTTGAAAATAGCGCTCACCGACCACCGTAACAGGAAACAAGTGGAGTACTTTATATAGCGTAGACCCTGCCAGGGTCGCAGCAATGAATGTTTTCCTGGGGGCCCGACAGGACTCGTAAAAACACATACCTGATCCTGTCTGGAGTTAGTTACGCCGCGAGCCATCCACTGACCGAGATAGCTCGGCTTTGGAGGAATGAGTGCATTGAAAGGAGCCTGCCCTGAGAATAAACGAGTATTATTTATATCCTAACAGTTACCGGCCGCCTATGCTGGCAGGAGGCATCATAGAGAGGAAGCAAAGGCCGAGTCTCGGGGCTCATCGATTTGTAGAATACCTTCAGTCGGTAATACCAGGGGCATTAAGGGGGACCTAGTGAGAAACAAGAGCCCAGCCAGGATCCTCCTGCCGGGCAATCAGAAGGCCAGGGGAAAGCAAGCCACATCAAGCCTCAACAGCAGGCCGATCCGCACCAACGACACAGTGCACTGAAGGAGGCATATCCTGAAGCGCCTGCGAGTAGGCAGCAGAGCCGCCTGCCTCTGCAGCCCTGGGGCACAGTATCAGTGCGGTATAAGCGATGGAGAGGCAGCCGGGGTACAGGGCACGCACTGGAGATACCGCGGGGGCCGATGATACAGGCAGCAGAGAGTCAGTACTGTGGCATTAAAATGCGTGACAATGCATTTCAGTGCGGTGATGCGGAACACCACACTGAATTGCGTTACAGTCACGCCTGATGTGTGATACTTGGCAGGACTGCAATTCCCAGAAAACTAAAAGCTTTCATCTTCTCAAGCTTTTGGCCCTTTGCATAGTAACCCGGGGTCACATGTATGAAAAAACAAAATTGCGATTACCAAATAGTGATTTTTACTGAATCGCTATTTGGTCATCGCAAAATCGGATTAATAAACTTTTCATACTCAATTAGCAATTATCTAATTGCAATTCTCAAAATAGCAATTCGAAATTAGGTAATCACAAATTAGCGAATCTCGCATTTTTGTGCAGCATGATGACCTCTGTTAGACTTGACATCTTTTGCCGTGTTTCCCCTGAGTTTTTGCTTTCTGGCCTCCCGGTTTTGACTCTGTTTTTGCTGGCATAGTGTTTCTGTGCACTTTTCCCACTGCTGATCAGTGGTAAAGTGCAAGTGCTCCTGTGGTAAATTGTGTTATGGATTGGTGTTTCCATGATTGGATATTTGATTTACTTGTTAGTCCCTAGTAAAGTGCACTTCGTGTTTCAGGGCCTGTAAATCAAATGCTACTAGTGGGCCTGCAGCACTGATTGTGCCACCCATGTGAGTAGCCCTAAAAAGGGAACTCAGACCTGCCATTGCAGAGTCTGTGTGCAGCTTGTAACTGCCATGTCGACTTGGCAAGTGCACCCTCTTGCCAGGCCCTGAACCTTCCCTTTTCTACATAATAGTCACCCCTAAGGTAGGCACAAGGTACCTAAGTGGGCAGGGTGCAGTATATGTGAACGATAGGACATGCCCTGGTGTGTGTGGCATGTCCTGTTTATGAATTATAGCCCATTTAATTTTTCACAATTGCAAGGCTACCTGTTCCCCATAGGACAGAATGGGAAGTTAGTTTATAACATCTTATAAACATAACTGGCCCTGGGAACTAGGTGGAAAAATAAAGTTTATTATGCCTGAACTCAGAATCTAAAGATCCATCTTTTAGTGAAGGTGATATTTGCATTCTGTGTTTTAAAATACCACTTTTAGAAAGTAGGTATTTTCTTGCTCAGTCATCCCGTGTGCCTCTTTTGGAATGTGGATTGCCTGTCTGGGTTTTGGATAACAGAAGGCTGGGGAGCAGGAGTGGCTCCAGATAGTCTTGGTAGGGTCAGGAAAGGGCTGAACAGACCAGGGCTGCAATGGGTGATGGGTGAGGAGATTTCCTTGCACCTCAAAGGGCCTGGTCTGCCTCTGACAATGCGGTCTCCACCTCCTGCCAGGAAATCACACCAGAGAAGGCAGACCTGGATCTGGCTGGCTCAGACACTCTCTGCCTAAGAGATCAAAGGATTTTGGGATATAAATATTGGGGCCCAGACCCCTGAACTTTAGAACTCTTTTAAATCAAGAAGACTGTCAAGAAGAAGAGCTGGAGAAGCTATGAGTAGGACCTACCACTTTGCTGTGTGCTTTGCTGTGTTGGCCTGCAGTGGCTGCTTCTGTCTTGGGCAGTGAAAGGACTGGACTGAACTTTCTGCAATCTGCTTTGTGAGTTTCTCCAAAGGCTGGAGGTTGAGCTTGCCCCCTGTTCAAGAAGTCTCAGGAACAACAAAGACTTCAAGCTCTTCTGCCTGCAGCACTGGGGACTGTGTGTTTTGTGCTGCAGCAGAGGAAAAGCAACTCAAAGACGTCTACAATGCCGCTGCCAACTCCATGTCCTGACGGCACCGCAGAGGGCACCGCCGCAATGCCGCACCGCGACCCTGGTCTCACTGACGACGCCTGCTGATGCCACCATCAAGCCGCTGCTTGCACCGTGACCTGTGGGCACCGCACTCCGTACCGCCTCGCTTCACGACAATGCCTTGGCACCACAGAGGGCACCGCCACAAAGCTGCACCGCGACCCTGGTCTCACCGACGACGCCTGCTGATGCCACCATCGAGCTGTTGCTCGCACAGTGACCTGTTGGCACTGCACTCCGTACCGCCTCACTTCACGACAACGCCTTGGTATCCCCGATAACGCCGCTCCACGCCAATATCGCTGCCGCTGCATGCACCGTGGTTCGAGGGCACCGCTCGTAAAGTGACACGATCCACCGACCTCATCCCGCACCGCAGCCTTGGCCTACCGATGCTGGCACCATCGACTCCAGTTCGTCAGATGACGACAGCTCTTCAGCAACGATTACGCCGCTGCTTGCACCATGACCTGCCAGCACCGTGACGAGCACCGCCTTCTTCTGGCACCGCGACCCAGGTCTCACCGACGACGCCATCTGATGCCACCACTGAGCCGCTGCTCGCACTGCAACCTGGGGGCACCGCACCGCGGCACTTTGCACCACAGCACACGATGCCTGCCGACACTAGCGCTCCTGATCCCAACAGAGAGGAGATCAACCTGCAACGCTTGTGACTTTGAGGGCCCGATGTCTCCAGCACCGACCTCCAGAATCGAAGTCTGCAGATTCCGTGTTTTCGGAAGCTCAACAAGAGGTCGCCGACGCCCTGCATGTCTAAAAGGAACTGTTTGTGGGTCTTCCTGCCACCGTAGCTGGCCCGTGATGCCGCGGTCAGCCAGAACTGTTTGGATTTGTTTGCTCACGATGCTGTGATAGCCCCGGACGGAGCTATCGACATCAAGAAACTGTTTTGAAAGCTTATTTTGACAACTGTAGATTTTTAGGTACTGTATTGTGGATTTGTATCGTTTTTGGTCTTGTCTTAAAGTATATAACAATATTGGCTATTTTTCTAAACTGGTGTGGTGTACTTTTGTAGTGCTTACACTGTATTACTGTGGGTTATGTGCAAATGCTTTACGCACTGCCTCTAAGATAAGCCTGACTGCTCATGCCAAGCTACCAAGGCGGTGAGCAGGGGTTATTTTAGGAGTGTAACCCCCTTATCCTGACTAGGAAGAAGGGTCCCTATTTGGACAAAGGTGCAAGCCCTTGCCAACTAGAGCCCGCCATTACTAACAAACTCACAACCAGGAAGTGAGGAATGCCATGCTTTTACCAGTGTACTGATTGAGAGGAGGAAGCAGACTTCAGGAGCACAGCACCATGGATTCTGTTTGGAGAGCTGAGCCTGTGTATTCAAATCAGAATGGAGTCTGAAGACAATGGGTAGGAGGCAGCACTGCGCAAAATAAAGCACAAATTTAGTGAGAAAGAGTTGGAAGTTCTAATTGAGGAAGTGGTGAAGAGCCACAAGTAATTGTTTGGAAAAAACTCACTCCATGTCCCGGAGTGTGAAAAAGAAAAAGACGACAGGATATACAAACAAAAATCAATGTACTGGGGGGTTCACGCAGTGCTCCATTGAGGAGCTACGCAAGCGGTGTTATGGTCTGCAGAGCAGGTTGAAGGAAAAGGTTGCTGCAAGTCTGGCTGAGGCAAAGAAGACTGGTGGAGGACCATCCACCCAATTTGTGTCTGTAATGTAATGTAAGGCAGCTTTTAAATAGCGCAGACTGTCACTCCGTAAGGAGCATCCTGGTGCTGAGTAATCAGAGGTAAGGTGGGGGGCCTAAAATTACTAAGTAAGAGAGAGACACAACTCATCTGGGGCCGCGAATACCCAAGTCTTCATGGCCTTCCTGAATAGTGTCTCTGTATTCAACAATCTCAGATGGAGTGGTAATAGGTTCCAGGCTTTGGATCCTAAAACAGCCACTGTTCTACCACCCCTAGTTTTGTATTTGAAGATGGGTGGCTTGAGGAGGTTGGCAGTGGAGGACCTGAGATTCCTAGTTGTGGTATAGGGAGTGAATATTGCAGAGAGATACTTGGGTCCAAGTTTATGCTTGGCTCTAAAGGTGATTAGAAGGATTTTAAAAAGAATTATTTTGTGCACCGAGAGCCAATGAAGGGCTTGTAGTGATGCGGATGCTGAGGATCTTCGTGGGAGTTTGAGAACAAGTCGAGCCGCGGCATGTTGGACAACTTGCAGCTTCTTTAAAGTAGATTTGTTGGATCCTGCCAATAAGCTATTGAAGTAATCAAGACGAGAGAGTATCAGGGCAACTGCCACTGATTTCCTAGCCGTAAGTGGGATTAGGTCAAAGATTTTTTGTAGAGATTTAATAAGGCTGAAGCCGGTCCTTGCTACTGCCGTGGTATGCGGGAGGAAGGAGAGTGCAGTGTCAAATGTTACTCCTAATTTTTTAGCTACCTTGACTGTGTCACGGGGTTTGGTGCCCCTTCTGGCCACCATTTACCAGGCTGGAATAGGAAGTTTTTCTCTATAGGGAGAATTTCAGTTTTGTCTGTGTTGCATCTAAGATGGTTCTCTCTCATCCACTGACTAACTGCGGTTAGGCGGTGTTTGAAGTTAAGTTTGGTCATAGAGGAGTTCTTATCAAGGGAAAGGATCAATTGGGTATCGTCTGCATAGGACGTGACTTCAATCCCAAATGATCCTATCAGGTGGATGAGAGGGGTCATGTAAACATTAAACAACAGTGGGCTCAGGGTTAAGCCCTGTGGGACTCCTGTTGTTATGTTACGTTTTGTTGAAAGGAAGGTACCCAGGGCAACTGCTTGTCTTCAGTTGGTAAGGAAAGATTTTATCCAATCTAGGATGGTGCCTGAGATGCCACTACGTTCGAGTCGCTTCAGGAGAATACTGTGCGAGATGGTATCGAACGCGGCCGACAAGTCGAGTAGAATCAAAACAGCTTTCTTGCCATTATCGGCAATAGTTTTTAGTGCATCAGTTATTTCAAGTAGAGCTGATCTGTAGAATGCTTGGGGCGAAAGTCTGATTGTTGGGGGTGAAGGATATCGTTGTCCTCAATAAATTTAGACAGTTCTTTATGTACAAATTTTTCTGTAACTTTGCCTAGCAGTGGGAGTAGGGAAATAGGCCGGAGATTAGAAAGCACGGAAGGGTCAATGTTTTGTTTCTTTTTCAGTGGTTTCACGAGTGCGAGCTTCCACTCATCAGGGACTATGCCTGTGCTGATGGAGGAGTTAACTATCTGGTTTATAACAGGGTTAACTATATCTATTACTTTATGAAGAATCATCGGAGGGCAGGCATCCAGGGGTGAGCCTGATTTGCATATTCTTATGGCCTCGTGGGTCTGTTCTAGTGAGACTTGTTTGAAGGACCGAATATGTGAGCGGACGCTGGCTCGAAGCCAGCATCCTGATCTTGGGGAATGTCCAAAGGGAAGTCCTTCTGAATTTTTTTTATATTATCTTCGAAGAATGCTGAGATTTCATCACAAAGATTTTGTGAAGGAGGTATCTCTTTCTGTAGCACTTTTGGGTCAGTGAAGGACTTTACGACCGAGAAGATGATTTTATGGACTTGATTAGCCTCCTGAGTTTTCTTGGGGAAGTACTCTTTTTTAGCACATTTGATGTTGATAGAGCCTTCTGCTATTTTTGTAAGCTAGTCTTTCATCAATGTTGTACGATCTTCTCCATTTACCCTCATTCTGCTTACATAGTAGATGAGCTTGGGCCAGGGTGGGCATGAACCAGGTTTTTTTTTAATTTTAGGTTTTTTGTACTTATCAGGTCTCTCAAAAGGAGAAAGCTTGTTGCATGCTGTGGTGAGCTACGAGTGGAAGCGGCGTGAATCTACCCCGGTGTTCCCTGTTAGAACGGAAGTTAGAATTTGGGCAGTGGTTGCTAACCTAGGGTTATCAGCTAATTTTGCCCATTTATGTCCATTTTGGGGTTCAGGCAGTGGCCTAGGTTCATGGCTCATCTGTGGAACCATAAGTGTAAGGGGGACAAATAGATGGTTTGACCAAATCAGGGGTAAAGGGGAGCCAACTGATAATGGGGCGAAGTTAGAACAAACCCCATCCAATGTACGGCCTGCTCGGTGTGTTGGGCCCTCCACAAGTTGGGCCAAAGTAAGCAATTCTGTGATTTGAAGAAAGTTATCTGCTCATGGTTCGGTTCTATCTTCCAAATGGAAGTCAAAGTCTCCAAGTAAGGTGAAATTGGCATATCTGAGCAGGAGGTGGCTCAAGCCATCCCCAAGTGAGTCTATGAAGGTAGCGCTGTGGCCTGGAGGCCGGTAAATTAGGGCACCTGAGAATGATAAGGAGGCATTTAGGGAGAGGCAAAAGCCCAGGCTTTCCGCTCCCTTGATGGTGTCGAGAGCCAGACTAGTGCAGTGTAGTGTGTCCCGTAAAATGATAGCCAAACCCCCTCCTCTACCATCCTTTCTATCTCTCCTGTGGATAGTATAGTCGGGCGGGAGAGCGACCGCTATATCAGGGTTGCACCACTCTTTCAGCCATGTCTCGGTGACAAATAGCAGGTCGAGCTGTTGGTCTATGGTTAGATCCCTAACGTCTTGGCAGTGCTTGCTTAATGATCTTGCATCTTAAGTTGAATATTATGTTTTGCCGTTATTGGGATAGGGCTATAGACTGGGGTGGCAGATCAGTTTTACAAAGATAGCAGGAACAGGCCCCCATAATTTCCTCAGGAGGAATCTGGCACTTACAGTTCCTCCTACTATTGAGGTTTCTCAGTGCCTCTGATGTGTAGATGCTCCTTATGTTGCCTTGGGCAGCATTTCCTGCCCTTGTCACGGCCTTGGCGCGGATGGGCGCAGACGGGCTTGCCTCTCGCACGCCTCCGGCGTGCCCGCTGCGCGTGTCCACTGCGCGCATCTGGCCCAGCATGGAACTAAGTAGCTGAGCGGGCGCGTGAGTATGTTAGGCTCCGCCCTCTAACCGGAAGTCAAAGCAATCCGGAAGACAGGTCGGCCCAATGTTGGGGGTGTGTCTGCTTCCCTCCGATCGAACGGCGAAAAGGCCGGCGTCGGACCGGGGAAGCGGAGATGAGCAGTACAAGAGTAGTGGTGAGTGAACAATCAACAAATGGGCAAATAACAATGAAGAGTATTTTTAAAATATGCAAGCTACTTCGTTTTTCTAAAAGAGAATTCCGATCATATGAAAACAGTCAGCAAATGTGCAAACAGCAGGAATGAGTATGTAAAATATACAAGCTACTTTGTTGTTTTTTAAAAAATGATTACAAAACGATTTCAAGTCACGATTTCAAACGATATCATCATGTAAAAAAAGTGCTGCCAGGTACCTAAGGAGGGAAGTGCAGTGAATGCTTGGTGGGCGCTCCTCACGCCTTACGCTCCGCCCTTAGAGGACTTGCTGGAGTCTACCCTTCAGCCTGAAGCCATCTTTGGATGGATGTAGATTGACATCTCAGCGCCACAGAGTTCCACCCAAGGTAAGATGCAAACTAATGAACATATGCATGGTAAATGTAACAAAATCCCCATTTAGGAGGATCAGGCAGAAAGGTGCAAATGCCACTCCAGTCCAAATTTTACATGCTAGTCAGCAATGCATTATGGGAGTAGTAGTCAAGAGTGAAGACAGGGAGGAAAGTCCCAGCAGCATAGGTGCATTTAAGTAAAATAAACAAGCAACATTTACACACACTGTGTGATGCTAAATACCTTTACTAGACAAAACAATGCAATATGTGACTTGCGAGAGCTAAACGAATACTGTTTGTCATAGTTACACCTGCAAAAGCGTCACATGAAAACGAATCCCATGACCCTGTGGAGACTCAGACACAGTGAGGAGATGACAACACAGTGACCCGTCACCCCAACACCTGCACTTACGAGACGCAGGACCCCAGTGGCGCCACTAGCTGAGTTTGAAATGAAAGGAGACAAGAGCACCTGACATGCCCACAACACAGGCTGAGCATACACTCATCCCAAGAGCCCAGGTCCAAACGCAGTGCCACAGCATTCCCATCAGGAGGCACAGGTCAATGGCACATAGGCAATCTGATGAAGGCAATGGATCATCCGTCTTCTGTGGCCTAGAGAAGCACCTACAATGCAAACACACACATTTAAGGCAGGCACAGCTTCTTTCCCTAAACCACAATATGGTGGAGATGAAGTACAGCATAATACAGCTCAATACAGCAAGGAGAGAGGAAAACTTCAGTCAACTTCAGGCACATGACTGATGCCATCAGGGAACAATGCAATGTAATGCAGGAAGACCATGTGTCCCACCACAGACGGCACTACCAATTACCTGGCCAGTTAGATGGCTACACTAGGGCCATCTACCGCCTAAGTAACACTACAGCTCTCCTATCTCGATGTGGTCATGCAGTTAGAAATGGCCCATTGTAGCAGTGATGTGGCCATGGGTTAAATGTCTAGATAACCCAGATAACCTAGTAATTGGTGAGCCAATGAGCTCTTGCTTGGCAAGGTTGACATGGCTCATCGTCTTCATCTGAGCCTGTATATGTTAGGTCCAATGGTATTCCTCTGGAAGTTGCAACATTGTGCAACATAGCACAAGTGGACATAATTTTGCAGCATATATCAGGCGTGTACTGCAGTGCACCTCCACTTTTATGTAGTCAGCGGAACGTACTCTTCTGTAATAAAATGGTCCTCAATATCACGTTGCATGTAGATTTGTGTGCAGAATTGTATCGCTGTTAACTTGGAGTAGTCAGATATAGGTATGGAGGGAGTGTGAAGGAGCGCACAGCATATGCACCGTCACCTACAGGGAAAAAGGCAATAGATTACTCACTGTAGTGTTTCATCTTATCCATATTCTATGATACATTCATTCACTTAGCAGGTATCATCCATCAAATTCACCCCCAAGGAGATGTGTATGTAAACCACTGTGTCTGAAGATGAATGAATCATGTGTAGTACCTGGAAATCTTTCCACTTTGTCTGTGGTCTGTGATCACGTGTGAGACATTGCATATGACTTGGATGTTCAGTGAATGATTTGATTTCCTGTTCCCTTAAACATACTCATTAACTGAGGGGGGCATATAGCTATGTGCGTCCCATCAATGCGTCCAATAACATAGGGGAAATGGGCTAGCTGGTAAAAATCAAATTTAGTATGCTGTAATTCCTGTGGTGTTGTGTGAAATCTTATGTACTGGTGTATCTTTTGCAGCATCAATCCCAGGAACGCATTGAAAAAGTGCAACAGCGTACTTTGGGAGACCACTCCTGCTGCAGCTATTACCGCCTGGTAGCTTCCTGAAGGTAGGAGGTGCACTGAACATAGGACCTGCACCTGTGTGGGAATAGCATTGGTTCTGCGAGTCTGATGCTGCAGTTGTGGATGCAGTTCAGCTATGATATTTAAGATTAAAGCTGACTTTAATCTCTTTTTTATCATAGATTTCTTCCTCTGTCTGCCAAAACAATGTGACCCCTGCTCTGAAAATACATTCTTGTCTCCTCCTCCTTCTAGGTGCTGCTGCTTGTATCCTGATACTCCTCGCTATGACGTACAATACTTCCATTGTGAAACATTCCTGAGGCCCCCTGGGCCTGTTTAAATAGTTTTCACCTGGTTATTACCTGAATAGATTTGGTGGTAATTTGCACTTGCAAAATCGCGATTTCTGGCCCATTCACAAATTGCGAATGGGTCATACATATGTCTGCGATTACCTATTTGTGAATATCAAATTGTGAATTCGCAAATAAGTAATCACAAAATGAGGATTCAAAGTTTTTGTGAATTTCTGTGTGTGGCCTGCCAATGCTTTCATGCATTCAGTAGGGCCATTTTGCATTCGCAAACAAGCAAATGTTGTGACTCGCACGATTTGTGAATAAAAAATACTTTGATACATGTGCCCCTATTTCCTTTTTTTGGCTTTTCCCACATGCCATGGCAAAGGCCTTAGCTAAATTCAGTTTTAAATCTCTACTCTCCATGAACATTATATATTTTATTATCAGTATTTGGAGGCCAATTGCCATCCTGGATATCAATACCATGTCATCTGGTTAGAGTAGATTCGGGATGATTGGGGACTTAGCTTATGAGCATCTGTGTTTATGTTTTGCAGAAAGCTATCCACACCATCCATCTACAGTGAAAATAAACACAGTGTGATTACGCACACCTGCCTAATCCTCCCCGGGTCAATGAAAAACCACTTGTATTTTCCCCATTTTTCCTGTAATGCACACAGGAGGTTAGGGAGGCATATAACTTGGAGAGATGGCTTACATTATTAAGTGGAGCTCCCATGTCTATAAGCACCTGCCATAACTTGACATGATTCACCAAGTCAAAGGTGCAAGACAGGTCAACAAACCATAGGTAGACATGGCCTTCCCTGACTATAGTATGCGTACTGACAATAAGATGTAAATTAATTCCCTGTTCCGCAGTCCCTGTTTCCTTCCCGAAGCCATATTGTGAGTCTGTTATTATATACTTTTTTTGAGCCCAGACTTACAGCCTCGCCAACATCAACCTACCATGGTTTTCACTGTAGAATGTAGGAGGGATATAGGGTGGTAACATCTAGTGTTGCCCCTTTCTCCTTTTTTAAATATAGGGAAAATCATGTTTTTGTTCTTGATTAAAGGAATAGCCATGAGCTGCTGCATTAAAGATTTGGGTCAATATCGGGACCCACAGGGAGGTATGGGTCTTACAAATGTCCCCTGGGACGCCATCAGGCCCCAGTGCTTTTCCTTGAGTGCTCGCTTGTAAAACTGCACTGATCTCCTCCACGGTTACTCGTTCCAGATGTGCAAACGTAATTATGTTTGGAGAGCTCATCAGCTCACCGATTACTAGGATGTCTGGGTTCAAAATACAAAATGTCTAATCCAGGATTCTGGCAAAGCCAACAAATCGATAGTTATGTTATGTTATGTTCATTTAATTTGTAGCGCGCACAGATACTCGAGAGTGCCCCGGCACGGAGAAAAGAGGGGCAAACATCTGAGATTTATGCAAAGAGATATGTTTTCAAGTTCTTCTAAATGTTCTGGAGGGCGAAAGGGAGAGCGTTCCAAGCAGCAGCAGCTTTCCGAGCTAGAGAGCTGCCTCCAAGCCTCAGACATTTAAAGCGGGGGACCTGGGCGAGGCACTTGGACGTGGAACGCAGATGTCGCGCTGGAGTGTAGAAGGAGAAGCATTTTTGCAAATAGATGGGGCCACGGCCATGAAGAGTCCGATGGGCCATAACTAAAGATTTAAACTTGACCCGTTCAGTTATGGGAAGCCAGTACGGAGAGCGCAGGTAGGGTATCATGGTAGTCCTAGCGGGAATCTCAAGAAGAAGTCTGGATGCCAGATTTTGGACTACCTGGAGTTTTTTTAATAAATAGGCCGGGATGCCCACATAAAGGGCGTTGGCGTAGTCCAATCAGGACAGAATAAGGGCACAGATGACAGTTTCTTTCGCCGCCCTAGGCAGGAGAGGGAGAAACTTCCTCAGAGATTTCAAAAGGCCAAAACAGGTCCCGGCAAGTTTTCTAATCTGTGTAGAAAATGATAGATTCTCCTCAAACCGTACCCCCAGGTACTTGGCGAGCTTCCCTGTAGAAGTGGGGATAGGGAACTCAGGATCTTCTTGTCATGTTTCCTTGCGCCCCTCACCAGCGAACCGGAAGCAGGGCACTCATCACTCGACACGGGACTTCTCCCCCTGGTTGGTCCCGGCAGGTTGCAGTCTAGTCTTTCGGCGTCACGTAGTGGACGCCGCCAGCCAGCCGTCACTTCCGGTCGCCTGGGCATATCACAACTGAGAACGGCAGGCTCGGCGCTTCGGATTCCTTCCCTGAGCTTCGCAGGCATGCAGGAGCGTAGCGAAGGCTCTTCCAGCAACCGGACAGTCGGTCCGGACCGCGCAAGGGCGCCCAAAGATCCCGCCTTTCCCTCGTACTTGGCACGGAGCCGCCATATTCCTAGTTACCTTCCCAGAGCGCAGTGGCGCTTTTCCTTTGCTGAGACGACTCGTGCGATGGCACGAAGTCGCCATAACTGCCTTATTCACCCCAGAGCGCAGTGGCGCCTTTCCTTTGTTGAGACGACTCGTGCGACGGCACGAAGTCGCCAGAACTGCCTACTTTTCCCCCAGAGCGCAGTGGCGCTTTCCTTTGCTTAGACGACTCGTGCGACGGCACGAAGTCGCCACACCTGTCTTTTCTCCCTCTAGCGCAGTGGCGCTTTCCTGGTACTTGATCCTTTCTAACAGCGCAGGAGCGCTCATACCCTGGCATACCTTCTGGGTCTTTTCCTTTGGTGACCTTCACTCTCCGCAAGGACCTCGTTGATATCATCACCTGAACTCCCTCAGTGCAAGAACACCAAGCTTACAGGTAACCAAGAAGAGAGTCCTGCTCCACATAGTATTGTGTCTCCCCCAAACGCTCGGGGGATGTGCATGTTCTCGCCTAACCCCAGCGCTGTAGTCACCCCTGTCTCCTCTCTTGCCTTAGGTATCGTGGACTTCTACACAGACTAAGGAGCCACGAAGGGTGTCCCGTCACGCCATCCACTGTCCCGCTCGCACCACCCTTCCTGGCAATCTCCCCCGGTTCCCTCCTGGAACTGGCTAGTGTATTTAGTCCTTCCAGTAACAGAAGGGTTCAGGTAGGGGTTGCTCCTGTCGTCCCTGTGGGATCCCTCCACAAACACGAGGTAAGAATTGTGGGGGTCTGACAGAATCCGAAGCCCAAGTTTATCATCCTACCCGGACACATGGAGGGCCCCGACGTTACGTTACAGGACATAGCAGCAATGTTAACTAACATCCAGGCTGAGAATCGGAGCTTACGAAACGATGTCACTGCATTACAAGGACAGTTGGGTGCAGGACACACAGGAGCCTGGGGCGCGCCCCAGGGACAACAAACCCGACCAGCCGGAATAGTGAGACCTCCTTTGTTTAACCCATGGGGTCAGGCACCTACCGTCTCGTCAAATCCTCCCCCTGTTCAGGTATTAGCCCAACCCATGGCACAATTGGCCGCACCAGAACGTTATTACGGCGATAGTACGAAGTTCAGCATATTCCTCAACCAGTGCCACCTGCACTTCATGGCCAGAGCAACCGCCTTTCCGGATGATGCCTCGAAGGTCGCCTTCGTTCTATCCTATTTAGGGGGTGACGCCGCTCAGTGGTCCATTCCCCTGGTAGAGAACGACGAACCTCTGCTATATAACTTTCCAGTTTTCAAGGAGACCATGAGACGCATGTTTGCCCGCCATACATTCGTCTAAGCCGCGGACAACGAATTGCTCAAATTAAAACAGGGCAACACGGACTTGTTGCACTACATCACAACGTTCAAACGATTGGTGGTGGAGGCTCACTGGCCAGAAGATAAACAAGTATCAGTGTTCTACAGGGGTCTTCGGGAAGAATTGAAGGATCTCATCTCACAGATGACGGAACCTCCTGAGGACATAAACCAGTTTATTGATATGGTAGTGAAACAAAACTATCGCCTGCAAGAGCGGAGAACCGAAAGGTTCAAAGGAAGTGAGACCAGACTCCCGGTGTACAGGGAAACTCCAAAACCCCGTGAAACACCCGAGCCAATGCAGATCGGAGGCGTCCGGGCTCCCTTGACGAAAGAAGAAAAAGAAAAGAGGCGGAAACAGAACCTATGCCTGTACTGTGGCAAAAATGGGCATTTCGTGCGGGATTGCCCTGCTAAGCCACGCCAGCCCAAGGAGAGGAACCCTTCGGCTCTATCGATCACCAGAGAAGAAAGGACGGGAAACGAGACCTCCCAGTAGATAATGGGGTCTGTCTACTGGGACTACACACCGAGAAGACGCAGACCTCGAACACCTGCGCCCGCCATCACCATATGGGTATACCCGTACTCCTTCAGTCGTCTACAGGGTCCTCCTGGCGTGTCATAGCCTTAATCGACTCTGGGGCAACCGGGAATTACATCGATGCACAGTACATGAGGGGGTTGGGTATGCTGACACAAGCCAAGAAGACACCCGAGATAGTCAAAGCCGTCGACGGTACGGACCTAACCTCAGGATTGGTTAGATACCAAACGGAAGATCTGCGAATGGTGTTGGAAAATCAGCATACCGAGACCATCGCCTTCGATGTTATTGATGCCCCTCAGTTCAGGCTGATATTAGGCCTTCCCTGTCTGGTTCAGCACAACCCCTTGATCGATTGGGTTACTGGCAAAACAACAGTGGACTCTGTTTATTGCGCCCAATCCTGCTACCCCTCCGCGGGGAAAGAGGCGACCCGAGAGGTCCTAGCCTGTATCCTACCTAGAGACGGCATGGGCTTGGTCACACAGGATTCTATACCCCAGGAATACAGGGATCTGGCCCGAGTGTTTGACGAACAAGGAGCTAATACTCTGCCTCCACATCGACACTTTGACTGTAGAATCGATCTGATTCCGGGATCCACGCTCCCTTGTAGTCGAGTATACTCCCTCACAGAAAAAGAAAACAACCATCTCCGCAACTACCTCACTCGATACCTTCAGACCGGGTTCATCCGTCACTCCAAATCTCCGGTCTCCTCCCCTCTCTTCTTTGTGGCAAAGAAGGAGGGGGACCTACGCCCCTGCATTGACTTTCGGGCAATGAATGCCATAACCGTTAAGAACAGGTATCCACTCCCCTTAATTCCTGACTTACTGGACCAAGTGAAAGATGCGGCCATATATACCAAGTTGGACTTGCGAGGGGCCTACCATCTAGTCAGAGTCCGAGAGGGTGATGAATGGAAAACCGCCTTCCGGACGCGGTACGGGCTATTTGAGTACCGCGTCATGCCCTTCGGACTCTGCAATGCCCCGGCCGCATTTCAGTACTTCATCGACGAGGTTTTACGGGAGTTCCTTGACGGTTTCTGCATAGTATATATCGATGATATACTGATCTACTCTGCGAACACGGAGGAACATCGCCAACACGTACGAGCCGTTCTCCAACAATTGCAACAACACGGGCTGTACGTGAAATTGGAAAAAAGCGTGTTCCATACCACAACCGTGGAATTCCTGGGACACGTTCTGACACCAGGAGGTGTTCAGATGGATTCCAAAAAAGTCGATGCCATTTTGAGATGGCCAGCCCCGTCCTCCGTGAAACAAGTCCAGAGATTCCTAGGGTTTGCGAATTACTATCGCCGCTTCATTGATGGTTTCTCCCGGATTGTCGCCCCCATTACCGGTCTTCTGCGTAAAGGGGTGCTGTTCACATGGAACGCCAAAGCAGAACAGGCATTCCGCGACTTGAAAGACCGATTCACCTCGGCTCCAATCCTGAAACATCCTGACCCTAAACGCCCCTTTATCGTGGAGGCCGATGCCTCGCAAAACGCCCTCGGGGGAGTATTATCACAGAAAGACGACAAGACAAACATGCTTCACCCAGTAGCATACTACTCCAGAAAGTTGCAGCCCGCTGAATGCAATTACTCCATTGGGGACAAGGAAGTCCTGGCCATCAAAGCAGCGTTTGAGGAATGGCGACACTACCTCAAGGACGCCAAACATACGGTGACCATCTTCACCGACCATAGGAATCTACTGTTCCTCCGTTCAGCCAGAGCATTAACGGCAAGACAGCTACGCTGGACCCTCTTTTTTAACGAATTTGATTTCCAGATCACTTACAGACCCAGAAGGGAGAACGCCAAAGCCGACGCCTTGTCACGAATCGAGGAAAACGGAGACCAGAAACCCCCAGCAGAACCAGTACCCGTTATTCCCCTCCGCTGCTTTCAGGGTGCGGTTACGTCTTCCAACTTCTTGACACAACTCCACCAAGAGTTACAACAGAAAACCAGGGACGACTGGGCCGGAGACGTCCAAGGGCTCACAGAAAACAACAGATTCCTGTTCAAAGACGGGCGATACTATTTACCGTTGCTCACTCAACAACTACAAGCAATGGTCCTGTGCCACGACCACCCCCTAGCTGATCATCCAGGGTATCAAAAAACCAAGGAATTACTGCAGAGACACTTCTGGTGGCCAACCCTTAACCGCGACACACAAGCCTATATCGCCCGCTGTGCCATCTGTACTCAAGGAAAAACGCTCTCACAACCCACAGTAGGGTTGTTACACCCCATTCCGGTTCCGCCTTGCCCGTGGCACACTGTCTCGATGGACTTTGTGGTAGAGCTCCCTAAGACCTCCACAGGACACACTACCATTCTTACAATTGTTGACCACTTGACTAAAATGGCGCATTTCATACCTCTAACGCATCTACCCTCAGCGGCAGAACTGGCAGCCCTGTTCATGCAGAACGTGGTACGGTTACATGGCATCCCATCGGTTTTGATAACGGACAGAGGTACTCAATTCGTATCCAGATTCTGGACTGAAGTCTGTTCGCTTTTACAAATGGAAGCCTGTTTATCGTCCTCCTACCATCCCCAAACTGATGGCCAGGCCGAGCGAACAAATCGCACTATGGAACAGTACCTCCGTTGCCTGCTATTGTCCATGGAAACCGAATGGTCCAAAGTGGTGTGGATCGTAGAGTACGCCTACAATAACAGCAAACATGCGGCAACAGGGGTTTCACCGTTCTATTGTCTCCAGGGATATCATCCCAGAACGACCCCCTGGGTGGAAGCTCAAACGTGTGGAGTACCTACTGTACAGGAACACCATGCTTCCCTCCGCACCATATGGCAACATGCTCGTTTTGAACTCGCAAAGGCCAAAGAATACTACAAACACAACACCGATAAACACCGACAACCCGAACCAGCCTATGTAGTGGGAGACAAGTTGTGGTTATCCATCCAGAACCTCAACACGCATGGCCCCAAGAAACTGTTGCCCCGATACGTAGGTCCCTATCCCATAACCCAGATCATCAACCCAGTGTCCATGAAACTTTCCCTACCGTCTCACATGAAAATACACCCTGTCTTTCATGTTTCCCTCTTACGCCCTGCGCATCCAGACAGCTCATTGGCAGAACCCCCTCCTCCTGTTCCCGTGGAAGACCACGTGGAATACGAGGTTCGGGCCATTCTTGATTCCCGCAGAACTAGGGGAAAACTGTTTTACCTAGTGGACTGGAAAGGTTACGGCCCGGAAGAACGCTCCTGGGAACCCCTGTCACACGTCCGTAATGCTCCTTCCTTAGTCAGAGCCTTTCATGCCCGACATCCCCAGAAACCTCGCCCTGTTACCCCTCTGTGACCGGATGGGTTGGTCTGTTTTCAGGGTGGGTGCTGTCATGTTTCCTTGCTCCCCTCACCAGCGAACCGGAAGCAGGGCACTCATCACTCGACACGGGACTCCTCCCCCTGGTTGGTCCCGACAGGTTGCAGTCTAGTCTTTCGGCGTCACGTAGTGGACGCCGCCAGCCGGCCGTCACTTCCGGTCGCCTGGGCATATCACAACTGAGAACGGCAGGCTCGGCGCTTCGGATTCCTTCCCTGAGCTTCGCAGGCACGCAGGAGCGTAGCGAAGGCTCTTCCAGCAACCGGACAGTCGGTCCGGACCGCGCAAGGGCGCCCAAAGAGCCCGCCTTTCCCTCATACTTGGCACGGAGCCGCCATATTCCTAGTTACCTTCCCAGAGCGCAGTGGCGCTTTTCCTTTGCTGAGACGACTCGTGCGACGGCACGAAGTCGCCATAACTGCCTTATTCACCCCAGAGCTCAGTGGCGCTTTTCCTTTGTTGAGACGACTCGTGCGACGGCACGAAGTCGCCATAACTGCCTTATTCACCCCAGAGCGCAGTGGCGCCTTTCCTTTGTTGAGACGACTCGTGCGACGGCACGAAGTCGCCATAACTGCCTACTTTTCCCCCAGAGCGCAGTGGCGCTTTCCTTTGCTTAGACGACTCGTGCGACGGCACGCAGTCGCCACACCTGTCTTTTCTCCCTCTAGCGCAGTGGCGCTTTCCTGGTACTTGATCCTTTCTAACAGCGCAGGAGCGCTCGTACCCTGGCATACCTTCTGGGTCTTTTCCTTTGGTGACCTTCACTCTCCGCAAGGACCTCGTTGATATCATCACCTGAACTTCCTCAGTGCAAGAACACCAAGCTTACAGGTAACCAAGAAGAGAGTCCTGCTCCACATAGTATTGTGTCTCCCCCAAACGCTCGGGGGATGTGCATGTTCTCGCCTAACCCCAGCGCTGTAGTCACCCCTGTCTCCTCTCTTGCCTTAGGTATCGTGGACTTCTACACAGACTAAGGAGCCACGAAGGGTGTCCCGTCACGCCATCCACTGTCCTGCTCGCACCACCCTTCCTGGCAATCTCCCCCGGTTCCCTCCTGGAACTGGCTAGTGTATTTAGTCCTTCCAGTAACAGAAGGGTTCAGGTAGGGGTTGCTCCTGTCGTCCCTGTGGGATCCCTCCACAAACACGAGGTAAGAATTGTGGGGGTCTGACACTTCTTTAAAATTGGAATGAAACTTTCCATATAGGAGAATCTCTGATTTATCTTTGTTGCACTTAAGTTGTGCGGCAGCTAGCCAATTAAAAATGGAACACAGACAGCATTCTTATCCCAAGTGAAGAGAAGCTGGGTGTCATCCGCGTAGGTCATGACCTTAGCCCCAAGGTCCTCTGCAGGTACACCGAAGGTGTGACATAAATGTTGAAAAGAAGGGAGCTAAGGGAAGTCCTCTGTGGAACTCCTGTGGTCACTTCCTGGGAAGAAGAAGAGGACGGTGGAAGCCATATCTGCTGAGCCCGTCCTTCCAAGATGGACCTGAGCCAGCCCCAAACAGCCCCCGACACATCGATCTCGGTTAGACGCGAGCGGAGGAGAGAGTAGGTGACTGTGTCGAACGCCACTAACAAGTCGAGCAGAATTAATGCAGCCTTCCAGCCGGCATCCAGACACTTCCTAATTGCCTCCGTAACCTCCACCAGGGCAGACTCGGTACTGTGGGAGGCTCTGAAACCTGACTGGGCCAGATGCAGCAGGCCCTCTCTCTCAACAAACTTCGTGAGTTGTTTGATTTCAAAAAGGTTATTATTGACGGTTTCCAAATAAGGCAATACATACAATGTGATAAAATAGGAGTATACGAAAATGACATACAAAAATAAGCAATGAGGGTAAAACAATGATTAAATATTCAGCAGACTAACCCTGGGTGTAGTTCGCGAAGTAGCACTACACGAAGCTACGCAAAGTGCACTTCGCAAGCTACGCGTAGCACTTCGCGAACTGCGTAGTACCGTGTTCGCACTGTGCAAGATGCCGTTTTCAATGATTGCACAGAGCGGACAAGCATCCGGCACTGTGCAATCATTGAAAACGGCATCTTGCTCAGTGCGAGCTGTAGTTTTCTGCCGCTCAAGTAGATTTTTATTCGAGCGGCAGCTTTCTCAACGCGGCCTGGTAGTTTCTCATCGCGAGCGGTCGCGAGCATACGCAACCACTTGCAATGAGAAACCTGACCTCCTCGCGTTGAGAATCTCGCCGGGATGTTTATTTTCCACGCTCGCGATCGGCAACTTGATGTTGCTGATCGCGAACAAGGAAAAAGTCTTGCTGGGATGTCATTTTGCTTGCTCGCGGTCGCCAACTTGATATTGAGGACCGCGAGCAAACAAAAAATGACCGCTGCACTACGCAACGCTACGCTACGCATGTTTGCATTGTGCTACGTGCAATTCGCGTAGTGCGAAGTAGCGCAAACTTCGCAAACTACGCGAGCGTAGCGTAGTGCTTTGCCCAGGCTTACAGCAGACCAGTGAGTTGTTTGTTCACCACCTTCTCTCACACCTTGGCCAAGCCGAGTATAAGGGAGATGGGGTGGTAATTCACTGTGCTAAGTGGGTTGAGCGACGGCTTTTTTAAAAGAGGCAGAATCTTGGCCTGCTTCCAGGCCTCTGGAACGCAGGCAACCTGAAGAGACACATTGATGATACCATTCACCTCATTATTAGTGGTCTCAGCAACTTCTGCCAACATTCAGGTCGGACATGGGTCGGAAGGAGAGCCGGACTTCAAGCCCATAAGAATTTAAAGGGACTCAGAGAGGTCCACAGATCTAAAGGCATGAAGAGAATGATCGGGATCAGTAGGTGAAGACACCAAAGCTGCCACAATGCCCTTGTCTCAGGAGGAGAAGGCCGCCGGAATGGAAAGAATTTTATCCCTGAAGAAATTGAAAAGGCTCTCGCACCAGGTGTCTGTGGATGGAGACTCCCTAGATAAAGCGGCCGGGGACATAAAACTCTGTACAATTGAAAACATTTCTTTGGCATTGTTTTTGGTCGAGTCAATGCGAGTTGCATAGAATTGCCATTTGGCCTGAGTTATACCCCCTAAAAAAGAGATTTTTTGTTTGAGTCTGAGCTTCTGCTTGGCCACAGGACAATATTTGCTGCAATGCCAAGCACGCTCAAGGATCTTGCATTCATGTTTGATTGCTTGGAGGTCGGGAGTAAACCAGGGTTTAGATGGAGAATCCCTACACAACCTTGGATATGGTGGAGAAGCAAGCGAATCCACTTCATTGGAGACCCAGTTAGTAAAATCAACAAGCCGGCCCTCAAGATCTCCCGAGAGGGTGGGCCTGGAAGCTTCCAAGGCCTGGCTAAGCACAAGAGGGTTAATTTTGCCAAAGGCTGGTTTGCCATATGATCGTGCTGATGGCTCGTCATTGATAACTTCCCAGGAAAAATATGGTAAAAAGTGGTCAGACCATGAGACCGGACGTGGATCCTCCAACAAATTAGGAAAATTAGTGCAAAGAAAATTAGTGCAAATAGCATCTTGTATATGGCCTGCCTGGTGGGTGGGAAGATTGATCCACTGGAAAAGTTGAGCCAGGTGCAAAGTGTGCAGACAGTCAAGCAAATCCTTGCTGTCTGCCTGATCAAAGTGAGAATTAAGGTCTCCTAACACAATGTAATGGGAGAATTGCATGGCCCGAGAAATAACAGCATCACCTCACGCTTCCAGAAAGGGGCCCACAGGTCCAGGGGGCCTGTAAATCAGGGAGCCTCCCTAAGTGAAGTGAGCTAAAAAACGAATACTAAAATCAAAGACCACAGTCTCCCCAGGAAGTAACACCGCCCCTGCGAAGGTCCCACTTATTCTTATAAATAATGGCCACTCCGCCCCCCTCCCCTCTGGGCGATCGGCTCTGGTGATCTTATAGCCCTCGGGCGTAGCCAGGGAGACAATGGGATCAGATGTAGAGCCAAGCCAACTCTCCTTAGTAAAAAGAAGGTCTACTGGACGGTCCACAAGCAGCTCAAAGACATCTGCATGATGTTTACTGAATGAGCGAACGTTAAGTAGCGCAGCGTAGATGGGTGGGGCACTGCGCAAAGAAGTGCTGGGTTGGGCAGAAGAGATAGAACCCACACCCAGCTTAAAGCCGCAGGTCGGGCATATGATGTTAATGCAGTCCGCCACATTCCAGTTACCTTGATGGAGGCAGGACCGGGGACAGAGAGCCCACAGATGATCCCTGGTGTAGCACAATCTTCCTTCTAATCCTGGAGTTCGGTGGGCAGCATGGCTGGCGCTGGCCACTTTTCGGACGCTGACGGGCATAGATGGGCTTGTCTTAGGCACGCCTTTGGAGCACCAGTGGCGCGTCCGCACAGTGCGCATTTAAATAGGGCCCGGCCGCCACAAGACTAGAGAGCGCACTGCCTAAAAATGGCTACTTTCAGTGGCAATCTGGAAGTGAGTCGCGCAAGCACAATCAAATTCATACAGTGAACACGTTAAAACAAGTAAGGTGCAAAGATACCTTTTTCGTTTTCGTTTAAAAGTTAATAAAAGTTTTTTAAAAAGCGATTGAAATGCTATGTGCAAGCTGCAGTTCTGTGCAAAGTATCAGGGTAGGGGAAAACGGGATCAACAGACAGGGAGCCCCCAAGTATGGGTAGTGCTCATATACCTCACATTTGTATCTTGGCATTTACCCTTGTTGAAATTCCCTACCCAAAGGAATATCTGTTTGTGTCCACCTCAGCTACAAAGGTCTCCAGAGTCCAGATCATTTCCCAATTCAGTAATAATTCTGCTGCTTGAGTTATTAAAAATGTAATTATAAAAATATATTAATATCACCTTGTACATTTCTTCTATAGACAGACCACCTGATAATAAGGGGATGTGGTCAGAGTTTTCGTCACTTGATGGTTAATTGATGAGATATAAGTATTGTCAAGCCTCCTTTAGCACGCCCATTTGCTGAAGGGGTAGCAGGTGTTATCATAGAATAAAAAAAACAATCTCTATTAAAATGCCTCAGGTCTCCTGCAGATATCTTATCTTAGTGGATATTACACAGTTTAGGAAATCTGATTTTCGTAGTTTTGTTTTTACCCGTGCCACATTCCAACAGTTAATTATTAGATTTGGATCGGGAACCCTGAAAAAATGATCCCTCCCTGTTGACTCTTGTTTAATCCGTGATGTTCCAGAAATCTTAGGCCTTCAATCCCCTATATAATGGCAAGGTCTGTTTCAGTCAATCCTGATTGTCTAGCTGCAATAGTTTGGTGTATCTGCTAAACATGGTAAGTGAAGTGGCAGGTGTACATAGTGTTGCCAACTTGCCACCCTGTTGGTTTTCCTATGTTGTAGTGATGCTCCCTACGGAAGGAACTGAGGCCAAGATTTACATTCTACTATGTCTTAATGGTCCATAGAAGTAACCTAGGGGGAGGGCTTCAGTTCTGCTGAAACCAGAGGGTCTTTCTACTAAACGCTTCCAAAAATTTGTAAAGATATGTGATCTTCTAAAATTGACAATAATAAAATTGGCTGTGGTTTCTTTTGAGTGAGATCCAAGCTAGGGCATTCTTTTTACGTGTACCACTTCCGCGCCAGGTCCCCTACCCAACCCGTATTTGATGTCAACCAATGCACAGTTATTTTGTAAAGTAAGGTAATCTTCACTATCCTCTTTTGGAAGTGTTGGCACATCCTTTAAAACAATGATGATTGGGGTACACTCAGGGGAGAGGTGGGGTAGTCCTTAGCATAGTTTTGGTCCCTCCATCAGCTTTTCTCTGTTGATCTTTTTTGCCTTTAAGAGTATCATTAGTACAAGCCGGTACTAAGTGTGGAGAGTGTGTAACCATAGAGTTAAGACTAACTGGTAATGTTTCTGTCTTCCAGGACCCTATACCCCTCTGAGTATGATCCTCTATCTTTTTTTGATTTACAGGCAGATTAATGGGGGAGGTTGTCTTGCGCGTACCTTTATGTGTCCTCTGTCCTTCTTTTAAATAAATGCATAGTTAGTCAAAGCTTTTATTTGATAGGCCATGTCTTCTAGATGTGAAATTAGGGGGGCAAGTTCCTGTCTAATTTTGTCTCTATGAAGTTCTTTATCACTATAGGAATCAAAATGAGCTTGGGAACACGGGTAATATGCAGGTTCTTTAAATGTAGATACAGATTATGGTTGGCATGCCTTCCCAGTGTCTGTTTCCTGCCCCCAGTGCCTGCCGAAAAATGTCCCTGTAGGGTTTGTTTTTCTATGGGTCTTAGTGAATTTAGAATTGGCTTTAGTTATAACTCTATTTACACTCCTACCTTTTTTTTTCCTTCAGGGGCTCTGTCTAGGTCTGATCCCTGTTTAGTAGAACCCTCAACCATGTCAAACGTGGGGGGCGGATCACTTACATGGGACAGCGATGTATTGTCTGAATTTGTTGGAAGGTAAGCCCTTTCGGAATGAACAGTGGGCAGACCTGAACTAAGCCCCAAAGAGAGCTTTCGCTGCAAGAATTCTATCCCTGCATTTACCACTCATGTTGCTCTCTCAACATCTGATGTATCTCAGTGGTTTTACCAACTGTAGGGCTTTGTGCGGGGGTTAACTCAGGTAATCTTTTCTTCCCAATGGCCTCACCAATTTAGTTAACTTGAGGTACCAAGCTATAGTTAGTATCCCCTTAATACAGTATAAAATAAAACACCACTGCAATCTTTCAAAATATATTGGCAATCAGACAAGCTATCCCAAGAACAACAGGATTCAGCATGTCTTTAGGCACGAAACCCCCAGCAATGGTCAAGTGAATCGCGACTCTACCCCGTCGGCTACCAATTAAATTGTGTTACAAATCAAACGGTCCCTTCTGAAAAGACTAATAGTATGCTGCCTCAAGAACGTATATTAATGTCTCCACTTGGTTCCAATTTCTTTCTAAATCTAGCCTGTTATAGAAACAAAGGAAAATAAAATCAAAGTTCTAGGACTCATAAACAGCTAATCATTTTCTCCTCACATAGGTCATGTGTAAAAATTCAGTTCTGCTCATATGGCTCATACATGGAAATAAGTCCACCCAGATGCTGAGCCTAATAGTCCTCCCCTTGAGGTCCACAAATGACACCTGCAAACATCCAAAATGTTCATAGAATTTTGTGTCTATCACTAAACACTACAGCTGAGATGGGGCAGATACAGCTCACGTCTTAATGTCACTATAGAAGGCAGTGCCAAGTTCCAACAAGGAAAAAAGCAAGGGAAAGCGAGACTCATCAAGGAAGTCTATTAGTGATGTAAAACACAAAGCCAAGGGGGTGACCCTGCCCTGTCTCCTCCTGTCGCTGACGGGCCCAGGATGGGCCGCCCCTTGGTCACGGCCCACGCACATCCCACGCAGTGGGGCTCTCGTGTAACGGCCAAAATGAGTTCAATTTGCTCAGAAAGAAAACTGGCAATTATTAAAATAGATATGAAGCGTAGTTCTAACCAATAGGGTTTGAAAAATCTCTATGGAAAACAGACACAATACCTTTCATTGTTACAGTTAAATTGGTTTAACTTTCTGAGAAGATTAAATGGAGATTAAAAGATGAGTGACTGGTTACAGCAGATAACCATTATGCCATAAAAAAATGCATGTCCAATTAACGTTCTCATCCACATTCCTCCTGCTATTACTCACTACTGCAGTTCTGAGGACGCCTCACTCCAGGGACCCATACCAAGTGCTGGAGCAACAGGAACTGTTTTCAATTAAAAGTCTCAGTTTATCAGCATTAGGGCTAACCCCAGGCACACATTGTTGCTGTGGATCTTTGCCATTGTTTTAGAGAAGACCAGGAGCTGTAAATCACATACATTATAATCCAAAATAATAACCTATTTTAGTCAATAGAGATTGTTATGAGCTAAAGGAGTTTAATAATCAAATCATTTAGTAAATCATCTGCTAGAAATTGGGTTTCTGGTTGGCAGAGGTATGTACCCTGCCCAAACAGGAACCACTTTCCTAGTCAGGGTAAGTCACATACAACCTTTAACTTAACCTGTACAAACCCTCTGGTAGGTTTGCATAGGGCAGGCAGGCTTACCTTAAGAGGCAATGTGTAAAATATGTGGTGAAAACACCACAAAACGACTTTACAACAGTCTAGAAAAAATATCATAATTTTATAAATAAAACATCACCAATATGGAAAAAATCCAATGAGTAGAAGTCGTGATATGAATTTTTAGAGATTAAATGTAAAATTAGTGCTTAGAAGCAATAGGCGCCTACGGGGGTTATCTGGTCACACTGGGCCGGGATAACGTCAAGAGTTCAGGCTGACTGCAATGGAGCACAGGCCAGATACAGGAACCACGCAAGTCTCGCTGAATAAAGTACCTTGAACTTGTTGCAACAACGAGATGCAGGGCAAAACTGAGCAATGAGTCAGTGTCAATCCCTGCAGTCAAGGTGATGAGTCGATTTTGTCCACACAACGATGGTAATGCGCTTTTTACGAAGCAAGGAAGCTGAGATGCATTGGTTCCAAAGCTGATGCGCTGGGGTTCTCCACACAGTCAAGGGGATGCGCCAGTCTTCTCGCACTGCAGCAGCAGTGATGGGGTGGTTCTGATTCTTTGGTTCGGGAGGCAATGCACTGGTTCTGAGTCTGATGCACAGTTTCTGTTCCTGCGACAGCTGCAATTCGGTTCTGCTTCACGCAGCGGCCGATGTGCCGGTTTCACTGGAGCATGCACCTGGATCCACTTCCAATGGACCGGGCACAGGAGTAGGAAGTGAGACTGATATTCTTGAGTCTCAAAACAGATGGCAAGCCAGCATGCCCTTGGTAGTCACTCTGAGTTCAAGCAAGAGTACAGTTCTTCCTCAGTAGGGGCAGAGGGTAGCAGGCAACAGGGCAGCACAGCAGAAAAGCAGTTCAGCAGAGTGGCATTCCTTGAAGCAGAACAGCAGTCTTTCCTGGAAGAGTTTCTTTACCAATCCAGAAGTGTCTGATTTGGTGGGGTCAGGGACCCAACACATATACCCAGTTGTTCCTTTGAAGTGGGGGTTACTTCAAAAAGGGGTTTTGAAGTGCACAGAGGTCCCCCTGACCCGGCCCTGGCTCCAGACTCCCTAAAGGGAGGTAATATACCCTTTGTGTATAGATAAGACACAGCCCATTCAGGTGTCAGTGTCAGCTCCTCCCTTCCATCTTGTCCAGGATGAGCCATCAGGATGCAGATGGGCACTCAGTCACACCTACCCTTCCTTTGTGTGTGCCTGTCTTGAGGGAATGGCAGGAACGCAGACCTTTAACAGCAGAGAAATGTCTTCAAAAGTGGCATTTCTAAAATAGTAATGACAAGTCCAACTTTGCCAGCACAAAGGATTTATCATTGTTATTCCATTGATATAAAAATGACAGAGCTACTCAGTCTCAATCAGGAATTACAGCTTACAACTGTATTAAGGAGTTCCCAAAGTTAACCTATGAGAGGGGCAGGCCTCACAGTAGTGAAAAAAGAATTTAGGTACTTTTCACTACCAGTACATACAAAACTTAAAGAACATATCCTATCTTTTAACTATACAGCACCCGGCCCTTTGCAGTGGTACAAGTGGGATAGTAGCGATGCGGAAGCACCTTTATTTGAGAAATTTGAAAATGGATTAATCTCAGAAGTCTTGCTCATTAAAGGTGGCATTTTCATCTAACAAGCAAGAAGGACATACATCAATTTAGGTGTGAGTCCAGAGGCTAAGATAAGAATAAGAAATCTTATGAATGCTCAAGGGTCAGGAGATACGAGCCATAATCTAATAGATCCTGCTTTCAATCCAGACACCACAAGAATGATTCTAACGTCTCATATGGTGCAAAGACTATTCAGCATTCCATACTCTGCTGAGATCGAAAATTGGGCAACGTTGGATGAAGATTGTACCAGTTTCCCGAGATGTGGCAGGAAGAGGTCAAAGATAATTAGGCGGATCAGGTGATTTTGAAGGGGTATGCCTTAAAGTTTCAGGTTCATCTCCTGGAAGATCGTTTTTTTCTCATTCCTTTAAAACAACTTAGGGAAGAAGATGTAAGCTCTTCATAATAATGTGCTAATTTTGTTGGGCAAAATTACAATACCACCAGTTCCAGAGTTGGAACTAGGACAGGGTTGGTACTTGTGGTCTTCTTGGTAAGAAAGTCATAAAAAAAAGTACTGGATAATAATAGATTTGAAAGACTTGAATGTGTTCCAGATGACTATACACTTCACGATCAATACATGAGGCAATTATGTTGAGCATTTTTGGCATCAATAGATCTTCAGGACACTTATCTAGATTTTCCAATCCGACAATACAATCAGTTGTTTCTGAGATTTCATGGGGGGAGGATCATTGACAGATTTGGGTTCTGCTATTTGGGTTGAAGGACTCCCCAGGGTGTTCACCAAGATTCTAACCCCTAATATTGCAATTCCACATGAGAGGAACATACAGATTCATTTATAGTTGGAGATATATGCCTATTGCTAATAATCAATACTGTGTTAGGGTAAATGCATCCTCTACATTTGGGCACATAGATGCTTTAGGGATTGACACAGGTCTGGGAACAAGGAAGAAAACACCCACATATTGTACCCAGTAAGTTTAGTTTCCCTAAGCCAAAAATGTGAGATTCTTTGATGTAACAACAGATACCATTTGATTAGTCCTGTTTAACCTAAAAAACTTGTCATCGTACAAAAACTATTCTAAAGATTTATTACAATTGGATTATTATTTCTCCCTCATTTAAGTAGATACAATTAATAATGTCTCATACCCATTTCAGACATCATAATCGGATGATCTATTTTTAAAGGATGACAACAATTACATCTATGCTACTGACCACTTTGGGCTTGATTCACAATCGGCCTCCACACTCGTGGCGGAGGTCCCACAGTCGTGGGGGAGTATCCACACTTGGGTTGGAATCTCTGCAATGAGAGTTCCTTTGTCAATCAGGTCCTTTTTGTCTAAGAAGCCCATCCATGGTAATTGGGTGTTCATGGAGGGCAAACTAGATATGCTGGTGTTTTGTCTTATATACTTTCTTAGGTTGCATATTGATCAAATCCAGAAAAGTGAATGTGGTTAGTCAAACAGTATCCTTGGAAGATGCTGTATAGATTTAAGTTAAGGAGATCCATGATAATACCATACTTCACAAAAATATTGAATTGCTATATTGCACATTATGAAGACCAATACTCTTGATAGGCTACAAGAAATGTTAATTTACAAAATGAAACTTACAGAGAAAATCAAGGTGATGGGTTTTACAGTAGCTGTGTTTAATCTGGGTGCATTGCTACCTCTCATGTTTTTAAGTTATGCAATTTGTGTTGAATGCTGGCCAAGAGAAGATATTTCTTTTTATGTCACTCTATTGAACTCCCCTACTCAGGTTAATGAGCATGTCTAGTGTTCCCACCCTAGGGAGTCAAATTGTATACATGGCATGTATAATTGTAAATAGTCGAATTTACTGAAGCTCACTAGGTTTTAGATAATACTGTGTGTTCCTCTACACTTTCAACAGCAACCTAGAACTTAATTTCTATGTGGGCCACTAAAAGTGATAGTCAACCTGCTTCTGCTTTACATTAATTTGAAACATTGCAGCTTAAGGCGAGCCGATTATTTACCACCACTCGCAACACGCAGCTTCCCGGCTGTAGCCAGCCTAAATAAGCAGGGTCTAGGTACAGTTAGCCAACTTCTGCCATAAAAGATTCCTGCAAATCGATTAGGAATCACTCGAGCTTGTGAAGCCAAATGAAACCACTTCACACACGTTACCAACTTGCCTGTGAACCAGCTACTCCAGAACAGCCATGATCAGAGTAAGCCAAAATCATTAGACTACATGATATTGCAATATGCATTTTATCAAATTCAGTCTGATTGCAGTCTGCACTTTATTATTTGGCCTTTGACCCTGGCGGGTGAAGCTAAATGGAATTGCTCCGCACACATTACCAAGTGGCTTATGAACTGGCTGCTCCAGGACAGCTAGTACCAGAGCAAGCCAAAAACCAATAGGCCATATGACATTGCAATATGCACTTTACTAAACTCAATCTGATTACAATCTGCACTTTATTCACTGGTCTGTGTCCCCCTATTATTTGATGGGATTCCCCGTCGCTCCTGGCACCTAACGAATCCCTTCTTATTGGCAGTCCAACTTTATGTATTTTAATTTTTAGAATTGATTTTAAGATGTAAATTATACGTATTTTTACGATGTACTAAAATTGATGACAGGACTAATTGAGACATCATATGACTTCCCTTTGTTTCTACTGTTTTGCAGATGTTTTTGCTGTATTGTTACGGTTTTCAATAACTAGAAACAATAAAAACTTACCTTACCTTTATTTCTATGCAAGACTGGACTATTTTTACCTCTTTGCCCATCTGATAACAGCAAGAGAAGATCAGCTCTAACCACAAAGGGAGCACATAGGACTAGCCCAAGGGTGTGCTAGTGCCCTCTCGTCAGAGAAGTATAGCAATGGTTTTGACATATAGGGGCCTTGCTGAACTGCGCTGTGTGACAGGGAAAGGGCATACAGTGTGCTGCCTTGAGCCAACGCAGAGTCATTTGCACCATGGTGCAAGGGTGCCTACACTATATGCTGGATTCTTTTTGTGCAGGTAGGAAAACATTCTTGCAAAAAATTATTCCCCTGAGGCATTTTTCTCTTTCTAGTGTGCTGCACTCTGCAACACACATATAAAGAGGAAAAACAAAGAGAAACATATATATTTCTCCTTGTTGCACCCCCTCACGGGGATGCGTAGCTATTTGACGCATTCCCAGATCTACCAGTAATGGTGAATCTAGGAACACCCATGCATCACCCATGGAATGACTCCCCAGCACATAGTAGCACAATGCAGCGATTTGGGCTGTGTCCATTACTCTAGATTTACCAAGCCAATCAGGGCCTTGCAAGCGGGCCTTGCATGCCTTTATAAATCTAACTTATGAGTTGTGTCGCTCTTGCGGCACATTGCGTGAGGCAAGGGCAACGCAACTCATTGATAAATATGGCCCATGCTCATTTGCTATCTAAAGCAAGGCTAGTTAAAGATGCAAATTGTGCATTTAATTCATCAATATCAGAACACTTGCCAGTCTTTTTCGTGATTTATCTCATACTGAAATATTAGTTAAGTTAAACAAATAGTGAGAAAAACCTGACTGGAATGGATATCGAACGCTGCCTTGGTGTCTTATCTAGAACGCAACTGTTTAAATAGCTATGGTAAGAGGTTTATAGCCCCATCAATCCTATTGTTAAACCTGAGTATTAGGTTATTTTACCACTCACGCTAAATTTTCATAACAGAACAGTTTAGAACATAAACATTACATTACATTTTATCAAACTAGTCCATAGTTCTGGAAAACGGAAATGTAATTATATAATCCCTGAAGGAGACGATAAGAGATATGCTAAATAAAGAAAGGATCATTGCTTTGATTTACAAAAGCGTTAGGTTGAATCGTTTACTGTCAGGACATTAAAGTAATCAGAAAAGTGAAAAACATGAAACATAATGTGTCAATCAGTTCTATGGTGGAATTTCCTTTGGAATATACCGTTTTCTTTTTTAAGTCTTTTTTCCAAAGGTGGATCGACGCAGTCCCCACTTCACAGCCGTTATATACCTTGTTCGCCCTAAGTTGGCAGGGTATGCCCAGACGTGGGTCCCTTGCTCACTTTGCCACTGGATTCAAGCTAGCCTGGCTGATGACGGCTGATTAGCCAGAAACCGGACCCAGGATGCTTGTTTCCGGTCCAGGGAAGACATGGCTTGGCAGTGAGGGCTGGACTGTTCCCATGAGGCACAGGGGCAGACTGATTTGCATATGGCCATGCCTGAACTGGGGTGGCGCAGTGAGCTAAAGAATGATGATGGATTAAACCCAGATCAGTTGACTGGGGGTGAGTGCTCGCAATGTTCAACACTCCGTCCATCATCCCCTTTGGTTTTGCTTTGTTCGCCCTAAGTTGGCAGGGTATGCCCAGAAGTGGGTTCCTTGCTCACTTTACCACTGGATTCAAGCTAGCCTGGCTGATGACGGCTGATTAACCAGAACCTGGTCCCGGGATGCTTGTTTCCGGTCCAGGGAAGACATAGCTTGGCAGTTCGGGCTGGACTGTTCCCATGAGGCACAGGGTCAAGATGGATTTGCATATGGCCGAGTTCAAACTGGAATGGCATGTTGAGCAAAAAAACAATGGATTTAGGCCCAGATCTCTGTACTGGGGTGAATGTATGACATTGTTCTGTATTCTGTCCATAAATTGTTGGTTTTGCATTTGTCACCCCGAGTGGGACGGGTATGCCTAGACGTGGGTCCTGTGCTCTCCATGCCACTGGAATCAAGCTATCCTGGTTGAAGAGGGGTGAAACCCCGAAACC
Source organism: Triturus cristatus (assembly GCF_964204655.1). Classification (NCBI taxonomy): domain Eukaryota; kingdom Metazoa; phylum Chordata; class Amphibia; order Caudata; family Salamandridae; genus Triturus; species Triturus cristatus. The sequence continues at coordinate 354,422,826 of NC_140589.1, read as the reverse complement.
GGTCCTGGGATGCTTGTTTCCAGTCCAGGGAGGACCTGGCTTGGCAGTTCGGGCTGGACTGTTCCCATGAGGCACAGGGTCAAAACTGATTTGCATATGGCTTGGTTCAAACTGGAATGGCATGGTGAGCAAAAAAAACGATGGATTTAGACACAGATCTCTGTACTGGGGTGAATGTATGACATTGTTCTGCATTCTGTCCAACAATTGTTGTTTTTGCATTTGTCACCCCGAGTGGGACGGGTATGCCTAAACATAGGTCCCGTGCTCTCCATGCCACTGGAATCAAGCTATCCTGGCTGAAGAGGGGTGAAACTCTGAAACCGGTCCTAGGATGCTTGTTTCCAGTCCAGGGAGGACCTGGCTTGGCAGTTCGGGCTGGACTGTTCCCATGAGGCACAGGGTCAAGACTGATTTGCATATGGTTGGGTTCAAACTGGAATGGCATGGTGAGCAAAAAAACTATGGATTAAGGCCCAGGTCTCTGTACTGGGGTGAATGTATGACATTGTTCTGCATTCTGTAAATCAATTGTTGTTTTTGCAATGTTCAACACTCCGTCCATCATCCCCTTTGGTTTTGCTTTGTTCGCCCTAAGTTGGAAGGTTATGCCCAGACGTGGGTCCCTTGCTCACTTTGCCACTGGATTCAAGCTAGCCTGACAGATGACGGCTGATTAGCCAGAAACCGGTCCCATGATGCTTGTTTCTGGTCCAGGGAAGACATGGCTTGGCAGTTTGGGCTGGAGTATTCCCATGAAGCACAGGGTCAGACTGATTTGCATATGGCCATGTCTGAACTAGGGTGGCAGAGTGAGCTAAACAAGGACGATGGATTAAATCCAGATCAGTTGACTTGTGGTGACGGCTTGCAATGTTCAACACTCCGTCCATCATCCCCTTTGGTTTTGCTTTGTTCACCCTAAGTTGGCAGGGTATGCCCAGACGTGGGTCCCTTGCTCACTTTGCCACTGGATTCAAGCTAGCCTAGCTGATGACGGATGATTAGCCAGAAACCGGTCCCAGGATGCTTGTTTCCGGGCCAGGGAGGACATGGCTTAGCAGTTCAAGCTGGAGTGTTCCCATAAGGCACAGGGTCAGACTGATTTGCATATGGCCATGTCTGAACTGGGGTGGCAGAGTAAGCTAAAGAATGATGATGGATTAAACCCAGTTCAGTTGACTGGGGGTGAGTGCTTGCAATGTTCAACACTCCGTCCATCATCCCCTTTGGTTTTGCTATATACAATTAAGGCATGTATTAAATGTATATTTTGAGTTTTAGCACTGGCGCCCTTCTTGAATTCAACATGCTGTTTGGTGGTTCTAATTTTGCCGCCCTTTTTACACTTTTATCTGTAAAAGTGATCTTATTTTTGGTGTTTGGAGTAGAATCTTTGGTGGTAGTGTCACCTGAAGAATTAACGAGTAACTAAGGGAAACATATTGAGATTACTCCTCGGTGGTGGGAAATTAATTCCAATGAAATCTTTCAACTTAAAGCTACGATTGCTAGTGTTATATTTAAGAGTGCTGTCTCACTAAACTTATTTTGCAAATTGATACGGTCTTCTGAGGACTCATTTCTATGCAGTGTTAATTAGGAAATTCAGCGCAGACAAACGTGTTTAAATATATAGGGGCACATCCACAAGAAGGTGCCGTAGTGCGTCACCTCAAGCCCTTTGGCTGCGCCACGCTGCAGCACTTTCAGAGCACAGGAATGCAACATATTTGCAATGATATGTCGCATTCCTGTGCTCTCCCCTGCGCTGCCATGCACCGGCACAGTCACCCTTGCACCATGGTGAAAGGATGCCTGCGCCATGGGGAGATTGTTTTTGTGCAGGAAGGGGCACCTTCCTGCACAAAAACAATCACTACAGGCATTTTTCTCTTTCAACATTTCTCCTCGTTGCGGCCCACTACACCACCCCTACGGTGGCGTAGCATACTGATGCATTTCCAGGTTTACGATTCCTCGTAAATCTGGAAATGTGTCTCGTTCCATGGGTGTTGCGTGGGAACACCCAAACAACACCCATGGAATGCCCCTTTCACTCAAAGTGCTGCGTGTAAAGGAGCCATAATTACAAGGACAGGAAAAGCCATGCAGGGTGGTTTTTCCTGTCCTTGTAAATATGGGGCAGGGAAATGCGCTGCCAGTGCATCACAGAAAGTTACGTATTGGCAGTGCAAGGGCCTTGTAAATCTGCCCCGTAATATCACATTTTAGTCTATCCCTGATGAGATTACCTCAAAACTGTTCCTAGCAGACCAAACAGAAAACATTGAGGTTGAGTCTGATTTATTGTTCTGTTGAGCTAAAGAGGGCTGGACAGCCTGAAAAAAGCATTCTGACCCCAAAATATTTGAACAACCTTACCATTATCATACTAGAACTTTCTGAGATTCTGACACGTTTACTTACCCCACCTTGCGGTTCTTACGAGTATCAAATTTCACACAGGCAAGATATGTGCAGGCACAGTACAACTCTATTCCTTGCCATTTTTCTCTTGACTACAGTGAAAAAATGTGTCTTCCCGACAGCAGCAAGTTGCAAAATTTCAGCAATGGTGCTGGACCACAATGCTAGCCATCAACACCATCTAACTAATGCCATAGGGGTTGAAAAAAATCTAACTGTTGCTTATAGAGGGGGTGTAGCAAGTGAGCCAATTTCCACTAAGTAATGGTTGCCCTGTGCTGCATTTCTGAGCATATTTCCCCAGTAGATGGCAAAAATGTGCTTTGGTATGGCTCTGTATTTTTTGGAGAGCACATTCATCTTGAAACACTGGGCCACAACAGAAGTAATTGCCAATGCTAAATATTGTGACAGGGGGATTAGTAGACATCATGATCACAGTGTTATTGTAAAATAAAAAACATTTAGAAGGCCCATTATTCCAGATAAATTCAGCCATGAGAAGTATTGTATGCCAAAGACAAATAATACCCAAGTGCAGATCTTAAAATAAATCAAACCCTTTATCACTTCTCAGCATAACAGGTAGAGTAAGCATACATTATATTGTGTCAGAGGCCAGTGCCACAAAAGTATAGCTTGTGGCTTATACCAAATTATGCACCCTAACTGAAGTTGCCACGTTGCTCCATAGGGAGGGTATCCCAAGATCCTATGACTTTGTTTGACAAATAATTACTGTGTTACTGTATGGTGCTACAGTGAAGTTGATTCCATTAGAACTAAATAGAACATAATACTTAGAAAATGCACTGATGTGTTAAATGATAGCACAGGTCCAGGACTGTGAGGGTCCTGAATCTGTGTAGTTTGTATACAGTATTATCTATATTTGAGGTTCTAGTACCTACTACCTACTTAATAACGTTGGGATATTACTGTCACCTACATTTTGTTGTGTGATTTTTCTCCTTGTTAAAGAGTAGAATTAAAAAATATATGTTTCTTTAATGTATGCTAATTTATTTGTTATGTTGTTATGTTGTTTTATTGTAGTAGTACCTCACAGTAAAAAGTTTGTTTGGTAACCATTGTGTTTCATATACTCTATTAGTAGTAGGTACTACTTATAAAGCGCACTGTGACCAAAAATGGTATCCTGGCTCTATTGATAACTAATAAATCATGCAACGTAAACATAGGGCTGAAAGGACCCTGGGTTGATTCACGGGCGTTGTTTAGCCCCCATGGCCACTACATGCCGCTCCTCCTTGGGTGGGACTCAGTCCCCCAGCTAACACCTGTGTTTCCTGCGAGGGGAAGGAGCCCTGCTTGCTGTTAAAGACCATGTCGGTCCCCCGCAGTGCAGGAGATCTTCATGGGCATTTTTGAGCCCCCACGGCCACTGCTTGCTGCTCCTACTGGGATGGGACTCGGTCCCCCAGCCGACGCCTGTGTTTCCTGTGAGGTGGAAGATCCCCACTTGCTGTTAATGACCACACTTGTCTCCCGCAGGGCAGGACGCCTGCAGGTGTACCCAGGGCAAGGGCGGGCCCATCCACACCCGTCGGAGTCCGGAGAGGCTGAGCTGGGCCCCCTCTCTACTGTTTAGCTTTCAGTTCCCCTCTTACAGCCACAGCATTTCCAGGCTCGATATGAGTAAGCAAAATGCAACAACTGCGGACTCAACAGCGGTAACTAGATCCACGCTGGATACCTTCCTAATTAAAGCCTCCGATGTCATATCCAAGGAGATCGCCCAGGCAGAGAGAAGACTCTCCCTGGGGGAAGGCGGCCCTGCTTGCAGTGGAGGGCTCCCACTTGCTAATGGGGTAACTGACGATTTACCGACTCAGGGTTTTCCAGAAAGTATTAGTCAGTCACCAGTCTCTCAGGCATCCCCCGTTGATACACCCTCCCCCCACACTCAACAAATGAAACAAAGTCTCCCTTTACCTCTGTTACAAGCAGCAAGAGGCAATGAGGCCCTATAAAAGACCCCAACCCTATAAAACCTAAGTAGCCAAGAAAGTCCATGCCACCACAGACTTTGTCAGATCCTGGAAAAGTTATTACCAAACTGCTGCGGACCTTTCCCAATGTGGAGGATGTCCTTGTTAAATTATCTTCCATGCTACAGCCTATTTTTTCACGGCTGAAGTCTATCGAACTCAAGCTCCAAGAGCTGTCAAAAACTAGCCCTTCTCTTACACAGACCACTGTTCCCAACACTCAGTGTATAACCTTCCAAAATGACCCTCCTAGGCCTTTACTCCCACAATCTCTGGCTGGAAGGGAAGGAAAAAGAGGATCTGCCCTCGAAAAGGTACATAGTTCCAACAAGTTTTAATCCCGAGGATGGGTAACGATCCATCTGAAAGGCCCCTAGTAGATAGTACCATAGGTACTTCTCTCTTGGGTTTGAGGGAGGACCGGTCAGTTCTCAGCAGACCACTGGATGGGTGGGCCAAACTTAGACCCTCTGGGACCACCATCAATACTTTTCCCAACCCTACACAGAGTGATCCTACACAGTACCAGAGGGAATATAGCCATTCAACCCTTAACCTCCCGCCTGTGGCCTGCCCACTTGTTCTAACCCTGGTAAATGTTAATACCAACTCAAAAAGAATCCACCACCCAGCTCATGGATAAATCACGCCATTGGCTCACCAATCACACTAGATCAGGGCATTTAGCCCAGAAACATTTCATTAAGGCTAGGAGAACCCCATGGTAGGCCCAACGATAAAGGCTTACAAGGGTGATTGGATTGTACTAAATTTTGATAGCCCACGTGCTGTGGGTGAATTATTATTCCAACCCCCACTCCCTCATAGGACAGTGACTCAGATCTTCTGGGTACCGCTGGGGTTTAAATCACCAAGTCCTGCAGGTAATAAGATAATAAATGCTGTATTATAACCCCCCACAGGCAATTGTAGGCCACTGATGTTCGAAACCATGGGCCTACTTACCTCCAATAGGTTGTCCCCATTATCATACTTAGATTCTTGCGATTGACTGAATAACAAATGTGAGGGACCCTAGACGTTAATTCAACATGAGGTTATTGGGAGCGAGGAAAATAGCCCCCCAAATGCGATGCAGGGGGAGGCTGTGCTGGGTAGGCGCAATTTATCCACTCTCTCAAACCCCCTTATAATGACGCCAGGGCCCCCACCGCTGAAGTTAAAAACCCAACCTACACCCTACTATCCTGGAACATAGCAGGCTACAATAGTAAACAACACAACGAGTAGTGGCTTGAAGTTATGGCCGAATGCCACATTATTTGTGCCCAAGAAACCTGGGAGAATACTTTAATCTTTGTTAACAGTTATCGATCATTCCAAACACCGGCAGTAATGTCTACAGGGGGCAGAGCTAAGTGGGACCTACTTACATTGATATCCAATACAGCTGCACTTAACATCCTAAATTTCGCAAATGATTCACCCTTCTTTCACATCCTTTTAATCAAAGGTTATGACACCTGGGATGTGCTGCTGATAAACTACTATAATAACAACTTTTCCAACCCTGAGGCGGTAGTTGAACACTTAGGTAACTTAGTCGAAAACCACTGCAATCCTGTAAAAATCATCTGGGTTCGAGATTTTAATTCAAAAGCATGCCCAAGAAGAGATGCGCATTTATGTGGAATCGCAGATCATGGGGAGGTACCTATTATCCACTTTTATCACAACCGCCATGGAAATGCTCTTAACAGCCTACTGATCACATGACAATTTGACCTCTGCAATGAACCCGATCTAGACACATGGAGGCTTATTTATGAGCCCTTGCATCACTTTTGCGCCGGCGGTGCGTCACTTTTTGTGACGCACCAGTGGCGTAAAAAGTGAGCCTTGTTGCACCATATTTACAAAGTGATGCATCTACCTAGATGCGTCACTTTGTAAACCCCTGCGTCACATTATACCTACCTGCGCCAGGTATAATGTATTCAGGGGGGGCGTTCCCACATAAGAAGCCTTGTAGAAGTGATGCAGTGAAATCTATGAGATTTCACTGCGCTACTTCTAGGACGCAAATGCGTCAATATCTTTCAGGCCCTTTCTCATGGGGCTTGCCCCATGTGAAAGGACACATTGCTGGAGTTGCGCCACTTTTCTGACACACTCCAGCAATGCGTCACTTTTGCGCCTACAGATACGTCAGAAATACTGACGTATCTGTAACTCCTTGCGACATGATGCGTCATACTGTACATATGACGCTTCCATCATGTCGCAAGGAGGGCGCACTGAGAAGTGACGCATCGCTGTTTTCACGCAGCGATGCGTCACTTCTCATAAATGAGGCCCATGGTATTTAATTCCTACTTTTCAAAGCATAGATAGCTCTTCTATGATCGATTATATATTTTCCACTCTAAGTTCTAGCGTCACTAAAATAAAGGTTATATTTACTGAATTCAGCGACTATGCCATGTTATCATGCGCCTTATTCTGGAACATATCCAGAAAAAGCAATGGCACCGTGGCGCCTGAGCCGATTCTAGCCAGGAAAAATGGTTTTGTATTAAAATGGGATAAAATAGGTAAGACCAAGCTCCTAACAAATCTCATAATGTCTAACTATGAGGAAATCCTTCTGTGTTTAGACCCAAACCCAAATAATGCACTGGAAATCAAAGCATTTGGTGATATTAATCACAGTTAACACGTCTGATACCTGTAAGAGACACCCCACAGCATCGCTGGTTCAATCAGGCCTGTTCGCTAGCTTCCAAAAATGTATGTGAAGCGTTACAAACCCGCCCCAGAGATATTGTTCACATTCGCACTCTGAGGCACCTCTATAAATTGCCAAGGAAAAATAGGCAGAGGCAGCTTAAATGCGAGGCGTGGGAAAATGTCAAGCGAGCATCTTTCCTCCATGATAGCAAAGCATTTTAATTGGTGATTAATTTACCTTTCTTGACAGATAACGGCAGGCCCTCTCTAGATGTTCATATCGACGCAGACTCCTAAATAAGCTATTTCCGGGATAATTAAAAAAAAAAACAGGAGAGTTGCACTTACTAGAAATCTGCCCTTACATCAAGGACAAAACTCACCTCTCCTTCGAGCTAGAGGAGATGGAGCTCGCCTTGTCCCATTCACCAACTTTGAAAGCAGCAGGGTCAGTTGAGGTCACTATGGATATTTTCCTTACAAACAAATTGCTCTGGTCCCCCTTGCTGACGGTGGTCTTTAATTCAATAGTTAAGGCAGGACCCCTAACCTCTCGGAAGCAATCAGTTATCATCCCGATTCACAAAAAAGGGGACCCTTCTAAACCAGCCAATGATCGCGCCATTTAAGTATTCGACAGCAACGCCAAGCTCATGGGAAGGTTACTCCGAAATAAACGTGAAACCTAGCTAGAGCAACAGAAGACTCTTGCTGAAGCACAGTATGGGTTCAGGCAGGGTAGGGGCACCATTGATCAGTGCCTCAATTTGACACTAATAGTGGGAAAGTACTCTTTGGCTAAAATGGCCAACTATACCTGGCCTTCCTGGACCTGTCCAAGGCCTTTGTTTGTATGGTACATAGCAAACTGTGGAGCATCATGGCGGAAATGGGAGTGTATGCGTTGATTATTAATTTTATAAGAGAGCTATATACCGATGCCACAGCTATGGCTGTTATGGGAGGCAAGGCAAATGCACAACCCCATTCAAAATCAAAAGGGGCGTTAAACAAGGGTGTGTCTTGGCCCCGTTCCTATTCGCTGTCTATACCAACAAACTAAGGTACTGACCAACAACTCGAAAGATTCTCCCCAGGTACAGTCGACTCCCATTCCAATTCTGCCTTATGCGGACAACGCAGTTTTATTGGCAAGGACCCCCCTGGCCCTCCAAAACCTCATCGTTCAATATTCGGCCTTCATGTCCAATATGGAGCTCTATGTTAATAAAAGTAAAACCTTCATTATGCCGATGTGTGGCATCAAAAAGACCCCAATGAGGTTTCACCTAGCTGGGGAAAAAATAGATCAAGTCCATAGTTTTAATTATTTAGGCGTGGTTTTTGATTTTAAACTAAGCTAGAAGGCGATGGTACAGATTAGAGCGGATCACATGGCCAAAAGTATAACTGCGATCTTTAGAGCCACCCAAAAATCTGGACTGTAAGCCTATACAGGAAATGATCAAAATGTATTTGGCCAAATCATTAGCAATTGCCACTTATGGGGCCGCAATCTGGGGGACAACAGATGTGGAGGCACTCCAAGTCATAGAGGACAAATTCATTAAAGGACTACTCTCTGTTCCCACAGCATGTAATAATTTTATTGTACATAAGGATGAATGCTTGCCCTTTATTACTGACGTTATTAAACTGGCCCCTATATTCCTGTGGTTGTCAGTGTGGAAACGGAGCACCGACGACCTGACCTAAAAGATTTTAAATGACGTTATTTACTTAGAGCAGGCTAACAAAATCTCATGGTTAGCCTACATTCGACAAACACTTTTGTCGCTGGGGTTAATAGATTTATATGAAACACCAACCCTCTGCTTACACTTCCCCAAATCTAGATCAAAAGAACTTTTTAACAAGAAAATGGCTTCAGACAGATGGGAAAGATGCAGCAGGAAAATATCAGTAAAGGTGCACCAAGGGATACCTCAGATGCACTAAGAGTCCCGCTCCTATCTCACTTTTGTAGAGAATGCACAGCACCAATATATCCTAACCAGATTTCGCTTAAATTATATTCCGCTCATGCTGGGGTATCCAATGAATTTATTCTCGACCATTCACTTACCCTTCTGCCTTTGTGACAATAAATCGACTAAATCGACCTCACATGTTTTATATTACTGCCCTTTTTAGGTCGAGCATTCGAGACCTCTTGTATAAACTTTAGTATATACTTATATACTTTACTATATAGTTATATGTGTATGTACTTTGTGGCCCTGGAGATCAGCCCTAGGACTTGTCTGCTTCCACTTAGGGACTTTTTTTCTGTTAAACTGCCTCTATATAACTTTCTTGATAGAAAACGACCAGCAGAGGTGAGTAAAATACCAGGATCATTGTAGCATTCTCTAGTTTCCAGTTCATAGAAATTGTCTTCCACGAGCACCCATAGACAATAATGTTTTTTTCAAATTTTGCATTTTCAGTGATATGACCACCAGGGGCCCTGATTTTATATTAAAAAGAGAGCTTGGACTATACTATTTCCCGCTGAAAGGCAATATTTCTCTCCATGTGTTCCCATACCTGTCATGTTAGGCAGTTTGGTGCTTACTTTCCCTCCATGTTAAAGAACAGTAGATGTTTCAGCACCCAGGCTAATGTGCTGCATAGCTAAATATATATAAGGTCACAAACGCGAGACCAATTGCATTGCAAATGCTTGTTATGTAAAGTAAGGAAAACATTTTATTATCCCGTTGAAAAAATGTAACCTGTCTTCCCCAGCATTATCTTTATTCACATTTTATCTACAAGAAACCCCATTTGTCTGTTATGCACTAGCATCGTTCCTGCTGGCCGCCATAATAACCCACAAGGCTGTTAATGCGACACCAGCTTCACCTTAGGGAAACCACTATATGCGCAACTCTTTCTACCTATTCATTCAGCAGCTTTTGCAGCTTATGTAGCTTTTGTAGGGGCATATTAGCAACAAACTGCGATAAAGATCGCAGGGCGCGCTAAGTGCGATTTAGCCAAACACCGGCTATCGCGGATCAGATCGCCTAGATATCGCGTTATTTACAATGCTTAGCTCCACGGCAATGTGAAATCTGGCGATAGCCGCGAAATGCAGGATTATCACTGGGAATCCAGTGATAATCCTGCCGCAATAGGGGAATCCTTGCTGATAGGGAGATGTGTGTGGATTTGCCACTCAGTCCACCTCCCATGTCAAAGAGAGGTTAGTCAGGAAACATGCAGACATACAATAACGGCGATAACCGCAGTTAGCACAGGTTTAAATATCGCTATGGGTGTCCTGGGCCGTATTGTAAATACGGAGAAGGACAGTTAGCGATCAATTTCAATATGTTTTCGCAGGAACGCCTACTTTGCATCTCAGTAGAGATGCAAAGCGAGGCGTGAACAAAACTGGAGCTGAATCAAGGAAACACGCGCTAGCGTGTCCTTGTAAATAATGCGATATAATTATCGCCGATTTTCACCCGAATACGGACACTAAAGCTGCGATAGTTATATCGCCAGCCCTTGATGATATGCCCCATAGTTTTTTTACTTACCGTCGGTTGGTGTGCTATCGCTCAGGTTAATCGGACTCAGCACCATTTTCATATATTGTATCCTATCACACAATTGTTTTTATTTGTTTAACATTTTTTATCATACATTTTAAGATTCAGAAGTGATCATTTCTGTACATCTGGAAATCAGTGATATTGATTAGTACCGTGTACGATGAGGGTGCATCATGCTTTTTAAAAGAGTGTCGCCCCATGCTAAGTTTCTAATCTGTAATTACTATCCCTTGAAAATCTGACAATCTTGGTGGCTTTTTACGTTTTTGCACAACTTGAACCTTTATCTTAAGATGAATTTTCTCGTTTATTTTAAAACTTGCGCTAGTATTGTAATTATCGCTTTGATTGCTTCTGCATGCACTGAATCGTTTTTATCAATGTACTTTTCTGCGTTTTAACTAAATGCGAAATAAAGGTTTTGAATTGAATTGACTCATAACCAACAGTTGAGTGCCAATTAATGGTACAGCACTTTAGCGATTTAAAGCTCCTGTTGCACAGATCCAATGATATTGGAAAGGCAGGAGAAGGATTAATGCATACCCTTAGTGAAACCACATCAGATTGAAGGTTCACTGCTAAACTTATAATGTGCATGCCAGATGTTAATATGACCAAAAAATAGGTTTCTGCACGTTTTATTTTTGAGTGGCATTCTAAATAATTGCCAGCATGTAGGGCGGAAAATAAATGAGCCTGTATGTGCATAATAAATTGGGATTGACTCTTTCGTCACAAAGCATAGTGATTTCTTAGTTTCCAATTGTCATATTAAAATTAAATTAGGACATTTTGAAAAGCAAGCAATAATACATCTCAGGGGTTGTATGCATCACACTTAGCAAAAGTAAAGTGTCATTGTTTTATTAATTACATATCAAGATTCTGAGACATTTTATATACCCCATGATAGGGAAATATTTGTGTAACCCAGGGAGTACACCAAGGCCAGTCATGGCTTGACCAATAGGCAAAAAACGCCTAGAAACTAACGCATAACCAGCTACCAGACATCACTGAGAACAAAAGGAACCCGCTTGCCAGTTGCCAACAACCAACCATAATCAGGAACAATAGCATGCTGTCTGTCACTGTTCCTGCGAGCCATCAGATTACAAAGAGTTCAGTATCTATTTGAAAGACCTCCTGCAGTTTCTGCAGAGTCCCAGTCCATCTGTGACTATGCAGCAACCATTTTGAGACATCCATTATAACAGGCATGGTCTAACCCATTGCTGCCTTACTAATGATAAAACAAAGAATGAAAATATTATCAACACCAGCAGTTAAGATCTAGTGGGCCTTAAAATAACCAATGCTGAGCACAACAAACGCTGTTCCTGTCAATGGGGCTCATTCATTATAATAAAAACTAAGCAAGGAGATTACCATCATTTTATCCAGAGGACCTTCTAGGATGCACCTCTGCAACCCCAGCATAAGCCACTCCATGACAATAGTGCCAGAGAAGGTGGATATATCCTTTGTTTGGCTTAACCATATCCTTTGTATAATCTGTGCAACTAAGGTGCACAGATTATACAAAGGATGCAAGGATGTAGATTTGTAAAACTTTCCATGACCCGGCTCCTCTAGAGAGGGAAACGAGTGGGTCAGTTCGATTAGTGCCAGTGAAGAAAGACGGAGAGCAAAAGTACCTTACAGACGATCAAGGGTATAAAGGAAGAACCTTTCAAAGGCAGGTCTTCTGAGAAACTCTAATTAACACATTTTAGTTCAGAGATAAGGCCTATTTTCACTTCTGAGTTTAGAATGTTCACTTGATAAAGAGTGGAAAACATGACAGACTGAAGATCAGCTCTTGGAGAAAAAAAACAATAACAAAAAACATTTAAGAATACAGGGGGATCAAGGGCAACAGCTGGAATCCTTACTGCAGAAGCAAAAGTACAAATAAAAGTCTTCTGGAGCAAGCAACAAATCAAGAACGCGGATGTGACACACCAAGCAGATTGACCTGTTTTCTTTTATTTTCCCAGATACAATTGACCTGAAATAGGAAACAGAGAGATATCCGGAAGTAATAATGGATTAGAAAGGTAGCAATAGAAACAGGAAATAAAGTATACTTCCCAAGAAAATATCTGGCGTGGAACTAAGGATGTGGATGGTAGCAGAAGTGACATCATTTTTTTGGGCTTTTCCCCATATGACTTCATAAGAAGTGACTTCACATGACCTTTGACCCTGATTATATCATATGAAGAGCTTTGACTTGACCTTTGACTCTGTTGATATTACAGAAATTGACAACATTGAACTTCAAAAACCCACCCACTTTGAAAGCAATATTAACGGGAAAAGACTAAAGCAGATAAATCTCTGATCAAATTACCACCTATATATTAAATTGCATGCTGCCATGGTATTGCAGACTTGTAAACTGGATAGACACAGGGAAAGGCAATCATAGGCCAGTAGTACAGTCATCACATTCCCAAGTACTCCCTCAAATGCTGTGGCAAAACCATAATTTCTTAGGCCCAATCATTATAGCACCAAATTTGATAATAGCATGTGTGCAGCATCTTCTCCCTCTCTAAACTTATCATTGTACCTTTTACTTGGAGGTTCGGGTCAAACAGCATGCAAAATCCTGTGTGTTCAGCAACTAACAACTGAGTGTGTGCTCAGTTTAACGGTGTCTCTTTACTAATAGCATCATTCTTAGTTTGCTCATTGATTGGTGTAGCATTGACAGACAACATTTTCTGATAATTATAATAGTTTGGATGCCCAGGACTTCGTGAGGGGCAAAGGGGTAGACTACAATCCCCATCCTCATTGCGGCAGCCACTGCCCACCACACAAGCACTGCTGTGCCTGGAGGTGCATTATCAGCTGTACTGGGCTCATGCTGTGCGGGATGCCCAGGACTTCGTGAGGAGCAGAGGGGGAAACTACAAGCCCCAGCCTCCTTGCGGCAGCCACCGTCCACCATGGAAAAACTCCCACGTCTGGAGGTGCATAGCTGCACAGGGCTCCTGCTGTGCGGAACGCCCAGGACTTTGTGAGGGGCAGATGTGGAGACTACAAGCCCCAGGCTCATTGCAGCAGCCACCGCCCACCAGTCCAGCACTTCCACACCCAGAGGCTAGTTATCAGCTGCACAGGGCTCCTGATGCGCCGGACACCCATGACTTCATGAGTGACAGAGGGGGAGATTTCACGCCCCAGCCTCATTGTGGCAGTCACCACCCACCACGCCAGCACTTCTGCTCCTGGAGACGCTCTAGCGGCTGTATTAGGCTCCCGCTGGGTGGAACGCCCAGGACTTCGTGAGGGGCAGAGGGGAAGACTACAAGGCCCAGGCTCATTGCGGCAGCCACAGTCCAGCACTTCAGCACTCCTGTCCCTGGAGGTGCGTTAGCAGCTGCACAAGGCTACCGGGCATGTGCCTGGTCTAAGATCGGGCCAAGAGCAGGCCCATCTGTGCCCGTAAGCGGCTGGCAGAGGCTGGGCTGGGCTCCCTCTCTTTCATCTGGAGCAGCAGTGGCACCACATTACAAGGTGAGAATCTGTCTCTGCCAATTTAAGCAGCCATGAGGAAGTGAACATTCCTTCCACCCACACGCCCCTCTGTTACTCTTGATAGAATGCTGGAAAGGGTGGTTAACATTGTATCAAGCGAAATTGAGCAAACTGAATGTAGATTGTCACTGGGATGTGGGGTGATTCAGACCGAACCTGGCGGGCTTCCACCTGCCACCGCACTAACCCCTACTCCTATGAGCTATGACTTTTTGGAAATGGTGGATGGTGCTAACCCTAAGGACGCCTTCAGCGCGATTGCTAATGATGGATATAACTTTGGGCATGATTTACCTGTGACACAATTGACCACAACTGTCTCCCGAAGCTGTAACTATGGCACCACACCCCAAAAGGACGACAGGGAAGTCTGTCTGCACCCAAAGGAAACAGTCCCCATGCACTGGTGCACCCCGGAGTTATTTAACCACCTAGATGCAGTCGTTATACAGTGCCTGCCCCCCAGTTCAGTCCCCAAATGGCAAGGCAAGTCATTGATCTTACACCCAGACAGAAGCTACATTTGATCTACCTGATATTGGGCAACCTTTTATTAATGCATTATGTTCCCGGAATGGCGATTTAATAGATGAAACTTAATCCTTTGATGTATCGCCTGGATAACCTGGAGACTTTGATGGACATAATCTGCCACTGGGAAAAGACAGCCAACACTAACAGGGATACCTCTGTGGGAATGAATAATCATTTGTCTAATGTTCCAATTGTAGATAGCTCATCCCATTGTGTCAAACGCCCACCAGATGATCCTCTAATCGCACCCACCTGCATTACATATACACAATTAATTGATGGGCAGTCTTCTATTGTAAGGGATACAATAACATCACAGTTTCCCTTGCCCAATGATTGTCTACAAACCTCAGCTGGGGTTGATCAACTAATTTACTCTGCTTCTACATCAAAAACCTAGCTTTATACTTAATTGTCACCCAGTGAATCCTGGTCTATCTAGTGGTTCTATACCTCAGCCCCCGAGTGGGCCTCACCATAGACCTAAGATGGATGTATTGTGATTGCCATCGGCAGCTTGTCCCTATGTTTTGGTGTTGGCAGGGGTTCCCACCCTTAAGGAAGAGCAGAGTGAAACTTGCGGTCAATTACGTAACAATGTGTGGATTGGCAGTATAAGAACAAGCAGTTTGTTGTTCTAAACATGAAGGAGATACTTATGGTATGGAGGGTTGGATAGGTTCGTGGCTCAGCTAAAAACATAGAATGAAATTGTTTTGTAATCAATTTTTGTAGACCTTCAATGGTAAGGGGGCTCCTAAAACATCAGGAGATTCTTACCTCTAGACAGATCGTTACCACTGGGCTACTTTTACAAACCGCCCCCTAGAGGTTTATTGCAGGGACCAACCCCTTTAGCCGTACAGAACAATTTTGAATGCGCTAACTGATCTTAAGCCCAGGTCTGTCTAACACCACTTCCTCCAACTGGTAGGGTTGATCTCCTATCCACATGATCATTACACATACCTAAGACACACACTCAAACCGCCATATTGGGCCCTATGGCTTACGGTACCCAGAACTTGAATATACTCAGCTGGAACAAAGCTGGCTTACAATCAAAGATAGTCTTAGCTGACTGGTTGGAGTGTTATAACACTCTAGCCACATTCCCAAAATCTGGACATCCATCCAGTGGACTGGCCATATGGGTGAACACTGCGGCGGGGGGCAGTCAAGTTCTTACAAACTCACAGTGATAAATTTCAAGTTTTTAAAATATAAAAGGGGGACATCTTTCTACTTGATTATTTTTTACAATAATGAGTTCTATAGTGAACCTAATGCGAACTTTATCAATCTTTTTGACTATATCACTTCCCCAAGGAATTCGAAGGGTTTTGGCAACACAGTAGATATTTGTT
This sequence comes from Triturus cristatus, assembly GCF_964204655.1. Lineage (NCBI taxonomy): Eukaryota > Metazoa > Chordata > Amphibia > Caudata > Salamandridae > Triturus > Triturus cristatus. The sequence continues at coordinate 354,406,671 of NC_140589.1, read as the reverse complement.
TGGGAGGGGATTTTAATGCTAAATTATCTTATCCAGTCGGTTCTGTTCCCAGGACTTGTAGTAGAGTAAAATCTTGCAATAGTGGTGTAGAGTTGATGGAGCATCTTCGATCTCATAATTTAAGTAATGTCATGGATATCACTGCTTTTAATAACAATAACAACCTGCCTGAACTGACATTTAGAGGCAACGGTTGTGCTACTACGATCAATTTTATTTTAATATACTTGGCTTTTATGGACTTGACCTTTGCTTTCGAGTTTGTTTAATTGATCCCGACTATGGTCTATCCTCTTAGACAGAGGAATGGATGAGGTACTAGTACATTTTCTGCATATTTAGAGACTGAAAGCCATGATCAGAATTAACATGCAATGAGACGTTTTTAATGATATTGAAGTTTTTAGAGGGGTTAGGCAGGGGTGTGTCTTGGCCCCATTACTTTTTATTGTATATATTATTAACTTACACATGTCTTTAGCAGTGCTCACTAAAGACGTCCCAAGAGTTAATGGACATATACTCACATCCCTGCTACACGCTGATGATGTGGTCCTAATGGGCCATACACCCAATGCTCTTTGTCTTTTAGTTTGGGGCTTTGTGGATTTTATGGCCTCTTTAGGTTTATGCACTAATAAAAAAAAATCTTTTAGAATGGCCTGTGGTCCGAGGAAGCACCATTAAATGTTATTTCAGTGGGCAACCAGAGTTTACAATGCACAAGCACTTTTCCTTATTTGGGGCTGGTTTTTGCCGCTAATGGCTCATGGACTGATCATATTTATTTTGAAGGAACAAGTTTTCTAAAACAATTAATTCTGTACTTAGTCTTCCCCAACCCAGGAGGACAGGCACTATTTTATCTATTTAA